>NC_088683.1:299924283-302424283 GCF_028017835.1 Emys orbicularis
CTCTGCACCCAAGAGCTTACACTCTAAGTATAGGCTGCTGCTTCTTCTTCTCGTGTCCTTGTCGCAAATTTGATGTTTTCCCAGAACTGTGCAACAACTTAAGTATAGGCTGATAAATAACAGTTGGCGACAGACAGAGGAGGACAAGGAAACAATAGACAGTTTTGGTCAACTTGATAGGCAGCAGTCTCAGAAAACAAGCTGCTTAACCACTGTCAATATTTTTGTAGACATCATGGCAAAGGAAAGTTTTAAGGAGAGATATGAAGGAGAACAATGAGGTGACTTTGCGGATGTTTTCTGGCATCCCTGGGAAGATGCTGTCATTAACAGAAGAGCTCTATAATGAAACGGAAAGATGTGTTTGAGTTAATGACAGATACATGGGATGGTTTCCTGTTTCCATGGGAGTTCATCAAGGCAGTGGTCTGCCACCATCACTGTGTAGTATCAGCATTGAGTGGTTGAACGAGAAGCTTGATGAGGCAGCTGTCCCTGACATTGAGCTGAACACCATTCTCTGTTGAGATCTTGAATATGTCAATGGCATTGTCATGTTGGCTCAGTCTGATGAATCACTGCAACTAATGGCTGATCTGGTCAGGCAAGAAGCAGCACGCATTGGTATGGTTATTAATCTGGATAAAACTAATTCCCTGGTTCTTACCATTAAGCAACCTCCAGCTCAGTATTAGCCTGTCCAGATGGGCCATTGAGCAAATGGCAACTATCATATATTTAGGAAGCATCACAGACAGTGCTGGAGGATGCTCGAAAGATGTGGACACTCGTATAACAGCTGCTGCTGCCATGTTTCATGCCTTCAGCTGCCTCTGTAGGGATGTTGTGACATCAAGCTTCCTACAAAGCTGCAGACATATAGAACCATGGACCAACTCTGGTATACAGCAGTAAAACATGGGTGCTGCGAATAGTAGCAGATTGACATTTTTTATTCTTGTCTTTGTCAGCAGCTCTATATTAAGTGGCAAAACAAGATCAGAAACAAGGCTATTCATAGTTCAACCCACCAACTGCCTCCATCAGCACTGGTTCAGTTTCAGCTTTCTTGGTACAGACATGTTGCTAGGCTGTAAGACTAACGACTTACAAAGGATGTGTACCAAGAAATGCTGCTACATGGATGGTGATCACATGCTCACCAACAGCTTCAGTGACACAATAAGATTGCCAGTGATTAGGGTGACCAGATGTCCCAATTTTATAGGGACAGTCCCGATTTTGGGGTCTTTTTCTTATAGATGCTCCTATTACCCCCTACTCCCTGTCCCGATTTTTCACATTTGCTGTCTGGTCGCCCTACCAGTGATGGACATAAACTAAATATGTAGCCAGACCATCTTAAGGACCTTGCTAGAGACCGATCTGGGTGAAGCTTGATCTGCAAGGAGGATTTACCCCATTTGGATTTTCTATTATGCTATTCCCCTCCTCCCACTCCATCAAGCCCAATAATAAGGGGCATCTTGACAAAGGGTAGAAAGTATATTTTACCTCTGTATTTGGCACTGGTCTGACCACCGCTGGAATATGATATCCAGTTCTGGTATCCACACATCAAGAAGAATGTTGATAAATTGGAGAGGTCCAGGAAAGAGCCACAAGAATGATTAAAGGAGTAGAAAACATGCCTTATATTGATTGACTCAAGGAACTCAATCACTTTCGTTTAACAAAGAGCAGGTTAAAGGGTGACTTGATTACAAGCTATCAGTACCTACATATGGAACAAATATTTAATAATGGGCTCTTCAGTCTAGCAGAAAAAGGTATAACACGATCCAATGGCTAGAACATGAAGCTAGACAAATTCAGACTGTAAATAAGGTGTAAACTTTTAACAATGAGGGTAATTAGCCATTGGAACAATTTACCAAGAGTCATGGCAGATTCTCCATCACGGGTGATTTTTAAATCAAGGTTAGATGTTTTTCTAAAAGATACAGTCTAGAACAGTGGTTTTCAAACTTTTTTTCTGGGGACCCAGTTGAAGAAAATTGTTGATGCCCGCGACCCAGTGGAGCTGGGGATGAGGGGTTTGGGATGTGGGAGGGGCTCAGGGCTCAGGCAGAGGGTTTATAGATTCATAGATTCTAGGACTGGAAGGGACCTCGAGAGGTCATCGAGTCCAGTCCCCTGCCCGCATGGCAGGACCAAATACTGTCTAGACCATCCCTGATAGACATTTATCTAACCTACTCTTAAATATCTCCAGAGATGGAGATTCCACAACCTCCCTAGGCAATTTATTCCAGCGTTTAACCACCCTGACAGTTAGGAACTTTTTCCTAATGTCCAACCTAGACCTCCCTTGCTGCAGTTTAAGCCCATTGCTTCTTGTTCTATCCTCAGAGGCTAAGGTGAACAAGTTTTCTCCCTCCTCCTTATGACACCCTTTTAGATACCTGAAAACTGCTATCATGTCCCCTCTCAGTCTTCTCTTTTCCAAACTAAACAAACCCAATTCTTTCAGCCTTCCTTCATAGGTCATGTTCTCAAGACCTTTAATCATTCTTGTTGCTCTTCTCTGGACCCTTTCCAATTTCTCCACATCTTTCTTGAAATGCGGTGCCCAGAACTGGACACAATACTCCAGCTGAGGCCTAACCAGAGCAGAGTAGAGCAGAAGAATGACTTCTCGTGTCTTGCTCACAACACACCTGTTAATACATCCCAGAATCATGTTTGCTTTTTTTGCAACAGCATCACACTGTTGACTCATATTTAGCTTGTGGTCCACTATAACCCCTAGATCTCTTTCTGCCGTACTCCTTCCTAGACAGTCTCTTCCCATTCTGTATGTGTGAAACTGATTTTTTCTTCCTAAGTGGAGCACTTTGCATTTGTCTTTGTTAAACTTCATCCTGTTTAACTCAGACCATTTCTCCAATTTGTCCAGATCATTTTGAATTATGACCCTGTCCTCCAAAGCAGTTGCAATCCCTCCCAGTTTGGTATCATCCGCAAACTTAATAAGCGTACTTTCTATGCCAATATCTAAGTCGTTAATTAAGATATTGAACAGAGCCGGTCCCAAAACAGACCCCTGCAGAACCCCACTCGTTATGCCTTTCCAGCAGGATTGGGAGCCATTAATAACAACTCTCTGAGTACGGTTATCCAGCCAGTTATGCACCCACCTTATAGTAGCCCCATCTAAATTGTATTTGCCTAGTTTGTCGATAAGAATATCATGCGAGACCGTATCAAATGCCTTACTAAAGTCTAGGTATACCACATCCACAGCTTCTCCCTTATCCACAAGACTCGTTATCCTATCGAAGAAAGCTATCAGATTGGTTTGACATGATTTGTTCTTTACAAATCCATGCTGGCTGTTCCCTATCACCTTACCACCTTCCAAGTGTTTGCAGATGATTTCCTTAATTACTTGCTCCATTATCTTCCCTGGCAAAGAAGTTAAACTAACTGGTCTGTAGTTTCCTGGGTTGTTTTTATTTCCCTTTTTATAGATGGGCACTATATTTGCCCTTTTCCAGTCTTCTGGAATCTCTCCCGTCTCCCATGATTTTCCAAAGATAATAGCTAGAGGCTCAGATACCTCCTCTATTAGCTCCTTGAGTATTCTAGGATGCATTTCATCAGGCCCTGGTGACTTGCAGGCATCTAACTTTTCTAAGTGATTTTTAACTTGTTCTTTTTTTATTTTATCTGCTAAACCTACCCCCTTCCCATTAGCATTCACTATGTTAGGCATTCCTTCAGACTTCTCGGTGAAGACCGAAACAAAGAAGTCATTAAGCATCTCTGCCATTTCCAAGTTTCCTGTTACTGTTTCTCCCTCTTCACTAAGCAGTGGGCCTACCCTGTCTTTGGACTTCCTCTTGCTTCTAATGTATTGATAAAAAGTCTTCTTGTTCCCCTTTATTCCCGTAGCTAGTTTGAGCTCATTTTGTGCCTTTGCCTTTCTAATCTTGCCCCTGCATTCCTGTGTTGTTTGCCTATATTCATCCTTTGTAATCTGTCCTAGTTTCCATTTTTTGTATGACTCCTTTTTATTTTTTAGATCATGCAAGATCTCGTGGTTAAGCCAAGGTGGTCTTTTGCCACATTTTCTATCTTTCCTAACCAGCGGAATAGCTTGCTTTTGGGCCCTTAATAGTGTCCCTTTGAAAAACTGCCAACTCTCCTCAGTTGTTTTTCCCCTCAGTCTTGATTCCCATGGGACCTTACCTATCAGCTCTCTGAGCTTACCAAAATCCGCCTTCCTGAAATCCATTGTCTCTATTTTGCTGTTCTCCCTTCTACCCTTCCTTAGAATTGCAAACTCTATGATTTCATGATCACTTTCACCCAAGCTGCCTTCTACTTTCAAATTCTCAACGAGTTCCTCCCTATTTGTTAAAATCAAGTCTAGAACAGCTTCCCCCCTAGTAGCTTTTTCAACCTTCTGAAATAAAAAGTTGTCTGCAATGCAGTCCAAGAATTTGTTGGATAGTCTGTGCCCCGCTGTGTTATTTTCCCAACATATATCCGGATAGTTGAAGTCCCCCATCACCACCAAATCTTGGGCTTTGGATGATTTTGTTAGTTGTTTAAAAAAAGCCTCATCCACCTCTTCCACCTGGTTAGGTGGCCTGTAGTAGACTCCTAGCATGACATCACCCTTGTTTTTTACCCCTTTTAGCCTAACGCAGAGACTCTCAACACTTCCATCTCCTATATCCATCTCTACCTCAGTCCAAGTGTGTACATTTTTAATATATAAGGCAACACCTCCTCCCTTTTTCCCCTGTCTATCCTTCCTGAGCAAGCTGTATCCATCCACACCAACATTCCAATCATGTGTATTATCCCACCAAGTTTCAGTGATGCCAACAATGTCATAGTTGTATTTATTTATTTATTAGGTTGGAGTGTGGGGGTGAGGACTGCAGGGTGGGGCCAGGAATGAGGGGTTCAGGAAGTCGGAGGGGACTCTAGGCTTGGGTGGCGGGTTGGGGTGGAGGAGGGGGTCAGGGCTCTGGGCTGGGGGTGCAGGCTCTGGGGTGGGGCCAGGGATGAGGGGTTTGGGGTGCAGGAGGGGCTCTGGGTTTGGGGGGGCTCAGGGCTGGGGTAGGGGGTTGGGGTGCAGGAGGGGATCAGGGCTCTGGGATGGGGGTTCAGGCTCTGGAGTGGGGCTGGGGATGAGGGGTTTGGGGTGCTGGAAGGGATTCTGGGTTGGGGGGGGCTTAGGGCTGCGGCAGGTGATTGGGGCATGGGGTTGGGGCGCAGATTTACCTCCAGTGACTCCCGGTCAGTGGCGCAGCCAGGATGCAGAGGCAGGCTTCCCGCCTGTTCTGGCACCACGGACTGTGCTGCACCCTGGAAGCGGCCAGCAGCATTCCCTTGTGGCTTTGGAATCTACAACTCTATGAAAATAATCCTTCCACCGACATACTGATGTAGAGGCTTAAAGAATTGTCATGAGTGTATGAGGTTGCTGCGCCTTTAAGACATGGGACATTCTGCGTGGCATAGGTGAAAGGACTTATGAGCTGCAAGTGGTTGCAGATAGAGTTGGTTGGAAACAGAACCCAAGAATAAAATGTGGCTGGATGGAACTTGTAAACCGTCTTAGTGTGGTAACTTACTATTTATATTACTATAGCATCTAGGAGCCTAATCATGGACCCACACCCCAGTGGGCTAGGTGCTGTACAAACACAGAACAAAAGACTGTCACTACCCCCAAAGAGTTTATAACCTAAGTGTAAAACAAGAGACAACAAATGGATGGGAGGGGACAAGGAAACAATGAGACAATATAACTTGATTTTTTCCTGATATTTTCTCCTTTGTGTTCCCATTAATTAAATCCATTAATCCATTAATTAATCCATTAATTAAAGTGGTATGATTGACTTATTTAGTCTTTTGTCATAACATACCCTTTCAACCACCATGATTCCCCCCGCCCAGAACCACATGGAGGCTTCTCAATGTGACAGCTGTTCTTCACAGCGGCAGTAATGGTGAAGGCAAGTGAGTGGTCTGTGACCTTTGCTAGCAGACTTCAGCTGTGGGGTGATTGGAGACTAGGCCCCTCTGGTGCTGAGTGTGTAATCAGTAATGGTCCTTCTTTGATTTTTAATGGGGCTGGAGGGTGTGTCAGGTGCAGGAGCAGAATCTTTCCCCTACCTTATGTTGAGGGAAAACTGGGATTCCTTTGTGTGACTGGGGAGCAGGAGGATAGAATGGATTCCCATTCAATGCCACAACATCTTCACCACCACCTTTCCTGTTTAGCTTCACAAGCTCCTGGAGCAATCAGCTGGGAGTGGGGGGGAAATTAAGGACCACATGTGCGACACCACTCCTGTGTTTCCCTAGCAGTCCCTCCTTGCAGCAGCTTTTGTGACACAATTATGGGTTTACCTGCAGTGCAGCAGCTGGCTTTGTCCAAACCTGAAGCGCAGTCAGATCCTTTTAACAACCAGAACCGGCCATAGAGTTTTTGGGTGGGCTTGCAAAACAGCTTATAGCTCCCCGCATTATCAATTCCTGTTGAACACAATCACACCACTGAGTTTCATGGTATTGCCTTTGAAAAGCACTTCACATTTTCTCCCCGATCTAAAGCAGAGCAACCCACAAATTATCAACAGTCCTTACTCTGCCTAATAAATATAGCATCAGTCAGAATTATAGCAGAATTAACAGACCGACCACTTTGTAAGGGAGAGGGAAGACACAGGCTCTCGTCTAGGAAACCTTTTCCTTCATCCTTGATTTTAATGGGATTGCACTGGGTGTAATTAGTACTAAATAAGGCTTATTCTCTATGAACCAATAATTTTTCTATACTTGTCTAAATTTGCATGAGCAAATTAGAACTTGACAACCCAACATTTACAATTGCAAATGAAGGATATCTGCTGGGAGAGCAATACAGCGGTGCACAGACAATCCAGGAAGTTTTTGGAAAGCGTAGGGGACAATTTCCTGGTGCAAGTGCTGGAGGAACCAACTAGGGGCAGAGCTTTTCTTGACCTGCTGCTCACAAACAGGGAAGAATTAGTAGGGGAAGCAAAAGTGGATGGGAACCTGGGAGGCAGTGACCATGAGATGGTCCAGTTCAGGATCCTGACACAAGGAAGAAAAGAGAGCAGCAGAATACGGACCCTGGACTTCAGAAAAGCAGACTTTGACTCCCTCAGGGAACAGATGGGCAGGATCCCCTGGGAGAATAACATGAAGGACAAAGGGGTCCAGGAGAGCTGGCTGTATTTTAAAGAATCCTTATTGCGGTTGCAGGAACAAACCATCCCGACGTCTAGAAAGAATAGTAAATATGGCAGGCGACCAGCTTGGCTTAACAGTGAAATTCTTGCTGACCTTAAACGCAAAAAAGAAGCTTACAAGAAGTGGAAGATTGGACAAATGACCAGGGAGGAGTATAAAAATATCGCTCAGGCATGCAAGAGTGAAATCAGGAAGGCCAAAACACACTTGGAGTTGCAGCTAGCAAGAGATGTTAAGAGTAACAAGAAGGGTTTCTTCAGGTATGTTAGCAACAAGAAGAAAGTCAAGGAAAGTGTGGGCCCCTTACTGAATGAGGGAGGCAACCTAGTGACAGAGGATGTGGAAAAAGCTAATGTACTCAATGCTTTTTTTGCCTCTGTCTTCACAAACAAGGTCAGCTCCCAGACTGCTGGACTGGGCAGCACAGTATGGGGAGGAGGTGACCAGCCCTCTGTGGAGAAAGAAGTGGTTCGGGACTATTTAGAAAAACTGGATGAGCACAAATCCATGGGGCCGGATGCGCTGCATCCGAGGGTGCTAAAGGAGTTGGCGGATGTGATTGCAGAGCCATTGGCCATCATCTTTGAAAACTCATGGCGATCAGGGGAGGTCCCGGATGACTGGAAAAAGGCTAATGTAGTGCCCATCTTTAAAAAAGGGAAGAAGGAGGATCCGGGGAACTACAGGCCAGTCAGCCTCACCTCAGTCCCTGGAAAAATCATGGAGCAGGTCCTCAAGGAATCAATTATGAAACACTTAGAGGAGAGGAAAGTGATCAGGAACAGTCAGCATGGATTCACCAAGGGGAAGTCGTGCCTGACTAACCTAATTGCCTTCTATGATGAGATAACTGGCTCTGTAGATGAGGGGAAAGCAGTGGATGTGTTATTCCTTGACTTTAGCAAAGCTTTTGATACGGTCTCCCACAGTATTCTTGCCGCCAAGTTAAAGAAGTATGGGCTGGATGAATGGACTGTAAGGTGGATAGAAAGCTGGCTAGATCGTCGGGCTCAACAGGTAGTGATCAATGGCTCCATGTCTAGTTGGCAGCCGGTTTCAAGCGGAGTGCCCCAAGGGTCGGTCCTGGGGCCGGTTTTGTTTAATATCTTTATTAATGATCTGGAGGATGGTGTGGACTGCACTCTCAGCAAGTTTGCAGATGACACTAAACTGGGAGGCGTGGTAGATACACTGGAGGGTAGGGATCAGATACAGAGGGACCTAGACAAATTAGAGGATTGGGCCAAAAAAAACCTGATGAGGTTCAACAAGGACAAGTGCAGAGTCCTGCACTTAGGACGGAAGAATCCTATGCACTGCTACAGACTAGGGACCGAATGGCTAGGTAGCAGTTCTGCAGAAAAGGACCTAGGGGTCACAGTGGACGAGAAGCTGGATATGAGTCAACAGTGTGCTCTTGTTGCCAAGAAGGCTAATGGCATTTTGGGCTGTATAAGTAGGGGCATTGCCAGCAGATCGAGGGAGGTGATCATTCCCCTTTATTCGACATTGGTGAGGCCTCATCTGGAGTACTGTGTCCAGTTTTGGGCCCCACACTACAAGAAGGATGTGGAAATATTGGAAAGAGTCCAGCGGAGGGCAACAAAAATGATTAGGGGTCTGGAGCACATGACTTATGAGGAGAGGCTGAGGGAACTGGGATTGTTTAGTCTCCAGAAGAGAAGAATGAGGGGGGGATTTGATAGCTGCTTTCAACTACCTGAGGGGGGGTTCCAAAGAGGATGGAGCTCGGCTGTTCTCAGTGGTGGCAGATGACAGAACAAGGAGCAATGGTCTCAAGTTGCAGTGGGGGAGGTCTAGGTTGGATATTAGGAAACACTATTTCACTAGGAGGGTGGTGAAGCACTAGAATGCTTTACCTAGGGAGGTGGTGGAATCTCCTTCCTTGGAGGTTTTTAAGGCTCGGCTTGACAAAGCCCTGGCTGGGATGATTTAGTTGGGAACTGGTCCTGCTTTGAGCAGGGGGTTGGACTAGATGACCTCCTGAGGTCCCTTCCAACCCTAATATTCTATGATTCTATGATAAGGACTAGATTGATAAATACTTCCAAACTCTGCCAACTTTTGCACAAATAAGTTATGGATAGGGCAAAATTCATCGTTCTAGATAGAGTGCAGAAAGTGAAATGACAAGATGGGGACCCTGCTCTAGTTCTTCACCAAGACATAAAGACAGAGACATCCCTTTTGTGTTGCAGATGGAAGTCCTACACAATCCTTGAATAAGACAAGCTGATAGGAGGCCAGAGGAGATACTCCTAGACTAGGGATTTCAAAGCTTCAGTAGCCTTCAAATCCTGCACACAGGGTGTTGGAGAAAAATGGCCACTATCTCATCGCCACAGCAATACAATAGCTGTGGAGGCGATTCCAAAATGGAGTTTCTTGAATGATT
This sequence comes from Emys orbicularis, assembly GCF_028017835.1. Taxonomy (NCBI): domain Eukaryota; kingdom Metazoa; phylum Chordata; order Testudines; family Emydidae; genus Emys; species Emys orbicularis. The sequence continues at coordinate 299,933,966 of NC_088683.1, forward strand.
CACATTTATCTCAAGCAGAGCTTAATCGTCCCCCTACAAACCCCAAATTAGTTTGTATGTGGGGAAACTTAACATTCCTATCTGCATGCACTGTTTGCAGTTTTAACATATGCTTTTGAAATGGGAAGTTTGGGCTCCCGAATCGCTCCAGTCTTTACCAAGCTCCACTTGTAAAGTCTGAGTGAAAAATTGTGATGAACTACAAAATCTTCTTTACAAGAAGAAAAGCAAAAGTAAATAAGAAGTAAAAGAAGAAAGAAAGATGTTTCTTTTCAGCTAATGCCAAACATCAATTTATTTTCTTCTCATTTAAGGACCCACTTTATATTAATTTTTCTTTTGACATTACAGGAAACAGAACATGCCTCAGGCTGCATCTTTTAAAGCATATTTCAGAAATACGTGGTCTATAATTGTTAGTTGTCACAAGGTCGGTTGGTTCTTGGCTCACATTTTGCAAAGAGAGAAATCTGAACAAACATTATTTTTAAAACCATGATGAGATACTGTACCAAAATTTCATTCACGCTTGCATTTCTGCCTGATGATACAGCATTCCTTTTCTGCATGGATGAGATATGTACATAATGGCACGTTTAAAGGGGCAAAATAGCTGTTTGAAATAGAAAATTGCCCAATAGTTTTAAAATGCAGTAGGAAAGTTTATATGACAGAAAAATAAATCCATATAATTCCCTATATTTTCCTCACCCCTACACCATAAGATAAACAATAACTAATAGAAAAATTAAAATTAAAAACAGGAATAATTTAACTTGGGGCTGAAGAAGATGATTTATTAGAGCACGGCACTGGTAGTCATGATGGGTAGGTTCTAGTCCTCACTCTGCCATGTCACCTTGGGCAAATCAGTAAAATTCTGTCCATACTAGAATTCCTATGAATTTGTAACCAGTTTGTGATATTGTTGTGTCCACACATCACACGGCAAAAATGGTTAGTAATCATGTGTAGTCCTGGCTTGGCATAAGTAACTTGCCTCATCTCTTAGTGGGCATAACTGGGAAGGTGAATGGAAGGTTAAGTTGTAGGTTAAGGTTTGACAAACATTATGCTGGAGTCAGGATGTCTGTGCTAGCTAAGATAAGCAGCAACACCTTGATGCTAGGGATTATGGAGAAAATAAACCTGGAATGTAAAGATCAGGTTCTATGTGAACAGCACATGGACAGAGCATGCTGTGCAGGGACTGGTTCCTGCAAAATAACCAAGTCAGTCCAAAAATGTGCAGTGTAATGTATAGCAAATGCCATATAATGTGTAAATGTACATAAAGGAAGAGGTTGTCTGTGTAACTTTGGATGTTTGGTATGCCATATAACCACTCCCTATGCTTGAGTCTGATCAACTCAGCATAGCTTTGCTGTATGCCAAATAAAGGAACCTGAGTGATGAAATCCAGAGTCGAACTGAGTGTTTTGGATCCCAGAGAACTGGTGAAGGTATTGTGGATAAGCCGAATAGAAAAAGTCTTGGAGGGAATCCCAACACCATGGTAGCTAACAATGTTTCACCTCACCAAAAGCTACATGCTACATGGTGATTTTCCTGTATCCTGCTCTTATAACTGGTTTTCTGGTCCTCTTTTCTCCCAGCTCCCTGCAGAAGCACATCTTAGAGTGTATTGACCCATATACTACTACTGTCATTGTGTGAACATGTTCTCCAGGCACTCTGTCTCCTGATGAGGCATTCTGGCATAGCTTAAATTTAGAGTATGTCTACACTACGAAATTAGGCTAAATTTATAGAAGTCCGTATTTTAGAAATCGTTTTTATACAGCCGATTGTGTGTGTCCCCACACAAAATGCTCTAAGTGCATTAAGTCGGCGGACTGCGTCCACAGTACCGAGGCTAGCATCGACTTCCGGAGCGTTGCGCTGTGGGTAGCTATCCCACAGTTCCTGCAGTCTCCGCTGCCCATTGGAATTCTGGGTTGAGATCCCAATGCCTGATGGGGCGAAAACAGTGTCGCGGGTGATTCTGGGTACATGTCGTCAGGCCCCCACTTCCTCCCTCCTTCCGTGAAAGCAACGGCAGACAATCGTTTCGCGCCTTCTTTCAGCCCAGACGCCATAGCACTGGGATCATGGAGCCCGCTCAGATCACCGCGGCAATTATGAGCACTATAAGCACCACGCGCATTATCCTGGAGTATATGCAGAACCAAAACCTGCCAAAGCAAAACCAGGCGAGGAGGCAATGGCAGCACGGTGACAAGAGTGATGAGGAAATAGACATGGACATAGACTTCTCACAAAGTATGGGTCCCGGCAATGTGCACATCATGGTGTTAATGGGGCAGGTTCATGCCGTGGAACGCCGATTCTGGGCCCGGGAAACAAGCACAGACTGATGGGACCGCATAGTGTTGCAGGTCTGGGATGATTCCCAGTGGCTGCGAAACTTTCGCATGCGTAAGGGCACTTTCATGGAACTTTGTGACTTGCTTTCCCCTGCCCTGAAGCGCCAGAATACCAAGATGAGAGCAGCCCTCACAGTTGAGAAATGAGTGGCAATAGCCCTGTGGAAGCTTGCAACGCCAGACAGCTACCGGTCAGTCGGGCATCAATTTGGAGTGGGCAAATCTACTGTGGGGGCTGCTGTGATGCAAGTAGCCAACGCAATCAAAGAGCTGCTGATATCAAGGGTAGTGACTCTGGGAAATGTGCAGGTCATAGTGGTTGGCTTTGCTGCAATGGGATTCCCTAACTGTGGTGGGGCGATAGACAGAACCCATATCCCTATCTTGGCACTGGAGCACCAAGCCAGCAAGTACATAAACCGAAAGGGGTACTTTTCAATGCTGCTGCAAGCACTGGTGGATCACAAGGGACGTTTCACCAACATCAACGTGGAATGGCCGGGAAAGGTACATGACACTCGCGTCTTCAGGAACTCTGGTCTGTTTTCAAAAGCTGCAGCAAGGGACTTTCTTCCCAGACCAGAAAATAACAGTTGGGGATGTTGAAATGTCTATAGTTATCCTTGGGGACCCAGCCTACCCCTTAATGCCATGACTCATGAAGCCATACACAGGCAGCCTGGACAGTAGTCAGGACCTGTTGAACTATAGGCTGAGCAAGTGCAGAATGGTGGTAGAATGTGCATTTGGATGTTTAAAAGCATGCTGGCGCAGTTTACTGACTTGGACAGACCTCAGCAAAACCAATATTCCCATTGTTATTACTGCTTGCTGTGCGCTCCACAATATCTGTGAGAGTAAGGGGGAGACATTTATGGCGGGGTGGGAGGTTAAGGCAAATTGCCTGGCCGCTGATTACGCACAGCCAGACACCAGGGCGGTTAGAAGAGCACAGCAGGGCGCAGCGCACATCAAAGAAGCTTTGAAACCAGTTTCATGATTGGCCAGGCTACGGTGTGAAAGTTCTGTTTGTTTCTCCTTGATGAACACCACCACCCCCTACCCTTGGTTCACTCTACTTCCCTGTAAGCTAGCCACCCTCCCCTCCCCCCTTCGATCTCTGCTTGCAGAGGCAATAAAGTCACTTGTTACTTCACATTCATGCATTCTTTATTAATTCATCACACAAATAGGGGGATAACTGCCAAGGTAGCCCAGGTGGGGTGGGGGAGGAGGGAAGGACAAGGACACACTGCACTTTAAAACGTATTGAAGGCCAGCCTTCTGTTGGTTGGGCAATCCTCTGGGGTGGAGTGGCTGGGTGGCTGGAGGCCCCCCCCCCACCGCGTTCTTGGGCATCTGGGTGAGGAGGCTATGGAACTTGGGGAGGAGGGCTGTTGGTTACACAGCGGCTGTAGCGGCGGTCTCTGCTCCTGATGCCTTTCCTGCAGCTCAACCATACGCTGGAGCATATCAGTTTGATGCTCCAGCAGCCGGAGCATCGACTCTTGCCTTCTGTCAGCAAGCTGACGCCACCTATCCTCTTCAGCCCGCCACTTACTCTCTTCAGCCCGCCATTCAGCCCGCCACCTCTCCTCGCGTTCATATTGTGCTTTCCTGCACTCTGACATTGTCTGCCTCCACGCATTCTGCTGTCCTCTGTCAGTGTGGGAGAACAGCAGCAGCTCAGAGAACATCTCATCCCGAGTGCGGTTTTTTCGCCTTCTAATCTTCGCTAGCCTCTGCGAAGGAGAAACATTTGCAGCTGGTGGGGGGAAAGGGAGAGTTGTAGTTAAAAAGACACATTTTAGAGAACAATAGGTACACTCTTTCCCGTTAAACCTTGCTGCTCACATTACACAGCACCTTTGCCTTCGTTACAAGGTCGCATTTTGCCTCTTATATTGAGGGCCTGCCGGTTTGGTGTGAGAGATCACTCAAGCAGTGCCAGGCAACAGAATTCGGCTTGCAGGCAGCCATGGTAAGCCACAGTCTTTTGGCTTCTTTAACCTTCATAACATGTGGGAATGGTTTCAAACAGCAGCACCCTCATTTCCCATACCAAGCGGCCGCTGGGTTGGCCATTTAAAATGGGTTGGCAATTTAAAAGGAGGGGCTGCGGTTTGCGAGTTAGCGTGCAGCACAAACCCAAATAACCCCCCCACACACACACACGCAATTCTCTGAGATGATCACTTCACCCCTCCCCCCACCGCGTGGCTAACAGCGGGGAACATTTCTGTTCAGCCACAGCCAAACAGGCAAGCAGGAACGGGCACCTCTGAATGTCCCCTTAATAAAAGCACCCTATTTCAACCAGGTGACCATGAATGATATCACTCTCCTGAGGATAACACAGAGAGATAAGGAACGGATGTTGTTTGAATGCCAGCAAACACCGGGACCATACGCTGCCATGCTTTGTTATGCAATGATTCCAGACCACGTGCTACTGGCCTGGAGTGGTAACGTGTCTTACCATGGCGGACGGAATAAGGCAGCCCTCCCCAGAAACTTTTTGCAAAGGCTTTGGGAGTACATCCAGGAGAGCTTTATGGAGATGTCCCTGGAGGATTTCCGTTCCATCCCCATACACATTAACAGACTTTTCCAGTAGCTGTACTACTGGCCGTGAATGCCAGGACAAATTAATCATTAAACACGCTTGCTTTTAAACCATGTGTAATATTTACAAAGGTACACTCACCAGAGGTCCTTTGTCCGCCCTCAGGGTCCGGGAGCATGCCTTGGGTGGGTTCAGGGGTTACTGGCTCCAGGTCCAGGGTGAAAAACGTATCTTGGTTGTTGGGGAAACCGGTTTCTCTGCTTCCTTGCTGTGAGCTATCTACAATCTCTTCATCATCATCTTCCTCGTCCCCAAAACCCGCTTCCGTGTTGCGTGATTCTCCATTGATGGAGTCAAAGCACAGGGTTGGGGTAGTGGTGGCTGCACCCCCTAGCATGGCATGCAGCTCAGCGTAGAAGCGGCATGTCTGCGGCTCTGCCCTGGACCTTCCATTTACCTCTCTGGTTTTGTGGTAGGCTTGCCTTAGCTCCTTAATTTTCACGCAGCACTGCTGTGCGTCCCTGTTATGGCCTCTGTCCTTCATGCCCTTTGAGACATTTTCTAATGTTTTGGCATTTCGTTTACTGGAACGGAGTTCAGCTAGCACGGATTTGTCTCCCCATAGGGCAAGCAGATCCCGTACCTCCCGTTCGGTCCATGCTGGAGCTCTTTTGTGATCCTGGGACTCCATCATGGTCACCTCTGCTGAGGTGCACTCACCTGCACCTTCCCATGCTGGCCAAACAGGAAATGAGATTCAAAAGTTCGCGGGCCTTTTCCTGTCTACCTGGTCAGTGCATCTGAGTTGAGAGCGCTGTCCAGAGCGGTCACAATGGAGCACTCTGGGATAGCTCCCGGAGGCCAATACCATCGAATTCCGTCCACACTACCCCAAATTCGACCCGGCAAGGCCGATTTCAGTGCTAATCCCCTCATCGGAGGTGGAGTAAAGAAATCGATTTAAAGAGCCCTTTAAGTCGAAAAAAGGGCTTAGTTGTGTGGACGGGTCCAGGCTTAAATCGAGGTAACGCTGCTAAATTCGACCTAAAATCGTAGTGTAGACCAGGCCTAAAGGTATTAATAAAATACAATTGAGTAGTGTGTTAGATGCAAACATGCAGCATGTTTGGCAAAAAAGCTGTTGTGTGGATACAAGATGAACTATGTTACCTGTACCTGGTTACAGTGACCACACCTCTAGCCGGTTACAGAACCACAATGGACAGGGTCTAAACTTTGGTACTATGCCAGCTTCCTCCCTCTGTAAGATGGGAGTGCAACCCAGACCAGTGAGGGGTTGTGTCACCACCTACCCTGCAGCACTGGGTGCCTTCAGTCCTGTACTGCTGTGGCTCACAGCCCTGACACTAACAGCCTGCATACAAGCATGCATGCCAGACCCTGGCTTTCACCAGCCTTAGTTACTTTTAGCAGGGTGACCCCAAAACCCCCCCAGCCCAAATTTCTCCAAAACTATCTGCTCAGTGTGACAATCTGCTTGGGTTCCCAGATTTGTGAGTTACTGTTACTCCTCTCAGCCTCAGCAAATGAGAATTTTGCTTCTGCTAAGCAGGGCTGGCTCCAGCATTTTTGCTGCCCCAAGCGGCGCGGGGGGAAAAAAAGCTGCGATTGGCAGCACTTCGGCGGCAGCTCCAACGCCGCCACTTCATTCTTCAGCGGTGATTCGGCGGCAAGTCCTTCCGAGTTGCCGCCGAAGACCCGGACGTGCCACCCCTTTCCGTTGGCCTCCCCAAGCACCTGCTTGCTGCGCTGGTGCCTGGAACTGGCCCTGCTGCTAAGTTGTCTGACAACTCGCTACCATACCAGCTTGTCTGCCTTGCCAGCAAACTCTTCAAGAGTCTGACAGTCCAAACCTTGCCTTGCAGGTAAAAAACAGCATACCCCAACTCCCAAGTTCGCCAGACCTCTCCCGGAACATTCACACAATTCATTACGCTCATTGTTCCTTTAAAGAGACAATACACTGAAGCTCATTAAGTGAACTAGGGTTTGACAAACACTGTTATTCCAATTCACAGCACTGAACTGGTTTACAGTAAAAGTAAAAGAAGTTTATTTTACAAGGGGGCAAAGTTTAAGTGATACCAAGTATAAGGAGTAAAGACAGAAATGTTTACAAACAAAAAGAAAACAATATGCTTCTAAGACTAAAATTTAACTTCAGTAACTTACAGTCTTTGCCTAAGCAGATTTCTCACCTAACTTCAGTTCTCAGAGACATCAACTCCCTTGGTTGAAAGACCCAGCATTCTGTGATTTCAAGAGCTCTGACCCTTTCATTCCCCCCAAGTGATGGATACAAAAATGGCTTTATGTTTCTGTTTATATCTCACAACATTCATTGACCCTATTATAAGAGACAGGGAGACTTCCTGATGTTCTTCCCTTCCTGTTGACTTCACATCCCCCTGCTGATTTGTGTGCAAATGGAGCCTCCATTGTTTTGATTCCATAATGCTTAGTTTTCATTGGACACAGGTAGATAGCTGCCTTCCCTCCTGTTTGGGAAAAACCTGTTTCTCCCTGTGTTTGGTCACAGATTTTAAAGCATAATATCAGTGAGTACTTAGATAGTGTACTTAGATTTCCAGAAAGCCTTTGACAAGGTCCCTCACCAAAGGCTCTTATGTAAATTAAGTTGTCATGGGATAAGAGGGAAGATCCTTTCATGGATTGAGAACTGGTTAAAAGACAGGGAACAAAGGGAAGGAATAAATGGTAAATGTTCAGAATGGAGAGGGGTAACTAGTGGTGTTCCCCAAGGGTCAGTCCTAGAACCAATCCTATTCAACTTATTCATAAATGATCTGGAGAAAGGGGTAAACAGTGAGGTGGCAACGTTTGTAGATGATACTAAACTGTTCAAGATAGTTAAGACCAAAGCAGTCTGTGAAGAACTTCAAAAAGATCTCACAAAACTAAGTGATTGGGCAACAAAATGGCAAATGAAATTTAATGTGGATAAATGTAAAATAATGCACATTGGAAAAAATAACCCCAACTATACATACAATATGATGGGGGCTAATTTAGCTACAACTAATCAGGAAAGAGATCTTGGAGTCATCGTGGATAGTTCTCTGAAGACGTCCGCGCAGCGTGCAGCAGCAGTCAAAAAAGCAAACAGGATGTTAGGAATCATTCAAAAAGGGGATAGAGAATAAGACGGAGAATATCTTATTGCCCTTATATAAATCGATGGTACGCCCACATGTTGAATACTGCGTACAGACATGGGCTCCTCATCTCAAAAAAGATATACTGGCATTAAAAAAGATTCAGAGAAGGGCAACTAAAATGATTAGGGGTTTGGAACGGGTCCCATATGAGGAGAGATTAAAGAGGCTAGGACTTTTCAGCTTGGAAAAGAGGAGACTAAGGGGGGATACGATAGAGGTATATAAAATCATGAGTTGTGTGGAGAAAGTGAATAAGGGAAAGTTATATACTTGTTCCCATAACATAAGAACTAGGGGCCACCAAATGAAATTAATGGGCAGCAGGTTTAAAACAAATAAAAGGAAGGTCTTCTTCACACAGCGCATGGTCAACCTGTGGAACTCCTTGCCTGAGGAGGTTGTGAAGGCTAGGACTATAACAGGGTTTAAAAGAGAACTAGATTAATTCATGGCTATTAGCCAGGATGGATAAGGAATGGTGTCCCTAGCCTCTGTCTGTCAGAGGGTGGAGATGGATGGCAGGAGAGAGATCACTTGATCATTACCTGTTAAGTTCACTCCCTCTGGGGCACCTGGCATTGGCCACTATTGGTAGACAGGATACTGGGCTGGATGGACCTTTGGTCTGACCCAGTACGGCCATTCTTATGTTCTTATGAGTATCCATAAATCCTCATACAGTGTTACTGCATACATTTAACAATGATATTAATCACCAGTGTGCCGCAAGCTTTCATAAAAGTCCTTACTCAATACACTTGTATAATACGGTAATATTGTGTATACAATCAGTTGATTCAATTGCTTATCATTATTTGAGGTTCAGATACCCTGTCTTTATAGCACAGTAAACCTTTGCAATTTATGCTTTGAAAAGTAAACCCAAACCAAGCTTTTCTTCCCTGCCGGGGTATAGATGCCATGCTGTCTTCCCAAAGTTTATTGACCCTGATTCAAGAGGCTGGAAGACTTCCTGGAGCACAGTCTCCATCCCCGAGTCACAACTGTTAAATATTCATCTTTCCCCACTTGCTTTCCTGATGGCTTTGTTTACCTTATATGTAAATATCTCTTCACTGTCTCGGCCTGATGACCAGGCTGGTCAGACAAGCAAATACATGGTCCTTTGGCTAAGGCAGACTGTGCATATGCATTGCTTGCCAAACACATTTTTAAAACATAATTCTAGTACATATTTATAACCCTTTGTACAGATCCAGTACACACACCACACGGCATGTTACCAGTTTGTACATGATACCTTCAATGACACCGTTTAAATAGAGATTGTGATAACTGTGTGTTAGGTGTAGTGAGTGTCTAAGGCAGGGGTCGGCAACCTCTGGCCCGCGGCCCGCCAGGGTAAGCATCCTGGCGGGCCGGGCCAGTTTGTTAACCTGCCGCGTCGGCAGGTTCGGTCGATCGCGGCTCCCACCGGCCACGGTTCGCCGCTCCAGGCCAATGGGGGCGGCGGCCAGCACATCCCTCGGCTCGTGCCGCTTCCCACAGTCCCCATTGGCCTGGGACAGCGAACCGCAGCCAGTGGGAGCTGCGATCAGCCGAACCTGCCGATGCGGCAGGTAAACAAACTGGCCCGGCCCGCCAGGGTGCTTACCCTGGCGAGCCGCGTGCCAGAGGTTGCCGACCCCGGTCTAAGGCCCGACAAGAATGGCTGACACAGAGTAGCAAACCATCAATGGGCCTTGGTGTCACAGTGCAATTTTTTCCTCATTGCCAATTTTGTATAGGGACTGCCAGAGCACACAATAACAGTGTCTACTTACAGTTACTGCAGATTAAAGAACATGCTGCTTTCCTGATTCATAGGTCTGGTGTGAGAATTTAACTAATATATTGTTTGTTACTTTAGAAATCTGAATCTAAAAGCAGTAGAAATAATTTTGAAAACCTTAGTAGCACATTGTCTTGAACAGGAAAACATATTTGATATTAGTAGGATATGTGCAATATCATGTACAATTTTTGAAGTATGAAGTTATGAATTTATATGCCACGGCTAAATTTGTTGCAAGTTTTCGATCTGGCAGTACAAAGTGCTAGCTATACATGGACATAATGAAGCCACAAGCAAAATGAAGTACTCATGTAATCATACAAAACTTTGTTTCTGAAAAGTTTTCCACATATTATTCTAAGTAAAAGGAAAATCATCCTCAAATGGCATGAAACATCCTCACAGGTAAGTAACTAATACTTTAAAGTACAAATTAATAGTAACATTTGTAAGTTAGTTTTCAGAGTATCACACCCATCTTTTCTTTTTTATCAACCCATTCCTGCCCTCTACACTAGCATAGTTCTATTTCACCCTGTCAAGTTCTTCCCTGATCATCTATGGTTGTCTGGGCTGGGTTTAATAAAAACATAGTTCTGCTTCTGTACTGTGGGAGCTTACACAAAGCCGCATAATCCCTGAATAATAGACTTTTTTTCCAGGGCTACCATGGTGCAGATTATTGACTCTAACCCCTAACTCTTCAGTTTTTGCTTTCTTATCTGACTCTCTTAAGGGGGTAGCTTAATTAGATGTTTGTTTATATTTAAGTTCCTGCTAGTATAGAAGGCATATAAGGTTACTTACTTCTGAATTGTTTCTGTTCAGTGCAACTTGTTTCAAGAAAAAAAAAACAAGAAATTGATCTTTGTAATCATTTAGTGTGATCATTTCTTAAATCTGGTTAATTCAGTATTGAAGCCAGCAGAAATTTCTCCCAGTGGTGGTGGATGTGACTCAATAACTTCTTGATGCCCATTAGCAGAGGGCACATGGGGTGTAGAGGATTTTAAAGGGATCCCCTGCATTGAATATATGCATATTAATTCAATAAAGAGTGGCATGTAAGGTTTCTACTGAGAGCCAACCACTCACTGATTGCCATAATCATTGCAAAACTTATGCACAGCTAATATTTAAGGACTATGTATCTATACTGAAAATTATGTTCTTAAGGCAAGTAACATGTCTTGGACAGGTTTCTTTCAGGAAGGGGTAACAGGCTTATCTCCCTCTCTAGTCTCCCCAAACTCCATGTATATTTGCCTCCTGAGCCAGATGCTGATTCAAAGATTGTGAAATGTACCAGGAAGGAGTATACAGGAAAATACAACCAGCAGGGAGCATCATGTTATGAGTAAGGACAATGGATTTTTCAGATATATCTGGGAGTGCAAAGAGACACCCTGCATCTTTCACCACAGAGGCAAACTGACAATGTATCCCATGAACAGAGGATCACAGTCAAGCCTGAAAGGACTTTGAGTGAGCATTGCTCTAAAACATCAAAGTACCTAGTTGATTCTAGAATGTGTGCTATGATTTTATTTTATCTGTAACCATTTGTTTCCAATACGTCTACTTGTCATTACTTTGAACTCTATACTTTGCGAAATAAACTTTTACTTGTTTTCACTATAAACAAATCTAAGTGCAGCGTGTCAAGCAAAGTGATGATCTGAGGTGACACTGGTAAGCTGGGCTGTACTGTTTCTTTGGAAGCAGTGATTCTGTGAATACTGGGAGTGTCCAGAGGAACAGGGGCTGAACATTTCAAGGAGACACTTGGAGAGCTTGGGGGTTGGAGTGTGCCCATCGCTAACCTGTAGCGAAAGAGTGGGGCCTGTGTAGGCCTAGAGGGTAGTGCTTGTGTTGGCCAGGGCTAGCGGAGTTGGGGAGTTGACCTACAGCAGGCATAGACAAGTGCTTCCCTGGCACTCCCGCAAAGCATCACAGTGGATCCTTAGTAATTAATCAGTTACTAAGTGCAGGCATTCTTGCCCCATTACTGAGCAAAAGTGCATGCATGAGACAAGAATTAATAATTAACCATTTTATGAACTCAACAGAGTAAGAAAAGGGCAAAGCAGAGATGTTAAAAAAGGAAAATTTGCTTGCAGTGAACGAGATGCTACTAAAATATCTAACACACTTTAAATGATTGTTCTGGTTTTGTTTATTTTCTTTGTGATGAACAAAAATACATGAGGCAATTCAGTTCTTTAGAGATCTGGATTTCATCAGCTTTGATCTGAAAATTGAGACAAGTGTTTGGAATGCTGTCAGTGATAAGAAATTAAGTGAAGGAGAACACACTTGAACAAGCCACGGATATTCACTCTTGGAATGATTAAATATAGCTGCATAAAAACAACATAATTTTAAGACTGAAATCATTACAAAAGGAACAAAATGTACTTTTACAAGGACTTTTATCTGTCATGACCACACGATGCCAATGCTACTAATATATGCATGTTTCATAGTCTGTATTTTGATTGTTTATAGACATTATCTGTGCCAAAGGCCTAATAATTACAAGTACTAAATACCATGCAATTAAGCAAGGTAGCTTTCATTCTATGAGCCTTCTTACCTTATTTTTAAATAAGGTTCTATATTCTCAACTGAAACTATGCTGCTCCTAGCTTCCTTACTTTTGCTCCTTAGGAAAATTTCATGGGGATGGAGCAAGACTGGAGGATCACTGGGAAAGACAAACTGGGTAGATTGTCAGAGAAGTGTGGCGAGAGTACAAACTACAGCTATCTGAAGAATCAGGAAATAGGGGAGATCAGTACTGAGGCATGGAAAATATTTCCTATATTTGTTTTGGCAGAGAGATGAAAAGCGGGGGTTGATTTTATTTTTTCTGAACAAATTTGCCATTCCTAATCTCAGTCACTCATATGCCAGTGATATGCAAATAGGCAGGTGTCAACACACTAGCACTTCAGTGCATGGTATTCAGATAGGACTCCACCTCATAGACCAAATGTAAATGGGGATTCTGAGCCATATATTAAAATCGTTGTTAAAATATTTAACATCATGCTCAAGAAAGAAGTTCAATTGACAACCATGGGGGATGACATTTATCTGTTTATGCTCTGAGCATTTACAAGCTTCTCCACAGTACACAGCCAATATGCTTCTGTTACAGTAGCGGGAACATCTCTTGGGAATGGAATCCCTTGAGTCCCCCAGGACAGCCAATGCATTCCTTGAACAGAGCCAGTTGAGGACAATTATGGACTCAGGAGATCTGGTGTGCCTAACACTTTGTGTGACCTTAGACAAGCCACTTAGGCTAGAGTTTCAAAAAGCATCAAATGATTGAGTACCTCTGTTTTTGGGGCCGCAACATACAATACATTAAAAGGCCTGATTTGCAGAGAGTTAGCATAGAGCACTTTCTGAAAAACGAGGGCTATTTAAACTGTTTCAAGTGGGGCACCAAGAATTGGAGATACCTAAAATAACTGGTCACTTAACAGCTTTATCTTAATCTCTGTGCCTCACCTCCCCATCTTAAAATGGGGATTGCTCTCAGCATCTAATGGGTACTGTAAGGGAAAAAAATCATTAATGTTGTGAGGTTCTCAGATAGTATGGTAATAAGCACCATCTGCCGCTTTACACTATGAAAACAAGGCTATTAACATCTTCCTTGCCAACAATATAACCTTGTCACCTACCTCTCTGAGTCCCTATACTAGCTTGCTCTCTTCCATTACAAGTGCAAGCTTATTGTATAATCACAAATATTTTACTTAGGGTGACCAGATAGAAATTATGAAAAACCAGGACGAGGGCAGGGCGAGGGGTAATAGGCGCCTATGTAAGAAAAAGCCCCAAATATCAGGACTGTCTCTATAAAATCAGGACATCTGGTCACCCTAATTGTACTTTACAAGTGCCAGATACAGTCTGGCACAGATTGCCACTGCAGTTTTTTATTCAGCACAAATTTGTATTCCTTCATGAGTACATAGCTACAAAAGCAAAGTACTAAATACGCAAAGGTAGGTCACAGAAATTTAATCAGTCTGATTCTTTGTTCTCAATGCCCTCTCTATTTGAGAATTATTACGTACTGTGCGGGAGTAGCCAAGTGATTTAAGACTTCAAAGAGTAGAAAGCGTGTGGGTAGGACACTGGAATGAGACTGGACCTGGGTTCAGTTCCTGGCTCCAGTTCCTTGCTCAGGAACAGATTCCTTATGTGACCTTGATGCGTCACTTAATCTACCCTGTGCCTCAGTTCCCGCCTGTAAAATGAGTAGTGTTTTCCTACACTACAAGTGTATTGTGAAGGTAAAGATCCACTAATGATTGTGAGGTGCTAAGATACTATACTAAAGAAATAGACCATGACAGACACCAAAATATTCTTTCAAGAAAAAGAAAGGTGGGGGTGGATTAAAAACCACCTCATTTAATAGGTGTGTGGCAGAGGAGCAAGACAATTGCCAAGCTGAGCCACACAGCACTTAGCAATGTGTGGCTAAGCAATATTACTGGTTGATATTTAACTTATCTTTTAAGAACGCATTGTACAAGAGACAATAACATAAGCATGGAATGTAATCTAAATAATTATGAAATTATTAACTTGAAAATATACAAAGGTAGTATAAGAATGGTCTGGAACTTGGGTACTTAGTAACCTCTTCATCTCAACAGGTGAAATTGTCTATATTGCTCTTTCTGTCCATCCTTAATGTTCAACCACCTTTCTCTCAGACTTTTCCATGTCTAGGCAATCTTTCCTCTCAAGCCATCTGTAAAGGAGTCCCCTTGAAGTTTTCACTCAGATAGTTGGAGAACCTGACCACACTCCGTTACTTAGAGTGGGTATCTTCAGCACAGGCCCCAGCTCCTTACAACTTGCAAGAGGTCCTGCCCTTTGCAGGCCTTCATAAATCTCTCTGGATTACCCTGAGAGTTTGCTGCACTCTCCATAGGTCTGGGGGGAGAACTCCAAGCTGGTCATTCCCTCTGTGACTCCAAGTCTCCCACTTAGAAAAATCCTACTCCTTCCCCACCAGCTGACTGCAGTTTCCTCCCTACCATACATGATGGACAGGTCCAGATGGGTGAGGCTAGCCCTGCCCCTAGGGCCTTTCTGGCACCTTCCTTGTCACACCATCAGTAGGATAAATAGCTCTTCTGGGTAGACATCCCTATTAGAAATAGTGGTAACTCTAGCTATAGCTGAGAAAATTAAGCAGAATATTAAGCAATTGTCAGAATGATTTGCCTTGTTTGGACAGGGATACTGGGATGTCTAGGTTAGAAGCTTCCCAAAACTCCTTGCTCCAAAAACATGTTGCTATGGCTATATGGAATGATTGTTCATATGTCCCAGGATGCACAGATACAAACACTCTTAAGAGCAGCATTTGCACCTTTTGGCAGGGCTGGATTAAGGCATAAGAAACCTTAGCATGTGCATGGGGCCCAATTTGTGGGCAGGAGGGGGCATCCTGAACTCTGGCTGGTCTGATTCAGGTAGCTGGTCAGATGGCAGTGACAAGAAGAAGCAGTACTGACTGCCCCCCTCAGGTTTGGCCCTATGGCTCCTACATCATGACGTGGGGGTGGCAGGGCTAAACCTGAGTGGTGCTATGACCCCCATGAACCAGATTGCAATGGCCAGTCACTCAATTTTGACCTCACCACCACCCCCTCTCATCATCAGAGAGTCACGGTGCCAAACCTGAATGGGCAATGGGGTGGCTGACAGTGTTCCTCCTCGCTGCTGCCGTGGGACTGGCTCCTGTACCAGGGATCCCCCCAACTTCCCAGCAGCCCAGGTCCCCCTGCTCTCCCTGCAAGACTAGCTCAGTGATGACCTTAAGAGCTGGTTTTTGCTTAGGGTCCAGAGATGAGTTAATCCAGCCCTGCCTTCAGGACAATGGATACTGAACCATGTTGGAACAACAGTATGAGCTAAATCCTCAAAGAGCTAGGCTGATTTACACTGCATCAGGCTCTGTATTTCAGTGATAAAACAATTACTGATGTATGTGGGGGGGAAAACAGACTGAAAGCTATACACACATATACACACGCCTTGCTTCCTTGTTAGGATTGCATTTGTTCTTAAAATAGGCGTCTGCATTAAAACTTCTAATCTATACAGTGCTCAATACCTATCTAATCTAAGTATTTCCAGTGTATCAGTTGGCTGGCATCGGGGTCTTAAAGGGGCACATGCAAACTAAACACAGTTGTCCAGGCCTCCTCAGCCACCATATATTATATGAACAATGTACAGGGTGAGTTTAAAATTAAGCACTCTTCTTTGTTTTAACTAATTTGCTTTAACTTGTCTTCACTTGCCTCTTTTTACTGCTTTCAGCTAATTTCCCACTGAATACTGAGAGCAACCATGTTTAATGAGAAGGAACAGAAGTGGGTTAATAAAACATATGGGCCAGATTTTTCATAATTAGCTATATACAATTGTGTATTTCTAATTTATGCACACAAACACTCATAGTGTGGGTAACTGGCAAAGTGCAGTATAAATACCTGATTTGTAAATGCACATTGGGTATTCAGATCCATAAATTAAGTACATTCTATGTACGCTCACACCTGTGTATGCCTAAATTTAAAATTCTGGCCTGAATGTCTATTTGCCATGACAAATTACAACAACAAAAGCCAAAAATATTTTACTTGCCTGTCAAAAAAAGTTACTTGTCCCAGGCAATTGGGCAAGCGTATTTTTGCAAAGCTGCTTTATATTGCCTCTATCTAGATATATGCAGTTATGAGACTTAGTGGCTTCAAAGAGTGGTTAACATACTGCAGTACGAAAAGTTCTCCTTAGGAAAAAACCCAGACAGCTTGTGTTTGGCTAGAAGGATTTCTAGAAGAGAGTAAACACACATCTATTTTATTTAATTCAGTCATTCTCTGCTACCAATTGTGTTCAGGGAGCAAGCTTCTTGTGCAGCCTCCATCATATGAGCAGCTCAGCTTTTCTCAAGTGCATTGACAGCTGGCAGCAATGAAAGTCATCTAACTGTCTGTGCCTCATTTAAGGAGAATGACATCCAGGCACAAACGTTCACTATTCCTTCAATTTACTGTTTAGTACCATATATTTTAATGCAGTACAGGATCCCATTTAGAAAATGTAAATACCTACACCTCCTATTAGTAGTAATAGGTTTTTTTAATTAGTTTTGTTCATTAATTTGTTGCTTTAAAAGCAGTTAGTGCCATTCCTCAGGTCAGCACCACGTGGCACAGGTAACTAGAGTAAGTGGAGTAGGTACAGCAGACATTAAATCTAACCCTCAGACCATGATCATAGCACAATCACTATTCTTTAAACCAACTTTACTTACTGGGAAGATGTGCTCCTCTAAAACCTTTAACGTTTAGTTTTAGTGAAGTTAAAAATAATCAGTTTACAGTGTGTGATTTCCAAGCACTAATATCTGAACTTTCCCATCAGTTGGTCTAAACTGTAACATGGTACAACACAAACCATTTAGTGACACTAATGTCAACAGCTTTTATTAAATATAGAACCAATAAATGGAGTTGAATTTAATCTAGATTTACTGCCCACAATAAGGACTTCAGCCATGCTTGACTGCCTTTCAGCAACTGCATAGTGATGTTTAGAGCAGCATGTCCTTATGAAAGCTGAGATAGTCATTTAAGTTTTGCAGTTTTGTTAATAAACTGTATTTCATATACAGCACATTTTCTTCTGCGAGGCAGTTTGTTGTCTTTAATTTGGCGAGATGAGGCTCCTTTGCTTGCGGTCATCCTTTCTCATCAAAGCTTTTTTGTATATTTAAGATACTGTACCAGGGGTGGTGCCAGCCCCTTGCAGTGCAGGGACTAAAGTGGCCTAGACAGAAAACTGGGGGACAGTGCGCTATACATCTTGTGGGCACATACCACCCTTACTTCTGAAGGCAGCACTGCTGCCAGCAGCAATACACAACTGCAGAGCTGGGCACCCAGCCAGCAGCCACCACTTTCTGGCCACCCAGCTCTAAAGGCAGCAGTGTCATCAGCAGCAGTAGAGAAGTAAGGGTGGCAATACCATACCATGCTACCCATACTCCTGTATAATGTTTGACCTTTGCAGTGGGAAGGGTGGCTACGGGGGAGGCTAAGAAATTTTGGGGTGGCTCAGGCCCCCGCAAGTCCCCCTAGCGCTGTCCCTGTACTGTACTTAAAAAGGGCGGGGGGGATGTCAACTGGAATTAGTTTCAACTTCAAACAGAATTTCATAATCTGCAGTCACAATAAGTAAATTAAGATGGTCATAAAACAGCTGTAAGTAGTCAAGTAACATAACTTGCACCAATTTGGGTGCATATTCAGTAGCTGTGCACAATGAGTAACATTCATGCCTGTGCAAAGGGCCAGCAAAAGCCTATGCACTACATAAGTTCTACTTAAGCCATATATCAAGTTACACTGATGAAAAACTGGGGTGAAATTAGAGTCAGAGTTACCATCTTTAGATATGAGCTAAATGACACCTCCCTCTTGTCTTAATCTTCACATTTTGCAGAAAGAGGGATTGGATTCAGAGATCCCGATCTGGACTGTCTCTGTTTTGGGTCTGATGTTGAACAGAATTTCTTGGAGCTTCTTTCCTTGGCTTTCAAACCCTTCTTTCAGAGCATTCTGGGTGGGTAACTGGATTGCAACCCAGATTTGCCCCTTCCCATGAGGTATGATAGCAACCTCTCCCAGTCAATAGAAAACCATATGTTCTACTTCCTGCTGCCATGTACAAGTAAAAGACCCATGCATCCTCGCAAAGTCTGCAAGGATTTTTTGTCCCTGAAGCGGTAGAAATAGGCAGTAGATGCATTTTTTCCTATCACTCCCAGAAGACTCTATGAATGGTAGCACTTACCTGACAACTCCCACTCCTACATGTCCAGTGTAGGGAAAGCAGATATCTAGCACTCCCTTAAGTGCCTTGGAGGATGGGCCCCCTCCCTAATGCCATCCAGGGTGATTAAAGAGGGGCAGGCAAGCCTGTATAGAAGGGAGTGCAGATGTCAAAGATGTGAGGATTGGTTGGAATGGGTGGAAAGGAGAGTATCAAGACAGCCTGTGGCCTGAGCAGGAAGGAATGACTTGAGGAAGGGAGGCAGGAAAAATGATGCTAGGTTTGGATGAGAGGGAGATTTCTGGAAGGGGTACAGGTCTATCATGTATCCTCAGATGAAGCTCTGGAAGGGGTGTCTTGCCACCAGAGCTCTCCTTAAAAGACTTCACTAGTTAGGAAATGTATCTTCTTCAGATATATGATCTCTCTATTCATTATCAAGTATTTGCCAGCCTTGAGAGTTACATACCAATCCATTACAGAAGGCATGTCCTTTAGTTCCCGCCCCCCCCCCCCCCCCCCACAAGAAGCTCATACAGTTAATGAGCTTACAAAAGCATTTGTTATTTTCAGGTTAGTTGCACTAGTAGCTATCAGCCATGCTTTGGACCTAGGTATATGGGCTATCAAGGTGGCCTTGTCCATCATAATAAGTTGACTCAATATACTTCAAGTGACATCGTCCAAAGGCTTTTCTTGACATTGGCTTCATTGGTTTATTTATCTATGGCCAGCCAAAGAAAACAGGCACACACTTCCAATGCATGAACAACAAAATCAGCCCACCTGGCTTGCTCGTTTTTAAGCCTGCTCATGGCAAGTCAAACATTAAAAGGCATGTCCTATAAAAACGAAACCCACACATTTTCCTTTTCCCTGCCTAACCTCTTTTCCTTGGTCTAAGAAAAACCAGACTAGCATAGGTTTGAAAGAAAAGGAAAACATGAAGATGAAAGGCTTACTTGCCCTACCTCCATGCAGGTCTTAATCTGACTGTGGAAAAAGTAGGACTCTTATACTCCGCTATTGCAACCCACCTTTCCAAAGCTACTAGAGATTGGCTGCCCAGCTCTTCTGATTCTGAGATGGGGGCCTGGCTGGCACTGCCAGGAGCCAGTTTAATCTCCATCACTGAAAGGAATTCCAACGCACCCTACATGCAGCACTCTGATCTCAAGACCAAAACAAAGTCAGCATTCTAGAATGTTCCCCCTACTGCCTCCCAGAGACCACTTCCTTCCACTCAGTGATGGCATTCCATGTCCTACAGGTATATCTTAAGAAGAAAATCCTGGAAAGGAGTAGTGCTAGCCCTGGGGTGTTCCCTCAGTAGCCTTAAATAGCCAGTACACTGCAGTAAATATTCTAAATTCAAAATAATTCCAAGGACATTGTGACATTCTGTACCTCGGGGGAACACCCAGCACCCCTATGTTCATCCTTATATGATAGTGTGGTATCCAATGCAAAGTTTGTCATGTCGGGTGTCTTCGGAAGGCTCATGATGCATTGAGCATTGTTGTTATAGTAATTGTTGTTACAGTAATGTTATAGGATTTAATTTCATGTATATATAGTTATGAGGCTGAAAATGTGTCCTTGTGGCTTAAAACAGGCCCAGGCAAAACTCTCCAAGAGCAGAGGGGCAGTTCACACCTCATCAGGGCATGTATGGGACAAACCCAGCCCAGCCTCACAGGAACAAAGGACACTGGCCTAGGATCTGTTGGACTCTCGAGTGAGTCACCCCCCTTCCTTTGGTCAATTTGGGACTGCGATGAGATAATGCTCACCTGACTCTATGGGAGGGGGAGGGCAAAGCCAAGAGGGAAGAAAGAACATGATAAAAGGGAGAGACATTTGCCATGCTCTTCCTCTCTCTTCCACCTACATCTACAGACACCATACCAAGCAACTGACGCGCTGATCAAAGGGGAGAGCCTGGCTGAAGAGCAACCAGCCAGCGTGTTGTGAGAAGCATCTAAGTTTGTAAGGGCACTGAAAGTGTTAAGATCAGCTTAGAATGTGTTTTGCTTTTATTTCATTTGACAAAATCTGACTGGTTGTGCTTTGACTGATAATCACTTAAAATTTATCTTTGTAGTTAATACATTTGTTTGTTTATTCTACCTGAAGCAGTGTGTTTAGTTTGAAGTGTGTCAGAGACTCCCCTTGGGATAACAAGCCTGGTGCATATCAATTTCTTTGTTAAACTGACAAACTCATATAAGCTTGCAGCATCCAGTTGGCATAACTGGACACTGCAAGTCAAAGGTTCCTAGGATTGTGTCTGGAACTGGAGATATTGGCTAGTGTCATTCGGCTGCACAATCGAAGGAGCAGCTTATATGCCAGAGGCTATGCGTGAACAGTCCAGGAGTGGGGGTTCTCACAGCAGAGCAGGGTAAGGCTGGCTCATAAGAACAGAAGAACATAAGAACGGCCGTACTGGGTCAGACCAAAGGTCCATCTAGACCAGTATCCTGTCTACCAACAGTGGCCAATGCCAGATGCCCCAGAGGGAGTGAACCTAAGAGGTAATGATCAAGTGATCTCTCTCCTGCCATCCATCTCCACCCTCTGACAAACAGAGTCTAGGGACACCATTCCTTACCCATCCTGGCTAATAGCCATTAATGGACTTAACCACCATGAATTTATCCAGTTCTCTTTTAAACGCTGTTATAGTCCTAGCCTTCACAACCTCCTCAGGCAAGGAGTTCCACAAGTTGACTGTGCGCTGTGTGAAGAAGAACTTCCTTTTATTTGTTTTAAACCTGCTGCCCATTAATTTCATTTGGTGGCCCCTAGTTCACATATTATGGGAATAAGTAAATAACTTTTCCTTATTCACTTTCTCCACACAACTCATGATTTTATAGACCTCTATCATATCCCCCCTTAGTCTCCTCTTTTCCAAGCTGAAAAGTCCTATCCTCTTTAATCTCTCCTCATATGGGACCCGTTCCAAACCCCTAATCATTTTAGTTGCCCTTCTCTGAACCTTTTCTAGTGCCAATATATCTTTTTTGAGATGAGGAGACCACATCTGTACACAGTATTCAAGATGTGGGCGTACCATCAATTTATATAAGGGCAATAAGATATTCTCCGTCTTATTCTCTATCCCCTTTTTAATGATTCCTAACATCCTGTTTGCTTTTTTGACCGCCTCTGCACACTGCGTGGACGTCTTCAGAGAACTATCCACGATGACTCCAAGATCTTTTTCCTGATTTGTTGTAGCTAAATCAGGCCCCATCATATTGTATGTATAGTTGGGGTTATTTTTTCCAATGTGCATTACTTTACATTTATCCACATTAAATTTCATTTGCTATTTTGTTGCCCAATCACTTAGTTTTGTGAGATCTTTTTGAAGTTCTTCACAGTCTGCTTTGGTCCGAACTATCTTGAGCAGTTTAGTATCATCTGCAAACTTTGCCACCTCACTTTTTACCCCTTTTCCCAGAGTCAAGGATTGGAGTGACCTAGCAGATCACCGGTCTGGATAACAAGAGGGGGAATATCACAGACATGCCTTTCTAATTTCTCTTTATTAATTGTTTGTAATTTCTATTTTCTAACAGGAACCTATAAAAACACCACAAGCAGAGAGCAGAAAAATCAGCATCTGGTTATCAGAATGATTTCCAGCGGGTCTTGACAACCCCTTTTTAACAAACTGTTTGAATATGAGACTTTTTAATTATATCAGTTTGTAACCCTTCTGCCAGGTGGAGTCAGCAGCAACAAGGGCTGGCTTCAATATCTAGGTGTGTCACTTAACAATACAAAACAGAACTGGCTCAAGCCCACCCAATAATCTGGGAAAATTAAACACCACACCAAGAGCCTCTAAAAGGCAATACTTCCCCACCTGCAAGCACTGAGCCTGTGTATAGCAAAGAAAACTATTAATAAAAGAGAAAAAACAAACCCAACATTAATTTGGGAAAACACCACAACCACAATTTGAAAGCACAAGGAAACACCCCGTAGTACATTGAACAGTATCCGTTGCCTAAGTTTCTCACCTTGCAGTGCAAAAGTCCAACAACCCCAGAGAGATGGGGGAAAACTTCAAGCAACACCTCAGCTGCTGTGACTGATATTGCTGCTGCAACTGGCTCACAGTTCCACCATTCCCTCCACCGTCATTGCCCACTACTGCCATCATTCACTCTGCCATCACCATTGTTCACTCTGTGGCTGCTGGCTATGATCCTACTGCTACCACCCTTATGTTTCAAGGTTCTACCACTTAACCCAGCTCTCAACAGTTTCAGCAAGTAGTAAGAAACCTCACTGCTAGTGCTGGCTATGCAGTCTTTTTCACTACAATACTATCCCACACCAGATCTAATACTAAGCAGCTAATTACCAGTGATTTCAGGTCTACTGAGCACTAAACAAAATAATAGCTCTCAATTAAATCTGATCAGTTCTATCTTTAAACAGTGGAAAAAGAAGAACCACATATTTTGTGACACACTCCATTTCCCCCCCACCTTCCCAGCACTAGACGTTGGCATCCCTACCCCCTGCCTAGCAAGTGAGGTTCAATTGAGGGTGACCCCCTCAATTAGGGCAGGCTAAGTGCAGTTCTGCTGCCCTTTACTCATACAAGGATAACAACATTTCATTACCCCGGCATTCAATACATAAGTGATTTGTAACCCAACACTAGCCAGAATTGATCACTTTGGCAAAGCAGCTCCATGATGCTGTACACCTAGGCAGAGTAGGTGTGTTTAAGCAAACTCAGTCCATTCCTGAAATCTTTTCTCCCAAGTTCATCACTAGATGTCAGGGGAGAGCTCATTCAGACCCTGCTTACAATTCTCTCCACATTGCTTGCTGATACTGTGTAAAAGTGTTAATCATCCTTCCAAACAGGAAAAGAGCTATCAGTATAGCTCTTTAAATTAATCACTGGGGTTGCTAGTATACAATAAGAATGGCACTCTTTCACATATATTGTGAGCTCACTGCTGCTGTGGGAACAAGAGAGACACCACAGTCTTCTGAAGGCTGAAAACTACCACTGCACTGTGCAAGCATGATTCAGCTAATTTTAATTCTGTACAAGTGGCTTTGTGCACTAGTTATTTTCTGTCATTTTTATTTCATGATGGGTTTTTTCCTCTCCCTCTCAGCAGGCAAGGCTAGTATCACTAATATAATCCAAAGCAATTGCTTTTTCTTCTGAAAGCATCTGATTTCAAAGTTGCAGTTCAGTTATGAAAGTTGGGGGTTTTTGTACTCTCTTCCTTACACCATTGATTAACATATTGGGTCAGATTCACCTGACTACTGGAACCCAGGCTTCAGGCCTTGATAGTGGACTGGCCACACTGAAGGATGTATACAGCTCCTGTGGAGACCAGCAGTCAGTTTTCACCGACCAAAAAGTGGGTAAGGTCAGCCATGGTGGCAATGGGGCCAAGGAATCCAGATCTTCCATGACCTGAAGATGAGCTCTGTGTAGCTCAAAAGCTTGTCTCTCTCACCAACAGAAGTTGGTCCAGTAAAATATATTACCTCACCCACCTTATCTCTCTAATATCAGCTACAACACTGCATAGAACCTTTTAAATAGATATTCAAAAAGTACCATTTCCCAATTATTTTTCTCCATCTTCACCTTCACCCCCTTCATAGATTCTGGACCTTGGGGTCATCTAGTCTGACCTTCTCTACTTTCCAATCCTACTGTAGAACCACAAGCTAAATCCTGCGTATAGGATTAAATAGCAGGCATACAGCAGTTAAATAGTAGTTTTGCATTCTTTCCAATCCAATCTCTGATCCCCTCTTGAGTATTTTTATACCTGGCTTTTGTGAAAGGCCTATGCATTCCTATGATTGTCGTAAATTGGCTATTGTATGAATCAAAGTCAAGAATACAGAGATTTTAAATATCATTGGTGCAGATGTTTAGTATTATTTTTTCCCTTGAGATGACAAACTGCTACAGTTTAAAACTGAGCCATGATAAAATGCAGTAAATTGCCCATCTAGTCGGACTTTCGAATATTAAAATCTCCTGTAAGTTATCAGCACAAGGAACAATCAAGTTCTTAGCAATCACCCAGACATCTTAGTTCATAGTACGCAGAGTACACAGAACTCCAATTAGGATGTTCAAAATAGACTTATTAGCTTCTCATGAATGCTGATAATGTTACGCAGACACAGGAACACTTCTGCATTTCATTTGTTATTGTCCAGCTAATATGTAGTTATTGAAACAAGGTTTGGTCTGTGCTTCAAAATATTACCAGAAGTCAAGAACGACTGTCATTTGCAAACAAAGTAAAATCAAGCAACTTTCCAAACTTTTTTGAACAATGACATTTTAGATTACTGTGGCACTTAAAATCACTAACATTTGCAAAGACATGATTCACATAAATGAGAGAGAAGCTGTATGAATGTGATTTATATAACCTTCAAGTTTAGAACAAACAGCTGTACAATAGCAGAGTTCATCTTTAGAAATACAGGCCAATTTTTCTCTACTTCAATCACAACTAAAGATAATCTGACAAGTATATCCCCACAAGCACTATTGAGTGGAAATTACAATAGGCACAAGGATGACAAGTGAAATATGATTGGATTATATAATACTATGCATTCGCTCTTTAAGTCTAAAAATATTAGAATTGTAGCTCAGTTTGTCTGACTAGTCACATATTTATTATATAGCAAATACAGTGGACATGGGACAAGAGGCCACCTTTAAATAGGCAGCTTCCTGTCTTTAGCACTTACCCTATATAATCACATAGCAGAGTAATTATTCCAGAACAAATTCCAGAATATATTGTCCATATAGGGAGCTATTCTGGAATAGTTCTGTTCTGGTCAACTTTCCCATGTAGATAAGGCCAGCGATTCAGAGTGAAAGGTCTTGGGGACAAGCAAGGACAATGTAGTTCTTCTGTTTTATGCATCTAACTCACATATGAGACTCTACTTGCTAGTTCTCCCATATCTGACATCTGAACAATTCCATCACAGACTTTGAAAAACAAAGTTTAACTTGTAAGTCAGTATGCCTACACTGTTTTGAAATTACAAATTACTTTAAATGTCAACATTTGCAGCAGTCTGCAGCAAAGGGGACTGAAGGAACTAAAAGTCCATACTACAAATACTTCTGGAGGAAATCCTGCCTCACATTTTCAGATTAACAAAATCTAGTGTAAAAGATGGTACAGATTGGCTTGAAAGGATTCTGATTCAGACTTTCATTGTTTGAGGATGACAAGGTAGTTTTCATGTTAATTAATTCAGAGGCATTATTAGAAAGATGCATTCAAGCTGGAACAGTGCAGAGAAGGAATACTAGGATGATCAGAGGAATGGATTTATGAGAAGCGACTCAAAGAGGTTGGCTTGTTTAGCCTAATCAAATGAAGGATGAGGGGAGATATGATTGCTCCCTATAAATATATCAGATGGATAAATAGCAGGGAGAGAGAGGAATTATTTAAGTGAAGCACCAATGTTGACACAAGAACAAATGGATATAAACTGGTCATCAACAAGTTTAGGCTTGAAATTAGATGAAGGTTTCTAACCATCAGAGGAGCGAAGTTCTGGAACAGCCTTCTAAGGGGAGCAGAGGGGGAAAAAAACCTAACTAGCTTCAAGTTATGATACATGTATGGAGGGGATGGTATGATGAAACTGCCTACAATGGCACGTAGCTGTTCTGCAACTGCTAGTAGCAAATATCCCCAATGGCCGGGGATGGGACACTAGATGGGGAGGGCTATGAGTTACTACAAAGAATTCTTTCCCAGGTGTCTGGCTGTTGAGTCTTGCCTTGCCAAAATGCTCTGGGTCCAACTGATCACCATATTTGGGGTTGGGGAAAAAAAATTTCCTGAGTCAGATTGGCGGAGACCCTGGGTTTTTTTTTTTTTTTTGCCTTCCTCTGCAGCATGGGGCACCGGTCACTTGCAGGTTTAAACTAGTGTACATGGTGGCTTCTCTGTAACTTGAAATCTTTAAATCATGATTTGAGGACTTCACTAACAGCCAGAGGTTATGGGTCTATTACAGAAGTGGGTGGGTGAGGTTCTGTGGCCTGCAATGTGCAGGAGGTCAGACTAGATGATCATGATGGTCCCTTCTAGCCTTAAAATCTATGAGTTTAGTGTTACTAGGAAAACATTACAATCACCCTTTAAGAAATAATCTGAGTAGGTCCAATAAAATGTAGTGAAAGGGAGACAATGTGTAGACTGTGAATTGTTAAAGTCCCAGGGATAGTTTAAAATTATGTTTACAGGCCAAATGTATTCATATTGTGACAAAGGGAAACATATTTTATTTTTTAATGAAGTAAGGAAATTTGCAAATGATTGTTTTATTGTATAATAACTGTATGCCTGTTACCTTACCCTCCTGCCAACTCTTGTCTTGTTCCTGGTTCTGTTGATGTGTCCAGAGGTGTTTGCCCACCACAGCACTTTGAAACATACTTTCCTGGGACTGGATACCTTTGTTCATGTCTTATTGACCAAGATAAGAGCAGTGGTTTTAGGTTCTGCAATCTCTTTTGCCTCCTGTACTTCTCTTATACATTGTGCCTTTTTTCCTTGAGGAGATACTAGTGACCATTCCCCATACATAACAGATGGTTTCTTTATAAGAATAAGAATTATTAAAAGCATAGAGAAAATAAAGACAAGAAGAAACTGTTTGCTTAACATGTCAAGATTTACACTTTGAGTGGGCTAAACTAGGTACGGTTTTCTAAGCTTATGTTACAGAAGAAACACTGTGGTTTTGGAACACGAAAGTTATCTCAGGTTTGGCCCCATGGCCTCTCCTTCATGACCTGAGCAGCGCTGCAACCCCCATGCACGAGGTCACAATGCTGCTCACTCAATTTTGACCCTGCCAACCCACACTGTGATGGAGGTATGCAGGGTCAAACCTAAGTAGGCAAAAGACTTAGGCCCTGTCTATGCACAGTTTTCACACTGATTTTACTATATTGATTTCTAAATATAGATGAATCCATGCAAAAACTGTGTGTAGAGAAAGCAGCAAGTCTAAAACCCTACTGTGTGTGAATATAGGTAACTGGGAGAAAACTGGCTTGGAGAATGGGAGGTGGCTGTCCTAGATGACGAGGTGTGTCAGGCCAGGCAAGTGGACCTAGAGTGAAGGGAAGAGGGGTCTCTGAATACAGAGAAGTGAGGCTCTCTTGGGACAGAATGCGATGGGAACAGATTACTTTCATGTTACTTTCATATTCAAAAAACAGTGTTTCTTTTCTGTAATAGTATCAGAGGGGTAGCCGTGTTAGTCTGAATCTGTAAAAAGCAACAGAGGGTCCTGTGGCACCTTTAAGACTAACAGAAGTATTGGGAGCATAAGCTTTCGTGGGTAAGAACCTCACTTCTTCAGATGCAAGTAATGGAAATCTCCAGAGGCAGGTATAAATCAGTAGGGAGATAACGAGGTTAGTTCAATCAGGGAGGGTGAGGTGCTCTGCTAGCAGTTGAGGTGTGAACACCAAGGGAGGAGAAACTGCTTCTGTAGTTGGATAGCCATTCACAGACTTTGTTTAATCCTGATCTGATGGTGTCAAATTTGCAAATGAACTGGAGCTCAGCAGTTTCTCTTTGGAGTCTGGTCCTGAAGTTTTTTTGCTGTAAGATGGCTACCTTTACATCTGCTATTGTGTGGCCAGGGAGGCTGAAGTGTTCTCCTACAGGTTTTTGTATATTGCCATTCCTGATATCTGACTTGTGTCCATTTATCCTCTTGCGTAGTGACTGTCCAGTTTGGCCAATGTACATAGCAGAGGGGCATTGCTGGCATATGATGGCATATATAACATTGGTGGACGTGCAGGTGAATGAGCCGGTGATGTTGTAGCTGATCTGGTTAGGTCCTGTGATGGTGTTGCTGGTGTAGATATGTGGGCAGAGTTGGCATCGAGGTTTGTTGCATGGGTTGGTTCCTGAGTTAGAGTTGTTATGGTGCGGTGCGTGGTTGCTGGTGAGAATATGCTTAAGGTTGGCGGGTTGTCTGTGGGCGAGGACTGGCCTGCCTCCCAAGGTCTGTGAAAGTGAGGGATCATTGTCCAGGATGGGTTGTAGATCACTGATGATGCGTTGGAGAGGTTTAAGCTGAGGACTGTAGGTGATGGCCAGTGGAGTTCTGTTGGTTTCTTTTTGGGGCCTGTCTTGTAGCAGGAGGCTTCTGGGTACACGTCTGGCTCTGTGGATTTGTTTCTTTATTTCCTTGTGTGGGTATCGTAGTTTTGAGAATGCTCGGTGAAGATCTTGTAGATGTTGGCCTCTGTCTGAGGGGTTGGAGCAGATGCGATTGTACCTCAGTGCTTGGCTGTAGACGATGGATCGTGTGGTGTGTCTGGGGTGGAAGCTGGAGGCATGAAGGTAGGCGTAGCGGTCGGTGGGTTTTCGGTATA
This sequence comes from Emys orbicularis, assembly GCF_028017835.1. NCBI lineage: Eukaryota > Metazoa > Chordata > Testudines > Emydidae > Emys > Emys orbicularis. Next base: position 299,963,265 of record NC_088683.1, read on the forward strand.
GGGTGGTGTTAACGTGGCCATCGCTTATTTGTACGGTGGTGTCTAGGAAGTGGACCTCCCGTGTAGATTGGTCCAGGCTGAGGTTGATGGTGGGGTGGAAGCTGTTGAAATCATGGTGGAATTCTTCCAGGGTCACCTTCCCATGGGTCCAGATGATGAAGATGTCATCAATGTAGCGTAGGTAGAGAAGGGGCGTGAGTGGACGAGAGCTGAGGAAGCGTTGTTCCAGGTCAGCCATAAAAATGTTGGCATATTGTGGGGCCATGCGGGTGCCCATAGCGGTGCCACTGGTCTGGAGGTATATATTGTCACCAAATTTGAAATAATTGTGCGTGAGGATAAAGTCACAGAGCTCAGCAATATGTTGTGCCGTGTCATCATCAGGGATACTGTTCCTGACACCTTGTATTCCAGTTTCTTAGTGTATTCCTCACTTTCCTCAGATTCCACTGAGGAATACACTAAGAAACTGCAGCATCTACTCAGGACACTCCCTACACTAACACAGGAACAAATCAACATACCCTTAGAGCCCCGACCGGGGTTATTCTATCTACTACCCAAGATCCACAAACCTGGAAATCCTGGACGCCCCATCATCTCGGGCATTGGCACTCTCACTGAAGGACTGTCTGGATATGTGGACTCCCTACTCAGACCCTACGCCACCAGCACTCCCAGCTATCTCCGTGACACCACAGATTTCCTGAGAAAACTACAATGCACTGGTGACCTCCCAGAAAACACCATCCTAGCCACCATGGATGTAGAGGCTCTCTACACAAACATCCCACACACAGATGGAATACAAGGTGTCAGGAACAGTATCCCTGATGATGACACGGCACAACATATTGCTGAGCTCTGTGACTTTATCCTCACGCACAATTATTTCAAATTTGGTGACAATATATACCTCCAGACCAGTGGCACCGCTATGGGCACCCGCATGGCCCCACAATATGCCAACATTTTTATGGCTGACCTGGAACAACGCTTCCTCAGCTCTCGTCCACTCACGCCCCTTCTCTACCTACGCTACATTGATGACATCTTCATCATCTGGACCCATGGGAAGGTGACCCTGGAAGAATTCCACCATGATTTCAACAGCTTCCACCCCACCATCAACCTCAGCCTGGACCAATCTACACGGGAGGTCCACTTCCTAGACACCACCGTACAAATAAGCGATGGCCACGTTAACACCACCCTATACCGAAAACCCACCGACCGCTACGCCTACCTTCATGCCTCCAGCTTCCACCCCAGACACACCACACGATCCATCGTCTACAGCCAAGCACTGAGGTACAATCGCATCTGCTCCAACCCCTCAGACAGAGGCCAACATCTACAAGATCTTCACCGAGCATTCTCAAAACTACGATACCCACACAAGGAAATAAAGAAACAAATCCACAGAGCCAGACGTGTACCCAGAAGCCTCCTGCTACAAGACAGGCCCCAAAAAGAAACCAACAGAACTCCACTGGCCATCACCTACAGTCCTCAGCTTAAACCTCTCCAACGCATCATCAGTGATCTACAACCCATCCTGGACAATGATCCCTCACTTTCACAGACCTTGGGAGGCAGGCCAGTCCTCGCCCACAGACAACCTGCCAACCTTAAGCATATTCTCACCAGCAACCACGCACCGCACCATAACAACTCTAACTCAGGAACCAACCCATGCAACAAACCTCGATGCCAACTCTGCCCACATATCTACACCAGCAACACCATCACAGGACCTAACCAGATCAGCTACAACATCACCGGCTCATTCACCTGCACGTCCACCAATGTTATACATGCCATCATATGCCAGCAATGCCCCTCTGCTATGTACATTGGCCAAACTGGACAGTCACTACGCAAGAGGATAAATGGACACAAGTCAGATATCAGGAATGGCAATATACAAAAACCTGTAGGAGAACACTTCAGCCTCCCTGGCCACACAATAGCAGATGTAAAGGTAGCCATCTTACAGCAAAAAAACTTCAGGACCAGACTCCAAAGAGAAACTGCTGAGCTCCAGTTCATTTGCAAATTTGACACCATCAGATCAGGATTAAACAAAGACTGTGAATGGCTATCCAACTACAGAAGCAGTTTCTCCTCCCTTGGTGTTCACACCTCAACTGCTAGCAGAGCACCTCACCCTCCCTGATTGAACTAACCTCGTTATCTCCCTACTGATTTATACCTGCCTCTGGAGATTTCCATTACTTGCATCTGAAGAAGTGAGGTTCTTACCCACGAAAGCTTATGCTCCCAATACTTCTGTTAGTCTTAAAGGTGCCACAGGACCCTCTGTTGCTTTTTTCTGTAATATAAGCTCAAAAAGCCTTACCTAGTTTAGCTCACTCACAGTGTAAATCTGGGCATGTTAAGCAGTTTCTTCTTGTTTTTACTCCATTTTCTCTGTACTTTTAATAATTAATTTTTTTAAAATAATTTTTGTTCTTATCAATAAATCATCTGTTGTGTGTGGGGAAAGTTCACCAGTATCTCCACAAGGAGAAAAAGCGCACTGCCATGGGAGCACCTTCTGCACCAGAGTTCCCTCCCGGGGGGCCTGCCTGGCCTCCCCCGACTTCCTGAAGCCTGTGTCCTCTCTGCTTTGCCCAAAGGACTCACTCAATGACAGTCTCAAGACCTGCTACAAGTATGGGGAGGTGGTGAGTGCCCTCAAGGGGGAGCCAGTTGGGAGCAGGATGCAGGGAGGCCTGTGTGGTGGACATGAGGGGGTTTTGCCTATGGCCCACTGATAGATCTTGGTGGTTGACTGTTTTGTTTCCTTGCTCTGGGCATGGGTTTTGTTGGAGAAGAAACTTTGGGCTGGAATCTCCAGAGGCACCGTGCATTGTGATATCATGTGAAAAGTTTCCAAGAGCATCTGTGGGATTTTGGATGCATGGATAATATAGTAGGGTAGAGAGAATGGTTTTCAATTTATTATGGAAAATTTTGGGGAAAGGAATTACCTATGCAGAAGGAATGGGCTCCACCTCAACCAAACTAGACTAGACTACTGACATAGAGAAACAACAAAGTGTGTTAAACTAGAAGCTGGGAAAAGCTGACAGGCACTGAAGAGCACTCATACTTGACAGAATCCTCATCTAGTAGTATTCTAATACAATGGTTACTTGGTAATAAAGGATAGGAAAGGGCAGATGTACCATATACACCAAGTGTTACCTGTAGTTACAGTCATACATTTGCCTCTGCTTTCACTTTCTCATCCATGCCAGTTGACCTGTCACTCAGCAGCAGGACTACTGGCAGCAAGGAAGTATTTCCCCACCTTACTGTTAGAAGCTATTCCTGAGTAGGCAGACAAGGCTTTCTCCTACACATCCCCTTCTCACCTTTCCCTGGATTGGCTCACTCCTTCCCATTGTACCTCTCAATAGAGCACAGTAGGGAGGAACTTGTTTCCTGGGCAAAGATTGGCAGCACTGCTGCTTCCTGGCTTTGAGAAGCGGCACATTCCACTAGCAGAAATTGGCCACGGTGTGAGGGTAACAGGACCAGATGGGTTACAAAGAAATTCAGAGATGGAAATGACAGAAGGAAGTGTGACTATTGGGAAAAGAGGGCTAAAGGAAACAGCTGGTGACAGGCAAAGAAAGAGATAATGGTGAAGAAAAAAGATGGATGAGTTTGGACAGATAGGTAAGGGGGGGAATCCACTGCTAAATACAAATTGGGGAAGGACGGTCATGTGGCTAACATACAGGATTGGGAATCAGGGATCTTGGCTTCCATTCCCACCGTGACCTCGGTCTCTGATTCACTGTAGTATCTTGAGAAAGTCTCCTTTTGATGCCTCAATTTACCCACCATGAGTAAAATGGGGATAACAACACTTACCTTATATAAATAGGTGAAGGTACTTTAAATCCTCAAATAGAAGTATCAGCATCATTAGCTGGGGAAAAAGAAAGAATCAGAAAAAGCTTGCTAACTTCACAGGCTCACCCTCACAAAAATGTCACTCAAGCAGCTATCTAGAACTTGGCAGTTATGCTGCACTGGAGGTGATGACAGAAGTACATTCCAGAAATGTCACAAAACAGAAGATAAAAAAGTTCCATAACACCAGAATGGTAGTGTAACCCACACACCTGGGTGTGGTGCTCTGTCCCATCGAGTGGCACTGAGACCACTAAGATAGAGAGACTAATGAGTCTGCTCTACAGACTTAGCTAAAAGCCATATGGCTTTTAACTCATGCAGTAGAGCAAGGGTGGGCAAACTACGGTCCGCGAGCTGTTTTAAGCCGGTCCGCAAGCTGCACCAGCGGCTCGGCCCTGCTCTGGTGCTCCAGCCGCGGCGCTGGGTCGGGGCCGCACCACACGGCTTGCCCTGCTCCAGCCGGGGTGCTGGGTCAGGGGTCACACCACGTGGCTCGGCCCCGCTCTGGCACTCTGGCCGGGTCGCAGGATTGGGGGCCGCATCATGCAGCTCCCAGAAGCCGGCATGGCCCGCTAAAGCTCCTACGTGCTCCAATGGGAGCTGCAGGGGCAGTGTCTGCAGATGGGGCAGCGAGCAGAGCCGCCTGGCCGCGCCTCCACATAGGAGCCGGAGAAGGGACATGCCACGGATTCCGGGAGCCGCTTGAGGTAATTGCCGCTTGGAGCCTGCACCGCCTGAGCCTCTCCCCACACCCCAAACCCTGCCCCAGCCCTGATCCCACTCCCACTCTCCAAACCCCTCAATCCCAGCCTGGAGCTCCCTCCTGCACCCCAAACTCCCCATCCCCAGCCACACCCCAGAGCCAGCACCCCCTCCCGCACCCCAACCCCAATTTTGTGAGCATTCATGGCCCGCCCTACAATTTCTATTCCCCGATGTGGCCTTGGGCCAAAAAGTTTGCCCACCCCTGCAGTAGAGACTCATGCCCTAAGCTCCAGAGTTTCCCAGGTTCCATTCCACCCCCTGACGACTGGGGTCTGCTTGTGTTACAGTAGCATTTTGTATTCACTTCATACAAGTGTAACATGACTATGCAAAGTGTAAGGCAATAAAGAATTGGGTCCACTGAGTCCACAATGTTAAAGGGAACAAAAAAGTAACAAAATCTAATGAAATAGTCATAATGGCAACTTTATCTACCCATGGTATACATTGATCATATTTCACATAGGGGTACACTTTAGTGAAGTAATTTTCCAATGCCTTGAATTAGTTTTTCACAGGAGGAAAGGTTACTTTCCACTTTGTCCTAAATAACACATGAGAATTGTTTCAAGGATTAATTATTGTTGACCCACTAAGTAATAGTGTCCATGATAGAATTAAGTTAAGTGGAAAGGATCATATAAAAAACTGCATTACTAAACTTTAGAATAGTGGATTAAAATAAAAATAAGAAAATTAGTCAAAGAGACCTGACAGTCAAATAAGAAAATTAATAATATATATGGAGATATACCTATCTCATAGAACTGGAAGGGACCCTGAAAGGTCATCGAGTCCAGCCTGCTGCCCTCACTAGCGGGATCAAGTACTGATTTTTGCCCCAGATCCCTAAGTGGCCCCCTCAAGGATTGAACTCACAACCCTGGGTTTTAGCAGGCCAATGCTCAAACCACTGAGCTAAAAATTAAAATCTTTAGACTCATTTTGGAGCCTTATTCACTTTATAATACAGGGGTCAGCAACCTCTGGCACGTGGCTCGCCAGGGTAAGCACCCTGGCGGGCCGGGCCAGTTTGTTTACCTGCCGCCTCTGCAGGTTCGGCCGATCGCGGCTCCCACTGGCCGCGGTTCCCTGTCCCAGGCCAATGGGAGCGGCGGGAAGCCACGGCCAGCACATCCCTCACCCGCGCCGCTTCCCGCAGCCCCCATTGGCCTGGGACGGCAAACCGCGGCCAGTGGGAGCCACGATCGGCCGAACCTGCGGATGCGGCAGGTAAACAAACTGGTCCGGCCTGCCAGGGTGCTTACTCTGGCGAGCTGCGTGCCAGAGGTTGCCGACCCCTGTTATAATAACTGAATCACAGAAGGTACACATACCTCTAAAAACAAAACAATAAGTATAGGTAAGTGTTAAGATTCAAGAGGTTGTTCAAGGTAACCAATATCCTTCAGAAAATGGCAATTCATCCCTAATGTAGCCAATAGATAGGAGTATAAACTATACCAGGTAAAAATGAAAGACAGAAATTAGGAAGGCTATGGAAATTTGACGAGCAAATAGCAAAAAACAAATCACAAGAAATTACTGAATTACACCAGAAGGAAGCAGCCTGTGAAAAAAATCTGTCAGCTGTCAAGGAGCAAAGAAAGGTAATTATTTTACATCAAGCACCCTTACCTTACAGTACATGTCCGGAGAAGTCCTTGCCTCATCTTCCAACAAAGGGATCTGCTTGTGTGAACATTTACCTCTGTGCAGGGCCTCACTGACAATTTTTTTCAGGAAATAAGTTTATTTTCTTTTGGCATTTACAATATTTATTACCATGGACAGTTAATATTATAGGGACAGAGTGCATGGGATATCAGCGTTTAAATCCTTTAGGCTCCTTTGAAAATCCCAGCCTAAGTCTAAAAGTATGTAACATACACCTTATTATGGCACTTTAGATCCACTTATCAATTTATAATTTACTATACCAGTCAACTTGTCCCACTGACTTTTAGTGGAATTAGGCCATGGATGACTTTGGCCCATAATTACAGTACAAACCTGAACTTCATATAATAAGTATGTCCTCAATAGTGTCACAAATTATATTTCTTATGTCCTCATAAAGGTCCATTTGATTTACACAATACTTTTATTTTTTATCCAGGCAGAGTCTTGGAGAAGGTATATCATGTTTCCACAGCTGCAATGTTAGTTAATTTAAATTATGTTGATGTTAAATGATGCAATGATGTTAAATTATGTTAGTTTAAAAAACTCTCTCTGTGCTAAGTTATTTCTAAAATTTTAATTGCAAATGTTTAATGAAGCCAATTTACCTTCCTCTCTGTGTTTTTGCTCATATTCTCAATTTTAACATGGGGACATAAGTTCTATTTAAAAAGTAGACAAGTGATACTCACTCTGCAGCTTCTTCTGCTACTCATTAATGTAAACTCTAGCTAGAAATGTTAGTGAATAGATCAGGAAAACTGTTATGGACTTAGTACTATTAACCTACAGTATGTAAAATTTTGTTTGAGGTGTAAAAATTTGTGGCTGATTGTAGCGGGGTGATCATCCCGCTCCTGCCCTGAGGGGGTTAAAGCAGCCCTGGAGAGGACTGTGGTGGAGAAATGCTAGGCTGATTGGGGGAAGCAGCCACAGGTGGGGCCATGCCCCAATCAGGCCACAGCTGGCCCTATAAGAAGGCTGAGGGCCAAGGACTGAAGGACATACTCTATCTAGTGAGAAAAGGACTTGGCTGTCTGGGAAGCTGAGGCTCGTACCTAGGGTGGAGCAGTGCGGGGGAAGGGCAGAGGGAGCTGGGGAGCTCCAGCCTAGCAAAGCTGCAGGCTGAGTTAAGGGCCCACAAAAGGGTACTAGGGCTGCAGAGGGGAAGCCCAGGAATAGGCAGAGGTAGCTGGTCCAACCCCCCTTGCCGACGATGAGTGGTTTACAGACTGCCGTCTGCCCCAGTGAGCGGGGACTAAATGGAGACTGGCAGTAGCCACTGAGGCAAGGTGGGGATAGGGGGTTGGGGGGTCCCCTGGGAGGGGAGACCCAGAGTGAGGGGGTACTGTGGTGGGCAGAACCCCTGGGCAAAGGGCACTGGGGTCTGGGAAGGATATGGGGCCAGCGGCAGGTGAGACACCGGCTCGCAGAGGGCACTCTGGGCTGGAAAGAGCTAATTCCCTGGATGACCAGCAGGAGGTGCCGTGCCAGTGAGTCGTCACCCCGTCACAGTGATATAAACTCCATGGTATATGCTATCCATAAGAGTGCCTCCTTCACCTTTATATTGGGGGGGGAGGCAGTCATGCTAGGATACTCTGAATGGAGTTTTATGAACTTTTTACTTTGTTTTTATTCCATAACAACCATCATAGAATAAGAGTAAAATATGATGATAAAAGTCTTTTAAAGAACAATCCTACGGAGAAACTCATATTGGGACATCTAAATAAATCTTTTCTGGGTTGCGGGTATTTGCTATGTTAGAGCACGAATCAGTGAAAACTATGGATTTTCACTGCCTTGAGTTTTGCACCTGTACAAAATAAGTGCTGAATGGGTGTCCCACACTACCATATTAGATTAGTGGCATTATACATCCATTACGTATAAGTGTAAATGATGACAGAAGGTCGAAAACCCAGAATCAGGTACAAATCCTCCCAGTTACTGACTTATGACGAATCTACATATCCTCCTTTGCAGCAAAGATGGAGTAGCTAATCCTGATTCTTAGCAGAAACAATTGTAATAAGCAACAAGCCCATAACATTCATTATTTATTTAGGGCAGGGCTGCCAACTTTCTAATCGCAGAAAACCGAACACCCTTACACCACCCCCTGCCCCAAAGCCCGGCCCCGCCCCTGCCCCTTCTCCGAGGCCTCGCTCCCCACTCACTCCATCCCCACTCCCTCCATCGCTTGCTCTCCCGCACTGTTGCTCACTCGGTATTTTCACCAGGCTGGGGCGGGGGGTTGGGGTGCGGGCTCTGGGGTGGGGCCAAGGATGAGGGGTTTGGGGAGCAGGAGGGGGCTCCAGGATGGGGATGAAGGGTTCAGAGTGTGGGAGGGGGCTCAGGGTTGGGGCAGGAGGGGGTGCAGGCTCTGGGAGGGACTTTGGGTGCAGGAGGGGGCTGGGGGCTGGGGCAGGGGATTGGAGTGTAGGAGGGGGTGCGGGCTCCAGGAGGTAGTTTGGGTGCGGGAGGAAGCTCAGGGTTGGGGCAGGGGGTTAGAGCATGGAATAGGGTTTGGGGTGTGGACTCCGGACGGCGCTTACCTCAGGCGGCTCCCAGGAAGCAGCCAGCATGTCCCTCTGGCTCCTAGGTGCACGCGCAGCCAGGGGGCTCTGCATGCTACCCTTGCCCACAGGCACCGCCCATGTCCACAGGCACCACCCCGCAGCTCCCACTGGCCGCAGTTTCTGGCCAATGGGAGCTGCGGAGCCAGCTCTCAGGGCTGGGGCAGCGCATGGAGTCCCCGTGGCTGCCCCCCGCCAGAGGGACATGCCAGCCACTTCCTGGGAGCTGTGTGGAACTGGGCACAGAGCCTGCCTGCCCCACTGCACCGCCAACCGGACATTTAATGGCCCGGTCAGCAGTGCTGACCAGAGCCATCAGGGTCCCCTTTCAACTGGGTGTTCTGGTAGAAAACCAGATACCTGGCAACCCTAATTTAGGGGTCACCATTTAACAGAGGCAACTAGACACACAGGAATGAGAAACCAGCAGCAAGGTGTTAACAGAAAAACAGGAAGGAAGACTCTGAGGGATGGTTAATCAGCAGGCTTATATTTAAGTTTAGCAGCTGCAGTTGGGCCAGCAAGCCTAGATGGGAAATTGCAAGCAGCACACTGGATAAGCAGGGGGGGAAATATCTAGTAGTCTGCTCTGTAAATAGAAAGCATTGCTACATGGCATGAACACTGAAAACTCATCTCTGTTCTCTTTCATAAAGGACTGTATTTGTAAAATGGTCTATCTGCAATAAAAAACAAACGAACAAGGTAAACCAATAAGGAAAAAGGAAATCTTCTTCAGGATTTACTTTAAATCTAGTCTCAAAATTTCCTTTCTTCAGGATTATGGCAAATAAAAGTCCTAAATTCCTTTGTCTTACTGTTTAAACAAAAATAATTACTTCTTTTTTAAGGAGAAAAAAATAAACTCCAAAACTTCATTTCAAAACAATAAACAAAGTCATAGTTGTAGCACACGCTCCCTCAGTATGGTTGTTTAGTTTTCTACTAGCCAGTACCTGACTCCTTCTTCCTTTTCTCTTTATGAACTTCAGACTGGTTTCCTGATAGAATATTGGGCTCCACCTGCTTCTAGTTCTTTCTCATTAATCCTTGCCTTCCAGCAGAATTTGAGCCTGCAGCTAGGACTGTCATAAACATACAGCTAAGGGTAGCATAAAATCCCTCTTTACCCTGTAAAGGGTTAATTCCTCTTTTACCTGTAAAGGGTTAAGAAGCTCAGGTAACCTAGCTGACACCTGGCCAAAAGGACCAATAGGGGGACAAGATACTTTCAAATCTGGGGTGGGGGGGAAAGGCTTTGTCTGTCTGTTCTGTGTGCTTGCCGGAGACAGATCAAGAAGGCAAGCAATCCAATTCCATTAGAATTAATAAGTACTAATAAGGGAATGCGTTAGTTTACTTTTATTTTGGCTTGTGATTTCCTTTGTCTAAGAGTGAGGTTTATCCCTGGTTTTGTAACTTTAAGGTTTTGCCTAGAGGGGAGATCCTCTATGTTCTTGAGTCTTTTGTTATTCTGTAAAGTACTTACCATCCCGATTTTACACAGGTGATTCTTTTACCTTTTCTTTAATTAAAATTCTTCTTTTAAGAACCTGATTGATTTTTCATTGTTTTAAGATCCAAGGGTTTGGGTCTGTGTTCACCTGTACCAATTGGTGAGGATATTATTCTCAAGCCTCCCCAGGAAAGGGGGTGTAGGGGTTTGGGGGATTATTCTCAAGTCTGCCCAGGAAGAGGGGTGAAGGGGCTTGGGGGAATATTTGGGGAAGGTAGGGCTCCAAGTGGCCCTCCCTAAATGTTTGTTTAAATCACTTGGTGGTGGCAGCGTTACTTAATCCAAGGTATAAGGGAGAATTTGTGCCTTGGGGAGTTTTTAGAAATAAGCTTAGGGGGTCTTCATGCGGGTCCCCACGTCTGTACCCTAAAGTTCATATTCATAAATGATCTGGAAAAAGGGGTAAACCATGAGATGGCAAAGTTTGCAGATGATACAAAATTACTTAAGATAAGTCCAAAGCTGACTGCAAAGACTTACAAAGAGACCTCACAAACCTGGGTGACTGGCCAAGAATATGGCAGATGAAATTTCATGTTGATAAATGCAAAGTAATGCACACTGGAAAACATAATCACAACCATACATACAAAATTATGTGGTCTAAATTAGCTGCTACCACTTGAGAAAGAGATCTTGGAGTCATGGTGGATAGTGTTCTGAAAACATCTACTCAGTGTGCAGTGGCAGTCAAAGAAGCCAACAGAATGTTAGGAACTATTAGGAAAGAGATAGCTAATAGGACAGAAAATATCATAATGCCACTATATCAGGGGTTCCCAAACTTGGTTTGTGGCTTGTTCAGGGGTAAGCCCCTGGCGGGCCGCGAGACACTTTTTGTTTACCTGAGCATCTGCAGGTATGGCTGCTCCCAGCTCCCAGTGGCCATGGTTCGCCGTTCCCAGCCAATGGCCGGGCCACCACTTCCCACAGCTCCCATTGGCCGGGAACGGCAAACCACGGCCACTGGGAGCTGTGAACGGCTGTATCTGTGGACACTCAGGTAAACAAAGCATCTCGTGGCCCGCCAGGGGCTTACCCTGAACAAGCCACAAACCAAGTTTGGGAACCCTTGCACTATATGAATCCACAGATTTCCATACCTGGAATGCTGTGTGCAGTTCTGGTCATCCCATCTCAAAAAAGATATAATGGGAGAAGGTACAGAGAAGGGCAACAAAAATGATTAACAGTATGGTACAACTTCCATGTGAGGAGAGATTAAAAAGACTAGGACTGTTCAGCTCAGAAAAGAGATGACTAAAGGGGGATACAATAGAGGTCTATAAAATGATGAATGGTGTGGGGAAAGTGAATAAGGAAGTGTTATTTACCCCTTCACATAACACAGAAACCAGGGTCACCCAATGAAATTAATAGGCAGCAGGTCTGAAATAAACATAAGGAAGTATTTCTTCACACAACACACACACAGCTTGTGGAACTCGTTGCTAGGAAATGTTGTAAAGGCAAAAAGTATAACTGGGTTCAAAAAATAATTAGATAATTTCATGGAGGATAGGTCCATAAATGGCTATTAGCCTGGATGATCAGGGACACAACCCCATGCTCTGAGTGTCCCTAAACCTCCGACTTCCAGAAGCTGGGACTGGATGACAGTGGATGGATCACTCGATAAAGTGTTCTGTTGTTCTGTTTGTTCTCTCTGAAGCATCTGGTGCCCACCATGGTCAGAAGACAGAATGCTGGGTTAGCTGGACTATTTGTCTGACCCACTATGGCCATTCTTATGTTCTTAACAAAAGACTTCCTAACCCAAGCTCCAAAGAAGTAAGAGACCCCCTACCACATGCACATTATGACATTGCTGGTTATATGACTCTGTAGTTAAGGTTGAGTTTTGCTGTGTACTTAAAGCAGGAATTAAACCTCTTTGTTCTGTAGGAAAAAGTATAGTGTATCCTATTCAAACTTAGGGCATTTACACTTTGAGTATCAAATTAATTTTCTGAAAATGTACAGGTAAATCCATTAACTAGTTTGTAAGATAAAATTAACAACTAGGTCCTTGGAAATTTAGCATCTGAGTCAGTTCTTCCTTTGTAAACAATGATCTTAATCCCAGAATAATGCACATACTTTAAACTTTCCATGTAGTTAAAATTAATCAAAGTATTATGCATAGGCTATATTTGAAGAAACTAGGATTTAATTAAGTTGTTAATGATTGTTGTATGTCACTGATATGATTATTTGCTGATCTTAAACACAAAAAAGAAGCTTACAAGAAGTGGAAGATTGGACAAATGACCAGGGAGGAGTATAAAAATATTGCTCAGGCATGCAGGCGTGAAATCAGGAAGGCCAAATCACACATGGAGTCGCAGTTAGCAAGAGATGTTAAGAGTAACAAGAAGGGTTTCTTCAGGTATGTTACAAACAAGAAGAAAGTCAAGGAAAGTGTGGGCCCCTTACTGAATGAGGGAGGCAACCTAATGACAGAGGATGTGGAAAAAGCTAATGTACTCAATGCTTTTTTTGCCCTTGTTTTCACGAACAAGGTCAGATCCCAGACTACTGCACTGGGCAGCACAGCATGGGGAGGAGGTGACCAGCCCTCTGTGGAGAAAGAAGTGGTTCAGGGCTATTTAGAAAAGCTGGACGAGCACAAGTCCATGAGGCCGGATGCACTGCATCCGAGGATGCTAAAGGAGTTGGCGGATGTGATTGCAGAGCCATTGGCCATTATCTTTGAAAAGATCGGGGGAGGTCCCGGATGACTGGAAAAAGGCTAATGTAGTGCCCATCTTTAAAAAAAGGGAAGAAGGAGGATCCGGAGAACTATAGGTCAGTCAGCCTCACCTCAGTCCCTGGAAAAATCATGGAACAGGTCCTCAAGGGATCCATTTTGAAGCACTTGGAGAAGAGGAAGGTGATCAGGAACAGTCAACATGGATTCACCAAGGGCAAGTCATTCCTGACCAACCTGATTGCCTTCTATGGCGAGATAACTAGCTCTTTGGATATGGTGAAAGTAGTGGACGTGATATATCTTGACTTTAGCAAAGCTTTTGATACGGTCTCCCACAATATTCTTGCCAGCAAGTTAAAAAAGTATGGATTGGATGAATGGATTATAAGGTGGATAGAAAGCTGGCTAGATCATCGGGCTCAATGGGTTTTGATCAACGGCTCGATGTCTAGTTGGCAGCATGCCCCAGGGGTTGGTCCTGTGACTGGTTGTGTTCAACAGCTTCATTAATTATCTGGATGATGGGATGGACTGCACCCTCAGCAAGTTTGCAGATGACACTAAACTGGGAGGAGTGGTAGATACGCTGGAGGGTAGGGATAGGGTCCAGAGTGACCTAGACAAATTAGAAGATTGGGCCAAAAGAAATCTGATGAGGTTCAACAAGGACAAGTGCAGAGTCCTGCACTTAGGATGGAAGAATCCCATTCACTGTTACAGACTAGGGACCGAATGGCAGCAGTTCTGCAGAAAAGGACCTAGGGGTTACCATGGATGAGAAGCTGGATATGAGTCAACAGTGTGCCCTTGTTGCCAAGAAGGCAATGGCATTTCGGGCTGTATAAGTAGGGGCATTGCCAGCAGATCGAGGGATGTGATCATTCCCCTCTGTTTGACATTGGTGAGGCCTCATCCGGAGTACTGTGTCCAGTTTTGGGCTCCACACTACAAGAAGGATATGGAAAAATTGGAAAGAGTCCAGCGGAGGGCAACAAAAATGATTAGGGGGTTGGAGCACATGGCTTATGAGGAGAGGCTGAGGGAACTGGGATTGTTTAGTCTGCAGAAGAGAAGAATGAGCAGGGATTTGATAGCTGCTTTCAACTACCTTAAAGGGAGTTCCGAAGAGGATGGATCTAGACTGTTCTCAGTGGTACCAGGTGACAGAACAAGGAGTAATGGTCTCAAGTTGCAGTGGGGGATGTTTTGGTTGGATATTAGGAAAAACTTTTTCACTAGAAGGGTGGTGAAGCATTGGAACGGGTTACCTAGGGAGGTGGTGGAATCTCCTTCCTTAAAGGTTTTTAAGGCCCGGCTTGACCAAGTTCTGGCTGGGATGATTTAGTTGGGGATTGGTCCTGCTTTGAGCAGAGGGTTGGACTAGATGACCTCCTGAGGTCCCTTCCAACCCTGATATTCTATGATTCTATGATTTAGGCTACAAATATGGTCAGGTTAACAGTTCAGGTAACTTAAGTGGGCCCATTATGACATCAGATGGTAACTCAACCAATCACCATTCTATCTTGACAGTTAATTTGCATGTTTCAATTCTATTGCCTGTATTGACTCAGTGGCATGAGGATCATGTGCGTCAAGAATTCTCATTGGTAGATCACTCGGTCCAACCATCATTACTGTTAGAGGTTAAGTGTCAGTGCTTGAAAGAATTCTCATGGCACTGCTGCCTCAGATCAGCTGCACATGGAGGCAGCACTGACAGGGGAACTGAGACAGGAGTGCTGGGGAAGACCTTAAAACACAAAGACATTGGGAATCAGTGTCTGAAGTCTTCCTGCCATGCTTCACATAGCATTGGTCTCACTAACACTGCCCTCCGAACGAATAAGTCATGTGCAAATTAAGAGCTAAATTAACCAGTAAGCTTGGGCTTCTTTATGCTGCTAAGGGTATACTAGTGAATCTGCACTGACAAGTTAAAATTTTAAAAATGATTTAAAATTAATACCATATATCTTTAAATTATTAGAAATATCACTTGGTAGTATTCTCCTTGGGTTTAGTGTTCAAGTATGACATTTTAAATATTTTTTTTGTTAGTCAATATTTCTAGAACCTTTGTATTCTTTGCACTTATGCTAAGCTGTATAACTGTGAACCACGCTCCCAGCATGCTTTGCATTTATGTTAAGCTTACAGTGAACTAAGTATGACCTCTGTTCTTGGTACTGTAGGAACTGATAAAAATTAGAGGCGTGGATGTATGTTCTGTTAATGCTTGCCAAATTGCATAGTGTGGTAGGTACAACTGAGAGAGAAAATTAGTGTAGGTGCTAGGGATAATTGGGGCAGATGCTTCTATACCTTGAAAAATAAGTAAAAAACTAGATAAGAAAGAGAAGGAAGGTTTATAATAATTGACGTATTTGATGTAAAACAAAGAGGGCAGGCTCGTGCTGCAGGTCTGTTTCATTGCTGTGTAAACTTCTGGGCTCAGATTGGAACCTGGGTTCTAGGACTCTGCAAAGTGGGAGGGTCCCAGAGCTTGGGGGCTCCAGTCTGAGCCCAGAAATCTACACAGCAATGAAACAGCCTGAGCCCCAGGAACCCGAGTTGGCTGGCATGGGCCAGCCACAGGTATCTAGCTGCTGTTAAGACATACCCTGAATCTCTACAGTGTTATTTTATTCATGCAGCCCAGCTCTGGGAGCTTGTCAGCTGACCCAGGTTCTAAGACTCACGTAAATGACCTAGCAGGAAGGAAGCAGCAGCAGCAGGATCAGGCTCATTCTAGAATATGAGAGAGACAAGGTAGGTGAGGTAATATCTTTTAATGGACCAACTTGTGTTGGTAAAAGAGACAAGCTTTCAATCCAAACAGAGTTCTTCTTGAGGTCTCTGTGGCTTGAAAGCTTGTCTCTCTCACCAACAGAACTTGTTCCAATAAAACATATTACCTCACCCACCTTGTCTCTCTAATATCCTGGGACCGACACAGCTACAACTATGCTGCATATCCCAGAATATGGACAGTTTGTTTCTGGCGGGAAGGGGAATTAAGCAATAGTGTAGAAAAGAGATTGGGGTTGGGAGATTCTGGACAAGCAAGTCAAAGCTCCAATCCTGCAAACATCCACTTGTTTAAGTGTATGCATATGATTAGTCTATTGAAGTCAGATGGATAAAATTAAATATATGCATAAATGTTTGCAGAATTGGGGCCCTTGTTGTGTAACTGTCAGAGCTTGTCTTCACTGCAACAGTTAGATCGGAGTTAGTACATTAGAGTTATGACACTTGAGCTAGTTGGAATGAGGGCAATCACACTTTGAAACAACACTGGAGTTACATAGTATGATTGGATTAGCTAATAATCCATGCTGAAGAATCAGAGAGGGCAGTGCAGAACGGGGAAGAAAATTGGCAGCATGTGACCTCCAAAGAAGAAAGAGGAGAACCCATGTAGTCCCAGTGCAAATAGAGGTAAGAAGCCGTTTTCAGGCTCTCTGCACAGGTACTATGGCGGAGAATGGTTTGAAAGAGTTATCTGAGGGAAGGGATCAGAAGGAGACCCCATCGACTGGAAGGCATGGGATGCATTGTCCTAGGGATGGGGGTTCCACGACCACCACTCCCAAGATGAGGAGACAGGTGGGATGTTGTTCCAGGAATAAGGATTGCTAGGAAGAGTAGGGATCCACCTAATGAAGAGAGGGAAGAGCATCTTCACAGGCAGGCTTGCTAACCTAGTGAGGAAGGCTTTAAACTAGGTTTGCTGGGGCACAGTGACATAAGCCCAGAGGTAAGTGGGGAAATGGGATACCGGGAGGAAACACAAGGAGGAGGGTGCAACAGGGGTGTACCTCAGTCCCTGGAAAAATCATGGAACAGGTCCTCAAGGAATCCATTTTGAAGCACTCAGAGGAGAGGAAGGTGATCAGGAACAGTCAACATGGATTCACCAAGGGCAAGTCATGCCTGACCAACCTGACTGCCTTCTATGGCGAGATAACTGGCTCTTTGGATATGGTGAAAGCGGTGGACGTGATATATCTTGACTTTAGCAAAGCTTTTGATACGGTCTCCCACAATAATCTTGCCAGCAAGTTAAAAAAGTATGGGTTGGATGAATGGATTATAAAGTGGACAGAAAGCTGGCTAGATCATCGGGCTCAATGGGTAGTGATCAACGGCTCGATGTCTAGTTGGCAGCATGCCCCAGGGGTTGGTCCTGGGGCCGGTTGTGTTCAACAGCTTCATTAATTATCTGGATGATGGGATGGACTGCACCCTCAGCAAGTTGGCGGATGACACTAAACTGGGAGGCATGGTAGATACGCTGGAGGGTAGGGATAGGGTCCAGAGTGACCTAGACAAATTAGAGGATTGGGCCAAAAGAAATCTGATGAGGTTCAACAAGGACAAGTGCAGAGTCCTGCACTTAGGATGGAAGAATCCCATGCACTGCTACAGGCTGGGAACCGACTGGCTAAGCGGCAGTTCTGCAGAAAAGGACCTGGGGATTATAGTGGACGAGAAGCTGGATATGAGTCAGCATTGTGCCCTTGTTGCCAAGAAGGCTAACAGCATATTAGGCTGCATTAGTAGGAGCATTGCCAGCAGATCGAGGGAAGTGATTATTCCCCTCTATGCGGCACTGGTGAGGCCACATCTGGAGTATTGTGTCCAGTTGAAAAACTCTGTTTACTTTGAGCAGGGTCCAAAACCAAACAAATGCAAGAAACAACAAGAAAACAGAACTATCAAACTATGTGCATGCCATAACTGAGTAAATGTATAATCATATTATTACTGTTAGTCTTCTCTATCTCACCCTTTCCCTTTCATATTGTGTGATTCCTTGGCATTATATCATGTATAAAATTAGATGGTTTGGGGGGTAGAGTTAATTTGTTTTTATTTGTTCTGTGAATCACCTAGCAAACACAGTTGGGGGACTATAAAATAATAATAATTGATAACTCTACTAAAACCCCCTTGTGTTCAGGATTAAAATAATCACCTTTTTTACTTAATGACATTTAACTATATTTTTACAACATGTCCAATCAACTACTCTCTCTTTATTTGCTTGCTATTGATTCAATACGGTACTCTGAAACTGATCTACTGGTACAACTATTGCATTCTACAACTGTGCAATTTAAAAGGTCCCATTTAAACAGCTCTATCATCTGCACTACACAGGCAGATTAATTTTCTAATCAAAACATTCTGGAAAATAATTAAGCATGACATTAAACAGTGTTGTGCTAATTATACCCCCCATGAAGAATTCCAATCAGAATTTAAAGCGCTAGAGAAACCTACCAAAGCACAAGTGCTTTACTGTACTTTAAGAAAAATCACACATTCATATAATAATTTTGGTTGTAACTCCTGTTCTAAATTAACCTATTCTTCCATAAAACAATATTATGACCCAAATCCTGCAAAAGGCTATATGGAACGTTATAGGTATACACACACAGAACACTTCAATGGGGTTCACATGGGTGTAGGGGTCTGCCTGTATAGAACAAATTGAGGGATCAAGGCCTGTACTGTTTCCTTGTTATTGTTTTGTATTTAAGCAAGTCAAGTTATTTTAGAAAAGGTGATTGTAATTATTCTGGGTTTTTAATTTGATTTTATTTTTATTGCATTAAAGACAAACAACAAAGAAAAAATTACAATGGGTAACGAGTATTTTATATCACATAATGGAAGCAAAAGGAGACTTGTGCCTTTTACTTCTGTTATTTGATATAAAATATTCAGGACATAGGCACAGATATAGAGTTAATTCCTTCTAATGTCTATTACCTTGTATTTATCAACAAGGAAATTCATCTGCCATTGAGATGGCCATTTACTTTGTTACGTCTTTCTGAAGTTGCTTAGAGCAGGGGTTCTCAAACTGGGGGTCGGGACCCCTCAGGGGGTCACGAGTTATTACATGGGGGGTCATGAGCTGTCAGCCTCCACCCCAAACCCTGCTTTGCATCCAGCATTTATAATGGTGTTAAATATATAAAAAATGTTTTTAATGTATAAGGGGAGTCGCACTCAGAGACTTGCTATGTGAAAGCGGTCACCAGTAAAAAAGTTTGAGAACCATTGGCTTGGAGTTTCTCCAGTTTTGACTAGCATACCAATGTTGTCACCTTACAATTCACCCTGTTTTCCATATAACTTATAAATATTTTAAATAACTGTAATGTTAGAATAGAACCTATGTCATCTCACTGTTAGTCTTCTGTCATGATGACAGCTCCATAAACAATGTATGAGGGAGGATAATTGAAAATCACATTTAACATCTAAAATATAGATCTAGATGCTTGTTCAATATTGAAAGAAAATAGTGACATGCATAGTAATAATGATATGCTTCACAGTACTTCTTGCTATTATTTTTAAGAGGAATATTAGAATCTTGAGTCTAGGTTATAGAATTTGAGGTATATAGTTATTATTATAGAAATAGGAGCTTATTTGGTTAACCTGTCCTACTGTATGTATGTTTTTTCTAATCAGTTCCTCCCCAAGAGTAGAGTTTCTCTTTTAGTAACTGAATCTAGAAAATGTCTAACTGAGCAGGTAGATTAAATTTAATTATGAGTTGTTCAAAGTTCATTAGTATTGTGTCCTGGAATAAGTCTCCAGTGGTCAATAGCCCTTTGGTGTCCCATCTTTGAAAATTAGCCTCTTCTGGTCCTAGAGTTAATTTTGAACAAAACGTTTTTTGTGTGTGAAATGTTTGAGGGACAATTCCTTAGAAGAGGAGCATTCCCCATTTTCAAGTAAAACGTGGTCACTCTACTCAGAGTATCCTAAGGCTGAATCTATCTGGCACACAGCATAGGTGCTGGAACTGGGGATGTTGCTGCACCCACTGGCTTGAAGTGGATTTCATTATATACAGGGTTTCCAGTTTGGTTCACTGGCTCTCAGCACCCCTATTATACAAATTGCTCCAGCACCCGTGGCACACAGGGATCAACTCCTATACCAGAGGTGCATACTATCTGGTCAACTGAGGGAACTGATCTGACAACTTGCAAGGACCATTGTAACGGTGAATGCAACTGGAGTGAAATGGAGCTGCTAGTTTTTCTCTATACTGATTCCTATGTTGACAGTGCGTATGGACACATATTTAGCTTCACTTCACACACACCTCAGTTCTCTCTCCTTGTCATAACGTCAGCATGACTCGCCCGTGAGCTGACAGCTCCCCAAGAATAAGAGCGCCTAGCTCTGGTTTCCCGCCCCAAGTTCTGCTGGGTACACCAATCCCTCTGTGCGCAGCTGGGAGACGCTCCACCCAAAGGCGACTACAGTTCCCAGCATGCAATGCTAACTATTCCCCGCGTGGTTATCGCCGCGTTGCTTTTCGGGATATGTAGTCCGGCTGGGGCTGCCCCTGTGGTTCGAAGAACACCGCTGGTTCAGCCTCGCCGGGCAAACAGCTGATTGGCAGGGATTGACAGAAGGTCCGACCAATGATAAAACAGACATGCTCGGCCGCGGTTCCTGATTGGTTAGTTCGGGAGCGGACTGCCAGTGGCGGGACTATTCGGACGCGGCAGATAGTCCTGCGGCGCGGAGAGCCGCGCTGGAGAAGCCGTTTGCTGCACAGCCGGAGTTTCCTTCTCCGCATCCGAGCACCTAGCGCGGCTGCTGGGGCAGAGCGAGCAGCCGGAGGCGGCCGAGATTAGAGGAGCTTCCCGGCTAAATCCCCTGCCGGGCCGAGGCGGCGGCTTTACCCTGAGCCCTCCCGCGCCGCCCAGCTAAGCCGCTCTAATTACAGACACGCGCCGGGCGCGGCCGAGGCCAGCGGCGCCAGCAGGGGAGAGCCCCGGATCCGCCGGCCTGGGCGGGTCAGTGACCCACCCGCCCCGCCTGCGACCTGCCAGGGAAAAAGACCAACGCGGGCCATGGAGCCGCGGCGGCCGCAGCAGCGCTACAGCGACTCGTCGCCGCCGCCTGCCCGGGGCGGCCGAGAGAACAAGCTGCTTCGCAGGAAGGTGCCCCCCGGGGCGGGGAGTGGGGCCGGCCCCGAGGACGCGGCTGTGGACTGCAGGAAACCCAAATTTGTAAGTGTGAGGCGGCCAGCAGCGGCTAGTGTAACTGGGCTCCCCGACCGCTGCGCGCACAGGGCTCCTGCTGCTGCCCTAGTCAGTGGGGCAGGAAGCAAATCCCGGCCTTGCCCGGTCAAGTCAGCTCCAGGGCCCCTGGGTGTGTCCCACGCTGACCACCTAAGGCTGGCGGCGCTGCCCCTCCCTGGCCCCGGGGGCCCAGTGGCTGCCTTTCCTCCCGACCCGTCCCAGGAGGAAAGGTGGGCTCGAATCAGTTTTAAAATCACAAATATCCGGGCGCTGTGCTTTCTCTTCCGTCTCCTGCCAAATTCACTTTCCCAGTTTCATATAGTCCTCTCTCCTCAAGTGCCGTGCGAGGCCTGCAGGGAGAGGGGAAGCTGACCGCCCAGAGAGAGGGTCTGGAAAGTTGTACTTGTTAGAGGCGGGACTGGATGGGGCTTTCTTTTCAGCATGCTGAGTGCTCACCTGAGCGAGTGGATGGTCAGTGGTGACAGCTCGGGCATGTCGACTGGGGGAAGAGAGAGAACTGGCTCAAAACAACGATTGACGTTGCCAGTATTCCTTTAAATTCATATTGTATGTGTGGAAGGACATTTTGTTTGTTGGGGACCTCTGGGCTCCTGTAAACTGGGTTTGCTGTCACAAACTAAATACAATGCTTCTGATCTACTAACACAGAAGGGTTCAGGAGCTGCTGGCTGTTCATGGAAAATTAAAAAAAAATCAAAAGTGGTACCTAGAAGGCTGCATAATGGATAATTAAGAAGGAGTTCAGATAAAGCACTCTTGATAGCCACAATTTGATAGTGAAAGTGAGAATCTCTTAGCTGGGTTAAGGATGCTTTTTTTAAACCACAGCATCTACTGTTTCCCAGCTGTTAAGTGTGGGCAGGATCTCTCAGAAAGATATTAAAGTTAAGTGTGGTCTTCATAGAACAGTTTTTGTTTGGGTATAACCTGAAGTGTGAATTTAAATCAACATAGTTATATCAGTATATTTCACACCCCAGATATTCTTATTTTATTGAGTATATATATATTTTTTCCTGTTTAGTTCATATTGCTTGGATAGATGTTTTAGCTAAACTAAAAGAAATTAACAAAAGAACTTGAGTAAGAGTGTGCACATGAAGCGTTACATATGTCTAACTATATTAGTATAACTGCTAAACTTTTCTATGTAGACTATCGGGTAGATTTTGCTGGTGAGGGAGCTTTTCGTTTTCTGGCTAATAGATTTCATCCGCTAGTTCAGTGGTCTCCAACCTTTTTATGCCCAAGATCCCTTTTTGAATATAAGGGCAACCCAGGATCTACCTCTCTCCTTTCCAGAGGCCCTGCCCACTCCCCCCCCCCCCCCCCCCCCCCCGTGGCTCGCTCTCCCCCACCCTCACTCACTTTCACCAGGTTGGTGTTCAGGAGGGGGTGTGAGCGCTGGGCTGGGGATGAGGGGTTTGCAGTGTGGGAGGGGGTTCTGGGCTGAGCCTGGGGAAAGGGGTTGGGGTGCAGGAGGGGTGAGGGGTGCAAGCTCTAGGAGGGAGTTTGGGTGCAGGAGGGGGCTCTGGGCTGGCACAGAGTGTTGGGGTGTAGGGTGTGGGCTCTGGAAGGGGGGTCAGGGCTGGGGCTTGGGGTGCTGGCTCTGCGACGGGGCTCAGGGTGGGGTTCAGGGTGCAAGGGGAGTATGGGGTGCTGGCTCTGGGAGGGGGCTCAGGGATGAAGGTTAGGGTGCAGCTTCCCGCCGGGCAGCACTTACCTCCGGCATCTACCGGTGGGCGCAGCGAGGCTAAGGCAGGCTCCCTGCCTACCCTGGCCCCAAACCATTCCCGGAAGGGGCCAACGTGCCCCTGCGGCCCCTGGCAGGGGTGGAGGGCATATGGCTCCGCACTGCCCCTCTCTGCAAACACTGCTCCTGCAGCTCTCAGGCCCGTGTGGGAGTAGCACACAGAGGGAGACCCCTGCTCTCGCACCCTTGGGGCTGAGTTGGCCACTTCCGGGAGCGGTGTGGGGCCATGTAGGCAGGGAGTCTGCCTTAGCTGCAGCCACACTATGCTGCCAGAGATCGCAATCGACTGGGAGACCCTCTAGGATCGACCAGTCAATCACGATTGACAAGTTGGTGACCACTGCTCTAGTTAGTGAGTGTCTAACCAATTTTGTTTCTTATAGTCATTAATGATCTGACTGACTTTACAGTTAGGTCAGGATAACTTGTACCTGGTATTCCTGTACACTGGTGATTTCTTTAATTTCAAACTCTGAATTCCTTATACTATCTAAAAATCCTCTGTAAAAAATTTACTTTCACAGGGTGAGTTATTTTGACATGACAAAGTATTATTTTTCTCATAATCATAGAAGGGAAGGATAATAGACTGTGTCTTGATCAGTATGTTTTTGGACTGGACTTCATATTTTTTGAGACAGCTATTTAACATTCTTTCTTGCAACCGTAGTCTTCACTTCTCAACATGTCTCCCACAGTTCTTAATCTATTATACCTAATGGTATTGCAAACACAGTTGTAAAAGAGCACCTTAGGATTTACTCTTTCATAAATTGATTTTTAACTGTTCATCTGATCTTAGTCATGGTCACAACTTGCTGCTCACAAATTAAAACTTTGTGAACACATGGTGAGTCATTAACTATGATTTTGAAGAAATGATGGGGGAGTTGCATGATTGAACAGAGAATGGGGCTGTACAATACTGAATACAGTTGATCAGAGCTTTGGATTCTGTCCAGGACTGCAGCAAGAATTCTCCATTTTACTTTATTAGTGCTGCTAGAAATAAAAGCTGCAAATACCCCAGACAACTACTTCTAACAGTTAATGATTCCTAATACAGTACCTAGGGGCAGTCCAGTATAATGGCACAGATTCCTCATTGTAACCCTTCCACACTGATTTGCAGTCCATAAGTGCAGTCATCCCATATATGTAAGGCCCTACCAAATTCAGGGTCCATTTTGGTCAATTTCATGGTCATACGTTTTTAAAAATTGTAAATTTCATGATTTCAGCTATTTAAATATGAAATTTCATTGTGTTTTAATTGTAGGGGTCCTGACCCAAAAAGGAGTTGTGCGGGGGTTCAAAGTTATTGTCGGGAGGGTTGTGGTACTGCTACCCTTACTTATGCCCTGCTGCTGGCAGAGGCACTGCCTTTAGAGCTGGGCACCCAGCCAACAGCTGCTGCCCTCTGGCTGCCCAGCTCTGAAGTCAGTGCAGAAGTGAGGGTGGCAATACTGCGAGCCCCCTAAAATAACCTTGTGACCCCCTGCAACTCCCTTTTGGCTCAGGACCCCTTATTTGAGAAACGCTAGTCTCCTGTATAGTATAGGGTAAAAGCACACAAAAAAACCAGGTTATTTGGGTACTTAATTGTTATCAAAAGATTGAGAAGGTAAGATGGTGGTTGGACCTGAAGTGGCCGAAAAAGTACCTAAAATATCAGATGCTTGTAGGTTGCTCAAATGGCTATCAGTAAAGGTACTTCACATGCTTCAGTGTCAGAGATGACATCTCATTGCCTGGTTCATGAGATTGTTCAGGCTTGCGACTGGCAACCTTATTTTTCAGTCAATTCCTATTGTTTGGGCTAACATGAACTCTTGGACCTTCAGAATTTGCTGTGGTAATAGCACTCTGCAGGCAAGAGAACATATATGCGATCCCAGATCTTCTCTTGGCAATCTATCTTCATTAAGAAACCACAATCTTAAGAAACCTTGCTGATCTCTGGGATCTTGAGGCTAATGTTGAGTCAAAGAGAAACGTTCTGATCGCTTCCTTGAGATTCGCTCATCTCCATGTGATCACAGACAAGGACAAGAGAAGCCTTTCTGTTAAGAGAATTGGCAAACTTGGAACTTGACTTTGTATCTTCTAAATCGACATCGGTATTGGGTCTAGAACTGCATGTCTCTGGGTGACCTGCATTTCTGCAAAGATCTGATTTCCTGGGCCAGATCTGTTCCCTGACTCTGAAAATTTCGTGTCTTGGCTCTGGCTACCAATGGATAATCTGGAACTGACCCAACCAAGAAGGTTTGTTTCTCTTTGTTTTGAACCAATCTGAGAACGGGTCAGATAAACAACTCTGGCTCCTGGGAAAACGAGTCATCTTAGACTTCTTAATTTTTTAGTCATATTGTTTGCAAAAGATCTAAACCCATTCAGAAAAATGGATGCCCCATGCAACAATCTTGATTTGAATGGTCCCCAAATCCTGACTTCCAGACTTGTGTATCTACCTGCAACCACAAAATTTCCAGGTCAGTGAAACCAAAACCCAGCTGTAAAACTCCGTGTTCATCACAATCTGTGAATATGGTAAACAATCTGTCTATGCTTCTCTTCTCCTAATTTGGAAGACTTCAAAGACAGTGAGCAGCCACTCTCAGAAGTAGCTGTGAAGGACCTATTGAAGGTGTGTGAAGGTCAAAGGCATTCTTTCCCACAAGATGACTCATACTTGATTCCTTTCTCCCTCCCCCCCTTAGTGTTGGGGTCTTGCTTGCAGAAAGCTGATGGCTCTTTAAAAAGTAGTTTCTGACATCTTGAATACTCTTGTATTTTAAGTAGTATAAGAATCTGGTGTATTTTCACTTTTTTTTTTTTTAGTGCTGAGCCTGCAAATTGTTGGTCTTAGGCCTCTCCAGGCTGGGTGAACAAAGTGTCTGCTAGCTTCCTTAATATCTAGCTTTCTGAAAAGTTAAGTATCTGCCATCTTCACTAAAGTCTACAGTTCTGCTGGTGAACATTCATCTGTTTGTCAAACCCTTCTATTCAAGCTTCTTTTGTCCAATCCCTTTAAACATTCCCTAATGGGAAGTTGTTTCTGGTAGCCATTATTAAGGTTAAAGATTTGTCACGGATATTTTTAGTAAAAGTCAGGGACAGGTCACGGGTAATAAACAAATTCACAGAAGCCTGTGACCTGTCCCTGAGTTTTACTAAAAATAACTGTGACAAAATGGGTAGGGAGAAGAGTCCAGCACCCACTGCTGCTGGGACCCCTGCCGCCCACGGTAGCTTGGAGCGATGGTCCGGTGGCTGGGAGTTGTGGGGTCCCCCTGCGGTGGCTGGGCAATTGCAGGGCTCCCTCGCCAGCTGATAGTTCAAGCCCCTGTGCCCTGGGGCTGAGGAGGAAAATGTCATGGAGGTCTCTGGAAGTTACAGATTCCGTGACCTCCGTGACAGAATCTTACTTAGTCATTGTATTAGCCTAAATTGTAGAGAGATGGTTGCTAGTACTTCCAAACCAATTTAATGATTTATGGCAGAGAATGAAGGCCTCGTTTATCATAGTTTCTACTTTTGGGAGAAAGCAAACTTCCACCTAAAACACTAGATCACTGCCTCAACTTCTGTTCCGCCATATGCCTAAAATATTCTCTAGCACTAATTTTAGCTTGTCTATTTGCGGGTTTTTAAGCCATATTGATTTGATGCACATTATTTAATTTGTAGTATGTAAGCTGTACTAATACTGTGCATATGGGAGGGCTATATCTTCTTTCAATTTGCATCCTTGTGTGTACACAGTGGCAACTTGCCACATACTAAGCATGTGGCATCACATGGTCCTTTTGCTTTGCTGCTGAGCAGTGTGCTCAGAGTGAGCAGTGTGCTCCCTCGCCAGCTGATAGTTCCAGCTCCTCTGCCTTGGGGCTGAAGAGGAAAATGTCATGGAGGTCTCTGGAAGTTACAGATTCCGTGACCTCCGTGACAGAATCTTACTTAGTCATTATATCAGCCTAAATTGTAGAGAGATGACTGATGGTACTTCCAAACCAATTTAATGATTTATGGCAGAGAATGAAGTAGTTGGATTGTGTGTTTGGCTCCTTTGCAAGGATGGCGGAACTGTCTGTGGAATAGATTAGAGTCTACAGGGAAAAAAATGTGCCTAAGATTAGAGCTGCATGCTGCATTTTGCACAACATTGGTAAGAATAAGGGAAAAAGCTTTAATGATGAGAGGCGGAAAAATTGGGCAGAGGTGCAGAGACTTGCTCAGCGGTTAGCTAGGCTCCAGTAGAAAATGGAAACTGTCAGGGCAATATTGTCAGGGATGTCTATAGCTCTTACTTCTGAATCTCAGACCTGGAAAAAGTGCAACATGACATCAATCTGTTAACCCGTGAAGGGTGGGTGGAATGGATTGTGAGCACTGTAGTGGTGTTTGAGTGGTGGAAGTGAAATATTGGGCAATCCTTATTTTATTTTGTTTATGCCTAAAAAATCCTATGAATTTAAAATCTATAGATTTTCTGTGTAAAATGCATTGACTCTTTAAAAATAAAAATGGTTGAAGATTCATTTTAAAGTTTTTTCTCTTTGCTATATTACATTCTTTAATTAGAACAATAATCAAATGTTCAAAATGACACAGCGAGGGGGGATTCAAGTAACAAGCAAGTGTAGGTGCCTTGCCTCTCTCCCTCTGCCCCTCAACATTAGAAGACTTCAAACAGGAAAAGTTCAAAGTTATTAGGAGCATTAGATGGCTCAAAACAGCTGGACTCCCAGGTGCAGCTGTTCTTATTGCCCTGAGTTTGGGTCCGTGAAGGGAATAAATTCTGGGAACAATGCTGTGGCAGTACAGAGGGGAGGAGTTTCTGGTGTTCCCAGTATGCTGTATTATCCAGAGGTTGCAGAACATGGTTGGGTCCTAGTTTACAACCCTGCATTGTCTGTTCCCTGAACAGTAGCATGTAATGTAGCAGAGCATTCTGGGTCCGTCTTGCTTTCAGGATTTGCTTCTGCATGTCCCTTTCTCTTTCAGTAGTTTTTCTTGCTATGGTAACATTATCCCTGGTCATTGTGACACTCTCTTTGGCCACTTTAATAATCTCCCTGGAGAGGCCCCTCCCCCCCCCCATACAAAGTACAGCCTCCAATTCCCCGCCTGTTTTTATTTTTGTTTGTTTGACTTTGCAGTGAGGTACCTTAACATATCATCCTGAGTTTTCGGTTCTCACCCCCTGCTCAGTTGTTGATATAGGCCCTGTCCTTGATGATCTGGCCGCTGTGGGTTCCTTGGCTGTGGGCATAGGAGAAAAACACAAGTAATCATCTTTTGTGTTCCAAAAGAGACTGACAACATTTTTTAATATGCATTTCTGCTTTCCCCTCCCTGAGATTCTTCCCAGTTTTGGGGGAATCTCAGCGATGGTAAGTGGTATGTGCATAAGGAGGCTGTATTGGGGTTTTTGTCTTGTAGGATATGCTGCTAGGATTTGGCATTGTGCCTTAGAGACTGGGGGAGGTGGAAATTCTGTTTTCAGTTTGGGTTTGCAGATTTGCTAACACTATGTCAGAGATTTAGCACGTGGGCATCTGGTGTGTTAGCTGGATAATAATGCCTTCTACATCCCCTTTGGGCTGTCCTGACTCGATTACATTACACTGAGGTGGGTAGAGTTGAAGGAAGAGAATGGTCTTATTCAAAAAGGCAAAGGGCAGATGAGCAAGATAAGTTGTGAAGTTGGTCACTAAGATGGTGGTGCAGGAGTGCCAGGGAATTGTGACTTACACTGGGGAGAATGACCTTGTAGTTAGCTCCCATACTGTCCAGACAAAAATTGAGCAATTTGTCAGTCTTAGCTTAGATTCTGCTTTGTCCCATGGTGAAAGTTTGTAGCAAAATATATATAGGGTTCTGTAACCATTGTCTGAAGCACATAGTTCCCAGTCGTTCTCTATGTAAGCCTAAGAGCAGCCATTAAGAGATTTGCTATCCCTAAGGCAAAGCTTTTTCTGTAAGAATGTGTGTTGAAGGGCATTTATTAATAAGCAAGGAGTTGTGGTCCTTGTACCCTTACAGGTATACAATGATGTGTACCTCATGTAAAGTGAGAATGCTAACCAAACTTCTTTTCTTGACCACTGTCTCAGACTAAATTTCGCACAAATTAATGTTTTCATTATTGGAATATGCCACCAGAGGGTGTCTGGAGTGCAGGCTGCACCATGCTGCTGGCTGCCATTGTGAGCTGGCAAATGGGGCTTGGGGTGGTGGTGTGTTGGCTAGGCAGGACAGATGTGGGGAAGGAAAAGAAATAGATGGGTGGGCATATGCCTCCTGTAGTATGGACTTGAAAACAGTTGATAGCCAGGGCATTAGCCTGGCTGGGACAGCTGTTGCAGCCTGCAGAGGCTGGAGACTAAAGCTCATGTCGGCCTAAAATGTCTGCAGCCAAGGGGCAACCGGAACAGAAGCTAGTGTGGCAATATAGCACAATAATGGTAATCAATTGTAAAGAGAGAGACTTCCATGCCAAGGCTCCTTCGAGAGGATCTGCCTTCTCTATCCTAGCCTGGGTTTTTGGCTGGGGATCAGTATGGGTTTCTGCACAGCAGGAATTGGGCTAGTCTTATAGAGTAACTCCTCACTTAGTCGTCCCTGTTAACGTTGTTTCGTTGCTGATCAGTTAGAGAACATGCTCGTTTAAAGTTGCGTAATGCTCACTTATAATGTCTTTTGGCAGCCACCTGCAAGCAGTGGACAAAGCAGGAAGAGCAGCCTGTTGGAGCTAGCTGGTCGGGGTTTGGAACCAGGGTGGACTGGCAGTCTCCCTATCAGCTCCCTGTTCCCCTAAGTTCCCTGTGTGGCAGCTGCCCAGCAGGCTATCAGTTGCTGGCAGTTCAGTTGTCCTTCCCCCCACTGCCATGTGCTGCTCCTGCCCTCTGCCTTGGAGCTGCTCTCCCAAGCATCCTGCTTGCTGTGCAAGGTGGGGGGAAGAAGAGGGGGACTAATGTCAGGGTGTCCCCCTCCCTCTGCACCTGCACCCCGCTTACCCCATTTCCAAAGAGTAGGGGGGACAAATGACAGGGCTCAGGACAGAGGGAAATTGCTGGCAGGAGCTGCTGCCTCAACTTGCTGATCTATTTAAAAAGGCAGTGTACTTAGAGTGGGGTCAGCGTACTTAAAGGGGCAATGCGCATCTCTCTCTCTCTCACTCACACACGGTGTGCGCCTTTGTCTGCCATGCTGTCTCCCCTCCCTCCATTCGTGCTGCCTTGTAGAGCATGAGGCTACATTAACAACAATGTGTTAACCCTTGGGGACTCAGCCGATTGCTAGTTCATCATTTAGCAGTAAGGCATCCCCTGGGAAATATCCCACCCTCTGACTTCACCACCTCATCCAAGCTTCACAATCATCATCGCTGTGTACCAGTATTAAATTGTTTGTTTAAAACTTACACACACACACTGTGTGTGTGTGTGTGTGTGTGTGTGTATGTATGTGTGTATATAATATAATCTTTTGTCTGGTGAAAAAAATTTCCCTGGAACCTAACCCCCCCATTTACATTAATTGTTATGGGGAAATTGGATTAGCTTAAAGTGGCATTTTTCAGGAACATAACTACAGCATTAAGTGAGGAGTTAGTGTACCTGACCAGTGCCAGGGTCTGGGGTCATGAAGAGATCCTGGTTTTCCAGGGACAGTTCTTCACTGGCCTTGTGCACATCCTTTGAGTTTTGCTGGTCATTCTTTGGGGGTGAGAATAGAGTGGACAGTGGGATCCACAACCTTCCTGCATTGATTTGTAGTGTAACTAATCGAAATCCTATCCAGTTCCTCAGAAAATGAATAGTTGACATTTCCACTGCTGGACTTCTTCCTGCCATCCCTGGTTTGAGTCAAATTCCTCCTGAGCTGTTTGCTCGTTATCCTGCATTGTTCAGTGTCCCAGTTGTGGCCCCTCGTGGTCATCCGCTTAAGAAAAAAAATTCTTCTTATAGTTGCTTCTCCCCAGATGATGATGAGACCCAGGCTCTTAGCATGGCCCTAAGCAGTTGCTTGAGACGTGTTGTAAGGCTTCTGGAGTAAAGCCTGGTCTACACTACAGAGTTAAGTTGACACAAGACAGCTTATGTTGACTTAACACTAAGCATCTATATCGGGGTGGCCAAACTTACTGATCCTCCCAGCCGCATATGATGATAATCAGAAGTTTGAGAGCCAGGACATCTTCCCGTGATTTCTGCCCTGTGGCAGGGCTTGAGGCTTCAGCCCCAGGGGAGGCGCTTGCTGGTGCTTGGGGCTTTAGCAAGAATGGGGGTGAAGTCCCTGGACCCCCTTCCCACTGGGCAGAAGCCCCTAGCCCCATCACCCCCCCTTCAGGGCAAAAGCCCTGAGCTCTTCTCTCCCCTCTTCCCCCCCCCCCGGTAGGTGGAGAATGAGAGGGCATGGGGGGCCCCCGCAAACCACATTTTAACTGTAGAAGAGCCTCATGTGGCTCACAAGTCGCAGTTTGGCCACACCTGATCTATATGAAAATGTTGCTCTTGCCAATGTAACTTGCCCACTACGCCGACATAATCACTCCACCTCCACAAGAGGTGTAGTGCTTAGGTCCATGTAGTTAGCGTGATGCAGTGTCAGTGTAGACCCTGCGTTACCAATGTTGACCTTAGTGTTCTCCAGGAAGTGTCCCACAATGCCCCACCGTGATTGTTCTGGTCACTGTTTGAACTCTACTACTTTCTCAGACACTATAGAGTTGACATAGTCATCCCTGCTGAAGTATTTATTGCTTTGGTAGAAAGGTGTTCTAGAACCTGTAAGTTTCTTTTGAATTCTTAATGGATAAATTTAATCCCCCCCCTCCTTCACTAAAAGTGTAATGTAGAAAACATAGTGACACATCTGACGTGGAATGGAATGAGAGAGGGAAAATTCTGTCTTACTGTGACCTTTCATTTAAGATCCTCCATGTCCGTCTTCACAATGGAGGCTCCCTGTCTCCATAGCAACTGGAGGCAGACCAGATATTTGTTCTGAGCCTGGGCTTAGGACCACTTCTTAGGGAGAACTCTCCAGGACGACAGTATTTTTAGTTTTGAAAGCTATTGTTTTTGAAGGGTTTTTCTTAAAAGATGGTCGTAAGCCCAGGCTCTGAACAAAGACTCTGCCTCTAGTTGCTGTGGAGATGAGGAACACCCACTGTGAAGTCTGACTTTGAGGGACCTGGATAAAAGGTCGTCATAAGACAATTTTCTATTATTGTACCCAGTTGTCCTCATTTCATCCTCAATATTTGCTATCATCCCACTGTAAGTTTACATAGAAATTTTCCTAAATGTTCAGCATTGGCCTAACTTTTCTCCCATTGAAGTCCTGTGATAGAACTTTTGTTGATTTCAGTGAAGGCAGAGTAAGGACAATGCTGAACACTTAATATTTTCCCCATAAATATTCCTTCTCTTATACCCCTGCATTTAGGTCATTGCTTGGTAGATCCCTTGTGTGTCTGGTGGCAGCTGTATTATGGGGCAGCATTTTATTTTCTTAGCTGATAAATGTTGTCACATCTTGGGAAAACACCAGTACAGGCAACCTCCCAAACTACCTTAAAGGACAAGAGACCTCAGCAAGTAGAGGTAATATATGGAGCAGCTAACAACTTCCCTTTCAACTTGAGAATTTCTCAACTATGGTGCGCACAGAAGGGTTTAGAATAGGGCTGTCAAACGATTAAAAAAAAAAATCACAATTGTGAGATTAAAAAAGTGACAATTACAGTTTTAATTGCACTTAGTAGAATACCAATTTAAATTATAAATATTTTGGGATGGTTTTTCTGCATTTTCAAATATATTGATTTCAGTTATAACACAGAATACAAAGTATACAATACTCACTTTATTTGACAAATATTTTCACTGTAAAATATAAACAAAAGAAATAATATTTTCCCATTCACCTTATAGAAGTACTATAGTGCAATCTCTTTATTGTGTAAAACTTGAGAGCCTTCAAGTCGAAGCATGAAGAGGCATATGAATGTTTAGCATATCTGGCTTGTAAATACCTTGCAACAGTGGCTGCAACAATGGTTACGACAGTGTCATGCGAATGCCTGTTCTCGCTTTCAGGTGACGTTATAAATAAGAGCCGGGCAGCATTATTTCCCATAAATATAAACAAACTTGTTTCTCTTAGTGATTGGCTAGAAAAAAAATAGGACTGAGTGGACTTGTATGAGGTGAATTGAAAAATACTATTTCTTTTGTTTATCTTTCTTACAGTGCAAATATTTGTATTAAATAATACAAGTGAGCACTGTACATTTTGTATTCTGTGTTGTAATTGAAATCAATATATTTGAAAATGTAGAATAACGGCCAAAAATATTTTTAATAGTTTGACAGTGCAATTTTAAACTGCGATGAATCGTGACTGTTTTTTAATCTAGTTAATTTATTTTGGGTTAATCGCATGCATTTCCTGCGGTTAATTGACAACCCTAGTTTAGAACCAAAAGACACTTTTGTATTGGTTACCCCCCCTGCCTGATTTACTGGGAGGTGTTCTAGAGTTCACATATCACAGGTCAACAGGTAAGATTTGAATTGTTTTAGGCTGTACTTGCATGGTATTGCTTTATTTTCTGTTCAGTCAAGTACGAGTCCAGTAACTATACAGTTTTGTTAGAGATTGGAAAATATAAATGGCTGTGTGTCTCAAATAATTTGCTGTCAATTGTAAGTAAGCAGTAGCACCAAGAACACCCCCTCCCCCCCAATAAAACCAAAAAATACCCTAAAAACCCATAGAAGTAATACTAACTTCTAAGGCAATTTCTTGTGAGGTTCTAATTTCAAATTAGTTTATTAAAATAGCTTTAAGGCTTCAATCACATTGAACTTTTGCTGTTTTTGTAGATTTTTTTTTTTTTAAATCCACTTAAAGTAGACCAGCTGTGTAGTAGTCTCGGCCGAGGTTTGGCCCTCAGCGGGGTTGTGGGGTATCCCACCGCCTTGCTCTGGTCTGCCGTCAGTCCTGGTCCAGTGGTAGTGCGGGACAGCAAACACACGGTTAGGGGCTCAGGCCCTTAAGCAGGGGCTGAGCCAATAGGTCAGAAAAAGCCCCGGGCCTTCAATCAGGGCGGGGCAGCAACCATGCAGTCTGGAGCTCAGGCCCTCAAGCAGGGGCTGAGCCAATGGGTTTGTAGCAGCCCAGGCCCTAGGTCAGGGCAGGGCAGCACTCAAATAGTCAGGAACCCAGGCCCTTAAACAGGGGCTGAGTCAATGAGCAACAGGTCCCAGCCTCTCTAGGCCAGGGAAAAGGGGGAGTCTGCCACCCAAGGAGTGGGTGGCAGGGGGGACACAGGCTCTCCCACTCCACTGCATCCCAGCCCGGGGCCCTAGCAGCGGCGGAAACTCGCTGCTGTCAGTGGGGATCCTGGCCGCAACACACTGACATAGGCTCTGGCAGTGCTGCAGCCAGACTGGGGTCAGCTGCCCCCGGGCTACTTCCACACTCCCCGTCGTAGGGTACCTGGGCCGTACTAGTGTCCTCGGTGCTCTCCACCAGCATCGGTTCCTCCGGGTAGGTAGCGAAGGGTAGGTTTGGCTCCTCCTCGGGATAGCAGGAAAGGGGCAGGCTCGGCTCCTCCTCGGGGTAGCTGGAAAGGGGCAGGCTTGGCCAGTCCTCCTCAGGGTAACGGGCGAGGGGTAGGCTCAGCTGGCCTGGTGAGTCAGCAGGCTGGTCGCGGCCTGCTGCTGTCTCCCAAGCGGGAGCTTGGCCACAGACGTCTGCTCTCTCTGCCGGCTTGTTCTCCACTGAGCTCGGCAGGTGGGCTTTTATACTTCCGGGTCGGCGCCGTGACCTCTGAGGGGCGGGCTCCGGACCCGGTGGCTCCGCCCACGTTGGTGTTAGGGGAGGTTCGTCCCTTAGCGGGGCTGTGGGGTATCCCACCGCCTCGCTACACACTGTTACAAGTAAGGTAGTGACATGACTGTTTTTTCCTTAATTTACAGCATTTAAATATCAAGACACTGACAGATGATATGGTAAGACTACTTAAAGTTTTGCTTCTGCTGTGTTTGGTGACTAACCCAATATCTTCCACAACTTTAACATTAGCATATCTTCACTGCTTCTAGACAGTCTCTCCATTAAAAACAGTTTTTAATACTGCCAGTTTGAATGAAAAGCTAAAATATAACTGATAAAATCTGGCTAAACTGGAAAAAATGGTTACTGGTCTATGATATGTCTAGATCAGGGGTCGTCAACCTTTCAGAAGTGGTGTGCTGAGTCTTCATTTATTCACTCAGATTTAAGGTTTCGCGTGCCAGTAATACATTTTAATGTTTTTAGAAGGTCTCTTTCTAGAAGTCTGTATTATATAACTAAACTATTGTTGTATGTAAAGTAAATAAGGTTTTTAAAATGTTTAAGAAGCTTCATTTAAAATTAAATTAAAATGCAGAGCCCCCTGCACCAGTGGCCAGGACCCGGGCAGTGTGAGTGCCACTGAAAATCAGCTTGCATGCCGCCTTCGCACACGTGCCATAGGTTGCCTACCCCTGGTCTAGATGCACCCAGTAAAAATGTCAGTATTGGTCATTGGATTTAAATTGCTGTACTCTGTACCAATTGCTGTTTCGTCATAGGGCAACTAGTTATAACGGTCTGAGGCAAACCACATAATGAATGTAGTAATCGCATTTAAGGCGTGCAAAAATTGGGTTAACCTGTTAGGGCTGCATGGCTTGCTAAAATAGTGTTTAATACTATCTTGTACTTTAAAAAAAAAAAAAAAAAAAAAAACCCTGTGATGGAGTGCTCCAGTGACCGCCAAGATGGTGTCTCCTCCTACTAGTTCTGGGGAATAGCTTGCAGGGTTGATACCCGTTCCCGCGGTTGCATGTCATCCTTCCACCTCTCTATGTAGGTCTGCAGAACCTCTCTCACTCTGCAAGCTGCTGCTGCCTCTTCGTGACTCTGCCTCCAGCCAGGTCACCAAATGGTTTCACCTGCTGGGGTTGGAAAGTCTTTTCCATAAATAAACAGGCTCAGGCAGCCTTCTTCATAGTCCCTCAGTGTCTGGCTGGGGAACCCAGGCCTGCCCTCTACTCCAGGTGTCGGATGAGAGACCCTCTAGCCAGCAGTCAAGGTCTGTTCCCTCTTAGACCTTAGGGCCTTTCCCTGAGTCCTGTCCTACCTCCCTTCTCCCAGGGAGTGACTACAGACTTGCCCAGCAGCTCCTTTCTGCTGCCAGTTTCCTGCCTTTATAGCCCAACCCAGCTCATTCCTCCTCAGCTGGGCTCCCTCCCTCCCTCATTCAGGGGATTACTTAGTCACCTGATACTTCTCACCTAATGGCCTGTTGGGTTAATTAGCCCCCTTCTTTGTCTTCATTAACCCTTTCAGGGCAAATGTGTGGTGAAAACCCTTTCCCACCTCCTTCATAACAGTATATAATTCATGTTCTGAGACTAGCTTAGCTGTTGTCACTTAAACTTGTTGGTTTGTGTGTCTAAATAGACTTGTAACATAAAATACTTTGTGAAGACTTCTCATAGTTATGAGGTAGCAAGTCTTCTGTCATTCAAGATACTGCAGTTCATTCTCAAACGATGAACATCAGCGTCATCTCTTCTGGTTAGAACAGTCTTCCTTTTTAAAAAATGAGAACAGTAAGTTTACACATCTTGGATCATGTCTGCACTAGAAAGTGAAGTCTATTTTGTGTAAGTTGACATCGAGCCTTCAAATTAAGTCAATCTTGCATGTGCACAACACGTTTATTGGCTTGGTGAAGTGTGTCCTCACTAGCAGCGCTTGCAGTGATGCACAGAGCAGTGCACTGTGCATAGCTATCCCACAGTTCAACTAGACTAATGGGATTTGGGGTAGGGTTTGCAACGCCTCATGGGACCAAAACATTGTCATGGGTGGTAATGGGAACATGAGTTCGGTCTCCCATGATGCACTTTCCTCCCTCCTTTCCCTGATATCTCTGGCAAACTAAACAAGGTTTTTTGCACCTTTTTTTTTTTTTTTTTTTTTTTTTTTTTTTTGAAAGCCTGGCTTAGCTGCGCATACCCCATAGCCTGAGCAACATGGACCCTGCTCAGCTGTGCAGTTGTGTTAGCATTACAAACACCTGATCCCCCTAACCTGCAGTATTTCTGAAGCTGAGACAGGAGCTGCCACGCGGAACATTGCAATGTCACACAAGCAGCCCTTCTGCAAGCCATAGAGCAAAACAGTTTGCAGTTGCTGGTGGCAGTTGCACATCAGGTGAACATGGTTGAGCGCCGTTTCTGGTCCAGGGAAACAAGCACTGACTAGGATTGCATGGTTGTGCAGCTATGGGATGACGAGCAATGGCTGCAGAACTTTCAAATGTAGAAGACACTTTACAGGAACTTTTTGTGGCAGAGCTTTTCTCAGCCCTGAAGTGCAGAAGTACTAAAATGAGAGCTGCTTTGACAGTGGAGAAGCGAGTGGCTATCGCTCCATGGAAGCTTGCAGTGCCAGACGGTTACTGGTCAGCGGGGAATCAATTCGGAGTTGGTAAATGCACTGTGGAAGTTGTTGTGATCCAAGTTTGCAGGGCCATTAATTGACTTCTGCTAAGAAGGGTAGTGATTCTGGGCAATCACAGTGGATGGTTTTGCTGCAATGGGGTTCCCTAACTGTAGTGGGGCGATAGATGGCATGCATATCCCTATTTTGGCACCAGAACACCTTGCCAAAGAGTACATAAGCTGAAAGGGATACTTTTCAATGGTGTTGCAAGAGCTGGTGGATCACAGGGATATCCTGATATCCATGTCGGATGGTCAGGAAAGATGTGTGATGTGCGCATCTTCAGGAACTCAAGTCTCTTCAGAAAGCTGCAAGCAGGAACTTTCTTTTCAGACCACAAAATAACTATTGTTGATGTTGAAATGCCAATTGTGATCCTGGGAGACCCAGCCTATCCTTTGTTCCCATGGCTCATGAAGCCATACACTGGCTGACTGGACAGCAGTAAGGAATGGCTCAACAATAGGAGGAGCAAGTGCAGAATGGTGGTGGAATGTGCCTTTGGATGTTTAAAAGGTTGCTGGCTCTGTTTGCTTAGTAGGTTAGACCTCAGAGAAAGCAGTATTCACATAGTTATTGCTGCCTGCTGTGTGCTGCATAATATCTGTGAAACAAAGGGAGAAAAGTTTTCCCCGGGGTGGGTGATTGAGGCCAATTGCTTGGCAGCTGATTTTGAGCAGACAGATACCACGGTAATAAGAGACCGGCTCTGTGTCTCTGTGAGGCTTTGAAAACCCATTTCAGCAATGAGCCACAGTAATGTGTGAAGCTTACCTGCATTGTTCCTTCCCAAACCAATCTCCCCATTACTTTTTTCCCCCCTTCTGTAAAATGAACCAACTAACCATGTGTTGAATAAATAAAGAGCATATTTTTCTTGATCTGTTTTCTTGGCTGCAAG
This sequence comes from Emys orbicularis, assembly GCF_028017835.1. Lineage (NCBI taxonomy): Eukaryota > Metazoa > Chordata > Testudines > Emydidae > Emys > Emys orbicularis. The sequence goes on from NC_088683.1 coordinate 300,001,772, forward strand.
GAGTCTAGCGTTGTGTTGCCTTTCTTGAAGCTCAACCAGACGCTCCAACATGTCTGATTGGCCCTCATAATCCGCAGCATCTCCTCCTGCGTGGCACACTCCTGCTCCTGGGATGCACTTCTGCTGTCCATGTTTAGTTTCTCGGGGAGAGAAATTCTCCATGTTCTGAGCTCAGCCTTGGCTGGCCCAGAGGTGTTGATTATCTCGGTGAAAATGTCATCCCGAGTCCTCTTTTTCTGCTTTCTAATCTGGGAAAGCCTCTCTCCCAGTGTGGAGGATTAACCGAAGGACAAGCTTTCATCTGTAAGGCATACAAAGCACAAGGTAACCATTGTCAGTGCATATATTGTTTCTGGAGCAAGGCTGATTTTAAAAAAACAAAACAAAAAAACACCCCTTAATATACTTCACTGCAAACAACAATATACTCAGAATCCCTAGCTATTGCGTGAGTTGGTTGCTGCTCCAGCCATGGTGAGTATGGCTGTAAGGCATGGGCAACAGGTCTTGTGCTGCTACTTCTGTAAAACCGTTGTCAGGAGCACAGTTGGGCAGTTGAGCAATAACCCCTTCCCCCTAGCAACATGGACAGTACTTGAGGACAGGCACCAGTGTTAAGCCTCCCACTTTTTTTTTTTTTTTTTTTTTTAATCAAGGCGGCCCGGGGGGAGGGTGGGAAGGGGAGAACAGACACAGGAAGCTCTCCCCACCTTTTCTTAATGCTGCTTGTAATACACTTTGGTCCCTGTCAACAACAGCCTTAGGGAAAGTGTGGTTGTGGGACCCGGATTTCACCAAAGGGGGGGGTGGATTATTTGTTCTGTTGTTTGCGATTCATGTACTTGCACTGAAAACTTCCCCCATTTCCCTTAGGTGACCCTATGTGATATGTGTCTCCTGAGGGTAACAGAGAAGGCAAGAGAGGAGATGCTGCAAGCGTCTCTGATCCTTACTCTGCTATGCTGTGTATTGCAATGATGCCAGCAGAGTTGTTAATGGAGTGGTGTGGGAAAATGTCCTATCGTGGTGGAAGAAATAAGGCAGCCCTCCCCAGAAACCTTCTGCAGAGGATTGCAGAGTACCTCTATGAAAGTTTCCTAGCGATCTCAATGGAGGATTCCCATATCATCCCTATGCACATAAGCAGTCTTTCTGGGGCGCACCCACAGCATAGGTGGAGTGTTCACTGGCAAGCAGATACCCAGTACCCAACCTTCTTTTTTTCAGATTAAACCTATAATATAATGGAATGTACCCACTACAGTTTGATTGGAAATGTATACTCACCAGAGGTGCCTTCCCCGGCATCACCCTGGGCCACCACTTGGTCCTGTGAAGGGATGAGCTCCAGGGTTAAGAACAGGTCTTGGCTGTCGGAGAGAATGGATCCACCTCTCTTCTGTCACCCATTCTCCTCCTCCTCCTCCTCCTTCTCATCTTCCTCATCCACAGTGTCCTCTTTGTTGCCTGAGGTGGCCTGGGACTCAGACTCCTGGGAGGTATCCACACTGTGTTTTGGGGTAGTGGTGGAATTGCTGCCGAGAATTGCATGCAGTTCATTGTAAAAGTGGTATGTCTCTGGGGCAGAACCAGAACAACCATTCGCCTCCCTTGTCTTTTGGTACGCTTGCCAAAGTTTATATTTTCACGCGGCATTGCTGCGTGTCCCGGGTGTAGCTCCTCTCCCCAGGCTCTGTGCAAACTTTGCATAGATGTCAGTGTTTCTTCTGCTGCAGTGCAGCTGTGTCTGCACTAACTCTTCTTCCCACACAACAATAAGATCCACCACCTCCTGTATACTCCATGCTGGAGCACATTTGGGCATTGAGTCTCCATGATCTGCTGTGCTAGTGAGCTCTCCATGCTGATCAAACTGGAAATGAAAATCCAAAAGTTCCTGGGGCTTTACCAAGGGATGGGCTATTTCCTGTATATGTGGCTGCTGTGCAGTGGAGTTGAAAGCGCTCGTCAGAGTGGTTACAGCAGAGCATTGTGGGACACGTCCTGGAGGCCAAGTAATTCAAATTACACAATGTAGCATCTACACTATCCCCATGTCAATCCATGGATGTCAAATTAAGCTCTATGTCTCTTGCGGAGGTGGAGTACAGAAGTCGACTTTACAGGCCACTTAGATTGGTGGAAGGGACCTGGTAGAGTAGATGCATATGTAATTAGGTCGACTTAACGCAACCTATGTCTGTAGTGTAGGCCAGGCCTTAGTTTCATATAGTTTAAGACATAATACCATTGTCAGCATCATCTTTCGTCATGAAGGACAACAAGTATTCAAGGCCAGAAGTGAACATTGTCATCTAGTCTGATCACGAGAATATCACAAGCTATTAAATTTAATCCAGATACCTCACTGAACCCAATAACTTTGATTAGACTAAAGCATTTCATTCCTGAGGAGACTAAACTGTTGTGTGGCCTGGCAGAGAACATGAGAGATCAAGGTACCATCACTGCTTGAGACCCTAGTAATGGCAGGGAATTGAGATATGCCCAAATTATCCCAGCACACTCCATGCTGCAAAGGAAGGCAAAAAATCTCAAGGTCCCTGCCAATTTGACCTGGTGGAAAACTTCTTTCCAGCCCCATACCTGGAAATCAGTCAACGTTTTTTGCAACTTATGCATATTGTCCAGAATTATTCTGTATGTGACTTGTAAGCTCCTTGGGTCAGGGACTCAAGTTAATATACTAGTGAGCATGTGCTTGCTTAAATATTTGTATTCATTGATGGAAACTAAATGACCTGTTGCCTAGTGTCCAGTGCTGATTTGCTTCTGTAGTGGGGCTGTCACCCCGCTCCTGCCAGGAGGGGTTAAAAGCAGCCCTGGAGAGGGCTGTGGCTGGGGAAAGGCTGACTGGGGAAGCAGCCACAGCTGAGGCCACGCCCCAATCAGGCCACAGCTGGCCCTATAAAGGGGCTGTGAGCCAGGAGCTCAAGGACAGAGGTAGCTGGGGAGCTCCAGCCTAGCAAAGCCCCAGGCTGCAGGCTGTATTAAGGGCCCACAAAAGGGTACTAGGGCTGTAGAGGTGCAGCCCAGGAATAGGCAGAGGTAGTTGGTCCAACCCCCCTTGCCAATGATGAGTGGTTTACAGACTGCCGTCTGCCCCAGTGAGCAGGGGCTAAATGGAGACTGGCAGTAGCCAGTGAGGCAAGGTGGGGGTTGGGGGTTCCCCTGGGAGGGGAGACCCAGAGTGAGGGGGTACTGCGGTGGGTAGAACCCCTGGGCAAAGGGCACCGGGGTCTGGGAAGGATATGGGGCCAGCGGCAGGCGAGACACCGGCCTGCAGAGGGCACTCTGGGCTGGAAAGAGCTAATTCCCTGGACGACCAGCAGGAGGTGCCGTGCTGTTGAGTCTCAACCTTGCTACAGCGTCTCATAAACAGTAATCCAGTGGTCTAATTATTGCTGTTGGCTAGCTCTGAACACAAGTGGTTTTAAGGCATTCATCAGCCTGCAGCTGCAAGTTTTTGTTTTTAAGGCCATAAGATACCAATGTGATCTTTTAGTCTGACGTCCTACATAACACAGGACATAGAGCTTTCCTGAATTAATTCCTGGTGTAAGGTGTCTTTTGTTTTTAGAGCTTAAAAATATAAATATATTCTCACACTGCTGGAAATCTGAAATTGGATTTTTGGCAACTGTAACGTAATCAATCCTTCCTAGGATAACCTATAGATGTGCTAAATCTGCTATGCCTACCAGCTTCCTAAGTTTGACCTAGCCCAGTTTGTCGCTCTACTAAGCTTTATTTGTGTTTCTCGCCTATCAGAGTAGTTTCGTACTTCCACCCCGCCAGTTTTGGTAAATCTATCAAGTTTGCTGGAATCAGGCAGGATATCAGCCTGAAAATCTTGTACTACTGAATCTTTCCAATGCACTTGCTAGAGGAGCCTAGTCTATCCTTCCACTTGGTGGTTCTCCACAGAACCAAGTAGAGTGGCCCAGCAGTTGATAGTCCAGTCTGCTTTTATGAATTGATCAACCAAATGGTTGTAATTTTTGATTTAAAAGGTTAGTAATAAGGAAGACGTGTCTCGAGTGTGGCTTAACTTTTTAAGTCACTGTAGCAGGTGCCTATTATTCACACAGTGTATATCAGAACACTGTGTATATCAGAACAACAACAAGATGCTATGTTCCCAGCCAATGCTTTTTGATCAGCTTCCTAAGTCTTTGGAGGAGGACTTCGTTGTTGCTTCATCGTGTCTGATACTGGTCAGTAGCTAGGAGCTGTGGAGGCAATTGATTTTCAAAATCACTAATTTTGCTGCATCCTGAAGTGGTACTATTTCAGCTGTATGCTAGTCAATAGGGACCTTGAAAATGTTTGTTCCCTTTCTGTTTTTTCCTGTCTGAGGTCAGTAAAGCTAGGGATTTCTCCCAAATTCCTTAATCCTCTTGAAGCAAAAATTTAGATCTTAACTTCAATATTTCCACTTAGGAGAAGAGGCTCACATATAAGCTAGTTCATTAAATTCTAAATGGAAGGAAACCTCAGATAAAAAAGGGAATCTGCTAAATGAATTTTGCTTATTTTTACTGCTGCATTATAGTTCCAGAAGTACCTCCCACAAATTGGCTACAAATGAGCATCTTGTGTAATTGGCTAAAGCTGCTTTTTTTGGTCCAGATCAGTTACCAGCACTTAACCTTTTCAGTTGACATAAGTATTGCATAAGGAGGTTACTTTCAAGATGCTTTCAATAGGATTAAGTTATCTGGGTCATCCCTCGGAAGACTCTCAAAGATTCATCCGAACTAAACAAATTTCTTCTCTGTGGAATGAAAAACATCCTTGTGAGGAATTACAGATAAGCTTTCAGAATTTCTCAGAATACATTTAACAAGCAGTCTTTCCAGCCAGCTTGTCCACCAACTATAACGATGGGGAAAATGTTTTTGCAACTTTGCAGAGCAGATGCCAATATAGATATCTGACACAAGATAATGTAAACTTTCCAGTTTAGTGGGGAAGCTAAATACTTTCTATCTCAAATTGCTTCCACTCTAACAAATGTCATATGAAAAGAGGACTCTTACAGAATTTTAAGAGACTCTCTTTTTTGTGTGCTGGCAAACATGTATTTAAAAAATAAAAAAAAAAGTTCATATGGTGGACCTGGGACTAAAGCTGCTCAGAACATCATTCAGGGATTTTCTCTGGGTTCTTTGTGGTCCCTGAAAAGATAGCAAATGAAGATTGATAGTTCCTTCTATTAATGAAGGAAGCAAGGTTCAGGATGCAAGATATTATATACATTCTGGAAATGGCTGCACTTGACCTTAAAACGTTTGCCCTTGAACTCAGAAGCGGGATATCCGCTTGAGAGCCCTCCTCATGGAGGCTGCGCTTTGTACTACCTCAGAGCCTTCTCGATCAGACTCCACGCCCGGCACCTCAGCACTGGCGCGCAGCGCACCATTGGCACCAGAATCCATTTGTCACCGTTCCCGCACCTCGGTGCCTAAGAAGCTGTCGAAGTTGATGAGCCCACCAGCACTGCAGAAAAAGGGGGGTTTGGGCAAAAGACCTATCAGGCCATGTGCCCGCTCCGGAGCTGCTCGGGGGTACCACTGCAGTTGGAGCCCTAGTCCAGTCAGGGACCCACCTCTGACTCCTGGGACAAGCAGGGCCTGAAGCGGTCCTGGCGGCCAAAGAGCAAGTAGGCCGATAGGCACTTCGAACACCAAGCCAGGTGACGGAGCCGGCCAAGGCCCCGGCATCTATGGGCAAGCCAGTTATGGGACCACCCCCTTAAAGCAGCGGAGCATCTCCGGACTGCAGGCGTCCGTTTCCCATCATCATGGCAGTCTCAGGCATCTACGGCTCTGCCCTGGTCACCGGAAGGGCAATGGTCCGACCCTGAAGGGGAGTTCAGCCCCTCATCTATAAAACTTGAATCGAGACCGGCACAGCTCCTGCGGCAGCGGCGTGGAGGCAGGGGCAATGACCCACTCAGTGGCAGTACTTGAACCTGTGGGGTGTACCTGTGATGCCAATCCTGTACTCCCACTGTTCCTTCGAGGCCACAGTGGACAAGCTGCCCCCGGCACAGCCGGTACCAGAGTTGGAGCATGGTGCTGAATGCAACATGGGAGCAAAAGAATGGGCCCCGATGCCCAAGGAACCATCCCCGGACAAGCAAGGGGAAGCTGGCCCTCCCCATGCTGTGCAGTTGTCTTTGGACAAAGCAGTGGTGGGCCCCTCAGAAACGAGCAGTGCCTCCCCCTGGAAGACTTCAAGGAGCACTAGGCCCTGCTCAAAAGGGTGGCTCCCAACCTGAACTTGGAGGTTGAGGAGCTAGCAGAGGAGTCCAACCTCTTGAATGTCATACCTTCCTTCACCCTGGCATGGGCCGTGTTGCCTGTCCACCCAGGGGTCCTTAAAATTGCCAAGTCTGTGTGGAAGACCCCCTCTTCTTTTCCACCTTCTTGGAGGTAGGCAGAATAGAAGTACTGTATCCCCGCAAAGAGATTTGAGTACCTGGATCCCACTGGAGGGTGGGTAACCTGGTCGTGTCCGCTGTCAATGAAAGGGCCAGGCGAGTGGCACAACAAAAAATAGATGCTAAGAGGCTGGACTTTATGGCAGGAAAATTTATTCGACAGCCAGCCTGCAATTTCTGGTGTCTAACCATCAGGCCCTGGTAGGCAGGTACAACTTGAACCTGTGGGACTCCATCAGCAAGTTCAAGGAGGGCCTCCCACAGGACTGAGCCTAGGAATTCACCACCTTGGTGGAAAAGAACGAAGTAGTGGCAAGAGGCGTCCTCCAGATGGCCTGGGACACTACGGACTTGGCGGCAAGGGTAGTCACCTCTGCGGTGTTCATGAGGTGTAGCTTCTGGTTACAGTGCTCTGGGCTGTCCCTGGAGATGCAGACTACTCTTCCATTTGAGGGAGCAGGGCTCTTTTGGGAGCTGGCTGACGCATGGCTCCACAGGCTTAAATACTCACGTGACACACTGTTTCATGGGCCTTCACACCCCTCAGCAGGCTAGACAGCTGTTCCACCTCTATTGAGATCCTGGGGTGTCCCCGGTCCAGCTCCTGCAGAAAGGACCGAGACAAAGGATGTAAATGGCGTTAACCTTTCTTTCCTCTGCCCAGCCTGGTTCTTCCAGGAACCAAGGAAGCCAGAAGCAGTGTTTTGAGGATGCTCCCAAGGATGGCACCCCAGTCACTTCCAGGGATCCATCCCCCTGCTCTTTCCAGAACCGCCTGCACCCCTTCCGGTTGGTCTGGTCCCGGCTGACCTTAGACTGTTGGGTGCTCAACATAATATCTTTGGGCTACACCCTGCAATTTGTCGCCGACCCTCCCCTGTCCCTCTTTAGGGACCCTTCTCTTGAACAACTCTTCGTTCAGTAAGTTGAGAACCTCCTACGCCTGGGGGCGATAGAGGAAGTCCCTCCAGACTTGAAGGGGAAAGGGTTCTATTCCCACTTTCCTAATTGCAAAAGGGGGTCTCAGACCCATTCTAGACCTGCATTGCCTCAAGTCTCTCAAGAAGTTAGTTTCGTATGGTCTCCCTGGCCTCTATTATTTCCTCCCTGGATCCCGGAGACTGGTATCCTGTCCTCGACTTAAAGGACACAGTTTCCATATTTCCATTTACCCGGGGCACAGGCGTTTCCTCCATTTTGTGTTGGGCCACCGCCCTTTTCAATTCAAGGCGCTGCCCTTTGGTCTCTCGTCAGCCCTGGGAGTGTTTACAAAGTGCATAGTGCCAGTGGCCGCTTACCTGACGCACTGAGGGGTAAAAATTTATCTGTACTCGATGACTGGCTAATAAAGAGCTGGTCCTGAGATCAGGTGCGGCGGCATCTTGATCTGGTTTGCTCCACCTGTCATGACCTGGGGCTGTTGATAAATGAGGAAAAAATTGACCTTAATTCCAGTACAACGCATAGAATTCATTGGAGCGGTCCTCAACTTTACTCTGGCCAGAGTCTTCTTTCCCGAGGCTCAGTTCTGAGCCATGGCGGACCTGATCTCATGCATGCAAGCCCACCCTCTGACCACCACTCACGCGTGCCTATAATTGTTGGGCCACATGATGGCCTGCATTTACGTGGTCCGGCACGCACGGCTCTTCCCCATTGTCCCTGCAGGTGAGGCTGGCATTGGTTTACATCCCCAACAGACATGGCGTGAACCGTGTGGTCAGGGTCCCAGACCACGTACTGTTGTCACTCACATGGTGGCAGAATCCTGCATTCGTGTTGGAGGGGGTTCCCTTCTCGGTTCCATCCCCGTACAGCAGCTATGTTCTATATCAACAAGCAAGGGGGGGGCCAGGTTGTCTGCCCTTTGCTAGGAAGCCCACAGGCTCTGGAACTTCTGTGTACAACACGGCATCCATCTTGTAGCTGCACATCTCCCCGGGGCCAGGAACGCTTTGGCGGATCACCTCAGCTGGACCACCTTGTCTCGCCACAAGTGGTTCTTCCATCTGGAAGCAGTCAGCTTCATCTTCCAGAGGTGGCGAACTCCCCAAGTGGACCGTGTGACATTACACCCCATATGCTTTATGGAAATATGCTTATGACATGCATATGGCATAACTGAGATATATATATTTTTTTAGAAGGGAAGAATAACTGAATAGCAGTGTGTCAGGTCCTATGTTGGTTACCCTGACTGCAAACGTAGTAGTACGGCCTAGTGGCCGGAGTCAGTAAGCGGCCCTTTCTCTCAGGGCAGTGTGGCCCAATGGCCGGAGTCAGTAAGCGGCCCTTTCTCTCAGGGTAGCGTGGCCTAATGGCCAGGCAATAGGGTGGCCTACCCCTGTGGGATTGTGTGGCCTATTGGCCTGTTGGGGGAGTGGGGTGCTACTTGGGGGTAGGGAGTGGTGTCCGGGGAGGGGGACTCAGGCCCTCCCTGCTCCTCCGAATCCCAACCCAGGGCCCTGGCGATAGTGGCGGTGCTCACCACCTACTCAGCGGGGATCCTCCCGAAACACTCTGACCAGTTCCCCCTTTCACTCACTGGAGAAGATTCTAAGTCCCCTGGGCTGCTTCCTCCCCTTTTCTCCCTTGGTGAAGCTCCATGGTTCCCTCGGGTCTCTGGGGTCCTCTAATGGCCTAGCTCCCGCCGGCTTGGTCTCTTCCCGGGGCTAGTCAGGCAGTCTGGAGTCCGTCTGGGCCTCTTTGTCCTGGCTCCTGGGGTCAGGGCCTGCAGCTGCTCCCTGGGGAAAGCCTGCAGTCTGTGTCCTCTCCCTTCAGTAGCGTCCCTAGACTAAGCTGGGCTGCTTCCTTTTATACTCCGCCTCCAGGCTGAGCATGCCCAGCAGAGTCTGAGGGGAGGGGCTTCCTCAGCCTGTAAAGCACAGTTAACCTTTTCGGGGCTGGTGTGGGGTAGGTACACCTCGTCACACACTCTCCTTCATGAGAGGTGTCCTGGGATGTAGTTGTGACACTACTAGGTCAGGTGGTCCGGTCACCTGGTACTAAACAACTTCTGGGACTTCAAGTAATTTTCCACTAAAAGGAGGGGAAGGTCAAGACTGGGAAACACAAGATTCCTGCCTTATGTAAATCTTATTTAAGGTTGGGGAGTAAGGCAAACAGGACTCTTCTCCGTTGCCTTCCTGCCCAAGAAGAAAGACTGCTGAAAGTACCTGAAGAGACAAAAGAACTGAGCAGTGGGAAAGGCAAGGGCTGAGTCCAGACTGAGACAGAGGAGTCTAATCTGTAAAGAGAAATAGCTGAAACTCTAAGATACAGAAACTCTGCATTCCGCCTAATTCAACATTTAGAGTGAAAAATTACTTCTTGAAACCAGTCTCTTTAAGATCTTAAGCTTAGTATGCGTGTTTTATTTTATTTGCTTGGTAATGTTTGTTCTGTTTGCTATCCCTTATAATCACTTAATCCACCTTTTATAGTTAATAAACTTATTTCTTGTTTATAACATAATCCAGATTGTGTAATTCATACCTTGGGCGGGGCGGGGGTAAGAAGTTGTGCATATCTTTCTTCACATTGAGGGAGAGGGCAAATTTTTATGAGCTTGCGCTGTTCAGATCTTTCTATACAGCGCAAGACAATATTATCTGGGGTTTACCTTTCCACTGTGGGTGTGCACATGAGTGCTGGGTGAATCCTCTCACACAGATCTTACTGCAGTCTGTGTCTGCTGAGTGTGGTCTTGCCTGGGTGTGTGCTGGAAAGGGGCTTGAGAGGCTGGCACAGCAACCCAGTGCAAGGGAAACAGTCTGGCAGGGCCGGAGAGCTGAGTGGGACCCCAGCACATCAGGTGACATCCCGGATGAGGGGCTCTAACCTGTCACAGACTTGTTTGCATCTAGGCAGAACAGGAAATGCCATGTTTTCTGCTTGATTCAGGGGATGGACAATGGCTCCCTGTCAGATGCTTTTCAGCTCCTGTTATATGCCTTCCTTCGAGTGCCGCTGATTCAGTCTTCTCATGAAAATCAAGCAGGGCAGGGCGAATGTGGTCCTCATAGTGGTGGCTTGACTGCACCAGCACTGGTTTGGCACACTGCTGAACCTCTCGGTGGCTGTTCCATTGCGGCTGCCGCTCAGGCTGGATCTGCTGTCCCCAAACCATGGTAGTCTTCTGCATCTGAACCTGGTGGTGCTGCACCTGACTGCGTGGCTACCACAAGGTTAAATGCGGAGGAGCAGGAGTGCTCGGCTGCTGTCCAGCAGGTCCTGTTGTGCAGCAAAAAGCCCTCTACCAGAGTGACCTACTTGGCCAAATGGAAGTGGTTTGCTTGTTGGACCTCAGATAAGGGTATCCGACCTGAGCGGGCCTTGCTGCAGTTGATCCTGGACTACCTTCTGTAGCTCAAGCTCCAAAGCCTGTCCCTTTTATCTATCAAGGTCCACTTGGCTGCTATTTTGGTCTTCCGTCCGCCGCTCAAGGGTAGGTCAGTTTTCTCCCAGAACATGACTGCTAGTTTCCTCAAGGGCCTCGAGTGTGTCTACCCTCATGTCAGGGACCCCGTTCCCCCATGGAACCTGCATCTTGTGTTGTTATGGCTTACGGAACCCCCCCCTTCAAGCCTCTGGTTTCCTGCTCTCTCCTCCTCCTGTCCTGGAAGGTCATATTGCAACTAGCAACAACATCCGTCCGCCGGATCTCTGATATAAGGGTGCTTACCTTGGAGCCACCCTATACGGTCTTCTACAAAGATACGGTCCCGTTACGGCTGCACCCGGTTTTCCTGCCCAAGGTGGTCTCGCAGTTTCATATGGGCAAGGACATGTACTTTCCTGTCTTTTTTTTTTTTTTTTTTTTTTTGCAAAGTTGCATAAGTTGGAGGGGGAGTGTAGATTGCATTCCCTAGATGTCAGGAAAGCGCTAGCTTTTTACATTGAAAGGACCAAGCCATTCTGCAAGTCGACACAATTGTTCATTGCGGTGGCTGACACGATGACAGGTCATCCAATGTCTGCTCAAAGAATTTCTTCTTGGATCACTGCCTGCATTCGCTGCTGCTGCGATCTGGCAAAGGTGCCACCTCCGATGATCGTAACTGCCCATTCAATCAGGGCGCAAGCCGCCTCAGCAGCTTTTCTAGCCCAAGTGCCTATCCAGGACATCTGTAGGGCGGCCATCTCTTCATCCGTTCACATGTTCATATCCCATTATGCACTTACCCAGCAGTTCCGGAACGATGCTGGCTTTGGTAGAGCAGTACTGCAAGCCGCTAGACTGTGAACTCTGAACACACCTCCGAGGATACTGCTTGTTAGTCACCTAAAATGGAATTGACATGAGCAAGCATTAGAAGAAAAAACTGTTAACTACCTTTTTGTAACTGTTGCTCTTCGAGATGTGTTCCTTATGTCCCTTCTATTACCCGCCCTCTACCCCTCTGTCGGAGTTGCCGTCAAGAAGGTAATGAGAGGGCGAGGGTCAGCAGTGCCTAATATACCAACGCATGAGCATGGCAGCACTTAAGGGGGAGCTACAGCTGACATGGATACTGCTAAGGTGAAAATCTCCAACTGTGTACGTGGGCACACACACACCGAGAATGAAATGGACATGAGCAACACATCTCTAAGAACAACGGTTAAGAAAACATAGGTAACAGTTTTTCTCAAGAATTCCATCTTCATTTTTCTATCACACCTGATTAGTTGCTGTCAAGTAAGGTAAAACATCTATTCTTGATTGATCATATGGTATGTCATCTCACTAAAGGTTTTCCAAGTTGATGTGATACTGATAAAGAGCACTGCGTCTACACTACTTGGTTTGTGTATTACTAAAATGTAACTCCTTCCTCTCACCCTCCCAACTGAACTGCATCTGCACCAGTAGAGATTAATATTTAAATCTTAAAAAACAACAACACAACAACAAAAAACCAATTTAAAACATTTTGAAATGGAAAGTATTAAATGAGGCTTTCACTTTAACTACATTCCTTGTTCTTTCTCTAGCTGCTGAGAGTCTTTAGAAGGAAACTCCTCCATGTTTGACTGTATCTTAGAGAGTAGCTATTCTTTTGGGCAAGAGAAATTAGTTAAGACTGGGTAGAGCTGTTTGTTTTTCAAGTCCAAATCTGTTTCCTAGAAGACAAAACAAGATGAACATCCACAAAAAGGGGAGAGAAAAGAACAATGAACATAGAAAATGAAGCTTCTGTCTGATGTTGACTCTCACTTGAAACCACATTGCTGGAGAAACATAGGCACAGCACATGGCAAACTCATAATAGCATCAGGTTGTGTAAGGCGTTAGATTTAGCTGCCTCTTTTTGGTCACAGTGTTTACGGGAGTGTTGCAAAATATAGTCTTGGCTGACTAAGTTAGATTCTTAGACTTTAGGAAAAAGGAGGGAAAGAGAAGAAATAAGGTGGGGAAGGAAAAGAACACGCAGGAGAGTGTCACATCCCAGGTGTTATATTGGATTTCACCGGAGCTGGCTCCCTCTTTCTGGTCAGGATGTCTTTCAGGATTAGAATGAAGAAGGCCTGGTATCCCAGGAGCTGGTGGGTGTGGCAGCCATAATTATGAAGCTTGCTCCTTCCCCTTCTTTAGCCAGCATTATGGTAGCTAGCTTCCCCCTTGTCAGTCAGTATTTTTTCTGGCCAGCTTCCACTGCACCTAGTTGTTTTTTTGGGGTCTCTTTTTAAAAAAAAAAGAAAAAAAAATGATGGGGTGTAATGGCCCTTCTTATAATTTTGTCCACCAATTAGGCCTAACTTCTGACGCACCAATTTTGGTTCATTGATATTTTTCTGGTCTCACACTGTTGTTCACCTGGTATGATCTTAACATAGTTCTTGAATTAGATCAGCAAGCCTTTTTGTTTGGACTAATTCAGTTTTTCTATTCCCCACCTCCCAGAATTCAGTCTTTCTATCCTTCTCTTCCCGCCTCTCTCCCCTCCATGCAAATATTGTCTTCAACAATAAAATGTTGATGGGAATTGTGACTCGTTAAGAACATTCACTCACTTTTTACAGTTGTTTACAGTAAGGGTAAATTTGTAGGCCAGATTATCACACCACCACTTGTGCTGCAATATCTCAAGCAGATTTTTCTACTGATCTGAAGGAAGCTTACCTGCACATCTTGGTAAAATAATCCAACAGGAGGCTTGTGTGCTTTGCCTGTAGTGGAATACTTTTCCAATGCACATCTTGGCCCTTTAGGATACTATCCCTTTAGGATAGTAACAACCTGTGGAGAGGTTTCCATGAAAGAACAAGTGATCTTTGTAGTATCTCTTGACAGGAAAGGGCTACAAGTGTACCCCTTTCTTTAACTGATGAACATCCCCGTTTAAGAACATCAGCAGGAGTATGTTTGTCATAAATCAGGAAGTTGATAGTAACCTGATCTAGTATACATCTATTGATCTAGAATATATTTAGGGATACAGATGTATACTGAAATCTGTAGTCTTTCCTCCAAGGGGCAACTTGTAGAAGTTAAAAGGCACAATCCAATGAGGTTATCAGTTCTATGAGAATGTAAGTTCATGCCCTGATTTTTCCCCCTCACTGTTGCCATAGTGTCCAGAAATTTTACAAAAGTCTCAAAGGAGAGGTTCAAGGTTTTTTCTGATAGCCTTGACCTGGTGGAGGAAACCATGTTTCTCGGGTCTGGTCATCTGCCTTTGTTGCAGGAAATACCTCTTTGCCCACAGTGCAATACTACAAGGAGAAAGATAAGCTGCAGTGTATTGGAAAGAGGCCAATTTTACAAAACTCAGATAAACTTATTTATTTGCTTCATGGGAAAGATTGACCAACAGGTCATATTCCAAACCTTGTTCCGGTTCAAGTACTGGTATAGAGATGATAACACTCAGAGCCAAAACCAAGGATGCTCTGGAGAAAGGCGGGGTGGGAAAGTTTCAACAAAATAAAGATGTCTCTAATGGAGACAAGAAGAAGAAAAGGAAAGAATTATTTAACTCCACTGTTCTGCCAGCAATGATATACAGGGTGGAAAGCTGGTCAATGACGAAAGCGAAGGAAGAAAAATTCGCTGTCATCCAGAGAGCAATGGAAAGGCGAATGTGTAAGATATTGCTCCATGATCACATACCGAATGAGGAGATCAGAAAGCATACAGAGGTGACTGATGTAATGCAGGTGATTTACGACGCAAAGCGGAGATGGGCGGGTTATGTAGTTTGCAAGCAAGACAATAGGTGGACAACCGCATCCATGACTAGATCCCCAGAGACCACAAGTGACCGCAGGGCAGACAGAAAATGTGCTGGGCCAATCCCATGACAAAATTCTATGACCAGAAATGAAAGAACGTGCTTGCAATAAAATGGAATGGTGTGGTGTCGACTTGCATTTGTGGAGGGATGGACGAGGACAAGCTGGACAAAAGTTATCTTGTATTACCTCAATAAGACAAAACTCTTCTGCCAATCCTGTGACACAGGCATTACCAGACAAGATGACATTGCCAGGCAGGCATACTACATCTGTATCTGATTAGTTTCTTGATACTTCATTGAAGGGTGGGGGTGGTCATGTGTGGTCTCTGCTTAAGAACAAACTTAAGACAAAGCTGAAGTGAATGAAACAGCTGATCATGACATGAGACAAAAGTCTGGGGCTGTATAATAGAAGGAAAAATAGCACAAAATATTCTCCATTATGGAGGAGATCTGCCAACATCAGTATCATGAAAAGTGGATCCCAGCTCTCTGGATTGGACAAGCACTACATGAACTGACGGTTGGGTGAGAAAAACCTTATTATACAGGAAGATAACTTGTTAATAAGTACAGACTATAAATTGTTATGCTTTTACCTGCAATTTTCTGTTTACAAATCCTTAAACTTCTTTTTATTTGAAACTTTAGCTCAAGCTATGTTAAACTTCAGTTCTTCTTATAAATATGTGTAAGTGCCTTGTGCTAAGGAAAGTGTTGAACTGAGGTGTACTGCATCCATGTAGTCCGTGGATCAGAATACATTGCGGGTGTCCAGAAGACAAGGGACTGGGCACTTGAGTATAACAAAGTGAGGAGTGTAAATTGCTAGCCTGCCCTGGGGAAGAGTGGGGCTTATGACACCCCGGAGTGGAGTGCTTGTGTTGCCTGCAGTAGGTAGTTCAGGGAGCGTTTTACCCTGGTGGACACAGTCAAGACTCGCTTACTCTGTAAGTAGGTAGTAGTGATTCATCCTGGATGTGTCTCAATCATCAATACTGTTGGTATCTTTTGGGGATAAATTTAGGGAAAAAGCTTTCAACAGAGAATCTTAAAAATGGGTGTCAGATGGCATTCTACAAGAGTTCAAGGCAGCCTCCTCTGCCTTTCTGAGATGCATACCTGTAGTTATTTTAGATATCTGTAGAGCTGCTACTTGGAATTCGATAGATATGTTTTTACATTATTCTCTTGGTAGCTTCTAAATCTAATGCACAATTTGGCAGTGGAGTCTTATAGTCATTTAGACTTCTCCCCACTATTGAAGACACAGAACTTCTTGCCTGTTGCCTAAAGTGGGATCCGTGTGCATAAGTATTCAAAGAAAAAATGGTGATTTAGTATAAAGTAACTGGTTAGAGAGGTTTTGTCCACATGGATCCCACAGCCTGCCCACCATACACTAATGTGGAGTCCTTTACCATTGTGAAGGAACTGGGAGGCAATTGGGCCACCGCAGACTTTGTCCTCTCCAACGGTTGCTGCTGGCTAAAAAGAATCTGATATCACATGCATGAGGCGCACACACATCTAGTGTGGGATCTGTGTGGACAAAACTTCTCAAACTACAGTTAAGACAAGAAACCATTTTTTTTTCTGTAATGCATATATACAAAGATTAATCACCTGATGACCTTGAGTACTGTGTGTGTGTACACATACAGATTCATCCCTTGATGACCTTGAGTACTGTAATTCATGAAGTGGAACTCAATGAAGCTGAAAATTACTTTTTTCTAATATGAACTACAGTTAAATGGAGTTTTTTTAGCTCCGTATAAGTTTGTGCTGTCTTTTTTTTTTTTTTTTTTTTTTATTGGAGTACTTTTGTATATCATCCCCGTGTGCAGTACCTGATAGGATACATATTTTAAATACTTGCTGTAAAATGTGAATTCCTAAAGTTTGATTATAATAACTGTTAGTTTGTTGCAACAAATTAATAGCTGGGATCATGGCAATCGGCAGGCTTGTCTTCCATAATTGTGAAAACACAAAACAAGTACAGACTTAAAGCTTCCATTTGTTATTCTACTTGCTCTTAATAGTACATCTTAATGACAATACTTTTTTAAGCTACATAGAGGCTAAGGGACATAGCAGATAATAGTCTGTTTGTTTATAATAAGAAATATAGAAGTAATTGGCTCTAATCTAATCTGTATGACTCAAGCTTTCATGTAGGTATACATGGTACAAAATATTTGGACTAAAGGTTTGGTTTAGTAAGGCTTAAAGTTCAGATACTTTTTAAAACAGCGTTCTTGTAGTAACAAAAACTAAGGGAAGGTGCCTCGCTGATTTGGGCTAGGCTAATATAATCTGTTGTTTACCAAACAGCAAAAGTCTGAATTGGGCAGTATTACTTTCAGTTGCTTGTATTTTTGATCCTCCTTGACTGTGTGTCCAGTCTTGAAGGCTCAGTCAAACCTGTGACTAAGACAAGCTTCCGACTTACGGGATTGTGCAAGCTGATTCTGCACTTCTAGATCTACTCCTCTGTGCTGTCCAATCTGAAGTGTTGGAAATGCCAAGTGTAGGGACAACTACAAAACTGATAAGTGTTCTTTGCCATGCAAAGTTGTGGGGATAGCAGATAGAAAAAATAAGGGTAAAGTAAAGTAAACAGTGTGGTAGCGTGGGAAATTCTGGTATTATTACTTGATAAGGAAGTAAGATGTTGTGACATGCTCAGAGAGCTGAGGAAGGAGAAGAAATGGAAATAAACTCTTGAAGCAATTCTTAACAATACCAAGCTATTTACTTTCTTATGTTTTAGTGAACGCTATCTTTTATGCAGTAAGTATAGAGAAGAAATTTACTAAGTCGCTTTAATAGACAATAGTGCAGTATTTTTAGAATGGCAACATTAATACTGTGAAGTATCCTAACAGGCTTAAATTATAACTTGTGTTTGATTTTTTTTTTTAATGTTTTAAGTATTAAATAAAAAAAAGGCATCTTATTAGGAAGAGTTCTAGAACATCAAAATCATGCCTGTTATGAACTGTAATTTCCTTCATAAGAAGCAAATAAGAGTCTATTTAAAAAAACAAACAAACCCAGCTTTTTCAATAAGTTTTTGCAATTGTTAGTTTAATATTAACCCTTTTAGTCCTCTTTTTATTTTTGTACATTAAATTCATTCATATATTAATTGTTCTTCCAAAGTCTTTGTTATTAGCAAAGGGTATGTTTGAACTCTAAGACCAAAATGTTGATTTTTAACGTGAGTGACCCATATTCAAGAATTTCATGTGACTGAATATTGGGCTTTACTTTATTATGGCTGGTCTCAAGTCTATGGGAAAATAGATGTCTAGGGAAGACCCCTTATACAGCAAAAGTATGGTATAAACAAAACTGGATGATTGATAAGGGGGACCTAATATTTATTTATGTTCTTTGATAAGAGGTACTTGTTGCAGATGTTTTCTGTAATGGGTAAAATAAGAATCCATTGAAAGATGTTTGCTGGCTGTCACAGCTGTCAGTAATAGTAACTGGATTAGAATTCCTCTTAGTTTATCAATCATGTAACCCTAAAGATGCTAAAAAAGAAATTCATAAGTAATTAGGTAAAACAAAAATGCCAAGAGGACACATGGTGAAATTAATCACGGAAAAGCAACTTTTTCTTCAACAAGGAACAGGGATTATAAAAAACAGGGAACTTGACAAATTAGGTTGGGGATTATAAAACTGCCAGCATCCAACCAGATACAGAGGAGGGGGGGAGAGGCTAGCTCTTCACCTTACACCAAGGGTGTAAAGTATCTGTATTCTGTATAGTGCTGTACTAATCTGGCTGATATTTGATTAAATTCCATTTAAGCCTATTTGACAATCCCAAAGAGTTATTAAATTCAAACATACACAAAAAATATTGGTTTTACAATAGTGCTGTGGGTAGAGGTCAGGAATGTTGTGTTCTTGCTCCATCTTTTATTCCTTGGACAAGTAACTTAACATATATTTGCATCAATTTTGGGAGCATAATTTTGGGGTACTATGCACAATTCTTACCCAGCTCTATAAAGTACTTTGAGATCTCTGAACAATAATAACTCGGTGAGCTAACCGCTATTATTTACTACTATTGTACTTTTAGGATTAAGGCCATGTATGTACTACCACTTTTGCTGGGAAAACTTAAGTCACTTAGGGGTGTGAAAAAACCATGTCCCTGATGGACATAAGTTTTGCTGGCATAAGTGCTTATGTGCACAGCGCTATGTCAGTGGGAGAGCTTCTCTTGCCGTCATGGCTACCGCCGCTTGTTTATGTGGTTTTATTATGTTGATGGGAGAGCTCTCTTCTGTCAGCATACAGCGGCTAAACGAGCGATTTTACAGCAGCGCAGCTGCATTGGTACAGCTGTGACACTGTAAGTTCGCTAATATAGACATGGCATAAATGTCTGCTTTTTTCTATTTCCCCCCCCCCCCCCCCCCCCCAGTAGACATGTTATGTACTGACTCACATTTGGTATGCTTTTGGTGTCTCAGCGTGCTTCTGGACAACTGTTATAAGTCTTCGTGCTCGTGCACCACAGTTTGAGAGCCCTCTAGCTACCCAGGAGAAGGGCTGGGCCTCAAACACGTGAGTGTGTGTGGAGCAAACAACTAACTTTTACATAACTTATTTTTTTTAAAATACCCCTTTTTCTAGCTACTTTGATTGTGAAGGTAACCTTCCAAATGTAAACTAAGTATAACTCGCTTTCCATGGCAGCAACACATAGAAAATTTACAAATTGCCTGGCTAGTTACTTGATCCAATTCAGAGCTCTGAGCAGCTGTGAAACTGCCAAGACCTACGTATGTTTCATTTGACAGGTGCTTGTTCTGCTATAATGAAGGCATTGGCTATTCAGGGGAGGGGGACCTTAAAGCAACACCTACCCTCTTGAAGCAACCAGGAGGCTGCTGGAGAAAATAGATAGTAGCAGAGACATCCCCTGCATCTGGATGGGTGAAGGGGGAAGTACCTTTTTTCTCTAGGAGCCAGCAGCACCTTAAATTTTAATCTGGCAGCCCCTAACTGGAGGCTGATACAGAGGATTGACCACCTATCTGAGTACAGGGGCAGTGGCTTGGTAAGAATCTTTGCAGTCTCCTTCCCAGTGGTGGGTGGTGGTGGTGATGGGCTTCCATCTAGTGCATTGACTTTGCATGGATACACTCTCATTTTCTATCAGTTACTACATAGAAGATTTTAAACTCAAGGTTACTCAATTGGTAAGAGTTAACTTTATATTTTTTACTGGGATATATTGCTGAGGTTTGGCCAAATAATATTTGGGCATACAAGATAAAAGGTCCGTGTGCTAAATAAATCTCTGAATTGATGTCCCTTATTCCCTTTGTCCCAGGTAATAAAAACAAAAAAGATACCTATCGATGCAAACTTTAAAGTACACATTGTATTGGAGCAGCTGATTTAAAAAAAAAAGTCTAAAGATGAGTAGAATAGGTCTCATCATAAAAAGGTTAAAAATCAAATTGTAAAGGCTAGCTGTTGGTCAAACATGTCAGACACTTAACTTTTTAAAAAAGTATGTGTGAAAACTATTGTGGTTGAATATAATATGAATGACAACTGGTGATATACGTTCACTGTTTTTTGTTTGCAGTTGGATAGATTTGCCAGCATAAGGATTCCAGGCAGTAGAAAAGAAAGACCTCCTTTATTGCAGCTGAAACAATCACATTCCTCTATTGATTGGTCATCACCTCCTGCAGATGTGGATGAGTTCATCCCCAAACCCTTGTCAGAGCGAGAAATCCTAGCACTTTTTGAAAAAATGATGGTAAGAATCCCATATCACTGTTTAATACTTAGTGGTGAATTTTAGATGTCTTTTATTTAGAGAATTACACCATGACTAATGTCTGTTTACTTGAAGGTCATTGTCAATGTATGAATGAAAGTGTCTCTTTTTTTTTTTTTTTTTTGGTCCCTAATTGAATGAAGAATATGTATCAAGATGTAAAGGCAAACCGGGAATCATCAAGTGGTGGTGTTTCTTGTGGGATCTTAGCCCTGTGCTCTTTTTTTATCAGTGACCTGGAAGAAGACACACAATCATAACTTACCAATTTGCAGATGAGACAAACAGTAAACAATGAAAACTACGGTTCACTTTTATAGTGCAATCTGGATAGCTTGTAAACCAGGTACAAGCAAACAGTACCCTCATCTGGCTTTCAGTACTTCTAAATGCATCCTATCCCAGGATCCTTGGTGGTAGCTGCTGTTTGAGTGATCTAGACAGTAAGGACCAAAATGGACACCACAAGCTGAAAGGACTATCTATTGTAGGGGTGGGCAACTTTTTGGCCCAAGGCCCACATCTGGGCATGGAAATTGTATGGTGGGCCATTAATGCTCATGAAATTGGGGGTTCGGATGCGGGAGGGGGTGAGGGCTCCAGTTGGGAGTGTGGGCTCTGGGGTGGGGCTGGGCATGAGCAGTTGGGGATGCAGGAGCGTGCTCTGGGCTGGGACCGAGGGGTTTGGAGGGCAGGAGGGGAATCAGGGCTGAGGTGGGGGGTTGGGGCATAAGGGGGGTCGAGGTGCAGGATCCGGGCAGCGCTTACTTCAAGCAGCTCTTGAAGCAGTGGCATGTCCTCCCTCCGGCTCCTACATGGAGGCGTGGCCACACGGCTCTGCGCGCTGCGCCATCCGCAGGCGCCGCCCCTGCAGCTCCCGTTGGCTGCAGTTCCTGGCCAATGTGAGCTGCGGGGGCTGTGCTTGGGGCAGGGGCAGTTCATGGCTCATGCTACTTTGCAGATGGTGTTTGATGCTTCAGACACTGCAGAGAGCTCTAGGGTCACAGGTGTTGTCATGCGCAGGGCTTCTAGGTTACAGTCTTCATCGATACTGGAAGAAGTACAGATCACAACTGCAGGCCTCTCATTTGAAGGTTGTGACCTGTTTAATTCCAATACTAATCAAGACCAGCATTTCATAAGATTTGTGAGCCACTTTTTGATCTGTGGGGCACTACATGCCACAGGTACCAAGGATAAAACAAACCAGACCTCAGACTTTATTCGGACAGATGACCCCTTTTTATTACTACTCTCAGCACAGACCCTCTGAACCACAAAGAGAAAAGAGGTTCTAGCAAAGGAGGCCATAGAATGTCAGTTGGGAGGACTCTATAGATGACTTAGTTGTGATGGTGCATGGATCAGCTGAACATGAGCTGTGACCAAAGGGGCTAGTGTGGTCTTCTGATGTATAAATGGGGGAAGATTGAATGGAAGTAGAAAGGCTACGTTACCCCTATATTTGACTCAGGTGTAACCGCTGCTGGAATACTGTGTACAGTTTTGGTGTCCACAATTCAGGAGCAAGAAGAATGATTAAAGGATTGTAAAACATGCCTTACAGTGATAGATTAAAGGAGTTCAATCTGTTAAGTTTTACAAATGGAAGGTTAGTAGACTTGATTGATCTGTAAGTGGCTTTCTATAAGTTTGCTGTAGGGTAAATAACCGTTCTCTTGAAATTTACGTAGCTCTTTAAAAAAAGGAATAAAAGTAAAGTTAAAGCCAAATCTGTTATGTGTAACACTAATGCTCCCCATCATGTGGTGTTGGGGCCTGGATCTTCAGCATTGCACAGATTCTTCTACCACTTGAGCTACAGGATTAACATCAGTTTGTAGTAGTAGGATCATAGAAGTGTAGGACTGAAGGGACCTCAATAGGTCATCTAGTCCAGTTCCCTGCACTCAAGTCAGGACTAATTAATAACTAGACCATTCCTGACAGGTGTTTGTCTAACCTGTTCTTAAAAACCTCCAATGATGGAGATTCTACAACCTTCCTGGGCGATTTGTTCCAGTGCTTAACCACCCTGATAGTTAGGAAGTTTTTCCTAATATTTAACCTAAACCTCCCCTGCTGGAATATAAGCCCATTGCTTCTTGTCCTATCCTCAGAGGTTAAGGAGAAGAATTTTTCACCATCCTCATTGTGACACAAGCTTTCAAGTACATAAAATATTATCATGTCCATCCTTAATCTTTCTCCAGACTAAACAAACTCAGTTTTTTCAATTTTCCCTGATAGGTCTTGTTTTCTAGACCTGTAGTCATTTTTATTGCTTTCCTCTAGATTTTCTCAAATTTTTTCACATCTTTCCTGAAATGTGGCACCCAGAACTGGACACAATACTCCAGCTGAGGCCTTATCAGCATGGAGTAGAGTGGAGGAATTACTACTTGTGTCTGGCTTACAACGTTCCTGCTAATACTTACCAGAATTAAGTTCACTTTTTTTGCAACAGTGTTCTACTGTTGACTCTTACTTAGCTTGTGATCCACTATAACCCTCTGATCTCTTTCCGCAGTACTCCTTCGTAGGCAGTCATTCCCCATTTTGTGCTTGTGAAACTGGTTGTTCCTTCCTAAGAAGAGTACTTTTGCGTTTGTCCTTATTGAATTTCATCCTATTTCTTTCAGACCATTTATCCAGTTTGTCCAGATCATTTTGAATTTTAATCATATCCTCCAAAGCACTTGCAACCCCTTCTAGGTTGGTATTGTTGGCAAACTTCATAAATGTACTCTTTATGCCATTATCTAAATCATTAATGAAGATATTAAACAATACTGGACCCAGGACCAATCCCGGTGGGACTCCACTCAACATGTCCTTCCAGCTTGATTGTGAACCATTTGGAATAGTTTTCCAACCAGGTATGCACCTGCCTTATAGTAGCTCCATCTAGGCTCTATTTCCCTAATTTGTTTATGAGAAGGTCACGTGAGACAGTATCTGAAGTGGAGATATATCACATCTACCGCTTTCCCCCTCTCCACAATGCTTATTATCCCATCAAAGAAAGCTATTTGATTGTTTGACATGATTTGTTCTTGAAAAATCCATGATGGTTACTTATCGCCTTATTGTTCTAGGCGTTGGCAAATTGATTGCTTGATTATTTGCTCCATTATCTTTCCAGGTACTGAAGTTAAGATGCCTGATCTATAATTCCCCAGGTTGTCCTTATTCCCTTTTTTATAGATTGGCACTATATTTGCCCTTTTTCATTTTTCGTGAGTTTTCAAAGATAAGCATTAATGGCTCAGATATCTCCTCAGTCAGCTCCTTTAGTATGCTAGGATGTATTTCATGAGGACCTGGTGACTTGAAGACACATAATTGTCTAAAGCAACAAAGAGTCCTGTGGCACCTTATAGACTAACAAATGTATTGGAGCATAAGCTTTCGTGGGTGAATACCCACTTCGTCAGACACATGCATCTGACAAACTGGGTATTCACCCACGAAAACTTATGCTCCAATACATTTGTTAGTCTATAAGGTGCCACAGGACTCTTTGTTGCTTTTTACAGATCCAGACTAACACGGCTACCCCTCTGATAACTGTCTAAATAATTAATTTTTAACTTGTTGTTGACGTATTTTAGCATCAGATCCTACCTTGCTTTCCCTGGTGGTCACAATGTTAGATGTCCGATTGCTACTAACCCTTTTGGTGAAAACTGAATCAAAAAAGTCATTCAACACTTTAGCAATTTCCACATTTTATGTTGTTGTCTTTCCCCCCTCATTGGCTAAGGGGCCTACCCTGTTCTTCGTCTTCCTCTTGCTTTTAATGTATTTGTAGAATGTTTTCTTGTTACTCTTCGTCTCTAACTAGTTTAATCTCATTTTATGAGATTAAATCTCATTTAATCTCATTTTATGGGGGGAGGGATAGCTCAGTGGTTTGAGCATTGGCCTACTAAACCCAGGGTTGTGAGTTCAATCCTTGAGGGGGCCACTTGGGGATCTGGGGCAAAATCAGTACTTGGTCCTGCTAGTGAAGGCAGGGGGCTGGACTCGATGACCTTTCAAGGTCCCTTCCAGTTCTAGGAGATGGGATATCTCCATTAATTTCATTTCATATGTCTTGGCTTGTGGTGTTTGTTTATATTCATCCTTTGTAATTTGACCTAGTTTCCACTTTTTGTAGGACTCTTTTTAGTTTCAGATCATTGAAGATCTCCTGGTTAAGCCAGGGCGGTCTCTTGCCATACTTCCAATGTTTACTACGTGTTGGGATAGGTGGCTATTTTGCACGTATTAATGTCTCTTGAGCTGTTTTCCCCCTCAGACTAGGTTCCTATGGGATCTTGCCTATCAACTGCCTGAGTTTGCTAAAGTCTGCCTTCTTTAAAACCCATTATCTTTATTGTGCTGTTTTCCCTCCTACCATTCCTTAGAATCATGAACTCAATTATTTCATGATCACTTTCACCCAAGCTGCCTTCCACTTTCAAATTCTCAACCAGTTCCTCCCTATTTGTCAAAATTAAATCTAGAACAGTTTCTCCGCTAGTTACTTTCTCCACCTTCTGAAATCAAAAATTGTCTCAAAAGCATTGGATAATCTGTGCCCTGCTGTATTTTTCCCACAGATATCTGGGTAGATGAAGTCACCCATCACCACTAAGTTGTGTGTTTTGGATGATTTTGTTAGGTTTTTTTTTTTTTTTTTAAAGCCTTATCCACCTCTTTTTTTCCTCCTGATTAGGTGGTCTGTAGTAAACCCTGTCAAGGCTGCTTCCCCACTCTGAACTTTAGGGTACAAATGTGGGGGCCTGCATGAAAACTTCTAAGCTTAACTACCAGCTTAGATCGGTCCGCTGCCACCATTCCCAAAGCTAATTCCCTTCCCTGGGAAGCCTTGAGAAACTCTTCACCAATTCCCTGGTGAATACAGATCCAAACCCCTTGGATCTTAAAACAAGGAGAAATTAACCATCCCCCCTCCTTCCTCCCACCAACTCCTGGTGAATCAAGATCCAACCCCCTTGGATCTAAAACAAGGAAAAATCAATCAGGTTCTTAAAGAAGGCTTTTAATTAAAGAAAAAGGTAAAAATCATCTCTGTAAAATCAGGATGGAAAATAACTTTACAGGGTAATCAAACTTAGAGCTCAGAGGACCCCCCTCTAGCCTTAGGTTCAAAGTACAGCAAACAGAGATAAAGACCCTAGTAAAAGGTACATTTACAAGTTGAGAAAACAAAGATAAACTAACCCGCCTTGCCTGGCTGTTTACTTACAAGTTTGAAATATGAGAGACTTATTCAGAAAGATTTGGAGAACCTGGATTGATGTCTGGTCCCTCTCAGTCCCAAGAGCGAACAACCCCCAAAACAAAGAACACAAACAAAAGCCTGCCCCCCCCCCCAAAGATTTGAAAGTATCTTGTCCCCTTATTGGTCCTTTGGGTCAGGTGTCAGCCAGGTTACCTGAGCTTCTTAACCCTTTACAGGTAAAAGGATTTTGGAGTCTCTGGCCAGGAGGGATTTTATAGTACTGTACACAGGAGAGCTGTTACCCTTCCCTTTTATAGTTATGACAAACCCATACCATGACATCACCCTTGTTTTTACCCTTTTATCGTTACCCAGAGATTTTCAACGAGTCTGTCTCCTATTTCCATCTCAACCTCAGTCTAAGTGTATACATTTTTGGTATACAAGGGAATACCGTCTCCCTTTTTTCCCTGCTTGTCCTTCCTGAACAAACAGTATGCTTCTATACCAATATTCCAGTCATGTGTTATCCCACCAAGTTTCTGTGGTGCCAACTGTCATTTCTAGTTCTTCCTGTTTATTCCCCGTACTTCGTGCATTAGTATACAGACATCTAACATACTGATTTGATTTCCCCTCTATGTTCTCTCTCTCTCTCACTTTTGCCTTGTCTCTGATATAATTGGCCATACTCCCCCCAGATTCCAACCCTTCTCCCAGGTCTCCATGTTTTTGACTTATCTGTGGGCTTTTGTTTCCTGCCCTTGTTGAGCCTAGTTTAAAGCCCTCCTCACTAGATTAGTTAGTCTGATCCAGAGATACTCTTCTTCCTCAACAGGAAGTTCGGGCGGGATTCGGCAAAGATGGTAGAGCTGGTGTGGCAGGGGGTGCGTGCGCAAAATTTTTTTACTAATAGGGGTGCGCGATCAAAAAAGTTTGGAGACCACTGCCTTAGAGGATACAAGAACAGTAGGTTTTTCCTTTGCATGAGTAGCCCCATTTCACAGGCAGCATAGTCAAGGACAAAAAGTTGTCTGATTCTTTGAGAGGCAGCGTCACAAAGGGGATGGAATTTGGGATTGCCATATTGGAGTGTTAGGTTCTGTTCTATGTGTGTAACCTCTCAGTGGGACCTAAGGCTTTGCTTGATTAGATTCTGTACCAATTGCAACTTACTTAGTCAGCTTAGTTCTCAGGTGTCCTGGCTTTGAGAGTAGATAAGTATCAGGTCAGGATAAGATATCTTAGACAAGTATGACTGTTTCTTGTCTAAGATCTTTTTATGGATCAGCTCTATTTGGGATATCAAGATAGTGGCGTTTTGAGCATAATAAAAGGATAGAATTCTCCTTTTCTAAGAACAGCTGGATACAGTCTAAAGTATCCTCAGAAGACAATCCTTTTTTTTGTTTTGTTTTTGTTTAAATGGGCGAAAGTGGGCCTGCAAAGACTAGGGCAGTTCAACGAGAGCAAATAGGGAACATATGTTAAAAAGAATGTTCAGTATGTAGATTACAACAATTTTTGTTATATAAAATTAAAACCTATTTCAACCACTAAAAAATGATGGGCTCAGTGAATTTCATAAGCAAGAAAGGTAAATGTAATTACATAAATGGGAACAAGCTCTATATAAGGCCCTTAGAGCACTTGATCCCTGTTTTGGCTTAGAGTAAACTTTCCCCTGTAGGTCTGGGGACAGAATAGGCCCACTGCTCCTCCTGCATGATGTTAGAGGCGACTAAAAAGGAGCTACCTGGAGAGGGATGGGCTCCGCCACGTTAGAAATTTGTCCAAGACCCACCATATGATGAGCAAGGCAACGATGTCTATAGCGGATTAATCACAGCCCAGGTTAATAATGACCGCGCCATCCATCTCCCACCAGGGCAGACGCGACTAGTATACTATGGTGTAACCCCAACAAAGAGGATCCGTGGAAGAAATAACATCACCATAGCCACATGAAATGTAAGGACATTGAGACAAATAGGGAGGTTGAAAGAACTCACGTATGAAATGGAACAAGACACCTGGCACCTCCTAGGAATCTCTGAGGTCAGATGGAAGAACTCTGGAGAGGTACGAACGGAAGAAGGCCATGTACTCTATTACAGTGGAGAGGACAGACTTGTCAACAGCGTAGGATTTCTTGTGCATAAAGATATCAATAATTCAGTATTAGGATGCCACCCAATGTCCAGCAGGCTTATTTCCATCTGTCTAAAGGCAGTACCGTTTAATATCACAATGGCTACAACAGACTATGATGATGAGCAAATTGAAGATTTTTACAATCAGCTCCAAGACCTCATCGATAAGGTACACAAGAAAGATATCCTGATTGTACAAGGAGATTGGAATGCTGAAGTGGGTACTGACGCACAGGCAGATTGGCGAGATTATTGTGGCCCTTTCTGTAATGCAGTAACCAGTGAGAGAGGATTGAGACTTTTGGAGTTTGCCAGCTATTACCATCTGGTTCTTGCAAACACATTAGGAGCACATAAAGCATCAAGACGATCTATATGGCACACACCTAATGGTCTACATCACAGCCAGATCGACTACACCATGGTGCAAAACCAATTTCATTCTGGGATTAACAGAGCTAAAACAAGGAGTTTCCCCGGTGTTAATATTGGAAGTGATCACGACCTTGTGATGCTAAAAATTTGGCTGCGGCTAAGGAAAATCATCAGGCCAAAGTTCACCAGAACCAAGCTTGACTTAAAGACTCAGAGACTGAAATATTGCAGTCATTCCAATGGTCGGCGGAAAATTTGTCCCGCTGCTTGCTCTAGAGGAAGACGTAGAAACAATGACCAACAATTTCAACGCTGTAATGAATGAGGCAGCAATGGACATCCTTGGGAAACACCGTAAGAAGACAAAACCATGGGTCATAAATGAAATACTACAAATGTGTGACATTAGAAGAGAACTTGAGAGACAAGAACAGCACTGAGGGAGCTGATAAATACAGAGCAATTGGCAGAAAGATCAAGAAA
This sequence comes from Emys orbicularis, assembly GCF_028017835.1. Taxonomy (NCBI): domain Eukaryota; kingdom Metazoa; phylum Chordata; order Testudines; family Emydidae; genus Emys; species Emys orbicularis. The sequence goes on from NC_088683.1 coordinate 300,030,540, forward strand.
GGAATGAAGGTGGCCAAGGAGATATGGATTGAAAAACAATGCTCTAAAATTGAAGAGTGTATCAATAATAAAAATAGCAAACGAGCCTTCCAGGTTGTAAAGGATCTGTCGAAGGAAAGATGAACCAAAGCTAATGCAATTCAAGACAAAGAAGGGAAAAGTCTTACAGAAGAAAGGGACATCATCAATAGGTGGACAAACTACTGCTCTGATCTATACAACCACCAGACAAAAGGAGATCCTAGTGTCTTAGGCAGCCCAGATTCAACAGAGGAGGATGACTTTCCAATACTGCGTGACGAAATGGATACAGCTGTGAAATCACTCAAGAATGGAAAAGCTACATCCCAGCTGAACTGATGAAATTTGGAGGAGAAATAGTAATAGATGTACTCAACAAGATCTGGCAGACCGCTGAGTGGCCCTCCACGTGGACACAGTCACTAATCAACACTCTGCCAAAGAAAGGCAACCTGCAATTGTGTCAAAATTACCAGACCATAAGCTTAATCAGCCATCCTAGCAGAGTGATGTTGAAAGTCATATTGAACAGATTGAAGCCACAAGCAGAGAATATCCTAGCTGAAGAACAGGTTGGCTTTTGTGCGTGAAGAAGTACTACAGAATAGATTTTCAACCTTCATGTTCTATGTGAAAAGTACTTACAACACTAGCATGACATCTACCGCATCTTTGTTGACTTCAAGAAGACATTTGACAGAGTATGGCACGAAGCTCTCGGCGCAACCATGAAGAAGTACAATGTTGGTCGTAAGCTTATTCTTATCATTAAAGAACTGTATGCCAAGGCTAGCAGTGCAGTTCTTGTCAATGGCACAATAGGAGAGTGGTTTCGCACCACTGTTGGAGTCTGGCAAGGCTGCCTTCTTTCACCCATGCTGTTCAACATCTACTTGGAGTGCATAATGACTGATGCCCTAGAAGATCACATATGCACAGTCAGCATTGGGGGGGCGAACAATCTCAAATCTTCAGTTCGCTGATGACATTGATGGCCTGGCAGGTAGTGAAGATGAACTTGCCAAGCTTGTGAAATGATTGGATGAAACCTCTGCAAAATATGGCATGGAAATCAGTGCAGAGAAAACCAAGCTGATGACAAACAAAAGTGATAGGATCAGCTCACATATCATTATCAGTGGACAAGAGCTGGAGACAGTGGAACAGTTCAAGTATTTGGGGGCAATCATCACTGATGAAGGATCCAGGGCAGAAATTGGGGCAAGAACTGCGTAACCAGCAGCAGTGGCAAAGCTAAAGCCAATTTGGAGAAATAAGAACATCTCTCTGCAATCCAAACTGAAACTGCTGCACGCACTGGTTAGCTCCATTTTTCTCTGTGTGTGCGAGACATGGACCCTTATGGCAGAACTTGAACAGAAAATACACGTCGTAGAGATTAGATGCTTTTGTAAAATCCTGGGCATCTCCTACTTTGACCACGTCACTAATGAAGAGTTCCGCAACATCATCACCCGATGCGCTGGGCCATATGAAGCCCTCCTGATGACAGTGAAGAAGCGCAAGCTGAAGTTCGGCCATATAACAAGATCATCTGGCCTATCGAAGATCATCTTCCAAGGGACAATATAGGGGAAGAGAAGAAGAGGTAGACAGAAGAAGAGACTGACAACATAAGAGTGGACAGGAGTGGACTTAACAGAGACTCAAGCCCTGACACACAATCCTCGGGATGGAGACAATTGGTTGGTTGCTCATCAATGATGGTGCCCCAACGACCAATGTGGTGATTGATGATGATGAAAATTTCATCATCATCTGTAACATGAAAAGAAAATGGTGTTTACCTCCCCCCCCAACCCCCCCCCCCCAAAAAAAACCCCCCGTTTGAATGGTTCCTGATACCATTTCCTTTAAAGAATATATTTTAGAGCCTGGAAAGTATGGAATGAGAAGTAACTTCAACTATATTTGGATGTTATGTTCTGCATGGGAATATGGCAAAATATTTTAAACCTCAATGGTAGGACAAAAATGAGATTACAAATACACCTTTACCCAGATAGAACGCTGTCCTCGGGAGCCAAAAAATCTTACCAGGTTATAGGTGAAACCGCATTATATTGAACTTGCTTTGATCCACCGGAGCGCGCAGCCCTGCCCCCCCCGGAGCACTGCTTTACCGCATTATATCTGAATTCATGTTATATTGGGTCGTGTTATATCGGGGCAGAGGTGTAGATCCTTTGGTGTACTGCTTTTGGGTCTCTCAAAAAAAGACCCCATTCATTGCACCAGACTGTTAGATCCTTAGGGTGTGATATGGTTATGTACTTCGCACAATTCACTGACTAAAAAAAAAATGAAAACCAAATACTTATTTCCTGCCATATCGCAAAATAGTAGCTCTCATTGCACCTCTCTTTTCCTAAAAGCCGAGGAGAACAGACTGGTTCGCAGCATGTCTTGAAGGACTAACAGAGATGTGGGTTATTTGATTAGGCTGAGTAAATTTTGAAGTTGGGGCAGTTGTTGAATGACTAGCAGTCACCTTGCCTGAACTGATGGGGATCCATCTCATGAGTTTAATCTGAAAATAGCTGCAGTAATCTGAAAATAGCTGCAGCAGTTCTCACTAGCCTTGGATGACCCAGAAGTGTCAACATCTAAAAATGCTTCCTTTCACGGTCAGCTTGTAAGGTATTTGTATAACTTGCTCCCAGCTGAGGACCTGGCCACAGTCATACATATATTTGTCAGCTCAAGGCCGGATTATTGTAATTCACTGTATCTGAAGCTGAATGTGAAGATGACAAAGCACAGGCTCCAGCTGGCAAGGAATGTGGCTGCCCACCTTTTCCATGGTTTAGGCAGCTACGAGCACATCAGGCCATTGCTTGAGTTCCTTTACTGCAGTGGTTCTCAACTTTTGGCCCATAGGACGTTTGTGGCCCAATCAGCACAGGGCTGTGGCCCATGTGACATCCTCAGGGCCATACAGGTAGTATTGGATGTGGCCCACAATGGTAAATAGGTTGAGAACTACTGCTCTACTGTCTCCCTAGTCAGCTTCTGATGCTGGTTTAAGGCTTTTGTCTTAATATGAAAGGGATCAATAGATTGAGCCTCAGTGATGTTACGTCACTAAATTTTGACGTATGAACTGCTGCGATGCTGCATTCTTCTAGTACAGTGCAGATTCCAGATCCCAGGATTAAGTGCGTGAGAACTGGGGACAAAGAATTGTTGGCTGGGGGGAAATCTGGCTATGGACCAAATTTCCAGATGAGCTTAGGTGAAGCTAGAGCTTTAGAAAATGCTGCAAAACCTTTCTTTTTGAAAAAGGCCTATTTATTCTCCATCAGAAAGACATGTAAACCCTGTTTTGGCACATAAAACCCCAACCAACAAAAAAGCTACCCTGAAACAAATCCATCAAAGCAACAAATAAGTAAATTAATAAAATCAAAAACAAAACAAGAACCGTTTTTACCCTTGGAAGGGAAGAGTGCCACAGATTCCTAGAAGTCTATTATGGACTTGCTGCTCATTTTATGTGGAAGACACTTAGATACTGCAGCATAAAAGGATAAGATAATATGGGACAGAGGGTGAGGCTGCCTCTGACATAGGCAGGTGCTAAGTCACCTTCATAGACCAAATCAGTAACTTAAAACTACATGCGGAAACTCACAGGTAGATAGTACAGTTTCCAGAGCACTAGCATAATGAGCTCATGGCAGGAAACTCTGTTTTTAGCAAGTTATGCACCAGCTTCAGTTTTCAAAAGGTTTTAAAATGTACCTGGATGCAGTGCAGTAATCTCATCTCATGGTGACTGACAGGCATGGATGTTAGTAGCAAGATCTGCATCCAAAAATAGGCTGAAATATTCTTGACAGAGGCAGATGTGGGAGAAAAATGCTGCTGTGTGATCACTGAACTGCAGATGATGTTTGCAATTTGGGTGTCTAATTACAGGAATAACAAAAGGCAGTGACGCTCTACAAAAGATGCAAAGATAAATTTTTTGCCCTAATCTTGCATACATTTTCCAAAATGACTGATGCTGCAGTCTTGATTTTTGGTGCATATGGTTCCAACTCTGTGGTATTCTTGCAAGAGCCTTACTATTTTGGGTGATTGAGGAGGAGGTAGTGTGACTGTGCTGTTCGCATCTAATCTGAAATATAGGTTTCTCACCCCAAGACTGGATCCAATGCAATGTGTCCATTTTGCACGTGATTCCTAGGATGAGATGAAATTGGAACTACTACACTGCTAGTGCTGCTGCACTGCAAATTCCCTACATGACGAAGGTTATTCAGTATGGTGATGCTGAATAGGGTGGGTAAAATCATGACACATTTTCCTTAAAAATTAAAGAAAACTTTTTAAAAATTTTTAACTTGACTATATATTTTGCTCTCTTCTTTTTTTCCTATTTCATGGTTTTAAATTGCTTAAGTGGATGTTTTGTATTTGATTCTTCAGTTTCCTCATTGTTAGTTTTCTGTTTTTTACATAGGGTTTTTTCCTTAAGTTTCACATTTAATTGTTTATATATGCCTACTCAGCAAAGTATAGGACCTCATTAAGATCCTTATTGTCAGACACATAGATGGCTAAATCAAGTTTTTTCAATCTTTTCCCATAGGAAGATATGAATTTAAATGAAGACAGAAAAACACCATTGCGAGAAAAGGATTTCAGTACCAAAAAAGAAATGGTGATGCAATATATCAGTACTGCTTCAAAGGCTGTAAGTATATGTCACTTCTAAAATACACCAAAAATATGCCTATGAAAAGTTTAGTGTACTTACTACTTTTACATGTATGTTTGGAGGGATGATAATGTATAATTGAGCTATTAAATATTTTGGACTAATATCAATCCTTGGATGCAAATGTCCTAAAGGGCCAGATTTTAATTTTTTTTTACGTCTTTATGTAACAGTGGAAGTTGTCTGTATATGTTGGGCTGAGTTTATCCTGTAAGGTAAAGGTATAACTGTCAGTTGGGACAAATAAGTTCCCTTGCAAACATCTGAAGTTTCAGTTATAGTGTTTACTTTTCAGTACTATTTTAAAATAACTTCATTTTTACTTGGTTGTTCATGCATCCTTTACACTTGACTCTAATACTCCATTCTGTATTGTTTGTTACTTTCAATTTGTGCAATGTTGTTTAGCAACATCGAAGGTACATACTGGAACAGACCAGGGTCCATCTAACTTAGTATTCTGTGTCTAATAGTGGTCATACACACACACAAATGTCCAATTTTTATTTAGAATCCTACTTAGTTCTTGATCTTAGTGATATTGAGGCCATGAGTTCCACAGACTACTTGTGCATTCTGTGAAAAAACATTTCCATGTCACTTTTAAAAATGCCACTTTTCAATTTAATTATATGACCCTTATTTTAGAGTTGACAAGGTGACTATACATGTCTGATCCACCTTTTCAGCACTGTTATTTATTTTGTGTACCTTTATGATGTCACTATTTATTTATCCTCTCTTCAATGTAAATCGTTTCTTTTAGTTTCTCTTCTCTTCATAGCAAATATTTTTCATAGTCCAATCATTCTTGTTGCTTTTACTCAGTTTCTCCCCATTATTTCTATTGTATCCTTTTTGTAACCAATATTGAACACAGTATTCCAGGTGAGGTTGTATCACTGATTTATCTAAATGACATTTTCAATATTTTCCACTCCCTTCTTTATGCATCTTAATACTTAGTTTGCTTTTTGACCACCACTACACTGTGAGCAGAGGTTTTTCACTGAGGTTTACAGTTTCTCTTCTGAGTTGTTGGAACCAACTGGGAACCTAGTAAGGATTGTGACTACTTGAAACAATACACATGAGAGAATTATTTTACATTTGTCAGTACAGAATTTCATCTGCCACAGCCACCCTATTTCACATAGCAAAACCCAATTGATATATTAGATGAAACATAAGATGTCAAAATAAAGTAAATGTTTGCAGATTTTAGAGAAGTCTTTCAATTGAATCCAGTGTGGAACAGTTCTACGTTTCGAATTAGTTTTTGTGACACAAGTTGTACTTGTATTGGAAAATTTTTGGGTACTCTAATTTAGTGACCCAAGAGATGAATGAAATACTAATTCCTTGATACTGCTCATTACCAGTGAGACTCAAATGAAGACTCAAAAATAGTTTTGTTCCTGGAGAATACACTTTGTATGGTCTAACTTGGTCAGTAGTTTAAAGTATTGAAATCTTATTTTGGCATCATGACTCTGAAATGTAGGAATTGCTGCATATGTACTCTGCTGGCCAGTGTGTTACATGTCTCTCCCTCTGTGCTCAATTCATAGAAGATGAGTCTGTTAAAGCCTCCAGGTACAGAGTTTAGTTCAAGCTGTAGAGTCATCCATTTAGATTTGGAGGTGCCTACTTCAATCAATGTTGTGTTAGCCAAGATGGCGGTCATTACATACAGGTTACAACTACTTCCCTTCTTGATGAATAAATTTAGCACAGAAATCACAAGTAATTTTGGTAACCAAATAAGGGGCCACTCGATTCTTCATTGTAATATATAGTATTAAAGTAGTACCACTTGGATACCTTTATTGTATGTTGCCTGAACAGGTATGGCTTGGGAAATCCTTCAAGGCTCTTTCACTTAAATTCCTGTCCCATGCAGTGTCAAATCTTGGTTGCACAACATGGGCATTTGGACTAGTGACTGTCAATGCAATGTTTCCAGAAAGCTCTTCTATAAATGGATTCCCCACCCTTTTTCTTCTACTGTTAAGAGTAATATGGGCTTGTATATTGATCCATGTTCTACTGTACCAAATACGTTTTCCTGGCTTTTATTATTATGAATACAAACTACATTAACACCTAGGAGCCCAAATCGTGGATCATGGTCCCGTTGTGCTAATCACTGTATAAACACATAACAAAAAGATGGTCCCTGTCTCAAAGGGCAATTAATTTGTTTTCATGTGGATTTAATAGTGACAGCAGGAATAAATATGACATTTATTATACAAGTGTGATGCAAGAACCTCTTAAATGCCATCTGACAAGGGGATGCAGCAAATCATAATGTACTAAGTTCTGGCATTTGCTCCCTTGCGGTGGCAATGACAGATGAATCACTATATCATTTTGCAAATTATCATAATTACTTTTGCTTTCCTCTGACCACATCAAAAATGCCCCGTACAAAATAAACGCACAACCTCTGTGACAGAGATCCCTTTTATGAAGGATCCCGTTTTTTAACAAACATCCCTCATCTGAGACCTGCACCAAACACGTCTTATAGGATATTTATCCATAAAGAGTAACATTTAAGATATTTACAGAGAGCTCCTAACTTGAGATTTATAATCATTGTGAGATGTATGTACAGTAACTCCTCGCTTAACGTTGTAGTTATGTTCCTGAAAAATGCGACTTTAAGCGAAATGATGTTAAGCAAATCCAATTTCTCCATAAGAATTAATGTAAATGTGGGGGTTAGGTTCTAGGGAAATTTTTTTCACCAGACAAGACCATATATTTAGTGTGACAAAGTTCCTGCTCTATCTTGGTGGGTCCTGCGCTTATTGACGGATTTTCTTGCCTCAGAGATTCACCATGTGGGTTGGGGAACAGCCCAGAGACCTTCCCCTCTGGAAGAACCCACAGTCCAGGTCAATTGGGAGGTTTGGGGGGAACCCGGGCCCACCCTCTATTCCGGGTTCCAGCACAGGGCCCTGTGGACTGCAGCTGTCTACAGTGCCGCCTGGAACAGCTGCATGATAGCTACAACTCCCTGGGCTACTTCCCCATGGCCTCCTCCAACACCTTCCTTATTCTCACCACAGGACCTTCCTCCTGGTGTCTGATAACGCTTGTGCTCCTCAGTCCTCCAGCAGCACACACTCACCCTCTCACTCTCAGCTCCTTGCGCCTCTTGCTCCCAGCTCCTCACACTCCCACCACAAACTGAAGTGAGCTCCTTTTTAAAACCCAGGTGCCCTGATTAGCCTGCCTTAATTGATTCTAGCAGCTTCTTCTTAATTGGCTCCAGGTGTCCTAATTAGCCTGCCTGCCTTAACTGGTTCTAGCAGGTTCCTGAATACTCTAGTTCAGCCCCTGCTCTGGTCACTCAGGGAACAGAAAACTATTCATCCAGTGACCAGTATATTTGCCCTCTACCAGACTCCTGTACCCCACCTGTCTGGGTCTGTCACAATATATTCACAGTATATGTTTTAAACAAACAATTTAATACTGTACACAGCAATGATGATTGTGAAGCTTGGTTGAGGTAGTTAAGTCAGAGGGTGGGATATTTCCCAGGGGATGCCTTACTGGTAAATGATGAACTAGTACTCGGCTGAGCCCTCAAGGGTTAACACACTGTTGTTAATGTAGCCTCACGCTCTACAAATGGAGGGAGGGGAGACAGCATGGCAGACAGAGAGACACACCCTGTGTGTGTGAGAGAGAGAGATGTGCATTGCTCCTTTAAGTACACTGATCCCACTCTAAATACACTGCCTTTTAAAGTTAATCAGCAAGCTGAGATGGCAGCTGCTGCCAGGAAGCTCCCTCCGTCCTGAGCCCTGTCGTGTGTCCCCCCCTGCTCTATGCAAGATGGGGTAAGCGGGGTGCAGGAGCAGGGGGGAGGGGGACACCCTGACATTAGCCCCCCTCTCCTCTCCCTCCCCCCCCCCCGCACAGCGAGCAGGAGGCTCTGGGGAGCAGCTCCAAGGCAGAGGGCAGGAACAGCATATGGTCGGGGGGTGGGGGTGGACAGCTGAACTGCCGGCAATTGAGAGTCTGCTGGGCGGCGGCCGCACAGGGAACTTAGGGGAACGGGGAGCTGAAAGGGGGGCTGCTGGTCCACCCTGGTTCCAAGCCCCCACCAGCTAGCTGCAACGGGCTGCTCTTCCTGCAAGCAGTGGACAAAGCAGGCGGCTGCCAAACGATGTTATAAGTATTGCACAACTTTAAATGAGCATGTTCCCTAATTGATCAGCAACGAAACAACATTAACCGGGACGACTTTAAGTGAGGAGTTACTGTATGGGTAATATTTAAGGAGTAATGTGTCGATATTGAAAGTATATTTTACGTACTTGGAATAGAAATTAGTCATCTGGAGAGATGTCTTGGTGGCGGCCCATTTGAGCGGGGGATGGGGGGGTTGTCACCCCATTTGGCCATTGATGCAATGCGTGACACAATTGTTTAGCTTTGCACAATATTAAGACTTTGGGAAACCATCAGAGGGAACGACAAACAATCTAAACCACTTAAAGGAAGTGTATGCAGCTACTGCCCTGCATCTATTGTTTCCTTCCTCCTGCCTCAGTCCATGCTGCCTTGTAGAGCGTGAGGCTACATTAACAACAGCGTATTAACCTTTAAGGGCTCAGCCGAGTGCTAGTTCTTCATATAGCAGCAAGGCATTCCCTGGGAAATATTCCACCTTCTTACTCCAGGACCTCACCCAAGCTTCACAATCATTCATTGCTGTACACAATACTAAACTCTTCGTTGAAAATTGTTTAAAACTTATACTGTACATGTACATAATGTCTTTTGTCTGGTGAAAATTTTTTCCCTGGAACCTAACCCCCTCCCCCCATTTACATGATTTCTTATGGGGAAATTGGATTCGCTTAACATCGTTTCTCTTAAAGTCGCATTTTTCAGGAGCATAATTACAATGTTAAATGAGGAGTTACTGTATGCATAAATGTAGACCCAGGTTTGCATTTTATGATTTTGTTGTGTATTGTAACCATTTGTTTCCACCACTCTTATTGCTTTAATCTTTCTTACAACAAAACAAAACTAAGTTTATTTGAAGTGCTCACAAGTCCTGTGTTGTTTACAGCAGTTGTGGTTTAAGGTAAAACTTGTAAATAGGGGTGTACTGTACCTCCTAGGTGCAGATGATCTGGCATTTCGGTGAGTATCCAGTGTCGGGCTGGATATCACAGGGGAATGATTCAAAGCAGCTGGGGCCTTGGAAAGCACCTATTGTTAATGTGCAAGGCAAAGTTAGGGATGGTATAATCCGGAAGAGTGTTGAGGGGCAGAAAGGCTGGTGGTGGTGGGGAATTGATACCCACCTACCATAAGGAAGACTACCTTTCGCTGGAGTCAGGATAACAGGATGACTTAGTCCTGGGTGCCCTGATGTATGGATTCATGGTTCTCTCTCCTTGTCAGTCTCAGTGGGGGGCCATGCCCCCTCGCTACTGTGTGGCTGTCCAAGCAAGCTTACGGGGGAATTAGCGTTTCCAGAGCTCTGACCCGGCTCTTGGTGGGGCAGAGCGTCAAGCAGTCCTATGAGGCTCTGTCCCTCTAGGTGGGGCCGAGCAGTAAGCAGTCTGTGAGGCTCTGGCCTTATAGCAGGGCTGAGCAGTAAGCAGTCTAGAGAGCTCAGGCCCTCAGCAGGGCAGAGCAACAAACAGTTTTAAAGTGGGTCTGACCCTTGGGCAGAGCAATAGGCTATCTTTCACCTGGCTCAGGCAGATGACTGAAAAACACAGGGGCCTCAGCCTAAGGTGGGTAGGCTGTGGAAGCCTAATATTGCAGGATCTGCAATATTGTAAATGAAATAGGGCTTTAATCATTATAAAAATTAATCAGAGTATGCAAATGAATTAGGTGTATATAAAAGGAAAGGTAAAAACATGAGTAGTACAAGGTATTAACACACGTCAACTTCTAATCGCTATAAAATTATGGAACAAAAATCAACAAAACTTGGTTAACTGTGGCAAAACTAGTATTACAGAAGGGTAAAATTAAAAAAGTTTTGCTGATGTAACTTGCATTGACCAAAGTTTGTAGTGTAGACATGGTGATAGAATTGACCCTATTGTCACAGGACACCTAAACACTTGAAGATGCGAAAATAACTTTTTTTTCCAGGTTTGGCTTAATTTTTTAAAAAAAGGACAGAGCATTAAAGCATATAGGTTAATATGGTTAAATAGTTCTGGCTACTTGTAGACATTCCTTGAGTGCTGATAAACCAGGGTTGGGGGACAAAACGTATCTTCGGTGTTACACATTATTCAGTGCCTGCTTTCTGGACCCTCAGTCTTTCAAAAAAAAAATTAACTGGTATATGTAGGCGTCAGTGGATTAGACGTGTAAATAGTGATTTAAACACTTGTTTTATTCCAGTCACTTTACTCAATACCTTGAAACTTTTTTGAGACGATCTGTAAAGATAACAAACTAACTCAAAATGTAGCATAAATGAAAAATGAGTATCTTCACAAAAATTATCTTGGACTTGGTTCATTATAATTACCCTTTTTTCCTATCATACTTAAAATGCCAAGTTTCTCACCTCATGTAATACATTTTGTAGTTGAATTATGTATTTTTGGTACATTTTGGATATTTTTCTCTGCTCCTTTGTTATGCTGTTAAAACATTCATTTAAAATTTAAATATCATGCTACACTGAACAAACCTGGGCTTTGTCCTACTGACAGGTGTTGCTTTTTGACTTTTGCTTGGTTCATTTGCAGTCAAAAATATTTACCGAAAACTCAAACAACGTATGATACAACTTCAAATATTTCCACCAGTTTGTTTTACTCACATTTTAGGATTATGTTATAGCACAGTTCCTAAAATGTTTTTTATTAAGCTTCAGGAATCAAGGTTTTCTCATAAATAGCAATTGAATTGGATAATCTGTATAAACTAATTGTGTACCAGAAAGAAAATCAGTGTGACTTTCTTCTTGCAGGGAAGCCTCAAGAGCAGCCGACAGATTACAGCACAGGAATTCATCCTGGAACTAAAATCTGGAGCAACAGATGAAAGACTTGTTACTTGCTTAGAATCTCTACGGGTTTCTTTGACCAGTAACCCCGTCAGGTAATGCCTCCATCTGCTAGGGCATATTGCAACATTTAACAATTTTCCGTAGCCTTTTATCATTGAATTTTATAATAAGTAATTCTCTTCTAAATAAAATGAACAGGTGGGTTTTAAGTATGCATACTTTGATGCTGTTGGATTAATTTACATCTGTTAATGCCGTTCTGGTTTTAAAGCTGTCTGTACATTTTTTTTTCTTTTTTCTTTTTTCAGGTTCTCTAATTTTTACATAGACTGTTGTCTGGAAAAAATAACAAGAAAACATTAAGGGAGAAAATGTGAAGCAATTTTTATATCCAAAGAATAGTCAATTCTGGCTACATCTGAATGCTACATAAGGATATGGCAGTGTTGTTGTAGTTGTGTTGGTTCTAGAACAGGGTTCGGCAACCTCTGGCTCGCGGCTCGCCAGGGTAAGCACCCTGGCAGGCCGGGCCAGTTTGTTTACCTGGTTCGGCCGATCGTGGCTCCCACTGGCCGCGGTTCGCTGCTCCAGGCCAATGCGGGCTGCGGGAAGCAGCGCGGGCCGAGGGATGTGCTGGCCGTGGCTTCCCGCTGCCCCCATTGGCCTGGAGTGGTGAACCGTGGCAGTGGGAGCCACGATCGGCCAAATCTGCGGACGCAGCAGGTAAACAAACTGGCCCGGCCCGCCAGGGTGCTTACCCTGGCGAGCTGCATGCCAGAGGTTGCTGACCCCTGTTCTAGAACATTAGAGAGATTAAGTGGGTGAGGTACTATCTATTGGACCAACTTCTGCTTGTGAAAGACAAGCTTTTGAACTTAGAGTTTTTCTTCAAGTCTGGGAAATGTATTTAGCTGCGACACTCTGTGTACAAGGTGGAACAAGATTGTTTAGCATAAGTAGTAACACATTTCAAATGACAATTCAAGGTGAAGTACTAAATAGGTAAGACTTTAAAGTTGATGAAGTAGTCCTTCAACCTCTATTTTTGGACTATACCTTGGCTTGCGCCAAGGGTTATTACTGATATCTAGTCTTGGATAGGGAATTTATGGAAGCTTAATGATGGAGAAAATGACCAACAACTACAGTTCCAACAGTTCGTCCACATAGATGTTTTTCTTTGAGTGCTTGCTCATGTCGATTCCATTGTAGGTGTGCACGCGCCCATGTGCGCAGCCGTCTGAGACCTTTGCTTTAGCGGTACCCGTAGGGCTGGCTGTGGCGTCCTCTGGAGTGCCACACTCATGGCGCAGTATATCAGGCGCCACCGGACCTGCGCCCTCTCAGTTCCTTCGTACTGCCTGTGGTGGTCAGTTGGAGCGCCTCTGTCACTTGCTTTGCAAGCGGTCAGTGGTTTCTCGTCTAGCTTAGCCTTGTGCTTTACCTGTAAATAGTTTAATCGTTAGTTAGTTAGTTAGTTCTTCCGGTAAGTGTGTGTTAGTGTCCCAGTGGGGCATGCCCCGGTCTCCGGTTTCAAGCCCTGCTCTTTGTGTAACAGACCTATGTCTGTTAGTGACCTACACGAGAGGTGTCTACAGTGCCTCGGGGAAACCCATGTGAAGGAGTGCTGTCGCATCTGTCTGTAGACACAAAGAGAGCGTGCTATCCATCTCAAGGCCCTCCTGATGCAGGCTACCCTGTGTCCAGCTTCGGAGTCAGCACGGCCTGAATTGGCACCCAGTGCTTCAACTTTGGTGCGTAGTGCACCGCCAGCACCAGCGTCCTCCCAGCACCAATCCCTATAGCTGGTGTTGAAGAAAAAGACTAAGAAGGTGGCACCAACCAAGCCCGACCAAGGGGCTCTGGGCAAAGGACCCTGCTCAGGCCTTACGCCTACTCCGGACCCGCTAAAGGGCTCGTCGTTCCTCCCCCACCGATTCCGGGGAGTGGTAAAGGGCCTAGGGCAATGTCGCAGTTGACTGCCTTCCAAGGCCCTGGTGCCTGAAGAGCTAAGAGCGCCTTTGCTGCAGGTGGGACCGCATGCGGCAATGGAACTGGCTAAGGCTCCCAGCAAGGTCTAGCCTGCTGGCAAGGCCTCGCACAAAACAGGCGAGTGCCACCGGTCTCCGGAGCCAAGTCAGAGCCCTAGGTCTCCATGTTCTTGGTCTCTGCATCAACCCTGGTCTCCGGCTCGCCGCTACGAGTCATTGGCACCATGCTGCCAATCCCCGTCATCGCACCAAAGCTCGCCCAGGCGTCGTCCATCTCCCCGGCACGGATGTTCGTTTTGCTGTCGCCGAGACTTCAAGGGCGCTCCCCCATGCGGCACCGCTCCCCATACCCCCAGCACTGGTTGGACCGTTCGTGGCACCTGTGTTTCCCCTCTCTCCCCCTCCCCCCACAGTCGTCGGAGGGTAATGAGTTCTCAGGCTCGGAGGCCCAATTCATCCCCTTGCCCAGGCAACATGATTGGGCTCCGGAGAGTGCGTCCACGGCATTGGTGCTAACCTGGCAGCAGAGCCAATGGCCGAACCAATGATTTTATTGGAATGCATGAGGCAATCCCGTCAGGCCGGTGCCCCATTCCTGCCAGCCCTCGGTGGCTCTTTCAGACAGGCTGAAGGTGGCTCCCCGGTACCCATGGCTCCAGGCTTGGTTCAGGACGTCCCGGCGGCTGCCACGGGTGAGGAGCCAGTACCCATTCCAAGGCCACCCTCCCAGAAGGCTGAGGGGAGATATGATTGCTCTCTATAAATATATCAGAGGGATAAATATCAGGGAGGGAGAGGAATTATTTAAGCTCCGTAGCAATGTGGACACAAGAACAAATGGATATAAACTGGCCATGAGGAAGTTTAGATTTGAAATTAGACGAAGGTTTCTAACCATCAGAGGAGTGAAGTTCTGGAATAGCCTTCCAAAGGGAGCAGTGGAGGCAAAAGACACATCTGGTTTCAAGACTAAGCTTGATAAGTTTATGGAAGGGATGGTATGATGGGATAGCCTAATTTTGGCAATTAATTGATCTTTGACTATTAGCAGTAAATATGCTCAATGGCCTGTAATGGGACATTAGATAGGGTGGGATCTGAGTTACTACAGAGAATTCTTTCCTGGGTGTCTGGCTGGTGAGTCTTGCCCACATGCTCAGGGTTTAGCTGATCGCCATATTTGGGGTCGGGAAGGCATTTTCCTCCAGGGCAGATTGGCAGAGGCCCTGGGGGTTTTTTGCCTTCCTCTGCAGCGTGGGGCACGGGTCACTTGCTGGAGGATTATCTGCACTTTTTGACGTCTTTAAAACCACAAGTTGAGGACTTCAATAGCTCAGACATAGGTCAGGGGTTTGTTACAGGAGTGGGTGGTGAGATTCTGTGGCCTGTGTTGTGCAGGAGGTCAGACTAGAAGATCATAATGGTCCCTTCTGACCTTAAAGTTCTAGGAGTCTGAGACACCTCTGGACCTCCCCCGGTCGTCCAATCATCGAGACGATATGGTGGTGGGGCCTTCCAGAGCTAGCCCACTGGACGATTTCTGCGAGCATCAGGCACTGCTCCACAGGGTGGCATTGAACTGGGGCCTCAAGGCGGAGGAGATGGTGGAACAGATGGGCACATTATATAAGGTGCTCTCCACATCTGCCCAAGCGTGGGTTGTACTCCTGGTACACAAGTGCGTCCTGAACGTTGCCAAAACCATCTGGCAAACCCAGTCCTCCATCCCGCCAATCTCTAAAAGGGCAAAAAAGAAGTACTTAGTTCTTGCAAAAGGGTTCAAGTACTTGTACTCTCACCCACCACCGGCATCATTGGTCGTAATGGCAGCAAATGAAAGGGACAAGCAGGGGGCCACTAGTTCCACCAATAAGAATAAAGAGGCGAAGAGACTAGATTTGTTTGGTCGCAAAATTTATTCCACGGCCAGCCTCCAGTTTCGGGTGGCGAACCACCAGGCCCTCTTTGGCTGCTACAATTTTAACTTGTGGGACTCTCTCCTCAAGTTCGAGGACTCCACGTCCTAGAAGGCGGCCCAGGAGTTCACAACCCTGGTGAAAGAGGGGACCACAGCGGCCCGGTGCTCTCTCCAGATGGGCTGGGATGCAGCCGATTCAGCTGCCTAAGTGATCGCCTCTCATGGTGGTTATGTGGCAAAGTTCCTGGTTCCAGACCACCAGTCTGTCCCAGAAGATGCAGGCCTCTATCCAGGACCTCCTGTTTGATGGTGTTGGCCTGTTTTCCGGCCAAACGGATGTGTGTCTGCATGGCCTGAAGGATACGAGGGTGACCCTCCGCACCCTGGGGATGCACGCTCCTCAGATGTCCAGGCAGCTATTCCGGCCTCCTCCGCCACCTAGACAATGGCAGCCTCAACAGGGGCCTGCGAGAAAAAGAGATGCCGGGTTTAAGCGCCACAACCCTTCATCATCACGATCTCCTGGACAGCCTGGCCCAGTGAAACACCAGGGGGGCTAGAAATGCTCATTTTGAGGGTGCGCTCGGGAGCCAACTGCCTGGATCCTTCCCACACTTTCCTCGATTGTCTTTCTCCCCTACCACTTGGCCTGGTCGTGCATTATGTTGGACCCTGGACATAGTGGCTTGGGGCTACACCCTGCAATTTTTGGCTACTTCTCCCTCCTGCCCCTCCACCCCCTTATCCGTCCCTCTTCAGGGATCCTTCTCATGAGCAACTCCTCATTCAGGAGGTCAAGAACCTCCTAGGCTTGGGGGCTATGGAGGAGGTTCCTCGGGATATTCAAGGAAGAGTATTCTACTCCTACTTCCTAATCCTGAAGTCAGAAGGGGGACTCAGACCCATTCTGGATCTTTGAGGCCTCAAAAAGTGGCTCATGAAGTTGAAATTCCGCATGATATTCCTGGCCTCCATCATCCCTTCCCTGGATCTGGTGGACTGGTATGCTGCTCTCCATTTGAAGGACGCTTACTTCCCTGTCTCCATATTCCCAGGACACAGATGTTTCCTGTGTTTCATAGTGGCGGGGCGCCATTTCCGGTTTACGGCGCTACCCTTTGGTCTGTCCTCAGCCCCCAGGGTGTTCATGAAATGCGTGGCGCCAGTGGTGGCTTACCTGAGGCGTGGAGGGATCCAGATCTTCCCATATCTCGACGATTGGCTCATCAAGGGCAGTTCTCTGGAGCAGGGCCAGAGGAGCCTCGAGCTGGTGCACCCCATTTGCAGCGATCTGGGTCTCCTGATTAAATACAGAAAAATCCACGTTAAAACCTGTTCAATGCATAGAGTTGATCGGAATGGTTCTTGACTCCACGTGGGCAAGGGCCTTCCTAATGGACGCGTGCTTTCAAGCGATGTCAGTCTCGATTGGTCACATAAAGAGTCAACCACTCACCAAGGCCCACATGTGCCTGTGTCTGATGGGCCAGATGGCTCTGTGTACCTATGTGGTAAGCCACGCCCGACTTCATCTGTGGCCCCTGAAGCATGGCTGGCCTCGGTATACATTCCCAGCAGGCACCCCCTGTACCCGAGTGGTCACGGTGCCAAACCATGTACTCTCATCTCTGGACTGGTGGCAGGATCCCAAGTCGGTGCTGCAGGGAGTCCCCTTTGCGACCCCGTCAGTCTCGGACATATTGGATCTGCGCTGGAGGGCTCATCTGGGCGAGCATAACACCCAGGGCCGTTGGCTGCAACATGACTTAGCCCTCCATATCTATGTCAGGGAGCTCAGGGCAGTTCAACTGGTGTGCCAGGCTTTCTTGCTCCACCTGGAAGGCAAGGTGGTGCAGGTAATGATGGACAATACTGCTGCAGTGTACTGGTGGGAAGGCATATGTCAGCGCTCAACCTCTGGGACTTTTGTGTGTGGCACACCATTTATTTGGTGTTTGCCCACCTGCCCAGAGCCAAGAATGTCCTGGAGGATTGCCTCAGCGGAATCTTCTTATCTTGCCAAGAATGGTTGTTCCATCTGGAGGTGGTCAGCCTAGTTTTCCGCAGGTGGGGAACAGTTTGTGTCCAGAAAGAACAGGGAATGCCATGTGTTCTGTTCTCTGCTGGGCATGGACAAGGGCTGCATGGTTGGGATCGCTGATGTATGCCTTCCCGCTGGCGCCATTAATCCTCAGAGTCCTGCTCAAGGTGAAGCAAGACAGAGCAACGGTCATCCTCATAGCCCCAGCATGGCCTCAGTAGCACTGGTTCGCCATGCTCCTGAGCCTTTCAGCAGCCACCCCGTTGCAGTTGCCTCTTCGGCTGGATCTGCTGTCCCAGAACCACAGGAATCTGCTGCATCTGAACCTGACGGCCTCGTTTCTGCGTGGCTGAGTGGGCAAGAACGGCCGTGTTCTTCCAGTGTCCAGCAGGTCCTTCTGGGCAGCAGGAAACCCTCCACCAGGGCTACCTAAGTGGCTAAGTGGAAGTGGTTCACATATTGGACCTCAGATCGCCACATCTGGGTGGAAGAGGCCCCCGCTGCATGACATCCTGGACTGTTTGTTGCACCTTAAGCTCCAGAGTCTGTTGCTGGCCTCAGTCAGGGTGCACCTGACAGCCATTTCAATTTTCCATCCTCTGTTTCATGGCAGGTCAGTTTTCTCCCATCCTATGATGGCGCGGTTCCTGAAACCTCTGGAGCGCCTTTACCTGCATGTTCGGGACCCAGTCTCTCCTTTGTACCTGAACTTTGTGCTATCCAGGCTCACGACCCCCCCCCTACTTGATCCCTTCTGCTTCTCTTCTGGAAGGTCTCCTTTTTGGTTGCTATAACTTCGGCCTGTAGGGTATCCGAGATCAGGGTACTCATGTCAGAGTTGCCTTATACGATCTTCTTCTGTAAGGACAAGGTCCCGCTGTGTCCGCACCCGGCTTTTCTCCCCAAGGTCATCTCCCAGTTCCGTACTGGTTGGGACACATACCTACAGGTCTTTTGCCCGAAGCTTCGTACTACGGTTGAGGAACACAGGCTGCATACTCTGAAGGTCTGGCGGGCATTGGCCTTCTACATAGAGGACGAAGCCGTTCCGTAAGTCTACACTACTGTTTGTTGCTGTCATGGCCGGGATGAAGGGTTGCCTAATGTCTACCCAGAGAATCTCTTCCTGGATCATAGCCTGCATCCGCTACTGCTATGAGCTGGCAAAGATGTCCCTACTAGCGATCGTAACGGCTCACTTGACCAGGGCGCAGGCATCACCTTTGTCGCTCAGGTGCCGATCTAGGAACTTTTCCGCACTGCAATCTGGTTGTCTGTCCACACGTTTGCTTCACACTATGCACTGACCCAGCAAGCTTGGGCTGATGCTGGTTTCGGCAGAGCAGTACTCCAATCTGCAAGACTGTGAACTCCGAGCCCATCTCCAGGGATTCTGCTCGTGAGTCCCCTACAATGGAATCAACATGAGCAAACACTCGAAGAAAAAAGTGTTACTTGCCTTGCGTAACTATTCTTCGAGATGTGTTGCTCATGTCCATTCCATTATCCATCCTCCTGCCCTTTTGTCATAGTTGTCGGCAAGAAGGAATGGGCATGAGCAATACATTTAGAAGAACAGTTACGAAAGGGAAGTAATCGTTTTTTACCCCTCTCTTTCCACCTGGAATGTTTTTAGTTTTTGTTCATCTACTGGGAAATGATAATCTTGGAGGTTAAGTTCAGCCTGTCTCCATTGTATAGGGTTGTTCCATAAGACTTGTAATGCTATTTATGCTCCAGCTGCTTTGAAAGGATAACTGTTCCTAACTATGTCTTTTAAAATTTGGCTAGCTTTTAAGACTAAGAAGCTTAGTTGAGTTACCAAGCGTTCTAGTGGATTCTCCATCACTAGCCATTTTTAAATCAAAATTGGCTTTTCTAAAATATTCTGGTTCAAATAAAAATTAATTCAGGGAAATCCCATGGCCTGTGTTTTGCAGGTCAGACTAGATAATCACAATGGTCCCTTCTGGCCTTATAGTCTATGGAAAAAACAACAAACTACTCCCCCACACTGCTGACCTTTGATTTTACAGCTCCTACTTCCACTTCATCGTAGAAGGTATGTACTTAGGGTGCTACTTTGGTATTGGTGCCTGGTGATGTTCCACTATGACTTTACTGGGACATAAGCAGCAGGAATAGGCATCACTTTTGAAAAGCTAGCTTTGGAAGGATAACCACCAACACAATCAATATACATAATTGCTTGCTTGTTTCAGCATATTATGTAAAATGACAGCACAAGATAATCATGATACTACCGTTTTTTCTCCTTTAGAGGAATAGTTTTAGGTTACGTGGAGTGATTGGCTCAGTGCTCAATGGGGCACAGAAGGTATTGTCTATTTGTTACGGGCTCACCTGAGCCAGTGGGCATCTTGCAAAGTTGGTTTGCCATGATATTACAGTAATAAACTGATATTTATCTCAAGATGGCCACCTGGGCTTTTAAGTTCCATAACATAAAACAGTCTTTTGCTGGTTTAGCCAAAAGCAGGGGCTAGTTAAGCCTCTCAGGAAGCTGGGTTTCCTGGTTAAGACGAGGAAAGATCTTTCCTCCCTTGTCCTAGCTTCATCCAGAACTGACGTCTGGAAGAAACAGCCAGACGTTTTAATCTGGCCTGCTTGGCCCTGATTGACTTCTTCCTGCTTCCATCCCTTTGAATGGCCTTTCTAGGCAGTTCTTGGTGTTGTAAACTAATTTTTGTCACCTCTAAAACACACCACCCTCAGATGGGATGCGCCAAGTTGGAGGCACCTCCAGAAGGTGATACCCAACATCTGGTACACCGTGTCACACCCTTCTCCAAGGATACAAAGGGAAGCTCTTTGGATATAAACATTGCTTCACATTTTCTATCTGAAAAGAAAACAGGAGTTCTTACGTGTATTTTGTCTTTTTTTAACCAAAAAGCTTTAAAAACTGTAGAAGTGACAGACAGACACGTGGAACTTGCAGTGTCAATAGACAGTGCATTTTTATATTATCTTCCTCCACACCCTTCACTTTTTAATATTATGGATTGAGGACCTCAGTTTTATTGGTGAGGGTTAGCATTTGTTGATTTTGCGGAAGAAGGAAATTTTGAGGAGGAATTTCAGATGAATGAATGCTTTGGTTAGGAACAATATTTTATGTAAGTGGTTCAATATAAAATGACAGGGAAATGAAGGGTACTTTTCTGGGTAAAGGGTCCCAAAATATACTAACTTTGCCTTAGCTTAACGTACAGGGTTTTGGCCTGTAGGTCTCTTGCATTACAGCCAAACTTATTTTTAATATAAATCTATCAACCTATTACATCAAATAATCAAATTTATAAGAAAAGATATATCTATGCAAGCAAGCAGATTAATCCTTAGGGCTACAAGCCTCAGAGGAAGTAAATGTAGTACTGAAGGTGGGAGATTACCAAGGCATTAAAGAAGCATTTTAGTTTCTGGGGAAAGAAAGGGGTCAGGTTTTATAGACATTCAGGGAGAAGTAGGGGAAAGAGTAACTGTTTGCGGTAGAAACTCTATATAAGACAGTCTGCTGTCTTGTATAAGCCTAATGCATTTTATGTCAAAGCTACATGACATCACGTAGTTACTCTTGTTTTGCAGTTAACTTTGCATAACAGTCAAGCAGGCTGGCATCAATATAGTGTTGCAATAAATATACAGTAATATGTTTTCAAGACTTATTACTGTACCTACAGATCAAAGCTATACAGCTTTCAACTTGACGTGAACAGTTCTAAAACTGTAAAATTGGTTTCACTTATCTCTGTGAAATCAAATATAGTCTACAGTCATTCCCTCTTGTGCTTCATAGGACTGAGGTTGAGTATTTATTAGAAAACTGGCTTGTCAACATGTATGGTGAATAATACTTCTAACTTTTTGTGGTTGCAAACTACATACTTTGTTTTTGACAAGCTGATGGATAACCTCAATTTCACACAAAGTAGTGATGGAGAGAAAATTATTAAAAATGTTTAATTCTAGAGAAATTTGTGTTTGTGAATAAAACAAGTACAACACAATAAAATCAAGCTCTTGCCTATCAGTTTTGCCTTTGTTTTTAGCTGTTTTAATTTGTGGAGGATCTTAAAATTACAGTCTCCAAAACTGGCTTTCTTGACACACTAAAGTCAATACATTTTTGAGTTCAATGTAAAATCAGTGTTCATGGCTCTAGGAAACTCTACAGGTGTCATAAATTCTTGTGCCTCTCAAATCATTCCTTTTACTGATGCAAAGTATGTACAATATTACTACACTTTTCAACAACAAAATAAAAGGCTCATGATCTTGTGCTATTGAGTGGTAACAACCAGACTATCGCAAATTGAGATTTAATAAACCAAAGCATATTTAAAATTATAGGTGGAACTGATAGCAATACCTATAGGTAAGGCTTGCTAACGATTTCTAATTATTAGACCCTGTTTTTAATTGCTTGTAACTCAGCGTGGAAAATTTCAGCTTGAATGGCTGAAGTTTGGCCTGGTATCTGCCTCAAGCAGATTTTTTTTTTTTAATGTTTCAGCACAAACAGTTTAGCCATTTCAAAGAATGAGTTTAGCAAAATATATGTTTTGCTCATCTAAAAAAAATCATAATTACTTGAGTACAAGGGGATGGGCAGAGACAAGCTATGGGATTTGGAGTTGACAGACAGACAGACTGGAGGCGTCTTTTGGAGGGACAGGAGGCGAGCTAAAACTACTAGAGTATGCTCACTTCTAGAACTTGGAATGTAACCGAGTATTCCAGCGTCTCAGCATTCCTCTGTTGTTTAGTAAACAGCCGTGAAACCAGCTGGCAAATTGTCTTATCCCACTTTTTGCTGGTTATAAGAGAATAACAGCTTTCTTCTGCTATCTATTATTCTATTACTTCAAGTGGGAAAGATCTATGCCGTGGATGTAAAAACTGTTGAGATATATATGGGTATCATTAGGGTTCCACGTCCATAAAATGTGTTGTTTTTGTTTTGTTTTTCAAAATTTTCTCAAGGAAAACTAGGAAATTGCATACAAATACAGATATTAACTTTGTAATCTTAATGTTCTTTTAAGTACTTGAAAGTTATTTGAAAGTATTCAGTTGCCTGTGCAATTGTAGTTTGGCCCCTTTGTGTGTATGCATTGATAATTTTCAGTTACATGATCACACTTCCCCCTGCACATGACCTTTGCCTCACTCATTGTAGAGGACGGATAGTTTTCTGGGAATGAATCAACATCACCAGCAAGGCTGCCAACTGGATGGGAGTCCACTTCAATGCCAGGAAGTGTGCACCCCTGCATATCGATGGCAGTAGAATGAATTTGGTCCTGGCAAAGTCTTTTCAGATCCAGGGCGAATCCATGGTAGTGGGGAGGGATAGCTCAGTGGTTTGAGCATTGGCCTGCTAAACCCAGGGTTGTGAGTTCAATCCTTGAGGGGGCCATTTAGGGATCTGGGGCAAAAATCTGTCTTGGGATTGGGCCTACTTTGAGCAGGGGGTTGGACTAGATGACCTCCTGAGGTCCCTTCCAACCCTCATATTCTATGATCCTTCCTCAAGGACAGGCAAGCATACCAACATTTTGGCACGCCAATGGGTTTCCACGTCCAGCAGACACCTGAGGATGCCATTGGTCCTGCTTTGAGCAGGGGGTTGGACTAGATGACCTCTTGAGGTCCCCTCCAACCCTGATATTCTATGCCATCACGGAGATCCTATGAGATGTGGCCAGAATCGACTCCTCCCTACTGGCACCGTGGCAGAGGATCAGTGCCGTAACACCTTCCTGATTCCCTGTATCTCATTCATTCTGAGGGGATCTGCTGTGGTAAAGGTACCTCTGAATGAGGCAGACAACACCATCCGGCAGCTGGTGAAGAAGTGGATGTTTCTTCCCCAGAGAGCCAGCAATGGTGTACATCTCGCACAGGCAGTGCGGCGCCAACGACCCTCGAATGGGTGATCTGTGCAACGTTGCCGTGGTCACTTATGCCTTCCGACGTGCCCGGATGCCACAGTGAGGAACATCGTGGAGAGTGCTCTGCAGGATGCCGTCAAGAAGCGAATTGCCAGGACCCTCTGCAATCAAGATGTCGCCACATACCTGAGCGGCTTGCTGGAAGGTGAATTTGGAAGAGACGGGAGACGTTGCTTCATTCTGGACTCATGCCTGCAACGCTACGTGGCAACTGGAGAAGCGTATTGGTTGCCACTGGATGTGGTGCAAGGAATGCCAGGAGCTGGGAGGCCTGGTGCCACAGGTGAAGAATACAGATCACACTATTATCACTCAGAGAGCTAGAACCATGCTGGAGAGGACCCTGAAGGATGCCATCCGCTGCCAGTATGTGGAAAACCTGAAACGGAAGCTGGACCAGGGAAAGGCATTAGAGGTGACCTGCAAGTGGGATGCCAGCAGCCACTTCCTCCCCGGGGGCAGCTTCACTCGATTTGCTGTCTGGAGGTTCATCCATAGGGCCCGGCTCAACTGCGTCCGCCACAGGAATAGGGACAAGCGATGCAGGAAGTGCGGCTATGCCAACGAGACGCTACCCCACATCCTGTGTAGCTGAAAGCCCCATTCGAGAGGTTCGCAGCTCCGACACAACATCATCCAGGATCATCTGGCCAGAGCCATCCTGCCACCCGTGGGGAAGTTTGCCGTAAACTCCGCCATCCCCGGAGCTGACAGCCAACTGTGATCAGCCATCGTCGTCTTCAACAAGGACCGAAGAAGATTATTATGGTGGACGTCACAGTGCCATTTGAGAACAGGACCCCAGGCTTCCTGTTCTCGATGTCCGAGCTCGAAAGGTAGAGAAATATGCCTCTCTGGCTGAAACCTTGAGAGCTCAGAGTTACCAGGTCCAGACACACGCACTGATCGTCGGAGCCTTAGGTGCATGAGACCCCAGTAATAAGCACATGCTGAGAGAAAGCGGAATTGGTAAATGCTATGCTCGGCTGATGTGACAACTCATGGTGTTGGATGCCATCAGGTGGTCGAGGGACATCTACATAGAACACATCACCGGACATTGGCAATACCAGGAGGGATGAGCTGGAGTGCCGATGAGAAGTGCAGTTAGGAAAGTAACAAATACTTTTCTAATGGATTGTATTTTCTAAATGGACAACCAACCTAATTCTCAATTACTGAGGGACAATCTTCACTCATGGATATACTTTGCTAGTTGTTCATTGAGCATCTTTCATTCCGTGCACTGAAGGCCAGGATCCTGTGTGAAAAACGGTATGTGATTGTTTAATTAGACAGTATTATGCATACGTACGAAGGGCCAAATGAAAGTTTAATGGGTAACCTAAATTCTGGCACTTCCAAACTTCTGAGTGCTTGATTTTGCAAACTTAATGTTTTTCTACAGTAACATTTTTGTATTTCATTTTGAGTACAACTAATGAGGATGTTAATTTACAGCATCCAATATATATCCTTAAGTTTCTTGTGAAGATATTTACATTTTAATTTGTGAATATATTTTAAGAATTGCTTAGTATAATTTAATCTTTTTGTGTTCATCTTCAACTTGGCTATGTATTTTTGTTTGTGTACTACAGCTTTGTATCCTAATTAAGTGGTGCTTTGGTTTATCAAATTCAGGTGTTATGAATACTTTTTCTGCTGCTCAAATCAAGTGATCTGCAATGCTGTTTTTTTGTTGGTCAGGTAAAACTGCCAGTCCTCAAGCAGGATTTCAGTCTTTCTGCGTCATTAATACATTCTCTTCAGGCATTCGCTCTATTTTGTGCTTAGCCTCAGCGTGAAGGGAATCCAAATAATTTCAGCTCTTATGTTTTTGGAGAGCTAAGGAAGAAAAGAAAGGAAAATTATTTTGCAAAGGCAAAAATATTCTGAAGATTGAGAGCTTCTGACAAGCATTATTCCCACTTTGTTTATACATAATACACTTTAAAGATGATACACCTTGTGGAAGATGAGGTAAATGATTATAGAAATTTTTCATTTGTTCAGCAGTGGTGTCACGAAGCACTGTCAGAGTCTGGCTTCATTGTAATTTGGATCCAATTTAGCTTATTCTGGAGAGACTTTCAGCATCTTACATGTTTAATTTTAGAGCAATAGGTCTGATTTCTATATCTGGCAGTCACCGCTCTGCTCAGTAGGACTTCAGGGGCCTCATTCTATCCTAGTAAGCCCGTTTGTAGCTGAAGAAGTGGGTACTGTGTAGGCTTTCCAGTATTTTACTTTTTTGTATTGAAGATTGTATGCTTTTGCAGCTTACTTTCAAAAATTGAACCTGTCATGTTGAAAGAATGAAATTTTTGTCCAGCAGGGATTTTAATCCAATGTGTCCTGATTAAATTCCAGTTTGCATAAATACTTTAAAGCTACCTACAAATATTCTTACAATTTCAATTGGATATGATACTCGGAAATCTTCTAAGATTGTGTCCTGGATGTTTATACATTATTTTACTTGTTAGTTGCATTTCAGAGGTGTGTTCTGTGACGATGCTTGTATCTACAGTGGTCACGCTTGAAAATTTATTCATTGTCATAAATCAGTTACCTCCGTAATCTGCAGTATTTTCTAAGTATTGTGTAAATGAAGTATAGGAAATACCGCAAATTCTGAGGTACTCATATTTCTCTCTTAATCAAAACTGGCAAGTTTCATTGAGCTATCATTGAATAGTTTGTAAAGACTTGAGGGGCACTTGGGCTAAAATGATAACATTAGATTTGATAAAAGGCTGCTTTCTCATGGCAAGGGCTAGAGGACATATCTCAGGGCTCATACTACGTTCTTTCTTTTTTTGGGCATGGTTGACTACAAGGTGTGGTTAAAATACATACATGACAAAGCTGGTGTAGATGGCACAGGTGCCACAATGGTTTTAGTCATTCCTCTCCCACTGGACTCAGAGCATGGCGATTGTCAATTACTCTTCCCCAACGGCCCTCATTTGCAAATTCCCCCACTGATTCCATCCTGTCCCCCTTTCTCTTCAAGGGATGATGACACAATATGGGCTTCACTGCCTTCAGTATGCTGATGACACTTACTTGTTTATTCTCTACCTGTTCATATCCAGAAGGATGTGAAAATTCATTCTGGAAATCAGCATTTATATGAAGATCAGCTGACTCAGGCCAGGCAAGAATGAGTTTATGCTGGTGGAGGGGAAAAATGCTTTGAGGCAATATTTGGGTGGTTGTCCTGTTCAGTTTGCAAGTGTCCAAAGTGGAACAAAGTCTGAAGGTCTTGTTTGTCTTACAGTTAATCCTAAACCACCAGGCACTGTCCAATGGAAAAACAGCTTTCTTGCTAGGAAAATTTCTCCCCTTCCTTACTCAGGAGGGTCTGGCCTCAGTGATCCATGTGGGTCCTCTAGATTGGGTTAGTTTAATTCACGGTGTTTCTGGGTGAACACAGAGGAAGTGTAGATGCTTCAGCTTGTGCAGAATGTGAGCGCCTACTTTTTCAACAGGATGCATTTCTATAATCATATCACTTGTCCTTTCTTTGCTTCTGCTGGCTTCTTGTCCATGTTCAGTGTCAGTTCAAGATCTTGATCCTGATCTTGTCTAGGCCATAAATGGATTAGGACACAGCTGCATCTGCATCTTTGTCTGTGGCCTGCCAAGGTAGCTATGTTACTCTGGGACAAGATCTTAAAAAAATCTGTACACTGTAGGACAGTGGTTCTCAACCTGTTTACCATTGTGGGCTGCATATGCAACTCTGTATTATGTGGGCCACAGCCACACAATATGTATACTACCTGTATGGCTCTGAGGACGTCACATGGGCTGAAGGTGTGTGCCGATTGGGCCAGCATCGGGCCATAAGTTGAGAACCACTTCTGAAGGATCTCTTAGACCACATATCCAAAGTTACACAGAAAACTGCTTCCTTTATATACATTTATGCATTACATTGCATTTACTATGCATTGCACCACACATTTTTGGGACCTGAAGAAAGAGCTCTGTGTAAGCTTGAAATCTTGTCTTTCTCATCAACAGAAGATGGTCCAATAAAAGATATTACCTCACCCACTATATCTCTCTAACATTTTTGGATTGAATTGGTTACCAATTCCTGTGCAGCATGCTCTGTCTGTGCATTGTCTGCATGCAACCTACTCCTTACCTCATTTCTACATTCCTCACTTATCTTGTCAATTGTTATTTTGTTCATAGTACATGGTTTCCTTAGGTGTTCTCCCTCTTACCTTAGCTGGCTCAGATATTCTGTCTTTGTAGCCTACTGATCTATTTACTTATTTAGCACAAATGTTCTGTTTTCAGCCTAATGATTTGTTTACATCTCTAATTCTATTTTCCAAGAAATGAGGCCTCCTCTCAAGGTGTTAATTGCTCTTGTCAGGCCAGGCCTCAGCTATAAGGGAATGCTGCAAGAGCCTCTTTTTGGGGAAAGCTTTCCCACTGTAATTTACTAGATTTAAAAATAAACATCCATATAATAAGATCCTTGGTTTGTCACTCTGAAGCCTGGAATGTCTGAGTATATGTGAAATGATGGAAACAGCTACAAGCATGGTTGAGCATTCTTTCTGTTTAGAATATTGCCATCTTCAGTCATCATGGGGATTCACGATCTGCTACCTTCCAGTTTTTAATATCTCAGTTATTTTGACTTTAAAAATTACATCTGTGCAACAGCATGGGCTTTAATCTATAGTAAAGCATGTATCTATGCCATGCCAAGAGTCCTAGACCATTGTGATATCAGAGGTAACTCAACCAATCACCACCTTCACTATGTAGCTAAATTGCATGCAACCATTTCATTGTATATATGAGGGAGATGGCACAGTTAGTGCATTACTTGGCCCAAGTGCCACACATTTATGACAGCATTGCCTTTCAACTACTAGTACATAGATATACTACCAACACCCTGCTCCCCCCTGCACTGGTCACAGCTGTTGGTAGATGTCCTAAGATAGCGTGACTGCATCTATTTCTTTTTGGGTTGGGCACAGTTACCCTTTCCTTCCGTGGTTCTGGAAGCCCCTGACACAAAGACCCAATTCCAGGAGTTATGTGATCACTTATATAAAAGAATACTAGGCAAGGGAATGGGTATAGATTAGCACGCCAAAAGGGGTTGAGGAAACTAATCTCTTTTCCCTCTCCCTCCCCCCCCCCCAACTTCTGGAGGCACCCAAAATCTTTACCCCCACTTGAGGTCTCTAATACCACTGGTGGTGCACATATAGCTGAGATGCACTAGCATGGTGAGGTATGCTGTTTTGTATCTGCTCAGTCAGGATGTATGGTCTCCTAGGGTGCGTTGCTACTCGGCTACTAAGTCTTCACCTTCCCTCGGGATGCATGTGAGGCTAAGTCCAAAGCTCACCACTAAGTCTAGCAGTGACCATCATGTCTTTTTCTCCAAACTCTCTCACATCTCCCCCCAGGGCAACAGAGTTCTGTCTGTCTCTGTCTTTCTTTCTACCTACCTACCTACCTACCTACCTAGGTGCCCCTACTCCCAAACCCTTGACATATTGGTAAAACAAATATCCTCTTCCATTTTCTCTCACTAGGGAACTGAGTAAAACAGCAGATTCCATAAATCCCACTAAGGAGCTTTACATGTACATTTAATTTACCTGTGCAGTGCTTACATATGAAGGTGAGGTGAGAGGTGACCTCTTTCAGATATAGGTCTTACTTTGAACACCTGACTTCAAGGCAAGACGAACAGAAAAGTCAAACACCTTCAATCAGTTGAGGACATTTCCTTTAGCATTGTTTGAAATAATGACCAAAATAGTAACTAATACTTCATACACCCTTCCTAGAAACTGAAAATCAAAGATTAAAGTGGGGAGAGGATGCAGAAACCAAAAAGTACTTTCTACCAAAAAGGTAAAACTATTCATACCACCACTACATAATACCTTTACCTTCGTTGAAAGAACAGGCACCAAATTCTGCTGAGTTAACTGGGTGCAATGCTGATTGACTCGAATAGGAGTTGACACCTATATAACTGAGCAGAATTTAGCTTTCTCACTTTGATCAAACTCCTCAGAAGCATGTTTAATACATACCCACCAGGAATATAAGAAAACTTCCTAGATTTACTGCCCAAAATCACCACTGTGAAACAAGTTTATTCCTTTGTGAGCACACCAAATGATATTACTAGTCCCAAATGACTCTAGTAATAGTATTCTTAGGGAGGGACCAAGACATCCATATTTACCTATTCCTATGCTATCTATTAATTAGTATAGATGTTCAACCCAAAGAGGAATGTGCTGCTTTTAGAGCAATGTATATTAAAACAGGTCAAAGAACCATCTTCCATTGACTCAAATTGTTAAATCACAGTTTGTTAATAGAAATACAGAAAGAAAACTCTTTTTTTGCAGCAAAAATACAATCAGTGTTGTATCTTACTTTCAACACCATGTAGCCTCTTGGTACCAATAGAATGACACACATTCAAACACCAGACAAACGCAAGTTTTCTAGAGGTCGGAACGATTAATGTAATACTGAGATGCACAAGATGATATTGAGTAATACATGACAGATTGTGTTACCCTACTGGACACATTGCAGTGTTACACTACTGGAAGGTGGTCAGATAAACCAATTATCTTGGTATAAGATCCTTTATAGAATACAGTATTTTGGCAAGGCGACACCCAGGCAATGCCCTACATAAGGAAATTGGGTTAACAGAAATACAAGCTACTACAGAGCACAAAGTAAAATACATTTGCCCAGCTAAATTCTCTGCAGCTAAGTGAGCAGAACTCTGATGTCTGGTTGAGCTGAGAAAAGATGGATTAGGGAGCAATGGACCTCTTTCCAGAAGAAGTCAAAGACAATCATGAAAACAACAAAAAAGAGCAATTTTCTTTTGTAGTTTTGTAAGAGCGTCTCATGTTTTTTCCCTTAACTACAAGGAAGCTTATTACTGCATGAATTCCTATTTAAATGTTGAACCATAGCTATACATGAAAAATTAATTGCCATGGACATGACATGTTAATGTTGTAACATAATTATCTCAACTAATATATGGACAACTTTTCATGGAGGATTCTGTGCATGGGCAATCTGAAATACTAAAGCCATTTCTGAATTAATTTCACAAAAACTGCCCAGACAATTTGCTTAAAAGTTTCTGTAACACTTCACTCCTGATCTCCTGAACCAACCAGGGGCCGTTCTCCTCTTGACCTGCTGCTTACAAACAGGGAAGAATTGGTAGGGGAAGTAGAAGTGGGTGGCAACCTGGGCAGCAGCGACCATGAGATGGTTGAGTTTAGAATCTCGAAAAGGAAGAAAGGAGAGTAGCAAAATACAGTCTCTGGACTTCAGAAAAGCAGACTTTGATTCCCTTAGGGATCTGATGGGCAGGATCCCCTGGGAGGCTAATATGAGGGGGAAAGGAGTCCAGGAAAGCTGGCTGTATTTTAAAGAAGCCATCCCGATGTGAAGAAAGAACTGCAAATATGGCAGGCGACCAGCTTGGCTTAACAGTGAAATCTTCAGTGAGCTTCAACTCAAAAAGAAAGCTTACAAAAAGTGCAAACTTGGACAGATGACGAGGAAGGAGTATAAAAATATTGAGCGAGCATGCAGGGGTGTAATCAGGAAGGCCAAAACACAACTGGAGTTGCAGCTAGCAAGGGATATGAAGGGTAACAAGAACGGTTTCTACAGGTATGTCAGAACAAGAAAAAGGTCAGGGAAAGTATGGGTCCCTTAATGAATGGGGGAGGCAACCTAATGACAGATAATGTGGAAAAAGCTGACGTACTCCATGTTTTTTTTTCCCCTCGGTCTTCACAGACCAAGTCAGCTCCCACACTGCTGTCCTGGGCAACACAATATGGGGAGGAGATGAGCATCCCTCAGTGGTGAAAGAACAGGTTAAGGACTATTTAGAAATGCTGGCCATGCACAAGTCCATGGATCCGGATCTAATGCATCTGAGGGTGCTGAGAGAATTGGCTGATGTGATTGCAGAGCCATTGACCATTATCTTTGAAAATTCATGGTGATCGGATGAGTTGGGAAAAGGCAAACATAGTGCCCATCTTTAAAAAAGGGAAGGAGGAGGACGGGGAACTACAGAGTGGTCAACCTCACCTCGGTCGCTGGAAAAATCATGGAGCAGGTCCTCAAGGAAACCATTTTGAAGCACTTGGAGGAAAGGAAGGTGATCAGGAACAGTCAACATGGATTCGCCAAGGGCAAGTCATGCGTGACCAACCTGATTGCTTTTCTGTGATGAGATAACTGGCTCGGTGGATATGGGGAAAGCAGTGGACGTGATATATCTTGACTTTAGTGAAGCTTTTGATACGGTTTTCTACAGTATTGTTGCCAGCAAGTTAAAGTATGGATTGGATGAATGGACTATAAGGTGGATAGAAAGCTGGTTATATGGTAGTGATCAACGGTTCGATATCTAGTTGGCAGCCGGTATCAAGCGGAGTGTCCCAGGGGTCGGTTCTGGGGCCAGTTTTGTTCAACGTCTTTATTAATGATCTGGATGATGGCATGGATTGTACTCTCAGCAAGTTTGCAGATGATACTAAGATGGGGGGAGAGGTAGATATTCTGGAGGGTAGGGATAGGATCCAGAGTGACCTAGACAAATTAGAGGATTGGGCCAAAAGAAAGCTGATGAGGTTCAAGAAGGACAAGTGCAGAGTCTTGCACTTAGGATGGAAGAATCCCATGCACTGCTACAGGCTGGGGACTGACTGGCTAAGCGGCAGTTCTGCAGAAAAGGACCTGGGGATTACAGTGGATGAGAAGCTGGATATGAGTCAACACTGTGCCCTTGTTGCCAAGAAAGCTAACGGCATATTGGGCTGCATTAGTAGGAGCATTGCCAGTAGATCGAGGAAAGTGATTATTCCCCTCTATTCGGCACTGGTGAGGCCACATCTGGAGTATTGTGTCCAGTTTTGGGTCCCCCACTACGGAAAGGATGTGGACAAATTGGAGAGAGTCCAGCGGAGGGCAACAAAAATAATCAGGGGGCTGAAGCACATGACTTTTATGAGGAGAGGCTGAGGAAACTGGGCTTGTTTAGTCTGCAGAAGAGAAGAATGAGGGGGGATTTGATCGCAGCCTTCAACTACCTGAAGGGGGATTCCAAAGAGGATGGAGGTAGGCTGTTCTCAGTGGTGGCAGATGACAGAACAAGGAGCAATGGTCTCAAGTTGCAGTGCGGGAGGTCTAGGTTGGATATTAGGAAACACTGTTTCACTAGGAGGCTGGTGAAGCACTGGAATGGGTTACCTAGGGAGGTGGTGGAATCTCCATCCTTAGAGGTTTTTTAAGGCTTGGCTTGAAAAAGCCCTGGCTGGGATGATTTAGTTGGTGTTCGTCCTGGTTTGAGCAGGGGGTTGGACTAGATGACCTCCTCAGGTCTCGTCCAATCCTAACCTTCTATGATTTTATGATCTGAGTCTAGGTAGGAGAATTTGTGGGTTCAAATTAAAGGAGTTAAATAATTGAAAGTCACATGCTATTTGAATCCCTGTGTTAATAATTTTGTAACAATATAAAGGAAACTTTTAAAATATCGGGGAGTATATTGCCTTATCTGTTCCAAATGTTGCCCACAGCAACCAAGTCCCATGATGATCAATGCATTTCTACGTTGTCCATGTCCCTCATTGGTCTTGCTGAGTCACTTGACGCTGAAGTAATTGTGCATCATTGAGATGTTCCTAAAGAGCCTTTTGAATTTAAGATTTTGTTAACTAAAGCAACAGCTCATTATTATATGCTCCACTGTTTTTTGTTACCTGCAAAGCCAAATAAGAAAATACAAGTTCTTGCAACATATACTCCTTTCCGGTTTTTGTAGCTTGTTTCTTAGCAATTACTAGAAGCACTAGCATCAGGAGGTTTTCTAGTCCTGCAAAGCGACAGTGGATTCTATTTTTGTATCAGGTTGCTTTCAATGGGAATAAAAGACATACATTGATTTAGTAAACAATATTTTTTTTAAACAAATGTTTTAGAGTATTCGATACACAGGTGAATCTTGAGAAAAAGAGAGGCATTTGAATATCTACATGTTATGCCTTACTTTTTTTTTTAAACTGTTTTTGCAGGTAGATCACAAGATGGTAATTATTCCAAACTTGCGTTTTTATTTTCATAATAACATTAGATTTTTATTCAGACTTTGTATTGTTCATATGGTTACTGTAGATATGGCACCTTAAAATATTCTTCATTGTGAAATGCAGGACACAACAGTGAACACTAGGAGTTAGAATAGTGCAGATATTTTCAGAACACTGTAAGTAACTTAATTTTTATTCTAAATCAATCCGCTTTTCTCTGCTCCTTGGAATGTTTTTTTTTTTTTATTACTGGTAATAAAACATATTTTACCTAGGCTAAATCTTTAATGAGTGTTTTTGTTCTGGTTATGTAACACAGAAGAATTATTTTCTTGCTAATGCCCCTTAAAATTAATTTTTATCACTTTGTGTATAGTAACATCACTTGTTCACTTAAACATCTGAATTTCTTTGCTAATGAAGCATCTTGATATATAAAAAGTTTATTAATCCATATAGCAGGGTTTTTCTGCTGTTAATTTGGTGGTTGCAATTGATGGTTTATAAAAAGAGATTAAATTAATTTTAAATGATCAAGATCCTCAATTGAAAGGCACCATAGAAGGCTAAATATAAATATTTGTAGTTGTATCTAAATCCTCATAATAAAGGAGTGCTTCCCTTTCCTTTGATGTTCAAAGGCATAATAAGACTGAGAAATAATATTCCAGACCAAAAGAAAGCCAGAGAATAAGGATGGTTAAATCCAAAGCAGAATGAAGTCTTAGAAAGGGATCTCACAAAACTGGGTGAATGGGCAATAAAATGGCAGATGAAATTCAGTGTTAAATGCAAAGTAATGCACATTGGAAAATATAATCCCAATTATACATAAAGAATTATGGGGACTAAATTAACTGTTACCACTTAAAAAAAAAAAAAAATCTTGGTCACCCTGGATAGTTCTCTGAAAAAATATGTACAACGTTCAGCAGTAATCAAAAAAGCTAGCAACGTTACTGTGACGTTGCACTCCATATGTTTTATTGAAATATACTTAGTGTAAATATGATGCAACTGGAATATGCTTTATGCAAGAGGTCTCTTGTAAGGTATTATAACAAAGGTTATAACCTACTGAATATATTCCTCCTATTTGTATGCATGTATCATTCTTGTATCTAAAGCTAGAAATATGAAGTATAACTGAAGTCCTATTGTAATTATGCAAAGTGTGGGCCATTAATGGTGGGTTAGAAACTTGATGGTTCCTATTGACTAGGACAATTGGTTGTAAATGGTTTATTTATCTGCAAAGCTTCCTGTGTATGTGTGGGCCAACCCAGGAAGAATGGAGACTTACAGTGACATGTGACCATGTCTCATGATACTGGAATCCATCTTAATCCTTGTACTTTTCCATTGATGAGGCGGGGGTGGGAACAAGCACAGACAAAAGATTCCCCCCTTGTGCCAAAGCTATAAAAGGGGGTGGAGCAGGACAAAGGGGGCAGCGAGTCATGAGAAAACCATTGCTTACCACCTGAGATGTCTGCTGGATCTAACAAAGACTGTACCAGGGGAAAGGATTGGGCCCAGGCTAGGAAGAAGTCTAGTCTGTGAAAGACTTTTATTGGAACATCTCTGAGGGTGAGATATAACCTGTAATCAGTTTCTTAATGTATTAGGCTTAGACTTGTGTGTTTCTGCTTTATTTTGTTGGTGACTTATTTTGTTCTATCTGTTATTACTAGAAACTTAAATCCTACTTTTTATACTTAATAACATCACTTTAGTTTATTAATAAACCCAGAGTAAGTGATTAATATCTGGGGGAGCAAACAGCTGTGCATATCTCTCTATCAGTGTTATAGAGGGTGGACAATTTATGAATTTACACTGTATAACTGTGGGTGTCTGGGTGCTGGAGATAAGTGAAAACAGCTCAGCAGGTTACCTAAAGCCTGTAGCTTTGGGGGCGTGGTCCAGACCCTGGGTCTGTGTTGCAGCAGGCTAGTGTCTGGCTAAACAAGACAGGGTTCTGGAAGTCCCACGCTGGCAGGGAAAACGGACTCAGAGGTAATTTCAGTACATCAGGTGACAGTCCCAAGGGGATCTCTGTGACCGAACCCATCAGTTACCAGCCATTAGGAAAGGGATAGTTATTATAACACAGTAAATATAATGCTGCTATATAATTCCCTGTGGAATCTTAGTATTAAATACTGATTTACAAATCTTCCTATGCTTTAGAGCAAAGTGGGATTATATCACCTTTGCTTTTGTTGGCTGGGGGGTGGGAGGGGGAGTCTTCTGGTGAGGTGATGGTTTATTCTTAGTGTTTTGGAGCTTTGGGAAAGCACTTCTTTCCTAACGTCACCTATATTTGAAACTTTGGATATCCTAAGATTCCAAAACTAAGGTTCTTGTCCATAAAGGACTTTTAGTTAAGAGAAACTTGCTGTTGGGAGACTAAAGTTACTAAACACTGCTTACATAAACAGGGGTTTCTTCGTGGGTCAGGGTCAGGATGCTTGGGCTTTCAGGACTTCTGAACCTTTAGATCAGGGGTCTCAAACTCCCGGCCTGCGGGCCATCTGTGGCCCGAGAACCTCCCCAATGTGGCCCTCAGGGCTCCAGCAGTTGTGGTGCTGGGTCTTTCTCTTGGTCCCACCTGCCACCCCTGGGCACTCTTCCCCTCTTCTCCCCCTCCCCCCCGCACGATTTACAATGGCTCGGGGCCCCACTGACCACCGGCAGTGCAGGGGAGCTGAGCGGTGTATGCCTACTTGCTCCATGTGTCTGCTGTCCCCTCCTTGCGTTCCCAGGGTGGGGCGGGGCTGTACCTCCATGCGCTGACCCCGCCCCAAGCGCCCCTGTGGCCAATGGGAAGCTGTGGGGGCGGTGCTTGGGGGGGGCACCCCTTGACCCCCTCGACCCCCTCACAGAGCCTGCATCCCCCTTCCCCCACACTCCCTCAGAGAGCCTGCACCCCTCCTCCTAGAGCCTGCAACCCCCCTCCTGCACCCCTGCCCTAGTCCAGAGCCTGCACCCAGCACCCAAACTCCATTCCAGAGCCTGCACCCCGACCCCTTCCCCCACCCACAGTCCCTCCCAGAGCCCAACCTCTCATCCCTTCTGCACCCAAAGTCCTTCCAAGAGCCTGTACCCGAAACCCCTACCCCAGACCTCCTCCCCCACCCAAACTCCCTCCCAGAGCCTTAGTCAGATTTTTGGGGGATGGGTTCTGGGCGGCATGAGTTATGACATTGGCCCGCTGGGAGGATTTGAGGACTGGCACTGGCCCTAAGGTAAATTGAGTTTGAGACCCCTGCTTTAGATGAAAGATGGATCTCTCAGATGATTGGGATCTCTCAGTAGAAAGAGAACAATGAACTGGGATTCTGCAAACGTTTTTTTATACAGATTTTTCCATTTAGTTGTTTTTTGAGGGGCTGGTCCACTTCCTAAAAAGAATCACTTTGTTGCCTCAATTATCTTTCCATTGGGCAGTCCAAGATATTGGGATGTATGCATATCTGATTGCAAACTGTAAATTTGTCCACTTGATAAGTCAACATGTCATTTTATGTTTTTACCCATCCTGCAGATGGCAGAAAATGTTCACCTTTCCAAGGGTTTCCAGCCTCTCTTTTGAAATTCCTTTATTTCTTCTTCTGCCTTGTTAATTAAAATATATATTCACAGAATTTATTACAAGTCTTGGCTTAACTCTTTGTTGCTACTTGAACCGTTTAATAGAATGTAATTAGTGATGTTCAGTAAAGGGTGTAACTTTTTTTTCTCTGGATAATAACATTGAGCTATCACGGTAAGTACTAAAAAACTGGAAGGGGATATGAAGCAGGTTTAAGGCAGCTGCTGAAGTATGTTGGTTAGTGAGAAACTTACACTATGAGTGGGTTATTTCTGGGCTTGGCAGAATTTGATCTTTTTGGTATAATCTGTCAAAATTATATGTCTTTATTTTTGAGCATTTTATTTTTATCGATTTAAATTGTAATAGTTGTGGGAAATTGTGGCGTGTCAGATAATGGGGGGAGGATCAGACAATTTAATGACAGACCGGGAGATTCAAAAAGTTAAAGCTTTATAACTGTTAAAACACAAATGTCAACATCATATGTCAAAATATACAAAGTAAAAAGCCTTAATGTGATCTGGTATGCCAATTACCAGATTCCTACTAAGATGAACATGTGATGGCAGGGAAAGAACAAAAGGGCAGAAATCCACTATCACAATGGAAACTCTAGTCAATAAGATATTACTGTTTGTTACAAGTACAATTGTAGAGAGGTTAGCAGGGGCTCATCTCTCTCTGGGGCAGCGGGAACCCCCACTGCCTCACTAAATTCGGGAGGAGGCCTAGCAGGGAATTAGTCCGGCCGCAGGAGTCTTCCTCCACGGCCTTCGTGAGGGCAGAAATAAACAGTCAGCCCAGGCCCTAGGTCAGGGCGGGGCAATGGTGAGTCAGGTGCTCAGGCAGGGTCTGAGCAATAACAGTATATAAACAGTGAGCCTAGGTCCGAAGGCCTGGGAGAGGGGGAGACTACCACCCGCGAGTTGGGGGTTGGGGCGACGCAGGCCCTCCCACTCCACTGTGTTCCAGCCTGGGGCCCTAGCAGCAGCAGAGGACCCGCTGCTGCGTCAGTGGGGAGCCTGGCCACAACACACTGACATGGGTTCTGGCAGTGTTGCAGCCAGACTAGGGTCGGCTGCCCCCCAGGCTACTTCCGAACTCCCCCTCTTGAGGTGCCTGAGTCAGGGTGGTGTCCTCAGGGGTGTCCAGCATCATGGGTTCCTCGGGATAACTGGCCTGGGGCAGGCTTGGCAACTCCTCTGGGTAGCTGGCCTGGGGCAGGCCCGGCTAGCCCTTGGGTCCGCCGTAGGTCGCTGGTATTTCCCAACATGGAGGTAGGCCGGAGGCGTCTGGCTTCCCTGGCAGCTGCTCTCAGTCAGCTCTGGGTTTGGGCCTTTATATTTCCTGTGCCAAGCCTGACCCTCTGGGGGGCGGGCTCAGGGCTTCCTGGCTCTGCCCACTCTGGTGTCCAGAGGGGCTCGTCTCTCTCTGGGGCGGTGGGGACCCACACAGTGATCAGTAACTTCTGCTTAGCACTTTCAACCAAAGCACTTTCAAGTCATTTTTGGGATCATGTAGCTTACACAAATTCCATGGAAGGATTACTTATATTTTGCTATTTATTCACGTTTGTTCCAATTTATGGTACATGACTTAAGTGTTTGTAGGTCCCACTAGACTTGTTGTTTTTGAGTACCTAATCACCCCTAGTAAGCGGTTAGGAGTGAATGAAAATTTTGGTATAGGTTATAATTACGTTAAACATACCTGATGAATGACTCTGACACATGAGTGGAAATTGGTTTTTGATATGGTATTAAAGCTGACCTTCAAGTTTAAGGTATCAAATTTATTATTTTGTCACCTGCACCTTTTCTACTTGTCAAAGGTCTTAATATGAGTTTTCTTCAACAAAAGTTAACAAATATTTATCATGGAAACTACATACTTTGAGTAACCAAAATGGTTCTAAATAGGTTGTAAAACTTTAAAGAAATTTTGTTTTGCAAACTTAAGAGTAAAAAAAAACACACCACACATCAGAATATATTTTTGTTATATTTCTTTGTTTTAAATAACCTGCAATATTAAAATAATTTTCTTTTGTCCTGTTTGATTTACATTCTTCAGCTTTTATTTTAGTTACTTATTGTGATATATTTGAAAAGGGTTCTTTAAATGTAAGCTGCTATTTTTCAGTTGATCCCAACTTTGGAAGAAAATGATAGTTCATGAGCATGAAAACTATAGGAATAATTGGTTTAGGAATCAGAATTTAGAATTCTTAACCTTCTTTATAGGTGAAACCATCATAATGTATAATTATGGATTTTGTTTTTAATTCACGAGTAATTCAGAATTTTGTTTCTCTACTCAGCGACAAGAAATATTTTCTGCCATTTCTGTTTGAAAAAAAGTCAAAATATGACCTTTTTAAAGTCACCTATTTTGTAGTCCTATTATACTGGTCTACAATTTTTGAGAAGTCGTCTGCTTCAGAGATAAAACGTGCTATTTATTATGTATTTTGATGTGCTGAATTCAAATATGACAAAACAACTGATTGGCTATTGTTTCTAAGATATTTAAGCATATGTGTGGGGCCCACCTCTTGTCCTGATCTCCAATTTTGCAGCCAAAATAAAGGTGATAGGTTTTCTTAACCATAGTGGTTATACTGCGCTTTTGTGATGCAAAATTCACTTCACCACAAACATAGCAGAAGTTATCTGCACTGTTCACACAAGTACGAGGCATCTCTGCTCACTTTGGCAAAACAGAAATGTGTCCCTTTGCAAAATCAAACACTGACAAATAAGAGAGCACGACACTATGATTTCTAAAGCTGATATAGGGCAATTTGTTCAGCAGAGTGATGTAAGCTTTGTTATGATTGCATCATCCATGACTTCTAGGAATAACATGATTCAATTCATATCATGTATGACGCAATACCAGCTTCAGATTGCATCATTCATTGTTTTGCCTAAAAAGCAAGTACTGTCCAAACCCAGTCATAGATTTATTCATAGATCCAGTCAAAGATGTATTTTAGTCATTTCTGGTTTAAATTGAGATCCCTTCCCTTTATAACTCACTTATCCTCCGCCATTCCCAAATCAAGGGTCGTATATACTGACCCAATAGCATATCTTGAAAACTAGAGCCAATCAACAATTTTAAGCATCATTTTCATTCTCAGTGACCCAGAATTAGTAAAGTTTGACTACATTTATTTCAGAAGCATTTTGGCTGTAGAGCAGTGTTATTGACCAAAGAGGAATGGATCAGGCGGCTTTGGAGCCTTTAAACACAGTCTTAAATTTACAAGATGTAGGTTTCTTCAGTAATGACTTTTTCCTCTTTGGGTGGTTAGCAGTTTTTAAATGGGTATTATCCTGCTTGTAGACATAAATTGCTTACAAAACTAGCTTAAGTATCATTATGATATACACTGCAGATAAAACTGTTAAGAGTTTGGATCAATTGCCACCCTCCACTATGTGAAAAAGCTTTTGTTACTCAACATTCACAGTACATTTGGAGAATGAATTTTCACATGCCTACCTTATATATGATGAAAATGAAGCCGTACTTCTACGTAAAAAGGAAGTAGTTGTTGCTTCTCTTTGTCAGAAGGCCAAGACCACAGTGGATACAAATTTGTAAACAGTAGTTTGGGCTCTTACTATCTCCATTAGTTCTACCTCCTTACTCAGTATTACTGTTCTGTGTTCCCATTTTCTCTATTTCTGGAGGGGAAACTCACTCATTTTGCTAGGGAATGTTAAATCAAAATATTCCTTGAATATTTTTCTCTTAAAAGGTTGGACATTGCACTATCCAGTTTGCTATCAAACTGCTTATTGTTGGACTCTTATCAAGGTTTTGTTAAATATTGATGTGAAACTATTTTGTTTTTTTACTTCATTTCACAAGAAGCTTTCCTGGTGAGAATGTTTGAAACTCTGCTGTGAATATTCAACAAAGGTAGAGAAAATATTTGCACTTGTCTAGTCATCTGTGAATGCTGTTGATAGTTAAATTATTGAAACCTTGTGGTGAATTTTGCTGACAAGCACAAAACAAATACAGGCTGATATACTTTCCTGAAGAATGATCACTTCTAGATTTGTTGATGATTTTCTTGTTGCAGTTTTCTTTTTTACTGAGGATGGAAAGGATAGCACTTTTTGTTGTAAGCTATGGAATTCAATAAACTTCTGTCAGGACAGAGGGCCAACATGCTCAATATTTCTTGACTTGTAAAATCTTTTCTGAAACAAACTGTTTTTTCCCTTTGTACACTAGAAATATACTTCATGGAAACAAATAATTGAAAAATATTTATGGGCACACAGTTTGTATTAAAAGGAAACTAAAATGTACACAATATTAATGAGTCATGTTACTTTAAAACATGCAATAACTGGAAAAAAACATGAAAATAAAATTTCATGTGTCTTTGCTCATTAAATAGCAGGATGGATTGATTCAAATAAAGCAATTTAAATCACCAGTTTTAATCTTGTTTTGCACTTTGTTATTTTCCTAAAGAAAAGTTGATTCTCATTGGCTGGGAACCATTAAAACATATTGATTTGCAAATAAATATAGCCTTTATGCTTATTTAGTACTTTTGTTAACCAGAAGATATACTATGTCTATATATGCTTTCTGAAGCAATTATATAACTTAACA
Organism: Emys orbicularis; assembly: GCF_028017835.1. NCBI lineage: Eukaryota > Metazoa > Chordata > Testudines > Emydidae > Emys > Emys orbicularis. The sequence goes on from NC_088683.1 coordinate 300,072,662, forward strand.
TACATTTATCCAGATTCTTAATTTTTATGTCTTGCATTAGAAAAATGGTCAATGATTAGTTTCTTCTTTGCTGGATAATTAATTTTTTTCCTTGTGATGTGCATTAAGTTCTATTTGGATGGAAATTTGAATTCAATTAAAAATGCACAAAAACAGCGTTTTAATTTTTTTAGTTAAATAAAGAGCTTTATCAAAACGTTTTGTATTTAAAACTGGTTTATTAACAAAGAAATATTACCTGTAGTTAGTGAATTAAGTGATTTTTTTTTTTTTTTTTTCCCCTGGTTACTGCATTCCTCAAGATTTCAGAAATAGTAGATCTCAGCCTCTCAATTGGATTTTATTCATTGATTGGAAGGGGAAAACAAGCTGTGAGTGAACTAAACATTGAACTGAATTATTGGAATAAACTGAAATGAGAAAGCATTATCTTTGTCTGCTGAAGAGGTTACTGCTATCAAAAGCTGGCTTAGCACTTCAGCAAGCTCTGGTTCCAGGTGCTTAGCCAGTGACTTCTACACTGTCAGTGGTTTGACTTTCTTTAAAACTTTGGCAGTAAATGTGCTGCTTAATATTTTATTTAATTGGAATTATTTTAATACTATGGTAAGTTGCAATCTGAACATAAATTGTCATAATTTCAAATAGCTTTATTTTAAAAACATAAATATGTATTTAGTTTAAATTTTAAAAAGTTTGATTAAAAAAACTTTTTGTCCACGATGTTATATAATGGAAGATCAGTGCAGAAACGTGAGGACGACTTAGAGTTTTCTTAATCTAAACCTTTTACCGTGGGATAGCATTTTCATTAAGTTTGCAAGTATTAAAGGTGGACAAAGTTTAGGTTCACAAAACTCTGTATGTGATACCACTTATTTGTCTTCATCTGGAATTGCAAGGTGGCTCCTTCAGGCTGGTATAGAGGAAAAATTGACTGAATATGTACAATAGTTAGTTTGGGTATGGAATTCAATGTTGATGCTAAGAAGCTAATAACCCATGATAAAGTTAAAGATTTCTACTTATATTAAGTGATTCAGTGTAACGACAGTCCACGTTTCAAGGTCTCTAAGCATTATTTTTTCCAGATATCTTTCAGTTGGCAGTGTTGGTTGGAAGGGAGGAGTGGGCCTAAGGCTTTGTATTGATTACTCCTTCACTTCCCCACGTAGAAGTAATTGTAGCTATATTGTACTGCTTTGTGTGTAAATATTTTCATTTGTGGGCCCTTTTAATTCTAAAATTATAAACAAAACGTCCAGTTTAGCAAGTTAAAACTAAAAAAGGGAATGACAGTGGTTTTAAATTATGCAAAACTTGAAAAGCTTCAACTAACTTCATTCACGAAGCCCTGTTTTGGCCTCCACATAATTTTGGCTTAATTTTCAGATCAAAACAAGGTTCTATCGAGTGTTCTCTGAAACTGAGAGTATATCTAATTATTTTCAAATCTCTGCTAATAGTTCTTGACTTGCCAATGAATAAAACATTGAACTAATTTGAAAACTTAGTTTTTGCCTGGTTTTTGTCTTTCAAAAATGGCATACTCCTACCACTTGAAACTTTCCACACAACTAAATCTCGTGTTACTTCAGATGAAGAAAACATTGTAATCAAGGGAAGGTTATTAATTGAGGTATGGTGACTAGCTTTAGGCCCAGTAATTCAATGGAATACTCCCAGTATGAGTGTGGTGCCACTTTTTATTTGTTCATGAGTTAGGTTATTTCTGTAGCTAATAGCGCTTCTCAAATGATTGAAGCTTGTGTTTTTGTAGATGGTGAACCAAGTTTTCATATCTGGCTTAACAGAATGCATATCTAATCCATTAGACAACTGCCCCTCTTACTCAGATTGATGAGAATCTGCATGGGGATGATGATGATACTTAACTACCTTTTCTTAAACAAAACAAAATATGTGTGAATGCATGTTACCTACTTCAAATAATAGTTCCTATGCATAATTTTATTATGAATGTTATCTTTTAAAACTAATTGTACAATATTTTTCTCAAGAAATAGTTATCAGTGGATAAACATGTTAAATGCTATTTTCCGCTTAACAGTATCTCAAGGGAAAATATTGAAGTAAAAAAAAAAAAAAAAATACAGATCACCAAAACAATGAATAAAATTACTTAAAACTATGGTTCATCATAATTTTTTTGTTGTAATGAAATATGCAGTTCTTTAAATGATACAGTAGCTACATTGTTACTTTTAAGCACATTTTTTTACTTTGGGAATTTTGCATGTTTATTTTTACATCTTCCACTATTTGTTCCATTCATATAAGTGAGTCAATACACAAATTACAGTTTTTTGTTTTTTTATTGCAGTAGCATCACGTTATGCCTACACAACTGCACATTAGGCCTAGGTCTGTGTGACCCACGTCTGCAGACTGTTTCCAAGCCCACGCTTGAGCATTCACACTGTATTGAAAACTTAGGCCTCACAACTGTGCTGGTGCCGCCGTACTGTACTATGCAGACCTGAGTCAGAATTTCAGCTTTTGTGGGCATACGCTATTGTATTTTAGGGTTCCTTGCAAGCTGAAATGACTCTAGGGGTTGGTTCACAGTGGGTTGTGGGAGAACTTATCTGTCTGTCCTGCAGGAGTTGACCCAGAAGTTTTTTGGGTGGTTTTAGCTTGCCAACTCATCCACTCCAACCACTTTGTGTCTGCATGCCCCCAGCAGCTGGGGCCATCAACATGGAACCCAAACTGGTGGTGGAACTTTTCCATCTCATGCTATCAATCAGTTCTATTTTAGGAATCAGGCAAAGCATATGTCAGATGCAGGTGGTGGTTCTGGTGGCAGTTTGTGAACTGCCAAAGGCACCTCTTCGAAGGGGATATTGACATGCCAGCTGCAATCCAGCTGATGCTGCTCATGCCTGTAACATTAGCTGCCCATTGCTCCTATGTAGACCGATGCTTCTGAAGTAGGGCCACATGCACAGACTGGTGAGATCACATAGTCATGTGGACTTGGGGTGACCGATACTGGGCCCAGAACTTTCACATGAAGAAGCAGAAGTTTGTGATTACCTTGCCCCAACCCTTTAGCACCATATGAGAGAGGCGGCTGTTGTTCTAGAAGCAGGTTGCTATAGGATCTGGAAGCTGGCTACACCAGACTGTTACAGGTCCATGGCCCAACCGTTTTGGACTTGGCAAATCAACTGTGGGGTGGTTGTGGCTAATGTTTGTGAAGTGATTACTCAAAGGTGCTGGGCATTACAAATTGTTTTTGAAGTAATTACTGGCTTTGAGAGAATGGGCTTTCCAAACTGTGTTGGGGTCATTGCTGGGACACGTGCCTATGGTTTTGCCCTCTGCAAGGAGCATAAGTACACAAACTGCAATGGGTACTACTTTATGGTTAGGCAGGCCCTGGTCAACCATAGGAGCAGATTAATGGACACTAATATGGCGTTCACTGGAAGGGTGTTTGATGCCAGGTTGTTCCTGAGATCACGACTTTATCTTTGTGGAGAAGCTGGGACATTATTCCCATTGAATGACATCATAAATGGAGTCACTGTCCCCACTGTTATTCTAGGGGACTCTGCTTGCCCCCTGTTGCCATGGCTTATGAAACCATATCCTGATTTCAGAGCCCCTGGCCAAAGAAGATGGAGTGACACATTCTCTAGCTGTAGGATGGGGGTGGAATGTACATTTGACAGACTGATATCCTGCTATGCATGCCAGTATCATTAAAGCAGTCCACATTATTATAATGTGCTGTGTTCTGCACAATGTCTGCGAGGACAAAGTGGGGAACCTTTTCACCAGGAGTGGACTCAAGACACTGCTGGATTTCTGAGCCAGTACACACAATTAGACAGTGTACCTGTTATGCGTGACTGGTGCTGGCCAGGTACTGCAACTCAGTTTAGGGATTATTGTGATGACAATTTCTAAGTTTTTTTATTATGAAAGTTATTGAGTCTGCACATGTGATGACATTCATTACAGTTTGTGCCACTTCTAACATTACTGTAGCCTTGTGTGCAAATTCAAAATTATTTTACACGGGTATTTACATGCCAATGTAAAAATCAGAAAGGAAGACCATCCACCATCAAAACTCTCAACACAATAAATAATGCCAAAACAGTGAAAAGTGCATGTCCCCAAATGACATATTGAGCTTTTCCTGGGTGTCTCCTGTCCCTCTGTTCTTCTGGCCTTCCTGATGCACTTAGTCTGGGAAGGCTGTGACTGGCCTGGAGGAGTGCATGTGGTACTTCTGTTTGTACTGTATGTTGTTCATTGTCTGTGACATGGTCCAGGCAGCCACTGAATTGTCCAATGGCTGCATTGTCTGCAGGGCATGGTAGCGTAGAGGGGACTCGTGGTGTGGGGGGTGGAGCAGGAACTGAAGTGGGGCTTGCAGTCTGGTAGCTATGAGCTCAAGTAATGGCTTGAGGAGCACAGCAGAAGGAGCTGTATCTTCCTTCCTCAACCTTTCTTCTTGGCGCTCTTCCCAGTGTGTGTCCTCTGTTTTCCTGACACCCTTCTTGCATCCTTATCCTTTTGATACTACATGTGGTCTTTCTGCAACACTATCTGCAGATTTGTTTATCTAGAATCTCTCATTCAAGGGTGAAAAGATACTTTTTATCAGTGGGCATTATTTATTCACATACAAAACATCAGCTTCAGATGTCCTTTGGGACAACATTGAAAGCCATCAGACATCATGGTAATATAATTCAAAATTCAGTTGAAATGATTACTACAGCCCTTTCATTTTTCTGGGGAGATGGGTGGGACTTACAACTGGCCTAATCAATAGCTGTGGTTTTCAGTCCTTCCAGGCAGGGGAAGCTCTAGAGAAATTCAATATTCTGGAGGTCCCTGAGTGGGAATGTGAACTTCTATTCAAGTCCAGTTGAGGACACCCATCTGTGTATGTTGTGCAGTTATTTAGGCACCTAGTGACCAGCATATCTTGTAAAGGAGGGGGCTTGTGAGTAACAGAGGTGGCCCTAGTAAGTATGCCCTGCTCCAGAATATAACTGACTATCTGGAGTTCCTACTCTGAAAAGTTTTGCTTTCATCACCAGCCACAATGGATGAAAATTCGTGGTAAAATCAACAAGATGCTGATTTGGCATGGAGATGCAGGACAGGCTTCTTACAAGTTCTCTATGTCCATGCACAGAACCAACTGACTGCCATGGGACCTCGTAACACAGACTGACAGCCACTCTCTGCTTTTATTTGTACTTGCATGTTAAGGCCAGCTATGGACCAAATACACATTCTGGTTTTATTTGGACTCAAACAGCCAGTTAGGAGGGGGACTCAGTTTACAGGTGGTGTGAGTCAGTATGGGCGTAGCAGATTTTTAACATGCATTTTATTTGACAGGAGGGATACATGAGGCTATTAGTTATGGAGCCCCAGCTCATAACAATCAGTGAGTAGCTAGTTTAAAAAAAAAAAAAAAGAATTCATAGCTACTTGGTTAACCTTTTTCTTTTTTGCTGTGTCCCTTTTGACTCTCGTGTCATGTCAGAGGGGAGGAGGGGACGCTAGGGGAATAGCATGAGTTTCACCCTGAACCGAAACATGCCAAATCCCTGGCTTGTATTAATAACTTAATAGGGCCATAAGCTGGAAATCCTTTCCATGTATTAATAAATACAAACATGGCAGAAGAAACTTACCAGGGTCCGGCTCTGGCTCTGGTGATTGCCTTTATGCTGGTTCTGCAGCTTGCTGCTCCTCGGGGCTTTCCCCAAATGACTCCTCTGAGTATCGACCCAGCATGTGCTGTAGCTGCTCCGGTGGCATACTCTCTTCAGTTTATGGCCCCAGCACCAGGGTCACTGCCTGCCATTCATCAGGCAGCTGGTTTTGCTTTGTCAGTGACTCTGACTGAGGTGTCATACGGGTGCCATCCCCCCAAGCAGATTATCATGCACCATTGGTTGCATACTGTACCTGGTTGAATTCCTCGTAAAAGGCAGGAAGATGGAGTTCCCAGAAATGCCATTTGCATCTTTGACTTTGTAGTAGTGTGTCTTCAGCCACTTGACAAGTTGTCTGCATTGTTTTGTTGTTGGGTTGATCCTCAGTGCTGCCAACTGCTTGTATACAACTCTGTAGTTTCTTGCTGAAGTTGTATTACTTGCTTGCCTTGTACCATAGGTTAACCAGAATCTGTCAGTGTTCCTCTGGCCAGCTCTCTGCATACTTGATGCAGAACTATTTTACACATTAGGGTTGACTGTGTTTCCGGTTGAGCAGTCCGCGTGGAAATGAAGGGTTAAATGCCAAGCAGCTGCATTAGAACCAGGAGGTTGCTTCTGCTTCCTGGGAAGCAAATGGGAACTTTTGGGCTGGAAGAGCTAGGAAACGCAACTCTTGGGGATTGTGGGATAACATTGGCTGGCTCTCCAGATCTGAGTCTGGCAACCTGGACTTGAGATGCGTCCACACTGCAAAATGCCTGGTCTCTTATCTGTGTCACAGTGGGGCTTCGGTTCTGACCCCACCCTCTTAGCAGTGTTTGTGGGCTGGAGTCCAGAGAGGTCCCTGGTCTGAGTCAGACTGATTTCTGTGTGGATGGAAGGAAGGCTTGGCTTTAAACCTGAGTCAGAGCCCAAGCTTCGTGTGCTGTATAACATACCCTCAACGGTCTTAATCCAGATGTCATTAACTATTAATTTTCTTATTTTTAAGTGCTTGTTTTTGTAAATGATGTAACTGAAAACTGGTTCATTTAAACAGTTAAAAAAATATTTATTCTTCTATAATGGGGTGCACTCTCACGTCTCGTGAGCGCCCCGGTCGAGTGTGTGTGTGCGCGCCTGCAGTTTTTTCTTAATTTCCTCCGCTCATGGTGTGGCCGCTGTACTCGTCAGGCGGATCTTCAGTGACTCAGTCCTCTGGCCGAGTCACACACAGTGCATGTGCGAAACAAAACTTTTCCAGGGTACCTTGTCCAACTGGGCCTATCCCAAAGCCTTCAGTAATGTCCTGCAGCTCTTCCTGGACTCAGTCCCATCACAGTCCAATAGGGCCTATCCTGGTACCTATTGGTGTGTCCCTGCAGCCCTTCCTGGGTTCAGTCTAATCAACAGGTCCTATCTCAGTACCCTAGGGTATTGGGTCGTTTGGGTGCAGCAGGAAGTTGTGTACTGAAGTTTAAGGTGCTAGTTAATTTTTTTTTTTTTAATGGATTGGCAGCTGGGAGGAAGATTGTCATATGTTCGGGGATCAATTTTTAGATGAACATATTGCGTTATTCTAAATTTTAGGAAGAGTAATAGTGAAATGAAATTTTTCTGTTGGTGCTTTATCTCCAGAATTTGTCAGTAAGTCACTTTTCTTTTTAAATTAAATGCGTTGTTTCATCTTAAGAGTTTCTTTTTAAGTATTTGAATCAATGTTAAAACAGCTAGCAGAGAACTGCTGATCTTAATGTTAGATTTTGAGATGGTAAGAAATATCTGCTCATATCTAAGAACCAGCTTTAATCTTTTTAATTTAAGTATTCTCTTCAGCCATTGCTTTAATATAAATGAACTTCACTCTACAAATAATATATTCAGTGAACTTACTAAAAAAAAAACTGAGACAAGAAAGGAAAAGGAGAGCATTATCGATCTTTAACAGAAAGTGGTAACTCAAAATTAAAGGGGTCCACTCCTATTTGTTTCCACTGGAATGGGGTGGGTGAGTGGATTTCCAAAATCAGTTTGCCAAAATTAGTTGCACAGTTGAATAGACTTCCATTTTTTTGAAAGGAAAATCATTTAAATAATTTGTATAGTAATTAAATAAAAACAATACATGTGTGACCAGAGATTTCAGTGCTGGATTTCTTTGCAAAAGAGAAGCTGTGATTTTTTTTTTTTTTTTTTTTTTAGTGCAAATTATGTATAAACACTTGTTGCTCTCTTTTTCCTGCACCTCAGGTTATCCCTTTGTAAAAGCATGTGCCATGGTTCATTTTGGAATTTTTTTCGGAAAGCATTGCACAGAATTAAACCTTCAGGATTAGCATATTCAAAATCCTAAATTTAAATCTTAGTAGTTTCCTACTCATATTCAAAGAAAATGCTACACAATTGCTTAATATACAGATTCTTACATTTATTACAAATGTACAATGTAAGCAATAAATTAAATATTCAACTTTTTAAACAAGCTCTTAGGCAGTAACTCCTTAGGGAGAACACAGTGTTGCAGGCTTTCAGAAACTTTTTCTGGTTCTCTTATGCATATCCAGGGAAGGGAATTAGGGTTTGTAACAGCTGTATCACAATGCAGGTTTTCAGTATCTTATCCTAGAGTTCTTATGTGGCCCCCATTACCATAGTAGCTGAGTGCCTCACAATGTTTAACCAATTTATCCTCACAAAACTCCTATAAGGTAAGGAAGCACTAAATGGAGAACTGAGACAGAGACTGAGTGACTTGTCCAAGGTCAAACAGGAAGTGTGTGGCAGTGTCTCATGAGTTCCAGCCTAGTACCCTCCCCACTAAACAAATCTTCCTCTTTGTCACAGTCCTGGTTTAAAAAAAAAAAAAAAATCCCATTGGTCAATCACCAGGATGCTGTTTTGGGCCCAAGATGATGGGGCCGTGTGCATTTAAGCTTCCTGTGTTGGAGTAGAGTCCAGGCACTGCCTGTGACTTTGGATTTTTAGGTACTCTTTTGAGGTGTAGTTCCTCCATCTAGCACCCACTTCTAAGAGCTAAGATAGTGCAGTCCAACTGCCTAGGCTGTGACTAGGCTCCCTCAGACTTCCCAGTTACTTAAGCACACCCTTTCCCAAGCTTGTGAGCACTCTGGTTTACACTTTCCCCTCCAGGACCACACAGACTTTGCAATAGTTCCAAAACTAATCACTCTTTAATTTAGATAGCATGAGATATACAGATATTAACAAACTAATAAAACATCTATAGGCCAGCTGTGCCTCAGCAGTCTTGAGTATTCTCTGGGATTTGGTCAGTCCATTAGTGTGTCCAGGATCCCCAGTGAGCACACAGCTTTTCCTTTGAATCATGGAGTCTGTCTCTTACTACTTGAGTCAGTTGCCTTCTCCCGCTTCTGACCTTTTCTCCCCACCTATCTCCTTCACGTTCTTCTACCCAACTTTCCGACACATAGAGGCATACAGTGATACAGGATTTTAATAAAAATAACCACAATTCATAAATTTATATATACATTGCACAACTATCGCACTTTCCTTAACCCATTTTAATAGTCACACAAACATGTTATTTCTTCTTGATCTACTTCAGAGATTAATATATAATGAAGCCTGAAATTATCTATCACAAAACCAAGGAAATGAAAAGTTAGAGCATCTAATATGACTTCTCCATCCACAGACGCACACCTGACCACAAGACCAATCACTTTATAAGACAGACAGTACACTACAATCTTAAATCTGCACCAGTTCTACATTCTCCCCCCTTGCCATAAATTCCCAGACTTTACCCAGGCTTCCCTTACAATCTGTTTTGCAAAATCTCTCATTCTCACAGACCACCTTGGCTTGTAGCCATTGATAGACCTATCCTCCATGAACTTAACTAATTCGTTTTTGAACCCAGCTAAACTTCTTGCCTTTAGACTACCTCCCAGGGGAATGAGTTCTACAGGTTGAGTGTGTGTTGTGTGAAGAAGTATTTCCTTATGTTTGTTTTAAACTTGCTGCCTATAATTTAATCAAATCATCCCTAGTTTCTGTGTGATGTGAAGGGGTAAAATAACAGTGCCCTATTCTGCATGCTAGTCATGATTGATACAGCAGTATAAAATCTCCTCCCTTAGTTGTCTTTTCTAAACTGAGCAGTCTGTCTTTGTAATCTCTCCTCGAATGGAAATTGTTCCATACCCTTAACCATTTTTGTTGCCCTTCTCTGCACCATTTCCAATTCTAATTAGGGCTGTTGAGATTAAAAAATAATAATCATGATTAATCGCACTGTTTAATAGAATACCATTTATTTAACTATTTTTGGATGTTTTCTAAATTTTCAATTATATTGATTTCAATTATAACAGAATAGAAAGTGTACAGTACTCAGTTTATATTTTTGATTACAAATATTTGCACTGTAAAAAAGAAACAAAAATAGTATTTCAATTGACCTCAGACAAGTATTGTAATACAATCTCTTTATCACGAAAGTTGAACTTATAAATGTAGAATTATGTACCAAAAAACCCAACAAAAACTGCACTCAAAAATAAAACACTGTAAAACTTCAGAGCCTACAAGTCCATTCAGTCCTGCTTCTTATTCAGCCAATTGCTTGGACAAACAAGTTTGTTTACTTTTGTGAGAGATAATGCTGCCCACTTCTTGTTTACAATGTCACCTGAAAGTGAGAACGGGCCTTCACATGGCACTGTTGTAGCTGGTGTTGCAAGATATTTGTGCCACATGCGCTAAACATTCATATGTCCCTTCATGCTATGACCACCATTCTAGAGGACATGCATCCATGCTGATGATGGGTTCTGTTTGATAACGATCCAAAGCAGTGCGGACCAACGCAAGTTCATTTTCATCATCTGAGTCAGATGCCAGCAGCAGAAGGTTGATTTTTCTTTTTTGGTGGTTCAGGTTCTGTAGTTTCTGCATTGGAGTGTTGCTCTTTTAAGATTTCTGACCGCATGTTCCACATCTCGTACCTCTCAGATGTTGGACGGCACTTCAGATTCTTTAACATTGGGTTGAATACTGTAGCTGTCTTTGGAAATGTCATATTGGTACTTTCTTTGCATTTTGTCAAATTTGCAGTGAAAGTATTCTCAAATCTAACAATCTGCTGGGTCATCATCCTAGACTGCTATAACAAATTAAGTATTATTAGTGTAATTTTGTTCTTCGTTCTAAAATAAAGTTTTGATTCTCCTAAATACCTGTTATCATTCTCTGTGTTTTGTAACCATAACACACTTGAAAATGTTAGATACCATGAATATTTGGAAGTCTGGGTCTCTAATCCAATTTCTGGAAAACTCTTGATTACAATAAAGTTGCTAATATGTAAGAGGAGTTAATATTACAAGTGTGGGACTGAAGCTGTTAAATAAGTCTTGTCTAAAGCCCTATTGAATTCATAGCTATCATAGGGCTGAACCTGGGTTTGTGAGTGAGTGCTTGCTGTTTGAAAGAATTCAACAGCCTTCTGCTTAAAATTCTGGGCCTGCATTCTTCCTATAAGAGGAGTATTACTCAGATGAAGTAAAAGAAAATGGTATTATGTTTCAAGATAAAATTCTAGTAATGTTATCAGAAGTAATTTATTAGTCAAAAAATTTACTAATGAGAGAGTGTTTAAAACATGTAACAAACTCTTTAATTCACGCTTTGCTTGGATTGAGAAAGAATAAGTATTTTATTAGAATCCATTCTCTATGCCAAAATATTTATCAGAGCGTGATGCCTTTAATTTTTTTGTCTTATGTACCAAAGAAAACATTTTCATTGTTTCAGAAAGTTTTCTAAAAATATATCCAGAAATACCCATATGGATTCAGATTTCGGATAGAACTGCAAACTTGATGAAGTGGCAGAAGGAAAGGAATGACTGACAATGATAGAATCTGAGATTTCCCGAAGATCCTGGAACCTTGCATAGCTAATACACAATACTGTTTTTACTCTGAATTAAGGAAGATTTCTTAAATTTTAAAATTTGCCCAAAAAACAGGGCTTGGTGGCTAGCTTCAGAAAAGCATGCATCATATCAATGTTCTCTTTGAGCTAATCAGTAATCCCTATTTTGCAAATGATCTCGGAATGAGTAGAGTTCTTCAGGATTATTTCTGCTGAATTTGGGGTTCATTTGTTTTGATTTAGGTTTAAATTTTATTATTTTATGTTGTATATCTGTGAAGGCTCTTGGCATGTGCAAAAGAACTGATTGAAATGCAAAGCAATTTGGGGGACAGACTGTCTTCTTGCCCTGTTTACACAGCACCTAGTACAAGGCGGTCCTGGTCCGTGTCAGGGGCTCTTAGATGTTGTTATAATACAAATCATAATAATAATTCAGTATCTGAAATACTGAGATATTAAAAATATACTTAACTGGTGTCTTCTTTTTTTCTCTCTCTTCTAGTTGGGTTGAAAACTTTGGACATGAAGGACTGGGATTGTTGCTGGATGTTTTAGAAAGACTGGTTGAAACAAAACCGTAAGGACGCTTTTATGTAAATCTTGAATTTTGTGTAATATATGATTACATTGTAATTACAACTTAAATTTTTTATATCAATTCAGTCAGGACAGAGTTGTGAAAAGGAGTCAGCATAAGATCATACAGTGTTTGAAGGCCTTTATGAATAATAAGGTATGTGATTTATTGTTACTCAATAATTGAGTTTATTCATAAGGTAGTCTATGCTACATTATGATTTAGATACATGGATTACCATGGTTTAACCTGAAGTGACTTTATTTGCTTAGATGGTTTTCAGATATTATATCTGAAAGAAAACCACTGTTATGTTTCAGCCCCTTAAGCCCAGATCCATTAATGTGCATGGATTGTGCTGTACACTCAAACCAAATATTTTGATCCAAGTTGAAATTTGTGAATCTTGACAATTAAACATAGTCAATAAGTTCAACTCTTTCAGTTGCTTTAAATGACAAGTTTAATGTGGAAAAAGTTATTTCAATATCCAACTTTGACATTGTTTCTTCTGTTAGGATGAAAGCATCCGTTCCATTTCATTCCTCAGCATGAAGCTGAGTATCTGTACAACATGTTTAGCTAATAGTTCAATGGATTGATTTGTATACTGATTGTAAAGCTAAAAAATTTCAAGACCCTCATTTAATTTCTTGAACAGTGTACATGGTTTCAGAGTTTAAGTACACAGCCTAATCACCTGTAGTGGTTTTAATATAAAATGTAATTTCCACTAAATTTTCTTGAAGAAACAAAGAATACAAATTAACCCAAGAGGCTAATATTTAGCTACTGAAATCATAATGGCCTATTAAATATAGTCATAATTCAAACTCCTAAGAAAATTGAGCTTCTCTTTTTCTGGGATGCCGCATCATTATCCAGAGATTTTCCTATTTGTTTAGCATAAGTATTCCTTTTGCACAGTGCTAGGAACAGCTCTTCCAATTTGTCATGATACTTCACGTTGGTACTACTTGTTTTTCATGAGGCCTTTTGCATTACTGTCAAATGTCTGATCCTCGCTAGTTTCATACAAATTTATCCACCTCCCAAACCACACATCTTTTAGCCATATCAACCCATGAAGCCCTGGGGTCTCCTCCTCATACCCTCTTCTGTAGCATTTCAGACAGGTTTACAGATACCTTGGGAAAAAGGTCCTGGATCTGCCCTCACACTCTCTCTGCTTTGATGGTTAAGTCAGCTCCCTTACGGAATCTCAAATTATTTTCAACTAAGCGTACAATAATCTTTTTACATAGTTACTTCCTGGCTGCCAAAGAGTATAAGAAGAGCATCAGGATGCCCCTTCCATGCCAGCTCAGAATCACCTCACCACTGATGCCCAAATGTGAATATCTAGGTAGACTGGTTTCCTCCCTGAGGTACAAGAGCTCAATACTTTGCCTACAGATTCAAACAGCAACTCTTGTGATCTGTTTGTTTGCTCCAGGAAATTGGATAAACATCAAAAATTTAGTATACTAACACCATTGGTCTTTCAGTCTCAACTGCGGCCACACATATGACCTGTATACATTCAGATGCCACTGACCAAGCACCTGTATCCCTGCATCCTAGTTGATTCCTGTTGCAATGCAGAAGTCGTTGCCCGGATCCAGAGTGAATGGGACCCAAATTCACCAGGAGGGAATCCTGACTGTGTGTCTTTGACTGCCACAAACTGGAATTGGATGAGATAACTCTCGTGAAGCAATAATGGCCATGACCAGCCAGCCGCAGTTCTGTATAAGTCCCTAATGCTTTCCCACCTTCATTCAATAATATGGGCTCACTTTGTCTTTCCTGTTCTGTCTTTGACATTTCAGGATCAAGGTGACCGATCATTTGCCCCACTATAAATTCCTAAACTCTGATGCCTTATTAGAAATATCCTTTATAAACAATCCAGGCATCAGTTCACTGTTTCTAAATACTCCAAAAAGTGCTAGTGGGAATGTGACTTTAAAGATGTGTCCTGTCTGTATTGACATACTTATTGAGGAACTCCCATCAGATCCCAAAATATCTGAATAATGATGGTTCCTTGGGGATGTGACTGGGGCCCCAGGGGAGCCAGGCAGAGATTGCTCAGCTAGGGCAAATTGCAAAGAATGGGGCAGATGACCCCCCAAACTGGTGATTATTCTAATGCTTAGATTCACCAAGCCAGCAACAAAACAGCTTCTATAATATCTTTCTGGTTACTCAGAAGCCAAAAATACAGTTCCCTTAAAGCAACCCAGCCCTGAGCTCCCACCCAGACAGCCAGGTCACATATGATGAGGATTACTGAAAATTTTGTTCATCATATAAAAGTAATATCAATCCCAAAGGATTGGATACATTACCCCTCAGGTCAATGAATATTTCAGACCTTACCCAAATACATGCTTACAGCCAATTCTTATCAACTAAGCTAAGATTTATTAAAAAAAGAAGAGAGAGAATTGGTTAAAATATCGTTGTACATACAGATATGAATAGAGTTATTAGGTCAGTTTCGTAGTAGAAATGGTGAGCTTTAGAGTTGCAAAAAGCCCTTTTAGAATTAGTCCATAGGTTACAATCCAATGTTTAATATCCGGGTGATCCAAAATGGAACTGGAGACCTCAGTCTTGCAACTCAAACTTCCCCTGATGAAGCTTAAGTAGATCTGAAATGAAAGCATCTGGGTCCAAGAGTTTTTACAGATCCCTGGCATGCTATTGTCAGCTTCTTGACAGCAGGTGTTCCTTGGATGAAGAAGAATAGTGTCTTTGAAGCATCCTCCTATTTTGTAAGTATCACTGGTAATTAGCTACATGGATTAACATAAGGCAATTGCCTATCTCCCATCATTTACAGGTAATTTACTATATGCTTCAAAGAGAAATGAAGACCGTGATATCACTACATTTACAGTTCAGTTAAATGTTAAGATCTCCTTTTGATCTCTGAATTAACAGAATACAGCGATAGACAGGAACTGTTAGGGGTTGACAATGTAACCAAACAATATGTATGTAAACACTCAAAAAACCACAATCATTATATACTAATATGTCTCTAAAGGTTGAATCTGGGTCAATTAGCCTGCAAGTTGCTTAACCCTTTCTTGTCCTGTGTCACAGAGGGTCTTCCCTAGGAAGATGGAGAGAACCCTTTAATAGGTTTCTAACTAGAACACCACCACAAGGGTACAGATAACCTGATATTCTGCTACAAAGTAGTAAATTTGTTCCAAAGTGTAGTACTTTTCATTTGTTGGTATTGAATTTCA
Organism: Emys orbicularis; assembly: GCF_028017835.1. Classification (NCBI taxonomy): domain Eukaryota; kingdom Metazoa; phylum Chordata; order Testudines; family Emydidae; genus Emys; species Emys orbicularis. The sequence goes on from NC_088683.1 coordinate 300,088,132, forward strand.
CCATGTTGATTTCAGTTCTATAGTTCATCAAGGTAATTTTGAATTCTAATCCTAATTTAATCTAAATCACATTTCCCTAGTTTACTCATGAGACTATCATGTGTGACTGTATCAAAAGCCTTACTAAAATTAAAATGCATCATGTCTACTGCTTCCCCATATTCACTAAACCAGTATTCCTGTAAATGAAGGAAATTAGGTTGGATTGGCATGATTTTTTCTGGACAAATCCATGTTGTATATGTCATTGTCTAGGTGCTTACAAATTGATTGCCCAAGAATGTATTCCAGTGTTTTTTAAGGTATCGGAGTGAGAACAACTGGTCCATAATTCCCTGGGTTGTCTTTGTTCTCCTTACCAAAGAAAGGTACTGTGTGTGCCCTTCTCCAGTCCTCTGGGATGTCACCTACCCTCCAGGAGCTCTCAAAGATAATTGCTAATGCTCCCAGGGTTGCTTTTGTTAGTTCCTTAAGTACCCTAAAATGAAGTTAGTCAGGCCCTGCCAACTTGAAAATATCTAATTTATCTAACTATTCTTTAGCCTGTTCCTTTCCTATTGTGGCTTGTATTCTTTAATTGTGTTAAGCATCTGGTCCCAATTGACATTGACCTTGATGGTGAAAAGTAGGCATAACATCATCTTGGCTTTCTTGGTATTATGCTTGATTAGCTCTCCTTCCCCAATAAGTAGGGGACCTTTGTTTTCTTTTGTCTATCTCCTGCTCCTAATGTATTTATAGAACCTCTTCTTGTTGTCTTATGTCCCTTGCTAGATGTAACGCATTTTGTGCCTTTGCCTTTCTGATTTTGTCGTGATACGCTTGCTCTATTTTTTTGTATTCTCCGTAGCAATTTGTCCATGTTTCCACTTTTTGTAGGATTCATTTTTCAGGTCATTGTAGGGGTTGTGAGCCTTGTGTTGCACAAGTATAGACTATAGCAGCTCTTCAGTGTCTTCACATCTACATGAGGACCAACAATCCAACTGTTAAGAGGGTTAAGAATGGTCTTTTAGAAAATAAATTAATGTTTTCTTTTATCTTCAGATGTTGAAAAATAACATTCCTAAGCAAATTTTGCTTTGGGCCTTTTAATGTGTTTCATTAACCTCTTCAGTTATTCTTAACAATGAAAACTGCCTGGAAACATCAAATTTCCCTATTAAATATTTAATAAACAGTTGGGAAAAATGCACTACTATATTGTAATGATGGTTTATGCTTGTTTGTAAATACCTGTACCATCTGACAAGGACTCAAATTGATATTTAGTGAATTTACTGTACACCAAATTATAAAAATAATAATAATAAAAATATATGGAGATATACCTATCTCACAGAACTGGAAGGTCATCGAGTCCAGCCCCCTGCCTTTACTAGCAGGACCAAGTACTGATTTTGCCTCAGATCCCTAAGTGGCCCCCTCAATGATTGAACTCACAACCCTGGGTTTAGCATTTACTGGAATATTGTGTGCTGCATTCAGAGGTTTTCAGGGAATAATTAGATTCTTAATATCTCTAGGCAAAGAGGTAAAATTAAATCTCTGATTGAAAAAAACTTTCAATCCCCAGCAAATTTGTGTTGCAACCTTATATGGCTGTTACTATATCACCCTATGGATAAGTGTTTTCTGTGGGAACACCCAGTTTTCTTTTCCAGTGATGTGGTGTAGTGTAAATTATTCTGCATATCCTTCATATTCTTTCATTACTGATAGAAGAAAAAGTTTAAATGAAACATAACTTTGAGGACGATACAGTTAATTCATATTCTGCTACTGCTATTTAGAATTTATTATTTCTTCAAAGTTTTTGATTAAAATTATGTTAATTTTGTTACAATTCATTTTTATTTTTTTTGGATTTTGTGAACCACATGATTGATGACAATCTTGGTGTCTTTTTTACGTCACTCAATATTGATTAACTTGATATCAAAGAGGACTGGAGCAAAAATTTTCATCTATCAGGCATTGATATCCATGATTCTTGCAGAAGAAAGAAAAAAAATTCTTATTCTTTACTCCAGCTTCAGTGTTGGTATTTCAAAATGCAGAATTTGCAGACTGAAAATGCCACTTAACAAATTCCATTAGACCAATATGTCAGTATCGTTCACATTTGCTATTTCTTAAGTTTCAATTTTGCTTGCATGAGTTTTTAAAACTTAAGCCTTCATTATCTGTTGATGTTACTTTAGTATGGGTTGGAAAGAATAATGGGAGAAGAAAGGAGCCTTTCATTGCTGGCCAGAGCAATTGATCCCAGACAAACTAACATGATGACTGATGTTGTTAAACTCCTGTCTGCAATATGCATTGTTGGAGAGGAAAACATGTAAGTATACAATAAATACAATATACCCTTTTAAAACTTCGAATTGTATTTAGATAGTCATTATCTATTGAATAAGTTTACTGAAACCTCCATTTTTAGAAAATCTTAATTTCAAATGTATTAATTTTAGAACTGAAAGTAAATATCTTTACTGTTACCACCACTTTGTCAGATTTAAGTACCTTCTTAAAGTTTAACATTTTTAATGTGTTCTTATCACTAACAAGTACACCGTAATTGGGTTTCCACATGTCGGAAATATGAAGTAACAGCATGTTAAAATGTTAGTTCCTGAAAAGTGAATTAATAATGTCTTGCTTTTTTACTTGTTGGCTATAGGCACATATTTCTTAAACAAGTAAGTTCATACACTTCACATTAGAATTCTGTGTTAAAAAGTGGATTAGGATTTATGTTAGCGGGAAACTATTAGTTTAATTTAGTTATTGACAGCTAATAAGGAATTTATTAGTAACAGCAAAATTTACCACCATGGGGGAGGGAGTTGGAGGAAGTGGTGCTGGGAGATGGGAAAAAAATTGACATCCTTCCTCCCCCCCCCCCCCCCCTTGTGTTAGGTTTTTATTGTTTGTAAATTTCCTATTATGTTTCAATAGCTAAATTAAGCTAAAAGTTTCCTTCTAACAAAAATCCCATTTTAACACAAAATTACAGTTTAAAATGTATAGCCCTGCTTTTCTTTAAGAAATTTGTGCCTGTACCCAACAGGTAAAAAAGCAAGGGGCGCATGTGAGGGAGATTACTTATCTGTCCCATAAATGGAATTGTCTTCTAATTTCCTATAGCCTTGAAAAAATTTTGGAAGCTGTAACAACAGCAGCAGAAGAAAGGAACATTGACAGATTTTCCCCCATTGTAGAAGGCCTCCGGGATAACTCAGTTCAACTGCAAGTAAGTATTCTTTCTTTTATGAAGAGAACTTTGACATCAAAACAAAAATGAAATATGTATATTCGATGCTGAATTTTTCATTAGAATGAAATGGAAGCTATCCAGATTAGGTCAAGTTTTGAAATAAAAGCTATGTAATTTAAGAAGTGTAGGTTATTGCTGAAGCAATTTTTAGGGATAAACCATCTTGACACTACACAACTGTCACCATACCTCAGAGGGTCACAGCTCACCCAGGAAATGGTGGTTATTTTACCATCAGATATACCAAGCCAGTAACAAAAATAATCGATTTCACCACACTGGTTAACAAAAAATCAAACAAGCTCCCACTCCCTGTTCTAGGTTATAATGGACCTGAATTTCTAATATGAAAAATAAACAGGACCCTGCCTCTCAAACTTAAAAAAAATTTTTTTTGGACACCATTATACATGATAAAAAAAGACATAAGTCCTTGGATTTTCCTTTGCAAATCAAAACATTTTCACCCTTCAAAGGTGGTCTTAATGTACAGTAAATGATCAGTTTCTCACCTGTGTTCCTTATGTTAATCCCATATAATATCTATGTACCAAGTAAGGATATGGTCCAAATCCATCTTTTCAAAGTTGTCACCATTGTGCTGACTCTCTCATTGCTACTATGTTTGACAAGGTAAATAGCTTAATAGGTGGCAGATTTACCAGCGAAAGATACTATCTCTCAGTCAGTGGAAATTAACCCTTCAGGCTATAGGGCACTTAAAGTTAGAAAATTGTCTTCATGGGAGTCTGCTCTGAGTCTAGACTGCATAATATTTTAAAACTACTCAGAAGCAGCTGCATCTGCATTCAGGTTTAAAAAAAAAAAAGAAGAAAAAAGAAAAAAAATGTAAGGTTAAAAATGTTATGGCAGTTGTCTCCTTGTGTGTTGCAGATAATATTTTGCATGAGGTATATTTTAATGCTAGCTAGCTATGAATTGACAGTGTAAGTTTGTCGTCTATCAGATGAAGGGAAATGAAGGGAGGATGTGGATGACTTTGTGGCCAGTGTAAAACATTAGTTTAAACGTGAGGCCATATATTTATATACAAAGCATGTATTCCTTATTAGGTTTGGATAATAAATCTTGGCCCATATAGGCAATCCTCTGCACCTTAATAGCTAACATTCAGTATTCACCCTGCTACAAAAATGAGTTGTCTAAAATTTGTGATGAAACCAAAATAGGCTGTGTAATAAGATGTGTTTGAGCAAATTTGGCAAGCTGATCTTATTTCACTAAGATTGATTCAAAAAGGTAGAGCTTTCACACAAGTCCCTCTTTTCTATAGAGGGGGCTTGGATGCTGCAGAATCTTAACCAACATAGACAGATGCAATACTGTGCATTGCAGAGTTCAGCAATGTTCCTGGATCCCCTGAAGCTTTCTGTCATATTTACTAGGACCTGTCGGCCCCTTATCCCTGAACAGGATTAACTAGACAGTTCTCTTAACAGCTTGGAATAGGAAGTCAGATACCCACCTGGCCAAATGAACCTTCCCGGATTCTGTGCACTATTTCACCCTTGATTGATCTGGTCCTATGAGCCATGAAACTTGCTCAGATATTGCTTCATCTAGGCCAGGCCAAGACATCCTAGCTGCAGCAGTTTGGGTCTTCTCAGTGTGGTAGGAAAGACCCTTCAAATTTCTCCAGCCATCCTCATGGTGCAGTCATAAGATGCAAATGTACAGATAGGGAGAGAAATCAGTGTCCCTTCAAATCAGGAACTGACTGGAAGGTTCCAAAGACTTTTTTTGGATGCGTGTGGGCATGTGGTCACCAGTGGGAGGAGGCTCATGTTCCTATTTGTGGCTGCTGTCACCTTAGCGACCATAAAATCTTGAGTATGGGAGGTTCTGCCAACTCACAGGAGTGAGAATTCTGCAAGATACCTTCAGAAAAGCAGAAGTTTTCCTTTTCATATTATTTTTAAAAATTAATAGTTAAATTAAAAATACTTTTTTAGGGTTTTATCAGTCTCATAGTATTAAACATATTGATTTTGTTGAAGATATTGCTGGTAAACAGGCACGGTTCCCCACTAAGTTATCTGTAGCTGTCCTGTAGGCTTGAACCTTAAAGAATTCAGTTTGTTTTTATTCATCATCTTTAAACTACTAATCAAAGGTTATACTAGACATTTCTGACTTAAAATATTATGCTCATTTCATAGAAGATGAACTTTGCTCTTATTGAGTTCTTTAAAGTTTTTTTTCTTTCTCAGCAGTGTTAGTATTGAAACTAATGTAACAAGTCATATTAATGTCCCATTAGTGATGTTGCAGTTAAGACACTTTTATTTTAAACCTTGTATAATGGTTAGAATGTATCCTGCACGAACCTTGTACGTGAGGCTTCTGTAAGCATTTCTGTGTTCTGATGCTAGATGTTTTTAAAATTGCAGCCAGTATTTGGAGTGGGAATTGCCACAAGAGGATTGGTGCCTACAATCCACCAACTAATTTAAAAACCACAGTAATTGTATGAAATCTGTGTTAATGAATGTGCCAGACTTGACACACACGATTTTCAGAAGGTGGAGGGGAGTGTAAACCAGCAGCATGTAAGGAGCAAGAGAGAAAAGGGGACCAAGGACAGGAGGCGTGAGCGCTTTGACATGTTGTCTTTAAGTGTCTGAGAAAAGGCTTCTCTGCTTAAAATCTGAAGTGAGAGAACTCCTTTTCCTAGGACGTTTCTGAAGGATGAAAACTTGGCTTACTCTGATTTGCTCACAGCATGAACCAAATTCCACTGGCATTTGAACTAAAGCCCCCATGGTGAGAATTTCTGCTCATACAATCACTGAATCATTGGTCTGTTGCAACCACTACTTTCAGGTGCTTATTATGAACAAATTAGCCTTTCAGCTGAAGCTCCATGTTGATATTCTGCTTTAAATAAAACATTTTTAGAATTGGTCACAATGCATTCAACTACTTCTGTCCCTCTTCCCAATACAGGGAGCTCCTTGGGATAGACTCAGGAGTCTCCCTGTCTTTCCACTGAAGTTGGAGGCAGCAGCTGATTGCTGTTCCCTGCCCCACATCCAGCGATTTCCTGTAGTGGAGGTTGGAGACTTCATACATCCTCTCCAGGGCTGGGGTGATGCAAGTGTGACTTGGTTTTGCAGCAAGGACTGTAGAAGGGCAGGAGAAGTTAATGAGGCATTAGCACTTTCAGTAACTGTAGAAGAATTTCACCTGCCATGCTCCCAAATACACATTCTAAGCCTTAATATGTTTGTTAGGTGGATGGTGTGGACAGTGTGGGTAGCAAGCTGTTGAAGAATCTGGCAGAGATGGGTGAGGCAGTGGTTCTGGCATGAGGAAAAAAAATACAAGCTGTGTACCTTTTCACGGCTTGCATGTATGTTGTCCGCCCTGTCTATTTTGATTGTATACTAGGGGAAGTATACTCTCATTTGTTTGTACAAATCCTCGTTAGCACAACAGGGTACTGATCCTGAATCAGGACTTTGTGCTACCACAATAATAGTCAAATTAGAAAAAATGTTGCTTACGGTTAGTTGAGAACATTTTCAGCTACTTTCCCCAGCTGTGGTAATTAACCAACTACTTTATTTTGAATATCATAGATTCCTAGGCCAGAAGTGACCATTGTGATCATCTATCTGACTTCCTGTATAACACAGGCCATAGAACTTCCCCCGTCTTGTTCTAAAAGCTTAAAGTTTACCCTCATGCATAGTTGGAGAAGCAGAGGGAAGAGTTCCTCTGGTGGCAGGTGGAGGCAGCAGCTCTGAATCTGGGCCAGGCTTTAGCCTCAGTCCCCAATCTGTGGTCTCTTACATTGAGGAGGAATAATAAAGAGGTTGTTTTCAGTTTTACTAGTTACTTCGGTTTCTCTGTTAGTTGGGGCCCAGGGTGTATATCATAACTGCCCCATGCTGTCTCCCAACCACACACAGTATGCAGTTGTGTATAATATTAAGCACCCACCACAATCCAAGAACTGTGCTTTGCTTAGCAACTCATTCTCCTGCTTTGGGTTGTGTGCGGGCATGTCTGATAATCATTCCTTTGTTGTTCTGTTATACACATTCTAAAGGAACAGTTTTGGAGTCAGTAATTACTCATTTTCAACAAACTTGTTTTATTTAGGAGACTGTTTTGCAAAACAACAAATGGAAACTTGTTTATCCATAACTTCTACTCCTGCTCTGGGACTGTTGGAAAGCTCGTGTGTTTCAATGACCCTGAGATCTACGACAGTGGGAGTTTCAACTCCTGGAAGGGTGACCTAAATCTGACAGATGAAAGGGTAGGGAGCAGATAAAAAGCAGTCTACTGGTCTTCCAGGTTGGGGATTGAACAATAGGCAAACAACCTATCCTTTTGTAAGAGTTAAGTTACAGGTAGCCATTCCAGCAAACAGCATAACTACTATTGATTTTTGGGTTAGGTTACAGTTACAGCATGTGATCCAAAATCTTCCTAGTGACCTCCATTAGGATCCATTCAAACACCCAGTGCCTACGCTGCACCAACCTACATTGTGGCTGCTACACTGAAATCAGAGACAGAACAGATGAGAGAAATTATGAAAAAATCTAAATGTGAAATTGTTCTGTGAACATGAAACCTACGTAATAGTAATAGTAAACGAATGGAGTTTATGATCTGACACAGACATATTCCCCAAATGATTACACTAGCCTTTAAATATTCAAGTTAAGGTGGCAAAGTTATGGCTTACTGGTCATCTTTGGTTTAACAGATCTGTATGCAAGCTCTGAATTTCTTATTGCTTGTTTGTAGTACGCTGGTGCCTATTAGTCATTGACCAGGACCCCATTGTGCTATACAAACACACAAGAAGAAGACACTCCCTGCCTTGCAGAACTTACAAACTATGTAAAAGGCAAGAGACAACATATAGCTACAGATAGAGAAAGGATGTATAAGGAGACAATCAAGCAAAATTGGTCTGCATGATAAACAGTGATCTTAGCACACCTTAGCCTAACTGTTGTCAAGCTTTTTGTAGGCATCACAGCAAAGGAGAGTTTTGAGGAGGATTTGGAAGGTGGATAATGAGGAGGCTTTGTAGGTGATACTTCTGAGGAGCTCTTCCTAATCATGAATGGGGCAGCATAGGAGAAAGCGCACAAGTGCTTGTTAAATTTTCAGACAAGCAGGTGATGGAGGTTGGCATCGTGGGCTGATTAAAGGCAGAGTTAACTTCTCAGAGCAAATGAGAGATGATCAGTAGAGTGGGGTGTGATGCTGTGTATAGGAAAGATGACCATTTGTATCATTGTTGCTACCACTGTTGCCAGTTGCAACAAATCTTATACAAAATATGTCATGTAAGGTGTGACTGGAAAAGTTATGATTTGGTAAGTATGATTATCTTGTTTATATACACATATCTTTGAATCTGAAATTATGAATATTGGCTATGTATTTGTATCTTATTTTTTCTGCATGTGAAATTTACCAATTGCCAATTTTCATCGTGTCATACATTTTAAATATATATTCACATGTACAGATTTCAATTTACATTAAGTTGTTAAAGCATTTTTTGCATAAAATCCCTAATGCATTAATTCATCAAACACTTTAAATATTGAGTATAACTTTACTATAAACTCTCTCTTAAGATACTGTTACTATGGGTGAAATGATCTAGGTTTTTGTATAAAATTGCAGCATTCAGGAGAGAAACAGAACTGAAATTAATTATTTTATGGTTACATGCCAAATATGTCATATCTCACTTTCTTATTTGGCATCTATGGCTTATTTTAATTTACCAAAATCTACTTATCTTTAATAATGACTTACACATGACAGATTACATTTAAAACTGTAAAATGTGGAACATGCTAAAAAAGTAGGTATTCAGATTTCAGTAAAGCCCTTTTAACATTAAAATATATTGAAAACTAAGAAATACTATAGTCTATTTTCTTTTTCTGTTACAGGTAGCTTGTATGCAGCTCATCAATGCTCTTGTAACATCTCCTGATGATCTGGACTTCAGGCTCCACATCAGAAATGAATTTATGCGCTCTGGATTGAAGGAGATATTGCCAGTAAGTAGCTCGGTAGTCTCTTTGCATTAATATTTAAATTAGTGGACTACCTGAGTTGGGGGAGTTGTATGAAATGCAAATATTATACTAAGTTTGAGTATTCAAGGGGTTAAATATGAAAAACCGTTTTGAAAGAGGAATGAAAAAAACTATACGTTATCTAGATGTATTAAATCAACACTAATTTTATGATTTTAATGATAGAAAATATAGAACAGCATGTTGTGCAGATACATTTTTATTGAATAACTAATGTGAGTTCTTGTAATGTTACAATAAAATAACATAAACCTGTGAAAGTTACTCAGAATTGAAGGGCTTGTTTACATGTGCAATTTTTAGTTTTGTGTACCTTTCTACTACCTTTTCTTTGCAGCAATTGACATATATAAAGAATGATGCTCTAGATATTCAGCTGAAAGTCTTCAATGAGCACAAGGAAGAAGACATGATTGAGTTCTCCCATCGTTTGGAAGATATTAGATCTGAACTAGAATATCCTTTTGGGAGTGAGGAACTTAACATGTAGAAACAATAATGCTTTAGTATCAGAAAATGCAATTCAGTTTTTGTGTTAGCAATATAAGATTTTGTAACACAAAACTTGACTGAAATGTTTTTCTTAACTGGGTGTTTGAACAGTATACTGCATTTTAGTAGTTTGTTTAAAATAAAATAAAAAAAAGTATATCCTAGATTGCAAATAAGAGTTCCTGTTTTCTTCTCCTTAACTTGTTTACTGAAGCAAATGATGTTTACAATATGGTGTGGAACACAGTCAAGGACACTAATGCCGAAGGATATTTTCTTTCTATTCTCCAACATCTTTTGCTCATACGAAATGATTATTTTATACGGTAAGTTAAAATTGTGGTAAATATCAGCTCTTTAGCTTTTGTTTCATTGTGCCAAACTGAATAATGGGATATGGTTTCAATAAAATCAAGTGACACATTATTTTGAGTTAGTCTATCAGTTTTGCATTTTGGGTTGCTATTAGAGAAATAATTGATATTGCACAAATGGCATTATTACTTCATAATAAGATGGCATAAAGAAGAGAATGAATTCTGAATGAGAAGAAACTATTTAAACATGTTTATTTTCTTTTTGATTAGAACACAATTGTGCTTTAATCTGAGACCCTGTCCGTATTGGGATCTGAACTGTATTAGCTGCCTGTGTTGTCTATAGCACATACATCAATATCTGTAGATATAAAATTATGTTCTTAAATTAAGACTACTTGTGCTCTAGAACTGGGAGTGCCAGGTGTGCAATTCAGACGTGCACAAACTCATGTCTTTTAAAAATGTGGCCCCGAATAAAGAAACTATAGCGGAGTGGCTAAGTTGCCCTATATTTAGGCTGCCAAATACTTCTTTAATTAAAATTCTTCTTTGAGTACTTGCTCATGTCGATTCCATTCTAGCTGTGTGCCTGCCCACATGCACAGTTATCGGAGACTTTACCTTAGCAATATCTGTGGGGTCGGCTTTGGTGCCCTCTGGAGTGCCATGTTCGTGCGTCGGTGTATTAGGCGCCGCTGGGCACCCTCTCAGTTCCTTCTTACTGCCCGTGGTGGTTGGTCGGAGCGCCTCTCTCCCTTGCCTCACAAGTGGTCAGAGGTTCTTTCCCTTTGAACTTTGTGTTATAACTGTAAACCGTTTTAAGCCCTGTGCTGACTGTAATAGGCCTGTGCCTGTTAGTGACCCACATGGCAGCTGTCTGAAGAGCCTGGGGGAAAAGTGTTGCATCTGTAAGGACTTTCGTCCCAGGAAACACAAGGAACGCGACATTCGTCTGAGGGCCCCTCCTCATGGATGGCTGCTCTCCGCCCAGCGTCAGAGCTGTCCTGGCTGGAGGCAACCTCCAGCACTTCAGGCTTGGTGCGTAGCGCATCCCCGGCACCGGGCTCTACCCAGCACTGATCCCCTTCACCGGTACCCAAGAAGAAGTCTAAAAAGCGGGACCCGACACTGAGCAAAACGGATCAAGGGTCATTGGGTAAAGGACTGTGTTCGGGCCGCCTGCCCACGCCAGAGCCACATGTCCTCGAGGGAACCTTCTACCCCAGTAAGGGAACCACCACCGACTCCAGGGAGCAGTAGGGGACAGAGATTGATAGCAGAGTCAACGCCTTCCCAGCTCCCGGTGCCCAGAGAGCAAAGGACTCTCCCAGCACAGCTGACACTGCATGCGGCAATGGACCCGTCAAAGGCTTCCTATGAAGGCAAGCCAGCCATGAAAGCTTCCCAGAAGGTGAGTGAATGCCGCCAGTCTCCAGAGCCAAGGTAGAGCTCTTTGGCACCACGTCCCTGGTCTCCATATCAGCCTAGGTCACCGGTTCGCAGCCACAGATTGCCAGCACCATGCTCCTGGTTTCCGCCGTCTAGTCAAGACTCTCCCAGAGGGAAGTGCCGGTCACCGTATAGTTGGCACTGATCATCCTCACGCTGACAATCACTGTCGCCTAGATGCTCCCCAACACGGCACCGGTCTGCCTACTCAAGGCATCGTTCACCCACGGCAAAGGTTAGCCGCCAGACTCAGGCGTTGATGGCTCCACCATGGTCACCGGAGGAGGAGGATTTCTCTGGTAGAGAGAGGGAGTTCAGCTCCTCGCCAGGATAGCACCGACATGACTGGGCTCCTGAGGCTGTGTCCACCTCAGTGATGCCATCCTGGCTGCCGGACCAGTGGCCAACGCAATGGCCTTATTGTTATGACTGGGGCATGTCAGTTATGCCGATGCCCCGTCACACCAATTGTCGGTCGCTGCTTCGGACAAGCATCAAGCAGCACCGATGGCACTGGGCTTGGTGCACGAGGCAAAGCAGAAGCTGAGGTGGAGTGCCAGGTGCCCAGCCCGAGAACCCTTTCCCCCATGGGGGATGATGCCCTGGGCCCTCCCCCGGTGGTTCCGTCGTCCTCATCCCCTCCAGATGAGGCTGTGGCGGGGCCCTCACACTATCCCACCAGATGACTTTAAGGAGCACCAAGCCCTGCTCTAAAGGGTGGCCACTAACTTAGGCCTACAGGCAGAAGAGATGGCGGAGCAATCAGACAATTTTGTTTAATGTGCTCTCTGCATCCACCCCCGGATGTGTCACCCTCCCGGTGCACCAGGGGGTCCTAAAGATTTCCAAAGCCCTCTGGCAAACCCTGTCCTCAATCCCACCCACTTCCAAGAGGGCTGAGAAGTATTTTGTCCCTGCCAAGGGTTTTGAATACTTATATGCTCACCCGTCCCCAGGGTCATTGTTTGTTTCAGTGGCCAATGAGAGAGACCAGCAAGGGCATTCTAGTTCCAGCCCCAAAAATAAGGAGGCCAAGAGACTGGACAGTTTTTTGAAAAGAATATTTATTCCATGGCCAGTCGCCAATTCAGAGATGCGAACCACCAGGCTCTGTTGGGGGAGATATAACTTTAACCTGTGGGACTCCCTCCATAAGTTTAAGGACTCCATGCAGCAGGAGGTGGCCCAAGAATTCAGGGCCCTTGTTGAGGAGGGTACAGCAGTGACTCTGTGTTGCCTCCAGATGGCCTGGGATACGGCTGATTTGATGGCCAGGATGGTCACCTCGGAGGTGGTTATGAGGTGCATTTACTAGCTTCAGACCGCAGGCCTGTCCCAGGACATGTAGTCCTTGATACAAGATCTCCTGTTTGATGGAGTGAGACTCTTTGCGGAGCAATGGATGTGAGGCTGCACAGTCTGAAGGACACTCGGGCCACCCTCTGCTCAGTGGGGTTGCATAATCCTCAATCGGTGAGGAAGAAATTCTGGCCACCCTCGCCGCCAAGGCCTTGGCAGCCTCGGCTGGGGTCTACACGCAGAAGGAACACTAGTTTTAGTCGTCACTGTCTTTCCCCTTCCCATTCACCTGCACAACCTGGCCCAGCGAAACATCACGGGGCCCATAAGTGTGCGTTTTGAGCGTACGCCCCAGTCAACTCCCTGGATCTGCCCTGTCTTTTCCTCAACCATCTCCATCCCTATCATTCTGCCTGGTTGCAGGTTACCTTGAAAGCAGACAAACTCCTACAACTGGGGGGTGGTGGAAGAGGCCCCTCAGAAACTGAGGGGGAAAGTTTCTACTCCCACTATTTCCAGATCCCAAAAGCAAAAGGGGGCCTAAGACCCATTCTGGAATTAGAGCAACTCAACAAGTACCTCAAGAAGTTGAAGTTGTGCATGGTTTCACTGGCCTTCATCATTCCTTCTCTAGATCCTGGTTTTACCACTGCCCGCACTTGCCTAATGTTGCTAGGCCACATGGCTGTCTGTACTTATGTGGTCCATCATGCCTTGCTGCACCTCTGGCTGCTACAGGCGGGTTGATGTCCGTCTACATCCCCGACAGACATAATCTAGATTGGGTAGTTAGAGTGCCAGATCACATTCTGTTGTCCCTGGAGTGGTGGTTGAACTCTGGGTCGGTGTTGCAAGGAGTTGCCTTCGCGGCCCTCTCCCCCATTGCCAACTCTGGTTTCTGATGCCTCGGACCTGGGCTGGGGAGTCCACCTGAGTGAGCTCAGTACACAAGGCCGCTGGTCGGGGGTTGATTGCTCCCTCCACATAAATGTCAGGCAGCTCAGGGCGGTTTGCTTGGCCTGTTAATCATTTTGGTTCCACTTACAAGGCAAAGTAGTTCAAGTCCTGATGGACAACATTGCTACAATGCTTTATATCAACAAGCAAGGTGGAGCCAGGTCATCATCTCTCTGTCAGGAAGTCCTCCGGCTCTGGGATTTTTGTGTGTGCAGCATGCCCTTGATCTCGTGGCAGCACATCTTCCCAGAACCAGGAATGTATTAGCAGATCTTCTCAGCAGAGCCGCCTTGTCTCGACAACAAATGTTCACTCCACCCCAAGGTGATCAGCAGGATTTTCCAAGAGTGGAAATCTCCCCATATGGACTTGTTTGCAACTCGTCAGAACAGGAAATGTCACCTGTTCTGCTCATTTTGGGGAATCGACGGGCTCCTTGTTGGACACCACCTTACTCCTGTGGTTGGAGGCTCTCATGTACGCTTTCCCACCAGTGCCATTGCTTCACAGAGTGCTCATGAAGATCAAGCAGGACAAGGCCAATGAGATCCTGATAGCCCCGGCTTGGCCTTGCCAACACTGGTTCGACACGCTGATGGACCTGTTGGTGATGACCCGGATGCAGCTGCTCCTCTGGCCATATTTCTTGTCCCAGAATCATGGCAGGCTCCTGCACCCGTATCTAGCAGCGCTGCCCCTAACAGTTTGGTTGCTGCATGGTTAACTGCTGAAGAGCAGGAGTGCTTGGCCTACATCCAGAAGGTCCTACTGGGTAGTAGAAAGTCCTCCACTAGAACAATCTATTTGGCCAAATGGCAATGATTCATGTGCTGGATTTCGGCCCAAGGAGTTAGGCCTGAGCAGGCTTCGCTGCAGTCAATCCTGGATTACCTTATGCATCTCAAGCTCCAGGACTTGTCCCTTTCGTCAATTAAGGTCCACTTGGCAGCCATATCAGCTTCCTAATGGTTTTGAAGCCCATGATTAGGTTTTTGATAGTTATAGATACTCTTCTTACTAGTCATGGACCTTGTAGCACCTGGGACATGATTTTTAATTTCATCATCTCTGATAGGTCCACCCTTTGAGGTGCTGACTGCATACGCCCGTTTACTTCTCTCTGAGAAAGTGTCCTGGTGGCCATCACCTGGTACAGAAGTGTGGGGGAGCTGCAAGCCCTTGTAGTAGAGCCCTGCTGCGCAGTTTTATTTATAAGGGCATTTTCTCTCAGCCCTTACCCCAAGTTTTTGACAAAAATTGTTTTAGATATTCATTACTACTAAGTGATTTGCTTACCAACCTTCTTTCCCAAGCCACATACTCAGAGATGAAGCGATGCTCCACACCTTGAATGTGCATAGAGCCCTCTCGGCTTAGATAGGACAAAGCCATTTAGTGTGTCTTCTTAAATGTTTGTGTTTTTTATGGGCAAAATGAAGTGGGATGCGGTTTCTTCACAAATTTCATCTATTGCATCTTGCGTATCGGTGTTGTTAACCTGGAATAATCTCTGTTTATATCCTGCCAGTGGTGAACTGGATGTGCCCTAGGTTCCACATCTTAAAGCCCCACCCAGCAGATTCATTCCCCCAACTCGCATCTATCATTGGCGAGAAAACTACAGACAGGCTTAACTATGAAACCGATTGATTTATTTAACAAGACTTTAAACAGTAACTGATAGGACCCCCAAATAAAACAGTTCATAAAGGGTAGTCAGGGACAGGTTGGCTTAACAAACTGACATGAAGTCAAGGTCCCCAAACCACAAGACAAGGGAGTTTACCACAGGTAAGGTACAGACATACTACACCAGGTTCAGAGGAATGGACCCACGACAATGGATTTCATGGACTGTGAACACAGGTAAGACAGGAATCAATCAGGAACAGGTAACTGGAATAGGAGTTTGGATCTTTTTCTGTGATCTTCTGTAGATCCATCGAAGTCTTGACTAGGACATGCACTGTGCTGCCACCAGGAAGGACAGTCCCTTCTCTCAGATGCAGCAGTCTTTTATGTTCTCCTATTAGTGGGCAGATCACATATCATGTTACCCTTGCTTTTTTCCCTCCTCAGGGGGAAAAAGGCGTCAATAGTCTCAAGAAGAAGGGTACCAACATGGTGGACAAACCACAACTGTTTAGAAACAAGATGGCGAAGTGCATAAACAAAATGGAACTTGTAGATTTTCTCCTAAGTGTTTGACGTTACTTAGACCACTTTTCCTGCAAAGATCTCTCCACGTTCTACAAAGCTCAAGGAACTTTGTCAGTGTTCTTGGGAAACATTCCCGATTTCTGATGGATGCAGACCAGCAACGTGATCATCTGTACATATGTTTTACCAGACATTAAGCTATCTCTGAAGCTTATAGAGATGATGGTAGATTTGGAAAGATTGTTCTGCCGTCCCTTTTCTGATAGACTCTGAGCCCTGACTACCTTCTGAATTGCTTAGCAGTCACCTAACATGTAATCACTTTAAGAGGGGGATGGGGGTTTATTTACCTGCTTTGCAACTGTTGTTCTTTGAGATACATTGCACATGTCCATTTCATGACCAACTCTCCTTCCCCTTCACTTGGTAATTTAGTTCATTGTAGTTCATGTGGGGTTGGGGTGGCTCTGCCCTTTGTACCCTCAGCTGGAAATACAAGCAGGCTCAGGGTGCATGCACTACCCCTTTGGGTACAACTATAGGAAAAACTTTGGTTTCAGTACACTGGGCACATACATCCCTAACATTGAATGGATATGTGCAGCACATCTCAAAAAACAACAGTTACAGAACACGTGAGTAACCGTTTTATTGCAGTGTTTCTAGCCTGCACTCACTTTAGGCATACTAGATATGACTAGAGAATACCCCATCCTGATATTTAAGAACAAAACTTTAATTTGATAGGAAATTTTGAAATGTACAACAGCTTTAAATAAGCTGTAGCTGCTTTTTTCGTTACATGGGGTCATCCGCTTAGCTATAATAAGGTGAGAGGTAGACTATTGAGATACATGCCATTGCCACAAAGAGAAGGTGTCTTCTAGGTTGCTGGTCAGACTCTACCAAGAGGAAGACTCTTTTCTGCACAAGTTCCACTGCCTGCCAACATTTACATCCCTCAGCTCTGTGATTCATAGTAGGCGAGTAGAGGGAAAGGAGGACCAGGCAGTAGAAGAGCACATGCAGGAGAAGGAAGAAAAATCTGCAGAGTGCGTGTGAAGAAGGGAGGGGCTAGTAGGCTGGAAAATATATGCAGGGATAGAGGAGGGCTAGGTGATAGGAGAGTTAGGGGGAAAGAAGTACAGAACTTATGGGTGGGGGGGGAGAAAACGAAGAGCATTTTTAAAGGAAAAAAATCAGTTGCATTTAAGGTTAAAACTACTTGCATGAAAATATGTGAGGAACGTATCTAGTTGCTGTAGGTGTCAGAGATATTGCATTATTTAAATGGCATCATATTTGTGTTGGATTTGATCCGTGCTGCATTAGAAAGTTTGAAGTAGAAATACTGGCTTAGCTGTATTTGTTCTTGAATGGTGAAATGCTGTTAACTTGTTGGGATTTAAAACTATAGTTCTATGAAGCTAAGTCATTCTAAATGCTTTGGCCACTAATATATTCATTCTGAAATACCTTTGATTTATGATACTAGTATAAGTATGTACTGACAAGTAAACACATTCTAAAATGTTTTCCTTCTCTTTCCTTCTTTAGACCCCAGTATTTCAAATTAATTGAAGAATGTGTGTCCCAGATAGTATTACACCGAAGTGGAACAGACCCAGATTTCACCTATCGTAAAAAGTTAGATGTAAATTTCAGTCATTTAATAGGTGAGAGCAGTTTTTAGAAATGATTATTTTGTAGAAATGTGTTTGTGTGTGTTTTAAAAAGCAAAGAGTTCAAACGGTGTATAAAATTAAGAACCTTATACCTTTGGTTTTAGATGTTTGTGTAGATAAAGCAAAAATAGAAGAATTTGAAGAGCGAGCTTCAGAACTTTCCAGGAAAGTAAGTAATTTTGAAGTTATCTAATCAGAAATATGGTTTACTTGATTACTATATAAATTTGGTTACTGCAAATGTGACAATTCACAACATATTTTTAATCTTTCAGTAACCATGTTTATTAATTAGTGAAAAAAATGTGTTGTATGTGTGTCATATGCAGTAGAAGGCAGGGATCTAGTGCAAAGTTAGTTACATTCTGACCCTATTTACAAATACTTGGTAGATTTTTATTTTAAATTGTAAACAGCAAACCTTAGCTTTAGATAGTGAGAAATTGAAGTCTTTTATATATGACTAGAGTTGTATGTTATAAACTTTTTGCCCAGTAGAATAAACTGAGACATTGAGAATAAAAATTGACACATTTTATAATCGAAACAATACATCATAACTCTCAGATTTAAGTCAGGCTTCTCCATTTACACCACATTTTTGAATAGTGTATCCCCATAAACAACTTTAAATTTTGGTATGATGGTATTCCCAAACCAATCTTTGAAGACATTTTTTACCTTGTAGAAAAGTCCTTTTAATCAAATACTTGTATAATCTAAGTAAAGTATTAGTTTGATGCCTGGACATCAAAACTCTTACTGTAATCTGCTGGGTTAATGCATCACATTTCATACATTAAACACACATGATACTGTGGTAAACTGATTGATATGTTTGGATGAAATTTGCTAAGTGCTCCCTCTCTCCTTGGCACTAGTAATTGCTATGGTTTTTCACTTGAGGATTAAAATATTCAAGAGTTAACTGTTAAGAAAGCTATTGGTTTCATGTTGAAAGATTAAGGAAATATTAGAATTTTCTGAAGCAACATAGCAGTGTTGATAATATCCGCTATAGTCTCATGTTGTTGGTTTTTTCCCTTACAGTTTGAAAAAGAATTTATAGTCCATCAGGAGACCCAGTCCCTACTGCAGAAAAAAGAAGAAAAAATCAATGCGCTAGAAGCAGAATTACAGGCTTTTAAATCCCAGGTAAAGGACAATATTAAATAACATTATTCTATACCATAATGTTGCTAGAAACAAACATACTTCATTTAATACTTTTCAGACCTTAATAGAATGTGTGAGGTTTTAGAACAGAACCCATTTTCAGAACTATCCGTTTCTTTTGTTTGTTTGCCACAAATCTTTATTAAAAAGAATTGTAGTATAACATTAATTAGCTGCGTGAACTCCCAGTTGATCCCTGTTTTGTGCCTAGGCTTCTGCTAATTAAACTAGTTCCTTATATTTCATTTGGGTTTTACTTTTCTTGTCACATTTCTTGAATAATTAACCACAAAGGGGAAGAAATCTTCTACTGGTAGATTTGGCATTCATCACTGATCTTTATCCCACCACAGGAAATTATTCCTCATGCAATTTATTTTGCTGAACCTTCAGCAAAGGGTATCCTGCAGTGAAAGATAACCTCCAGTGGAATGAGAACACTTTCTAATAATTTTTCAATTTCCAAAAGTAAACAGATTTTAAAAGATGACAAAAAAAGAGAGTAAATCCAGATTTTAAAGAAGATAACTTGCATACAACTGCTGCACATTTAACATTTAGATAGTAAGACCATATAACCAAAGTATTTCCCAATGTTTTATAGCTAGGAGTAAAAGAAATAGAATCTAAACATTGACTAGAAGCACAGCTCCTTGGGTAAGATGTACACGTAGGAAGACAGTGAAATATATTTCTTCGAGTGCTTGCTCATGTACATTCCATGCTAGGTGTGTGCGCGCTGCGTGCACTGTTGCCGGAGCGCCCTCTGGAGTCGTGCACATATTGGCTGGTAGAAGGGGTGCCGCTGGGTCTGCACCCTCTGTTTCTTCTTACCTCCCATGATGGTTCCTGAGACGATCCTTCTTGCTGCAGCAGGGCTTCTTTCTCAGTGTTTTGGACTTTTCTCTGTTTATTCTTAGTATAATTATTGTAGTTATAGTTCTTAGTTGGAGTTAGCATATATAGTAGTGTAAATAGTTGTCCCTGGTGTCGAGGGACTTTTTGCCCCATGGGCTGGGCATGCCCCTGTTCCCAGGCTTCAAGCCGTGTGCCTCTTGTGACAAGCTGATCCCAGTGAGTGACTTGCACCCTATATGTCTAAAGTGTCTGGGGGAATCTCATGTTAAAGATAAGTGCCAGATGTGCATGAACTTCAGACCATGCACTAGAAGAGACAGACTTTCAGCTGAAGGCCATTCGCATGAAGGCAGCCCTCAGACCAGTCTTGGAACTGAGCCATTCTGAATTGGCGCTGAGCACTTCGACATTTGTGTGGAGCACTCCCCCGGCACCAAGCTCTTCCTGGCGCTGTTCCCAGTTTCTGGTGCTAAGGAAGAAGCATAAGAATCAGTGCACTGTGAGAGGGCGCTCTCCGGTGCAGAAAAGGGACAAGTGGGGAATGGACAGCTCAGTCAGACCTATTCTCGGCCACATGTCCCCCCCTGAGCCATTGATGGTGCTGCCGATTCCATCTAGAGCGCCGAGTCCAGTTTGGGACCCACTGCTGACTCCCGGAAGCAGCTGTGATGCTAGGCATCGGCCTCCTCCTTCAACACTGGAAGTGTTCCAAGCAGCAAAGGACCTGCTGTCCCTCCGAATTCCGCCGACCCCACAAATACCCCCAGCAACCAAGATGGCCAGTGACAGAGGAGAGCAGGAAGTGCTGAGCTCCTTCCCGGTACTGATTACCTCGACACTGTCTAGGGGCAAGTCTTTCACGATCCTAGCACAGCAGTCACCGACCTGTGCCTGTCCTTGGACCCCCTAGAACTGCATTGTGGCAGAAGTAGGTACTGCTCCATCATGGTCGCCAAGGAAGAATCCTCTTCGGAGTCCGAAGGGGAATCTTCACCTCACCAAAACCTTAATACCAGTACCCAGCCTACACTCCACCAGACTTTGGTACCGGCTATCCGGCCGTCACCTGGCCACTGGCTGGTGCAATGACTATATTGAAACCCTTGGGGGTTTCTCTCAGTACTGTCCTCCCATGCCCCTTTCCCACCACACATAATCAATGGCTTCAGACAGACGTACCAGACCCTGATTCTGATACAGACCCTGGTGCCACTTTCCAGGATGTGGTCTCAATGGACATGGTGGAGGCAGAGGAAGAGGAGGGTACTGTCCCTCCACTACAAACCTCTTCTTCATCATCCCCAGATGAGGTGGTGGCAGGACCCAGTAATCTGCTCCCTTAGGATGATTTCAGGGCCAACCAGCATTTCCTGAAGAGTCACTGCAAACTTGTGTCTGGAGATTGAGGCGCTTAAGGAATCTGCACACAGTCTGATCAATATCACTATGGCAGCTGCGCCCTCTAGAGTTGCTTTCCCCATCAATGAAATAGTGATGTCGCCAGTGAAAATGCTGTGGAAACCTTGTCTTCTCTCCCCTCCCCCGCCTAAAGAGGGCAGAGAAGAAATACTATGTACTGGCAAGCAGGTTCAAGTACCGTTATTCGCACCCCTTCCTGGGGTTCCTGGTAGTGTTGGTAGCAAATGAGCGGAGCAGGAAGGGGCAGTTGAGTGCTACCCCCAAGAAAAAAGATGCTAAAAGACTTTTAGACCTTTTTGGGCCAAAAGTTTTTAGTCAATGGGCAGTCTCCAGTTAGTATCTCCAACCAGCAGGCTTTTGCTGAGGAGGTACGATTTTAATGTATGGGACTCGTCCAAATTTAAGGAGTCCCTCCCACAGGAGTTGAGGCAGGAGTTCGCGGCCATCCTGGAGAAGGCCAAAAGTGTGGTCAGAACCTACCTCCAGGTAGCTCTGCATGCGGCGGACTCTGCTGCCAGGACTATGGTGTCTGTGGTCACCATGAGGTGCTGTTTGTGGCTCCAGTCCGCAGGCCTCCCTCATGAAGTTCAACAGTCTATCCAGGATCTTCCCTTTAGAAGGCTCCTCCCTGTTTTTGGAGTAGATGGACTTAAAACTTTATGGCCTCAAGGATTCGAAGGCCATCCTGCGGTACTTAAGACTTTGCATGCCATCACTAGCCAGAAAGCACTTTAGACGCGAACAGCCTTCCAGATTTGCAGCATCTCCCAGACAGGAGCACTACAAAAGAAAGGGCCAATCCCTCCTGTTCATATCAGCCTCACAGTCGGGCTCTCACAGATGTCCCGGTGGGGCCCACCAGGCCTTTTGAAGTTGTGCCCTTGGGCATTATACCAGTCTGTTCCGGATCTGGCCCCTCTTTTGTCGTTGGGCTGTCTGTCACCCTTCATCCCAGTGTGGTTATATATAACATTGGACCATTGGGTCCCTTTGGTTTGTATCCACCCCCCTCCTTCCCTTCACCCTCCTTCCTCTTCAGGGACCTTTCTCACGAGCAACTCCTTGCCCAGGAGGTGCAATCCTTCCTACGTGTGGAGGCCATAAAGGATGTTCCCCGAGGCTTGAGGGGGAAGGGGTTTTACTCCTGGTATTTCCTAATCCTGGAGGCCAAAGGGGGCCTATAGCCTATTTTGGATCTGCATCACCTCAACAAATATATCAAGAAACTGAGGTTCTGCTTTGTGTCTCTGGCCTCTATCACTCCCTTCCTGGACCCGGGAAATAGGTACATCATCCTCCGCTTAAAGGATGCTTATTTTCACGTCTCTATCTTCCATGGCCAAAGAATGCTTCTCAGGTTTATCGTGGGTCAATACCACTATCACCACTCTTCCCTTGGGCCTATTGGCAGCCCCACAGCTCTTCACGAAGTGTATGGTAGTAGTTGCAGCCTTCCTGAGTCGTTGAGGTGTGCAAGTCGACCTTGACAACTGGCTGATCAAAGTACAGTCACAGGCCCAGGTATGGCACAACATCAGTACAAGTCCAGGCCACCTTCCAGGTGCTGGGCCTGCTGATAGATGAGCAAAAGTCAACTCTGATCCTGGTTCAGAGAATAGAGTTCATTGGGGCAGTGCTCAACTCGACCCAAGCAAGAGTCTTCCTGCCAGAGGCCTGATTCCAGACTATGTTGGATCTGATATCCAAGGTCACGGTCCACCCAATAACGACTGCTTGGATCTGCCTCAAACTATTGGGACACATGGTGGTGTGAACTTGCATGGTACAGTTTGCAAGGCTTTGTGTCAGACACCTCCAGATGTGGCTGGCATCAGTCTACTCCCCAAGCAAACACCACTTACACTCAGTACTCACAGTTCCGCTTCTGGTCCTCGCTTCCCTGATCTGGTGGAAAGACCCAGGTTCGGTAATGGAAGGGGTATCCTTTACTGCCCCATAACCATCGATCGGGTTGGTCTTGGATGTGTCAGATCTAGGGTAAACAGCTCATCTCAGCAATCTTAGGACCCAGGGCCTCTGGTCCCATGAAGAGCTCTCCCTACATATAAACGTCAGGGAACTCAGGGCAGTACACTTGCCAAGTGTTCCTTCCCCGGGTCTCAAGCAAAGTGGTGCAGGTCTTGACAGACAACACTGCATCCATGTTTTACATCAACAAGCAGGGAATGGCTCGATCTTTGGCCTTGTGCCAGTAGGCCCTGCGGCTGTGGGACTTCTGCGTGAATCACTCCGTTCACCTCAAGGCGACGCATCTCCCGGGAGCCTGAAACATACTAGCGGATCAGCTCAACAGAGCCTTTTCCTCTCACCATGAGAGGTCTCTTCACCTGGAAGTCATCAGTGTCCTCTTCCAGATGTGGGGCTTCCCCACATAGACCTGTTTGCCACCAGGCAGAACAGGAAATACCATCAGTTTGTGGGTACAGCACGGGCTCCCTCTCTGATGCCTTCCAACTCTCCTGGGCAGACCATCTACACTCTCTCTGTACCCCAGCTGTTTTGTAGCATTGATGTATATTCATAATTATTTTTATTAGCCAGAGTTTGAAAAATGTACCTTAGGCCTACTAGTAAAGGTGAAGCAATTTCAGAATTAGCAATTAGTTTTTGGAACTCGAGGAGGACAGCTGAGCTCCCAGAGGACTTTGAGAAGGGCAAACAATTTAAAGGAATAGAGCAGTTTTGTACAGTTTATTGTATTCTGATATTTCATTGTTTCTTTGTTTTAAAAGTATTTCCTATCCTTTGCTTAATCATAAAATCATAGAAATATCGAGCTGGAAGGGACCTTGAGAAATCAAGTCCAGCCCCCTGCAATGGGGCAGGACTAAATAAACTTAGACTATCCCTGACCGGTGTTTTACCTGTCCTTAAAAACTCCAGTGATGGGGATTGCACGGCCTCCCTTGGAAGCCTAACTACCCTTATAGTTAGAAAGTTTTTCCTAATATTTAAGCTACATCTCCCTTTCTGCAGATTAGGGCCATTACTTTTTGTCCTACCTTCAGTGGAAATGGAGAACTGACCACAGTCCTCTTTATAACAGCCCTTAACATTTCAGAAGACTGTTATCAGGTCTCGGGGCCTCCCCGCCCCACAACTTCTTTTCTCAAGACTAAGCATTCCCTTATTTTCTCTTCTTCACAGGTTAGGTTTGCTAACCATTTTATTACTTTTTGTTGCTCTCCTCTGGACTCGCTCCAATTTGTCTACACCTTTCCTAAAGGATTGGACACAATACTGGGCTGAGGCCTCACCAGTGCCAAGAAGGTCAGGACGGTTACCTCCCATGTCTTAGGACGCTCCTGTTAATATTCCCTAGAATTATATTAGCCTTTTTCACAACTGTATCCTGTTTGTTGACTCATATTCACTTTTTGATCCACTTTTATCCCCGGTCCTTTTTCAGTAGTACTACCACCTAGCCTGTTTTTCTCCATTTTGTAGTTGTGCATTTGATTTTTCCTTCCCAAATTGTAGTACTTGGCACCAGTTTTCCAATTTGTCAAGGTGGTTTTGAATTCTAATCCCATCCTTCAAAGTGCTTCTATCCTCTCCTAGCTTGGTGTCCTCTGCATATTTTATAAGTATACACTCTACTCCATTATCCAAATAAATAATGAAAATATTGAATAGTACTGGCTCCAGGACTGATCCCTGTGGGACCCCAGTTTGATAGTGAACCGTTCATAACTACTTTTTGACTGTGGTCTTGTCAAACGCCTGACTGAAATCAGTATATCTCACATCTACTCCTTCTTTGAGTAGTGTCCACTCTGGGCACGCTAGCACCCCCTGTGCCTTTGATCAGAGAGTTCTCATAGCAGTATCCATTGGGCCCACTCATGTCTGTCTTGTGCTGTTATCTAGCACTGTGCGGGCAAACAGTCCTTAGTTCCTTCTCAACCGCGTTGACCTGGGACGGAGTTGTCCTGTTGAGATTTCCTCAACTCTATTTTTCTCTTCTTACTGATAGCTAGTTATAGTGTTAATGCTTCTTTCTTTTCATAAACAAATATTTTTATTTTTTCTATATTGTATTTAGGTAGATATTAGATCAGTAATACTTGGACCTCAGTAGTTCAGCAGTCAAATTAGCTATCAACGTTACTCAAAGGCACCACAGTAATGTGAATTCATTGTTCATTCTCACAGCAAAATGACTGATCAAGTATTCTACAATTGGTTAATAACATAGTAAAAGCATCCTTATTGGTTAATAGCTTAGACGGGTTAATAATAAAACCACACAGTGTTTTAATATGTGCTGCAAAGAGCCACAGGAGACACATTAAAGAGGCACTTGCAGATTCCGAGCCTCAGTCTGAGTATCACTGTATTAGATAGTTACTAGTTCTCTTTACTGAGAGGTTATGCTTGGTTCTCCTGGCTTCAAGTGTTGTCTGTCCTGCTGGGAGGTGATCCCGGTCAACAACGGGCACTCCCAATGTATTCGTTGCCTTGGGGAATCACACATTGCTCAGAAGTGCAACTTTTGTCTGGCACTAAAATCAAGAGCCAGAAAAAGAGAGAGCGCTTCATAGAATCGTAGAATATCAGGGTTGGAAGGGACCTCAGGAGGTCATCTAATCCAACCCCCTGCTCAAAGCAGGTCCAATCCCCAATCTTCACCTTCTTGTGATGGAGAGCTCTCTACAACCAGCTTCTGACCCAGAACAAGGGTCACCGAGCAGGGTCTACTGCCTCAACAACATCACAGCCTCACACCCAGGGCGTCTAAGAGAGACAGATCTCCTCTCATAGGTCCTTGAAAAAACGTGCCCCTTGATCACCAGATAGAGAACCTACCTTGAAAAAGCCAAGGTCGTCAGTCTCCTCTGCTATCCCAGTGCCACTGGCTCTTCAATCAGGTACCGTCGAGGCTCCTGGTTCCTCAGGTACCCAGAGCACAGCTAGACTGCAAGGCCACGCGGCTGGAGAGACCATTAGTAACATTAGTGGACCGGTGTGGCAAGACGAGCTCTTCCTTGGTACCTAAGAAACCCACTCAGGTTCCAAGTGTGCTTTCCTTGGAGTGCATGAGACCTTTGGTACCACCAGCAACTGCACTTTCCTCAGAGCGCCCAAAGCCTATGGTACCATCAGCATCCTCCGCCACAATTACCTTGGTGCAGACTTCAGTCTTGGTACTGATAACCCTCGCGGTACTGCAGGAGTTGTGATTTTCTTGGAACGTGGCTGTATCTGAGATACCCAACTCGCTGCTCCTCGGCTCCGATGTGCTGTCAGTACAGAGAACATCCAGATCGCCTGAACTTTGCCTGGTACCAACTATTTCACCTCAGATCTCTTCAGGTGCTCCACCATTCCTGAATAAACTTGAGGAAGAGGATTCTGATGAAGACTTTCCTTGGTCTAAAATGTCAGTTCAGGGCTCGTCTCCTCACTGCTACAGAGGCCCCTTTCCAGAAGCCTCTGCTGAAGCTGCAACTCTGCACAGTCCACATTTACCACCAATGTCTTGCTGATATGAGCAACCTTGGGTGCCGTCTCCTATGCCTTATGCACTTCCTCCTTGGCCGTATTGGGATCCCTGTGTGGCTTATCAACAGTTTTCCAGAGTGTTGAGTATCACTCACCATAGAGAAAAGGAACCAGAATCACCTACTCCCTCAACGAGGCCTGATCCTCCAGAGGAATCCCTTCTGGAACACGAGGCTAGAGCTGATGAAAGGATATCTTCTAGAAACAATCTCTTCTCTTCATTTCTGGAAGAAGCAGTCATCCCTCCTCCTCTATCTCTGGTGGATGATTTTAAACAGAGAATCATAGAATCTTAGGACTGGAAGGGACCTCGAGAGGACATCTAGTCCAGTTTTCTGCATTCATGGCAGGACTATTATCTAGACCATCCGTGGCAGGTGTTTGTCTAACCTGCTCTTAAAAATATCCACATCCTCCCTAGGCAATCTATTCCAGTGCTTAACCACCCTGATAGTTAGGAAGTTTTTCCTCATGTCCAGCATAAACTGCCCTTTCTGCAATTTAATTTGCTTCTTGTCCTATCCTCAGAACAGTTTACCTCCCTCCTCCTTGAACAACTTTTTATATACTTGAAAACTGTTCTCATGTCCCCTCTGTTTTCCCCCCAGAGTAAACAAAACAAAATCAATTTTTTCAATCTTCCCTCATAGGTCATGTTTTCTAGACCTTTAATCGTTATTGTTGCTCTTCTCTGGACTTTCGTCAGTTTGTCCACATCTTTCCTGAAATGTGACTTCTAGAACTGGACACAATACTCCAGTTGAGTAGAGTGGAAGAATTTCTTAGGGTCTTGCTTATAGCACTCATGCTAATACATCCCAGAATGGTGTTAGCTTTTTTCTTTTCTTTTTGCAACTATGTTACACTCTTCAGTCATATTTAGCTTCTGATCCACGAGACCCCCCAGATACCTTTCTTTCAGTACTCCTTCCTAGGCAATCATTTCCCATTTTGTATGTTTGCAACTGATTATTCCTTCCTAAGTGGAGTACTTTGCATTTGTCCTTGTTGAATTTTATCCTGTATACTTCAGACCATTTATCAAGTTTTTCAGATCCTTCTGAATTTTAATCCTATCCTCCAAAGCACTTTCAACCCCTTCCAGCTTCATATCATCCGCAAATGTATAAGTGTACTCTCTCTATGCCATTATCTAAATCATTGATGAAGATATTAAACAGAACTGGACCCAGAACTGATCCCTAGGGGACCCCACTTGATATGCCCTTCCAGCTTGACTGTGACCCACTGATAACTACTCTTTGGGAGCAATTTTCCAACCAGTTATGCATATTTCCAGGACCTGGTCAAGAAAGTTGTAGACTTTCTACAGATTCCTCTTGAGGAGTTGACAGAATCTTATAAGGTGTTCAACGTTTTCCCATCAACTTGCTTGGCCTCTTAATAAGGCTCTTCTGGACCCAGCCAGGATCATCTGGCACATGTAGCTTCTATTCTGCCTACATGAAAAAGAAAGGATAAAAAGTATTGCATCCCAGCAAAGGACTTAGAATTTTTATTTTCTCATCCCTCACCTAACTCTTTGGTAGTTGACACAGTGAATGAATATGATAGGCAACACCATGTTAAAACCACGCCTCATGACAAAGACCTCAGGCGGCTGGATCTACTGGGGAGAAAGTCTTATTCCTTGGCCTCCCGCAGTTTATTATTGCCAATTATCAAGTATTGATGGCAAAGTGCAACTACGTGAATTACACCAAACTGACCTCTTTCACGGACCATTCACTGACAGAACACAGGGATCAGTTCCAGGCAATTATTGCAAAGATACTTGCCAGGACAACCCTACAAGTGTTCCTAGAAGCTGCTGATACCATTGCCCATTCGATTGCTTATAGCGGTGATAATGAGAAGAGCCTCCTGGCTCCAACTCTCTGGATTCCCAAAAGAGGTCTAGAGTATAGTAGAGGACCTTCGTTTTGATGGGTCTCAGTTACTCGCAGATACCATGGACGAGTCTCTGAGAACATTAAAGGACTCTTAAAAATCTACCTGACCTTTAAATCTAACTGCGATTAATTGACAGGCCTAATTTATACACCCATCTACAAGAGAGAACTCAACAAGTCTCACTGCCCAGAGATCCTGCTCCATCTAATTCCTTTCTTCCATGAGGTGCTATGAGCGATACTAAAGGTGGCAGAGATTTCAGAGAAGGAAGCGGTCCTCTTCTCAGCCTCCCGCCTCATAGCCATCCACCTCCAAGCATCAATTTTGAAGGGTTGGTCGAGGGTCTGAATTTCCATTCCCATCCTCCTCAGCTGTGCTGATTCCACTAGCCTTCCTCCCTTTGGCAACTGCCTTCACTACTTCAGGTGAGTCTGGGAGTTGATCACTACGGACAAGTGGGTTTTGGAGATGATCCCTACAGGTTACACCATCCACTTCATTTCCATCAATGAACCCCTCCTTTCTTGTTCCTCTTGGGGGACCCCCCTTGAGAGAGTGCTTCTTCAAGAAATAGACAGTCTCTACATTTGGGAGCTATAGAACCAGTCTCCATGCAGCACAGAGGGAAGCGGTTTCATTCAAGGTACTTCCTGGTATCAAAAAGGAGTGGAGGTTGGAGATCCAGCCTAGACCTAAGACTACTCAACACCTATGTGAAGGCACAGAAATTCGAAATGGTTACACTTGCCATGATCATTCCATCACTAGAGCAAGGGGATTGGTTCTCAGCCCTTGACCTTCAAGATGTGCATTTCCACATCACTATCAACCTTCCCACAAACGATTCCTATCTTTCATTGTGGCCAGGACCGCTTTCAATACTGAGTGCTTCCCTTCGGCCTGTCATCTTCCCTGAGGGTCTTTTTGAAGGTCATGTCTGTAGTAGCAGTACAGCTCTGCAGGAAAGGTGTCTTAATATTCCCTTACCTGAACAACTGGTTGTTGAGAGGTCACTTCCTGGAACTTTGTTACATACCATGTCTGGCTTTGAATGTGCCGCCTTCAGGGTGGCTCAGAACTGTCAGTTCACCAACCAGACATGGTTTAAATATGCTTCTTTCCATATGTACCTCCGTAAAACAATCCCTCGACTAATGGAAAGACCATCACAGCATGTGCCCAGGAATCCCATTTGCATGTCCTTCCCCAAATGTCGTCATAAGGACGGATGCCTCTTTGCTAGGATGGGGAGTGCTTATACAGTGGAAGTGGATGTCACAAGAGGCAATGCTACACATCAACATCCTGGAGCTCAAAGTGGTCAGATACACCGCTCTCTGGTTCCTACCACTAATCGGGGCAAACACATAAAGATCATGACAGACAATATATTATGCAAGTTTTACATCAATTCCCAAGGTGGAATGAGATTCCCCCTCTCTCTCTCTGCACCAAGGCTGTCAAGCTTTGGCATTAGTGCATATGCAACCAGATCGTCATCACATTAGCCTATCTCCCAGTTTCTCAGAATGTGACCATGTATGCACTCAGCAGATAATTCTTCCAAGACCACAATTGGGAAATAGACCCCAGAATATTTACATATTCCATCAGTGGGCACTCCACAGACTGGTTTGCCACAGAGTCAAGCAAGAAATGCACTCACTTCTGCTTGAGGGGCGAATAGGGTCACCTAAAGGATGCTTTTTCCTACTCTACGCATTTTTGTCAATTCTCCTAATAGCCAAAGGTATGCTCAAAATAAAGAAAGCCAGAGTCATCGTAATAGCTCTGACCTGGCCTAGACAAATGTGGTTTCCTTACCTGATGCAACTGGCTGTTTGCTGTCAGATTACTCTTCACTCTGCATCTCATCTTGTCTCCCAGGAGAGCAGGCATATTCTTCATCCCAATCTCACAGTACTTCGTTTCAAAGCACAGTTTGTCCATGGCTCTAGGGATGAGACATACCTTTTTTACGTCTTCTGAGCAGGCTATTATTACACAGCAAGAAACAATCTACTCGCTACATGTATTCTCAGTTTGTAAACTGGTGTGACCACAGACAGATTCCTCCAGTGACTGCATCACTTCTGGATATATTGAAATATGCCCTAACTCTCAAAACCTCAGGTCTATTGATGTGCTCCATAAAGGTCCAACTGGCAGCCAGCTTGGTTTCCACCCACCAATAGAGGGTTATTTTGTCTTTACTCACTTGACTACAGTGAGATTCCTCAGAGGGCTGGGAAATCTCTATCTGCCGGTCCAATGTCCTATTCCCATATAGGACCTCAACCTAGTCCTTCAATGCCTCACAAGAGCACGCTTTGAACCTCTGGCTATCTGCTCACTGTTCCATTTGTCACTGAAGACAGCATTCCTGATAGCCATCATGTTGGCGTGACGGGCTGGAGAAATAGGGGCTGTAGAGGAGCGGACTCACCCCTGCGGCGCCTCCTGCTGGTGACTTCTGGGAATTAGCTCATTCCAGCTCCGGAGCGCCCTCTGCAGGCTGGTGATCCGCCTGTCCTCTGGCCGCCGCGTCCCTCCCTGGACCCAGGTGCCCCTTTTTCTGGGTGCTGCCCCCTGGCAGTACACCCCTCAGTACTAGGGTCTCCCCTCCCCAGGGAACCCCCACCCACTATCCCATACCTTGCCTCAGAGTAAGGCCACTGCCAGTCACCAACTAGCTCCCGCTCCCTGGGGCAGACTGCAGTATAGGTCACTCATCACAGGCAAGGTTGGGTTTGGACCTGCTGCCTTGGCCTATCCCTGGGCTGCCCTCTGCAACTCCCAGTACCCCTTGGCCTCCTACTAGGCCGCAGCCTGGGGCTTTCCAGGCTGGAGCTCCCCAGCTCCTCAGCCTGTCCCCAGCCCTGCTCCACTCAGGTACTCTGTCTCACAGCCTTTATATATAGGGCCAGCTGAGGCCTGAGTGGGACGTGGCCCCAGCTGAGCCACTTCCCAATCAGCCCAGCTTAGCAGCTCCCAGCCACAACCTTCCCCCAGGGCTGTTTTAAGGCCTTCAGGGCAGGAGCGGGTGTCCACCCCGCTACAGGGCCCTGATGGCATTCTCCACTTAAGTCTTCTGCGACCCCACCCCAAATTTTTACCTAAGATTTCTTCACAGTTCCATTTCAGTCAGCCCATTCATCTGCCTGTTTTCTATCCCAAACTGCATCTAAATCTCCAGGAGGCACTGCTGCACACCCTGGATGTTAGGAGAGGCCTGGTCTTCTATCTACACCGGACAAAGCCCTTCAGAAAGACCCACAAGTTATTTGTCTTGTTAGCAGATAGTTCAAAAGGGTCAGCAGTCTCTAACTGGAGGCTTTTCAAGTGGATATCAGGCTACATTAACTCCTGTTACCAGTCTTCCAACTTCAACCACCTTTGGATATACACACTCATTCTACAAGATCCATCACCGCCTTTAAGGCCTTCCTCAAGAATGAGCAGATTATCAAAATCTGTAAAGCTGCTACTTGGACAGCTATACATACATTTATCAAATACTACGTGATAACTCATGATTCCGGCTCTGGTACTGTGTTCGGCTTGGCTGTACTCTCCTCTGTACTGGACTCGACTCCGAAGCCACCCCATCTTAGAGGATACTGTTTGGTAGGAACCCAGAGTGAAGCACCTGTAGCGACGCTACTCAAAGAAGAAATGGCTACTCACTATGTGATTCTTTGAGATGTGTCTCTCTATGGGTGCTCCACTACCCACCCTCCTTTCTCTCTGCTTCAGAGTTCTCTGTCATAGAGCTTCACCATAGAGAAGGAACTGAGGGCGGTTCGCTTGCACAGTGTTATATAACAATGGCACAGGGCATGAGACTGACTAACATGCATGTGTTGGCCAAATGGACACTGTTATGAGAGAAATCTGATCAAAAGTGCAGGGGTTGCTAGTGCATTTAAAGTGGAGCACCCATAGGGGGACACACGTATTGAAGAACCACAGTTACTGTACAGGGCGAGTAACCATTTTTTCTTTTCTCTCCTCCCCTACCCCGCCCCTCCACTAGGCCAGTAACCCTGTCAAAGTAGGAAATTAGTTTGGTTTGGCATGATTTGTTTTTGACAAATCCATGTTGGCTGTTCCTCACAATCCTATTATCCTGTTAGTGCTTAAAAATTGATTTCCCCCCACCCCCCATAGCTTTCCAGAAGTTAGGCTGGCTGTTGTATAATTTCCTGGTTCCTCTTTGTTCTCCTTTTTAATGATAGGTGCTATGTTTGTCCTTCTCCAGTCCTTTGGGGCTGCACATATGCTTCATGAGTTCCAAAAGATAATCGCTATTGGTTCTGAGATTGCTTCAGCTTGTTCCTTAAGTATCCTAGGATGAATTTCATTAGGGTCTGTTGACTTGCATATGTTTAACTTCTCTAAATATTCTTTAACCTATTATTTCCCTATGTTTCTTGCTCTTTGTTGTTAATATTAATTGTGTGGAATATCTGGTCACCGTTTTACAGAAGAGTGAAGCAAACTAGACATGAAATACCTCAGCCATCTTGATATTATTAGTTATTAGTTCCACTTCCCTACTAAGTAGAGGATCTACACTTTCCTTCCTTTTTCGCTTGCTCTATAATTTCATGATCACTTTCACCCATTTCATTATCACTTTCATCTTGTTCTTTAGACATTTATAAAAGAAACAAACAACAAATAGAGTATTGCAGGAACTCTCCATTCTTCCGGTCAGTAATATAAATAAGAACCAGTAGCTAAAAGTATATTTGTGATCTTTATAATATTGTCAATCAACTCTTTATTAAATATGTTTAAAACAACTTACAACTAATTTGTCAAAACAGCAGAAAATATAGTGTTTTATTTTAGATGTATACAAATGTTAAAAAAGGCATGTCTCCATATGCTCTAGGTGCCCTGGACATAGAGAGCTGTTTCACAATTAAAAAGTACACCTCTACCCTCATATAACGCTGTCCTTGGGAGCCAAAAAATCTTACCGCGTTATAGGTGAAATCGCGTTATATCGAACTTGCTTTGATCCACCGGAGTGCGCAGCCCTCCCCCCCCCGGAGCACTGCTTTACCGCGTTTATCCAAATTCGTGTTATATTGGGTCGCGTTATATCGGGGTAGAGGTGTTTTAATTGAATAACTTATGTTACAAATAACAGTAAAACTCATAATTACCAAATACTACTTGAACAGGCACTGTATACTTTGCTTTTGTTACACCTCCTTTCTATTCCTGCCATAACTCTTTTTAAAAAAATTTTCAATAGCAGATCCAAGTGTAGTTTTTCGTGAGTTGTCTTCCATGTCTGTTTCACTTTTACTTTATGGATCCTGTTCTGGGGCTGCTTCTTTCATATCAGCTGCTGGTTGGTATGTGCCTAATAAATTTGAAGCCCATCCTCACCAAATATTCTCTGATCAATTTTCACTCTGCTACAGATCATGCACGCTTAGGACATCACAGTATTGATTTAACCTTCCAAATACAAAGTGATGTCGTCTTCACAACTGTTAGAGCTAGAAACTTAACATTTCATTTGCCGAATCAAAACTTCGTTCTAAGAATGTGTGTGACGTTGCTCTCCATATGATTTTATGAAAATATGCTAATGAGTGGATATAATGTAACTGGAATATGCTTCATACAAAAGGTCTTTTGTAAAGTATCATTACAAAGCTTATCTACTGAGTGTGGTCATCCTATTTGTATAAATGTATCATTCTTGTATCTGAAACTAGAAATATGTGAGTCAGGCCAGGAAGATTGAAGGCTTGGTGTCTCACAGGACATGTGACCGTGTCACCGGGTATTGGAATCCATCTAAAACCTGGGGCTTTTCCATTTAGAAGGATGGGTGGGGACCCAGAGAGACAAGATACCTGCCTTGTGCCAAAGCTATATAAGGGGCTGGAACAGAACAAAGGGGGTTCCAGTCATAAGAAATCGCCTAGCTACCACCTGAGCTGGAACAAGGACTGTACCAGGGGCAAGAATTGCCCAGACTAGAAAGCAGTGAAAGAAGCTTATTGGAATATCTCTGTGGGTGAGATTTTATCTGTCTTCAATTTCCTACTGTATTAGGCTTAGACTTGCGTGTTTTATTTTATTTTGCTTGGTAACTTACTTTGTTCTGTCTGTTATTACTTGGAACCAATTAAATCAGGGGTCGGCAATCTTTCAAAAGTGGTGTGCCGAGTCTTCATTTATTCACTCTAATTTAAGGTTTCGCATGCCAGTAATACATTTTAACGTTTTTAGAAGGTCTCTTTCTATAAGTCTATAATATATAACTAAACTATTGTTGTATGTAAAGTAAATAAGGTTTTAAAAATGTTTAAGAAGTTTCATTAAAAATTAAATTAAAATGCAGAGCCCCCCGGACTGGTGGCCAGGACCCAGGCAGCGTGAGTGCCACTGAAAATCAGCTCGCGTGCCGCAGGTTGTCTACCCCTGACTTAAATTCTACTTGTTAAACTTAATAAAATCAATTAAATTTAAAATTTAAATTTAAATGAATGGAGATATCCTATCTCCTAGAACTGGAAGGGACCTTGAAAGGTCATCGAGTCCAGCCCCCTGCCTTCACTAGCAGGACCAAGTACTGATTTTGCCCCAGATCCCTAAGTGGTCCCCTCGAGGATTGAACTCTCAACCCTGGGTTTAGCAGGCCAATGCTCAAACCACTGAGCTATCCCTCCCCCCCCAAATCACTTCTGCTTATTAATTGACCCAGAGTAAGTAATTAATGCCTGGGGGAGCAAACAGCTGTGCATATCTCTCTATCAGTGTTATAGAGGGCGAACAATTTGAGTTTACCCTGTATAAGCTTTATACAGAGTAAAACAGATTTATTTGGGGTTAAGATCCCATTGGGAACTGGGTATCTGGGTGCTAGAGACAGGAGCACTTCTTAAGCTGTTTTCAGTTAAGTCTGCAGCTTTGGGGATATGGTTCAGGTCTGGGTCTGTGTTTGCAGCAGGCTAGTGTGTCTGGCTCAACAGGGCAGGGTGCTGAAGTCCCAAGCTGGCAGGGAAAACGGGCTCAGAGGTAGTCTCAGCACATCAGGTGACAGTCACAAGGGGAGCTCTGTGACCCAACCCGTCACAATGTGAATGGCTTTTATCTAGGAAAACAGATTCCCCCCCCCCCCCCCAAGTTCTTCTGTTCAGGTAGTTTATAATAATCACTGGACCAAGTTAGTCCCAAGTGATGCCACTGGTTCTGGATCCTTGATTGTTGGAATAGTTCTTTTTCAACTGTAATAGCAGCTTGAGGATCTGACCATCTTGATTTTGGTTTGCTCCAAACTCTGGCTGTCTTAGATAAAAATCCATCCAGAAGCAAGAAAAATTACTCTTAGAAATATTCTGAAAAAGAGCTCTGTGTAAGCGTAAAAGCTTGCCTCTCTCACCAACAGAAATTACTTTACCCATCTTGTCTGTCTTAGCAATTCTATCACGTCCAATGAAACAAGGTGTTGAATACAGTATCTCTATGTTTTTGTGTCTGCTTCTGAGTCTAAATTATATTTGCAAGACAAAGAACTCTTATTATGAAAGATATGGATGTAAAGAGACCATGTCAGTTTCAATAAAATTCATATTTCATTGTTTCATGGAGAAGGAGTCTGTCACTGAAAGTATTACTTTTTCATTTATTCTGTAAATATGAACCTTATGGCACTCAGTTTAAGAAAATGAGTCTGAATAAAAAAATTTATTTTCTCCCCAGTATGGCTCCATACCACATGGATCAGATGTTCATTTTTTACCATCAATACAGGGAGGCACATCTATTCCTCCATCAGCTGCTGCAGCACCTGAACAGTTACTACCACCTCCCCCACCAGCACCTTTTAATGGAGCAGTGCCGCCTCCGCCACCACCTCCGCCACTGCCCTTTATGAATGGCTCAGGAATGCCTCCATCTTTTGGTGCACCACCACCTCCTCCGCCGCCAGGCTTTCCTGGAGTACAGTGGTCTCCGCCTCCACGTACATTGCCCTTTGGATTGAAGCCTAAAAAAGAATTCAAACCTGAGATCACCATGAAAAGGCTCAATTGGTCAAAGGTAAAACTTAAATGTGGAAAATTTCTGGTGCCAAATTTAACGTAGAAATTACAGTAATTTGGCATTGCCAGATGGGTAAGCTGTGTAGAATGAATGTCAGTTTAATGAAAATATAACGTGTATCAATCTCCTATTATGGCTTTACTTTTTCTTTCCTCCCCACTCTTTCCTCCTTCCTCCCTCTAGGGATTTCTGCTTCTGTCAGTATTTCCATCTTATCACTTGTCTTTAAAAATAATCCATTTTTTAAAAAATCATTTATTATTCTTTATATTAATACAAATGTTTGGACCAAAAAACTCAGTGTAAAGAGTTATCCATAGGAAAAATATAGCTAAAAAAATACTGTATTATACTCGTGTTTGAATCAGTTGTGTTCACAGAAGGTCTCCCTTAGAACTGATAATGTCTTAAATCTACACTGATGTCAAATTTGCTATATTTCTATTCAGGGCACATTTAGACCCTTAACTAATAAGGTAGTACTGATAAAATATTTTATATTAAAATCTTTTTGTCTATAGACATTTGTCATGAGCGCTTCAACATAAGTCAGAATTATTCTAACAATTCTAAACAAAAGTTGTTTAAAACTCAGTTTGTGTTAAAGATCTTGTTTGTATTGACATCTTCTAAACACTAGAATCTAATTTATTTTAAACAATATTTTTAGTACATTAATATATTTTACCGTATTTTCAAAATTAGAAATGTTTGTAATTGTGAAAACAGTGATTGAAATACTCTACGAATACTCTATGAACATTCAGCCTTTCAAGTGTCCAGTTATTATTTTGTATTATCGTACCACTTAGGACTTCTAGTTGTGGACCAGAACTTCATTATGCTAGGCGTTGTACACATGCAACAAAAAGACAATCCCTGCCTCAAAGAGGTTACAATTTAAGTACAAAACAAGGGACAACAGAAGAACAGATGGATACAGATAGATGGGACTACAAGAAAACAATGAGACCGTATTGTTCAGCATGGTCGACAGTGGTCTCAGCAACCAGCTGCTTCACCGTTGTTACGTCTTGTGTATACCTTACAGCAAAGTAGAATTTTAAGGAGGGTTATGCTACATATTTACAAGGAAGCTTTGATATCTCTTTGATTTGCAGATTAGGCCACATGAAATGACTGAAAACTGTTTCTGGCTAATAGCAGATGAGGACAAGTATGAGAGTGCTGATTTGCTTTGCAAACTGGAGCTTACATTTTGTTGTCAAAAGAAAGGTAAGTAATTCGTTGACTTGATTTACTACTTTTAAAGCTGTATTTTCTAATCAAACATACCATTTGTAATCCCAGCCTACTAATTTTAAAGAATATTATATATCTCAGGGGTAGGCAACCTTTCAGAAGTGGTGTGCTGAGTCTTCATTTATTCACTTTAATTTAAGGTTTCGCGTGCCGGTAATACATGTTAACGTTTTTTAGAAGGTGTCTCTCTCTAAGTCTATATTATATACCTAAACTATTGTTGTATGTAAAGTAAACAAGGTTTTCAAAATGTTTAAGAAGCGTTATTTAAAATTAAATTAAAATGCTGATCTTACGCCACCAGCCTGCTCAGCCCGCTTCCAGCCTGGGGTTCTGTTCACCTAGGCCTGCAGCGGGCTGAGCAGGGCCTGTGGCCGGGACGCCGGCTGGCAAGGGGCCGGCAGCTGGGACCCCAGATCGGGGGGGAGGGGTTCAGGGGTCAGGGCAGAGGGTGCAGGGCAGAAGGCTGGGTGTGTGTGGGGGGGTTCAGAGGTGAGGGCAAAGGGCAGTGGGGAGTGTTCAGGGCAGAAGGCTGGGGGTGTGGGAGGATTCAGGGGTAAGGGCAGAGGGCTGGGGGTGTGTGGGGGTACAGGGCAGAAGGCTGGGTGTTGGGGGGACTTGAGGTCAGGGCACAGGGCTGGGGTGTGTGTGGAGGTGCAGGGCAGAAGGCTGGGTGTTGGGGGCGACTCGAGGTCAGGGCAGAGGGCTGGGGTGTGTGTGGGGGGTGTAGGGCAGAAGGCTGGGGTGCTCAGCTCGTGGGGGTGCTCCCAGCCCCCTGCCCTGAGCGGCTCAGGGCAGGCGGCTGGGAGGGATATGCCCTGTTCCACCCCCTTCCCCCAGGCTCTGTCCCTACCTCTCTCTGCCTCCTCTACGGAGCAGTGAGCACGCTGCCGCTCGGCTCTGCTCCGCTCCCCCTCCCAATGGCTATTGCCAGCAGGGAGAGGGAGGGGGAGGAGGAGGAGGGGCCGGAATGCACCAAGCTGGGGGAAGAAGCGGGGGAGGGGGGAAGCTTGGCTGCCGCAGGACCAAGCTTCTGCCTCCTGCCCCCGCAGGGGAGAGCGGTGGGCGGGGGGGGCTGAGTGGGGCGGGGGGCCGGGACCCCCTCCCACCGCTCTCCCCTGCCGGGGCAGGAGGCAGAAGCTTGGTCCTGCGGCAGCCAAGCTTCCCTCCTCCCCCGCTTCTTCCCCCAGCGTGGCGCTTTCCGGCCCCTCCTCCCCTCCTTCTCCTCTCACCGGCAGGCAGCGTGCCACTCAAAATTGGCTCGCGTGCCGTGTTTGGCACGCGTGCCGTAGGTTGCCGACCCCTGATATATATCAAACACTTTGACTTTCCATATTTTACGTGCGAGCACATAAAAATATGCAGTCTGAAAAATGGTAAATTTTAGAGTCACACTTCATTTTTATTAAAGTAATAATATTCTATCCCATCATTTTGAAAGCAGTATGTAATGTGTGAGTTAGAACAAAATTTTCTGTGAAAAACACCAAAATGCTTCCTGGTATTTTCAGACTTTTTTGTTCCGTCATATTTAAGAATATCTGTTCATACAACATAAGACGATTAGCTATTGACAAACTAGTGAGTCTCAACGTAGAGTCCAGAAGTTATGGTGTTTAGCTTGCAAATATACATGGTTTATTGATGCACCAAGGATACAGACAAGCCCACATTGAACAAATATTGCAGCAATTAAATATATGAGTATAATTGACCCAGGCTTTCTGGGAAACAGTTATTGGTAATCTTTTTTTCACGAGGTTCCCTCCTTCCTACACATGAAGTCCTGCTCTTGCTCAGTCTGTCCCTAACCCAATTTTTTAAGGCCTGTGGAAAGGTCAGCTATCCCACAGATAATCAGAGGGCAGCCCCCTCTCTAAAGTAGTTTCATTTAGCCTGCTCCTGGTTTTCTTCTCTTTCTCTACATTTGCTTTTTGAGTATGTTACAACCAAGGATTTCCCCTTCAGAGCCTGTGGTTGTGTTGCTACTTTCCTGAACAGGAAAATTAATATTCTCATATCCCCATGACATCTGAGAGTCTAAACTGTGAGCTGTTTCCTTTGTCCCTGAGGAGACAGACCAATAGATTTAGTGGCATCTAAAGCATTAGGACTGCCCTTGGCAGAAATTCTCCGAAGTTTTCACTTTCAGTGATAGGGCATATTTCTATCACAGCTATATTGAAGTATGCTTTTAAGGAGATGCCAAAATAGATATGTATATCTTCACTAACATTGACTGTTGAGGAAAACACTATGACATTCTATACTGATACAGATATAATTGTTTCTGTACCTAGTTAACTATGTATGAACCTACCATCAGAATAATGATTGTGATGATTCTTTTTATTTCTTAGGTGCTAGTGGCATGGTTTCAGATTTTGATGTGGTATTAAGAAGAACAGTATTGTTTAGATTAACAGAATCTGACCCCTTTGTTATGTTACATGGCAAGAATTATCTTTATTTCAGGGTGATGGATAAGTTATAATTTATTAGGATTGCATCCAGCGGTGCCTTTTACAGGCTTTTGCAGAACAGATACCCTGAGAAACTTGCAGTCTAA
This sequence comes from Emys orbicularis, assembly GCF_028017835.1. NCBI lineage: Eukaryota > Metazoa > Chordata > Testudines > Emydidae > Emys > Emys orbicularis. Next base: position 300,128,679 of record NC_088683.1, read on the forward strand.
AATGTAGATGTGATGGTGAAGATGAGAAGAAGAATGGGGTGAGATTGAACATGGCTGTATTAACTTCATGGGGTGACTGATTTTTTTTTCTTTGTAAAGAAGTTTTTTGTGTTAGTTCGTTTATTGTAGATTCTATGCCTGAAGTGAGTTTCTACGAGATACTTGAATGAAGTGAGTCTGGTGGCTTTAGAATTAGGTATATGGAGGGTATTCCTGACATAGGGAGTAGCATGGGAGTGGCAGATGAAGGTAATGTCATGACTCGTTGCATTGACAAAACTGAGTAAGTGCTGGGGACACCATAGTAAACCAGAGCACTTATTGAGCAACATTGCCCCTTTATCTCCTTCAGAGTATGGACAAGAAGTTTGAATTTATTCTTTAGAGTGATGGATGCATTAATGGATGAGTCCTTGTTGTTTGTTTATTTGGTAGGAAGGAATTTGAATGAGACAGTAAGTTTATTGAAAATGTTCAGTAATTTCAGCTGCACGCTTACTAACCAGTGAAAGTTCTGGTAATAAAATGGAAGGTAATGACAATTTATTTTACTGTAAACTTCTGTTTTGGTTTTTTTTCATTTTTCTTAAACTTCACATTTACCCCATCCCTTCTAGATTTGTTGGTGCTAAAATGATAAGCATGTGGCAAAATGGCCTGAGCCAAAAAAACCCAAACAAACATGCATTCATGTTTAAATAACTCACTCCTCCAGCTACCTATGCACTATTGCTTTTTCAGCAAAGCACTGTCTGATTGGCAGCATTTTGAAGTCTCTGATTTTTATATGATTAATTACATTATTCTCAAAAGGCATGCCACTGCAACAAACATAAGAACAATGTATGCGAGGCTGCTTGTCAACAGATCAGAGTTTAAAAAAAATCAGATTTGGAAAAAAAAAAAGCCTGTTCTTCTTTAAAAGCTGGCTCCTGTCTGTATTCCACTGTGGGGTAGGCATGTGCTCTATGCACCTGGAGTAAGAGAATTTTGAAAGACATGTGCATGTGCCCTTGCTTTCCTCATACTTTCAGCTGAGGAGATGAAGGGTGGGGTGGGCTAACAACCTCTCCAGTTCCTTCATACTGCCATATTGCCTGGGTCAGAACCTCCAGTGTCCGGAGCTGCTCTCCTTCAATTTTTCATGCTGTACGTATTAAACATTGCATTAGTGCTTTTTCTATGTAGTTACTCATAGAAGATATAAAAACTATAGAAAAGTTTTTGTAGTTTGATTCCTCATCTCTGGGGCAACCCTCCCCCTCCCCCTCCCATACCCTCTTATGGGTATTGGACTATGCCCAGAACTCCGGGCTTCAAGAATTGTCTCCTGCCCCCATTCCTTTTGGTCAGCAGTGACTATCTGCACTGCTTGTACTGTCTTGGGGAAGCACACGTCACAGCTAAGTGCAATATTTGCTGCTCCTTCTCTGGCTGTATCCATTAGTCATGGGAACATAGGCTTAGAAAAAACCTCAAAGAAAAGGCCAAGAAGCCACAGTCAGACCTTGGCCAGGGCACCCTTCCTGTACATCAAGCTGAATCTACGTGGAATGCATGTCTGCCATGATGTCCAACTCTGCTACAGGGGAGCCTCTAACCACAGACCCCATCAGTCTCTCATCAGGAAGGCAGAAAACAATCGCACAAATATAAGAGCAGTTCCTCTTCTTAGTTGGCTACGAAATTGTCTGACACAACTCCTCATTACTCAAGCAAACCTACTCTGTCAATCTCTTAGGACATACTAAGTCTCAGAGCCAGGTCTCTAAAGCCTATAAAGTGAGGCTGCTTCAGTATTAGACCTTGTTCTGGTAACAACCTTTCCATCGGTATCATCAAAGTTGAAATTTCAGGATCAGTCAGTTCCAGTGTGATCGGAGTTGCTGCCAATGATGGTAGAAATACGAAGTCTCTCTCCTCCTACCCCTTCGTGATGAGTGAATTGGATCTCTCATGCTCCGGGGAGGTTCAGAGACTTGTCACATCAGAGGAAGTCTTTGCTTTTCCCCCATCATTGCTTGTCTCTCCTCTGCCAGAAGACACCCTTTCTGGTGGCTATAACATGCAAAAAGAGTCAGCGAAGTATAAGCCTTAATGCCATAACCTCCTTATACTCAAGTCTTCAGAGACAAGATGTCCTTAAGGACACATCCAAACTTTATCTAAGGTAGTTTCACCTTAACCAGGGGATAGAGTTCATCGGAGCAGTGTTCGACTTGACCTGCGCCAGGGCATTCCTGCTGCTGGAGAGATTCAAGGCGTTGGTAGACCTCATCACAGAAGTCTCTGCATTTCCCTTGACCATGGCCAGAGTTTGCCTGCGCCTCCTAGGTCACATGGCAGCGTGCACATATGTGTTGCGCCAGGCTCCGGATGTGACCCCTGCAGCAATGGCTGGCGACAGTCTATTCCCAGTCAAGGGACCATCTGGAAAAGGTTGTTACCATTCCCACGACTATACTTACCTCGCTGCGATGGTGGACCAAACCTGCGAAAGTCCTGGAAGGAGTTCCCTTCGATGGCACTCCTCACTCAGGCGAGTTGGTTTCGGATGTCTTGGACCTTGGCTGGCGGGTGCACCTTGGCAGTTTCCAGACCCAGGGTATGTGGTCCCCATGGTCCCCAAAGGAAATGATGCTACACATAAACATCAAAGAGCTCAGGGTTGTCTGCAGGGTGTGTGCAGTCTTCCTACCTCACCTGTCGGGCAGCGTGGTCGGAATCTTGAAGGACAACACAGCCTCGATGTTCTATATCAACAGGCAAGGGGGAGCGCGATCCTCGGCCCTCTGCGAAGAGGCACTCCATCTCTGAGACTTCTGCATTGACCACAGACTCCACCTAGAAGTGTGTCACCTCCTGGGTGCCAAGAAAGTGCTTGCCAATCACCTAAGCAGGGACTTCTCCTCTTACCATGAGTGGGTGCTTCACCCAGAGGTAGCCGGCACGACCTTCCAGAGGCGGGGAACTCCCCAAGTGGATTTGTTCGTCACCAGGCAGAACAGGAGGTGCCACAGGTATTGCTTCAGACAGATTCTGGGCAAGGGCTCGCTCTCTGATGCCTTCCTCCTGCTGTGGGCAGGAAGCCTGATGTATGCGATCCCTCCAATTCTGCTCATCAGCAAGGTCCTAGCGAAAATCAAGAGAGACAAGGCTCAGGTTATCATGATCGCTCCAGCGTGGCCGTGCCAACATTGGTTTGGGATGCTATTGAGGCTGGCGGCGATCCATCCGTGGATCCTGCCGAACTGACCGGACCTGCTGTCACAAGATCACGGTCGACTCTTGCTCCCCAACCTTGCGTCCTTCCACCTCATCGCATGGATGGCTGAACCCTGAGGAACGGGCCTGTTCGGAAGGGGTCCAGAAGGTCTTCCTTGAGAGTAGAAATCCCTCAACTAGACAGACTTACCCGGCAAAGTGGACAAGGATCTCCCACTGGGCGGCTGAACGGGGCATCTACCCTTCGCATTCTTCGATCCAGTTGATTTTGGACTACCTGCTTCATTTGAGGAACCAGGCCTGACACACACTCTTCTATCAGAGTGCATCTGGCGGCCATTTCCGCCTTTCATCTGCTGATCCAGGGGCAGACGGTGTTCTCCCATGACATGATGGTCAGGTTTCTGAGAGGTCTTGAGAGACTTTTCCCACAAGTTAAATCGCTCAGTGGAATCTCAACTTGGTTTTGTCCAGGCTCACGGTCCTGCCCTTTGAGCCTTTGTCCTCATGCTCCCTGTCTCGCCTATTGTGGAAGGTAGCTTTCCTGGTTGCGGTGACATCGGTGAGGTGAGTCTCTGGGCTGCGAGCCTTGATCTCAGAACCGCCATACACGGCCTTCTTATAAGGACAAGGTTCAGCTGCGGCCGCACCCGGCCTTCCTTCCCAAGATGGTGTCTATTTTCCACAGGATCCAGGACATCTTTCTTCCGGTCTTCTGCCCAAAGTCCCATGAGACTAGTGAAGAGGCACCTTCATGCTTTGGATGGAAGAAGGGCCCTGGCTTTCTACCTACATCAGATAAAGCCTTTCCATAAGTCGACTCATCTTTTCTTCTTTACAGCTGATATGATGAAGGGTCTCCCAGTGTCCACGCAGAGGATTTCTAACTGGAACACCTCTTGAATTTGGACCTGCTATGAGTGGATGGGAGTCCCTCCGCCACCGATTGTCAGAGCCCACTCGACAAAAGTGCAGGCATCTTCGGCAGCCTTCCTGGCACACTTCCCGATCCAGGACATCTGTCGAGCCGTGACGTGGTCCTTGGTGCACACATTCACGACCCATTATGCCATCATTCAGCAGGCCAGAGATGACGCTGGGTTCAGCAGAGCTGTATTGCAATCTACATGTTCATGAACTCCTACCCATCTCCAAGGGGTATGGCTTGGGAGTCACCTAAGTTGAATGGACGTGAGCAAACACTCGAAGAAGAAAAGACAGTTACCTTTTTCTATAGCAGGTGTTCTTTGAAATGTGTTGCTCATGTCTATTCCACAACCCGGCTCCAAGTGGATAACTTCCTGTATTACCACAGCTTATACAACGTTCCTACAGATGTAGCTTATTTGGCAAGAACATAAGCTACATCAATCGTGTTTTTCAGTGATGTCTCAACATTGGACATATGCAGGGCTGCTCTGTGGTCTTCCACATGTGGCCTTCCGCACTTGTTTGTTAGCTATTGTACACTAATGGCATCTAGATCACATGCTAACTTTGAGAAGGCTGTTCTGCAGTCTCTGTTTAAATAGACTTCAAGTCTCACCATGTACTGAAATGGCTTGAGACCACCTGAGTAGACTACATGCCTGTAACATCTTGAAGACAAGACGGTTTCTTAGGCCGTGGCTACACTCGAAACTTCAAAGCGCTGCAGGTACTCCACCTCCACGAGGGGATTAGCTGTTTACACTGGCGCTTTACAGCGCTGTAACTTGCTGCGCTCAGGGGTGTGTTTTTTCACACCCCTGAGCGAGAAATTTGCAGCGCTGTAAAGCGCCAGTGTAGCCATAGCCTTAATTGTATTGCAACTGTTCTTCAAGATGAGGGTGTAAATATATATTCCACTACACACCCTTTGTTCCCTCTGCATCTGAGTCTTCAGCCTTTGATTGTGGTGCGAAGGATTTGAAAGGGGTTCGGGTGGCCCTGCCTTTTATACTGTCAGGGGAGGGGCAGGGCCACAGGATGTGAACGCCACCCCTACAGGTACTGTTAGGCAAAGTTCTCTAGATTTGGGGTGCTGAATGCACCCACACCTAAGTGGAATACATATCTGCACCCAAATCTCAAAGAACCTCAGTCTCAGTATAGGTAAGTGATCGACATTTAAAACTCTTTTAAAATTAAGTAACTTATAGAAAGCCTTTAGCTTAAGTTGTTGATTCTATGACAGTTTTTGGAAAGATGATTTTCTTTGATTTTTCTTGTCTTCCTGAGTGGTCTAAAAGTTGTTTGAGCACTGCCAGTAATTAATTAATTCCCCATTAATTTAAGTATTCTATACTTAAATGGCTTCTTACATTAGTAATTGGTTTAGCAAATGGCCTTGGTATGGTTGTACATAAAACATCTTGTTATACATATAACAATATCAGCCAGTTATTATATGAAGGCTTGTATTTAGATAGAAAATATTTGCAAATATATATGTTAAAAGAAGCTTATGCCATCTTAACCATTTGAGAAAGAACAAAGATTTTCGCCTTTAAATGGAAAGAAACCATGAGTTGGAAGTAACCTGTATCTTCTGCAAAACATTTCCCACCGTAAATGTTTTCCAAGTTTAAAGAATGGAAACTTGTGTGTTTACAAAATAAATCAATTTTAATCAGGATATTTCTAGAATTCTATGTGTGGGTTTAAACTTTGGAAAGAAATGGGGTTCGGGAGGGAGAGGGCTTGGTAAAGGTATGCTTTGCCTTGAGATGTATTGCTCTAATAATACAACCTGCATTCCTTTCACAATCAGGCTTCTTCCTAAAAATGTTTACATGCTTTGTCTGCTTGATGTTTGCTTCTGGAATTTTTTTATTAGCTTTTGCATTATGTAACATAATTAGCTAAACGTGTATTATGTTTCTCAGCATACTGGCTATAACGTTCTTGTGGCTATATCTTAATATTCTGTAGAGATGCAAACAAGTTTGTAATGACTTAAAAAGTTACAATAATTTTGTTTATATCATTTTTCATCAATATTGAGTTCTCTCTCCCACAGTACCAGTCATTCAGACTTGGGTCCTAGTTCACTGAGACTCTTTCAAAAATTTTATTCTTTGCCTTACCCTCGTATTGTATTGGTTTGGTACAATTAGCAGGCGTTGTTCGTTTCCTACCTACAAGACAAGAGAGAGCTTGTGGTGGTGCCCTTCAAGGATCTGTTCATTTCCTCCCATTTTCGAGGTATACGCAGTAGAGGAACTTCACTGTGTTGATGTGTAACCCTTCTGCCCATCAAGTTGGCAGCAACAAGGGCCAGGTTCTGTATCTAGGGGTTCCGTTTCAATAACGCAATGCAAAACTGGCTCGAGGCCCCACCCAGTGACCTGGGACAATTACATACCAGCCCCTGGGCGCCTCTAAGAGGCAATACTTCCCTTCTCCTAAGCACGGAGTCTGAGTGTAGCAGAAAATGTTTAATAACATGAGGTAAACGACATCAGCATTAAATTGGAAAAAACACCACAAACAGGATTCCTAACACAAACCATGAGCAAAAGACCCACCCCAGCAAATTGGGCCATCCCCTTTCCCTTTGGTTCTTGAATCCAGTAACCCAAAGATCACCCAGAGTCCCTAAAGTCCAACACCCCCAAAGTCTCTTGGGTCCAGCAACCACCCAAAGTCTCTGTCCCTGTTCAGTGCAGCCCCAGAGTAAAAGGGGGGCACGCAGGGTGTTAAGGGGCACCTTATGTGATCCGAGGCCGACTAACCACCTCTCCGTGGGGTTTCGCCGCAGCCTTCACCATGAGCCAGTCCACTTCCTGCCGTCCCACAAACTGCTCTGCTCTACGAGCTGCTCCACTCCGCTCCGCTCACCGACCTGTGAGCCGCTCCAGCCGTCCCTGCAAATGGCTCTGCTCCGCTCACCGACCTGTGAGCCACTCTAGCCGTCCCCGCAAACAGCTCCGCTTGCCGTTCCTTGGGCCACTCCAACCGTCCCCGCAAGGCTCCGCGCTGCTCCTCCAGCCGTCTCCGCAAACTGCTCCGCCAGCCGCTTAGCAATATAGCTTCAGGCTCCCCCACTAGTTAACACAGCACTCAGTGATCTCAGCTCTTAGTAACTTTAGCTCTTTTGTGATTTCAGCTCATAGTAGGGGAGCCCCAGTGCTCGTGCACCATTGGCCCAAAGTGAATTCAGCTCAGCAGCCTGTAACTAGACTCCTAATGGAATCAAAGTTAGCTCTGACATTCAACAGTGGAGAGAGGAGGTGGTGCAATTGGTGTTTCAGGCCCTCAAAAGGGGCCCATACCATCAGGTACAAATACCTGTCCCCATCCTCTCTCAATTCACTGGGTTGTGGAACCCATGTCCCTTGTCTGGCGAGTGCTACTTAGGTGATGGTGAGATCCTCTGTCATAAAACAGTTTCATTGTCCTTGATTCACATAATCAGGGTAACAACACTTTATTCCTCCTGCCCCAATAACAGAGAAACTGGGGATCCCACCCCATCCAAAGTAACCACTATCAGTTGCTGTTGTCTCATGCCAGGCGGGTGGGTGTACCTATGCAAACAAGATAAGCCCCTGGAGTTCTTTTCCACACTCGCCATAATTCACCACCAGATGTCTGGGTAGAGTTCATCCTGACTCTGCTTACAGATGTACAATTCAATATCTTGCCCCGTACTCCAGAAAATTTGGTCTTGGCTTTGAATTATTTGGATTATTTTACCAGCTACAGGTGTTGGAGCTAGCTTGCCTTCAGCCCTTGGAGTACAGACATCTTCTGAAGTGTGTAACTAGCTATAACAATCTTTACTCTTGCATTTGTTTGTGAGTAGGAAGTTTACAGATACTCTTCAAGTTGTGTTTCTATTAACATGTTATGGAATGGAAACTGCAGGAAAAAAGGACAGCATTGGGGGATAAGCCACCGTTGCAACTTTTATTTAATACTTAACCATTAGCAGTGGGTATAAGTGGCCAGAGGAGACTAAGCCTCCCCAAACAGGCAGCCCGCTGTCTTGGGAGTGTGCCACCATCAAAAGAGTGGGCACGCTGACCGTGGCCCCGCATGTGCTCCGTCCCGGCCCCGCTCCCTCTTGTCCTCTTCCCCGAAGGCTCTGCCTCTCCCTGTCCCCGCTCTGCTCACATGGGGGCCTTGCAGGAGGAGGTGTAGAGGCACGTGTGAGTGGTGAGCAGCGGACAGGGGAGAGGGCGAAGTGGTGTGGGGCGGGGGTTGGGGAGTGGGTGAAGAGGCATGGGCAGGCAGGCCAGGGGATGGGGCAAAGAGACGCGAGTGAGGGGCTGGTGGAAGGTCAAAGAGGTGCGAACGGCGGGCGGGGGTGGAGTGTGGGCAGGGCTTTTGGGAGAGGAGGCTCAGCGGGGGCAGGCCTCGGGGTGGGGCTCCGGTTCGGACACGTGTAGCCTCCCCCAAATGGAGGAGTCACACGCCACCCATGTACTTAACTCAGAACTGTGGAAGAAAAGAATCACTAGCAATTAACTAAACTCTGCAGCATGAACTAATCCAGTGTGGTGTCTCAGCTGGCCAACCCAGACTACCATAAGCAGGAGGGTTATCCCCTGTGAGCTGCCAGGCTGTGGCAGTAGATCCAAATCCCCAATCCCATTGTCACAGATTAGGGCAACTACATCTGTATTCCTACTCTGTGGTCCAGCAAGGGCACGCACTATTAGGATTTCAGCTCCACAATTCTCACCTCTCTTGAGCGGAGACATGGGCGTCTTCATCCTGACTCTAGTATTTCCAGGCTGCATATCTCTCTGCCTACACTGAATTCCCCAGCAAAGGCAGACTGCCTGAGCCAGACCTGCTTTACTTTTCTCCTCCGACAAGGTAAACCGAGTTTACCTTTGCCGCAGTTAAATTACTGCACAGCTTTTCCTAAGCAAGCCTCCTTATTCTTAATGTAAAAGCAATACAGAGAAAACATATTTAAAAAGAAACAACTGACACACATGCTAATAAGCTTACTGGAGATCATCCCAACTGCAACAAGGACTTTGGAAGGTGAACAGTTTTCAAACCCTACCAAAGGGTTTTTTTGTGGCTACAAGTTCATAACCACCTTGGCTAAGAACAAACATGCACATGAATGTGAGAATCACTCCTTTATCCAGTTTGGATCTTTGAAGAGATTGTGAATAGGTAATCAGCCAGACAACGGGTCTCTCTTCAAGGCACTACTTTAAAAGGATGAATCTGGACGTTAAGTAAATTGCATTCATCCTCCTCCAAAGTATTTTCTGGGAATCCCACTTAACTTTATTTTGTTTAGAACATTGTTTCATAGAGTCCTTTCAAGCTCGTAATACTTTCCAGGGTTTGTTAGCTATGTCTCCTCCTTTCCACAACAACACACAAACATTTGTATTCTTAACAGAATGAACTGTGAAGATACTTAAACTTAATTAACTAAGATTTAACTTAATTCTGTAAGGTTTACCCAGCCTATTGCAGGAAATTGCCATATCTGTCACACCTGTACCTTTGCCATATTAGGGATAAGGGATTTGCGAAGGTTTACTGCTGTGTCTGCTAGTCCTAAAAGCCCTCCACCCCATACTATTTAATATAGAGGACTCCGGCCACATATTGTCTTGACCCTGTACTCGGGCCTGAGACAGGTTAATAACTGCTGCCAACAATACCACACAACTAAAAATTATGATAGTTGCACATAATTAAATGTATAAAATTAGAAGCCAAGCCTCCTGAATTCTTATGCAAAAAATCCTCCTGGTTAGCCAACTTGCAGCAAGAAAAGACTTGTTCATGACCACAAATACCTGTAATTGCCTTAAAGTCAAAACAATATAAAAGACCCAGCAAACCCACAGTGGTCCCGTCTGGCCCAGTGTAGACAAAAACCACAAGTTTTTTTTTTTTACGTACAAGGAAAGGCGAGGGAAGGGTGAAGCAAAGCTCCTGGCTGAACATAGGAACTTTTTGTGAGCGCAGCTGATGAACAGTGGGCGGGGGGTGGGCAATAACCAATCAGTGTTCTTTCTGCAGTCCACAAACAGACCAGTGATACCCTGGACCAGCAACTACACTGCTCACATGGAAGACAGGAATGTAACCTTCAGAATTCTACCATGATGCAGCTCCTGAGTAGCAAGGACCATGGATGTGTGTCCACAGGCACCTTCTCCAAGGATTAGGGGTGGGTGGGAGAAATTGTTTGAAAATTAAGAATTTTTGGAGGGGAAAAGTAGCATGTTACATCTTAGCTGGTGAACCCATTTAGTGAAAGCACTTGTTTAGAGGTAGTGACTTTGTTAAAGAATCTTGGCATTGCTTTCAGTCATACTCTTTTAATGGGTGCACAATGTTGGGGGATATGGCACAAAAGTGTGTTCTGTTTCCACCAGGGTGGATTTGATTGAAATCAAATTGATTGAAATCATGATTTAAATCAATAGTCAGGAAGATTCGATTTAATCATGGATTTCTACATAAAAGTGCATTCTTGTTGGTTGTTATAACCTTAATACATATTCTTCACAACTCCGAGATAGATGTAGGTTTCATTATTAGAAGGTACACACTATACATTTTTTAAGTGATTTTATTTTGAAACCTTTTCAGATTAGTTTTACAGCTATATCAGAAAATGAATGATTGGTTGGTTATTTCATTTACCAAAGGTAATTGAAGCAGATACTTATGAAGTCATTGGGAGGTGAATTATCTCCAATTCAAGAGGTTAATTATTAATATTTGGAGGATTTTCTTGCCATGCTGTATTAGGAGGAGAACATCGCCAGACAGACATTTATATTGTTTTATTTAACTAAAACAACATTATGTATTCTGGATTTTTTTTCTTCAACAGCAAACATATAATATTTTAACAAAACAAGCATATGCATTTTTGAATTTAGTTAAAAATTCAAGTTTTATAAAATCAGGTTTGTTTTTGTTAAACTTGTTTTTAACTAAAATAGTTAAATGAAATATTAAAAAAAATTAAACAGACTGATAAACTTAAAATATTGGCTTCTGCAGCTAACTCAGTTGTCTTCACCTTCATTTTCCTGTTTGTTCATAATCTGGAAAAGAAAAACAAGCTTTCCTGCTTTTTCAGGTCCCAAATGATTTCTCAATTTGGAATGTATTAGTCCAAAGGAAGAAAATATTCTTTCTACACCGGCAGAAAAAGCTACTGCTGTTAAAAGTGAGATTATCACTTCAACAGTCTCTGAATCCAAGTGCTTAAGTGACTTCCACTAGTTCACTAGTGTGACTTTCTTTAAAACATCATGAGCAAATGTATATTTTTTTGAATGGTTCACCCTTAGCTCTGAAGTTTTTTATAGTTGGCATTATGGAGGGATGATTGCTGGATGTCCATGTCATAGCCAATTCCTCTTCTTCAATAGTTAAGGTTTGGCCCTGGTACCGACTATTGAGAATATTTGCAAGAAAATGAGCTGGAGATAGTGCTTGTCCCACTCGCTTTGTTAATGCTTATAATTTAACTCTGTCATTGCATATTTCTCTTTTTAAGATATCATTCAGTTTCTTCCAAATTTCAACAGCGTCAGCAATAGAACAGCTCTTCCCCTGCATTTTGTTCAAGGGTACAGAAATAGGCTTCAGGGTACTCCGCATGTGTTCAACATTTCTCTTAAGCCCAATGTTGAGAACTTTGGCTGTGACAGTTCCATCTACTTTGAAACTATTTTGTTCACAAACTGTTATCAGATTAGGTCAGTCCTTGAATGCTCAAAGCAGTCCACTATTGAGTTTCATTGCATGTCTTGTGGGAGAGTTAGCTTCGTTCCTCCTACTTTTTTCAGAGCAGCTGCTGCAAAGTGGTGGTTAATGGAAGTATTTTACAATTTCAATAACATTAGCCTTTATTTGTGGAACACTAAAGGCTTTGGCTAGGAGGTGCATCAAATGAGCAGCGCAACCGTATCTTATTAGCTTGGGACACTCTTCTAAATAATTTCTTCTTACCTTGGATACATTTGCAGCATTCTCTGTGACCAAGCTAAGTAGTAGACATTTTTTTTTACAGTTGGTTATAGCTTTTACTGCTACTTCTTATAAGTATTCTGCTGTGTGTGCATTTCCTGATGTCAGTTGTTTCTGTAAGGAAGACATTCCCTTCTTCTGTTGTCACATAAGCACATACAACAGGATCATTGTGGACATTGCTACACCCATCAAGACTCAGGTTAACAATTTTACCGTTTAGACCTTTTGCACACTGCTCAATTTCTCTTTCATACACTTTATCCAGCAATTTGCCTGTGACATCTGCTCTGTTCGGTGGACTGTATCCTGGTCTTAATGACTGAACCATGTTAATGAGGTGTGGGTTCTCAATCATACAGAAAGGAGAGTTTGTTGCATAAACAAACCGGGCAATTTTTTCATCAATTACTACTTTTTGTAATCTGCTGGTTTTTATCACGAAATTATCTATGGTTGTTTCTGGATGATGGAGATTTTTTTTTTACTTTTTGCTACAGGTGATATACTGTGGCTATGTGATATACATGATGTGACTGAAACACTATAATTGGCATACATTTCTGAAACTATAGCAAATGATGGTGATCTTGAAGGTGGATAGTCTTCAGAATCCTGTATGTTGAGGATGGATTCTCCTAAACAAAATAAGTCAATGCAGTTATTTAATTATTATTACCATACTGCTCATTTAGTATTACTCCTTGCATTCACTGACACTCAGTACTACTTTAAAGGTGAAATTGTAAAAGGAAGATCTGCCTATTGCAGCTATTTATTTTATCACAACTGCATCTAAAATGATAGTACCATAGAGTAACAACTATATATTTTGCTCAAACATTAGAATTCAAGAATAGTCCAGAAGGAAGACAGGCAGTCGTTAAGAAAGAAGTATAAAATAAAAAAGTTTACTAACCTGAAGATCCTGCATGTTCAGACATGTTCCTGTCATCCTCTTCAACGCAGCTTCCTCCTGAGAAGGAACACTTCTCGTGATGTTGTTTCATTTGGGCAACCAGGCCTTGCATTTCTTTGTTGCAGTGTTTGCATTTTGCACGCATGCCTGTCTTACCCACAGGTAGAGGAACTTAATTAAAATATTCCCAAACTGGGTCTCTTTTATGGCCTGCTGCCATTATAGGTTTTCCCTTTTGGTGAGAGAATGGTATGGTAGATCTCAAATCAATGAAGGCTACACTCAGAAAGACCTCAAGACTTCTGCAATATGCTGCTCAAACAGTTTCACTTTCGTTTCTACTGCCTGTCCCTCCCTTCTCACATTTTTCTCCAGACTTCTTTTCCTTGTCCAGATCTATTCCGCCCCCAACCATCTTCTATTCATTGAACTTTTTGAAACTTTGCACTTTTAGAGAGAGGTAAGGGATTGACTCTGTGTACACATTTGCAGAGGGACAATAGGGTTGAGGTCTGTTATTTCCCACCTCTATATGTTTATTTATTTATTTATTTTAAAACCTTTTTGATGTTAACAAGCATGTAATCTCTGGAGACACAAATCCACAGTTTGAAAATTGCAAAACTAAGCATCTCTGATGGTATCTTCTAGACTTAGGACTGAGTCCCATTGGGTAGATAGAAAGGTTAACCTAAAATAATCTACATAGAAGCCCCTGGAAACCCCTAAGATTGGGTCCCTAATCCATGAACTATTGGAAGTCATTTACAAAACTTTTCTTAAACATTACATGAATATATTGTCTCATTCTATAGAATTAGAATTCATAATTTTCCAGAAAAAAACCTGATTTAAATAAAAAAAAAAAATCAGATGTTTTTGACGTTTAAAAAAAAATCAATCATTTTTATCCACCCTGGTTTCCATAGGCTAAGTCCTTAGTTATGCTGTGAACACTTACCAATAGACATTTTCTCATGATTCGTAAAGCTTTATTTTTGTCAGGCAGTGCTTCTCTGTCACACCTGTTCAAATGCAGCAGAGTGTTTGTTCATTGTTTGTTCATTGAGCTGTTACGACCATTCCTCTTCATGTAGATGCAGCTGTGATTTTAACTTAGATATCTGCATGCTCACCGTTTTGAGCCAGAGAATTTTGCTTTGCAGTACTTGTAGGAGGCAGCACTTGCGCCTCATGACCGTAGCCCTCCCCCGGTGCTGCTTTGACCGCCCTCAATTCCTTATTACTGCCTGTGGCTGGAGTCAGAGTTCTGTGTTCTTAACTTCACAATCGCTGTCTCTTTATGATTTGCTCTAGTTGTACGTTGTTAGTTAGTACTCTTAGTATTAGTATTATTTAGATTTATTTAAGTATTTCCCTGGTGATGCCCTCACCATGGTTCAAGCATTATCCACTGTGTGGGGGAGTTATCGCCAACAACAATCTCCACATGCAGTGCTTGCTATGCTTGGGCAAAGATGGCTCAGGTAGCTAGGGACCTTTTCCTAAAACAGGTCACATGGCCTGCTTTGTCACTGATACATATGTTGGATGAGAGGTTGCCCTTGGGTTCAAGAGTGCGCTATCGTTTTGTGCTCTGGAGACGGTGATTCTCAGAAGAGATGGAAGAGGCGCTCCCTGTTGAGTGCACTGAGGAAAAGATTGGATGAGACCTTCCAAAGGTAGTGGACACTCTTCTGCATCCTCCGAGAGAGTCCCTACTGTTGACTCTGGTTCTGGCTTCAGGGCATCCATTCAGTCCAGGACCGAAAGCTTTTGATACGGTCTCCCACAGTATTCTTGCCGCCAAGTTAAAGAAGTATGGGCTGGTTGAATGGACTGTAAGGTGGATAGAAAGCTGGCTAGATCGTCGGGCTCAACGGGTAGTGATCAATGGCTCCATGTCTAGTTGGCAGCCGGTTTCAAGCGGAGTGCCCCGAGGGTCGGTCCTGGGGCCGGTTTTGTTTAATATCTTGCTTAATGATCTGGAGGATGGTGTGGACTGCACTCTCAGCAAGTTTGCAGATGACACTAAAGTGGGAGGCGTGGTAGATACACTGGAGGGTAGGGATAGGATACAGAGGGACCTAGACAAATTAGAGGATTGGGCCAAAAAAAACCTGATGAGGTTCAACAAGGACAAGTGCAGAGTCCTGCACTTAGGACGGAAGAATCCCATGAACTGCTACAGACTAGGGACCGAATGGCTGGGTAGCAGTTCTGCAGAAAAGGACCTAGGGGTCACAGTGGACGAGAAGCTGGATATGAGTCAACAGTGTGCTCTTGTTGCCAAGAAGGCTAACGGCATTTTGGGCTGTATAAGTAGGGGCATTGCCAGGAGATCGAGGAACGTGATCGTTCCCCTTTATTCGACATTGGTGAGGCCTCATCTGGAATACTGTGTCGAGTTTTGGGCCCCACACTACAAGAAGGATGTGGAAAAATTGGAAAGAGTCCAGCGGAGGGCAACAAAAATGATTAGGGGCTGGAGCACATGACTTATGAGGAGAGGCTGAGGGAACTGGGATTGTTTAGTCTCCAGAAGAGAAGAATGAGGGGGGATTTGATAGCTGCTTTCAACTACCTGAGGGGGGGTTCCAAAGAGGATGGAGCTCGGCTGTTCTCAGTGGTGGCAGATGACAGAACAAGGAGCAATGGTCTCAAGTTGCAGTGGGGGAGGTCTAGGTTGGATATTAGGAAAAACTTTTTCACTAGGAGGGTGGTGAAGCACTGGAATGCGTTACCTAGGGAGGTGGTGGAGTCTCCTTCTTTGGAGGTTTTTAAGGCCCGGCTTGACAAAGCCCTGGCTGGGATGATTTAGTTGGGAACTGGTCCTGCTTTGAGCAGGGGGTTGGACTAGATGACCACCTGAGGTCCCTTCCAACCCTGATATTCTATGATTCTATGATGCTGGCACTGGCTCTGTCCACTTCGGCAGCATATCAGTTGGCAACAGACTTCTTCTGCTTTGGGCCAGGACTTTGCCAGGCTCTGTAGTTTCCAGTCCCGCCATCTGGATAGGCTGCTGAACCTTTGGGTCCGTCTGTACTGCATCCCAATGTTTCTCTGCCGCACACTCTAGAAGTGGGTTCGGTGCCAGGCTTGGCACAGTGGACTTCCTTAGCACAGTGGACTTCCTTAGCACTGCTGCATTTTCTCCTGCTGGTGTTACCGTGGCGACCTTCCCCGCCATTTTCTTCAGCAGCATCAGCTACTTCATCCTATCCATAATGTTCTGCTATGGGTAGGAGAAAAGTTTAGTTCTCAAGACCAAAATTTTAATCTACTTAAGGAAGCAAGATGTGATTACTTTTTAAACTGATTTTCATATGAAGTTCCTCCAAAATATGGCAAAAAATAGTTGACAAACACAAGTGCAAAACCTGGGGAATGTTACATGAAAAATTTTTGGTTCTCTTGTGTGTCTGAATTACCTAAATAGAGAAATTTTAGAATAAACTTAAGATACTCTGAAAAAAGTGGTTGTTCTGCTTCTTTCCTGTATACAGTGTCAGAGATATGTGTATCAAATGGGATTTTTTATGGATTTTTTTCTTTATATGAGAGAGAATTTCTTAGGATGAGCTCTTTCTTGAATTAATAATTGATAACTATGGCATAGGCACTTTAATATAAGTTCAGCAGACTAATAATGGTTGATGGTTCTGGATCATCGGTAATGAACTGTATTGTATTCTAATATCACTGGGGCAGGAAAGCAGCTTGCTGCAAGAGATGTCATTAAATAGGTTTTAGAACAATATAGTCTGCTGGATAGAATCTCTTATTTTGTATTCCACAGGTAAAATACCAATATAGATTCTAGGAACTTAACTGGAGGAAAAACTACGGTTCTTGTACAGATAAGTACAAGTTGGTATAAAGCACATTATGTACCATGTTAAACCATTTTAGTTTGGCTACACTTTTATAATTGAACATTGGTGAAATAATTGTTCTTCAAGTAATGTCCCTATGAGTGCTGCACTGTAGGTATGTCTGCATCCCTGCGCTGCTGATCGGTAAATTTTGGTAGCAGTGTCTGTTGGGCTGGCACATGCACTGTCTCTTCCCCATGTTCCCCCCGCCCTCCCATGCTCTGCCAGGAGTCTAACCAGTGTTCAGCAGGCAAACAGTTCCTTCTCAACTGCCCCTGGCTAATTTATAATTGTTTCCTTACTTTAGCTACCTTTTAGAGCTTCCTTTTTCTTTTTTGCTCCTTTACCTTTTATTTTATTAAAAAAACACCCCAACTTTACTTTACTTGAAACTTCATTTTTCTTCTATTCCACCCGCCCTGCCCCATATCTGGGGACCCCCCTGGAGAGAGAGTGCCCGGTTCACCAGGCTTCAAGAAGCATTTCAATTGCAAAGAATCTATCCCAGTGACTGATGGCCATTCTCAGTGTGTCTGCTGTGTGGGAGAGAACCACATCCCCCAGAAGTGTGTTTTATGCCCGACAATTGAAAGCCAGATCCAGAAAGGATAGAGAACTGAGACTTAAGCTTCTCCTAATGTAAGTGGCCCTCCAACCACCCTCAGAGCCGCACCAGGTCTCCGAAGGGTGGGAATCCTCACTGCAACCCTCTACATCTAAGGAAGTTGAGCCCAAGAAAACAACCATGAGCTGCCACACAAGACTTCTAAAAAAAGGCTGTGAGTCCCCACAGCGAGCCTTGACCAAGCTGAAAATGATCTCTGGTCCCTTTGGTATCATCAATACAGACGGCACCGAAGATGTGTAAATTTGGTACCCAAAGCTCTTATGGTACCACCTGACAGAATGTGTTGGATTGCCTAAGGACCTAATGGGCACAGGCAAGTAATCATCGGTATTGGTATCACCAACTCCTTTGGTGCAGACATCTCGGCACTGCCAACCACTACTGGTACTGACGCCGACAGCACCGCCGGACTTCCAGTACACGACAGACCTTTTGGTGTCTGATGCACCCGGCTCACCTATACTTGTTACCGGTGCCCTGGTACTGAGTCCACCAAGAGCTCTAGACTCGCTGGTGATATGCCATGCACCCCATTTTTAGAGGGCTGAGTCAGACAGTGACCAAGAAAAGACAGTCTCCTGTCGCTCTTCCCATCCTCTCTAGAATACCCATTTCCAGTATGGACCTCAACCGTACTGACCCTCTGGCCCCCAGACCTCCTGGTATGGGCAGCCGTGGTGCCAACGTTCATGACCCTTCCTACCCAGTTAGTGGCCTTATTGGGATTCTGGCTTGGCCTATCAGGAGCCAGTGAGAGACCCTCCTTTGGCTGCTGCATCGAGGGCGTCCGAACCTCCTGAACGTTTTAGAGAGGAACAAGAGGCTAAAATCGAGGAGGAGACTTACCACCCCCCACCCCCCGATGAATTTCTCATCTTCATCACCACTGATGCTCCCTCCATTGTCGTTGGCAGATGACTTCAAGCTTTTCCAGGAGCTAGGTCAGAGAGTGGCAGATGGATTACAACTACCATTACAAGACGTGATCGAATCACATCATAGACTCATAGACTTTAAGGTCAGAAGGGACCATTATGATCGTCTAGTCTGACCTCATGCATAACGCAGGCCACAGAATCTCTCTCACCCACCCACTCCTATAATAACCCCTAACCTATATCTGAGCTATTGAAGTCCTCAAATCATGGTTTAAAGACTTCAAGGTGCAGAGAATCCTCCAGCAAGTGACCCGTGCCCCACGCTGCAGAGGAAGGCGAAAACCCCCCAGGGCCTGTGCCAATCTGCCCTGGAGGAAAATTCCTTCACGACCCCAAATATGGCGATCAGCTAACTCAGATCCCACCTCATCTAGCATCCCATCACAGGCCATTGGGCATATTTACCGCTAATAGCCTAATTTTGGCAATTTAATTGATCCTTGAATATCCCATCATACCATTCCCTCCATAAACTTATCAAGCTTAGTCTTGAAGCCAGATATGTCTTTTGCCCCCACTGCTCCCCTTGGAGGGCTGTTCCAGAACTTCACTCCTCTGATGGTTAGAAACCTTCATCAAATTTCAAGTCTAAACTTCCTGATGGCCAGTTTATATCCATTTGGTCTTGTGTCCACATTGGTACTGAGTTTAAATAATTCCTCTCCCTCCCTGGTATTTATCCCTCTGATATATTTAGAGAGAGCAATCATATCTCCCCTCAGCCTTCTTTTGGTTAGGCTAAACAAGCTAAGCTCTTTGAGTCTCCTTTCATAAGACAGGTTTTCCATTCCTCGGATCATCCTAGTAGCCCTTCTCTGTACCTGTTCCAGTTTGAATTCATCCTTCTTAAACATGGGAGACCAGAACTGCGCACACAAACTATTATACATTTTACATTCCTCTACCTTGTCCAGAGTAGCACTCCCTATTAATGAGGCTCTCTTGGACCCTGCCAAAGTCATATGGCAGATCCCTGCATCTGGGCTGCCAACATGCAAGTAGGCCGATAAAAAATATTACATGCCAGCGAAAGACACAGAATTTCTCCTCTTCCACACGTTACCTGAAATCCATCCCCTATGACCAGGACTGGAAGCGACTTGATCTTTATGGGAGAAAAATATACTCATCAGCCACTCTCCAGTTCCATATTGCAAACTATCAAGCCGTAATGGCAAAATATGATTACATCAACTACTCAAAACTTAATTCCTTTATTGAGCAGCTTCCGGGTTCTCACAAGGACCAATTCAAAGCCATCATTAACGAAGGCCAACTAGTGGCAAAGACATCACTTCAGTTTTCACTCGACGCAGCTGACACGGTGGCATGTTTCATCTTCACTGCCACCGTGATGAGGTGAGCTTCTTGGCTGCACTTATCAGGTTTCCCCAAAGAGGTGCAAAACAACCATGGAGGACATTCCGTTTGAAGGCACATAACTGTGGGGAAATAGAGCAGGGTGGCCTTCTTTCCGATAACCAAGATCCTGGGCCTGAAGACCCTGAAACATCTCCCCTAGAAATCTGCCATACTGAGGACTTTCGTGGGTAATGGGGTAGGCCTAAAAGCCTGAACCAAAAATCAGTTTGTGAGGCTATGCCCAGTCAAAAGTAGCAACAGAGGAGGGAATGAAAGAATAAATCCCCCCCCCCCCCCCCAGCAGTACTGGTGAAATATGTTCATGGCTAATGAAATATAATAACCGTTTGTGTGAAGCAATAGGTAACTTTAGCTAAATGCAAACTGACTCATGCAATTTCTCCTTTGCATGATCTATGACCTATTCCGTGATTCCAGCTATCTGCAAACTAGCCCCCCCCTTAAGCCTTTGCTGAAATCCCCCGGAAAATGACATAGTTCAAGTCTTAAGAAATGTACCAAAACTAGGGCCGAGTACCACCCCTGTGGAAACCACCAAGCGCCCTTCTACCCAAACAAACACCCACTCCTCGGAAATTAGGTCAGAGGGTAGGGAGGGGGGTGAGAGGACTGACCCCAACCCCAACACCCTAGCTCGTGATCACCCCAAACCCAGCCTGTGATTTGCCCCCGAGCTCGTGTTCACCCCATGCCCAGCTTATAATTGGTCCCCAATTTCTTAACTCATGACGTATTGTTTGTACCCTGCTTGTGGTTTAATGGAATAAAAGCAGTTTGTGAGCTGTTGCTAGGTGTGTTGGTCTCCGGACCACACCCCAGTGCGCACTGGTTTGTATTTCAATAAACTGGCCTCAGGCTATGAGTCTTTGAACTAAAATGACTGCGTGGGGGTCTTTGACCACGACATAACTGTTCGGGGAAAAGACGGATGCTTTCCTCCACTTTGAAGGATTCCAGGGCTTCTCTTTGATCATTCGGGATTTATACCCCTGGGCAGAAGAGAAAATATAGTCCTCGGCCTTCTTCAGGCCCGCTCGACACAATATTCATCCCAACACACCTATGAACCCCAAAGCAAGAAGTCAATTTTCTCCAAACGGAAACCTTTGGGCCCTCCACCTACTTCACAGCCATCCACCTCAAAATGACAGTTTTGATGGGTTGGTCAAGGTACTGTCAGACTACTCTCTTCAATACCATCCAATGCTGGAAAACCTCTCATATCTCTATGGATCACATTCCGCAGCATCTGGGAACGAATAACCACCGACATATGGGTATTGGAGATCATTCGAGAAGAGTACTCCATCCATTTCACCTCCCTTTTCCCCTCCCCTCCGCCCACCCTTCCCCATCCCTCTTTAGGGACCCTGCTCACGAGAGCCTGTTACAACAAGAGATAGACCATCTCCTTAGTGTAGGAGCCATAGAACTAGTGCCCCTACATCTAAGAGGCAAAAGCTTTTCATCTTATTACTTCCTGATATCCAAGAAAAAGGGAGTCTGAAGACCCATACTAGACTTCAGGGCGCTCAACACATTTGGCTCATAAGTACAAGATGGTCACTTGGGCAACAACTATTCCAGTGGTAGAAAAGGGAGACTGGTTCTCGGCCCTCGACCTCCAAGATGCTTAATTCCACATTTAGATCATACCATGTCACAGACAATACCTCACATTCACAGTAGGCCCGTACCAGTACAGAGTACTCCTTTTTGGCCTCTCCTTCGCCCCCAGAGTATTCTGTAAGGTGCTCTCTGTAATGGTGCCGACTCATGCCTCCAGGGCATTATGATATACTCTTACCTGGAAAATTGTCTCCTCAGGGCGCATCCCTTTGTTGAAGCCCAGCGAGTTACCCATACCACTCTGGAACTATTCAAGAATCTGGGCCTACAAATCAGTGCACAAAAATGGACATTAATACTGGTACAGAGACTAGAATTCATAGGAGCTACCTTGAGTCCATCAGAGCAAGAGTACCCTTCTCTCAACAGAATCCTTAGTCTCTCTATGTTTATAGAGACCGTGCAATCCAATTCTCAAATATTGGCCAGACACTGCCTTCAGCTTCTGGGGCATGTGGCTGCGGGCACATTGGTGATTGCTCATGCCAGACTTCACATGAGATTCTTCCAGTCATTGTTCGGTCTGTAAACCCAACTCAACCAAGACAATCTAGATAAACTGCTATCAGTGCCAACTAAAATTCAACAATTTTTGAATTGGTGGAAAGACCCATCAAACGTCTGCACAGGAATCCCATTTGCTCAGCCTCCCTCATCACTATTACTCAGCACTGACCCATCCCTCACAGGATGGGGTGCACATCTCAATGATCTCAAAGTGCAGGGCAAATGGTCTCCATGCAAGATATGTCTTCACATCAATCTACTCGAACTCAGAGTGGTCAGGAACACATGTGCTCTCTTCCTTCCGCTGATCAGAGGTACACACACGAAGGTCATGACGTACAATATAGCGTGCATGTATTACATAAACTGTCAAGGAGGCGCCAGATCACTCTCCCTTTTTATGGAAGCACTAAAGCTATGAAACTCGTGCATTTCCCACAATGTTACAATATCAGTGGCCTACCTGCTGGGAATGTGCAACACGACAATGGGCAGTCTCAGCCACAAATTCCCACACTGCCATGAATGGGGGAGAGATTCAGTGATGCTCCATGACATAGTCCGATGATAAGGGACACTGATAATAGACTTGTTCACTATTTATCAGAACAAGAAATGTCAACGGTACTGTTCCAGAGCAGGCATTGGCCAGCGCTAACCAGGAGAGAGACTCCTCTCATGGGACAAGCGCCGCCTTTCCCCCATTCTCTTTATTGCTGAAAAGAGGAGAAAACAACCATCATACTGATCACTCCCATATGGCTCAGACAGATGTGGTACCCTTACCTGTCATAATTGGTGATGTGTCCACCAATGGCTCTTCTAATCACTCCTTGCCATCTCTTGCAGAATGAGAGAGACACTCTCCATTCCAACCTGTGGATACTATAGCTCAAAGCCTGGTTTTTCATGGTTCCAGCACATAGAAACATCATGTTCGGAAGAAATACAGGAAATGTTATTACACAGCAGGCCACACAAGTGGACTGGATTCCGGATCTGGTGCCAGGTCAAAAGAGTCACTCTGTATTTGGCCACTCTACCTGTAGTCCTAGACTATTTGCTACATCTGAAGAAATTCTCCCTCTCTCTCTATTAGCTCACTAAATGTACACTTAGGAGCAATAGTGACTTTCTACCAGCAGGTAGAAGCGTATTCAATTTTTCCTACCTGACTACCAAGAGGTTTCTCAAAGGCATAGCGAACCTCTTCCCCCAACTCAGGCTTCCTACTCCACAATGGGATCTCAGTCTAGTATTTAAAGGACTGACTAAATCACCCTTTGAATCCATGGCCGTTGGTTCTTTAACTCACCTTTCCATATAGATAGCGCTCCTGATTGCCATTACCTCAGCAAGAAGGATAGGAGAGATAGTGGTGCATCCCCCCTTTACAGTGTTCTTCTCAGACAAGGTCACGCTTAGACCACATCCGAAGTTCACCCTCAAAGTGAGTCCTCATTTCATGTGAACCAACTCATTCACATTCCAACCTTTTATCCCAAGCCTCACCAGGATAATAGGGAAGCCATCCTCCATATGCTTGATGTAAGGAGAGGTCTTTTATTTGGACAGGACAAGAATTTTTAGAAAATTTCCGAGACTCTTCTCTCAATTGTGGACAGGTTTAGAGGCATAGTGATTTCAGGTCAAAAACTCTTTAAATGGGTCGCGAACTGAATCAAACTCTGTTATCAGATTGGCAATTTTGCACACCCATCTACAATCTGCAAACATCCGAAGAGATTGGTTTTCTCATCTGTTGCCTTTTCCAAGGGTATTTCTGTATCAGAAATCTGCAGAGCAGCTACATGGGCATCTGCACATACCTTTGCAGAACACTATGCCATCCTGGGGGACTCTACTGCAGATGCCAGATAGAGCACCACAGTACTATCATCCATAACAGACTTGACTCCGAAGCCCTGGCCTCCAGTGGAGGATACTGCTTGGGAGTCACCTATAGTGGAGCACCTATAGGGACACTACTCAAAGAAGAAATTACTCACTTTGTGCAGTAACAATGGTTCTTCAAGATGTGTGTCCCTATTGGGGCTACACGATCCACCCTTCTTCCCTCTGTTTTGGTGTTCTCATAATAAACTCTGTGGTAGAGAAGGAACTGAAGAGTGTTGGCCCGTTGCAATGTTGGTTAGTCTCGTGGCAGTGCATGCATGGGCCGAAAATTCTCCAATCAGCAGTGCAGGGACACAGACACACCTACAGTGGAGCACCGATGGGGGACACATCTGAAAGATCCATTGTTACTGCAGAAGAGGAATAACTGCCGCTTCTTCTCCTTAGTAGGTATTTTAATATTATGAACACTGTACAGTATCAGTTTTCAGTACAGTAGAACCTCAGAGTTATAAACACCAAAGTTATGAACTGCCATCTACAACTTCATTTGGAACTGGAAGTATGAAATCAGGCAGCAGCAGAGAAAAAACAAAAAATACAGTAGAGTACTATGTTAAACGTTAACCACTTAAAAAAAAGGGAAAGCAGCATTTTTCTTCTGCATGGTAAAGTTTCAAAGCTGTATTAAATCAATGTTCAGTTGTAAACTTTTGAAAGAACAGCCATAAAGTTTTGTTCGGAGTTACGAACATTAAGTTACAAACAACTTCCATTCCCAAGGTGTTCGTAACTCTGAGGTTCTACTGTACTACAAATATTGCAAATCCATTAAAAATATATATATATTATTTCGTAGCTTTCTCTTGGGCTTTATTATGTTTACTTCACTTGTTTCTGAAGATGGTGGAGGCGGCGTGCCTCCATCCACAAAGCAAAGAGCTGGTTTCTGTCAATGGGTCCTTGTTATGGGTCACTTGGGATGAGACTCTTTACTCTGCTTTCAGTACACCTGTTGCAGAAGGTGCTACCCTGTTAGCATCTGCTCTATTAGCTCCTTTTATTCAGAAGCCCCCTTACTCCACCAAATTTTAGTCCTTTCTGCTTACCTATGTTAGCTGCTTAGAGAAGGCTTACGTGACATCTTTCAGCTACAGCAGAGCCTCCTGCTGGAACATAGCAAGCTCTGCCTTGCCCTCCTAGGCTTTTGAACTAAAGGCATTAGAAGTTAACCTCCTACAACCCAAACCAATGTAAAATCAGTAAGCAGAAACAGGCTAGAACAGGGGTCGGCAACCTCTGGCACGTGGCTCACCAGAGTAAGCACCCTGGCGGGCTGGGCCAGTTTATTTACCTGCTGACGCGGCAGGTTCGGCCGAACGCGGCCCCCACTGGCTGCGGTTCGCCGCTCCAGGCCAATAGGGGCGGCGGGAAGCGGCGCGGGCGAGGGATGTGCTGGCCGTGGCTTCCCGCTGCCCCTATTGGCCTGGGACGGCGAACTGCGGCCAGTGGGGGCTACGTTCAGCCGAACCTGCTGCGTCAGCAGGTAAATAAACTGGCCCGGCCTGCCAGGGTGCTTACCCTGGCGAGCCACATGCCAGAGGTTGCCGACCCCGGGTTAGAAAAATAATACTATGCCAAATTAAGCTACTAATTTTAAACTTACTTTAAAAAATGGAAAGGGGTGAGGTTTGGATTTGGCTGGTGACGGGTCCATATATCTGATCACCTCGCAATCTTTTTAATGTACTTCCCCTCACAGCACCCCTGTAAACATTCACTTGAGTACTGTTAGCCCCATTTTACAGATGGGGAACTGAGACGGAGAGATGAAGTGGTTCGTCCGAAGTCACACAAGAAGTCTATGGCAGAGCAAGAATCGAACCTGGGTTTTTACGGTCCTAGACTAATGCCCTCATGAAACGATTGTTTACTGTATTTTGGATAGAGATTTGCAAGTATTTCTTGGTGAATTTTTTGTAGCAAGTAGGATATGTCGTTTTGGTGCTGAGAATATGTAGCAAGGTTTAGAGGATGAACACATTTTCTTTCAGTATGTTTAATTCAGCTGTTTTTGTCCTTATCAAGCAGAAATCACCTGTGCATCCAACTGGTACACAATAGCTCCAGGAGCTTCATTAGCTGCATAGTCAGGCAGACCTCTATTTCAAGGAGTTTTTCCAACTTGGTAATAACTGCATATTACTTTTTTTCCCTGTGTCAGAACCTGGTGCTTTGTGATCCATTTCAACTGGGTTATTCCTCTTCATCTTCAAAGCATGGAGGCGCTTCTTTTTATTATTATTTTTTTAAACCTCCCTGTATCTTCACAATGTACTGTGAGCAAGTGGAGCTGTTCAGAAACCTGCTTCTCTAACATTCCAGTGTCTTGCTTCCACTTGAAGAAGCAGGAAGTTCCTCTAAGATTTTTTATTATTATTTTTTTTGTTTTGTCTCCCTCTCCTTGATGCCTCCTCAGTAAGGAGAAGATTTTTGGCAAGATTTTCTGGTATTTGAGGAGAAAACATGAGACTCCTGTTAGAAAAGAGAACAGAAAATTGCCCCCCATACTGGTCCTGTTCAGTCTGACTGATAAAGTGCAAGGCCTATTTGTGTGTTGTGTCCAGGCCTTCCTGACAGAGAACTCTCCTCACAATTTTTCATTGGCCTACAAGGAAGCCTTTCCCCATTTGCCAGTTTGCCTTAGCTACAAATAATACCTGTATTTGGCAACATCGTGGACCCATTTCCAATTCCAATAAATCATCCCTTGATTTATCTTGTGTTCCTTGTTTTCTGACTCGTCCAGTGGTATCTCTGAGGGCCAAACTATGACAAAGAGGTTACAGATGGTTTGTGAATAGCCTATCCATCTGAGGTAGTATATGTACATACTGAAAACATCTTCCAACTGCTTGAGTCCTTCGACTGTATTTTCAGAGGAGGTCTTTAATACTCTCTCAGGATCTTGTCCATCTAGGCTTTCTAGATTGTGTTCAGTTGCCCAAGGAAAGATTTCAGAAGTTGTATTTCTTCTAGGAGCTCAAGTATTTGCCCTCCAGGCATTCTAGTTACATTGTGTGACAGTGACCAGATGTTGAAACTGTTCCATGTTAGTGATACACCCCTGTACCCTACAAATTGTCCTGTTTATCAGTGTCATTTCCAGAATCAGGAACCAAATTATCTTCTTCATCAGTGAGAGAGCTCAGATAGATCCCATTAAATTCAAGGAAAATGATTCTCAGGAAGCACATCTAAATAAGTTCCCAGAGTTTCAAGCAGTTAAGAGGTAGTTCTCTCTTGTATTTCCCTCTAGATTTGGGTTGCCATTCATAGGTAAAGCAGCAATAGAACTTATGTGGCATACTTGCATATCCAAGCTGGAACAAGAAAATGAAAATATAAATTGAAAATCCTGAATGAATCAAGAAAATTCTCCTGTATCTGGAGCTGGAGGTTTTAATTACTTACTGCAGAAAGTTCTCCCGGATCACCTCAATAGAAAGTTCACTAGAAAGCATAAGTGGTCCATGAAAAAAAGAGATATTTGCACTCAGTATTTGCAGTCAACAGTCCAGAAATGGGGCTTTTCCAAAATGTACTTGGTGATGACTACAGAGAACAAGAAGTGCAACTGCTTCTGTTTCATGGCTGATCAAAGCACAGACTCTGGTAAATGTATTCGTATTCCCTTGGGGATCAGAGTTCCTATATGTGTATTCTTCAATCCCACAAATTCCCAGTGGGATCAGAAAGCTAAAACAAGAAAACAGAAGGATTTTCATAGCAATAGTCTGGGCAGGACAATACTGGTCCTCTGATTTGCAAACCTGTTGATCCAATCTTCAGTTACATTACCCATCCTCCAGGCCATAATTTCACAAGATTATGGCCAGGTTCTGAATCTCAATCTCCAGTCTTCACAGAGTGGTTGAGTGGATAACTGTAAAAAAGTTTTGTTCTCAGGTGATTGAAAACTTTTTAATTTAGTAGTAGAAAGCATTCCACTAGAACTAATTACCTTGCCCAGTGCAAGAGGTATCCCATGTGAACATACTGTTAACAATTATCTCCATCTGCATAGCAGATTCAGGACATTTCAGAATGCCTGCTAGAGCTAAGAGTTAGCCCTGTTAAAAGTCCATTTGGTGATTATCTTATCCTTAACCCCTCCATTCAAAGTTAGTCTGTGATTTCCCACCTGTCATAGTGTAGGCCAGGGGTAGGCAACCTTTCAGAAGTGGTGTGCTGAGTCTTCATTTATTCACTTTAACTTAAGGTTTCGCGTGCCAGTAATACATTTTAACGTTTTTAGAAGGTCTCTTTCTAGAAGTCTATAATATATAACTAAACTATTGTTGTATGTAAAGTAAATAAGGTTTTTAAAATGCTTAAGAAGTTTCATTTAAAATTAAATTAAAATGCAGAGCCCCCCGGACCGGTGGCCAGGACCTGGGCAGTGTGAGCGCCACTGAAAATCAGCTTGGGTGCCGCCTTCGGCACACATGCCATAGGTTGCCTACCCCTGGTGTAGGCTGTCTCAATGCATCCCCTTGCAGTCAGAGATGGCACTGTGGGTGAGCCCTGTCTCAGTTTCCCTACATCTGGGACATAAACAAGTCCAAGTAGGCCTTCAGATGCTAAAGCCATCTCTTTGGATGGTCTTATTTATTTAACAGAAGAGAACAACACAAAACGTCAGTGTGGTTGTAGCTTGTTTTTCCCAGGGTATTAGAGAGATGAGGTGGGTGGGTCTTTTATTGAACATACTTCTGTTCGTGAAAGAGACACAGTGCTGTTCTTCTGGTCTGGGAAAGGTTCTCCTTGTGTCACAGCTAAATACAAGGTGAAATAGATTGTTTAGCATAAGTAGTTAATGCACATTGTAAGAGATCATTCTAGGTGAAGTGGCTGGTTAATACTTCTGCTGTCACAGGGCCAAAAATGGGGAGTGAGTGGGTTACAGATTGTTGTAATACGCTGTAAATCTAGTGTCTTTATTAAGACCATGATTTTTAGTGTTTTGCAAAGTAATGAATTTAAACTCCCATCCTCGTCTTTTGACAGTATTGTGCAGGTTTCCTTAGAGGACGAGGACTAAGAGATCATTCTGTGAAAAGTGTTCGCCCATGGGTGATAGGGTGTTTTTGTCTTTTTATCATTTTTCTATGTTCATTCAAGACATAGTGATTGTCTGGTTTCACCCATATAGTTGTTATTGGGGCATTTAGTACTATTGGATGAGGTATATCATAGTGTTGTGTTAAACATGGTTAGGACCCATATATTTTGAACGGTGTGATCAGCATAGCAGTGGAGATATGTCTGCAGGATTTGCATCTGTTCTTTTGGCAGGGTCTGGTACTGCTTTGAGTTGGTGTGTCCTTGTCTGTGGGAAGTTTGCTTCCGATGATTAACTTGGCGAGGTTGGAGTGTTGTTTGAACACCAGAAGAGGGAGTTTGGGAAAGATGTTTCAGGATGTGGTACCCCGATAGCACTGGTCTACAATTGTTGAGAAGTCGTCTGCTTCAGAGATAAAATGTGCTATTTATTATGTATTTTGATGTGCTGAATTCAAACATGACAATTAAAACAACTGATTGGCTACTGTTTCTAAGATATTTAAGTTTTTACATGTTATGTCTATGTATATTGTGTAGATAGTAGAGTATTAATCATAAATTGTAAACCTAGGTCTTTTCATGTGTTTATGGTTGCTTTACATGATAATATTTCACCTGTCCTGTTTATGTAACACTTTAAAAATCAGCAAAAGGGTTATATAAATAAAATGTATTATGAAACAAAAGGCAAAAAACTATTCTGTACATAGTTTAGTCCTATTCAGTGTCTACTCGGCGCTTCTTGGCTTGTCTCTTGTATTCATTAAATGGAGCATCTCTTGTCACTGTCCAGCAATAGTCTGCAAGCATTGATGGGTTCCATTTGCCCTGATAGCGTTTCTCCATTCTTGCAATGTCCTGGTGAAATCGCTCGCCGTGCTCGTCGCTCACTGCTTTGCAGTTCGGTGGAAAAAAATCTAGATGAGAGTGCAGAAAATGTCTCTTTAGTGACATGTTGCAACCAAGGCTTTTGTATGCCTTGAGGAGGTTTTCCACCAACAACCTGTAGTTGTCTGCCTTGTTGTTTCCGAGAAAATTTATTGCCACTAACTGGAAGGCTTTCCATGCCGTCTTTTCCTTGCCACGCAGTGCATGGTCAAATGCATCATCTGGAAGTTGACGAATCTGAGGACCAACAAAGACACCTTCCTTTATCTTAGCTTCACTTAACCTTGGAAATTTTCCACGGAGGTACTTGAAAGCTGCTTGTGTTTTGTCAATGGCCTTGACAAAGTTCTTCATCAGACCCAGCTTGATGTGTAAGGGTGGTAACAAAATCTTCCTTGATTCAACAAGTGGTGGATGCTGAACACTTTTCCTCCCAGGCTCCAATGACTGTCGGAGTGACCAAACTTTCTTGATGTAGTGGGAATATCTTGCACGACTATCCCATTTGCAGAGAAAACAGCAGTACTTTGTGTATCCAGTCTGCAGACCAAGCAAGAGAGCAACAACCTTCAAATCGCCACAAAGCTGCCACTGATGTTGGTCATAGTTTATGCACCTCAAAAGTTGTTCCATGTTGTCATAGGTTTCCTTCCTATGGACTGCATGACCAACTGGAATTGATGGCAAAACATTGCCATTATGCAGTAAAACAGCTTTAAGACTCGTCTTCGATGAATCAATGAACAGTCTCCACTCATCTGGATCGTGAACGATGTTGAGGGCTGCCATCACACCATCGATGTTGTTGCAGGCTACAAGATCACCTTCCATGAAGAAGAATGGGACAAGATCCTTTTGACGGTCACGGAACATGGAAACCCTAACATCACCTGCCAGGAGATTCCACTGCTGTAGTCTGGAGCCCAACAGCTCTGCCTTACTCTTGGGTAGTTCCAAATCCCTCACAAGGTCATTCAGTTCACCTTGTGTTATGAGGTGTGGTTCAGAGGAGGAGGAGGATGGGAGAATATGTGGGTCCTGTGACATTGATGGTTCAGGACCAGAAGTTTCATCTCTTCCTGTCTGACTCAAGTGAGAATGATTCTGGTGCATCAGGACCCGGCAGTCCTTCTCCGTGGGGTACTGGGCGTATAGCTGATGGAATGTTTGGATAATGCACAGTCCACTTTTTCTTTTTTGACACACCTTTCCCAACTGGAGGCACCATGCAGAAGTAACAATTGCTTGTATGATCCGTTGGCTCTCTCCAAATCATTGGCACTGCAAAAGGCATAGATTTCCTTTTCCTGTTCAACCACTGGCGAAGATTTGTTGCACAAGTGTTGCAGCATATGTGTGGGGCCCACCTCTTGTCCTGATCTCCAATTTTGCAGCCAAAATGAAGGTGATAGGCTTTCTTAACCATAGTGGTTATACTGCGCTTTTGTGATGCAAAAGTCACTTCACCACAAACATAGCAGAAGTTATCTGCACTGTTCACACAAGTACGAGGCATCTCTGCTCACTTTGGCTAAACAGAAATGTGTCCCTTTGCAAAATCAAACACTGACAAATAAGAGAACACGACACTGTATGATTTCTAGAGCTGATATAGGGCAATTTGTTCAGCAGAGTGATGTAAGCTTCGTTATGATTGCATCATCCATGACTTCTAGGAATAACATGATGCAATTCATATCATGTATGACGCAAGACCAGCTTCAGATTGCATCATTCATTGTTTTGCCTAAAAAGCAAGTACTGTCCAAACCCAGTCATAGATTTATTCATAGATCCAGTCAAAGATGTATTTTAGTCATTTCTGGTTTAAATTGAGATCCCTTCCCTTTATAACTCACTTATCCTCCGCCATTCCCAAGTCAAGGGTCGTATATACTGACCCAATAGCATATCTTGAAAACTAGAGCCGATCAACAATTTTAAGCATCATTTTCGTTCTCAATGACCCAGAATTAGTAAAGTTTGACTACATTTATTTCAGAAGCATTTTGGCTGTAGAGCAGTGAGTTAGCCTCTTAATATAGTGTAGTTGTATTGTCGTTTTTTTTTACCGTTTTTTTTCTCCTAAAAAAATTAAAAAATAAAATAGAAACCAAAAACCTTTATTTCTTCGTCTCTTCCCTCCCCCCCCCCCCCAATTGGGTATGCCCGCTTTGCCAGGCTTCAAGAAGTGCCTCATTTGCAAGGAGGCAATAAAAAAAAAAAATTTTTTTTTTTTTTTAGGCAATCCTGATAGCAAACAAGCACTCCCAGTGCATTCGCTGCCTCGGGGAAGGCCACATCTGGCAACAGTGCCAGCAACTCCGGCCCCGATCTTGTAAGGAGAGAGAGCTCCAACAGATTATCTTAATGGAGGCAGCTCACAGATCCTTCCAGGACCTATGCCATGAGTCATCTGGCAGATGAGTCTTCCCCACAGCCCTCTACATGTAAAGGCTGGGTTGAAGAAATAAACTGCTGACCCCTCTGACAAGCTATCTAAGAAGAGAGTGGAAAGTCCCCATAGTGAGCCCTGAGATGGCCATAAGCGATTTCCATCTCGTTCAGTATCCTCGGCACTGTCGGCCCAGAGATCATCTCAGTCTGGCACCCATGGCTCACGGAGACCGACAGCAGCTGGTACTGCTAACATGCCCATGGATGTGAGCACTGAGGGACATATCATGCTCCTCCACTCTCTAGTGAGGGTTCAAACAGCGAGCCAGAGAGTATAAGTCACAGTACTCCTCTCAGGCCCTGTATGGTGCTCAGTACCAAGAAAGCCCTAAAATATATCCACAGATGGCCCCACCACTGCCATCCTGGTACAGCTACCCATGGACACTACCGCCAGGCTACATGCCACTCCCGCCCCAGTTGGGACCCTTGTGTGGCATGCCTCTCGGGTTTCGAGCCTTGCCCACGAATCCTTGAGAGACACCCCATTGGCTGAAGCATCTAGAGCCTCCATAAGACATCATAGAGGAACAGGAGGGCGGTGCCAAGGAAGAAGTGACGCCAAGGACCATACCCTCCTCCTTCTTGGATGAAGCTGTCATGCCTTTCTCACCATCTCTGGCAGACTGCTTTCATTTCTTCTAGTAGATGGCAAAGAGAGTTGCAGACACCCGCCAAATACCACTGGAAGAAGTCAAGGACACCCACCATCGACACTTTGACATCCTCCATTCTTAATGATCACCCTACCTATTAACAAAGCCATCTTAGGCTCAGCAAGAACTGTATGGCGAACTCCAGCATCGGTAGCACCTACGTGCAAGCGGGCAGAGAAAAAATACTATGTCCCTTCCAAGGAATCTGAATTTCTTTTCTCCCAATTCTTTCATGGTGGATGCAGTCAAGTCCCCTGGCTGGCAACACCAGTCAAGTGTCACTCCGTATGATAGGGATTGGAAGTGCCTGGACCTTTTCGGAAAGAAGACATACTCCTCTACTACATTTCAATTCCATATCCTTAACTACCAGGCCCTCATGGTGAAATATGATTACATAAACTATAGGGTTGTCAATTAATCACAGTTAATGCCTGCGATTAACTGAAAGCAAAATTAACACATTAATTTTTTTAATGTGTTTATCTTATACCTGTGGGTGGGGTAGGAGGCATTGGCGGCGGCAGGGGGCTCTGTTGCTCCTGTCGCTGGAACCCTGACAGGGCCCTGCTGGCTGCCAGCTCCTGAGTCCCACAGCCCCGGGGATGAAGCAGAGAATGTCAGTCTCTGGAAGTCATGGATTATGTGAGTTCCATGACATCCGTGACATAAATGTAGCCTTAAGTATAAGTCACATAGGCAACTCAGCACTAGTTTTGCAAGTGAAAGGTGTTTGTGGGTAGGGTTGTGTTGTTCATATAGTTTTCTAAAAAAGGAATAAGATAAATTTAAGAAAACATAACACAGGGCATAATAAAAGGTTTCAGAGTAGCAGCCGTGTTAGTCTGTATCCGCAAAAAGAACAGGAGTACTTGTGGCACCTTAGAGACTAACAAATTTATTTGAGCATAAGCTTTCGTGGGCTTCAGCCTACTTCTTCGGATGCATAGAATGGAACATATATTGAGGAGATATATATATATATACACACACACATATACACACACACATACGGAGAGCATGAAAAGGTGGGAGTTGTCTTGCCAACTCTGAGAGGCCAGTGATAATCAAGATTATCACTTCAAAAGTTTTTTCTCTTACTTAATTGGCCTCTCAGAGTTGGTAAGACAACTCCCACCTGTTCATGCTCTCCGTATGTGTATATATATCTCCTCAATATATGTTCCATTCTATGCATCCGAAGAAGTGGGCTGTAGCCCACGAAAGCTTATGCTCAAATAAATTTGTTAGTCTCTAAGGTGCCACAAGTACTCCTGTTCTTTTTGGCATAATAAAAGTTAGAAATGAATAATAAAAATAAAGTAAGGGGGTATATAGGAATATGAGAATTAACATACAAGAGCTGACCATTTTCTGTCTAGTACAGTGTGCTGCCTGTGACACTGGCTACTAATTTTACAAAAACTTGCACGAATTCAAGAGCGGAAGAATTATAGAATAACTTACCCATGGAGGGACTATCTTCCTGACCTTATGTAGCTAGTCTTTGGCTTATTCATGAGAGTTTATATCCC
Source organism: Emys orbicularis (assembly GCF_028017835.1). NCBI lineage: Eukaryota > Metazoa > Chordata > Testudines > Emydidae > Emys > Emys orbicularis. The sequence goes on from NC_088683.1 coordinate 300,163,264, forward strand.
TTGTATTTGTATCTTGCCTAGTGTAACTGAGGTTTATATATGTCTATATAAGCTTTTAATAGGTTTTCTTACTCCTGCTAAATTCTTGAAGTCACTGATAGTTGGCTGTAGTGAGCTGCACATGTTTTAATAAATAAATAAAAATATAAACGGTCACCTCCATGTCCGGAATGAAATTATGGTTTGAGGGCTTCTGCCTCTTAGGTGCCAGAGTGAAGGAAGGTACTTGCTGCTCTTACTCTACAGGAAGTGTGATGTGGATGGTTTCTTGGGCTTTCCCTGTTTTGTAACTGGTTTGATTAAATCCACCATGTCACAATAATTCCCCTTATTGGAATTATTCAGTAATTTATTCGATTCTTCATAATCTCTTGTATAGGTTTCATGTCAGTTTTAGGTCCAAAGTTGCAAATGCCATGAAGGTTTCAATGTACAGGTGTCCAGGAAACTGTAACTGTATTAGAACAGTAATATAACATGCAGACATTACTGAATGTGTGAAGAGCTCTTCTTTCTGGACAGTTTCAAATGCATTCACATTAAGAGACTCACTATTTAATAGACAATTTAAAATGGCCTTTTCATTGTCATTCTGATGTGACAATTTCCTCATGTAAATTAGAATGACAGTTGCCAAAAGACACACATTTCTGTGTTAAGAGGTAACACAAGAGACTTAAGAATTTACAATGATACTGTACTGTAGGTGAAAAACTCATTTTTATTATTTGACAATGATTCTTATAAATCTTTTCAACTAGAGAGGGATTTTTTTGGCATTGTCTTTCAGAATGTCCATTGTTAAGTCCTATTTCATACGAATATTGAGTATAGTAAGTGCGATACGGTATTCAGCTAAAGTAAATTATACCAATTCTTTCCTTATGAGTTTTGAATTTTACATCTTAAATTATTTTAATCTGTAAACATGTGCGTTTGGGATGGATCCTATCTTGCTTTGAACTCTATGTGCTGCTGGCCAATCACATCATTCCTTCATATACCACAAGAGTGTCCCATAGTACAGTAAATAATCTGTTGCTTCATAACAGTTACTGATTTGATGTAAGATAATATACAATCTAATAAATAATATAAATTTGAAAGTAAAGTCCATAGTATTTTTGTAATATTCCTGAAGTAATATAACGTATTCAGTGAAAGATATAAATACTTGCTTTGAAATGTAAGTTTTTTTTTTCTTTGTAGAAAATTCAGCTCAAACCTTATGCTCATACTTTTAGTAAAATCAACAATTGTTATCCAGTATATGAAAACCTAGTGGTTTTAATAACTTTTTTTTAAAATATTGGTTTATATTTGTTAGTCCCTTTTGTCGATTGGTTTCATATTACAGAAACTCATTATTTATGTTGTTTAATGTTGTTATTGCTAGGCACCTGAATTATGAACTAACAGCAAAAATTTATTGTGGTTTAGAAGCATCCTCTAGCTATTGAAGAATCAAAATTTTATAAATTAAGATATTTCACTGTATTTTAAATGATTTATTGACTGTGATATGGTGGTTAAACAGTTTGAGCCTTCATCATGGCAGCACTGTTAAGTGTGCTTAGAATTTATGTAATTAGTTCTTGTACTATTTTAAGACCAGTATACTGTTGTTTTCAGGGAGGAGTTGTTACTTATTCCAGCCATCTCCAAAGGGCTACATTTTTGTGTGTCCCTGCTGCGCTTACAGATTATATGAGGCACATGTTATCTTGATGTAATCACCATGTTTATAGTTTGTAGGCATCCTTTTAACTGACTGCTTTAGTGTATTATAGTCCAGAATATCTCTTACGGTTTTTGGTTCTTCAGTGAGAACTGTATTCATGTGTAAACTAAAACTAACTAGGCTTTCTCTTCCACTCTTCGTTTTTATATGAAAGAACAGGATAAGGAATTATTCATCTCCAGTCATTTCATTATGTTTTGGCTCACCACACACGCATTTCCAATCAATGTAAATATAAGCAGATGGCTTATTTATAACTTTAACTGTGATGCTAAATCATTCTAATCCAAATTGTGACTCCAGCTGAAAAAAATATATTGTGAGCAAATGATTATCCAACTGTAGTTTTTGAAAATAAGAGTGTGTGATATTCTGCTGTTACTAGCTACAGCATTAGTTTTCTGTTTTTGCAGAAAATTGTAATCTTTCCTCTGGCTATTATCCATAGCTATGAATTTACCAAAGGCCAAATGTGAAACATAAACTTGAAAATATGGAGCAAATGATTAGAAGGAAAGATGCAGTACAAATTAAAACATCAAAAATTTTGAAATAGTTTGGAAACAATTTCAGAATAATATATTAGCTATTTTACAATGTGGGTTTAGCATTGTGAGTTCAATAAATTAGGTAAATTTACAAAAGTTGTTGAGGTTGTTGACAATGGTCAGAAATCTGTATTTAAAAAAAAAAATCAATGTTCTCCACGACTTAGACTGGAAACTCATTATGAATACTGCTATAGCAAGAATTGCTGGGTGGTGCTATTACACATAAACTTCTAAATTCTTTTTCCTAGCATGGGAACAAATGATCACTTTGGGGAAGATATGTTGTGGTGGGTCTATGTTTTGGTTGTGCAATACTCTGTGTAGAGACAAGAGGGAGAGGAAACTGAACAAGAAGCAGACGGGTTGAGTTTTTGCTTTGGTCTCTCTTGAGGGAACCGGGCATTAGTGTTAGGCTGAGATTCTTAAAGAAGCAGTTGTGTGCATGTTATTTGATCACCTCTGTTCCAGGACTGGTGAATAGGTAGACTGGTATAAGTAGGGCCCTACCAAATTCATGGTCCATTTTGGTCAATTTCACTGTCCTAGGATTTTAAAAATCATAAATTTCATGATTTCAGCTATTTAAATTTGAAATTCTTCTTGGAGTGCTTGTTCACGTCCATTCCACATTAGATGTGCGCGCACCACGTGCACTGACGTTGGAAACTTTTTCCCTTAGCGGCTCCAGTCGGTTCGGCAGGGGAGCCCACCAGAGCAGCGCCTCCATGCCGGTGCATATATACCCCTGCCGACCCGACCCCCCTTCAGTTCCTTCTTACCGTCCGTGGCGGCGTTGGAACAACTCTTCTCTTGCTTGCGAGTAATCCCTTAGCACAGTTGTAACAGTTATCAGTAGTTAGCAGTTACCTGTAGTTAATAGTTATCAGTAGTTAGCACTTCTTAATAGTAGATAGTTAAGCTTCCTTTGTTTTAGTTGTCTGGAAGTTGTTTCCAGCACCAGCCCTGGGCTGCGGGACATGCCGCAGGCCCCAGGGTTTAAGGCTTGTGTGCCACGTGCCGCAAACCTATGCCGATCAGTGAGCCCCACGACTTGTGTCTCCATTGTTCGGGGGAAGCGCACCAGACTGAGCTCTGCAAGATCTGTAAGGCCTTTAAGCCAAGAACTAAGAGAGAGAGAGACTTTCGCCTCAAGCAGTTGCTCATGGAGGCCGTGCTACAACCTGTGGCCCCGGACCAGCTGACTTTGGTGCCGGCGTCCTCGGTGCGGAGTGCCCCGGCATCAATCTGTGATCTGGTACTGGTGGGGCACTGCAAACATGAAGCACCGAAACAGGACAAGCCCAGGCACCGCTCAACCTCTCCAGTACAGTCGAAGGGGCAGCCGAAAGGCGATAGAAGGCGCTCCCCACATAAGAAGGCGGCGCCTCCCAAGGGACCGAGCACTCAAAAGGGCAGTGTGGCCCCAGGACATGCACCAGCACTGGTGGCTCCGGTGCTGCAGGGCCCGTCGAGACCCGGGCTAAGTGGGTCGATCGCAGAAGAAGGGCTGGAGGACATCCGAGAACAGCCCTCCATGCCAGACACCTTTGAGGCAGCAAAAGACCTCATCGAGCTGTCGGCGGCAAGCCCCCGCCCTGGCAAGGAGCAGCCTCCGGCGCCATCACCAAGGGTGCCGTCCAGAGGCAAGCCGGCAATGGTGCGCTACTCGAGGTCACCTCCCCGTCACCGCTCCTGGTCGAGCTCCGCCTCCGTGGACTCCCAGCTACCTTTGACTCAGTGGGACTCGATGGCACCGGCTCCTCCGGCGTACCGCTCCCCGGCACCGCCACTAAGCCAGCACCAAGGGGACATAAGGCCGCAATCCCCGGCCCTGGGTAGAAGGCAGCGATCTCGGTCCTGAGAGCATCGGTACCAATCTTGGTCCCGATCGGAGAGAAGCCGCTCTCCAGTCCCCCAACGGCACCATGCCATGGCACCGCCTTGGCCTTCGAGATTGGCCTCCTCGGAATCCGAGGTCGACTCAGGCCTCTCCAGCTATGCCCGCAGAGCACCAGCTAGCAGGGAGCCCCAGACCGCGTGGCATCCCCAATGGGGACCGCTGGGACAATGGCCCTTTTGGCCACCCCGGGCCTATCAGCAGCAGCAATGGACCTCCTCCAGAGCTTTGAGGTCCAGCTATTCAGTGTCCCGGTCCCCACGCAGACACCCCTCTGTGCCCAAGAAGGCTATGGAACACCGGCGAGCAGAAGCGGCACTGAGCCCGGAGCCATCCCTGGGACAATCTACCAGGCAGGGCTCGGATGTGCTCCTGACATATGATGAAGGGCATGAAGAAAAAATGGAGGAGGTTCAGCAAGCCGTCACCTCCTCCTCCTCCCCAGACGAGGCTGTGGCGGGCAAGGCGGTGTTGGGGCCTCCCCAATCGACCACAGGCCACATCAGGAATGGCTCCACAGGGTTGCCCAAAATTTGGGCCTACAGGTGGAGGAAATGGTGGAGCAGGAGGATCCCATGGTGGACATACCAAGCCCTGAAGGTCCCTCCAGAATTGCGCTCCCGCTCATAAAGACCATCCAGTCTAACTACAAGACGGTCTGGCAAACCCCAGCCTCCAGCGCACCGACGGCAAGGGGGGTGGAGAGGAAGTACTTCGCCCCTTCCAAAGGATATGACTTCCTTTTTTCTCATCCGACCCCCTGTTCGCTGGTCGTCTCAGCCTTGAACGAATGGGAGCGTCATGGCTAGCAAGCCCCGGCCCCCAAGGCCAAGGAGGCTAAACATTTGAACCTCTTTGGCAGGAAGGTCTACTCCTCTGGTGGTCTCCAATTACGGATTGCGAACCAGCAGGTGATCCTAAACAGGCACAATTTTAATTCCTGGGCAGCAGTTTCCAAATTTAAAGATTCATTGCCGCAGGGCTCTCAGCCTGAGTTCACAGCCCTCGTAGAAGTGGGCAAAGCAGTCGCCAAGACCTCTTTACAAGCCTCTCTGGACTCGGCAGACGCAGCAGCCAGAACAATCACCTCAGGTGTGTGATGAGGCATTGGGCGTGGCTTCAGGCCTCGGGCCTTCCGCCAGAGGTCCAGAACGCCATCCAGGACCTCCCCTTCGAAGGGTCTGGCCTCTTTTTCGACCAGACGGTGTTATACCAATAGAATAAAAACCAGCAGGATCTTATTAAGAGGGATAAGGCAAAGATGCCACATTAATTGTAAATATAATGATAAAGCAAAAGATAAAAGTAAACAACGTTGTTTTGACTACTTATTCCTATCACTACTTATTCCTTACTTACACACACACACACACACACACACACACACACACACACACACACACACACACACACACACACATCATTCATTTAAGTTCTGTATAGGTGTTATAGTTACCAGCTTAGAAGTTGCTCATGCCAAGTTACTGGCCAGGTATCTTGGTCATGAGGATGGAGCCGAGTCTGTGTCAGGTGCACCTGATGCATCTAGAGGTTGGCAGCAGAACCAGAGCCTCAAAATCCTCAGTCTTGAGAGTCCATTCTTATCGGAATTAATTCCTATGTTACTCTATGGGAGCTGTTTCATCCTGCTGTTGCTGACTCAATCAGCAGATGGCACATTCCTGTCCAAAGTGGCACATTCCTGGTGGCTCCACACTGTCCAAAGTTTGTGTTTATCATCCTTCCAGGTGATGGGGTGGATCCCAGTTTACCTTCCGGGGGTTGTCTGGTAGTTCACTTGACACATTCTTCGGCTAATGGATACTCCCTTTCTAGGCTGGCACCTCCCTAACCATTCACGTACATCAAGCATTCATCAACATATATTCCATATCTTAACCATATTTTAATTTACTGTCTCCACCACTTTTGGGGTGTGTGCTAATTCATTTGAGACTCCCAGCCCTTTAATCACAGAGAGTGGGGGTCTTCTTCCTAGGAGCCGTTGCTGTTACAATGAAGTGAAAGTCACTTAACGGCTTATAGTGTTTGTTTACATTGTATCAATTACTTCAAGAACAAAGTCAATTAACTTGTTTGTAAGTTTTACATAGTAATAAAGTATCTTTCACAGGATAGATACAATCAATGGTTTCTACAGACAGTAGTTTTAACAGAAGTTAAAGTTTTAACAGAAGACCCAAGAGATTTTTGTACTTGGTGAAAATGTTGGATTTTAAAGTGGGACAAATTATGAGGGGGTCACTGTCACTTGGGGGAATCACTGTTAGTACCTTCTTTAATATCCCTACAACGGATGCTAGGCAACCCTCAAGTCGTTAGGCATGCACATCCCAGTGAGTCAGAGGAAGCCATTCAAGCCCCAGCCGTCGCAACAACGGCAGTACCAGCCCCGCCCTAGGCAGGAGCCTTACCGCAGGAGGGGCAGAGACAACAGGCGCAGGCAGAATAACACGCCTAGTCAAGGCAAGGGCCAGGGCAAGCCCCAGCCTGGCAGCAAGCAGGTGTTTTGAAGGTGCGCTTGAGGACAGCGTACCAACCCAGCTCCTGGATCCTTCCCCACGTTTCTCGGACCGCTTGTCCCACTTCTACCAGGCGTGGTCCCCTATAACGTTGGACCGTTGGGTCTTACGCACGGTACAAGTGGGTTACACTCTGCAGTTCTCTTCCTTCCCTCCTACCCACCCCCCTTTCCCATCCCTCTTCAGGGACCCTTCTTACGAGCATCTCCTTATGCAGGAGGTACAGTTGCTCCTAGAGGCGGGGGCGGTGAAGGAAGTCCCTCGGGAACTAAGGGTAAAGGGGTTTTACTCCCGCTGCTTTCTCATCCCAGAGGCAAAGGGGGACCTTTGGCCCATTTTAGACCTTCGTGGGCTCAACAAGTTCTTAGTCAAGGTCCGCTTCTGTGTGGTCTCCGTAGGCACTATTATCCCGTCCCTGGATCCGGGGGATTGGTACGTTGCCCTCGATATGAAAGATGCCTACTTTCACATCGCTATTCACCCCGCTCACCGGCGGTTCCTACGATTCGCCATAAACCAGCACCATTACCAGTTCACAGTCTTCCGGTTCAGCCTGGCAGCAGCCCCCCACATCTTCACAAAGTGCATGTCAGTAGTGGCAGCTTTCCTGCGAAAGAGGAGAATACAGGTATACCCATACCTAGATGATTGGCTCCTCGCGGGTCGGTCCAAAGAGGAGGTCTGCTCCCATGTGACGGTGGCCCTAGATGCATTCTGCAAGCTGGGCCTTCTAGTCAACTTGCCCAAGTCTTTCCTGATACCAACCCAAAGGCTGGAGTTCATCCGGGGCAGTGCTGGACACGGTGCAGGCGCAAGCGAGCCTTCCGGAGTCCAGGTTCCTGGCCATCCAGCGGGTCATAGACTCGATGCTAAGGTTCCCCACTACCACGGCCAGATGCTGCCTCCAACTCCTAGGGCACATGGCAGCGTGCACCCACGTAGTCAAATATGCTCGGCTGTGGCTCAGGACTTTACAAGCGTGGCTTACCCAATCGTATCGCCCGGGCAGAGATCCCCTAGACCTTGTCGTGACTGTTCCGACCCAGGTGTTGGACTCCCTACACTGGTGGCTCAATGGGCCGGTAGTATGCGAGGGTATCCCCTAAGTGAGCTCCCCAGCCTGCTCTGACGCTGGTGACAGACGCGTCAGACCTCGGCTGGGGAGCTCACTTAGGGGACCTAAGGACGCAGGGCTTGTGGTCCGAGGCAGAGATGTCGCTCCACATCAACGTGAAGGAGCTCAGGGCGGTTCGTCTAGCCTGCCAAACCTTTCACGCTACTCTGGAAGGTGACAGTTCTGATAGACAACACCACCGCCGTGTTTTATATAAACAAGCAGGGCGGAGCCCGCTCCATTCCCCTCTGCCGAGAGGCCCTTCTTCCGTGGGACTTTTGTATAGCCCGCTCCATCCATCTCGTAGCGTCATATCTCCCGGGAGGACGGAACAAGCTAGGGGACAGCCTCAGCAGGTAGTACTGCATGAACGAGTGGTCGATAAGATCGGACATCTTGCAGTCAGTCTTCCAGAAGTGGGGGTTTCTCCAAATGGACCTCTTTGCCACCAAGGACAACAGCCAATGTCCGCGGTTTTGCTTGTTCCAGAACCACAGTCAGGGCTCGGTGGCAGACGCTTTCGCGATCCCTTGGAGCGGGAGTCTGAAGTATGCCTTCCCTCTGCTCCCGCTCATCCACAGAATCCTCCTCAAAGCTCGCAGGGACCAGGCGATGATAATTTTGATCGCCCCAGCCTGGCCTCGGCAGCACTGGTTTACAACCCTGCTAGAGCTGTCAGTGGCCGCTCCAATTGCCCTGCCCCTACACCGGGACCTCATCACGAAGGACAGAGGGCACCTGCTCCACCTGGATCTGCAGTCTCTGCACCTTATGGCGTGGAAGCTATCTGGCTAAACGCTATGGAGAGCCAGTGCTCTCTTCCGGTACGACAAATTCTCCTTAGCAGTAGGAAACCTTCCATTAGGGCAGCCTACCTAGCTAAGTGGAAAAGATTTTCCTGCTGGTGTGAGCCTAAGCAGATACAGACACTCCAGGCCACTATTCCAGTCATCCTAGAATACCTCCTGCACCTCAGGCATCAGGGTCTTGCTCCTTCCTTAACCAGGGTGCATCTAGCTGCCATTTCAGCATTCCACCCGGGGGAATCCGGATGCTCTGTGTTCTCTAACCCCAGGCTGGTGCGGTTCCTCAAGGGACTGGAGAGAGTGTTCCCCTACTCGCGCCCGCCGGTCCCTCCATGGAACCGTAATCTGGTCCTTTCCAAGCTTATGGGACCGCGGTTTGAGCCCCTGGCCTCTTGCTCTCTCCTGCACCTCTCCTGGAAAGTGGCATTCCTGGTGGCCATTACATCGGCAAGGAGGGTGACCGAATTACGAGCCCTAACCTCGGAGCCTCCTTATACAGTTTTCTATAGGGACAAAGTGCAACTCAGGCCACACCCCAAATTCCTCCCTAAGATAGTCTCGCAATTCCATATGGGCCAGGACATTTGTTTACCCGTGTTCTTTCCTAAACCACACACGGACCCGAGTCACCGTAGCCTGCACACTCTGGATGTCCGAAGGGCCCTGGCGTTCTATTTGGAGCGGACTAAACATTTCCGCAAGTCGACGCAGTTGTTTGTCGCCATAGCTGATAGAATGAAAGGGCTTCCGGTCTCGGTGCAACGCATTTCATTGTGGATTATGGACTGCATCCGTGCTTGCTACGAGCTCGCCAAGGTTCCAGCCCCGGCGATCATGGCTCATTCGACGAGGGCACAGGCGTCCTCAACAGCTTTTCTGGCGCGTCCCTGTCCAGGAGATCTGTAAAGCAGCCACCTGGTCATCAGTGCACACTTTCACAGCCCACTACACAACCAGCAAGCCAGAGATGATGCGGTGGTTGGCAGGGCTGTTCTTCAATCAATTGCTCCATGACTCCTACCCTTCTCCTATGGTAAACTTGTGAGTCACCTAATGTGGAATGGACGCGAACAAGCACTCGAATAAGAAAAAAATGGTTACCTACCTTTCGTAACTGTTGTTCTTCAAGATGTGTTGGTCACATCGATTACACTTCCCACCCTCCTTCCCCTCTGTCGGAGTCTCCGGGAAGAAGGAACCGAAAGGGGGTCAGGTCGGCAGGGGTATATATGCACTGGCGTGGAGGCGCCGCTCTGGCGGGTTCCCCTGCCGACCCGACGGGAGCCGCAAAGGGAAAAAGTTTCCGACTTCTGTGCACGCGGCGTGTGCACATCTAATGTGGAATGGACGTGAACAACACATCTAGACAGTATTTGGTCCTGCCATGCGGGCAGGGGACTGGACTCGATGACCTCTCGAGGTCCCTTCCAGTCCTAGAATCTATGAATCTATGAAAGAACAACAGTTACGAAAGGTAGGTAACCATTTTTTTTACAATGTTATAATTGTAGGAGTCCTGACCCAAAAAGGAGTTGTTGGGGGGGTCACAAGGTTATTGTAGGGGGCGTTGCAGTACTGCTACCCTTTCTTCTGCGCTGCCTTCAGAGCTGGGCAGCTGGAGAATGGCAGCTTGGTTTCCCACTCTTTGATTGTTAATCTCTTTTTTCTCTTCTTCCATGTCAATTAGGTTTTTGAAAGTCCTGGACTGTTTATATATCCAAGTAGAGGAACCTATGCCCCTTTGGGTCTTAAGCCTGGTACTGACAGAGCTAATGGATCCTCCCTTGGAACTGTTAACTACCTGTTTGTTACTCCATTTCTAAACAAAGGTAGCCTTTGTAGCAATCATCTCGGCCAGGGGAGTGAGTTAATTATGTGCTTTAGTATTTGGACCTCTGTATACAGTTTTCTACAAGGACAAAGTATATCTCATCCCAAGTTTCTCATGAAAGTGGTGTCTCATTTCCACATTAGTCAGGCAATATATTCACCACTTTCTTCCTGAAGCCTCATGCTCATAAGCATGTGGAGAGAACTCCACACTTCAGATGTCAGGAGAGTGTTAGTGTTTTTACTTGGACAGGACTAAACCATTTAGATCCTCCTCGCAGTTGTTTGTGGCAATTGAAGGGCCTTCAGATCTCTTCTCAAAGAATCTTGTCATGGATCTTTCTTGAATATGTTTGTGCTGCAACATGACTAATGATATTGCCACCAAACAGGGTGCTAGTGCATCCAACCAGATCTCTCTCAGCCTCTGTAGCGTTTTAAGCCAAGGTAACTATTCTGGACATGAGTAGAGGTGCAACTTTGGTCTTCGGTGCATATCTTTGCCTCCCATTATGCTATCAGGCAATGTTGGATTTGGAAATGTGATTCTTCAGTCAGTATTCAAGTCCCACCTCTAGATCAAATGGCTTGTGAGTCACCTGAAGTGGAATGGGCATGTGCAGTCATTTAAATAAGAAGAAATGTTTAATAACCTCTTACGTTACTATTGCTTGAGATGTGTTGCATGTGTCTTTTTCACTTCAGGTGACCCACTCCCCTTCCCCTCTACATTGGAGTCGGTCTTGTAAGAAGGAAGTGAAGGGGTTGAGGGCAGTTCTGCCCTTTATGTTGTTGTGTAGCAGTGCAAGGCAGCAGAGGGTGGAAGTACTGCATTATTGGTAGAGTTGCCAACCGTCACGATTTGGCCAGGAGTCTCCCAGAATCAGGCTTGATCTCCCGGAGGCTACTGAAAAGAGAGTCTGATGGTGCAGTGGGGCTAATGCAGACTCCCTACCTGCCCTGGCCACTCCTGGAAGCAGCTGGCATGTCCAGCAGTGGCTCCTAGGAGGAGAGGCGGCCAGGGGGTTTTTGCACACTGCCCTCCCTCCCCCATGAGTGCAGACTCCGCAGCTCCCATTTGCCGGGGCAGCGCCTGCAGGCTGGGGCAGCATGCAGAGCTGCTGCTGGACATGCTGCCTCTTCCGTGAGCCATCCGAGGTAAGTGCTGCCCAGCTGGAGCCTGCATCCCGAACCCCCTCCTGCACCCCGCCCCAACCCTGAGCCCCCCTCCCGCACCCAGACTCCCTCCCAGAGCCCACACCCCGCACCTCTTCCTGCACTCTAACTCCCTGCTTCAGGCTCAGCCCAGAGCTCCCTCCCACACTCTGAGCCCCTGGTCAAAACCCCCTGCCCCAGCCCGGTGAAAGTGCGTGAGGGTGGGGGAGAGCGAGCAATGGAAGGAAGGGGGCTGGAGTGAGCGGGGGAGTGGGGCCTCGGAGAAGGAGCGGTGCAGGGGGCAGGGGAAAGGTGTTTGGGTTTGTGCAATTAGACAGTGGGTATCACTATGCACTGGGCATGCATACACCTGAATTGGAATGGAGATGTGCAACTCATCTTGAAGAACAACAGTTATGGAACAGGTTAGTAACCGTTTCTTTCTCCGAATGAATTTTCTGGCACTGTATGCATTTCTTCATTTATAATTTATAGTACCAGGAAACTGGCATTTTCATATAAATATTGATAAGCAAAATATATAGTATAGCATATTGTAGTACAGATGAACTGCGTGTAGATTGCCATGGACAAAGATTTTCTTCATCATTTTGTGACATACGAAAATACCATGACTTAGATTACTCAAATTGACAATGCTATTTTTTTTTTAAATAAAAAATCCAAATAGTTTATCTTCAAGACTGATTTTAGTGGCAGAAGGATTGGGTCTTTAATGGGATATTTGTCATTGAGTTTAATGGGAGCTGGACCAGGTCCCTAGAGTTCAGATACAAAATGAGTCAATGAACATTAGTTATTCTGTGTATTGTGCTGCTGTTTTATTAGAAGTGCCAAAATTAAGTGCATTAAATAAAGTTTTACTGAATAGCCTTGAGGATATTAAAGCATATAATCTAAATGAAAGTATGCTTCATTTACCTTTGGTTGAATCTGATTATGGTTTGAATGTACAAGAATTCAGCATATAATATGATGAGCATGGGGATTCATAACAGTATAATTCAGACACTTACACTATATCTCCTATAAATAGCATCAACTTTTGTTTAGCACATGTATTGAAACGTCTAAAGAACTCACTAAGTATTTCTAATGAGCTTTTCTAACAACAGTTAATGGGCTGATCAACCTTTAAATTTGTTCAATTGGATGTAAACTGTCATGTAATGATTTTTTTAAAAAGCGTTAATCCAAAAATTGCTTAAGTAAGTTGTTATAAAATGCTTTGTAAATGTTTCGAAGAGAGAAGAATGCCCCATGCTTGGTCTTGCCTTTGAGGTCAGTCACACTTCTTAACTAAGAGTGAGAATCCTGTACTACTGGCATTTTTTTAAAGAAGACAAAATATTTACCTGTAGTTCTACTTCTCTGAAGATATTCTAATATGTAATTCAACTCACTGCCACACTTCCATATAGAATTTGGAGGAGTATTTTTGAAATGAATTGTGTTCCCCTGTAGTTATTTTTATAGTTTACAAATTAAATTTTGAAAAATGCTTAAGTATCATTTTCAAAAGTGATTTAGGTGCCTAAACCCCATTGACTTTTTAATTTGAAAAGGAAACCTAGGCTGCTAAGTCACATAGATGCTTTTGCACCTTTACCTAACATATTGTGGTTTTTTTGGCGGGGGGGGGGTAACGTGGGGAAGTCGGAGGCAGTTTTGTTCAAGGGAACTCATTTTGTGTCTAACTCTTACTTTAGAAATGTATCTATTTGTCTTTTATTTGGAGTTCTTGCTTCTTGCACAATTCTGCTCTGAAGGTACTTTTGTACGTACTAAGGTTGTGGCAGTTTGAGGCATGAGCTGACCAAGAAAGAAAATTCATTTGTTGGCTGCTACTACCGTTGTCTGAGAATAAAAAGTGGTGGCTAGTATAGATTCCATATTGTCTTGTACTTGAGAGCAAAAATCCTATGAATTATTCAGCGGAAAAAAAAAGGTGTATGGTTTTTCCCTTTCTGTGAATTATTAGTAATACATTTCCTTTTCCCCAGTCATTTTTCTCCTTCCTCTTAGGGATTGCTTCTCAGATTTCTTCGTTATAGATAATATATTTTTCTTTATTTTCTTGCTGTGAGATTTGTCAAATATGGTGGAAATAAACTAGGTGATGTATTTTCACTAGTTTAAAGTGACAGTTCTTTCCTTTTCTGCTTTCTCATACAAATAGCTCTAATGTTTAAGATAAGGACTTTATTGTAGAATGGGAAAGAGGTAGAGTGACAAACAAAATGATAAATAATTTCCATTTTTTGTGTCTAGCCAGGTGCTTTTTGTGAGTGTGCATTTATTTTTGCATTGAAAATTAGTGTGAAGTGGTCCAGCTGCTTCAGTAATGGAAGATGTCAGTGATGAGCTGTATGCAAGCTCTAGGTCCTGCATTTAAGATTATTGTGTTGCTAATTGTGACTTCTGCTTGCGGATGTTGTCTTGAGCAGTTAGATCTTGAGCCTGGAGCACCTGAGTCTTTTTCTTCCTTAGCTCCCTCCAAAGCTTCACGTTATTCTGACTCCTGAATGCATGAAGCCAGGAAAAAAATAGACACAAGCTCTGCTGAGTTGCCTCTGCTGAATTGGCATAATTTAGAAGCTTTTAGAGGGGAAATGGCCAATACTACATGGTGAGGAAAAATAGTGGAGTACCTAGGAATCAGTTTTGTGGACCATACACCATGCAGTGGAGATATAAACAAAATGTTATTTCTGAATCTTATGAAGGAGGTACAGAATGTCAGCCTTCAGTTACATAACTGCCACCATGTAATTTTATGGAACATCCCTATTTTGTATTCAGGTTGCTTACAGTCCTTCCCCAGATAACCTATTACATGTTCTGGAAATTGTTTGGGTAAAGACTTACCAGTCAGTGGTAAATCTGCTACTAGTCCCATATAGACAATATGTGGAAAAAGGCGTGCAACTTCAGTTGTGTATGCTGTTGTGAAACACTCAGCAAACTTTAAGGATTTCGTGATTTTGTTGTTTTGTTTTGTTTTTGGTTTAAATCTTGAGACAAGTAAGTTTCAAACAAGGCAATGCTTTAGAGGATCAGGATGCAACAGTGGGAGAAGCTCTGTTACTAAATGTAGTCCACCCATCAAGACTGAACAGAAATGTTTCTGGAGCTTCCAGACTTCCTGAAGTGGGTACATATTGGCAGAGGTGTGAGGACTGTTGTGTTGAAAAAGGTGTAGAACAAGAGTTAAGTTGTTTGTTTCCTGCTACAACATGAAGCAGTTAATCATGGTGTGGTGTTTGTGTCAAATTACTACTGGTTTACTCCCATAATATCAACTACTATCAAAAGCCTTTAAACCACAGAAAAAGAAGGAAAAACAATTAAAGATTTGAAACACAAAAGTTGAGTAACAATTTCCCCTTTAGCTGTATAGAGTCTACAGTGAGGGAAAACTACCTGCTTGACAGGCTTTTTAGATCATATTAACTGTCTTTTTGATGAGGAGAGATTAAGTTTAGATAGTCTTGAGTCTGCTTTTTTTTGGTGACCCCCATATAAATAATGTACAGAGAGGGGAGATAACCTCATCCCATCAAATTTATCACAACATATTTTTGGTGATTTTAATTATTATTATTTCTTCTTATTTGTAGAACTTGCAGCATGTCATGCCAACACATGACCTCACCAGGAGACTTGAAAACTACTTTATCCCATTTCCTTCAACTTAAACAATCTAGTTAATACAAATCTTTTTGTCTTCAAATTTTACTTTTGATAAACAGTTTTATATAGCTGTCTGACCTAGTCTTCTCATATCGGTTTTACTCTCCTTAGCCAATATAGGCTTTTGCCCAAAAATCTTGACAGCTGTTAGGTAGCTAGTGTGCATAGACCACTGCTTATCATACTAACAAATACTATCTCATTGTTTCTCTGTGCCACCCTTATTGTGAGTTCACCTTTTGTCTCTTGTCTTGTACTTGCGTTGTAAACTCTTTGGGGCAGTTTCAGTTGTTTTATGTGTTTCTACAGTGCTTAACACAATCGAGTCGTGATTCATGATTGGGAATCACAGGTGCTAGTTCGATACATGTTTTATATATAAGGACCTGCCATACCAAAGAGGAAATTACATTAGGGGAAAAATAAAGCCCACTTTGACAAAATGAAGAAGTTTTAAGTGATAATTTGTTCCATCAGTACAGTCTCCCAATGTGCAATTTCTCAGCAATTCAGAAAATATCATTTAAATGTAGTGAACCCAGGGTAAGCCAATTGATAATGTTCAAGTGTGATTAAAATATATCCTAGTACCAGAAAATTAAGACTCAATGACAACAGGATTCGAAGTTCTAACTCCCATGATTAAATGAACTGAAACCTTCAGACTTTTGAAGACTTTGGAGTTTAGTCAGTCTGCAAAATTTCTTTTGAAGCAGCTCCCCGTGGAAAGAAGACTGTGAAAGCCTGATATTGATTATGGCTGTTAATCATCTTAGGATACAATATGCTAGGTATCTAGTATTACTTGCTGGGGAGTAAAGAGATTTTGTGAAGGCAGCTGTTTGACTATCCTTTAAATAATTTTTTCTTTTAAAACTAATTTTATACTGTCAAAGGGGTTTTTTAGAGAGACAAGGTGCGTGAGGTAATATCTTTTATTGGACTAACTTCTGTTGATGAGAGAGACAAGTTTTTGAGCCACACAGAGCTCTTCTTCAGGTCTGGGAAAGGAACTCCCAGCATCACAGTACAATGCAAAATGGAACAGATTGTTTAGCATATGTAATTAGCGTGAATTGTAATTGACCATTCAAGGTAGAGTGGCCCGTTAACACCTCTGCAGTCATAGGAGAAAAAGAGGTGATTAGCGGGTTACAGATTGGTGTAATAAGCCATAAATGTATAGGGGCACCATTTCAGATTTGGAGGGGGCGACAACGACACACAATTTCAACCGGGATTCCGGGGGCTATTTAGACACCTGAAAACTCTAGGTTATCTAGGCAGATAACTTTGAAATTAGCAGACAGGAGCACTGTAGCTATTTCCTATATAAAGAAAGAGGAAAAAATACATACAAACACCAATTAAAGCCACATTTTAAGTTATATGTAAGTTTAGAACAATCAGGAGATAATATAGCAAGATATTCCCAATCACAAGCCTTAAAGTATCAGTTTTGGAGCTTTTAAATAGATATCAGAAACACGAGTATTATACTGTGTACACTAACTTTAGTAGAGATAAATAAAATCTGTGTACTTCCTCTAACAAACACACTGTGTTGTTGCCATTATCTACTCTATTTTAGTCAATTATTTTTCACTCCACTAAAAACTTATGTCATTCATCTGCACAGTGTCTAAAGTTGTGTTTACCTAATGTTTTTTTTTTTTTTTTAAACTGGCACCGACCAGCACAGACTGGCTCCCTGCACCTGCACCCCAGCTCAACAGAGACTGGGTACACGATGGACAGGAGAAGGGGGACAGGGATACCCCGACATCAGTCCCTCACCTTGCTCTGTGGATTAGGTCAGGAGGCAGGCTCCCGGTCCTGAGCAGTTTGGCCAGAAGCGGATCCATGGCAGGGGGGCAGGAGCAGTGCGGTGGCTGCAGATGGCAATTGAGCAGGGCAGCATGGGTAGGAGGAATTACTTAGGGTTTTTAGAACTCAAAGCAGTGGTAATTTTTTTTTGGGCAGTATTAGGAATAAATTAATGGGATAGATTTTTTTGTTTTTGTTTGATAATGATTGACGCAAGAGTGCTTTTATTTAAAATTATTTTTATTACATTTTTAGCACATAGATACTAGGGCTGTCAAGCGATTAAAAAACTTAATCGCGATTAATCGCACTGTTAAACAATAGAATACCATTTATTTAAGTATTTTTGGATGTTTTCTACATTTTTGAAATATATTGATTTCAATTATAACAGAATACAAAGTGTACAGTGCTCACTTTATTTTTGATTACAAATATTTGCACTGTAGAAAACAAAAGAAACAGTATATTTCAATTCACCTAATAGTTTTTAAACTAGGAGATGGGGGAAAGCCGACTGCTGCAGTGGAGCATGTGGATCGGACAGAGACTTCTCTTAGGGGAGAGTCTAATGATCGAGAATCTCCAGGTTATAGTCAGGAGCAGAGGATGGAAGAGGATAAGGTATGGGCCAGATCAGATGATAAACATTCACATAAAAAAGAATCTGACACATCAGAAAAGGGCAGACAAATAAACAGTGACAAGTTTTTAAAGTGCTTGTACACAAATGCTAGAAGTCTAAATAATAAGATGGGTGAACTAGAGTGCCTTGTGATAAAGGAGGATATTGATATAATAGGCATCACAGAAACCTGGTGGACTGAGAGCAATCAATGGGACACAATCATTCCGGGGTACAAAATTGTCCGACACATAGAAAAACATAAACTGTTGACCAATAGTCAACATAGTTTCTGTAAAGGGAAATCGTGTCTTACTAATCTATTAGAATTCTTTGAAGGGGTCAACAAACATGTGGACAAGGGGGATCCAGTGGACATAGTGTACTTAGATTTCCAGAAAACCTTTGACAAGGTCCCTCACCAAAGGCTCTTATGTAAATTAAGCTGCCATGGGATAAAAGGGAAGGTCCTTTCATGGATTGAGAACTGGTTAAAAGACAGGGAACAAAGGGTAGGAATTAATGGTAAATTCTCAGAATGGAGAGGGGTAACTAGTGGTGTTCCCCAAGGGTCAGTCCTCGGACCGATCCTATTCAACTTATTCATAAATGATCTGGAGAAAGGGGTAAAGAGTGAGGTGGCAAAGTTTGCAGATGATACTAAACTGCTAAAGATAGTTAAGACCAAAGCAGACTGACGAACTTCAAAAAGATCTCACAAAACTAAGTGATGGGGCAAAAAAATGGCAAATAAAATTTAATGTGGATAAATGTAAAGTAATGCACGTTGGAAAAAATATATCGGAAGGACAGAACAGGTCGTGCGGGGGGGGGGGGGGGGGGAGTGGCACTATATGTGAAAGAAAATGTACAATCAAATGAAGTAAAAAACTTCAGCAAATTCGCATGTTCCATAGAATATTGATAGAAATTTCATGCCCTAATATAACATTAGGGATCTATTATCGACCACCTGACCAGGACAGTGATAGTGATGATGAACTGCTAAGGGAACTATACATACAATATGATGGGGGCTAATTTAGCTACAACAAGTCAGGAAAAAGATCTTGGAGTCATCGTGGATAGTTCTCTGAAAATGTCCACGCAGTGTGCCGAGGCGGTCAAAAAAAGCAAACAGGATGTTAGGAATCATTAAAAAGGGGATAGAGAATAAGACGGAGAATATATTATTGCCCTTATATAAATCGATGGTACTCCCTCATCTCGAATACTGCGTACAGATGTGGTCTCCTCATCTCAAAAAAGATATACTGGCACTAGAAAAGGTTCAGAAAAGGGCAACTAAAATGATTAAGGTTTTGGAACGGGTCCCATATGACTAGAGATTAAAGAGGCTAGGCCACTGTCGGTAGACAGGATCCTGGGCTAGATGGACCTTTTGGTCTGACCCGGTACGGCCTTTCTTATGTTCTTATGTACAAGTACTGTAGTGCAATCTCTTTATAATGAAAGTTGAAGTTACAAATGTAGAATTATGTACAAAAAAAACTGCGTTCAAAAGTAAAACAATGTAAAACTTTAGAACCTACAAGTCCATTTAGTCCTACTTCAGCCAATCACTCGGGCAAACAAGTTTGGTTGCAATTTGCAGGAGATAATGCTGCCCACATCTTGTTTACAATGTCATCTGAAAGTGAGAACACATGGTCGCATGGCACTGTTATAGCTGGCATCACAAGATATTTATGTGCCAGATGCGCTAAAGATTCATATGTCCCTTCATACTTCAAACACCATTCCAGAATGTATGCGTCCATGCTGATGATCGGTTCTGCTCGATAATGATCCAAAGCAGAGCGGACTGACACATGTTCATTTTCATCATCTGAGTAAGATGCCTCCAGCAAAGGTTGATTTTCTTTTTTGGTGGTTGGGTTCTGTAGTTTCCACATCTGAATGTTGCTTTTTTAAGACATCTGAAAGCATTCTCCACACCTTGTCCCTCTCAGATTTTGGAAGGCTCTTCAGATTCTTAAACCTTGGGTCGAGTGCTGTATCTCTCCTTAGAAATCTCACATTGGTCCAGTAAAAGTTATTTCCTCGCCCACTTTGTCTCTATAAGATCCTGGAACCAACATGGCAACAACTACATTGTATACAAAAGTGGGTTATGTCATTTGTATGTGAGTAATCCATCAACAAAAGTAGAGGCTCTTTTTTAGCTTAGTAAAGAGAAGGTTAAAGGGTGACTGTACATGGGGAAAAAATATTAGATAATGGACTCTTCAGCTTAGCAGACATAAGTATAACACAGTTCAGTGGCTGGAAGTTGAAGCTGAACAAATTCAGGCTGGAAAAAAGCTGTATGTTGTTAACAGTGAGGATAATTAACCATTGGCACAATTTACCAAGGGCCGTGGTGGATTCTCCATCACTGTCACTTATAAAATCAAGATTGGATGTTTTTCTTAAAGATATGCTCTGGGAATTATTTTGGGGAAGTTCTATGACTTATGTTATACAGGAAGTCAAACTAGATGTTCACAATGGCCCCTTCGGGCCTTGGAATATATGAATGAATCGCTTAGTGGTGTCTGGATTCATTCAGTAAGCGTGATGACAACTTTAGCAGCCTGCCGTCTCCATATGTCCTTAACGGAAATTGAATTTGCTGAGATGTGGACCTGTATTCTTATAGTCATTTGGACTCAGTGATAAAGTTATATTCCAGCTTTGGTAAGACTGTTCATCAGTCCCTTTTTAGGGGGGAGAATTCCTGGTTCTTATTAACTGTTTATTTAAAATTTGCAAGATGTGCTCATTCAGTTTTTAATATGAAAACTACTATCTTCAGGTTTACTTTCTCATAAAAGCTAGAGAATTGCTAGATTTCGAAGTGTCAGAAACCCTATGTTGTCTTGCATAAATGTTTATGTACCCTACAATATGGCTGTAGTTAATATATATGGTTTCCCGATAGTAGGTTAATACAAATTATCAGTGTACAGAGGTTGCCTCTTACATGAAATATTCATGTACATTTGCATAAATATAAAGCGCTGCAGTGGGATGACATACTATCGCCCACACAAGGGCAAGGTTGTAAGTCTCTGACTTTCACAGCTCAAAAGTTGTTTGTCTCATACCCAGATGTAGATACATAGATTTGTGATCCCATTGCAACTTATTTTCTACTTTTTCTAGATAATTTTATTTAATACTAACTAGTTTTATGAATTTAGTTTATTTGAAGTAGAAAATAGATTTGTTTAAGAGAAATAGGCTTCTGAAAAATAACACCACATTTCTCTAAAAAAGCAATTTTATTTTTGTTACTTTTCAGTCTGTTTTATATTTATCCATTATCTTCCCTCTTTGGATTCTTTTTTACTCTTCATCACCATTCTTTTGTGGTTTCTTTCACTGAAAGGAAAAAAGCAGTCAAGGTTGTACGGTTTGCTATGGTTTAACCTTAGTTTATGGTTGTGAAACTACTTTTCTGTTGTATGTACAGATTTCAGTCTTTACATAGTTATTTATTTAATTTCATAACTGTAACTTTAACAAATAGTCTTCCTGTGCTAAATTTCAATTTTATTTAAATTTTCATACTCTAGTAAAATATGTATACATTCGTAAAAATGCATAAGACCACCATTTGATCAGCTTTACAGTTTTGTTCTAGTTGATCTCAAACACCCAGGAGTATAGGTTGGGTTGTCTTTGAGTATATATGTCCCTATGGGTGCTCCACCATAGAATGTGTGCACGCCTGTGTGCACTTGGTCAGAGACTGCAAAGTAGTGTCTGTAGGCCCATGCCTCCGCAGAGCAACACCTGGTGCTTCAAATGAGGGGATAAAAGCAGGTGTGAGTCTGCTGCCACTCTGTTCCCTCTCAACAGCCTGCAGCTTGAGATGGATTGTTCTGCTGTTTGCTGTATTCAGCTTTCTGTTATTTTTTCCCCTTGTGAATCTTTTACCCTTATTAAATTTTATTTTATATTAGTTATTTACTTCATTTTTATTCTTTTTTGTTGTTGTTTTTGTTTAGCACATTTGTGCTCCTAGAGGAGATTTTCCTCCTCCTGGACCTTTCATTTGTGCTGGAGCACAGTCTGTTATGCTTAAAACCCCAGAATTTAAGCCTGTCAGGCCTGGCATGGGTTTTTTCTCCACAGTTGCAGACACTCGAGTTGCCTGCAGTGTTTGGGTGACTCCCACATCCCCTCAAAGTATAAAGTTTGTCTGGGGTTCAAAGATAAGCCCCCAAAAGGGAGACTAGACTAAAACACCTGCTAATGGAAAGTGCTCCTGCTCCATAGGGGTCCCCTCCTCTATATCTCCCTGGTACATTGGTGTCGACATCACACACGGCTTTGGTCACTGTTGCAGCTTTGTCTGTGGCCCAGCAGATAAAGACTTAACAGGAAAAAGTCTGCCCAGCCATGGAAATGAAGAAAAGGGATAGGTGACTCCATAAGACACATTCTTGGAAGACCTCATGTCCCTTGAAGGGTACCGTTGAGGCTCCGAGTACGGTACCGAGGCACTGTTTAATGCATAAGAAGCCCTGTATGGACAACCCCACTATCACCACAACACCTACCACAGCAGCATGGCTGGATACCTTGCTGCACTGTGATACATACAGGGCTATCATATATCATACATGCTGCAGCACCAGTCTTTTACCACAGTTTTGAGGTGGGAGAAGACCCTGCAACCTCCTTCGTACCACAGCAGTCTCCATCTCACTGGTCGGCATTTCCACCTCAATTACTGACCCAAGCCGTGACTAGGCTATCAGAGCCCTCCACCTCCTTCTAGATTTCATTATTCAGACGACCTTATAATTTCCAATGAGCCTGGTGTGTCTGCTGTGGAGGACATCTATCAAAGTCCCCTCCCCGGTATTGTCGAGACAGCTGCAAATTGACTTTCCTAAGTCTCCAACCTTAATCGTACGACTGCACTTCTGAGTCCCTCTAATGAAGAGGATCTTTAGAAACCTACAAAACATCACAGGTCCAGAGATTATGATTATCATTGGGTACCCTTCTCCTATCCATGTTCCTAGTCGGGTTTCCGTGACCCCCCAGGGTCATTCCATAGGATACCAAGAAAAAAGTGCCGACAGCCACTTGTACAATACCAGCCACGGTTACCGTACACTTAATCGGTACCAGATATTAAAAAAAGAGGAGTGGAACTGCAGGTTAAGGAGTTGAGGTCCTCCAGTCAGGACCTCTTCATCTCTGGGCAAAGTGGTAATGCCGCCACCACCACCCTCTTACACTGATTGCAAGACCTTCCAGGACCTCATGAAGCAGATGGCACGCTGTCGCCAAATCTTTCTAGAGGAAGCCCAACAGTCACAACATTCCTTGGTGAGAATTCTGAACATCAATCCCCAAAGAAAGATCACTGTGCCTATTAGTGAGGTGATGCTATCTCCAACATGTACCCTGTGACAAACACCTGCCACATTTCCACCCACCTGTAAGAGGGCAGATAAAAATAATTATATCCCACCAAAAGGAATGGCACACTTTTTTTCCCCCATCCCAACCCTAACTCCGTAGTCTTGGATGCAGCTAATAAAAGGAGCCCTCAAATTTGTTCTAGATTTTATCCAATGGACAAAGAATCTGAGCGGCTGGACTTATTCAGCAGAAAGAGCTGTTCATCAGCTGCTCTTCAATTTTGTATTGCCAGTTATCAGGCCTTGATGGTGAAATACGACTTTCCCACATACTCAGAATTTACGTTTTACTGAACACCTGCTACAATAGCAGAGATCAATTTCAGTCTATCATCTCGGAAGGCCAATTAGTTGCAAAAACCTCCATACTAATGTCTGCTGACACAGTCTCTTGCTCCATGGTCTCTGCTGTGGTCATGAGAAGAACATTCTGGCTCCAATCCTCAGGTCTTCCAAGAGAGATGGAACAGATTGTGGAGGATCTCCCTTTTGAAGGACCCAAGCAGTCCTGTGACCACACGAATTTTTTTCTCCACCCACTCAAGGATGCCAGGAAAATGTTGCTGTCACTGGTGATGTATGTGCCTTCAATGAAAAAGCTCTTTAGTAAATCCCTAAACTGCTCAAAGATCCAGTCTATTCCTATACCATCAGCACATCTTCTCTAGGTCTCAGGAACCCTTCAGAAATTTCAAACAGCAAAAACAGGGACCTCCCCCCCCCCAATCCTTCACACACATACTTATACTCAATTTGCCCCTTCTTCTAAGAGGCAGTTTTGACACCTTGCTTGACGGCATTGAGTAACCTATTCTACCAGATCCTCTGCTGTGCAATTATCCCCCTCAGCCTCCCTCCCCCCGTCTTTGGAGACATTGTCCCCCTACCTACTTGCCTGGAAACGATCTCAAACAAGTGGATATTGGAGATCGTCAAAATGGGCTACTCATTCTGCTTCCACTCTATCCCTCTTTAGGGACCTTTCTCACAAAGAACTAATGAAATAAGGCGTTCAGTCCCTTTTCATCCAGGGGGCAATAAAGCTGGTTCCACTGGAGTTCTTCAGAAGAGGGTTCTACTCCAATTACTTTCTAGTTTCCAGAAGAGATGGAGGGTGGATACCAATTCTCGACCTTATGAATTTCAACGACTGTGTCTTAGCACAACACTTCACAATGGTGACACTAGCTACCATTATTCCATCGCTAGATGTGAGAGACTGGTTTGTTGCCCTCAACCGACAGGATGCCTACTGTCATGTAGCCATCCACCCCCCCACAAACGATTTGTAATAGGAACAGATAACTATCAATATCGGTTTCTCCCCTTTGGTGTTTACATGACTTTGAGGTGTTTACAAAGATCTTCTTGGTGGTAGCAGCTCACCTCCGTCAGTGGGGGATTTCAGTAATCCCATACTTGTATGAATGGCTTCTCAGAAACTGTTCACCTCAAGAAGTCCAGTCAGCAATGGCCAAGGCATTAACCTTATTCCAAACTCGGCCTTCTTATCAATCACAAGAAATGCATACTAACTTCAGTATAAAGAACAGACTTCATAGGAGCCACTTTAGACTCCACAACAGCAAAAGCCTATCTACCCAAGGAGAGATTTTCCACCCTCTTCAATCTAATCTCGGCACTACAGTTCAGCCCACAAACAAGGGTAAAGGCTTACCTATAGCTGGTAATATGTCTCCCCACATGCGGATACATCTCACATGCTTCCAAATGTCCAAATTTGGCAGACTCAGCCTATTGAAACATGTCACAGTATCTCAAAAGGTGTTGGACTCTCTTAGGAAGGACCCAATGAAGGTCTGTTTAGGAACCCTGTTTTTGCATCCTGCACTATCAATGATCTTCACAACAGATACTTCTCTGTTGGGATGCAGAGCTCACTTACAGGAAAACACAGCCCAGGGCAAATGGTCTTTGCAGGAATTGGCACTCCATGTCAACGTTTGGAGCTAAGAGCAGTATGATATGCTTGCCAGCACTTCTTTCATGACTTACAAGGTCACTCAATCAGAGTAATGCTTGACAACAGGTATTACATCAACCACCAAGGTGAAGCATGATCCCAGTCCTTATACAGAGAGTGCTAAGGCTCTGAAAGTGGTGTATTTCCCATTCGGTAGAGAGATCAGTTAGCTATCAGGGCTTCAGAATACAATCACAACTCTCTGTTCAGACACATCTGGCAAGACCAGGAAAGGGAGCTCAAACACTTAATCTTCCACAGTATCTGCCAGACCTGGGGTCTACCCAGAGTAGCTTTCTTTGCCATGAAAAACAATATGAATTGTTGCCTGCTTTGATTTGGGGGAGGTTATGGCCAGAATTCTCTGGGGGATGACCTGTTAACACCATGGCCCCATTTCTTTCTTTATGCTTAGCTACCTCCACAACTAATCCTCAAGACCCTTCTCAAGATGTGCTGAGAAAGAGCGAGAGCTATTCTCATACCGTCTGCTTGACCAAGATAGGTGTGTGGTACTCAAACTTCATCCACCTTTCAGAGGTAACACCCTTCCTATTTCCTGTCACTTAGGATCTCTTGACACAGAACTCAGGAATACTCATCCATTCCACTCCTTCGTCCTTGAATCTGAGAGCATGGCTCCTCATTGGCTCTCAAGCATGGAATTAATCTGTTCTGATGGAATTGTCAATCCTTTTATCCAATGGAGAGCCCACTACCTACCAAACTTTGTTCCTTATTGCCATCACTTTAGCAAGACTAGGGAGAGCTGGGGGCAAGTATGGCTGATCGGTCATACACCATCTTTTATAAAGACAAAGTCCTACTACATCCCCATCCTTGCTTCCTCCCAAAAGGCTTCTCAGAATATCATTTTAATGAGGAGATTTGCCTGCCAGTGTTTTACACAAACCTCATGCTTCCAGAGAGCAATCTAGCTTTCATTCAGTGGAAGTCAGAAGGTCCCTTTTCTTCTCTATGCACAGAACTAAGACCTTTTGGGCCTGTCCTAGGCTATTTTGTATCATTTGCAGAAAGGATGACAGGCCAACCGATTTTCTGTGGACTTTGGGTTGCATCTTGACCTGGTATAAAAATGCTGGTGTGCAGCCCCTTCACATAATAACAGCACATTCCATTAAAGCTCAGTCCACATCTTTAGCTCTACTGAAGGACATTCCCATAATAGAAATCTGTAGGACTGCAACGTAGTCTTTTATCCATACTTTTGCTA
Source organism: Emys orbicularis (assembly GCF_028017835.1). Taxonomy (NCBI): domain Eukaryota; kingdom Metazoa; phylum Chordata; order Testudines; family Emydidae; genus Emys; species Emys orbicularis. The sequence continues at coordinate 300,189,732 of NC_088683.1, forward strand.
AGGATTACACCATCTTGTCTGCTTTCAGAGATTACGTTGTATTTGCTGAAGCAGTCCTCTGAACAGTCCTGGATTTACCTCCTCAGAACTCACCACCTCATTGAGTTACTGCTTGGAAGTCTCTTATGGTGTAGCACCCATAAGTACATACTCAAAGAAGGAGAGATTACTTACTTTTCAGTAACGTGAGTTCTTCGAGATGTTTAGTCTTTGAGTGCTCCATCTACCCCGTCCCCTCTGCTGTGGAGTCTCTGGCTCTCTCGTTAAGACGAAACTGAGTGGCGGTGGGCTTGGGTCTTCCTTTATTCTTTCATTTGATGCATGAGGCATTGCTTGTGCAAGCCTGTGGATGCTACTTTGCACTCTCTGAGTGGGGCAGGGCGGTGAGTTTTCAGGAGCTGCTCATGGGGACCAGTCAGACTGAGTCAGAGATCACATGGACACATGCACATCCTATGGTGCCGCTCCCAGAGGCACAGGATATCTTGACGAACTCAAGTTACTGTAAGGTAAGTAAATAAGGTCTCCTTATTTAGGCCTTTGATATAGGTGGATATTTTAGAATTATTATTATTATTATTTTTTTTTGGTTTCAACTGGTCATTTGATGTCCCTAGTACTGTTCAAAGCTAAATTGCAAAGTAAACACTTGAACCAATTTGTGTCAGATTAGATCATATGGACCAACTGAGAATGGTTAAAAACGTTGTGAATGTTAATGTAATATATGGCTTATGATTGGGTGTAAGCAGCCATGTTGTGAATCAGTAAGATTCTCTTTACCTAATTGAAGGTCATGAAAACTGAGGCCGAGCATCATACTGACTGGTTTATGTCATGTGTAAATAAAAATTGTTCTGATCAGCTAGATGTTTTGTGTATTGTACCCTCTGGGTTCCCAAATTTGTCTGCTATAGCCACGCAAGTGTCCATGTTTAATTACGTCCTTATTTTAATTTAATTAGTTACTTTTACTTAAATATGGATCAGATTATTTTTCCCTTTGGATGTACTTACACTGTGTAAATATTGGAAAGCATCTTTTTGTTCTGCACCTAGTCAGACTAATACTTTCTTTCACCATTTATGCATGCTATATTGGCTTCATGCGCCTATCTACTTTCTCCATAGCAACGAGAGGTTAGTGCATTTATTAAATCTTTTTTTTGTGCCTAATATTTCTTGTAGTAGTTTGACTTTTTAAATACTTTTTTATATTATGTTCTTCGTTAGAGACTTCAATCAAATTTTGCAGTGGTCTGATTAATAAATTAATGTTTTAATAGTTTCTTTGCACAATTTGTAAGCAGTAGCTTTGTGGTCATGTGTAAATATCAGTTAAGTACTGGGTTGAAATATTGTGGAAACTGACTGAAATATTTTTCAGTCAATGTTAAAGTTGAGAAGTGTCAGTTCAATTGTCTTGCATTAACAAAACCTTCTAGTTTTAGCTGATTAATATGTGTCAGAGGTAATGGTACTATATTATATTGTATTTTTTAAAAACTCCTATAATAGTTAAATTTATTTTATTTGTTAAATAATATTTTAGGTTTATCATTAACATACCTTTTAAAATGTACCTGTAGAGAGCTACAGAAAAGCACTCCATATTAAATCTTGTTACTAAGCAACATTTTCATAAACCTAAAATTCAGCTCTTCTAATAAAGGCTTTTTATGGTGGTGGTTCTCAAACCAGAATTTTTATAGAATATAGTATGTGTTTTATGGTTAGCTGTAACATTTGATATAAGATTTTTCCCTAAACCTCTCAGATATAGTTTTAGAGCTGATTATTCAGAAATAATTGTGTCCCTTCTATATTTGACATAACTTCTTGTTCACAGTTTTATGCACTGATAGTTTTGAATTTCCACTGGCAAAAACGTAGGCTTTGTCTGCCAGTAGTTTTGTGTAACTTATGTATGTATGCTAAATAACAACAAATGAAGAAAAGAGTTGGAGTATTTTAAAGGTTGAACAACCCTTGTATTATTTTGGAAGCTTAAAAATTTGCATCTGCATTCATAAAGAAAATACAGAAAGTAACTGTATGTGGAGAAACTATGTCCTAGAGTAGTTTTGTTTAAATCATTTTGAATAAGTAGAGTTATTGCATGTGTAATCTCAAAAGTTAGACATAACTCCCTCCAACTCACCCTCAAATTCAAAGGCACTAACACACACAATTCTCCTTTCTCTGTCAAGTGTGGCCCATTAAGTTTCTAATCGGTGCGTCCTTTCACTGCCCATCTCCAAAAAGCGCATCAAAGCTATACTCCTTATGGCTACTAGAATCTGCTCATGGACTTCTGCCCAGAATGTCCTACCTCTGCAAGCAGGAAACATGGCAGACAAAGCATTCCTTTCCAAGATTTGCTTTGAGATGGCAGTGATTTCAGTTTATTTTGGCAAACTCTCTAGTTAGGAAAAACATCTATGTGAGGATAAACTTTTGGAAACTTTTATTCCCACTACTGCACTGTGCAAGGCCAACTCCCACTTAAAGCAATATGGGAAAAAGATGGCTAAAAGATATGCAGGCACTGTCTACCTTTGTATTTGCATAGTGCCTAACGAAGTGGGAGCATGATTTGGTGGGCTATGGCCACTAAATATGAACATTGCATAATAATGAAAAGCTGAAGGCACCAACGTAAAGTTTGAAGCTATTATTACTCCTGAGGGAATTCTGCACCAAAAAATTTAAATATTATGCACACGATATTTTAAAATTCTGCAAATTTTATTTGTCAGTAAATAAATGTGGCTTCAGCATGGCAGTGGCTACTGGCTGCCCTGAGGTGAGAGATCACCCTGAAGCCTCCACTTCCCCCGGTACAGGGACTTGGCAGTGAGGCTGCTCCCGACACAGTGCAGGGGCTGGTCCTGCCACAGATGCATCCTGGGGCCCTGCTCCTCTGTGCCAGGTGCACCAAGTGTGTAGGAGGGGCAAGCTCAGCCCAGCAGGATTCAAGTGTGGAGGGGCTTAGTGTGGGGGGATCCAGGTGTGGGGTGACAGCTTTCTGTGTGGGGCAATCTGGGTGGGAGATCTGGATGCACAGGGGCTTGTTGGAGGATTCTGGGTGCAGGGGCAATGGGACTCTACAGGAGATCCAGGTGAAGGTGGTTGCGTCTGATCGGTGGGGGTTGGGCATGGGGAGGGGGCTCAGTGGGGGAGTCCAGGTGCTGTGGGGGTGGGACTTGATGGCGTGAGGTTCCAGGTGCAGCTGGTTGGGGATCAATGGGGTGGGGGTCTTGAGTGTAGGGTGCTCGTTGGGGAGTCCAGGGGTAGGACTTGTCGGGGTTAGTGTTCGATGGACCTGCTTAACGGGGGAGCACTAGTTGCTGCCCAGGGGACGCCACATGGCAGGCTGCCGATTCTCCCCATGATTCCCCTATTCCCTTTTCTTCCTCATTTCCCCCCTCCTGCCCCATTCCACCTCCTTTCCTTCTCCACTGCCACTTCCCCTCACCCTGTCATTGTCCCAGCCCCACCATGGGCACTCACTGTTACATAGAAAACAGGAAGGCTCCCAGCACAAAGAAGGGGGGGGGGGGGGAGGTACTACTGGCACTAAGACCAAGGAGGCGGCGTTCAGCTGCAGTGTCAGCGGAGCTGAAATGCAGCCTCCTACAGCTGGGCACCTCTGCGCTTGCAGAAATGGGAGGGAGGGGGCATATAACCCGATGTGACCCCCCCCCCCAATGCCTCATCTGTTTGGGGTTACAATCTCCCCTACTCCCCAAACTGCACTCGTGGTTGTCCTGTGGCCCTGTCACCCTGTGGCCCACTGCTTCCCGCAGCTCCCATTGGCCAGAAATGGTGAACCGCGGCCCCTGGGTCAACATCAGCAAAACGGTTTGCGGCCCTCAATCAGATTACCCTGATGGGTTGCATGCGGCCCGCTGGTTGCCCACCACTGTGTTACAGAAATTGCTGCTTCAGCAATAATCGGGATCTCTTCTTTTTGCATGTAGTTGGAATTTTCCCTCCCTCCCAAGGGATGTTTATTGCTTTGTGCATCATACAGTTTAGACTGTTGGACATGAGAAATGAAAATTAGGTCTTGACTGTAAATTCTTTCTTTTATCCATCTTATCATACAGTCAGTCACGTTCAGGAAGAATATTTTACCTTAGATTTTCAAAACTAAAATGTGCATTCTATATTAAATTTTCTTAACTCCCAAAGTTGATAGAAGTGCTTAAAAATCTGGGACATTTCCTGAATGCTTAAAGTGTCCTTACCATGATCACTGTTTCTAAAGTTTGTTTGGAAGTGTATGTTTCTAACTAGTATAGTTTCAGCTTTGGAAGCTATCAGTCTGCAGAATTTCAGGAAGGGACGGTCCTAGCTCTCTGCTGATAGCCAAATCTTTGGTCTGCCTCCACACTCGAAGGAGTGAGTAGCTGTAGGAGTGTTGTGGATTTATAAAATAAACTTTTTTTTGCTTGTATTATTAATAGGGCATTTTATGAAAATCTTTTGTTTGAGAGAGGCAGACTTATAAAAATAAAAATAATTGAGTTTGACATAGTCCTGTTATTTGGTATCAAAGATGGGTAACTACTTTCTGTCTATGTACATTCTTTCTGCAGTAGTTGGATACACTTAAATGAACTCACCAGTGACTGGGAGAGATGTGGTGCTTGATAAAGATGTAGCAGAATTGTATTCAGCATGTTTGGGGATGCTTTGAAGTTGTGTTAAGTGAGCAGGTTGTCTAAAAATAAGTCATCTCTTTCACAGGATTCTCTGTATTCGTTGTCATTAGCATACACTGTTGTGTAGTGTTGATACACCTCTACCCCGATATAATGCGACTTGATATAACACAAATTTGGATATAACGCGGTAAAGCAGCGCTCCGGGGGGGAGGGCTGCGTGCTCCAGCGGATCAAAGCAAGTTCAATATAACGCGGCTTCACCTATAACGCGGTAAGATTTTTTGGCTCCCGAGGACAGCGTTATATCGGGGTAGAGGTGTATGTGCTAATGTGCTGGCTCCACAAATGGTTGAAGTCCATTGGTGGGTGAAATGCTCCCCACACTGCCTTTACCCTACAGTACCTGAATAGTGGGATTTTTGGAGTTCAATTAGTTAAAAAAATCAATAATAGTCTAAAATATAGATATCCTATAATTGCCCCAAACAAAGCAGTATTTCCTCTTGTAAGATATGGTGCGTTGGATCATTACTGTAGAATCGCATGGTAGCTTTTGCTTAAAGAAAAGAAGCTGCGGAAGGACAGAATATTTATTATTGAGTATTATGAGACATAACTTTTGCAGCCAGAAATTTTGTTTATTCCAAGCCAGACTCAGTGTTGGGAAATCTAGTATGTTCTCTTATAGAATTTCTTTGGTCACTGAGATTTCTTCCTTTTTTCAGTAGAGTAAAGCTATATTATAGCATTTCATAGCTATACAACTTGAAAAATCCATTTACCAATTTGTATGTGAGAAGCTGTCCTCCCAGCAAACGTGGAGGCCTGAGCTATCAATTTCAGCAGAATTTTAAGCTTTCATCGAACAACAAACAACACATTTCTACCCTTTAGAAGGTTCTGAAGGTAACATTACAACTGTGAACAAAATATAAAGTGATTTTGTTTTCCTGAATCTGGAAACAATGCCAGTTCCTCTGCTGCTGCCTCCTAGATTTGCACACCATAGACAATTAACAAGATGAGACATTTTTAATGCTGCCTTTCACAAGTGTAGGCAGTAGTTAAACTGTTAAACATCATATTAGTTTTTAGAATTTGGGAAAACAATGTGCATATTGTAATTATTCACAGGAAAAGACCCAAAAAGCAAAAGTTAGGGGAGAGGTAGTGGAGACCCCCTTGTGTCCCTGCCACATTGCTCCTCTTCATATCCAGGAAACTAGATAATAGGTAGTTAGTGGAAAAACAACCCACCCATGGCTCTTCCTGTCATGTTGCTTTTGAGGAGAGGGTAAAGTATCAGAGATTTAGCAGCATTCAGAAGATTCCTAGAGGTAGGGAAGGACTAGGGCCGGGGAAAGACATCAAGAGACAAAGCTCCTTGCAGCAAGCTTGAGGGGACTAGGGGGCTGATGGATCTTCAGATTTATTAGAACTGCTCTAGCCATATGTGATGGAGTCACCAAAAGAGGCTTTGTGACATTACCATGGTAGAAATTGCATTGATTCCCCCCTCCCCCTCTTCCTGCCAGCTGAGGGTTGTGGGGGGAGGGGTCAGGTTGCTTTGCCAGGGCAATGGCCTGGGAGCTCTTGTAGGATTCCCCACTCTGCTGCCTGAATTCCTATATTTTGTTCCTACCTCTGTCTAGTATATGAAATCTTTTAGCTAGTAGGTATTAAATTATTGAAATCCTATATATCTAAATAAGTCTTTTTTGTCAATAGAAGTAGATATCTAAAAACATTTTTATAACTTTATTTTCTATATTACCAAAATTCAGAACTGAAGCACTTGAGTAAGTTGACTTCCTTTATTAGTTTTAGCGTGTTGTTATAGTAGCAACAATCAGGACTGGGGCTCCATTATGCTGGTCACTATACAGACAGGGAGGTACTTGCTTAATTTTCCAGTGTCACTTCCTGACTTTCTCAGACATGGCAATTATATTCTTTATTTGTTTCTGTCGTGGAAGCTCTGTGTTAGAAGAAAATACCTCCCTGCTTCCCATTGTATTGTATTAAATGCCATGAATATATAGTTGCCCTCATCTTGAGAGGTTGTGTGGGATAAGATGAACCAGTGCAGTATTTTATGTCTTGCAGTACTTGTCAGTGGGCATACTGATGATCTGAATTCCCATATTGGGTGTCCCATTTAAACATGACATTAAATTTCTTTCAAAGGAATCTCAGTAATGGTATTATTAGGGAGACCTATAAAGATGAATTGTAACTTGGAAGATGTATAAATTGCTCTTACTCTTTTAGTAGTCTCTAAATTAGATGATCTTGAATGGCAAGGCTGAACTTTGCTTAGTTTATATCAGATGACACCACTTCAGAAATATTGCATCTTGTACTGAGTTTTGAGATCAAGTCTATGAATGTTTGTCATCTGGTCTGTTCAAAATGGATAAATTGTAATGTGAGAGAGTATAATGCAATGGGTCATTAAGGCTTAAAATATGATAAGATTGCTTTGGTTGCTAATGAAATTTTTTTCTTCTTTTCAAAGCCGTTGAACCCGGGCAGATGACTTTTTAAACTAATTGTAATGCGCCGACGCACCCTGTAATCTATGAGAGAGTTCACCTCTGCACTATGCCTGTCCAGCTGTTGTCTTGAACAATTATCAGCAAGTTATTTTTCTGGCATGAGCCATGTCATGCTTGAAAGTGAGATGAAAAATAATTAATGAGGGTGCATGAATGTTGGTTGATGAAGGTTAAGTAGATACAGATATGCTCTCTGCATTCTTTGCTATGCATGTTCAGATTGAAGCAATGTGCTCTAATGAGACCACACAAACAAGTGGTGCTGATTGACAGCTCTTGATTTAGCAATGAAAGATGTTGACGGAAGCTACATTTTGTGTTTTAGCTAAATAATTAGGTTGTGTATGCTGATAAAGAGCTAGTATTGTTGACCTTGGGTATAACCTAGTGCTACAGGTGTTACTGTTTTTTGACTTTTTATTTAATTCATTTACACTTGTTTTAAATTTTCTCCAGCTTACTGTTTATGCTAATGTGTCATATTTTCCTTTTTATAGTGATGGCTCACAGTGCTATTGTAATTAGGAATAGCTGAAATATCCACTGTGCTCTTGATTTGGTTTTTTGACAGAAGAAGAAAGAATTGGAATTCTTACATTTTTCTATAAGATCATACTGAAATATGGTTCATAAGCTGTTACACTCAATCATTTTTGACAGTAATTGGGTGTAGGGTCATATTCTTATTGAATAGTGTTTTGTTTTAAAGTGTGGCTGGCTGACTGGTGTCACTTACTATGTAAAATAGATATTGTCAATATAAATTTGATTGGCCTTATATGTAGAAAAGGAAAATTCAATTCTAATTGTGTTGTTTTTGTGTCTGTTAACAGTTTCCTTTTTTGCTTCCAGGAAGAGTTTACAATATATAAACAGGAGGAGGGCAGGAAGAAACAATGCATGCTATTTCCAATAGTTTCAGTCTAACACCCGCTCAAGTAAAGTGTATGATAGCTGCTTGGGAGATGACAAAGATAACTACAGGCAGGAAGGAGGGGGGACTTCTTCTGCAGACTCTGGCTGCCTGTTGGTCTGTGAGAATATAAAAGACCCTGAACTGGATAGGACAGGAAATTCTGCTCACCTTGACTCTGTGTGTGGGGAATGAAAGGCCACCCCAGTGTGGTGAGGGATCAACACTCTTTAATACTCCTGGGGATGGGGGTCACCTCACACTACCACTGAGGCAAGAGACAAGGGGACAGTGCACACACTCTCTAAGAACCAGATGGGAGGTGGAAATGGGAGGACCAGGTGTCAAATTCACCCAAAGGTTTTGGAGGAATCAAGGGCAAGGGTGTCTGAGACACCCATAGGTTCTAAGTGGAGAGTACTGGTTGTTTAATGACTATGATTTTTGAAGGATGTGTGTTGACTTGTTAGTAGACTATTTAGTATATGCACAGTTGAAATATAAAATTATGAAGGATAACTGCTTAAACACCATCTAGGGGATAAATCTGAGGGTTGCCCTAGGATGGCAGTCAAGCATGCTAGTTACATCCACTTCTTTAGGGGATAGATGTGAAAGATATGGCAATTTCCTGCATATCCTTGCTAGACCTTACAGAAATAAGTTTAAGTATCTTCGGGATCCATTGTATTATATGCGAAGTTTGTGTTTTTGTGGGTTGGAACTGCCCTCTGGAGGGAGATGTGATGTGAGGCGTAGGAGTTCAGAGGACTATATTGAAAATGTCAGACAAGAATGGACTTCTGGAACAATGTGTGCAGTGGATTTCCTGGAAAATGCCAAGGGAGAGGTTAATACAAATTCCTCATCTCCAGTTATACAAAAGCCCAGCCTTTTGAAGCTATGTCCTGAGGAATGTTTCTGCTGATTATCTATTTTGGGAGATTGAATATCAAAGGTCTTAGCTGTACAACGAAACAGGCTGATATGCCCAGTCTGTGTTCTGGATCTGAGGCAGTTATGAACTTGTAACTGGGGGGGGGGGGGAAACCCAATTGTGAGTTTTGAAGGACTGACACCTATCAGAGCCAGAGGTTGGTGTTGGTGTGACCTCTAGTAAGCTTTTTAGCATGTGTATAGGTTCTTTTATTGTTTTTAATGTTTTGTCTGTAATGCTTTCATCTTAAGAATAAACGTGCTTGCTTAGAAAGAGCTGTGTGGTAACTTGTAATTGCTGGCAAATTTCTCTGTCGAGGAAGCAAAGCAAGAATGCTGTCCAGTTTAGGCAATCTGGCTTCCTGGTAATATCATATCCTGGGAACTGTGCAGCCTGGAAAAACCTTGGTCAGGAGAGACAGACAGACGCGGGCCTCCTCCCAAGAAAGTTGATGACTGGGGCGCCATAAACCTTTAAGTGGTGCTCTTGGTGGATCATGGAGTGGGAGCAAGGTTCTGTTGCCCTGACCTGTGACAGGCGCGACAAGCAAGGAGGAAAGACAGGAAGATCTAGATGTCTGGGAAAGGAAAAAAAATCATCTAGTAAAAAGATCTGCCCCTCTGTACTACACCAAAAAACAAAGAGAGAGCCACAAAAGAGAGTAATTCCTCTATAAGCAAAAAAACTTTAGAGGCAAGTGCAGAAAGACCATCACTAAAGGTAACCTGAAGGACCTATGGTGAAATCAAAAAGATAAATAAGGAGATGAGGCTTACCTTAAAGACACACAAAATGAAAATTAGATTAATGGGAAACAGAGTAGCAGCCGTGTTAGTCTGTATCCGCAAAAAGAACAGGAATACTTGTGGCACCTTAGAGACTAACACATTTATTTGAGCATAAGCTTTCGTGGGCTACAGCCCACTTCATCGGATGCATAGAATGGAACATATAGTGGGGAGATATATATATATATACATACAGAGAACATGAAAAGGTGGGAGTTGCCCAACCAATTCTAAGAGGCTAATTAATTAAGATGAACTGTTGTCAGCAGGAGGAAAAAAAACATTTATAGTGATAATCAAGATAGCCCATTTAAGACAGTTTGACAAGAAGCTGTGAGGATACTTAACATGGGGGAAATAGATTCAATGTGTGTAATGTCTCAGCCATTCCCAGTCTCTGTTTAAGCCAAAGTTGATCGTATCTAGTTTGCATATCATTCAAAAAGCAGTAGGAGAACACTGCAACCTCTCTGGCCACTCAGTAACAGATTTAAAGGTGGCAATTTTGCAACAGAAAAGCTTCAAAAACAGACTCCAAGAGAAACTGCTGAACTTGAATTGATATGCAAACTAGATACTATCAACTCAGAAGAACAAGATCAGTCTATGGGCTAAGATACATGGAGATAATATCCATTATTTATTACAGTAATTATAATAAAGAAATATAGTTAAATTGAGCTAGGCTACAGAGGATGCAGGTTTTTACACAGTGGCTACAGTATAGTTAATGGGTATAGCATTATAAATTGCAACATGAAAATTAACTGTATTCTAAATAAAGTTAATAACAAAATAGCAGGAGACTCAGATCTTCTCGGTTGAAGTAAATTTGACTTTAGAGTTTTCACAAACATTGAAAAATGTATATTAATTAGAGAAGGGTCATCTATGGTGGAAAATTGTAAGACTAAGTGAACTTAAACACAGTGTAGTAATCTCATAGGTTCTAAGGCCAGAAGGGACCAGTGTGATCTAGTCTGACCTCCTGTATAGCAGAGACCATAGAAATTCCCCCAAATAATTCCTAGAGTGTATCTTTTAGAAAAACATCCAATCTTTTGAAAATTGTCTGTGATGGAGAATTCACCTCAACATTTGGTAAATTGATCCAGTGGTTGATTACTCTCACCTTTAAAAAATGTATGCCTTATTATAATCTCATAATGCCTGATGTTATAAAGATGTTAGACTAGATTAAATTAGGCTTGGTTCTTCAGAATACTTACTTTAAAAGGGGGAGGAAGGGGATAAAGAAGACCCCACTTCCCAACCCCATCAGGGAACTAATATGCCATATAAAAAGTAGAGAGCCCAGGCTCCCATAGCCAGAGGGGACCAAATGACAATGGGAGAGTTTATAGGGAAGGGAGGTAAACAGGATAAAAGAACAGAAACAAATGTCAAATATTATGTGTTTTAATAGGAAAGATTATATTCATAGCAAAATGTTAGGTCTGAATTTTAAAATGTACAGTAAATCAGACTCAGGATGAGGTTACAATGTAGGTTTCTTTAAAAAAGGAAAAGCAATGTGTGGGAGTTTTAATATTAATACTTTGTATATGATAGGAACTCTATCTAAAATGTCTTATTTATAGAGCCCTGAGTGGATACAAAATTTGTATTCGCAGCCGATCAGCAAACATGGTCTGCAAATAGCTGCATCTGCAGATTTGCAGGGCTCTACTTATTTAAAGAAAAGGCACAAATGTAATGGAGGCCTGGCATTTGACTGAGGTGAGGGCTCTCACTGCTTTTAACAGAGGGTAATATACTGGGTGAGACAATATATAGTACTTAAGGGTGAGTTTATTAATGTCATGACTGTTAATGTTAACTGGATGAACAATCCAACACAAAGGAGTGGAAAAAGTATTCTACTCACTTAAAAAAGATTTTCCTAGGATAATCTATTTACAGGAAACACACTTGAAGAAAATTACCATATGTCTCTTCAGGATAACCTAATATAAGAGGAGTGGCAATGCTTGGCTAAACACTTCATTTCTATTGTTTCAGAACAACTCATAGATGCAGAGTGCAGATATATTTCAATTAAGGGGCCATTGAGAGGTAGATTTCTCACCTTAGCCAATGTATATGCTCCCAATAAAGAGCAAGTAATTTTTAATCAGTTTTTTAAGGGATTTAGCATGTTTTGGGGAAGGGGTATTATTTTAGGATGGATTTTAACAAGGTGCTTTAATCCCACTTTGGATTGATCAATTGAACACAGAGGGCATTCGGGAGTAGCAAGTGCAAATTTGTGGCATCACTTAGCAAATTATGATCTGGTGGGAGATGAATCTGTATGTCACGGGCTATACATATTATTCTGCTACTCATGGATCTTATTTCAGGATTGATTTTTGTTTCTAGCAGCTTGGCTAATTCTTCTATGAGTGATTTGCATATGTTCATTCCACTTCAGGTCTGTACATGCCCAGTACATCAGAGATTTTTGCATTAGTAGCACCCATCAGGGAGGTACATGTGCCCTCCAACACATCATGCAGCTGCAAGATGGTGTAAGGGGCAGAGCTGCCCCAGGCCCTCCTCAGTTCCTTTTTATTGCTGTGATTGGTGGTCAGAGCTCATTGACTTGCTACCAGGGTTGATTTGATTTAAATTACTAGTCAGGAAGACTCGATTTAATAATGGATTTCTACATAAAAGTGCATTCTTGTTGATTGTTACAACCTTAATACATATTCTTTACAACTCAGAGATAGATGTAGGTTTCATTTTTAGAAGGTACACACTATACATTTTTAAAGTGATTTATTTTGAAAACTTTTCAGATTAGTTTTAGTGCTATATCAGAAAATGAATGATTGTTCTGTTATTTCATTTACCAAAGGTAATCGAAACAGATATTTATGAAGTCATTGGGAGGTGAACTATCTCCAATTTAACAGGTTAATCATTAATATTTGGAAGATTTTCTTGCTATGCTGTATTAGGAGGAGAACATCACTAGACAGACATTTAAATTGTTTTATTTAACTAAAACATTATGTATTCTGGATTTTTTTTTCTTCATCAGCAAACAATATTTTAACAAAACAAGCATATGAATTTTTGAATTTAGTTAAACATTCAAGTTATTTTAAAATCAGGTTTGTTTTTGTTAAAATTGTTTTTAACTAAAATAGTTATATGAAATATTTAAATACAAAAAACAAAAATTAAATAGACTGTGTCAGCCAGGTCAACATGAGAAAGTTAAAATATTGGCTTCTGCAGCTAAATCAATCATTCACAGCTTCATTTTCCTGTTTGATCATAATCTGGAAAAGAAAAACAAGCTTTCCTGCTGTTTCAGGTCCCAAACGATTTCTCAATTTGGAATTAGTCCAAAGGAAGAAAATATTCTTTCTACAGCGGCAGAAGAAGCTACTGCTGTTAAAAGTGAGATTATCACTTCAACAGTCTCTGAATCCAAGTGCTTAAGAGACTTCCACCAGTTCACTGGTGTGACTTTCTTTAAAACATCATGAGCAAACTTATATTTCTTGAATGGTTCACCCTTAGCTCTGAAGTTTATTATAGTTGGCATTATGGAGGGATGATTGCTGGATGTCCATGTCATAGCCAACTCCTCTTCTTCAGCAATTAAGGTTTGACCGTGGTACCGAGTATTGAGAATATTTGCAAGAAATTGAGCTGGAGATAGTGCTTGTCCCGTTCGCTTTGTTAATGCTTAGAATTTAACTCTGTCATTGCATATTTTCCCCCTCTTCTCACATTTATCTCCAAACTTCTTCTCCTTGTCCAGATCTATTCCGCCCTCAACAATCTTCTATTTATTGAACTTTTTGAAACTTTGCACTTTTAGAGAGAGGTAAGGGACTGACTCTGTGTACACAAATTTGCAGAGGGACAATAGGGTTGAGGTTGGTTATTTCTCACCTCTATATATTATTTATTTAAGAACATTCTTCCTGTAACAATCCTGTTACCTCTGGAGACTCAAATCCACAGTTTGAGAATTGCAAAACTAAGCATCTCTGATGGTATCTTCTAGACTGAGCACTGAGTCCCATTGGGTAGATAGAAAGATTAACCTAAATAATCTATACAGAAGCCCCGGAACTCCATAAGATTGGGTCCCTAATCCATGAACTATTGGAAGTAATTTACAAAACTTTTCTTAAACATTACATGAATATATTGTCTCATACTTTAGAATCAGAATTTATAATGCCTATTCCATGGTGAGATATCTTTGAGCTATAATGTATCTTAATTAAAACCTATCTATCTATTGATCTTTTATCAAAAAAATCTGATTTTTATCCACCCTGCTTGCTACTGCAATTTTTTTCCTTGACAGGGAAATTATACCCTTTCCATAAATAGTTAAGTTAGTGGTAATGGTTAGTGTTAGATTAATATAGATTTTCTTTATTTTTCTTGGAGTGAGAATTCCCTCTTATTCACAGGGAAGTGATGCCCAGTACCAGATTATGCCTTGGTCTCCATGTGTTAGGCCTTGTGCCAGCTACAAGAAATCTGATATTTTTTGACTGGTTCAGACCAGGGGTAAACCCAGCATTCTGTCCCATGGTGATGGTATCTCTAGAGAGATGCCCTTGGGCCTCAGTACTGCCTGGTATAACACCACTGTGGTGAGTGATTCAGAATTCTCTCTGGAGTCCGAGATAGGCTCTTATGCCCTTCACTTCCAGGATAGATGACTGCACTCCTCTTGGTCTTCCTGAAGGGAATTCCATTACTAGTACCCCACTGATATCCAGATACATGGATCTTTGGAGGAATTGTGACTGGGGCTGTATGCTGTATCTATGGCCTCCCACTTTCAGGTCCTCTGATTCCTCACCTTTTCAGATATTGTAGCAGATGACAAGCTAGCTCACAAGAGGAGGTCCAGAAGATGATCGTAAATACTGAGCAAGACCTTTTAGGCCAGACTCAGGCTTCAGAACCTTGACCTACTGCACTACAGAAGTATCAACCTCACCCTCCTGTGCATTATCATTCCTCATCATCTCACAATTCAGTAGTTCCCCAGGATTCCTCACATGTGCAGAATGACTACAGGACTTATCGAGATCTTTAGAGAGAGAGTAGCTACCTCTCTTGATATTCCTGTTGAGTTGGTCTAGGAGAGTTCACAGGCTGTGGGACATTCTGGGTTTGGCTCTGCCCATCAACGATGCCATACTAGAGCCTACAAAATCAATCTGGTAAATGCCATTCTCTCTCCCTCTAACAGTTAAGAGAACTGAGAGAAGGTTATGTGTCCTTTCTTAAGGCTATGAACATTTTTCTACCCATCGCTCACCGGATTCCTTGTTTTTTTGGCAGTGAGTGAAAGCGCATGTTAGAACAAAGGACAAAAATAAAAAGAAATTAAACCTTTATGGTAGGAAAACGTATTTCACATATGGTCTATAATTTTGTATTTCTAACCAACAAGCCATATTAGCCAGGTATGACTTTTCCCTCTGGGAAAATCTGCTGAATTTCTCAGACAAGTTGCCAGAGGATGCCAGATAGGAATTCCAGGCCTTGTTAGTCAAGGGCAAGCTGGTGGCTCAGATCTCTTTACACGCATCCTTAGATGGGGAAGGTTCAGCAGCCAGAGCCATGGCATCTGTAATACCTATGTACAGTTCTTCAAGACTGTTGAAAACCCTGACTGTATAATACCAACATGTATAATGTTTATTTTAAAAATGTAGTACTAAAATCTGAAGTGTAATATCAGATGTATATGTTTTTTTTTTTTTTTATAGTTAGGTCAGATAATCCCATTGATTTAAGTTTAACATGGCACAAGTTTGTATCAGAAAAAAAATCCTTCAGCTTTGTACTGTGGGAGTACAAAGGAGGTGAACGTTTATACAGAATGACACAATTTTATGCATACTAATAGGTAGTAGTTCAGTTGCATGGAATCAAACTCAAAGTACCACTTCTAAACATGAGTGAATATTGTGATTGAATCTTTATGAATGTTTCTAGTTTTATCCAGCTCTATATTCTTAAAAACTCTCTATTACAACCAGAGCTGTGTTATGTTTCTCTAGTTTTGTTTTACTGCTGATAATTGCTGGTATTACATTACAACTGAACTAAGGTCCAGTTGGAATTGAAATGGTCATTGACCTATTAGTATGGTGGTGAGCATGTATTCATTATTGTTTGGAACTTATTTTAAGAATCATGGCTTGAATTATCACTGGTCTATCAGGATGGATAATAAAACATTTTTATTAGCTTTGAGAGCATAGTATTGGAAAGATTCTTTACAGGTCACATATTAAAATTGGAAAATATAAAGCATGTTTTCCACAGGGGGTGAAACTTGATTTTTGCTTCATGTGTGTTTTTTGTTAGGAGTATAATGCATCTTCAGGGTTGCTGTAAAGCCAGACATTGTTTTGATAACTAGTTGATATTTTAGATTTTTTTTAGAGTAAAAGTAAATTATGATGAGCTATTTAAATGAGGTGTTTTTAATGAGCTGGGTGGAATTGTTTACTGTAAGTGATATTTTAATTTCTGTACAGTTATTTCTGGGCTAAGATGTATTGCTGTCTGCTCTAGTATCAATTGGTCCAACATAACTGTCAAGTAATTAGGTTTAAAGTGAGATCCGCTAACTAGGTACAAGCATAAGCTTGGATGTGTTGTGGTAGAAACGGATCTTGAAAGGAGTGTGGGTAGCAGACTAATGGATCAGTTCACAGGAGATATTCCATGATTTAGGGATGGTGTGAAAGTAGGCAAAATGATTGTGGAAGAAGAAACAGACAAATGGAGGACTTTTATTCATTTCTTGTGCATTTATACTGTGTGTGTATATGTGTTATATACATACAATTAAATAGAAAATGAAATTCTTGAAATGTGAACCATGTTTATTTTAAGCTTGATTTGAAACATACAGGGAAAACTCAGTATTTATTTAAAAAAATCACTTAACTGGTAGTAATCATTCCATGCTGCCACAATCTATGCATGGGATGCTCTCTCAATACTAGTCTACTAAGCCACTAGTTTCTTGGGAGGATGGTCCAGTGGTTAGGACACTAGCCATGGCCTCGGGAGACCTTGCTTCAATTCCCTGCTCTTTGGCAGACTTCCTATGTGATATTGGGGAAGTCACGTATCTTCTCTGTGCTTCTATTCCCCATCTGTAAAATGGGGATAATAATACTCCCCACTTCACAGGGGTGTAATGAAGACCAATAGATTAAAGATGATTGTGAAGTGCTTTTAGATCTATGGATGAAAAATACTGTATAAGAGCTTGGTGGTATTGTTATTATTTCAGTCTCTTCTTAGGACTGGCTGCTTTACATAGCTCACAACACGTACGTCAATAACCACAATGATAACTTCTGTTAAAATACAATCTTTCAATTGAAACATCAAGATTAGCAAAGCTGTCACTACATGATCATATTTCTGTAGCTTGCTTCCTTCTCCCTACCATCCTCTCCCCATTGTTTATACTTACCCATGTTGTCAGGTCTAAATTTATCACTTCATCCTGCAAACATACACAAGTAACTTCACACATGCGAATTACCCTGTTGATTTCAGTAGGACTACTTTATTGATTAATGTTGCTCGTGTGTGGTAGTTAATCTGCCTTATTAGAGCCTTAGTTAGAAAGTCAGAGACCCATGTCCTTTTCTTTCTCTGCAAAGCACCTAATACACCTTTGGGCACTATTAAACAAAGTGAAATTTTACTTTTGTTTTTTAAAGAAGGTATTAAATCGATTGAAAATTTGAAAGAAATAAAAACTAGTTTTTTTTTTTTTTTTAAAAGTCAATATTTTCTTTAAAACACTTACTATAACATATTATTTTACTAATGTGGGGCATACCAATACAGCATAAATCTTTAAGAAGCACAGTTTAGTGAGTCTTTCATGCATCATCAAGTAGTTTTATAGTGCAGATACCCCCAAAGCTCACTTCATGTATTTTTTGACTGTTAGGTTTCTCACCTTACTAGATTAGTTTTATCCATTATCTGGAAGGAATGTGGCTTTTTCCCTCAAGAGCAACTATCCTTATTACAAAGACATAAAAAGCATATTTTTCTTCGCAGGGAACATCTGCAGATCATTACAACAGGTCTTACTTTGAACTCCTTGGAGGCAGAATCTCAACTTGTCCATGAAGGGTTGCTTGGAGTAGCCGCATCCAGGGTGGATTGATTTAAATCAAAGCAATTTAAATCACCGAGTTTAATAATGATTTAAATCAGCGAGCAGGAAAGGAAATCTGTATTTAAAGAATTGATTTTTAAGGGCTGTCAATTAATTGTGGTTAACGCATGCGATTAATTTAAAACAAATTAATGCATTTTTTTTTTTAACAAGCGCTAATTGCACACCAGGGCGCTGTGCTCAGGGGGTACTGCTGTGTGTCTCTAGGGCATGCTGCTGTGTGCCTCTGGGGCAGGGGTGTCTCTCCCTTCACCGCTCTGCTCCACTGCTGCTCCAGCCTCCTGCCCTCCCTCCAGGGAGCCGCCCTGGCGAAGCTGCTCTGGATCGGGAGCCTACCTCCCGCCTGCTGCACAGAGCGGGGGTGAGGCAGCTGATGTTGGGGTGTACCTCTCCCCCCCGCCTATGTACCTCGTCACTGATGAGCTGGGGTTGGGGAACAGGGGCAGCATCTCTGCAGTTGCTGCTGGCTCAGGTGCATGGCCGGCCTTCGGGGTGGGCAGGCTGGGCCACCGCCCAGGGCACCGTGCTCAGGGGACATCTACAGAGCAGGGGTGCCCCTCCTCCCCCCATTGCTCTGCTCTGCTGCCATCTGTAGCTGCCACTGCTCTGACCCTCCCCTCACCACACCTTGGAACCACCCCTGGCCAAGCTGCTTGGGACCGGGAGCCTCCTGTCTTTTGCACAGAGTGGGGGTGTGTGATATTGGGGTGTCCCCATCCCCCTGCCCGTGTATCCGGTCTTCACTGAGCTGGAGTGGGGGGACAGGGAGCTTGTCTGTGCTGCTGCCTCTGGGTCAGGAGTGGGAGTTACCAGCGGCTGCTGCTGTCTGAACAAACATTCAGGCTGGTGAGTGCTCTGCTTAAAGAGAGAGTGCACTGAACACACTCTCTCCCCCCAAAACACACACACACCTTCTCCCCTAACATTTAAAAATATTTAAATAAATAGTATTCTATGATTGTTTAACAGTGTGATTAAAACTGCAATTAATCGCAACTGTTTTAGTAATCTGATGATTAATTTTTTAATCATTGGACCGCCCTGACTTTAATAATTGTTTGCATTTGTTATATTCCCCCAAAAAGGTTGAATTTCATTGTTATAACCATTCAACATGTGGATTTGCAGCTAAATGTAGCCTTTACACTAAATTTGATGTCTTTTTGGGGGATGCGCCATATCTATACAAATGTATTTATGCAATTATTTAGCTTCACGTAAATTTATTCAGATTCTTTATTACTTAAAAATGGTGAATGATTCAATTCTTATTTAATAGATTAATTTCTGATTTGTATCAAGCTCTATTTGGATGGAAATCAAAATTCAATTAAAATGCACAAAACAGCATTTTGAGATTTTTATTAAATAATCTTAAATCTGTTGGATACAAGAGAAAAGCTTATGAAAAGTTCATCAAAACATATTTTGCATTTAAAATTGATTTATTAAACAAAAAGAGTGTAGCTAGTGAACTGAATTGTTTTTAGTGTGTATTGATTGTTTCTGTATCTAGTCCTTCAGGCTTTCAGAATTTGTAGATTTCATCATTTTACCTTTTATTCATAGATTGCAAGAGAAAAACACGTCTTCCTGCATTTTCTACTTCCAGTTGGTTTTTTAAATTTGGCTTTGGCTACACTAGAGAGCTTACAGCGGCACAGCTACATTGGTGCAGCTACGGTGCTGTAAGCTCTCCAGTGTAGCTGCTCTAAGCTGATGGGAGAGAGATCTCCCGTTGGCTTAATTACTCCAGCCCCTGCGAGCGGTTGTAACTATGTCAGTGAGAGAACTGCTCCCACTGACATAGTGCTGTCCATTTGGCTCTTAAATCAGCCTAAGTTCTTCAAGTGCTTGTTTTTGTCGATTCCATTCTAGGTGTGTGCTTGCCCATGTGCACGGTCGACGGAGACTTTTGCTTCAGCAGTATCTGTAGGGCCAGCTTGGTGCCCTCTGGAGTGCCGCGCTCATGCCACAGTATATCAGGCGCCGCTGGCCCTGCGCGCTCTCAGTTCCTTCTTACCACCTGTGGTTGTTAGTCGGAGTGCCTCACTCCCTTGCTTTGCAAGTGGTTTGCTGTTTTTCTTGCCTCGTTCAGAGCCATTCAGCCTTAAGGCTTTTAAAATAGTTTTTAATAGTTATAGCTGTAGATAGTTAGTAGTTAGTGTCCCAGTGGGACTTGGCCCCAGGCTGGGCATGCCCCGGTCCCACTGATTCAAGCCCTGCATGGACTGTAACAGTCTTATGCCTGTTAGCGATCCCCACGGCAGGTGTCTCAAGTGCTTGGGCGAATCGCATGTCAAGGAGAAGTTCTGCATTTGTAAGAACTTTCGGCTGCAAACTCAGAAGGAGCAGGATATCCGTCTCCGAGCTCTCCTAATGGAATCGCCCTTGGTCCGGCGTCCGAGCCCTCGTGCCAAGAATCAGCAAGCACCTTAGCATCGGTGTGTAGCGCAGTCCCGGCACTGGGCTGCCCCCGGCACTGCTCTATTTCTCTGGTGCCTAAGAAGAAGGGCACGGCTTCCCGGCACCAGGAAAAAAGGTCCCAGGGTCTTCGGGCAAAGGACCTAGTTCGGCCCACCCAGCCACTCCAGAGCCGTGAGTGCACGTGTCTCCGGCTAGGGCTCTGAACCATTTGCAAGGTCCGTCACCAACCCAAGAGAGCGGCATGGGACCAAAGCCCCTGCCGGCACCCACCCAGGCCTCCCTGCCACGGAGAGAGCAAAGGTTTCCAGCAGTGCCGTCGACACAGCAGGGGCAGTAGGATGTGGCAAAGGCCCCCCAAGAGGGCAAGCCAGCCGTCACGACTCCTCAGGGGTTAGCAGAGAGACACCGCTCCCCACCCCAGCACCGCAAATCCCCGGAGCTGCAGCCCAGATCCTCTGGGGCTCACCCCGGTCCCCGGCACCGCGATCGCAATCACCGCCAGCCAGGCGTGGTTCGCCTAAAGATCGGCGTCGGTCTCCATATTACTGGCACCGCTTGCCCTCCTGCCAGTCGGCCTCTTATTGACATTCCCCATCACCTTCCATGTGGGAACTCTCCCCGTCCACGCTCGGGTCTCCCAGGCACCACTACCATTCGCTCCGGTACCGACACCGCTCATCCTGCTCCAGTCACCAGTCTCTGATGGCAGCCGTTAGCAGGCACACCCAGGCATCGGCAACTCCTCTGTAGGCACCAAAGGGGACTCCTTCAGTACGGAGGGCTGGCTTAGCCCCTCGCCCAGGTCCCACTGGCGAGACTGGGGACCCAAGGACGCGTCAACTTCGACGGTGCAGCAGTGGGGTTAAAAAGATGGAGAAAAGCTGCTTTTAAATTAAAATATTAGGAAAACAAGAACTTAAAATAGTGGACATGTGGTAAAGCAATCAGTTTTGGTTTTTTTTCTATCCTTCAGTGAAAGGAACACGTCAATATGTTGAACAAAGGCAGGAGATACTACTATTTAGTTATTCTGTATTTTATGCCCATTGCTTTGATAACGCTGAGAAACTTGAATTGTGAACATTTTCTGCCACTAATCTTCAGTGATGCGCTATATACATTTGTGTCTTCCAGTTGATGAGCTCATGCTTTGCAGTGTTCTCCAAAAGCATTTCGATAAGCAGCATATTGTGTTATATAATTGTAATGTGTACTGTGTATTTGGAGTTCTTTCTTAGAAGCTGTTGTCATCTTTATGCACTTTTATATGCACCTCCAGAAGGTACAGAATGATAAGCTAATGCAGTGTTTTATAGTTAATTGATTTAACATTCAGTTCATTACTCCGATGTCTTTACCATACAATCCAGGCTATATTACAATCAGGAAAGATTATGCTGTAATTATGCCGAAAGTTTCACAAATAAACAGGCAATTAAATAAAAATAATGGCATCTCTCTTTATCAAATTAATATTTTGATCAATATGGTAATTGAATTAGAATCTTATAAAAGCATTAGAAATATAACAGTTACTACATAGGACTTGAAATAGTGCTTTTCACTTTAGCCTAAGGAAAAATGTAAATTTTTGGTGGGAGGCAATAAGTATATTTTTGTCTGGTATTTCTCTTGTTTCAAATCTACTTAAATGTTTAATTTCCCTGACCAGAGGAGCTCCAAAACAGGTTGATGACAGGCTCTCCCTTTTTTCTGCTAATAAAGATAGGTGGTTCCATATAAAGATGTATTTTGAAATTAATCTTTTTCAAGTAAAATATTTTTTCTGAAATAGTATGACCATGAATTAAATATCCATTTAAATAGAATTTGCCAATTTGTTAGCTTTTTTCCATCTATTCCATGAAGTGAATGGAATTTTATTTTTATTTACATCCCCCTTCTCTCTCCAGCGGTAGGATGCTTTTTAGGCAGGTACGTGTCTGATAGTGTGTGCCTGGATGTGCACATAATATCAGCACATCCACCTACATTAGAGAGGATAGCAGCTGACCGTTTCCTTTCCATCTACCTAAGCTTCTGGCCATTCAGAAAAGCCTGCCCAATCTTTTTTTCATTTGGAGATTATCCGGAACTCTTAGACAAAGAGGACTAGATACAGTAGTTTGTGTTGTCTCATGGTATATGCCTATTCTAGGATTGTCTCACCTTCTCTAGCCCATTTTCCTTCTGGATAACATTTTTTTGGCACACAAATTGGTATTTGATATTTTTTTTCTTTATACATATTCATGCTAGCTGATTTACTAAAATGCATATTTGTTCTCTGCATTTTTTGATTTACTAATCCTGGGAAGCAGACGGTCAAATTTATACCCAACCACTCAGTTTTTGTCTTCCTTATTTTAGGAGGGTGATGGGTCTCTTCCATTCATCAAAGACATTATTGACCAAATCAGGGTGGTATGTAAATAACTCTTGTAGCATTTCATTGTCCAGAACATTATCTTGTTTTTTTTCCTGTTGGGTATTCTCAGCCCCTTCTTCCCATAATCTCTTGCTGATACATCTGCCTCTGGCATGCCAGGAGTATCTTCCTTTATGCTTCTAGCGTCATGTCATTTTTTAGGTTCTTGCACTGTGGAATGTGCTGCCTTCTAGTTATCTAGAAAGTCTCCTGTCATATTCCAAGAATCATTGATATTTTAACGGTAGTGAATATGGTTCCATAACTTGTGACTGACAGGTGTGCTTTTCTTCTAAATTTGAGAATACACCAGGAACAAACAGTCTTAGATTTTCAGGGAATGGATTTTGCATCTATAAACTTTACAGTTAGGGAGCCCTGGTGGTCCTCCTACAATACATATATTTCCTGCTTACGTCTGCCTTGTTTAAGTTATTTTTTAGTATCAGCATCAACATCCCTTTAGCAAATTCACTAATAGCTGATTCTTCATAGCATTGGCAATTTGTTCCTCATCCATATACAGGAATAGTTTAAAACTGTCTCTTGAACCTGCTGGAGAGGTGGGGAATATTACTTTAACTTATCCAGGATGGGCCCTTTAGACCAGTGTGTCTCAACCTTTCAGACTACTTTACTCCTTTCAGGAGTCTGATTTGTCTTGCATGCCCCCAAGTTTCACCTTACTTAAAAACTACTTGTTTACAAAATCAGGCATACAAATATAAAGGTGTCACAACACACTATTACTGAAAAATTGCTTATTCTCACTTTTACCATATAATTAAAAAAAAAGAATCTAAATGTACTTACATTTCAAGTATATAGAGCAGTATAAACAAGTCATTGTCTGTATGAAATTTTAGTTTGTACTGACTTTGCTAGTGCTTTTTATGTAGCCTGTTGTAAAAGCAGGCCAATATCAGAGTTGACATAGCCCCTGAAAGACCTCTGCGTACCACCGGTTGAGAACCACTGCTTTAGACAGTTGATTTATGTTGTTTGGAGCCCACCACTGTGCACCTGCCAAAGGTCCTTTCCCCTCTTATTTAGCAGTCAAGTATCAGAGGGGTAGCCGCGTTAGTCTGAATCTGTAAAAAGCAACAGAGGGTCCTGTGGCACCTTTAAGGCTAACAGAAGTATTGGAGCATAAGCTTTCGTGGGTGAATGCCCACTTCATCAGACGCAGACTCTTGTGTCTGATGAAGTGGGCATTCACCCACGAAAGCTTATGCTCCAATACTTCTGTTAGCCTTAAAGGTGCCACAGGACCCTCTGTTGCTTTTTATTTAGCAGTGTGTCTGTTACTAAGGAGTTCCCTTACACATTGAGAGTTCCTTGCTAGTATTAATAGATGGGAACACTGTGACTTTACACTTGCCATATCAATTAAACTTTGATCTGCTGCTTTCTCCTGACTGTCTCAAGAAAAACTCATTCGTTTTTTGTGTGATTATCTACATGTATTCCACTCCTGGTGCACATGTGCACCATGCAGTGGAGATCAGAATCTTTTGTGGCAAGTAATGTCCATTGGCCCACGCTTGCACCTTTCGTGTCCTTGCACTGTACCCTAGTCCCCTCCCCTGATGGCATAAAAGGGTGGAGCAGGGCCAGCTGCCTCTCAGTTCCTTCTTACCTCTTGTGGCTGAGGTGGAATCCCTGCAGTGTCCTTACTCTAGTGCTCTAATCTAGCTTGCTAAAATTCTGGATATGGTTTACTTAAGGATAGTTTTGATACCATTTTTTGATAAACCCAATGTCAGGTCTTCAATCTTCATGTGGAACAAAAATCCCCCAGTTTTAAGTATAGTCATTTATGCAAGATCGCTATACCCTTTAATGACAGCTACTCAAAATAATTTTGTTTAGGTGAGGGAGCACATCATGAGCAAATGCTCTGTTTTTTGTTCATTTTCAAACCTGACTTGGAAACGAAGAGAATCTCTTTTAAAAGTATGTCTCGTGGATAATTGTATGAGATCTGCTGCTGATCTGGGTAAACAAGACCAGCATGGATCGGAGCAGTCCTCTTCCTAGAGAGCCCTAATTGCTGCCTGCTCCCAGGCTCCTGCTTCTTCATTATACTCCATGGCAGTTCCTGCTCCCTAATCCTCATCTATTAGGACTATTGAGTTTCTCCACAAGAAAGCATCAGATTAGGCCACAATTGAAGGATCTTCTAAGAAAAAGGGGAAAAGTTCTTCTCACATAGGCTAATCTACAGGTGGCACAAGTTTTTAACATAGTCCCTCTGGCTACCCTAAAATCTGATAACTACTCCTATGTACTGACTAAAGAACATATCCTCATGATTGCTTACATCAATGCACCAGTACTGCCTTCAGGGCTTTCAGTGCATATAAAGATGTTTTGTGTATCAGTGTCAGCTTCATCAGGACTGATGTTGGCACCATCTACTGTGACACCGAAGCTTTCTAAATTAACATAATCAGTATGCCTTATTATCTTTAGCAGTTAGAATTCTTGTGATGGTACTGAGCTCTGCCAGACCGCAGGCACTGAGTATCTACTGCACGAATAAGGGAGGTCAATAAAGAAATCTCAAGGACTCCTGCTTCATCTACCCCACCTCTGCAGGATGATTATTTATTCTCCTCATCAGTCTCAGATTAATGTATGGAGGGTTTCTTCTAGTTAATCTACAGTCTACAATATTTCTGACAGAGACAAGGTGGGTTAGATAATATCTTTTATTGGACCAATTTATGTGGTGGAAAAAACTAGCTTTTGAGCTACACAGAGCTCTTCTTCAGGTCTGGGGAAGAAAGCGGAGTGTCTGAGCTTAATAAAAGTTGGCACAGAGTGTTAAGCAGAAGGCGTAATGCATGTTGGATGTGGTCACTTGAAATAAAGTGAGCAGCTGGGGGTTAGATTGTTATGCAAAAGGAGTTGAAGTGGGCAATTGAGAGTAGCAGGCAGTGTGTTGTGTTACAGATTATTGTAATGAGCCATAAAACCAGTGTCCCTATTAAGTCCATGGTTCTCGGTATCTAGCAGAGTTATGAATTTAAGTTCCAAGGTTTGCTTTTTGAAGGCGGTGTTCAGGTTTCCTTTGACAACACTTTTTATTGAAAAACCCAGTAGAGTGATTGCTTTGTGAAAAGTGTTCATCTATGGGTGATATGGTGTTTCTGTCTTTCATCATTTTTCTATGAGAATTCATTTGAATGTGTAGTGATTGTCTGATTTCACCCAAATGGTGGTTGTTAGGGCATTTGATTCATTGGATGAGGTACACAACATGTTGTGATAAGACCCATGAATCTTGAAAGGTGTGTTGTGGGGGGTATTGATCATTGTAGCAGGTCTGCAGATTTTACATCTGTTCTGGCAGGGCCTGGTGCTGCTTTGAGTTGGTGGGTCTTGGTCTGTGGGGGGCTTGATTTAATGATGAAGTTGGGGGGTTGTTTGAAGGCCAGAAGGTCTCCATTCAGTACACTCCTTCTTGGGTTATGAAGTCAAACAAGACCACTGTCCAAATGCCTTCTCCAAACCGTGTTCAGCCCCAGCTTCGGACTCTGTGCCATTATACTAGGGGCTGGCAGGAGAACTGAAGACTGCCCACTACACCGGGTTCCAGCCTAGGGACCCTTTAACCAGCCATCCAGATCTGCTTGGTCCCCTTCCTTTTGCTGTTTCCTTTGGCTCCTTCCTACCCAGCCTCTCTCACTTCCCTTCTCTGTTATTGGGTTTACCATGGGAGCCTACTCTACTTCTGTTGGCTACTACACCCCTTCCTGGCCTCTTTTTATACTCCTTACTCCTTGCTCGAGGCTTACTCTCCCCAGGACCTTCCTCCCTGTTCTTGATGACCTCCTTCATCGCAGGGCGTGACTGCAGCATCCATCTGCTTTCAGTCTCCTGGCTTTATAGTGCTGTCCCAGCTCTTCCCCAGCTGGGCTTCACTCTTAATTAACCTCCACTCTCCCTCTTGCAGGTAATGACAGATAAGCTAATTGGCCTCTCAAGTCCTTGTTAACCCTATCAGGGTTGGTGTGGGGTGCATCACACTCCCCGAAGAAAGAGGCAGTTTTGATAGTGGAGGAGAGTGGAATGGAGCTTTATAGGGGAATTAAAAATGGTGGGTCTATTACAGATTGCATAGGAAAGAAGAGAAGCTATGGTAGCCTCCCCAGATGCACCTAGGGCTGTTAAGTTTTGAAGCAGCCACAGCCTATTGCCTTCATCTGATTTTAGTTTCTCTTTGTTCCTTTTGAAGGCCCTTTGTGGTGCCCTGAAAACAACATATATAACACATGTTCATGTATTTTAGAGAGAGACCAAGTGTGAAAAATACTGTTACTTACCCTAATCCCCCATTTAAAAAAACCCAAAAGTGTAGTAACCCCAATGTACTTAGATTGTAAACTCTTTGAGGAGGGGACGTTTTTGTTGTTGTTGTTGTTCTGTGGTTGTTCAGCACCTTGCACAGTGGAGTCCTGATCCATGACTGCGGCTCCTAGATGATACAATAATATGAATAATCGATGATGATAATATATTGTCTAGGTCTGTCTATTGTGAATTTGAGTTTAGAATTTGATTAATAGTTACAGCTAGCAAGAAGCCCATAGAAATAGAAATATATTTCATGAAGAAGTATTCACAATATAATGTGTCATAATCATGATCCGATACTCATTTGAATGGGTATGTAGGTCAGTCATCCAGTTCTGTGAGCAGCCATTTCCTATTTCTTAGTTTAATATGGAATTCCTTAGGAATTTGTTGTCCCCTGTGAAATGAAGACATCAGAAGAAATTGATTAGTTTCTAAAGGATTTTAATAAAGAATTCAGAAGCCTATTATATGCTGAAATAATGGGCTGCTTCCTTTCACAGATTAAAATCTTCTGTAAATAATATAGTAATTTAAAAGAGTAAAAATTGTCTGCATATAAATTCTAATGTATTAACTTTTTAAAATATCAAGCAAATTCAGGTATAAAAGATTTTAAGAATTCTGTTATTTAAATTGTAGTATTTAACATAGATGTTTGGTAAGAGGATATTTCCCAACTACTGTATTTAGAATAGTGACGATCTTTAATTATGAAGTGAAAAATCTGGGCTAAGATGTTGAAAAACGGTTGCTTGAGATTAGGTTCTTAAATTCAAATTTAGGCAGCTAAATAAATGGCTTGTTTTTCAAAACTAAATAGTTCTAAAAGAGGTTGTGTGTCTTGGAAAAGACTGTGGCAAAAGGCCTTTCTTTCTTTTGAAGTCAGTGGCAGCTGCTGGATGCCTATAATTTTAGAAATACAAGCCACCTACTTAGGTTTCTAAATCCACTTTAAGGTATCTAACTGTAGGCACCCATTTTTAAATTCTTGGACCTATAACATACTGGCTTTAGAAACGTGCGACATCCAGTGTGTGTACTGCTTTAATGTTTGGAATCTGTAAGAATGTCCTGTTGAAAACCAAAAAAACATTGTTTATAAATAATTCCAATTATTTTTTGTCTGTGAATGAACTAGTTTTGTGTAAATAGTGGAAGAAAGTAGAGTGAAAATTAGGTAATATGTCCTTTTTGAAGACAGTGTACTGTGTATTAGAAAATATAATCTCAGCACTCTTTTTCCCTGATGAAATAAAATTATGCTAAAAGCACAGGTCTTTGATCTGACTAATCTCAAGTTTTACAGAAGATCTGATTGTAAAGGGGCTGTAAATTAAATGAACAAAAAAGTTGAATAAATATCACTCACTCCCATATGTGGAAAACAGACAATATACATATTAGCATGCAGTTTGAACAATATGAGTAAAAATTTGAGGTGCTCTCATTTTAAAATAGTTTTTTATCCAAAAAGTAGAATAATTAAGTCTTTGATAAGCTTATACAGAAGTATGAGAGATGTGTGAAAGTTACTGTGAGAAAATGGGTTTTGGATATTCTAAATTTCTTCTACAAGGATAGATACAGTAGAAGTATATGATATATACAGTAACATAATACTTAATCTGTTGAACAGCAAAATTTCACTGGAGGTGAATGGCAGATCTAACTAAAGTAGAATCGTACTAAGTGAACCACACTTGAAATAAGGCTCTGTGTCAGTTCGATAGTTTATAGAACTCTCATGGCAGTCCTAAGAACACTGAGAAAAAACATATTTTAATTAATTGAATAGCCTGTAATAGTCCATGATTTAAAAAAAATCAAACAACCTCCCCCCCCCCCAAATCCACCCCCAACACTTGTATAATCTAGTATCTAATAAAAAGTTTTATTTTTGTTTTGTTTTTTGCTTATTAAGGTCCCTTTGTGGTTTCCTTTGTGAAAGGCTCTATGTGCACTAAGCCATCTGAATTTGCACAAGAGTAATTACCGGTAGTTATGATGCACTGCTTGTTTGGGAGACAATGCAATAGCCATTTTAAAAAGTTATTATAAAGTCTAGTATCAGAGGGGTAGCCGTCTTAGTCTGAATCTGTAAAAAGCAACAGAGGGTCCTGTGGCACCTTTAAGACTAACAGAAGTATTGGGAGGTGCCACAGGACCCTCTGTTGCATTATAAAGTCTGTTTGCTGGTGTGGATTAGTTTGAGATAAGAAATTTTTTCTCTTTTAAAAAGTAAGATCGGAGCCAGAATGTAAAGTACCTGAAACTAGTTCGAGCAAAATCTTTTTGGAGAATTGCTGTTTAGTACAATTTATTCCATTTGTGTGGTGATTTAGAGATTTATAAAATATTTCTGAGAAATAAGTTTTAATGACAAGTTCCATTGAGGTGATCTTTCTTTGGTGAACTCCTGACTTGAGAAGCTTATTCAAAGAGAAATCCATTTAAAAGTAAAGGTTTTAGTTTGAAAAATTGCTTTATTTTTGGACCCATCTAACGTTATGAACACAAAGGGTATAGCTTGTAATACTAGTAAATAGAAATTAAGTTTAAAATAATTTAAACTGAAATGTGTTCTTCCATCATGATTTTCATTTTTCTTAAGGAAACTTTTACTTGTACACTGTATAGTTGCTTGAATGCCTTTCAAGAAGTACTTCTCAAACTGATCCATGGACCAGTGGTTGTCTGCTGAACACTGGCTAGTGATCTGTGAAGAGCTTGCAGCCACCTGGTGCTGACTGCCCTTGTTTCCAACTGCTAAATTACACGAAGGACTTCATCCAAAAATTAGATGAGCACTGAGAGATCCATAAACTTGTGTGGATCCTCTTTGATTTCCAAGGGGTTCTGTACGGGGTTGACCTCAGTGCATCTTATTACAAGATCAGAACCAAAGGCAACTTAAATGTACCAAATCATTTCCTAATATTTCTCTTGCATGTAAGCAATTATGGTAGTTGTCACAGAGATGTAATGCAACTCGGGTGACCAGGTGTCCTGATTTTATAGGGACAGTCCCGATTTTGGGGTCTTTTTCTTATATAGGTTCCTATTACCCCCACCCCCTGTCCCGATTTTTCACACTTGCTGTATGGTCACTCTAAATGCAACCACAAATGCAAGGAAGTCACTGCATGATCCCGAATTGGAGGAAATGTGGTCAACGAGATTGTGTCTTGATTACTACATCTTACTTAAGAGACTCAGTCAAGGTTCTCCTATTTGATGTTATGGTGAAGTCCTAAGAGTAAATTTGATGTTAGCCTTTTCTGCAGCAGCAGATTTTGCTTGTAAATACAGGATTCTGACTTATTTAAAAGATCAAAACAGAAGAAGTAGTGTTAGGGGAGGAAATAGCTCTTCTTTATACTCAAATATTTGCAATAAATCAAAAATAGTGCAGAATATGACTGGTAAAAGACGGGTAAACTGGGTTAGTATTTTATTTTTTTTAAAATGGATCTGTTTAAGGTCTGAATGGTTTTCATTTCAATACATGCTCCCACAACTTTCTTATTTAGAATGTTGATAAACTCCTTTGCATAACTGAGAGAGATTTCTGTGAGGACATATACAATTTATATGACAAGGCAAAGCATTACTGCTGTTAAGATATTTGTGTACATTATAGACAGTCCAGTGCCAGGAGTATGGTACTTCACCGGGTGCAAACCCTGATACTGCCTTTGGTGCACATGGTACTGATGGCTTTGGCACCTGCAACCCTGATGCCAATGACCTCAGTACAGCTGTTCCCAGTGCCACCCTTCTCAGCACTAAAGCAGTTCTTGGAACCAAGCGACCTATCTGTGACTGTTTTGCCAGAATCATCACCTCTGTCTACAGCGGTGAGTGCCATCTATACTAGCATTGTTAGGGGATTGGAGAGACTCCATACAGGCTGTAACTCTAGATGCTCCTGTGTCCCCGGGGAGAGGCATCTTTGCCCTTCTTGCTTTAATGTTCATCTCATCTCATCCCATCCCATTTAAGCATGTGTTTTGTTTAATGTTGTAATACATGTTTGGGTTCCACATTTTCCACCAGTAGAAGGAGCTGTAGTTGGGCCTGTCTGGGCAGGCTGTGCATGTGACCATTACAAGGTTCATGTGTAACTTGAGAGACATAGAGGGTGGGGTTAAAAGTTTCTCTGTGTAGAGAGGTGACAGATTCTGAACAGAGAAGATGCATCTGTCAGCAACTGGTACGCCTCACCTTATCACCCAGCAGGGAGTGAGTTTGTTTACTTTACTTGCTATCCTGTAGCCTAGGATCACATATTTGGATTATATTGTAGTTTTCAATAAATGATTAAAATCCACCTAGTCTCTCAAGCTTAACTGAATTGCTCTAGGGGGAAGGGTAGTTTATAACAGCGTCCACTAGTATCATTACAGTACTAAGCACTTCATCAGTGCCTTTAGAGGAAGAGACTCTTATTAAGACAGCCCTTTCTCAAGATGAGAAATATTCTTTCTTTTCTTCAGCCTCTAAGCACGGTAGGGAGTCATCACCACAGTCTCTTTCTTAGAACATAAGAGCGGCCATACTGGGTCAGACCAAAGGTCCATCTAGTCCCGAGTCCTGTTTTCCGACAGTTGCCAATGCCAGGTGCCCCAGAGGGTATGAACAGAACAGGTAGTCATCAAATGATCCATCCCCTGTCGCCCATTCTCAGTTTCTGGCGAACAGAGGCTAGGGTCACCATTCCTGCCCATCCTAGCTATTAGCAATTGATGGACCTATCCTCTATGAAATTCTCTAGTTCTTTTTTGAACCCTGTTATATGTCCAACCTTGGCCTTCACAACATCCTCTGGCAAAGAGTTTTACAGACTGACTGTGCATTGTGTGGGGAAAAAAATCCTTTTGTTTGTTTTAAACCTGCTGCCTATTAATTTCATTTGGTGACATCCAAGTTCTTGTGCTATGAGAAGGAGTAAATAACACTTCCTTATTTACTTTCTCCACACCAGTCATGATTTTGTAGACTTCAATCATATCCCTTCTTAGTCGTCTCTTTTCCAAGCTGAAAAGTTCCAGTCTTATTAATCTCTCCTCATATGGAAGCCATTCCATACCCTTAATCATTTTTGTTGCCTTTTTCTGAACGTTTTCCAATTCCATTATATCTTTTTTTGAGATGGGGCAACCACATCTGCATGCAGTATTCAAGATGTGGGCATACCATGGATTTATATAGTGGCAATATATTTTCTGTCTTATTATCTATCCCTTTTGTAATGATTCCCAACGTTCTGTTTGCTTTTTTGACTGCCGCTGCACATTGAGTGGATGTTTTCAGAGAACTATCCACGACTCAGATTGCTTTCTTGAGTGGTAACAGGTAATTTAGACCCCATCATTTTATGTGTATAGTTGGTATTATGTTTTCCATTATGCGGTACTTGCATTTATCAAGTACATTCTTATGACACTTGTTGGTCAGATAGGGAGTCTAGGACCTTTTGTCATTCCTATAGAACTTTCTCCTTGGTACTTACTCCGGTGGCCGTTGACACTTATCTTTATCTGGCTCAACCAAGATAAAGATTGGACCCTTTGAAGCCAGCAGTAAGCAAGAAAGTCATCTTCCTCTGCCCCTTTTAAGGTGAGGTCTTCCTCCCTAATGAGATCTCATAGAGTGGTACGGGAGGCACAGAGTGTCCCTGTGCAGCAGCAGAAGCATGAGAATGAAGATTATCACATGCAGTTTGAGAGGCAGCTTATACCAGCAGCTATTTCCTCATCCTCACCAGATGAGGCATTAGTACCTGCTGCTTCTGCATAGCTTGATGACTACAAAAAATTCTAGGAAATTTTGTGGTGGATGGCTGATAGACTTAAGATACCTGTAGTAGTAGTCCTGGGGGGAAAAAAAATCACACAAGCTGTTCTTCCTATATCAATGCTAGATGATTGACTCTGCTGATTGATGAGAGACTGTTGGAGCTAGCAAGACATCTATGGCAGATACCGGCCTCCGTGGTGCCTATCTCCAAGAAAGCAGATAGGTGTTACTCAAACCATAACTGGTTTTGAATTTTTTTTATATGCATTCCATCCCAGGGTTCTTAGATTGAGAGAACCAGACAGCAAAGTCCACCAAAATAAACACGTTGAGACTTGGACCCAAAAAGTCTCAGTTCATTTGAAAGCTTATTTTATGTATGTTTAGATAGGGTATGATGTGGAGCTGTTAAGTAAACCTGTAGGCGAGGTGAAACTGGTACTCAAAATGAGAAACTGTCATTTTTTGCACAGTCCCGAAGTACTGCAACATGACTGATTACAGTTTTTACCGTTTAAGTTAATTTCAAACCTTAATGTTGTGTTTATTGGTCAAAGCTACCAAATGTCAATATACTGAAATATTTTTTAGTTTTGCATAGGCAAGTATTTCGTTCAGAAAAGACTAAGCTTCTTAGCATGTGGTTAAAAATGGCAAATACCAACATTTTGCACTATACTAACATGAAATGTTTTCACATCACATATTCTTAATTGTCAAAAATCACACAGTTGATTATAATAGTTTTCTATATTTTCTATTGAAATTTGTTGATCAGATCAGTTTCTCACTGAAGGTTATGCACCAGTAGCAGTAGATTGTGTGCCCGTTGTTTGTACTGCATAGTGGATAGATATAAATATATGTGAATTTGTAATGTAATGCTTCTCCATCTGTAAGCTTTTGTGCATACAATGCAGGATCTAGTATGCCTGATAGACGGTTTTAATTTGTAATTGCCCATGCATGCAATACTAGCCTTTGACATATTCAAGAGACTAGCTTTTTAAATTGCCATCTTTGAGTTAAACCGCTTAGGGCATGGCAGGTCAAACATCTAATAGCTATTGTTTTAGACTATGCAGACTGTAAAAGACAATATGTATGGGTTTATACTCAGTCTAAATTTTTATGCTCTGAAGCATGAGGACTAAAAGCATACTTTATAAAACAGTAAAACTTAGATCCTACTGCATCCATCCAGTGATAATGTATTTGATGAAGGTGATATTGATGAAAATATATGCCTTGGTTGGTCACTAAGTAGATAGAAATGGTTATGAATAATAGCAATAAATGAAAAAATTACCACACTGAGAAACTTTAAAAGTAACCTGTACCTTCAATTTTGTTAGAGTCTAGAAATGAGTCATTATCCAAATCTCAAGAGTCAGGAATTTACTGAGGGAGTAAAAGTTTTACACCAGAAATGTCATAAATAGCCCATTTTAAAATTACTGTAATTCATATACTAATACCTTAACTTGTCAATTATTAAGAAATCCAAACTATACCCAGAGTGCTGTAACTTGTATTTTTCACATATAAATTAAAGATTAATGTGTCTTTTTTGAATATGAATCTCAGCTAAACCCTAACTAAGGAAATTCTATGTAGTACATATTAAATACTATGGAGGTGACCTAGCATCTCATACATCAAAAGCTTCTTAAATGTCCTCATTTAGAACTGCATGTAAGCATGTGCTTAATTCTAAGCATATACTGAAGCTCTGTTGATCTAAAAGAGCGTTAGTGCTATCCTGAATTCAGTTGCTTTCCTAATCAGCATCAAAGACTAACAGTTTTTGAGTTAATTTGAAGATTTTATTTGTGTGTGGAATTGGAAAATATGCTCACATAATTCTTTTATAAATATTTTTGTCAGGGCAAGGCCTTTAATTAATAATAGTGATCAATCTAACTGGTTTTATGTTGGGGCCTATCAACTTCTGATAATCTGAAATGTTTAACATTTATCCATAAAAATGTAGTAATAAATAATTTTATTAATTTTAAGTTATGAATAATAATTTGTTAAAGTAGTGACCACCTCTCATTGCTTTTCAGAATTTGAAAATCCCAGCCTAAATGTTTTTAAAAAGAGTATCTACAGTGTTTGCTTG
This sequence comes from Emys orbicularis, assembly GCF_028017835.1. NCBI lineage: Eukaryota > Metazoa > Chordata > Testudines > Emydidae > Emys > Emys orbicularis. The sequence continues at coordinate 300,224,963 of NC_088683.1, forward strand.
ATTTTTAGTATATTCCATCTATGTGTGAGGAAGCTTGGAATACAATATAGTTTGAAAATGGGTCTGTCTAGCACTCTGTATTATTATTCAGTTATATTTATATAACGCCTAAACTGTACTAGATACTTTAGATACAAAAGTTCCCAACTCCAAACTGTTTATAATTTAGAGAGAGAAAGGATCATATCAGGAATGGTGGCTGGAGGGAGGAAAATAATATAACAAAGTAATTGGTTGCTCTTTGGCATGTGTCTTGTAAATTCCACTACTTTTGTAATTTGTATTAAAATCTATATGCTCATTTTCTCCTTCTCTCTGTCTTCGCAGTAGTCAAGCTATCTTAATTCACGTGTTCAACCTTTGCTACCCAATGTAAAAAAGAAAAATCTTTGTTCTCTGACTTCTTTCTGCTCCGCTTTCTACTCACTCAGAATAGACAGGACTTCAGGGAGGAACTTGGGGAGGCAGGCAATGAGAGAACCTTCCTCAGGCATATAAACAGGATAATCATATTTATCAAATCATAACTTTTCCACTGACATCTTACATGATATACTTTGCATAAGATTTATGGAAATTGTGTAACAGTGGTAACAACAGTGATATAAATGATCACCTTTCGTATACACAGCATCATACAAAGTTTTTCATTGTGAAATAAAAGTAATATGTATCCTTTTCTTCCTTCTGCTGGCATTAAAAAAGGATGTGAGCGGAATTCCCATGAAGAATTATCCTGTAAGTTCACAGTAGTTTATATATATATATATGGAGAGAGAGAGAGAGAGAGAGAGAGAGAGTCATTTTTGCTTTTAGACGATTTTTGTTTACTCTGTATTAAAGTAAATATTTCCCCCCAAGGATATGTCATATTGTATATTGCTATAAATTCATGCATGTAAGTTTTTTTGTATGAAATTCCATAGGGCAGTGGCTAGATTATTTCCAGTCTTTATTTTTGACTTACAGACTTATTATTAAAAATAAATAAATGTTTTTTTGACTGCTGACTTTCTGCTGGTCCTTGTTGGATCATTCTACACCTGTGGTAAATGTAGTTTTTTACCAGTAGATGGAGGCTGGAAACACAAACACATTTGTTATTCCTCTATTAGAGCTATTTACCCAAGCAATCCAATTCAAGAGACTGACTATGTAATAAAGACCGCACAAAATAAAGTGATTGAACTAATTAAAAAAAAAGGGGGGAAATAAAGGAGGCTGCACATAGACTGACAAGCCAGTGTCCTATTGGCTCATTTTTCTAAAATAGTCATGTACCATTCTGCTATTTTCATTCCAGTGCCATGTCTGTAATGCATGATGGTTCAGAAGTGTACCTACCCAATCATAAATGCTACCTGAAATGTGGCATTCTCATCTGTTCTATTAATTGTTTAATGCACATGACTGTAAATGTTGTGTCTAAGGCCTGGTCTACACTGGGGGGGAGGGGGATCGATCTAAGTTACACAACTTCAACTCGCGGCGGTGGAGTACAGCAGTCGACGGGAGAGCACTCGGGGATCGATTTATGTAGACTAGATGCGATAAATCGACCCCTGCTGGATTGATCCTCGCCCGCTGATCCGGCGGGTAGTGTAGACATACCCTAAGGTAATAGACTGATTAAAATCAGGCCAAAGAACTGGGATCTCTGTTGTGACTCTTGGAGGACAGTCATTTGGTTGCAAAATATAATATTTTATTGCAGTAGAGGAAAGGGATAATTCCTCATTAAACAACAGTGGTAATTGTTTTTACATCTTTTCCTGATCAGGAAAGATGTATGAAGTGCTATTGCATTAATAATAAATCGTGATTTTTTTTCAGAAGAAATAATTGGTTGGTTAGGGCTGAATTTATTTCTTTAGGGTTTCCTTCTACTGGGTAAAATTTTCAAAAGTGCCTAAATGAGTTAGGAGTCTGTCAGTTTGGAAGTTACTTTTATTTGTGAAAATAAGGTTTTGTGAAAAAAGCAAAACCAATATGTATTTTATTGTTATAGTGATGGAAAAGCTTTTCTACCTTTTGAGGATTTAAAAAAAGAACTGGGAAGTTCTTTCCGGTAGTAAGGAAACTGAATCTGATAAGGCTATCTGATGCTTTTTTACCAAATTTTTGAAGAGAAATGCCCACAATTATTAGTGTGACTTTTTATGCCACTGCCATTAAACGGTGTTTTTTAATTATTTATTACTTCTATTATGGCAGTGCACAGAAGCTCCACCTAGGATTGTGGACCCATTTTGCTAGGTGACATACAGATCCACAAATAAAGAGCTTACAATTTAGACAGAAAAAATTGGGGGGGAAGGGAGAATGGAACTCACAGATTCATAGATTTTGAGGCCAGAAGGGAAATCATATAATCTGACTTCTTGCTTGTATTACAGGCCATTACATTTCAACCATTTACTCCTGTATTGAGCCCAATAGCTTGTTTTGCTAAAGCAAACCATCTAGAAAGGCATCCAGTCTTGTTTTGAAAGACTACTAGAGATGGAGAATTAATCACTCCTATAGTAGTTTGTTCTTGTGATAGATCACCCTCTTTGCTAAAAATGTGCACCTTATTTCTAATTTGAATTTGTGTTAGTTCTGTTTCTAGCCACAGGGTCTTGTTTATGCCTTTCTCTACTAGAATAAAGAACCCTTTAATATCTAGTATTTTCTCCCCATGCAAGTGCTTATACCCAGAGAGAAGTTTATTAAGATCACCCCTTGATCTTCTTTTTATAAGCTAAACAGGCTGAGCTCTTTGAGTATATCACTGTAAGGCAGGTTTTTTTCCCCAGCACTTGAATCATTTTTTTGACTCTTTTCTGCACCTTCAGTTTTTCAACATTCCTTAAACAATATAGACAACAGAACTGTATGAAGTATTCTAGTGTCAGACTCACTATGGCCATATATAGAAGTAAAATCACCTCCCCTGCTTCTACTCTCTAATCACCTGTTTGTATTAGGATTGTATTATCCCTTTCCCCAATAGTATTGTGCTGGGAGCTCATCTTCAGTTGTCTGTATGCTATGACCCCGAAATTGTTTTTAAAGTCACTACTTTTCCCGTATACCGACTCCCCTTCTATAGGTAGGTATGGCCTGCATTCTTTGTTCCTCGATGTGACCTTGCATCTGTCTGCATTAAAATACATTGTTTGAATGGGCCCAGCTCACCAAGTGATTCAGATCGCCATGTATTGTTGCCCTATCTTCATTATCATTTATTTTTGTCTTCTAAAAAATGTATTAACCATTATTTGTACTGATTGATAAAACATTCAATAGTGTTGTGCTTAGAACCAGTCTCTGTGGAACCTCATTAAAGCCCATCCCCATTTGATGATGAGTCTCCACTGACCACTACTTTTTGAGATGTCATCGTAACTTGCAACTTTGGTGATGAAAGTGATAAATGGCAAACATCATGTTCTACATTTTAATTATTTGTGGTGTTAATTTTATTATCGTGAAAGAGCTGTTTGTGGACCCATGGTTAAGGCTGAGTTGAGTTTCCTCGTTAAAGCAGAGATTCAATTACTTTATTGTATATGAAGAATACAACATATCCCCTTCAAAGTACAGCACATTCTCTTTTTTGTGTATGAAGTAATTTTCTAAGAATTAACAATGAAACTCGTTTATTAATTTGAAATAGAATTAATTAAAATGTGAGTTCTTTAAGAAACTTAGTACCCAGCATCAGACATGGTTTTTTTTGTTTCAAATTATTTTTAATACAATAATACAAATACTTCAAGCTTCCCATATAGTTAAACTCTCAGAAATATTTCAGATGGGATACAGTTGGAAATTCATTTTTGAAGGATTGATGTCAATTTTTATTCACTTTTAATTGTTAGTCCTGAAAATACATAGGCTGCAAAAGAGGAGTTATCAATGATTCACTTTCAAACTGGGAGGATGATAGTGGGGTCCCGCAGAGGTCTTTCCTGGGTCTGATACTATTAAATATTTTCAATAATATTTTGAATAATAAGAGTGAAGATTGTGCTTATAAAAAATTGTGGATGACACCAAGGTAGGTGGGGTTGCAAGGACATTGGAGGATGGGATTAGAATTCTAAAAGGACCTCGATAAATTGGAGAATTGGTTTGAAATCAACACTATGAAATTCAGTGAAAATATATGTGAAGTATTTTACTCAAGACTCAAAAGTTAAATCTGCAAAAACAAAATGGAGAATAACTGACTAGGCAACAATGCGATGCTGTTAAAAAAAGGCTAATATCATTTTGGGGTTTATTAGCAGGAGTGTGGTATATGAGGCATTATTGTCCCCCTTTCGCAGCACTGGTGAGGCCTCAGTATGAGCGTCATGTTCGGTTTTGGGCACGACACGTTAAGAAAGATGTGAACAAATTGGAGAGAATCTAGAGGAGAGGAACAAAAATAATGATAGCTTTAGAAAACCTATTATGTGAACAAAGGTTAAAACACTGGGCATGTTTAGACTTGAGAAAAGAAGACTAGGTGAAGTGCAATCTAATAAGTCTTTCAATATGTTAAGGGCCGTCATAAAGAGGACTATGATCCATAGGCGCCAACACTTTGGGCTGGAGCACTGTCACGGGGTGGGACTCACCCCTGAGGCGCCTCCTGCTGGTCGTCCAGGGAATTAGTGTTTCCAGCCTCCGGAGCGCCCTCTGCAGGCCAGTGTCCCGCTTGCCGCTGGGCCTGAGTCCCTCCTGGACCCCGGTGCCCCTTTCAGGCTGGGGTGCTGCCCCCTGGCAGTACCCCCACAGATCTGGGTCTCCCCTCCCCAGGGAACCCCCATCCTCTATCCCCACCTCGCCTCAGACTATGGCTACTGCCAGTCTCGGTCTAGCCCCTGTTCACTGGGGCAGACTGCAATGTAAATGCCACTCATCACCAGTAAGGGGGGTTTGGACCTGCTGTCTCTGCCTACCCTTGGACTGCCCCTCTGCAACCCCAGTACCCTTTCTGGCCTTTAACAAGGCCTGCAGCCTGGGGGGTTTCCAGGCTGGAGCTCCCCCAGCTGCTCTAGCCTTCCCCCAGCTCTGCTTCACCTTCGGTACTGTGTTCAGCTCCCCAGTAGCCAGGCCCTTCTTCCTCAGCAAGCTAGAGAGAGGCTCTGTCTTAGCTCTTGGCCCACTGCCCTCTTATAAGGGCCAGCGGCGCCCTGATTGGGGCATGGCCCCAGCTGTGACTATTTCCCCAATCAGCTGAGTCAGGCTGCTTTCCCCAACAGCAGCCCTCCCGCAGCCCTCTCCCAGGGCTGATTTCAAGCCCTTCAGGGCAGGAGCGGGTGACCACCCCGCTACAAGCACCCACAGAAAAAAAATAGTTGGTGCTTAGCACCCACCTCCCTCCTTTCCCCCAATGTTTCCTGTCCGCCATTGTCCGTCCCCCCGATCAACTCTTCCCCCTCCCTCCATAGCACCTCCCGCCCGCCACGAACAGCTGTTTGTGGCATGCAGGAGGCGCTGGAAGGGGTGGGGGAGGAGCGGGGACGGGGTGCTCTTGCAGGAGGGAGTGGAAGGGGCGGGAAGAGGTAGGGCGGGGGAGAAGTGGGGGCAGAAAGAGGGAAGGCGAGGGCTTGAGGGAAGGAGTCAGGCGGGGCCTGGGGCAGAGCGCGGGGTTGATCACCCTGGGGCTCAGAGGAAGCCGGCACCTGTGCTGTGATCAATTGTTCTTCATGTCCATTCAAGGTAGGACAAGAAGTGATTGACTTAATCTGAGATGCCTGTTTTTGAAGGAGGAAAGGGAAATAATTAAAACATATCAACCATATCCCAACCTGATTTTTAAATATTTTTAAATTAAATCAGTTGATACTTTTACTTTGGCCATAGTGAGTCTGATACTAGAATACTCTGTTCACAGTAGCACTCACATTTTGTTCCCCATTGATGTATTTGTATAATTTTGTAAAATGTCTTATGTCCTTAGTGTTGAATTGCAGTGTTTAACATTTTATATGTTCAGTATGTTTAGACGTGTTAAAACTTATGTTTGAAAATTGACTTTCAAGTTCATTCTTTTCCGGTGCACCATATGACCAAGCTGACCACAATCATATTCATGTTGCATGATCTGAAATCCTGGGGTCAACTAACACTTGACATTGTTTTAGAAAATTCTAGGTTCTGTATTTTTGAAAAAAATACCTTTTTGTAAAAAAAAAGCTAGCTAATATGTTGAAAAGGCTGCTGTCTTCCTTGGTCCCACTGAAGAAAACACAAGAGTAATAATTACAAAACAAAATATAACTGGTAGTTCATTCCCCCGTTGCACCTTCTTTCTCATAGTGATTTGTCTACAGTCTGACTTGGAGAGCTTTTTCCCCTAAGGAATTTTGTTCCCTACATTTGATACTGTGAATAAATGTTTGTTTTCTTTACTTTGACAGTAAAAAAGGAGGGGGAAGATTTTGAAGAGAAGAAATCTATTAAGAAACGAATCAAAGAACTAAAAGTCTTAGACCCGAAGATTGCACAGAACCTCTGTAAGCAGAAGCTATTTTATTGACAACCAAAGCAATTGCCATAGTTGATTTTTGTGAAACTGTCTTTTGCTTTTAAAATTATTTGTGTAGAACTTGTCTGGGTGTCTTGTTTTGATATTTTATTCAAGGGATGATTTTTTAATAATTAGTCTAAAATTCAAGCTAATTTCAATTAATACATTTTAAATGTGTGTTTATTTAGAATAATAAAAATCATCCATACTCAAGCTTTGGGCACCATCAGTTTTTTAAAATTATAAAACCAAAAATGTCTTTCGGTTAGCTCTCCCTGCAGTCTGTCTCAATAGTCAACAAATTCAGACTATTCCAGGTAAGGGGATGGGAGAGTAATGCAAAGTCCAGGCCCCCGATGAAGTATGTCCTGCCAGTTTCCTTCTTTTGGTTATATCAAGGGAGGGGGATCTAGCATTAATACAGTTAATTGCAGGTGTCACAACGTAGGGGAAGAGTGTGTGGTACATCTGTATCCCCATGTTATATTTGTGTAAAGCTTATAATTAGGACTAATGGGACTAAATTTTTAGAAAGGAAGCTTAGGCTGAATACCAAGGAAATAGTCTCAGGAGATTACTCAGGAATAGCTTTGTAAAGTGGAAGACATGTCACTTAAAATATCTAAGCTGCACTAGATAAAATATTAGAAAATAAATGGTAAAGAACAAATTGTCAGTGGCAAGAAGCCAAGTTTGATTTTCTAATTTATTTGATTCTGTGGTGCAAATAAATGATATAGGGCCCATCTTTTTGCTCAGACATTCCCTTAACAAAGAAAGCCTTTAAATGGCTGGTAATATTTTCTTCATAATCCTTATCCAGCAATGTTTGGCAGAATGTTGTCCTAATATGAACTCGATAAAATTAATTATAGTCAGTGTTACCAGGCTGACCTGGTATAAGAACTTGTTTTTAATTGTGTTAGCCTTTTCAAAACTTGAGTTGTTGGAATGAATTTTCCATGCTGGGTGTCTGCCTCAGGCAAAATTTTGGAAAGCTTCAGCCCAAAGTTTCTGTGGTCTACCAGAGCTTTGAATCATATGTATGTATAATAGGGCTGTCAAACAATTAAAAAAAAAAAAGAAAGTTGTGATTAATCACAGTTTTAATTGCACTGTTAAACAGTAATAGAATACCAATTCAAATTTATTATAAATATTTTTGGATGTTATTCTACATTTTGAAATATATTGATTTCAGTTATAACACAGAATACAAAGTGTGCAGTGCTCACTTTATATTTTTATTACAAATATTTGCACTGTAAAAGAGAGTATTTTTCAATTCACCTCATAGAAAGTACTGTAGTGCAATCTCTTTATTGTGAAAGTGCCACTTACAAATTTAGAATTATTATTATTATTTTTATACAACTGCATTCAAAAACTAAACAATGTAAAAGTTTAGAGTCTACAAGTTGAAGCATGAAGGGGCATATGACTATTTAGCATATTTGGCACATAAATACCTTGCAACGCCGGCTACAATAGTGCCATGTGAATGCCTATTATCACTTTCAAGTGACGTAAATAAAAAGCAGTCAACATTCTCCTGTAAATTCAAACAAACTTGTTTTTGTCAGCGATTGGCTGAACAAGAAGTAAGATTGAGTGGACTTGTACGAAGTGAATTAAAAAATATATATTTTTTGTTTATCTTTTTTACAGTGCAAATATTTTTAATAAAAAATAATATAGCTAGTACTGTGCACTTCGTATTCTGTGTTGTAATCAAAATCAATATATTTGAAAATATAGAAAAACATTCAAAAATATTTAATACATTTAAATTGGTATTCTATTATTGTTTAACAGTGCTATTAAAACTGCGATTAATCATGACTATTTTTTAACCTAGTTAATTTTGTGTTAATTACGTTCATTAACTGTGATTAATTGACAGCTCTAATTTATAGCAGTGAAAGTATTATGCCCCAAATAATGGCTGTGATGTGCAAGAGGGAGACATGGGCACGGAATCATAGAAATATAGGGCTGTAAGGGGTCACTAGAGGTCATCTAGTCTACCTCTCTGTGCTGAGGCAGTACCAAATATACCTAAACCATCGCTGAGAGAGGATTCCACTACCTTCCTTGGAAAGTTAGTCTAGTAGTTACATGTCCTTATAGCTAGATTTTTATTTTATTTTTTTTTAAATATTTAACCCTTACTGCATATTAAGCCACTTACTACTCGGCCTACCTCTAGTGGACATGAACAATTGATCACGGTCCTCTTTTTAAAACATAAGACTGTTATCAGGTTCCCCTACAGTCATCTTTTCTCAAGATTAATCATGCTCTGTTTTTTTAACCTTTCCTCACAGGTCAGGTTTCCTAAATCTTTTACCAATTTTGTTGCTGTCCTATCAACACTCTCGAGTTTGTTCAAATCTTACCTAAAGTGTGGCATGCAAAATTGGACACAGGAGTCTACCTGAGACCTCACTAGTGCCAAGCAGAGTGCAGCAGTTATCTCCTATGTCTTGTGTACAACACTCCTGTTAATGCATCCCAGAATGATATTAGCCTTTTCCACAACTGTGTCACATAGTTGACTTATATTCAATTTGTGATTCACTGTAACTCCCAGATCCTTTTCAGTCGTACTATCTCCTAGCCAGTTATACCTACTTCACATTTGTCCATTTGATTTTTTCTTTCCTAAGTGTAGTGCTTGCACTTGTCTTTACTGAATTTTGCCTCATTGATTTCAGAGCAGTTCTCTAATTTGTCACGGTTGTTTTAAATTCTAATCCTGTCCTCCAAAGTGCTTGCAACCTCTTTCACCTTTGTGTCATCTGCCAGTTTGATAAGTATACTCTTCATCATCCAAAACATTAATGAAAATACTGAATAGTACCAGAAACAGGATAGAAACAGAAAACCACTGATAGCTACTCTTTGAGTATGGTTTTTCAACCAATTGTGCACCCACCTTATAGTAATTTCATTTAGACAACATTTCTTTTGTTTGCTTATGGGAATGATTTTTGTAGGATTGTGTCAAAAGCCTTACTAAAATGAAGATATATCATCTCAACTAATCCCCCCCCCCCACTGGTTGAGTTACCCTGTCAAATAAGGAAATTAGACTGGTTTGGGATTATTTGTTCTTGACAAATCCATGTTGGCTGCTATTTATCACCCTATTTATTTTCTTGTAGGTGCTTACAAATTGATTTTTAAAATCATTTGTACTAGTGTTTTTCCTGGTATCAAAGTGAGGTAGACTGGTTTATAATTCTCCAAATTCTCTTTGTTTCCTTTTTTAAAGATAGGTACCATATTTACTCTTCTCTAGTCCTCTGGGACCTAATCTATCCTCCATGATCTTTCATAGATAGTTGCTAACGCTTCCAAGACTAGTTCAGCTAATTCATTAAGTATGCTCAGGTGAATTTCATCAGGCCTGCCTACTTGAATACATCTAATTTATCTAAATATTCTTTAGAATATTTGTTCTTCCCTATTCTGACTTGTGTTCCTTCCTCCACATTTAATATTAGTTGTGTTAAGCATGTCCAGGAAGAAGATGTTAGCAATTGCGTACTCTGTAGATTGTATGGGGAAAGTGGACTTGGAAAAGGCTGGAAAAAGACTAATTTTCTCGTCCCCTTGTACCCTCTCACTGGGCGATGTCTTCCACTTACATGATTTCAACTACTAGCTCTATGCTGACAACTCCCAAATCTTCTCCACTAGGTGTCTTCCTTCATCCAAACCTGCATTTCAGTCTGCCTTTTTTATAGCTCCTGTAATATGGCCAAAACATGAGCACCTATTTTTTTTTTCCTCTGGAGCCTTTTATATGTCTCCGTTTTCTGTTAATTTTCTCAATGCCACCATCCTTCCCATTACTCAGACCCATAACTTGAGGGCCAGCCTTTATTCCTCCTCCTTACATCCATTTTGTATCCAAATATTACCTCTTCCTTCTGCACGATATTTTTAAAATGCAACCTTTTCTCTCTCACCAGATAGCAAAACTCTCATCTGAGCTGTCAGTCTCCTGTCTTGAGTACTACAGATTTCCCCTTTCCAAGATTTCCAACACTCATATTTCCCCACCCAGCCCACACAAAACAGTTGCAAAGGTGTAATTTCTGGCCACATCAACTACCTCTTTGAGTAACGCCACTGTCTCCCAACAACAAGCTTAAACTGTGTCCTTGCCTTTAAGATGTACCCTCCTCTCTACTTATCTGAGTAACGGCATAATCTTACCATTCGTTGTCTATTACCTCTTACCTTCTCTCCTGTTTTGATAGCCTTTTCTTGCATAATATCTGCGACTAGATTGTAAGATATTCAGGGCACAGATCTATTGTCTTATTTTTATGGTGAGGTGCCTAGTACTCCATCTGGTTCTGTAAAATAATGATAATCACTAGAACAGATGAGGAAGGTTGAAGAGAAGATGTGGAATTAGGAGGGGAGTTGGTCCATGAGAAATTGCTTATTAAATACTGTGTATAAAGAAAATGTTGGCCAGTTGTTATACTATAGCAAACAAAAGCATTATTCAAGGATTGTGATTGTTTTGCAATTTGCAGTGGTCTTGCTAAAGATAGTGCGCTCTCACTCGCACACTCCAAAAAAAAAAAAAAAAAAAAAAAAAGGGGGTGTGTGGGGAGGGGGGGGCGGGGAGAGCTGAGATTCCTATGCAGTAAAGGGGAAACGTGTAAAAATGGTCACCCAAGTACAAATAATATAGTAAATGATGAGTGGCTCTCCTAGAGCAAGGACACTCTTTTTGTCTCACTTGCTATGGTTACTGCAGCATCTGTTGATATAGTAATTCATCTGCCAGAGGACTGGAAGAGCCAGACTAAAAATTATGAAAGCTGCCAAATTTGCATAAAAAAGTTTTATCTCTTATCCATATTATCATATACTATGTTTGGGTGGCCTGTAGAATTCTACAATCCAAGTAGTATTTGTTTTGTAAGTAGAGTGAAAGATCAGATTCTTACTACATCTCCATTCATCATGTATTATGTTTTTGTTCTAGCAATTTTCCTTGGTTCTTTCCGAGTGCCTTATGAGGAAATCAAAATGATGATATTGGAAGTAGATGAAACACAGCTGGCAGAGACCATGATTCAGGTATGTAAATTGACAGGCGGTTTAAATACCAATATTTCAGTGTAAGCGTCTCATTAAACAGAAACCTGTTACTGACAAAAACTCTTAACACAAATTATTCAGCTGGAAAATCATTGCTGCATAATTAGTCTCTTAGCATTTCTAGTAAGCAAACAAAACTCAATCTTTTTTTACATTTGCAGAGTAGATAAATCTTATCTAAACACTTGCATTTATATTCTGCTTTAGTATTTGTTTCCTTATTACCAGCATCCAGAATTCAACTCCACTTTATGTATGTATTCAGACAGATAAACCAGTATTTAATAACTTTTTGTTTCTATCATACCTGCAAAATGATTTTTTGTGGAACACTCTGTATTACCTTCACCTGTATTGCACAAAGCTGTCACATTGTTCCTTGTCATGAACTAGGCAGAAAAAGATTTTTCTTTTCAATTAGAGCTGACTTGATCTGGGATCCTACCTTCAGAAATTCCAGCAGCCGCTTATCTGTGAATGCTTCCCTGGAGTGTAATTGTACAGCACTTCACATTCCACAGCATTTTATTCAAAGCAGAAAATCAATACAGTTCTATTTGGGTACAAAAAAATCTGATTCTTAATATTACTTCTATTCAAAGTATTATTTAAAGAGTGATAAGTTAAAGAATCTGACTACACTCAGTGGAACATAATCAACTGATTATGCTACAAATACTCGATAGTTCTGCATGACCTAGGTTGAAAAAATATCATAATTGCATGTTACAGACAGTGTTTTGGGATGTACTATATAATAATAAATAAGTGTACAACACTGAATGTTGTAATTTTGCATACCATGTATTGTTCCTTGAATTATTGTATCAAAACACTTATTCAAGGAATAGTATTCAGTTGAACTGCAGAAGAGTTCCTTGTTCATTCATATTGTAAAGTTTCAAAAAATGTTCAAGAACCATGTGGTTCAAGAAAAATATTTGGAGTTTTCTTGAACCACATGGATCCAAAACAATTAAAATAGTTGCATGTGTTTCCTTGGCCACTTGTTTTATTGCTAGTTATTGATATGTGTTTGGTAATGTGACTTGCTTCCTTTGTTTATTTTTTTTAAAAAAATTTTAAGGTTTGCTATCTGGTAAGTCAGAATATCTCAGGATCTAGAAGTTTTTATAGTAAGCTGTCAAACTTCTAAAATATTAACATAGTATTTAAAATGTGTTAGAATTTATTTGAAAATTTAAAATATTGATAGACTCACAAATGTGGTCTTCTAGTCTGACCCCCTGCATAACATCGGCCATAGGACTTCCCTGTATTAATTCCTGCTTCAAGTCCAATAGTTGTGCTTGAAGTAGAGTACATCTTTTAGGGAGGGAAAATGCCATCTTGATTTAAAGATTTACTATGATGGAGGATCCAGCACAACCCTTTACAAGTTGTTGCAGTGATTAATTATCCTTATTGTTAAAAATGTGTGCCTTATTTAGGGTCTGAATTTGTCTAGCTTCAACTTCCACCCTTTGGTTCTTGTCATACCTTTGTTTGCTAGAGTGAAGAGCCCTCTATTATCAAATTTCTGTTCACCATGTAGGTCCTTACTACTTACCATGTAGGTACCCACTGCCTCCTCCATGCTAGAGTCCCTCACTGTGAAGAGGAAAGTCTCCTGCAGCAGGGAGGCATCAGGCAGTGGGACACTACATTGTTAAAAAGCAGTGTAGATGGAGAGGCATTCCATGGTGAGTAGATACATACCTGGGTATATGCTCACAAGATTCAGGAGTGTCTTTATTCACCTAAGCAGTGCTTCACCATCTACACTATTTATACCTGTGCTAGAGGGGGGAGGGGCTAACCATTTATGTACTCTACCCTGAAAGGACTGCGCAGTGTAGACATACTGATATATTGTGAATGATAAGTATTTCATCATCATATAATAGGACTACATCATCTGGTTTTTCTTCCAAACACAGAACAGAAATATTTATTTGAATACTTCTGACTTTTCTGTGTCATGATTAACAATTCTAATACTGAAAAATCTCCTCCTGATTGTCCTTAACATTCCTGGCCAGAGATTTCTTCTTAGGTCCTTTTGCTTCCCGTATCAATTTTCTACACTTAGCTTCTGATTTATATTGATTGCTATCAACTTTCACTTTTTTTCATTTGGTGTGTGATTGTGCATGCGTGTGTTGAGATATATATATAATTTTAAATATAACAAATATACCAAAATACCTGATTGATCATAATACACAAAGTAATTACAGGATTAGAATAAAGGGAGGGGAAGTGACATACTTATCTTCAGGATTTGCGTTTATCATAGACCTTTAAAAAGTCAGCCCAAATTGCTTTGATTTTTTTCAGGCATTCCCCTTCTGCAGAATGCTAGTTATTTGTTAGCTGTGAGGTCAGCCATATCACTTAGCTAGGAATCAATGTTTGGTGGGGATCAACTTTTCCATTTTTGCACTATTAAATTTTTGGCAAGGAAAGTTACTTATTTAAACCACGCCACCTGGTTACCAGCTAACCTCCAGGTATCAGGAGTATATCCAAGAATGAAACTTAAGGAGGAGGGCTCCAACATACCATCAGATATCAAATTGGTCTTTTGACTCACTTCATACCAGAAATTCTTGATTCAGGGCACTCTCCAAACTAATGTAGCACCAAGTTACATTTCCAACAGCAGTCAGCATTTATGAAGCCCATTACCATTAGTTTGTGTAGTGACCAGTATGTTCGGGGAAAAAAAGGTCTTTTGTTGAATTAAGTCAGTCTCAGATCTATAGATTTTTTTTTTTTTTTAAACAATGATGATTGTTTTTATAGCTGCTTTTACATCCACTGTAAATGAGGCTGTTTTTAAAATCAGTATAGCCTTCTTTCTCAACTATGTAATTTTGGCTTTTTGGGGAATCTAGTATAATGTTCTTAAACAGTTCCCAATTATCATTCTCATTATTCTGTTTAAATTCTTTCTCCCGGCTGATTTGGCTCAATTGTTTTCAGCTTTATCCTTCAGTAAAAATGTAGTATCTAAAATGTATATATACCAGCATTCATTGTAACTACTATAGTTGGGGGTCTGTCATTTCTCTTGAGGATGGGAGCGCGTCTGATAACTAAGTGAGGATTGAGAGACCTATCTTAAAGTTATTCTCTTCAGAAGTGGTGTTTTTTTTTTTTTTTTTTAAAGGATGTGTTATTTCCTTGTCATTATGTGTTCCTTCTCCTGTCCTAAGACACTGAATGAACAGACAATACTATGATACCTCATACTAGCAGCAAGATAGCAGAGTTGTAAACATAAATCTCACCTTCACAGGATGGTGAATCTGGCGCTGGCAGTCTTTCCTCTTGGCCTCTCTTCACTGGAGGAAATCTTATTATTCCTGTGTTAATTCGGACCTCTAAAGTTGTGGTCTTCTCCTTCCACCCCTTTTTTCCTGCCTCTTCCTCAGCTCTGTGTGGTTACCAATATGAGTCTCCTGGGTTGGAGCTGTGCATCCAGGTAATTTGTCAACCCAGGTCTTGACCCATGGAAGAATGAGAGGGGAATGTCAGGCTCCTTGAGCTATGGAGCTCCCATCTTACTCTTCTAATTTGGGAGCCCCAGGTCCTGAACATCCTTCTCTTTGTCTGTAGTGACAATCAAACAGTGGTGGCTTCTGACATCTGTTAAGGAGGTACTGGCACTGCTCCCCTCCTTTCAGAGGTAATGCTTTTATGTGTTTGGCTAGAACTTGCCTTCTAGCAATAGTGCTGGAGTGCTGTGAAAACATGCTTGTAGACTGGCTCAGCCAGAAACTGTTAAGGGAGAATACAGCCCCAGTTCTTTCATTTTTGAGGCCGCTGCCAGAGTGTAAGGTACTTCGTTATTTTCTTAATGGTATCCATCAAGTGTCCTTATTTTATTTTCAGACCGCCTACCCCCTCCAAGCCCTCACACTCCTTTTGCAGTGCTTTTTATGGAGTTGAAATGGGAAAGTGAGATGTTGCTTCCACTGCTACCAACAGTGGTGAAAAAGGTCAGACAGGATAAAACTGTTTTTCCTAGCTCCATAGTAACTCCACTGCTGCTGGTTTTGAGATCTCACAGGCCTAGAAGTGAACTCTCCTGCGAACACTTTCCAAGATGCTAGACCTGCTCTTTGAAAGCCATGTGCTTTGCCATCATCTTCATCTCAGGGTAGCTGCATGATCTTTGAAGGAAGTCTTTCTTAAAGGGAGGTTTCTTGGCTGAGGTGACAGACTGTCAGAAGAGCAACAGAAAACTTGTTGTTGCCTCTCTCATTTATTCTGATCTGGAAGATCTCTATGGCCTGATGTGACATCATACCATTATTGCCTTCCTGTTTACTTCTGGGTGTTTTAGATTTTCTTCCATTAGTATTCAAAAAGGGTCTCAGACTAGTGATTCATCAAGAGATTCCTCAGTGGGACTTGATCTACATCCTGCAGGTTCTAATGCAACCCCCAGTTGAGCCCCTTGTGCAGATTTCTTTCCTTTAGGACAGCCATTAGTGTTGCAGGAATTTCAGACAGAAGAGTAAGTTGAACTTCTTTACGTAGTCTCTCTGACTATTTGTCAATTTTTTCCAGAAAAAGTGGGGGGTTTTCAGCCTTCCTTGGAATTTGTTCCCAAGGAGAGTACCTAGTTCCACCTGAACAAACCCATATCTCTTCCTCTCTTAGTCCTGGCATCTCTCCCCCCACCGTCCTGAGGTTCAGAGATAGCATTTATTGAATGTTGTGTGTTCTCCGCTACTTTTTTTCTTTTTCCTTCTTGACTTTAGAAAGTCAAAGCAACTGTTTGTCTATTTTGAGGGTTGCAACAGGGGCAAGACTGCAGATAAAATCACTATAGTAGAACCTCAAAGGTATGAAAACCAGAGTTACGGACTGACCAGTCAGTTGGACACCACGTGGAACTGGAAATAAGCAATCGGGCAGTAGTGGAGGTTAAAAAAAAAAAAAAAAAAAAAAAAAAGGCAAATACGGTACTGTGCTTGTATTGCATCTTAAGGTAGCCACATCTGGGCTGCCTGTCCCTACCTCCACCCGTGAGGCAGCCACTTACTGGTAGGAGGTGAAGACACTGTTCAGAGTTACGAACAATCTCCATTCCCGAGATTCTGTAATGCTGAGGTTCTCCTATATTGCTAGGTGCTGGCATTAGGTTGTGCTCTCACAATGTGTAATGAGGCTATGGCCTTGTTCCCAATTTGCAAGATGCCATGTAATGAAAGAGTTTTCTGCTTCATGGGCAGTGAATGCTGAGCATTCATTTCCAAGGTGTGTAAGGTGGCAACGTGGTTGTCTCCTCACTATTTGTATGTCTTTATCTCTGCTTCCCAGGATGCCTTCTTTGGCTGCAGGGTTCTGCTATTGACACAGTAAGGTAGCTCTGCTTCCTAGGGCTACTGCTTGATACATGCACTGTGTGTCTCGTAATACCCTGTCAGAGGATAGGAGAAGATAGACATACAAAAAGGGAAAATTACTTCGCTGTTTGTCCTAGTCTCCTCTTTTTCTTATCCTACCTTCCACCCTCCTTCCCAGTGGGTGATGTGCTCTGCCTGTTTATTATTACCATTGTGTTTCTTGTTTTTCTCTGCTGTCTGCCATTTATCCATTGTCACAGGAGGGGAGAAGAGGAGGCTATGAGAAACAGAGCTACAGTAAATAATTTTCTGTTTGAAAATCTGTCTCAAAAAACACTAATGTGCTCCTACTCAAATAACCCAGTCTTGCACATAACGGACTCCTGTCAATAAATAACAGAAACAAACCTGGTCTCCCCCCGCCCCCCAAACCATCCACCATAATGACATGTAAACTCTGAAAGCATATTTTGAACTATTTAAATATTAACATTGTTTTTCCTCTGTTTTCCCCCCTCTCCCTCCAAAAAGGGGAGGGGGAATAAAAAGAAGAAAATATAATTTAACCTTAAGGGCAAAAATGTAACTAAGTCATCCCTCAAGTGTTAAGGTTCTTAGACTTGTGTTGACTTGCAAAGTTGGTTACATATAACCGCTGAACTAGTAAATGAAAATACTTTCCATGGACAATGTGGGCAAATTAAAGATCCTTAGCATTTGCACTTGTCTTTCCTGTTGTGACAGGATGTCCAGGTCTAGGATCTCAGAGAGATATAGAGCGTCTTTTTGTTTTGTTTTTAAACTTATCTGGCAACTAGGCCAGGTGAGTCTCATTAGTGAAGGCTTCAAAGGATAAAAGATGGTGTCTAAGGTAAGGTAGGTGGCATAGGATTAGACAGGGGAGAGTTTTATTATTTTGTTTTATTTGTAAGCTCTTCTATAGTGATGATCATAGTAATTTTTGAGAACCTCACAACCATCTGTTGGGGAAAATCTCCAGAAACAGCTGGCTCAGGAGGAAGTTGAGGCTAAGATTTATGTTTATTTTTTTCTTAAGAATAAAGAAGTACCACCCATGTAAGGTGTGAGTTTTGGGTGCTAAACTTGTCTGTCTGTGTTAGACTGTATTGAGAGATGATGGGGACTCGCTTCATTCACATCTGATACTAATAGTGGAATTTCTGGTCATACTACAAAAAGGAGACAAATAGAGGACGTTCTGAAATGGTTGGCTGTTCAGCAGTAGCAGCTAAACCAGGATGCACCACAACAGGAAGAAACTCAACAAGCATAGATTCAATTTTTGAAGATGAACCAGACTGTCATCCTGTCCAAAAGAGGCAAGAGCTTCAGTAGGAGCTGATTCGGGGGTCACTAGCCCAAGTTGTGCTGCCCAGCTGCCAGTAAGCCCAACCCCGTTATTGCCCAGCCTGAGACTAGAAGATGCCCAAAGGTGTTGATACAGTCACTTTCAAGCAGATAGGCACATTATCTCAGTCTAGGATGAATCCAGTGCCATATATTTGATCCTTTTTCTGATGGGAGAGGTACGGACTTTGTACTGGATATATAGTCTGGTGCAGAGTGCTATGCTGTGAAGGCTAATTTATTGAATTGTTTGGGTGTTTCAAGGGAGAAGTGTTTGCATGGGTTTCCAAATGGGCTGTATTCCATGGGAATGTGACCAAGTGCCTTCCCTGGTGTGTAAGAGGCCAGCAATTAATTTTCTCAAGCCCAAAACTGTATGTTAAGGAAAATAACAGTTGTATTTATATTGGAGCAGTACTTGGTTAGTTTGCAAACTTGGATGTGCCTACAATAGCTGTCAGAGTCTGTGAAACCATGTATTCTTGTTCGAGTAGTGTCCTTACGGGTGCACCACTGTAGGTGCGTTTGCATCCCTTCGATGCTGATGGGAGAACTTTGGTAGCCATGTCCGTTCAGCCCGCACATGTGGTGTCCCCTCCTCGTGCTCTGCTACGAAGCTAACCAGTGCTGCGCAGGCGAACCCCACTCAGTTCCTTCTCAACTGCCCCGGCTAGAAACAGAGCTAATAGCAGTTCGTTCATCAGATTATTTCTCTCTGAGAACTTCAATTGTTAGTTAATCCCTTTCTTATTTGTAGAAGTTTCTTTATTTTCTCGTTCTTAAAAACAAACAAACAAAAACACACACAACCCAAAACCACTTTTTCTCCCTCTTTGCCCCCCCACAGTCTGTCTGCCACAGCACAGGGTCTTCCTGGTTCACCAGGCTTTAAGAGGTGCCTCTCGTTTAAGGAGGCCATCCCTGTAGCGGATAAATATTACCACTGCATCTGTTTCCTCAGGGAAAGCCACATTTCCTAAAAGTGTGGTCTCTGCCAACAACTCAAGTCCAGATGTCGGAAGGATTGAGAACTGGGAATAAAACTCCTCCTTATGGAGGTAGCTCTTCAGCTGTCCCTGACCTGAGCCAGGAGTCATCCAAATGGCACGAATCTTCCCCACAGCCCTTGACATCTAAGGACTATAGGTCAAAGAAAACTGCCATGGAACCCTCATGTGAGGCTTCAAAACAGAGAGCCGTGAGTCCCCGGAGTGAGCCTTGAACTAGCTGAAAAAGATCACCAGTACATTTTGTATCGTCAGTACCAGAACAGTCTAAACATGATATCTATAGCTCACGAGGGTCTGAAGTGGCAGGTAGATATAGGTACCATTGATGCACTCAAGGAACTGATGGGCATAGGCACTGAAGCAATGGTACCGACAGATAAAGGCAAGGACAGAGACCGCACGACCCCCAAGAAGACGCTGCCATACCAGCACTACCATTGGCACCATCAACAGTGAGCCATCCCGCCTCGGAGTGCTTGGTTTGGTCCAGATCACCGATCCGTGCAGTGCTATTGACCCACCAACAACCACCGTCTGCTCCGAGTAGGTCAGCACCACAAGAATTCAGGCATTCTAAAGACCTCATGGTTTCTGACATACCCGAGTCTCCCTTGCTCGGTACCAGGGCTTCAGTACCAAGTTTACTTCAGATGCAGGAATCTCTGCCGCTACCGTGTCATGCACCTCCATTCTCCAGTGGTGAATCAGATCTCCAAGAAGAGGAGGTCGTCTCCCATCACTCCTCCCATGTTCCTTATAGTGCCCGCTACCAACCTGGGCCCCCTCAGTCATATCCTCCATCTGCTCCTCAACAACCCTAGTATGGTCAGCCGTGGGCACCACCAGTAGGACCCTTTCCACTATCCCAGTGGCCCTACTGGGATCCCTGGGCAGCGTATAGACTCCATGTCTCCTGAGCATCTAGTGTGGCCCACCATGAGCCTTTGAGGTGTTCTCCCTCAGCCATGGTATCCAGAGCCTGTGAACCTGCCCAGGAGATCATGTAGGAAAAGGAGGGTGGATTTGAGAAGGAAGTCACACCACAACCCAACTACTCTTCCTCCTCTCCAGACAAGGCAATGATACCCCCTCCACCATCCCTACCCAACCACTTCAGGCTATTTCAAGATCTGGCAAAAAGGATGGCAGACACATTGCAGACGTCTCTTGAGGAGGTAAAAGACACCCATCGTAAATTCCTGGACAACTGGCACTCCTCTTCTTTCCCCATCAATGAGGCCCTTCTGGACCCAGCCAAGCTTATATGGCAAACCTCAGCATCTGTCACGCCTACCTGCAAATGGGCCGATGAGAAATATTATAAAGATAGAGAATTCCCCCCCCCCCATTTTCTCTCCCCCCTGCCCAATAATTCCATTGTTATGGATGTGGTCAACTCCCGAGTTCACCAACACCATGTGAAATCCATCCCCTATGATAGGGACTGAAAGCATCTCGACCTATATGCGAGAAAGGCCTGTTCATCCACCACACTGCAATTCAGAATTGCAAACTATCAAGCTCTGACCGCAAAATATGACTACATCAATTACGCCAAGCTTAGCACGTTTATTGATCAGCTACCAGAGTCACAATATGAACAGTTTCATGCCATTGTTAGTGAAGGACAACTGGTGTCCAAGACAGCACTCTGATCAGCGCTTGATGCAGCCCACACAGCAGCCCGGTCCATCTCTACAGGCGGGGCTATGCAGCTGATTGCAGCTATCTGGCTTCTATAAGAAAATACAGACAACAGTAGAGGACCTCCCCTTCGAAGACACCAAATTGTTTGCCAAGGAGACTGACACGTCCCTCCATATGCTCAAAGATTCCAGGATCACTCTCCGGTCATTAGGGATTTATACACTTGGACAAAAAAAGAAAATTTAGTCCTCATAAAATCATGCACATCACATTTTCCCACTTAACTCTATTATGAGCCTCAAAGGGAAAAATCCAGATTTTCCAAATCTTAAACCATCAGGCCCCCAGTCTTCCTCTTCACAACAATCCAGTTTATAACATCAGTTTTGACATCTTGACACCACTCCCCTCAACACCAACCCATTGTATCCTTTTGGGTACTGCCTTGCTTTATTCCACATCAACTGGGAACAAATAACATCTGACCGATGGCTTCTGAAAATCATCCACACAGAGTACTCCATCCACTTCACCTCCCTTCTCACTCTTCCCCATCCCTCTCCAGGGACTCTTCTCATGAGAGTTTATTACAACAAGAAATGGATCATCTCCTCCGTCTAGGAGCCATAGAGCCTGAACCTTAGCACCTATGAGGCAAAGTTTTTTACTCTGGTTATTTCCTCATAACCAAAAAGAGGGGAGGTTGGAGATCCATACTAGACCTCAGAGCACTGAACAAATTTGTCAAAGATCAAAAATTCAGGATGGTCACACTAGCAGCTATGATTTCATCTTTGGAACAGGTAGATTGGTTCTTGGCCTTCGACATATAGGATGCCTATTTCTACGTATTGATCCTACCTTCCCACAGATGATTCCTCAGTTTTACCCTGGGCCAGGACCATTACCAATGCAGAGTACTCCCCTTTGGCCTCCCATCGGTTCAGAGAGTATTCCCCAAGGTCCTCTGCATAGTAGTAGCTCATCTACACTCCCAGGGGATTATGATCTACTCCTACCTGGATGATTGTCTCCTCAGAGCCCGCTCCTTCAACGAGGCCCTCCAGGTCACCCAAACTGCTGTAGACTTCTTCACAGAGCTGGGCCTACAGATCAATGTCCAAAATTCAACGTTCACCCCTTGTACATTGCCTAGAGTTCAGAGGAGATGATCTTGACTCATTACAGGCAAGGACACTTTAGCCACAGCACAGGTTCCACATCTTGGCCATGCTCAAAGGGTACGTCTATACTTACTTCCTGGTCCGGATGTAAGCGATCGATCTTCTGGGATCGATTGATCGCGTCTTGTCTAGACGCGATAAATCGATCCCGGAAGTGCTTGCCATCGACGCCGGTACTCCAGCTCAGCGAGAGGAGTACGCGGCATCGACGGGGGAGCCTGCCTGCAGCGTCTGGACCCGCGGTAAATTCGAACTAAGGTACTTCGAATTCAGCTACGTTATTAACGTAGCTGAATTTGCGTACCTTAGTTCGAAGTGGGGGATTAGTGTGGACCAGGCCATAGAAGCAGTAAAAAGCAGTCCTCAAATATCAGCCAGACACAGCCTCCAACTTCTGGGACATATGGCACGTCTGGGATATCTCACGTCAGACTTTATATGAGGTGCCTCCACTTGGTCTACAGGCCGAACAGAGACAGACTAGACAAACCTCTATCACTTCCCACCAAAGTCAAACACTCCCTGGACTGGTGGAAAGACCCAACAAATGTCTGCACGTGGATACCCTTCTCGCAAACTTCCCCATCATTATTTCTCACCAGCAATACATCCCTCATAGGTTGGGGTGCACATCTTGCGACACAGGGCAAGTGATCATCTATGGAGATATTTCTTCATATCAACTTTCTCGAACTCAAAACAGTCAGGAAGACCTGCAACAACTTCCTTCTGCTGATCATAGGAACACACACAAGAGTCTTGACAGACAACATAGCATGCATGTACTATATAAATCGCCAGGGAGGTGCCAGATTGTGGTCTCCTTTTGAAGAAGCACTAAAGCTATAGAACTGGTGTATTTCTCACAACGTGCATTTCTCACAATATCAGTGGCCTACCTTCCAGGAGTACACCAGTTGCTGAGTTTTCTAGAGACACGTCTCTCTACATTTTCCAGTCCCTCTCACTGGGCACTCACAGAAGTTGTTTGCTGCCTCCAAAGAGACAGTACACACCAACCAATCAGCTTAGCTGAGGTCCCACACTTTATTTTAATATACAGCAGAGAGATGACTTTGAAATAAAACAAGAATAAATTTATTAATAAAGAACACAGATTTAAGATATACACTTTCTAGTGCCTAAAACTTCGTTCAGGCCAGCTATATCTTTGCCTAAAATAGCTTCCTATAAGTAAGAAACTATCAGCAGCTCTTGCCCTTGAGGCCAAGAGGATCCACTATTCACAGGCTCAAAGGGTACTGTTCCCTTTGTCCCCAAAAGGGCAATTCTGCGCCCAAAAAAATTAAAAATTCTGCACACAATATTTTAAAATTCAGCAAATGTTATTTGTCAAATAACACTACATATTCATGCCCATTTCATTTTTTGGGGGGTTATTTATTGCAAAATACCCATCAGCAAATATGTCTGTAACAATACAGACACACACACAATTTCCCCCAGGAGTAGAGAGTTAAAGAAACCCCGATGACAACCCAGTTCCTGTTTCTCGACCCTCCCTTCCCCCAGAGCCCAGCCGGGGGGCCAGACACCCACAACCCCTCCCCCCAAGTCCAGCTCCTCAGCCAATACACCTGAATCCCCTCCCCCCAAGTCCAGTCGTGGAGGGCCCCCAGCCCAGACACCGTTCCCTGCCCCCCCCCAGAGCCCAGCTGTAGCCACCCCAGCCCAGACCCCCTTCCCCCTCCCTCCTAGAGCCCAGCTGTGGTCCCCCTATCCCAGATATCAGCCCCCTCCCTCCCAAAGCCCAGCCATGGCCCCCTGCAGCCCAGACACCAGCCCCACTACTACCCAGCAGAAGAAACGGGGTCCCAGCCAGGCTTGTGTGGAATTTCCTGTGTGCTGCCACTACTTTCCTCAGGGTGTGCAGGGAACTGCAGCTGCTAGGAACTCTCTACTTACTTCCCACCCCTGCAGTATCTTCTATGTGAGAGCTGGGCTCTCCCAGGTCCAGCGGCCGCTAGTGGCGGCCAGCAGCACTGCAGGCCATTTCTGTGGGGGAAAGAAAATTATGTGCAAAAATAATTAATTTCTGCAAAATTCTGCATTGCGCAGTGACACAGAATTCCCCCAGGAGTAAGAGATGGAAAACGAAGGAGTTTTCTCCCCTTCTTTTTATAGTCTCGTAAACCTTTAAGACAGTGATTCTCAAACTTTTTTACTGGTGACCCCTTTCACATAGCAAGCCTGTGAGTGCGACCCCCCTTATAAATTAAAAACACATTTTTATATATTTAACACCATTATACATGCTGGCGGCAAAGCGGGGTTTGGGGTGGAGGCTGACAGCTCGCAACCCCCCATGTAATAGCCTCGTGACCCCCTGAGGGGTCCTGACCCCCAGTTTGAGAACTCCTGTTTTAAGATGTGTTCCTTTGTGTATCCCTAGATCAAGTTTTTCTTCCCTTTTCCTTGTGCAGATGCCATGCTGTCTTCCTCCTTTTCTGGTTAATATGCTTCTCTGGTTGGTTTAATCACTTTGTTTACCTTAGATACAAAAATGTACTTCCATTGTCTTTGGCCTTACCTTGCTTAATTTGAATTGGAGACACAGGCAAATAGGCAAAACAACATTCCTGTGTCTAGGGCACACTCGTGTGTCCATTGCCTTCCAAAACACATTTGAAGAACATATTCCCAGCACATGTACATAACTCTTTTTACACAACCCGTATACACACCACAGAATGATATTCATGATCAGCATGTTACCAGTTCACAGGAAACCTTATGGGATACATTTTGGATACATATTATCACAACAGTGTGTTGAGTGTAGTGAGTGTGTCAGGCCTGATATAAGTTACAGTACAGTGGGTCTTCTGCCAGTCGGCTTTGAAAGGCTCTTAGGGTTATAGCTGAGGCTTGGCATGACATGAGTAACATGACATGCGGGGAGGCCTTGTTCTTTGGAAGATAAGATTAGGGAGGGAAATCCAATCATCTGATTGAAACAGGATGCTTAATAAGTAAATACAGTAACTCCTCACTTAGTCGTCCCGGTTAATGTTGTTTAGTTGTTATGTTGCTGATCAATTAGGGAACATGCTCATTTAAAGTTGTGCAATGCTCCACTATTACTTTTGGCTATCTGCTTTCTCCACAGCTGGCAGCCTCCCTACGTGCCCCCCTCCCCTACAGTGCCTCCCCCCCGCACTGGCAGACCCCGCAGATCAGCGCCTTCCCCCATCTCCTGCCCGCGGCAATCAGCTGGCTTGAGGCAGGAAGGAGGGGGGAGGCGCGAGAACTCGGCGTGCAGGCTCCCCCTCCCTACCCTGCCTCCTGAACACCGCAAACCAGCTGATTGCCCCATGCAGGAGGCGGGGGGGGGGAGGGAGAGGGAGCTTGCGCGCCAAGTCCTCGCTCCTCTCCCATTTCTCCTGCCTCCTAAACGTTGCAAGCCAGCTGATTGCCCCGGGCAGGAGGGAGGGGGGGAGGAGCGAGGACTCGGCGTGCCTCCCACGTCTATCCCCCCCCCCCATCTCCTGCCCGCGGCAATCAGCTGGCTTGCAGCGTTCAGAAAGGAGGGGGGAGGAGCGAGGACGCAGCGTGCGAAGTAAAGGGGGAGGAGGTGTGGGAGGGAGAAGAGGCGGGTCAAGGGTGAGGGCTTGGGGGAAGGGGTGGAGTGGATGGGCTGAGGGTTGAGCCCCCTGCCCCCGGCAAAGTCAGTGCCTGTGCTTGCAAGAACAGCAAGAGGAACGTAAGAACGGCCGTACTGGGTCAGACCAAAGGTCCATCTAGCCCAGTATCCTGTCTACCAACAGTGGCCAATGCCAGGTGCCCTAGAGGGAGTGAACCTAACAGGTAATGATCAAGTGATCTCTCTCCTGCCATCCTTCTCCACCCTCTGACAACCAGAGGCTAGGGACACCATTCCTTACCCATCCTGGCTAATAGCCATTAATGGACTTAACCTCCATGAATTTATTCTCTTTTAAATGCTGCTATAGTCCTAGCCTTCACAACCTCCTCAGGTAAGGAGTTCCACAAGTTGACTGTGCGCTGTGTGAAGAACTTCCTTTTATTTGTTTTAAACCTGCTGCCTATTAATTTCATTTGGTGACCCCTAGTTCTTGAATTATGGGAATAAGTAAATAACTTTTCCTTATCTACTTTCTCCACATCACTCATGATTTTATAAACCTCTATCATATCCCTCCTTAATCTCCTCTTTTCCAAGCTGAAAAGTCCTAGCCTCTTTAATCTCTCCTCATATGGGACCCGTTCCAAACCCCTAATCATTTTAGTTGCTCTTCTCTGAACCTTTTCTAGTGCCAGTATATCTTTTTTGAGATGAGGAGACCACATCTGCACGCAGTATTCAAGATGTGGGCATACCATCGATTTATATAAGGGCAATAATATATTCTCCGTCTTATTCTCTATCCCCTTTTTAATGATTCCTAACATCCTGTTTGCTTTTTTGACCGCCTCTGCACACTGCGTGGACAACTTCAGAGAACTATCCACGATGACTCCAAGATCTTTTTCCTGATTTGTTGTAGCTAAATTAGCCACCATCATATTGTATGTATAGTTGGGGTTATTTTTTCCAATGTGCATTACTTTACATTTATCCCCGTTAAATTTCATTTGCCATTTTGTTGCCCAATCACTTAGTTTTGTGAGATCTTTTTGAAGTTCTTCACAGTCTGCTTTGGTCTTAATTATCTTGAGCAGTTTAGTATCGTCTGCAAACTTTGCCACCTCACTGTTTACTCCTTTCTCCAGATCATTTATGAATAAGTTGAATAGGATTGGTCCTAGGACTGACCCTTGGGGAACACCACTAGTTACCCCTCTCCAGTCTGAGAATTTACCATTAATTCCTACCCTTTGTTCCCTGTCTTTTAACCAGTTCTCAATCCATGAAAGGACCTTCCCTTTTATCCCATGACAACTTAATTTACGTAAGAGCCTTTGGTGAGGGACCTTGTCAAAGGCTTTCTGGAAATTTAAGTACACTATGTCCACTGGATCCCCCGTGTCCACATGTTTGTTGACCCCTTCAAAGAACTCTAATAGATTAGTAAGACACGATTTCCCTTTACAGAAACCATGTTGACTTTTGCCCAACAATTTATGTTCTTCTATGTGTCTGACAATTTTATTCTTTACTATTGTTTTGACTAATTTGCCCGGTACCGACGTTAGACTTACCGGTCCGTAATTGCCGGGATCACTTCTAGAGCCCTTTTTAAATATTGGCGTTACATTAGCTATCTTCCAGTCGTTGGGTACAGAAGCTGATTTAAAGGACAGGTTACAAACCCTAGTTAATAGTTCCGCAATTTCACATTTGAGTTCTTTCAGAACTCTTGGATGAATGCCATTTGGTCCCGGTGACTTGTTAATGTTAAGTTTATCAATTAATTCCAAAACCTCGTCTAGTGACACTTCAATTTTGACAGTTCATCAGATCTGTCACCTACAAAAGCCGGCTCAGGTTAGGGAATCTCCCTAACATCCTCAGCTGTGAAGACTGAAGCAAAGAATTTTAGTTTCTCCACAATGACTTTATCGTCTTTAAGTGCTCCTTTTGTATCTCAATCATCGAGTGGCCCCACTGGTTGTTTAGCAGGCTTCCTGCTTCTGATGTACTTAAAAAACATTTTATTACCTTTTGAGTTTTTGGCTAGCCGTTCTTCAAACTCCTCTTTGGCTTTTCTTATTACATTTTTACACTTAATTTGGCAGTGTTTATGCTCCTTTCTATTTACCTCGCTAGGATTTGACTTCCACTTTTTAAAGGAAGTCTTTTTATTTCTCACTGCTCCTTTTACATGGTTGTTAAGCCACGGTGGCTCTTTTTTAGTTCTTTTACTCTGTTTCTTAATTTGGGGTATACATTTAAGTTGGGCCTCTATTATGGTGCCTTTAAAAAGCGCCCATGCAGCTTGCAGGGATTTCACTTTAGTCACTGTACCTTTTAATTTCTGTTTAACTAACCCCCTCATTTTTGCATAGTTCCCCTTTTTGAAATGAAATGCCACAGTGCTGGGTTGTTGAGATGTTCTTCCCACCACAGGGATGTTAAATGTTGTTCTATTATGGTCACTATTTCCAAGCGGTTCTGTTATAGTTACCTCTTGGACCAGCTCCTGCGCTCCACTCAGGACTAAATCTAGAGTTGCCTCTCCCCTTGTGGGTTCCCGTACCAGCTGCTCCAAGAAGCAGTCATGTAAAGTATCAAGAAATTTTGTCTCTGCATTTCGTCCTGAGGTGACATGTTCCCAGTCAATATGGGGATAATTGAAATCGAGTTCTTAATTTTGATAGCCTCTCTAATTTCCCTTAGCATTTCATCATCACTATCACTGTCCTGGTCAGGTGGTCGATAATAGATCCCTAATGTTTTATTCTTATTAGAGCATGAAATTACTATCCATAGAGATTCTATGGAACATGTGGATTCACTTAAGATTTTTACTTCATTTGATTCTACATTTTCTTTCACATATAGTGCCACTCCCCCTTCCCCCCCACCCCCCGCACAACCTGTTCTGTCCTTCCGATATATTTTGTACCCCGGAAGATTGTCTCATTGATTGTCCTCAGTCCACCAGGTTTCTGTGATGCCTATTATATCAATAGGTATATCAATAGGAGCAGCCAGACAATCCATCCTCTTCCACTCTCTGTCTCCACCATCTCAACCAAGCTTCATACTCAGCAGTGATGATTGTAGTATTAAATTGTTTCTTTAAAATTGTTTCAAACTTATTCCTGTACTAAATTGCTTGTTTCAAATTGTTTAAAATGTATATAATGCCTTTTGTCTGGCAAAAAATAAATTCCCTGGAGTCCCCCCTCCCCCCCCCATTTACATTAACTCTTATGGGGAAATTGGATTCACTTAACATCGTTTCACTTAAAGTCACATTTTTCAGGAACGTAACTACAATGTTAAGTGAGGAGTTACTGTAAGTCAATAGGCTAAAAAAAGACAAAGTCTGAGCCAACTGAGATCAGAGGGAGAACACCAAGGAAACTATTTACTATGAACTAGATAATAAGGAATGTCTAGATGAGGTAAAGAAGAAGTCAAAACATGGAGAACATGTGGACAGAGCATGCGATACAGGGACTGGTTCCTATTAAGTAAACAAATCAATCCTAAAATGTTTGATGCCATGTACAGTAAGTGCAATGAGATGTGTAAATGTATATAAAAATGAGACAGTTTCTGTATGACATTGGAACTATGATGTACCCTACATCCACCCCATGCGTTTGAGTCTGATCAGCTCAGTGTAGCATTGTTGTGTGCTAAATACAAATACATGAGTGATGAAGTCGGGAGTTGAACTGAGTTCTTGGGAATCTAAGTGGAAAAAAGTCTTGGAGGGAATCCCAAGAAGGGTCACAGCCAGTATTCCCTCTAATTTTTTACGTCCATGCACGTAATGAATTTTGTTATGTGCACCAAGATGGAGGTGATGTGTGACAAATGACCTTCATATTGGTGCACATAACAAAATTCATGTGGTGGGGGTAGGGCCCAAGGGTTTGGGGTGCGAGAGGGGGCTCAGGGCTGGGGCAGAGGGTTGGGGGTAGGGGGCTCCAGCTAGGGGTGAAGGCTCTGAGGTGGGGCTGGGGATGAGGGGTTCAGAGTGTGAGGGGGGGGGGCTCAGGGCTGGGGCAGAGGATTGGTGTGTGGGCTCTGGGGTGGGGCTGGAGATGAGTGTTTCGGGGTGCAGGATGGGGTCCAGGGCTGGGGCAGAGGTTTGGGGGCAGGGGGTGAGGGCTCCAGCTAGGGGTGAAGGCTCTGATGTGGGGCCAGGGATGAGGGGTTCAGGGTGTGAGAGGGGGCTCAGGGCTGGGGAAGATGGTTGGGGTGCGGGCTATGCGGTGGGGCCAGGGATGAGGGGTTTGGGCTGCAGGCTACCCCGGGGCTGTGGTGGGAAGTAGGACTCCCCCACCAGCTCTGTCTTGCCCCAGCAGCTCGAGGCTGGGGGAGAGGAGCCCCTCCCTCAGCCCAGCCCAAGCTGCCGCAGCCGAGAACAGGCTCCTCTCTGGGACAGGTCTGCGCTGGGGCTGGTGGGGAGGGGCGCCTCTCCTTGCCACAGCAGGTCCACACTGGGGCCGGCGGGGAGCAGCGCTTCTCCTCCGCCATGGCAGGTCCACGCTGGGGGGAGAGGCATCTCTCCCTGCCGCAGCCCTGAGCCCCTACGCAGGGCTTAATAGGTGGCTGTGCGGTCGCGCAGCTTAGAGGGAACTTAGATCACAGCCCTATTTGTTGCTCTGGGATGGTCAGGTTGCAGGTGCTCTCATGAAGATTGAATATTACTCTGTTTACTAGTTTGACAGCTAGATCTTGTGGACATTGCTAGCTCCACCCATGGCAGTAAACGTTGGAAAATCTATGAAGTCTTGTCTACCCACTCTGCTCGTATTAACAGTGTTGCGGCCCTGATGTAGATGAGTCACCAACTACTGCCGGTGTTCTGAGCACTATGTTATTCATAGATTTTTTGGCCAGAAGAGACCATTAAATCATCTAGTCTGACCTTCTTTATATTACGAAGTAGCAAATTACATACACTTACCCCAGGATTGAGCCCAAAAATATGTTTTTGACTAAAGCATATCTTCCAGAAAAGCATCCAGTCTTCATCTGAAGATATGAAATGATAGCGAATCTTACCTTGGTAGTTTGTTCCAATGGTTAATCAACCTCACTGTTAAAAATTTGTCTTGTTCCTAATTTGAGTTCGTCTGGCTTCATTTTCCAGCCATTGGTTCTTATTATGACTTTCTGTGCTAGGCCTGGTATTTAGTATCTGGTGTTTTCTCTCTGTGAAGGTACTTATGCAATGTAATCTAGCCACCTGTTGATCTTTTTTTTTTTGGGGTGGGGGTGGGGAGGGGTACTGAGCACTTAGGTATGTCACCGCAAGGCACATTGTTCAGCCCTTGAATCATTTTTGCGGTTCTTTTCTATATCCTCTCCAGTTTTTCAATGTCCTTTTTAAAATGTGGGCACTAGACACCAGAACTGTATCCAGTATTACGTTGTTGGTCTCACCGATGCGGTATACAAAGGTAATATCACCTCTCTCTTCCTACTTATTTATCCCATCTTTATAAATCTAAGGATCAAATTAGCCCCTTTTGCCACAGCATCGTACTGGGAGCTCATGTTGAGTTTTGTCCACTATGATCCCTAAATTCTTATCAGTTGCTACTTTTTAGGGTACTGTCCCCCCATTCTGTAGATATGGCCTGCATTACTTATTCCAAGATGTATGACCTTGTATTAGTCTGTATTAAAATGTATTGTTTGAAATGTTTATTGAATACTTCTTCCTTTTCTGCATAATTAATAGCAATTTTATCATTCCTATTCCATTGTTCAGATTTCTTTTATTCTTAGTATATTTTTAAAAACTGCTTGTTAAAGCAAAAACTGTTGTCCCTGGATATTTCCCACAAGTTTTTAGCTTCCCTTCTTAATTTTCTGTATTTAATAACTTCTAATTTTCTTTGCTGTGTATTGTAGCCCACTTCTCATTTTTTGAAACTGAAACTTCCTGACTAGCCGATGCTTGAGAACCATATCAGAAATGGGGGATGGAACAGTTAAGAAGAGGGGAGGGCGGAGTTACTTGCCCAGGAGCCTAGCAGACATGACAGGGCAACCAACTTCAGTCCCAGAAAGCCACTCATTGCAGAGACTGCCCACACATGTGCACTGAGCTCAGACAGGCACAGAGTTTGGGGAAGAGAGCTGTCTGCAAGTAGTTGTATTCGAGCAGCACAAGAACACAGGGTTTGAGGAACTAACGAGAAAACTGCCTGCCTCACAGTGGGACATCATTACAGGTTATACTGGTCATACATCATTTAGTGAGGACAGGGTTCCTGGGTAAGAAAGTTCAGTCTGATTTCCATGTTTTTAAGAACAGAAGGAAAGCTCAAAAATAAGGTTTATGCTTTTAGGTTGCTAACTTGGTCTGTCTCTGCTGTGTTGAAAGTGGGGGAGGAGGTCAGTTGGTTCATATCATCCTAAAATCTTACCTTTAAAAATGTGCTAATGTTTATAGTATTTAATACATATGCATATTAAATAAACATACAGCTTGTAGCTGTATGTATAAGACAAATATTATTTTGTGTAATTCTAAGCTGTTTTTCTAACTCATTATTTTACCACTTGCTTGCCACTTTGGAATTGGTTTCTTCAGTCTGAGTGGCTGTCAGTTTCTGTTTACGTAGAGAAGAAAGAACTTTGTGGGTACAGAAACAAACTAATTATATCACTGACAGTGAATGTTGAATATTGCTTCCTTACCTAACAAATAGGTTGATTCGCGTGTGGCCCCTATATAAAAATGAAATTAAAAAATGAGAACACACAGAATACAGAATTATATAGTTTACTTAAACCCAAAAAATAAAAGGAGATAATTATTCATGCCATTTTGCAAGTACCACATTAATGTGTAACTTTCTGTAGCAATCACTTAACTTTAAAAGACATGGTTGATCTTTTTGAAAGCCTTCAGTGGTGAGAGTTTGTTTCAGGTGGGATTCTGAGTTAGAACATTGGCCCCTCCTAACTTTCTCTTTGTGCTGCTCCAGCAGTGCAAAAATGGACTTTAAGCTGATTCCCGTGTGTCAGCTACTCCTGACCTTGCACACTCTTCCCTTATATAGGGTTGTTTTAGTTTGGGTAGGGGTGTGGCTATAGTGTGATGTGCTCCAGCTAGTCTGGTTAGCAGTGCAGTCCTTCAGGAGCTGTTATCCACTGGCACAAGTTGAAGTAGCCTTGGGGTTGTTCTAACTTGCACCAGAAACTGGCTTAGCTCCTTGCAGCCTCCATGATTGGGGGTTGTGGGAAATGAGTAGCAAGGTGGTAGAAAGCCACCTGCTCCCAGTCCTGCCAGCTGTTTTCCCCCCAAGACTACAGGTTTTCAGATGTTTCAAGGGTCTGAGGGAAAATAATCGGGCTCTAAGGAGAAACCCCCTCTGATCGGCTTTCTTTTCTCATTTGCTGTCTGAATGAGAAGAAAGCGGTCTTCCTGAGCATATGTAATAGGCATTGCTTCGGTCCCGTTTCCCACCTGTCTTCAGAGCTCAATGGGCTGAACCCTTCTGGTTGCGCTCCCTGCACCTTTCTGGCTCTTTCAGATTCCCCATTTTGTGTGTGTGAGAAAGATATTAATGTTGCAATAGCTCACCAGGATAGTGCTGCACCTGAATGTATGCAAATCCATGAAAATTTGTTTAAATACATGCAGATCTTCGTTGCTCTGGTGTATCTGAGCATGTGGCTCTGTATCTGATTTTTATCTTCTGCAGTTAGTCACAAACTTATCCATGTGTATATATATTTTTTCTTTTAAATTTTAAGAGGCATATCTCTTGTGGATCTGCCTTGCCAATAATGGATTTTCACCCGCAGTGTATTTGCTGTCTGGGAGAGGGACACATCCCACAAAAGCGTTCCCACTGCCACGGCCTGACAGCCAGAGTCAGAAAAGATGTGAACATTTGGCTAAAACTCCTTCTGGAGAAATCACTGTGATCATCATTGGACACAGGCCTGGACTCCCCTCCAGTGAGGCCCTCATGCTCTACCAGGTAGTCAGCTGATCCTCATTTCCCGGGTCCCTTTAAGAGAAAGTTGTCTTTCTTGCTCAGATGAAAAGCAACGGGCTTCCTCCTCACACTGAGGCACAGCCCACCAGAACATCATCCCCTGCAAGGTCAGTTTCCTCAACGTCATCTGACGGGACATAGCTCCAGGGCCTGTCCGTGTACCTCCGGTACTGGCACAAAGACCTAACAGGGCAGACCTGCTCCCTCAGCTCCATCTCTCAACTCTGGAGACCAAGACAGGCTGACGTCAGGAGTTATAGCACTGACAAAGCTGCTGGCACCAGTGTCCTTTTCAGCACCGAGCAAGTTATTGGTGCTGGCAAAGTGATTGATGCCGGCAAAGTCTCTTGTTCCATGTACTGACTCTTCAGGGCAACACATCCCTCTTTCAGCACCAAGTCATATGCTAGCACCGTTGATGCTTTTTCCTCTTCCACAAGACTTGAGATATACTAAAGACCTGCTGGTATCTGACACTCCTGAGTTGCCTCTCCTTAGACATGATCTCCCCCACTTCCACTGTCCTATCCAGACTCTTAACACGCCTCCCTTTCTCCCTTCCCCAGCAATGAGGAGGAGAGGGCTCCATCACACCCTTGTCTATCAGACAAGTTCCACCTACTCATCCTCACTATACACAATCTTAGTACAGACCACCATGGATGCAACCACATTTTCCAGTCCCTCTACACTGGCCATATTGGGACCCTTGGGCCATGTACAGGGCACAATTCGGGAAACCCCCAGTGGACCAAAGCTGGAGACCTACACCTCTCCCTTCTCCATCGGTTTCATGCCTTCCAGAGATGGAACCTCCACTGGTACCAAATGAGGAGGAAGAACAAGAGGAGAAAGAGGAGGAGGAAGCTCCTCCAACTACATTTCTCTGCCCCTTCCCCTGATGAGGGTATCATGCCTCCACCACATAAAACTGCTGATGAATTCAGATATTTTCAAGAGTTATTCTTCAGGATTGCAGACTCCCTGCAGATTACCTTGGAGGAAATTAAGGGCCAGCAGCATAAACTGCATGATATCCTGCACACATCCTCTTCTTTTAAGATCGCACTACAAATCAATGAGTCTCTTCTTGATCCCGCAAAGTTGCTCTGGCAGACCCTGGCATCCATCCCTCAAACTTGCTGACAAAAAATGCTATGTTCTGGCGAAAGATGCAGAATTTCTGTTCTTGTACCCCACCACAAATTCTGTGGCGGTCAATGCGGTTCAAGAGAAAGGTCATCCATACCATTTCTGTTCCAGCCATCCAGGCAGAGGCTGGAGACACTGAGACTTATTTGGGCACAAGGCATATTCATCAGCCACGCTCCAATTTTGATTTTCGAACTATGAAGCTCTGATGGCTAAATAAAACTACTTATACTATGGCAAGTTGGAGGAACTCTGCCGGGACCTTCCCAAGGCCAAGAGTGAGCAATTTCAGACCCTGATATCAGAGAGACACCTCATAGCCCATACAGCCCTACAAGTCTCTCTAGACTCCACAGAATCGACACGTACTCCATCACAGCTGCTGTGGTCATGAGGCGTGCATCGTAGATCCACCTCTCTGGTTTTCCTAAGGAGGTACAAACCCCTGTAGAAGACTTACCCTGTGAGGGCTAAAACTATTCTTGCGGCACATGAACAATTCTCTTCACTCTATTAAAGACTCACTCTACTCTCCCAGCTCTTGGCATCTACATGCCAGTGCCGAAGAGACACCCGGAGAAGTATCACCTCCTCCCGCAATACTCAATGACAGTATGCCATTCTGTGCCTAAAACAAAGGCCTCCTTCAAAACGTAGACTGTCCACTCCTCATGGGGATACCTCTTATGCACCCCCCCACCAAAGCAACAATTTTGAAGGTGTGGTTGAGGCCTAGAGAAGCCTCCCACTCTTCCAGTCATTGCAACCATCTTTGACATCCCACCAGCTGGGTGACCAGATGGCTCAGTTTTTCCAATCATGGAGACTAATCACCTTGGATGAGTGGGTTCTAGAGATAGTCAAGAAAGAATACTCCTGCCCCGCCACACCCCCGCCCCGTACCCCTTCAGGAATCCCTCTCACCAACCCATTCTATGGTGAGAAATAAATCATCTTCTGCAACTGGGAGCCATAGAATCAGTTCCTTTCAAACACAGGGGACAGGGTTTCTGCTCCCATTACTTTTTGATCTAGAAGAAATCCAGAGGCTGGCGACCAATCCTGGACCATCGCAATTTAAATAAATTAATCAAACTGCAATGCTTTGAGATGGTTACTCTTTCCACTATTATCCAAGCACTTGAACAGGGGGATTGGTTCTTGGCCCTCGACTTCCAATACTCATACTTTAATATCACAGTACACCCTGCCCACAGGCGATTTCTCTGATTCGTTGTAGGCAACAACCACTACCAGTAAAAGGTGTATTGCCTTTCGTACTGTCAGCGGCCTCTCGGGTGTTCTCCAAGGTCATTACAGTAATCACTGCCTACCTAAGAAAACAAGGCGTTGTCATCTTTCCATATTTGGATGACTGTCTCCTCAAAGCCCCATCCAAGACCAACGTTCTTTGAGCTGTTTGCATCACAATGGACCTATTTATAAAGCTAGTCCTCCTCGTTAACCTAGAAAAGTCTATTTTAATGCCAGTACAACACCTGGAATTCATTGGTGCACATTGGATACCATGTAAGCCAGAGCCTTCCTACCACCTCACAGATTCTCAGCTATAGTGGATCTGGTATCCACCATATTGGTTTGCCTCCATATCTCTGCTAGAATGTGCCTCCAACTTCTAGGCCACATGGCAGCGGCCACTTTTATGGTGAGACATGGAAGGGTACACATGTGATGTCTTCAGGCATGGTTCTGTACAGTATATCTTCCCCATAAACACAGCCTCCAGAAACTGTTATCCATGACGATGAGATTCAAGCACTCAGTACTTTGGTGGGCAAAGCCCAAGAATGTCTGTGTCAGAGTTCCTTTCCTCCAACCACCACCAATCATGATCCTAACAACCTATGCCTCCCTAATCAGCTGGGGAGCACATCTTCACAATCACACAGTGCAGGGCAGATGGTCATTACCCGAATCCACCCTACACATCAACCTTCTAGAACTACGAGTTGTCTGCAATGCCTGCCAACATTTTCTCCCTCTACTCAAACATCGTACCATCAGAGTCATGACCCACAATATCGCCTGCATGTTTTACATCAACAGGCAAGGCAGAGCGAGATCCCACTCTTTATGCTAGGAGGAACTGAATTTATGGAACTGGTATATCCAGCACATCACCACCATTCAAGCTGCATACCTCTCTGGACACCAGAACACCACTCAGCGGACACACTGAGGAGGTGATGTGGGAACTAGCTATGAGAGTCCTTCAGTTCATCTTCAACTGCTCGGCTCGCCCAACCATAGATCTTTTTGTCACACCACAAAACTTCCTCTGTCCTCAATTCTGTTCCAGAGCAGGACTGGGATGTGGATCACTGGGAGACGCATTCCTCATCACATGGGATGCGCCAGTCCTCTATGCCCTTCCTCTTTTTCCCCTCCTATTCCGAGGACTTCGCAAGATACAGGAGAACTGAGCTCTTGTCATCCTTAAAGCTCCAACGTGGCCACGATAGGTCTGGTGTACTTACCTCCTTCACATGATGGTATGCTGCCCAATCTCTCTCCATGCGATGCTGTGGCTCCTTTCACAAGATGCACCCTCCACCAATCATGATCCTAACAACTGATGCCTCTCTAATCCCAATCCATAGATGCTCCTCCTCAAAGCCTGGCTCCTTCGTAGTTCCGGGATTCTGAAATGACCTGTTCAGCTGCTGTCAAACAGATACTTTTGAATAGTAGGCGCAACACGACTAGACGCACTTGCATTCACAGATGGACTAGATTTCCATGTTGGTGGGCCTCCCATCAGGTCAACGCAGTATGCGCTCTGCTACCACTTATCCATGACTACATGGTACACCTTAAACAATCATGATTATCCATCAGCTCCATTCAGATACATTTGGTGGCAATCGCTACTTTTCACTCCCACATAGATGGCCATTCCATCTTCACACACCCACTCATGAAATGTTTTCTGAAGGGTATCCAGAATCTTTATCCCCACATACAAGACCTAACTCTGGCCTGGCATCTCGGCTGCATCGTAGGTTCTCTTACTAGACTCCCATTTGAACCAATGGCAACCTGCTTTATGTGCATTTACCAATGAAAATGGCATTTCTTGTCGCCATCACTTCTGCCCGCCGAATCAGTGAAATTGCAGCCCTTATGGTTTATCTACCATACACAGTTTTATAAAGACAAAGTTATGTTACGTCCACATCCAAGATTTTTACCCAAAGTTCCATCATCTTTCCATCTCAATCAACCGATACACCTTCCTTGCCTCTTCTCGAAGCATCAGAGTAACCAAGAAGAGGCAGCTCTACTCACCCTAGACATGAGACAAGCATTAGCGTTCTACTTGGACAGGACTAAACCTTTCAGAAAATCTCCACGGTTATTCCTCTCAACCGCTGAAAGTTCCATAGGCACAACCATCTCTAAACAACGCCTTTCCAAGTGGATCTCTCTTTGTCAACATTTGTCTTGTGAACTTCAGAGTCTCAATGCGTGGATGAGACGATGGTGTAGAGAGGAGGGGTTCACGTTCATTAGGAACTGGGGAAACTTCTGGGATGGGAGGAGCCTATACAGGAGAGATGGGCTCCACCTAAACCAAAGTGGAACCAGACTGCTGGCACTAAACATTAAAAAGGTTGTAGAGCAGTTTTTAAACTAGGAGATGGGGGAAAGCCGACTGCTGCAGAGGAGCGTGTGGATCGGACACAGACTTCCCTTAGGGGAGAGTCTGATGATAGAGAATCTCCAGGTTATAGTCAGGAGCAGAGGACTGAAAAGTATAATGTAAGGGCCGGATCAGATGATAAACAGCCACATAAAAAAGAATCTGGCACATCAGAAAAAGACAGGCTAATAAACAGGGACAAGTTTTTAAAGTGCTTGTACACAAATGCCAGAAGTCTAAATAATAAGATGGGTGAACTAGAGTGCCTTGTGATAAAGGAGGATATAGATATAATAGGCATCACAGAAACCTGGTGGACTGAGAGCAATCAATGGGACACAATCATTCCGGGGTACAAAATATATCGGAAGGACAGAACAGGCCGTGCAGGGGGAGGAGTGGCACTATATGTTAAAGAAAGTGTAGATTCAAATGAAGTAAAAATCTTAAGCGAATCCACAGGTTCCATAGAGTCTCTATGGATAGAAATTTCATGCTCTAGTAAAAATATAACATTAGGGATCTATTATCGACCACCTGACCAGGACAGTAATAGTGATGATGAAATGCTAAGGGAAATTAGAGAGGCTATCAAAATTAAGAACCCAATAATAGTGGGGGATTTCAATTATCCCCATATTGACTGGGAACATTTCACTTCAGGACGAAATGCAGAGATAAAATTTCTCGATACTTTAAATGACTGCTTCATGGAGCAGCTGGTACAGGAACCCACAAGGGGAGAGGTGACTCTAGATTTAATCCTGAGTGGAGCGCAGGAGCTGGTCCAAGAGGTAACTATAGCGGGACCGCTTGGAAATAGTGACCATAATACAATAACATTCAACATGCCTGTGGTGGGAAGAACACCTCAACTGCCCAACACTGTGGCCTTTAATTTCAAAAGGGGGAACTATACAAAAATGAGGGGGTTAGTTAGACAAAAGTTAAAAGGTTCAGTGACTAAAGTGAAATCCCTGCAAGTTGCGTGGGCCCTTTTTAAAGACACCATAATAGAGGCTCAACTTCAATGTATACCCCAAATTAAGAAAAACAGTAAAAGAACTAAAAAAGAGCCACCGTGGCTTAACAACCATGTAAAAGAAGCAGTGAGAGATAAAAAGACTTCCTTTAAAAAGTGGAAGTCAAATCCTAGTGAGGCAAATAGAAAGGAGCACAAACACTGCCAACTTAAGTGCAAGAGTGTAATAAGAAAAGCCAAAGAGGAGTTTGAAGAACGGCTAGCCAAAAACTCCAAAGGTAATAACAAAATGTTTTTTAAGTACATCAGAAGCAGGAAGCCTGCTAAACAACCAGTGGGGCCCCTTGACGATGAAAATACAAAAGGAGCGCTTAAAGATGATAAAGTCATTGCGGAGAAACTAAATGGATTCTTTGCTTCAGTCTTCACGGCTGAGGATGTTAGGGAGATTCCCAAACCTGAGCTGGCTTTTGTAGGTGACAAATCTGAGGAACTGTCACAGATTGAAGTATCACTAGAGGAGGTTTTGGAATTAATTGATAAACTCAACATTAACAAGTCACCGGGACCAGATGGCATTCACCCAAGAGTTCTGAAAGAACTCAAATGTGAAGTTGCGGAACTATTAACTAAGGTTTGTAACCTGTCCTTTAAATCGGCTTCGGTACCCAATGACTGGAAGTTAGCTAATGTAACGCCAATATTTAAAAAGGGCTCTAGGGGTGATCCCGGCAATTACAGACCGGTAAGTCTAACGTCGGTACCGGGCAAATTAGTTGAAACAATAGTAAAGAACAAAATTGTCAGACACATAGAAAAACATAAACTCTTGAGCAATAGTCAACATGGTTTCTGTAAAGGGAAATCGTGTCTTACTAATCTATTAGAGTTCTTTGAAGGGGTCAACAAACATGTGGACAAGGGGGATCCGGTGGACATAGTGTACTTAGATTTCCAGAAAGCCTTTGACAAGGTCCCTCACCAAAGGCTCTTACGTAAATTAAGCTGTCATGGGATAAAAGGGAAGGTCCTTTCATGGATTGAGAACTGGTTAAAGGACAGGGAACAAAGGGTAGGAATTAATGGTAAATTCTCAGAATGGAGAGGGGTAACTAGTGGTGTTCCCCAAGGGTCAGTCCTAGGACCTATCCTATTCAATTTATTCATAAATGATCTGGAGAAAGGGGTAAACAGTGAGGTGGCAAAGTTTGCAGATGATACTAAACTACTCAAGATAGTTAAGACCAAAGCAGATTGCGAAGAACTTCAAAAAGATCTCACAAAACTAAGTGATTGGGCAACAAAATGGCAAATGAAATTTAATGTGGATAAATGTAAAGTAATGCACATTGGAAAAAATAACCCCAACTATACGTACAACATGATGGGGGCTAATTTAGCTACAACGAGTCAGGAAAAAGATCTTGGCGTCATCGTGGATAGTTCTCTAAAGATGTCCACGCAGTGTGCAGAGGCGGTCAAAAAAGCAAACAGGATGTTAGGAATCATTAAAAAGGGGATAGAGAATAAGACTGAGAATATATTATTGCCCTTATATAAATCCATGGTTCGCCCACATCTCGAATACTGTGTACAGATGTGGTCTCCTCACCTCAAAAAAGATATTCTAGCACTAGAAAAGGTTCAGAAAAGAGCAACTAAAATGATTAAGGGTTTAGAGAGGGTCCCATATGAGGAAAGATTAAAGAGGCTAGGACTCTTCAGTTTGGAAAAGAGAAGACTAAGGGGGGACATGATAGAGGTGTATAAAATCATGAGTGATGTTGAGAAAGTGGATAAGGAAAAGTTATTTACTTATTCCCATAATACAAGAACTAGGGGTCACCAAAAGAAATTAATAGGCAGCAGGTTTAAAACAAATAAAAGGAAGTTCTTCTTCACGCAGCGCACAGTCAACTTGTGGAACTCCTTACCTGAGGAGGTTGTGAAGGCTAGGACTATAACAATGTTTAAAAGGGGACTGGATAAATTCATGGTGGCTAAGTCCATAAATGGCTATTAGCCAGGATGGGTAAGAATGGTGTCCCTAGCCTCTGTTCGTCAGAGGATGGAGATGGATGGCAGGAGAGAGATCACTTGATCATTGCCTGTTAGGTTCACTCCCTCTGGGGCACCTGGCATTGGCCACTGTCGGTAGACAGATACTGGGCTAGATGGACCTTTGGTCTGACCCAGTACGGCCTTTCTTATGTTCTTATGTTCTTATGTTATGAACTCCACAACAAACAACCTCCTGCTAAAATTAGAGCACATTCCACACGCTCACTAGCCACCTAAGTAGCTTTTCTTAATAATGTCCCCAATTATGACATTTGCTAAGCGGCCACATGGGCATCCACAGACACTTTTCCCTGTCACTACACTATTATGTATGACACCACAGTGGACACACTCCTAGGACATGCTGTCCTATCAGCAGCAGTATGTGCCGCTTCGAAGCCCCAGCCTTCCAATTAGAGGCACTGCTTTCTAGTCACCTACAAGTGGAGCACCGATAGGGACATCACTCGAAGAAGAGAAGGTTACTCACCCTTTGCAGTAAACTGAGGTTCTTCGAGATGTGCCCCGCATGGG
This sequence comes from Emys orbicularis, assembly GCF_028017835.1. Taxonomy (NCBI): domain Eukaryota; kingdom Metazoa; phylum Chordata; order Testudines; family Emydidae; genus Emys; species Emys orbicularis. The sequence continues at coordinate 300,267,194 of NC_088683.1, forward strand.
TGCTCCACTACCTGCCCTCCTCCCCTCTGCTTTAGAGCCAGATATATACACTCTGCCTCAGAGAAGGAACTGGGGGTGGTCGGACCGCACAGCACTTTGTATATATCCCACGCAAAACGTGAGACGTGGGAGGTGCGCATGTATGGTCTGAAAGGCACTGCTGATTAAGGTCTCCGATCCCAGGTGCAAGGGGGCCAGTGCGCACCCATAGGGACACTCATCTCAAAGAACCTCAGTTACTGCACAAAACAGCCATCAAATCATAATTGTTGTTGGCCACTGTTGACCTAAAACATAAGTTAGCTGGTATTTGGAACATTTTCATTCAAAAGCATTGGTCTTTTGGGGTGGCCTTTGGTTAATGGGTCAGAGATCTTGGGTTCAAATATCCAGTGAGGCATCCAGGAAAGAAAGATTTAGCACCTATGTGCCTGGGACATTTATAAAAAATCTAGATAGAACATTAAACAGGTTAATCTTTTAAATGACAGTGTTTATTTGCAGAAGTAGACAGGGTGCCAATATGAATGGTAAAAATATTACAAAGATTCAGGAGAAAAGACTAAGTATTAAGTACAGTTCTGTTCTATTTAAAGACCGTTTTGTAATTTTAAAAATTGAATTAACTTTGTGTTCACTGAAGTGTGAGATTATGAGCCATACATAATATTGGCAGGGTGATGAGTTAGCTTCCCACACATAGCAGTACCCTGACCTATAAATCACTGCAGTTCCTGTTCAGGTGTCATAAAGGGAGGAAGAAAAAAGGAGGATTACTATTGCAAGCTGTGTCCACAAAATAAGCTTGAAATGGCAAAATGAGACATCACTCAGTAGACTGTTGAAAGGTTCAAACAATTTATGTTCCCTTGGCTCCACTTAACAATTTGGGACTTACTTTCCCCCTCACTGGGGTTTGAATAAATCCATGAGCTCTGCTGAGTTCTTTGGACTTTGCTTCCCCTCAGTGGGACTTAGATGCCATGCTCTTCACCTTGAGTTTGGCTACTTCTTGATGTGTTGGGGGAGGTATTCTCTCAAGCCTATTATGTTATCAAAATGAACTAACACTTACAGAAGACTGTATATTGTCCCTATATGATACTTTTCCTTCTGTGCAGTGAACCACTTAATAGTATTGACATGTAAACTTTTTGGCTATATGAGGGCTGGTCTACACTATCGCTATAAATCGATCTAAGTTACGCTACTTCAGTTAGATGAATAATATAACTGAGTTTGACGTAACTAAATACACTTACCGTGGTGTTTACTCTGCGCTGGGTCGATAGGAGATGCTCTCCTGCTGACTTTCCCTTACTCTTCTCGGGGAGGTGGAGTACACAAATTGATGGGAGAGCGCTCTCCCATCGATTTAGCCTGTCTTCACCAGACCCGCTAAATCAACACCATCTGCATCAATTGCAGCAGTGCCAATCTACCGGTAAGTGTGGACATGGCCTGAGTTACTGAAATGAATTGGTCAGTTCATACCTCGTAGAGCTATTGTTTTATCTGCTCTGCAAACATAGGAAGACATAACTGCATTCATTTGCGCTTGGTTCATGCTTTCAAGATTGTTTTCACAATCTTTATCTATTAAGACTTATTCTTTCCTTTTTTAAAAAATAGCAGCTATACTTCTGTAGAACAATATGAGAGAGATGCTGATATGCTGTACTACTGTATAACAGTCAAGTTTGAGCCCTGATTCTGTCTTAGGTCATTGTTGATCTGCAACTCATAGTCATGCCAGATTTTGCAGCATTCTGTCGTGGTTTTGAATTACAAAAATAGGAGCAAGGATAAGGAAGTGCAACTCACTTTCGTTTATGACCAAAACACCATTAGCACTCTGTTTTCCAGAGGTGAATAATTAGTGTGTTAACTCATTGGATACCCTACATTTGAAATTCCTATCCTACTGCATCCAACATGCTTTCTACCTAGGCATGCACAGGAAGTGTATTTTATCAACTTTGTTTGTTCCTTCGAAGTAGTATTCAAAAAATAATTAAAATATATATACAAGAGGTGCGCTAACCATCACCATGTAATCACTTTTTCTGTGCATTCTTAATCACATTCCTCAATGTACAATGTACTATGTATATAAATTGTAAGGACTTCAGGACAGAGACCTTGTCTTCACATTTGATTTTACAGTTTGCTGCAATATCAATAATAATCCTGCATGAAAATCTGTAGTTGGATATACAGGCAATGCAAGATTTGAGATTTCCAATGTTCATAATTTGATTTTTTTTTTTTTTTTTTTTTTTTAGAATTTAATAAAACACCTTCCTGAACAAGAGCAGCTGAATACACTATCCAAATTCAAGAGTGAATATAATAATTTGTCTGAACCAGAGCAGTTTGGAATTGTGGTGAGTACTAGCCCATTGCTGCTATTTTTCACTTGTCTTACATTAGTAACCAGTGTTGAAGTGTTCTCACCTTTTTGTTCCTAATTATAACCAGAGGCAGAAGCTGGAGGAGAAAAGTGATTGTACTTTCTAGATAAATATCAACTGACATATCTATAGTTCCATAAACCCCATTTGTTATATCGTCCTTTGTCTCCTCATTGAAATAAAGTAACTATTAATCATATAACTTTTCTACAGCAAAATCATTTACAATGGCCATTTCTGTGGTAGAATTTTCATAGATATCTAAAATATGTTAACTCTATAGATATTTTGGAATTTCCATGGCAAAAGTCATTCTGTAACGTGACAAAATGTAAAAAAAAATCAAATGTTTAGTTAAGATTTCCACACCAACTTTCTGCTGTCAATCCACCATGTATGGGCAAAAAACCCTTTTACATCACCACACTAACCTAACTGTGTCTTTGGGCATATGTTTTACAGCATATTTTCTCATAGTACAGCTTTTGCTCACCTTCGCAAATCCATAACAGGGGGATGAGTGGGTCACATCATTTTCCAAACACACAGTAGAAGGAATATAGAGGGGTAAGTGAAAGGATGCAAGGGTAATAGTGCTCATCTGTGTCATGATGGGAAAAACGGTGGGCAAAGTAGAGACCCGTATTTGGAGATTATTGATCTTAATTCTCAATGCCTTTTATGAAGTACTAGTTTTAAAATTAATTTTGATTTGTCACTTTTTTTCTTTTTGCAAGTCACCTTAGTTCTACCATTAGGCGCAAAACAAGTGGCCTCTGAAGCATTCCAGTCAGCTGGAACAGTTCTGTTTCCCACTAAATGTCAGGATTAGAGCATATACCAGGATGAAGTGTTGATGGGAAATGGGCTTTGTGAAAAGGACTAGTGGAGAATAAAAGTTTTGGTGAGGAGGGCATCACTGGTGTTTAGCAATAGATGGATGACTGGAATATGGTGAGTAACCTTTGTAACAATAGGAACAGTGCTACTAGGGAGGAAGGCAAGCAGAAAGGGAGATTGGACCTGAAGACAGTGCTGGGTTCTCTACTCTTCTTCCTCCCTTCCCAGTCCACTGCATAGATTCATCCTTCATTTCTTGTATGGAGTCTGCTATTGCACAGACTCTGAGATTCTTCCTCCTTTCCAGAGCAGACAAGGGAAGAATGATATCAGGAGAACAGAGAAGTAGACTCTTCAGTAGGTGTTCTCAACCTTTTACTTGCTGAGGCCCCCCTCAATGTACTATTAAAAACCCCAGGACCTAGTGGAGGTAGGGAACATACTATTAAAAACCCCAGGACCTAGTGGAGGTAGGGGAGTGTGGGCCAGGGCAAGGGACCCTTGGTCATAGGCATAGTTTGACTTCTATTTTGGGGGGGCAAAGGCTGTCGGGGCTCGGGTCAGATCCGCACAGCATAGTCCAGGGAGGGAGCGCCACCTCCACCCCCTGACTCACCTCATCAGACCACCTAGCCTATCTGGGTTGTGGGTTGTGGGGGGCTGCAACCAAAAATATAACTCAAAGGCTCTGCTGGCCCCAGAACTGGGTGTGCCCCCCCCCGGCCCCGGGAAGCTCTTACCAGCTGCATGAGCAGTCAAGGGGGCTGGGAGCTGAGGCACCAGCTGCAGATGGGAGACTGCCACAGCTGCCCGCTCAATGGCACCACCAGCCAGAGGAGCAACTGCCCCGCACTGCCTGGCTCTGGCTTCCCACAACAACCTGGCCATAGAGCTGGGCCTGAGGGGGGCAAGTGGAGAGGAGAAGGTGGGTGGAGCTGCCCCCAGACTGCCCCACTCTGGGTAAGGCACTGCAGTTTGGGAACCATTGGTCTTACCCAGTTTGGCTGTTCTTAATAATTTGTACTTTTTTTGGGTATCAAATTTAGGCTGGCTAATTCATTATTCTCCAGAATCTCCTTTTTTGACTTTTTAAAAATAGGCACTATATATGCTCTTCTGTAGTCCTCTGAGACTTCACTCATCCTCCATGAGATATGGAAGGTAATTGCTAATGGTTCAAAGATTGCTTTGGCTAGTTCCTTAAATACTGAAGGGTGAATTTCATCATGTCCTGCCAGCTTAAATACATCTAATTTATCTAAATATTCTGTAACCAGTTATTTCATTATTTTGGTCTGAGATCCTTCCCCCTTGTTGTTAATATTAATTGTGTTAAAGTATCTGATTACAATTAACCTTTTTAGTAAAGACTGAAGTAAAATAGGCATTATGCTCTTCAGCCTTCCTGTGTAATCCATTATTTGCTCTCCTTCCCAATTAAGTAATAGACCTATACTTTCCTTTGTCTTTTTCTTATGTCTTACTTTCTCCTCTTATTGCCTTTTATGTTCCTTGTTATTTGTAATTCATTTTGTACCTTTGCCTTTCAGATTTTGTCCCTAGATGCTTATGTTATTCTTTTTTCCTCATGCTGAGCAAATTGTCCTTGTTTCCACTTTTTGTATTTTCAGGTCCGGTTTTGAGGGTTTTTTTGTTTGTTTGTTTGTTTTTTTGTTTTTCTTTTTAACTCATTGTGGCTGACTGATTCTGCAACAAAGTATTCTACATCAATGAAAAGAAGAAAGGTTTAAGATTGTTCATCTGCAATGTTCAAACAAACACAAAAAATCCTGGCCATCTAATATATCAATATTTTCACCTAACGTTTAAATTGCCCATAATTTCATACTGTATGTGTACCTCTGGTCATGTCTTAGTCTAGTTAGCAGGGATCTGAACTAGCACTATAATTACTTCTCTTTTATAAACATGAAGAGAAACTAATGGGCAACAACTGCAAGCACATTTGTGCTCTTATGTAATCATACAATGAAAGGAGCTAACTTGCTAAAGATTTGTTTCATTTGAAAGAGAAAGTTTATATATAAAGTGAGGCAGATGTATTTAGAAAAGAAATTTAAACCAAAAATAAGTTGATCTCATCAATCTTTAATGTAGATCAGTGTCCAGATCACCTAGGTAGTATAAGTTTCTTTATTTTTGATTTTTTTTCTTGATGTCAGAATCCAATTTCTATTACAAATCTGATATTTTTAAAACTGCCATGTTATGGTAATTGATTTCTTGGGATCTGAAATGCATGCTCAACTCTAGTTGGGTTTTATATCTTTGTAATTTCAGAAATAACTTTGGATGCATTTATCCAAAACAACAATACCGCTGTCTTCCTTCTGAAGTAAGGAAGCTTAAAAGTCTATTATTATGATTGTCAAATCTAGTTTTCTGATATTCCAATTCTGAGAATAGTGCTCTATTTGATTTCATCTATGCACTATGATAATTCCAGTTGCTTCTCTTTCATACCCAACTATGGAGTTTTCCTCTGATCTGCAGACTGAGGCAGAATGAGACTTTTAAATGGGTGGGATAGGTCTTGGCTGTGTCTATTTTGGAATACAGCCCATTTTGTTCTGCTATCAAGTGAACTTGCACAAAGTCCTTTGACTTCCTGATTTTTCAACAAACCGTTCAAGGTTTTTCAGGTGTTTTCTATAGGTCACCCAAGTCTCACAACCATAGAGGAGAGTTGGGATTATCACCGCTTTATAAACTAAAAGTCTAGTGTGTGTTCTGATGATGTGATTGTTGAACACCTGGCGAGACAGTCTGCCAAAGGCAAGGCTGGCTCAGCAGGTTCCGTGTTGAATCTCAATATCTATGGCTGCCAAGATAGGCCAAGTATTCTACATTTTTCAGTTCTTTGTCAATATAGATCTTCCTTGCTGGGTTTGATGATTGACTGGGAGCTGGCTAATGAAGAACTTTTGTTTTGCTGGTGTTCAGAGTTAGCGCTTTTTTTTTTTTTTTTTTTTTTTTTTTTTAAGCTCAGTGTTCACCTTTTCCATATATGGTTACTGCCCTTTCTGATCTTTACTTTGCTGAGGCATTTTCAAGGCCAAGGATAGCTTTTTTTGCTTCACAGACTTTTCCTCACACTGAGGCCATATAAAGGCAGAGAGGTGTTTTGCTGTAAGAACTGTAAGAGCAAAAATGCCCGTCCAACTCGGTCCAGTTTCAGCCCTGTGTGTAGGCATTTAATGGCTGCCTTTGCCAGAAAGGAGTTCTCCCTCTCAACTACAGCGCTCCATACCTTCCCCATCTGCTGCTACTAGTACAGTACATCTGCTTCTAATAAGGACACCTTTTACTGCCCATGGATCAGGGAGATCAAGTAAATAATTATCACTGTTCAAAACAGACCATACTGTTGCTGTTTTTTACAACTCTGTGACAGGGAAACCTCAGTTAACATCCTGGAATAAGGTACCTTCTTATTTTTATGACTCAGCAAAATTCTGTTCTATATTTTATGTTCCAACTAAAGCACCCCTGGGGTTGTGTTTTTGTCTGAGCATGCTGGAAGGCTGTTCTCTTATTGCCATTTATTCTCCTCACTTCATGTTTGAGAAAAGGCAACAGCGAATTTACCTGGGATCCTTCTAACTGGACATTAAGGAGTTCCGCTTCTTGAGCTCTACCTGTCTGTGTCTAAGAATCCAGATAAGGCTCCCTTGATTTAAGCCAGGCTATTTCCTGGTATTCTCTCCTAGACCTTTCCCACTTGGCTTATCCAGAATACCTTGTCCTATTTTGGGAGAACACTTCGTCCAGTTCTCTGGGATCCAGAAAACCTCAGTTCAATGCCAGATTTAATCACTCAGGTTCCTTCATTTGGCCTACAGCAAAGCTACACTGAGTTGATCATAGTATAGGGGGTTGGGTATATGGTATACCACACATCCAAAGTTAAACAGAAAACCTCTTCCTTTATGTACATTTACATATTACATTGAATTTACTGTAACTTGCATCACACGTTTTGGGACTGACTTGTTTACTTTGTAGGAACCAATCCCTGCATAGCATTCTCTGTCCATGCATTGTCCACTCTCGACCTATTCTTTATTTCATCTTTATAGTCCTAACTTACTTTGTCCATTGTCCCTAGCATCATGGTGTTTCTGTTTATTTTAGCTAGCACAGACACCCTGACTCCAATATACTGCTTGTTAAGGCCCTGTTTACAGCTTAAACTTCCATTCACCTTCCCAATCATGCCCACTAAGAAATGAAGCAGGTTTACTCCTGGGGGAATTCTGCACATCTATGAAAGTGCAGAATTAATGTCCCCCACAGATTTTACTCTTTCCCCCCGGAAAAATAGATTGACACGCCCCCCCCCCCCCCCAGGCAGTGTGAGGGGACGGGTCACTATATGGGGGAGCTGCCCCCCATCTGTCCACCCCCCTGAATCTGGGACCCCCCCCCTTAGCCAGACCACCCCCAGCTGAGCTCCCCCCCCCCATGAACAACTGCTTTGCTGAGCCCCAGTGCCCTGCACCTGGACCCCCACCCTGCTTAGCCCCAAACAACGGCACCTGGACCCCCAACCCGGGAAGCTGAGTTAATCTCAGAATTGTTTGGATGTTAATTGATATTGCTGCACAGACTGACATAAACAATAGCATGATATTGGTTTTAGTTTCCTTTGAATAAAATTAATGATTTTTTTTTTCAAAAGGATAAAATCAATGTAGAAAAATGTTTAATTCCTTTTGGAGTGTATTACAAAAAATATGGAAAAAGAAACTATAACATATAAAAGTACTAAATATCTATTGGGTGATTTCATTATAGCTTGAAGTACCATTAAAGTCTATTTTGGGGAGAATTAACTATTTAAAGCTTTTTCTTGAAGAAAAATTTAGCAATATTAGCAGAGAGATTCTGTTGACAGTAATGAGAGAATAAATCTAAATTTCAGAGGATAAATAATTTGGGACTGTAATTAACATGTTTTAGTTGTTTTTGCATATGTCAGTTCTTCAGGCTGCTTGTTCTTCAAAAGAATTTATTTAGAGGAGAAAAGAATAATAGTGTAAGCCAATGTATTTTTATCGATTTTTATACATTTAATCTATGTGTGTGTGTTACTCCAATTAATATGTGAAATGAATTAAGTAGTGGTAATAGAAATTCAAAAGGTTTTGTAGTTTTCTTTTATGATAAGCACTGCAAGATTTGCATGATTATCCAAGGCTCGCTTTGTAAATAAATCCCTTAGAAAAACTTGGCAGCTGGTGGAATATTATAACTACATTTTTATTTCATTCTCTGTAATATCATTGAAAATCCCAGGTGAGCCCTGCTCCTTGAACTAAAATCCCTATGAAGGGCTCCTTATTAAAGAGGAAAACTGATTTTTTTTTTTTTTTTTTTTTTTTTGAAGTGGCTACCACTTTGACTGACTACCCCCCACATTGTCTAGAAAAGTGTTTCTCTGGAAAAGGACTATGCATGAAAAATGTCAAGTGATTGCTTAGGCAAATCTGGAATTGGAGAGTGGAGGGATAATCAAAATCAGACTTGCAATGGAAAGTTGACATGTTTAACTATTAAGACAGTCTAAATTCTGGAAATGTTTTTATCCTCCAAATTTACCACCAACTGAGGCAAAATTGATATTCTTTTATTATACAACATTTCTATTATAAATGTTTTATCAGTAAATGGCATTACACTATATAATTAGAACATTTTAAAATTAATCTCCCATTTTTTAAATCTTCCTATGATGTACTTTCTTCCACATTTGAGCCTTACCTGGCTGAGAAATGTATGCACCAGAAGTTACAACAATTGTACATATGTAATGTGTTGACATTAACATATTGATCATGAACACTACAAGTTTAAAATGTTCTACTTGGCACTTTTACGATGATACATTCCCATTTGGGTGTTCCATATTTATTGCCGATGGTTTCCATATCAAGATATTTTTATTTGCTTAGTGCCAACAATATCCTGGATCTTTAACAGTATATAGCAATGCCTGCCATGAACAGTTTACAATCTAAATTTTTTTACACAGTTGACAAGAAAAAGGCTGGTAATTACAACAGACATCTAACTCAGCGTGGTGTCTTAAATTCAAACTATGTTCTTGCTGCCATAGGTATCACCAGTAATAAAGATTTTATGGGTCAAATGCTGCCCTCAGTTACACTAGCACTGCCCTATTGTCCTCAAATAATACCTTTTCTGCAACACTACTGCATTTACTACCTTTGCACAGGTATACATGAGGATATAATTTAAAGACAATGGAACTGCAGAGGATGTTCTGAAAATGGAACTTTCATTAACAATTTTGTTGAACAATTGTCAGAATAGATTCCAGTTCACTGTTTCAAATCCAGCATAGCACTGGAATTCTGACAGTAGTATAGCACAGGGATCGGCAACCTTTGGCACCCGGCCCATCAGGGAAATCCGCTGGCCGGCTGGGACGGTTTGTTTACCTGCAGGGTCCGCGGGTTTGGCCGATTGCAGCTCCCACTGGCTGCAGTTCGCCGTTCCAGGCCAATGTGGGCTGTGGGAAGCGGCGTGGGATATAGAGGAAGTTTCTTTTCTTCACTGGGGAAAGGGATTCTACTCTCTGGGGAAAGGGATTCTACTCTCTCTACTTCCTGATCCCCAAGTCCAAGGGAGGGGTGACACCTATCCTCAGTCTCCATTGTCTCAACAAATACATCAAGTATATGAGACTCTGCATGTATACCCCGGTTACTATTCTTCCCACATTGAATTGCAATGACTAGTTTGTTGCTCTTGATTTTCAGGACACCTATTTCAATTAGTCGGTTTTCCCAGGTCACAGGAAGTTCCTGAGATTCCTGGTCACTGGTCAACACTATCAGTACATGGTTCACCCTTTTGGCCTGTCATCAGCCCCATGCATCTTTACCAAATGCATGATGGTGGTAGTGGCCTATCTCAGAAGGAAGGGAATTCATGTCTCCCCATATCTAGACCATTGGCTAGTGAGAGGCAGATCTGAGGAACAAGTCCTCAGTCATGTCCTGCTCAAGCTGGACCTCTTCAACCAACTGGGGATGAATTTGAACAAAGCAAAGTTGACACTGACTCCAACTCAAAAAGTGAGTTCACTAAAGGTCTACTAAACTCTATGAATTTGAGGGCCTTTTTTCCACACAAGTAATTCCAGGCAATTTGATGCCTTTGTCTGGCTCTCCAATCTCATCCTTCGAGCACAATCTCTGTAAACCTGAAGTTACTAGGGCATATGCCACACGCACTTATTTGGTTCAGCATGTGAGATTGCATCTTTGTCTTCTTCAGTCATGGTTGAAGTTGGTCTATTGCTTGATCTGCCAGTCATTGGACAGACTTGTCTGAGTGCCTCCAGAGATACTGAACTCTCTACAGTGGTTGGGAAGAACAAGAACAATGTGTGCCAAGGTGTTACCTTTGCCCGCCCTCTGCCAACCAGAACAGTAGTCGCCAATGCCTGCCTCCACAATAGGTTGTGGAGTGCATCTAGGAACGTTACATGTTCAGGGTTTGTGGTCACAGACGGATGTGTAGTGCCATAGCAGAGTACTGGAGCTTCAAGCCATTTACAGTGTGTGTTGTGCCTTCTAAGATCAGTTCAGGGGAGTAGCAGTCCACATACTCACCAACAATAGTACTGAAACGTATTATGTGAACAAGCAGAGAGGAGCCCACCCCAACTAGCTTTGTCAGTTATTGCAACAAAGGACAAGAAGTGCCGTCAGTTTTGTTCCTGGGTCAGACTCAGCTCAGGTTCTCTAACCGATGCCTTTCATCTGAACTTCGGAATTAAAAAAAAAAAAAAAATTAAAATTAATGGAGATATCCCATCTCCTAGAACTGGAAGGGACCTTGAAAGGTCATCGAGTCCAGCCCCCTGCCTTCACTAGCAGGACCAAGTACTGATTTTGCCCCAGATCCCCAAGTGGCCCCCTCAAGGATTGAACTTACAACCCTGGGTTTAGCAGGCCAATGCTCAAACTACTGAGCTATCCCCCCCCCCCCCCCCCAAAACATTAGGAATGGACCTAATGTTTGCCTTTCCCCCTATTCTGTTAATTTCACAGGCTATCCTCAAACTGAAATGGGACCATGCCAATCTAATACTGCTTTTGCCAGCTTGGCCAAGACATTGTTGGTTCTCTGACCCTCTCAGCCTGTCTGTTTCATCTCCCAAATTTCTTGACCTGCTGACTCAGCATTTTGGCCAGGGTATTCCTTTGGTGCTGAGGAATCTACACCTCATGGCCTGGATGGTACATGGCTAGATGAGGAGGAAGGGCAGTGCTTGGAAGCAGTTCAGAGGATCCTGCTTAATTGTAGAAAAACATCTATTCGCTCTATTTATTGGCTAAGTGTGTTTTTTGGTTTGGTCGATATCTCAGGGAATTCAACACATTTTGGCTCGTGTTTAGGACATTTTGGACTGCTTGTTGCATTCGAAGTCCTTGGGTCTGGCTCTCTCAGCTCATTGAGGGTTTGCTTGTCAGCAGTCCTGGTGTTTCATCTTCTGATCCAAAGAGAGTTGATTTTTTCCAACTCCATGAAAGTGAGATTTCTGAAAGGTATTGTCTGACTATTTCTACTTGTGAACGAAACTGTCTGATTGTGGAATAATAATATTGTACTGGCCACCTCATGTGTCTTCCATTTGAGCCAATAGCTACCTATTCATTGTCTCTCCTCTCCCAAAAGGCAACCTTTCTTGTGGCTGTAACATCCGCAAGAAGAGTCAGTAAATTAGCCTTAATGATAGAATCTTCATATACTTAGTTCTTCAAAGAAAGTGTCATTAAGACCACATCCAAAGATTTTGTCCAAAGTGGTTTCATCGTTTCACCTTAAGCAGGTTATTTAATTGCCTGTATTCTTTCCTAAGCTGCACTCAAATGCAGACAAGCAGCATCTCTGTACGTTAGATGTGAGGTAGTGTGCTTGGTGTTCTATCTGGAAAGGTCTAAACCATTTTGTTCATTACCTTGACTACTATGTCGATCAGATAAAAGGTCAGCCGGTCTCCTCACAGATGATTTCCAGGTGGATATCTCCTGTATGGAGTACCTCAGACTACAACCCCACAGATATTACGGGCTCATTCAGTGAGAGCACATCTGACATCTGTCACATTTTTCAGTGATGTTTCATATTGGATATTTGCAGGGCTGCTACATGGTCTTCTATGCATATTTTTACCAAACACTATGCTATCACCACAAGTACAGCAAACTTCAGGAAGGCAGTTCTGCAAGTCAATGTTTAAGTAGACTCCAAGCCCCACCACCTAACTGAACTGTTTCTGAGTCACCTGAGTGGAATACATGCCTGCAACCACTTGAAGGAGAAAAGACGGTTCCTCACCTGTTCTGTAACGGTTGTTCTTCGAGATGTGGGTGCAGGCATGTATTCCACGGCCGGTCTCCAGCTCTCCGCATCAGAGTCTCCAGCCTTGGATTGCAGTGTGAATGAACAGATAGGAGTTGAGGGGTGGGTTACTAGGGCTAGAGGGCATGAGCACTACCACAATGAGTGCTGCTAAGCCAGGTTCTCTGGTTTCAGTGTGCAGGATGTGTGCATGCCTGAGTGGACTACACATCCACATGCACATCTCAAAGAACAGCAGTTACAATAGAGGTAAGGAATGGTCTTTACCTTGTCTCAATTTTCCAATATACTCTTCTGAGAAACCCTTTGCCGGGAGTGATTCAATCTTGGACTTCTGCTTTCTATATCTGCTGTTCTGTCTGTCATCTGGTTAATAGATCTATTTTAAAACAAGAGGTGTTCTCAGGGAAGCGTACCCTATCTTTCACATCATCCATTTCTTATTCATTTTTTGAAAACTAAGTTTTTTCAGTTTCAGATTAGTCACTTTTTTTGTCTTTGAGTGTAAAACGTCCATTGGATTTCTGATTCCCTTCATATAAGCCCTTGAATTTCCATTAAACTAATCCGCTTCCACTGCTTTGGTTTACTCTTCCTGGGCAGTAAGCTCAGATTTTCCAGCTCATTTCTTTAGGAACTTTCGCTCAGCCAAATATGCATCATCTTAGTATATTTGCCACTTTTTCCCTGAAGAAAAACGCATCACGTGTCTTGAAATGAGTGAGAGAAGAGCTCAATAAAATATGAATGTAGTACATAACTCTTGAGTTCATCTTTTAGGCTGCTGCCCTCTTCAGGCATATTATTTTGAGTATTTAGTGGGTTAAACCCTTAGAATTTCTGTATTAATTTTTTTTGATCTTGTGCTTGCAAGCAAAAGACCAAAAAAATGTTATATGCCTTCTAAGCAGTGGCTAAATAGATAATTACTGCTTTTGTGGTTCATAAAACTTTTATAGTTTTTTACATTTTTTTTCCTGGATTTACTTTCACAATTAAAGATCTGTTACCCTAAAAGAAACAGCTAGAGAAGACACTTACTAAGATTATTTATGATATGACAGCTACAATATTATATGTCTAGCTTCAGCTTGTGTTAATCAACTTCTGTTTGTAGCCTTATAGACATAGAGGGTACAGTAGTAAACATTTCAGGTTCCATTTCAGGTTGTTCCTTGTTGTTTGGGATTGTTTTTGTGACTGTTTAAATTGCTTTTCTGCAATTATTTCTACAATTATCCTCTTAACTCATTTTATCCTTTTATGTTAGCTATTCTTATTGCAGTCAGTATTGTCTTAATCTTGTATTACTCTTATCTTCCATTGCAGACTCTTGGCTTTTCTGGAGATAAAATACTTTATTTTCTTGTATTTTTTTCCCTTCACTTACTCCATCCTGCTGTCTTGCAACTTAGATATTATCAGATACTACTGTTTTCTTTTTTTCCTGCATACATCCTTGAAGTATTCTATACATGCTGTTAAATCTGTTCTATTGTATATCCTAGTTTAGCTCCATGATGTTGCTCTTGAGCTGAAGTTGTGTTGAATGTTATATTCTGTTGCTCAAATATTTGGCAAAGTGTATTTATGCTTCCTAAAATCTAGATCAGTTGAATCTTTGATTACTATATTTAGTACTTTCCATTTCATTGACTTACTGAGATTAATTTTTCCTAAGTTAATATCTTAACTTTTTTCTTTTATATTGAATTAGTTATGACCAGTCTTTGAGTCATGTATGCTGTAAAACCTATTACTAGCCACCAAAAGGACTGCTTATTATACTGCTTTTTAAAACAGGTAGCCACATAACATCATGGAATTCTAACGTGATAGAGCTCTGGAAAGGACTAAGGTTTTACTGACCTTCAGGGCAGATGATCTTAATTAGCATGAAATTATTAGCAGAGGTTTTAATGTTAAACTTATCTCCAGATCACACTGTAGGTACTTGTTTTGCTATATTAGCATTTTAAACATTTAGTAAGATGTTCCAATTATCCTATTTTGACTTGAAACCAGTTTTGCTGAAGAACTTGAAGAAAATGTTTAACATGCACATGAGATCCCATTATTAGTTCCCTGTATTGTGTATCAATAGTAGTGTAAAATTTATCAGTAATTTGCATGTGTTTTCTTCTTCTTTGTGTTTAAAACCAAATAATCTTGCTCAAATAGATAATGTTTAAAAACAGCAGACGATTTAGTTCAGTAATATAAATCTCATTTATTTTCAAATATGTAAACTTGATACTTGCTGGTTGGATTTGTTGAGTGGTATTCACATTTTATAGCACAGCCTACTTAATTGGTTTCATTTTGAAAAGGAAAGCACAAATCATTTGCTATTGGCCAGGGGTTCTCAAAGGTCATTGCACCGCAACCCCCTTCTGACAACAAAAATTACTTCATGATCTCAGGAGGGGGGACCAAAGCCTGAGCCCACCCGAAACCCGGGGGGGGGGGGCGGCAAAGCCCAAGCTTCCCCCGGGCAGGGAAGGGGTCAAAGCTGAAACCCAAAGGCTTCAGCCTAGCCAGGGGGCCTGTAACCTGAGCCCCACCACCCAAAAGGGCTGAATCCCTTCGGCTTGGGCTTTGGCCCCGAGCCCCTGCAGGTCTAAGCCAGCCCTGGCGACCCCATTAAAATGGGGTCACGACCCACAGTTTGAGAACCACTGCTGTAGGCAATTTTGGACTTGTCATATCTCAGATAGCCTTCTTTCAAGGTTTATGTTTTAGTGTTTCAACTAGCGCTTTAGAAGTCTTTATATAGATGTTCTGCTTTCTGGATATAACAGTTTTTCTAAGAGTCTTTTAAATAAGTGATTGAAAATGGATTTCTTTGCTGGTGACACCTGGATGGTGGGGAACGTTTAGTTATTACAATACACAGATTCTGTCTTTGCCCTGGACTCCAGAGGAAGAAAGACAAAACACCAGGAATGACGTTTAACTAAGCTGCAGCTTTATTAAGTAACACATCTGGGGACTATCTATCAATAAATCATCCAGAGCAGGTCATCCTTTCTATTGTAATCCGTTCTACCTGGTAGGGGTTGCCATCTCCTCCTCACCCCATAAACCTGATTCCAGCACTGTTGCTGAGACCCCACTTTTCTCTCTTGTCTGAAAGTTAAGGAGTGGGGAAGAGGTGGTTTTCTCCATGCTGTACCAGTCATTAGGAACACCAAACCCATACCCCTATTTTTAAGGAGTTGCCTTCTCCTAATCCAGTTCCAGTGTATCAAGGAATCATATTCACTATTGAATGACTATGTCCACTGAGCGGTGCCAACAATTTTTATTCCTGCTGAAAGACTCTTCTTTTAGTCTTGACACTTCTTCAAGGTATTGTGGGGCAGGCTAATTTAAGTCCCTAAGTCAAGGTCAGACCACTGGACCCTTTCATGCCGGTTGCTTTTCATGTGTATTGAAAAGCAACTGGCCTATAAACTACTACTACTAATGAAATGTACTATATTAAGTTGAGGGAAAGTGTCAGAAACCAGAGATCCATGATAGGCTTAGCTTTATAGAATGGCATGATTAATAGCATAAAACTAAATAGCTAGTTCATCTATAATAAATTGAGTGGTATTTGAAACACTAATGAGAATAAAGAAACAACACGAGTCTTAAAGAAGTATTGGCAGAATTGTGTATTCAACCTGCATGTGTTGAATGTGGAAAAGGAAGTAGTGCTAGTAGAGGACAGCAAATTAGGTATGATATTACATTTCAATATGGTTGCAAAAGAGAAATTTTGATTGGCATACTGAAATGTGCTGCTTCACAAATAAAGCATAGTCCTTTGCACAGTACTGAAGATAATGTACCTCAGACTTGAACCTAGATCGGAAACAGAAATTGGAGCTTTAATTCAAATGATCTGTCAGGTACTTCCTGCATTACTGTTAAACATAGATGACAGCTGACCTGAAAGAAAAGATAAAGATTAAGAAGAATATTAATGTACTGAAATGTCTGACATAAATACAAGAAATTTAGATTCTGAGGAAGAAATAATTGAAGTGTTCACTAAATGATAGTGATTAACACCACTTTGTGACAAAGTGTTAAATAACTTTATAGATAACTCAAAGATAGGCATAGTGCAAACCCCTTATGTAGAAATGTTCTAAGTGTTAGGCACATGGTTAGAGATAAAAACTATAAATGTCTACATATAAATGAGAGCTGCTTGAAAGCAAAAATGTGTCAACTTGAATATCTGACAGGGCAAGAGGATCTTGATGTTACAGATATCACTGAAACATGGTGGAATGACAAATATCAATGGGATACTCTAATACCTGGCTGAAGAAATGACATATTAAGTCAGAAATAATAGGGAGTAGTATTATAGCCTAAAGATTCTATGGAATCTATTAGATAAAAATTCTACATAGTGAGGTCCAGACAGCTGAATTGGTATGGATTGCAAACTATAAGAATGCATTGTCCAGCTATACCGAAGGAGGACAGGACATATTTGATATGGTTTTAATCAGGCTGCAACTTTATTATTAGATGTCTGGGACTACCTGGCAGATTAGGACCATAACAGTCCCCCTTTTCCCCCCTCCTTGTAGGAGGGTTAAGGTGGGCCATAAGAAAGGGGAGTTGGCTCCCTGCTGTACCAGTCATAGGAGCCCAGAAACCCACCCTGTTCTGCTCCTTTAACCAACACCTCCTTTTTAAGTCCTTTACCAAGCCATTTATTCGGTCATTGTATACCTTTGATATGGAGTATCTGCACTGGACATCCACCCCACATTTAGATAAGGAATTATGACATTGTAGCCTAACTCCCTTCCCTACTCACCATAACAAAGCCCTCCTTGAACCTGCTGTGGGGCAGGCGAAACACCCCTTACCTTCCCCCCACACACACACTCCACCTAGGCCAATGAGGCAGAGGGGAAAATTATTTCCCAGACCCCTAGAAAGGAGTGGCTAGCATGATGTCCACAGCATGTCCTGCCCAAACTTCTCCCCCCCACACTTCCCGCAGCAAGCTGGACAACTCCCCCCCCCCCCCCCACCCGATTAAAGGTGTGGTGTGGTCAAACATACTAGTAGACTTATGCTGTTGTACTGCAGGTCAGTAAAATATATATTGAGTGCACAATGTTGAGAGAAATCAAAGAGTCAACAAAGTGTCATAAAACAGAAATAATTGGGGACTTGAGCTCCCCACAGATGATTTGAAATTTGTCTCAATGTGATATGGTTTAAAGAAGCAATTTCTTGACACTTTCATTACTACTTGGGACTGCTTATTCTAAATCATACAAGAGGAGAAGCTGTTCTCATCTTACTCCTAAATAACATTCAGAATTTAGTCCAAGAAGTATCTCTAGTTGGGCTACGAAGTATTAGTCACCACAATATATAATTAATTTCAACATTCTTAAGAGATGAAAGGTACCAAAACCTAGCATGGTAACACAAAACTTCAGAAGAGGGGCCTTAAAAAGAACCCCCAAAAACAAAAAGAGGAAGCTTGTCAAAAGCAAAGAAATTAAAATTTTAATATTTGACATAGTTGATACTTTTAAAGATAAAACTGGCCTTAAAGTACAACTACACTGCACATTTATTTCGGCAATGTGTAGTGTACATATACATGTAGTCATTCTAGCATGTATGTAAATAGTAGGGCTGTCAATTAATCGCCGTTAACTCATGTGATTAACTCAAAAATTAATTGCTATTAATCGCAGTTTTAATCGCACTGTTAAACAATAGAATACCAATTGAAATGTATTAAATATGTTAGATGTTTTTCTACATTTTCATATATATTGTATTCTGCGTTGTAATTAAAATCAGTGTATATTTTTATTACAAATATTTGTACTGTAAAAGTGATAAAGGAAATAGTATTTTTCAATTCACCTCATACAAATACTATAGTGCAATCTTTTTGTCGTGAAAGTGCAACTTACCAATGTAGATTTTTTTGTTGTTGTTCCATAACCGCACTCAAAAACAAAACAATGTAAAACTTCAGACCCTACAGGTCCACTCAGTCCTACTTCTTGTTCAGTCAATCGCTAAGACAAACAAGTTTGTTTACATTTACAGGAGATAATGCTGCGCTCTTTTGTAGTCGGCATTGCAAGGTATTTACGTGCCAGATATGCTAAACATTCATATACCCCTTCATGCTTCGGCCACCATTCCAGAGGACATGCTTCCACGCTGATGACGCTCTTTAAAAAAAAATGTTTTAATTAAATTTGTGACTGAACTCCTTGGGGGAGAATTGTATGTCCCCTTCTCTGTTTTACCCACCTTCTGCCATATATTTTATGTTATAACAGTCCCGGATGATGACCCAGCGCATATTGTTCATTTTAAGATCACTTTCACTGCAGTTTTGACAAAACACAAAGAAGGTATCAATGCGAAATTTCTAAAGATAGCTACAGCACTCGACCCAAGCTTTAAGAATCTGAAGTGCCTTCCAAAATCTGAGAGGGATGAGGTGTGGAGCATGCTTTCAGAAGTCTTAAAAGAGCAACACTCCAATGCGGAAATTACAGGACCCGAACCACCAAAAAAGAAAATCAACCTTCTGCTGGTGGCATCTGACTCAGATAACTTAAATCTGTCACAACGTGTTCATTTTAATTATTAATTTGCCTGAGGCGTTAGGTGATTAGGCTGAGGCCGCAGGATTGTTAGGGGAGGAAATGAAGGAGCACACCAAGTGATTAAATTTTAAAGCTTTATTGATAAAATAACAGCGGTGAGTGCGGGGTGCTTTCCACATTATTTAAAGGAAGGAAGAAAGCGTTAGTGCCCCGAGCCCTAACCCACTTTCATACTCTCACACGCACAACCCAAAGCTGGCCAAGCCTGGGTGTAACGTAAGAAGAAGAGGGGAAAGGGTAGACGAGAGTTCTGTCCTGTGCACAGGCCGTCTAGGGTTTGCTGTTGATTTTTAACTTGCTTTAGCTTTTGGGAGGGTTTTTAAGCCCTGGGTTCTTCCGGGGGTGCTTTTGTTTAGGGACCTTTGTTTTTTGTGCTTTTGTACCAGTCTGAACCGGCCTTCTGTAGTTTTTTTAAAGTTTTTAAAACACACCAGCTTTAGGGTTGCGAGGCTGTTGTTACTTAACTTGCTGGCCTTTGTGATTTTTTTTGTTTTGTTTTGCACCCTTCCCCTCTCCCCCCCCCCCCCTCCGGTCTGTTTGTTTTTCTTTTTTACAGGCTTTTTGGCTGTTTGGCAGCCGGGAGCTTGTTTGTGTGTGCGTTGGCCTTGAGTGGCAGTTTTGCTTCTTATTTTTGAGCCTAGCTGAATTGTTGAGTTAACCCGTTTCTTTTTTTTCTTTCTTTCCCTCCCCGCTTTGGCCTTTTGCAGCCTGCAAAGGAATTTTTTACTTTACACTTACACCTTTAACCCTTTAAAAAAAATTTAGTGTGTTTACAAGCATTAGCAATATACAATGCTGGTGCCTACCCAGGGGACCCCATGGAGGGCAATTTTACTGTGACTGTGATATTTCCCCCCTTGACCCTGAATCAACATTAGGTTTCCACCAGTCCTCCGACACTGTGGCCAGTGTTAGCATTGGCCTCCTACAAAAACAGTAATATAGCAAGAATAAACTTATTAGGGCAACAATCTGTGCATATACAAGCCAGTTGTGGCTTTTGGCTTTATTAGTAACTTAGCATAACACATTTTTTTGTTGACAAAAATGCCCCATCCGGAGGGCTGTGGCAAAGGCAGCTTTTTAAAAATTGAATGTGTGCTGCAACACTGTAAAGGAGGAGGCATCTGTTTGAAATATGGCGAGTTGCTTTTGGACGTGCGTTAATGGGAGAAACACATTGGGCGTAATTTATGCAAAATTAAACACAATACAGTTAGAAATATTAATTATACTTTGCATAACCATGGGCTAATGCACCGAAAAATTTTGTGCTTGAGAGTGTAACAGCAAATTCAGGGGCCGCACTGCTCTGGACTGTTGTCGAGCCGAACCTGTCATCAGCATGGACGAATGTCCCCTGGAATGTTGGTTGAAGCATGAAGGGACCTATTAATCTTCAGCGCATCTGGCACATAAATATCTTGCGACACCGTTTTCACTTTCAGGTGACGTAAACAAGAACCGGGCAGTATCATCTCCTGCAAATGTAAACAAACTTGTTTGTCTGAGCGAGTGGCTTAACAAGAAGTAAGACTGAGTGGACTTGCAGACTCTAAAATTTTACATAGTTTTATTTTTGAATGCAGTTTTTTTGGTACATAATTCTACATTTTTAAGTTAAACTTTCATGATAAAGAGATTGCATTACAGTACTTGAATTAGGTGAATTGAAAAATACTATTTCTCTTGTTTTTTTACAGTGCAAATACTTGTAGTCAAAAATTAGTATAAAGTGAGCACTGTACACATTTATTCTGTGTTGTAATTGAAATCAATATATTTGAAAATGTAGAAAACATCCACAAATATTTAAAAGGTTTTTCTATTATTATTTAACAGTGCGATTCATCATGCGATTAATTTTTTTCATCGCTTGACAGCCCTAGTGAATAGCAATGTAGCCAGTGAGGCACGGTTAGATGAGTAAAGACAATGCCAGAAAGGTATGGGTATGTATGCAATTATGTACCCTACATAGCTCTTGACTCACCCAAGTTGTGTCTCCCACTGTCTCCCCACTGCTGGAGCCTTTCCAGGCTGCAGGAAAAGTCGTGAATTTTTGCTAACGAGGAAGATGCACTATATCTGTACACATTTATTCAAGCAATTATATAGTTTGACATACATGTATTCAGATTCTTATTTTTTATGTTTTTTATTGTGTTAGAAAATGGTGAATGACACATTTCTTATTCATTAGATGGTTAAGTTTTTATTTGGGAATTGTATGAAGCTGCATTTGGATGGAAACTGGAATTCAATTAAAATGCACCAAGACAGTATTTAAACATTGTATTTATAAGTTAAATACCTTAAATTTCTAGGATAAAAGAAGTTTATTAAAATATGCTTTGCATTTAAAACTAATTGATTTATCTAACACAGGAAGTATTCATTGTAGTTAGTGAACTGAACTGATTGGTTTCTGGTCACTGAGTCTTTTAAGATTTAGGAATTGGTAGATTTCATCCTCTCTCAGCCCATTTTTCTTACTTTAACAACTCCCAACCAGTTTCTAAATTTGAAATGAACTACTTGAATAAACTGAAATGAAAATATTTGAAGAGTCATAGATTGCAAAGCCAGAAGGGATCATTCCGACATCCTGTATAATAGAGGCCATAGAACGTCCCCAAAATAATTTCTAGAGCATGGATCTTAGAAAAACACCCAACCTTGATTAAAAATTGCCAGTGATGGAGAATCCACCATAACACTTGGTAAATTGTTCCAATGGTTAATTACCCTCCCTGTTCAAAATGTACACCTTATTTCCAGTCTGAATTTTTCTAGCTTCAACTTCCAGCCACAGGCTCACGTTATACCTCTTTCTGCCAGATTGAAAAATCCATTTTCAAATATTTGTCCCCATGTTTAACCTTCTCTTTGTTAAACTAAGTAGATTGAGTTCCTTGAGTCTATTACTATAAGGCATGTGTTCTAATCCTGTAATCATTTGTGTGGCTCTTCTCTGAACACTCTCCAATTTATCAACATCCTTCTTGAATTGTGGGCACAAGAACTGGACACCATATTCCAGTAGCTGTCATACCAGTGTCAAATACAGAGGTAAAATAACCTTGGATAAGCTGTATGTAATAATTTGGGAAGTCTATGCTATTGTTTTGCTATTGGACAGGGTAGTAAGAGAAGGTATTATCAATCTCCGTGCCAACCATTATATTTAGGCTTCAGCCAAATAGCTGATACAGGATGGGTCAAATCATTCCCAAGTTGAGACAATAGCTCTGCTGCCATATTAAGTTAGCTTGCTCAAATTATTAGTGGCTAGGTAATAGCCCATCTCTTCCCACCTAACAGCGTTACAATGAAATATTCCAATACAATTCAGGATGACACAGCTTGTTACATTTACTATTCCAATGACAAATTGAGGTAAAAATAACATGTTTTATCAGGATTAAACACACTATTCCTAACCCATGAAATATATGCATGTGTAATCGTTTAGACAGCAAGGTGATTAATTTTAGGGCTGTTTTAGGTATTTATGGAATGTTTCTGTAGCGTCATTCTCAAATTCTGTGGTTCTCTGTATACATACTCCTCCACATGCATTCACTCACTCACTACCAGTCATCTACTGGAGCTAAAAACAAGCACAAGACTGCTGAGGTAGAGGCATCCATCCAGTAATAAAGACTGGGAAACAAAGCAAACCCCAGAAGTTTCTTTCTCATGTAGATTAGTTGTTGCAACTTTTGGGTTTTAATTCAGCTTCAGGAAGCTGGTATGTGGTTGAAAAGATTAGCAAGCACTCTTATTGCTCCAATGTTTAACTTGCAGATTGGCTAGAGGTTACTTGTTGGCAGATGTTGAATCTTAGGTGTTGCTCGTTGCTGGATTCCTGGCCAGAGAGGAGGTGGGGGAAGCACAGCTCTGTTGGTCAGGAATGGTAGCATTGTACTGACAGAGGCCAGCAAGCCATTATACACAAGCAAGCCATTGTTTGAAGCCAGCAGTAAGGCTTCTTTCTTTTTGTTCAGTTTTTGAAGATAGTAGCCTGGCTGGTTTCCCCCCTTTGGAACTCCTCTTAATAGCTTCTTGACAGATCAGAATAGGAAACACTGCCATCACAAAATGGAGTATGATTAGGTCACCTTTATGCATACTTCCTCTGGAAAAAGGCTAATGTAGTGCCCATCTTTAAAAAAGGGAAGGAGGAGGATCCGGGGAACTACAGGCCAGTCAGCCTTATCTCAGTCCCTGGAAAAATCATGGAGCAGGTCCTCAAGGAATCAATTCTGAAGCACTTCTAGGAGAGGAAAGTGATCAGGAACGGTCAGCATGGATTCACCAAGGGCAAGTCATGCCTGACTAACCTAATTGCCTTCTATGAGGAGATAACTGGGTCTATGGATGAGGGGAAAGCAGTGGATGTGTTATTCCTTGACTTAAGCAAACCTTTTGATACGGTCTCCCACAGTATTCTTGCCAGCAAGTTAAAGAAGTATGGGCTGGATGAATGGACTATAAGGTGGATAGAAAGCTGGCTAGATTGTCGGGCTCAACGGGTAGTGATCAACGGCTCCATGTCTAGTTGGCAGCCGGTTTCAAGCGGAGTGCCCCAAGGGTTGGTCCTGGGGCCGGTTTTGTTCAATATCTTCATTAATGATCTGGAGGATGGCGTGGACTGCACTCTCAGCAAGTTTGCAGATGACACTAAACTGGGAGGAGTGGTAGATACACTGGAGGGTAGGGATAGGATACAGAGGGACCTAGACAAATTAGAGGATTGGGCCAAAATAAATCTGATGAGGTTCAACAAGGACAAGTGCAGAGTCCTGCACTTAGGACGGAAGAATCCCATTCACTGTTACAGACTAGGGACCGAATGGCAGCAGTTCTGCAGAAAAGGACCTAGGGGTTACAGTGGACAAGAAGCTGGATATGAGTCAACAGCGTGCCCTTGTTGCCAAGAAGGCTAACGGCATTTTGGGCTGTATAAGTAGGGGCATTGCCAGCAGATCGAGGGACGTGATCGTTCCCCTCTATTCGACATTGGTGAGGCCTCACCTGGAGTACTGTGTCCAGTTTGGGGCCCCACACAAAAAAAGAAGGATGTGGAAAAATTGGAAAGAGTCCAGCGGAGGGCAACAAAAATGATTAGGGGGCTGGAGCACATGACTTATGAGGAGAGGCTGAGGAAACTGGGATTGTTTAGTCTGCAGAAGAGAAGAATGAGCGGGGATTTGATAGCTGCTCAACTACCTGAAAGGGGGTTCCAAAGAGGATGGCTCTAGACTGTTCTCAGTGGTACCAGCTGACAGAACAAGGAGTAATGGTCTCAAGTTGCAGTGCGGGAGGTTTAGGTTGGATATTAGGAAAAACTTTTTCACTAGGAGGGTGGTGAAGCACTGGAATGGGTTACCTAGGGAGGTGGTGGAATCTCCTTCCTTAGAGGTTTTTAAGGTCAGGCTTGACAAAGCCCTGGCTGGGATGATTTAGTTGGGGATTGGTCCTGCTTTGAGCAGGGGACTGGACTAGATGACCTCCTGAGGTCCCTTCCAACCCTGATATTCTATGATTCTATGATTCATTCCAGAGACTTTTGGCTTGGAAAATGCAGAGATTTAAAAATATACCCAGCTAGTCAGTTCCCTAAGTATTTTGAGACATTTAGAGGAATGGGTCAATCCACAGGCATTATCTCAACCATCCTTCAATTTAAAAATTGATCATCAAAATGTTGTAACTGAAATAATTGGACAACACGAATCATACATTCATTCATACATGGGCATAGGGAGATAGTTTGTTTTACAAACAGGTGGTTATAACTTCCCTAAATATTTTAGTACTCAGCAGCTCAACTTTGAACAGCATTTGTTAACACACAAAATCTAAGTTGAAAGGTTCTGACTTCAGAAACCATAATTTTTGTGTTCAGTTTTTATATGCAGGTCTAGCTGCCTTGCATGTAAAATTAGATAATAGTACTAGCCCTACCTCACATTGGTCTTGTAATGGGAAAAATACATTGAGGATTGTGCGGCCTTCAGCTACTATGGTAATGGTGGTCATATAAATACATAAAATAGATAGGAACTGTTTTTTTCAGAGCACATTTTTATAGCAATATATAAAATACTTATAGTCCATTTTATATATTACATAAAACATATTAAATGTATAACATGTTCCAAGTACCTGTTTATTTCAGTTCTAGTTGACACTGCTCAGTCCTTCTGCAGATCAGTCTTCATAGTCTCAAACTGGGCACCCAGAAAATGAGGAGCATGCATTAGTGGCCACCTCTTGAGGGGGAAAAAAAAATGTTGTGACAAGCCCAGCATTATAAAGGAATTCTGTGGCAGAGAGAGAAATATACAATCCAGTTCACCAGGTTGCCAATTCAGCTGCTTAAACCATGAGACCAAATTATTTCTTCTTGCAGATCCCTGGACTGATTCACTACATACTTTCCAACTTCTGCAACAAATGAGGCAGATGGTCGACAGTCCATTGCAGATTCATGCTATTATTCAGGATGTGCATAACCATATTGTTAAGGAAACTTTAAGTGGTCAATGAAGAAGAGGTTGCAGCTCCTTTAATAAAAAAATGTGATGTTTTTATACTGGAGAGATGTCCATGAGGGAGACCTAATTAGACTATGCTCCTCAAAATCCCCAAACAAATAAACAAAAAACACTTCTCGGTAGATGGATTTTTTTTAAAAGCATGTTTGCTTGAAATCTGATTTTTATTTAAATTAAATACAGGTTTATTTTTTAAAAATCTATTTAAAATGGAAATTGACAACCTATGTTAAGGCCTAAATTTATTGCAATATAATAAAATAATTTAAATTAAACATAAAAAGTAATATTTAGTACATTTTGCTGCCAAATTTTAAAGAAAGACCACTGAACTGGTGGAAATCAGTGGGCTAAGCACCTGGAATCAGTGTCTGTTGAAATGCTACACCAGCTTTTGACAACAGTAGCCTCTTCTGCAGGTGCAAAGAAAATATTTTCTTCATTTCTGTTTATTCACCTGGTTCCGTTCAATGACTAGGTCATTCAAAGTTAAGAAACCAGTTGGGAGTTGCAAAAGCAGAAAAGCTTGTTTTTCTCTTCCAACTTATGAATGAAAAACCGGTGTGAGAGGATGAGATCTGCTAGTTCTAAAATCTTTCAGAACTTGGTGACTGGAAACAGTTCAGTTGACTAAATTACAGATAATACTTCTCTTGTTTACTAAAAAATTGGTTAGTTTTCAATGCAGAACATTTTTGAAGAATGTTTCTTGGGTATCCAACACATTTAAGGTAGTTTTATTTAATAAAAAATGCTGGTTTTGTGCATTTTAATTGATTTGAATTTCCTGCAAAATAGACCTTGACACAAATCACAAATTAATAGTCATCTAGTAAATAAGAAATGCATCATTCACCATTTTCTAACATAGTTGTAAAAAATTAAGTATCAGAATTAAGGTAAACTATATAATGCATGAATTGTAATGGGTACCAACCAGTGAGAATCAACCTTTCTTTAGGAGATTAACAAATGGAAAACACAATTAAAATTCATGATTTAAATCAGGGTTTCTTGCTGATTTAAATCAACCCTCCCTGCTTCTGGGCAGACTCTCTTTACCTACTTTCAGCCTGGAAGGAATTTTCTGATTAAATTTTAAGCTGCTCAAAAACAACGAATGGTAGGCTAATACAATTTCAATGGGATTTTAATTTTTAATATGAACATTATTATATGAGAGTTAATTTGTGCCTTTAAGGCATAGCCCACATTAAGTATGGTGGGGATTTGCACTGCCCCTCCTCCTCCTGACTATATTTGGTATGTCTCATATGCCAGGGATCATAGAGAGGGGTCTTGCAGACCAGCTAGACACAGTCTGGCTATGGGATAGTGTATAGGCACACAGATACCGTAACGAATACGCAGCTATATATTACAAAGCTGCATTTTAAAAAAAAAATGAAAATAAATACTTTGCACCTGTGTAATCATATCACTTAATTTCGCCACTTGGTGATTGTGTAAACTATAGCATTGTAATCTGTTCTTCTGTCTGTGCCCTCACCAAATAAACCATACGAAGACTGTACAAACTGATGAATATTTTGGAGGCTGGGTGTTGATGGGGAGATGATGAAAGAGAGTAGTGTGACATTCTTTGTTAACTGCTGAGGAAACTTGTACCTTGCATGTATATCAAGTCACTATTTTAACAGGAGAAAGAGATTATGGAGTGAAACTGCAGATTTATGCATTCTAACTACATACCTACTTTTGCAGGAAATATCCAAAGTAAATGTGGGGTGCAGTTTGCTTAATGCTCAATAAGTTTTTAGATATGAGATTAAGTACTCCGTGGTTCCTAAAACAGTTTGTTCTCTCTGTTTATTACTTTTGTTTATTAGGAGATGGAATGGAGAAGCATGGAGCTTGTCGTCAGAACTAATCAGTGAATAGACATTGTAGCGAAGATGAAATGCATTGCAGAGCTAGCACAATTGGAGGTTACCTAGCAATCTTCTTACCCCTTCACAGCTTGTTCAGTGAAGGATGTTGCTTCTGAGGAGCAGAATTAAGGAGTTCTGGACAAATCAGAGGATTTGACTGGAGTGATTGTAAGATTGGGGTTAGGCATGGCGAAGACTAGCTTGTCCTGAAAATTTCATTTTAATGTCTGGGAAACAGACTTAAAATTACAGTTTTTATAGTAATTAGTAGGTAAGCATACAAAATCAGAACCAAGTGTACAGTGTCCAAAACATGCTTGTACTATGAAAAATGCATTTGAACAATTTATTACAATGTACCCTAACAGCATAAGTGGCTGCATTTCTGATGGGTTGTTTTTGCCCCTGACATTAGGAACTCTATTGTAGAACTGTTTAATCTGTTGGGAGTCTGCTAGTTTTTAATGCCAATTTAAGGAACTGCATTGTATTGCATCAGCCTTAATTCTGCTGTACTTAAGTGCTCATTAATGTATTCACAATTCATCTTTTCAATGTCTTTTCAATGATGCTTAAATCATACACACTTTAAGAGGTGTGGCCTTTGGCATAAACATAGGTATTATATGGGAGGAATTAAAGTACATGTCTTGGGAGTGTGCCTATTGAATAATCTTTCTAGATCTGCCTCTGTGGTAAGGATGTTTCCTATTGATATTCGATTACTGCACAGATAGACACCATAGAATAAATTAGGCGTAATAAAACTACTAGAGAAAAAAGACTTTGAAATTAAGTGGGTCATTCTTTTGATTTACATAAGAAGTGGGGGAATGAGTCACCTGTTATATATATAAACACACATAATCCAATCTTATAGGCATTGAAGCTAGTGGACATTTTGTTTGTACAACTGTTGCAGAATTGAGCCTTTAAATTGGTAGCTTAAATCTTTAATCAGAAACTCTGGTTATTTTTTTGCCATTTTTGATGGATTTTTAACAGAACTATGTTAATTTTAGTAGCAGTTAAAACGTTAATAAAACTAACCATTTCAGATCCAAGACCACATTTAACCATATTATTCAATCCATAAAACAAATACATATTTTGTGACATATTTTGTAATATGTATTGCTATATTTAGGAAATTTTATAGTATTTTTAAAAATTTTATTTAATAAATAAGCCAGAAATTGTTCCCCACAAACAGTCAAGTTATTTAAAAATAAAGAAGAAATGTCAAAATAACTTAAAGCTGATTTTTTTTTTTTTTTTTTTTTTGAATGAGAGACAGGGATAGTGATGTCTTAGGAAGAGAGTATTGGGGATAATGGTTGAAATTCTTTCATACTGTCCTAAAGGGAGATTAACCAAGATGTGATGCCTATATTGGTTTTTAAAAGTAATTTGAGGAGACCTTGTGCAAGTGCCTCTGTTTGGAAAGAAGGGGGAGGGAGGGGAAACCCTGACAGGTTCCTTGAATTTCAATTGCTCTTAAATATCCTTGCTTCTGGTAACTTGCTTTATTAGAAGAAGTCAGATAACTTTGTAGTGGAAGGAGATATAAAGCTACAAATATAATGTGTAAGAAATGTTAAATCACTTTTATTTTTCTCATAAATTAATGAAGTTAAAATTCCCTTTTTGAGAAAGGAAAAACAAAATATTCAAGTTTGAATGGGAGGTTCTGATGGTAGTGTTGGCAGTGGTGAAGTATATGTGCAATTGCAGTAGTTTTATCACAGAGATTTTATTTTGCCTAAGGCCATACAAACACAATTGAATTAAAACTATGATACCTAAAACTTAATATCCTTGTTAAAATGCCATAACATGGAACAATTGATATGAATGAAAGTACAGAACAATAAATACCAAAAAAATTTAAAAAAATACACGCAATGGCTAACACACATCTTAATTAAAACTTCCTCCAAGCATATAAATAGAAATAACTTTATCTACACAATATATTTATTAAACTATTGAGTATGAAATAGTAGTTGGCACCACACACTATTTATGCTGGAAACAACGAGTCATGGTAATATCTTAACACAATTACCGCAGCAGACATTTCCTAGAATCTTTAGTTTTTCATGCATGTAATGTGTGGCATTGCTTTACTATAGTGAGAGAAAGACCTGATTTAGGGGCATGAGCAGAGGATTGTAAAACAATGGAGTTCTAATCCTGGTTCGTGCACTGCCACTTGCAGAAAGGGAGTATACTTACGTATATCACAGGAGTGTTTAAAATGCAAAAATTGAGTCACTAAAAATGCAGAAAAGGCAGAAGTGTTCACCAAATATTTCTGTGCTGTATTTGCTGAAAAACGGATGATATAGTCTCATCATATGGTTATGATAACTCTTTCCATTCCATTGATATCTCTAGAGGATGTTAGAAGCTACCAATGTTAGACAATTTTAAATCAGCATGTCCAGATAACTTGCATTCAGGAGTTTTAACGAGCTGTCTGAGGCGCTCGCTGGACTGCTAATGTTGATTTTCAATAAGTCTTAGTGCACTGGGAAAGTTCCAAAAGACTGGAAGAAAGCTTATGTTGTGTCAATTTTTTAAAATGGTAAATAAGATGACTCAGGAAATGATAGGCCTGTCAGCCTGACATCCCAGGCAAGATAATGGAGTGGCTGATATGGGATTAGATTAATAAAGAATTAAAGGAGGATAACATAATTAATGCAAATCAATATGGATTTATGGAAATAGATCCTGTCTAACTAAGTTGGTATCTTTTTTGATGAGATTAAAGGTTTGGTTGATAAAAGTAATAGGGTTAATGTAATATAGGTAGACTTCTGTAAGGTGTTTGACTTGGTACTGCATTTTGATTAAAAAAACTAGACCTATATAAAATTAACACAGCACACATTAAATGGATTAAAAAATGGCTAACGGATAGTTCTCAGAATGTAATTGTAAATGAGAAATAGTCAGCAAGGGGATGTGTTTTCAGCAGGGTCCCTCAGATATCAGTTCTTGGCCCTATACTATTTAACATCTTTATCAATGACCTGGAAGATAATGCAAAATCATCACTGACAAATTTTGCAGATGATACAAAAATTGGGGGAGTGGTAAATAACAAAGAGGACAGGTCACTGATTCACAGAGATTTAGATTGCTTTGTAAACAGGTTGAAGATAATAAATATGCATTTTACTATGGCTAAATGCAAATGTATACAGCTCGGAACAAAGTAGAATGTGGGCCATACTTACAAGATTGCGGGGATTCTATTCTAGGAAGCAGTGATGCTGAAAAAGATTTGGCAGTTGTGGTGAATAATCACCTGAACATGAGCGTCTTGTGTGATGATGTGGCCAAAAGAGCTAATGCAATGCTGGGATATGTAAACAAGGTAATCTTGAGTAGAAGTAGAGAGATTACACTGCTCTACAGCCAAAATGCTTCTGAAATAAATGTAGTCAAACTTTACTAATTCTGGGTCACTGAGAACAAAAATGATGCTTAAAATTGTTGATTGGCTCTAGTTTTCAAGATATGCTATTGGGTCAGTATATATGACCCTTGACTTGGGAATGGCGGAGGATAAGTGAATTATAAAGGGAAGGGATCTCAATTTAAACCAGAAATGACTAAAATACATCTTTGACTGGATCTATGAATAAATCTATGACTGGGTTTGGACAGTACTTGCTTTTTAGGCAAAACAATGAATGATGCAATCTGAAGCTGGTATTGCGTCATCCATGATATTAATTGCATTATGTTATTTCTAGAAGTCATGGATGATGCAATCATAACGAAGCTTACATCACTCTGCTGAACAAATTGCCCTATATCAGCTCTAGAAATCATACAGTGTTGTGCTCTCTTATTTGTCAGTGTTTGATTTTGCACAGGGACACATTTCTGTTTAGCCAAAGTGAGCAGAGATGCCTCGTACTTGTGTGAACAGTGCAGATAACTTCTGCTATGTTTGTGGTGAAGTGACTTTTGCATCACAAAAGCGCACTATAACCACTATGGTTAAGAAAGCCTATCACCTTTATTTTGGCTGCAAAATTGGAGATCAGGACAAGAGGGGGGCCCCACACATATGCTGCAACACTTGTGCAACAAATCTTTGCCAGTGGTTGAACAGGAAAAGGAAATCTATGCCCTTTGTAGTGGAAATGATTTGGAGAGAGCCAACAGATCATACCAGCAATTGCTACTTCTGCATGGTGCCTCCAGTTCGGAAAGGTGTGTCAAAGAAGAAAAAGTGGACTGTGCATTATCCAAACATTCCATCAGCTATACGCCCAGTACCCCACGGAGAAGGACTGCCGGTTCCTGATGCACCAGAATCATTCTCACTTGAGTCAGACAGGAAGAGATGAAACTTCTGGTCCTGAACCATCAATGTCACAGGACCCACATTTTCTCCCATCCTCCTCCTCCTCTGAACCACACCTCATAACATAAGGTGAACTGAATGACCTTGTCAGGGATTTGGAACTACCCAAGAGTAAGGCAGAGCTGTTGGGCTCCAGACTACAGCAGTGGAATCTCCTGGCAGGTGATCTTAGGGTTTCCATGTTCCGTGACCGTCAAAAGGATCTTGTCCCATTCTTCTTCATGGAAGGTGATCTTGTAGCCTGCAACAACATCGATGGTGTGATGGCAGCCCTCAACATCGTTCACGATCCAGATGAGTGGAGACTGTTCATTGATTCATCGAAGACGAGTCTTAAAGCTGTTGTACTGCATAATGGCAATGTTTTGCCATCAATTCCAGTTGGTCATGCAGTCCATATGAAGGAAACCTATGACAACATGAAACAACTTTTGAGGTGCATAAACTATGACCAACATCAGTGGCAGCTTTGTGGCGATTTGAAGGTTGTTGCTCTCTTGCTTGGTCTGCAGACTGGATACACAAAGTACTGCTGTTTTCTCTGCGAATGGGATAGTCGTGCAAGAGATTCCCACTACATCAAGAAAGATTGGCCACTCCGACAGTCATTGGAGCCTAGGAGGAAAAGTGTTCAGCATCCACTACTTGTTGAATCAAGGAAGATTTTGTTACCACCCTTACACATCAAGCTGGGTCTGATGAAGAACTTTGTCAAGGCCATTGACAAAACACAAGCAGCTTTCGAGTACCTCCGTGGAAAATTTCCAAGGTTAAGTGAAGCTAAGATAAAGGAAGGTGTCTTCGTTGGTCCTCAGGTTCGAGAACTTCTTTGAGATGATGCATTTGACCATGCACTGCGTGACAAGGAAAAGACGGCATGGAAAGCCTTCCAGTTAGTGGCAATAAATTTTCTCGGAAACAACAAGGCAGACAACTACAGGTTGTTGGTGGAAAACCTCCTCAAGGCATACAAAAGCCTTGGTTGCAACATGTCACTAAAGATGCATTTTCTGCACTCTCATCTAGATTTTTTTCCACCGAACTGCGGAGCAGTGAGCGACGAGCACGGCGAGCGATTTCACCAGGACATTGCAACAATGGAGAAACTCTATCAGGGCAAATGGAGCCCATCAATGCTTGCAGACTATTGCTGGACAGTGACAAGAGATGCTCCATTTAATGAATACAAGAGACAAGCCAAGAAGCGCCGAGTAGACACTGAATAGGACTAAACTATGTACAGAATAGGTTTTTGCCTTTTGTTTCATAATAAATTTTATTTATATAACCCTTTTGCTGATTTTTAAAGTGTTACATAAACAGGACAGGTGAAATATTATCATGTAAAGCAACCATAAACACATGAAAAGACCTAGGTTTACAATGTATGATTAAAACTCTACTATCTACACAATATACATAGACATAAAATGTAAAAACTTAAATATCTTAGAAACAGTAGCCAATCAGTTGTTTTAATTGTCATGTTTGAATTCAGCACATCAAAATACATAATAAATAGCACATTTTATCTCTGAAGCAGACGACGTCTCAAAAATTGTAGACCAGTGTTATTTTACCTCTTTCTCTGGCACTGCTGCAACTGCTGCTAGAATGCTGTGTCCAGTTCTGGTGTCCACAATTCAAGAAGGATGTTGTGAAACTGAAGAGGGACAAGGTGGGTGAAATAATCTTTTATGGCCCAACTTCTGTTGGTGAGAGAGACCAGCTTTCAAGCTACACAGAGCTCTTATATTCTGGGTCCGACACTGCTACAATACTGCCTACAAATTGGATACAGTTCAGAGAAGAACAACGGGAACAATTAGAACATTAAAAAACTTGCCATATAATGACAGACTCAAGGAGTTGAATTTGTTAAATTTAGCGAAGATTAATGGGTGACTTATTGGGGGGCAGCCTGGGCTTGGGTTCTCCTTCTTCCCCCATTCCTGCACCAGGAGGTGGCAGGGCTCCGGCTTTCAGCCCCGGGTGGCAGCAGCAGCGCAGAAGTAAGGGTGGCAATCGGGTGCTAAGTCTGCTGTGAAAAGTGTTACTGACAAATATCACTTTTCACATTGCCACCTTTATTTCTATGCTACTGCGGTGCAGCACTGCCTTCAGAGCTTGGTGGTGGTATATGTAGTTGTGTGTGGGAAGGGGGCCGTAACAGACACAAAGAAGAGGGATCCGATCAAATAAATTTGACAACCACTGGTCTAGACAATTGCCTTTAGATATTTTCATAAAATAATTTAAGTTTTCTGAGAATCTGAGGTTCATTAAGTAATTTTACATGCGTGGGTTCTACTGCATCTGGAGTTGTAACATCATTTAAAATGAATGGAGCTGACATATTGGTTTGTTAGTTCTGGTGATTTGATAGTACTCCATTCTATTGCTTCCTGAGTCAAGATGAATAATATAAAAATATGTGGCTAATTTAAATGGAATTTTTGTATTAAATCTTTCAGCTAAAAGGAAGACAGTTTATTTTGAAATCACTGGAAAATTTCTGATTTATCTAGGCTTACTCTAGGTTTGATAGAAAAGCTCCATTTAAACTTGCATTGTACTTCTAACACATCTGGTTGGAATCACAATTCAGTTAAAAAGTTTAATTGAAATGAACAGAAATTTTGTATCCTGTTTAGATTGTCAACAGAAGAATAGTTTATTCAAAATCTAAAAGAACACTAAAATAACCATTTATTAGAGCTCAAACCAATAAAAAATATCGTGATTCCTATTTAAGGATCAGAATCTTATCAGTGGAGCATCTCCCCTAATTTTGTGTGTGTGTGTGTGTGTGTGTGTGTGTAATGTTGTGACTGGATATTGAGCCAATGCTCAACTGAGAGTTTCAGTAGTTTGTATACGTTTGAAACAAAATCTTAAAATTATTTTGTGCAGTTGTTAGTGTTAGTTTGAAGCATCTTGTACTCCAGGCCAGCATAGATAATGACTTTAACTACCAGCAAGAGGGGCAGTAAAATTTGGAGAGTGGAAAAAATTGAATATAGAGAAGCTAGTCATTGTCATGAACACGAGCTGAGGGAAGCTGTTCCAAGCATAGGAGCTGGTGTGGAAGAAAGCATGAAAATTGCATTGGGAGGAGCAAACCAGTGGGGCAATTAGATATCATGAGTGGAGAGGAGTTTGGGGGAACATCATAAGTAGGGAGGGGGCAGAGTTATGCAGAAGCATGGACAGAAAGCTTTTACTTGATGCAGTGGACGAGAGGAAGGCAGGGTTTATGTTGTCAGATCAGGCAAACTGGATATCTTAGGGCATGGCTACACTTGCAGATGTAGAGCACTTTGAGTTAAGCCAGCCTTCGTAGAGCGCCGGAAGGAAATCGCTGCAGTCTGTCCACACTGACAGCTTCAAGCGCACTGGCATGGCCACATTTGCAGCACTTGCAGTGGCATTGGGAGTGGTGTATTATGGGCAGCTATCCCAGCATGCAAATGGCTGCAACGTTCTTTTCAAGTGTGTGGGTGGGTGGGTGGGTGGAGTGTGACAAGGAGTGTGTTGTGCGTATGTGTGTGTGGGGGGAGAGAGAGTGGGTTTTTGGGGGGCTGAGAGCACGTCAGCACGCTGTCTTGTAAGTTCAGACAGCAGCAGACCTCCCCCTCGCCCCTCTCTCTCTCACTCACACACAGCATTCCACACTAATGGTTCCTTTGTCTCGGAGCAGATAAGCAGCCCGCTGTCAGAAGCTGAGCTTTCAAAGGGCATATCCGCATTCCTACAGTGATTCAAAACAATGACAAGAGTGGCCACTTGACTTAAAGGGATTATGGAACGTTTCTGGAGGCTGATCAGAGCACAGTAATGCAACACCTCATCCACACTGACGCCCGGGCATTATAGCCAAGGTGCAGCAAACGTTATTTCTCTTGCCGTGGTGGAGTACCAGGATCTCTCTCTAGCTGCAGAGTCAGAGCGCTCTACGTGCTTTGCCAGTGTGGACGAGGTGTGAGCTAAGGTGCTCAGGGCTGCTTTAATGCACACTAACTTGCAAGTGTAGCCGAGGCCTTAGTGGCTAGGTTTTGTCTGGCTAGAAGGGGGGCAACGTAGATGTCAGGAAGCCCTTACTGGATGAGGTTACAAGTAATCAAAACTTGAGATATTAGGGGCTCGACTAGAATTTTACCTTGAATATCAGAGAGGAAATATTGGATTCCAGAAATATTAAACAGTAAGAAGCAACAGAATTTGGATATGACCCAGATGTGTGGGTTCAGAGAAAAGAAGGGTTTAAAGATGATCCCATATAGGGTGGAGAGTGGCCCATGGGACTGCTTCCAACCTGAGACCTAAACACAACTTATCTTGGGGTATGAGCCGCCTCCTGGGAGCCATAACTATTCTACCAAAGGGAGTTGGAGGGTGAAGCATCTAGCCCAGAGCCTTCATAGTCCCTACTGAAATATTTCTGGAACTTGACATTTCGGTGATTTATTCCTGGACATCTGCAATGACCTTTGTCAGAGTTCGGACTGGACAAGGACGAAGCAAACAGACCTTCAGGCACCATGTGAGTCAGGAATTGTTCTCTGTTGGACGTGCTTTGCCTAAGAGACTTTGCCAGCTGACTGTCTGTAAGACAGCTTTGTTCGGTGGTGGTGGTTGTGAATAGCAGGGCCAGGAAATTGGAGCAGAAAGGAAGGGAGAATAGATAAATCAGGATATGAGACATAATGGAAATATCTCCTTGGAGGTATCTCACTGACCTCAATGGGATTTGACCAGGCTGGAAAATTGCAACATAACTTTAAAATCCCTCATCCTGTACAGCATGAAGAAAGCAAAGTATTGTGTATACTATACAGCTGTTAGTGTTTTCTAAGGAGAATACTCTTTGTCTAATTATATTGCACCCATCACTGTGGTGTTTGTACATATACTGAATTATGTAAGCCAATTCTATATTTGTGTTCCATGTTTAAGATGTTTTCCAAATTACTTGGGTTTTTTGCAAGTTACATTAAGCATTGACAGAAACAAACATTTAAATATTTGTCCTGAAAAATGAATGCTGCTTTTTTATTGTATGTTGAGCTATACACACATATGTGAGCTGCTTTTTATTTCTTTGCAACTACTGTGTGTGCCCATCAGACCAAATCAATTCGCTACACCCAATATTTTGTTGTCATGGTATTTATCCAAAAGATTTTCTGTGAGGTATCATGTTAAAACTAATGACACACTGGTTGTTAATATCATTATAAAATGCATGTGTTAATGTTATATGTGAAGTTATCAGTTCCCTCTTTGTGATGTTACTACAATATGTTTAAAACCAGTCAGCCTAGCCTAGGTACAGGTGGTAAACAGGTCTGTCTTGGACAGTGGAATGTGGGTTCCCCCCAGCTTACAGATTAGCAGTAAACAAAGCCTTCAAGATAAGACAGCTAGGGTTTATCCTGATCCTGAACTTGAGACACAGAAAATTATCACGGCTCCTGCACCCCCAGAGACACCCAGGAGACTGAATCCCCAGGAGGCCTTCATGACTTGTAAGACAAGAACCAACCCTTTGGGGATATAAGGAACAGAGACACTCCATCTTTTACCTTTCACCTTTGGAGACAAAGGAACCAAGCAATTTGATTGCTGTGATGGATCCTGGCCAGTAAAAGTTGAAAAGGAGACTGTGAATGAGAGAACAAAGTCTGCATCTTGGTAGATTAAGTTTTAGTCTTTTAGATGCATATTTTGTTGTTGTTGTAACCATTCCTATATCCCTTTTACTTGGTATCACTTCATCCATGTTCTTTTGTTAATAAACTTGATTTACTTTCGTTATAAATCACCATTGTAAAGCATCAGTATAAGTTCAGTTAAGTGTGTGTGTGTCTAGAAAGCTAACAGGTTGGAGTGTTTACTGTCTTTTTAGAGGCAGCAAACTTAACACTTTCTCTATAAGGGTCCAGTGAGAGGCACTGGTCTATGAAAGCCACTTGTCTTGTTTTATATTGGACAGTCCTTTTTTTGTTTTGATTTGTCCCCCATCTGGTACTGGGACATGGTTTTGTCCAGTATCAGACAGCAGATGCCATTTTGAACAGTCTGCTGCTCCGCTCCCACTGGCGTGATCTGCGTGTATGGTAAGGCCAGTGGAGGGGGGGGCAGAATACTCTTCAAAATGGCGTCCCCTTTGCAGAGTGACCTCTTACTCACAGCATGTACGAGGTCATGCAGGTGGGGGCACGCCCACTCCGTTCCCAGAAGTGTAAGAATGTCTGGTATTTTGGGAACTTGAGTGGCCACCCTAGACTAGTCCCTGCAATAGGACAAGTTTGGGGCTGGAATGGTTATAAGGTCAGACTGGAAGGACCAGACTGGAATGAGTAATCAGCTTGGGTAAAGCTGGATGAAGCTTGAGGGCTTGCTGGCAGGATGTTGCGGTCAGAGCTCTGAACCCAGCTGCACGGTCACAAGGCTCCCAGGGACACCCAAGCTAGGTGGTGACCAAACCCCTTACTGGTCTGGGTAAACCCCCAAACTTCCCACTGGATCATAAACTTGGATTCGTTTTACAGGATTTAATGTACAAATTGACAAATTTGATATAGGACAAAACTGTATCTTTTATTGCTTATACATACTGGTTGTTATGATGGGGGAAAAACAGGTTTTATTAGCAACCACAAGCCGGGATTTCAATTGCAGTCCCTCTTTCATTCATCCGTTTTGCTATTAGTTATAGGAGATACATTGCTTTTTCAAGCCTGTCACACCAATAAATCACCCCAGATTATATGCATTTGTTCAGTATGAAAGTATAGCATGAATTTTAAAGGAAATTTTCTATTTTCTTTTCAATCAGATGAGCAATGTGAAGAGACTACAGACACGGCTCAGTGCTATTCTCTTTAAGCTTCAGTTTGAGGAACAGGTGAACAACATCAAACCTGACATCATGGCTGTCAGTGCTGCCTGTGAAGAGATAAAGAAGAGCAAAAGCTTTAGCAAGTTGCTGGAACTAGTGTTGCTAATAGGAAACTACATGAATGCAGGTTCTCGGAATGCACAGACCTTTGGATTTAACCTCAGCTCTCTATGTAAAGTGAGTTTAAAATATTATGCATGCTGAGTCCTTATAATGCATTCACTTTTTCTTGTCATTATGACACTACTTAAATCCCTTGTTTGAATCCTCCCTCCCCAATAATTAGATTTTTAAACTTTTGTTCTTTTATACCTTTCAGTTCATATAGACCGTTTCTAGGAGTACTTGGTAGTCTGAGTTAAACATAACTAATCTATTTTACATCAGATATAGGATAAAATTACATCTGTTGAGATTGATTTGCACTTTGAGAAGTGTGTTTCTATTTTTGTCATGGAGTGAAACAGACTGAATAAAATTACATATTGTATGGGCCATATTACTGTCATTGTATTAACATTATAATCTTGTCCGAAGTGTGAATATTTTTGAAGTTTATTGTATTCTGAGGTATTTTACTTATTATAATTATGAAACATTTATTTTTGCATATGTTTTCAATATGAAACTTCTCCTTTATGGAAGTTGTTCTTTGGGTTATTTAGGCAGTTTCATCACTTGTCCATTATTATTTATTTATACAATACCCACCCACCCATGCCCCCCAAAAACAACAACCCTGCAAGGTACTTTAAAGGACAAATATGTGCCCTACCCCCAAAGCGTTTATAGTACAGATTAGTTTCTATCACAATTACTTGCTTTCTAAACCTGATTACTCCCAGGGTAATTCATTCTGTTCATAATCCCTCTGTGATGTCACTGCAAAGTCTAAGAAAGAGGCTGCAAAACACTTTATATCCTTCATGGAGAAAGAAAACTATTTTTTATGATTAAAAAAAATGGTTTGTTATATCTTCCTTACCTTTCTAAGCTTCACTCTGGTATTTAACATGATACATCTCAAAAATATGTTGTTTTCTTCCCTTAGATGAGATAACTTGGCTTTTCAGTACTATTCCTGCTACTTGTGATGCTGAATCAGCCCTCTTAAAGGCAGTCCTTCTTTGATAGTAGGCTCTGTTACTAGGAAGATACATTTGCCTCTCTCTCTCTCTTTCTCTCTCTCTCTCTCTCGCTTGTCTTTCTTTGCTTCCAGTGTTTCTTCCATGTTCTCTTCTCTTGCACATATTTTAAATCACCCATTGCTAATCTCTCGTAAGGCCTTGTCTACATCGGAATATTATTTTTTATTGTTTTAAACTACGTACTAATTGAGAAGTTGTTAAATGTGGAGTGTAGATAAGCATGTTAGCATAGTGTCATCTAGTCATTGTTAACCCCAGTGTGTCAGCAATGTCAAACATGGTACCTCTACACTAAGACTTAAGTGATGTTTAACATTGTGTTGGTTAGCACAGTGTAATTTTCCATTGTATACAAGGCCTAAGACATTCACATCCATTTCATTTAATTACTGTTCCTCCTCTGATCCTTTGTTCCTTTTTGCATTACTGATGTTTAATAGTTCCTAATAGCTCTTTGTGTCTAATCCTGGCAGTGTTTTTCACATTTTATATGAATATAACTTACTATTGATTTCCAAAGTTCACCATTCTGTTGTGGGGTGAATTAGTTGATGTTTGAGTGCTGATTTCCCAGGAATTATTCTGCAGCCTGAAATGGACTCTCGTTTAAACTATCCCAAAATTACAGTGCAACTCCATCCACATTATAGCTTAATTACCAATTTCCCTGTAGCTTAGTTCATGTAAGGACTTTCATTATAACCAACTGGTCTCACGTGAACTCTTTCATCTACCTGTTTGTTTTACTGAAGAGGAAACTGCTCAGATGATTCTAGGGCCCAGAAGAAGGTGGAAGATCTTGAGACTGATGGAGCTTTGCTGAAGAGAATCTGGACTTTATGATTGAGATCTCCAGAGGCCTAAATGTCCAGACAAGCAGGAGACTCGGTAGTGGAGAAAAAGTCTGTTAGGAGAATGTTCTACCCAGGAAATGAGATACAAGTGCTTTCCCATGGATCCTAATATATTATAAACAACATTAAAAAGCTTATAGTTGATGGGAAGCTCCTTATTCCTGAGGTATTATATATCCCAAATACAGAATCCCTAAGGATTATTTGGAATATCGTGGTACAGTGCGCAGGACAGAACCTGCAGTCACCCTAGAGTTTGAAAAGAACTCTGCTTCTTAGTAGCATTTAAGGAAGCCAATGAGAGAAACCTGGAGTCGCCTGTCAAAAATAGCCATGCACTCCTCCTTGCCAACTATATCATAGTCAGGTCTGCCTTTTCTGATTATTCCAAGATCTTAAGGATTTGGGTGTTAAACACAATAGAGAATCCACATGATGACAGATATTTTTTGTGAAATGCAGTCTGAGACTACCTTTCCCTGTCATCCTCACTGGTGACCAACACTAGAGGCAAAAAGACAGTTCCTGCTTGGTTGACACATCATATTCCTAAGCCCACCTAAACCATACTAACTGCCATATCCTTCAAAAGTCAGCATGTGTTTGGGGGCCTCTGGATGAAGTATTCTATACATCAAAATCCCATAAATCTTAGTGTCTTTAAACTTTTCCTCCTAGTTGGGACAGTTTAATTGATAACGTGCACAGACAGTTTTTATTTTTCTTTAATCTGAATAAAAAACCCAAACTGGAGAAGAAAAATAAAACAAAAAAAAATGTATGGTCCTAAAAACATTTATATTGGTTTTATATAAAGTTTTCTAAACCAGACATGTCTCAAGTTTTTTAATATTAAATCATGTGAGGCATTCATCTACATTAAGTAAAATAAACTTTCCATACAAAAAAATTATTCTGATATTCAGTTTTGGTTTTGGAAAACCTGTCATATATCTGTGCTAAATTTGGTAAATTGTTTAAAACCTAAGTTGCTGCTTCTGCTATCTTAAACAGTCATGTTTCCACAATCATAGCTCTATTCGGCTGTTGTAATTCTACTATATATGGAGAGTAGATATGATATATAAAAGCTTCAGTTCTAGGATGATTTTAGCAACCAAAATCTGACAAATTGCTGGAGTATGAGATTAATGCTTTATTACATTTTGAAAATTGAGACTGCAAAAGGTTTTAGAGCTTATTTACCCCTTCACATAACACAAGAACCATGGGTTACCCAATGAAATTAATAGGCAGGAGGTTTAAAACAAAAGACTGTACTTGTTAACGCAGTGCACAGTCAACCTGTAGAACTCTGCAAGAGGATTTTGTGAAGGCCAAAACTAACTAAGTTAAAAAAAGAATTGGATAAAGTCACGAATAATAGGTCCATCAATGCCTATTAGCCAAGATGGTCAGAGATGCAGCCCCATGCTCTGGTTATCCCTAGGCCTCTGACTGCCAAATACTGGCACTGGATGACGGGAATAGATCTCTTGATGATTGCCCTGTTCTTTTCATTCCTTTTGAAGCATCTGGCATTGGCTGCTGTCGGAAGATACTGGGCTAGATGGACCATTGGTGTAACCCAGTATGGCCATTCTTAAGTTCTTATGTTCTGGTGAAAGGGAATTGGTTTGGAAAATACCCATTGGAATAGCAGAGAGCTCAGGTTACACCACAGTAGGCTTTCTGCAATTTATGAAGAAGCAGGAGAACTAGACATTCAGGAGCTTCTGCTGCAGAGGCTCACGAACCTAGCAGCGCAAACTATGCTGCCAGCAACTCCCAGCCCTTTCCTGATAAATCTGGGGCCAGGAAATGACTTAGAGGCTCACCCTGATCACTTTTAAAATGATTTAGTTACTGCTTTCCAGTGGGAGAATGAATCCTGGGCTATCTGAATTCTCTTTCCCTTTTTTCTGATTAAAGAGAACAAATTGTGTATTAAGATCTGGATGAGTATGCTGCTTCAGATTACAAGGTCCTGGCTGCTATTTTGAATGTATTGGGGCTCTCTGAGGATAAATATCAACTGAGGTTCAAAAATTATAAGTATTCTACAGGTCTGTGGCCTCACACCTTACTCAGTACCTGACACTGGTAATTTGTTGGCTTGTTCCCAACAACCAAACAGTAGGGTCATACTGATAATGGACAGTGCTTGGAAAGTGTGCCTGGGTATAAGGCCAAGCAGGTCTCAAACCCAGGCCTGCAGAGCAGCCAGGCAACAAACCCTTCCTTGCTGCCACCCCGTGACGACTCTAACCAGATCACACTCCACTACCCACAACCTGCTGCAGACACAGACCACAGAAGTCCCGCCTCAAGGGGTGCAACAAGCAGCAGCGTCCTGGCTCGTGATTGGCTCCCTGACCTATATAAACCATGAAGTGTCCAGGCAACAGTGCCAATCTCCTGTAGCTTCCACAACCATTCCTATTCTTGAACTCCTGGATTTGACCTTGGCTTGATTTGGACCTTTCCTCCTGACCTCGACCCTGAAACCTGACTTAGACTCTGATCCTTGGTATCAACCCGGCCTGGAACTTGATTACAAATTCTTCCGCTACTCTCAGCCTCAGGACACCTCTGCTACTTTCAGCTTCAGGTGTGCCCCTGCTCTCTGACCCTTGGTCCCAACTACCCTTGTCAGAATCCTTGATACTGAGAAAATGTAGACTTGGGTGGATCAGTGATCCATACTGTCAGAGACTATGACAAATTAATAACTAGCACAAGGCTGAGCCAAAAGAAAAATCAACACAGCTACTGATGCAGTATATAATGAAGAGTCAATCAGTTTGTCAGGTTAAAGAGTAGTTACAAAGACTGTCACTGTTGTACATGAGAGCATAATTTAAAAGTACTGTTTCTTTAAGGAATATGACTCTGTGGAGATCTGCAGCCTTACTGAAGCCACCAGCATACACATGAGCTCATGTAGGATAAGCAGCCATACACAAAACCCTAGAGCCATATTGCCTCCCCCCCCCCC
This sequence comes from Emys orbicularis, assembly GCF_028017835.1. Taxonomy (NCBI): domain Eukaryota; kingdom Metazoa; phylum Chordata; order Testudines; family Emydidae; genus Emys; species Emys orbicularis. The sequence continues at coordinate 300,311,285 of NC_088683.1, forward strand.
CCCCCCCAAAATATGGATGTTCATATAACATAAAACAATTTCCACATTCTGCCTACTTGATGGGACCTTTCTTTGTTATTCAAGGCCTGAGGTGATCAGCACCAGTTCATGCTTGGAATCGGAAACTAGCAGAGACATGAATCCCTCGAGATCAAGGAGATTTAGATTTTCACCCCCTCCTTCATCGGAGAGAGATTCCCTCTCTTGATCTAGACACTCATTAAAAAAAAAATAGGTCTAGAGAGACAGATCACCATGGGGCTCTTCTCATTGGCTTCCAAGGCCACATGGATACCCACATTGAGCCACTTGGGCATCTCAACTTGGTCTTTTTCTCCCAGCCATGCCAGAACTAGATCACCAGCTCCGCTTCCAGCTAAGGAAACACCTTTAACAATCTCTCAGACTGAGCAGGTACCTATACTCATCCTTTTGGCTGAGCCTGCTATTGAATTTGGCCCACTAAAGAATACCCTACAATAAGAGGAGACTTTACTGCCTCACAATATATCTTCATTGCCAAATGTAACTCTTATGCCTGAGTCATTTTCCTCCATTCCTGATTACTTCAGGCCCATCAAGAGCAGATGAGGATAGTAGCATCCTAACTAAGAGTTCAGCCAGCGCTATTGCAAAAGATTTCCTCACAAACTTGTAGACATATTCTCCAAACTCCAGTGCCTGCCAGAGTTGCTCTGCCTATTAATGAAGCATTGTTAGAAACAGCCAAGATATTTGGCAGACTAAGACTTCTGACACCAACTGCTAAAACAACTGAGCAATGTTACCAAGTTCCCTCCCACGGATACGAACAATTCTTTTCCCACCCAATATCGGGCTCTCTGATCATTACTGCAGCTAATTAAGAATGATGGCAGGGTTGCTTCAAGGCTTCACCAAAGGAAAAGGTGCCTAACAAGTTGGATTTGTATGGTAGGAAAATGTATTCACAGTATGAATACATTATTTGGGATTCCACATCTAAATTTGTTGATAAGCTCCCGGATGATACTCAAGAGCAATTCAAAGCCGTGTTTCTCAGGAGGTCATCTTGTAGTGAGGATGTCCCTCCAAGCTGCTTTGATGTCGTGGACTCAAAGAGATGGCAGCAGCAGCCACTTGTGGAGGCCATTGTGGCTCCAGACTTCTGGAATTCCTTCAGAAGTGCATCAAATAATCAAGCATTTGCCAGTTGAGGGATCTAATCTCTTTCCAGATAAAAATGATGAGGTCTTGCGTTCCCTTAATGACTTTCAGGTTATACTTTACTTACTCATGTTTTATATGCTGAACCCAAGGAGGAAATCTAGCAGTCTATAACAGCAGCAGAGGCAGTCGTACTATCAACTAAGGTAGCCTCATGCCTCTAAGAGACCGCACAAGCCACATAGGAAGAGACCCCTCCTTCTGCTGCTTCTGCTTTGTACCTCACATTTCAGCAGCACCCACCTCAGGCTAAGCAGCCTATATGTCTGCTTCCCCAAGAGCGGCAGACCAGTTGTGCTCGATCTTCCTTGCCTCTCTCTCTGACCTACCCCCCACTTTTGGGGACAGATTGTCTCATTTCTTCAGTGCTAGAAGACCATAAACAGACTAGTGAGTCCTAAGCAGTGTGGGTCTGTGTTTTAAGATACAGTTTCAATCTATGCCCTATCCCCATGCACCTTTCCCCTGTCCCTTTTCAGGAACCCATCTCACAAAGTCTGCATGCATGCAAGAGGTGCAAACTCTTCTGTGTCTCAGAGTTATAGAGGATGTTCCCAAAATTGGGGGGGACATTTTTACTCCCAATACTTGCTCCATATCCAAGAGAAAAGGGGGTCTGAGGCTAATTCTAGACCTGTGGAAGCTAAAAACCTTCATCAAGATAATAAAATTTTGCATAGTTTCTGTGGCTTCTAGTCCTCCCTTAGATCCCAATGACTGGTATGCTGCTCTCGATTTACAGGATGCCTACTTTCATGTAGTGATCCATCCCATTCACCGAATATCTTGGTTTCACGGTAGTAGACCTCTGCTACCAATATACTTTTCCCTCCTTTGGTCAATCATCTGCCTGAAGAGTATTTACAAAGTACCTGACAGAAGTGGTGGCTCACCTCAGAAGAATCAGCATGCAGGTATTCCCCTGTTTACATGACTAGTTGATCCTCAGCCATTCCAGTCAGCAAGTAGAATATAGCATCCAGCAGATCTCCACTCACTATTTGCTCAACAAGACCTGATAATAAACAAGACAAATTTATTCGGATGATTTAGTTGGGAGTTGGGAATTGGTCCTGCTTTGAGCAGGGGGTTGGACTAGATGACCTCCTGAGGTCCCTTCCAACCCTGATATTCTATGATTCTGTCCCCTGTTCAAAGAATCAAGTTCACTGGCGTGATCCTCAATTTGAAGGCTGCAACTGCTTACCTGCTCCAGTCTATCTTTTTCCTATGCAATAGTCTGCAATCCCACCCAAGGGCAACACGAGATCTTGTGTGTGGTTGGGACACATGGCATTCTATATGTATGTGACTTAGCATGCTGGATTTCACCAGAGATATATGGTTGACGTATGTGTATCATCCAATCAAAACCCCTCTGGACTTGCTGATTCGCATACTTTCCAAGGGTCTGTCCTCATTAGGAAGCATTATTCTCTCATCCTCGTCTGTCAAAAACTTCCACTACGGATGTATCTGCCTCAGGGTGTGATTTGTAAATATAGCAGTTTTGCGGATTCAAGCATTATGGACTGAACAGAAATAATCTCTGAAGATAAACATTCTAGAGCTTCAAGCCATATACTGGGCATATCAAGGCTTCATAACTCACATCAGGAGTCAGATGATCTAAGTCCTGCCGGAAAACCCAGAATAAGCAAGAATGGGCTAGATCCAACCTAATGTATCAGGAAGCAATCAAGTTTTGGAATTTTTGCATCAGAAATGGAATCCTGCTTATGGCCTCTCATCTCACAGGGTTGCAGAAATTCTCTCAAACCATTTTAACAGAAGGTTCCTGGGAGATCACAAATGGTGGTTGAAAAAAAACATTGTTAGGTTCATATTCCAGTCATGAAGGGATGCCAGCATAACCCTTTTTGCCAGAAGGCAGAACAGAACAGAAAGTGCCATCAGTTCTGTTCTAGAGAAAGTCACAGTCCAGGTTTCCCTCACACATTCCTGTTACCCTAAGGTTCAAATCTGATATATGTATTTCCACTCATTCCAAAAGTGATTCTGATGTTGAAACAAGACTATGGTTTTAGTAAAGGGAAATCATGCCTCACCAATCTACTAGAATTTTTTGAGAGGGTCAACAAGCATGTGGACCAAGGGGATCCAGTGGATATAGCGTACTTAGATTTTCAGAAAGCTTTTGACATGTTCCCTCACCAAAGGCTCTTACGCAAATGAAGCTGCCACGGGATAAGAGGGATTGGTAACTGGTTAAAATATAGGAAACAAAGCGTGGGTATAAATGGTCAGTTTTCAGAATGGAGAGAGGCAAATAGTGGTGTTCCCAAGGGGTCTGTTCTGGGACAAGTCTTATTCAACATATTAATAAATGATCTGGGAAAAGGGGTAAAAAGTGAGGTGGCAAAATTTGCAGATGATACAAAATTAGTAAAGATAGTTAAGACCCAGGCAGACTGCGAAGAGCTACAAAAGGATCTCTCAAAACTGGGTGACTGGGCAACAAAACGGCAGATGAAATTTAATGTTGATAAATGCAAAGTAATGCACATTGGAAAACATAATCCGAACTATACATATAAAATAATGGGGTCTAAATTAGCTGTTACCACTCAAGAGAGAGATCTTCGAGTCATTTTGAATAGTTCTCTGAAAACATCCACTCAATGTGCAGCGGCAGTCAAAAAAGCGCACAGAATACTGGGAGTCATTAAGGAAGGGGTAGATAATAAGACAGAAAATATTATATTGCCTCTATATAAATCCATGGTACGCCAAATCTTGAATACTGTGTACAGATGTGGTCGCCCCATCTCAAAAAAGATATATTGGAATTGGAAAAGGTTCAGAAAAGGGCAACAAAAAGTATTAGGGGTATGGAACGGCTTTCATATGAGGAGAGATTAATAAGACTGGGACTTTGCAGCTTGGAAAAGAGACGGCTAAGGTGAGATAAGATTGAGGTCTATAAAATCATGACTAGTGTAGAGAAAGTAGATAAGGAAGTGTGGTTTACTACTTCTCATAACACAAGAACTAGGGGTCACCAAATGAAATTAATGGGCAGCAGGTTTAAAACAAATAAAAGGAAGTATTTCTTTACACAACGCACAGTCAACCTCTGGAATTCCTTGCCAGAGGGTGTTGTGAAGGCCAAGACCATAACAGGGTTCAAAAAAGAACTAGATAAATTAATGGAGGATAGGTCCATCAATGGCTATTAGCCAGGATGGGCAGGAATGGTGTCCCTAGCCTCTGTTTGCCAAATGCTGGGAATGAGCAACAGGGGATGGGTCACTTGATGATTACCTGTTCCATTCATTCCCTCTGGGCCACGTGTCACTGGCCACTGTTGGAAGACAGGATACTGGGCTAGATGGACCTTTGGTCTGACCCAGTAGGGCCATTCTTATGTTCTTATGTAAATAGCCAATGTGGAGCAGTATTTATATATATAATTGTTCAAGATTGGAAATGAATAAGTTTGTTATTGGAATCTCGTTCTTTTCATTTAAAAAAAAATACAAACATCTTGGTAAGTGCATACCATTCTTGTGCTTTAATATATTGCATCCTTTGTGTTTCTGAAGACATTTAAATACAGCTTAAGTTTTTTGAGCTTCATATTTCATAATTTAGCATATTCCTTTACTTTTCATTGGAAAAAAAAACACAAATATTTGGTAGATAAGTGTGATGAAACTGGTCAGTATATAGAATCTACTTTAAATTTTAACCAACCAAAATAAATCAACAAAAACAGCCAACCAATCATGTTACGTTCGCTTACATAAAGCTCCATCGGTTTAACAGCTTGGCTCTTATCTTCATAACATTTACAGTTGGTAAAGTATGTTGAATGTAAGAATAATTCAGAGCATTTTTTTTACTTCTCTAGTTAAAGGACACAAAGTCAGCAGATCAGAAAACAACTTTGCTCCATTTTCTGGTTGAAATATGTGAGGAGAAGTATCCTGATGTCCCAAATTTTATTGAAGATTTGCAGCATTTAGACAAAGCTAGTAAAGGTTTGTATTATAAAATGAAAATTTTAATTTTGATGGCACTTTAATGTCTGTAACTAACAATTTACATTTATTTTAATTTAACGCTAACATGAAATAGCACACTTAATAATCTGATGTATATACTATGTAGGTCAGTCGGTTGAACTTTCAGATATATGCCTGCTACCTCTAATAATAAAATAGAAGAACTCTAAGATAGTCCCCAAAAGGGCTTCCAGCTTATACTCTATATGCATGGTACTAAAATAGATTTTTATTTTTTATTTTGTATGAACAGACCTCAAACTACTTTAATCTTCTGATCTTTTTATCATAAGAATCAACTGCAATTAGACAGTACTTTTCCAAAATTAACACAGTAGTTCTGAAAAGTTTATCATGTAATCATTTTAATAAAAACAAAAACCATTAATCATAGAAATTTCCTCTTTTCTTTCCTTTCTATAAATTCTTCATGCAATAGTAGTACTGGAAGCCAGGGAAGATAAACTCCACTTTACTGCCTCATCGTACAGCATAGCATCTTGTACATCTCAATCTAAGCAGCAGAAGGCTTTTACATATAATATCTCAATTAAGAGTTCCTTCTATATATGAAGACATAGCATGACTAATTTAAACTTACTGGGCATAGCGTTAGACTCCTGCAGGAAGCACTATGAGTAAAATAGTGATTGGCTACCCAAACTGTCGCAGTTAATAATTTTTCTAGCTTACATAAATTTAGTGGGGACTACATTGCCTTGCACAGTGACACCTCTCATGGTTCATGTAACCTTTCCTGCCACAATCCCTAGATTCACACAGGGTTTTTTTGTTTTTTTGTTTTTTTTCCCCACTATTGGTGACATAGTGGTCACTCACATCCAAACTACATTCACACAGATATCAATCTCTGTTCTCACTCATTTTTAATTTTCAGATTCAATTGGCATACATTACCACTACTTATGAATGTGGATGTATTTGTATATGTTTTGTCTTACAAATGCTTTATACATTTATTAATGATGCTACTTTTAGTATTGAGTCCCTAGTAGCCGGAGGAATTATTAATTTATCCATGCTTTACTTTTGTGCATAAATAGTCGCGTTGCATGTTCTTAGGGAAGCATCCATGCTTTCATTATAGGAAAACTGTGGAGTATATTGTGGTGATATTTGTGGTATATTGTGCAACTACCTGGAATAGTTATTTTTATTATATTTTATCAGACTTGATTTATTGCCACATAAATAATTAATCTTGTATGATAAAGACCATATTTGTGAAGCTTATAGACTGCATTTGTCTCTATATTATGAGAGGAGTTTAAATAGCCACAGCCACACTATTGTATTACAATATTACTGAAAGAAAAGGGCAGAAGGAGCAGACTGAGTGTAATGGATTACTATATGCCTGTATGTATCTATATCAATCTGCAAACTCCATTCTGTTTTGTGAATGCCATTTTGATTGCAGCCTGTGCAGTACCCTTCACTTTTGCAGCATAACCTCCATCCTGGGCTGGGACAAGAAATCCTTACACCTACCAGAAAGGCTAACAATGGGAAAGCCATCAAGAGTCCTCAACCTTAATGGTCTGCCATTCAAATGGGTTCACTCTAGAACAATAGGCTGGCTGCAGTCCAGAGGAAATAGTTTTCCCAGTTTGGAATCCAGGGTGGATTGGCGGGTGTTCATACATTCATTTTTGGGAACTAATGGGTTGTCCTGAGTAATTACAGTACTTTTTATCTCCATAGGATCTCTCATGTTACATTCCAGTGGTGCTATTCTACTATCTCTTAGTGTTCAGAGTACATGTACAGCTTCTGGGAGAGAGTGTCCAAAGTTTTCAAATAAGCGTGTCTATAGTTAAGGTTCTAAAATTTTATTTGGGCCCCCAAATATAAATGTGATTTTTCAGAAGTGCTAAGCACCTGCACATCTTAATGAAGTCAGTGGGAACGGCAACTGTTTAGCACCTTTGAAAATTGGGCCACTTTTATTTAAGTGCCTAAATATGGTTTTAGGAGCCTAAGTAGTAGGCACTAGATTGGAAAGCTTTCGCAAGTGAGTTTGAACTACATTGTCACCAATATGCTACGCAGTTCTATATTTTTAAAAATCAAATCCAGATGTTGGATTCTGCTTATTCCTTCCAATGCTGGTGGGTGTAGGGATGGATGAGGACTGACCTAGCTAAAATTAATCCACAAAAGAAGGAAGTGATGCTGTAAACTGGGTGATGGTTGTGCCATATACAATGGGTGTTTGCCAAACTTTTGTCAATTAAGTCAACAGCATGGGAGTCCTCTTTGATTCATCCCTGTGTGACTCACCTCTTCAGTGTAGCATATCTCTATTAGGCTATTTTGCTAATGCTCCATACTTTGTGATGGATAGCTGTTTGTTTCTAGGTGTAATTCAACTTGTTGATTATGATCTTTAGTGCTTATGGCCTCTCAGGCTGGTTAAAACCTTCTGTTTTTTTTAATTATTTCACAACTTTCTTGTATTGTGTTGCAAAGGCTGCTGTTTTGCTTGTTTGTTTTAAACACTCTCTGAATGGTGTAGGAGTGTTGATTTACAATTAATTTGACTGGCAAAGTCGTCTGATGGTGTTGTTCAGATGGTACTTAATTACATGGTGACAGACTGAGTTTTGTGTGTCAGGAATACAAATTATAAGAGTGAGATTATACTATATATGCGGGTTACCCAGATTTTCAATCTGAATCTGTGTCTCAGCGGCCAGTTCATTTTTTCCCCTCCAGTTGCACCCAGATCACTACCTAGTAATTTTACATGGTTGGTGACTATTTCTCCCAGCCAATCAAATTCCTTTGCTAGTTGCTTTGCCCACTGCATCAGTGTTGTGCTCTTCCCCCCCCCCCCTCAGTTTTATTCCATTGCCATCAATTAAAGCAGCGGTTCTCAAATGTCATGGCACCGCGACCCCCCTTCTGACAACAAAAATTACTTCATGACCCCAGGTGGAGGGACCGAAGCCTGAGCCCTGCCGCCCCAGGTGGGGGTGGGGAGATATTCAAAGACCGAGCTCCACCACCCCTGGCAGGAGGGGCCAAAGCCCAAGGGCTTCATCTCCAGGCAGGGGGCCTGTAACCTGAGCCCCGCCACACAGGGCTGGAGCCCTCGGACTTCAGCTTCAGGCCCTGGTGGTGGGGCTCGGGCTTTGGCCCCAGTGTTGGGGCTTGGGCTTCAGCCCCGGGGCCCCAAAAAATCTACGTCAGCCCTGGCGACCTCCTTAAAACAGGGTCGCAACCCACTTGAAGTCGAACCACAGTTTGAGAAAGGCTGTCTTAAAAGAACAATAGTAGGTTTGTTCTCTCTCTCTCTCTCTCTCTCTCTCTCTCTCCTTTTTTTATTTTTTCAAGGTAATATCAGGTTTTAGTTTTATAAGTACATCCCAGATCATTGTGGAGTTTATAAGTATCATTCATCAAGCTATTAACCTAGATTGGGAAGTTTTGGGAGCAGTAACTCTGTCTTTAGTTATCAAATCCATGTGTGTTTTCATAGCACTGTATAAATCATAATGTTTTTCCTACACTGTGAATTAGACATTTTATAACAAAAAAGCAAGTCATTTCTTTAATAAAGACTGAATGGAGATTTTTAGATTTATATTTTTTAATGGCATACAGAGAGTAGGTAGTGCAAGATATGTGCAGTGTTAATTTACTTGAGAGGATTTAGCTCCCTTTTCCATTATGTGTTGATTAAAAATTTCTGCTTTTGAAATACTGGAAGTCTGCTCAATGAGCAGCTACCATATATAAATTAAAAATACCTTTCTCTCTCTCTCTCTGGTCCTGGTTGTTAAGTACTCCTAGATCTGTAGGGGGAACATTCATTACAGCTTACTCATATGTAGATCTACTTCATTAGAGCTGTTGTTTTTCTGAAAGATAATGGCTTGCAACTTTGCTGTTAGTATTGCAGATAAAATCATTTTTTGTCATCATTGAACCTCTCAATGTCATTGTAATATTTCCTTACGTCTTTTTAAAGATGCATACTATTTTTCTCAAGTTTTAATAAATTGACTTTGACCTACACAGATCTTGTTGGTTAAAGATTTATGAAATTTTATTTTCATTTAATAAATAGTAGACATGTTTATTAAACTATGGACCTTGCAGACCACTGTACTCTTCCTCATTAAATTACAGTGAGATAATGAGTAGAGCAGGGTGAATTTTTTTGGCTGAAACAATTTTTGGCAAAAAATTCAGATTGGTCAACACCAGAAACTTTTATGAGTCCATGTCTGTTTCACCAAATTGTTTGTGTAGAGGGGAAAAAAATCCAAAAAGTCTAAGCAATTTGTTTTGACATTTTCGAAATGAAACATTTCATTTTTTTAATTCAAAATGTTTTCATTTCACCCTTCTTTCAATTTTATTTTTTTTTAAGTTAAAAGAAATGCTCCAGCTCAACAAAACATTTAGTTTTGAGTAGAACTAAATGTTTAATTTGACCTGAAATTAATTTATTCAATATTTCAGAACTACCAGCAAACCAAAAAATGAGCAATTTTTTAACATGTATATTCAACAGGTACCCCAAATCTTCTTCTAATGGCTAATGCCTCCTGCTATCCCTACAAGTGACTTAGCAATCTTCTCCCTTTTTCATTACTCTGTTCTGCTGCCCCAACTGTTCTCCCAGATGACTAGTTTCACACTGGACAGAAGGTCAATTCCTTGTGGGCTGGTTGCTACTCCATTCCCTTAGCACCGATAAATACTCCCATCTTCTCTATCTGCACTAGGATATTTTTTCCATAGTAGTAAATCAATGTAAGTTTGTGCAACGTATCCACTTAGGTTGTAGAACAGGTGTAGCAAGAAAATCAACTTAAGAAGTTATATAACATTGGCCTTATTTCTTAAGGAATTATTAGACTCTTGCCAGAATAACTTCAGAAAAGGAGGATTACAAGGTAAGTAATATCTCCTTTTCCCTGTCTCACTCCCTTTCTCCTGTAAATCCAAGCACCAGGCATTGCCATGCACCGCTACAGGCTGGGGACCGACTGGCTAAGCAGCAGTTCTGCAGAAAAGGACCTTGGGATTACAGTGGATGAGAAGCTGGATATGAGTCAGCAGTGTGCTCTTGTTACCAAGAAAGCTAATGGCATATTGGGCTGCATTAGTAGGAGCATTGCCAGCAGATTGAGGGAAGTAATTATTCCCCTCTATTCAGCACTGGTGAGGCCACATCTGGAGTATTGTGTCCAGTTTTGGCCCCCCACTACAGAAAGGATGTGGACAAATTGGAGAGAGTCCAGCAGAGGGCAACGAAAATTATTAGGGGGCTGGGGCACATGACTTATGAGGAGAGGCTGAGGAAACTGGGCTTGTTTAGTTTGCAGAAGAGAAGAGTGAGGGGGGATTTGATAGCAGCCTTCAACTACCTGAAAGGGGGTTCCAAAAAGGATGGAGCTAGGCTGTTCTCAGTGGTGGCAGATGACAGAACAAGAAGCAATGGTCTCAAGTTGCAGTGGGGGAATCTAGGTTGGATATTAGTAGGATTAACATATTTTACTTTAAAAAAAGGAGGACACTCCACGGGGCCCCGGCCCCGCCCCAACTCCGCCCCTTCCCCAAAGTCCCCGCCCCAACTCTGCCCCCTCCCCTGAACGCTCCACCCCCTGCTCCTCCCCCTCCCCTGCTTCCCGCGAATCAAATCATAAACAGGGAGGCAGCAGGTGGGCTGGGGCTGGGGCGGGGGCAGGGCGCCCCCCCCCCCCCCCCCGGCCAAGCGGCTCCCTCTGGCGGCCGGCCGGCCCAGGCCAAGAGGCTCTGGCCCCGGCATCTCCCGCCCGGCTCGGGCCCTGGGGCGCCAGCCCCCGGCCGAGCACCGCCGGCCCCGTCCCTTGCCCCCGGCCGAGCACCGCCGGCCCCTCCCTCCCTATTTTCCCGGACATGTCCGGCTTTTTGGGATTTCCTCCCGGACGGGGATTTGAGGCCCAAAAAGCCGGACATGTCCAGGAAAATCCGGACGTATGGTAACCCTAGATATTAGGAAAAACTATTTCACTAGGAGGGTGGTGAAGCACTGGAATGGTTACCTAGGGAGGTGGTGGAATCTCCATCCTTAGAGGTTTTTAAGGCCCGGCTTGACCAAGTCCTGGCTGGGATGATTTAGTTGGTGTTGGTCCTGCTTTGAGCAGGGGGTTGCACTAGATGACCTTCTGAGGTCTCTTCCAACCCTGATCTTCTATGAGTCTATGATTGCTCCTTGTCAAGAAGATCCCATTCACCTGCTACAGAATTTGCAAGAGCTTCTAAACTCTCTTTGACCACACTCTCTTGGAGAGAGGGAGGAAGGAGGAAAGATCCAGGATAGAGGGAGAGGAAATTTAAATGGCAGATGAATTTGTTGTTCATCTGTCTAGAATGGGACACCAACCTTTTTTCTTATTTGGTACTAGGAAATAATAAGAGTAAACCCCACTGTCCTAGAACTCCAGAGGTACTTTTTCCCACTGCTCCAAGATGTAGAACAAGAGTTGTCACGTTCCCCTGGTGTTATCTGGATCAGTGATCTGCTAGGTCACTCCAATCCTCTACTCTGGGAGCCAGCCTTACCCTGCTCTGCTGTGAGAATCCCCACTCCCAGGTTGTTCCCGCACAGCCTCTAGCATGTAAGGTGCTCCCAGCTACGTGAGTGAGCACTTTGGGCCAGCCACTGCTTGAATTGTACAACCGAATGACACTAGACAACATCTCTGGTCCCAGACAAAACCCTAGGAACCTCCATCTTGCAGTGTCCAGTTATGCCCACTGGATTCTGCAAGCTTGTGAGTTTGTAATTTAACAAAGAAATTGATATGTACCAGGCTTGTTATCCCAAGGGGAATCTCTGACACACTTCAAACCAGACACACTACAAAGAAATTTATTAACTACGAAAGATTTTAAGTGATTATAAGGCAAAACACAAGAAGTCAAATTTGGTCAAATGAAATAAAATCAAAACACATTCTAAGCTGATCTTAATACTTGCAGTGCCCTTACAAACTTAGATGCTTCTCACCACAGGCTGGCTGGTTGCCCTTCAGCCAGGCTCTCCCCTTTGATCAGCGCTTCAGTTGCTTGGTGGTGGTGTCTGTAAATGGAGGTGGAAGAGAGAGAGCATGGCAAACGTCCCTCCCTTTTCTTATGTTCTTTCTTCCCTCTTGACTTTGCCCCCCGCTCCCTTCAGAGTCAGGTGAGCATTACCTCAACGTAGTCCCAAACTGACCTAGGAAATGGGGGTGACTCACTCAAGAGTCCAACAGATCCTTTGTTGCTGCCTAGGCCAGTGTCCTTTTGTTCCTGTGAGGCTGGGCTGGGTTTGTCCCATACATGCCCTGATGAGGTATGAATTGCCCCCTGCTCCTGGAGAGTTTTGCCTGGGCTTGTTTTAAGCCATGAGGACACATTTTCAGCCTCATAACTATATACATGAAATTTCCACCTGTAACATTACTATAACAACTATGCTCAGTGCATCATGAGCCTTCCGAAGACACCCGACATGACAAACTTTGCATTGGATACCACACAATCATATTATAAGGATGAACAGGGGTGTTCCCCCGAGGTACAGTGTCACACCAAGATGCAGAACAGAGTCTATCCCCTTTCTTAGCATTATCTCATGAGAGAGACCCCAGAAGAGTGATGAAAGAGGGTGGGGGTGAAGAGGCAGGAAAGAAATGGATAGAATATTTTGTTCAAGATCTCCAGGTCTGCAGACTCCTTCAACCAATCATGTTGTGCCGTCAATCTAGGGTGACCAGATGTCCCAATTTTATAGGGACAGTCCCAATTTTTGGGTCTTTTTCTTATATAGGCTCCTATTACCCCCCACCCCCGTCCCGATTTTTCACATTTGCTGTCTGGTCATCCTACGTCTATCAGACTGGGATAGACTCTGTTCTGCATCTTGGTCTGACATTCTTAGGTTAGGTTGTCAGGAGACTGTCTCCGCTGCAAACTAGGCCTCTTACCTCCCAGCATCAGCATCAAAGCTGCCTGAGCTGGCACCGAAGTGCTCGTCAGGAAGGCATTTCAATTCTGGGCCCTTTGGGAAATGCTACCTTGCAGAAAGACTTTATTAAGTTACATTGCAAATATCCTACCTATCCTAAGAACAATAATGTCATCTTTGCTTGATGATGCTGTCACTCCAACTATTCCAACTCTAACTATGGGTTTTCCAGGAGCTCCCCAGATGAAGCTCCTAAACCACACCTTGCAAATTCCAGTGGAAATAGTACAAGAGAAGTAACACAACTTCTTGTCATCCCTCATTCATCGGTACCTCGTAATTGGCAATGTCAATAAGTAAAGGCAGATTGGAACCAGCATCAGACCTATGGTTGACCCCAGCATCAATGGTTCCCACTTCAAAGATGCCTAGGCGCTACCAAGACCCTTTGAAGGGGTTTGAGTATTTCTGTAATCATCGTGCTAGATCCCTGGTAGCTGCAGCTGTCCATGAAAGGCCTAAACAATAGGGACCAAAACAACATCATAGGATAAGAGACATTCAGAAAGAGTCTATTCCTTTGGCTGTAAGGCCTATTCCTCAACTAGTTTACAGATGCATGATTCAGCTACCAAACTACCAATGCTCTTGGTTAAATATGACTTCCTGAACTGGAACAGAGCATCACTGTTTATCGAGAGACTGTCTCAGGCACATAGGGAAGAACTTACGGCTTTGGTGGTTTGGGGGCAATTGGTAGCTTTCACCTCCCTACAAGCAGCCGTAGACACCTTGGACATGGCAGCACGTTCCATGGCAAACTTGATTGCTTTGCTCAGGGCATCTTGGTAGCACTCACCAGGTATTCCAAAGAAAGTTCAAACAACAGTCAAGGACCTACCCTTGGAACAGTGATCTTTTCAATACCCATACTCGCTAGGCTCTGCATATATTAAAGGACTATTGAGCCACCTTATGCTCTGTGGGGATGTACACCCCCGGCCACCTAGAGAATACCACACCGACCTCAGAATTATCCCAGGCAGAGGCAATTCTACTACTACTACTATGGCCCACAAAGATAATCAGAGCCTCCAAGGAAGAGGCAGAGGTTCTAGAGAAGGCCCAGTGCCTCTTCCTCTTCCACACACCCTACATTAACTTCTATCATCAGGTGAGGCAGTGCTGTTGAGAGCCACATAGAACAGAAGGATCTATTTTCTTGTTTCCCCTTTTGGAATTTTGTTTTTGAGGCCCAGAACTGGATAACCTCAGTGGGGCCTGGAGATGTTGAACAAAGAATATTCTATCAATTTCTTTCCTATCCCCTCACCCTCCTCCATCACTCTTCTGGGGCCTTTCTCATAAGATATTGCTAAGAAAGGGGGTAGACTTTGTTCTGCATCTTGGAGCAGTGGGGAGAAGTACCTCTGGAGTTCTAGGGCAGCGCGGGGTTTACTCTTATTATTTCCTAGTTCCAAAGAAGAAAAGAGGTTGGTGTTCAATTCTATACAGTTGAATAACAAATTCATCTATCATTTCAATTTCACGATGCTTGATTCTAGCCTCTATAATCCCTACCTTGGATCTTCAAGACTGCTTGCAAAATGCCTATTTCCATATAGCAGTTCACTTGGGCCCTTGGAAATACCTCAGACTTCTCATGGGAAAGTCTCATTATCAATACAGGTGCTTCCCTTCAGACACTCCACAGCTCAAAGTGTATTCATCAAGTTTCTGGTAGTCATGGCAGCTCACTAAATAGACAAGATTTACAGATTTATCCATATCTCAGTGACTGGCCTCTTCACGGATGGTTGCTTTGATAAGTAAACAATCCTCTACAAATAAACTTTGGAGCTTTTCACTACTCTAGGTCTCAGAGCCAACAGACAAAAAACCACTCTTACTTCATCTCCAAGCATAAAGTAAATAGGCGCAGTATTAGACTCCACAGTAGTGAAGTCCTACCTACCAAAGGACAAGTTCCTCACTATTCACTTCACCAGTCAACTTCAGGATCACCCAAATACATCTGTTAGGGTGTATTTTAGACATATGGGACAAATGACTTTATGCACCTAGGGGAAGTAGTTTGACAGAGTTCACCGTCCCTCCATGAAAGGGTATTTGAGATAAGCGTATCTAACAGGCAGACACCACATGGATAGGTTGGTCACACTTCCTCATAGAGTCGTCTTTCCCATTAGTTTGATGGAAGGACTGTATGCAGTGGAGTACCCTCACTACCTCTGGTAACGGATGCATCTACTCTTGGATGGGGAATTTATCTGGGTCACCTGCAGACACAAGGGTTTTGGTCTCCCCAAGAAATGAATCTGCATATAAATATCCTGGAGCTAAGCGCAATTCACCTAGCATGCACAGTATTCCTGCCCAGGCTTCAAGTGACCACAGTCTAAGTACCGACAGAGAATACTACAGCAATGTATGACATCAACAAGCAGGTGGAACATGCCCATCGCCACTCTGAGAAAGCAATCCAGCTGTGTGACTAGTGCATCAGCGATCAGATCATACTGTTGGCCCTACATCTTCCAAGTTTGCAGAACACCTTAATAGACAATATTCTGACAATCCTGAGTGGTCATTCAAAGCTTCAGTATTAGGAGACATCTGTCACAAATGGCATTTCTCAATTGGTTGATTTAGTCACTTATTCTTTGGAAATCAGAACTCCTGTTCTCTCCCTGGATGTCTGGACCCTGATTGTCACAGACAGCGGAGGACAGACCACTTTGTCATGGATCAAAACAATGTTTTGCTCCAGAGGAGGATTCAATCACGGATCTTTGTTGGACGTCAAGCTCATGTAGGCTTACCCACCTACTTCACTAATACCAAGGATCCTGAGAAAACTCAGACACGATTCAGCCCAGATGATGATGATTGCCCCAGCATGGCCCAGGCATTTATGATACTCGGACCTCATGATCCTGTCAACTCAGTCCCCAGTCATGTGTCCAGCTCAGACTGATGTGCTCATGCAAACCAAAGCTCATATTCTACCCCCGACCCTCCCAGGGACACAGCATTGCAGCACCTCACAAACTAGATGCTGACAGGGTGATGGCCACAGACAGAACCTGTTCCACAGAAGTTCAGATCATTCTGACTTGTAGTAGAAAGGACTCCACTGGACTGACTTATGCATCAAAATAAAAGAGGACAGTCTGGGGTATGCAGACGCACTTGTTACCATTAGGGACCCCAGTAGCCATTATTTTAGATTACTTGCTGCCCTGAGGAATTTGGGACTTTCCATTCACTTCATGAGAGTCTACTTGGCAGCTGTTTTGGCTCATCATCCTTTCACAGAGGATCACACAGTCTTGCACCTCACAGCTAAGCCACTTCACCAGAGCACAAATGGCTTCCATAGCTTCCCTAAGAGGTGTTCCAATCTCAGAGATTTGTGGAGCAGTTCACATCCGTACCCTGCACAATTTGTTGATAGAGGGCTCCAGATCTGACACCTGCTTTGGCAGAGATGTCCTACAGTCATTGTTTCATTATTCTGAACACACACCTTGTGGACATGAGCTCACTGCTTACGGATTACCAGAAGTAGAATGCATGTGGACAGTCACTTTCCCTACAGTAACTTGGATGCACAATATAAAAATCTGAACAGAATAGAAGGATTAGGCACTCCTGCAGATAGGTTTCCTGAAACATAGGTCCTTCATAGGTGTGGAGGTCTAGGACCTATGAGGAATTAGAAAACTTCTAGGTGGTTCCAAAAGTCTGGAACTCCTAATTGGTAGGATTGCTGATTGGGATTTAATGGAAGATCTGTGGTTAAAACCTCTGCACTTCTTTTGAAAATCTGAACAAGTATACTTTGTGTAAATACAACTGGAGACACTCTGAAGTTGGGTAAAGCATTCCCTTTCCTGGTTAGTACTATCCAAGAGATTTTGAGAAGAGGAAAGGCAATCTTTTGGGTGATTCAGGATTTTGGATCTCTAATCTGATGGACAATAACCTCTAGAGTTGCCAGAGTGCAAGAAACAAGTGATGCAGAGTAGAAGACAAAATTTTCACTCTGATTATACTCCAAGCACTCACGACACCACGGTCTAGGATTTGGAGATACCAGTTTCCAGGCAACAAAATCATGATTCTCAGTAACAATCTCAAGAGTATGGAGGAAAGGTGGAGAGGGGGCCTTTTCAAGGGCTTGAAGAGTCTGCCTGTGGAAGACTCCCACAAAAACTCAGTTGGGGAAGCAGAGGAGATCCCTGAGTAGTGACCAGAAACGAGATAGCTCTGTTCCAAATGACCTGCTGCAGCCAATAATAATAATCTTGCATCTGGTAGGTTACAGAGGGCTCCGGGGAACACCCTTTGCTGGGACACTGCAGAGAGAAGAGCAGTTTACTTTAATAATGTGCCACCCAAAGTATCATTGAGAGGACAGGATTTGAAAGGTCCATCCCCCAGCCACCTGAGAGGTCTGAACGGGTAGAAACGAGAATGCTGAATTCCTATGCCCTAGGTCTTTTTATCTGATATGAGGTCTACCTTATTTTGAATGTACCAATGTATATTTAGGAGCTGACACTTGACAGTCATACAGACACATCATGCATAGAAGATGGAAAGATCAATGTTTTTATCAAAGAAGGTTATTAATTATTTTCATTACAGTTCCAGTTTATCTGTGAAGCCATTAAACTAACTCCCATTTTGATTTGTCTTTTCATTGTCAATACTAAAATTAGACAATACCTTAGAGCACAGAATCCAAGTGTGACAAAGCAGCTCTGGAAATCAAGAAGGTTTTGTTTTGTTTTAATGTGCAGTCTGTAAACTCTCTTCTGTATTGTGCATATTGTCTAAGTGAAAGCTAATTTGCATCAGAGAGGCCTGTTAAGCATAAAAAAAAAAAAGAATGTGCATTCCCTATAAGAACAATATGAAGGAACGTGCCAGTAGCAGATATTTCTCAGATAGTCTCTTTGGGTATCCTGCAAAAAATGATCCGAGAGTAATGATCAGAATACCTCTTTTGCTTTGTGTAACAATAATCAGTCTATTGGCCATTGCTCTTATGTGGATCATGACGTAAAACTTGGGCAATGCAGGAGGGATTTAAGGATTGGTGGGAGAGGGGGGGAGAAAAAAAAGCCCTATGGTAGCAGTCTGCTATTTATTCTTCGAAGAAATGCTCACTCTTCCTATGCATTGTTGCTTGCCTGATTAGAAAGCCTGTAAAGAACATGGATTCCTTGAGAAAACAATTAGAAGTACTTGAGGCTGCTATGTATGTTACTATTCAGCTTTGTGTTTACTTGCTTAACTATGTCTTATGTAATATACAGTTGAAAGAACCTCCCATTGTGTACATTTCAATAGACTAAATGGGCCCAGAGAGTCAAAGGTCTTAACATTACCCTGCCGCTGCGCAACACTAAATAGTTAAACAAGGTTTCTTGGGGGTTTCTAGTACAGAGACCTCAACCTGGTTAGTTCTATGGCAACAAGCACCATTCAAAATCTTTTTAATTTTTTTTTAAAGAACAAATAGTTAAAGCATTTGAAATGTGAAGTATAAAGTAAGGATTTCATTTTAACAGTGTCACTTATTTCCTTTCCCTTTAGCTATAGATAGTTTTTATAAAGAAAAAAATTGTCTGACAGTCTCCTACGTAATCATATTCTTTTTGTGGGAAAAGAAAATGTTAGTTGAGATGGGCTGGGGCTGTTGAAGCCCCATCCTGTTTCCTAGAAGACAAAACAAGACACAAACACAGAAAACAGAAGGGAAAATAATAAGATAGAAACCACATTCCTCCTATCCACCAAACTAGTTATCCTGTCAAAGAAGGAAATCAAGCTGGTTTGGCATGATATGTTTATGGTAAATCCATGCTGGCTGCTAGTGGTTACCCCTTCTTTCTCCAGATATTTGCAAATTGAATGTTTTATACATTTCTCTAGTAGCTTTCCAGGTATTGAAGTCAGACTGACTGGTCTGTAGTTACCAGGCTCCTCCTTTTTAAAGATGGCCACTACGTTAGCCCTTTTCCAGTCTCCTGGGACCTCTCCTGTCACCCATGAGTTTGCAAATATTATTGCCAGTGGCTCTAAGATTTCTTCAGCTAATTCCTTCAGTACCCTCAGGTGAATAGCATCAGGACCCGCTGATTTGAATTCATTCAAACTGGTCAGAAGATTTCTTACATGTTCTTTACTTATCCCAATCTGCATCCCTTCCCCTTTGTCTGTTGTAACTAGTCGTCTGATCACATTATTTTTTTGTGAGAAGACTGAAGCAAAGTAGGCATAGAGCAGCTCTGCCTTCCTGTCATCTTCCATTACCAGCTCACCACCTCCATTGAGCAGCACACCCACACCATTCTTGATCTTTTTTTTTTTTTTGTCTGACATATTTGAAGAACCCTTGTTCTTGTTGTCTCCAACATTCCTTGACAGTATAGTAAAGGTAGATTGGCCATTGAAAATGGTGAGGTATAACTTTTAGAACATTGATCAATTTTCAGGTGAATAACATGAGGAAAGTGGGTGTGACTGAATTTTAAATTATGTTTAGTAGCTCTGGGCATTGTAGGGATTTGGAAGAGCTGTTGCCATGTGAGAGGTAAATGCAGATGCAGTTTCTACATATGAAATGAGGTGCAGGAAACTGGCAGGGGGAGAAGTGTAGGACTGAGTCACTTCTTGGGGGAAATTGCAGAAGGTCAGTCAAAGTTTTACTGCTTTTGTAGGGAAAATTGTGCAGCTCATCTATTGTCACCAAGGCAGCTTGCTGTGTATATATACTTTAACTACATATCATGGATAAGAACATAAGAAAGGCTATACTGAGCCAGACAAAGGTCCATCTAGCCCAGTATCCTGTCTTCCGACAGTGGTCAATGCCAAGTGCCCCAGAGTGAATGAACAGAACAGGTAATCATCAAGTGATCCATCCCCTGTTGCCCATTCCCAGCTTCCGGCAAACAGAGGCTAGGAACACCATCCCTGCCCATCTTGGTTAATAACCATTGATAGACCTGTCCTCCATGAACTTACCTAGTTCTTTTTTGAACCCTGTTATAGTCTTGGCCTTCACAACATACTCTGGCAAGGACTTCCACAGGTTGTGCGCTATGTGAAAAAATACTTCCTTTTGTTTGTTTTAAACATGCTGCCTATTAATTTAATTTGGTGACCCCATGTGTTATGAGAAGGAGGAACTAACACTTCCTTATTTATTTTCTCCACACCAGTCATGATTTTATAGACCTCTATCATATCCCTGCCTTAGTCATCTCTTTTCCAAGCTGAAAAGTCCCAATCTTATTAATCTCTCTTCACACAGAAGCTGTTCCATACCCCCTAATAATTTTTGTTGCCCTTTTCTGAATCTTTTCCGGTTCCAATGCATCTTTTTTTGAGATGGGGTGACCACATCTGCATGCAGTATTCAAGATGTGCGCATACTATGGATTTATATAGAAGCAATATATTTTCTGTCTTATCTATCCCTTTCTTAATGATTCCCAACATTCTGTTCGCTTTTTTGACTGCCTTTGCACATTGAGGGGATGTTTTCAGAGAAGTATCCACAATGACTGCAAGATCTCTTTTTTTTTTTTTTTTTTTTTTGAGTGGTAACAGCTAATTTGGACATCTCCCCCCCCCCCCCCCATTTTATATATATATATAGTTGGGATTATGTTTTCCAATGTACATTACTTTGCATTTATCAACACTGAATTTCATCTGCCATTGTGTTGCCCAATTACCCAGTTTTGTAAGATCCTTTTGTAGCTCTTCACAGTCTGCTTGGGACTTAACTATCTTGAGGAGTTTTGTATCAACTGCAAATTTTGCCACTTGACTGTTACCCCTTTTCCCAGATCATTTATGAATATGTTGAATAGGACTGGTCCCAGTACAGACCCCTGGAAGACATCACTATTTACCTCTCTTCTTTCTGAAAACGGACCATATTTACCTACCCTTCATTTCCTATCTTTTATCCAGAGGACCGTCCCTCTTATCCCATGATAGTTTACTTTGCTTAAGAGCCTTTGGTGAGGGAACTTGTCAAAGACTTTCTGAAAATCTAAGTATACTATATCCACTGGATCCTCCATGTGCACATGCTTGTTGACCCCCCCCCCCCATCAAAGAATTCTAGTAGATTGGTGAGGTATGATTTCCATTTACAAAATCCATGTTGACTTTTCCCCAACAAATTTTGTTCAGCTATTGGCCTGACAATTTTGTTCTTTACTATAGTTTCAACCAGCTTGCGTCTCCTGAAGTCAGGCTTACCGACCTGTAATTGCCGAGCTCACCTCTGGAGCCCTTTTTAAAAACTGTTGTCACATTAGCTATCCTCCCGTCATTTGGTACAGAAGTTGATTTAAATGATAGGTTACGAAGTAGTTAGTAGTTCTGCAATTTCACATTTGAGTTCCTTCAGAACTCCTGGGTATCTGTGGATCACAGATGATATCTGTTGATCGGAGAGAATAAATAAGAGTATCTTAATGTATGATTCTGAAAATTCAATCTAGAGTTTGTGAATGTAATTTTGCACTTGTGATTGTATATTGTTAAATAATAAACCTGATTCCAGATGGTTTAAAGGGTATTGTACAAAGCTTTGTTGGCTTATATAATCAGTTCCTGCCTTGTAGACTTCTGTCACATCACTCTCGTGCTCTTCTTTCCCCACTCCAGTTGGTCCAAATGACAGTGCTGTCATTTTTTTCCCCTCACCCAGTGATCTGATCCTGATGCCTCTTTTCTTTTTAATCCCTCCACAGACTCCCCTTGTTTATCATGCAAAGATCAAATGTCTTTTCCTTACCTGTACGCATGACAACTCCATTCCAGCCTATATCTTGGAATTTATTATGTCCACCAAACCCCTCAGTTATGCCCATTATTGGAGCATTGATTCCCTCACTAATTTTTCTTCCACACTCTTCTCCATTCTTATTTCCACTCACTTTCAGTTTGCTAAGCCTTCACCCCTTTTCCTTGGTCATGTATCTCCTTTATGACTCACCTATTCCAAAATTCACATAAGAAATGAGCCTGTACTTCTACAAAATATAAATAATAATAATAATAATAATAAAAAAACTTGCTATCTAGCTCCCTCCTCCAGTGCGCCCTTTCTTCTTGAACTATTGGAATGTGCTTCTGTAAATACACACATGAATAACTTTTCACCAAATACTTCCATTTAACTGAATGTTAATACCCACTTGAGTAAACTTACTAATATTTGTAAGTGTTCACAGAATCTGTACCACGAGACTGTAAATTATTGGAGTAGGGACTATTTGTGTTATAGTTCAGTGCCAAGAAGAGTGTGTTTGATTATATTAATAATTTAAAAAACTCCTTACCTTAAAACCTGGCTTAGTATATAAAAATGTTCAAGCTTGGAAGTTATAAATAAGTTCTTCTTTCCATATGTCTGTATGCATAATTGCTATTGACACTAGGCATTATTATGTAGAGGAAAACAAACCCCAGAGTGTATGTATCTGTCATGTAATGTTAGGTTTTTCAAAAGCTTTTAATAAAAAAAAAAACTTTGTTTCAACCTCTTGAATAAATCTGCATTTCATTAAAATCGAAAAATTATTTCTTCCCTTCGTTTAAAAAAAAAACATAAATGTAACAGATACATACAAAAGCAGAAAATTAAAATGTAAAGCTGGCAGTTTTTTCTTTTTCTTTCTTTTTTTTTTTTTAAATCAACAACATAAGAACGTAGTTCAACATTTTAAAGCTGAGGTGCGTAAAGTAATGCACCTAAATCCATATTTAAACACCCAAATAAGTGGCCTGATTTTCAAAGATTCTGAACATTCAGACCTTCCATTGATTTCAGTATTATCAGTGAAAATGTTACGAAGAATTGTTTTTGTACATAGAGGAGGCAGGGATTCATCCTATTGTGTAGGGACACCATCAAAGTTTTGAAATAGGCAGCATACAGCTAAACTGTGTTACAAATTATACTACAGTGAAGAATGCTCTCATGTATTAGGTTGCTCACATATATATTTTTTTCAAGTGATTCCTGGCTCAGGGCAAGATGTACCGTGTTTCAAAGTTAGGTATAACTCAAAATGGATTTTCTCTGCAACATTTAACCACTATTTTATTCTGTGCTTTTTGATCGTTTTCCTTAAAGGTACAAAGATAGTGTTTACTTTCCACCTTTACTGAAGGAAATCCTTCATGTACTCTTATCATAGCTTCTCATATATCTAGTGGTCTTAGCCAAGCTTAGCACATAAAACAGTTCACTAAACCTAGGTGATTCCTATAGGTTAGGCAAATTTGCTTCTACTAATTAAGGAGATTCTACTGATCTCTTGACATTCCTAGTTTTGCCAACACAGACAATTTAAAAGTTGTACAGCTCACTAAGTGTGTGTGTGTCTCTCTCTCTCTCTGGTACAGATCAAACGGCTCTTTTTTTAAGAGGAGTCTCAAGTTTTCCTTCTTTTCAGAAGTAAGGTATCACTAGGAGTCATGTTATATTGAGTGGACAGATTTGCTGTGTGGTAGTGATCAAGGCAGATGGCGTCCACTAGAAAAAAACATGTTTATTTCCGTCTATACTTAACTGATACCATTTTACTTATAGTCTTCTAGGAAAATTGAAGAAATAAACTTAACTAAGTCCTGTCTTTATTTGGGATTTAATTTATCTTAAAATCTCCATAAAAGAATAGAATTTCAAGAATCTAATTTACATTGTAAGACTTAGCATAGATTTAATTGATTTTGTTTATTGAAGGCTGTTATGACATCTCTGTGTAACTTGATCATACAAAATTATTGTGAAATATTTTTGCTTCATAATAGAATAGAATTTGGGGGGATCTACTAGACCACATGTGGTATGAGGAATAATAGGCAATTGCATGAGTGTTTTAAAATAATAATGTCCTTGATTTCATTTGTCTCATTTATGCCAAACTGAACAACAGCTTCTTTCAGAGAAGTTACAGTTCACTGGCACAAGCAGATAGAACACACATGGAGTATAATATATGGTCACTAAGACAAATCAGTCATATTGTTATAATAATGATACTTAGTTATTCTATACATTCACAAAGCTCTTTCCAAAGGTGGGTAAGCAAAATTATCCCCTCTTTACAGAATGAGTACTTGTTGGAAATGGAGGTTAATTGAGTTGCCTAAAGTAACACTGAGACTCGGAGGCAGAGTTTGTAATTAAACCTGGCTTTCCTGACTTTCATACTTTGTCCACTGGTCCCTATACTCAAATTGTTCTGGGCCAGATAGGTACCATAGAAATATCTAAGAGAGATAACAGAATCAGAGAAACTTGCTTTTCATTGTTTAATAAATAACTTGCAGTAGGATATGTAACAGCTATATGAGTGGTGCATAATCTAAAAACTATGCAGCTTTTAGTAAATTGATTCCAGAAATCCGAAAAGTCTAGAGAAAATATTTTGTTATATTTAAAAAAAAAAAAAAAGGACACATTCTGATTTACAGATCTAATATACCTGAGGTGGACTTTTAAGAATAAAGACTCAGGGTTCTGAGCAATCCAGGAAATGCAGTAATCCCCTAGAAATGGTCTGTAAATAATCTCTGTTAAGAAAGCAAAGAAGTAAATTAAAAATGAAATTGTATCAGAGAGGTAACAAACTTTTTTTTTTTTTTTGGCTTCACATTAACATAGGTCATGAACCACTTATAGTCCACAGAGCCCTGGCGGGTTCTACAGAATGAAACATTTTAATAACCAAGTAGTAGGGGCTTTGGGGATTGGAAGAGGAATTGGTCCATAAGAGGCTCTTTCTCTGCTAAAGTGGCCAACATAAAAGCTGGAGAAACGTTGCAGTATAACTTAATGAAATACAGAATTATACTGTTGTTTCTGAGAAAAAAAATGATGGGTATCAATCCTGTCATAAAACAGTTGTCATCAGTTTCCAGGTAAAATTACCCCAGTGAGGAGACGTACCTCATTATTAGTGGTTAGGGTCTAAATACTAGATAGTAGGCCCACATGAAAAACGTGGGGGCTGATCTGTTATAATTTATGAATACTCTGTGTGACCAAGTCTTAGGAAATGTTTACTGTCTGACTATCCTGAAAATATATTCTCCTCAATATATGGTTCACTCTATATGCATCCGAAGAAGTGGGTTGTAGCCCACGAAAGCTTATGCTCTAATAAATTTGTTAGTCTCTAAGGTGCCACAAGTACTCCTGTTATTTATCCTGAAAAAGTGTAGTGTATGCATAGATGGTTTAATTTAATAGCAGGACTTTAAAAAAAAAAAAAAGGGGGGGGGGGGAGGTAACACAATGGTTTCAGATAAGACCTTCAGGAAAATAGGTCACGGAGGTTAAGAAACTCTATCTGTGCTGTTAGCTGAGAAGGTGCTAATTCCAAGCTCAGATGAAAATTACACAGCAGTTCTACTAAGGCTGGGAACTAACAGGTCAAAAGGACATGAAACACTAAACCCTCTCTAGAGGGAGGGGATGGTTATCAGTGAACTGCTTGCGAGGAGCAGACTGAGACAGAGACAGGCCCAGCTAGAGGGTCTGAAGCAGTTGGTCTCGCTAAGATTCTTCCAGAGGGATGGTAAAATATTTGTGTATAGAGTATTTAGTGTGTTAAAAACCTTTTCCTCTTGTGCTTTACTGTTCCTACTGTTAAGATTAAACAATATTTTCTTTTAAGAAAGCTGTCCAGTCACTGTATTAACCACTGGTTCCAGTTGCCAAAGGGGAAGTCTTGCAGGTGCTGAGCCCAGCTGGACATGCTGTAAGGTGGATTGATTTAAATCATAACAGTTTGTTCTTCAAGTAGATGCAGCTGTGTATTCCAGTTAGGTATGTGCATGCACAGCACACCAGAGCCAGAGAACTTTGCCTAGCAATACCCATGGGGTATCCATGCCTATATGAGGTGGTGCCACCCCGACTCCCCTCAGTTTCTTGTTACCACCCATGACTGGGGTCAGAGTTCTGTGTGGTTCTTAAAAATCTCAATTCCTCAAAAATTCTTTGTCTTCATTGTTCTAGTTGTATATCATTAGTACCCTCAGTGTTAGTTTATGTGAGTATTTTTCCCTGGTGATGCCCTCACCAGGGTTCAAACATTGTCTGTCTTGTGGGGTTGCTACCCCCAACAACTGCTTTCACACAAGATGCTTGCAATGCTTAGGTGAGATGGTGTTTGGTTTGTAAATCATTCACAAAACAGATTCAGGTGGCTCAGACCTTCGCCTGAAGCAGCACCTGCTTCATCAGGCCATGAGGCCTGCTTCAGTACTGAGGCCTGTGTTGGATTGGAGGTCCATCTCAGTGAGTGGTGCCAGCTCATGCTCCGCAGCCGCCAGCTCTCCAAAGAGGCGCAGAAGCTGCTTTCCTTCAAGAGAGCCAAAGTAAAGGTCTCAAGACCAATCATAACCACACCAGGCCTTGTGGAGAATTTTTCCTCCTCCAGGAAGAATACGGCTGCTGCCAGCACATAGGATGGAGAGGGTCCTTCCAACCACTACCCAGTACCACCTATGGATGCAAGAGATCCTGTACTGCAGACTTGGATGCTGGCACCAACTATATCCACGTCAGTGGAATATCAGGTGGCAGCAAACCTCCTCTGCCTTTCCGTCTTGAGCTCTCATTTGATCCAGGACTTCACCAGGGCTATGCATCCAGAGCCTCACTGGCTCCACCTTTATCCCAGAATCCTGAGACTTCTCGGCATCCAGGTCAAGATCAGCACTCTTCCCACAGTTGGGACAGGAGCCCCTGACGTGGTGCCTATTGGCTGCCAATGTCTTACCCTTATGCTCTATGAAACTTATGGGATGCTCCTCAATTATGGAGGTCAAACTCTTCATCTCGCTCTAAGACAAGGTCACCAGAAACTGAGTGGCTGGGGCTGTCAACCCACAGCAAGTTCAGGCACCAGTTTTCCTCCATCTTGCAGAGCCTCCAGAATTGTCCCTGTTCAGGACCAGGCGCCATCACTAGCATAGTTAACTGCCTCTTCATTGATCCTGGACAGTTTGGCTTCCTGCCTTTCAGTGCCTGAGAACTTGAAGGCTTGCCAGGACCTTTTGCAGCACCTAGCTACTTTCCTGGGAATCCAGGTGGAGACTACCCAAGAGTTGTTGACCATCCTGCAGCCATCTGCATTTGGGAGAGTGGCCCTTCCTTTAACATTGCACTCCTAGAGCCTATAAAGGTTATTTGGAGCACTACTACAAAGGGTTTCGAGAAGCGTTACTTTGTCCTGATGCAGGGTTTGAGTAGCTTTACTCGCACCCGTGTCCTAATTCACTGATCATAATTGCAGTGAATGACAGAGCTTGACAGGGCAGATTTAAGTCCACTGACAAGGACAAGGATGGACTTAGTGGGTAGAAAGATCTACACCTCTTCCTCCCTGCAAATGTGGATTCAGAAACAAGTAGGAACTGTTGTCCAAATATGATTTTGTAAATTGAATGACTAAATTTACAGACCATCTGCCTGAAACCTCCAGGGAGGAATTTCAGATGTGTTTCTGAAGGCTGCTTGATGGCAAAATGTCACTGCAGTTTGCTCTAGATGTGACAGATACTTTGGCTAGAGTGTTGGCTTCAGTGATGACCATAAGAGAGACATTCTGGCTGCAAAGTTTGAGCATTGCTCCAGACATGCAGCAGACTATAAAGTACTTTCCCTTTGATGCTCGGGTCCTCTTTTTGGACAAAACTGATGAAACTTTGCACTTCTTCAAGGATTCTAGGGCCACTGTACATTCCTTGAGGGTGTATACATCAGCAGTGCAAAGACACCAGCATGGCAGTCGTCAGCAGCAGTACTGCCTGCAACACCCCTTTTGAGCAAGCTTTCCCTCCCCTGAGACAGCGGGACTACTCAAGAAAGAGGCAATGGTTCCAGAGGCATTCAGGTTCTGGGTTCGCCCAGTCTACATGTCAATCAGACTGTGGCAGTTCTGCATTAGAGTGAGTATCGCTCTCATGGCCAACCACTTGCCTAGGGTCCAGAATCATCTCTCGGACCATCGCAGCAGGATTTTTAACCTGAGTCATGAGTGGTCACTGAAGTCCAACATTCTTTGAGTGATCTTTGCAATGGCATACCAATGATCACCCTGTTCACTGCAAGGGACAACAGGAAGTGTTATCTGAACTGCTTTTGAGGGGGCCTCAGTCCAGGCTCCCTGACTGGTGCCTTCCACCTCAGCTAGCAACCAGCTCTTCTGTATGCTTTTCCTCTGATCCTGATCATTTCACAGGTTATCCTCAAGCTGAAAGCTGATTAAGCCAAGATCATCCTCATTGCCACAGCATGGCTGAGGCAGTGTTGGTTTTCCCACACCTTCTCGCATTGTCGATTCAGCCTCCCATACCCCTTCCTCTCCATCCTGACCTGCTCACGCAGAATCATTGTCACACTTACCACCCCATGCTCAGGTCCCTGTATTTCACTACATGGCTGTTTTGCAGTGAATAAAAAGGAAGAGCGATGTTCGGTGGCTATTTGACAGGTCCTACTCAATAGTAGAAAACCCTTTACCACAATGGACTCTTTAGCAAAATGGAAGCAGTTTTCAGTGTGGTTATTGGCCCATGGAGTTCAGCCAACGCTGTCTTCTATCCAGGACATCTTGGAGTATTTTCTGCATCTTTAGTATTGGGCCTTACACTTTGCTGTTAGATGCTATCTCATCCTTTCATCCACCCGTTCATGTAAGATCAGTGTTTTCCAATGCCATGGTAGCAAGATTCTTAAAAGGAATTCTTCATCTCCATCTGCCAGTGCAGGAACCAGTTCTCTTGGGGGACCTTAAATCAGTCTTGATGGCTTTAATGGGACTTCCGTTTGAGCATCTGGCATCCTGTCCCGTTCCTCTCTTGTGTCAAAAAAATGCCTGCCTTGTGGCACTGACCTCTTCAAGGAGAGTGTGGAAGTCACAGGCTTTGATGGCAGAGCCTCCTTATACACAGCGTCAAAGAGTCCTGTGGCACCTTATAGACTAACAGACGTATTGGAGCATAAGCTTTCATGGGTGAATACTCACTTCTTCAGTATGTGACATGCATCTGACGAAGTGAGTATTCACCCACGAAAGCTTATGCTCCAATACGTCTGTTAGTCTATAAGGTGCCACAGGACTCTTAGTCCCTTTTTACAGATCCAGACTAACACAGCTACCCCTCTGATCTTTATACACAGTTCTCCAAAGACAGTGATATTGTGGCCTCACCCAAAATTTTTCATTTGAACCTGGCAGTGTATTTGCCTGTGTTTTTTCCTAAAGCCGTGTTCATACCCAGAGGAGCAGTGTCTTCATGCATTGAACTTCAGATGATGTCTCACCTTTTTATCTGAACACGACTAAACCCTTTTGGGCTTCGCCTTGTCTATTTGTGTCATATGCAGACTGTTTGAAGGGGCAGTCAGTCCCCTCACAGATAATCTCTAAGGGAATAAATTCCTACATCAACACTGCATACGAAACCGCTTCGGCTACACCCCCTGAACAGGTATACGCCCGTTCTAGGAGAGAACAAGCTACATCAATGCATTTTGAAGCGATGTCTCAATATTGGACATTTGCTGGGCTGCCAGCTGTTTGTCGATACATATGTTTGTGAACAATCCGGCCATTATTGTGGCGTCCAGAGTAGATGCAAACAGGGAAGGTATTCCTGCAGTCCTTGTTTAAATAGAGTCTGAGCCCCACCTCCTCTGGGTACTGCATGTGAGTCTAAGTGAAATAAATGGCTGCTAGGGTGACCATATTTCCTTAAATTGAAAACCAGATGCATGGGACTGGCCCGAGCCACCTGGCACCACTGCTCGCCCCCCCACCCCCACCCCAGAATGTTCCTCTGTGCCCCCAATTGAGCAAAGTAGCAGAGATGGGGGGGGGGGAGGAATGGATATGGGCTGGTATTAGGGCAGTAAAGCAGGATGTGACTGTGCAAGTGTGTGAGTACTTTTGGGCTCAGAGCCAGGAGGTGAAGCTATTGAACTATGATCCAGCTAGCAGTGTGATGATCCTTTGGAGGCTGGGATAGCAGAGGGATGGGGCAAGAAAGAGGCTCTGGGTAGTGGGAGGACCAAGGAGACTCCAGGTAGCAGTCTTGGGAAGCTGGGGAAGGCCGGGATGTGGCAGAAGTAAGTGGACTGGGGAGGGAAAGAGACCGGTGGGAGCGGGAAGCTGGAGAGGCCTTCAGGGACCGGCCTTGAAGGATGAGGAGTGAGGCCCATGTTTTGGGGGCCGGGATACACAAGACCAGTGTGGGGGCTGCAGGGACCACTCGGGGGCAGGAAGGCACGAGGCCACGGGGAACTGTAGGGGGGCCATGCTGTGCTTGGTGCCCCGGCACCTTAATTACAGTTGTGTTCTTGCACTGCTATAATAATGTTACCAAACCAAATTAGAAGGGACTATGAACAAAGAGAAGGATAGTATGAAATTGTAGAAAAAACTAAAGACTGATCCAACTCCTATTGAAGTCAATGGGAAAGCTTGCAATGATTTCAGTGGGCGTTTGATCAGGCCATATAATAGTTGAGAAAATGCAATGGAATTGCTTCAGAGTCCCAAGAAGCACTTCAGACACTACAGAATTTTATTTGTGCAATTCACTAAATAGTGGCAAAAGTTTCTATATGCCTCTGAGGCAATAATAAAAGAGTAGAAGATAAATTTTTTGTAGTGGTCAAAAGGAGACAAAAGTTGAGAATCAGATATCCAGAAATAGAAGAAGATAATTTTAAATGTAATAGAAACTAATTGCTGAGAGACCAATTGGGCAATGGGATAATCTGCCATAAGGAAATCTGCCATGTGCTGTTATTAAATGTATGCAAGGAAAAATTGGATTTTGCAGGTTAGGTATTCTTCCACATATGCAGTAGTTGTACAAGGAGGACACTTCAGCAGTAAAGCATACGAAGCAGATATTCTTACTGAAGGATTTAAAAACAAAACTGTTACTTATTTTGAAAGTAATAAACAGCTGAAAGCCATTCCTTGGACCTAGGAGGCTATTTTGAAAATCATTTGGTGGCAAAAAAGCTCTCTCTCTCTCTCTCTCTCTCTCTCTCTCCCCCCCCTTCCCTCACTCCAGCGAGTTGCCATTTATGCCCTATGTAAACACACTTTCAGATCTTAACAGACCAAGCAAGGAAGCTCTTTGAACATTTTAGTATTTGAGACAAGAAGCTCTCTGCCAAAGTTTGAGAACAGATTGAAATATTTGTATTTCACAATTTATGTAATTTGATATTTTTGCAGTTAACATATACGTCATTAAACAATCAATAGCTGGCATGTTGGGAAATATATAGCAATATAAAGTGTACATATATATACATACAAATATAATGTTGAACTAAGTTCAATGCTGAACTTAAACTCCAAACAGGAAAAGTGTACTTTTTGTGCAAGTTAACTAAGTCCCCATTTTCACGTATTTCACTATGTGGGGTAATTTGATATTGAAATACATAGTGCTAGAGATTGATTTTGAAACTTTTTGAACCCAAATCTTTGTTTGTATGCTTGTCCATCTGCCTCTAAACAGTCTTCTGACATTGAGAATTAATTTAGAAAAGTGTGCGAAAGTTAATCTTACAGGGAGTTTTAGAATGAACGTTAAATTGGAAAGTTTATCTAGTTAAATTCTGTATAAAAATGTTGTTTAGTGGCTAAACCACAGTACTGAGAACCAAAAACTCTTGATTATTTAATATCAATTTGTACTCGTCCTAGCAAGTCATTTTCACTGCTCTGTTTCTACAGCTGTAAAATGGTGAGGATAGCGCTACTTGTTCCTGACACACAGGGATATGGTGATGAATTAATTAAATTCATGTTTGTACAGTGTTTTCAATATATAATGGACTGTGTGACAGCAGGGTATAATTACTATTTTCAGATAAGAAAAATGGTTATATTGTAGATATATAATAGAGAAATGTGGAGTAAACATATTTTAAAAAGGGCTCTAGAGGTGATCCCGGCAATTACAGACCGGTAAGTCTAACGTCGGTACCGGGCAAATTAGTCGAAACAATAGTTAAGAATAAAATTGTCAGACACATAGAAAAACATAAACTGTTGAGCAATAGTCAACATGGTTTCTGTAAAGGGAAATCGTGGCTTACTAATCTATTAGAGTTCTTTGAAGGGGTCAACAAACATGTGGACAAGGGGGATCCAGTGGACATAGTGTACTTAGATTTCCAGAAAGCCTTTGACAAGGTCCCTCACCAAAGGCTCTTACGTAAATTAAGCTGTCATGGGATAAAAGGGAAGGTCCTTTCATGGATTGAGAACTGGTTAAAAGACCGGGAACAAAGGGTAGGAATTAATGGTAAATTCTCAGAATGGAGAGGGGTAACTAGTGGTGTTCCCCAAGGGTCAGTCCTCGGACCAATCCTATTCAACTTATTTATAAATGATCTGGAGAAAGGGGTAAACAGTGAGGTGGCAAAGTTTGCAGATGATACTAAACTGCTCAAGATAGTTAAGACCAAAGCAGACTGTGATGAACTTCAAAAAGATCTCACAAAACTAAGTGATTGGGCAACAAAATGGCAAATGAAATTTAATGTGGATAAATGTAAAGTAATGCACATTAGAAAAAATAACCCCAACTATACATACAATATGATGGGGGCTAATTTAGCTACAACAAGTCAGGAAAAAGATCTTGGAGTCATCGTGGATAGTTCTCTAAAGATGTCCACGCAGTGTGCAGAGGCGGTCAAAAAAGCAAACAGTATGTTAGGGATCATTAAAAAGGGGATAGAGAATAAGACTGAGAATATATTATTGCCCTTATATAAATCGATGATACGCCCACATCTAGAATACTGCGTACAGATGTGGTCTCCTCATCTCAAAAAAGATATACTGGCACTAGAAAAGGTTCAGAAAAGGGCAACTAAAATGATTAGGGGTTTGGAACGGGTTCCATATGAGGAGAGATTAAAGAGGCTAGGACTCTTCAGCTTGGAAAAGAGGAGACTAAGGGGGGATATGATAGAGGTATATAAAATCATGAGTGATGTGGAGAAAGTGGATAAGGAAAAGTTATTTACTTATTCCCATAATACAAGAACTAGGGGTCACCAAATGAAATTAATAGGCAGCAGGTTTAAAATAAATACAAGGAAGTTCTTCTTCACGCAGCACACAGTCAACTTGTGGAACTCCTTACCTGAGGAGGTTGTGAAGGCTAGGACTATAACAGCATTTAAAAGAGAACTGGATACATTCATGGTGGTTAAGTCCATTAATGGCTATTAGCCAGGATGGGTAAGGAATGGTGTCCCTAGCCTCTGTTTGTCAGAGGATGGAGATGGATGGCAGGAGAGAGATCACTTGATCATTGCCTGTTAGGTCCACTCCCTCTGAGGCACCTAGCATTGGCCACTGTCGGTAGACAGGATACTAGATTAGATGGACCTTTGGTCTGACTCGGTACGGCCGTTCTTATGTTCTAAGATATCTGACTGCTAATAACAGAAATAATTACATTTTGTTTATGAACCTAAAGGTTCTATTTCACTTTTAAACACTCAGGGTATAAGACAAATAGCCTTTTATTATGTCTAACCCTTGAGGTTACCATTTACTGCACCATTTTGTAACTAATAATTTTAAAATATGATAGTGCAATGAATCACACTATA
This sequence comes from Emys orbicularis, assembly GCF_028017835.1. Taxonomy (NCBI): domain Eukaryota; kingdom Metazoa; phylum Chordata; order Testudines; family Emydidae; genus Emys; species Emys orbicularis. Next base: position 300,345,231 of record NC_088683.1, read on the forward strand.
TTTGTAACTGAAAAATCCACTTCACATAATTTTTTCCATCTTCTTATAGAATCAGACCTTTAATATTGAGAAAATGGTGGGTGAGTTAAAAAGTGAACACATTAAATGGCAGTTAAAATGTTAAGATTGTGCTTTATTACAACAGTCCTGAACTTCTCCAGAGTAGCAGAGAAATGTTTCAAATACACTGTGGAAATAACATTCTCATTTCCCCCCTGCCCTGTCCAAATAATTTAGCTGTACATGCTCATCACTTCCTGCGAACCAACCATGTTCTAGATGCTCAACAAATGAAGTGGAAGCTTTTCTCAAGGGATATACAGAGCTTTTCTCAAGGGATATACAGTATAAATTAGATAGTGCTGTTCAAATATAGAATATGTAAGTTGAAGGATCAATTTTCAAGTGGTGCAATTTTTTTTTTAAACTTACTGTATATATTCTATAAGTGGTAGGTTATTGTTGAAAGGTACTGTACCTTAAGCAGTGACTTGAGTGAGGAGAGAAGTATGAGATAATTTGGTGGACAAAAGAGGGAGGGGAGGGAGCTCTACAAGTAGGGAGGAGGAAGGACTCAAATGGACTATTCACAATTGAATCTTAAGAGGAGCTTTAGGTGACAGGAAGGGAATGGGAGTAAATGACACAGGGAAGGTTGGTTGTGAAGATTTAAAATTCCTTGAAGTTGAAAAAGCATAAACTGAATGTGGAAGGTAAGGGCAAACCACCACAAGGGTTCAGAGGAGTGACATTGTAAGAGATTTGGCAGATCGTTAAGATTTTAGAAACAACATTTAGTATAGGTAGTGGTAGAGTGAGATAAAGAGCAGGAAAGCCAGAAAAGAACACATTCCCCTTGTTGTCCCTGAGGGAAAAAATTATCCTAGCAGAAAGTGAAAGTGAATTCTGTTTTGGCAGATCCTTCCCTCTAATGTGTTCAGTGAGTCACTTTTATCCAACCAGCTCTTATCATGTTGCTGCTAATGGACATCTCAGGCCGTTGTGGGGTGTTTTTTCGTATCTTTTGGGGTTCTTTGTCTCTGAAATACTTATCCTCGTCATTGTGTTGGAGCTCTAGACTATCTGACAGGCAATGGCTGTTTTTTTTTTTTAATTATTAGTATTAATTCCTTTGTCATTCTGAGATAAATCTTCTCAATAGTTCTGCAGCTATATTTTACTTCAGATACCTAGTGTGCTCTGTTTTCCTGTACTATGTCAATAATATATTTTGGCATTCTCTGAATTATTCTATGTGCTATTTTATTTATTTCCAGTATTTATGAGCTAAAAGAGGTGAATGGAGTACCAGGTTGGCTGAATTAATTTCATGCGTCATCAGTGGTCTCTGTTACACTAGGTGTTGGATTCCATTTTTCTAAAATGTGGTTGTCTAAAGAGAAGCTTTGTTTCTAGGGAGCAGTTCAAATATCTTCTGTTTTGTTTCAGAGAAGGAAGCGATCCTATGGGTGAGATTTTCACTCTTACTTCAGCCCCTTTATGCCACATAAAAGAGTCAAAATGGTGTAACAGGTCCTGAAAACCCATGTAACCCTCTGGGGTACAATTCCCCTGGCAAAGGAACTGTGGTAGACAGACATATGGCTGCCTCCAGAGGTCACATTTGCAAGCTGCAGCATGAGGTGTGTGCCAGAGGCAGGTGGGAAGGGCATGTCCATAGTGCTGCAGAGATTGCAAACAGTACTCTACTTAATAGGGAACCCCTGGAAGGACACCCCCCGCCTTAACCCCCGGTCTGTATTGTCAGTGGGCTGTCCAGGCCCTGGAACAGTCCGGGATTCAGAGGGAGCAAAGGTGGCTTTAGTTCTGGGCTGCAGATTCTTTGCTCTTGGATACATAGCACAGAATCTGACCCTATATTTCCACTCCATATAATCCTTTTGTAGGAGAGATGTTTCCATTCACACCTTTCCTCCCTTTCTGTTTCCCATCCCTTCACTAAATTCAACAAAGTCCTGAGAAAGATAAGTCATGATATATCAGAATAATTCAAGTTAGCTCCTGCTTGGATATGTTCGTGGTTTGGGAGGGTCACCTAAATCTGTCCAGAGGAATTTCTCTGCATCTTATCAAACATTGCTTTTCTAGGAGATGATTACTTGGATTGGTCTGCTTCACTCTGTGTCTATCCCTGAAGGCCTGCATTCTTCTGCTATACATAACTATAACATGGCATTTAACTATGGACTTATTATATTCCTGCTTCTAAAATTTGTGAAGAGACAGAGCTTAATTCACACGCATGTCAGCATTATTACTGAGGCCTGGTCTGCACTAGGAAATTAGGTTGGTATAACTACATTACTCAGGGGTGTGAAAAATCCATACTCCTCTGTGACATGTTTAAACCCTGGTGTAGATGGCCCTAGGTCGATGGAGGAATTCTCCTGTCAACCTAGCTACTGGATCTCAGGGAGGCGGAGTACCTGTGATGACTGGAGAAGCCCTCCCGTTGGCATAGGTAGTGTCTTCACTGAAGCACTTTGTGTAGCAGCAGTTTATGTGCAGATATACACTTAGCAGAGCTGTAGTCTCTCTAACTACCAGTATTAATCAGCCCATCTACTGGTGATCATTACTTAGTAGTCACTTTAAGATGAGGATGTGTGATGATAATTCATCAGGGAGACTATGCCACTCTTTATGAAAGCATATGCAACCAGTGAATGTGTCCCATATTCTGATCACTTCTGGGTATTATGAACTGTTCTCAGTCCATTCATCTCTGCATTAAACTCCATTGTTGAAATGCTGACGTCACTGAGATCAATGGCAAAATTCACAGTGACTTCTGTAGGCTCAGGATTTCACCCCAAAAGCTGCATAGGTAAAATGTGTATGAAATTCTAATAAGTATAGTAAGTAATTTTAGGTTTTGTAATTAATGTAACAAACTGATAATGAAAAACTCTACAATGTCAATATTTCCAGACTAATATTCAATATATCATTTATAATCTATCTTTTTATTTTTGTGAAGAACATTTGAATGTTCACTAAAGTTTACTTACTTCCTGTGTATGATGTGATAACAATATCCTTGATTGCACGAATTCATATGAGCCCAGGATATGATTTACCAAGCTATCTGGAACTATCCTCATTACTGTACTGACATTTTTAATTAAATGTTCCAAATATAAAGTAGGGTGCCAAACAATTGAAAGATAATTCACGTTTTGTTCCTGATAAAGTAAAACTTGTGCAGGTTTTATCTCTCCTCTCTCTCTCTCTCTCTCTCTCTCTCTCTCTCTCTCTCTCTCTCTCTCCCTCCCCCTCTTAACATTCTCCCAAATACCCTGTTGTTCCCTTCTGATTGGCAGGGCACTTTCCCTCAGGATAACAAATGTGTGTTAGTTTACATCATGCTTCAGATCTGAATTGGGAAGGAAATAATGGGTCAGAAATTTGGGTTGTTTATTTAAAGGAAATTCTCTTTCAGCTCTTTAATAGCCCTATTTTCTCTATATTTGGGGATTCGAATTCTCTCTCCTTGTTTCATGTAAATATTAGTAGGGTTTTTTTTTCCTTCAGAATTGTGAAGCTAAGGCAAGCAACTTTATTGCAAGGAAATATCTTGAACTTTCTTACTATAGTCGTTAATCAGAGAAGAGAGATTGGTATTTTCACAGTACAGGTAATTTAAAAATAAACTTTTGGCTTTAATGCAAAACCCTGCTTTTGGATTGGCTGACACCCATTAAGATCCAATCAGAATATACAGCTTTGCATACTGCATGGTTGAGAAAAAATGCAGTGATTATTTAAAATGGATACAACCAATCACAGTGAGGAAATTGTGTAATTAAGAAAAAATAAATATTACACAATGAACTAGTATTCCTGCCCTGTGATTATCTGATACAATTCCATTTCAGAATTAGATGTGTGGTACTGGTATAACAAAAATCTTTTACAAGTAGGCATTTCTTCCTAGTTTTCCTTTTCTGAGATGTTGAGAGAATGAATATATTATATTTTAGTCTCAGCAGAAAACCTGGAGAAGAACCTGAGGCAGATGGAAAGGCAGCTTCAACAGCTTGAGAAGGATTTGAAGATCTTTCCCCCTCCCGACGATATCCATGACAAGTTTGTGACAAAGATGTCTATATCCTTTTGACAGTTAAATATCTTATGAGGGCTCATCTAACATTTACTTAACACTTCAAATTTATTTGCATACCTTTGTCTAGTTTGCAGCATTCATATTTGAAAACATTAACTCTCTTTTCCTCAAAGACTAAGTATACAGAACAATCAAAAAATTGACCTGTAATGCATAATATGAAAACATTGCCTAATGGCAATGATTCTAAATTTTGTACATAAAAACATGGACATTTTTTTTCCTGAGTGAAAAGGTGAATGTATTACAATCAGAGTGTTAAAAACTACTTCTATAAGGAGAGTGCTAAGCCATGTATTATTTCACCTTGAATATAGAACATAGAAATAGGAGAGGGCCATTACAGTTAGATGTATTTGCTCTTTTTGAGTTGTATATTACCATTGGGATTCTGTCCACTTTTGAATAGGTGGCCTGCAAAGTTTTTCAAGTTCGTTAATAGTCTCAGCTTATGAAACACATCATCCATAAAGACAGCTTCTGCCTCATTTGTTTTTGACAAAACTCCATGTTTTCATGTTTTTTATTTAAAAGTAATGGCTCTGATTTTTTCCTCTTCCCCTTAGGCGAAAACTTGGCTCTTGTAGTGGATCCATTTCTTCCTACCTGCTGATGTCCATGTTCTATTACATATATCTTATCTCTGTAGCTGCTCTCTTTGCCTCCCTTCCTAGTGCTTTCTTTGCCATAAGGGAAACAGCTGGCAAGAAAGCAGGAGGAGTAAGGAAGAGAAAGAGACAACTACTTTCAATCACAACAGCAACCCTTTGCAGCCAAAGTGCAAAAATTCAGGAGAAACACCTTTTGCCCTCCTAATTTCCTCTTCTGAGTTGGGGGTAAGTAATCCTAGTGAAACCTTATGTCTTCCGGTCCTTTCCCCCACACTAAGTAGTAGCAAGGAAACTGAACAGAAAGTCATTTTTCTTCTTCGAGTGTTTGCTCATGTCGATTCCTTCTAGGTGTGTGCGTGCCCACATGCAGTCAGTGGAGATTTTTGCCTTAGCGGTATCTATAGGGTCGGCTGTAGCGCCCTCTTGAGTGCTCATGCATTGGTATATTAGGTGCTGCCGACCCTATGCCCTCTCACTTCCTTCTGACCACCCGTGATGGTTGATCCAGAGCATCTTGTCTTGCGTTGCAAGAGTGTTAGCGATTCTTACAGTCAGTTTGTTTTGTCTCCTTTGTTGTTAGTTGATAGATACTTAGATCTTTAAGTTAAATGTTAGAGTAGTTGTTTAGGAGTTAGAGTCCTGGCTAGGACTTCGCTTCAGAGTAGGGCATGCCCTGTTCCCCAGGCTTTAAGCCATGTTCATTGGGCAGGAGGCACTGCAGAAAGAGGGGGCTTCAGGCAAAGGAACTGTGTTGAGCCATGTGCCTGCCCCGGAGCTGCTCAGGTGTACCGCTGCAGTTGGACCCTCTAGTCCAGCCAGGGACCCGCCTCCAACTCCTGGGAGTGGCAGGGGGTCCCAGCCCTTAGTAGGGTCATCTGTGCCTGAAGCGGGCCCGGCGGCCAAAGAGCAAGTAGGCTGACCACCTTCCCTCTGCTGTGCAGTCGTCTTCGTTGTCACCGGACAAAGTGGTAGCAGGCCCCACCTAAACAAGCAGCTTCCCCCCTTTCCTCCCCCCGATGAATTCAAGGAGCATCAGGCCCTGCTCAAAAGGGTGGCTACCAACCTGAACTTGGAGGTCAAGTATCTAGCGGAGGAGTCCAACAACTTCTTTAATGTTATATCCTCCTCCACCCACAGCCGACCTATGGATACCGCTAAGGCAAAAATCTCTGATGACTGTGTACGTTGGCACATCTCAAAGAACAACAGTTACGAAAAGGTAGGTAACCATTTTTTCGTCACTCCATTGTGTAAGAGTTCATTCAGAGGTTCAAGGGCAAAACAGACAGCACTGCAAGGCTCCTCTGTTCAGCTATTCATTTTAAACTGATAGAGGATGGGAAGCATTTGTTTCAATCTAAAAAACTAAAATTAGTTGGAAGTTTCTGTTAAAGTGATAAACACTGAAATAGTTAACTGTGTTGACAATTCTAACATCATGTTTATGCTTTGGAGTTAACCATGGAGATAAGTGGTGTAGTTCACACCTTCACAGAGCTACTGTTTCAGTGGCTGAAGACTCAAGGGATAACACTGCTTCCATTCCCATTCAGAAGAGTTTCCCCCACAGAGACAAGAGCGAGAATAATTTTAAGTTAAAAGTTAATGTACTGAAATGTTTTGTTAGAGGTGCTGGCTTTATGCAACAAATGGGTTTGGTGTTAGATACTTGTGGTGGATAGGGAATATGTGACGTATACAACGTAGCAAGAGGAAAACAAGCAATCAGAATGTGAGAATTATTGAGGAAACAGGGAAATTGGGGAGGATTTTTATTTGTAAAACCTTTTCCTAGCAAATTTAAAATGGCATAGAATACTAAATAGGATTTTATATAGCTCCCATTATTATGGGCTTCTGAGAATAGACAAGCATGTGATGAAGTAGAATCATGCTACTTTTCTTTTGGTGGATTAGTATTGATTATTCTTATAAAGGATTTATTTTAATGTATTTTGATACATTTGTGTTACATTATGAATATTTGATAAGTCAATATATTAAAAAGCATTATCCTTGAGACCACTAATAATTTAGACACCAACGTGATTTTTGCTACTCTGAGAGGCAATTAAAATAGTATATTGTAATAGGAGTAGCATATTCTTTGATTCCCTTAAGTCATATATATTGTGGGCTGTTTTAGTCTTGTTTGACATTAGAATAAGTTTGTTGGTACAGAACACGTCATGACCATTTTTCCCAATTATTTTCCCATATTAGAATATCCAAATGTGACATTTTAACTGTTGTTTTGATCAGTAAATACTGTTAACTGAAGCAGTTAGCCTCACCTATTAACTCTCCCTGTAGACAGGCAGTAATTTAGGAACAGTAGACTTGCGTATGGTTTCTGATAATGCCTGTGAGCACACTAATTAAAGAAGCTCACTTTCAGGAAAACAGGAGCTACAATAAATTACTAAAGCAAAGGATGCTTGATGTAAAGGTTAGATAATCCTACACAGCATGGTGAAGTTTGGACCTATCTTTACTTTTATTTCTATGACAGAGGAAGTTGAATGATGCTGGTGTCTTGAAAGGTATGCTGCTCATAAAAAGCAGCCAGCAGGAAATCTGAAACAGGAAGGATGGTGCTTTGTTGGAAACAATTTTTCATCCTGAGTACAATTATGCTCCATGGACAAGTCAGCTATTACATCCTGTCGCTAAATATCACAACCTAGAAGCCTCTAATGAACTGATTTGCATTCTTGTTTCTCTTGCAAGTCAGATATGTGCACAGTTAGTGCACTTTATTATTGACAAAGTCTATAATTATAAATATTCCACTTATATATTGGATTGTGCTAGTTTGCTGCTAATTTTACGTATATTAGTTTAAAAGCAATTACAATCATTTATTAAAATGGTTTGTTTGTTTAATTAGGAATGTCAAAGAAGTCAGACTTAGAATATTAAATCCATTCATGCATATGCTAGGAAAAAGGCAGACTGAGCAAACTATTCTTTTATATTCAAAATAGAGATGATATGGATTTGTAAAGAAGATTTTAAATAAATACTTGGTTTGTTTATTTATTTAAACCAGAGTTTAAATAATTAAGTCCTTCTAATTTTGTATTTGTGGAAGGTTATTAGGTTAGGACTTTGTATTATGGATGTATATTTCAGATATTTAATTCATTAACAATAACCTTTAAAATATTAAATTATCGTGTTGAACTTTTTAATCAATACTATATACTGGGTTAGTTTTATAAAAATGTACAATTAGCTATTTAAATGAGCAAATATTTTTAGATCACAGCTTAGTGAACAGCAATTAGTGGTTTTTAAATGGATATTTATAGGTAAATTTGTGGATAAGTATGCAGGTAAATATTCAAGTTAGAACACACGTAGGTATATGATTTCTTGATATGGGACTGTTACATGGTTTGGTATTCAGACAAATTGTTTAACATTTTTGTTGCATACTTTAGGAAAGAGTGCATATCTGAGGCAGTAAAGTTATGTTGCTTGCTGTTTATGTGCATGCATTTGTTGTGGCATTAACATACCTGAATAGATACTAGAGCTGGATGAGTAATGGAAAAAAGCTTGAAAATATTGCTGAATTCATCAGATACATTCTTTGACAAATTAATTGATAAATCCTGGTAGGTACACATTTAGAAAGCATAGAGTTTGTATTCATTTTGTGCAATATTATAAAAAAAATGAAAGATTCTGTGTCGTGCAATATTGGGAGTTGCAACTCCGTACCCCATAGCTTAATATGGTTCTTTATCACCTGAACCATGAATGGTTTCATTGGCCTGAATAGAAAAGCCTTGTTACTTAAACTCTCATTTTTACTATAGGGACAATCTCTCAAACCTGTAGAAATTTGCAAAATGGAATTAGGTGTGCCCATACTATGCAGTCATTTAATTTACCATGGTTGCACACAACCAGGTATATAAGTAGATTGTGTACCATTAGTATATACAGGTAGGGTTATGACTGGCTGGAATAAAATCAGAATTTTATGCAGAAACTTATGAAGATATATTCAATATAGTATAGATTTGGATCTTTTTTCATTTTGTGCAGGGTAACAGCTCTGGACCATTGTTTTTATTCTGTCATAATACCCCGCATTATATTATTAATAGTCCTTTCTATAGCACCATAAATTTACACTGTACTTTATAAACATAGGCCAATACTGCAGTTCACGCATGCAGGTACAGCAGTGTTCCCAGGTGCTATGAATTGCAAGATCAGAGCCATAGAGTTCTGAAGTTCTGCTACCACTGCTGATTATCCCAATTCTGCATCATTATCCTGGTCAACCACTCAGTGCTAATCTGCTGATCCCAGAAGTGGCAGTCCACTGAATGAAGCCACTCCAGAAAAAGTTCATGTACAGAAACTGCTCGATTTCATCCTCCTCTTCCTGTATCACCACTGCAGCATCACTATACCTGTCTCCCAAGTCATCCAAAGCCCTCCAGTTGTGTGATTGCCAATGCATGTTCATTAGCTTGTTTGTATTAATGGCTCAGGCTCATGGTGTTCAGCAGTTTGAATATGGCATTGGCTCGTGAATTACTGGATGACAGGAGAGGTATCATGGGAATTTATAGTTTGACCCCCAAGTGCCAAAATTCCAGTGCCTTTTTGGTGGGTATCTGACAAAGCCCCACAAGAAAAATCCCCGAATGCAAAGCATCTAGTAGCAGAACGTTGCTCCATAGGATAACTGTCCAGAAAGCTGTATGTTTATTTTGAAAAAGTGTTGGATACAGTGATTCAAAAAGGAAGTAGCTTAAGTCCACATAAACAAAGCAGTGTGGACTTACTCTTTCAGAATAGTTATTCTTGAATAGTTAAAGTGGAAGCCTATATTCTGAAAAAAAAACTTTCCCGTTTAGACAAGTTCTAATCAAGGCAAGATGAGAGAGGATAACAGTTCAGCTAAGGGAGGGTCTGTTGATTATATGTGAGAACTGTGTAGGAACAATTCCAGGAAGACATGGGCTTAAGAGCAGATTTCAAGGATAAAGAAAGCAACTTTGCAGAGATGAACATGGAAACTGTTTAAGTGCAGGAGGAAGTATGGGTGAAGGAAGCACTAAGGAGAGATGTTTAGGAGGAGCAGAGAATAGGGACTGTGAATAAGGGTATTTGAGAACCTTGATTCAATAAAGTCCCATTGTAGTCAATGAATCTTAGGTAGACTTTGACATATACTTAAGTGCTGCTACTGCATATAGTGATGGACTTAAACCATGTTTATATAAGCATATGCATAAATACTTTGCTGAATTGGGCTCTCTGAGCAGAAATTGTATTGGAGCATGCTGGGAAAAGAAATGGGTTTCTTGGGAGAACATTGATTTTAATGGTTCAAAATTCTACCTGCTCTCAAGGGAAAAAGATGGAACTGATCAACTGCCTAAACCTATTTTAATTGGTTCAAATATTTTGTAGGATGTTTTAATCTTTGTGGGATTAGTGTGTTCTACTATTCCTCAGTACTGAAAATCTTGGTTAACTACTTAAAGTGTTCATTAATTATTAAGAAATCTCTTTTTGTAAATAAAGTAACTAGGATAAAAATTTGACATTGAAATTTAAATAATTATTCTCTTTAAAATACATATAGTAATTGCATCTTAATAGCATCTCATCTGTGTTTCTGTGTAAAATAACACTTTTAAAATAATATATGGATTAATTAATACAAAATCAAATTGCCAGTTCAATGAACTGGATAGATCCATTGGATAAATATAAAGATAGTCAACATGATGATTTATTAATATATCTAATGGTTCAGAACTTAAACCCACAAAAGTCAGAAGCTTCGAAATTATGGCTTGCACAGTAACACACACTTTTAAAAGTACCATAGTAATTGTGTATGTGTGTGTGTGAGAGAGAGAGAGAGAGAGAGAGAAATGTCCGTATAAACTGATACAATCTGTGTAGTGGATAAAAAAGGACGAGGGCTGAGGGAAGGCATTATATATCAAAAGTGTTGACAATGCTGGTGAACTACCAGACAGTGAGAAGTATAGTTAGGACACAAATAGAAATGACAGGATTAAGGGAAACTAGTCTGAAAAAAATCTGAGCTAACTCTGAGTGCAGAAATCTACAAGATATGATACTGTGAGAAAGATAAGGTATAAAACAAACCTTAATTAAGTAATTGCTTAACTGATTACCAGTACCATCTTTCGTAGATTTCTTTTAATTTTGATTGCTTAACTAATGAAAAGGACTTGAGCGTTAAATTTAGTTTAATAGAATTTTATTAAATACCCTTAACAATCACACCTAATAGTTTAGGATATAAGAAGACAAAAATATTATTTGACTATGGTTTGGTCAACATAAACTAGAAAACCGGTCAACTCTGGGCAACTAAGGCAACGGAGTGGTACAGGAACAGGGAGAATCCAAAGCTAAAGCACAAGACAATTTAGTCAGTTACTTATATGCCAATGCACCAAAGTCTCTCTCCCAGTAGATCTATAGGCATCAACCCTTTTAACCTACTTCCCCACAGATTATATTAGCCCCAGGATCTGACTCACATTCCTAACTATCTAACATAAACTCCTACATTTATGACAGCTGTTGAGACCCAGTGCAATTTCAAGATTTTTGTACACTTCTGTTTTATGTTTGTAAGCACCGAGAGCTTGATAGGCAATATGAAACCCTTAACTATGGGTAGGGCTTGTCTACACTACCGGCCGGATCGGCAGGCAGTGATGGATCCAGTGGAGGTTGATTTATCGCTTCTAGTATAGACACAATAAATCGACCGCTGAGCGCTCTCCCGTCGACTCCGGTACTCCACCAGAACGAGGAGCGCAAACGGAGTCGACAGGAGTGCATCTCAAACACTGTCTGGTTTGCTCCAGTCTGCAACTTACCTCCACGAGCCCCTTTTTTAATGCATTCCTTGGCCAACTTTGCAGTTTTGCTTGCCCATGTTGCAGTTTCTCCATCAGTACCTTGCTCACTTTTGAAATGTCCAGTTTAAAGTTAATATAATGTATACAAAGTCCCTTCCTGTTCTTTGATGCCTTTTAAACTTGTTTTAACAGTCCATTATACAATGCTAAGTTGCTTCAAGAACTGTGAGTCTCGAGCAGTCAGGAACAGCTGTATAAGTCTTCTCCTTGTTTTAGCGACAATGGTGGGACCTTTGTACTGAGCTGAGTCTGTGCATTATTAATACAACAGTTACATTTCTAATTATTCCACTCTGTGATCAAATGTCCTTATAAACACACTACTTGGTTTCAGTTCCTTTATTTACTACCTTTTTTAGCCCTGGTGTATTTCACTAATTTGATAGCATAAGCATGGTTGACTTCAAATATTAGTCTTACTTCTACTGTTACTTTACCTGTCACTAAACTAAAATAAATCAATATGAATGCAACCCCTTTATTTTTTTAACAGGATTGCCCATGAGGTTAAACCTGTCATTAAAGGTTACAGTATTTTGCCCAAAGCTGTATCGTTTATAGTTGACTTCCTTTTTATACATCTAACTTCTTTTAATCATAATATTAGATTCCATCAAGCTCCCTGTTTTTCATGACTGTATCTGGCACATGATATAATAACTTAATGTTTGGTATCAATTTTTTTAATTCATTCATTCACAGATGAGGGTGGGGGGGGGAAAGGGAACTTTATTCAGCTGTACCAACATTACACTCTTGTGAAAAGCTCCAGAGACTCCGTTTCCTCAGACACTCTGAAGAAATCTTACCATTAGATCTTGAGTTTTCTCTCTGCCCTCTATCCTATCTTTTCTAAACAGCCTTGATGTCTGGGTGATTATTAAACAGTAATAACTCATAACTTTGGGGCCTTTCTTTTTACATCTCTTTTTCCCTCTCCCCTTTTGATATGGAGATAGACTTTGGAACATATCCATTTCTAAAGAGGAACTACTGACTAATGCTGCAGAACAATTTCATTGTATACAAAAAAAATGACTACACCATTACTCTATTCTATTAAATTAAAAAAGCCTCCTTTAGCTTTTCCTAGGCAAGTGAATAATTCTTGTATAGAAAACATTGCTTAATCATATTTTCTATGTAAAATAGCCTTAATTAAAGCTTGTTATTATTGCTAACACCAGAAGAAAATTATGCTCATGAACGTTTTGTAAGCATCAACTTTATAGGCATGTTTCCAGTATCAACCGTCAGTATCATTGGTAGGTAAACTTTTAAGCCAACCAAAGTTGTTCTTCCAGTGCTTGCTCATGTCGATTCCATTCTAGGTGTGTGTGCGCCCACATGCACAGTCATCAGAGATTTTTGCCTTAGCAGTATCCGCAGGGTCGGCTATGGTGTCCCCTTGAGTGCCGCGCTCATGCACTGATATATTAGGCCCCGCCGACCCTACGCCCTCTCAGTTCCTTCTTACCGCCTGTGTCGGTCGGAGCGCCTTGTCTTGCATTGCAAGAGCGTTAGCGGTTCTTTACAGACCATTGTCTATCTTCTTTGTATATAGTTTATAGGTACTTAGTTAGACATTAAGTTAAGTGTTAGGTTAGTTTGGTAGTTCGAGTCCTGGCTGGGACTTCACCCCAGAGCGGGGCATGCCCAGTTCTCCAGGCTTCAAACCATGCTTGTCATGCAACAGGCCGATGCCTATTAGTAACCCCCACGACATCTGTTTGAAGTGTTTAGGGGAGTCCCATAGAAAGGACAAGTGCAGAATCTGTAAAAACTTTTGCCCTAGAACCCAAAAGGAGTGGGATATCTGCTGGAGGGCCCTCCTCATGGAGTCTGCGCTCCTTCCTGCATGTGGACGAAGGCACAGTGGTGGCGAGAGGGGCCCTTCAGGTGGCCTGAGACGCTACAGACTCAGCGGCCAGGGTGGTTGCCTCTGTGGTGGCCATGAGGCACAGCTCCTGGCTGCAGTCCTCTGTGTTATCCCAGGAGATGCAGGCCACCATTCAGGACCTCTCGTTTGAGGGGGCGGGGCTCTTCTCCGAAGCTCACGGACACAAGGCTCCACGGCCTTAAAGACTCCTGTGCCACCCTCTGTTTCTTGGGCCTTCATACAGCTCAGCGGGCCAGGAAGCTATTTCGTCCTCTACCTCCCCTGGCTTGGTCCTGGGGGACTTCCCCAGCTGAGCACCTACAGGAGAAAGGATAGAGACAAAGGGCCTAAGCAGCGACACCCGTCGTCTTCCTGTTCGTCTGCTCAGCCTGGCCTTTCCAGGAATCAAGGAGGCCAGAAGCAGACATTTTGAGCGTGCGATCGAGGACGGTGCCCCACTCTTTCCTCGACTGCCTGTGCCCCTTCCTGTCGGCCTGATCTCAACTGATCTTGGACCATTGGGTGCTTTAAGTAATATCTTCAGGTTACACCCTGTGTTAATGAAAGTCCTTGCTTTCTAAAAGTGTTTAAAGTGTGGTATCCATGGGAAATGCATGTTATTTGAAAGTGTCAATAATCTTAATTTTATTTTCATGAAAGGCTGGATTTAGATTATATAGCAGGATTTTTTTATCCTATTGGTGGCATCTATTAACTGGATCTGTTGCTTTGTCTGTTCCTCAGATCCAGGGAGGAACTCAGATTCTTTAAATTCTACTTGGCTTTCAAGAATTTCAGGAAAAAAAGCAGTTTCCTCAGGATCGATTTATTTTCCAGAGAGAACCAGCTGGTCCTCAACCAACTCACTCTGGATCACCTTGTAACAGTGATTTTTCCCAGATTGGCACCAAGGTAATCATCACTGTGGGGAAGTCTGAATCAGTTTGCCAGGGCTACTTTCTTGCTGTGTTTCCTCTGGCATTTCTCCAAGTATAGGAATCCTAAGCTCAGAGCAGTAGAATCTTTCAACAACCAAATAACCAGCTTCACTTTGAGAAGGAAACCTGACTGCACTCTGCATGGGATTAGTCACTAGGAGATAACAGGGATCTTTCCACAAGATCTAAATCCAGTGGCTACAAACTCTCGGCGGCGGGGGGAGGGTTTGAAAGGCTTGTTTACCTTGAGAATTCTGCCCTTTCCTAATGACAGGGCACATAGTCCCCCCTACTATCCCCAGCAGAGATTTAGGGCATCCATTTCAGAGACTACATGACAAACGTATGGAATACTCTTTTCTGAGCACATTTGTCTAGGGTCACTAGAAAGGGGGTATGAGCCATGCCTATTTTGTGACCACAAAACACCATGAACCAAATCCACATAACCTCCTCATGCTCCTATGTGCACAGCTTGTTCCTGATCTTTCGCTACCTGTGCATAATCATAGAAACAGTCAACAAGTCTAGCTCCCTGTGCTGAGGCAGGATTAAGTAAACCCGGACTATTCTGGACAGGTGTTTGTCCAACCACTTATTAAAAACCTCCAATGATGGGGATTCAACAACCTCCCATAGTAGCCTATTCCAGTGCTTAACTACCCTTATGATTAGAAAGGTTTTCCTAATATCTAACCTAAATAACATTTGAAGATTGTTATAAGGCCCCCCTCCTCAGTCTGCTTTTCTCAAGACTAATCATGCACAGTTTTTTTAACCTTTCCTCATAGATCAGGTTTTCTAAACCTTTTATCATTTTTGTTGCTCTCCTGTGAACTCTCTCCAATTTATCCATGTCTTTCCTAAAGTGTGATGCCCAGAATTGGGCACAGTATTCCAGCTGAGGCCTTGCCAGTGCCAAGAAGAGCAGGACAATTATCTCCTGTATCTTGCATACAACACTACTGTTAATACACTCCAGAATGATATTCACCTTTTTCACAGCCGCATCACATTGTTGACTCATATTCAATGTGTAGTCCTCTATTACCCCAGATCCTTTCCAGCAGTACTACCACCTATCCTGTTGTTCCACATTTTGTAATGGTGCATTTGATTTTTTTCCTGCATTAGTGTAGTACTTTGCACTTGTCTTTATTGAATTTCATCTTGTTGAACTCAAACCCATTCTCCAATTTGTCAAGGTAATTTTGAATCTAATCTTGTCCTCCAAAGTGCTTGCAACGTCTCCCAGCTTGGTGTCATTTGCAAATTTTATAAGCATACTCTCCACTCCATTGGCCAAATCATTAATGAATAATATTTGACCCTAGACTGCTGCCTGTTGGACCCCATTAGATATATCATCTTAGTTTGACAATGAACCATTGAAAACTACACTATGAGTACAGTCTTTCAATCAGTTGTGCACCCACCTTATAGAAATTTCATCTAGACCACATTTTCCTAGTTTGCTTATGAGAATGTCATGTGGGACTGAGTCAAAAGCCTTACTAAAATCAAGATATGTCACCTCTACTGCTTCCCTCTATACACTAGGGCAGTAACCCTGTATAAAAAGGAAATTAGGTTTCTCATGATTTGTTCTTGACAAGTCCTTGCTGGCTATTCCTTATAATCCAATGTACCTTATAATGCAATAACTTCCCATTGCCAACCTGAATATTTAATGCATATATACCCTGATTCCTCAGAGGCCTTTTCTGTTATTGCACTGTGCAGAATACTTTTTTCTTGAGGACTATCACTGTTTGTTTATGGACCTCAACTAACCTCTTAAACAAATCCATCCTAACAAGAGTTTTCTCAAAGGTCAAATTAATAAATGCCTCTTCCACCCATAAGCCTTCCAGCACAGTACTCAGAAAAATCTTGCCTTTTCCTTTTAGAGAGATATCACACACACAAGCCCCACTACATTTAAAATCATAGTTGAGTTTTACAAATGACAGAAGACTGCTGTGAAGATTCAAAGCCTGCCTGTTTAAAAAACAAAAAAACAACTTCCTCTTTCTGTATCCACAGGCTGTGGCATTTCTGCAGACTCACATTTTAACTCCTTGCTCTCTTTATTGTTGCTTTCTGAGCTTTGGCTACCTACCAATTTATGTTTCCAATTTCTACACCTGCCTGGCTTAACCAGGACTAGCATATTAGCCTCTTTTGGGGGCCTCACAGTCACCTTCGGCACTAATTGGGATGCTGGGTGCAAATCTACAGTTGCATTGCCCCTTTCTCAGTAGTTAACGTGTAAGGATTAGGCTTAGAAACCTGTGCTCACAATGTATAACCATGGCAATTAATTAGAGGACTGAAGTTCATTAGTAAATTATTCCTAATTAACAAGCCTTCAACCTCACATGAGGTCACATACACAGGACAGACCACACTATGTCCCCAAAGTTAGATTCATCCACAGATATTCACAGTACTCACCCTGTCTTGGGTATAATTGGTGAACTTGGCTGTACTGTGTTGTGGGGGAAGCATTCTCCCTGCTGACTCTAGTGCTGACTGGTTAATCTGGCCAAACACTCTTTCTATCATTAGTCAATTCTGCCCTTGGCTAGGAGAGCTAGACAATCACAATGCCTTGTATCCTAACTTTAAAATACAGCCTCTGCATAGGTTCTTGAGGGAGAACTTCCCCTAAGAAAACAAACCCTGTATTTAGTACTAGTTGATCCACCCAAACAAAATAAAAATCTGCCTGCTATGCGACTGGTCATTTTGAATGGCTGTGGATTCCAACCCCTTTCCAAGAGAATCTTCTTCACCATGGCTGACAGTCAAGCTCAGTCCTGGTGTGGGATTGGATCCCATCATTAATCAGCTATTTTGGGGACAGATTCCAATTGTCCTGAGCACATCATGGTCTAGTGGCATCATCGCACTATGGGTGGCTTGGTGACTCATCAAAAACAATAACTGATCTGCTCTGTGTACAAATAAATCAAAACATAAACATAAATCCCTTAGCACAATCCTTGGGTACAGGTTAAAAGCTCCTGAACCATAAGTATATAGTTAAAGCAATACTAAGCGGCTGTGTTCTGCATGCAGTGATCAGTCCCCTGCAGTCACTGACAGCAATCTTAAACTTTATACATATAGAACAGAATTCATAACAAAAACACACATCTGTATTAACCCAAACGTACAGAGACACATTCATCAATCCTGTTTCTATCTATATTTTACACTATAGCTGTCGTGCTTACTCTCCATATTCTTCTCTCCCTCTGCTCTCTAAGGCCTGGTCTACACTAACCCCCAAATTCGAACTAAGGTACGCAACTTCAGCTACGTGAATAACGTAGCTGAAGTCGACATACCTTAGTTCGAACTTACCGCGGTTCAGACGCGGTCCACACGCGGCAGGCAGGCTCCCCGTCGACTCCGCGGTACTCCTCTCGCCGAGCTGGAGTACCGCAGTCGACGGCGAGCGCTTCCGGGATCGATTTATCGCGTCCAGACCAGACGCGATAAATCGAACCCGGAAGTTCGATTGCCAGCTGTCGAACTACCGCGGTAGTGTAGACCTGGCCTTAGGCTCCTTCTTTTCTGTAAGTTGTACTGCAGCTGCTGTGGCTACTGCTTCTCCTTTGAGGTCTTCTTATTGGCTATTCACTGTTTTACGTTTTTCTTCTGATAGCTCCCTATCTTGACCGACTTTTGCCTGCTGACTGAATGATAGGTTACAAACCACAGTTAGTAGTCCTGCAATTTCACGTTTGAGTTTCTTCAGAATTCTTGGGTGACTACCATCTGGTCCCGGTGGCTTATTACTGTTTAGTTTACAGTTTGTTCCAAAACCTCCTCTAACGACACCTCAGTCTGGGACAGTTCCTCAGATTTGTCACCTAAGAAGAATGGCTCAGGTTTGGGAATCTCCCTCACATCCTCAGCCGTGAAGACCGATGCAAAGAATTCATTTAGTTTCTCTGCAATGGCCATATTGTCCTTGAGTGCTCCTTTGGAATTTTGATTGTCCAGTGGCCCCACTGGTTTTTTAGCAGGCTTCCTGATTCTGATGCACTTTTAAAAACAAAAACAAAACAAAACAAAAAAAAATTGCCATTACTTTTTGAATCTTTGGCTAGCTGTTCTTCAAATTCTTTTTTGGGTTCCTAATTATATTTTTACACTTCACTTGACAGAGTTTGTGCTCTATTTTCCTCACTAGGATTTAACTTCCACTTTTTAAAGGATGCCTTTTTGCCTCTCACTGCTTTTTACTTTATTTAGCCACAGTGGCACTTTTTTGGTTCTCTTACTATGTTTTTTTAATTTGGGGTATACGTTTAAGTTAAGCCTTTCTTATGGTGTCTTTTAAAAAAGTGTCCATGTAGCTTGCAGGAATTTCACTTTTGGCATTGTACCTTTTAATTTCTGTTTAACTAATTTCCTCATTTTTGTGTAGTCCCCTTTTCTGAAATTAAATGCTACTGTATTGGGCTGCTGTGGTGTTTTCCCCACCACAGGGATGTTAAGTTTAATTATATTGTGATCACTATTACCAAGTGGTCCAGCTGTATTCACCTGTTGGACCAGATCCTGCACTCCACTTAGGACTAAATCAAGAATTGCCTCTCCTCTTGTGTGTTCGAGGACTAGCTGCTCCAAGAAGCAGTAATTTAAGGTGTTAAGAAACTTTACCTCTGCATCCCATCCTGAGGTGATAAAATTTATGGGAACACTAAGTATTTCAAGTCAATTCTTTGGATCTATGTATAAATTCCATTTTTATATTATTAATTTTTAATATCAAAAAACATTTTTTCTTAGCACTGCTAATTAGTGCTTTAAATCCAATTAAATGGTTTAAATATCTTGTAGCATGAGTGGGTTAAAGACATTTATTGATGATTTATTTCACTGTCATTTGTAACATTTCTTTTGTCAGTGATAAAGAAACAATATTAATTAGTAAACCTAGCACTGCACATATTTTCCCCAGAACTTTTTGTTTTTAAATGAGATGCAAAAGAAACTGACTACTGATGTACTGAAGAGAGAGACTGTTTTTCAGTTTCTCCCATGAGACTCTCCATATCAAAATGCAGAGCAATACACCACTTCTCAGAGGAAGCTCTGTGATTGTTCCAGAATGGTTTTACTATCACATTCACATTAAATTTAACTAATTCTGTTGGAGAGCGCAGTTTGTCGGAAACCTGCAATAGAAATTTTTCAGCTATAAAATGTGTTAATAAATAGGCACTTGGAGGCAAAATTCACTAAACTGACGGAAGGAATTTCATGTTAGCCTTCCAGAAGAGAAGAGACAAGTCCATGAATCTTGACCGAAAGCTCATTGATGTTAGCTTTTAGACATATATGTGCTGTGTTTTCTTTTCACGATAAGGCATGGTGAACAGTTCCTTCTACACGTATTAATTTTCTTCGCTGTTGGATTTATTGAACTTGATTATTCTACTGCCCAGCATGTCTCACAATAAAGAACACTTGGGCAGCTCTCCTCTCTTTGCGACTTCATGGAGGTGGATCAGCGTTTTCACACCACATGCTCCAGCCACAACCTCTCTCCTTCCACTTGCTGCCAGGTTCTCTGCCTATGTGCTTACCTTTTCAATTTGAGCTGTTTCTCCCCATTGTTTGGAAAGTGGGGAGCACTGTTCTCCCTCTCTTCTGACTTCCTTCTCCTCCCTGGGTCAATTAACCCCTCGGGGGTTAATCCTCTCTGAGCCTCCACTGCAGCATCTCCTCGCCCTCTCCTCTGTCCCTTGCAGGCATGGCAGAGCAGCCAGGAAAGCACAGAGTTAAATCCAAATCATGCTTTATTTGTAAGGCAGCTTTCTTAGTCTTGGCAGATGGTGAGTTGTGCCCAGCCTGTGTCTGTGTCCACTAGGTTCCAGGGCTGCGGGCAAGCAGGTAGGAACTCCTGCCCCCCAAGGCAGCCGCAACTCTAATGGGGGAAAGGTGGACCAGAAAACTCCCATGAAGAGCAGCGAGAAGTGAAGAGGAACTTGACCACTCGAGTCAGGGTAAGTCTGAGGGGAACACCTGCAAGACAAAGAGGGGAGGTTTGCAGGGCCACAAATCCCCTCCCTCCCACTGCCACAAAGTGGGTCATGAGTACTGTGGGGAAAGAAGGAGGACTTCTAATCATCCCACCTCCTTCCCAAGGTGACCAGGCGGACTCGGATGAGTTCCCTCTTCCCAGGGGGCAAATGGAACCCAGAGGGAGACGATTCTGCGTCAGACCTCTCAAGAAAGCTTCAGGCCGTAAGAAAAGGAAGCTGCAAAAGGCCTCGCCAAAGCGGCAGCAGACAGCCTACACTCCCAAAGCACACACAAAGGGTTAAAAAATCAAAAAAGGGGAAAACACAAAAGATACAGGAGATATGAGTCCTCTGATTCCTCTTTCTTCCCACTCCTCCACTGGGGAAAGTGAACTGTCTGATCCTGAATCTGAACAGGATGAGGAGAAAATACATCAACGGTGTGTTTTGGTGGTTGTTTTCAAGTTACGTGCAACAAGGTTTATTCCACATTTCAAATCCAACCTGAACAGGTTCCTGAGAGTAAACCCCAGAATACATTTCTTCCCTCAAAATCCTCCCCTGAGACTGCAGTACCCCTTCACTGTTCCTTTGAGGAAGTGATTAGGGATGAATGGAACAAGCCTGATAAGGGGAAGCGCACTGAGAAGAGTGAAATCAGATAATATTCAAGAACCAAAGGGGTCTGTTACTGAGTTACTGAAGGTGGATGCCGCTGTAACGTCATTGTCCGGGATATGGTTATTTCCTCAGAGTGGGAGTTCTACCTTAAGAAACCCACAGATAGAAAGATGGAGGCCATTCTCAAAAAGAACATTGAAGCCTCCTCTGCCATCCTCCAAGCATCTCTGGCAGGTACCTGCTTTGCAATAGCATCTCTGTCCAGACTGGAATATCTCAAAGCCTTTAAATACAGAGATGACCCTGAATTTGGTTCCATTTTAAAGAAACTCACCGTAGCATCAGCATTTGTAGCTGATTTCTGAATGGGCGCAAGGAGGTTCTCACCCTGATCCATGTTTTCCTGCTCAGGAGCCAGGTGCCAACTAT
Organism: Emys orbicularis; assembly: GCF_028017835.1. Taxonomy (NCBI): domain Eukaryota; kingdom Metazoa; phylum Chordata; order Testudines; family Emydidae; genus Emys; species Emys orbicularis. Next base: position 300,366,844 of record NC_088683.1, read on the forward strand.
GGCTACGTTCCTGGAAGGCAGGTGGACAATGTAAGCGGGTCCTATGTTCAGCCAAGTTTGCAGGCTCCCCCCTTTCTGGAGAAAAGCTGGAGAAGGCGGTGGCTGATAATGCGGCAAAATCCAAACAGACTCTCCCTGCCCCACTAAATGCCCACAGAAAAGAGTACAGACCAGATTTCAGATAGAGGCACTTTTCGTCTTCACGGAGATGCCAGCAAAGGGACAACAGATTCCTCAAGGGAAAACAGTGGATTTGAGATCTGGGGGGAAATCTAGTGGGACCTCCCCTCCCCACCAAAAATCTACTTTATGACAAAGATTGCATAGGCCTCCGCCCCAGAACTGAAGCTAACAGGCAGTTTCCCCCATCTCCTAGTCCATCTATTTCACTGTGCAAAAACAGACATGAGGGTATCAGAGCCATTCCTGACCTCAGAAGGCTCAACATGTGGATGAAGAAAATGAAGTTTTGGATGCAGACTCTGGCTTCTGTGGAGTCATCCCTGTCCTGGGGGGACTTCTTCAATAGATCTAGCCAATGCATATTGCCATATCCCCATCAGACTATGCCACTACAAACTTCTGAGGTTAGTTTAGGACAGGAAACATTATCAGTACCGAATGCTTCAGTTTGGCCTGCGCTTAGCCCCTAGGGTTTTACAAAGATGTTGGTAATGATAATAGTCAGACTCAGGTTGCAGGGAACCCACCCATCCTTTCCTGGGTGACATTCTTGGGAGGGTAGTTAGCTGAATATTGTGATTTTTGGTGTAAGGGACCATCACAAAAGCAAGCTTACCTGGTTGGCAAGATAGACCAGAGTACCGAAGGGGACTGTCTGTGACTCTATGTTAAGGCTGTTATACTGCTTGAGGAGTTTACATTTGATATTTGGTAAAATGTAAGTATAGAACACACCACCAGTGTGGAGTTTGTGCCCTAGTTTGTAACACTCTGCCCTGAGATTGGTACTCATGTTTGTGAGCTATTCAAGACAACTTGACAACCCCACGCAGTGCTCATTTTCTGCCTCCTGCTACTGCCTGAGCAGTACCATTTTTGACATCAGAGAATACTCAGCCACTCATCTCCCTTCAGTTTACTTGCATACTTGGGGAGAGTCACTATTGCCCTGGTTGTCACGGCAATGGCAGCCTTTAATAACTGATTTACCTCAAGCTATCATAACATTATTACAAAGAAGGGTCAGAGGAGGGGCTATAACAAAAGCAGATTGGGTTCTGATAAGCTCCTGCTGTGCTCTTTGGGGTTTGTAATGTGTAAGTGGGGAAGTTTCTTTTCAAAGGGTAATTGTTTCTTACTTTCCTTAGAAAGAGTTACACAAAAATAAAATACAAAATTACAGCTCTTTTTTATGTATATTATTTATATGCTGCGGTATGTCTTTCTGAATATCTACCTTTTTTTAAAAAGGGTGGGAAATTTATAGATATGAATCCTTACTCGGTTTTCTTGTTTCTTTTTTTTTTAATTGTGTATCATCTAGAAGTTGCAGTAAAACTGAAGGAAGTTGCATTAAAAACATGTTTTGCTTGAATACAGTTTAATTACTTTTAGAATATTTGTCAACATGGCCATGAGTGTTGAAATATGAAGGTTAACGTATACATTGAAGTCAACAAATGTTTAAATGCTTTATTATTTAAATAGCACATATATATAAATTATATTAAAATAAAGAAATTCACAAACTTCGTTTAATGTTAGTTAAGGTTGCTGTCATCAATAAACTAAATAATTAAAAAGTAGAACGGGGGTCGGCAACCTTTCAGAAGTGGTGTGCCGAGTCTTCATTTATTCACTCTAATTTAAGGTTTCGCGTGCAAGTAATACATTTTAACGTTTTTAGAAGGTCTCTTTCTATAAGTCTATAATATATAACTAAACTATTGTTGCATGTAAAGTAAATAAGGTTTTTAAAATGTTTAAGAAGTTAAGAAGCTTCATTTTAAATTAAATTAAAATGCAGAGCCCCCCGGACCGGTGACCAGGACCCGGGCAGTGTGAGTGCCACTGAAAATTAGCTTGCGTGCCGCCTTCAGCACATGTGCCATAGGTTGCCTACCCCTGAAGTAGAAAATACAAAGTTAAGGATTTTACAAGGATTAAAAGGTTGCAGAGATAAGCACATTAAAGTTAGAAAAAGCCAGAAAGAAGGTTGCCTGTTCAACTGTAATTCGGCCCTATGTATGTATGCATTATGATATAGCCTTTAATTACACGCAGAAGTGACTACCTGTAAAAAGTTGGTTGTAAGTGACTTGCCCAGAATCACATAGAAACTTAGTGGCAGAGGCAGAGAGAGAGTCTAAGTCTGCAGGGCAGTGTTCATCTGCCCTAACCATGAGATTCTTGGTTCTCTTCCTGCATTCACCTGCCTCATTCGCTAAAAACCTTCCAACTTCTGCAACAAATGAGAAGGGGGTCCAACAGACCCCCTCTGCACGACACAACACTGATTCATCCCCAGAGCAGATCCGTCGTGTGCACTGAATGAGCCAGGGCTCTCGTGTTTTAAAAAAAAAAATTGAAATTAAAGACTGTATCATAATGTATACACACTAGGCCTGAATTAAACCTGCATAGTCAACATTCATTGTGGCATTTTAGTGTGAGGGTATGTCTACACTGCGTTTAAAAATCCCTGGCTGGCCCATGACAGCTGACTCACGCTCACGAGGCTCAAGCTAAGGGCTGTTTAATTGTGGCGTAGACATTCAGGCTCGTGCTGGAGCCTGGGCTTTAGGACCCTGCGAGGTGGGAGGTTCCCAAAGCTCTGGCTGCAACCAGAGCCCAAACGTTGACACCCCTTAGCCCTAGCCAGCTGGTATCTATTTGCAGTGTAGAGTGTTAATCCTCAGTCTTCTATTTCCTTATTTTTACGGCTTTGAGTACTGATGCGAGCAACCTTAATTAATGTTAAATGATGATGTTGGTTTGTGGGGGGGGGGGGTTGGGGGGGGGGTTAATATCCCTCAAAGAATAGCTCCTATGAGTTATTAGACATGTTCCCTTTCACATACCTGAAATTACTTGGAACGTTTGATGTTTGCAGTGTTGTTATAGCCCTTTTGGATATTAGAGACAAGCCAGTGGAGGTGTTAACAGGCCACTTCATCTTGAATGGTCGCTTAGAATATGTTCTAACTATTTATGTTAAACATTTTGTTCCATTTTGTATTTGGCTGTGACACCCTGAGTACTTTTCCCAGACTATCAGGGTTGGAAGGGACCTCAAGAGGTCATCAAGTCCAATCTTCTGCTCAAAGCAGGACCAATCCCCAGACAGATTTTTGCCCTAGATCTCTAAATGGCCCCTCAAGGATTGAACTCACAACCCTGGGTTTAGCAGGCCAATGCTCAAACCACTGAGCTATCCCTCCCCCCGTGAAGAAGAGTTCGGTGTAGCATGAAAGCTTGGCTCTTTCACCAACAGAAGTTGATCCAATAAAATATATTACCTCATTTACTTTCTCTCTCAGAACATTTTATGCAGTTCTTGAGTATGGATTATGGGAAAACTCCAGATAATACAGTTTTAGGTATTTTACGGAACTCCTCAAAAGCGTGTGCAAATTATAACTCTCTGCAGGGGGAGCTAGAGAGCGGCATAAGCAAATTTGTCTTGCAGCAGGTAAGAACTCAACCTAAATTCTCCCATTTTACCTATAGAGAAAACCAAAGAGCTTCTGTTTCCACAAACCTGCTAGCCTTAGGGACATTATATATAGCTTTGTCCACACACACACACACACACACACACACATATATATATATATGTTCATACATCAAGCCTGCTATACTTGCAAAACAGTTTCCATCATAAATAGGGATTATGACCAAAATTTGAACTCTGGATGCCTAAATCCATACTAAGGCACCCAAATAGATGTGACCTGTTTTCAATGGATCCAAGCAGCACCCACTTCCTATTGAAGTCTTTGAGGTATGTTGTTTTATGTAACACAATATATGGCAAACAGGTTATGTACTGCCTATTATCAATTCCCATTATATATAAAATTAATGTAAAGAATCTTTCATTCAATTAGCAAAGTAAAAAATGATCAAGAAAATTTGAGGATCATTCTTATATTATTTTTTCACTATTACCAAAGTATTCATTAAACACTATTAGGTATGTAGTTTGTGTTGTACTTGAAATAAATGAATAATTTATTGTGAGATAATTGAGAGGTTTTTTGGAATGTTAAAGTTGGCTACAGAGAAACAGGTAGATAAATCACGATAATTTGCTTTAACTAGCTTCACTGAGTGCTCTTTTAACCTTAACAGTAATATACAGCTTTGCAGTTTATGCAAGAGAACATTACCAAAAACTTACCAGGATGCATGAGAACATGGAGAAGCTCTATCAAAATGTGATGGGATACTATGCCATTGATTTGAAAAAAGTTGTGGTGGAAGAATTCTTAACCGACTTGAATAACTTCAGGACAATGTTCTTGGTACAGTATATTTATTGATGTTAAAATTATTTTCCAGGAATGATTTGTTTAATAGTTCAAATATTGATGGGCTATTCAATAATTTTTTCTGTCTTCTTGAATGGTAACATACATTCATATCTGAAACCTTACTTTCTACGTCCCAGATTCTACAATGTAAATAAAAGGAAGTATTCATTCATTATCTTAAAATTCTCCGTACCTTCAGAAGGAAAAAACTGAACTATAATAAATTAAAACTGGGTCCTTGATTTAATATACAACATGCAGGAGGTTTGGGGGAGGGCGGCAGAAGGCAGAGAAGAGAGGAGTTTGAAATTCTTTACTTCTGTTCAGATAAAACTTCTCCTGTCTGACTCACTATAGAATACTTGCATGACCCAAGAACTACTTAATGCGAGCTGGGAATGGGTTACAGAAATCACATGAATCTGATGTGTATATTACAATTCACCAAAGACTATCACGTGAGGTCTCAAATGAAAGTTGTCACTCTGGTCCTTAACATTGTTGTGAAATATATGTAGAGATGATTTGCATATATACTGAAATTATATTTAAATGTCATACCAAGATAATAGTCACCAGCAACGGTGAAAAATAGGTTTTCCTTCTGTATCTTCGGGTATCTTTCTCAATAGGTAAATTAAACATTTTAAGGTCATACAATAGATGCCCATTTACATACAAAATCAACAGGAAAGAAGCACACAGAAATAAATGAGCTGCAGAGGTTATCCTGGCTGTGTGCAAACACAATGAACGTAGAGGGTGCTGTGCTGGCTGCTTCCCAAGGAAACACCAATCCTGGCCTTTGCATAAAATAGGCATAATTTTATCAGATTATAGACACTTCCTGAGGAACCTTGTTTTATTTTTCATGGTTTACTTGATTTTTAATATATTCTAAATGCCTAGTCTTTTGTTTTTGTTTTCTTAAGAGGTCTGCTCTTTGATATCCACAATTTTTTTTATTTAAGGATGAAAACGATTTTTAGAAACACTTTTAGCTGCTTAGATTAAAAAAATACATTAGGTGAGCCACTAAAATGTTGAACAAGATAACTTTTTTATCTTTTAATTTTATTATCTTTCATCTTTTAATGTAAATAATATTGCATATGCAGATGTTCAAAAAATAGGATGAAGGAGGTACATGAATGGGTATGAAGGAAGAAGATGATATTTTAACTCTTAGGGCATGATCTAGTTCACTAAATTTATCAGTAACTTTCCAGGCTGAAAAATCCTCCAGCAAAAGGGGAAAAAAATCCAAATTTGCAACTGACGAATCTCTGGAGGGAGGGTTTGTAGAAAACTTGTGAAAATAAGATGACTGTCTTCTCCTTTTCCTAGACCCTGACTTTTGAGGACATGGCAGTCCTTTTTCACCTACCTGGATTCTCTTAATCCAGATGCCATGGTGATTGGTGTTTCAAAGCATCTGTAAAAAAGATGCAGCACCTATCACCATGTAACATGGGTGGCAGTTGATCCACCATTGTATATTTGTCTGTGAAGAAGGAAATATGGTCAAGAAATTTTAGTTGGCTAAGTTATAAGATCTGACAAATGGAGTTATTAAAGGTCAGTTGCTGTTTCATTAACTGTAGGGGACACTCTAATGTTGTTTAAATGTAGTGTTAATAAAGGGAAACTAATTATGAAGATGTTATTGGATAATTACACCGTAACATATTTTAATATGGTAGTTAAATCAGCATGCAGTTTGAGATCAGATTTCTTGCTTTCTTTGCTTTGTTGGTGCGCAGTGTGTGGTAAAATGTTATAGATCTGTATAATTAAGAGGCATTAGACATGCTTACAATTAAAATCAATATCTGTGTATAATTCAATTTTACAAATGAAGAAAAGATAGGTTGTGAAAACTAGATTATTTTGAAAGCTTAAAACGTCTTCTATTTGGATTACTGAAATACCACTACCACCCTTTAAGTAGATCTATGTGTGGTAGACAAATCCAGAGAGTATAGTATATTCTCACTTGCTTTTACTTCAGCATGTTGATGTATTTGTTGTATTCAACAAACTTAAATTGGGCCAGTGTCAATGACTAAAAAGAAAACCTCACACTCTACATGATGAGTAATTTGTTATAATTTTCCACTGCACAATTGAAGAGAGAAAGAGATGCAATATCTATCTGTATACAGAACAATTATAAAAATAATCCTGGTAAAGTATTATTTTGTAACTCCCCCACATAACTTAATCACTAATTTATGTAGAATCCATTATAATTATATTAAAAATAACTTCTTAGTTGCCATTGTTTTCATACCTATTTTATGTTGTGCAAAGGAGGCTATCCTCTGGCCAGAAAGGGGTGAACATACTGCCATTTCTTAGTAACAGGGAAATGGCAGTTCTTCCTGGCAACTAAGGAAGGGACTTCAGATGTCAAAGTTAGTCCTTACAAATAGGCTAGCAAGTAGCACTGGATGTCTAGCCTGTAAATAGTCACTGTCATATTGGTTGGTTGCTTTTTTCATCTACAAATTTAGCAGAAATTAAATGAGTTAATATTTCAAGTTCTGCAGGTCATATTCCTTAATCCTTATATTTTTATATGTATACACTTGATCGTCATTTTGCATAAAATGATATAGTAACTGTCCTGCTTTTGGAAATTCCAGTCATCATAATATAGATTTTTGAAAGTGTTGTCCCTGAAATAATTTCTTGTATGGAATGATGAAGGGAATATTGTCTAGTGGTTAGAGTATATGAATAGGAATCAGGTGTTTTCAGCTATATTTGTAGTTCTGCCACTAAATCTCTCTGTGGCCTTGGACAATTTAGTTAACCTTATTGTGTTTCAGCTTTCTAGCTATAAAATGCTTCACTAGCTAACAGGAATATTACTAATTTTGTTTTAAAATTGCTTTGAGATCTTTCAGAGGGAAGATCTTCTAACAATGCAAAGTATTGTTTGACTAAATAGAATCAATAATCAGGGAAGAAAGCTTATGAGAGATTATGGTAGATTTGCTTTGAGCCTAACTCTACCATGATGAAAGTAATGTTTTCTTCTCTGCAATAACAGCTGTGAAATATAGACCAGCAAAAACTTTGTATATTGTAGACATTCTGATTAATCTGAACTTGTTTGGTTTGGTAATAGTTCTTGTGAGAAATCGTTTGCTTATTTCACAGGCAAGAGCAATCCAATCATAACTTTTCTATTTCCATGAGAACAATGTCAAAGTGGGAGTTTTTGTCAATTGATTTGCTCATGTTTTTTTCCTAACATTTGGGTATGTTTAGCAAATTGCCATTGATAGAATCATAGGACTGGAAGGGACCTTGAGAGGTCATGTAATCCAGTGCCCTACACTCATGGCAGGACTAAGTATTATCTAGACCAGAGGTTCTCAAACTGTGGTTCGTGGACCACCAGTGATTCGCAAGCTCCATTCAAATGGTCCACGGATAGTGCCCTCTAAGGCACACACCAGAGCGGCCACACGTAAAAAAATGAAGGGCCACCCACCTAATTAGTGGAGCCGTGCAGGCATGGCTCCACTAATTAGGTGCCTGGTCCCTGAAGAAGACACGCATGTAAGGTGAGGTGGTGGCCTTGGGGGGAATAAGGGGTAGGTGGGAGGGGGCACTGGGGTGAGAAGAGGGGGTGGGGGGCATTTGGGATGTGCCGGGCTGCGGTGGCCAGAGAGAGAAGGTCCTCCTTCCCAGCCTCAGCTCTGTGGCTGCTGTGGCGGGGGAGAGACCCCCCGCCTCCTTCCCAGCCCCAGTTCAGGGGCTGCTGCGGTGGGGGGGGGAGAGACCCCCCTCCTTCCCAGCCCCAGCTCGGGGGCTGCTGCGGCGGGGGAGGGAGGGCACATCCATCGCAGTAGAAAGGTAAGACTACTGATATTAAAATATGAGTTGTGTGCTTTTATTTGTAGAAAAAAAAAGTTAATTATTATAAAGTTTTTTTAATATAGTGCTTTTATCCAAAGCGCTTTACAATAGTTAGCTAACGGTACAAACAACATTTAGAAAGATCATTAAGTGGTCCGCCGAGACCCTCAGCAATTTTCAAGTGGTCTGCAGGGAAAAAAAAGTTTGAGAACCACTGATCTAGACCATCCCTGACAGGTGTTTGTCTAACCTGCTCTTAAAAATCTTCAATGATGGAGATTCCACAACCTCCCTAGGTAATTTATTCCAGTGCTTAACCACCCTGTCAGTTAGGAAGTTTTTCTTAATGTCCAACCTAAACCTCCCTTGCTACAATTTAAGAACATTGCTTCTTGTCCTATCCTCAGAGGATAAGAAAAACATTTTATGTACCGGAAAACTTGTCATGTCCACTCAGTCTTCTCTTTTCCAGACTAAACAAACCCAATTTTTTCGATCTTCCCTCATAGTGTTATGCTTATAAGAAGCACACGGAATCTTTTTCAAGGGGATAAAGCAATACATCGCGTTTATTGAGAGTACAATTTAAGCATTAAAATCGGCATATGCTTCCATTCTCTCACACACACACGCACGCATACACGCGCGCGCACACACACACACACACCAAAAGGTTCTGCATCTGGATCTTATAGTTATCAGTCCTTAGTATTGCTCGGTCAGTTCCAGTGGCGAGCTGAAACTGCACACGAGGGAGGGGGATGGAGCCTGGTCTCTATCGGACACGTCCGAAGCTCTGGGGTTGATGGCAGAACAAACCCCAAGTCTCATGGCAATACACCCCTCTTTTATAGTAATAAGTTCCCATACAAGTCTGTGGACCTTGCTGTGTCTCACTGGAGCTGTTAATCAGAAGGTATTCAAGATTGCTCCTAATCATCATCATTTTGGGTTGTTACCAGGAATATCCGCAGCTGTTTCTTATCTCGTCCCTCTGGCTCCCCTCCTTATCTTGTCCTTGGGACATATGTCTTTGCTTTAAGGTTGTCAATCTGCCATCCGGGTGATTCTGATAATAAGGTTGATGCCTCTCAACTCCTCCATTCCCCTCTCGACCATCCGGCCCATCAGTACTGGCGCCTCCTGTCTCTTCTCTGTTCATCAGCATGCCATACATTCTTTACTCTCTCACAAAACGGTAATAAATTTCAAAGACAAGAATTACAGCCATAACACTTCTATCCATCTAAGAACAATCATTAACACAATCAGCAGAGAATAAACCCAGAACAATGTCTTCTTACTAATTCAAAGCTAGCAAAATAAGCAAAATGGAGTACAATTTACTCAAGACAATTTCTCCCCATTAGGCTTTTGGCCTATAATAGGTCATGTTTTATGGAGCTTTAATCATTTTTGTTGTTCTTCTCTGGACTTTCTCCTATTTGTCTACATCTTTCCTGAAATGTGGCACCCAGAACTGGACACAGTACTCAACAACTGAGTTTGCTAAAGACTGCCTTCTTGAAATTCATTGTCTTTATTTTGCTGTTCTGCCTCCTACCATTCCTTAGAATCATGAACTCTACCATTTCATGATCACTTTCACCCAAGCTACCTTCCACTTTCAAATTCTCAACCAGTTCCTCCCTATTTGACAAAATCAAATCTAGAACAGCCTCTCCCCTTCTGAAATAAAAAAAAATTGTCTCCAGTACATTCCAATAACTTGGTGGATAATCTGTGCCCTGCTGTGTTATTTTCCCAACAGATGTCTTAGTAGTTGAAGTCCCCCATCACCACCAAGGGCTGGTCTACACCCAGCCGCTAGTTCGGCGGCTGGGGATCGAAGTTCTGGGTTCGACTTATCGCGTCTGGTCTGGACGCGATAAGTCAAACCAGGAAGTGCTCGCCGTCGACTGCGGTACTCCAGCTCAGCGAGAGGAGTACCGCAGAGTCGACGGGGGAGCCTGCCTGTCGCGTGTGGACCGCGTCTGAACCGCGGTAAGTTCGAACTAAGGTATGTCGAATTCAGCTACGTTATTAACGTAGCTGAATTTGCGTACCTTAGTTCGACTTGGGGGGTTAGTGTAGACCAAGCCCAAGTCCTGTGCTTTGGATGATTTTGTTAGTTGTTTAAAAAAAGCCTCATCCACCTCTTCTTCCTGGTTTGGTGGTCTATAGTGAACCCCTTACCATGACATCACCCTTGTTTTTTACTCCTTTTATCCTTACCCAGAGACTTTCAACAAGTCTGTCTACTATTTCCATCTCAACCTTAGTCCAATTGGATACATTTTTAATATATAAGGCAACACCTCCTCCCTTTTTTCCCTGCCTGTCCTTCCTGAGCAAGCTGTACCCTTCTATACCAATATTCCAGTCATGGGTATTATCCCACCGAGTCTCTCTGATGCCAACTATGTCATAGTTATGTTTATTTACTAACATTTTGAGTTCTTCCTGCTTATTCTCCGTACTTCTCTCATTAGTATACATCAGTGTTTTTCAAAGTTCGGGTTGTGAACCGAATTGGCAGGGAGGTGAATCTTTAGTAGATATTATGTAATGGGAAGTGTTTTTAAAAAAACATTAGGATGAATGGTAGCTTTTTTCTGTTGTTCTTCATGTGTGATGGTTTGTTTTTCGTGAGTGACTGAACAATGTTCTTCAGAGTGCCTGAGGCCACAGGCTGTCCTCAGCAAAAATAGCCATGACCTAATTCATCTGCACCTCACAATGCCTTCTGACAGTATAGGGGCTTCCATCTTCCCTGAGTGTGGCTTGATTTCAAACCTGTCGGGAACAATGAAAGGTATTGGTCACCTTTGCTAAAGGGCTATCTGTGGCCTCAGATCCATTAAGAAAGGAGATTGTAGCTATTATGAAAAAGGGAAGTTCTTCATGAGTTCTTCTGAAAGTAATCTGGGACTATAAGCACTCATGCATTAGTTTTAGGGTTTTGCTGCCGGGAAGAGTTAAGGCTATTTGGGTGCCTTAACTGTTTCTCTATACCAGGGATCAGCAACCTTTGGCACGCGGCTCGGCAGGGTAAGCACTCTGGTGGGCCGGGCCAGTTTGTTTACTTGCCGTGTCCACGGGTTTGGCCGATCGCGGCTCCCACTGGCCGTGGTTCGCTGTCCCAGGCCAATGGGGGCTGCAGGAAGCGGCGCGGGACGAGGGATGTGTTGGCCGCCACTTCCCGGCAAACCACGGCCAGTGGAAGCCGCGAGCGGTCGAACCTGCGGATGCGGCTGGTGCTTACCCTGGCAAGCCGCATGCCAAAGGCTGCCAATCCCTGCTCTATACCTTAACTTATTCGGATTTCTTTTCAGTGTTAACCTGAATGTTGAACTTTTATAATGCTTGTTTTGGAGATAATTACAACGTTCCTATAATGTGGTTCGCCCTAAGTGACTGATATATTAGAGAGTAAAATATACTATATGGAAAGTACAATATCTTCAGATTACATATTGCTTAATATGTAACAGACTTCTTAGAAGGTGCAAGTGACCTTTTAGTGAGAGTTATTTGACTGCCATTATAACTTAGGTATTTTTTCATTTTTATAGTTTACAAGTTTGTTTTATCTGAAACTTTACTTACATTGTTTCATTACCAATCTCTCTCTCTCTCTCTCTTTTTTTTTTTTTTTTTTAAATAGCAAGCAGCCAAGGAGAATATAAGAAGAAGAGAAGCAGAGGAAAAACAGAGACGTGCTAGAATTGCTAAGGAGAAAGCAGAAAAAGAAAAATTAGAGAGGCAACAAAAGAAAAAGCGCTTGTTAGAAATGAAAACAGGTGAGTAATATGGAAAACAGCCTTTTCTATCTAGTGTTATATATGAAATGAAACTACAGCCTCTATTTTGTTATTATCTTGATGTGTTCTTGAGGAGAGGCAGAATAAATGATTTCACCAATTAAATAGTACAGCAAAGCTGTTCTTAAATTTGATTTTTATTAACAAGCTGTTCTAGCTTATCTGCTTTTCTCAAGCTATGTTAGACCTTGAAGTGGTGCTCAGTACTTTTCCATTCACTATCTATTGAACATTTTGTACTCAAGTATTAATGATTTATCTCAATTAAAGCTAAGCTGAAAAAGAAGCTATTATGTTACATGTGAACAAAGTCACTTTCCAAATCACAGAGCCAATTTATTTATATTTTAACTAAGGGAAACTGATTTTTGTAATTGTTCCTTTTATGACAATAGGCTTCTTTTGTGCAGCTAAGATTCTTCTGAGTATGTGTCAGTGTGGATCCCACTGTGAGTGTACATGTACCTCATGAGCATGAGAATGGAGTTTTTCTGAATAGTAGTGTCCCCGTCAGGGCCATGTATTTGTCTTTTGCCTCCTTTTGATGCAGCATGAGGGTGTAAAGAGTGGCACAACTGCAACCCTGGCTCAGTTCCCTCTTACTACCCATAGTAGTGAGACAGAACCTGGTGAGTGTCCAACTCGCTAGTTCTTTGCTCAGGGTAAACTTCTACATATCTTCATGAAAATCTCAGAGCTACTTCTGATCTTTGATATTGACCATCATGAAATGTCTCCATCCCTCTGAACTGATCTCTAATGATCAGACTCTACTCACTGTACAGAGTTCCTTAGCATGATCAACTCAAAACTTATGGGCTTAGAGCCCTGTCCCTCCTGGGATGGATTAATCTCCCCTCAAGGTGGACACAGCATGTATGTTTTCTATATGTCAGAATCTCGTATACCAAGCGGATGATCGGTCTGCATGCCATTCTCCGCAAGAACACAGAAGTCATGACATGTGAGGCTAAAGCTCCATCTCCTGGAATGGTCCACGAAGGCCTCATGAGACCCTGAGGAGAAGAGTTCCAAAAGTTATGCTGGCAGACAAGCCAACTTCATCCACCACCCCAGCCAGCAGACTGACAACACCAAAAACCAGTCCAGAGAAGACGGAGCTGAGAAAAGACCTTGCACTGAAGCCATGCTCACCTCATTTGCACCAAAGCTGCCACTCAAAAGGGCCACTCTGAACACAGGAGACAGAGTCAGCAGAAGGCGTTCAGTGTTCCCCCATAAGGATAGACACCAAAAAGCTTTCATATATAAATCCACCAATCCCTGTGGAGAGTCAAAGTGTGGGGAAAAGAATAGCCTTAGATGCAGGAGACTTCTATGACACCAACCCTAGATCCAATGCTGCACCCATCAGCATTGATGCTCACAGAGGATGAGCCCAGAGGAAACTCAAGACCATCATTGCTGCAGAAACACCAGCAGTGGAACAGACTCAGATACTGAGAGTGCTATATACTTTGGTGCCACCTCCGGTGGAGGTCTACTCTGCACCACCACTGGGCATACATTCTTCCCATCTTCTAGTAGAAAGCCCTCTCCTCTGCATACAGTGATTGACACCACAGAGACACCTACCAACTTCCCCCTAGCCCAGCAGGAATGATACTGGACTGGCCAATACCCAGTGAGCTAGCTGTATTCCTACAGCTTTCCATGGTGGCCCTATAGGCAGTACTGGGACCTATCTTCTCATGCTTCAAGATGAAGGTCTCGCTGCACTTGAGTAAGAGGAAAAGGTCACTCAACATCCCTGGCTAGACCACCTTTGCCACAATACCAGGAAGAGCAGATCCAGAGACCGAGCAATATCAACACTCTATATCATCACCAAAGGATTTTTAGTAATGATTCTTTGTCATCTGCTGAAGGGGTTTCCTCAGTACTACTACCAGATGACTTAAACGCATTCCAGAATCTTTTTGTGAATATTGCCAAGACTCTCCCTTTGCCCCACCTAACCTTGTCTGCTTTTGAGGAAGGAAGGATAGGATTCTGTCATCCTTGACAACTCCTTCCACTGTGCCGGGTAGGAGGAAATAGTGATTTGTTCTTTGTGATAAAAAATGTCCTATATGGAGCTGCAAAAAACTTGGCAGCTATGCTTTGAAGAACCCCAGTGAGATGAATGTTGCTAACCTTGTGGATCTGCGGGATCTGGAGGCTCTGGTAGAGAGGAAGAAGCCACAAATCTCAGCAATCTTCCTAGTCAGATTTGTACAGTTCAGGAAGTTTTATATATATGGTTTTATATATACACCTCTACCCCGATATAATGTTGTCCTTGGGAGCCAAAAAATCTTACCGTGTTATAGGTGAAATCGCGTTATATCGAACTTGCTTTGATCCACTGGAGTGCGCAGCCCCGCCCCCCCGGAGCACTGCTTTACCGCGTTATATTCGAATTTGTGTTATATCGGGTCGCGTTATATCGGGGTAGAGGTGTATATAGATGGTGTCTGTCCTTTTTGGAGGACACCTATTTATATACATAGGTGAGTTCACATTGTTGATAAAAACTAGATAATTTGCTTTCCTTGTAATAGTAGCACAGCTATAAACTCTTGAGCTATAGTAAAAAGAAAAAGTATAGTATATCATTGGGAATATATAGTCAGTCTTTATCAGTTTCAAATTGCATGGGGATAGTTTAACTTGCATAGTGATATCGCACTACTGCTAAAACAGGGAAATCTCCTTTTTAACCGTTCTGAGTTGCAGTGGAAGAAAGTGTCAGGAGCTGATGAGTACTTTCTTACTGATATGGTTCCCTTGCCAGTACCCCTCTCTCTTTTTCCAATCTTTATCCATTCTAATAAAATGTTTGGTACTGTATCTTTAAAATCATTGCCTTATAAAATGAAAATGTGGGCGCTGATAATTTATTACCCTGACTCATTATTTATACACATGTATTTTCTGTTAATTAAGGGGGCAGCCAAGGGATGAGGCATCAGCTACAGAGGCCATCCACTGAAATAAAACTCCAGTAATTATTTTGTGTAGGTACATATGAATGTGCAATCATTTGTATCTAGATAGATGGAAATAATGATTGCAGACAATTTACATCAACTCTGATGGGCCAAATGCCAACTTTGTCCCTTGTTTAAAAAAAAAAAAAAAAATCGAATATTTAAAATTAAATCTGGGTTTATGTATTGGTATCCGCAATGCATGTAATTTGATTCATTTAATTTATATGTTGCAAACTAGAATTGCATCGAATTGTGTTTGACAATCAAATGTGGCTGACATCTCATATTTATGATTTGGAGGAGAAAATATGAAGAGTGTATTGTAAGCAATGCTGAAATTATACTTTAATACTTTATTATTATAAATTAATATTCATCTTAAGATAACACCTAGAAGCACCAAATCAGGAGTGTGTCCCATCATGCTAGACACTGCACAAACACACATGGAGATGTAGTCCGCACCCTAAACATCTTGCAATCTAATATCTATTTTTCTTTAATCTTTAAGACAATCTTCCTTTACCAAAATTAATATATTGCTCCTTTATATGTGTTCCAGGCTATGAGATATGCAGCTAGAAAGAATTTTAAAATTTATCTATCTGCATATCTGGTAAAGTACATTTATTGCTGTTCCATTCTTTTGGGAAACGAAGGAATTATAGTTGCTTTTTAATAATAATAATATGTATATTATGTAAGGGAGCCTGGACTTGGCTTATTGAAGCCACTATGGTGTCACTTAATTCACAATATTTGTTTTATTCAATACATTTTCTAGACATTCTAGTCTATCATGTACAGTATGTAAGTTTTCTGTCTCAGTTTTTCATTATTCTGGCTTACGCATACACTTCTGTTTTGTACAACTCTTTAGAGTGAAACTATTATTTTTTATTCTTTGTACTCTCTAAAAGCTACATTTGTTGTATTATAATTGAGAACTCCATCATTGTGGCATCTTCTTTGTGCATCACTTTGAATACTACTTAGGTAACAAGCCACTTTAATCAGTAGTTATTTACATAGTCTGCTTTTTCTTATTCAAAAGCAGTGAAGTGATGCCACAATCTCTTATGTATCAAACCTGCAATCCACAATATAATTTTTGTTTTAATTTTTTTAAAAGTTACTCAGGAGTTGAAATAATCAGCAGCAGCATGTTTCAATTGATCTAATAAATCATGACCTCAGTTGTTGCCCTTTTCTGCCTTACATTCAACCTGTTCTTTGGGAATAAACAATTCTAATTTTGCAAACTCTATTGGAGTGCTTAGTATATTATTTCTTAATAAACTAGCTTTAGTTCCTAATTTCTGTCCTGTAGTTGTGAAATATGGATATTGTCAATAATTGTGTACTAGACTTCAAAACAAAAAGTCATATTCCACCTGACAGCAGGATGTTGAATTTTTACACCAGTTTAGACTATTAAGTTTCAGCTGTGCATATATGCAAAGAATTACAATTCCGATGCCATTGGATAAAACACTTGACTTTGTCTGGAGTATAAATTTCCTGTATTTTCTACCCTCCCTATTCCCAACACCAACGCATGAGACTTCCATTGGAGTAATCCTTCTGGCTGTTAGGGAGAATCAGTATGTTAATAAAACTCCTTTAAACTTGCCCCAGTGAGTCACACAAGCAATCTCCTTTCTTTTAAGAGTAACAGTTTTGATAGTTTCAGTCATTTCTAACATAGATATGTCAGGTGACTTCCACTGAAAATCTCAGGCCCCAGGACAATAGTAGGACCCTGATTTACATTTACATCCTGAGCCATACATTTAGCCATACAAGTTCACTCAGTTCAAATATATATATGAAGCAGCCAAACTAACTGGTAATACGCATCTATATTATTGAATCTTCAGCATAGAATGTTAAATTCAACAAACACCTGAACAACTGAGCATTATAATTAGGATTATAATTATATTTATTTGTACACCTGTATATTAGGTTAAACACTAGGAAATATGAAAAACAAAGGTGGATTTTGCAGAAAATGCAGTAGTGAAGACTAGCACATATCTTTTAATAATACAAAATAAAGCTTAGATGCAAAGTACAGGTAGAGAAGTAAAAGTTAACCTTTCTATTCAACACTTCTGGAATCTGTAGAAGGAGGGAAAAGCAAGCTGACTTTTCTTCCGAGGGAGCAAGTTCTCTAGGAAGCCACCCTCTTGTATGTCATGCTAGAATCCAAAGCAATTTCTTCATCTCACCTTCTCTTCCCTTTCTCTGATGCACTAATGATACTAACTTTAGTAGCACATGAATCTGCTTGTCCCACAACTGCTTCCAAGCTGCTCCCTATACATGGACTATCCTCTGTGAACTTGTTCTGCAGGCCACTTCCCTCTCCTCATTCAAATTCCTCCTTAGGGGATGCTTCTGCCATGAGGCTCGCAGCAACTGAATCACCTGTCTCCCCTTCCCAGTCTACATACACTCACACTCTGTCTCTGTTTCTGTACCATCTCTGGTCTTTTCTCTCCAGTGGGTGGGCATCTCCGTCTTCAAAGTATTTGGAGGAGGCTAATGGCTCCTTTCTCCCTTAGTCAAGGCTTACAAAGGAACCAGGCACTTTCTCCTCCTTTTGTGGGAGAGAGTAGAAGAGAGGTTCTGCTTCAATTGTGGGTCCCTATGTGTATTGCACTGTGGGTACATATTCAGTCCCTTAGCTTGAGACCAGAGAATTCTTGCAAGCAGTGTCCATTGCTCACACCTGTGCCCCTGCTCTCCTCATGCTCCATACCAAAGGTATAAGGGGCAGATTGGACCAACTGCCTCTCCAGTTACTTCTTACTGCCACATGGCCTGAGTCAGGACCTCCAGTATCTGGAGTGTCTGGGGTTTTTTCAGCCTGGTCTTCAACCTATAAATATTTCAAAGTTTTATCTTTAGTATAGGTAGTGTAAATAGTCTTTAATAGTATAGTTAGTATTTAGTTAGTTTCCTCACCCCAGGAACCCTTACCACCACCACTCTGGCTCCCGATACCGGAATTAGAGTATGCCCAGAACATCAGGCTTTAAAAGCGGTCTCCTGTCCCCATTCCTTTTTAGTCAGCAACGATCACTTGCACTGCTTTTACTGCCTTGGGGAAGCAAATATTTCCATCAGCTGCAATATTTGTCACTCCTTCCTTAGGCATACCTAACTGATTCAGGAATTCCAGCTTAAAAAACACCTAGTGGAAAAGGCTATGAATGCCTAGTCCGACCCAGACTGGGGGAACCGCCTCTATACATTGGCCAGAGTGAGCAAGGAGCGCACCTCCTGTCATGTGGCCTCCATCGGGGGCTCATCAGGAGAGCAGGGAATGGTCTCATAAACACAAGAGCAGATTCCCCCTTTAAGTCCATTCCTCTTCAAGCTGAACAAGCCTTTGCACCCTGCCCCTAAAGATTTAGAATGTCCTAAGCCCCCAGGCCATGATAAAAAGGGTCATAAGAGCGGGGCTTCATCTGTACCAGACTCCTCACCAACAGTAACAATGCCAGCAATACTACCTAAGTCAAAAGACTGAGAACTGCCAGTATGGGCAAAGAGTACCCATCAGGAACCTCAGACACTGATGGTACCATCACAACTCATTACCCACTTAGGCCTGGTCTACACTAACCCCCAAATTCGAACTAAGGTACGCAACTTCAGCGACATACCTTAGTTCGAACTTACCGCGGTTCAGACGCGGTCCACACGCGGCAGGCAGGCTCCCCGTCGACTCCGCGGTACTCCTCTCGCCGAGCTGGAGTACCGCAGTCGACGGCGAGCGCTTCCGGGATCGATTTATCGCGTCCAGACCAGACGCGATAAATCGAACCCGGAAGTTCGATTGCCAGCTGTCGAACTACCGCGGTAGTGTAGACCTGGCCTTAGTCTTTCTATATCAGCTTTATCAGAATTGGCAGAACTCGGGACACTAATAGATGAATAACCACACAGTGTTCCATAAGCACAAAATCTCACTATGACTACATCCAAAATTAACTCCTTGGATATTTTCAGAATTTCAGCTAAACCAGTCAATTCACTTCCCTGTATTTTTTTTTCCAAAGCCCCATGACTCTGGTGAGGAAAGGAGACTTCATTCCCTCAACATAAGATGAGCATTGGCATTATACCTGCAGAAAACATAGCCGATCAGAATATCATCTGGAGTGTTTGTTGCCATAGCAGAATGAGTCCAAAGTCAAGCTATATCCTCTCAGAGGATCTCTGGCTGTAACTGACTCAGTTGGCACAGCTCCTTCTCCTACATAGGGCCAGGGCTCACTCTGCAAGGGCCTAAGTCTCAGTGGCATCAATTCAGGAGGTACCCCTGCTTGACATTTGCCTGGGCAGCTATATGCAGTTCCATCCACACATTCAAAACACATTTTGCCTTGATCCAAGACTTCTCTGCTGACACATCCTTTGGGGTGAAAACGGTTCTACACGCAGCTTTACCACCTGCATTCTCGCACCCACCTCCTCTTTCAGTACTGCTTATCAGTCACCCACAGTGGAATACATATAGGAACTAGCACTCAAAGAAGAAAGGGAAGTTACTTATCTTGTTGCAAATGGAGTTCTTCAAGGTGTGTGGTCCCTATCTGTATTCCACAACCCTCCATTCTTCCCCTCTGCTTCAGATCATGACTGAATTTGCAGTAGAGAAGGAACGGGAGAGGCAGTCAGTCCATCCCACTCCTTCTACTCTCAGTACAGAGCACAAGAAGAGCAGGGGTGTGGGCATGGAGCAATGGACATTGCTTGCAAGAAACCTCTGGTCTCAGGTACATGGAGCGCAAGCATATCTACAGTGGAATACTGATAGGGAACACACATCTTGAAGAACTCCAGTTACAAGAAGGAAAGTAGTAACTTTCCAGTCTTCCCTCTGGCTTTCCCTTCTGTTTGATTCTGGTGTTGCATCTGTCTCTCTGCTGCTGATCATTACTGTTATCTCCGCTCAGCAGTAGGTCAGCAGCCCCATGGGGTTCTGAGGAAAGAGTACAAAGTGCTGCTACTGCTGACTCCATACAAGGGGCTTGCACACTCATAACCTCACTGAGGCTTTCCTGTGACCACAGTAACCCAAATCTAATCAACCCTGTAGCTCAAGCATGAGCTTGAAGAAGCCATCTCTAAGAATGATTGAGTACCTCAATTTTCTTGTTCCTCCAGTCTCTCTCTCTATTATGGCTGCCAGCTTGGGTGTTCATTGTGCCTATGTAGAAACTTTCTGATTTGATTAGTGAGTATTTATTTTTAAATTTAAATACAGTTTAAATTTTTTTAAATATGATTTTTTTTCCTCTGTGATCTACCTTCAAATGCATATAGTACCTAAAGAGAGAGAGAACTTTATGATAGTGATATATTACATTATATTACAAATAACAGATCTTATGAGACGCTGATTTCATTTTAAAATAAAAATGTGCTAATGAAATTTGAGTTCCTTGCTGCTTACAAGTGATTTGTATAGGAAATCTTTCCCTGAAAAATGACATTAGTGGAAATAATAGTTTTTAAGTAACCTAAAATAAAGATTGCTTCCATTCTTGCCAGCTTCGTTTGAATTGGAGCTGTGACATACACAAAGAACATGAAAAGAATAATTCATAAATAGTAGACTTTATTAACCTCTTTATATATAGATGACTTTGCATTTTTAGTGACAATTGTTCAATCAGCACCCCAGTCTATTATGAACAGAGCTCATTAATGTGCATAAACTTGGTCTATTCTGGTTACAATGCATATTTAATGTCACATACTTTTCTTATAGTAGCTGCTTAGTTTTGCTATAAAAAATAAATAGCCCCAAGTGAACAAGAAGGGTCCTAAAATCAGTAAATCCACAATAAGTGGCTTTTTAAAAACATTATCCTTAATAATTTATATTACTCTAATTAGCCCAATATTTAAAATTCTTAGGTAAATGAGATGATAGACATTTACACCAAGGTGTAACTTGCAGGACAGAAGAGAGTCAGGATGATAGTGAATGAGGAAGGATGGTTTGGCAGTAGTTGCCTTAACTTTTCATTTATAACCTTTTTAATGTTTAGGCTTTTGCAGAAGTGGATATAGTGCAGGTGTAAAACTTTCTTTTGTATTAGCAGTAGTCAGTGACAGCAGTGTTTCAGCAGTAACTATCTTTTATAAAGTCTTCTTTATCTGAGCGTTTCCTAAATTATTGAATTTATAGCATTTTATTGTATGTTGTTTATTTATAGACTAGTGTCAGATTGTGGATGGGGGGAAGTGGTAGATGTGGTATACCTTGACTTTAGTAAGGCTTTTGACACTCTTACATGACTTCTCTTAAACAAACTAGGGAAATATAGGCTATATAGAGCTACTATATGACGGATGCATAACTGGTTGGAAAACTGTTCCCATAGAGTAATTATCAGTGGTTCAAAGTCAAGCTGGAAGGGCATATCAAGTGGGGTCCTCCAGGGATCTGTCTGAGTCAGGTTCTGTTCAATATCTTCTTAAATGATTTTAATAATGGCATAGAGAGTACGCTTGTAAAGTTTGTTGACAATACCAAGCTGGGAGGGGTTATAGGTGCTTTGGAGGATAGGATTAAAATTCAAAATGATCTGGACAAACTGGAGAAATGGTCTGAAGGAAATAGGATGAAATTCAGTAAGGACAAATGCAAAGTACTCCTCATAGAAAAGAACAATCAATTGCAAACATACAAAATGGGAAATGATTGCCTAGAAAGGAGTACTGCAGAAAGGGATCTGGAGATTATAGTGGATCACAAGCTAAATATGAGTCAACAGTGTAACACTGTTGCAAAAAAAAAAAGTGAACATCATTCTTGGATTTGTTAGCAGGAGTGTAGTAAACAAGACACAAGAAGTAATTCTTCCACTCTACTCTGCACTGATAACGCCTCAGCTGGAGTATTGTGTCCAGTTCTGGGTGCCACATTTCAGGAAAGATGTGGACAAATTGGAGAAAGGCCAAAGGAGAGGAACAAAAATGATTAAAGGTCTAGAAAACATGACCTATGAGTCAAGATGGAAAAAAATTAGCTTGTTTAGTCTGGAGAAAAGAAGACAGAACAAGGGTACATTATAACAGTTTTCCAGTACATAAAAGGTTGTTACAAGGAGGAGGATGAAATGTTCTTGTTAACCTCAGAGGATAGGACAAGAAGCAGTGGGTTTACATTACAGCAAGGGAGGATTGGGTTGGACAAAAAGAAAAGCTTCCTGTCAGGGTAGTTAAGCACTGGAATAAATTGCCTAGGGAGGCTGTGGAATTTGAGTCATTGGAGGTTTTTAAGAATAGGTTAGACACCTGTCAGGAATGGTCTAGTTATTACTGAGTCCTGTCGTGAGTGCAGGGGACTGGGCAACATGACTTATTGAGGTTGCTTGCAGTCCTACACTACTAAGAGTCTGTGATTTTTGCCCTTGTGATGCACTGTGCAGAGGGATCTTCTGTGTGTCAATTTCCCCTTCCCACAGAGCTACTCCAAGTTATCATGTGTCCCCACCACTAGAGCACATTCTGTGCAGAGTCTCTCCCCTGCCACTCTTTAAATTCCTGGTACAGCAAAGAATGAGCAAGTGAGTCAGTGTCATAGTTTCATCACCTTGTGGCTGTTGTTCCTGGGTAACGTGTGCTCTTCAGGGTGGATTTGATTTAAATCACTAGTCAGGAAGACTCGATTTACTCTTGGATTTCTATATAAAAGTGCATTCTTGTTGGTTGTTGTAACCTTAATACATATTCTTCACAACTCAGAGATAGATGTAGGTTTCATTTTTAGAAGGTACACACTATACATTTTTAAAGTGATTTTATTTTGAAAACTTTTCAGATTAGTTTTACAGCTATATCAGAAAATGAATGATTGTTTGGTTATTTCATTTACCAAAGGTAATTGAAGCAGATATTTATGAAGTCATTGGGAGGTGAACTATCTCCAGTTCTACAGGTTAATGATTAATATATGGAGGATTTTCTTGCCATACTGTATTAGGAGGAGAACATCACCAGACAGACATTTAAAGTGTTTTCTTTAACTAAAATAACAACGTTATGTATTCTGGATTTTTTTCTTCAACAGCAAACATATAATATTTTAACAAAACAAGCATATGAATTTAGTTAAACATTCAAGTTTTTTAAAATAGGTTTGTTTTTGTTTAAATTGTTTTTAACAAATAGTTAAATGAAATATTTAAAAATAAAAAATTAAATAGACTGTCAGCCAGGTCAATATGAGAAACTTAAAATATTGGCTTCTGCAGCTAACTCAATTGTCTTCACCTTCATTTTCCTGTTTGTTCGTAATCTAAACAAACAATTTAATACTGTACACAGCAATGATGATTGTGAAGCTTGGTTGAGGTAGTGAAGTCAGAGGGTGGGATATTTCCCAGGGAATGCCGTACTGGTAAATGATGAACTAGTACTCGGCTGAGCCCTCAAGGGTTAACACACTGTTGTTAATGTAGCCTCACGCTCTACAAGGCAGCACAAATGGAGGGAGGGGAGACAGCATGGCAAACAGAGACACACACCCTGTGTCAGAGAGATACGCAGAGATGCACATTGCCCCTTTAAGTACGCTGACCCTACTTTAAGTATATTGCCTTTTTAAGTAGATCAGCAAGTTGAGACAGCAGCTGCTGTCAGCAAGCTCCCTCTGTCCTGAGCCCTGTCGTGTCCCCCCCACTGCTCTATGGAGATTCGGTAAGCGGGGGGCAGGAGCAGCGGTGAAGGGGACACTCTGACATTAGGCCCCGTCTCTCCCCTCCCCCCCACCCAGCAAGCAGGAGGCTCCCAGGAGCAGTTCCAAGGCAGAGGCCAGTAGTAGCACATGGCAGTGGGGAGAGGACAGCTGAACTGCCAGCAATTGATAGCCTGCTGGGCGGCTGCCACACAGGGAACTTACAGGAGCAGGAAGCTGCCGGTCCACCCTGGTTCCAAGCCCCGACCAGCTAGCTCCAACGCGCTGCTCGTTCTGCAAGCAGTGAACAAAGCATGCAGCTGCCAAACAATGTTATAAGGGAGCATTGCACAACTTTAAATGAGGCTGTTCTCTAATTGATCAGCAATGTAACAACGAAACGACGTTAACCGGGACGACTTTAAGTGAGGAGTTACTGTATTATTTCTTGTCCTTTCTTAGCAGCTCCTTTGTAGTTTTGATTTCTTTTTGGAATTGATTTGAACCTTGTGTTGCCACAATAATTTAAGTCTGAAGGGAACTATTTCTGTAAACATTTGACTTAGCTCTCCTACAGAACTTGACTGTGGCCTGGTCTACGCTAGGAAATTAGACCAGGATAACTACGTTGCTCAGTGGTGTGAAAAAGTCACATCCCTGAATGACACAGTTAAACCTACCCTAGTGTAGACAGCCTTAGCTCAACAGGAGAATTCTCCTGTTGACCTAGTTACCTCCTCTCAGGGAGGTGGAGTACCTATGCTGATGGAAGAATCCCTGCTGTTGGCATAGGTAGTGTCTTTACTGAAATGCTGCAGCGTTTTAAGTGTAGACAAGCCCTTATACTGGAGAGGTGTTAATGGGACACTTCACTGTGAATGGTCTCTTGAAATAAGTGTTAAACTACTTATGCTAAACAATCTGTTCCATCTTCTGTTTAGCCGTTGTCTACACTGCACTTTCGTCATTAAAACTTTTTTGCTCAGGAGTGTGAAAAAACACATCCCTGAACAACAAAAGTTTTAACAATGAAAAGCACCACTCTCTCGGCGACGAAGCTACCGAACCTCATTGGGGGTGGTTCAATATTGTCGCCGAGAGAGCTCTCTCCCAGCAACAAAGAGCCGCTAGTCTGCGCACCTTACAACGGCGTAGCTGCAGCAGCACAGCCACGCCATTGTAAGGTGCGCAGTGTAGACATAGCCTTAGTTGTGAGGCTCACCGCACCTTTTCCAGACTTAAAGAAGAGCTTTCTGTAGCTGGAAAACATGTCTTTTCACCAGCAGAAGTTGGTCCAGTAGAAGATATTACTTTTCCCACCTTGTCTCCTACAGAACTAGAAGGCTGCTTAATGTGTCTGCACTTAAAATTTCTCTTGGTGCTATATTTTTTTAACAGTGTCAGAAATTTAGATTTGGGGACTGAACTTCTATTTAAATAGCTGCCAACTGTACTTCCACCTGAACTTCACTACTGTGTTTGTAGTAGATACTAAGTCATCAGTCTATTTGACAACAGAGGTTTAACTCGTTACGGCACCAGCGTAGTACATTTTTTTTCTATGTAAGACACTGTTAAGTTTATTGCCACTGTAATATAAATTACCAACAAAGTAAAAATTTTCTGCCTTCTGGGATTTTATGATTAGGGTTCGTATATTTATTTTACACCAACCTTAAAATTAAAAGCTCAGGAATTCTTGTTTAAACAATTTTACTGAAGGCCAGGGAAATTCAGACTTTATATTAATATAGATGTAGATAAATACTCAGAAGTGCTATATATGAATCCTAAAACCTCATCCAAATATGAGAACTAAATAAATAAATAAGGTAATAAATGTTAAATGAGTTAAAATGTTAACTTTGTAATTTTTGTTACAGAGATGCATGAGCAGTAAAGTAAGCTTCAGGGTTGTAAAAACTCCAATGTGCATGCATGTGTGTGTGTTCAATATATATATATATATATATATAAAAAGTAGGGCTGTCGATTACTCGCAGTTAACTCACGCGATTAACTCAAAAACAGTAATCGCGATTTAAAAAATTAATCGCACTGTTAAACAATAGAATACCAATTGAAATGTATTAAATATTTTTGGATGTTTTCTACCTTTTCAAATATATCGATTTCAATTACAACACAGAATACAACATGTACAGTGCTCACTTTATATTATTTGTTCTTACAAATATTTGCACTGTAAAAATGATAAACAAAAAAAAGTATCTTTCAATTCACCTCATAAAAGTACTGTAATGTAATCTTTTTATCGTGAAAGTGCAACTTACAAATGTAGATTTTTTTATTTATTTTTTTTGTTACAAAGCTGCACTCAAAACCAAAACCATGTAAAACTTTAGCGCCTACAAGGCCACTCAGTCCTACTTCTTGTTCAGGCAGTCACTAAGACAAACACGTTTATATACATTTACGGGCGATACTGCTTCCTGCTTCTTATTTACAGTGTCACCAGAAAGTGAGAACAGACATTTGCATGGCACTTTTGTAGCCGGCTTTGCAAGGTATTTGCAAGGTGCTAGATATGCTAAACATTTGTATGTCCCACTATGCTTCAGCCATCATGCCAGAGGACATGTTTCCATGCTGATGATGCTCGTTAAAAAAATAATGCCTTAATTAAATTTGTGACTGAACTCCTTAGAGGAGAATTTTATGTCTCCTCTTCTCTTTTACTCGCATTCTGCCATATATTTCATGTTATATCAGTCTCAGATGATGACTCATCACATGTTCGTTTTAAGAACACTGTCACAGCAGATTTGACAAAACACAAAGAAGATACCAATGTGAGATTTCTAAAGATAGCTACAGCACTCGACCTAAGGTTTAAGAATCTGAAATGCTGTCCAAAATCTGAGAGGGACAAGGTGTGGAGCATGCTTTCAGAAGTCTTAAAAGAGCAACACTCAGATGCAGAAACTACAGAACCTGAACCACCAGAAAAGAATATCAACCTTCTGCTGGTGGCATCTGACTCAGATGATGAAAATGAACATGCATCGGTCTGCTCTGCTTTTGGTTTGTTATTGAGCAGAACCCATCATCAGCATGGAAGGATGTCTTCTGGAATGGTGGTTGAAGCATGAAGGTACATATGAATCTTTAGCACATCTGGCATGTAAATATCTTGCAACATCGGCTACAACAGTGCCATGAGAATATCTGTTCTCACTGTCAGGTGACATTGTAAACAAGAAGCGGGCAGCATTATCTCCTGCAAATTGTAACCGAACTTGTTTGTCTGAGCGATTGGCTGAAGTAGGACTGAGTAGACTTGTAGGCTCTAAAGTTTTACATTGTTTTATTTTTGAATGCAGTTATTTTTTTGTACATAATTCTATATTTGTAAGTTAAACTTTCATGATATAGAGATTGCACTACAGTACTTGTAGTAGGTGAATTGGAAAATAATATTTTGTTTTTTTACAGTGCAAATATTTGTAATCAAAAATAAATATAAAGTGTACACTTTCTATTCTGTGTGGTAATTGAAATCAATATATTTGAAAATGTAGTTGGGAAGCCAAATAATTCTTGCTTGCTTAATTTTAAGAAATCATGCTAACTTTAATAAAATTGAAGCAGCAGCAAATTACTGCCTTCTGACATTATATTATCTTTTTTAGAATAAAGTCAGATATCCTTTTTTTTTTTTGCTTACTTACTAATAAATAGACCCATGTTATTTAATTCTTCTTTTAACGGAAGTAAACATAGGTGATGTTTCTTCTGTTTTTCATTTACTGTGGTAAGGTGTTTTCCTTTTGTAATTGTTTAACTCTAGTCTTATTTTTATATTGTGTACATACAATACCTGTTCATCTGGACCAAAAGGATTTCTTGGTCACCATTCAGCCCTTCTCTAGAACAGAAGGCTGCTCTCATGATTGGAGTATAAAGGTTCAATTACTTATCAGTTTTTTTATATTACCTTAAATGAAACTCCTTCTCCAAAATGACTTCACCAGTTAAAAAAAATGGGAAAAAACTCTAAGCATCGCTTGAGACTGGCTAGCCGTACACTTTTTCTACCTCTAGTTTCTTAGCAAATGTTAATAGGTTTGTAAGAAGTATTACTGTTTCCCTTTTTATTTCTTTTCAATGTTTTCTGATTTCCACAAATGGCTGTCAGTTTCTTAATTCTTTCCAGTTCTCATTCATATTTTCCCTCTAGTCAATTAGCTACCCCTCGCTAATTTTTATACACTTAATTTCTAACTATTCTTTTTGCTCTGTTTTATAATTTGTGTTGATGTCTCATTTCTTTCTGAAGCATATACTTGTAAGTATGATTTCCTATGGGGAAAAAAAGGAAGAAACAGGAAATTTGTTTCTTTAAGCTGAGTTTGCCTTCTGAGTCTGAGTATAAATTTATTTCTTCTATCATTTAAAGACATTTAGTGGAGGAAGCAATTAACCGTTCCTTTAACATTTTTTAACAGTTGTGTAAGACAAATATAATGCAAGTACTGTATATCTAGTATTTTTTTTTACCATAGTTGTTTCTTGCAAAACCCTTGACACAAGATGAAAGCTCCAACAAAGTATATAGTACTATTCTGGGCAAATGTTACCTCTGACAGATAGCCACGGGGTTTGTCTCTTTTTGACATATTAGAAACATGCCGAGACCATGATGTCTTTTTAAAAAAGGAGATACAAGACTAAGGCCATGTCTACGCTACCACTTATGTCGTCAAAACTTACGTTGCTCAGAGGTGTGAAAAAAACACCACCCTGAGAAACATAAGTTTTACCAGCGTACGTGCTTGTGTGCACACACTATGTCGGTGGGACAGCTTCTCCCACCAGCATAGCTACTGCCGCTCATTGAGATGATTTTATTATGTCAATAGGAGAGCTCTCGCCCGTCAGCATAGAGCAGCTACATGAGTGATCTTACAGCAGTGCAGCTGCATCGGTACAGCTGTGCCGCTGTAAGTTCGCAAGTGTAGATATGGCCTAACATAGTGAGAAGATTAGGTCTCTGCTGCTCTGTCTTGGACATCATAGAGGACGTTCATTCACTTTATTGGGAAACCTTTAGGAACTAAGATCCAAGACACAGTTAAATCTGTGAGAAGGCTGCAAAGGGATTCAATTTATGACTCAGTCAAAATCAAAAGAAAGCAAGTATGTATGTTCTGAGATCCAGGAAAAAGAGTATTTTTTTAAATCCCAATCAAACATCAACTGTGAAGCAAAAACATTTATTTTGATACTCACCAAACTGAGAGTTCAGTAAGGAAAAGAACTCAGTTCTTCAAAAGGCTAAAGCTGCAAGTTTGTTCTTGGAGGAGATAATAAGAGGCTGAGAAAGCAGCAGTGGTACCTGGAGTGGTTTCTGATTTGGCTCAATAAGATTAGGGTTCCCTGCTTGATAATGTGAATAATGGAAATGAAAATCTTTTTCTCTTTTCTGCAACTTTTTCTATAGTTAAACTTATGTCGTATTTTTAAAAAGGGATGCAATGCCCTGGCAGCTGTACTTCTAAGGGGGCACAGCTAAACTTTGCTTGTAGAAGTGTGACTTCCTTCCCTATCCACCCAAAATTGGTTCTGAGCTTGCAGGATGTGTATTTCCACATCCCTATCAGTCCTTCACAACACAAACACCTTCCATTTCAGTGGGGCAAGGTCATTAGCAATACAGGGTTTTTCCCTTTGATCTTTCTGCTGCCCATATGTATTTACAACATTACTATTGGTGGTGACAGCACATCTAAGGTGACTGATTCTACACATACTCTCCTATTTAGAGTAGAGCAATAATGTCACCCTTGTGCAAAATCTCTCATGCACTCCCAAAGGACACGACTTTTCAAGGCAGTTCAGTAGGTCAGTGCTAAGTAGGAGTGAAAGGCACTTGAAAGGCAACAATTACTGAGAAGTAACTTCTCTCTTCTGAAAATCTCATTGTATTATCACCAGTAAAGTTCACCAAAAGAAATGTGATGATAAAATACAGAACTTTGGTTGATTAAGCCTAACAGCAAAGATTTAAGAACCACCAGTCCTTATCCCAATTTCTGAAAATTCTCAATTCCTTTATGCCATTGAATTTTTTTCCCCTTAGACTGTAGGGAAAATAAACTTGGGTTTGTTTTACAGCCGGATATCTCTTCCCCTTTCCCCATTGTGTGTATGACAACAGAAATGTTTAACTCAAATGTACAAGTATACACACCAAACGAGGAAAAAAGAAATTTAGATTATATTCAATACTCAGAAACCATCTTAAAGGGTTTGATCCAGAGTGGATAAAAATCAATGATTCTTCAAAAAAAAAAAAAAAAAAAAAGGATTTTTTTTTTTAATTTAAATTGGATTGTTTTGATAAAATGTTTTTTGAGGAAAAAACCTATCTAAAGATAGTTTTAATTAAAATACTTTATAGCCCAAAGATATCTCATTATGGAATAGGGATTATAAATTCTAATTCTATAGTATGAGACAATATGTTCATGTAATGTTTAAGAAAAGTTTTATAAGTGAGTTCTAATAGTTCATGGATTAGGGACTCAACCTCATGGGGTTCCAGGAGCTTCTGTATAGATTATTTAGGTTAATCTTTCTATCTACCCAATGGGACTCAGTGCTCAGTCTACAAGATACCATCAGAGATACTTAGTTTTGCAGTTTTCAAACTGTGGATTTGTGTCTCCAGAGAGAACATGCTTGTTAACAGCAAAAATGTTTTTAAATAATATATAGAGGTGAGAAATAGTTAAATAAAACTATTTAAATGTCTGTCTGGTGGTGAGCTCCTCCTAATACAGTATGGCAAGAAAATCCTCCAAATATTAATGATTGACCTGTTAAACCTACTGACCGCTACACTTACCTACATGCCTCCAGCTTCCATCCAGGACACACCACACGATCCATTGTCTACAGCCAAGCTCTAAGATATAACCGCATTTGCTCCAATCCCTCAGATAGAGACAAGCACCTACAAGATCTCTATCAAGCATTCTTAAAACTACAATACCCACCTGCTGAAGTGAAAAAACAGATTGACAGAGCCAGACGAGTACCCAGAAGTCACCTCCTACAAGACAGGGCCAACAAAGAAAATAACAGAACACCACTAGCTGTCACCTTCAGCCCCCAACTAAAACCTCTCCAGCGCATCATCAGAGATCTACAACCTATCCTGAAAGATGATCCTTTACTCTCACAGATCTTGGGAGACAGACCTGTCCTCGCTTACAGACAACCCCCCAACCTTAAGCAAATACTCACCAGCAACCACACATCACTGAACAAAAACACTGACCCAGGAACCTATCCTTGTAACAAAGCCCGATGCCAACTCTGTCCACATATCTATTCAAGTGACACCATCATAGGGCCTAATCACATCAGCCATACCATCTGTGGCTCGTTCACCTGCACATCTACCAATGTGATATATGCCATCATGTGCCAGCAATGCCCCTCTGCCATGTACATTGGCCAAACCGGACAGTCTCTACGCAAAAGAATTAATGGACACAAATCTGACATCAGGAATCATAATACTCAAAAACCAGTGGGAGAACACTTTAACCTGTCTGGCCATTCTTTGACAGACCTGCGGGTGGCTATCTTAAAACAGAAAAACTTCAAAAACAGACTCCAACGAGAGACTGCTGAGCTGGAATTGATATGCAAACTAGACACAATCAACTCAGGGCTAAATAGGGATTGGGAATGGCTGAGCCATTACAAACATTGAATCTATCTCCCCTTGTAAGTATTTTCACACTTGCTTCTTATCAAACTGTCTGTACTGAGCCATCTTGATTATCACTTCAAAAGTTTTTTTCCTCTTACTTAATTGGCCTCTCAGAGTTGGTAAGACAACTCCCACCTGTTCATGCTCTCTGTATGTGTGTGTATATATATCTCCTCAATATATGGTTCACTCTATATGCATCCGAAGAAGTGGGTTGTAGCCCACGAAAGCTTATGCTCTAATAAATTTGTTAGTCTCTAAGGTGCCACAAGTACTCCTGTTATTTTTGCGGATACAGACTAACACGGCTGCTACTCTGAAACCTGAAATTGGAGATAGTTCACCTCCCAATGACTTCATAAATAACGGCTTCAATTACCTATGGTAAATGAAATAACCAAACAATCATTTATTTTCTGATATAGCTGTAAAACTAATCTGAAAAGTTTTCAAAATAAATCACTTACAAAATGTATAGTGTGTACCTTCTAAAAATGAAACCTACATCTATCTCTGAGTTGTGAAGAATATGTATTAAGGTTATAACAACCAACAAGAATGTACTTTTATGTAGAAATCCATGATTAAATCGAGTCTTCCTGATTTAATCATTGAATCATGGATTTAAATCAAATCCACCCTGGTTTGATCCTAGAGAGAGAATATATTTCATTGGACCAACTTCTGTTGGTGAGAGAGACAAGCTTTTGAGACACACAGAGCTCTTCTTCTGGTCTGGGAAAGGTACTCCCAGTGTCACAGTTAAATGCAAGGTGGAGCAGATTGTTTAGTGTAATTAGTTAGCACATATTCTAAGGACCATTCAAGGCAGGAGTGGCGAAAGCTTCGTATAAGTGGGGGGGGGGGCACTGGCAACGGAACTGTGGCCCTGTGCCACCCCTTCTCCCCCAGGCCCCACCCCTGCACGCTCCTTCTCCCTGAACCCCTGCCCTCGCACCGCGTCTTCTCCCTGCGGCCCTGCCCCCACGCTGCCTCTTCCCCCAAGAGCCTACCCCCTCTCCGTCCCTCCACCTGTCCCTCACCCTTATGGCCCTGTTCCAGCACCCTTGATTCAATGTAGAATGATCCATTAACACCTCTGCAGTCATAGGAGAAAATGAGGGGGTTAGTGGGTTACAGATTATTGCAATAAACCATAAATCCAGTGTCTCTGTTCAGTGCATGATTTTTAGTGTCTAACTGAGTAATGAAATTTAAGCTCCCGGGCTTATCTTTTGAAAGTGTTGTGCAGGTTTTATTTGTGAATGAGGACTGATAGGTCAGACATAGAGTGTGAAAAGTGTTCCGCCACACATGATGAGATGTCTTATCATTTTCCTATGCGAGTTCATTAGAGAGCATAGTGTGATTACATGGTTTCACCCTCATTGTTTTATTGAGGCATTTAGTTCACTGGATGAGGTATACCACATTTTGATATGTGTAGGATCAATGGATTTTGAAAGGTGTGTTGTGGGAGGGTGTTGATCATTGTAGCAGTGGAGATAAGTCTGCAGGTTTTGCATCTGTTCTGGCAGGGTCTAGTGTTGCTCTGAGTTGGTGTGTCTTGGTCTGTGGGGAGCTTGCTTCTGATGATTAGCTTGGAGAGGTTGGGGTGAAAGCCAGAAGTGGGAGTTCAGGAAAGATTTCTTTTGGAATGGGGGTCCCCATCGAGTATGGGTTGTAGTTGTTTGATGATACCCAGTATAAATTCCAGTGTGGGGTGGTAGGTGATAACTAGGGGTGTGCAATCTATTTCTCTGGTGGGGTGTCTTTGTTTGGAGAAGGTGGTTTTAAATGTGTTATATCCCAGACTTTTGCCTCTTAGCACTTTCTGTGACTGTAGATAACAGATTTCTTGGAGTGTTTGAGGTGGTTACTGGATCTGGGAAGGTAGGGTGGTGATGCATGGATTACAAAATAAATCACTTTAAAAATGTATAGTGTGTACCTATATAAACCTTTGTATAAGGTTTTTTGTGGGGTTCCATTGTTGAAGCTGAAGGTGGTGTCCAGGAAGTTGATGCTAGTGTGGGAATGTTCCAGAGAGTTTAATGGATGGTGGTGGTGATTGAAGTTGTGAAGGAAATCTATGAGGGAGTTTAAGCTCTCTGTCCAGAGAATGAAAATATCATTGATGTACCTCAGCACATCATTAGTTTTGTAGTGCATTTGTCCAGAAATTCTTCTTCAAGGTGGCCAATGAAGAGGTTGTCATATTGAGCAGCCATCCTAGTACCCATGGCTGTTCCCATGGTTTGGACAAAGTGTTTGTTGTTGAATGTAAAGTTGATATGGGTGAGGATGAAATGGAGTTTGGCAATGTGTTTGGGATGGATATCTGAGAGTTGTCCATTGTCTTGTAAATATTTGAGGCAGGCAACTACGTTGTCATTGAGAGGGATGTTGGTGTATAAGGAAGTGACATCCATGGTGGCAAGGATTGTGGTCTGAGGGAGGTTAATATTGTGGAGTTTGTGGAGGAAGTCAGTTGTGTCCTGGAGGAAACTGGCCCTTTGTTCGGTAATTGGTTTGAGGATGGTTTCTCTGAGTCCCAATATTTCTTCAGCAAGAGTGTCGTGGCCAGATATGGTGGGTCTGCCTGGGTTCCCTTGTTTGTGTATCTTGGGAAACATGTAGAAGGTCCCTTGGGTGGGTTTGTGGGGGATGTGTTTGTAGAGTTTCTCTTGGAGTTGTTTGGGAAAGGATTTAATGATATCCTTAAATTCTTGGATAAATTGTGATGTGGGAGGTCTTTGAGTTCTTTAGAGTAGGTGGTGTTGGAGAGTTCTCAGTTGGCCTTATTAACATAATCATCTGGGTTGAGGTTTAATCCTGTCAGTTAATTACAGTATAACAAAGAGCTTTATCTAATTGCCATGTCATCAGTTAGATCCCAATGGAAACTGACAGTCTAACTCCCTGGTCTCAGATAAAGTTCTTAACTGCACAGCTGGATTAGACAATGCTGACAGCACATGTGTTAAATTATTCCTGAATTGCTGCTCTGAAGTTTGACTAGCATTTCTTGGGAAAGATTTGCAGGATTTTGAAGATAGTCGGATATATACGCAACACCTTAAATGAGGAAGAATATTTCTATGTAGGGCCACACTATTAGATACTATTCGTCTGGTAAAGTGAACATCTATCATCCTTAATGTGACTCAACGTTGTTTTTACTGTTTCTTTGTGGGAAGGTGGGAAAGCATTTTTTTAAAGTGAAAAGTCATATTTCTATCCACAAGTAATCTTATAATAACATAGTACTTTTACGTTCAGACACATATTCAAAATGATATATGTGATAACAGTATGCCAGTGCATTAAGACTGTTTAGCTGAATTATTTTATATCTTGTATCACTGATATTTGAGTAGTCATTGGTTAATCCAAAATCTGCTAATTTCAGGTCAGCAGTTTACATACATGATCTGTAGTTATGAGTTTCTGAAGGGTCATGTTGTAATACAGGGTTTATAACAATCATGTTCTTCAATTCCTGCTGATGGAGAACTAATATTTCTGGTATATTTCTGTTTAACGTTTTAAATGTCCTTATTTTATACATATTTACTTTCTATCTCTCCTGCCAAATTTGGTTGCCTAAGTGTAGGTCCTTAAATCTGTATTTAGGCACCAACATACTAATTTACTTGCCTACATTCATGTGTAGGCATTTAAATCGGCACTTACGATAGCTGCCAAAATACAAATTTGGTTCCTAATTATAGACACAGAAATTTGAAAATTTAGCTCTTACTCTGTGTTTTGGATGGAGAAAATTAACTGTTCGTAATTTATGTGTAATGATTGTTAACCTAGTTTTGTGAATATATCCATACGAAAGTAAAAATTACTAGAAAAGTTGCGTTTTAAAAACGTACACAAGAGGTTTAGTTTTCTAATCATTTGAAGTCTTGATCTGTAGCCTAATTTGTAAATACAATATATTGCATGCAAGTGTGAAAAATGGATAGTATCCTCAAATGGCATTAATAATTACACTTCAAAAGGTTGTTTTTCCTGTTAATTACATTATTCCTATTCAATTATTTAAAGTGTATAGTGTAGTAGATTATGCTGCAGTTCATCTTTTTGAAAACTGCTCTTTAATACTTTCCGAAGTAACTGTCCAGTCTGTAGAGGTCTTGAAAAGATAAATGGGCGAGAGGGTGAGAGAGAGATCATAAAAGACAAGGACAGAAGCTACATTGAAATGAGCCTGAAAGCAACAGTCCCTGTCTCTGCCAGGCCCCTGATCAAGATGGACAGGCAGAATCGGTTTTTCTCTGTCTGTGCATGAAATTAGAAAAGGGTGAGGGCTTCATTAGACTATGCGAAATTCTGAGATGAAAAATGCACAGTTCAGTTTTTTGGTTGCATAAACTTTTTCTTTTTCTTTCCCCCCCCCCCCTCAAAACGGAGCCCAAAACTATTCCTCAGTAACTAGTAATGGTACAAATTTCAGGGTATGCTTTTTTTGTTCAGCCCCTTTTGAATTACTCGTATGCACAACACTTACAAATTTTGCTAATGACAAAGAATTTTTTTTCCCTCTTCTTTGTAACTCAAATAACTGAAAGGTTGTGCCTCAAGTTTTCCAAGAGCTTCACCTTTGTGTTGATATCAAGCATGTGTTTGTCACAAAAGTGAATATCTAAGAAAATCACGTGAAATCAGGTGGAGTCTGAATATAAGAGAAGGTAAAGGGTAGAATATATTGTAGCAAGAAGATTTTATTTGTCATGAATTTGGGATTGCCATGTTAATTATAATGGACCTAACCACTAGTGGGTTATGCAAGTGATCCTAAATGCATGTCAAGAAAACCTATATACCATTCCTCACCATCATTTGTGTATGCCACATACAGGAATACTATTTTTAAATGTTTTAGCTAGTCTTATAGTTGGTACTTCTCTCTTCATATCCCTCTGCTTGTAAACATAGGATCCCTTATTACCTGTTAGCCTTGCAGATGAAGAAGAAAATTATAACTAATAAAGCTGTAGAAATAACTAAATAACTTCCCCACAAATAATAATTCTGCAATTTTAAGAACTAGTATCTTAGGTCCGTAGCAAGTGCTATATTGTAAGGAAGAGATGGAAATCTTTGATTCTAGCCCTAAACAGACATGTAGTACTTCATATTAAACCTGCTGCAGCTGAATAGTGCCTGTCCTGTCCTTCAGACCAGTGTAACTTTGGCGGGAATGTCCGCATTTGGGGGAAAAGGAAACTAATCTCGCACAGCTATTTGAAGTTATAAGTAGTCTTGCAGGAGATTGTTTAATGCACAAAATGCAGGTGAAAGGCCCAGTAGTGCAAAATAAATGCAATTCATTGTGTAGCCCAGAAATTGTTATTAATCTGATTGATCTTTGGCCTCCATATTAATATTACTTGTATTGTTGGTACCACAGAGAATTTTTAAGTGACAAGAATATTTGTGAAAGAATTGATTTAAATTTGAAATGGGTGTGCTTGAAGCAGTGACTGTTTTACTTAGCTGTGAGGCTGGAAAACTAACATTTTATATCTCCTATTTTTATTTTTAAATGCATCGGGTTTTTTTAAATTAGTGAAGTAGTGATTTTCTCTCTGTATCAGGAGAGGTTATATTTAAGAGGGGTATTTTTGTTTGTTTTCGAGGATTTTTGTGGGGGGTAGAGGGGATATTAAAGTTTGGGCTAGGTTAGAATCTAGGATCCCAGACATCATGATGATGATACTTAGCTTTTAGATCGCATTTTTCATATTTAAATCTCAGCCCACCAACTCATGTGTCCTCCTTAGTTCTTAGGCTTCTCTCTTCTGTTTGCTGGAATGCAGCCCCAAACAACTTATCTCTTGGAACCAGACATTTTTGTTCATACCCCTCAAACTGAGTGGAGATAACATGATTCAGTGGCTAGACATTGGAGCTAGACATAGTCATACTAGAAGTCAGGCACATATTTTTACAAGTTGGGTTAATTATCCTTTGGAAGAATTTAGCAAAGATTGTGGTGGATTCTCCATCACTGACAATTTTTAAATCAAGAGTGGATGTTTTTTCTAAAAGATATGCTCTTGGAATTATTTTGGGGAAGTTCTATGGCCTGGTTATACAGAAGGTCAGATTAGATGGTGGTCTCTTCTGGCCCTGGAACATATGAATATAAGAATAAAAGATTTGGCCCATTTTTTTAGTTTGAGAAATGGCGCTGTTTCTTATAGTTTCCATCTTAGATGGTTTGAGTGAAATTCCTATTTCCAATTTGGTGTGTCAAGTAAGATACCTCTGCCATTTCTGTACTTTATGCTTCTCCATTTTCACTGCTAATCCAGCCTTCTGGATTTGGTGAAATACTGCCTTCTAATGGGCAAGATGTGCCTCTCATATTTGGATGTCTATGGTAGTGTCATCTAGCTATTCCAGGGCAAACTCACTCATTCCTAGAGGTTTCCAAGTAAAGTGGAGGTTGGTGCAGATGGCTTTCAGTCATTAACTTGACAGCTCTATAGACCAGTTGGTTTGCTCTGATGTAAACTTGACACGAAAGGTAAAAATTGCTCTAATCATGAATTTATTTGATAATAGAAGCAAGTGTATTCATGGTACTGTTGGTATAAATGCATGTACACAAATAATGAGTAACCTCATTTATGGTAACATTTATACTTATCTCATGGGACATGGTTTTTGTGTCTAATATGTTAGGTAGAAATACTCTAAATTTGGTAAATTATTTAATATGGACACAGTTTATTAAGCGAGAGAGTGAAGCTGGTTTCTGTACATTAGCTATGAACATGTTCATTGTAGTCCATGTTCACTCTAGTCCAGTGTTATTCTATTGGTTTCATGCAGAAAAATGAGTTTCGCTTGATTTTATAGGACAGTGACTCAAATGATCATTTTTGTCTAATGTGATTAATCTTTTGGGGGGGGGGGACAGACTCTCAAAAGTATACAGGGAAATAAAAATTTTGCTATCAGCTCAGACAACAGAATTTCAGTAACAAATGTGTTCTAAATAACTTGTTGATTTTATGCTAGGAGCTGATTCCCTAAATTAACCACTTTCTGCAAGTGAAATGTCTGATTCACAATGGGTTGTGGTTTCCTATGGGGTTCAGAGAGACACACATAAATAGAACCATATTCCATTTGAAGGTAGTATTGAATCTCACTACAGAAAGCAGTGGTGTGAAGTGAATCAAATAAAGTTTGGTCCACTTTACTGAACAGCAGTACAGACGCTAATGAAACTGATTTCATTATGAGAGAGCTGATTTATGGGCAAGTTAAAGGCTTGTCTAAGTTTGAAATTGCTAATTTTAGTAATGGCACAAGGCTTTTTTTTTTTTCACTCTCATGTATGCTTTGACATTGCTGTGGTAACATTGCTGAGGGTCTGATGGAATTCCCTCCATTTCTTTTCACAGAGGGTGATGAGACAGGAGTGATGGATAGCCTGCTGGAGGCCTTGCAGTCAGGTGCTGCTTTCCGAGACCGGAGAAAACGGACACCAAGGCCTAAAGGTGAATATTATACCTGTTCATGTTACTTTCTAAGGAATTATGACATAGAAAGACATTTTTGCTTAAAAAATGTATCATGAGTGCAGTGTGCTGCAGGCTAGAACTCCTTAGAGTCCCAGCAGCATGCGTAATCTTCTCCTTGCAATGACAAATTTCACAGAGATGCTCATTCCAGTTGGCTGATGTCAGTACCACTTTGCAAATCAATGTACTGAACTTAACATAGCCTGATTGTTATGACAAGACTCTTCTATAGAAACATATGTGCCTTATCTCTTTTGGGTGTATAGTAGCATAATTAAATCGGAAGAAAAAGTCATAACATTCTCCATTGAGTCAGATACTTTACTGCTTTGCTCCCAGAAATATTTAATCTGAAGGGAAAAAAATCTACTTGGCAATATGGTTACACCTCTGAAAGTTAATGGATGATTGTATTATGTTTCTTTTCTTCTCTTGCTTTTACAGATATACTGCAAAATCTCAGCCCAACCAATCAGAGGCCTGTTCTGAAAGCTTGTAACCATGGTAATAAACCATATTCATAAATTGCATGTTCTTATCTCAGCTTATCCTGTTGATCTGTGTTTTCTGAAGACTGCTGTGATAGTCCTGGTTTTCTATATCATTTGAATAGTGAAATAAAGTATTGGGACCTAGTTGTTAATGTTGCATCCCTAAGCTATCTTTTCAGGGTACTTTGCTGAGCTAGTCTAGCCTTTGCTGGCTTTTTTTATTTTAATTTTAGTTTTGTTTGCAGATGTAGCATTTAAATAACCCTAGAAACTGTTAGTTTCCGCCCCGTGCCTCAGATGGATTATGAACTGTGTTAGTAGAAGTGGACTATAGGGGCACATATTTTAACCACTGCCAAATATTTATAATGTTGAATTAGAGATTCATTGGTATTTACTCCATTTCTTTTCATTTGTCATTTTTCTTGATAAGTAGAACTGCAGCTGGAGTTGCAAAGTGTCAGCAGGGAGTATCATACAGTACGGGTATTAATATGGTAACATAAGTGGTGTTGTATTAGCATGATGAGAGCAAATTAACAAACCATTTCACAGAAGACCTTATGATCGAATACTGTTCCTAATTTTGGCCCTGATCCTATAACCACTTAAATTCCATACATGAATACTCTCATTGAACTTAGTGGGACTACTCACATGCATAAAGTTAAGATCAGGATCAGGGCCTTTGTTTCTAATGTGTGACTTGTATGTTGGATAACCTACAAAATAATGTTATGTTAGCTGTGTTGTTGCTAAGGCCGAGAAGGCCAGACTTTCCTGTATTCAGTTACTGAAAACTAGTCCTCTCAAAATGAAGTTTGCATACTTAGTATCCATCTGGAAGTAAATTTTTCAACAAAATTTGTCAAAATTTGCCTTGACCACTTTTGAGTTGGTAAAATGTTTGCCACTTTTTGGTGAACAAATAGTTTAAAAAATAATTGCTAATGGAGATGTCATTAGTGCTTATGAGGAACTAATTACTCTGCCTGATTTGTTAAATGTTTTTGGTTTTCTTAAATAGTTATTACAGAAAAGAATATAGTGAACATGCAAAATATAGGTATTGTTTATAGCTTTGTTGAAGTAACATGTTGAGAATCAATTACAAAATTGCTACTGTTCACATACTTTTATTTGAAGTTTAATTTGTATATAACTGTGTCCAATAATGGATATGTTCAATATTGCTATTTTTTTCGGCCAGTTCTGAAGACTCTGTCAAAGAGCATAGTATCATTTCCCAATCGGGAGGGTTTTTGCAAACATGAGAGTTATTTTTTGTTTTGTTTTTTTAAACATGAAAGCTTTAAATTCTGCCGAATTTTAGTCTGACATAGGAGTCTGATAAGTACATTAAGCAGGAGGATGTAGCCCATGACTGAGTTTGATACTAGGATTTAATATTTTGGCAGGAAAGAACACTTGATACTCAGTCTTCAATCTTCAGTTTTATGTTTCTCCTGTAGTCACTTTCGCACTTGAGTTCTTGAAAGAAATTCTGGTTTTAAAATGTTGTCATCTTAGTTTTTCTGTTATCAGATTACGAGCAGGAAAACAAAAATATGAGCCCACTTTGAAGGATTGCCTGTTGGAGTAGCAAGCAACACATTTCAGGCTTGTTGACTTTTCTCACACTGTGCATTCAGTAGTTCTGTATCTGAGCTGAACATCGCCACCAAGTGTACTGCACATTCTGCTGAATCCACTCATTTCAATCCTGTTTGGCTTTTGGGCAGCAATGGATTTGGTTATTGTAACTTTTTTCTTTTAACCACTAACTGTTACCAAAAAGAATGTATCAGAATTTCCAGGCAGATGTGTTCCTGATATCATGCTAAAATCAGAGCTCATTTCTGTAACTAAAGCTGTTGAAGCAGTTATTCTGACCAAACAATTTAATAAAAATATAAAGGTTCACTTCGCCCCCCCCCCCCCCATGCAGAAGCTCAAATTGGACACCAGAGCTTTTTTTTTCTTTTCGTTTTTTTCTTTTTTTTTCTGTTTTAGCTATTCTTTGGAAGTTAAAGTGCTATAGGCCTTTTGGTACCATCTTGCCTTTTTTATAGTCTAAAATCTATACCTGTGGTAGAGGTATCAAATGCCAGTAATTCTAAACTGAAAGCAAATGTATCAGCAGCTTCTTGATCTTGCATTAATTAGCAATGTGCCCTGGATACAGCCTGGAAATTTGAATAGATGCCAAGGATTATATCACTGTCCTGTAAAAGTCAGTGGCTTATTTTGAGTTTAAAACAAGGGGGACCCTATTAAGTGCTAGTGCTGGAATATAGCACTTCGCTTGTTTGTCCCTGCAAATGAGGATTAACAGATTCACCCATAATGAATGTGCTATGTTTAATATGCATTTCAGAGACATACCTAGAATGAACTCCCTTTAAACACAGTGCAGTCAAAAAGAATTATGAATATAGCTTTGGAAATTCACCCGCCCATTCATTCATCCAGGGCAAGTAGGAATATGTATTGGCTAAGTATCATCAACTTTGGTATAATCTGAGTTTTTTTTATATATCCTTTTTGCATTTGTGATTGCTCATTTGGACAGTTATTTTACCAGAGTATAAAACCTCAGGGAGGTCTTCCTAAATCTGCAGGCAGCTTTAGTGTCAATATTAGCTCAGCCAAAGACAGCATCCACTGCTAAGGTATACAGTTCCCCAGAGGCGTGGGGGAGAAGGAGGCGGGTGGTCTTGGTCAGGGCCGGCTCCAGCAT
The DNA here is from genome assembly GCF_028017835.1 of Emys orbicularis. Classification (NCBI taxonomy): domain Eukaryota; kingdom Metazoa; phylum Chordata; order Testudines; family Emydidae; genus Emys; species Emys orbicularis. Next base: position 300,409,277 of record NC_088683.1, read on the forward strand.
TTCTGCCGCCCCAAGCAAAAAAAAAACAAAAAAAAGCCGCGATCGGCAGCGGCAGTTCAGCGGCAGGTCCCTCGCTCCTAGAGGGAGCGAGGGACCTGCCGCCCCCGAATTGCCGCAGGTGCCGCCCCTCTCCCTTGGCCGCCCCAAGCACCTGCTTGTTACGCTGGTGCCTGGAGCCGGCCCTGGTCTTGATCTTCCATTTCTGAAACAGGGGTCACTGGCGATGGGTGAGTCCCAACCACTCAAGCAGTAGGACTCTAGAGGGGCAGCAGTCTCTCTTTATCTGATGAGGTGGGTTTATTCAGATCCCCTATATAATAGTCCTCGGCTGGAATGGTAGGCAGGTGCCTGCCATAGTTGCTTGGGCTGCCTCCCTGCTCTTCAGACCACTGCTTCCTTTTTTGGGGTGCCCTGGATGTGAGCTGGGAGGGTTCCCTTCTGCAGTCTCAGGAGAGAACTCTGTGGGACTAGAATAGTGGAGGACAGTGAAGGGGCGGCCAAGCATTAATGGATTGACTTTGGTACATGGCAGAGTGAAGGGCATCATTAAATAAAGCTTAGAGTTCAACCACTAGTTGACCAAACTCTTCAGCCACAGTGGCTGGTGGGGTAACCGTGTTGTGGCTTGGGGCACCTGTGTATTTTGGCCTGGTGAGTCAGCTTAGTGCTTGAGCTAGTAGGTGTAGATAATATATAGATGGCATTTGCTTTATACTATTTATACAGGCCAAATCACCACCTAAAACTAAAATGGACTATGCCACAAAGATGTATATTAACTCTCACAGAAATAACATATCACAAGGATTAAAAAAAAAGAGCTTAGCAAAACATACTAACATCTATTTTGAGAGCTTCTTTCTTTTGATGCTGTGGACCTGCAGTTGCTTCCTTCTCAGTCTGTTTTACTTCTTTAACCCTGCTCCCTCTCTTGGTGGAAAGTAACTATAGTTCCAAAACAGTTTTCCTTAGTTCATTGGAACAAAATCCTCAGATGTCAGATTTCCCTGTGTAGTTTAAAATTGGTTCCCGGCCAATGGGAGCTGCAGGGCCAGTGCTCGGGGTGGGTTGGGGGAAGCGCGCGGAGGACAGGTTGCCACTTGCGGGGATCTGTCCAGATCTGGCACCTCGCTCCCGTGCCCCAACCCCCTGCCCTGAGCCCCCTTCAACACTCAAACTCCCTCAGGGCACACACACACACCCCATGCCCCAACCCTGCACACACACACACACACACACCCCCGCCGCACTATGAACCCCTCATGACTGTCCCTCTGCCTAGGAGCAGCAGGAACACGTCATTGCTTCCAGGGAGCCATGCAGAGCCAGGTGCCTGCCGGCCCCACACCAACCAGACTATAAACTGGACTTTCATTGAAGATCAGAAATGCTGGTTTATAGAGCTTTCCGGTTGGTAAAGTGCCAGATAACACAGCTTTTACTGTACTATCCTTTTTCTTTTTAGCAGCTATCAGTGGGTTTATTACTACAGACAGCTAGTTAGTAACTATCCAGAATAATTAAACAGAACTAAAAAGAATATAAATTCTGAAATTCTTAGGTGCAATAAGTTTGGACACAACTTCATTTTTTTCTAGAAGAGTTTGTAAGCATTCTGTGTCAATCATATGACTCTAAATAATAAAACTAATTTGGAAAAAGACATTTTTTCTTTTTCATATGTAATTGAAACCTATCATTTATTGTTTCAGCACAGGTGTCTAGTTCCATAAATAAACTTCCCTCTTTACCTCTGTAACAAGGATCTGTCATCTAGATAGCATAAAACTCCATAATATCTGGAATATATTAGGTTTCAATACAGCCTGAGTACTAAATACTCTCTAGTGAAGCCTCATACCCTGGAATGGGTATTCTGAGATTTTTCATTTGGGCACTACCTGCAGTTAAACTCCAGGAAATCTAAAATGTCCTCACGTAACCATAAACGGAGTGGGTAAACCATGGCGTTTGTCATAATGTTGTGGATTTGTACCACTGATAACTGAAGAAAAAGATTTGGGGGGGTTGGGGCTGGATATTGATCCATAGCTAACTAAAGCCAATGGCTATCTCATAATTTTCACAAATACAGGTAATGTCATCTTGTTTCAGACTGCAAATTCCAAAACTTCCATAGGAAACAACACTTTACCTAAACAGCTTATTATTCAACAACTTGTTTTACAGCATATTGCAATGGTCTTGTCTTGCAAAATTTTGACTTGGCATGTGCAACGTGTTCTTAAGACTGCACAGTAATAAGCATCTGAACCTATCTTACACACACGCTTTCAAAAATATCAAATACTTTATTTACCAGGACAAGTGAATATGTACATGCTGTCACTGGTTACTCTAGTAATTGCAGTTCTAAGCCCGTTCACTACGATGATACCCAAGTTGTGCTCTTGCCATGAATGCCCTTTTATACTTTAAATTCCCCCAAATGTCCAGTATCAGCTCAGTGTTGTTTCGAAGGACACCTGACTAAATATTTTACAATATAACTGAAAGATGGCATCTCCATTAAAGATTTCCATTTTAACTTTTCTTTTTATGTACTGTAATTATTAATTACATGTTTTCTCTGGTCTGAACAGATAGTTCTTCCAGCTGAGGAACTGTCCTTTCAAGGTTCTCAGGTTCTGCAGCAAGCTACTTTGCTCTTCCTTCTCTGCTTCTTCTGCAGTCCCCCTGGTACTGTCCACTGGAAAGGCTGGGCTTCTCAAAAATCTCTCATAAGGTTTCATTGATAATTTTAGTTCCAGAAACCTAATCTTATAAAGGAAGCACTGTAGTGCATAGTGCCCTAAGGCTGACCTCTCAGATAAATTTTTGTTTCTCCAGTCTATTCTGTTCTTTCACTGAATGGATTGTCTTCTACCAAAGTGGCACACGCTTGTTTTCACTTCAAAATCTGGCCTGTTTTTATGGTCAAAATTAGTGATGATTTTTTGTATATGCTGCTTGAAGCATGTCTCTCAATTTAGATTTTTCCCCCCTGGCTCTGTTACTGCAGTGGTTTGAAACATTATGTTCCTATGAAGAGAAGCTTATTCTGGGAGTGTCATAGCACCTTAAACCTCTAAAACCTTTTCACTAGATTTTTGTCATGACATTGTCCTAAAGTCATTGGGGGGAGGGGGGGGGGGAGGGTTATCCACTACAGTTCAGTACTGCTTTTTTATTTGCTTTTTATTCATTAGCAACTACATTAATTATAAGTTCACATCAATCTATGTAAATATTAAAACACTCTAATTAACATAAATCATAAGCTACAGTAAATACAACATGCTATACATACCTCTCCCATAATTTACTTTGAGGACTTTATGCAACAGATGTCATTGTGCATCCAAAAGTATGTAAGGTTTCAATTCAGCAGCAACTAGCATCCAGGGGAGAAGCTGCCAGAGCAGCTGAGTCCTGAAACAACATCTTCAAGCAACGGTTGTGGGGAGCAGGCCGGAAAAGCCTATTGGGAGTTTAGAAATAGAAGAACAATATCCATTATTTATTATAATTCCCTGAAGTATGCTAGGCACTTCACAGTACAAATAAAATGGCAGTCAGGAGGCCCACCAGAGGCTCTTTGTCTGGCCAAAAGAATTGAGGAAGTGCAGGCTCTGATTTGTAAGGGGAAATTTTATAAGATTTCTGCAAGATGGTTCGTTCTCAGTTGTGCCACTTTTGAGACCAAAAGGCACAAATTCCATTTATTTGAGCTAAGCAGTAGTTATGCTCAACCTGTGCGCTAACCAAAAGAACCCCAGCAATCCAGACTACACTGATGATATGTCAAAAGTTCTTTGGCTCTGCCTGAAAAGGACAGCAGAGTTCAGACATGTTCTTTGTTCCATAGGGAACTCAGCAATAATCCTGCAAGTCAACTTTGAATGAATGGAAAAAAGATCAACCCCAAGGATACCTTTTTTATTAATGATGATGTTTTGTTTAGAACTGACACCGCTGTTGGGACGGTACAAGATACAAATAATCCCTGCCCTGAGAATTTATAGTCTAAAATAGTTGCAAAAAAGATGACATAGTTGGATAGTCAGAGGAGGGTAGTGAACCTTCTAGGAGAATTTTGAATGAGGAGTTAGGAAGAGGGGTCAGATACCTTCCAGCCCTTTCAACCAGGGCAAAGGCATCCTTTCTTAGAAATCTGTAAGGCTGTCACATGAGGTTTAGTGAACATTTCTGCCAAATACTGCAGAACGGATGTGCAGGCTTCAGCTGAGACAGAAGGATACTTTAGATGGCTGTAAAATGCTATCAACACCCTTATACATCAATACTGTTTTGGGACTGTTGTAGACAGCTGGAGGAACAATAAGTCTTGTTAACTTCTTGTGTTTTGTGTATCCAGAACCTTTCCAATCAAGCTTAGCACAGGCTATTTTTTTAAGAGCGAGATAGAGCTATAACTTTACAAAAGATCACTGGATCATTCCAGGTTGTCTAGGTAATTTACAGATTTCCTGTTTGACTGTTCCTGTTGTATGTTCATTGCTGTTGAAGTGTCATCTGAAGATTCTAAGATGGCAAACCCCTTAGATACTTAAGGATGTTCAGGTGTAAGCTCTTCCTCTATGTACCTACATATCTAGTTTGGCATAGAAGATCTAGAAGAAAGAGAAGCAAATATTTCTAAGAGTAACTAGTGATTTTGGGTGGCCAACTGGAGACATCCTTATATGGGCCTGAATTTTTCATAAACAGCTGAGCGCTCATCCTTTGAAAAATTAGGCCTTTTTAAGATCTGTCAAGTTGAAAACCCCAAATCACTAGTCATTTCTGAAAAAACTTGCCAATATGAATAGGTACTTGGTTCATGTGAGCTCCTTTTTCAAGGGGAGCAAGGACATTTTCTGCTTGGTAAAAAGAAATGTGACAAGGAAGTGACATTTGGTACCAGTGATCCAGTATACTCTGTAATTACAGCAAATGTCATCTTATATACTGTGGTAATCTAGATAACTAGACTTCCAAAACCTACTGTATAAAGTTATATATTCAAATTCAAAGGCATTGCTCTCAATATGCATCAGTGGACAATCTTAAATCAGCTAAGGAAGTTTTAAATTACTTACAGTTTATCCTTGTTCATCTTTTCATTGTTTAGCCATGCAGAACTTTTCACTCTAAGAAAATTATGGAGTTGAACTGGTACAGCAGAGAGGTACTGTCACTTGTAAGGGTGCCTATTAAGTATTTGCCATGCTTGTTAAACAAAGTTTCTGGATTTTGACAAAAATTTACTAGACATTTTTCAGCTGTTGCTCATTGACAGCTAAGTTAAAGTTATCTAAATCAGAGACTTCTTTTAAATATCTAAACACAATGAGACAAATGGAACTGAATGGGTCTACATATTAATTTTCTTCTTTTTTTAAAATTTGTGTAGACTTTTGTAAAGTGCTGTAGTGTTTTACCTTTTTTAAAAGGTAGTTTAGCATGTATGAGATACTTCAATAGCTAAGGTAATAGCTCCATCAATTGACACATATGGGAAATGGTTCGTGTTTAATTAAAGATGGGTCTAGGCCAAAACTCCAAATCAAACCATCTTCAAATGTTGAAAAAAGTTTAGATCCATATGCAGACTCTGTGACTCAGACTCTTCTCTGTATTTAGTACAATACCGTATAGGTGGTGTTCTGAAGGAAGTAAAGCCAGCAAAGGAAAAGACAAATTAATCATGGATGAGTCTGAGTGTTCTTTTCTTCATCCCTCTTCACCATATTAGTGAAATCAGTCCCTTAATAGTTTACTTTCTTTTATTCATTATTTGTTTGAGAATTTCCAAATACAATGCTAATATAATTTCACTTTTAGACATAGTAGCTGTTGCAATTTAAGAGTGAAGTCTCTGGAATTATATTGCACCCTGATTCTTTTCATTATCAGGACTCCATCCAGACACATTGATACCAAGATGAATGACACATTAAGTATAATTAGAAAAATATACATCATAGCTCTATGAAAGATATCATAGCCCCACTGTATCTGACTGCTTTCTCCCTGTCCTACTGGAGCTCTCCAAGTCAAAGTCAGGGGCACCCTAGAGACTAGCTCAAACTGTTACTTTCCTTTCTTGGGTAGGAGCACCTGGAAGCTTTCTCCCCAGCTCCTAGGAGCACCCAGGTGAATATCATAAACATTCAATTTGTGTAATCCAACCACTGATTCAAATGAAGATCAGGTCCTTCTCTGCATCTTGGACTAGATGACTTCCTGAGGTTTCTTCCAACCCTAATCTTCGATGATTCTATGATCTTATTAAATAAACTACCAAACCTGATTCACACTTGAAGACCTTAAATCCTTTAATTTCCAGCAAATACTCCAGAAGAAAGAGCACCCAACTACAAGACCACCTTGGCCAACATTTTTATATATTTTTTACCAAATGCCCAGGGACAAACTCTGCCAGATTTTCTATAAAAGCTTTCAGGGCTAAGTAGATTAAATAGCCAGAACAATTATGAAATAACTTTCATTTTACCTTCTTTTTTAAAATGAGTTTTATTTAAAAGATCGGGAAGAGTTTGAGCTGCACTGAATTAGAAGAGGAGATTAATCATCATTGCGATCATCATCATCATTAAGGCAAATCTCAGAGGGAAAATAGCCTTCTTGCAGATCAAGTGCCAGCTAGGTTGATCTCTCGATAAGGTCTTAACACGGTCTGTCTGGATGTTCAGTCTGTGTCCATCACTGGTGATTTTACTCTGCCACTGAAGATTTTGGTGACCATTTGATTGTCATCCGTGTACTGTCATTCCTTGGTAAATTCCTTGTGAATGGCATACCAGATCCGTGTGCTCTAAGAGAGTCACATCACCCTCTTCTCCAAGACAACAGCAACTGCTCTGCAGGAGTATGCGAAGGAGGAAGATGATGAGCCAGATCCAGTGGTGTACCAATAGGCATATCATCTTCCTCACCCAATGAGGTAATTGCCCCATCTTCACCATTCCCACCATAGCTGACATCAAGAACTATTGCAGAGGGGAGTGGCAGAACTTCAGATTTCATTAGCTGAAGTTCAAGATAGGCAATACAAGCTCTTGGATATCCTGCAGCCCACTGGACCCAATTGGGTTGTTCTCCTGATGAATGAAGCCATTATGGAGCCAGCTGGAGTGTTATGGCATACACCAGTAACTTGTACCTCTATTCTAAAAGAACGAAGAAATGTTACTTTGTGCTTGTAAAAGTAGCAAAATTCTTTTTCACCCACCCTGCCCCCAACTCCACAGCAGTACAAACAGCCATGGAAAGATCAAGGCAGAAACATCCTAAAAATAACCTTGTAGACAAGGGAGCTAAATGCCTGGACCATCTGGGGAGGAAGGTATTTACATCCACCAGCCTCCAGTTCAGAATCTCTAACTATAAGTGCCTGTTAGCGAAATATGATTTTATGAACTACTTGAAGTTCTTAGACTTCAAAGATAAAATCCTCATGGAGAACAGAGCCCAATTCCAAGCCCTTGTTGAGGAACCTAGACGCGTGGCTAAAGCCTCACTGCAAGCTGTAGTGGATGCAGCCAATACTGCAACAAAATCTTAGTGACCACAAAATAATGCAGCAAGAGTCATGACTTCTTTTCAGAGTTCCCCAGGGAGGTTCAGAACTCCACTGAGGATTTGCCTTTTTATTAAACTAACCTCTATAAGGAGAAACCAGATGAATCTTTGCAATCGTTAAAAGATTCCAGGATAACACTCCGATGCCTGGGCATTTATACCTTGGCCCTAAAGAGGAAGCAAGATAAACAGGTATATAAGCCAAGATCTCTTCCACAGCCTTTCTACCACCAAAAACCATACTAACTGCCACACAAGTGTCAAAAGGTGCAGAGGTCAACATATGAATCCCCATCCACCTGTATAACAGCTTCCCAACCTCATCCACTGACTAAAGTTTAATTTTGACAGGATGCTCAAGAGTTGCTACCTAACTATGGTGACATACCCACCTGTTTCCAAAGTCCGCTTTGGTAGCAGCCTAGCATACTTTGCTTATAGCTGGAGGGCTATAGCATCAGACAAGTGTGTACTAGATATCATCCACTTTGGAAACACCATCAAGTTGCTTTCTCCACCTCCTCCAAAACCCCCTTCCTGGCCCCTCTTCAGGGACCACTCTCACAAGAAGATCCTCCAATAATATTGGACTTATTCCTCAAACAACACCTCAGCATCAAGGGAAAGAGTTCATTTCCAGCTATTTTATAGTTCCCAAGAAAAAGGGATGATGGAAGTCCATTCTTGACCTACGTTGACTAAATATTTATATTCACAAACTAAAATTCTGCATGATTACAATGGCTTCCCTCCTTGGAAAAAGACACGTGGTTTGCAGCAATCTACATGAAAGAGGTTTACTTTCATATGGACATTCAGCCATCCCACAGAAGGTTCATGATGTTTCTGAGAAGAACAATACCAGATCAGAATTCTCCCGTTTGGTCTGGCAACAGCACCCAGGGTCTTCACAAAGGTCTTCTCAGTGATGGCAGCACAGATCAAATGAAACAGCGACACCATCTTCCCGTGCAAAATATAGTAGACGAAATGGTGTTAAATATGAATATCCCTGAGGTAAGTAGACTTTCTAGGCACCCTCACCAAGTTTGGGGAAGGGAGTGTTCGTTATATATGTGTACCGTGTCTAGAAAAATGATGCCCCAGTCCCTAACTGAGACCTCTCAGTAGTACCTCAATACTTGTAATTAACAGCAATAATAAAAATGACTGTGTATGGATGCAACAAGACGGCATGGAGGTACATAGTGAAAATTATTTTCATAATTGGAAAGCCTAGACTGTAGTTAATTTTATTTAAAAACAAAACAAAGAAAGTTTTGACTGTGGGCAATATAGAAAAATGTGTAGAAAAATGCTCCATCTAACAGAATACAAAAATCTTCAAGAGCCTCTCCTAGTATAAACACAATCAATCACTTCTATGAAAAGGTTTAGTAGGTTAACTCTTACCTAAATTTATGGCTTATAGTTAAGCCTCTTCGTCAGGGATGGCCAATCTGAGCCTGAGAAGGAGCGAGAATTTACCAATGTACATTGCCAAAGAGCCATAGTAATACGTCAGCAGCCCCCCCATCAGCTCTCAACCCCCACTCCCAGCGTCTCCCATCCACTGGCAGCCCCGCCAATCAGTGCTTCCCCCTCCCTCCCCGCACCTCCCAATCAGCTGTTTTGTGGCGTGCAGGAGGCTGGGGGGGAGAGGAGCGAGGGCACGGCAGGCTCAGGGGAGGGGATGGGAAGGAGTGGAGTGGGGGCAGGGCCTGTGGCAGAGCCAGGGGTTGAGCAGTGAGCACCCCTCAGCACATTGGAAAGTTTGCACCTGTAGCTCCAGCCCCAGAGTCTGTGCCTATACAAGGAGCCACATATTAACTTCTGAAGAGCTGCATGTGGCTCTGGAGCCAGAGGTTGGCCACCCCTGCTCTTGGTTTTCAGTTTAAACCATTTTGTACCGAAAAAATCACGGGTTTTACAAAAAGTAGTATTTGTTTGTTTCCGATTTTCACCCTACTTTTGTATCATTCAAATATATAAAAAATAACTTGTTTTTATTAGGAAAATTCAATACATTGCATGAGATATATGTACTACAATAATACCTTAGTCTGTGTGTATATGCAAAGCTACCTGTTGAAGTAAGGCTATGTATTAGTCTAGAAGATACACACAATAAACGAACAGGCATGCACACGAGTTCTGAAGTACGAGCACATCAGAACATACTGATGAATCTCATGCCTACCATGTACACATTTCAAGCTGTTAGCAGATAACAGTTGAAAGATTTGACACACTAAAATGGGAAGAAAACCAAAGTCTGTATCAGAATACGTTTCAGAACACAAGGAAGTATTCGAAAGTTTAAAAAAGAAACAGGAGAAAAGAATTAAATTGAGTGTATGTGCTGCAAATTGTGCAGCATCAAAATTGACACGTGAGCCTACCGGATTAAAGAATATTTGGAGACCAAACCACACAAAAATAAAAACAAGCAATCACTGGAATCAGCGTTTGTCCGGGCATGGCAGAAAGAGTGAGATCAACACATTGTAGTAAGTAAATCTGTACATGCCCTCTGTTTTTCAGGGCAGCCGTTAGGCCTTGCTGATGGCCCGAGGAGGGGGACTTTATACAAAATTTTTGTTCAGTTGCAAAATGTTTGCCAAGTTCAATCAATCTGACCAAGAAATATTTGGAGGAGAATAAAGTTGCTTTGACCAACAAAATTAAAGAGAGGTTGGCTGGGAATATAGTTAGTTCTTTGATTTTTGACGAATCACCAGATGTTCTTCTTCGAGTGATTGTTCATGTCCATTCCAACCAGGTGTGTGCGCGCTGCGTGCATGCCAGCCGGAAGATTTTTCCCTTAGCAGCATCCATAGGATTGGCCTGGGCGTCCCTTGGAGTTGTGCCTTCATGGCGCCCAATATAGGGCCCTGCCAACCCTCCACCTCCTCAGTTCCTTCTTACTGCTGGTGACGGCTAGCTGGAACATCGCTCACTCCTGTAGCAAGCACTTTAGCAGTGTCTTATAGCATATTGTGTAAATAGTTGTTTCTTTGTTAGTTAATAGTTAGTTCTTCAATAGTAGTAGTAGTTTGTTTGCGGGGTTACACACCCCCCCAACAACATTTCCCCTTCTGGAGTATACCCGGGTCTCCAGGGTTTAAGCTCTGTGAGGACTGCAGAAAGTTTATGCCTAAGAATGACCCTCACTCTTCCCGTCTGCGGTGCCCCGGAGAGAGTCACCAGAAATAAAAGTGCCTTATCTGTAAGGGTTTCTGTCCCAGAACCCTCAAAGACCGGGAACCATAAACTTCTCTTAATGGAGGCAGTGCTACGGCCACACTCCGACCCGGGACCCACCGAACCGGCGCCAAGTACGTCTTCATCGGTGCGCAGTGCTCCGGCGCCGATGGTGCACGAACAGGCACCAGCCACGGACTCTAAGGCCCCATGGCACCGCCATGGCTCAGGCCGTAAGAAGCCAGTCTTGGTGCAACACTGCTCTCAATCCCCAGTGCCGGTAAAGGAGGAGGCCGGAGAGGGGTCGGTCCCCCCAGTTGAAGCCCAAGGGGTCAGCAGTGTCCGCGAGTGCCTCAGGACAGACCGCCTCTTCCCTGCAGCCTTCCAGGGTATCGTCGACTCCTGCCCCGGCCGGGATCCAGTCGAGTCCGAACCCTCCTCGGTCCCCGGATCGCCAAGGCGACCACCTGCAGCTACCATCAACGCCGGAGGCGTTCGAGCTGACCAGGGACCTGATGCGCCTCCTGTTGCTGTCCTCCCCTTAGAGGAGGGACAAGTCGTCAGTGACCGCATATCCCCCATTTCACTCTAGGGGCAAACCGGCAATGATGGCTCGCTGTTCTCCATTCCCAGCGCCCCCGGCACGGCCCACACAGATGGAGGAGCTGCACCGATCCCCAGCCCCTCGGCACCACTTACCAGTAACCCAGGGTACAGCTCCTCCGTGGTCCTCCTACTCTGAGACCTCGGAGGCAGAGGCGGATTCTTATTGCTCCAGCAGATCGAGGAGCAGGAAGTCTAGGTCACGCCGGAGCCACCAACCCTACCCGGCACCATGGCCACAGCAGGGGCAGCCATCCTCCCAATGGCCCTTTTGGACACCCTGGGCATACCACCAGAGCCAGGGTCAGGCCCACAGCCCAAGAGCCTGGTCGGCATCGGTGTCTTCGGCGTACTTTATCCCACAAGCAACACTGGGACCGTCAACCGAAGTGACGACCCCGCTGTTCCAACCAGCTCTGGCACCGACCCTCCAGTCAACGGCACCGACGAGGGCTCCAGCTCTGACCCTGCCGGCACGGATGAGCTCAGCACCACAGGACCTAGTGACCCCGGCACCGGCAGTGGCTCCGAGTCTCCCAGCACCAGCACCGCAGCCTCCCAACTACCATGTGCCAAGGGACCCAAAGGGTGCTGAGGGTAGTGAGCAAGGTCCACTGCCAGTCTTCTCCTCATCTTCACCGGATGAAGCAGTTGCAGGGACATCGACGGCCCCAGCTCTAGAGGACAATTAAGTTCTCCATCAGCTTCTGCGACAGGCTGCCCAAAGCCTGAGGATACAGGCAGAGGAGGTGGCTGAGGAGTCGGACCCTGTTGAGGACATCTTCGCTCCCTCAGGTCCATCGAGGGTTGCCCTGTCACTAATAAAAACAGTAGTGGACACAACGAAATCTCTGTGGCAGACCCTCTCTTCTCTGGCCCCTACAGCCAAGAGAAGCGAATGGCGCTATTTCGTACCATCTAAAGGTTACCTGTATACCCACCCTCTCCCAGACTCTTTGGTGGTCAATGCGGCCAATCAGAGGGAGCGCCAGGGTTTCCAAGGCTCCAACCCAAAAAATAGGGAGGCGAAAAGACTGGACCTGTTCAGCAGGAAAGTCTATTTGACGGGAGGCCTGCAACTCCGCATAGCTAACCAGCAGGCCATCGTAAGCAGATATGGGCACAATACGGGCAATGGCCAAGTTTGCAGAGCTCCTGCCACAATACTCTCGTGTGCAGTTCTCTGCACTGGTGTAGGAAGGGAAGTTGGTCTCTTGGGCGTCCCTGCAAGCAGCTTTAGACGTGGCGGATGCAGCCTCGCGCACTCTGACCACGGGGCTGGTGATGAGGCGGGGTTCCTGGCTGCAGGTCTCTGGGCTGCCACACGAAGTCCAACAGACTACACAGGACCTCCCCTTTGAGGGCTCGTCCCTCTCCTCTGAAAAAACTGGTAAGAGACTTCACAGTTTGAAGTCTACCACTCTGCCACTCTGTGCTCTCTGGGGCTTCACACGCCTGCTACCTAGCACAGGCATTTTAGACGTCAGCCGCAGAACCACCAGGGCGCTCCTCGTAGGCGAAGCAAGAGTGGTAGGAGGAGGCAGCATCCCTCCTCGGGGCAGAACTCTGGTCAGCCCAAGCCTCCGCCCGGGCCCAGATCCCCCTTTTGAAGGTGTGGTCGAGGAGGCTCACCAGTTCAGACTCTGGATCCATCCCCTCTTACCTTCTCATCCCCGTCTATCCCCTTTCTACCATGCCTGGTCCCATATCACCTCGGACCGTTGGGTGCTCCGCACGGTAGAGAGGGGATATTCCATCCAATTCTGTGCCCTCCTGCTCCTCCACCGCCCTTCCCCGTCCGTCTTCAGGGACCCCTCTCACGAGCATCTCCTAATTCAAGAAGTGCAGTCCCTCCTCTTGGTGGGGGCAGTGGAGGAGGTTCCTGAGGAGCTAAGAGGCAATGGCTTCTACTCCCGGTATTTCCTAATACCAAAAGCCAAGGGGGGCCTCAGACCCAGCCTGGACCTGTGGCAGCTCAACAAGTTTGTAAAAAGTCTCAAGTTCCGCATGGTTTTGCTGACCTCCATTATCCCCTCATTGGATCCAGGAGACTGGTACGTCGCCCTCAACTTGAAGGACGCATATTTCCACAGAGCAATAATTCCACAACACAGACGTTACCTCAGATTTGTGGTGAGCAACTGTCATTATCAGTTTGCTGTCCTCCCTTTCGGCCTGTCAGCAGCCCCTTGAGTTTTCACCAAATGCATGGCTGTTGTTGCGGCGTTCCTGCGCAAGCGCCGGATACAGGTTTTCCCATACCTTGATGACTGGCTGATCAAAGGCTGCTCCAGAGCCCAGGTGGAGGATCAGGTCAACTTCATAAGAAGGACCTTCCTCGAACTAGGTCTTCTCAGTGAGGCCAAATCCACCCTGTCCCTGGTGCAAAGGAAAGAATTCATAGGTGCAGTACTGGACTCAACCCAAGCCAGGGCATACCTCCCGGAAGCCAGGTTCTGGTCACTAGGGGACATTACATGGGGCCTCAGGCAGTTCCCCATGACCACAGCAAGGAACTGCCTGGAACTACTGGGACACATGGCTGCGTGTACGTACGTAGTGCAGCATGCCAGACTCGGACTTCGCCCACTCCAGTCATGGCTGGCGTCGGTTTATCGACCAGCCTGGGACGTTCTGGACAGCATCGTAACCCTGCCCCGCATGGTGCTGGACTCCCTCCTGTGCTCAAACCATAGGTGGTTTGTGCAGGAGTGCCCTTCACCAGCCCTCTGCATTTTCAGGGCCCTATATTGGGTGCCATGAAGGCGTGACTCCAAGGGGCACCCACGCCGACCCTTCGGACGTTGCTAAGGGAAAAATATTCCGGCTGGCATGCACATGGCACGCACACACCTGGTTGGAACAACACATCTTGAAGAACAACAGTTATGAGAAGTTGAGTAACCGTTTTTTCTCAACCACCCTATCCGGGTGATTTTGTTTTCATTTTTTGATTTTCGTTGTGGAGAAGCCTGTACTCATTTTGGCAGATTTGGAGTTCGTAAGTCTGCAAACAGTCAAATAGTTTCAGTTTGTGTCAGTAAAACTTTAAATGAATATGTACTAACCTGGAAAGATGTGGCAACAGTGAATTCTGACTCGGCTTCTTACTGTGCAAAGTTCACACAAGATGTGAAGCTGAATGAAAAACCTGAATTGCTTCGTTTGTTTTGCCAATATCACCTGCTGCACGTTGCTCTCTCTCATGCAACAGGTGTTCTCAAATGGCTAATTTTAAAAAGTTGGTAATAGATGCTGGTGCAGTTTTCAAGCATTCCAGTAAAACAAAAAAACTCTTCTATGATGTTTGTGAAGAGATCGCATTTGAATGCAGCATTCCAGTTCCATTTGTACCAAAAAGATGATTTAGTCTGTGTTTGGCTGCACAGAGTGTTCAGAAGGTATGAAGCATCTTACTGTGACTTTTAGATCACAAAGAGTTCAACAGTGAAAAAGCTGAAATCGCAAGCGGCTACGCAAAAAATTAGGCAAAGCCTTCGTACAAAATTCAAATTCCTGATTGAAACACTTCAGCCACTACGTGAAGCACAGAAGAAATTGGAATCCAATTCTTTAACAAACGGCACTTTTTCTAATACAGAGGTGTATGGCATTCTGTTTAACAATATCTCTGCAGAACTTCTTGCAAAAGTACATCTGGGGAGATACCAGAAAAAAACAAATCTTTTCATGTCTATGTTGCCAGTCACTGAGCAGGACAACCTCACAAAAGCTTTCAAAGTGTTTATGAAGAGCTGTCAAAGAAGTGGGAAGCTACTGTCACTTGCAATATATCCCCTGAAGCTTTTCACAGCAAACCATTCTGAAAAGTCATTGTGCTATTTGACCCTCATCCTAAAAGTGTGGCCTCAGCTGATAAATTTAAAGAGTATGCTAGTATACTTCCCCCTTTGTGGCTTCGAATGAAGAAAATGCAAAACTAAAAAGTGAATTCTGTGCCTACATGGCAATATCTTCTCCGGACAGCCACTCCATCACTCCACTTGAATTCTGGAAAATCCACCGCATTGACTTTCCAACGTTGAGCCGTGCTGCCTCTCACATCCTCAGTGTCCCAACTGGATCAGCTGATATGGCGAGAGTATTTTCAAAATTTGGCTACATCAAAACTGTAGGAGAACGGGTCTTGGAAAAGACTCCTTACAAAGATTGCTTCGAGCCTAGCTATGCAAGACTTTTGGAAATGACACTGGAGGACTTCACATAAGACAGTGAGTGTTTATAAATATTTTAAAATATTGGGCCCAATTATTCAATGTAAATAGGTATAGGCTAATAGTTCTAAATCTACAACAGTAAACTGTTTATTCAAATGAAAAGTTTTATTTGGGGATTAGAGATACATTGTTTTCTTAAACTCAGAGGTGGCATTGTGTTTTGAGTTCTATTTCAGTTCTGCAGAAAACCACATTGAATACCGTTCATCAGAGCATTAATCTAGTGAATACTTTTTTCCCCATCCTTTTGTCCACCAAAATAAACCCTGATATTTTCCCATCAAAATTAAAGGTTTTTTGTACCGATTTTCAGCTGTTCTTGTTGTTGTTGTAATAAACACCGATAAATTCCCAGGAAAAATTAAATAAAATAAAAACCGAAAACAAAGGGTCATATATATACTGTTGTGGTGTTATGGCATTGTCCATTGTGCTAACGATAGCCATCATCTCCCTTTGAAACTCAAAATCATCTTGTTTGTTTGTCTGCAGGGCTGTCTTTCTACCATGACATCTATTGAAGTGAAAGTAAAAACCTAAAGTAAAAAAAAATAAATATAAGAACTATATTTTAACTATTTGAGTCTTGATGAATATGCCTGATGTATGGGTCAGAATTCACATCCTGTGCCAACCCATGTAGCAGGTATATCACTTTCAAGTGTTGCCACATTATGCTATAGCAGCCAAAGTGTCTAAAGATGTTGAGAAAAAGTCTTGAAAAATCTCAGACATCTGCTAGGCAGAGGAAAAAAACCTACAAGCCACAGGCTGATATGACAGGCTGATCTCCCATTTGTCTATAGCCACCAGAGGAGGGACCAGAATATCCGCTCTGGTTAGATGCTCAGTGTCTCAGCAGTTAGAAAGTGGCTTGGAACTTCTCACCAAAGCAGTCTCCCAGGATTTTCCTGGTGGAGACACTTTCACGGCAGCCTTTATTTGTATAGTAGGTGTCAGCTGTTTTTGTAGATCACTCCTTTTCTTTCTCTCTTTCCCCCACCCACACCACCTATTTCCCCAGCAGTTTGTGGGAAGGAGGAGCTCATTATCTTTGAAGTGAAGACCATGACTTTCTCTCTTTGTTTTCTCATTTTTAAGGGGGAAGAAACTCCCATACACACACACCACCCAACTCCCTGCTACCCTTTGCCACCTTCTATCTCCTATCTCCTTTTCCTAGCTGTTGTGTGTGGGCGGAAAGCTTTCTCATTTCTCTCTCTGCACAAGCAATAATTCTGATAGTTCCTAATTTTTGAGTGCTTGACTTTGCAACCTTAATAATGTTCTTTTAACATGATGATGTGTGTATTATGTAGCTAGGGTAATGATATTTTGTCACTTACTGTCCTAGTGTTTTCCTTATGATATCTAACAATGCACAGCTATCTTAATTTACAGTATTAAAATATGATGTTAGCTGCTGAGCAGTGTACATTATATTTTATTTAATGTATTCCTAGTGTCACGCTAACATACTTTAAAACAGTATAGAACATCAGTGTTTACTTGTACAAGTTTTAGCTGAGCCAGTTTTGTCACAAGTCTTTTAATAGTCACATTAAGTTCTTAGATTTAGCCTGAGGAGTACTTAAAAGAGATGTATGAGCAGTCACAAATAGTATTTTGGCTATTCAACAGAGAATAGAAAATGCTTTACTATCAGGTAAAAGACCTAGTTTCCTAATTGTACTGTAGATGGTAGTCTTCCCCTGTCCCTAAGAAAAAAATGTAAAAGTCCTTTTAATTCAATGTGATCCATCACCGGGCAACTACTCAAAAAAGTAGCATTCTTAAATGCTCTCAAATGTCCACTAGCAACAATAAATGAAGGGCATAGTGTATTAAGGGATTTCCAGTTGAGTCTCACAGGGCAGAGAAAGCTGCTGTGAGAGAGCTCTTGGGCTAGCTGCTGCTCTTGCTGCCTTTAGCAATAGCTTCCTGACTAATCAAGCTTACACCACTGCTTTAGGTCTGCTCTTTCTCTGTTTGCAAGTCACTGACTGAAAACAGGACACAGCCAATTACTCTCCACTGAGTTAACCCAGTTTCTGTTTATCCATCTAACAGCAGTTGCCAGGAGATCACTGTATTGAAAACTTGTTATGTGGTGAGATCTCTGATCATAAACTGTTGCTGCAGCTTTGCCAAAAGGTAAAGAAACCTACAATCCAAGAGTGAATTTTACATCACTCAGAAAGTGGTGTGGTGATATCACCACCTATTTCCCTTCTCGGTTATAGAGAGAGCCGGTTAAAATACAATCTATATTTCTTTTTTTTTTTTTTTTTTTTTTTTTTTTAAAGAAAGGTAAACTCTCCATTAATGATAAAATATTATTTTTACTATTTAGCTCTTGTGTTTTTCGTCAAGGCTCCTTTTTAGATTTGACTCTTTCCCTGTGGTTTGGGGTTAGTCTCCCTCTCTTGTTTTTCAATTCCTTCCTGTTGTCTCTGAACTCTTATCCCTGAACTCTTATTCTATCCTTCTGGTCACTCTCCTCATCCCCCTCTCGCCAACCCCCTCAATCTTGTCACTCTGTTCTCCTGTAACTACCACCAGTATTTTGGCAGTACAAGCCACTTTAGTATTAGATACTAGCACTGACGGTAGACTCTAATGCAATTTATAGCTGTTGTAATCCGTGATGGGAGACTTATGTTAAAATAGAAATTTGTTGGACAATGGCTTAATGTTGTTAAACTGTAAAATACACTGTGGCATATCGCAAAAAAGGTGATATTTTACAAAAGGTGATTATAAAAATATATCTTCTACAGTTACATTAGTTGTAAAGCATTACTTGTGCATTTTGGAGAAACTGACACTATACTGCAAATAACTCAGACTGGAATTTATTCATAAAGTTAGGAACTACACAAAACATCATGTCCATTTGGGTAGTTAATGCCATGACATTTGTAAGAATTCACAGCACATATGGGCACACAAGGAATTATATAATTTAGTTCAGAGTTATCTCAATAATATATCTTAATAAAAACAATAGACAACTGCATACGCAGTAAGAGGTAATTAATAATTTAAAATATTGTATCATACACAATTAGTAAAATTATTTCTAAGTTAAAAGGCTTTTGCCAAAATCTCCTCATTTTGGAGCCATGATGTTCTTGGAGGGGCACCCTCACCTCTGGACTGGTTCCCATCAGAAATATGTGCCAATCAGAGCCTGGCTTTATTCAGAAATTGCTATAAAGTGCACTTTTCTCCAGGTTTTTCACTGCCGCTGGTACCCCAAAATTCACCCTAACGGGTAAAGTTTTCCTCATCTCTCAACATTGCAGTGCTGCTGGTGATTGTGGGATATTTTCTCTTTCTATATAAAATGGTTCTGCTTTTAATCTAAGCCATTAGTTTTAAAAATAAGAATTAGTCCCCTTTTTTTAAAATAGTTTCCAAACATTTGGTGTTTCTACCTCTATGTAGATAAATTATAAATGCTTGCAATAAATAACACATATTTCTTTATATAGTACTATAAAAGTTCAGTTAGTCAAGAGCACATTTTATCAGGTATAACTAAACTACATTTTATTTGTAAGTAAGCTTTAATTAAAACTAGTCTTTGAGTCTGCTTTTGGGAAAGCTAACGTGCATCATTTGTGGGAAACATTAGGACAATGGAAGATGACAATCATATCAAAGGTTGGAAAGTATTGTCTGTCCTGAAAAAATACCAATTATAATCCAGAAGAATGACTTTATTGTGTAAACATTAAGGGCAGAATTCAACCCTCTGATATGCATGGCTATGATAGGTTGAGTCTTCAGATCTAAATGTATTTGTTTAAATAATAGTGTGAAGTTTTCTTTAAATCAATTTATTGATTTGATAGGAGCCAAAAGAGTGACAGCTGCAGTAGAGTTTTTTTGATGTTCAGATCTTCCCAGCATGAGATGACTAGCTAATGCTGTATCAGTCAACTTATAAAGCATGAGTATGTTATTTGTTTTAGGAGAGGACTGCACAATTCTTATCCTAACAATAACCTTCATATTTAGGAGACACCTGTGTATTTGGACAAGGTAAACCACTTACATGTGCAATTTTCCATATAAAATGAGGAATCAAGAGAATTCTTGCATTCAAGTATAGTAAGCAATTGAAGTTCACCCCGTAACTGTTGCTTGTATTCCAGAAGCTCCCACAATTTGCTAGGCACTTTCCACATATACAGAAAGACAGTCCCTTTCCTGAAGAGTTTGCAATATAGGAAGAGAGGCTTCATATTAAATGTAGGGGTGCAAGGTAAACATAATCAACAATATATATTCCTTCTAAAATATATATAAATTTTAGCCATCTGTACGGGCCCGTTAAGCCAGCAAGTGTTGTTTGACTAATATTGCGTTACTAAACAATAGTATTTCTGTCTCATATTAATTGAGATAAGAGTTTTATTGTGACTAAGCCAAAACTATGTTATGGTCAAATATATATAGCCAACAAATGTGTAGATGTAAATGAGTCCTAGGCCCTGTGGGATGTTACAAGAATTCAGTTTGCTTTACATTTACTCTCATACACCAGTCAATATTTTTTGTTAACAGCTAATGGATTTTACAGCAACCTCTAAAACCATCACCATATCATAAATGGTTAATTCCACTCCATGACCACCTCTGGCTTTGCTTTAGACCTTTTGAAATCGGAGATACAATTGTATTTCCAAGTTTATACTTTAGTCACTCAGGCTACTGGAATACCAGTTTGCTGCAGACACAGATTACAAAATCTGAAAACCAAGAAGCTGATTTTTTAAAAAACTATTTACTAAAATATAGAAATAAATTGCAGACAAGATACACACAAGTAAGGGCCCTGAGCATGTAAGCAGATGCACTAGTGTGAAACCATGTCCCTGGGGAGTACCATTGACTTAATTGGTTAGGATCAGAACCTTTGGCACTTATCTTGATAAGAGAACTACAAAGGTGGATCCATGTGCCTACAAGAAGCCCCCTTTAATTCCCCAGTGTTATACACATGTTAAGGGGTCTGTTGTCCACTGCACAATTCTCTTTACAGGATCTGGGCTTTAATTTGTGAAATTTTGATCTTGAACTTTTGTTTTTTAAACCAGAAATGACTTTTGCCATACTAGATCCATCTGATAACCAAATATAGTATCTAGCAATGTCTCTTATAAGATTTCAGATAAGAATCTGGTAACAATTTACCAGTATCTGTAGGGAAAATAACTTACAATATAGCTTACAGTAACATTTCAAAATAATATATATTTCTTTCAAATGAATTACAAGGGATTTCTTCAGACCTTCCACCGGCAATCTGTTTTAAGTAGCACAAAGATCTATATATATGACGAAAATATAAATCCCAAAACAATTCAGAATAGGGGCATTTTTAGGATATTTAGGATTTTTAGTTTATTTTAAGTCTCAAACCTATTCCAGTGATTTCTTTCCTAACTGAACTTTTTTTTTTTTGTTCTTGTTTAACCTCCTCCTGCTCCCTGCTTCAAAAAGGAAGAGAGAGAGAAGAAAATACCAAAAGGAAACAGTGTCCCCAGTTTAATTTACAGTACCTATACAACTTGCAAGTTAAAATGCTAGATATAGATGACACATTAGCAAACATATACCAGCTCTGTATATTTCCCCAGTTTAAGCAAATGACTCCTCCTTTTCATATGAATATATTGCAGGTTCCAGACTCCTGGTGTCTTGTCTTCTTCTTAGGAACAATGGACAGATTTTCAGCTGGTTAAAATCTGTGTAGATCTGTTTATGGAAATGGAGCTACAGCAATTTATCCTAGCTGAGTATCTGGCCCCATATTTCCAAACACCAGTCACTCTTTAAATTAAGAGAAAAACAGACCTCACTTGGCTCCCTGTAACAAATTCTTGTATTTACCAGTCTGTTACAGTCAGCCTGGAGTCTCTTAGGTGTTTTATGGCTCCAATAGTAGTAGCTCCCTGAAAGTTCAGAATAACTCCCTTAATGGTTAAACCATTTAATTCTGTTGCCTAACAAAATTAGTTAGAATCTTCCTGAAAAGTTAGATATACTTTGGGCCAGAAAGTCAATCGTGCTAACTAACTCAATTTACATCACCTGGCCCATTAGCCCTTCTGATCCAGAGATTCAGTGACACTCTGTAGCCTTTAGCTTCTGTTCCATGGTGGATGCCCATTTCAAAAGTGTCCCTAAATTGCTCGTAATCAATACTCAGTAGTCTTGAAAAAGTTTAAGTTCGACTCACCAATTATTTAACCAGGATTAAATAAAGATTAAATTTTTAGCCTTTCTGTACACTGGGCTCACATAGACAATGACACAAATTCATGCCACTTTCCAGCAAAAGTGGGGGGAAATAAATTTTTATTTTAAATAGAGTTCTCAGTGTTTAGTGCTTTTTACTTTTATGAGCTTTGAGGCAGCTGGGCAGAGCAAAATGATGTAGGGTTTAATTTTAACTCTTATAAAAACATAAGGATGGCCACACTGGGTCGGAACAATGGTCCATCTAGCCTAGTATCCTGTCTTCCAACATTGGCCAGTGTCAAATGCTTCAGAGGGAATGAACAGAACATTTATCAGGTGATCCATACTGTCTTCCAGTTCCAGCTGGAAGCAGAGCTAAATTTCCACACAGAAAGCTGAAGTAACTTTCAGAGTCTGGTTTCAATCAACAAAAGCCAGTAAAACCAAACTGAAAATAAAACTCCGTTCTTTGAGATATCCTTTGGGTTTGTTAGTGGAATATATATAATGCCTTATTTCCTGTCAATGTACAATGGATGTTCTATTGTAACTTCTATTAGTATTTATGATATTATCTGTGCATCTCCCCTCTACATCAAAGGTAAACCGACCACATGGATTTAAATCTTTTTGATAATTGGGTGAGCCCTGATATACACATAGTGATTACACTGGAATATCAACCATAACTCAGAATTTCCTGGGATTTTTTTAAAATTTAAAGTAATGTTTAAAGTTAATATTACTTAATTATTTTTGGTTTTGATGCAATATATTTTCAAGGATTAAGGAAACATGAAATAAGGCAGCACAATCAATAGTATTAATTTAACATAATTAAAAATAACTCAAAAATAAGCTAAGAAAACGCTTACAAATCAGCAATGAAATTATATGGTATGTATCCAACCAATTGAATTGGTGAATAGATATCACTGCTCAAAAAGTGAATTTCTATATTTGTTTTTCAAAAATCAGAATTGACTTTTTAATATGGAAGAAGTGACCATCTTAAAAGGGACAAACAATAAGGGGTCAGTATTTTTATTATTTTTAAGAAAACTTGTGTAAAGATTTTTCCCCCTATCAAAAGGACACATTTATTTTAGTGTGTCCATTCCCTTGCACCTTTTT
Organism: Emys orbicularis; assembly: GCF_028017835.1. Classification (NCBI taxonomy): domain Eukaryota; kingdom Metazoa; phylum Chordata; order Testudines; family Emydidae; genus Emys; species Emys orbicularis. The sequence goes on from NC_088683.1 coordinate 300,432,319, forward strand.
GGGTATAAACCAAGGACTGAGGATCGAATTTACCGTACAGAAACGGTTTCAGAAGTTATGCAGGCTGAAGTGAAGTTAATTGGGGTTTTCCTTCCATCATTTTATTTTATCTTTCTCCCTGTAACTTAGTCATCCTCCTATATATGCTCCTGTGGAATTCTACACCACCACGTGGGCGCAGAATTCATATCCCTCTGCAGAATTTCTTTGCTTCCCCGCAGAAAATTATGGGAAAGCAAAGAGAATCCATGCAGGGGTGGGGGCGGGGCTAGGGATGCCCATGAGCATAGTCTGGGGGCAAGGTGTGGGGAGGAATGCAGTGTCACATGCCACTGTCCCCCATTTTTGCGAGCACAGAACTGCCTGGCTGAAGGCGGGTGCCGCTCCGCATCGCTGACTCTGCAGCTGGAGTGTTCTAGTGCTGGTCCTGACCCCCTTCTGTGTGCTGCGAGCCGTCCTGTTTTCTGTACAACAGTGAGTGCTTGCGGTGGGACAAGGTAAGGGTAAGGCAATAGGGGAAGGGGGGGTGAGCGGTGGAGAAGAGGCAGTGGGAAATGAAGGGGGTGTGATAGGGCAGGGTGAGGGGGATGTGGGAATGAGGGGAGGGGCAGGGGACAGGGAAAGAAGGGGCAAGGGATGGGGAAGAGAAGTGAATAGGGGAATTGCGGGGGGGAAGCGGGAGCTCAGCACACGGTGTACCCTCAGCAGCAACTGGAGCTCCCCCATTAAGCAGGCCCATCAAACCCCCGCCTCCCTGCACCTGAACCATCTTGACAAGCCCACCCGAACCCCCACCCCACTGAGCCCCAATCAGTTGCAACCATACCGCCACCCCACCAAGCCCCACTCCCCCAGCACCCCCCTCCAGCTAAGCCCCCCATACCCAGACCCCCTCCCCGCTGATCCTGCTGGGCCGTGCCTGCCTTCCCACACCTGGTGGGCTTAGCACAGAGCAGCACAGCCCTGGGGTGTTTCTAGGGCAGGCCTGGCCCTTGTGCTGTGTCAGGGTCAGGTGCAGCTTCACTGCTGAGTCTCTGTCCCAGGAGAATGGGGGCTGCAGGGTGATCTCCCACCTCCATGCAGCCAGTGGCCTGTGCTCCTCACTGCCATGCTGGAGCCTCCACATTTATTTATTAACCAATACAATTTAATATTAATAAAATATTGCGTGCAGAATTTTTAATTTTTTGGTGCAGAATTCCCTCAGGAGTATAAGACCTGCACTCACTTTACAGCAGGGAGGACAGGTAACTTCTTTTACACCATGTTCCAGCCACTAGGAGGTTGAGAGAATTATGGCAGCTGCAACCTTACCCAAACCCACCCCTTGCGACTGCAAGTGTACTAGTTTCCTGCCTGGAGTGTTTCACTACCAGTCAATTCATTGGCCCAGCTGCAGATTATTGTAATAGGAATCTGTTAAAGGAGCACTTATATATGTATTATTCAGATTGAAGGCTACATTTGATAAACTCATTAGCATTATCAAAAAACTAATTTCAGGATGCTTTCAAAGGTTTAGAAATTCACAGCAGCTTCCTGAGTTAAATGTATGTCCCAACAGCAAAAAGCAGCATGAAATTCTCTGGTTTATTTGGTTTAACAGAGTTTTGAAGAGCTGTAGAGATCTCATCTCATGGAACATTTTATTCACACATTTCAGTTTCTGGTAAAATATTTTTAGCTAATTTAAGTTTTAGTCCAAATTAAAAAAATCTCTGTTCTTAGGTATAATTAAATTTGTCACCTCTTATCTTGGCTTACCATGCAGACTATTGCCCACCCATGTCACAGCCTTTACTTCATTGCTAGAACAGCTCTGTTATTTAGGAATAAATCTTTTTTTTCTCCCTATCAGTTGCTATGAAATAAATGTATACCACCTGTGAAAAAATTAGCATATTTGGAAGGACTTCTTGCATTTGGCTGTCTGGCTGTATTCCAGATATTTTATGGCTATATAAAAGGAATCAGTAATACAGGTATTTCAAATGTTTCTAGTTACTAAAGTAATCATAGACATACTGCAAGTTAGAAAAATTAAGAAACCAGCTCTTATTAATTAAACTGGGGAAAAAGGCAAAGATCTAAAATGCCAGCGAGATAGGGTATTAGCTTGAACGGTGACTATTATATTTGGTACTGCTTGTTATGTCGTATACTAGCCTCAGCCAAAGCCCTATGTCGTCTGGGCAACTCCAGTTGCCATAGCAATGAAATTCTGTTGCAGGAGCAGGGCGAATGCTAATTGTAGCCATTTGTTGTTCCTTCTGTCGTTCCCTTAACTAGCACAGTTGTAGAGCAGCCAGAGTCTCTGGGCGAACAGCACAGAGTGCCCCCAAAAGCATTGCTGCTGAAGGCAACCGGCTGCTCTGTTTAAAAAATTGTTTGAGCAGTTGACAGTGCTGACAGTGCCACTGTGTGGGCAGAAGCACTGCTTGACTCAAACAGCAACATGTGTTGATCAGAGACTTAAGAGGTGGTGGGGAAAAGATGACTTTAAAACCTGTTGAGATATATCAACGACTTGGAGATTAATTTGACACCAGCCCTTCAGAGATAGGTCTTGGGCAAATATCAGCAACAGTTTATATAGGCCTAAGCATAGCAATGAGATGCCCAAAAGCCTAAGAATAGGCAGCAAGGGTATTGCTTTTATTTTTATTTTGAAACTGTGTTAGGTATGGCCTTAGGCAAAAGGATTCAATAGGTCAGTACCAGTGTTTGTTTATTCCGTTATCAACTCTTATTTTAGCAGGTTTATAAATTGACTGTCAAAATATGCTTCAGATTGAAATTTATTTCAACCAACGGCTTCATGTTATCGATTTTGAAAAATATTGTAAATAAGAGTTAGCTATTTTAGGATACCTGTTTGTGCTGCTTTAACTAAAGAAACAGTAGTCATGATTTAAAAATCGAAATAAGGTGTACATAGCAAAGCCTAACTCATTTCAATATTTTGGATAAAATAAAAAGAGAGTTGAAAAAATTAGGCTTAAAATTTAGCTAGTACGTAAGTAAAATAAGGAGTTTTAGTATGTGAATGTGAAGTATGTGTAACCAATCAGACTGACATGATGATATGTAATTGCTGAGATGGACAAATTATCCTTTTTTGAAGAATAGTTAATATGGAATTGTGTGATTCTGAGTCTCTAATATCTATCAGATAAATAATGCATACCAAAACATGTTTAATACTAGTAGAAAAATCTATAATTACCTGCACAAAAATGTATAATCATTTGGGTGAATACACATTTTTTAAATGGTCTTAAATATGTATTATATTTACTCTAGCTTAAATAAGTATTTAGTAGAAAAACTGTACATTTTAATATACTCTTTGACCTTCTATAAAAAATAGGCTTATTTAGCAAAGGAAAATACATACATAAAATATATTTTAAAGCTCTGTGTCTGGCATAAACCATATAGAACCAAAACATTCATGTTTCATGCAGCATTGAACAATTTAATCAAGAAAGGAGGTTTTTTCCAGGAAAGTAGGAGCATGTGAAATAGGGTTCCCCATAGAGAACTGTGTCTGTAGATTCTTGTGTTTGTGATGTGCATGACCTTAGGGTGGAAGTTTCGAAGCATCTAAAAGTAAGCGCCTGTTAGGGCTGTGTGCGCACTTTTTTTATAACTCTAAATGTCCAGACCAAGAGTATGTATAGATATATAAAAACAAACAGACAGCAGCACCAACTGCCCTAATTTATTTTCCTATAGCCATAAAAAATAGATTGGAATTTCATGCACAGTGAGTAATTTTTTTCTCTGTTTTAATGTATGGGTTATCTATTTAAATAAAAAATGCATCTGTTCACTCGTCTTGGTTACACCTCCATCATTTGGGGAGTAGGGTGTCCTTTTGAGGATCCAGTCATGTTGGAGCCATGGGTGCCATTTAGATTAATCTTTGTCTCACTTCATTGGTGCCACCTGGAGTCATGCTGGATCTGGAAAGGAAATGTATGTATGCTGGATTAGTATATGCCTGTGTATGTGTACATCTATCTGCAAATCCCGTTCTATTTTGTGAATGCCATTTTGATTGTAACATTGTACTGTACAGTACCCATCACTTTTGCACTGTAGCTTCTATCATGAGCTAGGACATACAGCAGGTGTTAGGAGAAATCTTTACCCCTAACAGAGGGTCTAAAAATGAGAAAGCTATCAGAGTCCTCAAGCTTGATGGTCCTCCATTCAGATGTGTCCACTCTAGAATAATAGTCTGGATGCAGTTCCAGGGGAGCCACTTTTCACCGTGTAGACTCGGGGCAAAGGTTGAGGAAGGGAAAATAGTGGGCAGGAGTTGGAGCTAAGCATCTGGTCACCTGACAGAGGATTTGAAATTGATCAGGGGGTTGGGGGGACCCAATTTAAGTGCTGGACCTTCTTGAGGCACCTTCTGGACTTTCTGGGCACTCTCTTTCCTGGCCATCCATTTGCTGACAACAGGAAGACTGAGCAGGAGGGTCCTGGGACCCTAAAAGGCACTCTAATCAAAACCCAGAATGGTGAGGATACTAGGGGGAGGGAGGTTGCATATATGTGTTACTTATTTTTCCCTAGATCTGTATCTCTTGTGCTTTGTCTATGAGTAATGTGTGTCTAGTATAGACATTCCTTGCAAAGTCTGTGTGTTCCTTTGTTTTAACTGTCACAAAATCCCTGAAGGGTCACACAGCAAATCATAGTACTAACTAGGGCGGACCTGTGAGGAGTACATGTTTGGAGCATCAGTACTGGTCTTGAGGCCTAGGGCAGCTGGATGGCAAAGCTCCACATTCCAAGAAGGGGCTTCTAAACAAAGGGTCTATACCCTAGAAGTGTGCCAGAGAGCTGGATTTAGAAATGTTGTCTGAATGCTGCTCAGACCCAGTAGGCTTAAATGCCTGTGGAGTCCAAGAGTTGGGTCCAGAACAGCAACCTGGTGTCTGACCATAATGGGGAGTGCAGCCAGTGAGTTTATAACCCCCATATTGTCATAAAATGTCTACAAAGGATGTGCGTGATGAAGGTCTTTGATTCTTAGGTAGTATTCCGTGTGCGCATAGTTCACCCCCCAGATCTTCCATTAGTGGGAGAGGAGACTTCAGCTCCTTTTAATGGAAAAAACACTTTTGCCTCAGTCCTGAGTGTAACGGTTCCCTCCTTGTACTGGGCATCATGAAATGCAGGTCTCTGTATCAGATGGTATCTTGGAACTGAGGGCTTCTGAGAAGCCTAGTTCAGTCTGAGATCCACATATACCTTTCAGTCACCTTTGGGCAATGGGGTTCAAAGGTGGCAGGTGAGTCAGAGCCACCGCACAGCTGCTTTCTTCTGCTCTGTAGAAAAGAAGGGACAGTCCCAAACAGTACTTCATCGGATTCTGACAGCACCAGAGGCACTGAGAGTCATCAGTCTAAGGAATTTTTGATGTTAAGTTCTTTGGATCTGAATGTTCAGGAAGAGTTTCTGATGAAATCTCGTCCTTCTTTTAAAGAGCCATATGCAGCATTGTCACCTTTGCCTTAGATGGTGAGAAAGAACTCTGACTAGAACTGTAGCTGTTGGTTCTTGAAAAATTAGACCATGCTGGTGTCAGACACCATACGAATGTTCTCCCTCCTTGTGGGGGTCTGAACCCAGCCCATAGATCCAAGTTTAAAATTCAGACCCACTCTGGGTAGAGATGTGCTAAGTCTGTGATGGGACATGGCATTCATGGAGAAGAAGCTTTCATCTGATGTAGCTCTTTGTAAATAGGAACTCCTTCAGGCTAATGAGTCTTTTGGAGAGTCCACCTTAGACATTGACTGCACTATGGAGTTGATCATCTATGTTCTCTCTGGCCTTATATCTACATGTGCTGTATTCTTCTTGGTCTTTGCGGCCTCAGACTTTGACCCTCCTCCTAGGGGACAGTCTCAAATGAGGTCTTCTCATAGGCACCAGATATTTCACTTCCCAGAGCACCTCTCTTCCGCAGAGATCACTTGTTGAGCATCTGCAGACCCTGGAACACTCTTGATGGTGCTTCTCCTGTCATTCTGAGAGTTCCCAAAAGGTGGTATTGGGAAATTTCTCATCTGTCCCAAGATTGTCAGAATCTTGCAGCATTCTATAGGGTTACATTTTGTCAACCCGCTTGTTCAATATGTACATGGACCCGCTGGGAGGTACGTAAGGAAGTATTGTATTGGCTACAGTGTTTTCAGAGGATATGACACCACATTGCTATAGCCCATGGTGGATACACATACCTGGAGTGGCATTCGTGATACAGCAATTTTCATAGGAAACACTTTATAGTAACTTGATAATATCAACCAGATTTCATATAGACAGTTCCCCCAAATTGTCACAATCATATATGGGCCTACCCCTTGTTTTGACAACCTGTTTCAGTATTTGATTAATAATTGTTAACCAGGACTTCACCTGACATAAATCCTGACTTACACAAACTGAGGCTCTTTGATTATATACATTTGTAATGCACCAGTAGTACAAAACATACATTGTTAATAAGTTTGAATAAATATTAATGAAGGCCTTTCAGAAGTACTAAGTGAATTGTGTGGTGGTTCTTCGAGTAGTGTATCTATGAGTAGATACACTGTAGGTGTGTTTCATCTCTGTGCTGCTGATTGGAGAACATTGGTAGCAGTGTCTGTTAAGCCCACACATGGGCTGTCTTTCCTCATGCCCCACCATGAGGTTAGTCAGCATCCATGGGATAACCGCCCTCAGTTCCTTCTCAACTGCCCTTGGCTACAGACAGAGCTATTTGCAGTTATTAGGATCATTATTTTCTATTTGCATTTCTATGGTTAGTTAATCTTTTAGTTAGTATAGTTGTCGTTTTTCTTTACTCCCTTTTTTCTCTTTAAAAAAAAATCTTTGCTTTTGTTTTCCTGCCTTTTTCTTCCTCGTTGGTGACCTTTTCTCCCCAGGTTATGCCTGGTTCACTGGGCTTCAAGAAGTGCCTTACTTGCAAGGAGGCAATCCCGATTGCAAACAAGCACTCCCAGTGCATTCACTATCTTGGGGAAGGCCACATCTAGCAAAAGTGTGGTCTCTGCCAGCAATTCAGGCCACGGTCACGTAAGAACAGAGAGCTCCGACAGATTATCTTTATGGAGGCAACTCTCAGATCCCCTCAGAGCCCATGCCACAAGTCACCTGGCAGATGTGAGTCTTCCCCACAGCCCTCTACATCTGAAGGCTGTAGGTCGAAGAGGCAAGCTGCTGACCATTCTCACAAGTCATTGAAGAAGGGAGCAGGAAGCCCCGATAGTGAGCACCAAGATAGCTGTAAGCAATCTCCATCACGCTCGGTATCTTCAGTACTGTCGGTACCAAGACCATCCCAGTCCGGTGCTCATGGAAACCAACAGCAGCAGTTACTGTTGACATGCCCACAGACCTGATGGGCACAGGCACTGAGTCATCAGCACCAAGGGACAGGAGAGAGCACTCCACTAAAAAGGTGCTCCTGGTATGCAAGTCTGTATTAGTACCGGCATCAATGCCTCATCCGGCATAGGAGCGACCGGTACGGGCAAGATTCCTGTCCTTCCCCCAGCACCACCATTGGTTCTGAGCCAGTCAGAACCGGCAGAATTCCGCCAACCCAGGGACCTCGGCATATCGAACATACCAGAGTCCCCACTTCTCGGTACTGGGGCCTCCGCACCAAGCCTCCGCCTAGCACAGGAATCATCCCCGCTCTAGTGAGAGTTCAGACAGTGAACCAGAGGTGGCGGCATCACATTACTCCTCCCAGGCTCCGTATGATGCCCAATATCAACAGGGACCTAAGAGTATATCTTCAGATGGCCACATCTGAGCACCACTGCAGGGCTCTAAGCCACCACTACCCAGAGGCCATATTGGGACCCTTGGGCAGTATATCGCCAGCATGCCTCTCGAGCTTTGAACCTCACCCAAGAACCCTCGAGGCACAGCCCTTCGGCTGCCGCATCCAGAACTTCGGAGCCTCCAGAAAACATTATGGAGGAACATGAGGGTGGTGCTGAGGAAGAAGTGACCCCAAAGATCATCTCCTCCTCCTCCCCAGACAAAGCCATCATGCCTTCCACCCAAAGATAGTTGCAGACACTCTCCAAATACCATTGGAAGCCCGGCGTCGGTAAGTGGGCGGACCAAAAAAATACTGTGTCCTCACCAAGGCATCTCAATTCCTCTTTTTGCACCCGCCACCCAACTCCATTGTAGTGGACGCCGTCAATCCCCACGGCTGTCAACACTAGATGAGGTCCACTCCCTATGATAAGGACTGGAAGCACCTGGACCTTTTTGGAAGAAAGGCGTGCTCCTCGGCCACGCTTCTATTCCGTATCACCAACTACCAAGCTCCCATGGCAAAATACAATTATATAAATTATTCAAAACTGAATGCTTTTATTGAACAACAACCAGAGTCACATTGTGACCAATTTAAGACACAGACAGCACTGCAATCTGCCCTCAGTGCAGCCAAGATAGTGACTAGGTCCATCTCCATGGTGGTGATGATACAATGAGCATCATGGCTCCATCTGTTGGGCTTCCCAAGGGAGGTACAGTCAACTGTTGAAGACCTTCCTTTTGAGGGCATAAAGCTCTTTGCAGAAAAGACTGATGCCTCCCTTCACACCCTGAAGGACTTTAGGGTCACTCTCCATTCGCTGGGCATCTACACACCAGGACAAAAAAGGAGGTACAGTCCCCAATCTCTGCATAGGCCATGCACATCCCAATATCCGGCTCAACCCCACTATGAGCAACAGAGAAAGAAAAGTAAATTTTCTAGGCATAAACCATCTGGCCCACAATCTTCCTCATCCCAGTCATCTACATCCAAATACCAATTTTGCCGGGTTGGTCGAGGTGTTAATAGTCCTCTCTCTATAACTGCTACAGCCGACCAATGCTATATATCCATTTGGCCACCAGTTGGCAGTGGTTCAGCTCAATTTACAGACCAAACGGGGACAAGTTAGAGAAACCCGTCACTACCCTCCAGTAACAAAAACTCTTTAGACTGCTGGAAAGACCCAGCCACCATTTGCAGAGGGATTCCCTTCTCGTAAGCTCACCCCTCATTTCTTCTCACCTCTGATGCATCGCTCATAGAATGGGGTGCACATCTAAACAACCTCACCACACAAGGCAAGTGGTCACCCACGGAGATATCTCTTCATATCAATCTCAGGAATGCCTGACGCTGATCAAAGGATCACACACAACAGTCCTTATGTACAACGTTCCCTGCATGTTCTATATAAATTGACAAGAGGGAGCTCAGTCACCCTTCCTCTGTGTGGAAGCATTGAGACTATGGAACTGTTGTATCTCCTCCGACATCACACTGTCAGCAGCCTACCACCCGGGCACACAGAACGCAATAGCAGACAGTCTCAGTCGCAAATTCCCACACAACCATGAGTGGGAACTAGCCCCAGTAGTACTTCACGATCTATTCAGGGGTTGGAGGACGCCAACCACAGACTTGTTTGCCTCTTACCTGAACAAGAAATGTCCATGCTACTACTGTTCCAGAGCGGGGATAGGACAACACTTCCTAGGTGATGCTCTCCTCCTCCCCTGGGACAGAGACCTTCTTTACGCTGTTCCTCCTTTTCCCCTACTCTTGAAGGTGCTGCTGAAAATAAAAAGAGATGGAGCACACATCATTCTGATCACTCCTACTTGGCCGGAACAGACCTGTTACCCTTACCTGTCACAGCTCGTGATGCACCTGCTGATCTCTCTTCCAGTCACTCCATACCTCCTCTCGCAGAATAGAGGATGTCACCTACATCCCAACCTGGTGATTCTCTGCCTCAAGGCATGGCTCCTTCTTGGTTCAAACACCTTGAAAGTTCCTGTTCAACGGAGGTGCCAGAGGTATTATTACACAGTGAAAGTCCTCGATATGACGTACTTACCTGCAAAAATGGTCCAAGTTTCAGATTTGATGTATTCCCCAACAAAACTCCCTGACATCTGTGACTCTTCCACACATCTTAGACTATGCACTGGCTTTAAAAAGATCGGGGCTATCTTTAAATTCTTCCAGAGTCCACTTAGTGGCTATAACAGCCTTCCACCATCCTAGAGGGGTACTTAGTGCTGTCGCACCCAACCACCAAAAGATTCCTCAAGGGTATAGTTAACCTCTTCCCAGAGGTTTCCTATGCCCAGATGGGACTTAAACCTGGTACTGAAATGACTGACGAGGCCTAGGACTGACTTCAAACCCTTGGCCACCTGTTTGTTTATGTACCTCTCAATGAAAACTGCCTTCCTGATAGTGATTATTTCCACTAGGAGAATAGGCGAAATAGCATCACTGATTGCACATGCCCACTACACAGTATTCTTTCAGGACAAGGTTACGCTCAGACCACATCCAAACTTTATTCCTAAAGTAACCTCCGTTTCACATGAACTAATTGATTCATCTTCCAATCTTCGACCCCAAGCCTCACCGAGACAGCAGCAAGGCTATATTACACACTCTAAATGTCAGGAGAGCCCTAGCCTTCTACCTGGACAGAACGAAGGCCTTCAGGAAGGCCCCCAGGCTTTTCCTCTCCGTTGCAGAAAGATACAAGAGCTCAGCAATATCAGCCCAAAGATTTTCCAAGTGGGTCTCAAACTGTATCAGACAGTGTTACCAAGTCTGTTACCAACAGACACTGCTACTGAAGTTCTCCAATCAGCAGTGTAGCAACGCTAGCACACCTACAGTGGAACACCCATAGGGGGACACATCTTGAAGAACCATGGTTACTCCACAAGGTGAGTAACTTCTTCTTCCTTATCCTCTGTGTCTGCTGTAGGTATGCATTTTGATTGCCAATATGCTTGCAACAGCATCAGTTCAAATATTTCTTTCAGCATCCTGTGCCTGGGCTTGTGAGTTATATTGACCCATGTGACAGTCTCTGAGAGAAAGAAGTCATCTATGATCTCTGAGTCAACTTGTAATGATAAGGAGTTGAAGAAATTGGATGTATTGAGTAGGGAGTCTTGTTCGTTGTCTGTTTAGGCCATGAGAATCCTCAACTATGAAGCTGTCATGGCTTGTTGTTATAACTTCTGCCTCTTGGATACGCTTCTTTTTCTCGAGCATGTCCAAGAAGATTTCTTGCCTAGATCCCATGGTGCTGGGAATTCTACAGAGAGAAATAGGTACAAGATCTATTTCTCAAGGCAGGGGAAACTGCATTTAATCGCTCCATTAATGCTCCATATTACTCTTTAGATATAACTAAAGTGTTCTGTGTCCTCAGTAATTACCATTCAAAATCCTGCTTGGCTCAGAATTTTAGTCTCTCTCAAGAGGTTAAGATTAAAGTGGTGGACCTGCCTTTTGAGCGGCAGGATTTAGTGTCTAGATGAAACACTAGCAACATTGAAAGAGAACAAGTCTGCGTCTATTCTTGGTTTGACTCCACTTTCATGTGATCAGAAATCCACTTTGATTCCATGGCCACTTCTCAACTGTAGTAAACTTCAGCCTCCACAACAGAGCCATGAGATACAGCACTATTTCAGCAAGTCTCAGAGGGGATGTCAGCATAGACAAGAAGCTTCAGCTGGAGCATCCGGACTAGGTTCCTTGAGGACAAGATATCAAATTTGACAAGCCACGGAAGATCACAAGACTAGTGTTGCCTCCAGATCTTTACCCTTTTTCTTATACCTTTGGGAATTATCTATTTCCTTGAAATGGACAGGGGAGTACAGTGATCTTTCAGAAAGGTTAGTTATCCAATTCCACTTCCTATTGCCCCCAGCCCTTTACAGTGATCCTTCTCATGAGAAAATATTGGAAGAAGATGCTGACTTAATGAAGATAGGAGCAAGAGAAGTTCCTGGGCAGTTTCAGTGAAATGTGTTCTGTATATTAAAAAAAAAAAAAAAACTACAACAAAAAACAACCTACCAGTGTAGTGTTAAAACTATTATCAGGAGGTGGCCAGTCACCACCTGGCTACCTTACTTGTTTGTGATTCTTTTACCTCCTACCCTTCATCTGTCTGTCTTTTTAATGTTTTCTTAGCATGTAAGCATTTCAGAGCATGGTCTTTGTTTATAAAGTTCCTAGCACATCGTAGGCACTGCCAGAAACACACAAATTATATGCAAGATAGTTTTTCATCGCAAAGAAAAAAGGCCTTTGTTTCCTATACATTTTGTAAAATTTAGTTCAAGTTTCACATTGCAAAATTAGTATCCACCATTCCTCCACTCATTTCTTGAGACAGATTTTAAGCTTTTGATACAGCTCCATCCCAGCAGCATGGAGGAAGAATCTTCCTTTAGGACTGGCTACAGCCCCATGACTTTAGTAAAAGTTTGACAGTGGTGACAATACTTCTCAGATATATGGGTATCCATACATACCCTTAGTTGGGATAACGGGCTTATTAGAACCAACTTGCTACAAGAGGTTAACATCCTTTGCAAGCCATCCGCTCCCCGTTCAGCTCACTGAGGTTAAGGAGTCAATCAAATAAACTCAGCTTGACTAGAACATGAAGGCTTACTTCCATAGGAGCAACTCTGGATGCGTCAGTAGCATTTTCTGCCTTCCTTCCTGAGGAGAAGTTTTGGATACCTCCAGAAGACCATTTGTGACAAATGTGTGGGAGCTCTTTAATAATTAGGAGGTGTCTGGATCTGTCACTGGTCTAGTGTTTCTGTACCATATATAAGAATGGATGTTTCACCCTAGGTGGTTAGTTTGGTAGCAGAACCTACCCACCTAGAGAGAGAGGGAGAAGGCCCTTTCTAAGAGTTGCCTAACTGATTCCACTGAAGGGTTATTAAAAGACTGCCAGCATGAATAACCTTAAGGGCCCTGGCCTCCTGTCCTTGGGGGAGCATCAAAACTGATTTGAATAGGGGTGAGTTCAAGGGGGAGCCAGACCAACAGACACACACAGGATCTGGGCTTGCTAGGGGAATGTAAATTAAATAAATAAATAAACAAATAAATGGAGATATCCCATCTCCTAGAACTGGAAGGGACCTTGAAAAGTCATCGAGTCCAGCCCCCTGCCTTCACTAGCAGGACCAAGTACTGATTTTGCCCCAGATCCCTAAGTGGCCCCCTCAAGGATTGAACTCACAACCCTGGGTTTAGCAGGCCAATGCTCAAACCACTGAGCTATCCCTCCTCTTTTGTTCTTCTTGTCACAGTTTCTAGCTTAACTGTACCTCTGACCTCTGTATGGTCTGCCCAAAGGATGCTCCCATAAATCTCAGCCTTCTAGCTGTTACCTCTCTCTGGGAAGAGTCCTATTCCTCCAGACCGGAGATTTAGGCTGCAATTCATACTGCCCTTCACTGTGTTTATCTCAGCATGTGTGACCTTAGTCCAAACCCAATGGTCTCTCTGTCTCTCTCTCATCTCTAAGACTATGAATACCAGTGACCATCCAGCCTTTGCAGAGCAAGGCATATTTATGTTTAGGACAAAAGGATTACAGAGAAAACATATCCTATAAAAAAGGTCTAAATGCATGGTAAGCTTAGCAGAAGTCACATATCTTCCACCTAGGGAATCTGGTAGGTTTCAAATGTCCTTCAGATCCTCCCAGTAGGGGTTTACAATCTCATATCAGTTTTTGGATCAAAATGAGGCTTCCCTGAGTCAGTTCCGGCTGAGGCTTTATATAGTTTTGGGGCCTTTGTTTTCCCCAGGTTTCCTGAAAAAGGTAAAACTAATCAATGTCCTTCCACCCCAGGGGGCAAAGCTTCAAATTATGGGTTCTGCATAATCGGTTTTTTTAACTTTATCTAAATCACTGCCCAGTGAGTCTAGATTCCACAGCATACCCACCCAGCAAGCCAGAAACACAAAAATACATATAACGTTTGTTGCTACCAAAGGCCATGAATATTTGAGATGCCTTAGGTGTCTGGTATATCTCAAGTTAATAGTGTTTTTAAATTTCCATGCTTCCAAGGTCTGGCATCTGTCACACCTGTAACTTAAGAACAAAGCTTATGTAACTTGTCTTGTAGTGCCCTAAATATCTGTGAAGGCTGTGTTTTAAAATTCCCTTCCCCCCCCCCCCACCTCCACCCCCCGCACACACATTTTTAATACTTTGTTCCAACTGCTGATCAAAATAGTTTGTTTCAAGAAAGCTGTTGGTCGATATGCCTAGTCACAGGTTTCCAAAGGGAGGAAAGGCAGGTGCCTAAAATGCAATCAAACCTACAGGGTGATAAGTAATTGGTATACATGTGGTAGTGTATATGGCATGTGATCTGAGTGGAAGCATCTTGAGATTCCACCCTGAGATAGGTCATGGCAAGAGACCTAACCTCTGAGATGTGGTGCGCTCAGAGACATCAGAAAGGAAATTGAGGTGCAACTAGCCATGCAACCATGACACTATTTATTACTCTTATAAACTCATGTGCTAAATCAGTCAGGAACTTGTGGCTATTCAGGCTCATTGTGCTGTGCTCTTACATGACTCCCTGAGGGCTTAGTCTAAGGGAATATTGTGAATGTTCACGTTGATTACTTGTTATGGGATAGGACTGGCCCTTTAAGAGCGAAGAGGCCCATGCACCTATGACTGGTCAACTGATCCCCAACTGTGCTATAAGAGAAGGCAGCTGGGCCCTAGAAGGAGGGGGCCTGGGTGAATCAGGCCTGAGAGTCAGTCAGGCAAGGGACAGAGAGAGAGTGAGTGTAGACATGGGGTTCTCTCTGCCTGATCCTGGAGACAAGAGATGAAAAGCTACTGGGGAGAAAGGGTCTTCAGGGAATGAGCCCTCAGAGCCAGTGCTTAGTAAACAGATCATGGGACAATCCTGTAATAGGCCCTGAAGCAGAAGGAATTGAGAGAGGCAAAGGGGAAAATCCCCTGGGAGTTATAACCCAGGGTGGGCTGAGGAACTGTGTTTGTGGGGTTTTGCCTATCTGAGGAATGAAACTTCCTGGAAGAGAGACTCTGGGTATGGCAATGGGCCTTTCACAGATTGGGGCTAAGCCAGCACCCTCCAACTTTCTGGTAGCAAGTCTCCATGCTCCGTTCTTGGTCAATAGATATTAGACCTCCCCAGAAAAGTGCATGTTGTGGTAGTTCATGTGATAAAATTAGGGATCCTGTCTCTACTGACTTGCTAAAAATTGTTGTCTAAACTCTAAAGCATATATTCTGTAGTAAATCTGCAGTCAATCTTGGTATGAATTGCCAAGATCCACAACTCTTGATGCTTTAGAGAGCTGCTGATATTTTTAAATTAATATAACTCTACTATATTAGCTAATATAAACATTAGGGATCAAGAGTAAAATTCCGAATATGCATTAAAACTATGATTTATTTTAGTCAGTGCAAGGAAAGTAGAATTCTTCTCCTAATATGTGTCACTGTGGGTCCCACTGTAGATGCACATTAGCCTCAGGCCACATGAGCTTGGTATTTTTTGAATATTAGTATCCAGCGGGGCTGTGCATGCACTTTTTACCTCCTTGTGCTCCCGTGCAAGGACATAAAGGGTGGAGCAGCCAAACCCCTCCCTCCCTTATACCACCCATGACAGTGAGACAGAACCTGGACAGTGTCCTATTCTCTACTGTTTCTTAAGCTTCAATCTCAACCCTTTTTGTGAAGAAACTCCTCTTTACTTTTATTATTATTTTAATATTTTTTGATGGACATTCAAAAAATATTGTCATGGGGCCCACTCACCACAGGTTGCGTCTCCTCCTGCTCACTCTGGGGATTGGCTCTGGCCAGGCATTGTGCTCTCAACTGGCAGTGTCTCTCTCATCGTCCTCTCACCCTGTGGACCCCTCTTAGTGACTTGGCCCTCCAGCCAGGTCATCACATGTGTTTTCCCCTTCCGGGGGTGGTAACAAATATTTCCAGATTGTCCCAGGCAGTTTACTGTCATTTGCCTGGTCTATGCCATGTTGTCAGTGGCTGGGGAATCTGGGCAAGCCCTCTACTCCGGGTTCCAGCTCAGGGGCCCTCTAATCAGCAGCCAAGGTCTGCTGTTCCTCTGAGCCTTCTCCTACCTTCCTGGCTTTCCCACCTCTGGGTTTGCCAGCCTCCCAACTACCTCCTCTCAGGTCTGGTCTACACTGGGGGGGAAGTGGGGAGGGATCGATCTAAGTTACGCAACTTCAGCTACATGAATAACGTAGCTGAAGTTGACATATTTAGATCGACTTACCGTGGTGTCTTCACTACGGTGAGTCGACTGCTGCCGCTCCCCCGTCGACTCTGCTTGCGCCTCTCATCGAGCTAGAGTACAGGAGTCAACGAGAGAGTGCTCAGGGATCGATTTATCGTGTCTAGACTAGATGCGATAAATCGATCCCCGCTGAATCGATCGCTGCCCACCAGTCGAGCCGGTAGTGAAAGACATACCCTCAGGGAGTAACAGTGGACTACTCTCTCTAGTCCTAACACACCTCCTTTCTCCCAGGGAGTGACTGCAGCCTACTTCCCTGTAGCCCTCCCAGCTGCTGCCAGCTCCTGGGCTTTATACAGGCCCCTCCTGTTCCTGTCCAGCTGAGCCTGCTTCCAAATAGTTGCCCCTTCACAGCCTAAATCTCTCCCCAGCTTGCTGCTTAATTGGTTGATTGGGCCTGCCTGGCCCAATTCAACCCTCTCAGGGCCAGTGTGGGCAATACACCCCATCACAATAGTTAATAAATTAAAATTTACAAAGCAGGACAGGGGAAAAAAACCCTGTAAAGTGGAGTGAGATGCTTCATCACCAGCATGGAAGACTCTAAACCCACCGGGTTTAAACCCTGTCCCACATGCACTGGTCTTATTGACATGCACAGAAACCTGTCTTCTTCCTGGAGAAAGGATCCACTCCTCAGCTAGTGCCATTCCTTCTTGTGCCACACCTGAAAATTAAGAGACGCAAGACTCAAATTACGTCTTATGAGGCACTCCATGGAACTCGCATCCTATCCTGGAAAAGAGATATTTTCCAAGCCAGAGTTGAGATATATCAAACTTTCTATACCTCGGCCACAAAACCTGCCGAGAAAAAGGGAATTTCAGGAGATGCCTACCGCGCCCTCCTCCTCTGCCATAGCAGGTTCCTCTCCACCAGCGGCCCAGTCTGAAAATGCATTTTGATGGATTTGTCGAGGGCAACATATCGGTATTTATAAACCCATATCTTTGCCAATCATTTATCCCACTTCCTTCGTGCTTGGACTCGCATATTATCAGATTGGTGAATCCTAAAATCAGTGGATCTGGGATTATTTCCTTAGGGTTTTTTTCTGTCCCCACTCCCCACCCCATTTCACAGACCACTCTCACATGACCATTCTTCAGCAAGAGATCCAATCTCACCTAGCCAGAGCCATAGGGGAAGTTCCTCTGTTCTCAGGTGGAAGGGTTTTTATTTGCTCTATTTCGTTATTCCCAAAACAAAAGATGGTCTCAGACCTATTTTAGAGCTAAGAGAGGTAAACAAGTACCGAAGAAAATAAAGTTCCACATGGTTACCCTAGCTTCCATTATTCCTTCCTGCAACAGAGTGACTGGTATGCTGCCCTTGACTTAAAGGATGCTTGCTTCATATAGCAATCTGTCCAGGCTATTGGAAATTTCTCAGGTTCTTAGTGAATGTAACCTGCTACCAATTCACACTACACCTCTACCCCGATATAATGCAACCCGATAAAACACGAATTCGGATATAACGCGGTAAAGCAGTGCTCCAGGGGGGCGGGGCTGTGCACTCCGGCAGATCAAAGCAAGTTCAATATAACGCGGTTTCACCTATAACTTGGTAAGATTTTTTGGCTCCCGAGGACAGCATTATATCGGGGTAGAGGTGTACTTCCATTCAGCTTATCAGCAGCCCCTCACATTTTCACAAAGCGCATGATGATAGTATCTGCATATCTTCAGAGACTGGGAATCCATGTGTTCCCTTACCTGGATGACTGGATGGTGAGAGGCCAGTCTGAGTCTCAAGTACTGTCCAGAATGACCATCATCTACTCCACCTTCAATGCACTGGGACTGTCATTCTGTACAAACATACTGTGTTCTTTCCACATTTTAGAATTGACCGGAACACTCCTGAATGCTACAAAGCTAAAGTTTCTCTGCTTCAGTCAAGGATCCAAATGCTCCAAGACCTGGTCTTGGAACTAAAAGCACATCCCATTACTATAGTGCACACTTGCCTCAGACTCCTGAAAAGATGACAGCATGAACATATGTAGTATGGCAACTTGGACTATACCTCAGAATGCTTCAAGGACTGCTAACATCAGGGTATGTCCCCTGTCAGGGTTGTCTAGGCAGTGGTTCACATACCTGAGGTAATTTTGTTCTCTCTGGACTGGCGGACTGACCCTTGGAATGTTTGTATGGGAGTTCCCTTCATTTCTCTGCAACTAACACTTACGTTGGTCATGGCGCTCTCATCCTGGGGCTTAGTGGCACACCTGGGAACCCTGCAAACTCAAGGCTAGTATTAATAGATAGCACAGCAGCTGTGTTCTATGCAAACAGACAAGGAGGAGTGTGTTTGTCATGACTGTGCCAGGAGGCAATTCTACTTTGGGATTTCTGCATAACCAACTCCATTCATCTCAAAGCTGCTGATCTCCCAGGAGAGTAGAACTTGTTGGCAGAGGACCTGAGCTGGTCTTTCTCCAGTCACCACAAATGGTCATTACATCTGGATGTGGCCCGGTCTATCTTCCAGCTGTGGGGGACTCCCCAAGTGGACCTGTTTATGACAAAGACCTTCAGAAAGTGCCATCAGTTCTGCTTTGGGGGCGAGGCGATCGCAGCCCAGATTCTTTGATGGACACTTTCCTGCTGTCATGAGTGAACTCCCTGATGAATCTTTTCCACTGATACCATTAATACCCAGTGTCGTCTTCTAGGCCAAGTAGGACCATGCGCACCTCATACTAATAGCACCAGCATGGCCTCAGCAACATAGGTTTTTGACCCTATTAGCATTGTTAGTGAGACCTCCTCTGCCTATCCCATTGGATCCTCATGTGATTTCTCTGAACCATAGCCATCTGCTCCATCTCAGTTCCACTCAACAGTATGGATGCTTTATGGCAAACACCACTGGAAATGGCTTGCTCAAAAAAATGTTCAGGAAATTCTTCTGAGTATCAAAAAGCCTTCATCTAGGCCAGGGGTGGGCAAACTACAGCCCGTGGGCCGGATCCGGCCCGCGGGATTGCCCCCCGTGGCGCCACAGGCCCCACGCCGCTCTCGGAAGCGGCCGGCACCGATTCCCTGCGGCCTCCGGGCGTTGCCCTTGCCTCCAGGCACCATCCCTCCCCACCCCCCCCCGCAGCTCCCATTGGCTGGGAACGGGGAACCACGGCCAATGGGAGCTTCGGGGGAGGTACCTGGAGGCGCAGCAAGGGCAGCACACGTGGAGCCCTCCGCCCCCCCCTCCCCCAGGGGCTGCAGCGCTTCCTGGAGCGGCGTGGCATGGGGCCAGGACAGGCATGCAGGGAGCCTGCTCTGGCCCCAGTGCATGCCGCTGCCACCCCGGAGCCACTTTATATAAGCGGCGCTGGGCCGGAGTCCGAACCCTTCCTGCACCCCACCCCCCAACTCCCTGCTCTAAGCCCCTTGCCTGCACCTCGCACCCCAACTCCCTGCCCTGAGCCCCCTCGTACAGCCCACACCCCTCCTGCACCCAACCCCCTGCCCTGAGCCCCCTGCTGCACCCCTGTGCACCCCAACCCCCTGCCCTGAGCCCCCTGCCGCACCCCGCACCCCAACCCCCTTTCCTGAGCCCCCTCATACACCCTGCACCCCTCCTCTGCCCCAATCCTTTGCCCTGAGCACCTTCCTGCACACCGCACCCCCTCCCACACTCCCTCCCGCACCCCAACCCCCTGCCCCGGCCCTGCATACAATTTCCCCACCCAGATGTGGCCCTTGGCCCAAAAAGTTTGCCCACCCCAATCTAGGCATATTTACCTGGCCAAATGTCTGGTCTCAACAAACATATCTTTCCAGTGCTTCTGTTAACCATGTTCTGGATGATCTGTTGCACCTAAAACATCAGGGTCTGGCAGTTATTTCTCTTACATTACATTTAGCAGCTATTTCACCTTTCCACCCTGCAGCGGGTGACAGATTGCCTTTTTCCAACCCCATAACTATCAAATTTCTAAAAGGGTTAAACAGGTTATACCCATAGGTGCAAGATCCTGTTCCCCCATGAGATCTCAACATAGTGCTAACAAAATTAATGGGTCCAGCTATTGAACCTCTCGCAACTTGGATCCTACTCTACCTCTCTATGAAAGCAGTGTTTCTTATAAACTCAGCAAGGAGAGTGGATGAATCAACACTCTTGGTTTCAGAGCCTCCTTCTATAGTTTTCCGTAAGGATAAAGTTTACCCTGCCCTCACCTAAAATCCCTAACAAAAGTGGATTCCAATTTCCATATTAACGAGGCAATTTGTTTGCCAACTTTTTTCCCAAAGCCTCATATCCATACAGATTAACAGAATTTCATTCATTTGCTATGAGGAGATCATTAGTCTTCTACTTGGACCACACCAGGTCCTTTAGATCAGTGGTTCTCAACCTTTTTTGGACAAGGACCCATTTGTAAACATTGATGGCCAGTCACAGCCTAGTAAATAGCTTAAGTAGAAAACACATAAGTATATTGCCCCCAAAATACTTATTACCCATTATATGTAATAATAATAATGTTAAAGCAGGTCAACAGTCAGAAAGCTAAAGGCAGAAATCAACATTAACAAGAACACATTAATAACAGTATAATAAATTTTAATGAGAAACAAGAGCTTGCTTATCTTTGACAAATATATCAAAGTTTGGTGTAATTGTTGTCAGTGCAATCTGAAGGTCATGTTCAACATCCAGTCTGTTTTGGCTTTTATTCTTCTGTTGAGTCAAGGCAGCGAATCCAATTTTGCACAAGTATGGTGTATTGAAAGGCAAAATTACTCTAATAGCATGGCAAGCAAGAGCAGGATATTCTCCACCAGCAGCACCGTACCAAAACTGGGGAAGGCTCATTTCAGTATATTTTCTCAGTAGATTGTGATCACAAGATAACTTGACCAGCTGAGATTTTTCCTCCATCGGTAGACTACCATTTTGCAACACATTTCCAAATGGATCCCATAACCATTTTTCACCCTTGAGTTGCTCATCTGGAAAGAATCATATGTGCAATTTAGTTAAATAATTACTGATTGTTTTCTTCAGTGCTTCCTGGTTAGCGGAATCTTTCCAATTGTTGTTTCTAGAAACACATTATGAAACATGTCCATCCTATCATTTGAAACATGTTTGTTCCACAGAGAGGATTGTTTTTTATTAATGCAGCAATTTTTTCAGTTTTTTCAAAGTGATTGTGCCTTCTGCTCTGGAAAGACAGATTCAGATCATTCAGCTGATCGAATATATCTGCCAGATATATATATATTTTTTAAATGGAGATATCCTATCTCCTAGATCTGGAAGGGACCTTGAAAGGTCATTGAGTCCAGCCCCCTGCCTTCACTAGCAGGACCAAGTACTGATTTTGCCCCAGATCCCTAAGTGGCCCCCTCAAGGATTGAACTCACAACCCTGGGTTTAGCAGGCCAATGCTCAAACCACTGAGCTATTCCTCCCCAAGCAAGCCATGTGTCATTACTGAAGTGTTCTGCCAGGTGAGACTTTTTTCTTCAAGAAAAGCTGCCATCTCACTTATAAGTTCATATATACAAGACAACAAATTGTCATGGGACAGCCAGCAAACCTCAGCATGATAAAGCAGATTTACATGCGCATAGCCCATTTCCTGAAAGAAAACTTGAAAGCATCATGAATTCTTAGCATTTTGTTTGATATAATTCACAGTTTTGACAGCATCTTTAAGAGTTTCATGAAGCTCAGGTACCATGTCTTCAGCTGTTAATGCTTCCCTCTGCAGTAAACAGTGGTTCCACATTGCATTGGGTGCTTTTGAAAGGATTCTTTGAACATCTCCTGAATGTTTCCCTGTCATTGAAGCAGCTCCATCAGTTGTAACACCAATGCATTCAATCAGCTCAATCCCACCAACTCCAAGTAATTATCCAGTGCAACAAATATATCAGCAGCAGAAGTAGAAATAGGCAAATCTACACTAAACAAGTACTATTCTTGAAAATCATTTTCCAATACATGCCTTGCATAAACCAACAGAATAGAGCGGTTTGATACATCTGTAGATTCATCTAATTGTAAAGCAAAACAGTGGCTTACTGAAAGACTATCAGTTTTCAGTTTGTCGTCTTCTGAGATATCACAGATTCGTCTCCATATTGTATTGTTGGGGAGAGAGATTGTTTTTAATTTATTTGCAGGAGACTTGCCCAACAATTCATTGCACATATTATTAATAGCAGAAGCTAAAATTAATTTCTCATCAGTAGGGTGAGCTTTTTTATATTTCACAATGTAGTGTGCAACAAGGTAAGAGACACGCAATGCCTGCTCTTGGACAGTAGATAGATGTTAGTGTTTTTTGTGACGTTTCCAAACCTTTGCTTTTTCGTTTAAAAAAATCAAGACACTTGTCTTTATCACTAGAGTGCTTTGTCTCCAAATGCCTACGTAATTTTGATGGGTTTAGGCTTTCATTTGCTAGTAGTTCACTGCAGATGACACACTGCGGCCTGTGTTCACCATTTCGGTCCTCAGTAAATGAAAACCCATACTTTAAGTAAGCGAGGTCATACCTATGATTACTTTTCTTTTCAGGTTGTGATGAATTCCTACTATCACTGGTACTTGCAGTTGCAACAGGACTGTTAAAAAAAATTATCCATTTCACCAACTAAAGACTCACTTAGTGATTAATGTGCACCCTCTCCACTGTAAGTTCTACACAGAACGCTCTTTTCCTATAACTCTTACTGCATTGCATTCGATTGGCTAATTGGTAAGGCTACACGTGTGTCATGGAGGTCATGGATTCTGTGATTTTACATAATCTCAGCAATTTCAGCCCCAAGTGGTGAGGCTCAGGCAACCTTTTCATACATTATTGCGACCCAGAGATTGAGAAACGCGGCTTTAGATCCTCAGTGCAGTTATGTCATGATTGTGGACAGGGTGAAAGGTAAACCAGTTTCCACTCAGTGGATTTTCTCCTGGATTTCCTGTTTCAGTCACTTGTGCTACCAGTTAGCTAATGTCACACCATCTCCTAAAGTGTTGGCTCATTCCACTAGAGCACAAGTTTCAGCAGATTTCCTGGTGCAAGTTCCTATTCAAGATATTTGTAAAGCGGCAACCTGCTGATCATTATACCATTTTCTGTCAGTCAGGAACAATGTCAGTTTTGGATGGGTTGTTCTACAATCACTGTTAAGACAGATTCTGAGCCAATGTTCCTTCTAATTTTTTACATCCTTGTGTAGAATGAATTTTGTTATGTGCACCAATCTGGAGGTGATGTGTGGTGGGGGTTGGGCTTAGGAGTTTGGAGTGTGGGAGGGGGCTCAGGGCTGGGGCAGAGGATTGTGGTGCCGGGGGCGAGGGCTTCAGCTGGGGGTGAGGGCTCGGGGATGGGGATGAGCGGTTTGCGGTGCGGGAGGGGGCTCAGGGCTATGGCAGAGGGTTTGGATGCGGGAGAGAGATAGTGAGGGCTCCAGCTGGGGGTGCGGGCTTTGAGGTAGGGATGAGGGGGTTGGGGTGCAGGCGGCCCCGGGGCTGCGATGGGGAGAGAGGACTCCCCCTGGCCCTCTGTTGCCACAGCAGCCCGGAGCCAGGGGGAGAGGCTCTGGGGCTGGGGGCCGGGGGAGAGGTGCCTCTCTCCGCTCACTGCACGGCCCTTGATAGCCTGCTATGCAGCCGTGCAGCTTAGAGGGAATTTAGCTCCAAGCCCGTGTCCACATTAATCTGCATGTGAGTCACCTGCAATGGAATGAACATGTGCAGTCACTCGAAGAAGAAAAAATGGTTACCTATCTTTCTGTAACTGCTGTTCTTTGAGGTATATTGCACATGTCCATTCCATGACCCACCCTCATTCCCATCTCTATCTGAGTCTATCCAATAAGAAGGAACTGAGGGAGGTAGAGGACTGCTCCATCCTCTTATACCTGCACGCAGTGGCTCACAACAACAGAGGGCACTTGAGTCACCGCGACAGTTAACCCTGAGGGAAAAAGTTCTCCAACAGCTGTGCACAAGGTATGGAATGGACATGTGCAACACATCTCGAAGAACAAGAGTTACTGAAAGATACGAGGCTCTGTCCCTGAGACAGAAAGATTAATGGGGTGTCAAGAGCCATGTAAAAACCATCCTGAAGCATACCTTCAGAAATTGCTTCAGCCCCTTCCACTGGTTGTGGTCAAAGATTACAATGACAAATAGCTGCTGGACATAGTTGCCCACAAATACCTCATCCATTTTCATTCTTTGCCCCCCTACTCCAGGTCATTAGTCACAGATGCATCAAGAAAGGGCTGGGGACTAGGGCTCTTAACTGCTTTAAAAAATTAATCGTGATCAATTTTTTTAATCAGCCAATTAATCGCACTGTTAAACGATAATAGAATACCATTTATTTAAATATTTTGGATGTTTTCTACATTTTCAAATATATTGATTTCACTTACAAAGTGTATAGTGCTCACTTTATATTTATTTTTATCACAAATATTTGCAATGTAAAAAACAAAAGAAATAGTATTTTTCAATTCACCTAATACAAGTACTGTAGTGCAATCTCTTTATCATGAAGATAAATGTAGAATTATATACAAAAAAAACTACATTCAAAAATAAAACAATATAAAACTTTAGAGCCTACAGGTCCACTCAGTTCAGTTTCTTGTTCAGCCAATCGCTCAGACAAATAAGTTTGTTTACATTTGCAGAAGATAATGCTGCCCGCGTCTTGTTCAAAATGTCACCTGAAAGTGAGAACAGGTGTTCTCATGGCACTGTTGTAGCTGGCATCACAAGATATTTACATGCCAGATGTGCTAAAGATTCATATGTCCCTTCATGCTTCAACCACCATTCCAGAGGACATGCGTCCATGCTGGTGACAGGTTCTGCCCGATAACAATCCAAAGCAGTGCAGCCCAAGCCATTTTCATTTTCATCATCTGAGTCAGATGCCACCAGCAGAAGGTTGATTTTCTTTTTTGGTGGTTCAGGGTCTATAGTTTCCACATCTGAGTTTTGCTCTTTTAAGACTTCAGAAAGCATGCTCCACACTTCGTCCCTCTCAGATTTTGGAAGGCACTTCAGATTCTTAAACCTTGGGTTGAGTGCTGTAGCTATCTTTAGAAATCTCACATTGGTACCTTCTTTGCGTTTTGTCAAATCTGCAGTGAAAGTGTTCTTAAAATGAACATGTGCTGAGTCATCATCTGAGACTACTGTAATATGAAATATATGGCATAATGCAGGTAAAATAGACCCGGAGACATACAATTCTCCCCCAAAGTGTTCAGTCACAAATTTAATTAATGCATTTTTTTTAATGAGCTTCATCAGCATGGAAGCATGTCCTCTGGAATGGTGGCCAAAGCATGACGGGGCATACGAATGTTTAGCATATCTGGCATGTAAATACCTTGCAATGCCAGCTACAAAAGTGCCATGTGAACGCCTGTTCTCACTTTCTGTTGACACTGTAAATAAGAAGTGGGCAGCATTATCTCTCATAAATGTAAACAAACTTGGTTGTCTTAGCGATTGGAGGAATGAGAAGTAGGACTGAGTGGACTTGTAGGCTCTAAAGTTTTGCATTGTTTTGTTTTTGAGTGCAGTTATGTAACAAAAAAATCTACATTTGTAAGTTGCACTTTCATGATAGAGATTGCACTACAGTACTTGTATGAGGTGAATTGAAAAATACCATTTCTTATGTTTTTATCATTTTTACAGTGCAAATATTTGTAATAAAAAATAATATAAAGTAATCAGTATACACTTTGTATTCTGTGTTGTATTTGAAATCAATACATTTGAAAACGTAGAAAAACATCCAAAAATATTTAGTAAATTTCAATTGGTATTCTATCATTTAACAATGCGATTAAAACTGTGATTAATTGTGATTAATTTTTTTTTAGTTAATCACATGAGTTAACAGCAGTTAATCGACAGCCCTACTGGGAACCCTATTTGAACCATCTATAGATACCAGTGGCATGGTCCCCAGCGGACATGGAACTTCATATACATGTCTTAGAACTCAGATTCTTCAGACTGATGTGTGTGGCATTCCTTCATGCCCTGCAACACTTGGTAATGCCGATATTGACAGTCATCCTGGGTGTTAATGGAATCGATGGGTAGGAGTCTGTCTTCCTTCTGCAGTGGGATCAGGGCCTCCTATGTACCTTCTCACTGATTCCATTAATTCCAGGTTGCTTGTCAAAGCCAGACAAGACCTGGTCATGTTTATTCTAATAACTCACTACTGGCTGAGGCAGTTTTGGCTGACAGACCTGTTACAGATGTCCACACACCCACCTGTAAGGCTTCCACACTGCCCACACCTATTGTCACAAGATCAGGATCAATATTCTAGTCAGACCCAAAATCACTGCAACTGACAGCATGTATGTTGGCTGGTTGAGCACCATGGAATGGCATTGTTCCTCACATTTTCAAGAAATCCTGGCACAAAGCAAGTCTCTATCCATGAGAGAGGCTTACTGCTCCAAATGGAAAAGATTCTCGATATGGACAGCCCAATGCTAGTACAGGCCCCAAACAAAAGATTCTTCACTGTTTGCTGAAGTTAAAACATTCTGGGCTTTCATTTAGTTCATTGCAGCACTATTAATGTGTCATCCACCAATACAGTCACTCATCCGACAACATCCAAGTGTCTTAAGGACCTAATGCATGCTTATCCACCAGTTAGAGAACCTACTCCAGCATGGGATCTTAACATTGTTCTTCTAAAGATTATAGAGTCCCTCTTTGAGCCACTCTTGGAGTGCTCCATTCACTGTCTTACTCTCAAAACTGTCCTTTTGGTAGTCGTGACCTTGATCTGAAGAGTGAGTGAGCCTCAGGCATTCCTGGCGGCACCTCATATTGACAAGGTGGTACTGAGACTTCATGCAAAATTCATTCCAAATCAATTAACTTACATGTGTTCTTTCCCAAATCACCTCCCACACAAGGAGAGAAGAATCTACACATTGTAGAGATATCCAGAGCTCTGTGATGTTACATGGACAGAACCAAATATTTTAGACTGCCCCACATCTACTTGTGACCGTAACTGGCCACTCCAAGGCCTATGCTATTTCATGGCAAGGATTGTCAAAATTGGTAACTCATATCTCGCTGTGTTACCACCTGGCTAGTATTCCTCTCCCACTGACCTATTAAGGCTCCCTCCACCAGAGCCCAAGTGACCTCCTCGGCCTGCTTCTGAAATCTGTGAGTACCTGAAATCTGCAAGGCAGCTATGAGGAGCAACCCTCTCATATTTGTCAATTCTTATGCACTGGACATAACTGCTAGATCAGATGCCAAGTTTGGGAGAGCAGTACTCCTATCTTTATTCAGCTGATGCTCCTCATTTCCATCATCATCTTCTTGCCAGTCCCCTATAGTGGGATCCACACTGATACATATGCAAAGATGAGAACCATTACTTACCTTCCAGTAACTGTGGTTCTTTGAGATGTTTTAGTTGGTGTGGATTCCAAAGCCTGCCTCCAATTCTGCTTTCTGAGTCCTCAGCTACACAGGCTTTGAATTGCAAGGGAACCGAGGGAGGTCTCAACCTTTATGCCTTCACACAAGGAGACACTAGACACATGCATAGCCTGGGCCAACATTGCTATTCAAAAGATTCCAAGCTGATATGTCTGAGGTGCATGCAGACCTACAGTGGAATCCATGCTGAATACAACATCTTGAAGAACCATAGTTACTGTAGGTTACTAACCATTCTTTCTGGAAACATCAAAACAGTGGACCCCATTTACAACAGTTGTTAATTTTTATACTTGTGGCCTAAACAATCGTATGGTGCAAAATTGAGCATCAAAGGCCCACTATTTAGACGTTCATAGTATAACCTGTGAAATACCACAGATCACAGCTCTGTAACAAGAACAGCAATTTCTTCTATATCACACGCTTTGAGAAAAGTGGAATATTTACCATTAGATTCTAATTTATTTTGTGATGCTGTTGTTTTCATACCAACACTTCACAGTCTCTCTGACAATATTACCCGTATCCAAATGTTGGTATATTTAACTGCTTTATTGCTCAAAGTAAAAGTTTATCAAGCCCATTGGTAATTCAGTGACTTTTGTTATTTAGTATAAACTTGTACGTTTAAATATTTTTCACAATTACTATTTTAAAATATTAAAATTACATCAGTGTCTTTTTATGAAGAATATTGAATTAAACATTCTTCTTGTAGTCCTGATGGCCAAACTGAGTGATGTTATGAAGAATGCAGAGTCTTATCTATATTTCACCTTACACTTGAAGATGATGAGTCACATTTATATACTTCCCTGTTCTGAGTCTCACATACAGTTACTAAAGAGCCATAATGTCAAATCAGAAGAAGTAATTTCAGCTTGGATAAGATGACATTGTTACCTACTAAAGAGCAAATCATCGGCAAAGATGGGTTGTAGATATAGCTTTAAATTCTATGGTACGAGTACATTGGGGTTATTTTCCTAATCTCTCAAAATGATTGGTGCCATATGTTTTGAAATTGTTGCAATGTTGTTAATGTATAAGAAAGCTCAAAAAGAAACCAACTTTATGCATTAACCTTGCTGAATAGTTATATTTAAAAATTATGAGAGTAAAGTGAAACCAGATGGACTGAGCAGAGTTGACAGCATCTTTCTGAGTGATGAAATTGCTATTGATTTATGACAAATGCCAGTAAAAGCAGGCAGGGACTGTTTTGTTGCTGTCAGACAAGAACTGAAAGTAGGCAGGTTTTGTTATCAATCATTTGTTGTCGGTGTAAGACAGTGGCAGGCTGTTATAATTGATTTGATGGCTCCGTCTCACTTGAGCTCTAGTGGCCACCACAGATTGTGGCAATGCAATGGTGCAGAGAATTGACATGAAAAGGAAGTGACATGACTTCTCAGAGGTAAAGTTATATGATTTAAAGGGGTATGTTTATCAAAACATTTCATAAACCAAAATTTTGAGATGCAATTGTTGATAGAATACAAAGATTTGAGTTTAATCTGGCAGTGTATTTTTTATATGTTCTGTCATTCAGTGAATAGATATTTTATGGCCTTAAAGGATTTGCATGAATAAACACTTAATTCCCCGTCATCCCCCCGCCTTCTTTGCCCTGGATAACAACTGACATGGAATTGTTCTGATGGAAAGGGCTGCATTGTTTATTAACATACAGATTTGACTTGCTGGGAATCTTTATGTTCTGGTACCGCATCAGTCCCAGTTCTGTCTGCAGTGAACATATGACATGAGTACCCATTCTGGTCTTCTCTCATAAGCTGCCTTTCTTTCAGTAAAACAGAAAACAAAAGTACCGAGGCTAGCATTGAATGTCGGAGCGGTGCACTGTGGGTAGCTATCCCGCAGTCACCACTGCCCATTGGAATTATGGGTTAAGCTCCCAGTGCATGATGGGGCAAAAACATTCTCATGGGTGTTTCTAGGTGTGTGTCGTCACTCGTTCGTCCCTCCATGAAAGCTACGGCAAATGCCATACTGCCAGCAGACGGTGCAGTACGGTGCACCGCCTGTCTCCTGGTACTATGAATCCACCTCGCATGTCCTCTTGTCTTTCTATCTACTCTTTTATCTAACCATTTCCCGCCTTTTTTCGGCCACCATGAACTGAGCAGCACAGCGTCCGCCGCAAACTCTGCTCTCCTGCTCTTGCAGCGCTAGCAAATTTCTCCATGTTGTCGGTCCTGCACTCCCACGGAAGCTACAGAAGGCAACCATTTCCCGCCGTTTTTCGGCCATCGTGAACTGAGCCGCACAGCTTCCGCTACAAACTCTGCTCTCCCGCTCTTGCAGCTCTAGCGAGCTTCCTGCCTTCGTGAAAGCTACAGAAGACAACCATTTCCCGCCTTTTATCGGCCATCTTGAACCGAACAGCTCTCCTACGTTTCGTGCCCTTTTTCCGGGATTACCTGTGCAGGCGCCATAGCGCGGCAAGCATGGAGCCCGCTCACATCTCTGCTGCAGTTTTGACCATTGTAAATACCTTACGTATTATTCAGCAGTATGTGCAGTACCTGCAAAACCAGGTGAGGAAGCGACAACAGCGTGATTACTATACTGATGAGGACATGGACACAGGCGTTCCTAGATGCACAGCATGTGGCGATTGGGAGATCATGGTGGCGTTGGGCCAGGTTCATGCTGTGGAACGCCGATTCTGGGCCCAGGAAACAAGCACAGACTGGTGGGACTGCATAGTGTTGCAGATCTGGGATGATTCCCAGTGGCTGCGAAACTTTCGTATGCGTTGGGCCACTGTCATGGAACTTTGTGACTTGCTTTCCCCTGCCCTGAAGTGCAAAGACACCAAAATGAGAGCAGCCCTCACAGTTGAGAAGCGAGTGACCATAGCACTGTGGAAGCTTGCAACACCCGACAGCTACTGGTCAGTCGGGAATCAGTTTGGAGTGGGCAAATCTATTGTGGGGGCTGCTGTGCTGCAAGTAGCCAACACAATCATTGACCAGCTGCTATCAAGGGTAGTGACTTTGGGAAATGTGCAGACCATTGTGGATGGCTTTAATGCGCTGGGATTCCCTAACTGCGGCGGGGCGATAGACGGAACGCATATCCCTATCTTGGCCCCGGCACACCGGGGTGGCCAGTACGTAAACCGCAAGGGGTACTTTTCCATGGTGCTACAAGCACTGGTGGATCACAAGGGACATTTCACCGACATCAACGTGGGATGGCCGGGAAAGGTGCATGATGCTCGCATCTTCAGGAACTCTGCTCTGTTTGAACAGCTGCAGGAAGGGACTTACTTCCCAGACCAGAAAATTACTATTGGGGATGTTGAAATGCCTATAGTTATCCTTGGGGACCCAGCCTACCCCTTAATGCCATGGCTCATGAAGCCGTACACAGGCACCCTGGACAGTAGTAAAGGGGGGAGGGATATCTCAGTGGTTTGTGCATTGGCCTGCTAAACCCAGGGTTTTGAGTTCAATCCTTGAGGGGGCCATTTAGGGATCCAGGGCAAAAATCTGTCTGGGGATTGGTCCTGCTTTGAGCAGGGGGTTGGATTAGATGACCTCCTGAGGTCTCTTCCAGCCCTGATATTCTATGATAGTTGAACTGCTCCCTTGTGTTCCACCAGTGCTTGCTCTTCTAATTGCCCTGTTGTCTAGCTGTGCAAAATTGGCCACCAGGCGAGTTGCCTTAACCTCCCACCCCGCCATAAACGTCTCCCCCTTACTCTCACAGATATTGTGGAGCACACAACAAGCAGCAATTACAATTGGAATATTGGTTGTGCTGAGATCTAACCGAGTCAGTAAACTGCAACTGCGCACTTTCAAATGTCCAAAAGCACATTCTACCACCATTCTGCACTTGCTTAGCCTATAGTTTTTTTCGAATTAACTCAGCTAATTCCGAAATAACCGACTAGTGTAAACCAGGACTTAGGCTTCTAAGAACCTATGGGTATGTCTGCACTGCATCTGGGAGCAGGTGTTCCAGTCCAAGTAGGCAGACTCATGCTAGCTCCATTCAAGCCAGTGCACTAAAAATAGCAGTGTGGACACTACATGCATCTGTGCTCAGGTGGCTAGCCTGAGCTGCCACCAAAGCTGCAACTTCTACACTGTTATGTTTAATGCACTAGCTCAAGCATAGCTTGTGCATGTGTGTCCACCTGGACTGGGAGGCTCGCTTCCAGGTTGCAGAGTAGACATACCCTAATCACTTTTAAAAATGAGGCTTAGGCTCATGAGTTACTATGCCTTGCAAACCAGAACAGAGCAACACT
Organism: Emys orbicularis; assembly: GCF_028017835.1. Classification (NCBI taxonomy): domain Eukaryota; kingdom Metazoa; phylum Chordata; order Testudines; family Emydidae; genus Emys; species Emys orbicularis. Next base: position 300,464,348 of record NC_088683.1, read on the forward strand.
CAGAGGTGTGCTAACCCATTGGGGGCCCTAAGCAGAAATATTTCCCCACCGCCACCACAATCAACACATAATAAAAAAGTGAATAGGGGACTCCCTTGAGCTGCTCAGGGCCCTAAGCAATTGCTTAGTCTGCTTATGCCTAGCGCCAGCTCTGGCAACACCCGAATACCTTTAAAAATCTGGGCCTTAAAGCTTGGACATTCCAAAACTTGCAGTCACAGGACAATCCAGACAAAGAAACAGTTATGTGGCTAGACCTAGCTCTGATGTATTTCAAATGGGAGCAGGTTCTGGAGGGTCATCAGTTATAATAATGTATCTGGTGCTGTATGCTTACATTGTGCTTTACAAATATCAAGTAAAACACATTCTCGACAAGGTAAGGAGGAAGAGAGGAGAGATGATTGGTGGAAAAAAGGATTCCTTAAAAAACTGGATTTTTAAAAGATGGTGGAGCTTGGTAGACAGGAAGTGTAACTCTATTTCAGTCATAGATTTGCATGATAGAACACCTAAAGCCAAGAACGCAAAATGGCACAAAAGGAGCAGTAAATTAAGAGAACTGAGAGAAATCTGGGAAGTCAGTGAGGAAATAGGAAGAATTGAGATCAGAGATGTAAGAGGCAAGAATACATAGGGCTTTGAAGATGAAGACAATGAACTTCGATTTCTAGAGTTGAGGACCCGTCCTAAGGACACTGCCCAGTTCCCACAAACTCATGGGACAGGTAGCTGAAACCCGTCTGCTAAAAGGACAAAGAGTTTCTGAGAGAACTGGGATCTAAACCATGTAAGACTTTATAGATACTGATCAGCACCTTGAATTTTATCCAGAAGTGAGTTGGCAGCTAATGTAAATGCAAGAACACATGTAATATGAGTCTGCAAAAGATTGAGTGAATCTCTCCCAATGCATCTATAAACTCTGAGTACCTGAATAAAGCTCCGACAGAGGAAATGATGCATTTGTTTTCTCTGGCTTTGACATGGCTCTTATCTAATGAGAGTTACCACCCAAAATCCAATCAATCTTACCTATGAAGAATAAGAAGCAGGTAGCTCTGAAACCTGCCAAAGACAATCTGGGTTAATGATTTGAGCTTTGAAGATGCAATAGTGCAGTAAAGGAGCTTGTGATCTCCACCACAGATGAGGCATAGGAATATCAAAACTGCTTGTGTCAGAGATGATTTATTTGATGTATTTAAACCAGTTGTTCTCTAGCCTGCTCCCCATTTATTTAGTCTGTTATAGTTCACCATTAAACCATGGTGATCTCCATGCTTGTTTTCATAAGCAAGACAAGTTTATTCCCCAGTGAATTTTGTAGTACCCTGAGTTCCATCAGTCTTCTAGGGTGCACAATCAGTATATGATCAGTATAGACATGGCACTGTACTAACTGATCTAACTGTGACTTAAATATCTAAGATGGCTGCTTTATACTGACTGTACATTTATTATACTACTGATTTCTAACTCTATTAGGAATACCTTGCTTATGAAAGCTGCTTATGACCAACACCCCCTGCCAATTCCCATCTCCTGCTTGGTTTTTCATCTTTTCCCTTTGTGTTTGCCCACCATATCTTACTGGCAACACAACACTGGAATGGGACAAAATTTCAGAAACCTTTTACCCTTCAGCACTATTCTGGGTTCTCTTCTCTTCAGGAACATCTGTGTGAAATTACCCATACAACTGTAATCTTAAACAAAACCAGGTTTGTTTATTAATAACCGAGAGAAAATGGAATTAAAAGATATGTCTAGATTTATACTTTCCATAAACTAAACTGCATAAAGCACTTTCAGCTTACAGAGAAAAAAAGAAAAGTGAATAACTTACATCTCATTGTCCGAAACCAATATAGGTTTGAATGAGTATTTGAGTGAAGGAGGAAAAGTGAAGCAAAAACAGATTGCAATTCAAAACATGTGGTTGTTTATTAATGGGGAATGAATTACAACTTGGGCTGGGGAGGAGTACTTTTACCAACTAGCAATACTGTCAGAGCAAAATATTCACACAACTCTAATTAAAATAGAAACAAGTGATCAACCAAAAGTATCACCAGAACAGCAATATATATATGTCTTGAAACAGTCTATTTACATCCAACAACGAAGAACCGAATAATCTATAATCAACTGTTCACTAAAAACCAGAACAGACATACAAAACTGAGTAAACTGTACATGCATTAATTGAATCCCATAAAATACACCAACTGACCACAACAGCAATTAATACAACAATTCGCCCCCTATATACTATACACGAAATTTGGTACCAAGTAAGGGAGGAGAAAAAAGGGAGGAGGCCAAGCAAACAGAATATTTACGAAAATTAAAATGCACATGCCACACTCCAGGCACAGCTGACCAGCAGTACAGACTCCAGAGGCATGACGGGATGTAATCCGAAACGACACAACACGAGCCGGCTAAATCCGGAGGAGACCCTGGCTGAAAGGGTGATCAGGCCTTTCAGCTAACACGCGGACACTCCTACTGATTTTGGCGAGGGACATAGTTTTATTCGAAGACCCTTACTCGTGCCAGCATTTGATTGGTCCCCAACTCCTACACCAACCGGGTTCCGAGCTGGTACCCTCTACGTCAACAGGTACTGCACCCGGCACACTAAGTTTATGCACACGACACGCCGGTATTGTAGCACATGGTACCAATGTGACCTACAATTGACCAGGCAGAAGGTTCGAGAGTAGGCACACGGCACCAGGATGGTGCACACGACACCAATGTGACCTTTTGACTGACAATTGGCCATCCTGACGCCATGTCTGAGCATAGGGTTGCGACACTCATAAAACCAATCTCCTTTCTCTAAACACCCTTTGGTCAGCCTATCTTGCTAACTAGGTACCAGCTTTTCACAGTGTCCCAAGCTCACTCTCATTAAATCTTTTCAGCTGAGTCACCTTATCTGTTCTAACAGCACTATGTTAAAGCGCATTAGGAAACTTTTAATGCTCACCAGCAGGGTCTACATGGACCAATTAATACACAACATGTTAGTGCACTTTAGAAATCACCCCTCCATAATGTGCATTATCCCATAGTGCAGACAAGCTCTTGGATTGACAGGCTGTTTCTTGAACAGCAGTCTTGTACTTAGGAGCTGCTCTTTATAGCTAGACCCATTAAGAGCCATCACAGGAGCAGGAAGGGAAGCTGGGGGGCTTTCAAGGACCAGCAGCCACTTTACCTGCCGCAACAGAAATGTATTTGCATCGGAGGGAAAAGCAGTGCAAAGCTGGAGTCATTTAGCTTTTCCCATCCCTCTTGCTCCACTACTCTGTACCCCACTTTACATTAGTGTGTTACCCTCTTCACCTTGCTGAACCCATTCTCTAGGTCGGGAAGCCCTGCTTTAGATGCTTGGAGAAATTCATCTATAGTTGAAGTCTCTAAAATTGCTGTAGCTAAAGAAATGACAATACTGTTTACACATGAGTTCATTAAAACTTTCAAGGAAATCTTAACACAGATGGAAAATTTCCTTAGCCAGTATCTTGCCTTCTAGTACAAACTGGCAAGATTGCTTTCTGGTTTGTTCAGTAAATCACCGTGTTAGGCATACTGTATTTTCTATGAATGACACCTTATTTGCATCCCATAGGGTCGTTCTTCTCAACGAATAGAGTCCACCTTCTCCTACTCTAGACCACTGGTCATATTTTGTTCAAAATATTCTATCTTTCATATAGTATTCTACTCTTGGGTTTTGAACTATATAAACTCTTCATCTAGCTGACTAGGAGGAAGACATTTGAGAGCCTTTAATTTGTATTTACATATAATTGTCCATCCATTCACAGTTTTAGTTTTAGTGCTTTCTTATAGATAATTTCTCTTGTTTCTTTTATCTCTAATTTAAGCCCTCTTCCCCCCCCCCTTCTTTTAAATGTAATTGAGGGAGCTATAGAACTGCATTACCAAGTCTTGCACTTTATAGTTTGCCTCAGGAGTGTTTAAAGGAACAATTTTAACTTGAAATCTAGTTTTAGGTTCTACACCTGCCCAAGTGTGCACTATTGCCAGTTTTTGTGGTTTTATAATCACATTTTCTTATGTTCAAAAAGGATTTTCCTCTCCCCTGCTGCTTCATCAAAGATCAATAGAAAAGAGAAAACTGGCAAACTTCTTAAGTAAAGGAAACTTATACACCAAATGCTTTCAAATTCATGAAGTAAACAAACTTTCAGTTACACTAATCTAAGGTGTTACTGGTAACAATAGTAGTTATATTTGCAAGGATTAATGTGATTTTTAAGTTGACTGTGGCCCTCTAAACTACTTATTTCTCACTACATGTGCTTGAAAAACAAATCCATCGAGTGGCATAAATAAACAGTAAAGAAGGGAGCGGAAAGCAACTAATCCTTGTTAAGAGCTTTGGAGTTTGTAGCGATCACTTGTGAAGACCCTTGGTTTCATCTCTCATTCATTTTAATGACCTCTCATTACTTTTTAGTATCCTACAAGGAACTGAACATGAAATATGACTTCACATTTTAGATGCTGCATAATGTAAGAAACTTGAATGGACAACAGGTTTCTATGCCATTATAAAGTTCTACACCTGACAGCTTTGTAAATGTTCATGTTCTCCATGAATGAAATTATATTTATCCCTCTTCTTAAAGGTGCCAATTGTGATTACGTTCGACTTCAAACAGAGCTATACCAAACATACTGGATGAAAAATTAGTGATATAAGCAAATCATTCCAAACAATATATAGAATACCACATGATGTGTTATTTTTAATGTTTTCAAATAATATGGATTAAATCTCTATCTGTTGGCTAGAGTAGTATAATTTTAGGCATGTATTTTCAAGGAGTCTAAGGGAGCCAGTAACCCAACTCCCAGTAAAAGACAAGGGCAGCTGGACACCTTGCAACCTTAGATTGCTTTGAAAACCCAAGACTTAGTGGCCAGTATGTTGGTATCTTTAGAGTAAACCGCTGGGCAAAAATCTGTATTTTCACTTATCGGTCCTTCAGCCCTCCAGAGAGAGCGCCCATCACAACACATCATTTGTGTTGTTCTAGCCAGTCCTTCAGCCACCCACTGGCCAGGCTGTCAGAGGCACTGGACACCCAATTGGCATAGTGCACCACAGCCCAGAACCCCTGAGCGATCCACCAGCCTCCGCTTCTGAAGTAGCTGGGATTACAGGCATGTGCCACGGCACCCGACCATTTTCATATTAATTCTATAAAAATAAAATGTGATGTACATATTTCCTATACTCATTATACATGTGCATATAATGTGTACATGGAATCCCCAAATGAAATAAAAAAACAGATCTTATTTAGAAGACCTCATAGTTTCCTGTTGTAGAAGATCTCATCTCTAATCTTTTGGGGTTATGGTTGTCTTCATAACTATAAAGGGAGAATATAGTCATGTTTTTAGAGAGGTTAATTCTTTTTTGTCTGTTTTTTAAACTTTATTTCCTCTAGTCTTAAAACACTCAAACTGCACATAGGTTTTTCCACAAGGTGGAACTGCAGTTTTACTACTCTGTGCATTTCCTGTAAATGCTAGAAAATTTCACATTCAACTCTTACTAGCAGAAAACCAAAACCACACGTTTTGCTGTAGCTGCACAAGTTTACACACAACATTTAAGAAAAAGGTGGAAAAGTGAACATCCTTGCCTGGTGGCTCCCACTTGAAATGTAGAGAAAATATTTTCATTCTTCACCACTGATGCCAAAGAACCCTTATATAACATGTTGATGCAGTATATAGAGAGAAAGGTTGGTCCAGTTGAGTACTAGTCTGAAACTCGAGACACCCAAGTTCAATTCCCTGCTCTATAATAGAATTCCTGTGACACCTTGGGCAAGTCATTTAGTGTCTCTGTGCCATACTTCCCCCTTTGTACAGCTGAGGATAAATGTTATTTCTTTACTTCACAGGGGAGTTATGAGGATAAACTAGTTAAAGATTATTAGGCACTTAGATATTACAATAGTGGGAGTCATATAAGTAACTATGATAGACAGATGCCTATTCAAAGCCAAATTTATTTAGTACCACCAATAGATAAGATTATCTAATCCTAATGAAAGCTTTTTCTAAATCTAAAATCAATATTCTCATTGAGGGGATGATGCCTGATGAATGTGATGTATGATTTTGTGCACGTTATTAGCTACTCTCCTTCCCTTCATAACTAAAATTATAGCATCCATTCTCCTTCATGTTTTGCAAGGAAGCATGGGGAGTTCATATGATTTTTCTGCTCTTTTTCTAAGGCACTTTATCGTTTGGGTCAGATTTTCAAAAGTGCATCGTACCCAGCAACTCATATTGGTCTTATACGATCCTGTAGGTGAATAGTTTTGAAAATCTGGTCATTTCAATTAGGTGTCTATGTGTGGGTTGAGCTTTTTTGAAGATATGAGCCCAATTTGGTGCAGCTGTGAACAGCAGGTTGTGTTCAAAATGACACAGAGATATGCAGTACAGGTTACAGGGAAACTACAGGGACTTATTGAACACAATACACCATTGTTTGTTTACCTTAATAAAAGCTCTTTCTAGTTTTCACCATATGCATTTCTTGGCTCGTTTTTGGTCCAGCAGGTAGATGGTATCAGCAGTGCATAAGTACTCATAGGATCAGACTTCAGAATATGCTACATTTAGCAACTATACAAACAAAACAATTACAATATACAGTATAAAATACTACAGAAGCATTAGACCAATGCATTTTATTGTGAAGACGACGTGTAATCATTCAAGCACAAGTCATTGTAGTTATACAGTAATTTAATTATTTCTGAGTCTACACGAATTATGCTAACTTGTGCATTCTGAAGTGTATTAATAATAATAATGAGTATAGGTGTGGATTGTAAAATTCACAAGACACTTGCACCATTGCAAATACAGAACAGAAATATTTATCCAACACTTCTGCCTTTTTGCATTATTATTGATAATTCTACCATTTTCACCTATTAGTGGACTAATAGCATTGTATGATTCTTTTTCTTCCTAAAAATTCCTTCTTCTTATCCTTAAGTCTGGTGGCCAAAGATCCTTCTCCTTGTGCCTCTTTGCGTCCCTTAGCAATTTTTCTCAATTCCTAGCTTCTGATATATTACTATTACTGATATTAATTACAGTCAACTTCCCCTTTCTTCCATTTAAAAAAAAAAAATCTATAGTTTCCTTCACTTCCCCTCTAAATGAGGTGAGTTTTTTAACTCTTCCTCAATTGTGAGATTGTGGCTTTTGGGGCATCTAGTAATGTGTTCTTCAATAATTCCCAATTATCATTCAAGCTTTTCTGATTAAATTCTTCCTCCCAGGTGATTTGGCTGATAATTGTTGATAATTGGCCCTTTTAAAGCACTGTGTGTGTGTGTGTGTGTGTGTGTGTGTGTGTGTATATATATATATATATATATATATATATATTGTTCTGTGCTTTATTCTGTTTGCACATTATAAATGTGATCAAGTCATGAGCATTTGTACCGTAGTGGGGAAAAAACCACCCTCCTGAACGACAAAAGTTTTAACACCAAAAAGTGCCAGTGTGGACAGTGCTTCGTGAGCGGGAGCCGTTCTCGCGGCGACGAAGCTACTGTCCCTCATTCAGGGTGGTTTTATTTTGTCACCAGGAGATTTCTCTCCCAGATACAAAGAGCGGTTACACAGCACACCTTACAATGGCGCAGCTGCAGCGGCACAGCCATGCTGTTGTAAGGTGCACAGTGTAAACATAGCCTTAATGTTAACAGTCTCTCCGCACTGGAGATAAATTTAGTCTGACCTTAAGTTAACCTCTGGTGTCCCAAACCGAGGCTCTTGTCAGGGTTGGACAGATCTCCCTGGCCTTGTTTTAGCAAAGGGACAGCAAATGAACCTCACCCTATGTGATTTGGCTGGGTTTTTGTTAATCTACTCTCTGCAGTTCATAGCAAGCTGCAGCAGAGCATATGAATAGGTCTTCCAACAGGGGCCACTTTACAGGGCTCTCTCCCCACTCCCCCTGCTCTCAACCTGGCCTGCCAATGTCATTGTTTCAGGCTGTCTGGGGAAGGTCTGCACATGGAGGGGGAGAGAGAAAAGAAGAGACTTGAATGAGCTAATTATTGAGTGCAGCAAGCCAGAGCCATTGCCATCTTAATGTCAAATTTCCACTCCTTCTGTGTCAGAGGGAGGAGATAGGAAAGAATGGCCATCCCTGGAAAGGAAAAGAACCCCTGTTGTCCTATAAAGAATCCTTCTTTGTGAAGAGAAGAGACAGAGAAAATTCCTCATCCCCTAGGAGAGGAATATGGAGAGTATATGAAGAGTGAGACTGTGAATGATTGGACATGTGAATGAAGCAATGCTTTAGTGTGTGAGGGGAGTTAACTACATTGCTGAGTGAGTAACTGAATGATTGGGGTGGCAGAGGAGGATCACCATTTTATTTTCTTCAGCTAGAGAACCATATGCTGGAAGAGAAACTCATGTTCCCTGCTGCTTTGTGTCATTGTTTGCTTTAATCTGAGGCGGGCAATCTTTTATTGTGGTCCATGGATCACCAGTCATTCACGGAACTCATCCTTGTGATTTAAAGAATGAATTATTTTGGGAACCAAGCAGTGGGGGATTCTGCATGTGATTATTAAAAAAAATTAAAATGCTAGCTACAGGACCATTTAAAATCTGTTCTCTAAAACCTAATAAAACAAATCACTAACTATACAAGGATGAGGGGAATTGGCAGAGAAGAACTGGTGAAAGAAACAAGGGGCTCTAATAGATCCTCACTGTGCCCTGTTCCTACATTTTGTACTTCACATTGCATATAAAATTTGCCATCCACTGTTTTGAGCTTGCTTTGATAAGGATCCACATTGTTTTCATCTCTTAAGATTTGTTGGACCTTTAATGTTGGTTTAACAGACTTTTCATTTGAGATTACCTCATTAATTTTGTTCTGTGCAAGAACAAATAGACTTAGGGTATTTATAAATCTTCAGAGTATAACCATGTCTACTTATTCTACAGGTAGGAATTTTTAAGTAGAAGAATTATCAAAAAAGAGAGATTTTCTAGATATGAATATTGCACAGGTTCATAAGATGGATTTTCATTGGTAGCAACAGATTGAGGTTTAGTTACAGTAATGCTCATATTTATTGCACTCTATTTTACACTATCACTCTGACTTTATAACACACTTAGCAAATTTTAAGTAAGAGCTGTGTGCAACTATTCTAGATACTTCCCCTATAAAATTTATTTTTCCTGTCACACCTCCATCTTCTCTGGAGTTACTACTAATATAACATTCCTTTTCCTCTTTCATTTACACTATGTACGTTTTATCTTCCGATTCTGATACCCATTAAGGATTTAAAAAGTGAACGTTTATACACCATGCAAAAGATCAAAGACTGTTTTCTGCACCAAATCCATATAGGCATTATTGATCATTCTATTTCTCTGTCTGGTTCTCTTTGATTCTGTGGAGAGTGAAATGCTTGTGTGTGTATTTTCATTTTGTACTATGAATTAAATATAAATAAATTACATTTTTCCTAATTACATTTATGATGGAGTGTAATAGGGGCCCGCTCCACCGCACTCTTCTTCATTTCTAGTTCCTTCCACCAATATCACCACAGTCCCTGTGCAACAGTCTATTTACAATATTCAACGAGTTTTTGGCCCTCTCACCCAAGACCTGAGGGGTACAGAGGTCTCCCTATTTTGAGCCCTCTGTGTGACTAGGCCCAGTTAGCCCTACTCCTTCCTCTCTCTCTCTCTCCCCCTGCACTTCCTTCCTGTGCCTCTTTCTATCAGCACTAGGCTGATGGGGGCAATAGAATGTTTACCCCACGCAGCCCACTAGCCTGATTAGATCATTACCCCAATCAGCTTCTCCTGGGCACTAATTAGCCTCCAAGTTATCAGAGTGCAGGCTCACCTACTCACTCCCTGCACTCTTTTTCCTTTTCTTACTGTGGATGGCAGAGCTTAGGCCCTTCAGAGTATTTTCCTTATAGTGACACTAGTAAAACTTGTATTGCTTTGTGTTCTGTTTAAACATTTTAAAGCTATTGTTTTCCATGTTTGCCTAATTAGAATAATTTTCCAAATATTTAAAACCTTTTACCGCTGTTCAGTAATTAAGTGCTAGAGTTCTAATCTGGCCAATTTTGCTCTCAAAAGATACAAAGCAATATGTAATAATGTTCTCCTTATGAGTAAAGATCCTTATTCCTTACATGAAATGGTTCTTTTGTCCAAGTCAATAGAAGAGGACCTTACATTCTCCTGTGAAAACCAATGCACCTTATTCCTTAACTTTATCTAAGGAAGAAGAATATGTAGTATGTCTGAATGGGCTGGTCTACACTGCGGGGAGGGGGGGGGGGGTCGATGTAAGATACGCAACTTCAGCTACGGGAATAGCGTAGCTGAAGTAGATGTATCTGATTTCGACTTACCTCGGGTCCTCACGGCGTGGGATCGACGGCCGCAGCTCCCCCGTCGACTCCGCTACAGCCGCTCGCCCTGGTGGAGTTCCGGAGTCGAAGGGAGCGCGTTCGGGGATCGATATATCGCATCTAGACGAGACGCGATATATCAATCCCCGATAGATCGATTACTACCCGCCGAATCGGCGGGTAGTCTGGACGTACCCAATATCTTGACATCCACTCCCTAGATTCTGGAGTGGCTTTGGACTCCTACTCCAATTTAGACCAAATCTGCATAGGCACATTCAAGAAAGTAAAGGTGAATAAACTAAATGTGTGAAGACAAAGCTTCCCACCTTGACTTCCCACCTTGATTCACCTTAATTTTCCTGATGCCCCCTTGAGACAAGCCCATAGTTCGTGTGTGATTAAGCTTCCAGTCTTTGGCTTCAAATGGGCACTACATGACAGTATGCCACTCAGAGACTGCCCCGCTCCCTACCATCCAGTTCTCTGGCTCACTGTCCCACCAGAAATTAAAGCGATTCATCCAGGGTCCTAGATAGAGCCAGGGTAAATTGTTTATCAAGATTTCAAATTTTAATCACTCTATAAACTGGTTGTAAAAGAGCAACCAAAAAATAATTCATGAAAATAATTTGCAAACATTTTTACTGTTTTTTTTTTTTTAATTGACCAGCTCAAGTCCTAGACCGCATTATATTTAATGACCAGTACATACACAGCAAAACCATATTACAGGGCAATCTTCAACAATTTCTACACACTATTAACTGTAAGATATTTGTTGTCCATCCTGACAAGATAATTCCTCTCCCCATCTAAGTTTAGTATCTTCCACTTTTCTAGGCTCTTTTCATTGTAAATTAGCCATCCCAGCTCTCAGCGCCCTGCCCCCTCCCCGCATGGCCCCAGCCAGGGAGTGAGGGGCTGAGAGCTCGGCCCCTCTCCCCATGGCCACGGTTGGAGTCACAGGGGGCAGGGTGACTGAGAGTTCAGCCCTGGCTGGAGTCGAGCGCTCAGCCTTGACCAGGACCGCGGTGGAGCTCTCGGCCCTGGCTAGAGCTCTGAGCCCAGAGCCCCTCCTCTGTTCCACCCATGGCCACATCCCATCATAGCCCTTCACCCACACCCCCACCCCTTTCTGCCCCAACTCCGCCTTTCCCCCTGAGGCCCTGCCCCCTGCTTGCTCCTTCCTGCACTCCCTCACTGTGGCCCCAAGAACGGCAAAACTCTGTCCCCACGCTGCAGCCCCAGGGCTGCGGCATGGAGCAAGAGCTCCTCTGGCCCTGTGGCTGTGACGGGGAGATTTTTTCAGATGCCCCAAATCTGCCCCCCTGTCCCTGCCAGCAGCATGAGGTTTGGGGAGACTTAGCCTCCCCCAGCCTCCATTACGCACTGCCCATGCGCACACACAATAAAGGCATCTTTCTATACACACACACTCTCACTATTAACTCACCACTCTGGGATGCTCTGTATGTGTGTGTGTGTGTGTGTGTGTGTAATAAAGATGCCTCTATTGTTCTGAGCTACATTTAATCCTCCCATGCCATAGAACAAGTGTAGTGTGCAAGTTGATTTCATTCTTATTGCTAAGTATTGCAGCCTGTTATGCAGTAACTACATGGTAATTTCATTAAAGATAATTACACAGTATTTTGCATTAATGCTACCTCATTACAGCTTGAAAAATGTGCAGTTAACTAGATTCATAATTGTAGCAGTTGACCATCATCAGTATTGTCTTTTCAATTTTTTTTTTTTTTTTTTTTTTTTTTTTTTTATGGACAAAGATATTTCTAATCTTGGAGTGGAAAGAAAGAATGGGTCCTGAGTTTGAGAGTAGAGGACCAAACAATTAGAGCAATATCATAAATATTAAAATGAATACAAGGCCAACGAGCGTAGACCCTGTTCTTCCACCATAAAACTAACCAACTATGGTGTTTGATCATGTTAAAAATTTCTGTTTTATTTCAGATGTCCTAATCTGGTACGTTATCAGTTAAGAGGATAAGGAAACCCTATTTATAGGGAACATCAATAGTTTTCTTTTCAAACTGCAACTAGGATGAAAAATAGCAAGATGATCAACCAAATGTGAAAAACGTCTTTCAAATCTATTCTTAAAATCAAATGAATCGATTTTTCACTTGCTGCAGGAAGTGGGGGAGGGGCAGCATAGGGGTAATAGCCTACAAAATTGGGTGTACGCTCTTCAGCAAAATAGCTCAGGAGAGATACTTAATATTGCAGAGGTGAATCTGGGCTAGATAGACCTGGAGAAACACACAAAATATGACAGACACTTATTTTGACTGTTCTTTGAGAGTGTTTTAATATTTGAATAGAAAAAAGTTTTAATTCCTCATTTTAGAAAATAAAATCTTTCCTCTTTCAAAGGAAGAGAGATTCATTTTTTTTTCTTTTTGTTACCTCTGCGTCATTTATAGACATCTTGACATGCCTTTGTACCTTATTCCATTATATTATGTAAACATTCTTTTGGAATCCTTGTAATATTTTAGATAAATCTTTCTGTAGCAGAATAAGTTAGTTAAAAGATGAATCTTTTTATCCACAGAGTTTGGATTTATCAAGTTGAGCTGGGATTTTACTGTCAAGCAGTCAGTGTTTAAAGTAATGATGGAATCTATGAGGGTGTTACCAGTAATATTAGTTGTAGTCTATTTATGCAATATAGGTATTTATAAGGTGTGTGTATATAAGTGTAGAAGTGGTATCTAAGTCATTGATGTGAAAAATACATACCAGTTAAAAATATTTTCCCCAGTGCTTTACATTAACAGTAGAAGTTCACTTTTCTTAGTTTAAGAAAACAGAGTTGTGTTAAAAAGAAAAGCTGTAGGACTGAAAGAATTGGGAAATTGACAATGGGTGATAGAGCCTTTTACTGCGAGGTCACTGATTTGAATTCAGACCAGGTCAGCAGTGATTGAAAGTTTTTACCATCTGATTGCCATTTAGAGGCCTGTGTAAAATGATTTTGATGGTCTCACTCCAATTTACAGGTGTCCACATCACAAACAAGCATCATAATTGACAGCTCTTGGCTGCTTTGTTTGCACTCTGAGCAAATTCCAAGGAGTGACCTCTGACCCCTGGAGATTGTCTCCCCCAGGCCAGAGTTGCAGCAAGGCAGGATGCCTGTTCTGTTGCTGTCTGGGTTTGTGTTTGTTCTGTACGTAAATAAAGAAGGCTTGAATCCCCAGAGATTTTATAAGGGCTACAAGTCATCCAGATGTGTAACAAATAAGGTGTTTCCCTAAATATATTGTATTTACTTAATATGGTTTTGTTTTGATACTTAAAATCTAGAAACCTCATGCACATGTATATTTTTTTATGTTCTCTTGCTGGAGTGGAAGAGAATAATTTACAAACTTGTGTTTCAGCATAACTTGGTGTTATTAAAATTTAGCTATATTTTTATACAGGATTCAGATGTCAGTTGCCAGGATAAAAGGAAGATCTAGAGATTTATTTAGGCCAAATTCATGGGAACTGTATCTGCTTATACCAGGATATAATTTGGTATGCTATCACCTACTTAGAATTTTGGCAAAAAGAAAATCCTTAAAGGCGAGACCTTTCGAATTATTTTAAACATCTAGGGAATAACAGTATATGTAATCAAAACAAATTTGTTACTAATTTTTATTGCATTTCTTTTCTAGAGTTTTGTAATACAGATTCTTCTAAAAATACATTTATATGTTTATCTGCAAAGGTAGAGTTCATTTTCAATAAATAATTATAGAGGTTTGAGCTATTATAAGCTCTGAATATCAATGCTCCCCCTCTGTGACAGTTCTACCACTAGAGAAGCCCAGCTTGCAAGGTCTAATTACAGTAGAATTTTGATTCCCTCAGCTAAGTTATTGGCAGGAATTCGAGGCATGGTAGAATTATATTGGTGACACAGTTGTAACAAAAAAATACAGAATCCGTTTTCAAGCTTGCTCAGGGTGAAATCGAGTGTTGGATGCTGTCAAATGGTCTTACAAGTAGTTCAGAAGTGCCCTGAATGATTATAACATTCTAATTCTAATTATTTGCAATAAGAATGTAAATAAGGTGGCACCAAGCCTTATTTGCAGTGACTAATGAAAGCCGTTGTACTGTAATCAGAGTGATGCAGAGCAACAGGGCAATTCATTAGGAAAAACATGGTTGACAAACAGCTAATAGATGCCAGTTTGGACCTTTCCTTTTTTGACTTCAAAATATATACTCTTTTTTGTTGTTAATGATGATAAATAAGTCACATTATGAAGAAAAGTAGCGAATGATAAGACATTTTTACCTGCTGAATCCTGCCAAACTATACAAAATACCTATAGGGTATGTGGCATGCTTGGTTTCGCTATGGTTGGATAAATATGCTTGCAATGTATGCTGATTAAATATATTGTCATTGTGAATTGTGTCTATGAAACCTCAGTTCAGCACAGAAAATAAGTACATGCTTAAGTCCCACTGACTTCAACCAAATGTTTAAGTGCAATGCTTAACTGGGCTGGACTTAAAGCATATGTTTAACTGTAAGCACGTGCTTAAGTGCTGTGCTGAATCAGGGTCTAAATGAATAAACTAATGCACTTTCTCAGAACTTAAATTACATGCATCTAAACTGCAATTTGCATTATATCACCAATTTGTGTTAAAAATCAGTGTTGAGTGCTGAATGATAAATTTTTTCATATTTTCACTTTTCGCATCTTTCAAATACTACTTAAAAAAATAATTGTGAAAGCTAAGTTTAATTCCTCTGTTTCCCTCATGTAGCAATAGAATTTGTGAAAAGGGAACATTTGTCACCGTAGCTAAAGCGTAAATTTCCTGCTTCTGGGGAAAGGCTTATTGGACATTTTATTTCATCAGTTTTCAGAAGCAGTGAAACAAACTTAAAGACAACACTTTTGGGTTGAATGGTACAAAATGCACTTTTATTAGAAGTCCAGAAACTAAAATTACATCTTTCTGCCTTTCAAAGAATGTTTATACTGAGCAGTGTCAGTAGTAACAAAAACAACCCAATAATGAATATTATTTATCAAAATAACCTTTTTACAAACACTTAATAAATGCAGATAATGAAATACATTGTAAATTGTCGTCAGTTTTGAAAGTTAAGAAATAATTGTTTAGTGAAAAGGACTTATCCATTCACTGGGATGTTAATTACTGCTTATAAATATTTGTTTCCTTTGGGTTTCCACATTATAGCTAGCAGCTCAGCAAATTTAGTTTAACACTAAAGTCAAACAAATAGATGTAACTATTCAAGATAAACTATACTAATGAGATTTTTAAAGAAACCAGTTATGGTAGTTAACAATTCCAGGTTTTTAGTATAAAGGATGTGACATTTGGGTCATTTGAAACTGAATGGAATACAGTGTTTTTAACAAGTAAGGCTACAGAACAAGTGGTACTTGTAGAACTTTCCATTCCGGGTGTATTGCAGCAAGATTTAGAGTAGATTTCAGTCTGATTGTATGAGATATAATCAGTTTGCTAGCATCTGAGAAGAATAAGAATGCAAGAAATATGCAACATAATTATGCAATGAAAGAAGGGAGAGCTAAACTAAAATTGTGAATGGCAGGGGGCCGGTGAAGATGGAGACAAGTAGCAGAAGTTTGGCCAAGTGATTGCAACTTTTCATAACCATTCAAAGTCAAACAAGATAAAACCTAAAGGCAACTTGTCCTAACAGCAGCGAAAGGAAGCAACAGCTGTCTTGAGCTGTCAAAAAGCCTTCCCTTCCCTCTTTTGCCTCTTCTCTTCCCTCCCCCAACCCCATTTGATTCTCAAATATTAAGCAAACTAATAATCCCAAATATTCAAACCAAAAGCCCTAATGGGCCTACATCAGTCCAAGGCCTGCAGACCCACCTGCATGAGCAAACCTCCTAGTCTAACCATGAAAGCTCCAGCCTCTTGGTGAATCCAACTCCTTTTCCACGCTCTAGCTGTGATCAGGCCCTAGACAGAATAATCCTTCTATAATATTTTTATAGAACTAAAGTTTGTGCATAGATCAAATCTGGTCTCTGAATCCTATAAAATGTTTTTTAAAAGCCTCCCCTCAGAGGGATTTAGGCAAAACCCTCTAATTTTAATTCGAGTGCTTGTCTCTGTGTTCCACATCTGGTGTGGATGCATTCTGTGCATCAGAAATCAGAACGCTTTAGCCAGCAGTGTCTACTGGTCGAACCTGCTTCATGCCTAGTCTCATGCCCCTTCTCCCTGGAGGGTATAAAAGGGGGGCAGAGCAAACAACTAACCCTCAGTTCCTTTCACCGCTCTTGACTGTGAGACAGAGACAGCTAGCAGTGTCCCATCTCAGACGCTCACACACTAGTTTATCTGTAAGTAGGTTAGTTAGTGGTGGTTTAGTTTATTTGGTAGTTTAGTTTAGTTTAGTTTAATAGTGTTTTTGTTTTAGTTTAATAATTTTTTTGTTTTTCCATTATAGGAAAAATTCCTCTGTCTGCTCAAAACTCCCCCGGTTTAAAATTTTGTTTGTCATGTGAACTGCTATCCCCCTTAATGACCCTCACTCTAACTGTCTTTACTGCCTGGGTGAGGGACCTTCCTAAGGTGCTGTCTGATTTTCATTTAAATCCATCTATGCATTTTATCAGTGTTCTTTCTGAAATCGCACACAACCAAGGGTGAGGCTGTACTGCACTCATTAGATGATCAATGGATCTTGTCCTTTTATTTGAATAGGACAAAGCCATTTAGATCATCCCCTAGACTGTTTGTTTCTATTGTTGAAAGATGGAAGGGTCAATCAATTTCAACCCAGAGAATTTCTAGATGGCTTTCAGGTTGTATGAAGTTATGTTATGAGATGGTCAATTTACAGCTCCCTCCCTGGGAACATTAGGATACAGTCAATCAGGGTGCAGGCAGCATCCATAGCATCATTTAGAGATGTTGCTGTAATTGATATTTGTAGGACTGCTACCTGGAGTAACGTACATACCTTCATGAAACATTACTCTGTTGTGGAAGCGTCATATGCAGATACTCAATTTGGCAGGGCTGTATTGAAATCCCTAGTTCATTAGTCTCACAGTAACCTTTGCCGCTATGGTGTACTGCTTTGGAGTCACCAGACATGGAATACACATAGAAGAAGAAAGGGAAATTGCTTAACTATAGTTACTTACCTGTTTAATAGCTGGAGTTCTTCACAATATGTTGTCTATGTCCACATCCTACCATCCTTTCCCCCACTACTGCCAAGTCTCATAATTTGGACTGGGTACTGGTGAAGGAACTGAGGATTATTTGGTGACGTTGACCCTTTTATATCTTCAAGGGTGGAAGGGCTTGAGGCTATGCAGGGAATGGGTTTAACCAACTGACACTGCTGGCTAAAAGCATTCCAATCTCCAGTTCATGGAGCACACGTGCACCAGACATAGAACATGGCTAGACAACACAGAACTTCAGTTACTGAAAAGGTAAGTAACTTCCCTATTTCTCATCTACTATATGGGATTTCCTCTGAGGAAATTTCAGTGCAGCTACTCTTTCCTTTAACCTAGCAATATGATATAAACACACCTTCTGCAGATACTTCCTCAAGTGTCTCCTTGGTTTAGATTGTTTTCAAAAACACTTGAAAAAGATGTACAGTTTTAGAATTGTTGTAGATCACAGTGATCACAATTATTCTTCACCACTTCCTGGCACACTTCTTATTCATTTATTAACAGTATTGTCTATTCACCAGTACTTCCACAAGGAATGATATTGTATTACACTATCTTTCTCTCTCTAATCCTTTAGGTCTGCCTTTCATGTAGGTATAGATACTGCATATATATGCACTTATTTAGGAAAGATATTTTTACAGGATATTCCAATTAAGCTCAACAGTTGTTTACAATGATGTCCTGCCCAGACACATTACATTAAACTAGCCCATCTACTACAGAAGAACAATATAAGGTATCTGTTTTCTGATTAGCAATTTGTTATTTTGATGTATAATAGTCTTATCTTGTATTTACATAAATAATGTTTGGCCCTGCACTAGTATAATATGGTGTCTCCTAAGGGATGAAAAAGCACGTTCAGGAAAAATAAGTCAAAAAGGAAATTGCTCTTTTCTCCCAGGAGACTCACCATATGGACCCCTACTCTGGGGAGAACTGCACCTCCAACTTGCAAATCTACAGATTTCTAGCAAGCAGTGTCTGTTTGGGCCTAGTATGCACCCACCACATGTTGGGATCAGTGGATATAAAAGAGGTATAGCCCCAAATTCTCATCAATTATTTATGACTGTCAAAGGTGCATCACTCTCACACCAGAACTGAGTGTCACCAGCACTTCCTTCATCAGTGTTGTCCCTTTTCTTGCCCATCCATTCTTATTTGTAAATAGTGGTTAATAGTTTAATTAGGTTAGGAGAAAAGAACAACTAATCTTCTCCAAATTAATCTGAGGCCTGTTCCTTGGCTGCTTTCCTGCTCAAAGAGAGGAAGACTTTCCAGGAGTTGTTGATCTATCAGTTGATCTGTGTTCGTTCAGGTGTCCACAATTCAAGAAGGATGTTCATAAATTGCAAAGGAGTTGGAGAAGAGCCACAAGAATTAAAGCCTTATACTGACAGACTCAGGGAGCTGAATCTATTTAGCTTAATAAAGAGAAGGTTGAGAGGTGACTTGGCTATAGTCTATAAGTACCAACATGGTGAACAATATTTAATAATGGACTCTTCAATCTAGAAGAGAAAGATATAATATGATCCAATGGCTGGAAGTTGATGCTAGACAAATTCAGACGGGAAATAGTGTACATTTTTTATGGTACAAGTAATTAACTATGGGAACAATTTACCAAGAATGGTGGTGGATTCTTCATCACTTACAATCTGTAAATCAAGATTGCATGTCTTTTTCTAAAAGATATGCTCTAGGAATTATTTTTGGAAAGTTCTGTGGTCTGTGTTATACAAGAAATCAGACTAGATCAGCAACCTTTGGCACACGGCCCGTCAGGGAAATCTGCTGGCGGGACGGGACGGGTTTTTTACCTGCAGCGTCCGCAGGTTTGGCCAATTGCAGCTCCCACTGACCGCGGCTCGCCGTTCCAGGCCAATGGGGGCTATGGGAAGCAGTACGGGCTGCGGAATGTGCTGGCCGCCGCTTCCCGCAGCCCCTATTGGCCTGGAACGGCGAACCGCGGCCAGTGAGAGCCGCAATCTGCCAAACCTGCGGAGGCTGCAAGTAAACAAACCGTTCTGGCCCGCCAGCGGTTTTCTCTGATGGGCCATGTGCCAAAGGTTGCCGATCCCAGGCCTAGATGATCAGAATGGTCCCTTGTGGCCTTAGAATCGATGAACTATGGGCCAGAATGATTCTTGCCTCTGTACCCTAGGAGGACACACGAGATAAGGAAACAATTAGTTCAGCTACAAAACAGCCCAAAATAAGAAATGAAAAAGCAATTCTGCACAAAAATAGAAGTAATAATTTACGGAATAAATGAATGAAAACAATAAATCATGCTCCTTACCTCGTCCAGTACTAAGATCTAAAGATGGTATTTGAGCTACTATGCCCAGAGTCAAGCACGCAGCAGCACTCCAAAAGACTGATGACCTGCCTGTACAACATCTGCTGGGGTTGAGGGTGTGACTCCTGTCTACCCAGCTCATGATCAGCCCCTCAAGTGGGACAAAGCCATTTGAAAGAAGTGGTGGTACAAACCAAAAATAGTGCACAGGTTCAAATATACATTATACATCATAGACAGTGAGCACATACCCCGGGGAGCTGTGCCAAGCATTGTAATAGATCTAACAATACATAGGCCCTTCAGTATGTTCAGGGAGTGCTATGTTAGAGATGGTGCACTAGACACTCCTTTAATAACGTGCCTAATATCTGTACACTGTTGAATCTTGTATTAAAGGTCAATTAGTGGTACAATTGTCTCATGCAGGCACGTTCAAAGGTTCTAGAGGCTGGATCTTCTGAAGAAAGAAAAAAGTATAGTTACTTAACTTACAGTAGCTGTGGTTCTTAAGGATGTTGTCAATGTGGATCCCATGACCTGCCCTCCATCCCCACTCTTCAGAGTCCTCTGCTACCATGAGTTTCAAATGGCAAAGGAACTGAGGGAGGGATGCAGGTATTCTGTCCTTTATGCCCTTGTGCAAGAACATGAGGAGGCACAGGGCACGCTGGAAGCCATGGCAGTTCAATTCAGAAGACTCTGAGCTTGCATGCATGAGGCTCATGTGGGATCATGTAAGGTAAGCAACCATATTTTAAGTACAATAAAATGGAATATGTAAACATTCCATTAACTGTCATGCACTCAACAGTGAAATGAATTATGTGGTAGTAAAACAAGTTCTAGTTTAACAAAGCATTTAATAGATTCAAGGATTAGAAGGCCAGAAGGGACCCCTCTGATCATCTAGTCTAACCTCCTGCATAATTTTGAAATACTTCCTGTCCGAATTAGTGCATATCTTTTAGCAAAAAATCCAATATTTATTTAAAAATTGCCAGTGATGGAGAGTTCACCATGACCCTAGGCAACTTGCTCTAATGGTTAATTGCTCTCTCGGTTAAAAATGTGTGCCTTATTTCCAGTCTGAATTTGTGTAGCTTCAACTTGCAGCCACTGGAGCTTGTTACATCTTTATCTTCTAGAGTGAAAAACCCTTTATTCAAATTTTGTTCCCCATGTAGGTACTTATAGACTGTGATCAAGTCACCCCTTCCCTGCTCTTTGTAAGTCTCAATAGATTGAGCGCCCTCAGGCTATCACTATAAGGCATTTTTGCCCAATCCTTTAATAATTTTTGTGGCACTTCTCTGAACCTCTCAAATTTATTGACATCCTTCTTGAACTGCAGTCACGAGAGCAGCACACAGTTTTCCAATAGTGTGTGTAGCCTAGAGAGATGATGCTTGCTCATGTTATATAGAAATGTGTTGAAATGTAAATATGCCCAAAAATCTATTTCCTAAAAATAGGTTTGACAATAGTCACGTGAGGCCTGATAATATTTTATTATGTTTTAGGGTTCACCCAGGCCACTAAAGGGTTCGATCACCATCTGTCTTGTATACTTAGGTGATTTATGGTTGTGCAGCTTTGGTCCAGTGCTCTGACCCCAACAGCCTGCCAGCAGCCCACAAGCCTCACCCTGGTTTTGTCCAACCTAGTTATTCTTTGCAGGCTGACCTTAGTATATTTCCAGCCCCAATTTTCTCCCAAAATCATCTTACTGCAGAGACCGGTCCCTCTCTTTGGACCCTCACAGAGAAAGTGTTAGGTTCACTGCCTTTACAGAGACAATAAAACACTCCAACCTGTCAGCTTTCTAGAAGCACACACTTGACTGAACTTGCACAGCACTCATGATTTATAATGAAAGGAAACAAGTTTATTAACAAATGAACAGGGATTAAGTGATACCAAGTCAAAGGGTTAGATGTAGAAATGGTTAGAAGCAAATAAAAGTGAAAACACACATCTAAAAGACTAAAATTTAATCTAGTGTGATACATCCTTTGTTCAAAATAGTTTCTCACCCACAGTCTCTTTTCCAGCTTTTACTGGCCAGGACCCATCATGGAGATCAAATTGCTTGGTTCTTTTGTCTCCTGAGGTGAAGGATAAAGATGGAGTCTCACTTTGTTCTTTATATCCCCAAAGGAATGTCTTTGTCTTACAAGTCAGGAAGGCCTCCTGTGTGTCTCTGGGGTGGAGGAGCCATATTAATTCTCTCTCTCTCAAGTTCAGGATCAAGTAATATCCTTGTGACTCCCTGAGGGGTCACGACCCCTGAGTTTGAGAACCCCTGTATACAATCAGGTGATTCAATTACTTATCATTTGAGGTTCAGACCCCCTGTTTTTATAGTTGAGGCTATGTCCCCCACTCATTAGGGTGAAGGCTTTGTTTGCATTTTATGTACTTTTCATTGTCTCTGCCTGACTACCAGGTTGGTCAAACAAACAAATATATATTCCTTTGTCTAAGGCAGACTATGCTTATGCATTGTTTGCCAAACAAATTTTAAGAACATAATTCTAGCACATATCCATATCTCTTTTTACACATCCCATACATACATCTCAAAAGAATACTAATAAATCACTGATCGTTAGTTTTCCAATGATATATTACATACCACCTTTTGAGCATATACCATGACAACTGTGTATTAGGTGTGGTGAGTATGTCAGATCTGCCAAGAGTTGCTGTCACAAAGTAGTGAACACATCGGCCATAGTATCAAACCTGGCTTTCCCTAATTTTGAAAATGCACCTGATGTAGGGGGCGTTCCAAAGAGCTAGGCTTTTCTCGGTGGTGGCAGATGACAGAACACGGAGCAATGGTCTCAAGTTGCCCTGGGGGAGGTCTAGGTTGGATATTAGGAAACACTATTTCACTAGGAGGATGGTGAAGCACTGGAATGGGTTACCTAGGGAGGTGGTGGAATCTCCATTCTTAGAGGTTTTTAAGGCCCAGCTTGACAAAGCCCTGGCTGGGATGATTTATTTGGGTTTGGTTCTGCTTTGAGCAGGGGGTTGGACTGGATGACCTCCTGAGGTCTAAGAACATAAGAACAGCCATACTGTATCAGACCAAAGGTCCATCTAGCCCAGCATCCTGTCTTCCGCCAGTGGCCAATGCCAAGTGCCCCAGAGGGAATGAACAGAACAGGTAATCATCAAGTGATCCATTCCTTGTCGCCCATTCCCAGCTTCTGGCAAACAGAGGCTAGGGACACCATCCCTGCCCATCCTGACTAACAGCCATTGATGGACCTATCCTCCATGAACTTATCTAGTTCTTTTTTTAACCCTGTTATAGTCTTGGCCTTCACACAGTCTCTTCCAACCCTAATCTTCTATGACTCTATGTAGGTGGCCCTGCAGTAAGTGCAGATAAGTGTCCATTTTTACTCCCTCAATTTGAGTTGCACTTGCTTGCCACATTTAAACATTCAGATTTTACTCCTTATATTTAAACTACTAATTGGGAACACACAAATCAGAGATTACATGGTGCTAAATACAGAGGTAATATGGCCTCCATACTCGTATTCAATATTCCCTTGTTTATACATTCAAAGATCACATTAACCTTTTTGGTCTTTCTGCACTGGAAGCTCATGTTCAGTTGATTATCCACTATGGCCCCCCCATATCTTTTTCAGAGTCACTGTTAACCTGGACAGAATACCGCATCCTGTAAGAATGGCCTAGATGTATACGTTTACATTTGGTCATACTAAAATGCATGTTGTTTTCTTGCTCCCATTTTACCAAGCAATCCAGATTGTTCTGTATCAGTGACCTGTCCTCCTCATTATTTACCACTCCCCCAATCTTTGTGTCATCTGCAGACTTTGTCAGTGAGGATTTTATGTTTTCTTCCAGGTCACTGATAAAAAATATTAAATACCATTGGGCCAAAAGCTTTAATTTTAATTAAATTAATCTTTAATGTTCTCTGTTTCCACAGCTGAATAAGATTATTATGATTTCTGCCTCAGCTTGGTCTGAGAGTTACATTTTAAGGATAAAATCTCTGGGCAACACCAGTTCTATAACTCAAACAAACAAAAACCAACCTGATTTAAACCTAATGAATAACTACAACTAATTGTATAGCTTTAGCCTGCATGCTCCTCAAGTAGAAAGGGCATTTGATTTGGAGTGGAAATTCCATAAAGTATAATATGAGTAAGAGGCTCAAGTAGTTTTGTGCGCTTTAAACTGTAAGCTAAAGTCATACCTCTCAAAGGGACTGTTTTGTATTCCTTCACTGATACATCTTGAACTCCTGTTGACAGCCCAAAGTGAATTTGCAACATTTTTCTTATATGTAGCTTTGCCATATGCCATTTACTCCCCAAATAAACTGTAGTTTTTAAAATCAGGTAGGAAGAATGTAGAACTCAACCTTAGATTTGTTTTGTTTTTGTGTTTGCTTGTTCATCACCTAGTGAGGATAGAGTGAAGTTTTTAGTAAATGAAAGTGAAAATATATTACAACTCAGCCCCAATCTTCCTTTTAGTTCACTCAGTTCAGCGACCCCCAACAACTGATACAGCTCTAGCCATGTCTTCTTTTAGATTTCCGTCTTTCAAGTGGTTTGCTTTACAGTTTTTGTTTTAAGCATTTTCCTGCATCCCATACCATAGTCACTTAGTTTTAGAGCTACACATTATTGCTATCTTACTCAAATTGTATTTGTTAGTACAATCTAGTACTAACAATATTTATTGTACCCAAAACTAGTATGTTTGAATATGCAAAACGTAGCAATTCAAAGTTGATTCCTACAGCAACTGCAATTTGTACCTTTAAACATTCGAATAAATTATAGAGAGTCTGAGCCACTAAGCTTGGGGAAGTTTCATAATCTAATATGGATTGAATTATAATCAGCTAGCCCTCCTCCAAGGCCAAAATCATATTTTCACTGGATTATTTATTCCACTACGCCGGCTGGATCAGCTGTGATGGAGACATAGAGCCGAGTTCCATCATCAGCATAAGCTGTGCCCAAAAATGAATCAGAAGTGAGTGCAAACTGAAAAGTAGAGTTGTTATATGAATTCGACATGAAACATTGACATTAGACACTGTTAAGTAATGAGACAGCTATGTATAAGTTTCCAAGTTCCATAGCTCCTTATAAAGCACATTGCAATAAACAAAGCTGGAGGTGACAAAGGCCTGGATAACTGGTGAAGAGAGGAGATGACAACTTCCTCATTAAGCAAAAATTAAAACCAAGCAATTTCTGTAACTCTAGCAAATATATTAAAAGAGGAAAATACATGTGCCTTATTTTGCATTTACACAAGGGTACTTAAGATAATGTTTGTCACTTAATTATTTGCCAGTAGTATGTTCCCTTTCCTTGTGTTGTTTAATCATGTAATGAATGACTGAGTTTCAGAATCCATATGTGCTTGGAGGAAAGTTAACATTGCCACTGGAACTTTAATTCTGAATGTCTTGTGTTTTGTGGGTTTAAAATATAAAGCATAACAGTATATTAATTTTTTCTTTAATTTCCTTAATTTAAAAAAAATATTTAGAAACTAAAAATTATTCCTAGTACCTAGAAGAGGCCTCAGATCTATTACTGAAAATCAAACATGCTTCACATGAAGCAATACTATTCCCTAGCCACAAGATGGTCAGCTGGTTTTAGCTATCAGACGACTCAAATGATTTGAAACTGAAGTTAGTTCAGTTTCAAACAATTTAGATGCTTGTTACTGTTCTTAAAAATTAGGGAAAAAGTAGAGGTGGCATGAACAAAAGCCCCTGATCCAACCATGCATGAAATACAGTAAGACATATATACAGCCTCTTCAATAGAGGAGTTTTGTCTGCCATTGTTTGGGTATGGTAGGCAATTTAGGGGTTGATTTTGGTCAACAAACAGCACCTAGAGCAAAGAAATGTAGTTCACTAAAGCTGTCTGATTTTGTAGATACACAGTAATATGAGGTTCCCAGATACAAGGCAGTAAATGCAGCATACTACCTAAGAAATGTTTTTAAGTTGACAAAGAAAAAAAGTGTACAAGTAATAAACATTTTTAGATATAACATGCAGAAATTGATATACCGTATACATGCAAAAACATTACAAATAGCATGAATCATCCTATGCAACATAATCATTATTACACAATACAGCACCAGGGCCTGATTCTTCATTCTTTACATTCACAATAAATCCCTTTGTATGAACATTTGCAAAATGCATCCCTTATTTTGTCTAGCCATAAACTGTGCCCCACATTTTACATAATTAAATAATGCCAGACAGTAGTCAAGATAAGGCGTTTTTTATACCTATATCTTACTTTTACCTGTTCTAGGCTCCAAGCTGTCCCCTTCATTCCTAGATTCTTGGCCACCTACATGGCAGAGAAATCTAAACATAAGCAGAGGAGAAGATCGATATTATAGGCGGGGCTGGTAGCATTGCTTATTTTTAAGGTTGCCCAATATTTCCCATTATAACAGTTTTTCTCAAACTGGGGTCACCGCTTGTGTAGGGAAAGCCCCTGGTGGGCCGGGCCGGTTTGTTTACCTGCCCCGTCCGCAGGTCCGGCCTATCGCAGCTCCCACTGGCCGCGGTTCGCCGCTCCAGGCCAATGGGAGCTGTTGGAAGCAGGGCAGGCTGAGGGACTTACTGGCTGCCACTTCCAGCAGCCCCCATTGGCCTGCAGCGGCGAACCGCGGCCAGTGGGAGCCGCGATCGGCCGGACCTGCGGACGGGGCAGGTAAACAAACCGGCCCGGCCCGCCAGGGGCTTTCCCTACACAAGCGGCGACCCCAGTTTGGGAAACACTGCATTATAAGATGCTGTTTTCAGTTGCCTATAACTTTGACAAACTTTAATCATTCAGGCTGAAATTTTACATGCTGGATATCTATCTCAGGCTGACACTTTTAAAAAAAAGCCATCTAAAACAGTTCAGCTGCTAAAGAGAACAAGGCTGTGGGAAATTACATTATTTTGCCCATGTTAAACCATTCTGATAACTTGGTCCTTGAAAAGCTCTAGTGTCACCATTCTTTGGACTGGGGACTTGAAATTTGGCAGGAGGGTGGCCTTTGTATCAGGGATGAGCCTTTTGTCATCTCTGAGCAAATCTACCCAAATTGGGCTAAGTTATGAGCCTTTGAAAGATCACAGTTCTCACTTGCTCAGTAGATGCCTTAGATGCCTTAGATTTTAGCTTTAAAATAAAATTTGCGTTTAGATTTAAAATCTCTGAAGATTCCATCTGCACTGAGCATAGAATCATAGAATATCAGAGTTGGAAGGGACCTCAGGAGGTCATCTAGTCAAACCCCCTGCTCAAAAGCAGGACCAATCCCCAACTAAATCATCCAATGACCTTAAAAACCTCTAAGGAAGGAGATTCCACCACCTCCCTAGGTAACCCATTCCAGTGATTCCCCACCCTTCTAGTGAAAAAGTTTTTCCTAATATCCAACCTAAACCTCCCCCACTGCAACTTGAGACCATTGCTCCTTGTTCAGTCATGCTGAAGCCTGGGACTAAACTGGACTTTCTCTGTAACTGCAGCTTTGTACTGCAGGGGGCCATACAGGGTCCAGGTCCAGGTGCCTAAACTGAGACCAGGAGACTGTCTGTCTTGTGCTCTCAATTTCCAGCTAGGCTCAGGCTGTGTGGAGAAGGGAGCTGCCTGATTTGAGGGGGGTCAAAAAGTGAGGGTAGGGTGGGGTGGGGAAGTACTGGGACAAGGAGGCTGGAGTGGGGGTGGTGGAAACTGGGACTCTGGAGGCTGGTGGGGGAAGAGGGAAACTGGGCCTGGGAGTTTGGGCTAGGGAGGAAAGACTGGGACTGGCTGGATAAGGAAACTCAGATTGGAAGCCTGGGGAGGAGCCTGGGATCCAGGGAAACAGTGATTGGGGAATAGTAGTCCATAGTTGGTGGGAGGGGGCGCAAGGAGAATGGGACTGAGAACCAATGAGGAAGCAGGCTGGGAGCTGGTGAGGGAAATGAAGGTGCTGGGAGCCAGTTAACTAGCAAGGGATGGGGGAACACTGAGATCAGATGAGCTGAGTAGGAGGAAACTGGGACTGGTTGGACAAGGAGACTGAGTCTCAGAACCAATGGGGCAGGAACAGGGACTAGAGTAGAGCTGATCATGATATTTTCAACAGAACAGATTTTTTAGGGAGAAGTCAATTCTTGGAAACCTTTTGCCAGAGCATATAGTTTCAGTGAAACTTTCAGTCCAGGATGGAATTTCTGCTGTGTAGGAGAGAAAGGGCGAGCCCCACCTAAGAATAGCCAAGTATTTAGGATACTCACCTGAGATGAGAGAGACCTGGGTTCAAGTCCCTGATTTAAATCAGACAGAGCAGGGGCTTGAACCTGGTCTCCCACATCTCAGCAGTCAATGCCTTAACCACCATGCTAATGGCGGTTCTGGGGAGAAGGGTGTGTTTTTTTAATTTTTTAATTTTTTTTTAAACAAAAAACAAAGTCCCACCCTCATGCAGAACAGGGAATTTTTGAAATCCCAGAATTTTTCACAAATAACCATTTCCCACCTAAAGCTGTGTGGGAGGGAAGACATAGGAGCAGGAGTGTGCGGGGAGAGACTGGGACAAGGAGCTGGGGGAGGGAATCAGGGGAGAGACTGAGACTGGATGAGGAACCTGGAGAGGGAGACTAGGACTGGAAGCTAGTGGGGAGATAGAGGGTGAGACAGAATGGATGAGATGAGAACAAGGGGGAACTGGGATTGGCTGGACAAAGAGACTGAGAACAAGGTGTTGAGGAGGGAACTAGAACTGGTTGGCAAGTAAATTGGGACTGGGTGTGGGCACAGGGAAGATTAGGACTTGGTCAGCAAGCCCAGAGGGGAGACTAGGACTAGCTAGGTAAGGAGACTGGGACTCACCAGGCATGAGAGTGCTTTGGAGTGGAGACAGGCCCTTAGGACAAGGTGCCGGGGGTTGGTAGGAAGAGGGAGAACTGTAATGAGTCAGGGTTGTGTAATGAAGGAGGCTGTTGACCGTAGGACCCCTGCTTCATTTGTTGCAGAAGTTGGAAGGTGTGTAGTGAATCCTGCAGGAGACTGCAGGAATAGAAAGGAAGGTCTTGCGCTTAATGCAGTTGAGTGCTGTCCTGAAGAACTGGATTCTATCTCTGCCTCTGTCACAGAATTCAGATATGATTCTGGGCAAGTCACTTAAACCAAACTTTCCACTTGTTATCACTAATTATGTATTTCTCATTTTCTGCATGCCCAGCTTGATACCCTGAGGTCTGATTCGCAGAATTGCTGAACACTTAAAACTGCAACTGAAGTCACTAAAGCTGTGCTTTGAACATATAAAGTGCTCTGTAATGCCAAGCACTCTGAAAATTCAGGTCCTAGCTGCCTCAAATTGGGCCCCAAATATTACTGGAAACTTTTAATCTTAACCCCTATGTCTCAGTTATCCATCTGTAAAATGGAGATAATACCATCCCCTCACTTCACAGGGGTGTTGTGAAGATAAATTAATTACTGTTTGTGAAGTACTCATATACTAGTGGTGAGTGCCACTGAAAAACCCCAGGAGGAAATAATTAATTCTGAATTCAGAGCAGGGTTTGAATAGTGAGCAGTAAAAAAGGCATGGGAGCCATATACTGAACAATGAGGATAAAACAAAATATTGAGTAATTGCTTTTTAAGTGAATGAGGTAAGAGTCTGGAAAAATAGTAATTGAAGACTGTATCATAATGCATTCGCATAAAGGGCCCGATTAAGGTTGCATAGGCAATCTTAATTCTGGCATTTCCTAAATGTTGAGTGCTTGATTTGGTAACCATAAAAATATTATTTTAACGTAGGGTTTATTTTGTTTGTAACAGTAAAAAGAACAGAAAACTGTAGCATAAAGCCACTGTACAATAATTAAATTAGAGCATTTAGTAATAAGGCCAATAATAGAGGGCGAAACTCTAAAGCACATCCAGTGATGAAAACCTATTTTAAGATGTCTTTTGGATAGATGGGGGAAATATTTTAATATCAATATTTTAATATTCAAATGTACATGAAAACAATTAGAAAACACATTGTCTAAAGATGAAAGGTAGAGAATCGTATCTATTTTTAATCAGAAAAACATACTAGCATAACTTGATTGTCATTAAATATTTAAAATTACTTCATAGACTAAATTTCATTTTTGTTTAACACATTTTATATATTTATAACTCACAGTTTGTGCAGGAAGCTCCCAATCTCTTCTAACATATTCTAATGTATTAACCTTAATCAGTCATCTTGTTTATTATTAGGAGGAAAGCTACACTATTATACCTTATACTATCTAACAATAGCAATAAAGAAGTAGTACTACTAAACATTGTCATGTATGTATTAGCAAAGTGGTTTATATTTAATAAGTTCACTTACAGGTTGTTGGTTTTTTTGCAAGAAAATGTAATGCTTATTTAACACTTCTGATCCTAAGAAATTACATTTCTTCAGTATCACATAAGATATTAATCTTCTCCAAATTGGCTTGGTTCAGATATAGTAATAGTACAGTATGTCACATTGCCAAGTGCTATGTGATAGTGTAATGAGACCCTCTATCATAACACACACAAGGGGACAGATCACGTGGCAACCTTAACACTGAAAATTCTTGCTTTTGTACGCATAGAATCTCAACCTATGTTTAGAGCTGGTCGGGAATTATGTGACAAAACCTTTTTGTCAGAAAATGCGGATTCATCAAAATCCATAAGAATCAGTTTCCACAAAACTTTTTGTCAGAAAGATTCCTTCAAACCAGGATGATACAAGAGACAGCAAAATAAGGAGTTGAACCTATCAAAGATGAGTGCCCTAAACACTGGGCTATAAAGTAAGGGTCTTCAAAGTACTCTTGTTGGAGCCATTCCACTTTGCATAAATAATTTAATATTCATTGGGTCAGAGAGCAAGCAATAGAAATTGACTCTAAAGCCTGGTAGTTAGGACACTCACAGGGGATGTGGGAACCCCAGTTCAAGTCCCTGCATCTCCCACATCTCAGGTGAGTACCCGAACCACTGGTTAGGGCTCTCGTTTTTTACAAAAAGAAGGTCTCTTTTATCCTGAAATTTTTTGAAATCTTGAAACTTTTCACAGGATGGGCAAACCATTTCCAGCTCAGCTCTACCTATGCAGTATTAACATAGTTTTCTGAGGGATCCTAAGTGAGAGGATATGGAGCCTTACATCTCCAGGTGACCTGTTAGAAATTAGAAACCAGCCCAGTTCAGTGGCAACAGAAAGTCTTGCCATCTGAAGACTATTCAATGGTCTGGAATAAGTATGTGCTCCCAGTCCAGTTCCAAGAGGACAGAAGTTTAATTCACAAGAGGAGTAACCTTGAATATTGGTGCTAATTTACATCATCAGTGGCAGTCTCAGTAGAAGACAAATTCTGACTGTAGTTACCACATAGCTATAAATCTGTAGTACTTCCACACAGCACTCCGAAGTTCTACAAGAGTAACCCCAATCAGTGTTGGGCCCCAAAGATTGAATGGACATGGAAACTAAACTTTTTGCTGCAAGGATCAAATCTTGGTCCTATTAAATTAAATACCAAAACTCCAATTAATTTAGAAAGGACCTAACCTTGGGCCTAACTGATATCTCCAGGTCAGAGTTGAGGTATATTGGGAAGGCTACATTACTGTAATACCTGTTCTCTGTATTATTCCAAGTGGTATGGTTTCCAAATCTTGTCAAGAGCCTTCCCTGAGTAATAAAACTACCATAAAAAAATCTACTTGCTTAATTCAGCATATCAGACTGTTCATATGTTAGTTTTCAATCTAAGTAAATTTATTCTATATTAACATAAATAATCTGAAATTAGGTATTTTCCATCTTCTACCCTTCCTTCTAAGGACATAATGAGGTACCAGGCTTTTTAGAGATAAGGTTCTTTTTTTCTCCTTTTGACTTAGCTGTACTACAGAAATCCCTTTCCACTATCTTATAGAGACTGCCCCCAAACTTTGTGCACTTTTACATAGTATTGCCTTGCCTCTTCATTGGGAGGAAGTCTGTAGCTCAGCAGACTGCATCCTTTCTTCTTGAGCAGTCAGCCCAAGCATACACTCTTCGAACATGTAGGCTGATTACTGTGAACTCCCTGGTTTTTAGTCTTCTGGAGAAGAACTCTCTCCCCTCTGCTAGGATGTCACGGAAGCACTGCACAAGCATGTCATCTCACCACCATCAATTCCATTACATAACATTTAGTCTGGACAATGTCTGTCTCCATCCTAGTGAAAAGCTGGGCAGCTGTGCAAACCATACCCTGCCATGTCTTCTGCCCTCAGGATTCAGTTATGCCTACACAGCTGCAGAGCCCCGGGTGGGTTGGGCCCTGGTAATTTTTCCTTAAAAAAAAAAACTGTGATATTAATAAAAATGGAAAATGCTTTCAATTGATGGAATTAAATTTACCATAAATTCAGTAGTCTACCTTGTCACATTCAAATCGTGAAAACAAAAAACACTGTCAAAAATTCAATTTAGCATTACAGAGATTATTGCAGCACAACAGCCCTTTATCTGTAGTAGTGTATAAAAAAGCACTTCTAACAGTGCATCAATTTTCACAGCCATTTAGTAGATTAGAAAGCAATTGTAAACAGAGTAAAACCCACATTAACTCCTGTCAACAGCCTGCCTTTTTCTCAGTTATGGATTTGTTTGAAACAACAGTGAGGTCTAAAGTGATTGCATCAACATCACAGGTTGTATTATAAATATGAATGAACCCATTGTAATGGAATGCATAGTAATATATGGCAGGCATTTGTCCTCCCTATCGTTGTAACAGCTTCTCTCAAGGAAGAATAACTGTGACATAAGGGAACATGTCACCCTCTATGAGAAATAATTTCTCATGTTGTGAAACAGTAATTGTATCAAGAGACAGGTTTTTAAACTGCCCTTAGTTTTATATTCTAATAGTGTACCATTAATATCTGCCTGGTATTTCTTTTAGCTGAAACCAACCAAAAGTTACATAATGATAATCGACTATTTTTTTTAAATGAACTCGTTTAAATAAAATATCCTTCTACTTTTTTTTTAAAATTTTTGGCAGGTTATTTTTCCGATCTCTGCTTAAAAGCATTAGCTCAGTAAGAGTAAAAGGGATACTTTATCTGAATAGAAAGCAGTCAATTAGCCTGGAAGCAATTAAAATGGAATTGATTTTTAATCATAGATAGAAATTCATCTTTACAGAGTTGAAAGTCCTCCATATAAAATGTAATTTAGAGTAACATTTGTTTTTTTCCAAAAGAAAAAATGTTTTTGATTTCTTTTACTACACTATGGCAGAGTTTGGTGCACCAGACGTTTTCCAATACATATTAGATTACTAAACAGGGTACTAGTGCATATCTTTTTAATTGCTTGCCTCTGTTAGAGTATTCATTTTCTCTGAGATAAGGGCATTTTCTATTCTGCTGCTTAATTTGTCTTTTGTTAGAAAAGCATGAAACTTCAATAAAGTTTTTACATAGCAAGCATTGTCTTACTTGCAACAGTGTGTAAAACCATAGATTGGTGTTTCTCATTAGAGAAGAGTACAGTACTTTAGATTTCAGTATTGAGCTACTATAGTTAAAGAGCAGTGCTGTTTGTACTTGATTGTACCTTCTCTCTGTTCTTAGAACATAGTTTTGAGATGTTCTAAGAATTAATTTTCATATGAGGCAAAAGTTAATATTTCATGTTTGTGATAAACTCTCCTAATGTAATAATTTTAATAATTAGAAAGCTATGGCTGTGATTTGGTGGAGATTGAGAGGATTATTTGAATATTCATCTTTTATCAGCTATTGAATTTTATGATGCCTATGGAAATACACTGAGTAAATTATTCACATTGAATAAATTTTGCATGAAGGTTTTACTAACACAGCTAAAAAATTGCTTCTAAATTCACTCAGACAGATGGATTTTGTTCTCCAGGTGTTTGTATATTTTTGGTTTGATAGCCTATTTGGAATTATACTTCCTAACCTGCAAATATTTACATTTCATATTTGCAGGTTAGGAAGTATAAATTCAAGTTCCAATAACAGACATTTCAAATTAGTGAACATCTTTGTTTTACCCTGCGGCAGTAACCTTTTTCATTTTGTTTTCCCATATATGGTGTAACAGCTATACTAGGAAGAAAAATAATTTATTAGATCAATGCATTTTTTATAATTAGAGAAAATATTCTAGTGATTCTACATCTAGGTTTAAACTACTTTAAGCCAATAAAAGTATAAAGCGCATCACAAACCGTTGGCTCTATATAAATAATAATAAAGGACATTTATAAGCTAAAGTGTCACACCAGCAACATTTGCTGATGTAATTCTGTTACTATGTGACCTGATCAAGAGAGATTGTATGAAGTATCAAGCCCAAACTGTTTCTTCAGGAATTGGGGTATATCTGAAGAGATTTTACATAAAAAGTGTCCTGGATTTGCACTAATTTCTTAATTTTTAGCATGTTTTTAAAACTATTTTTCTAATATTTTTTAAAATGTACAAATTACAGGTGATCAATCAAATGCTGTGTTACAACCTGACCCAGGATCCACTGTACTGTCACCAGTCTTGTGAGTGGACCCAGTCACTGTGTTTCATTGTTTCTAAGTCAACTGGTTCTAGATAGAGCTAGACACTGTTTCTAGCTTTAGAACTTTAGGGCATACTCCCAGGCTCAAACCTCTTAGACAACATCTTTCTTTGAGATGTGGAATGCCAGCCTCAACCCCAGAATCAGTCTCTGAGAACTCCTGAGCCCCTCCCCCAGTCTTTTACACACACTCCCCAAGGCCGTGAACACTCTACTCTGGGCTTCTAGTTTAACCTCTTGGGGGGAGGGGGGGCACAACATTGCAGGTAAGCAAGGAATACAGATATAGCAAAGGAATTTCTTAGCCACGGTGATATTACTCTTAAAACGCTCTAGAGTTACAAATATTTGAAAACAACAAAAGTCATGAGGCACAACCTCCCCTTGTCTGATCTCATCCTTTCTTTGAGTTCAGGTTTGTCAGCATTTCAGACTGGGCAGAGTCCCTCATGTCCTCTGTCTCATGCACATCGTTCTCTGCACGCAGAATCCCGCTCTTAAATAGGCCTTTGTGTCTCTGCCCTGTGCTCCACTAAGAAGCTCCAGCTCCCTCAACCAGTCATGCTGGCCCCACCTGTGTAGAAAAAAACATAGTTTCTTGGGGGTGGGCCATCAGTTGAAGTTGACTCATTCAAAATGGATAACCCCAGATGGCTCTCAATGATTAGTACTTCAGTGAAGTGTGAAGCACCTCTCCAGGCTAAGGTAGCTGTCTGGAATGCAGTACAATAGGCTGTCCTCAGGAAAGTTTACACATGTTCAACACATAATACAAATTCATAATTTGATACAGGCATAT
The DNA here is from genome assembly GCF_028017835.1 of Emys orbicularis. Classification (NCBI taxonomy): domain Eukaryota; kingdom Metazoa; phylum Chordata; order Testudines; family Emydidae; genus Emys; species Emys orbicularis. Next base: position 300,499,910 of record NC_088683.1, read on the forward strand.
CCCATTCTGTCTCACACCATTCTGGGTGAATATCCTTATTCTATTAGCAAATACGGTATGTGTTGCAGCAACCAAAAGCCTCCTACATAACTTCTCAAGCTGCATTCATGCTGAAGGGGAAAAGATAACCATAAGCAACCGTACCATCTTGCCTGAAGAAGTCCATAGCAGAAGAATAAGGCATTTCCCTCACTGAAATGTAATTTGGGAGCAGATTCCTATATAAAAAGAAGATTGTGGGAAATGATCCTACACTGTTAATGGGGATGGACTAGATGACCTAATCATTTCAACTGAGTTATAACATTTATGATTCTATGAAGGTATCAAATTCTCCTGTTACTGCTGGCAGTTTTATCAGTTATAGAAAGAGAATATCATATCTTTGTTAGTTTAGTAAAAAAAAAAAAAAAAGAGTTATCTGTAGCCAAAAGACACACATCCTTCTCTGTAACAACCCACTGGAAACAATAATGTGATACCCACTTATAAATAAATAAGAGCATTAAGGGTCAGATCTAACTCTGATTAAAGTCAGTAAAAGGCCCCCATTGACTTCAGAGGGAGTTAGAATAGGCCCTACCTAGCCATGTTTAAATGTTACATACTGTAGTATATTTAACATACATCATACTATGCAAGATTTTATTTATTTATTTCATAATACCAAACATAATGCAAATAGGAGTATGCTATAAGAATCTCATCTATTTCGAATTGTAGATCTTTCAACTTTATGCCTGTGGATTGAGCATTCAGTAATTGTTTAGCATAAGTTTTTTTAAACTGGAAAATTGTCTCTATGGTTAGTTATTTTATTACATATCTCCAATCAGAATCCAGTCCTTTTTCCCAAACAGAATGGCGTGCCAGCCAAGTATTACAGGCCATCAGCCCTTGGTTCCTCTGAAATATTCTTCCTCTTGATCTAGTTCCAGGAGCGCTGCCAGCTTTTCTGCCGCCCTAGGCGGCGGAAGGTCCCGCCCCGAAATGCCGCCGCCGAAATACCGCCGCAGTCGCCGCCCCCCAAATTGTAGCGAGGCGGTCACCTAATGGGTTGCGCCAGCCCTGTCTAGTTCATAGGACTGTGAAATGCTGTCACTATATTTTAAGGGGATTACATGTTTCTAAACGATGCTTTAAGTATGAATGGGAGACTTTTCATAAGAGAGTCAGCTCTGCACATTTTCCAGGCCACATTTTCCAGAGTAGTTTGCTTTGCACCACACTGCCCTGGAAATCTGACACTATAGTGACATTAACGTGTTCTTGGAGAATCATCCTAGTGATCCTCTGATGACTTGAAGCTGATACAGAGGCTTTTATGCCATTCCCATTCTGTGTAGCCAGTGTAGCAGAGAAAATTGGCATGGCAAGAGGAAGAAGTAGGTTCCCTTGCATGACATTAGCCCTCCATTGTTTTCTACCCCCCACTGGCCGTTGCAGCTTAGCATTGGTTTAGAGTAGCCCTCTGGCTGTGCTGGACTGTGTGTTCAGCCATATGTATGTGAGATTGTGAAACAGAATCCTGAGCCCTAACCTGCAGTACCTGGTATGCACCTGCTGAATGACCACTAGGTACGATGTGAATAAGAGTTGCAGCCACAAATAGCTACTACCTAGATACAGATTGTAGGGCAGTGAGTCTGAGCAGTATGTGGACCAACTGGACACTCTTCCATCTCAACCCTCCTTAATTCCCACAGGATAGACTACAGTAGAGCTGAGTTTAATTGCATGAAGAGGGCTGCAGAGTCTCCTGTGTAACTTCTGTGCATCAGCACCACCACCCAGCACAAGTGGTTCCTTCCATGGCTCCCAGGATTTTTTACCTTAATGGAGTGTTCAGTTCCTCCTCTTTGTTCTTCCCTGTGCTCTAAGTAGCTACTGCAGGAGAGAAACAGAACTCTGAATGTTGATCTACCCGGTTCAAAAGCCTTTCATCTTTAACTTTGTTATTGTAGTGTTTTAGTCAAGGTTAGGATTACTGTTTTCCAATGTTTGCATAGGATCAGTGGGCTACATCCGGCAGTTTGTGTTACACGTGAAAGTAATACAGTTTATACAGAACTAAACATCCTCAGTCAAGCATCTGCGAATGGATTATGTACTTGCATATAAAAAAGTGCCTCATAAATTTAAAATACATTTCAGCAGAATCTCTTTCATGTAGTACAGTATTATTCCTGCATGCCTGGAAGAAGATGAAGCTATATGTAATTTGATATGGCAAATGACATTTTATTTCTTGTTTAGATTCTGAGGTATGTACAGCTCAGATTTACTTTTGAATGAAAGATGGAATGTTGCATAGGGCTTTTTTAAATTCACAAGTTTTGTGATAAGTTTATTTAGAAGTAAGCAAAGGTTCCTCTCTAGAGATCAGCAAAAAAGTCTCCCGTTGTTTATGAATCTAAAATACTACTACTCAAAAATAACATTCATTTGTGATTTCTGTTTTTCCCATAATGGTATTCTGGGTTCTTTAAACATTTTTTTCCCCCGATTAATATGCTTCCTTAAACTCTTTGTTTGATGGAATATTTTAATGTAACATCATGTTTAGCATGTTTACCAACATTTTTTTTTTTTACCCTTGCAAATTTAACTTCTGGAGTTAAGTGGAGTGTGAAATTTCCCCTCTCCAGTACTGAGATTCGTTCTTACATGATACGGACAAATGGAGAAATGAATATATATAAAATGTGATGGTGTGGTATGATACAAGGTAGAAAGGTTTTATCATCATGAGTTTCACATGGATGCATTGCTTGCAACCACCATAGCCACTTGTGAGTTAGAGGTTACCTCAAACAGGCCGTGATAACATCTTTATGCCATTCCACACCATTGTTTATTTTTTTTATTTTCTGCATATCTTACTGAAACACTATTTTAGCAATGTTTTAGAAAGTTTGCAAAACTTTCATTGAGACTTTTTTAAAAAAATTCCTTCGTTGTATAAGGAAAGATGCCCTATTTACTATGAATTCAACCACACAGGGCTTAGAAGACATTTATTAAAAAAATTTAAAGTAGCTTTTCTATACACACAGTCACATTTTTAAGAATGCATAACTAGAGGAAAAAGTAGGACATTTAAATGAGATTTAGGCACATCTTTTATTTAAAAGTCTTAAAACTGTAATTTGAAATATAATGCAGGCCTCAAAAATGCAGATATCCGACACTTGAATAAGTACAGAATTATTAGTGATAACAGTAATTCCTTGTAACATATTATGTTACATCCTTAAATGTATTTTGAAAGCATTAACCAAAGGAAAGGGAAACAATCATGTAAACTAAAAGTAGAAAAACTGTAAATAGGTTTTTCTGAATGATGTCAGGATAGAAAATTTAATGTGTCCTGTTATAAATAATATTTAGTTAAATTCTCAAAGTAATTGAGAGAAATTTTTTGATAATTTTGATAAAGTAGGAAATGAAAGCTTTAGTGATTGGTAAATCTCAGTGGGCTTTGGTGTAATATTTTGTTCTCTGAGCTCTTGGGCTGTTCAAAGATTTAAATATAGAACCGAAATGCATTTAACCACTCAAACCCCAGGGAAATACCTTAAATTTGTATGTTTCTCTGTGTCACTGATTGCACATGTGTATTATTCTCCTAATTACCCCACAAGTAATTTTCTGATGTGTGATAATGTGCAGGTCAGTGCTCTGCAAGTCCTTCAACACGACCTTTCATTGAATAATTGTCCTATCATCACCTTGATTCATGGCTGTATATTTCCTTGATTTTTTTTTCTCTTACTCAAGTTAGCTTAGCAACCAGCTCACACATCTTTTATACTTATTATTCAAGTAATCACCCTCTGCAACACACAGAAGCATCAATTAAAGCATTACAATGAAGTATTGTGTTTTGTTCAGAATTCTATGGTTTCAGGAGTTAAATTCCATTTAGCAAGATTCAGGCCTTCTTCAAGAGGCTAACCTGTATTTAAAAAAACAACAACTTCTAAACAAAAAAGTGCCTTATCACAACCTACATGAAATGGATCATAAAATTACATTCTGCTCTTTTAAAAAGACACTTAAGCTTCTTTGAAAGATATGTCGATTTAAATGTAGCACTAAAATGTCTGATGGCTGAACATTCATTTTAGATTAGAAGTTTTGTCAGATGTAAATCCCTTTTATAACTGCTTTATTGACTCTTACCTGTTTTCTTCATAAACATTTTCTGGCTAATTTTCAAATTTGGGTGAATTTCACAGCAAATTATTATTAGAATGGGACTTGAGTACCCAGAAGCTGTCAAGATGGTTCAGTGATTTAATGTCAGTGTCCTGCAGCTTTGACTGTAATCAGCAGATGCTCTGGTATTACCATAAATGTTTTCTTAACCACCTCTGTCAAAAAAGGGAAAATATTTCCTGCTTGGAATCTACTGCTTCTGATTAAATTCAGTTTGGCTTCTTTTGCATAATTAATGTCCCATGATGATCTCTAACCTTTTGTTTTTAATATCGCCTCTTGGTCTAGACACACACTCTTTGCAGGGCTGCTCAGTTATGTCAGAGCAGACAAAAGGAAACTGAATGAGTTTGTACATGAGCCTTTATTTCATTGGCTCAGAAGTTCTATACTTTGTTCTACCCTGAGTTGTCAAAGAACATGAAAGGTTCTGGTTCTTTCAGTCTTTTTGATTGTTGTGTTGGCTCTCTGTTCTACTTCAGAAGGCTGTTTCTGTAAATGCTCCTGTTTACATGGTTTAGACGTGCTGTGCCACTTAAGAGTTCTGATTTAGAATTCACTTAGCCTCAATCTGTAAATTATGTTAAACATGCATTCTAATACAATCAAGTAAAATGTATCCATAGGGTATGTCTACACTGCAAAAAAAAAACCAAAAAACCCTGCAGCAATGAATCTCAGAGCCCAGGTCAACCAACTGGGGCTCGCACTGTGGAGCTAAAAATAGCAGTGTAGATGTTTAGGCTGAAACTGGAGCCCCAACTCCAAAACCCTCCCCGCTCTCTTGATTTCAGAGCCTGAGCTCCAGCCAGAGCCCAAATGTCTACATTGCTATTTTTAGCCCCATAGCATGAGCCCACATCAGTTGACCCAGGCTCTGAGACTCGCTGCTGCAGGTCTTTTGTTGTTGTTGTTGTTGTTGTTTTGCAGTGTAGACATACCCTTAGTTATCTGACTTATTGTGCATACCTGTTATGAGTTATAGCTAAAGTGCAGTTGTATAATTGATGAGGAAGGTAGGCAACTGTAAATGCCACAAATCAATTTCTGATATTAAGCTGAAGTCTTTGTAGTAAAATAGATGCTAGGACTCTAAACCTTAGACTGTAAAGTAATAAATGTATTTATCACTGGAAAGATGGTGGTAGTATGCCATTAATGTTCTTAAATACAGCCTTCAGGGGGCTGGTACAACAGCTGAATAATTCACTTTCACCTATGGCAATGTGTCTAGAATCTTTCTCAGATCATAAGTAAATGGAATTTGGAACTCTCAAGACCAGCCTCAGTAGTAAATCATATCTCAAAAATAAAATCCACATTTAAATACAGAGGAAAGCCTGACTCCATACAAAGGTAATTTCTCTCATTTGTGGAATACAGTATTCTAGGAAATTTATAACATTACTTTCATGTGTGGTATACTGGTGTCTCACACACAGTCCTGGAGAGCTCCCTCTGGCTTATCATTCACCAGGCTGTTGTATTCATGGTCCATATCACTGGAGGTTTTAAGCCTCCTAAGTCTGAACAGTCAGGGATGATCCCCAGCTTGGGTTCTCTAGGCACACTCTTGAGGTGCAAATCCTCTGTCTAGCTCCCCCCTCTGAGAGCTGAGACCCTGTGGTCCAACTACCTAGCCCCTAGGACCAGTACTGACCCCTCAAGCGTGCTCACAGTTCAAGCACATCATATCCCATAACTGCAGCCATGTAGGTATTCTGGATTTACAGTTTGACTTCTCCGGGGCAGGTGATAGTGAAAACAAACAGACACAAAGAGAGACTTTGCAGAGGGTTCTAAACATGATTACTCTTTATTTATCAAGACAGAGACACAGCTCTAGACAAAATAATAAAGACATCCGTATGCATTTCCCTGCCTCAGTTTCCATCACTTTGGAGAGTTCTTTGAGCTTGAACAGAGTCCTCTGTGGTGCCCAGGATCCTTCGGTAGTTCATGGCTTCTCTTCAGAATCATTGAGTCAGTCTCTCCCACTAGATCAGTTAGCTTCCTTCTTCCTCAGATGATCCTGCAGTTAAACAGGATAACCCCAATACAAAAGCATGCCCCTCTCTCCTGCTCAAGCTTCCTGTCTGGCTCTTTCAGTCCCACAAATTTATATGTTCCACCATTAACACCTCTATCCTTGGTTCAGCTGCTGGGGATTTTCCACTCTCTATTTCCCCCTCACTGCAGAGAAACTTGGTCAAGCTGGTTTCCCAGCTCAGGCAACCTCACATGAGCATAGCCATTTTTTGGTCAGAGCACAGTTGTAGAGGTTATCGACTGATGATCTGGTGATCCTTTCTGGCCTTACCATTGTCCTTGGCCTGGTAGTGATGTGGCACAGTCCTTGTTGGCAAATGGTGGATTCCACATACACTGGTGCCTTCCATGATTCAACAATTTCATAACAGCCAGAATTCATAAGTCACATATAGACAGGTTTCCCAAATTGTTACAATTGGCAGTATAAAATGACAAATGAAATGGTAACAAACCAATCATTTTGGAGAATGCTTTACAAATGAGTTGGAGGTTGCAGTGTGAAATGTCAGATGCCAGTTAAGAGCAGCCAAAATTTACACAAATTAACAGAACAAGGTCTTATTAATTAACCTTACAGAAAAGGGGCTTTCCATGAGCATTTTCTATTGGAGGGATTGCTACATGCTGATTTGGATTGCTTTCCACTATGGATAACTCAGAATGATTGTGTACAGTTGCAAGTAGAAGTGACATGGAGATGAGAGACCAAAAGGAGTGGGCCACTTTGAGGCTCTTCAGAAAATGAAATGCAGGAGACGTACAGAAGCACAGTTGTCCAGTGGAACCATTGTGCCTCACGTGGAGCACAGGGAAGTAAGAAAAGATTCACTGTGAACCATCCCTATTGTGGCACAAGCTCTGCTGGCCTGAGTGGAAGGTGGAATGCCCTGGCTCTGCCTCCTCCCCAACCACTTTGTTAGTATTATATTTTACTAGAGGTCCAAGTTGAGATCAGGTCCCTATTGTAGTAGGACTGTACAAACATGAAAAAATGCCCTGCCCTGAGGAGTTTACAGTCTAAGCAGACACACTAGATAAAGAGTGGAAAGAAATTAAATGATATAAAAAGTTAAACAGGGAATCTGTGGCAGAGCCAGGAATTGAACCCAGACTTCCAGTCCAGTACCTTAAGTACTAGGCGACCCTTCTTATATGTAGAGGTTTCTACTGCCAGTGCTAAAGTGTTGTAGTCCTTGTTCTAAGATATTTTAAATCTCCCTATCACTTTGATATGTAACTGCTGCCTAAGATGCACAAAGGTTTGACCAGCTCTTGTGCAGGGAAAAGTTCCTTGTATCCTTCCCCACCACTACCTCTTTGCATACCTGCACAAGGCCAAGTACTCTGTGGCCCAAATATAGGAAGTCAGATAGTACAAATATATAGCACTAATATAGTGCTTCATATTGCTTCCTAATTTTTAGCTTTGGGCAAGGGTCGCCTATCTAGTGGTGTACAGTATCTTCTGTTACACACTTTCAGACAACATACTGGCTTGTTTTTAACGTATATCAAGTTATCTGCAACATATATCAGATGCCTAGAGTGGGTTGTAAGAACAAGAAGCCCTATTTGATTACCAAAGTTTTAATGGTCAAAGTTGCATGTACTAAGTTGATTCCGCTTTTTCCCCATGCCAAATTTATTCACAAAGGCAGTCCTGGTTACCAGTTTGTCCCAGATAAACTTCACAAATAAGACTCTTTTCTGATACAGAAAACTAGGAGTTTGAAGCAAGAAAGAAAGGAAAGTACAGAGGCACCAATTTTAGGGAAGTACAAAGCATTTTTTAAGACATCGTATTAAAAAGATAATGTGTTCATCTCCTTAAGACTTAGGGCTCTAGTGGCACAAATACCATCCAAGATTATTTAATCACCTCACCCGCACCTGTTGCAACAGCAGCAGCATCATGAGCCTCTCTGTTGTTTTCCTCTTTTTCCCAAGAGACGTGTTTTGGAAGAGGAGCCGATGAACCGTATGCTGCTACTGCCACCTTCGGGATAAGAGCAGATGACAGCCTGCTGCTGCAGCCGCCACCTGTCGGGGCAAGAGCTGCCTCAGAGCAGTGGTCTTGGAATAGCTCAGAGAAGCTGTGCCCCTACTCAACTCTTCAGAATTTAGTGGCCACCTAATCTACCAGTAGCTCTGCTCACCTTTTTCTTTCAGTCATAGCCATCTACCCTGCCCCCAGAATGTTTGCAAGCCAGCTGTAAGACCCTTTAGGTCAACTCCTCCCCACAACACCATCTCCTTGAGAGGAACAGAGGTGGAATTTTAAGGTGTCTTTGCTGAGTTGCCTTCTGCTTTAGACAACACCCTAACAGTGACCCAATTTCTGGCTTCAGCCAGAAAGTGGAGGCAAGGGATAGGAAACAGACAATCCTAACAAATTATACAGTATCTAAGAATTTCTTCAGAGTAGTTTGGGCTTTAGTATACAAAATGTAAATTATGATGATTAAAAATAATTGAGAGTTAAAACTCTTGGTTATTAACCATTAGTAAAAAAAATTTCCTAAATAAATTGTTATGGTACGTTAGTCAGTCAGTGGAAACTATAGTAGAAAGGAAGGTTAAGTTCCACAAAACTCATTTTGCTAAACATGTCTCATGTGGATATACAACAAGTAGGTCAGAGGTTTGGGGTTTGTTTTTGTTTCTTTATTTGCTCATAGTCATTATAGCATAGGCTTCTTTACTGTGTCCTTTTCAGAGTAATTAATGAGAGGGAGACACCGATTTTGTGTCTCTTTTCAGATCGGTCATCTTCATCAGCACTTCCCAAACAGTATTCATCCAGCTATCCTCTGCAGATGCCTGTGGATTTCCTCTTGTCACAGAAATTTAATTGTGCTGCTAATAGGTTATCTGTTTTGCTTAAATTCTTTGTCAAAATGTTTCTTGAAGTCAGTATTCATTGATAGATAATAGATAGCCCAGGAAACTGAAGTCCTTTGTTTATCTACCGCATAAGTACAGCATAAGCAGGAGCAACTTTGTAGGCTGCAGGGTATAATTAAGTGCCTATGATCTGTAATCCTTCCCCTATCATTAAAACTGCCAAAAATATTTTCAATTATTGCCAGTTGCAATGGTGGTGGCTTTGTAATACAACCATCTGTTTACTAGGAACATGTCTGAGGCCACCAAATCATATAGTTGTCTGGTGGTAACTTCTTTCAATCTCTTTTGACCTGGACTGGATTTGAAATGGCAACCTACAACTGAATGACTCTCTATCACGTTACCAATCCTCTGAACCTATAGATATTGCTTATGCACAAGGAAAAAGCCAATTAAGAAACTATGTTCTAACAATTTAGAATGATCTTAAGGCATGTTGCCTCCTTCGGAGTCCACTGTAACTCCAGAAATAATTTTTTTCTCAGATTGTTGTTTTTCATGTTTGAGAGAAGTGGGAAAGCTTAATGCCCTCAATATCAATCCTCTTCCTATGTACTTTGGGGTAAATCCATAATTCATCATCCACCTCAAGTAGCATTGGTGGGTGCAACCCTTTGGAGTAAATGGAGGAGGAATGACAGTAAAATCCTGCCCCTCTCTCACCTAGCTGAACCACACTTTTTCCTGTGTCCCTGGGCTCTTCACATCCACTGAGATAGGGTCAAGATTGGTTTATGCAGGTTTTTTTTTAACTTTGAAATGTATTTAACATAAAATTGTGCCCAATTTCTTGGTTAATTTTGAAATTAATTAATAAGCTTTGAAGCCATCCCTAGATGCACCCCCAGATTTTAGTTAAATCTTGGCATCCTAAAGTTATTATAGTAGCTACTGTCATTTCTATGGGATGGGGGAAAGAAAATAGATGAGTATGATGGATTGAGAAATTGGTTCCAACTCTACATGTATGCAAGGTATGGTTAGAGAAGAAATTGGGAGAAAGATTGAATGGATTAGTCAGGGGCAGCTATTTTGAAGATGATTTTTGAGGAGGTAGCAGCAGTAGTCAAGTAAGTGAGAAGAAATTTTATATATTATCTAATCTGAACTGTGAAACCTTTGATTTAGACTCTGTTAAATGGGAAAGTCAAATTACGGTCCAGTGTAGTTCATTTTTTCATGAATTAGTTTATTCAGTGCTCGTAATCAAACACATTGTTCTTTGACAGGAGGGGAAGTTCATGTTAAATAAGTCAGTCCCCTTTCATACCATCATTTAGTACTGGCATCCCTCTTTTCTTCCCTCTGAAACAAAGAAAAATATTTTGTATCTCCTGCTTCTGAACATTTAGTAAAATTCAGCTACCTGAATTTATTTATTTGAATGTTTTATTCCTTTAAATTCCACACTCTTTCATACCAGGAAGAGCAGCAACTTTTAAATTAATTAAATGCATATAAAAGGTTGGGTTTAAAAAAAAAAAATCCACTATTCAGTAATGCAATTGAGTGCCTCATTAATTCTGGTGGTGTCATCTGTTTTTGATTAGTAAGGTTGTTGAGCATCCATTGTAAAGCCTTAAGGTGCAAGAAATTACATTTCAAACGTATGGTGGCGTCATCTAAGTGCAGTTGACAGTTCATCAGGTGTTTAGGCCATGGCTACAGGGTATAAATGAAATAAGCTGATAGCAGCCCACAGTACTTCTTTTGCAATTCAGGAACATTTTCTAATCCTGCCTTTGTCAATCATAGAAATTGTTGGAAAAACTGTTAAACTAATAAAAAGTGACAAAGTATATTAAGTGTCTTCTGCTGTGCTATAGAGGGAGGAGATATATCTTGTATTTTATGAGAGCTATGATGCAATACACAAGGTCTCTGGCTATTGCAATTTTTCTGATTACTTCTAAAGACTGCTTCTGGATATTAAGAGAGCAATGCACAGAGCGATAAACAAGACCTCCTCCATAATGAATAATCCTGATTCTACAAGCTGCATATTTTTGCTGTTTACTATCACTCTGCTATACTCAGGATTGGAAAGCTGTACTTGAATGATTTCAGTTAGTAATGTCAGAGTATTGGACCTTCTCCATAGAAAGCACATCTCTGTTTTCTGCCATCAGTAGTTAAGTACAGACTCTCAGTAACATGGTGCAATATGTGGAGCTGCAAGACAATAATTTAGGAAATATTCCCTTAGGCCATTGTAGTATTTGCCCTGTGTAAATCAGAGATTCAATTAGGGAAATCTAATGAGATTACAGCTGCATTTCTTTTCTTTCAGTTATAATTTTATCATGTCCTACATTGAAAACTATGATCATGTAAGCATACAATGCTGTTGTATTAGTCTCTCTCACACATTTGCTGCTTTATTTGTTTAACCAAAAGTGATTTGTGTACTAACAGTGTAAAAATACTTACATAAAAAATCAAGTGTCTTGAGTATCAAGAAAGTGGGCATTCTGTTGCAATATAATAAAGCTATTTAAAATATAGTTTTTTTATTTTAGGTATTTGTCAGTGGTTAAAAAAATCATACCTTTACCTCAGTAAATCTTGAAGTCATGTGTATTCAGTATTAATTGTCCTATATTCCAGGAGTAGGAGGGGTTTAAAAATCTCCCAAGGGTCAAGCATACATTTGCTTCCCGAAGTTCATAGCAAGTCCCCATATTAATGTTTCTTCTCGTTCACGCACTTTACACTTTTTCTCATTCAGAGAAAATAAGTATCCCTTAATAGCCTATATGTATATCACTGTGTGCTGTTCCATGCTAGATCACCATTTAAACAGAGGAAAGATATTAAGCACAATTTTCCATTAACTGAATTTCCTGAGCTCTGCTGTTCATCAAAATAATTTAGAAAGACTTGTGTCTGGATGATACTAGCTAGATGGCCTTAGGTGAGCTGAAGATAATTTTGAATTTGTTTTTTGCACCAGAGATTTGTTTGTTTGAAAGACTAGAAATTAATTCTAAAGTGTTCACATTCTATGTTTATAAGACAAAGAAATTATCCCAAAGTCCTTACTCAGACAAAGCTCTCTGGAAGTCAATTCAGTAACATGTATTTCAGTAGCAAAAATAGAAGAATCTCTAGACAAATCAGATGATCTTGTAACAATTCTTTAATAACTTATTTTGATGAACAGCAGTGCTTAGGAAATTCAGATGTGGGAAAACTAAACATTAATAGATTGAATTTTGAAGACAATGAGAGTTTTACCTAATTAAGAACTACAGGATTGAGTCTCCGATTTGTTGGTCTTTCCATTGTGCTAAGAGTTTCATATCATAAACCGTGTCAGTTAAATAAATGTGTGAAAACAACTGAAGCAACATTAGTTAGGGATTGTTTTTTCTTATTTGTCTTTAAAGGGGAACATCATCTGTCAGGTTGCTTTTTCTTGGTTTATCCTGCTGATCAACTCCCTCCCTTCTAGTAGCTCTGGTGAGCCAGTAGTGCAGTGGGTTTCTTCTGGCTGTGATTTTAATTACAAAATAACTTGTAGTGTATTTTACCACTCTAGCCATCCTGTTACTAAACAAGCTGTGTTTGGGGGGTTTGCATGAATGAAGGAAAGGAGGATTTGGCTCTATATACTGTCCATGTCAAGGGAAGTAGAGTATGGGAGACTGATCTGGGCAAGTTCCTGGCAGAATAACAATAATTGGAGGCTTAGCCACATCTATTTAGTCTTGGTTGTTTTCACTTGAATTTTTTCAGATGCGGATGAAATAGGGTTTGTCACAATGTCACTGCTTGTCTTGTCAGAAGGTATATTTAAAGAGAAATCTTGCATATACTCTGAAGTCCTGAATGCATTGTAAACTCCTGTAGGATCTAATATTCAGTGGAGATTCAATGTAGAATGCAAAGCACTGTTCTGAGATGCTCTTGCTTGCCTGTTCCAGTTAGGCTGTTTTATTGTAGACCACTTTCCTTTTGGCATCCACTGTTAGCCCCAAGTACAGAGCAATGCAATGTCCAGCCAATGAAGTGGGCTGTAGCCCACGAAAGCTTATGCTCAAATAAATTTGTTAGTCTCCAAGGTGCCACAAGTACTCCTGTTCTTTTTGCGGATACAGACTAACACGGCTGCTACTCTGAAACCAGCCTTGAAGTGAGAGACAATACATCACTTTGACCATCTCTTTGTCAAAAAGGAGCTGGTAGATTTTTTCCTATCCACATGAAGGTGGAAAAAGGTATTTTTTGCCTCTCCTTTGACACTGGGCATCCAAATAGGGAGCCAAGTCTTACATGACTGCCACATTGCACACTATCTTGATGCTCAATGGACATATGCCTTTCACTGAAGGAGTAGGCATGCGTTCTACTAGAACCTCTAAATGCCTCCCCTCATCTCTCCCTCCATCTACTAACCAATATCACTTCAATTATGCTTGTGTTGTTCATCCGGGTGCTTAGTTCCTCAGGATACTGGGGAAGCTGGGTGATATGTGCTTTAAAAGATTTTGTGTCTGTGAAGCCTTTGGGATATGTCCAAGAGCAATGTGTGGAACCATACAAGAATAGTAAAGTCAAAATCATTAGGATTAACAGTGTATCACCCATGGTTTTTCGTAGCTTTAGCTATAAATTCATAACGTTTGCCTTATTTCCTATAACCAGACTGATTAAGGAAAACATTGTATCACTCTTCTCTTTATAACAACCTTTTACAGACTTGAAAACTGTTATCAAATCCCCCTTCTTCTCTTCTCCAAACTAAACAAACCCAATTTTTTAAATCTTTTCTCATAGGTTATGTTTTGTAGACCTTCAGTCATTCTTGTTGCTCTCTTCTGGACTTTCTCCAATTTGTCCACGTCATTCCCAAAGTGTGGTGCCCAGAACTGGACACCGTACTCCAGTTGAGGTCTTATCAGTGCTGTGTAGAGTGGAAGAATAACTTCTTGTGTCTTGCTTACAACACTCTGCTAATACATTCCACAGTGATGTTCACATTTTTAGCAACAGTATTACACTGTTGACTCATTTAGTTTGTGATCCGCTATAACCCCAAGATCCTTTTCTGAAGTATTCCTTCCTAGGCAGTCATTTCCCATTTTGTATTTGTGCAGTTGATTATTCCTTCCTAAATGAGGTATTTTGCATTTGTCCTTCTTGAATTTCATCCTATTTATTTCAGACCATTTCTCCAGTTTGTCAAGATCATTTTGAATGTACTAAGGCCACGTCTACACTTACAAGCTTACAGCGGCACAGCTGTACCGATACAACTGTGCTGCCGTGAGAGCGCTCATGTAGCCATGCTATGTCAGCGGGAGACGCTCTCCCACCGATATAGCTACCGTCGCTCATTGGGCTGGTTTTATTATACGATGGGAGAGCTCTCTCCCATCGGCATAATGCAGCTACATGAGTGCTCTCACAGCGGCACAGTTTTATCGGTTCAGCTGTGCTGCTGTAAGCTTCTAAGTGTAGACATGGCCTTAGTACAAGTAAGAGAAAGAATTGATCCAGTATTGTGGGAAGAGGACAAGTTGTCCGTAGCCTCGGTCTAGGATGCCATTTCTAAAAGGATTGCAATCGTTTTGCCAGTGGACAGGAGTGGGCTAAAGGCCTTCTCCTGAAGCCCAGCATAATAGTAAGTAGCACAGAAGAGTTCAAACTTACAGTCAGAAGTTTGATGCCCAACAGTACTAGCCAGCTAGCAATTACAAGTAGCTAAATAGATTTATATGATCTGGTCTCAACATTGCTTTATTAAGGTGATAAATTACACTCCTTTCTCACCTGTAAATTGCAGTGGGGTCCTGATTCTTTGCTAAAACACAGCAGATGGCAACTTCTGAGTTTTTAATCCATTCCCAGGAACCTCTTTTCCAGTTGCAGTGGCATTACAAATCAGACACTAGCCATGCCAGTGCCTCTAGGATGAAGGTATATTTCCTGGATATTACCAGTAAATTTGATGATTCGGGGAGCTGCTACAGCAGCTGGCAGAGATCATCTTGGGGTGAATGAGCAATATAGGCAACAGTGCATGTGGCACCTTTGAAGCATTGTGTGCAGCAGTAAAGGGGATCCTGAGGGTGTCATCTTAGCAGTATAAAATTCCCATTGTAATTTTAAAATGAAAAGATTTGGTAGGGTAACAAATGAGTCTTTTGAATTTTTAATTAAAAAGGAACAGGAGTTAGCCTCTCCCCCTCTTAATACCTGCAAAATGACTTTTAAAGCTTTGACTTGAAATAGAACGAGGCCCCAGTGTGACTCCTGTGATGTAAAGAATTCCACCACAATGGAGCAACAGGAGCAAACATCTGATATTTATACTTGGTGGCTGGTAGAAATACCACAGCCAAACAAAGCGAACAGTGATTCTGTGAGAGGCTGTGGGATTGTGTAGGTGTCATAGTTCAAGCTGAGTCTAGATAGCCACTCTACATTCTCTGTTTATTCTCTTTCTAACTGTTCATTAGTTTGACCAATTTATTTACAGCTTGGCATGCTTAAAAATAGGAGTAGAATTTTTCTGGAGATTTGTTTGAAAATTTATGATTAAAATATTTAAAATACTAGGACATCAAAAATAACAGGAGTACTTGTGGCACCTTAGAGACTAACAAATTTATTAGAGCATAAGCTTTCGTGGGCTACAACCCACTTCTTCGGATGCATATAGAGTGAACCATATATTGAGGAGATATATATACACACACATACAGAGTGTGTATATTTTTTTTTATTTTTTTTTTTTATTTTTTTTTGCGGATACAGACTAACACGGCTGCTACTCTGAAATAGGACATCAAAAATTACCCTATTTTAAAATTATTCCCTGTCTCCCTTGGTTTATCAACCTACAAGTCTCAGCATAGCAAGTATTCCACAACTCCAAGTTCACAGACAGACATTTTCCACGCTCAAGCATAGGGAACTTTGGCACATGTCAGACCTCCTAACAGTCCGAGAGAGCAGGGCTCTTTGGTTGCAGATGTTAGCAGAGGACAAAGCTGGCTCTAGGCATCAGCAAACTAAGCAATTGCTTAGGGCCCCAAGCAGCTGGGGGGAGGGGCATTTGCTTTTTATTATAAGAACTTGGCTGTTTTAGTACTGGGCAGGAATATTCCTGCTTAGGGCCACAGTGGGCTAGCACTGGCACTGACCGAGGGATGAGATTGGGTAGAGACAGGGCATGGAAGAGGACAGAGCTGGAATTGAGTCTGCGAGTGGGGCTGGTTTGCAAATAATCAAGTTTGGGGGAAGCAGGAGAAACAGGTAAAAAGGAGCGTACAATAGAAAGCTTGGGGCTGGAGCCAGGCACTGAACTGCTATTGGGAAATAAGGGCCAGCTGTAGCCTGACAGCAAGGAAAGGCTGAGGGGCTTAGCAAAACAAAAATGTCTGGGAAAATCTTTGCATACACAGCAAAAAAGAGTTTTAAAATGCCTCTCATGCTTTCACTAGACCGTGAAGAGCTTTTTCCACGTGAAGCAGCCTGGCACTGTATTAAATCAGAATTTTACAGAAAACAAAGGAAAGCCCAAAAGAAAAAAAATTCGTTAAGTTTACCAAGTGGAATTCAGTAGAGGATGTGCTATTAATATGGATATGTGAAAAAACTCACTACAACATATAATTAGGTTATGATTTCTACAGTTTAAAGTACACTTGAGACGAACCTTACCATCTTATTTACACACACAGACCTGCACATCGAAACAGTCCAATGCCTAAATAATTTAGTGAAACACAAACACTCACACTAGTTACAAGTGTAACTGAATCTTATCCATTCATCACACAATGTTCCATGAAAGGCCAGATTCCCAGTTGTGACTAACCATTAAACCTTGGGCACAGCTGAAAGAAGGCACAATTTAAGTGTCTGTGCATACAGACAGCCTGGTCTCAGGTGTGGTATACAACAGCAGCCATTCTGTCAGCTGGGGTTTAACAGGGTGCAGAGAGGGCCTACTCACACTCACTAAGGGTACAGCTACACTCAGAGCTGGGGGGTGTGATTTCCAGCTTGCATAGAAGTACCCGTGCTAGCTCTGCTCGAGCTAGCGCACTAAAAATAGCAGTGTAGCCGGGGTAACATAGGCAGTGGTGAATGGTGGCTGCATGAGTTAGCCATCCCAAGTATATAGCCATGGGGTCCAGACTGGTTTGTGTTGGGAGAGACTAGCCCATGCTGCCACTCATGCTGCCCATGCTATGTAACTACACTACTATTTTTAGCACAATAGCTCAAGCAGAGCTAACATGGGTACCTCTGTGTGCATTGGGAATCATACCCCCAGCTCCAAGTGTAAACATACTCTAAAGCAGCAACCAAAGTTAGAGGTGTCAGTATAGACTCTAGCTTCTGGAGGATTCCTCTGTTCTAGGGGAACCACCTACTTTAAGTCTTCATTGCTCTTGGGGAAAATGCACACAGTAGACTTAACAGATCTGAGAATTAGCCTCTGATACATTAATACCCCGCTCTTATTCATACAAATGTTGTAAAAGTGTAGTTACTCAAACAAGCGTATCCACAAAAATCAGACACTTTAGCATTTCAAGACTACCTAAATGAATCTCTCTCAGATGTCTCTTGAGGATCCATCACTGATGTATATGAGCATATCCCAAGAACACTCTTTTCCTGCTGAGAGAAATAATTATATATATACTTAATTAGACAAAACATTAGAGACAAAGCTAAATATATAAACATAACTTACACCCATCATTAAAATAGGGCCAATACATTAAACAGGAACTACTTGTGTAATAACCAGCAAATTTGACACTGCTGAGCAAATAAAACACACATACACTGTATTATCCAAAGTTTATTTAAAACCTGGGCAACACCCATTAAAATCAAAGGGGAAATGCTATTATTTTCTGTGGAAGTTTGGAGTGGGCCCTTAAAAAGTAACACAATTCTAGGAGCAGAGTTAAGGTTGTTTGGGTGTTGGCTATTGAAAATGTTTCTGTTTGAATTAGGTGATAAGGATAGTATCAGAATTGCTTAAACAGATGTGATTAATGGTATGCCCTCTCTTTGAAGCTGCTTAGCAACCTTAACTGAAATTTAACAAAATTGTTTGCTCTATGATCCTCAATGGCTGCCTATTGGTTTCTAGATACAATTGAAGGCATTGTTTTTGACCTATTATAAAAGCTGTAAATGGCCTGGAACATACCTACCTGAGACCACCTCTTTCCTCATGCCATGGATGATATTAAGGCTGGAGCTCCCTTACTATAAAATAAGGACTACTGGTGGGATGATCTCTATGGGTCTCTCTGATTCTGGAACTCCCTCCAACCACTTCATCTAATGTAGACAGAATCTGCTGAACTTTAAGGCATTGTGCAAACCCTAATTATTTGGCATTGGAGGAAGGGACAATATTTTTCACTGTCCTTTTTTCTGTCTCGCTGTGACTGGTTGGGAGGAGCTTGATTAAACTAAGGAAGTTGTGCACTGTAACTGCTAAATATTGACAAAAGGGGCTAGAGCTGTGAATAGATTATCTAAGAAATATCCATATAAAATAGTTGAAGAATATTGTAGTGTGATGCAGAGGTGGCAAACTATAAACTCAGGACCTAGCTAAGCTGAGATTTTCAAAGAGGAGTAGGAGATATAACCACACATATCAGATTAACTTCAATTCCCAAATGATAAGACAACTAGTAGATTTAGCCACACGTTTCATTAAAATTAATGTAATTCATGGAGTTAAAACCCATAGTTGGCTTTCAACATTTCAAACCTAATGTCCAAAAAAATGTAGATTTGTTATACGATCTTAGGCCCAGGCCCAGGTCCATAGAGGGACTTCGGGGATCCAACATTCAGTGTTGCATCACCTAAATTTTAGGCATCTCGCCATCCAATGTAATCCACAAACCCTTGATTAGGTATCTAAGCTCCCTATACAATGCACAGGGAGAGAGAGAGGCAACTGAGAGTGGGATCCACAAAAGCCAGCATACTAGGCAGGGAGTCACCTAACCTGGCCAATAGCAGATTCCGACAAGACAGGTCTGTCCTAAACCCGGTTCCTCTTAGGGAGGTAGGCAACTAAGTCCAAGCAAGAGGGAGGTGCCTATCCCTGCTTGAGATCCACAGACATCTGAAGTCAGGCATCAAAGCCATTTCTGACAAGAATGGCAGTGGTGCACGCTCACTTGATGCAAAATGGCAGGGTAGGAGGGGAAGAGGAGGATGCAGTGCACGTGAGGCAGCAGTATGCATGCCAGAGGCAGAAACGTAGGCCCCTAGGGGACTTTTACAGCAAAAATTAATGAGTTTAGGCACCTGCGGTTAGGTGGCAGCTTAGTGGGGGTTTTGTGAACCACGGTGGCACCTAAATCTGAGTTTTAGATACCTAAGTCCCTCTGTGGATCTGGACCATTGTATTAAAGGATGACAGACATAGGTCTTTCAAATATACCATTCTCCAGCTTTGGAAATTTCAGCATATCTTCCACTTAGCTCCCTAACCCAGGACATACCTTCTGAAGCCATCTTTGAACTTCCTAGAGTTGGTTCACTCTCTTATTGAAGAGTACCTATGAGACACATCAGAAGCCTTGAAATCTGGGAGAGACAGGCATTTTCAGCTCTACCGTTGTTGTTTGGAACTGATCATTACAGACAGCTCATTCTCCGGTGAAGTCAATGGGACTTAGTTATGCTTAAATCTTTCACTGAAACAGGGTCTCATTGTTTTAAAGCTCCTTTGTTTGCAGCATTATAAGAGACCAAGGTCAGAGTTCACATGTTTACTAAGCTTATTTATCTGTAGTAGGTGGCCCCTCCAGGTCAGTTTGAAGCACAGATCACAATTTATGTCACAACAGTTCTTTCAATACCTTTAGCTGAGAAAATTGGACCTCAGGCTGCAGTTTTCAAGGGAGTGCCTAACAAATGTAGGCTCTTTTGAAAATCCCAACTTCATTCTTTAGTGTTCGCAGGCCAGCATTATATCAAGCCCTAAAGTCTCTTAAAAGAAAAAGAAAGAAAAAAAGATGGAGTTTCAGAAAATTATGCGTTCCTTCTCTTCCCCCTTCCTTCCCCCTCCCCCCCCCCCCATCATCTTTTTGACCAACAGAATATGGACAGCAGCAAAGGTTAGGGGCACTCTGTATATCAATATAGACAATGTAGTCATACAGGATCTTAAAGCCCCCAGAGATGTGTCTAGATTCATTCTAATACAATTATTATGTACAAAATATTAAATGGAGAAATATATATAAACATGTAAATACTACAATTATTTTAAATTGTATATACTGTGTGTGTATGCATGGTCTCACTTCCTAAAAGTGCTTTTCTTTTGGCCTTATGTGTTACAGAGACACTCAATGTGTGCCACTATAGTCATGTGGATTATTGTGTTATTTCCAACATACAATATATATATAAAATAGAGCTTAACTGTTCAGCTAAGTGAAAACTGCAGCTCTATTAGATTTTAAGTAACAATTGTCCATCTGATATAGAAGGAGAAAGAAGGGTATTTATTTTCTTCCAACAGCCAAAAGGTGATCATACTAATAAAATTCGTTGAGATTGTCCAAGATAGTGTGTAAAATACTCATCCATCACTGTGAGCCCCTGGTCAGGGAATGACAGTGCAGTAAATATCTTCAGCAGCCGCCTTGGAATGTACAAGCTGTTTTCGGTAGGAATTTTCAGCACTCACATAAAACACACTGTCATGAGTGACTGCCTGTGCTCCAAAGTCATTACTATTGGGATGATGGAACATCTTTCAGCGAATAACCAAAAAACTTTAAATGTCATGTCAAGTTTGTTGAAGCCATTTTCAAGCCTCGTTCAAGGTTACATGAATATTGAGTATGCCTGTTTTTAAAAAGTATAAGACCTATGAGAGGGATCACTCAAAAGGCTGGTAGATGGAAGTGTCACTTGATTTAAAAAAAAAAAAGGGAAATTTGTCTATTCCTCTTTGGGAAAGTCAATCAGGCAGAGCCATTTATTCATCAGCCAGTGCAACTCACTCTTACAGCTGGTGAGATAAGTCAAGCTCGCTGTCACTTAGTTGTACATAGCCACAAAGAGACCAGAAAGGAAAGAAAGTAGATTATCTTGGATGATTAAATTACAATACAATTTTGATTTATTTAAAGTTTTAAAAATCTGTCTGACAAATTCTAAATTATATATTAAAAAAAAAGACACAATGTGGGTGATGTAATATCTTTTATTGGACCAACTTCGGCTGGTAAAAAAGACAAGCTTTTGATTTCCACTGATCTCTTCTTCAGGTCTCGGAAAGGTAATCAGAGTGTCACAGATAAGTACAAGGTGGAACAGATTGTTAAACATAAAGAGATAAGTTGCAGGAAACCATCAAAATGAAGTGAGCAATTAACACCTCAGCAGTCATAGGTCCAAGAGAGTTAGTGGGTTACAGATTGTTGTAATGAGACATAAACCTAGTCTCTCTATTGAGTCAATGATTTCTAATGTCTAGAAGAGTTATGAATTTAAGCTCTGAGGCTCACCTTTTGAAGGTGTTTTTAGGTTTCCTTTGAGGACAAGGACTGAGAGATCAGATGTGGAATGATCATTTTGTGAAGAGTGTTCCCCCACAAGTGATAGGGTGTTTTTGTCTTTCATCATTTTTATATATGAGTTAATTGGAGAGCATAGTGATAGTCTGATTTCCCCCACACACTTGTTGTTGGGGTATTTGATGCACTGGATGAGGTACACCACATGTTGTGACAGACATGAGTAGGACCCATTCATCTTGAAAGGGGTGCTGTGGAGGTTATTGATCATTGTAGCAGTGGATGTATGGCTGCAGGTTTTGCGTCTTATGCTTATGGCAGGGTCTGGTGCTGCTTTGAGTTGATGGGTCCTGGTCTGTGAGGAGCTAGCTTCTGATGATGAGTTTGGCAAAGTTGGGAGGGTTGTTTGAATGCCAGAAGAGGGGGTTCAGGAAAGATTTCTTTCAGGATGTGGTCCCCATCAAGTATGGGTTGTAATTGTATGATGATACCCTATATGGGTTCCAATGTGGGGTGCTTAGTGATAACTAGGTGTGTGGGGGTTTTCTGTATCAAAGCCAATTCTGCTGGTGAATCTGCTTCGCTGATGGAGTGTCCTTGTTTAGTGAAGGCAGTTTTAGGTATGTGAAGCCATGTATCCTGGACTTTCTCCTCAGAGCATTTTCTATAGTAACTGGGTGCCTCACTGTAGATATGATTTCTTGGTGTGTCTGGGGTATTTGCTCTATCTGTGGTGGTAAGAGTGGTGATCCATGGGTTTCCTGTATATAGTTGTCTGTAGGGTTCTGTTGTGAATGAGATGAAACTTTTATTTTCTTCTCTTCTACAGAGAACCAGAAAGCACACCTAGAAAAGTCGCATTCAAACTACAATATCAATTTCAACTTCACAAGGACTCCAATCACCAAGGAGTTTAATTATGACATGGAAGCTAATTCCTCTATAGCAAGGAGCAAGGCTGTTGGAAGAAAGGAGGCCTACAATGGAGAAAGCAACAGAGAAAAGGAAATGGAGCTTGTTGGCTCTGCTTCCAAAGGAGATGTTGTTCCTGAAGTAGAGGCTTTGCTGGCAAGATTACGAGCATTGTAAATTAATCCTATAAAACTGATTAAGCAATCACTAAATACAAGCTATAATAAGCTGCTACATTTTAAAAATACACATTAATTTTGCATGACTGACATTTACACACTTCTGTATTCCAAACTTCACATACTTTATATCTAAAATACAAATGTGTAATGCTTTGCCTATGAATTTGAGCCCATGGTTTATGCATAACTATAAGCAGGCTTGTACGCATTTCTACCTACTGACAGTCTGTTCTAATGTATCTGGAGCAACAGATGCTGAATTACCCCAAGAAACAATTATTTTAGTGTCCAGACTTCTGAACACAATGTTATGAGAACTTTTCTCCACAACACACAATACATTTTAAATAGTTTTAAACCATTATGTTTGATCATCATCTAGGACTAATAAATAGCTGCAGAACCAACCTGTATATTTTTCTATTTTATTTCTATGTATCACCTGCATTGTAATTTTTAGCACCTAAGGAAGTTCATTATTGTATCATATTAAACGCTTACGGAGGAAAATGTATACTATGTAAATGTCTCATAACCATGTTTTAATTCACTTTAATCTAAATAAGAACACCAAAGAATGCTGAATAGTTTATGCATTAACTAAATGGTAACATGAACAGAAGCTTACAACTATGCAAGAAATGTATTTTATGTATGACTGATATTTCATTGCTGTTAAACTTGTTTGGATGATTGTATAAAACCAATATACAAAAGTTCTATGAATACAATGTTGCAATTGTGCACATAGGATAAAAGCTTCTTATTTTATAAGTAGCTACCAAAGTAATTTTTCACTATTTTTGCTTGAGTAAACATAATATTGCAATAATAATATAAAGAACACCTAATGGCAGAGACTTCTACAATTGGTTTTCAACAAACTCATTTAGCAATAGCATGTACAATCTCATTTGCTGGCACAGGAGGAATCTCACAGATAATTGCATCTCCATTTTGACACAAGTCATTGTACACTGTTATACGTTCACTAACATTTATTAATTGCACATCACCATGAAAAAAAACTTGCTACCTATACTATCAACTTGGAAGCTACTATTAGGACATTTGGTCCTTTATTTCAAGTTCCTACTAATCAGAATGTATTCAGTGACCAATATCTCTCTTCCAAATACTCTATTTTTCTTTATAAATGAGTCAGTTAAATGAAACCAATGTTTCAAAGCTCTGGTGCTTTTTATTTCCTTGTTTAAGTTGCCTTCTTATTTCCTGCAAAAAATAAAGTTAATTAATTAGAACTCTGAAACTGGCCTGTTTATGAACGCTTGGAATGTTTGGCCATGGAATCTTTTTCATTCATCACAGGAATTAGTCTTATGTTTCAGGGGCTGCTGAAACTATCATTATACCCTCTAGTTATGCGCTGCACTTTAGTAAAAATGAATGTAAAGCATAAGGAGAGATCAGATACAGAGAAATCCTACCAGACTTAGGACTTCAGTTTGCCAGCGCTTCAGTGCCACTTAAGAACCGTGGAAGGAGTAACCACATTGAGGAAGCACTTTTTGCTGGCTCCAGTTAGTGTGGAAGAGCCATGGGATCAGTTTTTAATGCATAGTGGATGGACAGCAGCTACTAGTCCAAAGAATGGACTGGAATACCAAATTCATGTTGAGATGAATTTCATATCCACCCACACCTGATTATTAGGGTTGCAAAGCCCCCTGCTCCTCCCCAGTTATAAGGATTTGATAGCCATCACCTCCACTTATCCTAAGACTGGATCTTTATGGGTAAGGGATGAATTTAAGACTCACCAGGACAGACATTAATATAATATATGGAGATATACCTATCTCATAGAACTGGAAGGGACCCTGAAAGGTCATCGAGTCCAGCCCCCTGCCTTCACTAGCAGGACCAAATACTGATTTTTGCCCCAGATCCCTAAGTGGCCCCCTCAAGGATTGAACTCACAACCCTGGGTTTAGCAGGACAATGCTCAAACCACTGAGCTTCATGTATGATATTTACTATAAAAGAATAAAAAATGTATTTTCTACTTTTGACAGACTGAAGTAGACGGGTTACCAAGACGCTTTCATGAATATAAACAAAACTTGTGGTGGGGGGGGGGGGGGGGAAAGTCTCACTAATCTTTAGATGGCTTATGCTGCTAAAAATAGGACCAAAAAAAAAAACCCTAACCATAATAATAATAGGTTGGGTGTAGAGAATAGTAGTAGTGGAGAACTGCAGCTGAAATATTACAGCAATGACCTTTTGCATGAGATTCAAATATAAATTCATGTGCCTGAGCAAAATCGGTTTGTTCATTTGAATTAGTGGGTAATAGCCCACATCAGAAAACTGACACAATTCAGTACACTTGACAGCATATGTTCCAGATGGACACCGCACGCATCTAGGATGGAGACCAAATTATTCCTTTTAGCTCTTATCAGTCTTTATTTTATGTAAAGTTTAAAATTTTGGCAAGATAATATGGCTTAGTAAACTACAGCTGAATTTTTAATGATCAGAGAACTGGTAGCTGTACAGTAGTTTCCAACTTTCAAACAAACATAAAAACTTTTTTGTTTATCCTTCACCCTTATGGCTAGCAACTTTTCAGCTTTGGTTATATGAGCTATAAGTAAGTAGTTAGCATTTATTTTCTCAATGGTTCTTTGTTTTGTACCATCATAGTTCAGTTAAATTAGAATTGTCTAGTTAAACCAGATGAACCAAATAATTCTAGATGGCAGTACATTTTGTTCTGTGTTCCATCCCTCTAATTAAACAAATACCTATTTACTTCATAGTTAAGCAAATGTTTAGGCTCTAGAGTATCCGTTTATAACTATTGCTATGGTAACATTTAGTTTGGCATACAATGTGATTTTTCAGAATGACAAGTTTTACTCAGATAAAATGTAAATATGACTGAAAAACAGAAACCTCCATTGACTTTCTGTGGCTTCATATTATGCATTAGAAAGATTAGGCCTCAACAACCAATACTACAGCAGCAATGGGTTAGTTTCTTTCTGTCTTTTTTTGGGGGGGGGGGGCGTGTATTTTTAAAAAATCATGGCGCTCTCTGGCACGACTGGTTGTATTATAGTAGTGATCTTAGATTCACTGTCAATAATAGGTTTTGGTGCACAGGCTGTTGCTCAAGCCAACAGATTATAACATACCAGTGGGGTTTGGTGTAATTGGAGTTTTCCAAATACAAAAAACATGGTGATTTTTACAGTTCACTTCTTGCAAACCAAGCCAATATAGAGGAGCCTCTTGGAGCTGTAAATTACTTGCATCTACGTGACTCCAAAAAGAGCAGGAAAATTGAAAGATTGATGATTGTTAGAGAGCCATTCAACAGATCCCTACTTTGGTACAGTTTGTGTGCTATTGATTAGCATGAGTTAAGGACCCTGTTTTGCAATAAAATTTTTAAGTGGGGCTTCTACCACCTCCACCTATCCAGTTCCTCACATTTTTCTATTATGCCTTTTCATCTGACTCAGGTGAGCAAACATGATTACTACATTGTCTTAACATATACTATACAGTGTTAGAAGTGGTTCATTTCCACCTTGTATTGTTGTGTCAGTGGGCTAAATTCATCACTGTTGTAATTCCACTTGAGACCAGGGAAAGGCATGAAGGCATTAACTGTTCATATCACCATCCCAGCATACCTCTAGTGGTATATTCTCTATGGATTAGTTCCATGAAGGGTACTAAAACCTTGTCTACGCTACACAGTTTTCTCAACAAAACTTAGGTTTCATCGACAAGAGTGGAGACATACACACTGCAGTGCTCCTCCCGCCAATTTAACGCTCCTGTTACACTGACATAATAAAACCACCTCACCGAGTGGTACACAGCTTTTTGCGATGAAGTTAGAACAATGCAGTGTCAGTAGACACTGTGTTTGCTTATGTCACCCTAAGTGGCCTCCAGGAGGTGTCCCACAATGCCCATCATGACCGCTCTGGTCAGCAGTTTCAACTCCACTGATCTGCAGCCAGGTACACAGGCAGTGTACTCCCCCTTTAAAGCCCTAGGAATTTTTGAAATTCCACTTCCTGTGTGCTTGGCATGGAAAGTTCACATAGCATCTTCCCAGCTGACCATGCTGGCTTTCTGCAGCAAACATGCCCAACTAGTGTACCCTGGAGTTGTTGGGTCTGTGGGGAGAGGAGGCTGTACAGCTCTGTTGTAGCTCTGAGCCAGCCCTAGGAACTTTGACACCTACGAGCAGATTGCTCATGGCATGGAGGAGAAGGTGCATGAAAGGGAAATGCAGCAGTGCCTGCTAAGATCAAGGAGCTGAGGCAGGCATACCAGAAGGCAAGAGAGGCCAACCATCGCTCTGGTGTGGTGCCAAAAACATTCCACTTTTACAAGGAGCTGTATGCCAGCCTCAGTGGCAACCCCATGTTCACCACCAAAAACCCCATGGATATTTCAGGGGGAGTGGAGGCAGCAGCCAACATAGTCAACCCCGAGGACAAAGTGGTGGACAAGGAGGTCTTGGGACAGGCACCAGGGTCGTCTGGTGCTACGCCAGGACCACTTTGGGACTTCAGAGTGGACTAGCCAGTCCCAGCTCTGGTGTGCCTGAAGCAGGAAAGGGAAGCTCCAGTAAGTACTCATTTTGCTTTGATATTGCACAGTTATATGACAGGGGTAGGCAACCTATGGCACGCGTGCCGAAGGCGGCACGCAAGCTGATTTTCAGTGGCACTCACACTGCCCGGGTCCTGGCCACCGGTCCGGGGGGGCTCTGCATTTTAATTTAATTTTAAATGAAGCTTCTTAAACATTTTAAAAACCTTATTTACTTTACATACAACAATAGTTTAGTTATGTATTATAGACTTATAGAAAGAGACCTTCTAAAAATGTTAAAATGTATCACTGGCACGCGAACCCTTAAATTAGAGTGAATAAATGAAGACTGGCACACCACTTCTGAAAGGTTGCCGACCCCTGTTATATGAGGTAGAGGTGTCCTTTATTTTATTACATGGTGCACATGGGAGAGAAATTAACAACACTAGGTACTGTTTGCATCTGCGTCTTATTCCCCTGTGCAGCTATGCAGTGGAGACCCTGCAGAAAAGTTTGTTAATGCACACTGGGATTTCCCAGGAATCCTCCATAAAGGAAACTTTCCTGAAGACACTTTGCAATCCTCTGCTGAAAGTTCCACGGCAGAGCTGCTTTGTTTCCTCCCCTCTTGTAGGAAACTTTGCCGTGCCAGTCAGCAGCTATGTCTGCAGGAACCAAAGCAGCACACAGGCGAGCAGCATACAGACCCAGTCTGAAACCACACGGACACAGGAGATGCACCCATGCATTCTCAGTTACTCTCAGTAGTGAGATATCACCTTCAATCACCCCCGCCTGTGGAAAACAGTGCCAGCATTCAAACTATGTCCCTAGGCGCTTGTACTAATCCCTTTCTGGAACCACCTAGACCTTTCTCCCATCTTACACCTTCCTCCCCTGAGCTGAACTCACCATGTTTAGTGCTCTCACCATGCTGCATGTTTGCCAAGGGTAAAGTGAGAAAGAGGGATATGTAACTTTTATGATTCAACACGGTGAGTGCATTCACAATACTGACTCTGTGTATTGTTTCTTTTGCTCCTGCAGATGTGCCCTTGAGGGCCAGCTCCTACACACTGGTGAAGCGCCTCCATCAGATAAAGAGGCAAACAAGCAGGACGTGTTTTGAGAAGTGCTGCAATCATCTCATCGTGCAGCTAGCGAGCACAGTACGTGGAGACAACAAACTAAAAATGGATAGCCAAGAGAGGAGACAGGGGCAGGAGGGATAATAAAGCTCAGGTCCCTGATTGTGCTGCAGCTAGAACATATCCATGCACAACTCCTCCTGCAGCCCATACAGAACTGCGTTCCATGCCCTCCCCGAGCTCCCCACATACATTCTTTGCATATTCCCAGCCCATCACAGTACCCCTTGCTCTACACCCCGACAGACATGCCCCATAATGACAGCTGGGCTTAGACACAGCTGTGAGAACCTCATTTGAGAGAGTGCTGCTCAGTGTCATGTCCCGTGTAAGAAATGGAAATCTGTGTATTGCTGTTAAATAAAATGTTAGTGTTAGAAATACAATGATTCTTTTTATGTATCCTACATACAGTGGTTGCCGCAGAAATTCATATACAGTGCCAATCGGCACATTTGCGGACTATAATTAACACTCGGGTAGCAATCATTACCAGGGTCATTCAAGGCAGCAGTGCATTACAGAAAGACACATTACTGGGGCTCAAAATGCTGCTTCAAAGCTCCCCATTGAACTCCTCTAATAGCCCTGGTGGCTGGCTGCTCAAAATCAGCCACCAGGCAATCCACCTCACCTCACCCCCATTCCTAGGGAAACTTTCCCCCTTTTCTTCACAAATGCTATGCAGAACACAGCAGGCTGCTATGACCATGGGAATATTTTCCTCACTGAGGTTTAACTTGCCAAAAAGGAAGTGCCAGCGACCCTTTAATCTGCCAAATGCACATTCAATGGTCATTCTGCACCTGATGAACCTGTTGTTGAAGCGCTCCTTGCTGCTGTCAAGGTTTCTGGAGTAAGGCTTCATGAGCCACTTGAGTAAGGGGCAGGCTGGGTCTCCCAGGATCATTATGGGCATTTCCACATCCCCTATTGGAATCTTCCGGTCTGCAAAGAAAGTCCCTACATGCAGCTTTCTATATAGGCTGGTGTTCCTGAAGATGCATGTGTCATCTTCCATGACACCTTCCATGACCACTCCACGTTGACATCAGTGAAACGACTATGGTGCCCCACCAATGGCTGCAATACCCTAGAGAAGTACCCCTTTCTGTTGATGTACTCCATTGCAAGATTGTCTGGGGACAAAATTGGGATATGTGTGCCATCTAATGCCCTGCCACAGTTAAGGAATCCCATTGCCACAAAGCCATCCTGTATTTCCTGCACACTGCCCAGAGTCACAGTCCTTCATAGCAGGAGGCGATTAATGGCCCTGCACACTTACATCACCACAACCCCCACAGTGGACATCCCAATTCCAAACTGATTCGTGACTGACTGGTAGTAGTCTGGAGTTGCCAGCTTCCAGACAGCGATTGCCACATGCTTTTCCACCATGAGAGCATCTCTCATTTTGGTGTCTTTGCACCGCAGAGGAGGGGGCAAGCTTCGCCCAGAGTTCCAGGAAGGTGGCTTTGCACATCCAAAAGTTCTGCACCACTGCTCATCATCCCATACCCGCATCAGAATCTGATCCCACTCACTCAGTGCTTGTTTCCCAAGCCCAGTAGTGACGGTCCACCATGTGCAGCTGCTTTGTGAATGCCAAAATCAGTCTTGAATTGTTTCTTTTCTTGGCACACAGCAGGGCAGGCAGCATGAATTCCTGTTTAGATTTGCAGCTCATGAGATACTGCAGGTTCAGCCGCGTTGTGTTCATAACACTCATCACAAGACTGGTGAGCAGTGCAGGAGCCATGCTTTCAGGCAGATATGGTGGGCGCAAAGTTTATAGGAGCAGTTGGAAAACGGTGTGAAATATAGTCAGAAGTCCATGGAATGATGGGATGGAAAAAACTGCATCATGGGGCAGTGAGCCTGCTCCCATGATGCATTGCGATTCATTCTCAGAACTCCTAGTGGCAGAAGGTGGCAATTTGACAGTGTGATAGCTACCCACAGTGCACTGCTCTCCCTGTTAGTGCTAGAGCATCAACTGTGGACACACTCTGCCAACACAAGGAGTGTTGTGTGAACATGCACAAGCGATGTAATTACAGCGGTTTATGATCGTCACCCTAACTTAAGTCAACTTAACTCTGTAGTGTAGAGATGGCTTTAGCCTCAGCTGTGCAACACCTAACATTTTGGTGCCCCGCTGCCTAGCAGAAGCCACAGCCCCAAATTAGGCTCCATTCACAAAAACCAGGACCCTGATTAGAGAGCCACCTAACCTAGCCAGTCAAAAATGCCAGAGAAGGTGGGTGTAGCAGAAGTCTAAAGTGGCAGTTAGGTATCTAAATCCCAGTTAGTGCTATTCTAACAACCTACTCACAATTGTCATCGTTTTACCCATAAAAAGTCTTACTTAATATGGTGTTGAAGGAGAATGCACATGTCTCACTCTGATCCCAGTCAATACCACGCCTTTCTCAGCTGAAAGAATCAATATTGACTGATCTGAGGCATTCCCGTCCTCTCCTTCTCTTTCAAATTTTACTGCTAAAGCTACTTCCTGGTCCATTTCTAATACATAGGCCCTAGTTTTAATTCTGTCAACCTCCATTTTTTATGCTGCAAAATGACTGTTGACTATAAACTAAAAGGCCACAAGCAAGAGTCAAACATTGAACTAAGGCAACTAAAAAATTATAAGCAGCCAGGGCGACCAGAAATTGTTCAATTATGCACCTACACTTCTTTCTCTAGAAGAAAAAACACTTGTATTAAACCACTTTTTTTTTTTTAATACGGTGCATGTGAATTTTATAGAACCTAGCTACAGCAGAAAAATAACTGACAATTCAAGGTCTTATAAATTGTTTCAAGTTTATGAAAGAAAAAAATTTAATTAGACTTTCAAATTTTTATCAATTCTAAGTAATTACTTATGCTAAGACCCCTATGTTTAAGAAATTCTATGGTGAACATCTGTTATTAAATTAATTATGACAAAGATTAGTCAATCTGCATTAAATTATCTTGGCGTGCAAAGCAAGCGCATCTCCCCACTACTCAAAACACTTTCTACCTTATACTTTCCGGTGTTTATTTTAGACTAACCACAGTATTCAAGATTAAGACTGTCTCTCTATATTTTATTTTTAAATAATACCCGGACAGAATTCCAGTACAATACAACACCAGTTGCAATTGCACAGTCTCAAGAGCTGTTTGGTATGGAATATTTTCCCCTTCAATCATAGAGATAAATGTTATGTTCTTTTAGTACATTTTATTCCTCTTTGTATACATATTTCTTTTGGTAATGCAGCTTCTGATTTTTGTGATCCATGTAGCCTATTTTTTGTACACCAAAGAGTTACTAAGGGACAATCAATTTTCTGATAATAGCACACAGATAGATTGATCGGGTTACTTATATGCTATATCAGTTCTATGTACCATAGAAGCATAAAACCTGAATTCAATCCTCTTAAAGGTAGATAAGCTATTTAGCTTCAGCAAAATAGAAATGGTCCTTTTCATCTAAACAAGCTTATTCCATTGTTGATATCACAACAGAATGTATTCTGAAAGAGTAACAGGACCCTGTTTTTAAATCTGCATTATATTAGACAGCCAAGAGCTACAAGAAGACATAGAAGTGAGGAGGCTAGGAAGCAGAGTTGATTAATGTGCAGGTTGATTTCACTTCTGGGACTTGAAATTGCATCTAGAGCAGAATGAAGCAACTGGGGGGGGAAAATAGTCTCATCTCACATCTTTAAAGGTCATAAAGGAAATGATGATAGGTGATCCAGGCTTAGTATGGCCACAGGTGTCTTATGTATTGAAAGATATATATCAGAATATCCTTATACTGGCAATCCTGTTGAAAAGGGGAGGGGAGGAGGATAAAGAGATACATATAAGGCACCATAAAACCTAAGGACGCTTTGTCTTAAAGGTTCAGATCCACTCAGACCACTGTTCCTTTGATTCAAAAATGTCTTGCTCCCACTAAATAAAGTTCTTTGATGGGTGCAGGATCAGGAACAAGGAGTCTGAGGTGCACCAACACAGTGATTATATTTCTATACTGCCAGGCTAGAGAACCCTACATTCTAGGGTCTTGGTACCAAAAGTGACTGAGACAGGGAGGTCTTCCAGATATGTTACACCTGGAAACAGATAAAATGATTGAGCCAAGATGGCACCTGCCTTGCAGAGTGCCCATTGCATTAAGATAAAAAAAATAATGGGAGCAATAACACAAATGGGGAAAAGTGCACTAGCTCTAAAGTAAAAAGAGCCTACAAGTTGGATAGGCAGCATGGTGGCCATTGAGAACCCAGGCAAACTGCATTTGCCTAGACCAGGGGTCGGCAACCTCTGGCACGCAGCTCGCCAGGGTAAGCACCCTGGCAGGCCGGGCCAGTTTGTTTACCTGCCGCGTCCACAGGTTCAGCTGATCGCAGCTCCCACTGGCCGCGGTTTGCCACTGCAGTCCAATGGGGGCGGCGGGAAGCCGCGGCCAGCACATCCTTCGGCCCACACTGCTTCCCGCCGCCCCCATTGGCCTGGATCGGCGAACCGCGGCTAGTGGGTGCTTACCCTGGTGAGCCGCGTGCCAGAGGTTGCCGACCCCTGACCTAGAACTTGACCCACCAACATTCGTCCTGGGACTGCCACTGAAGTTGAGGCATCTTAAAAAGTGGCTTAAAATGAAAGATGGGGAAGAGTTTGTCTCCTTGTACAGCAGAATTGATAAGCTAAATGTATTTCCAAGGGGCCTGAATAATACATTAGAAATGCTTAGGCAAATACAAATGTGATGTTGCTACTGTGTAGTTTGTCACATTTAGCCATTCTGTCCTGAAACACCATTGTAAATAAGATATGAATAATATCTTGATTATCTTTGAATCCATTGACATTATGGAAAATCAGATGCAATATTATCTATAGTAGTGACAGATGTTTTTCACTTGAGGTGTAACAGGTTCCAGTCTGCAAATCCACATGGGATTACACTGTTGAAACTTCCGGATGACACAGAAGAACAGCAGGCAGACTGCAGATTTTCTCTGTCCCTTACTGAAGTGAATAGAGTGTTTTACCCTATATATAACAGGATGATCTCTCATTAACTTCAGCTTTGAAAGACAATTTTCTACTCCTTGATTACAAAAATCCCTGAAGAAGGATCAGAAGTTGTTATTTTTCTCAGAAGACCTGTGGTACAGTAAATCTTTCCACAAAGACAAACTGCAGAAACTAATAAACTGTTTGAATTCAATAGCACCAGGATACTAATATCAAATTCAGCAGTCAAGAACAAATTAAACCCTTACTAGGAAAGGTTGTGCAGGATCACTGCTCACCCTTCTCTTACTGATATCTTTACTAGTAAATATACAATCTATGTTCAAATAAAGTTGAATCTGGCTTAAGAGGATAAAAACAAGGAAATTCAGTGTTGACGCTTCAACTCAGTCCTTAATTCACCATCTAGTAGGCAGGGCTGGAGCTCCTGGGTTAGCACAATCCCAACACATTGTCTCAAAGAATTGACCTGCCCCATTTCTAAACTTGGAATACAAATCCATTATGTAAACACAAATGGCCAGACTAAAGGCCAGTCCTAAATTGCTTTACACCTCCTAAAAATACTTGGCACTTTCATCTTCTACAGAAGTTAGTGAGAGCTGAAGGTGAGTGGAACCTTGCAGGATCAGGCCCTAATGAATAAAATAAACAAACGTGAATTGAGTGAAACCATTCCCTAGTGTGCTGACAATGTAAAATAAAATATTCCTCTTAGGATATTTTCCTGGCAAGACAACCTGACCTCTGACTGGTCTCGACAAGACAAAGTGTAGTGCTCTTTCTAACTAACCAAGGCCTTCACCCACTTTGACTTTTCAATGCTACCTAATAGGAGGTCATGATTAAAAAATGAACATTTCCTACAGACGCATTGTTTCATTCTATTTACAGTAGGATATAACTGCAGTAATTCAGATACCATTGTATGGTAACTGTTGGTAAGTATGACTTTTTAATAGCAACCACTTTGTATGCAAATTACACTCTAAGGATGTTTAGTTGAGACTTTCCCTGTATGTGATTGTCTGTTCTAAACATGCATTTTTATTTATAAATATCATCGAGGACTTAAGGTGGTTGAAAAAGTTTACCTATATCATTGCTCGATGATGAAATTTCATAAGTTTGTAATATGATGGCAATATACAGAGGTCTTGTTCAAATACAATTATAATGCTCCTCCAGTGAGCAATGACCCATCTCAGAATGCTCTTATTTTATCTGCAAAACCTAGCCCTCTAAGTCTGGCCTTTATGACTTTATTATTGGACCCTTACAGCACATTATATAGTTTGATCCAAGGCCCATTGACTTCAATGGCATTGGATATGGCCCCTAAATGGAGTGACTGGTTCTACTTGAAAAGCAACAGTACAAATGGAATCATAGGGCTTCTATGTTTGTTGTCTCATTGATTCCAATTCCAGTCAGCTCAGTCTGTAAGTACAATGATTATTTTCTAGTTGCCAGCTCTGCAAACATAACCCCATATCTGAGTCAAACTGGATTCTTTCTGCCTGTTGTTTAACCAGCAATAAATATTCTGAAATCAGACCTTGGGTAGCGCTCAAGTGCTACTGTAACAGAAGTTATCCCTCCAGACATAGGGAGCATGCCAGATTCCTCACTGATGCTACGCTTTCACACAACAGCATCTAAGTAATGCTTTATCTCATCTCCGATTGGCTAGGAGACTCCATTCTATCCCAATGGATGATGACCTGGCCTTAATTATTCATGCCTTCATCATTTCTTGGCTAAATTATAGCAACGCTATATACCTGAACATAAATTCTTCAGCACTTAGCAAATTCCAAGTAGCACAGAATGCTGCAGCATGTCTCCTCAGCAAAATAAGTTACCATGAGCACATCAAACCTGTCCTCCACTCTTTACAGTGTTTTCTGATAGAATTTCTAATCAAGTTCAAAGTCTCAGGCCTTAACTTCAAAGTGCTCTATAGCCTGGAGCCAGGGTATCTAAAAGATCACCTAAATTAAAATTTAATTTAAAGCTCTGGGATGAAGACCATGGTCAACAACTTTGCTTCACTGGCACAGTGGAACTCTCTACAATAAGGGTAAAGCTCATCTGTGTGGAAGATACAACTTTCTCAGAGGCCAGTCCAAGACTGTGGAATGAACTTCCATATGAAATAAGGACCACCACAGTACTCACCACACCAAGTGCAAAGTGCATTTCTTTGACCTTGCCTTATATAACATAAATACATAACAGGTATATTAAAAACAAATAAACAACCCCTCCCCCCCCAAAAAACCTACCACAACAAAGCATTCCACTGCACACCCTTCTCCCTTTGAGGAGAGGATGAGAGACCAAACAACATGTGACAGATGTTTATCACATTGCTTAATGCACTACTGGAAGGTGCTCAGATACAACAGTGATGAGTGCAATATACATAAAATAGAATAGAAGATAGCAGTACCATGCGGTGGGTTAACTGTCATAGGGTTAACTACAACCAGCTGACACAATGTTAAACTCTATTTGTCTCCACTGTCTGCAAAATCATCAAGTTTATGTTAGTGGGCACAACTCCTCAAGGATGTGTTCTGACACAACCTCGTTTTCTAGTGAAGACAAACCCTTGAGCATGCTTCTTTTGACACTCCAACAGAGCCACCCAGGATGGAAATGTCAAAGGCAAATCCCAGCCTGTATCACAAGACGAGACCAGGATATCAGATGCAGAGACTTGTGATGGCAGCAACCATAGATTTTAGCCTTTAAAAGAGGGGCACATTGCTCTCCTGACCTCAGTTTTTTCTATAGCTTTCATCATAGTGCCATCTAAGCACTGATACTAGACCTGGGAACGTATATGGGATAAAACTAGTAATAAAGGTGAGCTTGATGCTCAAAATAAGTTACGTGTGGTTAGATGCCTAGAAAATCATTGGGATTTACAAAGCATAAGTTAGGCCCTCAGGTTCCCTACAAAATGCATGAGGAGCCTTGGGCACCTCAGAATGGGATTCACAAAAACCAGCATATTAGGCAGGGAGCAGCCTAAGCTAGCAGTGGGAGATGTTGACAAGAGGGGTGTGTGCTAAGACCCACCCCTCTCACAGAGATAGGCATCCCCCTGCAGCCTGGACTTGATGCCTATCTCCATTTGCAACATTCAACTGTGAACGTTCTCCTGGTATTAGATCCCTAGAGTGTTTTAGCAAGAAGCCAAGGAGCAAGAAGTGGTTCTGCCACCATCCACCTTATAATTTTTAGCCCAGTGATTAGAGCATTCACTGGAATGTGGGAGATCCAATTCCCCCCTGCCAGAAGGGATTCGAAGTGGGGCTTCCACGTCTCAGGAGAGTGCACGAACCACCCAGCTATGGGATAGTCTGATGTAGGGTTCCCTCAATCACTCCTGTTGAAGCTGTTCCACGCTGGATAAGTAATGGAGTAATTGGGAGCAGAGGAACTGGACCAAGATGTTTCTTAACCACAAGACTAAGTATTTATCCACAGTGGAACAGTCACTGGGCCAGAGAGGGAGAGAGAGAGAGCAAGAATCCCATCCCAGGTGAGTGCTCTAGCCACTGAGCTAATAGTTAAAAGGTGGACATTGGCTCTCCACCCAACGCCACCAGATTTTGAATGGGATCTGATCCAACAGGCAGCCTCTGAGCACACCCACTGGATCAGGCTCTGCACGCAAGTTAGACAACTGAACACCTATCTTCCCCTGTTTCGTAAATTTTCTGAGGCTTAGGTGGGAGACAGGCAGCCAGATGCCTGGAGTGAGGCAGTAGTGCGCATGCCCCAAGGCAGAAACATAGGTACCGAGGGGAAGCTTATCTCGAAAACAGAGGCGCTGAGTGAGTTTAGGCACCAACAGACAAAGAAAATATTTTTGGATAGAAACCTGGAGCTTAATCCAACTCAGAGTCTTCTTCTGAATCCAGCAAATAGACAAGACCACTGGTCCACAGAGGGCCCCAATCTGTAGGGGAGGATTGGAAGGGCTTGGCCTTTTGAAGCCTCATAGTACTGGGTGAGTGTTCCGAACTGAAGATCTGATGATTTTATAACCAGAAGGAAGCCCCTGGGGTGGGGTGTTGAAAGACTGTTCTTGCCAGAGCCCATGAGAGAGCTGGGATGAACTCTGGTAAGCTTCTTACCATGCATGAAGTTTCCTTTGTTGTTTTTAATATGTTTTCTCTGTAATGCTTTTTACCTTAAGAATAAAGTAGACTTGCTTAGAAAGAACTGTGTGGTAATTCATATCTGTAGCAATCACTCTATCAGCCTCTGAAGCAAAAGCAAACAGGTGTGTTTAGGCAGACTGTCTTTGCCGGGAAAAACACAGTGAAAGCAGGGACTGTACAGCCTGGAAATACTCCCGTCAGAAGGGAGTGAGACATGAGTCTCCAGTCCACCCAAGAGAAGCAACAGCTGCGGAGCAGGAAGCCTGAGAGTGGGTGCCCTGCTAGACCTCTGAGGACAAATATAGGTGCAGGTGCCCTGAACTGTGACAACCTAAATCCACAAAAGCAAGAAAATTCCAGAATGTTTAATCTGCTAGTTTGTTTTTAATTCACCTCCTTATATCTTCATACCTAACAGGAAAGTTCCATGTCATTATATTCCAAGAGGCTTGGCAACTTATAGACACAACACGGTGAAGTATGTGTGGTGTGGAAACCTTGACTCTTCTAGTTTCCTGGTTTTATGGCAAAGTCTGATCTTTAACATTCTCATACAGTTTTGAGTATTTAATTTCCTGTAGGCTAAGAAGAGTCTCTCTCATGGAAGTTCTGAAGGGCATGTCACTATCATTTATCTGTACATTTAAATTACGTGTGTAGTTTACAAATAATAATTTGTAGCAACAAATGTACACAGACCTGCTGGCAAACTACATACATGTGGCATCAGGTCAAGAAGTAAAAAACTTCCATTCCAGATAAACAGGCCTCTGTCCTTAAACTGAAGAAGACTCCGTTGTCTATCAGCAGAACTAGAATTACAACTCTCATTGCACATGATTCACTAAAGAGAGAAACACTTAGGAGTAGTGTTTCTATAAGTAGAGGACACACACACTCCTCCTCTCCTGCCCAAGTTAAGGTAGAGCTCCTTAATGAGTTCAGTACAAGCACCTGAGAGCTAGGAGCAGGGCTGAAGATGACTTACAACTTGAACTCCTTTCCCTACAAAACCCCTCGCCTCTGGACTTCCCTCCTTGTTCTGTCCAAACCTGAATCTGGGGCAGGTGTTCTAGACATTAGATCAGTGTATCCTCTTTCCCACAGTCCTGGGGAGAGGAGGGAATATTTTGCAACCAGATCCTTCTTCTTGATTGGACCCAGCTGTTAAGAGTTACACAGATGAGACTTTCCTCCCCACAGCGTAAGTCAGGGTTAATGGGTAGGTGGGTTTCTAATGCAGTTGGGGGCAGGCAGGTTGCTGGCCAATTTGCCATTTTGCTTTGTGGTGCTTTCTGTTCTTGGCCCTGCAATTGTAGCAGATGCTGTCTCAGAGGGTGGGATCAGTTGACATGGGAATTAGCAGCACAGATCCAAAAGGGGAGGCAGCAAGCAGCCTTGGAGAAGTTCTTCATCAAGGTGCTGGGATAGGAGCAGCTCTAGGCCTTTTGTCAGCCTGGGCAGAAAATGGTTTTGGTGCCTCCACCCCAAGAGTGGCCAACTAAAAAAAATGAACTGGCCCTTAGCTGTGAGAATGGGTGCTGTGGTGGGGCAGTGCCCCACCCCCTGAGAAAAAGGCAGGAACAGGCCTTTGAGGCTGCGCAGGCCGGCAGCCAATCAACAGAGGCCTGTTAGGAGCCGGGCAGGGCAGAGGCAGCCAATCAGGGCTGGGTTAGGCCCTATATAAAGGCTGCCTAGCAGGAGGAAAGGCAGCTTCTCCCTGACTGCCAAGGGAGGTGGACTGGCTCCTGGGCTGAAAGGTAGCACCTTGGACAGAGCAGTGCTGGGGAAGGTGCTCCAGCCAAGGAAAACCCCAGGCTGCAGGCCTTGCTACAAAGGGCCGAGTGGGTGCATAGGGCCAAAGAGGAAGTGGCCCAAGGACAAAAGTCTGACAAGGAGAAAGGAGGAGGGCAAGGAGGCTGCTGCTAGAGGGTCCCTGGGTCGGGCCCCAGAGTAGTGGGTGGGCCTGGGTCCCCCCCTTGTACTACACCTGGCTGAGGAGGAGTGTGGCCTGATACAGGCTGTGGCTGGCCCCTGTGACAAAGGGGCTAGACTTTGAGGCTGCAGCTGGACACTAGACCAGGTGCAGACAGAGGACTGCTGATAACACCAGACCCCCAGAAGGGGGTGAGACCAGAGCAGTGGGCACTGCTGGAGGGCAGTGTCCTGAAGAGGATGCCACCGAGTGGGGAGCAACGCGGGCCCAGACACCAACAGGGGAACAGATGACGGATGGGACGCCACCGGCAGAGGACGACCTGCAGAGGACAGAACTAATTCCCAGACATGCTAGCAGGAGGCGCTGCGGTGTTGAGTCCCAACCCCATCATAGGTGCCTAGGGGATTATGGGAAGTGAAAGAGACAAAGGGCAGTACTGCAGTCAGCTCTCTCAGAAACATTTAGGGGAGTCCTAGGTGCCCTGAGCACCTTATCAGTGACATCTGTGTTCAGGAGTTACCATAAAAATATATATTTAGCCAGTTTTTAAAATGCCTGTCTACCTGACAATCCAGAATGGCTCCAAAAGGAGCCATTACACCCTATCATATCAAGTCATCCCAAAAAGAGCCTCCACACAGCTGATGAATCTATCAGTTACATTTACAGTCTTTTCATTTCCCAGATCAAAGTAGTGCAGGCCAGGGCAAAATGAATAGTGACCAAAAATGTGCAGGCTTTACTCAGTGGGATTGTAAAGAATCATATGGAGATGGAGAACGAACTTCATCGAATTGCAATGAAAGATTAATTGTGTGACGTGTGGGTAATTGGTTAATGGGACTGGGTCAGCGCCTGATGTCTGATGGTTTGAAAAGAGGATGAGAATGCAGTTTCAGCTGTTTGAAAAAGGCTTTACAGGCCAAAATGTTCTTAGCTCTGTAACTTCCACTGCCTGAGAAATGAAATAAATCTAAATGTAAATTACAGACTTGCCTGATAGGTAGAGGTATAGTTTTGCTTTGACACTAATGTTCATAGTATCAGTGCTTGAAGAACAGAGACTGACAGAGGCCCGAACAGGCACCCAGCGTAAAAAAATATGATCTAAACAAATAAACTTGGATTAACATTGGTGCATTAACCTACAAGTAATTAAAAAGAAAAGGCAGTGGGTAGCCTTGTTAGCCACTGCTCAGGGTATAATGGGAAGCCATAGTATGAGATTGTAAAAATGCAGCCTTGTCTATGCTGCAAGGACATAAAAGAGCAAGTAGTACTTTTCACAAGAGTAGATGATTGTCTTTGGCCAACATTTCCTCACCCTCTTCCCCCCCTTTACTGTAAGCTGTCTGCCTGACTGCTGCCCTCCACTGCAAAACTGGCTGCATTTCAGCAGTGCTATATGCATATATTTTTCAAGTACTTTGGGATCGAAGATGCTCCATAAATGTAAGACGTTATTAAGACAACATTATACAGGAAGTTATGTTGCATGTACACTGGCCCACTTTCAAAAATTACTCATTCAGCTGGCTTATTTAAAATAAAAAACACTAAGATCGTTGACATATCTGCAGGACTTCCCCAAATTCTAGATGAGCCATTCCAAATTTATTTAGCAATTAGGATTGAATCCTACAAGTTGTTCAGTGCCTTCTGAGAGGGCAATG
The DNA here is from genome assembly GCF_028017835.1 of Emys orbicularis. NCBI lineage: Eukaryota > Metazoa > Chordata > Testudines > Emydidae > Emys > Emys orbicularis. The sequence goes on from NC_088683.1 coordinate 300,541,306, forward strand.
TTGGGTGAGGGCACTGCATCTCTCAGCAGACATACAACACCTTGCAAGATTGGACTTTTAAGGATAAATTCTGCTCTGGTGCTCACCAGTGCAACACCACTGGTTTCAAGAATGCCTTCACATACACTACAAATTTGTACTGTAAGCAGACAGAAGTAATCAATTCAAATACACTTGGTTCAGTCCATTCACACAAGATGCATTGAATGGGTTTGGAAGTAGTGTTGTTGCCAACTCTGAACAAGCATTGGAGGTTTAAAACTTCAGTTCCTGGAGTCATGTAAACAAATGAGAATCTCTGCTTCCATTTAAAAAAAAATTAAAAACCTCTCAGTTGAGGAGAAAAGCTTAAAGATGTGACCCACGTTCCCCCCCAAAGGCTTAAACACCAGAGGGGAAATTAAAAAGGACCCAACATGATTTTTTTTTTTTTAATCTCCTAATTTTGTGGGACTGACTCATGATTTTTGAGCAGTGGGGGTTGGCAGTACTGCTAGCTACAGTACCACTTCTACACAAGTGCTTATATAAGCAAGTCCAGTTGCAATACACTCTGGATGCCTATCCAACATTCATAGATTCCAAGGCCAGAAGGGACCATTGTGATTATCTAATTTCACTTTCTTCCTATAACACAGACCATTGAATTCCCCCAAAATAGCTGAGCATATCTTTTAGTAAAACATCCCATCTTGATTTAAAAATTGTCAGTGATGGAGACTCCACCAGGACCCTCGGTAAATTGTTCCAAAAGTTAATTAGTCTCATTATTAAAAATTTACGCCTTATTTCCAGATGGAACTTGCCTGGCTTCAATTTCCAGCCATTGGATCATATTATGCCTTTATCTGTTAGATTGAAGAGCTCATTATGAAATATTTGTTCCCTATGTATATACTTATACACTGTAATCAAGTTGTCCCTTAGCCTTCTCTTTGTTAAGCTCATTAGATTGGGCTCCTGGAGTCTATCACTAGACGGCATGCTCTCTATCTCGTATCACTAGACGGCATGCTCTCTAATTCTTTAATCATTCTCGTGGCTCCTCTCTGAACCCTCTCGAGTTTATCAACATCCTTCTTGAAGTGTGGATACCAGAACTGGACACAGTATTCCAGAACTGGTTGCTGCAACATCATTGCAGTGGCTGCACTGAAGTGGCTTGTTTGGGAACTGAAATGGCAGTATCAGGAGGCTGTCAAGAGCACAACTGCCTCATCTGGCAAACCTCAAACAGTTCACTGGCTGAGGCCCTGCTTCGCTCCCTCCCTGAACCACACTTCCCCCATCATTCTTCCTTCTGAAAACCTCCTCCCCACCAGGCTTTGAACATCTTCAGCAGTGAACTACAGATGTTTTTTCTGGCTGCAAGTGCTGCTCTCACAAGCCACCTGTGTTTAGTCAGGCTGTTAGCCAACAAACCCACTCCAGAGAGACCCCACTCTATTCCTCCCATCTCCATGCTCCAGTAGTCTGCTGTTAGTTGTACTTTGCATACCCTTCTGAAGTCCAAAACTTCACCTTCCAAAATGGATATCTATTGGCCTCTGCAGCTACATCCTTACATAAAAAGAACTGTTCAGAACATGCATTGTGGGCTAGCTCTTGGAGGACTTTGTGTCCACACTGCCACCAGATTTTTAAAAGTGAACCAATTAACCAACTGATCTTGCATCAGTCCTTAAACCTGCTGGGAGATATCTATTCTTGTTGATTCCAGGCCTACTTGGAGACATTGGAAGCAGGGGTGTCACGTATAGATGCAAGGCATTTTACAAATGGGCCAAAAATCTTAACTGGTTCTATGAATGTTAACTTGGTCTAGTGTAGACCACACCTCACGTCAAGACTTTCAGAAACGGGGGCCTAAAGTTACACTCTCAAACCTTAATTTAGACTTGAAAATAAGTGATGTGATATTCCAAAGTGCTGAACACTCAGAAGCTCTCAGTGACTCCTAATGTTGTGCTCCTAATTTTAAAAACCTTAGCCTGATTCTCTAAATCCTCACTTCCTAAGGATTAGAGAGACAACTAGATATGGACTGGAGAGCTCGTGTTTCATTTTTAGTTTTTCAAAACCCTGTCAGTTGTTGCAAAACCAAAATCAGGGGTTGTTCCAAAGCCAGGTTTTATTTTATCCACGCCACCACAATTTGGGAAGTTCAAAAACAAAACACAATTCTGGGTTTTCGAGAAAACAAATGGGACAAAAATGCAATATTCTAGAGGCTCAGTTCTGCCTCTGATTTTAGGGGTGCCACTCTCACAGTGTGCGCTGGAGGCAGAACTCCGCTCCAGGGGTTCAATACACACCTTTCTGAGAGGAGATGCAAATTAAGTCATACTGAGGCCCAGATACTGCAACTGTGTACCTACAGAGAGGTTGCTTATGATTACATGGACACCTCTCTGCCCAGGTGAAGTCAGTTGGGGTCCACAGAAGTTCAAAGATCCCCCACATGGATCTAATTGGAGGATCAGAACCTAAATTATCATGTTGCATGTACAATTTCAAGTTAATGTTCCAGTGAAATCTTTGGGAGTATTGTCATTAAAGGGGAATTAATCCCCCACCTTCCCTGAAAAGGACAAATTTGGGACAAGCAAATCAGATTATTCACCTTTACCGAAGAGGAAACATCAGCCAGTAGCAGCTGCAAGAATATCCTGGAATAAAACTTTATCTATATCTATATAAATATAAATTAAAAAAAAAACAGGTCACTGCAGTCAAACCTGCTGGAATTTTCCTAAACACTGGAAGAGTTTGAAGGGCCTGGTTTAGTAGTAATGAGTGGTCCACTGACAGTTGTGCAAAGAGGATGAGAAAACAAAGATTAGTGACTACTGTAGGGAAACAAAGTAACCATTAGGACTGTGAGCAAGTCTGTGATTTCATCCTCCAAAAGAACCCAGCAAACAAAAACAAGCACTGTACACTGTTCAATAAAGCACATTGACTGCCGATTTGAATTTGGCAGGAAAGTCGGGCTGCAAATGACCTAATTTATCTCAATTCATATCAGATTAGCAAATTTGGAAGATGTTATATGAAAATAGGTAACAAGGGAGTCACAAAGACAAGGATTTTAAGGTCTTTAAGCAATAATGACTTTTTATATGACCAATTTCTGATTGATGTCCCTCCAGTAACTGCAGGGAGACCACAAGGGGCAGGGAGGGACTTTTTTTTTTTTTTTTTTTTTTTTTTTTAGAAAAGCTTTTCCAGTGAAACGCTTGGTTTGAAAAGAGAACTAAGAAATACAAATATGAACAAGTGTGTTTCTAAAGCAAAATCACATGCAAAAGGAAAATCATACCCAAAGTGCTCAGGAGCGATGAAAACACAGTGAGAACTAACTGCACATGTTTATAGCAGAACATAGCAGTCAATCAATTATTAGACCTAAATAAAATATATGAAATAATAGGCTATTGTTGTGAAGTATAAGATTATAATGACATGAATGGACTCTGTTGACATCATTGGCAAGAGCAAATGTCTCGTGACAACAAGAATGATGAAATGCATGGAAATAATCCCATAAGAAAAGAGAGTGTGTGTGTGTGGGGGGAAACAGGCTTGTTTATGTAAGAGAGGATATAAATAAGAGGGGAGATGATAAACAATGAATGGTCTACAGAAGCTCAATCAGTAACTTTTCTTCTCCTTGTCTCAATACAAGACCAAGATGATATCCAAAGTAACCAAAAGGCTGCAATTTTAAATATTTAAAAAAAAACACAATTTTTTCACTCAGTGCACAACCAGTGTTTGGGACTCATTGCCACAGATGTTGTTGAGACCAAGAAATCAGCACAATTAAAAGAGAATCGGACACTTATATGGATAACAAGAATACCCCAGCATTGTAATGTCAAATACTTAAAAAAAAAAAAAAAAGAAGAAGAGCCTCAGTGATTAAGCCAACCTCTAACTATTGAGTGTTAAGAGGAAAGCCCCTTTGGGTGGCAGAGTATCCCACATCTACTACTGCAAGGTTTCTTGCACTTCTGTCTGAAGCAGCTGACCACTGTCTAAGATAGAATATTGGAATGGGTGGACCATGAGCCTGATACAGTATGGCAATTCCTATGTGCCTATATAGTTTACGGGGATTTTATCACTGAAAGATCTGTGTAAATATATTTAAATAACAGCAAACAAAAACCTTTCAATAGAAGGGATTGATTTAAAAAAATAAAAAATAAACCAAGATTGCAAACTTCAAATCTAAAGATTGGCTGTTGGGGGAGACGATGGCATGCAAAGTTTATGGTTTGACCTCTTATAAAGTCAGCCTAATTGAAAAAATATTAGGCCTGGCTTTGGGTTTTCAATCTCCTACAATTTGAGGGTGTTCAGATCTGGAATTTTGGTTTAGCTACATCTCTATTTCTTATATATTTTTTCTCTTCCCTGCTTCCTCCTTCTTTGTTCTCCTCTCTCATGGTGCTGTCCTCCTACCCCCTTGCATCATGCCTGTTTCTCAGGGGAGATAGACACAAGCCGGTCTATTTTATTTTTAAAAATTTAACAAAAGAATTTTGTTAAGTATTTGGTTTAAGAAAAAAATCGAAGTTACTTTTGAATATAATCATTATTTCACTGCACTCCTACAATGCTTACCCCATTCTCTCATTTCTGTAGCCTTTCAGAGTCTGTTTCTGTCCCACACAGTCACACTGAGTAATCTATATTCACAAGGAGTCCCATTGTCTTCAATGGGAATACTTGTGTAAATTCCACTCAACATGACTAAAAGTGGCAGAACAGTCTGACAGTGACACAAATCCTGCACACCAGTCCATTAAAATATAAATATGGCTGATATAAAGCAGTGAGAGTTATTGTATATGGTGGTTTCCACAGTAAAAGTTTACTTTTACCACAAGTTCTTATCCAGATATTTTCCTGTTATTGCTCTCTGATTATATGCTAAATTTTTTTAATGGCAACCACTTCACTTCAATGCTACTAATAGGGTGAAAAAAGTTTCAATGAACTTTTACTATCTTATTATGGAAATGGGGTTTTATAAAATATGGCCCATGCATTTCTTTGTAGCATATGGAAGTGAAAAAAACTAATGTGGTTGTGTGTGTTATTTTGTAATTTAATAAGATCTCATTTTAGGGCAATAAGGATATATCAAAAGGATTCTTCAGTGAGAAATGAGACAGTCTTTTTAAGGCAGAAGGTTAAACCAATTTTGCAGTAGTTTTTTATTTTGCACCCACTGAAACACTGCAAGTGGCTTTGGACTGTCAGTCATTGATTATCTTTGGATTTACTGCCTGTTTTGCACTTGAGCACGTCTCTCATTTTTCTATCTGAGCTTGTTTGTAACACAGTTCAAGTTGAACCTTGTCCTTTTCTGAACAGTCAATCTCTAAATAGTAACCTACTCTCTTGTTTTTACCATTCATTGCCATTTGATAATAGTTAGGTAGCCTATGTGAACTGAGTTAGCAATTTTGGTCCAATTCCTAGCACAGCACAAAAAAACACCATCACAACTGGCACCAATTGCTTCCCTTATTTATAGGCTCAGCAGCATACTAAGCCATATCTATCCATCTTGGACTTTTATGTGGCACCTGCCCCACAAAAATCACTTTAAAAAGTGCACCTGCTTTTCTCAGTAGTGTGGTGACACTGCATAATACAGTAGAAGACCAATTTTAAAACACTGATCTTATGACTGACCCGTTATATGAACCATTTTTTCTGCTGCCGAATGTGGCCTCAATTCCTCAGCCAACATTCAAGCGGGTGTAGAGGTCTGAAAAGACTGAGCGCTCTGGCACCTAAACAAAGACAAATCAGGCACTCATTTGTTACCATTCATTAGGTACATTATCACTGAATGATTAATACATTAATTTATGAACTGTACCTTCTGTAATTGTGAGATGTTTTATTTTACAAACTCCTCAATCCCCAGTTAGTTCATAACATAGGGATTCTATTGTATGCAGTCAAAGGGCCATCCAGGTACTTCTTCAGATGTTGTATGTTGTACTTCGTGTAACATAAAAAAGGCATAACCCAGGTCGTCTCTCCTATTCAGGGATAGAAATGAGATTAATTCAGTTCTAATTTAATCACCTCTGTTAGCCAAGCTCATTGTGTCCTGCTGTGCACAAAACCCCTGTGTGGTGTACAGCTGAAAATCGATGGCTTTAGAGCCTGTCCGAAACAAAGACGTTCTTGGCTTTTCTGAGAAATTTAAGGGGTGTCCCATATTATATTTCAAAGGTAATTATGCAGCCATATCATCCTGAGTCAAAATGAGATTATCAAGTAGATTGAGCAATTTGTGGCCAGCCACTAGATAAGACTGCTAGCAATATGGGAATCTGGGCAACACAAACATTTACCGCCCCCCCCCACCCCTCCTTCCGTCTCTAAAATTTAGATGATATTATGAAATGTTGCAAAGACCAATTTATGAAGTATTTCAACTGAGTCCTAATTTAGTAATCCTATAGCTCGGTCTGATAGTATGTTGCATTAGAAATACTGAATTGTATTAAACATCTGTCATAGTGCAAAAGATCAGAGTATTAGTATTCATACTAATTGCACTGTGAAAATGCAAAAATAAAAAGGAAGGGTCTAGAAGAATGGAGACACGCTATCGTTTTCCTATGTTGTCATATTGGGATCATCCTGGGCAAATCTTGAGGTCCTTACTTCAGGCTTGATTCTGCCACTGTTATACTGAGTAGGGTACTTCTTAAGATGCATAAAGTGGCAGAATTGAGCGCTTTGTTTTTACTCAGTAACAATAGGCATTTCCCCCCAAAAGGATTGTGGGATATAGGTCAATATGCTGTAAGGCAGGCATTCTCAACCTTTTTCTTTGAGGCCCCCCTCAACGTTCAATAAAAATTCCACGGCCCACCTGTGCCACAACTGTTTTTTCTGCATATAAAAGCCAGAGCTGGCATTAAGGGGTAGCAAACAGGGCAATTGTCTGGAGCCCCATGCCACAGGGGCTCCTGCAAAGCTAAGTTCAGCTTCAGCCTCAGGTGGTAGGGCTTCGGCTTTCTGCTCTGGGCTCCAGCGAATCTAACAGTGGCCCTGCTTGGCGGCCCCCTGAAGCCTGCCCGCAGACCCCCAGGGGGCACCGAACCCCTGGTTGAGAACCACTTCTGTAAGGCATGGCAATCTATGTAAATATTAATTTGTCATGTGACATGGCACTTGTAAATCTGGTACTTATGGCAATTTACAGATTGTATATGAATCTGTATTTTTTTTAAGTTTTCTTCTAATCTAAAACTAAGTGAGAATATTTCATTCAGGATCCTCATGTGAGCCATACTATATAGACAATGGCCTATTACAGATAATACACTGATATATGGGAATTGCATTTAGAACTCAGGTATCTTTTAAAACTATCAAATGCAGAGCTTGGTCACATAAATATTAATGAAAACCTGATTGTATGACTGTTTGCAGTTGCATAGTTCACTTCATTGATAACAGACATGCTAGTGCACACACTGGGTTATGCAGGACAAAAAGGATTTCCCATTGCAAGTCTAAAGTTTTTAAATTTGTTACTATGAATAGAGGTTTGATTTTTAATGCTGTTTGCTCAGAGAAAAGTCTGAGAAGGAGAGGAAAACTGACAGAGATGGTTGATACACGTAAAGATGAGATGGAGACATTTCCTTTTCCAAATAATTACCCCCAGTCACAAATCTAGTCCTTAAATTAAAGAAATACACCTAAAAGAACAGTCCTCAGTTTCTCCTCACTATAATGGATGCCTCGGTTGTTAATTCCCTAGTCCCTGAATGGGCAGCTGACTAATAGTTTTGCTAAGCAGGGAATTAATCCTTTTCTTCCTATATGGTGAAATTCCACTGTGCAGAGGATCAGCACGAGGCGTAGAGACCACTGGCATCCTCTACAGGGGGGAATTTCACCCACATCAGATTCTTCTGCTCTTTGAAATACCAGTCCCACAGTATACTTAGGGGGGGAGCATGGATCAACATTCATGTCACACTCCCCGTTGATACCCAGCCCAAGCCAGGGAAGCTAATGAGCCAACCAGTGGAACAAATTCGGTGATGAATCCTGGTCACATGCTGCCAGATGCACATTGTGCATATGCTATGCCACCTTTTATTTCAGCTGGATGGGCCACATTTTGTAGGTGTGTTCAGGGGATGGATATTAGAAGTAGATGTGCAAAAGACAGCACAACCCTCCTACTGACAGAGGGGGGTCAAGTACCCACCGGCGCCAGAAGAAGTCGGCGCCTATGTATGGGAGGTTAGGAGAAGTGGTATGTATCTACATGTAACCATGTATATTCTCTTTTGCAATCTCCTCTTTCTCTGATTGAGATAGAATTTGGATCCATATTAGTGGCCCACAGCTCTGAGCAGGTGAGTTCAAACTTTAGTAAGAAAAGAAATATAACCATAGAACTGCAAAAGCAAGGCTGTGCTGGCAGCCTGTGGATGTTGTAATTAAATCATATTTGTTCCCAAATGTTTATATAATACAGGTTGTTGAGGAGAGACCAAGACTTTATCAGCTTGCCAACACTGAAAACACATCCACTGTAGGATACATGAATCCAGCTTCCAAAACAATACTTTTTCAAAAAAACAACAGAGCTGTATTTATCATCTTCATGTCAAAGATCCGTGACTTTGCTCCCAGTGCATCTTGTGATGTACTTCAATACAATCTGTGCATGGTGAGCCCAAACAAGAGACAGGAGAAGTGATCCCAAAGCAACACTTGAGTCTCAGCTCCTGTTTACAATAGAAAAAGTACCTTTTTCTGAGGACAGGTGTCAGCAATGATTGTAGCTGATCCACTGATGACCATGGGTTAACTGCATGCATGAACAAGGACAAATGCCGTTCAGCACCATGTCAGTAATTGTAGTTTGTCCTTGTCTACATGCGCATCAAAACCATTCCAGCTGCAACCACTTTGGATACCCATTGTCAGTAATATATATATATTTTTTTTCTCCTGTAGCCAGCACCGGAGGCTCACCTGTCCCTAGGCCATTTTAATATATTAATAGCTATTTGATGACATACATTTTTTTAAAACTGAAAACATACATTTCCCCCCCCACAGACAGCTGTTAAAAATATATATATATATATATATATATATATATATTCACATGGATAGTTACACACATTCATACCATAACATCAGTCTTTATAATCCTGGTCTCTTCCAAAGAAGGTTGACATTCAATTTTAGACTAGGGGTAAATTTTTCAAAAACTCTTAACTGAATTAGAAACCAAAGTCCCATATTCAAAAGTGATTTGGGCACTTAGGTGTATAAGTCTCAGAGAAAGTCAATGGGAATTAGGCTTCTAAATTACTTTTGAAAATGGGACTTAGAAGTTCAAGTTGGATGCTTTTAAAAATTTAAGCTATAGTCTGTGGGAGCTCACAGAAAAGTTTGGAGAGAAGAGGAAATACCAACTCAATAACAAACTTAGGAGAATTCTGCATGCTTGCCAAAATCTGTTACAAACCTATGTAATCAGATAGGTGACACAAATTTGGACAGCAAGAGCAAAGTAGTAGCCAAGGAGTTTACGACTGTGTAGTTATGTTATTTGATGGTCTAAGGCAGGGATCGGCAACCTTTGGCACGCGGCCCATCAGGGAAATCTGCTGGCGGGCTGGGACGGTTTGTTTACCTGCAGCGTCCACAGGTTCGGCTGATCGCAGCTCCCACTGGCCGCGGTTCGCCGTTCCAGGCCAATGGGGCCTGTGGGAAGCAGCGGCCAGTACATCCCCAGCCCGCGTCGCTTCCTGCAGCCCCCATTGGCCTGGAACGGCGAACCGCAGCCACTGGGAGCTGCGATCAGCCGAACCTGTGGACGCTGCAGGTAAACAAACCGTCCCGGCCGGCCAGTGGATTTCCCTGACGGGCCACGTGCCAAAGGTTGCCGATCCCTGGTCTAAACCTTTCTCCTCTGTTCTTGTTTTCATAATTCCTGAATGTATGCAGAAACAGAGAGAGTAAGTGCCAGAAAGCGATCACCGTTCTGAAAATAGGTTTTTAAAAGATAAGATAGTAAGGAATAGTAAAAACAAGATTCACTATTGTTTATTGAACAGTGAAACACTTCATACATTAATCTTCAAGCAAACATATGTGTAATCAAAGGCGCTCTTCTAGTTCAAATATAATGTCTGTTCCCCAATTAATTAATTGTGGGTCTCTGCAGATAGAATTTTAAAATATATTTTCTATTTTTCCCAAATGTTGGCCTAACATATGTTTTGTAATTCAAATTGACTACAACATTTTTCTATGAGCCTCCTCTCTTGTGATCCTAATAATGAGGTCCCTCGGCCCGCGCCGCTTCCCGCAGGCCCCATTGGCCTGGAACGGCGAACCACGGCCAGTGGGAGCTGCGATCGGCTGAACCTGCGGACGCTGCAGGTAAACAAACCGTCCCAGCCCGCCAGCAGATTTCCCTGATGGGCCGCGTGCCAAAGGTTGCTGATCCCTGATCTAAGGGTATGAATGGCAGGTTGAAAAGTGAATCTTTGTGCTCAACAGGAAAATGTATTTGTGCTCATCTGAAAATTTACTTTCTTCAAGTAATAAAGTCCACAAATCCACTACAATTGGTATTTCAGCCTGCTTGCAGTTTGAGGGCAGAACCAGACCTTCCAGTCACTGACAGCAGGGGAGTGCCTACCACCTCCTGAAGTTCCCTCTAGTTGAGAACTTCCACAGCCAGGATAATTCAAATCTACCTTCCTAAATCACAGAATGTGGATATTTTTAGGAAATAAACCAACTATTTCTCCTACTGCACAGCATGGTGGGGGGCTATGGGTATGCATACCTAGAGGAATCAGCACATGTCTGTGGCCTGGCCTTTTTGCATTGAAGTGCCCTGCACTTTAGCGCAGGTGAGAAGGGGAACCAAGCCCTGAGGATTATCTAGTTTGCTGCACTCCATGGAGGTGGGAGGAGAAACAATTGCTGAGGATTATCCGCCTTGCTACACTCTGTGAAGCTGAGCAAGGGAAGAGAGAGAGTTGATTTTATTATTTATTTCCCTTTGGGGAGTTTGTTCCCGTGGTCCTGCTTCAGAGAAGGAAGCAAAATTGGGCTCAGAACTTGCTCTGAAAATATTTAAACTGGCTAGTGGTCTCCCTGTCCTCAAAGAGGCACACACTCCTGATGCTTACAAACTGCTGTAATCCATTGCATTTCTTGTGTCTTTTCCTATATATCTGGCACTGTCCTGGCGTGTGCTGGCTTTCATAGTGTGTGCAGCTTCAGGAGCTGGTCTTGTTTGACTCTGACTTTGAGCTCTGTGTACCTGTCTCAGGTCTCTTTTCTGGTGGTCAGGGCCGGCTCTGGCTTTTTTGCCGCCCCAGGCAAAAAAGCCTCCCGCCGCCCCCCGGCGGGGAGCGCCGCGGGGAGGGCGGCGAGCCCGGCCGGGGCCCCACTCTCCCCGACCAGCCAGAGCGCCGGGAGGAGGGCGGCGAGCCCGCCGCGGCTCCGCTCTCCCCAACTTGCCGGAGCGCCGGGGGGAAGGCGGCGAGCCCGGCCGGGGCCCCGCTCTCCCTGACCGGCCGGAGCGCCGGGAGGAGGGCGGCGACCCTGGCCGGGGCCCCGCTCTCCCCGACCGGCCGGAGCGCCGGGGGGAGGGCAGCGAGCCCGCCGCGGCCCCGCTCTCCCCGACCGGCCGGAGCGCCGCGAGGAGGGCGGCGAGCCCGGCCGGGGCCCCGCTCTCCCCGACCGGCCGGAGCGCCGCGAGGAGGGCGGCGAGCCTGGTCGCGGCCCTGCTCTCGGGCCTGAGCGCCGCCCCCCTCCAGGTGCTGCCCCAAGCACATGCTTGGTAGGCTGGTGCCTGGAGCCGGCCCTGCTGGTGGTATTTCGGATTCTCAAGCATATCTAAAGTGTTAGTGTCCACCCTCCGAAAGTTTTATTCTGCCCTGGGCGGTGGGTATCATAGGCTGGGGGAGGCTGTGCCCTCCCCAAACAGCCTGGCCTGGTCCCACCTATGCTCTGCCCCCAGGTCCCCTCCTGCAGTTCCCGGTGCTCTGAGTCTGCCCTGGCCCAGGCTGGCTGGGGCTGGCCAGCCTGCTGTGGGGACTGGGGCAGCTGGCGCTGTGGCCGCGCTGCTCGCCCAGCACTCTGGGGCTGGGGGTGCCGCCACCTGGTGCTCTGGGGCTGGCCGCCCAGCGCACCAGCGCCACCCAGCTGCCTTGCGCTGGGGGCAGGGGCCATGGTGGGGAGTGCTCTGGATTCCTGTGGGAAAGGGGAGAGGCCTCAGGCACAAGGGGAGGGGCTGGGGGCTTGCCTCCCACAATGGCTGGGTTACTGGCCACCCATGCATTCTGGACAAGTTGACTCCTACTACTTGACAAATGCTAATTGCCTTGTCAAAGATTAGTTTGGGGTCTGCAGTAGTCTGTTTTTTGTTTTTTTGTTTTGTTTTTTCTTTCAGATTCCAATCACAATCTGGTCTCTTATCAAGGACTTAGCACCCAAAATTGCAAGATTGTTTCTTCAGCTTTAGATCAGTTTCACTTTCTTTTTGTGCCTGTATGTTCAAAACATCACTCTCATATTTCAGTTTTCAAATTTTTGTAATACAGTTTCATAGTTAGCCTCTGTCTGAATTATCTGAAAACTGTTAAACATCCCAAGTGTATCAGAACCTGCTATTGTTAGAAATAAGGCTACCTCTGATTTTCTTCCTTTTCACTGTCGCCCATTGATTGCAGATACAGAGGAAGCACTGTTTAAATCTATTCCAGTTGTTTCCCATATTTCCAGAGAGTTTAATCTCTACTGGAACTTTTACCTGCTCCATTCTTCCACTCAGGTAATTTTCCTCCATTTCTATTTACACCTGGTACCATGTGGTGTTCAGTAATCACTTTGGGCCTGAGGTACTTGAAAGAGATCTGTTTACTCAGTGATGCAGTTCTAACTGCCTCTGCATCCAGAACATGGGGTTCTTCAGTACCCTCCCTCCAACTTCCAGTCTGGGAAGCTAAGTCATTTAAAGGTACAGTTTCCAATACGACATGCATCATTGGCCTCTTAGGATTTATACTGCCGTAAGTAAGAGCAGAATCAAGCTGTACATGTGCAGAGCCAAATTATCCTCTCAGCTGTAGCAGTGTAACTCCATTGCTGTCCCTGGGGTTGCACTGCCGTAGTAAAGAAGAATTTTGTCTACAATGCATTAAAAATCTGCTAAAGATTGCTCTCTTCCCCCAACACACTTAAATGCTGTTAGGGAAACACAGAAGGACTTTGTTTACTGCCTGAAGATGGAACTCAAGAAACTCAAGGAAAGCCCTTCAGTGGAGCAAATGATTAAACATAAAAGCCTAGCAGGTTTGTAAAGATTTCAAAATATGCTTCTGAAATAAATGTCAATAAAAAAAGTCACCTATCCACTAGAATTATAAAAGTAGAGGGGAGGATTTCAGAACTGGAAGATAAAAACCAAGTAACTTATGTGAAAACAAAGGATAACACTTTAAAATAAATATGTGAAAATTAACTCCACTGTCTTGAAAAGAAGAAAGATATTTTAATTATCTGGAGGCAACTAAAGAGTGTTAAGACAGACCAACAAACATACATGCTAGAAGAATTTCTTTTTTTTTCCCCATTCTCTTTCTAATGCGGTGACTTCCCTTTTTTTAAAGCTATCTTAGTATTGTTTGTTTAATACTGTAGGTGTGCTGGGTATTACATAGACATATGCAAGATGACCAGATCCCTGCCCCAAAGAGCTTTCAGCTCTTTAGTTGCAGTGTATTTCTGTATTGTTAAAAACTAAGCAAGCCCAGGAGACTATGTAATAATTTAATTTATGTAATTCATGAGTGAGAGAAGTAATATGTTTCTTCTGTTAAACCCAAAAGAGCTGTCAACTGTTAGGATCCTGAGACACGTACTTGCTTTGATGGTGCCACAAATAAATAAAGAAATGAAAACAAGGGACAAAATCTAAATAACTAGAAGAAGTACAACAACTAAAATAAACACTGCCTACAGGACTCAACACTTTCCACGGTTACTTCAGATATGTTGATACTTATAATTAAACTTAACTCTATATGGGCTTAGACATCTTCTTGCAGATTTTTGCAGGAGCTATATCTAAGTGAAGTTATATTTGGGGACTGTATTACTTTTACCTGAGCTAAGGCTGAAACCAGCCCCACATTTGCATCTGTGGATGGCTTACAAAGGCTCTGTCAGATGCCAGCATTCTCAGAAATGGGACATTGTATATACAAATACACCTCTACCCCGATATAATGTGACCCGATATAACGCGGTAAAGCAGCGCTAAAGGGGGGCAGGGCTGCGCGCTCCGGCGGATCAAAGCAAGTTCAATATAATGCGGTTTCACCAATAATGGGGTAAGATTTTTTTGGCTCCTGAGGACAGTGTTATATCGGGGTAGAGGTGTAGTTGAACTTCTGTGCCTGGAAAGGACAGAAAACCTGTGGATCCTGGGAGTAAGAGGTGTAGAAGGTGGAAGTGCTTCCCACCTTCCCCCAGACTTTGTAGCAACTCTTTCAGGAGACTGAGGAGCTGATTGTGGGAAGGGTGTAAAGCAGACACCCAACCCCACAAGGAATGCACAGGACAGTTATTGCCGAAAGTGTTTGGTTGTAATTTTTTTTAGCACAGAGCTCCTCCAGTGTCCTAGAACTGCAACTCTTGCAAGAGTTCTGGAGCCAGCCAGAGTCAGACTGGAAGGGAGCACATTGTCACAGGGTCTGGTCATGCAGGGGTTGGCAACCTCTGGCACACGGCTCGCCAGGGTAAGCCCCCTGGCGGGCCGGACCAGTTTGTTTACCTGCCACATCGGCAGGTTCGGCCGATCGCAGCTCCCACTGGCCGCGGTTCACCGCTCCAGGTCAATGGGGGCGGCGGGAAGCAGTGGCCAGCACATCCCTTGGCCCGCGCCGCTTCCCGCCGCCCCCATTGGCCCGGAGCAGCAGGGCCGGCTCCAGGCACCAGCCCACCAAGCATGTGCTTGGGGCGGCGCCTGGAGGGGGGCAGCGCGGCGGGGCGCTCCGGCCCGAGAGCGGGGCCGCGACTGGGCTCGCCGCCCTCCCTGCGGCGCTCCGGCCGGTCGGGGAGAGCGGGGCCCCGACCGGGCTCACCGCCCTCCCCCTGGCGCTCCGGCCGGTCGGCAAGAGTGGGGCCCCGGCCGGGCTCGCCGCCCTCCCCCCGGCGCTCTGGCCGCCAGGGAGAGCGGAGAGCCCCGGCCGGGCTCTCTGCCCTGCGTCCTGCACTCTGGCTCAAAACTTGCCAAAAAGGGATTAAATAAATGGCCATCACACTAGATGAAGGGAAAAAAGCATTTGACAGAATAGGCCAGGATTACTGTGTGTACACTGCACTGATTTGGACATTCCTTTTTAAAAGACATTGTGGGCTTTATTCAGCCCCACAGACATAGAGTGTGCAAGCTGCATCCCCCTGGAGTTAAGCGAAGATGCTTCCTCAGGGAGGATTGTTGGAAGTATCTCCACCTCTGTCTTTCCTGTGGGTTAAACTGGGTGGAACAACTTCAATTTATTTCTGGGGACCTCCAGAAGCACCCAGTCAAAGAAGCTGTCACAGGGGAAGGGGATGAGGCAAATTAGCATATTACTGCGGTGTCTTGGCTTTCTTTTCAGCCAGACCTTCCCAATTTCTGGATGGATTTTCTGCTACCAGTGGCCTGTAGGCTGGCTTCCACTGATGGGAAAAAAACAAGTCTATTGTATTCAAATATAGGAGACTGTGACATCACGAACAGCATCATCTTACAATCTTTTTCCATATTTTATTGTATAGATACAAATAAATGTAAGCAGAATAGGCCTTTGCCCATTCTCTGAGAGAGATCTTAAGCTAAAGGCTTTAGCCATAGCTATCAGAGAAAAATAAAGCTAGGCAGTGTATGAAAGGAAGAGAAAGGTGAATATAAAGAAATGAGAAACCATCAGTCACCTGTTTCAGAATGTTAGAACCTGTTTAATAATGTTATCTTTACCCCCAAAGTATGCTAAAGGCATTATCCTCCTCATTTTGCACTTAGGTTAGTAGAATGAGCACGAGCCTCTTCAGTAACTTGGGGCCTCACCGCCCCCAAACATATGACTCACCCTTCAATCTGATCTAGTTCATTCTGGCCTTTCTAAGATGACATTTTGCCCACTCCCCAGCCTTCTCCTAATCAATCCCAACACCATCTGAAGTGATTTATGCACACTCCTGTGAAGGCCGCAAGCTTCATGTTCCTTGCTGTCTATGCTAGCCGGCCCGCTGCATAAAGCTGCTCTGGGCTTCATGGAAGCTTCTTGCCCCCAGTCATATCTGCGGAAGTGAGCTGCCTAGTTTTCTAGCTGATTGAGAGGTGGTTGTTCCTGGCAAGACAGGGCTGGTTCAGACTTGCTGTATGCGGGAGACCCATCTCCTCCAGCCCTGCCTTCCAGTGTCCACAGACACTTTCTTCCTTGGTACAGTGTCCCCTTGTGGCTTAGGGTAATGCCAGAAATTAGATTGTCCCTAGGTGACATTCATCTGGGAAATTGCCAGACATTTTCCTAATACAGGAACCAACATTTTCACATCTGGGTTCCCACAGTCAGGCTATTTAGGTTCCTAAATAAAAGTGGCCTGATTTTCAAAGGTGCCGAGCACGTCTCACCCCTTTGGCTTTAGTAAGATTCATGAGTGCTCAGCCACTCTAAAATTCAGGCTACTTTTATTTAAGTACCTAAATATGGATTTGGAAACCTAACTGTAGACACTAAATATGAAAATTATTGCTAGATTTTTCAAATATAAAAGCCTAAAGTTAAAATTATAGATAGTCTGCTAGGTGCCTAAGTGGCCTGCTTTTCAAAAGTGCTGAGTAATGGGAGGTTGCATGGTCAGAACATTTGAAAATCAGGCCACTTAGGCTCCTAAATCAGCTTTCATTAGGCTTCTATTTTTAAAAAAAACTTGGCCTATAACCTCTAATTATAAAATCATCTGGGACATCAGAAACATTGTCAATATTAAATAGACGTTACAGAGCCCACTTTTCAAATTGGAACTTTAGATGGGTCACATAATGCATAAAATATCTAGACACAGCAGGAACTAAAAACTTAAAGACCTAGTATCATTAAACTTTTATCCTCTATCAAATTCCATTTAGTTAGATATAATCAACTAACACTTAGCTTGTGGGGCAGTCAGCTCAGTAAAAATGAATATCATCCCCAGTCTATTAATATACAGTACATATGTGCGATCTTCTTAAACACTTTGCAAAATTAAATAAGGTTTCCTAAGGGGAAGAGGAAACAAATCAATAGTTTCCTATCAAAACACGATTCTCCCAATTAATGAAATGAAACCTCTGAAGTTGAATACAGCACATTCCAGGCAGGCATTCCTAGAAGCCAGTTAAACTGCCCTCCTGCAGCTGACAACACTTAAACTGGACTCAGGCACTTCCACCTCGCAGATGTTTACTTCCATATTTAATACATTGCACTTCAATAGAACCTTTCATCTAAGAACCTCAAAGCACTTTACAGACATTAACTGTGTTAAACTTCACAAACCTCTGAAGTATTATGCTCTTTCTAACTACAGGGAAATTGAGGCACAGTAAGGTTAACTGACTTGCCCACAGCTCACACCAGAGGTGCTGGAACTAGGAATGCTGGGGGTGCGGCTGATCCCCCTGGTTTGAAATGGTTTCCATCATATAGAGGGTTTATAGTTTGGTTCAGTAGCTCTCAGCACCCCCACTGTACAAATTATTCCAGCACCACTGGCTCACATAGCAAATGCATAGCAGAATTGGAAGTAGGACCCAGGTCTTCTGATTCCCAATCCTATACTTCAACCAGTAGACAACGCTTCCTCTGTACCTCTTTATGATGAGGTCTATCACCTTTCTTACTGAGCTGACAAAGTACAGCAATTTTGATTTTCATAATAATTCTGAGTTATGGAGGTATGTCTGCCTAGCTGCTAAGGGTAAAATTCTATGGCCTGTGTATGCAGGAGTTAGACTACCACTACAGAAATCTCTCTCTCTTATATACGCCACTATCACTCACACATTAAGGAGACTAGGCAGATTGGTGGGCGGATGGGAGATTAGCAAACACTTCTCCCATTGCTGCCTCTGTTCTGAACTCTGACTCCAACACTCCAGGAGTGAGAAGTGCCGGAGTGGGAGAGGCAGCCAGAGGCCTCTCCCAATCCCTCTCCACAGAGGCCCTAACTAGCAAGAAGCACAGGCTTTGCAAAACTCCAGGCGGTTCTAGTCAAAATGGGAACGCTGACAAGTGTGAACATCTGCAATTCACTTATGTGTGTGAGTGCTATTATACTGTAGGTGTAACTGCTTCCTACATTAACATGCTGCCCATGTGTAACAAGAGCTAGATTGCCTGTGTGTGCGCCGAGCATTTGTATGTTGTTGAGGCAGGCAAGTCTGGCTGTCAGGCTCCTACAAAAGTGGAATCCTCTGCTACAGTCTCTACTCAGAAACAGTGAAAGATTGAAATCATTCTTACTCAATGATTCTTCAAAAAACAATCATTTTATCACTTTTACAATCATCTTATCAATGTTTACAGTATTGCCAACCCCAAAGATTCAAAAATCATAACTCAGACACCCCTGCCCCCAAAATCATGAGGAATTTTTTTGTTTTGTTTTAGGTTTGTTTTAAAAAAAAAATCATTTACTTTGTTTTTAAAAAAGGATTACTTTGTGGTTTTAGTCTGTCTTTTGATTTTTTGAACTTCTCACCCACCCACCCCCAGCATGTATGTGACAACTGTTGCCAATGCTCACAAATTTATTAAAGGTGACTTTGGCTCCTGCTGCAGGAGCTCTCACCCCCACATCTGTCTGTCTTCCTGCCTAGCAATTCTGTCTCGTATCTCCCCAGCAATTCTGCCCCCTGGTTACTCATTAATTCTACCTCCCATCAGTTCTGTCCCCAACCGCTATCAATTCTACCTCCCATCAGCTCTCCCACCATATTAAATCTGCCCTCCCAATCAATTTTATCAGCCATGAGTTCTGCTCTTCCAACTTCCATCAATTCTACCTCCCAACCCCAATCAATTCTGCCCCCCACATCAGTTCTGCCCCTCAACTCCCTATCAATTCTGCCCCACATCAGTTCTCTCCCCGCCTCACCTCTGCTCCTCCTGCAGTTACTAGGGTTATTCACCCTCTCTCCAAAGCCTGGGGGGCTATAGCAGGGTCCTCCTGGTGATGGTTCTTGGGGTACCCAGGACTGTGAGTCACTTTTTTATCCCCCGGCCTCCAGTATGAAGGAGACTTCCTTGTGCTTAACTGGGTGTCAG
The DNA here is from genome assembly GCF_028017835.1 of Emys orbicularis. Lineage (NCBI taxonomy): Eukaryota > Metazoa > Chordata > Testudines > Emydidae > Emys > Emys orbicularis. Next base: position 300,560,709 of record NC_088683.1, read on the forward strand.
CTCCCTGACACCACTGGCCAGTTAGCCACCCAAACAATCTCCTCTGGGCTATGCCAGCCCTTAACTTTGCCTTGAAGGTTAACAATAAGTGTACCCTAGTCCCAGAGCCCCTTTGAAAAATTCTTCTTCTCCACTGTACACTCACAGAAAAATCAGGTCTGTGGTGCCCAAGAGAACAGTGTACACACCAGCTTGTATGATTTAATTTAGGATCAGTTACTTGCTTAAAACCACAGGATTGAGATATATTTATAGTAAAAACAACAACATCAAATATTCAAGAGAAAGAAAGAAAAGATAATGAAAGCAAATGGTCACTTATAAAACAAAATCATAACATGCTTTCTAGAGACTTAACTTAACAGGCTAACTTCCTATCTGAAGAAGTTTATCTCACTCCAAACGTCATCTGCAGTGTTTTAACCAAAGCTGGTTGTGATCCTATTTTCACGAATATAAACACACTGCCCATATACTTCCTAGGTGCAACATGACAGGGTGTCTTTCTGTTCCCCAAATATACTTCAAAGGTTTGCTGGACTATATCTCAAGATAAGATTCTCTTCCTCTGCTGTGTGGTCTTCCCTGTTGACTTCATATCCCTCTGTTGAGTTGATATGTAAATGTGCTTTCATTGTGTTCGCTTACAATCAGGGCCGGCTCTGGCTTTTTTGCCGCCCCAGGCAAAAAAGCCTCCTGCCGCCCCCCCGCGGGGAGCGCCGCGGGGAGGGCGGCGAGCCCGGCCGGGGCCCCGCTCTCCCCGACCGGCTGGAGCACCGGGAGAAGGGTGGTGAGCCCGCCGCGGCTCCGCTCTCCCCAGCGGCCGGAGCGCTGGGGTGAGGGCAGCGAGCCCGGCCGGGGCCCCGCTCTCCCCGACTGGCCAGAGCACCGCGAGGAGGGCAGAGAGCCCGGCTGGGGCCCCGCTCTCCCCGACCGGCCAGAGCACTGCGAGGAGGGCAGAGAGCCCGGCTGGGGCCCCGCTCTCCCCGACCGGCTGGAGCGCCGGGAGGAGGGCAGCGAGCCCGCCGCGGCTCCGCTTTCCCCGGCGGCTGGAGCGCTGGGGGGAGGGCAGCGAGCCCGTCCAGGGCCCCGCTCTCCCCGACCGGCCGGAGCGCCGGGAGGAGGGCAGAGAGCCCGGCCGGGGCCCCGCTCTCCCCGACCGGCCGGAGCACCGGGAGGAGGGCGGAGAGCCCGGCCGGGGCCCCGCTCTCCCCGACCGGCCGGAGCGCCGGGAGGAGGGCGGAGAGCCCGGCCGGGGTCCCGCTCTCCCCGACCGGCCGGAGCGCCGGGAGGAGGGCGGAGAGCCCGCCGTGGCTCCGCTCTCGGGCCTGAGCACCGCCCCCCTCCAGGTGCCGCCCCAAGCACATGCTTGGTAGGCTGGTGCCTGGAGCCGGCCCTGCTTACAATGCTTCATTTACATGTCAACAGAGAGATAGGCAAATAAACACTTTTGTCTGACTGAAACCCTGTTTCTCCATTACTGTGATATAGAATCTAAGAACGACTTTTTAGCATATATACAGGCTTCCTTACATCGTATCTATACATACATTTCACAACAATAACAATGACCAGGGTGATCCCGGCTTTCATATAAAATGTCACATGATATTCTTTGGTGCACCAGAATCAAGATATTCTTGTAACCCTCTTGCCAGCTGGCACTGAAGGGTTCAGAGGTCACACTCCCCCTTCCCAGGCCTGGCGTTACAGGGATGGAGAGGGAAGAGGGAGCTGAGGAGCCACCCACATTGTTCATAAGAGAAGAGGTAGCAGGGCTGCTGGGCTCTTTTGTTACCTCTTTTCCACTCCTCTCCTGAGAGAATGGGGTCGGTTTCTGAAGTGGGATGAGAGCTCTGCCTGCTTCCTGCAGCAGCTCTGATTGGCTGCTTTTCCCCTGGGGGGGGGGCAATGGGGAAAAACAGACAATCAGAGGGGTTTCCCCCTGGCAGGGATGAAATTTGTGAGAGGTCTGGAGCTTCTTGCATCATCACGAGACAGGTTCCATCCTTAGACAAACTCATTTGACTCTTGAAGAAATTGCAAAATATCATAATAGAGTCTCAAATTAAATGTATACCCCAAATTAGAAAATATAGTAAGAGGACCAAAAAAGTGCCTCCATGGCTAAACAACAAAATAAAAGAAGTGGTTAGAGGCAAAAAGGCATCCTTTAAAAATTAGAAGTTAAATTCTCCTGAGGAAAATAGAAAGAAACATAAACCCTGGCAAGTCAAGTATACAAGTATAATTAGGTAGGCCAAGAACCAATTTGAAGAGCAATTAGCAAAAAACTCACTACAGAGGATGTGAGGCAGGTTCCCGCACCTGAGCCATTCTTTTTAGGTGACAAATCTGAGGAGCTGGCCAGATTGAGATGTCAGTAGAGGAGGTTTTGGAACAAATTGATAAATTAAACAGTAATAAGTCACCAGGACGAGATGGTATTTACCCAAGAGTTCTGAAGGAACTCAGATATGAAACTGCAGAACTAATAACTCTGGTATGCAACCTAGTGTTTAAATAAGTCTCTGTACCAGATGACCGATGGACAGCTAATGAAATGCTGATTTTTAAAAAAGACTGCAGAAGCAATCCTGGCAATGACAGGCCGGTAAGCCTAATTTCAGCACAAGGCAAATTGGGCAGAATTATCAGATAATTAGATTAACATGATTTGTCAGGAAGAGACAACATGGCTTTTGTAAAGGGAAATCATGCCACACCAATCTACTAGAATTCTTTGAGGAGGTCAACAAACATGTGGACTACAGTGATCTGGTGGATATAGTGTACATGGACTTTCAGAAAGCCTTTGACAAGGTCCCTCACTAAAGGCTTTTAAACAAAGTAAGGAGTCATGGGATAAGAGGGAAGGTGCTCTCACGGATTGGTAACTGATTAAAAGATAGGAAATGAAGGGTAGGAATAAATGGTCAGTTTTCAGAATGGAGAGAAGTAAATAGTGGTGTCCCCCAGGGATCTGTACGGGGACCAGGGCTGTTCAATATATTCATAAATGATCTGGGAAAAGGAGTAAACAGTGAGGTGGCAAAGTTTGCAGATGATACAAAATTACTCAAGACTGCGAAGAGTTACAAAGGGATCTCACAAAACTGGGTGATTGGGCAACTTCATCTCATTCAATGGAGTCATGCCTGCTTATCTGAGCACAGACAGAGGGGGCCACTGGAGGTGTAATTGTATCCAAACTTAAATGATATTTTTAATGTAATTGTACCAGAATGCATTAACAGAGATGCCAAAACACAGCCTCACTAACCTTCCCTTTCTTCATCTCCAAATGTAATGATAACATATCTCTGCAAAGGAGGCAGAGCCTGCCCCAACAGGGGGGGACAGGGCCCCCGCCCCTCCTCTTCCACCCAAGGCTCTGCCCCCAGCCAAGCTGGAAGCTGGAGCGGGCTGGGAGCTGCAGACTCTTCACCTTCCCAGGGTGGGGGGCCTGAGACCAACCCCAGCCTTTTGTCCCCGCCCCATCCCACACACCCTTCCCCCGCGCCCAGGGCAGAAGGGTCCGTGGCTCCCCATAGCTGCCCACAGCTTAGCCATGGTAAGAGCCACGTAGGCAGCAGTGGGGAGCCATGCTGTGGACCCGCCATCTGCCCTGGGCGGGGGGGGGGGGGGGCGGCATGGGGCAGGGAGATGGGCCAGGGGCTGTTCTCGACCCCTCCAGGGGCTGCTCTCGACTAGGCAGGTGGAGGGTCCGTGGCGCTCCACAGCTGCCCAGGCTCCAACTGCTGGCCTGGCACAGGGGGGTGGGGCCTTCAGGGGGAAGAGGAGGGTTGGGCCCCTGCTGAAAAGTGGATGGGCTCTGCCCCCCCGCCCATTTCAGCACCCCTGCTGCCACTATGGATTCTGTATACATCTCCCACTCTCAGGCTCTCTAAGCAGAAACAACTGCAATGCCTGCTGATCAAATTAGCCATGTTATCTCTTTGGCTGTCTCTGTCCTCATTAGACTAATGAGATGATTTAAGAGCATGTATGTCTGTGTGAGAGAGAGCTTTCCTAGGTCACATGCAGGATCTGTACTGCTACTAGGGTGACCAGATGTCCCGATTTTATAGGGACAGTCCCGATTTTTGGGTCTTTATCTTATATAGGCTTCTATTACCCTCCACCCCCTGTCCCGATTTTTCACATTTGCTGTCTGGTCACCCTAACTGCTACAAGTAACTGTGAATAAGTGTAACTGTGACCCTCTCATGAGCTGTTTATCAAGCAGCTTATTTTCTATTCTCTGTCCAGGAAAGGCGGTTGAAGGAGAAGCAATATTCTCTAATTTTTTCACTGCTGGATAGATGTAGGCATATGTGTAACTTCACTTCCTTACCAATGAGAAAGAACAGGAAAGGCAAGGTTACTGAATAACTATTTGTCAAAAAAAATTATAGTTATAAGAGCTGTGGAAATGTTCAACGGTGGGAAAGGTGTCTGATTGGGTGTGTGTGTGTAAACTAATTTAGCTGATTTAATGGACCAAAAGATTATAGTCATGTAAATCCAGGCTAACTCCAATAGGTTTATTCTGAATTTACACTGGTGTAACTGATATCAGAAACCTATGCGTGTATGCATATGTTGTGGGAGGATGGCAGTACTAATGCATCATAAACAAAACGACGCTTTAATTTTTTCAGGCTGTTGAGTATATTTTGTTTTCATTAGCAGGGCTGTCATATGCAAGGTCTGCCTTTCATATAGACCTCTGATTTAAGTCTCGTTGTGTTATTATCAGAGAACTGGCTAAAAAAACACAACGTAGCATTAGAGAAATCTGAAGAACAGAAATGTGCAAATTTACTATATATTCAAAAAGAAACCCTGGCCCTTCACAATAATAGTTAGGATTTGTATGGTGGTGGCACCCAAAGGCCCCGATCAGACTCAAGATCCTGTTGTGCTAGGCACTGTACAGAATCATAAGTGAGTCCCTACCCTGAAGAGCTTATGGTATAAGTGTAACAATGTACTATAAATATAAATCAAGGCAAACGATTATGTAAGTAGAGTCAAGAATCAAAAATTCATACTATTTTCAATAAATATAGAAGGCCTAATTCGCACACCAATGTAAATCATGAATTCCTTTATTGAAGTCAATGGAGTTACGCTAGTGTAAAAACAGTGTAAATGGAAGGAGAATTGGGCTTTAGAGACCTTTTGGCCTGGCTTTGGCACCTCTTGACCATAACTACATTTATACGCTGAGCCAAATTACCTAACTCACTACCATTAGGAAAAAAAGTCGTTATGGAAATTTCTGCCATCCTCTCCCAACAAGAATACTGAATCTTGTTTTAAAGTACTTGAGACAGACTAATATTTAAATGATGCCAGTTTCCCATTAGCAGGAACCAAATGCAATAAGCACTACATTTTCAGAATTACTTTATGGAAAATGATATCAATCAGAAATTAACTTTAAGATAAAGCACTGTTTTGACAAAAGTACATTACAATTAGCATTAACTGTATTGATTGGCCTATAACACTGCAACATTTACCAATACAATCTAAAAACATCTGCTCTTCTATAACTGCTTATTTAGGTGGAAGTTTATGAGTTTTCTGTGCTAAATATCTTTTTTTAAATCGCTTTTTCTTTCAAGTTACTGAATGGAAGTCAGAACACATCTTTCTAATAAATAGCGCCAGTAGCAGAAAGGGATCAATAGGATGCCAGTAATAAGGTTTTAAAGGAAAATATGTGGCAATAAAAGGAGAAGAAAGGTGCTATTAAAATTGTTAATTGCAACCAAACAATAAAACTGTTGTAAAGAGTTCCAAAAAGTATTTCAGAGGAGAAAGTATAGTAATATTTATCAACTGTCCTGTTGTGGCTTATGTCACTTGCCACATATTGGGGAGATTCACCACCAAATAATTCTGCTGTATACTGTATGGGGTTGAAGGCCTGTGTTCTTGAGTACATTTTTGTATATTTGATGCTCTCTGCTTCAAAAATTCAGGGATCAAAAATGTCATTATTTGAATAGAAGTTAACTCTCTCTCACCTCCATGCAGCCAGTGGCTCCCCACTGCCATACTGGAGCCTCCACATTTATTTATTGACAAAATATGCAGAATTTTTAAATATTGTGCACAGAATTTTTATTTTTTTGGTGCAGAATTCCCTCGGGAGTAATACTTGTAGACTGTTATCAAATCACCTCTTAACCTTCTCTTTGTTAAATTAAATACGTTCAGTTCCTTGAGTCTATCACTATAAGGAATGTTTGCTAATCTTTTAATTATTCTTGTGATTCTTCTTTGAACCTTCTCCAATTTATCAACATCCTTCTTGAATTGTGTGTACCAGAACTGGACATTGTATTTCAGCAGTGGTTGCACCAGTTTTAAATATAGAGGTAAAATAATCTCTCTATTCCTATTCGAGTTTCTTCATGCATCCCAGGATTTCATTAGCTGTTTTGGCCACAGCATTACACTGGGAGCTTATGTTCAGCTGAATATTCACTACTACCCCCAAATCTTTTTCAGATTCCATGGCAGAAGTCAGTTTAGCTGATTTCAGTTGGTACTCTTACAGCAGGGGTAACAATCTGCCAATCCATCAGAAGGTAGAGCTGCAACAAAAATAAAAATAAAATAAAATAAAATAAAAAGATTGGGACCACAGTGCTAACATCTCATTTTTCATTACTCCAAGTTCAAAATTCACTTAACTGGAAGTGATTTTGATTCTCTCATTCTTAGTCCCTGGGGCCAGATCTTGAACTCCGTACTCAGGGTTTACTCAGTCTTTATTCAGGCAAAACTCCCAAAGCCTTCAGAGAGAGGTTTGCCTTAGTAAAAACTAGCAAATGATTAGTGGCTTCTGTTTAGGGCAGGGGTCGGCAACCTCTGGCACACAGCTCGCCAGGGTAAGCACCCTGGCAGGCCGGGCCAGTTTGTTTACCTGCCGTGTCCGCAGGTTCGGCCAATCGCGGCTCCCACTGGCTGCGGTTCGCCACTCCAGGCCAATGGGGACGTCAGGAAGCAGCGCAGGCCGACCCCTTCTGTTTGGCTGAAGATGAGGAAGGAGACAGGCAGGCCATAAGACAGGATTGAGATGTATTAGCAGAGATGTATGGGGAAGTTTTCATGATGCCTGTTTGCTCTGTATCTGACTCAAGTGAGTGCTATTAGTTTTGTACATTCATGAGCACTGAATTAATCTAAAAGTTGGTGGCAGGGAAAGAAAAAGAACAATAGGTGAGAGGTTTTAGGATAATTAGGCAATAGAAAGTCTAATACAATGCAAGGAGGGTTTCACTGAGTGATTCAGTCACAGAACTGACTAGTGGTGACAGATCAGGGCACCGTTTGATATTTCGGATCAAGCAGAATCAGAATCAGAATGTTTTCTTCCCATTTGAATGCTGAGCTTGCTGAGACCACAATTAATAATTATTTCACTAAGCCTAGGTTGAATTCTACAAAGGATTCTCTTTTATCGTAACAAAATAAATGGATGATATGGCCAGCACACACGAAGTTGGCAGAATTAATTGGCATGCCCTCCCATCTCTGTTCCAGCTGAAAGAGCCTTCAGTATTACAGGGGTTATTTGTTCTTCCACATAGGTGTTTGCACACACATGCAGGTCATGCTTGAGGGTCTAATCCTGCTGACAGTTGATTTTATTAAGCTGAATTTGCATGGTAACAAACATGTTTAAATACTAATATTTTTACTATCACTTGACTTTACAGAAACTAAGCCAATAAATACCAGTAGCAAATGAGCACAAAGACTGAAATTAGAAACACAAATAATATTCTCCACCCCCAAACTTGGTGATAGTTTTCAATCCTCCCATCCTGCCTTACATTCACACATTTCACAAACTGTTTCTAGTAACAATATTAATTAACTATATGTTGTTCTGTGCTGAATTTTTATTGTCTCCTTATCTTTTGGGCTCTCTCATAACAACCATTCTCCCTGATGTAAAGTTCTTAGCTACACTGAGATTTGTTATAGTTGTTCTTGCAACAACTAGAGGTCTGACTGGTTTTCTCCATGAGAATTTAAGGACCTCCAGACATGGTAGTTCCCCACTTGAGGCATACAAGTCCCACTGCCTTGAAATTGCAAACTTTGATGGAAGAGTACAGACAGGTAGATGCACTGCTGCTTCTTGACTTGTAGAAGTTCAATATATTGGAAGATGGTACTGGCTAAAAATATAGCTCAAGCTATTTGCTTATCAGTTGCGTGTTTGAGTTTGTATTGTTCTTACAGTAAGAATGTTAATGAGGCCCTGGGCTTGACCTTTTCAGCAAAGATGTGCATTTTAAGTATGAAACTTCTTAGTGGGAGAAAAATGCTATGTAAAAGACTGAAATTCTACTAACAAATTAGGTAGCTAAAGAAAGAAGTATATGACATCCACGTTACCAATTTAGGCCTATACAATAGGAAAAGTAAGCAAATAACACACAAGTAAAAAATCTGACTTAGTTTTTTTAATAAATTATTTAAAACAATCAGAGTTTAAATAAAAACATTTTAAATACCCCCACCACCCAAAAAAGCACTCTGACATCTTCTGCTTGCAGTACATCCCGACGCGATATATCAGCAAAATAAGCCAGAAGGTACAGCATTTTAAAAGGCAATAGAGTGTAGATGGAGGTTTTTCTTAACCTCAACATCTCTAGTTAGGACAAAACAGCTTATTCCAGTGATGGGTTACAAAAAGGGTATTAAATAAGGGTGAAATGATCTGACCACCTGTGTTGGATGCCCATGTAAACCAGGCATTTTTGATCCTCCTGGGTAAAAAAGGCAGCAGACAGCTGCTGAAGTTGTTATTTATATTGAACTTTTATTTCATGAAGTACAAAAGCCCAGTCCTAGCATTTAAAATTAAGTTGAATGACTTTGTGTTCGACTATGTTCATGCTAGCTAGGGGTTTCATGACTCTTTATTAAGACTTGATTAAGATTATGCTTAGTACTGACTTGGTATGCAGAGTACCTGCAAAATCTTATTTTCATTTTGGTGCAATGGTTGTCAAATTATTTTGATTCTTTACTTTGCTGACCAGGATGGAAAGCACAGCAGATAGTGTAAAGGGCATTCCTTTAAGACGATTTTTATGTCCATAACTGGACATAGCTCAATTTGAAGTTGCTGGAGCTCTGTCCATTTACAACAGTGGAGGATATGGCGCCTGTGATTTAGGAATTCCTAGCAGGGCACAGGATTGGTTCAGGAGGGCCTGGAGCAATGTGAGAGAGAAATACTGTAAAATCCTGGATCTTCCCGTACCCCACATCGCATATGTGTGCCTATGAGTAAAGTGGTGGTTCCTGCCTTTCCTCCATGCAGATAGACCCAACAGCAGCTCAAATGGACAGGGCTACAAGCTCAAGTATCAGCCTGCTGGACTTCTATAGGGTGACACATTGGGGAGTAGGAGTCACAAGGAAGGAAGGGAGAGAGGGAGATGGAAAGGAAGCAAACAGAAAATAAAGAAATAATAATAGCAGTAGTAATGAAATAAACTAATAATAATAATAATAATATTTAATAATAATTAATAGGGAGGTAGTGGTGACCCTGTATGTACAGAAAAAAAGAAAACACAACATTAAAATAAAAAGGGTAAGAGAGAGAGAATGGACTAAAAAGGGCAGTTGGAAGTTTGTGTGGTGGGTCAGGTATGGACCTGCCAATTTATCACTACAAAGCAGAGCACAAAGAAAGTGTTGATTAAATTCACTTTAATGGTCATGCAAGAATTAAATAGTTATTGCAACGTAAGTGTAACCATGAGGGCTTCATAAGAAAATAGGGTTAACCAGCTGGTTGATTCAAATGCAATTTAAGGATGAATTAAACATGATGAGCTACAGGGCTAATAAAGTTGAAGCCAAGTTATGTCACATTCCCCACATACTTCAAGCATACCACAAATGACACAGGGCAACCACTGTATGCCTGGCACTTTTCAGTCAGACGTATTGAGTGAAGCAGCAAGGACAAGATGAAGAAACAGCATGTGTGTCAAGGATCCCCCATTTTCCTGAGGGCTGAGGGAGAGACATTTTACTGTTGCCAAGGGCAATACCAGTGTTAGATTAGGCCCAGAGGTAGGCAGGATGTATACTTTCTGCTATAGAGGGAACTGAAACAGCATAATACATGCAAAGATACATATCTAGGAAATTATTTTAACCATTCAGAAAAATACTTAAATCTATCTACAACTCCTACACATTTTCTTTTCCCCTTAATTAAAATATTTCCCAATTAAGCCAGGCTTGAAAAGTAATGTGAGCACTTCTAATGCAATAACATTTCATTTTTATAAACACGCAAAAAGGCAAGTTAGAGCTGAACCCTGAGTATCACTCCAGGTTCGTGATTGTTGTACGTTTTGTAACTCCAGGGCCAAAGTCATGCCTGGACTAGGACCACTGACTGTGATGGGGCCAAGCCAGCGCAGGGATGAGTTTGTCCCACATGTCTTCATTGCATGCTAAGCAATTAATGTGTGTTAAGACTCGTAGCACTGCAACTCACTGTGACACTCTATGTTCACATTCCCCGAGTATTGTGGGACAACTTGTCTGCCCATTCTAAGGATTGTGGGAAGAAATGGTCTTGAGGCCTGCAAAATTCAGTTCCTGGCAGGACACAAGCTTTGCTGTTATGTGAAAACAGCCTACTCTCCTTAATAACTGGGACTCACTTGACTTGAAGGAAACCCTAATGCACTGATTCAGGGATTGTCCAGCATTCAATAAATCTTCTGTCTCTTAATGTGTCCTTAATAATAAATTGAGTCTGGCCATGAATGAGGAGACAGTTGGCTACCAAGTGCAAAGTACCTATACTAAGGGCATCACGAGGGGGTGTGAAACTGAATTGGAAACACACATTATGCAATACTCTTTAACAGTCTTAGCTTCCCCACTTTCCGCTGGGGTCGGAGCTAGAGCAACATTGAGCTATGCCTCAGTTTCCTCACTTGTGGCTGGGAATCTGGTGGTAGTGACACTGAGCTTGCCTCAGATTTCCCTTTTTTGGCTGAGGTGGTCACTACACCAATAATGAGATCTACCTTGGTTTCTCCAATTTTGACTGGGGGCGGGGGAGGGGGGGCCTTAGCTTCAGGATCACTCCGCTGTGCCTCTGCTTCCACACTTTTGGCTGGGGTTATAGCCGCAGCAATATTAAGCCGTGCCTCAGTTTCCCCAATAAGGAATGGCAGTTGACTCACCTCCATGGGGATTTACATAGGTTTCCTCACACCTGCCCCCACACAGTCATCTGCATGAAGAATGAAGCATGAATTTCTGCCGATATGAATATATCTAACTAAATGGTCTTTAGCCTGTTTTGCCCTATTCTGACTTACATTCTTTCCCGTTTATTGTTAATATTAATTCTGTTAAGCATTTGGTCACAATTAATCTTTTTAGTTAACACTGAAGCAAAAGAGCCATTAGGCACCTCAGACTAACCCCCAGTGTAGACAGCAGTAAGTAGATGGGAGAATTCTCCCGTTGACCTAGCTATTGCTTCTTGTGGAGGTAGAGTACTTATGGTGACTGGAGAACCCCTCCCATTGGAGTAGGTCAGGGGTCGGCAACCGCTGGCACACGGCTCGCCAGGGTAAGCACCCTGGCGGGCCGGGCCAATTTGTTTACCTGCCGTGTTGGCAGGTTTGGCCGATCGCGGCTCCCACTGGCCGCGGTTCACCGTCCCAGGCCAATGGGGGCGGCGGGAAGCGGCGCAGGCGAGGGATGTGCTGGCCATGGCTTCCTGCCGTCCCCATTGGCCTGGGACAGCGAACCGCGGCCAGTGGGAGCCACGATCGGCCGAACCTGCCGACGCGGCAGGTAAACAAATTGGCCTGGCCCGCCAGGGTGCTTACCCTGGCGAGCCGTGTGCCAGAGGTTGCCGACCCCTGGCGTAGGTAGTGTATTCACTGAAGTGCTACAGTGGTGCGGCTGTGCTGCTGTAGCAGTTTATGTGTAGACATACTGTGACACTATGCCCCATAGTTTTCATAGAGATATTGTTATGATATGAATATGGCATATCTAAGATGTATTTTATGCAAGATGGGTCTTATAAGATATCATTGTAAAGGTTATGATTTACTGAATATGTATGCATGTATCATTTTTGTATCAAAAGTTAGGAATATGGACTATGTATCAATTACAAAAGTGTTTGCACCCAGGGAAGGCCCACCAGAAAAAATGCAATCAGACTGGCTGGTTAGTCAATGGGCCATTAGGGAGAACAACAGGACTTTGAAGATGCTAATCTCCCACCTTCCTGAGAAGCTTCCTGGGATGCTGCTTTGACACTGCAGGGTCATGTGATCATGTCACCTGGTTCTGGATTCCATCTTGGACTACTAGTATTTTTTCACTAACAGGGGGTGGGGATCAAAGTGGGAAACAAAGGATTCCTGCCATATGTAAATCCTATTGAAGACAGGGAACTGAGTTAATCAGTGTTGGTTCTTCACTCAATCCCCACCCAAGATGACTGCTGAAAACACCTAAGACTGATCTGGGGAATAAAGGAATAGGCCCAGGCTAGAAGGTGTCTGGCCTGTGAAAGGAATATGTCGAGTTCTAAGCTGCAAGTGAGAGCAAGAAACTGCAACCTGCTTAAAACAACATGTAGGGTGAGAAATTACTACTTGGAAACAGCTTTTTTAGTGTATTAAGTTTAGTTTGCGTGTTTGCTTTATTTGCTCAGTAATCTCCTTTGATCTGTTTGCTATCCCTTATAATCACTTAAAATCTATCCTTTGTAGTTAATAAACTTGTGTTTGTTTTCTTTAGACCAGTTTGTGCAATTCATAACTGGGGGGCAAAAAGCTGTGCATATCTTCCACCACATTGAGGGAGGGAAGAAATTTCATGAGCTTACGCTGTACAGTTTTCTGTGCTGCGCAAGACAATACAATTTTGGGTTTGCACCCCAGAGCAGGTATGCACTTGAGTGCTGGGCAATCCCCGAGCTGATTCTTCCCATGCAGAGCTGATTTCAGTGTCTGTGTCTTTCTGCAGCTGGGCATGTCCGTACCTATGTGTGTGGTAGAGGAGGCTTGAAGGCCTGGCACAACAGGACAGGGTGAGGGAGCCCAGGCTGGTAGAACGGGCAGGCACAGTGGGACTCCAGTACATCAGGTGGCACCCTGGAGTGGGGGGTAACCCATCACACATACCCTTAGCCTTTCTGATTTTGTCCCTACATGTTTGTCCTATTTTGTACTTGTCCTGAGCAATATCTACATGTTTCCACTTTTTGTAGGATTCCTTTTTGATTTTTCAGGTCATTAAAGAGCTCCCAATAAAGCCATATTGGCCTCTTATTTCCTGTTCATCACAGGGTCATTTGGTGATGCGCATTAAATATTGACCTTTGAGAAACTCCCAGCTCTCCTAAATTTCTTTTTCCTTTAGAAAAATGGAACCCCACCTATCAGTTCTTTGAGTTTGTTAAAGTTTGCTTTTTTGAAATCCACTGTCCTTATTATACTGCTCTCAATCCTTCCTTTCCTTAGAATCACGAAGCCCATAATTTCCTGATCATTTTCACCCTAAATTGCCTTCCATCACCAGATTCACAATCAATTTCTTGTCCGTTAGTCAGAATGAAGTCTAAAATGGCTGCCCCTCTTGTTACTTCCTCCACCTTCTGAAACAAGAAGCTGTTCTCAATACATTCCAAGAACTTTTTAGAGATTTTGTGTTTGCTGTATTACTTTTCCAACAGGTGACTGGGTATTTACAGTTACCCATTTACTACCAGGTCTTGTGCTTTGGCTATTTCTGTTATTTGTTTGAGAAATGCCTTGTCCACCTCCTCCTCATGATTAGGTGGTCTGCAGTAGACTCCTACCATGACGTCACCTCTGTTTTATTCCCCTTTTATCTTCAACCAGAGACTTTCAACTGGTCTGCCTCTCACCTCCTTCAGGACCTCTGAACAAGTGTACACATGCTTGATATACAATGCAACACCTCCTCCATTTTTTCTCTTACTGTCCTCCCTGAACAAGCTATACCCCTCTACACCAATATTCCAGTCATGAGATTTATCCCATCAAGTCACTGTGATGCCAATTAGGTGTGCACTTAGCTTATATACTAAGATTTCCATTTCTTCCTGTTTATTCCCCAGCTCTCTCGCTGACATAGTGCTGTCCACACCAGCGCTTAGGTCAGTGTAAGTTATTTCACTCAGGAGGGTGGCTTATTCAGACTCTGAGTGACATAAATTATATCGAAGTAAGTGGTAGTGTAGACTGGCCTTAATGGAAGAGGCCATGATGTGAGGGAAACTGGACCAGACGGGTTACAAAGAAATTCAGGGAGAGAAAGGACTTGGGGGAAGAAGTGGCTGGATCATTAAGCGAAGGCAGCCAGGACATTTGTATAATGTTACATTTTTATCAATCCTAAAACACATTCTTAATAATCAATTGGTATTAATTTCAAATACACCGCATGCTTTAAGAAGGCTAACTTATGTGTGTGGCAAAATTTATTTAGAAGACTTCATCTGGAGTGATACTCTTTATTCTCTCTGTGTACAGTATCTGTCTCATGTTATTCCATGGCAATTTTACTTGTTTTTATCTTGCAATCTGATTACTTTATCACATACAGATTAATCCATCTTGTTTTTGCCTCCTGGTAATAGCTCTCCTATTCTCATCTTGTAGGAGAAATATACATTTAAATGTAAGAAAGATAAGACCAAAGACAACACCTACAAGGCCATTGTAGGGCTAAAACAAAGACAGGCAATCAGATAAGAGGAGCTCTCTTCCCACCCTCCCTAGCACATTGAAAGGAAACATATTTGCACTACTACATAGGATTATCCACATATGGAGTTGTTCCTGATTAACTCCATGTGTGGACATTCTGATTTCAGAATAAGTGTGTCTGATATGAAATTAATCAGAAACAGTTAAGCACGTATAACTTCACATATAGAGAAGCCATGCCTACAGCATGGTGGCATTATTTATCAATCAGTCTAACCACAATTGCAAATCTGATGGAATCAGAGAACTCCAGTAATTCATTTGTTAACTTCCTGGGCAGCAGGGTGGGGAGAAGTCTCAGGAAGGTCTTGAGCTGCCAACTGAAGTAAAGAGAGTGTTTAAACAAATGATACATTTAAACAAATGATAATTTAAACCACAGAAAAAGCGAGATAAGGGAAAATACATTGCCTGGCTGAGAAGTTATTGGACATTTTGAAATAGGAAACAGATAGCAAAAGTCATCCCTTATAAACGAACACCAGTCTTGACAGTTAGATAGATAGATAAAGTACTGGAGGAGCCCCGTTTCCACAGCAGTTATAATAAGATGTTGTAGTCTGTGATGTTGGTAGACACCTTGATTGAAACATTGCTTTTATATGCAGCCTTGGCTACCCACCCATTTGTTGCCACATATTTCTTGGTCCTGTAAAGTAGTATCTGAAGATATTTGAATATTTATAAAACAAACAAGAAATCTTTCCTTTGTCAGGGATTCCTCTTTTATAATATTTCTTGCAAATCCCATTCACACCAATACAAAAGCAGTGCTTCTTTAAAACCACTTCACATTTAAACCAATCCCGTTAAGCATGACTTCAACTATCAGTTATAGTTATTTTCTGAGGTTTCTGAGACTCATAGATTTGAAACATCCCATTCATTTGTTCAATGAGCTTCTGAAAACTGTCCCTAACCATTTAGCAGGAAGTCAGCACAGATTATGCACCTGACTGCCTAAAATGTGGGCTATTTTAGAATTTACTGTAACAAGTTGTAGTTACAATTGTTCTTGCCATCCAGTGGAACATAGTGCTTGCTAATCCAGGCAAGTCTTATCTCAATGAACTGCTGTGTTTCTGTCATTGTTGCAAAGAGAGAGTGCAAGGAGAATTTTGGATAGGATTACACTTGATAGCAAGACCTGTGCTGTTCTCTGTACAAATGTGCCTCATATCAAATAAACCAAGAGGGGCAAGCTTTTCAAATGCACATTATGTAAGCCTTGTTATCAATGGAACAGGTTACTTTAGATGGAAGGTACAGGCTGATTTGCAACTCATGATACAGTTCAACAGGAACCAGATATCCATTGATATGCACATTCACTGTATTGGAAAAATCTTATCTCCCTCCTACGTACTGTGGATGTTGCTTATGTAGACTCAGGAATCAGCTTTTTATATCCACCTGCAGGTACAATATAAGCAGCTGCAATGGACTTCAAGCTATGAAAGGCACTGTGGAGATCTCTTCCGGAGTGCATTGTTTCCCTGCCCTGCATGTTGGGTAATAAAAAATTGATCTAAAGATCAGCACCGGCAACAGTGTTTGTATAAAAAAGGGGAGGGGGAAGAGGAAACGATATTTCACTGATCCCTGTGCTTTCTGTTTTTTACCTTTGACCTCCCACAATGAGACCTCTATTGGTTAATAACAGTACTCTCTTTGTGGAGAAACAGTAATGAAACAATTCCTTTCCCTTCTCTACTGCCCCCTACTGACACACCAGGATGCACATCCTTGGTGTATGTTAAAACCTGCAGCAGTGTACTTTTCACCAGTTCCTGTCAACCTCTGCTTTTGATTGTACAGCAGCCAAATAAAATCAACTGCCTTTCATGTCTGTGAAAAGTAAAGACACAAGTTGTTTTAAAAGATGAAATTGGAACAATTGGATTAAAAGGTAAAACTGCACATATCTCAATAGATTTGAGATTTTGTCATTCTTTGGGAGGCTTGTGCAGTCAAGTAGGTAATCCATGTTAGCATCTCATCTTCGGGACATTGACCCTGGTTTTATTCAAACGTTCTAAAAAAGGGATTAATTCCTTCTTAGTTTCAAAGCAGTTTATCTGTCTTAGAAAATAACTGCTTTAAGCAGAAGACTTTATACTTGTCTGGGTAAATTCTGTTCCAATTTTTATTTTGGCCACAAGTCAAAGATAACAGCTGTACACTTGTGGGTTCACTGAACTTTACGTGCTTGTTGGCTGCATCACTGACTAGAGGGAATAACCAATAATTAGAACATTTCAGGTCATCTTGAGAAAAACAGTTTTCTCGTGTTTGGAAAGGTCATGTGACCCCTCTTTCTGATTTTCCCAAATGTGGATCTGTCAACCAAAGACCATGGAGCTGCATAAACAAATCACACAGCCATTATTGTTGTAGACCCAAGGAAAAATATGCCATCACCCAGAACTCATGAAGGGTATTGCACAAAGGGTTTCCACTATATTTAGCTTATTTAATTTTTAACTCTGTGTGTAGCCCCATAATAATAATGCTAACAAGCAATGCATTCATGTATGCTTTGCACATCGGCATCTCTCTTCATAATGGTGTGTGACTCAGACTTTGAAAGCTATAGGTTTTTTTCTTAGTTGAATCAATACAAGTTTACATAAATATATGTTTCTGTTTTCCTATTGTTCCTTCAACAGCATTTATATCTATTCCCGACAACAACAACAACAACAACAACAAAATGTAGCAGGATGGAAGCAAAAAAAGACAGACAGAAAATAGAGATGATTCAGATTAAAAGACTTTAGGTTTACTTAAAATTTTCTTTCTTCTGAAAGGAAAAAATCTATAACAGCTCGGAATTTTTATTAGAAAAAATAAAAATGATATAGTATTTGGAAATTTTAACTGTTCAAGTTATGTTTTTCTTGTTGCTAGCAATGTCGAGCCTCTCTAACATGGAATAGAATGAAAATTGGTTTTATGTAGCACCTTTCAACGCCAAGGTATCCAAAGCATTTTGTGAAAGTTATACACTAGTGGTACGGTGACACGTGCTGTAGGCAGACAGTGCATCCATTGTTTAATCAACAATAGCACACAGTCTATGGCTATTGGACAGAGTATGTTTGTAGGAGTGAGAGAGTGTTAGAATATGAATGTTGGTAAAGATGCTGAGGTTATCTTATCTTCTCATCTTTACAAAACATGCCTCGGGAGCTTTAACTTCTACACCATCAGGCCATGTCTACACTTACCGGTAGATCGGCACTGCGGTGATCGATACAGCAGATGTCAATTCAGTGGGTTTGGTGAAGAACTGCTAAGTTGATGGCAGAACGCTCTCCCGTTGACTCCGGTACTCCAACTCCCCGAGAAGAGTAAGATAAGTCAGTGGGAGAGTGTCTCCTGTCGACACAACGTGGTGTAGGCACCGCAGTAAGTTGACCTAAGCTATGTTGACTTCAGTTATGTTATTCACATAACTGGAGTAGTGTAACTTAGGTTGACTTACTGCAGTAGTATAGACAAGGCCTCAGAGACAAGTAGTTGCTTTAATATCACTTGATATTACCAAATTATGGTACATCAGGGGGTATGTCTACATTACAATATAAGCCCAGGATTCAAACACAGGTTCAAACCTACTCATCCCCTTCCATCTACTCACAAATCACGCTAACCCAGGGTTTGGACCCAGATTCCCAGGACCCCACGGAGGTGGAGGGTCTGAGTCTGAGTCAAGGTGGGACCCATAGTTCAAGCCCTATTGCTTTGCAGTGTAGACACAACCCCACTGGACTCGTCTGCCAAAAGTATCTCACAATCCCACTGACCCAACTTCCTTTGTCCTCTGAACAGTCAAGTTTGGTGGATATTCAGGTTTTTCCACACAGCACCAAGAACAAAGGGTTAGAACGGCCACATTTTGGGAGGGCGCTAGGAAGTCTGGGATATGAGTAGTTGGACTTTGGCCCACATAATGCAATGTAGACGCTGGTGCCTCAGAGTTTAATAATTCCTGACCTGGGGCTACACATGAGTGTAGATGCTCAAGCCCTAGTTTAGCAAACGCAACATCTGCTAACTCAAGTTCTACTAACCCAAGAGGACAGCACCCCTGCACTGCTGTTGGGAATAGGCATGGGTTCAAGTCCTGGTGTAGAATTTACAAAACACAGACAAAACACAGAATGTTAGTAGTAGTGGTACAAAAGATCCCTAACTTGTGCATTCTATAGTATGACCCGTTTGTGACCCTATAGTTGTAATACTATCTTTTTGAAGGGAGCAGACTATTGCTGTGTTGACAGATAGCAAATATACTGCATATAAGTACGCAGTCAGTCCACAGTTTCGAGATGCCATTAAGATGAATTGTTCAGACTGCTGGGACTATGCATTCTGTCGTCATATTATTTCACAAATGTTATCTATGTTACCTTATGTTCATATAGATTATCCTGAAAACTGTGATGAAGAGAGTACACTTCTGGAATAAGGCCTATTTGCTTTAATTGTTCCCAAAAGATAGGGGCTAGGTATTACTTAAGAGGAGAAATAATCTTAAGAACCACCCCCTGGGGATCCCATTCCCAGTCTGTCAAGCGTTTCTGCAGTTGGGATGGTTGACTTGCAGATCAGCAGTGGCATGCATTTGCAGAACCCTCTTCATCTTCTGATGTACTTTGCAGAGATAAGTCTCCAACAGAGTAAACAAATAGCCTGATAATGTACTAGGAAGGTGGGTAATGTAACCCATATGCATGAATCACAACGTTTAATGGAATAAGAAAGGTAAGAAACAGTGGGAAGAACACATCATTTCTTCTTTTTGTTTTGGGGCCTCTGTGCCAACAGACTTGCCAGAGCCTAACAAGCATACTGATGGAGGAGCCAGAACATCCAGAATCTGGGGTTTGATGGTTACTAAAGGTGTCCAGTAGCTTTTTTGAAGCTATATAGGAAGCTTTCATTGCGGGCAAACTGGTCGGTGGGACATAGTCTTCAGATAATGACCATGGGTAAGTCAACTGGAGCTTTTCAGAAGGAGGCTATAGAATAGAGGAAATTGGAGATAGGGAATTCAGCAGCTGAACCATGCAGGGAGAAGAGGTATCCATTGTGAGGTCTTTTCTCATAGACTGTGCCAATCCATTTGGATCCAGATGGGGAACTCCCTATCCTACTGCGAGCCAGAGAAGGACACTGGACGTTACTGCTGGTTGTGAGAGTTTAAGACTGTTGCTGAAGAAAGACAAAGGAGTTTGGAGAAGTCTGTAGAACTGCCACCTGACTCTAGCTGTAGGAAATCGAGGGATGTATATATTTTTAATTGCGCATATTGCAAAGAGACTTAACCCACTAGAAAGTTGGAGGGAGGGGGTTTGTGTGTGTGTGTATAAGGTACACATTTCCTCACCATTTTGTAACAGCAAGAAGTGTGAAAGTTTGGGTGAGAAACACCAAAGGGCTATCACATAATAGTCGTTTATGCGAAATATTCACAACCAATTCACATATTGCTTATAGATTATTTAAATTTATCAAATGTTATTTTTAACTACATTGTTTGTTACTCTCTCTCTCTCTCAATAGTAACTTTGTACAATGTTAAATCTTTGTCCTGAAAGGACCGAGTTCTGGCCTATGCTTCAGCAGAAGATTAGATTGAAATAATCACATAATATTATTTTAGCCCTGTTACCCATTACACAATTCCCCCTAATGTCTGATTCTCTCTGGTAGAAACTTTCCTCTGCTCCCTTGGCTTCTTTTCCAAACAACTGAAAGCTACTAATAATTCATTTAAAGGGGTGGGGGTGGAGGGAGTGAATTTGGATAGGAATGGGCAGAAAAACCATTAAATATACCTAAGGCAGCTAATTCCATTTAGTAGCATTACTTTGCTCAGTCCAGCTTATAAATAGTAGTTTCCATGAGCTTGCTTGTCTACACACCCCTGATAAGAGGATGGGAAAATTAGTTTTGTGGAAGTCTGTCAGTCTTAGGATAATATTTATGACTAAATCTGACTTTTTTGAAAGCCCACTTGAATAGCAAGGAAGGAGGACGGTTGTTTGCTAACCTTTGCACATAGCAGAATGAGGAAAGCATGAGAGTTATGGAAATTAATTTTATATCCTGAGACATGACTAAAAAGCTGAATCTATGTAATTAAATTTGATATTGAGGTTACAGGAGAAGAGACATTACAGGATGTCATCAGCATATAATGCTAATTTGTTATCAGATCCTGGAGTCTCTACTTCCTTAATATCAGGGCTATTCCTTGTTACTCAGCTAGAAGCCCTATTGGTAAAACAAATGAGAGAGGGCATTGCTATACTGGAGATTCTGTTAAACCATTATTTACCGGTACTGTAGCCAGAGACTGACAATAAAGAGCCTTAAAATACCAAAGTGGAGGCAAGAATGAAATTGCACTTTCCAAAGCAGCAAATGAGAACTCACCCTTGATTCAAATTGGGTCTCAGTGCCCTAAGCTAGTAATACTTCATCCGTGGTTCAAGCCACATGCAGATTTTCATGGTCCTACATACATCTCTTGTGGAATCCATGCACTTGACTGGAGCAGCACTCCCTCCAGCAGAATGTAGAAAGTCCACGCCTAGCATACCAGAAAGCACTGATCTAACAGAACTATGGTGTGGGAACTAGAGAGCTCCCCTACCTGCTGGAAGTGGAAAAATAATGAGTAAATGAGATTCCAATCTCTCAGTGTAACCCCATCCTCATTTAGAAAAAGAGCAACATTCTTCCCCAGTGCACCTTCTCTTTCATGTAAATGGTGGCTTTCACTCAGAGATGTCTTTTTTATTTTTTATGCATCAGTTATACTATCTGGAGAAAGTTTGTGGACTCTCAATATTTTGGGGTAAGTAATGGGATTAATTTCATTTATGAACATTTATGGTAGTCATATAACCTTACTATCTCTGACATCAATGATAAAATCCCAACCCCATTGAAGTCAATGGCAATTTTGGATTCACCCAATGAGAATTCAGACCTTTCAGTAATTTACAGAAGGTTCTCAGCCCTTCACAGAACAGGGTCGTATATTGCTTGAACAAAATACACTTTATCAATAAAATGAAATCAATGAGGGTTCAGTCTGTAACCAAGGCTAAGCCTACACTGCAATCAGAGGTGGGCCTGCAGCACATGGAGACATACCCGAGCTAGTTTTGGTCTAGCTAGCTCCCATGACAGGAGCACTGAAGCCATGGCAGCACAGGCTAGCACATGGCAGCACAGACAGTGGCGGCCAGCACATCCCTCGGCCTGGCCGCTTCCCGCAGCCCCCATTGACCTGGAACGGCGAACTGCGGCCAGTGGGAGCTGCGATCAGCCGAACCTGTGGACGCTGCAGGTAAACAAACCGTCCCGGCCGGCCAGCGGATTTCCCTGACATGCCACGTGCCAAAGGTTGCCAATTCCTGGTCTAAATCTTTCTCCTCAGTTCTTGTTTTCATAATTCCTGAATGTATGCAGAAACAGAGAGAGTAAGTGCCAGAAAGCGATCACCGTTCTGAAAATAGGTTTTTAAAAGATAAGCTAGTAAAGAATAGTAAAAACAAGATTCACTATTGTTTATTGAACAGTGAAACACTTCATACATTAATCATCCAGCAAAAATTATGTGTAATCAAAGGCGCTGTTCTAGTTCAAATACAACGTCTGTTCCCCAATTAATTAATTGTGGGTCTCTGTAGTTAGAATTTTAAAATATATTTTCTATTTTCCCCAAATGTTGGCCTAACATATGTTTTGTAATTCAAATAGAAAAATGTTGTAGTCAATGAGCCTCCTCTCTTGTGATCCTAATAATGAGGTCTCATTAGATTGCAGAATAGTTTCCCAAGGGAAGTGGTAGAAGCTTATGTTGGGTTACTTAATACTTGAGACTAATCTGCTAATAGTAAAATCAAGACTATGACTCCCCAAGTTTTCCTCGTGGCTCCTAAATGCATTTCTGCATCTCCTTATGTAGCTGTAATTCAAATTACTCCATCTGCCAACAAAAACATAAATGGACTCTGAATTTAAAAATCATACTTGTCTGAATTGTTTCCTGTTGTTATGAGTTACAGATGATAATATAACTGAAACATAAGAGGGAAAATGTCTGTTTTTTCCCTTTTATTTTATGTATACAGCAACACTTTTTGGGGACAGTCAGGCTCAATGTTTCTGCTATACAGATAGTCAGTTTCTACTTTTATCTCTGTAGGTCTCTCTTATAGCAACAAGAGAGAGGACCTTTCCCCACCAGCCCCAGGTAGCAGTGGTAAAGACTGCCAGAGCACTTAACATGGACCTTTCTAGTTAGGTTTATATTCTGAGGAGTATGGAAGATTAGTGGACTACACACTTTGAACCAAAAATATTTTTCCAACTTCTAGCTTCCAGCATAAAACAGAGTCTTCCCCTTGCCTCCACTCCACTCCTCCTCAACAATCTCCTCTCCTTTTTTCATGATCTTTAGGAGAAGGTCCTTGGGCCCCTCTCTGCCCTCTAACTGCAAGTCTTGACTTGAGATGGGATGCTGGGTTACATTCCATAATAACAATCTTCTTCCATAAGAGGTCCAGTATTATGTTTTTAATGTTTTTTTCTCTTGCCCTGATGCTTTTTTGAGTCACTATTGGATCCCCTAACCCTTCTTTACAACTTGGGCATTGAGGAACAGATTGTTTTTCATGGGTTTTAACAGGAATGAATAGCTAATACCAGTTATAGTGACAGTGCCAGGGACAAACATGAGGCAACTACAAGATTTAACACCTCTGTATTTAATCACTTGCTCTCACATAATCCCTCTGCCTACCTGATTTGAAACAATTCATTTGCATGGTAAATAGCATGCTTAGATGAAGGTAAAAATTAAAAAGAAAATATAAATTGCATGCTTCTTCTGTGTGAGTTTTGGATTCAGATTTATTAACATACTAAACAATGGAGATAAATTTTACTCTGAACAGCGACTAATGGTTCATCAGATTAGAATATCTTTGTCTTAACCTTGGTTGAACTTGGCATTGTGGAACATTTGAATTAAAGAAGCTTGCCACAGATTTTGTATCTCTCCAGCAGAGCTCCACTGCATCTCCCCTTATGTTAGCACTCCAGGGCAGTTTAACAGGGGTAAAAATAAACCCTTCTGAGACTCTTTATTTAGAATGTTTTGGAACCCAGCTGTACAAGTAAACCTTCAAAATCGCTCGTTCCCCCTTTCAGAGGGCCTCCTTGGGGCTATTTGGAAAACATTGGGTTTGTATGCCACAGTCAAGAGTGCCACTCAGGAATCAGAACACTACTGCATCTATAGCACAGCAGCAGCACATTGTACTATTCCCAAAAGACTGGGGAAAATGTTTTGTGACACACTGCAGCTGATGGAATGCCAGTGAATAAAAATGATTACAGGCAGTTGATTTAAAAAAAAAGTCTCCTATTGATTCAGCATGTAAAATCCAAACATGACATTTGCAGATGACACTGCTACATTTCCCTTTTTGCCAGCACTGAGTATCTCCCCACTCTCATCTTTTGGTTCTGGGTATGGTCATCAGTGAAAGATTTGTCTTACTAAGGAAGAGACAAGAATCATGCTATTAGAGTTTATGGCCTCTACTTGTTTAAAATGCATTATTTAACACTAAAACTCTAGTGGAAGTGCAGTACAATATTAAAAAATATTGTAGTTGGGGAAAAAAATCTATGTTTGGCATTTTTGTGGAGCAACAGGTACAGACACCTGTACAGGATATGAAAGGAGATGCACTTCTCACTAGATAAGGGAGAACAGAATTAAATCCCTCTGAAAGGGGTATTACACAGCCAAAGAAACCAGTATAGCACTGGATGTAATAACATGATTCTTCATAGAGTTTATTAAGAAAGCTGCCATTAACATAACACTTTTTCTACTGCTCAGGTGAAAATTACATTTGCTAATGAGTTTTGACAGTCTTTAATAAGATACATGGATAGGGTCAAGGTTTTTGGAGTGAAACCCCACCATCAGTATGATAGTTGTAAATACAAGCCTTTTCGCAGCTCATTAGCAAAACTAATGCTTGCTAATATACAATATGATCATTGTATTAGTGACATTCCAATGAATTGTTTCAGCACCTTTCATATTGTATTACTGAAATCTGTATAATTTGAGCAAATTTTCATTTGAAGTTCTTTACTGTGACCTTCCTAGTCAAGTTCCTATTTTTCAAACAAGATAGTTGCTTTTCTTTGTATGACGAGACCATAGGTTGCATAAACGATACTTCCACTCATCTCAGACCAACTATGTATTTTGTAGCATCTTCTGAGAAATATGTATGTTCAAAGTTTCTGCACTTGCATTACCCAGTGGCCACTCAACAAATATAGCTTTTTTTATATGTATTAAGTATTTGCTGGTTAGAAGAAAAAAATGTGACATACTCTATATGTCAGAACTATGATATCATTAAAGGTCTGTATTTCACAATTATGCCTTTTTTGTTGTTGTGCTGGCCAGTGTTCTCTTCAGTTATGTTTCTAATATAGTTGATAAATAAGAAGCAATGAGAAGTGCTTTATGTGAACAACAAAGTGTACAATGTGAGCTTGGAGAATACAGCCCTGAAAAAGTGCAGTGGTTGATTGAAGGAAGTGAAAGAAAATGAGATAGCAAAGGAAAGTTGATTATAGTTTATCTGCCCTCCACTTCCTCCCCAGTATCTATCTATCTATCTATCTATCTATCTATCTATCTATCTATCTATCTATCTATCTATCTATCTAATATAAACAAAGGTGCATTTGGCATAGTCTTCAGTAGGTCTCTGTACCTACTGGTTTAAGATGGGTGTATTTGAACTTATTTCAAATGCCTGGAAAGTTAATTTAAGAGAAAAGGATACTTGCATATGGTAGCCAAAGCAAAACAAACAAACAAACACACACAAAAATACATCTTTGTAGCTGAAAGGGGATTATTTATTGATAAATCTATAGGATCTTTAAACAAATTGTTCCAAATTATGGGAATTATACGTTGGGTTTACCTTTTGTCTTATAGTTTTCTGCTTCCTCTAATTTAACAAATCTTCCTCTATGACTTTAATAGTTTGATTAAATAAATCACCAAACATTCCTGTGTCATCTCCAAGGAGACACAGGAATGAATGGTAATATCCCCAAATGGCTCAGGTCTTTCCCCATTGATGCAACCCATTGAGATATTATGGGTACTTGTTCCTCCCCCAGAGCTTCCAGCTATCGAGTTCCACAAAGCTCAGTGCACTCACCCATACTATTCAATATCTGAATTACACATAAAAAGTATGTGAAAAGAATGTTTTCAAGGTTTCAAAGTCAAGTAAATTCCAGAATTAAGGTTATCTGTGCAACCTTAACTCAGCCTCCCTATACATCTGCATTATAATTAAGGCTGCGAGTCTTTTCATGGAGCTGAGGTGGCTCCAGGGCGAGCCACACTGGCCGGTGCTCGGGCAGCACCAGGCAGCTGTCCCAGGCGATGACTTAGAGCAGCACCGGCACCCCAGGTTGTGTCCCCCCCCCCCCCCCCCACAACAGCGGCAGTGGGGCCCCAGGCTGCCCCGCTCAACGCAGCAGCAGTAGCAGGGCCCTGGGCCACCCCTGCCCTCCAGCAGCAGCAGTGCAGGGCCTGGGCTGCCAGCCCCCCCCCCTCGCCCCCCCCCCCCCCGCGAACAGCAGCAGCAGCCGGGCCCCGGGCTCCCCCCTCGCCTGGAGCGGTGGGGGCGTGAGTACTCCGGGCCACCTCCTCCCCAGCAGCAGCGGCAGGGGGGTCCCAGGCCACACCCCTTCCATGGCGGTCGGGTCCGGAGTGCCCCCGCCAGATGAGCAGCAGGCCTGGAAGCGCCCCCTCCCCCCCCACACCTAAGATTTAGTTAGGGGTATTTTTAGTAAAAGTCACGGACAGGTCACCAGCCCATGACTTTTTGATTATTGCTCGTGACCTGTCCATGACTTTTACTAAAAATACCCATGACTAAATCATTGCCTTAATTATAATACAGTCTTTAATTACATGATCACATTATATTTCTTCCACAGGACCCATGCATCATTCAGTACACAGAATGGTCAGTACTCAGTTAATGAGCAGCTATTAAATATTTTGTTTTATCCCCATTGTTCAGTGTGTGGCCAGAGGCCTTATTTACTGCATACTATTTCAACCCTGTCCTGAAGACTGAATTATGAATTTCCTCATGGGCTTTTCCATGGCATTAATCACAATGGTACATGAGTGCTTCACAAACAAATTCTCCCACCTAACTAGTCCCAAGCTCTACTTCATAGGCATCTCAACATAGTCCTAGTGACTAGGTTAAAAGATGTTTATTATAGGCAGTTGTCTTTAATTTTGAGAAGAGCTGCTACCTTTGCTAAGAAAACTCATTATAAGTTAATGCTGCAATAGTACCTCACTTCCTCTTGCCTTTACAGATAATTCCTCAGTAGTTGAAATTTTGTTCTTCTTGTCAGTCTCTGAATACTTTTGTGTGTAGAGGTACCTGAGTTCTTACAAAGTTTACTAAGGAAGGAACAGCAAGATTTATGTTACATACTGCTAAGGCTATAGTATTTGGAGGGAAACCAGTACAAAACTTCAAAGCATCAGAAATTATTTTTGATGGTGAGAGGGAGTGAGATACCTTTGGAATAAATGAGATAGTCAATCTTTGCCAATTTCTAAGGTATTTTTAAAGTCACTAAAGAAAAGGAGGATAAAATTAGCATGTCAGATCCTTTATTATTTTTTAAATTGTGAGGGAAGCACTACACACAAGTATTATAAAGAACCCCACTGGTTCATTACTGGGTATCTTCCCTCTGTCCCAGCTGAGCTGGAGGGAAAGAATCTAACCAGTAGAGAGAACTATATTATCATATTCAACAGCCAGCTAATCGAAGGTTCCATAATCCCCAGATTACAGGAAAAGTAAGTAATAGCCTACAGTCAGAGAGGATCATGCAGAGGAGTGTGCTAGCTAGAGGCTGTAGGTGAAACAGGAGCAGCCAGCCAAGGCGAGTAGCCTGGGAGCTGACTGCTGAGGAAAGACTGGGTAGCAGGCAGCCCTCAAAAACTGGGATTAGAAGGCTGAGAGCCAAACAGAAACACATCCTGTTTCTGGCAGGGAGCCAGCAGTAGCTGCAATTGGGGGGTACAGGTCACTGGTCTTCAGGCAAGAAGATGATATGGAGGAATCCCTCTGAGCCTCTTTATCTTTTACACCCCTGTATTGTCCTGCCTTCGGAACAGAGTAAGAATTGTTGTTTTGATCTTTATTGTGACAGCTGAAGTCCTAGGACGTGGGTTATTTGTACCCTTTAGTTTGCTAGCCCTAATAAAATAATCCTGTTGCATATTTGACATGTGTGTGAGAGTTAACAGGGACCCACTGAGGGCTGGAGGCTGTAGAGAGTGCTGCTGGGATCAGCTACAGCACTTCTTCCAAGCCTGTGGTGTGCAGATCACACTACACCACACTTAGAGGGAGTTGCATACCATGATGCTCAACAGCAATATCCTCGACCTGCCAATTTGAATTTATCATGGTCAAACCCCAGATTCATTGTCTAAGAAGTAGAACACTTTACTTTAAACCACAAAACTTTCCCAAATTCTCTAGTTGCTTGATAACATGAAGCATAGAGACTGCAGACTCAGTCACCATTCACACGTAATTCTAGTTTCTGATTAAAATCCACTGCTGATATTCTAGGAACTGCTGCTTATGCATGATCCTCTGCACTGATGGCTCCACAAATAGAGCAAAGTCAAGAGTTGAGAACTGAGATACTCTTCAAATTCAACCCAGTCAAAGCCCTTTCCAGTATCCAAAGATACCAAGCAGAATAGCAGGACCAAAATTAACCAGTCCAAAAGTTCAACCAACCCAATGGATCACGTCCAAAACTCTTTTACTATTTGTTAACTGGCATCTATGAACTAGGGTGACCAGACGTCCCGATTTTATCGGGACTGTCCTGATATTTCCTTGTTTGTCCCGCGTCCCGACCGATGTGCGGTCGGGACACTGGACAAAGAAGGAAATGCTCCGGAGCCCGGAAGTGCTCGCGCCCCCCCCCCCGACTCCGCCCCCTCCTCCCCCCATTGGCTCCCTCCCCGAATCCCCGCCTCTTCCCCAGGCTCACCATTCCTCCTCCCTCCACAAGCGCTGGAGGGAGGCCCCAGAGACGCAGGGGAAGCGCGGGGCCGGGGTGAGTGAGAGTCTGGCCTGGCCCCGAGCAGGCAGGACTCAGTCGGGCGGTAGGGAGAGTAGGGGGGCGGCCCGCGGGGCCAGGCGGCGGCTGTTCTCCCCCCCTGGCAGCGGGACTCGGGAGCAGCTGCTGCTGCAGCTCCCACTGCCGCGGGGGGAGGAAGCGGCCGATGGCCAAGCTCGGCGGCTGCGGCTGCGGCTGCGGCTCTGGCGCCTGGGCCCGAACCCCCCGAGCCTGGGCCTGTTGCGGGGACCCAGCAGCGCGCACGCTGCGCCCAGCCCCTGGCCAGTCGCATCTGGGCTGCTGCCCAGCTGGTGCTATCCCGTGGCGGCCCCAGGGCGGAGGCATTGGCAGCCCAGGCCCGTTTGTTCCCCTGCGGGACCCGAGCGGGACGGGGGGGCTGGGGCCTGCTGCCCCCACTCCGGGGCCGCCACGGGATAGCACCAGCTGGGCAGCCAGCCCAGACGCGACTGGCCAGGGGCTGGGCACAGCGTGCGCGCTGCTAGGTCCCCGCAGCAGGCCCGGGCTCGGGGGGTTCGGGCCCGGGCGCCAAAGTCGCAGCCGCCGAGCTTGGCCATCGGCCGCTTCCTCCCCCCATGGCAGTGGGAGCTGCAGCAGCGGCTGCTCCCGAGTCCCGCTGCCCAGGGGGGGAGAACAGCCGCCGCCTGGCCCCGCGGGCCGCCCCCCTACTCTCCCTACCGCCCGACTGAGTCCTGCCTGCTCGGGGCCAGGCCGGACTCTCACTCACCCTGGCCCCGCGCTTCCCCTGCGTCTCCCGGGCCTCCCTCCAGCGCTTGTGGAGGAAGGGTGTTTTTTTTTTTTGCCCCTCCCCTCCTGCCACGCCTCCCCCCCCCCCGGCATCCCGATATTTGACTTGGGTGATCTGGTCACTCTACTATGAACAAACCTAGTTTCTATTCCCTAGTGGCTCTTACTTTGGAAAATAACTTAGTGGGCAAATAGAACAGTGAAATGGGTCTAGAACAGGCACAGTCTACATTGTATTTATTAAGTTTAGAATAAATAAAATTTGCTTCCTTCACAATAGAGGTGAGAACTGTTTTTAGTATTCTAAAAGCTACTTAGATTAACCAGCATATTTGGAAGCACCAAGAAAACTTAGAAAGAAAAAATCACAAAAGAAGCAGTTGGGCCCTCAGGCCTTTCCTGCTAGCATGTTTTTAAATCTCCTTTGAATTGCCTCAGGCTCAAAAGGACAGTCTAACCTGGCCTTTTATTCTGCTGAGTAACCAGACATATTAGCCTTCACAATATGACCTTTTTTCTCCAGAGACCTGATTCTTGTTCGTATAAAGGTGCTAATAGACGTCTTGAAAGACTTCACAAATTTCTTTTGTTTTATATTTCATAGCTCCAATACAGTCCCTAATTACTAAAATAGATCTTTTTCTTCTTCCCTTGTCTGATCATATAAGCCAGCAGTGTGTGAGCTTTATTGTCCCTCTTTCAGGGAAATGTTGGCAGTGGAAGGCTGACTGGTTCTGCCTACCTCTCCCTCTTCCCCTGGAGATTAGTATTTAACTGACCTCAAAAGGCTGGTATAGTTAAGATTTTTTAGAACCTCTTTTTAAATGGGATTTTTTTTAACTTTAAACTTTTGTGTGAAGACTATTCCTTTCAGCCTCTCTCTTCCTCCCTCCACCCCCACAACTTCACCCCAAAGCTATATTAATAAGTGTATCCCTTATTGCAGTTTTATAAGCTTTCCAGGCAACATTATTAGAAGTTTCACAATTTTCATTGTTTTCCGACTTTTTGTTTTATTTCTTAAAGATAGGTGGTCAATAATGATGAGGAAAGGTCACTGATACAGAGTGATCTGGATTGACTGATAAGCTTGGGTGCAAGCAAACGCTATGGCCTGGATACGCAAAGAGACCTAGACATTACAACAATAAAGATGAAAGAGGGGAGATTGAGGGAAACCCTCATCAAAATTTCCAATAATCCAGTGGTTATAGCACTCTACTCAGAGTTGGAAGACCCTGTTCAAATTCTTTCTCCCACTCATGTCAAAGAGAGAATTGAGCCTGTGACTTCCACATTCCAGGTGAGCGCACTAACCACTAGCTAAAAGTTATGTGGGCAACCCTCCGCCTAGATTTTGAATGGGATCCGATCTAGTAGGCCTGCTTAGGTCAGGCCATGCAGGTAAGATAGGCAGATGAATCTCTCTCTTTCTCTGCTTCAATAAGGGAGAAGCTTATCAATAGGTCATTGGGGTGAAGTTGGGAGGGATGGGGAAGAGAAAGAAGCTAACAGGAATAGATTTTTCCAGTTTACATCAGAATCATAAGTATCGTTCTTTCTCTCTGGCATAATTTATACAACCAATATTAATACAAGAAAACAAGCATTTTAATCTTACAAAGATATCTTCAGATTACTGGCCCTTGACTGGTGGCCTTTTGTTACTAAGCTGTTGTCTAATCAGACACACTGTATTAGGACAGCTGCAAATTTAAAGACATAGGTCAGTATATTGATAGAGGTTTGGGAGCTCAAACTCTTGCAGGAAAAGCAGTTTCTTCGTACAGTTAAAACCAATCAAATCACTTGAACTCTTAACATAAAATATAATTAGAAAGGTAAAGAATATTTCATAAATGTCTTCAACACTATCTAGATTTACCCTGAGTTACCTTGTATAGCCCAAGAATGAATATAGTAACGGTAAATGATCACAGTGCACTTTCTCAAGACTTGATCTAAAAGTATTACCAAGCTTCAATTTTAAACAAAACGCAGTTCTTCACATTGTTTTCGTATTTGCTTCATAAAATTACTGCCTTTCAGGTTATTAAACTTAACCAGAATGTTTCCCTCTTTGAAATCATGTGTTTCAAGACTAGCAATCAGTTTTACTAAGTCGTAGTTTGTGATTATTATTTCTGCAATTGATATTTATGTTTTAATTATGCTTTCCTCTACAAATCAGCACAACAATGTAATTTTAACTAAAAAGGGTTATGGTACCTGTAAATTCAGACAACACACAGCTCACACTGGAAATGTTTGAATGCTCAAACCCCTGCAGCAATGCACTTCCTGCAGCTGACCTGGGTGCACAGTAGGAGGTTTAAAGAGACTGGGGTGGAAATGTAGAGCCTTAATGTTTTACTTAGTAGCTTTGTATGGCCAAAAAACCCACCAGTTTGGAAGATTCAACAATTTCCAGTGGAATTCTCCCTTTTAAAGATGGGGCATATTTCTGGACCTGG
The DNA here is from genome assembly GCF_028017835.1 of Emys orbicularis. Classification (NCBI taxonomy): domain Eukaryota; kingdom Metazoa; phylum Chordata; order Testudines; family Emydidae; genus Emys; species Emys orbicularis. The sequence goes on from NC_088683.1 coordinate 300,593,056, forward strand.
TAAAAATGCTCCCCACCCACATCAAGGGGTGGGGGGAAATTGATGGGGCCAGCGGTGAAAGGGGGGCTGTCCCTGTAGCAAGGGAGTGAGGCACTTGCCAAAGGACAATAGGTAGCTGCTCCCATGGGAGTCTCTGGCACCCATTGGCCAGCTGGGGGAGATGGGTGCTGATTGGCCAGTGTTCCCCAGTTCCCAGGATTTAGCCCAGCATAGGGGCCACGGATAGCCTTTTTTGGCTTAGTTCCAGCAGAGAAGGGATTACTCACTAGCTTCCAGCAGCAGCAGTCCTCAAGATTCAGGGGAATGATGGTAAGTTTTGTAGGACCCCTTTCCCAGGGGCAGAGGGTCTGCCCCAGAGGAGGGGCATCTCTGTTCCACTGTGGGGGTTGTACCTTTGCCCCTGCCATGGGGGCTCTGCCTGTTATTGGAACAGGAGCCCCCTTAGGGAGGGATTCCATGCTGACTCCCCAGTCCCACTCAAGTGGGGGAGGCAGGAGCTCTATGGAGAAACCGTTGGGGCCACCAGGACCTGAAGTGGTGTAGCCCTGGTCAGGCCTGCAACTATGCCCCACATCCCTGCTCACATGGTGCTGCTACAGTGGCTTGGAGGGACCCTGTTGGAATGGGATCTGTTGCCTTGGCCACACCCCTCCCCCCTGCACAGAAGGAGGAGCTTTGGGAGTGCATTGGTGGTCTGTGTGTTTGCCTACACCTCCCCCATGTCCAACTTCTGGTGGGGAAAGGGGAGGGGCTTGTGGGGCCTTGGCCCAGGATACAGCCAGGTAGCTGCTCCAGGAACTATTCTGAGGGAGACAGGCACTCCCCCCGTTGGGGTTCTGAATCCCCATACAGGAGGTCCATGGGGTGGATTCAGGGTCTGAGCTGAAGGATAGTGAGGGTCTGAGCCTCACTGAGGTGGATGAAGATGAGGAAGAGTGGGTGAGTGGCCCTGGGCCTGGGGCGGTGGGTCCAGCAGTCATCCTCAGCATGCAGTGGTGAATTCTGCAGCAGCCTGCAGATACTGATGGAGGGGATTGCAGTTTTTCTTTGGCTTCTCTTGCTGGCTTCCTGGCTCTCCCTGTATGCCTCTCTCCTTCTCAGATGCACCCTCTGAACTCCAAAAGTACTGCTGGCAGCTGGCCTTTTATGTTGCATTGTAGCTCTTTCTTTATATAGCTTCCAGTTAGCCACAGTTATCTCACTTGCACATGTTCCGTCTTGACCATTGTCTCAGAATTCTGATTGATAGCTCTGACCTTTAAAACAAATTGTGACCAGTATGAGTGGGTTCTGACCAGTTAGAGCAGGGATCGGCAACCTTTGACACGCAGCCCGCTAGGTAAGCATCCTGGCGGGCCGGGCCGGTTTGCTTACCTGCCGCATCCGCAGGTTTGGCCGATTGCGGCTCCCACTGGTTGTGGTTCGCCGTCCCAGGCTAATGGGGGCGGCGGGAAGCAGCACGGGCCAAATGATGTGCTGGCCACTGCTTCCTGCCGCCCCCATTGGCCTGGAGCGGCGAACCACTGCCAGTGGGAGCCGCAATCGGCTGAACCTGCTGATGCGGTAGGTAAACAAACCGGCCCGGCCTGTCAGGGTGCTTACCCTAGCGGGCCGCGGGCCAAAGGTTGCCGATACCTGCTCTAACTGGTCAGAACCCACTCATACTGGTCACAATTTGTTTTAAAGGTTGCCGATCCCTGAGTTAGAGGCTTAACTGCCTGACCTCTCTGTCACCTTGCTACACATGCTCAATAGTTACCAATTTTGCACATGTTCACTTTTCTCCTTTGCCTCAGAACTGTGATTCTGTTGAGTCACACCCGCTTTGCTCTTTGCCAGGGTCCTTTTTAAAAAAAGAAACTCTAACTGCTTACTGAGCATGCTCAGGGTTCGCAGCCTCCATCTCAGAGTGGAGTGATGTTTGCTTATTCAGAATGGAGATCAGAAATACAAAGTAGACACCTGAGAATTTTCTCTAGTAATGTGAAAGATGTATTTCCTTCTTCACGTATAAGGACTGTGATACAGGAGGGCCAGGGAGAGTGTTTGAGGGGAAATATATAAGCCCTAGGCTAATTAAGGTGTGGTTCCCTGTAGACTAGAGAGGGTTGCTACAGGTTAATTGAAGCACATGTAGTCAATTAAGGAGGCCCTGTCAGGAACCTAATAAAACCCCCCTGCTTCAGGCAGTCAGTGGAGGAGGAGGAAGAAGGAGAGAGGATTGGAGCTTGGAGGTGTGCTGTGAGATTTGAAAGACCAGAGAACTGAAATAAGGGAGACCCTGTCCCAGTATCTAAGGACTGAAGGTACCCCAACAAGGGGGAAGAGGGTAAGAACCTGCAGGGGTTGAGAGCGGCTGGGGCTCACTGTGAGGAGCAAACCCAGACCCCTCCCCTGCTTCCCTCCTCTACCACCTTCCTGGGCCACTAGTGGAGACCTCAGTGCCCCAAGAGCAGGGGCAAGGGGTAGTGTCTTAGCCCCCCTGCCAAGAAAAGTGCAGGACCCACCATACTAACATTGGCCATCTTGCCATGGGGGTGTAGCATGGTTAAGGTGTGAGAGAGAATTTAGACAGAGGGTGGCCAGCTAGTGGGCCTGTCCTATTGGAGTAAGTTAGATCTGGGAAACCCACCATGTGGGTATTTCATAGTGCAGAAACTCTTAGAAGGGTGGGTGCTGAAGGGATGACAGGTTTCCCATAACACTGGAAATCCTGACAGGATTAGTACAGGCTCTGCTGTAGGTGGCATTTGTTGTTGCCCTCTTTGGCACTTTTAGAGTGAGAGAGCTGCGGCCTATGGCAGCTGCGGCCAGGTCCCAGCATACATTAAATATAACAGACGTACAACTATCTGCAGGAGCAGTGTCCCTGCATTTAAGGGACAAAGCACAGAGGGAAGAGGTGGCTTATGTGATGTTGAAGGAATGTGCAGATGGGTGCTTCTGCCCATAGGTGTAGTTTGACTACTATATTTAGGGGTGCAAAACGCACGTGCGCACATGCACGCACACACTGAAACCAATTCCCTTGGCTCGCTGGTTCTCTCCCCCTGCCTGGAGTGTTACCTGGGCTGTTGGGGAAGTGGGGAAGATGGACTCACTTAACGGGGAGCCGCAGCTGCCATTCTGGCATCAGCTGCTACAGTGACCGCTGTAGGCTGCTTCTGCAGTCCAAAGCCTAAACCAAAATACCTATGAAGTTCAGATCTAGATCTGAACTTCGCAGCACAGACCCAGCTCTAGAATTAACTAGTGTGTTTGCTTCTCAAGACTTCCTCTCTGCGTATAGCATTTTAGAAAAAATAGAAGTAGCTCTGATCTATTGTTTCATTTATCAGAGGGATATGTTCTCCAAATTTTGGACCAATAAAATAGTCCTCTATACATTTTTGTTTTATCCTCAATGTGTTCAATTTTGTAACACAAAGCAATTCAATTGAAAATATGTTTCGTGTTTTACTGTGTAGGTTCATTTGTTTCTCTGTGTGTGGTGTGGTGTTTATTTATTTTTAAAAAAAGAACATTTTATTTTTTGGAAGACTTCAGATTTTTTGAAATGTTCTTCCACTGTCACCAAAGCCACATATGATCTTCTCTCGTTCACCTGCACATCTACCAATGTGATATGCCATCATGTGCCAGCAATGCCCCTCTGCCATGTACATTGGCCAAACCAGACAGTCTCTACACAAAAGAATTAATGGACACAAATCTGACATCAGGAATCATAACACTCAAAAACCAGTAGGAGAACACTTTAACCTGTCTGGTCACTCAATGACAGACCTGCGGGTGGCAATTTTGCAACAGAAAAGCTTCAAAAACAGACTCCAACGAGAAACTGCTGAGCTGGAATTGATATGCAAACTAGATACAATCAACTTAGGCTTGAATAGGGACTGGGAATGGCTGAGCCATTACAAACATTGAATCTATCTCCCCTTGTAAGTATTCTCACACTTCTTATCAAACTGTCTGTACTGGGCTATCTTGATTATCACTTCAAAAGTTTTTTTTCTCTTATTCAATTGGCCTCTCAGAGTTGGTAAGACAACTCCCACCTTTTCATGCTCTCTGTATGTGTGTATATATATCTCCTCAATATATGTTTCACTCTATGCATCCGAAGAAGTGGGCTGTAGCCCACGAAAGCTTATGCTCAAATAAATTTGTTAGTCTCTAAGGTGCCACAAGTACTCCTGTTCTTTTTGTGGATACAGACTAACACGGCTGCTACTCTGAAACCTCTCCTCTTCTGTCACTCTCTCTTTGACAATTTCTTTAGGTCACACCCAGACAATTCCAGCTGAGATTGGTATCCAAATCTAATTCACATCATTCTCTATAGCTCAACTGTAACATTTACTAAAAAGATGACCTTGAAGCTTGTTTGACCTACAAAACAGTACTCAGCAAAACTGTCCCCGGATCCTTTCCTTTAGTTTTTACTGTCTGATTCTTTGGTACAGATAATTACACAAAGTATGGATAAATGAGGAGTTTTCATTAGCATACAGCAGTCGGTGTAAATTATACATGGACATTTACCACTTTCGATGGCCAGATCCTCACTCTTGGGTAATTTAAATTCTTTCCTATAGCAATAATTTTGATTTTATACAGAATGTGTAAATCTAAAATAACTCTTTCCCTCTCAAACACTTACTGCATACAAGCTATTGAATATCCTGCACTTTCATGAATTTCTTTAAGAGAAGAATTTGAAAACAAAACTAGATCAATTAAATCAAATTAGTTTGAATTTCTGTATTAAAAATCAGAAAAGTCCAGAGGCATGGTTCTCACTGTATCTTGCAGACATATAAATCAGGGGCATTGTAAAAAACCAACATCAGAACAGTGAGTTACAAAAAATCAAATCCATCCAGTGATATTTCTACATAAAATAACTGAAGGATTCAGAAGTCTGTAAATTTATTAATTATTTTAAATTAAGGAAGTAGTTTACAACAGAGGTTCTCAACCTGTTTCTATCTGAGCCCCCCCAAACATGCTATAAAAACTCCATGGCTCAGCTGGTGGATTCCTGAAACCTGCTCAGGGCCCTACAGGGGGCCCCAGACCCCTGGTTGAAAACCACTGGTTTACAAGATGGTTTATGCATGAATTAAAAGCCTTTTCATTGAAAAATACATTGGGTAGTTAGAAGTATGGAAGGTGTTATTGACCCATTCAGCAATACTATTGTGGTCAGTTCCATGTAAGTTTATTTCTGGAACAGGTGGTACTTGTACTTGTTTCTCAGCCTTCAATTAATATACAAACAGTCAGACTATCACCCTGCTTCTGCAATGTGATTTGCTAGCTTGGCATCCTGCCCCTTTGCAGATTCAATGGGGCTCTACCTGGACATAGAAGGAGGCTCTTACTGTGGGACCCTGTAATATAAATAATGTGCTAAGTCTTGGAGTACAATATTAGTATAACCAAGTGGGACATATCCTTTTCTGAGGATGGAATCTTGTATCAAATCTGGGGTGAATTCTTTGGAGGTGGGTTCCAGTTGAATTGTTTGAAAGCTGTCATAAGGGTTATGGAAAGGATTAATACAGCAGTGGAAATGTTCTGTACTGAAGTAAGGAGATATCTTCATGATAAATGTTCATTCTGATATTTTGCCATACCACTGGGAGTTCTATGGATAGATGGATGTAGGGTAGGATATCAAGTTCTTGGATTCAGTGTGCAGAGCAGGGGAGAAAATTGTGCCCTTTTAAAAATGCTGGCACCAATTATTTATCTTTTAAGGCTCTTCATAAAATAATTCCTCATATTTGCTAGAAGAGGGAATGTGCACTATTTTCAGTGCATGGTAAGCATCACTTCCCCAGTATGTAAACACAAAGGGCCAAATTCAGCCTTTGGTGTATCCAATGACTTCACTGGAGTTGTACCCAAATTACATCTGAGTGAATGTACTTGAAAAATGAGTTTAATGTTAGGAGCTATATTATGAATAAGCACTGACATCATTTTCCTCAATTTGCCTCCATTTCCAGCTGCACCAAATACTCTGTCAAATACTCATGTCAATACTCTGCATTGCACCAAAATTAGCTCACATCTTCCCTAACATTCAGGAACAAAAATTGGGTATGTCTTTTCTTGTGGTGGGGCAGAAGTGGCAATGATTTCTTTGGCTAACACTGTTTCAACAGCTTTATTGTTTAAAGAGAAAAGACACACATAAACATGTTACACAGCAATTACACAGTATTTCCTAATGGCCAATTTTTCTGGGAATATTTTCAGGCCCTGAGCTACAAAACATATGGAAGTCCAGATGAGTTTGCTGTTTTTTTTCCCTTCTCTTATTTGTTTAATTTCTGCTGACAATATCAGATTTTCCATCACCAATGTCAAAGTCCATACTTAATTCAGTGGAGGAGCTGAATTTTTCCAATGTTGTTTTGTTACATATCTTAGTGAGAACACTACATCAGTCTTTTCACTTTTGTCTTCAATAAGTAGCTTGTGCAGTTCTAAAGACACTGAAGGACTGTCTGGATATGTGGACTCCCTACTCAGACCCTACGCCACCAGCACTCCCAGCTATCTCCGTGACACCACAGATTTCCTGAGAAAACTACAATGCATTGGTGACCTCCCAGAAAATACCATCCTAGCCACCATGGATGTAGAGGCTCTCTACACAAACATCCCACACACAGATGGAATACAAGCTGTCAGGAACAGTATCCCTGATGATGACACAGCACAACTTATTGCTGAGCTCTGTGACTTTATCCTCACGCACAATTATTTCAAATTTGGTGACAATATATACCTCCAGACCAGTGGCACCGCTATGGGCACCCGCATGGCCCCACAATATGCCAACATTTTTATGGCTGACCTGGAACAACGCTTCCTCAGCTCTCGTCCACTCACACCCCTTCTCTACCTACGCTACATTGATGACATCTTCATCATCTGGACCCATGGGAAGGAGACCCTGGAAGAATTCCACCATGATTTCAACAGCTTCCACCCCACCATCAACCTCAGCCTGGACCAATCTACACGGGAGGTCCACTTCCTAGACACCACCGTACAAATAAGTGATGGCCACGTTAACACCACCCTATACCGTAAACCCACCGACTGCTACACCTACCTTCATGCCTCCAGCTTCCACCCCGGACACACCACGTGATCCATCGTCTACAGCCAAGCACTGAGGTACAATCGCATCTGCTCCAACCCCTCAGACCGAGACCAACACCTACAAGATCTTCACCAAGCATTCTCAAAACTACGATACCCACACAAGGAAATAAATCAATAGAGCCAGACGTGTACCCAGAAGCCTCCTGCTACAAGACAGGCCCAAAAAAGAAACCAACAGAACTCCACTGGCCATCACCTACAGTCCTCAGCTTAAACCTCTCCAACGCATCATCAGTGATCTACAACCCATCCTGGACAATGATCCCTCACTTTCACAGACCTTGGGAGGCAGGCCAGTCCTCGCCCACAGACAACCTGCCAACCTTAAGCATATTCTCACCAGCAACCACGCACCACACCATAACCACTCTAACTCAGGAACCAACCCATGCAACAAACCTCGATGCCAACTCTGCCCACATATCTACACCAGCAACACCATCACAGGACCTAACCAGATCAGCTACAACATCACCGGCTCATTCACCTGCACGTCCACCAATGTTATATATGCCATCATGTGCCAGCAATGCCCCTCTGCTATGTACATTGGCCAAACTGGACAGTCACTACGCAAGAGGATAAATGGACACAAGTCAGATATCAGGAATGGCAATATACAAAAACCTGTAGGAGAACACTTCAACCTCCCTGGCCACACAATAGCAGATGTAAAGGTAGCCATCTTACAGCAAAAAAACTTCAGGACCAGACTCCAAAGAGAAACTGCTGAGCTCCAGTTCATTTGCAAATTTGACACCATCAGATCAGGATTAAACAAAGACTGTGAATGGCTATCCAACTACAGAAGCAGTTTCTCCTCCCTTGGTGTTCACACCTCAACTGCTAGCAGAGCACCTCACCCTCCCTGACTGAACTAACCTCGTTATCTCCATACTGATTTATACCTGCCTCTGGAGATTTCCATTACTTGCATCTGAAGAAGTGAGGTTCTTACCCACGAAAGCTTATGCTCCCAATACTTCTGTTAGCTTTAAAGGTGCCACAGGACCCTCTGTTGCTTTCTAAAGACATTGATACTAATAGTTCAAATCTTAGGATTTATTGCTACTAGTAGACTTAGCTGGTCACTGAAGACTTATCTGTGAATTTTCATTCCCCTAACAAATTCAACCACTATTTCTGTGGTGTTTGTGGTGTAGGGCAATAGTACATTTTGCTCAATAATGATAATTTCTTACAGTATGTGAACTTTGAAGAGTGTCCTGGGGTTCTGTAAAACTCCCCCCTTTTTTTTTTTTTAACCAAAAGAAGTTTTTTGTTTTTAGAGAAACTCCTTGTCCAAAAATCTGAAAAAGGTATTTTTTTGAAACAATATAATTTAACAACTACAAATTTTTTCAACCCAAAGTACCTTGGAAAATTTAAGCTAAGTTTTTTGTTTAGGAATATTTTATACAATTCCTTTCCTGGGAATTTGTATTCAAACTTCAGTTTCAATGTCAAAGAACCCTTTGGTACCTAACATGATTATGCTAGTAGAAAGATACATATTTCACCAATGCATAAGAAAGCTAGATGAATCTATTGATGAATAAATTTCATATTTTACAGGTACCACTTTTCATGTGCCAGTATGGGGTGTGTCTGAGGTGATGATTTGAGATCAGCTTGTGGAGAAACCAGCCATCTCGTGCAGAGGTGAGTGGTTATTATTAGAATCAGAGCTAACTTTACAGAAAGCTGTACTTACTGCTAGCCAAATTGAGTCTGCTATGGCAGAGACTGAATTAATTGCTCAGAAAACTGCATAGCATGTTAATTCGTTGAGTGCAATTTCCAGAACATCATAGGAGTGGCAGCAAAATGATGGTAAACAGCATACAGTTCAGCATACAATATACAGAGACTTTTCAGCAGCCTCCATTATATTAAACAAAGTAATTCTTGTATGCTGTATAGAATGAGGTATCTTGGATTCCTTGCAAAAAATTCCCAGTGACACTAACATGGAAAGAGAGATTTTGCTAATAGATATTGCCATGTTCAGAATCAAGCGCATAAAGGCTTGTTACTCTGTTTAGATAATTGCAGTTCACCAGATTCTGTTCATAAATGGTTTTATTTGCCAAACTGCTATGTTGACATTTGCACCCCTACAGTCTGAACTGGTGCTACATACTAATTCAGCTGTCAGTTCTTCTCCAGCCTACTTACTTGCAATGTTTTCTTAGTATCCAGGGTACAGAACATAACGTACCTTTGGTGAATGCATGGTGATAATGCAAGTTGCTATTAACGTACAGATACCATTTTGTTGTGAACACTGCCACCTCTGTGCTTGGCATCGGGGCGGCTCCAGGCACCAGCACAGCAAGCGCGTGCCTGGGGCAGGAAGCCGCAGGGGGGCGGCCTGCCGGTCGCTGTGAGGTCGGCAGGCAGGAGGCTTTCGGCGGCATGCCTGCGGGAGGTCCGCCGGTCCCACGGCTTCGGCGGCAATTTGGCAGCAGGGACGCCGATGGCGCGACACTGGTGGACCTCCCGCAGGCGTGCCACCGAATCCGCGTGACCAGCGGACCACCCGCAGGAGCACCACCAAAAGCCGCCTGCCTCCTGTGCTTGGGGCGGCAAAAAACATAGAGCTGCCCCTGCTTGGCATGAACTGGAAGCTTACTGGTTTAAAATTGCAGGTTATTAATTGCTGCATTCTTTCACACTTGCTTAGATGTAAACTGTTTTGTTTCATTTTTTTCCCACTGTGCCGGACTCCACGGAGTCTGACACTTTGGGCTTTGCAACTTCATTTGTGAATGAAGCAAAACTCGGAAGGAAGTGTTATTTATTATTTATGTAGCACCCTATGTGTTCATGGCATTTTACAGAAAAATAAGGAAGCAAGGTTTCTGCCCTGATGACCTTACAATCTAAATAAACTCACAAATTAAATAACAAGGCCAGTACATCCAATACAAAAGAAACTGAAATTGTGTCCCATGTGCTCCAAAAGGCTATGCATGTAGCACAAAGAAATGTACAATGCTTAGTTTGATTAAAGCAAAATCAGTAGGACAGAGATACTGTTATGTGAAATATCTTTGTAAATATAACTGTTTTAAAAAAAAAGAATAAAGGCAATCTAAGTTTAATGATCCATATAAGACTATAGAAGAAAAGGTCCTACCACTCATAAATTATCAGGTGGGAAATTATGGAATGCTACGCTTGTACTCCTACATTAGGAACACGAGTTTTGTGCTTCTGATTCTCTTGATGGATCCTTGCTTACTAAATACAGCTGTCCCTGAGCAAAATGAAGTTGGGAGAAATGTCCATTGTGGTAGAACAAGAGTAGCACTTGAATGAACCCGAGATTACCTTTATGGAAAAATCCTATGGAATTAAATAGAAAATAATTGCCTTTCTGTAGAAACTGTAAGCCATGTTCCAGCAGGCATAAAATTCACTATTAAATTCTATACAAGTTTTGAGCCATTCTATAGAAAGGATCTAGTTCCCCATTAAATTCTATAAATGTGTAGAGCAATTTCTGTATAACTGAATTTAATTGCATCCCCTATAGGGATGAATTTCCCACTCTGCAAAGGCCACTGTGCACTTAACAAGTATAAGAGGGATAGGCGTGTTAGTCTGTATCCACAAAAACATGCATCTGAAGAAGTGGGTTTTTTACCTACGAAAGCTTATGCCTGAATAAATCTGTTAGTCTTTAAGGTGCCACCGGACTCCTTGTTGTTTTCATAAGTATAAGCAGCACAAAGTGGCTTTAAAACAGATGGTGACTGCCATTAAAGCACACTGCTTGCATAAAGGGGCTCTGTGCCACCTCCTATACTAGCCACCCTCTACTGATTTAGTAAAGGGATATGTCAGGAGTGCTCTGGGGGTGTGAGCTTGGGTGGGAGGGAGCATGATGGAGCCAAAGTCCATTGGCATACAGTCTGCTGTAGTAGAGTAAGGCCCCGGCTGTTCTAATGCTGACCCGGGCCAAGTGGCTAAGGAGTCACAATTCGATCCCTGTGGCCACCACTCTCCTGTATATCTGAGATATGGTTGGATACAGTGAAGAATAAATGGTTCCCCAGGCTCAAAATCAATGTGGGACCTTTCCTGAAGAACACTGGAGCGCCCTTTCCCAAACTCTTTTGCTACCCTCTCAAAATATCTGTTGCATTCCACAGTACCCTTTCCTTAACCCCTACCTCTTATTCCTCCCTGATGGTTCTGCTCCTGTCCTCTGCCTCAAATCCAACCCCTCTCCCCTGCAGACTCTTCCCACTTAATATATCCAATAGCAGTTGACCAAGTAGGTTCTTGACACCATCTGCAACTACTACCCACTTCTGCTGCTCTCATAACCAGCTGCTGCTGCTCCAGAGAACATTATGGGTTCTGTGTAGGATGTTACTGGAGACTATAAAAAAGAGATAGTTGTACCTATGTGAGCATAGGTACATAGTTAATGAGTGACAACTACTGGAACACAATAATATGTAATATTATTCATGAGTAGCACCAACAAAGTTATTGTTATTGTACAAATGGCTTCTGGATCATACAGCTTTCAGAGGGTGACAGAAAACAAGTACAGATGTGTGGGTGACTAATCCTGTGCCCTGGGTGTTCCTTGCTAACCCATGCTGCATTTCCATCATCCCTGCCCTTCCCGCCCGCCCCCCTCTAAGCAGGCCAATCTGAGTGAATGGGATGGGGCATCTTTTGTATGCTGCCTCCATCCTCTGCTTCTGCAGGGCCTTCAGGATACTTAGCCTTAACCACCAAGAACTGCTGAGGCTATGGGGGTGTAGTAAGATGAGGCTCTGAAACATAAGCTCTTGTGTCTGAGGCCCGAAGCCTGAACCAAAGTACTTCCAGGCACTGCTAAGCAAAAGCTGGGCTGTGAGCCAGAGGCAGGCCCTGCTCACAGAAGTTGGCAAGAAGAGGGTTGTTAGAAGCAGGTGCATTCACACACAAGCGCTAATAAGAGGAACTTGTGCCAAGATGGCACCTGGACAGCCCGATACAAGGACACTCAATAGACATAACAAGGAACAGGCAAGTGTATCTTAAAGACCGGGTCAAAAGGACAGCATGATGGATAGATCTGTTTGTCTGAAACAACATGATCAAAGTGGGAGAAAGCACCCTAATGAGCCAAGAGGCTGTACCTCAATACGTCAGTAGGGATGGGTAAACTGTCCTGTAACTGTATAAAAGTCGGTCCTGGAGTGCATATCTTTGTCTGGCCTATGGGGCAGTGGAAAGTCCCGCCACTGACTGAGCCGGTCCATTGCCAGGGGGCACAAATTCGTAGTATGTCTTGTAGAGTCTACGGGAAACTATTACTGTGCTTCGGGTTCCTTCGTACCTTACTAGAGTCTGTGGTCTTTGGGGGTTCTCTCGGGGTCTGCTGTGTCAGCTGTCTGCGCAGAGCTGGGGCACCACACAGTGGGAACACGCACGCAGCCGACTGTTATCATCATCGAACAAGAGCAGAGCACCACACCGGCTACTGACAACAGGGGGCAGGGTTTATACTCCTGTTTGAGACCTGTAATCAATTTAACAGTTCTTACAGAATACTGTTATTTCTACTGGAAGATGCAAATATATGGTGATGTGTTACTCTGGAGTTCACCATGTGATGCTAAAGCACTTTTATGTGTTGTGGTCTAAGATGACTGTTTTGAATCATGTCTATGATGTTGGTTAGAGCTTCCTAGAATAAGCTAAATTCTTTAACTGCTTTTGGTCTATTCTAAATACTGACTGTGGTTAGATGGTGGCCTTCTGTGGAAATGTGGTCGTCTTAGGGATGATGTCATGTGAAATTCATTGGTAAGTATGTTTTATGTGTTATCCTCTGTGCCCAATCCACAGAGGATATGAGTCTGGTATTGCTCTAGTTAAAGAGCTTTGACTCAAGGTGTAGTAACTCATGCTTTTGGATCTGGAAGTCCCTGGTTAATCCCCAGCATGGTAGCCAGGATGGTGCCTTTCCCATATGCAGATGTTTCTTTTTCATCGTTATTCTCTGATATTTTTAAACTGACCTTTAGATCATTTCTATCTCTGTTCAAAACCTGCTTAGGGTCAGAGGTGTTTTCTCTCTCTCTTCATCCAAAAAACAAACAAACAACAAACCCTCTTGAAAGCTTACTACTTCCACAAGTCCCCAAAATACTGATGTACACTGGCTTTGTGTGTTGTCATGTCTCTCTCTAGCAGTTGGTCTAAGGGACTAAGTATCCTGCCATTATCTTACAGCTAAAGGAGTTGTTCATTGCTCAAGTGCTGAGGGCTTGTGCTTTTGGGTTGAAGGTCTGAAGTTAATCCCCCCTATTAACTATGGGGTCTGTATGTGAATGTGACTAAGGAATGTTACACTAACCTGATTATACCACCCAAAAACCAAAACAGCAGTGCTTAATTTGTAATGAAAGAGGTCCCAGGGCTCAAGCAATTTTTTTACTTTCATAACTGACATGGCAAGTCCACAGGTGCTGCAGCTATGAACTGCCAAGTCTAGAATCTAGAGGCGCTAGCCCACAAATTAAGCATTGCAAAATAGTCCTATTTTTCAAAGGGTTTTTGTCTGATCACTGTCAGTCTTTTAGACTCTTAGCTCTTCATGGTAAAGTTGTGGGCCAGATCCTTGTCACCGGTGTGTGTGTAAATGTTGTCAAGCTTTGGGCCAGTCCTGAGTTTCAATTTACTTAGAACGGCTTCAGAAATATTTTCAGTTTTATGTGTGGCCACTGTTGGAAGACAGGATACTGGGCAAGATGGACCTTTGGTCTGACCCAGTATGGCCGTTCCTGTGTTCTTATGACACAGAAGCTTTTCCTAGAACTGGGTATTGTTGTAATGCGGACATGTTCTGGTCAGTCCTTCTGTTCCAAACCAAGCTCCCTACTCTAGGGGGAAAATGGTGCAGAAAAAATGCATCCAGGAGGGTCTCCAAATAACTGGCTAACCTAATTTTAAGGCTGATTTGTGCAATCAGAACAAGACTTGGCCCATGTTTTTGTTTTATACAGCAAATGGCACTCCACTGACATTAATTAAATCCAAGCAATAAATCATCAGTATGGTTATCCTTTTTATTTCAATACCAAGCGATCAGTACATATGGTTAAAATGAATAAGGACAACAAGTAGATGGGTACTTTCTATGGAATTATATTTAAGACTTTTGTGAAATTTTTTCTTGTTCTTTGTATATATTGCAATAAAATAATATCATTTAGCAGTTATATAGCACCTTTCATCTTAAAAACACTGCACAAGTATAAACTAGTGAGTCCTCACAATGCTCCTGTGAGATTGGTCACCATTATTCTCCTCATTTTACAGAGGAGGAAATTGAGACACAGACATGATTCCAAATATTCTGGACATCATAGATGGCTAACAATTTTGTAAAAATTGTATATAAAATATGCATATATAATTTAACAGTGTTCTTCTAAAAGATTCTCTTCCTTGTGATTTATTTTTATCAAGAATATAAGCAAATTGTTCTGCTGTAAAATATACAGATGTTATATTTAGAAGTGTTAATCTCATGAACAGCTTGAGTTGCAGAGAGTACATTAACCCTAAATTGTTTGCAGGGTGAATGACCTTTATGAACCAAATGTTTTTAATAGCTATGGAGAAGACCTGCTACTAACAAGGGGATATTGCAGAAGGCCAGCAGATAATCCCCTCCCATCCCTATGTATCCCATGAGTGGTCTGTTCCTTTCCTGCTATTGCTGCTCACCTGAGGGCCTTTCAATATATTCCTTAGATAAGCTGAGCTCTTAGTGACTTCACTGAGAGTTTGGCCTGGGTGAGAAATGAGGCTTGGTCCTTACTTGGGTGGGCTTAGATGGCTCTCTGCTCAGCTTGCTGGCTTCTAGGGATCCATTTCTGACTTGCTGCATATGATGCATGGGGAGCCTGGACACCTAACTCGGGGCGGTGAATTCCACTGGACAGCAGGACACCTACAGGTTAACCTTTGCAACATCCAAGTACCCTCTGTGAATCTAGCCCTCTGTACCTCAGTGCCCCTGCTATAAAATGGGGATAACACCAATTTACTCCAGGCTATGTTGTGACACTATATTTCTTCATGTTTGTGGCACATTATACAAAAGCCCAAGAAGAAAGTAATAATAATGGTGTGTAGTAAATAAGGACTGGGTCCACATATTCAATGATTAGGATGCAAAGAAATGTTGAATAGCTACCCATCTGGGGCCTGATCCAGTGTCCACAAAGTCAATGGGAATCGTTCTATTGACTCCAATGAACACTGGATCAAACCTAGTGAGCACGCTTTGGCCTGTGCACTGGCTCAGGCAACAGTCCTGTGGAAATAATAACATGGGATCCTGTAATTAAAGACTAGTAACACATACACACAAGGGGGATGAATTAATATTGCACAGACGTCCTTACTTCTGTCATATGCTAACTTCTGGGTGATTTGAATTTGCAATCTGAATGTTCTTTTAACAGCTTTTTTAAAAAAATGTAATTTATAGAGATCGAATCAGATCCTCCATTGGTATGAGTTGTTGTAGCTCCATTGACTTCAGTGGAACTACACCAATTTTTATCAGCTGAGGATCTGGCCCAGACATTTATTACATGCTCATATAGTTTCAAGCTTTTATTGGCATGAATTTGGGTTTCTGCAACATTTATGAGTGCAAATGTGTTATGCATGTCATGCCATATCATTACCACTAAATCCTTTATGCCACTCTCATGCGTTTTGTTCATGTCATGTATTTGACAGAAAAAAATATTTTAGAAATATTGTAGAGTATTGTTTTATTCTTACTATTTTTCATATCTCTCAACATTTAAGGCAAGGTTGTCTTTGTTACTATGAGTCCAGCAATACAGGATTCAGAGGGAGAGAAAAATGATAGCTAATAAATGTTAGAAACCTCTAAAAGTTACTTTCTGTAAAATAGCTTTTCCATACATAATAATGTCATGGTTTTATGGCCTGATGTTTCCTGATCTTCCATTATTAGAAGCTGAGCCCCTTCCCAATGGTATACAGCTCCCATTTGTAGCCTGGATTGGTAGTAAGATATTGGACCTTAAACCTGTGACTGGTGCAGGACTGAAAATTGTCTATCCTGGGCCTTGTTTCAGAGTAGCAGCCGTGTTAGTCTGTGTCCACAAAAAGAACAGGAGTACTTGTGGCACCTTAGAGACTAACAAATTTATTAGAGCATAAGCTTTCGTGGGCTACAACCCACTTCTTCGGATGCATATAGAGTGAACCATATATTGAGGATATATATATATATATATATATATATATATATATATATATATATATATATATATATATATATATATATATATATATATATATATATATATATATATATATATATATATATATATATATATACATACAGAGAGCATGAACAGGTGGGAGTTGTCTTACCAACTCTGAGAGGCCAATTAAGTAAGAGGAAAAAAAACTTTTGAAGTGATAATCAAGATAGCCCAGTACAGACAGTTTGATAAGAAGCAAGTGTGAAAATACTTACAAGGGGAGATAGATTCAATGTTTGTAAGTATTTTCACACTTGCTTCTTATCAAACTGTCTGTACTGAGCTATCTTGATTATCACTTCAAAAGTTTTTTTTTCCTCTTACTTAATTGGCCTCTCAGAGTTGGTAAGACAACTCCCACCTGTTCATGCTCTCTGTATGTGTGTGTATATATATCTCCTCAATATATGTTTCACTCTATATGCATCCGAAGAAGTGGGTTGTAGCCCACGAAAGCTTATGCTCTAATAAATTTGTTAGTCTCTAAGGTGCCACAAGTACTCCTGTTCTTCTTCCTGGGCCTTGTGTTCATGTTATTTGGTGGTAGTAGAGGGAAGCCAAGGAAGCGTAATTTCTATATTATGTATCTGAAAAATATACATTAGGAAGCTACTTAAAAATTGTTGAACGCTGAGCATTAAAATTGCACTAAAAAAGTGCAGGCATATACTCGATTTCTGTTCCCACCATGTTGATTCTTAACTTTGTCTCTGAGGGGAAATAGAAAGAAGTAGTGGTATTAGAAGTAATTTTGTGAGACCATACTAGAGGGTCTTATCCAACATCCATGGAAGCCAATGAAAATTTTCATTGATTCCAATAGGAGTTGGAATGTGCCTTAAGTTCCCAGTGCTGTGAATGGTCATGCATAGTCACATGTGTAAGTGTTTGGAAGACTGGTGCTTAGATGACTATCTGCTGCTCTAAAATAAACCCCTTTCTATTTATAGAATCTAATAAATGAATTTCTAAAAATCTACAAAGTAGTAACGCCACCATTTACAAGAAAACTATTAAGGGGTTTCCCTAGGAGTATGTTAGAGGCAGAATTATTAAATGTCAGACTTCTGAAGGATGCATTTCTGCATAATCTTTCAGTGTTTGAAAATATTGTAAAACAAGTAGAAATGTTCAGTTTTCTATTGCTGCTTGTTTGTTGCTTTTGTAAGTATTTACCACCTGTACTTATTAACCTTCAACACGGGGAACTCAGGATCTCAAGCTGCTGCTGCTGCTAGCTTAGTCCCTTGCCAGATTTAAACTTTATGTTGTTGGAAAGAGAATTTCATTTCGCACTGCAGAAATTATGCACATATTTTATCTGGCCAAAAATATGGGGATCCCATATAATTATTGGAATTCTGCTTGCAGTTTGACAATCTGGAGCAGAAGATGAATAACTACAAAGTGGGTGGGATGAGGAAGACGGTCAGAGAGAAATGGCATTAGTAATTTCTTTTATTGGGTACCTTTATCTGCAACCATAACATTTGTATTGTAGCCTTAAGATGCAGAAAGTTCAAACTTACCATATCTGTGTCAGGAAGAGTTGATATTATATTTAAACACTGTATGCAAGCTACATTTTTTTAAAACGCAGGTCCCCAAACTCCGTGACGTTAGATTGAATCTTTTCATATGATGACTTTAGCTTGAAAATCTTTGTGCTACTTAGCAAAATCCTGTGTATTAAAGAGCTACTGGAGCTCCACATCAGTTTTATCTATAGTAAATCATCACGAAAGATCACAATATTGCGTCTCAGAGGCTTTCAATATATTAACATTCTAGTAAGATGCTAAAGATCTTTTTTTACCAGAAAGACCTTGATATAACTTGACCTTATAATATGAAAATAGGATTTTTCTATTCAGCATTTCAAAATGCAGTATAAAGGAGGAGGGAAGGGAAGAAGGTAGGAAGTATAATGCATTAAAAACCACTTATTATAAGTATATATACACAGGTGCTAAAGAATACATATTCATTCTTTTATTTTATTAAAACAAAATTAAATGTTTCCATAGTTT
The DNA here is from genome assembly GCF_028017835.1 of Emys orbicularis. Taxonomy (NCBI): domain Eukaryota; kingdom Metazoa; phylum Chordata; order Testudines; family Emydidae; genus Emys; species Emys orbicularis. Next base: position 300,611,609 of record NC_088683.1, read on the forward strand.
CTTTCCTGCCCTCCACATGCTTATCTTTAGTAGGCTGTTTTTTAGAAAATATGATATTAGAAGTTCCATATTTGTGCAATTCTACAACTCACCACAGAAAACCAGAAGTCTCAGTTCACTTAATTTAGGGGAAAGGATTAATGGTAATTCCAGCTGCACACAATATTTGTCCAGAAAACTGTGAAATCTCTTCTATAAAGTAACCCTTCTTGGGTTTGCTGTAGCTTGAATTGCCTTTTTGGTTGCTTAAGGTGCAGTTTGTTGGTCTGGCATAAAATATTCAGGTCTACATCTTGATATATGTAGAAAAAGGGATCTTAATAAATACATAAGAACAGGATGGGGAGGATGCAAACACAGGAGTAGGGAAACAGCTAACTGCATAGATAGTGGTACTCAGATTGCTACCTATCTGAAGTACAATCATTATGTGAGAGGGAAAAAGACAGAGAAGGAGAGAACTGGCAGATATACCAGAAGACTAAGGCTAAAGGCAGACACTAAAAAAAAAAAAAAGTTGGAAGATGATATCGATAACAATTCAAAAGCTTGCTTTAAATGCTCTCCTTGCTCAAAAGCACTCTAAAGACTTTGGAAAGCAAAAAAGATTTTTATGTACTACTTTAATTTGTTTCTCTCCCTTTTTTCTTTTGCTGTCATAGGGGCAAGAATGGCTGACTCTCAGGGTCATTGCAAATTGATTTTGTGTTGTACACTTAAAAGAACTAAGGGAGATTTTCAGAGTTTTGCTTCAGTATTACTTGCTCTTAAAGATTTCCATTTTTATTATTGATTTTAATGTTTTTTTCCTTTGCTATGAGAGGCTTGAAGAACAAATAATATCATTTCTGTAGGGGCAAAATATAATCTTGCATGTAATTCCCTAGTGCCATTTTGGGATTGCACATCTAAGTAAAGAGAACAACCATAAACTGCCCTGAGAGACAACAGACAAGGGATGTTTTTGTTAATTATAATGGGTCTGTTTTAAAGGGCATAACACCTAGGATAGGGCCAGGGGGCTGGAGGGTGGGAGCTAATGGTGTGATTAATCCCTCCTGTGTTTAAACTCTTAACATTTTATTAATTTGGAAACAGGGCAAATCCCTTTTTTAAACTCTGATTGTCAATGGAATTTTTGCCTGGAGGTTTTACCGAATCTTTAGATGTAGCCCTGCACTGGGGAGAGAGCATAGCTGCACCATTCCAGTGGAGGGATTTAAAAGACATTGTTCCTCAGGGACATGCAGTTCCATTGGTGTTCCAAGGTGTGCAGGGAGCACATACATAGCTACACCCTTTTACAGGGTCCAGTGTATACTCCCCTTCGACTGACAGTTCTGCTAGCTGTTGAAGGGGACAGCACCCTACCTCTTTCTTGCTCCTTTCTCTTTCCCCGCTTGGGTTGCTAGAAATGGCAATCTCTGAATTTAGGGACTGCAATTCTAAATAGCCCCACCTCTGATTAGTTACGTGGGAGAGGAGGTACCATGCACTATAATCTGGCCAAAGTTAAGGAGTGCAGTTTGGGGGAAATTGGTTGGTTATAGAGAGGCTGACTACAGAATTGTTTCTTTGAAACCCCTATCTCCTTTTGATGAACTCCCACCAGTGCTTCCAGAAGTATAACACTTTTTAAAAGCAACTTTTTCTTATCTTTGTTTCTTATGCTGTTCTATCAGATAATATTCAGTGGGGAGCTTGTGTCTGACCAACGTGCAACACCATAATAAATAGATTATATGCCCTTGGCTGTGGTTTGAGTTAGTACTGAGGAGCATGTGGGTTAAGCTACAACAGAGAAGCAGAGGAAAAATAAACAAAACATTCACAAGATTATAAAGAGAGTGACTCAAATTATGAGGGAGAGAATTTTATAAAGGTTTTGTTGATGAAATGACTTTCCTCACTGCATGAAAATTAAAGAATCCCTGGACCCAAACCCCTTTTAATACCCCAAACAAGGCTTCTACCACTGCAGGAAGTCAATTATCTCCATGGCAACCAAAACAAATGCTGAATACTGCCTTAGCAGCCAAAGGATAAAAGGTGCATCTAAAATTATTGTATGTCTCCGGATCAGACACTTGAGATGAGACAAATGGTCCATAAAGTACCCATAAGGAGCTATTAAAAGGAAAACAAAATAGTCCCTGGTTGAGCACTTGAGGGAGCTGTGCTTGGAGCATGTAATTTTGTTGTGCTTCTGTCTTTAAGGGAAAAGTTGTCAATATGTCCCCATTTTCATGCCTACTTTCATAATGTTCCCCCATATAACTGAGGCTTGCCAAAGAATGTTTAGTAAAAAGGATAAAGAAGAGTGATCTCTTAATCTGCCCCATTGTACAAAAGGGACCATTCTTTATTATGTTAATTAATTTAGCTGGGAGAATCTCTCCTTTTCACCCTTCCCCTCACCCCAAAAAGGTTACTGTTCTGTGAACATCCCGGCAGCTTTAGAATATAAAAACTAAAGCCTTAGGATGCAGAAGTGGAGATGTGTACGTTTTTCATTAAATTAGAAAGTAAAACAAACTGATTAAAATGTTACTCATAAAATAAATCAAAACAGGAGAAAATGTCTCGCAAAAATGGTTATGTGGCCTCCTTGCATAACAATACAACTCACCCTCGGTTTTGTAGGTTGGCAGTCAATAGCAATACCATATTCCTCTTCAGAAGTTCTTTTGCTGGACAGCTCCCTACTGATGCTGATTTTTTGTGTTGTACACTAAAAGAACTAATGGAGATTTTTAGAGTTTTGCTTCAGTATTATTGCTCTTAAAGATTTCCATTTTTATTATTGATTTTACTGTTTTTCCTTTGCTGTGAGAGCCTTGAAGAACAAATGACATCATTTCTATAGGGCCAAATATAATCTTGCATGCAACTCTCCAGCACCATTTTGGGATTGTACATCTAGGTAAAGAAAAACACCAGAACCCACCTTGAGCGACAACATACAATGGATATCATGATGTTTCTGTTCATTATAATGGGTCTACATTAAAGAGCGTGACACTCAGGTAAAGAGTGGGGGTTGGAGAGCTAATTATGTGATTAATGTACCTATATTGTAGCTGCTGCAGCTACAAGCCTTTGACCATTTAACTGACCTTTAGTTAACAGAATCCTAGAAATGTAGGGCTGTAAGGGACCTTAAGACATCATCTAGTCCATTCTCCCATGCTGAGGCAGGGTTAAGTATATCTAGACAGGTGTTAGTTTTTAAGAACAGGTTAGACAATGTTCCCACCCCCTGTGTGTCCCTGGATTTGGTTTACAAAATATGGTCACCTTATTGCCCTTTAATTTATACATATTGATTTCACACCTTCATATTAACATTCCTGAGTGTCCCCATGTGGACAAGTCTTAAGCAAAAGAGAGGGAGAAAAAACATAATAGTCATCATAAAAGCACATCGGACTCTCTTAAGGCTCAGATATGCCAGCTAGGTACAAGCACAGGTGTAGCAGGACAGTATATCCACTTTTTCACCCCTTCAGGGGTGCAACATACTAAGCCCCTGCAGGCTTGGCAAGCTGTGCTGTCTAGTGCCTGGGCCATGAAGCCATAATGTTGCCCCCTTCCTTCCTGTTTTGGGGTATCTTGCATCTTTCCCCATTCTTATGTACCTGCAAAGCAACAGGAAAAAAAATCTGATACTTGATGGGTAAGGACAGGGTGGTGCCTGACTCTCACTCATTAACAAGTAAAAACAAACCATTCATGATGTGATTGGTACATAAAGGAACAAAGAGAGTAGCTATCAGCTAAAAGAGTTCCCTTTCATTTTCAACTTTAGATCAAAATAATTAGCTGCTGCTGGCATTTCCAAATCCAATCCAGAGTGCAGGGAGCAGTTTGTTTTTAATCCTGTACGAGAAGCAGGTAGGAAGTATTTTAGAGCTGCCACAGCTCTAGTGCTAGTATACAAAATCTACATTATTTTAATTCTCATCTTTTGAGCTAGACCTTGTCCCTGAGTATTCACAGAAAAAGCTGAACAGAAGCGCCATGCTGAGTGCCAGAGAAACCATATTTGTACACAAATATATGTGCCTGTTGAAGGTTGTAGATCTCTAACAAGAGATGGTATAACATAAACAAATAATGAAATACTATGGCAGGGGCAAACTCAATGATGGAAATAAAGCCAAATCTTCTGTTTCCTAGGTTAATGCTATGTCTTGGGGCTGTAAGATCAGGTCTACTATCTGAGCCCAGCAGAGAATCTATCAGAAACAATCAGCTACTCTTAGCACAGACAGAACCTTAGCGATAATGTCTATAGATATTTATTCTGTCTAAAATGGGTTATTCAGATTTTATCTTATACATCCTTAAGCCAGGAAGTTCCACAAGTGAAAAGAAAAGGAAACCAGACTCTCAGAGATCAACTGATGGGAAAGCCTTTTTCTCCATGCATTCTGTCCTTGATCAGCTGCAGAACTAAAAAGGGGTCAAAAAGAACATCTAATAAAATGGAGCAAATTAAGTTAAAACCTTACATGACTTTGTTTTTTCCTCTTGTAAGGAAGGTATCATCACCACCTCAAATGTTATGCTCAGTGTTAGCTACTGTACCAGAAGCAGGATTTTATTGCCTTGAAAAGGATGCATTGCTGAGCAACCAGATCTGAAGAATGTTTCTTTTGGACCAGAACCAATACCTCCTGAAGTCAATAGTAAGAAACCCACTGACTTCAATGGGCTTTGGATCAGAACCTATGAGATTAAGGGAACTAAGTTTTTTCACAATGGGAAAGGAGAGACTTTGACGTGCTCTAATAGAGGTTTTTTTTTTTTTAATTATGAGAGGGAAATGCAAAGTTGTGAGTGAGGGATTCACAATACAGAGACACATTTTTATTCTAATAAGTGGTTAAAAACTAACAGCCATCGCACCACCAACACCACCAAACACGGAGTAAATGGGGAACTGAGATAGCATTAACTCTACTTCATAGAATGCACTTTCACAGATACGGAAATACTTCTTACATATAGAATAAATTATCAGGAAAGACAATTGAAACAAAGATTATACATTAAATACAAGGTATAAGTGAGTTATAATTATTTCTCAAGAAAGAGGGAAGTGAGGGAGTATAGTGAAAAAGCGGGAAGGTGGGACAATAATACATTAAAAAGAGAATGTTATAACTATACAGTAAATTATTTTTCATACCACGATAAAATAATTATTAAAGATAATTTACAACATATCATTAATAAATAATAGTAAAAGTGAAACTTTTACTTTTAATTGTGGGAGGAGACATCACCACAAAAAAGGTGAGAAAACTGGCAAAGAAAGCCACCTGCACAAATAATACACCTGATGCTGTACCCATGGAAGTCACAATGTAAATATTTAAAGCAAAACAGATGAATGTGGAGACTTTCTCAACACAAAATAAAATAGGAATAATAAATACTGTGCAAGTCTGAAAGGTCAGAGTATCTCAGATACTGATTAAATTTTCATCGTGTTTTCTCTAGCAATGTGACTATGTCCCCTTAATAGAAACATGTTCTCAATTAACTTATGTCCACAATGTAGGGAAAGCAATACAGAAGAGGTTTTTATTGTTTTTAAATAAAAAAGTATTTTGCTAACAATTCAATTAAATTCAATTAGTGTAGCTCAATAAATAGTAGTTTTTTCCTCCATCCCCCTTACCAATTTGATGATGCCATCTTAAAAGGTCAAAAGACTCTCTTCAAATATACTACAACTGTTGCCCATTAGAAAACATGGGTCAGTTGATTTTTGTTTTATTTTTGCATCTTAAATTTATATATATATATATATACACACTTGTATCATTTAAGAAATAATAAACACTTGATCCTGAAAAAACATGATCTCAGCAGAACTACTCATGTGCATAAAGTTACACAGGGCTAAGTCCTTATATCATTGGATAATATATTAGAGAGAGCAAGGTGTTTCATAGTTGCAGTCAGTGCCATAATGCTAAGATCTCAAGAGCAGTCAAGGCAAAAAGGAATAAATTTATAGGAAGAAGACACTGAACTCACCTAGACTTGCTGTAAGGTATCACCATCACTCACCACCATGCTTGCAAGACTGGACATCTATGAGGCAGGGGAAAAAATCTCTTTTTAAGATAAAAGGCTTGGTTATCTGGTTTAGATTTCATTTACTCTGTTTACAAAGTTGAATTTTCTAGTGCACGAAAGTGTTCCTCATTCCACTGAGGGTCTTGAGATAATTTCCAAATTTAAACACTTGAAATACCTGATGTAAAGTGTTTTCAGGCCAGATGTTTCATAAGTTCCAAATAAAATAAACAGAATACATTTGCATGAGTAGGGAGTTGTGGAATGAACAGTACAAGAAAGAAGTATATAAAAGAATGTACAACTATTACATTGGGTATTGTAGTCCCTCTGCAGCGGACATAGTAAGCATATTTTAGTAGAATATCACATTAGTAAATTGCCATAGAGTAAAGGGACATAGTAAAAGTACCTAATAACTAAATCAGTTAAAAAAGGAAGACACAGTACAGAATCAAATAGAGATTATGAGACATGAATTCTAAAATTAGGGAATCATGAAAAAATATTATATTTATAATACTGTAATTTGCATTTATAGAATCAGAAATGTTAAGGCTCAAAGGCATCTTTACTATCATCAAGTCTGAGGTCCAGCCATGGATTTCACCCAGAGATTCTTGCAAATATCCCAACAGCTTGTTGTAGAACTAAACAATTCTATAGAAATATAGTTGGTGCCTTTCATCTAAAGACTTCAGTGCCCTTTACAAATATTAATGAAACCTAACTACACCCTGGTGAAGTAAGTCAATATTATTATATTCATTTTTCATATGGAACAGAGTGGTTAAGTGACTTTTCTGGTGTCATCACACAGTGAGTGATAGAGTTGGGGTAAGAAACAGGGAGATCTGACTGTTAATTCCTCTAACTCCTAAACCTAAATAATGTCCACTTGCCCACCCATTGTTTACCCCCTTAGAGAGTCTGTCCTCTGGTTCTTAAGTTGAAGTCTTTCTGCGCTGTCCCTTGTGAGGCTGGGAAACCCATCAAGACACATGTATTCATGACTGAGGAATATATTTAAATTGTTTGAAAGGATGGGCTACAGGAGACTCTGCATTCTCTATGCTAATAGCACTCTTGTCATGCTCACTAGTCCTTTGTTTCAGTGCCTCAGTAGTCTTTCCTATGCAAATTAATCCACAGGGGCACTTTAACATGTAAATCACATAATCAGCCTCACATGTGATGAATTGATGGATTTTAAATTCCTTGTCTGTTGGGAGGTAATGAATAGTACTTATTTAACATATATTATTGCACTGGGCACATCTCCTGTTCTCTTAAAGTTACCCAGTGGCGGTGCTGTGCCAAGTCTAAGAAAGCATTCGTCTAGTTGTGGTACAATACCAAAAGTCTCTTATTTTGTTTGCCTCTTTTGTGTACAAAAAGTAGACAGTTAGGTAAAACATTGTGTGGCCTAGGATCTCTGCTGAGGGTATGCCATTGTTCTTTGATTACTGACTGAATGCTATCTCCTATGGGAAAAGGTTGCTGAATACAGTATTTTCAAATGGATCCAAATCATTTCACAATTAAGAAAAGAAAAAAAAAAAAAAAAGGCCAAGTCAGAAAAGAACTATTTAGCCAAGTGAAAAATGTAATATCTACTAAAAGAGCCATATAAGCAGAGTTGGACAAGTTAAACAAAAGAAAATTAGGCAAGGGAATATTTATAAAATTTGATAATAAAATATTATCAATTCCAAATAACACAGCTCTGAGAATATTTAATGAGTCAGCTAACGCAAATGACGGGTAATAATTTTTGAAAATTCAAGGAGATCTGGGGAGATACAAAAGGTCTGGAACAGAAAAATGTTGTTCTGATTTTCAAAAAATAATAAAGTCCCCGAGGTCATTATTGGCAGAGAAATGCCCCAGATACCTAATCAAGTGTGTGGCCCTATACAGATTCATTCTGTACTCAGAGAAAGTGCTGTGATTTTGGGGAGGATATGCTGAACTCTTTATACAGAAAAGAGGTTCAATGCTTGCTTTAAATGGAAAACTTAACTTACCTTAACTATGGAGCCGCAGCCTGGAACCAAAACTTGTCCTTCCATGATAAGAAGGATAGAACTCTTCTAACTTGTCTCTAAGCATACTTATGGCCTTTCACATATTGGTTATTGGCTCAACTATGGACCCTTATTTATATCAGAGGTCACTTGCTCATACTAGTAGTCTGGTGTGTTACTCACATAAAAATGGCCAGCGTTGTGATTAAGGTTTGCACACATAGTTCTTTTAGTAGTAAGGCTTGCATGTTCATTCCCCCTCTGCTTTGCAATATTTATTGTACCTATGTACACAATCTATTTATAGAAAAAGTCAATTTTTTTTAATATGTGAAAATGTACCAGATAGATTTAAAACACTTAAAAAACCGGCCACTTTTTGTCAGCTTTAAGGAATATGGTATGTAAGCATATCATAACAATTGTAACAATTATAGTGCGATATAGGTGCTTAGGTGTGTTTTGCAGCATAAGGTCAAAGGATAACTGCCTCCAGCACTCAGACAAGTTGGGAGATTTCCCATTAAAAATGTGCCTGTCAAGGCCTATCAGATGCCCTTTCTAAAGTCTCCCTTTTCCTCAGACAAAATGCGATGCAATGCTATTATAAAAGATCAGAAAACAATTTTGGAGCTAAAAAGAATCTGACCTGACATGCTTGGCAGGCCAGAAAAATGAAAAATATATACCAATTTCTGACAATCTCAGTGTCCTGTCTAGTACATTTGGCTTAGAAGGAGAGCAAGCACAGTTAAAACTAAGTCCAAAGCAGCCTTAGTAATAGATATTTAAAAGTAGGAAATTCCTCTTATATGTTGAAAAATATCATGAAAAACTCATATGAAAGCTGAATTAAAATTAAGGTCTCTTCTAATTCTCTGGGGGAAGAAAACAGGGTCCAGGAGGTTTTGCAGACAAGTCACAAAGTGACTCACAGTGAAATTCTTTACTTGAGCAGTAATTTTACAAAGCTCCAATCAAAATGGTCATATCACGTCCTTCACTCACCCTAATGGTCTTTCATTAAACATGAAAACCAAACAAAGCTAAAACATATTTTAAAACAGCTATAAAATAGTACGACTTTGCACGTGCCTAGCATCTTTCATCCAAGAATCTCAGTGCACTTTACAAAACTGGGAAAAGTATTATTACTACCATTTTACAGATGGTTAGCATAGGGTGGTTATGTGAATTGCCACATAAGGTGCTGGAACAGGGTGTAGAATGAAGTACTCCTTATTGCCATTAATTTCAAGGCTAAAGGCCAAATGCTGCCCTTGGACATGTATATGTAGCTCCTCCTGAAGTCAATTGGAGCTGCATGGACACTTGAAAGGGGGGCTTAAATCTGTTCAAACTCTTAAGAAACATTTCTTGGGGTGCAGTTTGCAGGTGTGACTAGGAGATGGCGCCTATCTGGAGATAACATATTCATTCAGGGGGCAAACCTTTTTTCTCATAGCATGGCAATCTGCAGGAGGTGGAAGAAAAAGTGGAGAAGGAGCAGCAAGGTTCCATAATTGCAGAGGAGCAACAGTGAAGCAGAGTGGCTGGTATCCAGGCAAGATCTTGTGCTGCTGCACCTGTGATATTTTATGCAAAGTATTTAATAAGCTACCTTGCATGTAGCTGTAAACTTAGGCCTATGGTCAACATGCTCTGCCCTGAGAAGTGAAGGCGTAGGACGTGAAGCTGCACAAAACTTGGCAGCTGTTGGATGTTTGCTCAAGGCCATCTGGGGTTGTAGCTGTGTGGGAGAGTCTGAGTGGGAAGTGGGGGAAGGTAGCTAACTGACTGCTGCTGGGGCTGAGGCATAGGTGAGCAGTAGGACTTCCTGGTGGGTAAATGATGCTGGGGGACAGAGGACTCCTGAAGTTTCGGGTGTGACACTCTACACCTCAGGGGAGTGCTCTGTAACCCCCATATATCTCATTTATATATAATTGTGATATTGCATATAGAGCATGCTATGTGAGGTATCAGGGGAAAGATTATGATCTGCTGAAACCGACTGTTCCATCTAAATATGTGTATCATTAATGCATATGAAGTTATGAGAATTGTGCTGTATGATTGTCAGTAAAATATGCTTTGGGTTTGGGAGGCACCCAGATACTAGCTCCCCAAAGACAATAACCAGGGGGATAACCAACGCCCAGGCAGATGTCGAACAACCATCAACAGCCATTGTTCAGCAAGGGAGTTATAATTCAATGACTCATTTGCACAAGGCCACACCAGGGGAATTGCTCAACCTTGCCTGATGACTCAGCAATGCCCCCCAGACAAGCCTGGACTTGTATTCTCCAAGCACATGGATTAAGGGTATAAAACAGAACACAATGGCCACATGCTTGGCTCCTCCTCCCACCTACACAACTGGCAGCAAGAATGCTCAGAAGACTGAAGACTCCAAGAGGAGACTGGCTCAGGTTTAAGAGACAAACCTGTATATTGCGGACTGTAGGATCCAGTGGGGTGAGAACATTGTTTGATCTAAATACTGTCTAGTGTGATAAGGGTTAAGGTTTAGACTGCATGCTTATATTTTCTTTTCTTTTGATAACCACTCTGACTTTTTGTCTACCACTTTTAATCACTTTAAATCTATCTTTTGTAATCAATACACTTGTTTTACTGTTTATTTTTACCAGTGAGTTTGCCTGAAGTGTTTGGTAAATCTGCTCAAGTTTACAAAGGTTGGTGTATATCCACTTTCCATCAATGAAGTGGTGAACCAATTAATAAACTTGCATTGCTCAAGAAAGGGTCATGAGCAGTGCAAAACATTATGTTCCTGAGGTACAAGGCTTGGAGCTGGGGGGATTTGGCTGGTGCCTTACTCTGTGTGACTCATGAGTGGTTCTGGGAGCATTCATGCAATCTAGCTGGGTGTGGGGCTCCACACGTGGTTGTGCTGAGTGGAGGGGTTAGCTGCTTATTACTAGCAAAGCATTGTGAGAGACAGCCCAGGCTGGAGAGTTAAGGGGGCACAGTGATCCCACAGTCCCAGGCTGCACCCCGGGGATCCCATCACAAGGGTGTGCTGGGTGGCAGAGGGCTTGTGGGGTGCTTGGTCTTCTGCGGAATGGTGTTGTGGAGAGAGGTTGCTGAGTCTGCTGGGGCAGTTAGAGCTCCTGTGGGTAGCTACTGGGGCAGAGGGGACTGTGGCTGCTGGGGAGACAGAGAGCTCTTCTGGAACTGGGGCAGGGGGGGCTTCCTTGTAAAGCTGACTGGGAGGGGATATCTGGCTCCTCACCTGGGCTGCTACCACCACCTCCCACCGCCAGGAGGTGATTGGTGAGGCTGCGCCTGGCTGCCTGCTCAGAAGGGGCCACTGTGGCCTCTAGAGGCCACAAGTTGCAAATACAGTAAAATGCCTGTTGCTTTCCTGCAGCTCAGCCAGATGTGTGAGATGTCAGCTGAGATGCGAGAATGTCTGACAGGGTTGCCAAATGCATGAGTGTCATCTGAGAGGCATGACAGCTGGCAACCCGGGCGATATAGAAACACCGAGAAGATGGAGCTGTCTGAAATATTAGACAGAGGTGCTTTGCTAATGATTCTTTGCTAATGATTAGTAAATAAAAGAATTATTAGATACATAGATGAACATAATTTGTTCGGGAAGGGTGAATATGGTTCTTGTAAAAGGAAATCATGTCTCCCCAATCTAGAATTCTTTGAGGGGGTAAACAAGTACGTTGACAAGGGGGATCCAGTGGATATAGTGTACTTAGATTTTCAGAAAGCCTTTGACAAGATCCCTCACCAAAGGCTCTTAAGTAAAGTAAGCAGTCATGGGATAAGAGGGAAGGTCCTCTCATGGATCTGTAACTGGTTAAAAGAGGAAACACAGATTAGGAATAAATGGTCAGTTTTCAGAATGGAGAGAGAGGTAATAATAAAGTGGTTTCCCCCAGGGATCTGTACTGGGACGAGTCCTATTCAACATATTCATAAATGATCTGGAAAAAGGGGTAAACAGTGAGGTGGCAAAATTTGTAGATGATACAAAACTACTCAAGATAGTTAAGTCCAAATCAGACTTCAAAGAGCTACAAAGGGATTTCACAAAACTGGGTGACTGGGCAACAAAATGGCAGTTTAAATTCAATGTTGCTAAATACAAAGTAATGCACATTGGAAAACATAAGCCCAACTATACATATAAAATGATGGGATCTAAATTAGCTGTTACCACTCAAGAAAGAGGTCTTGGAGTCATTGTGGATTGTTCTCTGAAAACATCCACTCAGTGCATATCATCAGGCAAAAAAGTGATCAGAATGTTGGGAATCATTAAGAAAGGGATAGATAATAGAAAATATCATATTGCCTCTATATAAATCCATGAATACTGCATGCAGATGAGGGCAGCCCATCTCAAAAAAGATATATTGGAATTGGAAAAAGTTCAGAAAAAGGAAACAAAAATGATTAAGGGTATGGAACGGCTTCTGTATGAGGTGCAATTAATAAGACTGGGACTTTTCAGCTTGGAAAAGAGACGACTAAGGTGGGATATGATAGAGGTCTATAAAGTCATGACTAATGTGAAGAAAGTAAAAAATGAAGTGTTATTTTCTCCTTATCATAACACAAGAACTAAAGGTCATCAAATAAAATTAATAGGCAGCAGGTTTAAAACAAACAAACAAAAATATCTTTTCACACAACGCACAGTGAACCTGTGGAACTCCTTGCCAGAGGATGTTGTAAAGGCCAAGACTATAACAGGGTTCAAAAAAGAACTAGATAAGTTCATGGAGGATAGTTCCATCAATGGCTATTAGCCAGGATGGGCAGGGATGGTGTTCCTAGCCTCTGTTTGCCAGAAGCTGGGCATGGGTAACAGGGGATGGATCACTTGATGATAACGTATTCTTTTCATTCCCTCTGGGGCACCTGGCATTGGCCACTGTCGGAAGACAGAATGCTGGGCTGGATGAACCTTTGGTCTGACCCAGTATGGCCGTTCTTATGCTCTTATGTAATATGGAAGTGTTATTGACTGCTTCACATAACACAAGAACCGGGGTCACCCAATGTCATTAATAGGCATCATGTTTAAAACAAACATAAGGAAGTACTTCTTCACACAATGCACATTCAACCTGTGGAACTTGTTACCAGGGGATGTTGTGAAGGCCAAAAGTATAACTGTGATATAACTAAGTATAACTTAGATAAGTTCATGGAGGATAGGTCCATCAATGGCTATTAGCCAAGATAGTCAGGGATACAACCCCATTCTCATGGGTGTCCCTAAATGTCTGACTGCCAGAATCTGGGATTGGATGACGAGGTATGGATCACTCAATAAATTGCCCAGCTCTGTTAATTCCCTCTGAAGCATCTGGCACTGGCCACTTGAAAGATAAGATACTGGGCTAAATGGATCATTGTTCTGAGTCAGTATGGACATTCTTATGTTCTAACTCAGGGGTCGGCAACCTCTGGCACGCGGCCAATAGGGGCTGCGGGAAGTGGCGTGGGCCCCCATTGGCCTGGAGCGGCGAATCGCGGCCAGTGGGAGCCGTGATCGGCCGAACCTGCGGACGCGGCAGGTAAACAAACTGGCCCAGCCCGCTGGGGTGCTTACCCTGTCGAGCCGCATGCCAAAGGTTGCCGACCCCTGTTCTAACTGGTAGTGTTATGCATTAATGTAATTATTGTTTACAATTTGTATTGTGGCACCTAGGGGTGCCAATTAGGTATTTCTGTCCCGTTGTGCTAGGCATTGTATAAACACATAACATAAAGATGGTCCCTGCTCCAAAGAACTTACAATCTAAGTAGTCATTCAAAGTTTAATAATCATACGTTTGTCTTCAGGTGCTTAAGGATTCAATTTTTCGCCCATTTAATAATGAGATTTCAGCTTTTCTTTACATGCCTAAGAACATAACTGTCCTCCTGCTTTAGACTGGATACAAACTCCTATGTTCTATAAAGCCATCTTATATATCTTTAAACCAGTCTGCAAAAGTGTCTAGGTACAAGTTCGTTCTTCTTGCAGATGTGCCAGTGCACCTAGGTCTCAAAAAGAAGAGTGGGAGATAGAAGAGCAAGTGGCAAGTTATCATTCCATCAATTTATAGGGCAAACGCTAAGAGTCTGGAGTGAAAACAGAAAAAAATGTTATGGCTTTTAAAGCTGTTTAAAGGATCTTTTGTAGGTCAATTGTGGTGTATGAAAGGGGTGGTTGCAGTACAAAGGAGAGACCTTTATTCAAGCTCTTTAAATGTGCTTGATATATTTTAAAATAAATCCCATGCTATGATCTGAGTCTGGTGGGATTTTTTTCTTTTTCTTTTCTTTTTAGTATTTGAAGCCTTAAACAATATAAGGTCAGTCAATCTAAGGGGCTCTCTCTTGCCCTTTGCCCCTTCATTTCAGCTGAAACTGGCTGGGTTGGGTCTGCTGCCCTTTCCATAACATATGGCCAGATTTTCAAAGGCACAATATTACATTCACCCAATGGGTACATTCATCTCTTAGTTTTATACCTTTAAAAAAATCTGACTCATAATCTCCAGAAGATGGGGGACAGGGCTAGGACTTGAGGGCTGTGCAATGTTGTCCCTTTGACTATATGCCAAAGAATATCTGCAGCATCTTTCCACTTAAGTTATTTTTATTTCCTCTTTATTTTCATGCTATTTGCTTTTATTTATGGTTGGAGGTGGGATGTGGGCGAGCTGGTGTGCGAGGAGGGGAAGTTTGTAGTTTCTGTCACAGCTTTGGTGCTTATTTATTTTCCGCCCATATTGCTTTGTCTGCCTTCATTTGTATTTAGTTAGGTACCAAGAAGCCTTTGCACACTGGGCACTATAGAGATAAGAATATATTTTGGTAAGCAGTTTATTTTCTTCAGGCAGGCCGGAGGATACTGGTTTGCTGACATGAAAATGGCTTTGTACATCTTCGGCTGTCAGCAGGGGTAAATGTGCATTTCTATGGATTCCTTACTATTTATATTTGCCAGCACTTAAATGATTGATTAATACTACCACCTTATGTAGCCTGGCACAACTAAAACTTCATGTGTGAACAAAGTGCCTAGTGCAGCAATACATACAGCAAAATGCTAATTATTACACTTTAAGAAATGAGGAATTTAAATTCATCAGATCATCGTGTGTGAGAGAATAACGTGATTTACATATTAAAATGCCCCGTGGGAGGATTAACATAGAAAAGACCATTCTAGAAGAGTTGGGATTTTTTTTCCTCATCAAAATCTTTTTCATGTCTCTTAGATAAACAAAGAAGGTGAAAACTTTGTCTTGATTATGTATTTCATTTCCTATTCAGCATTTCTCTTAAGTTTCCAAAAATCAGAAAAGGTTTTGAAAAACTCAATAATAGAGAGAGAGAGCTCCTTGACAAATTGTGAGATACATTGTTAGAGAGCGAGAGAGAGAGGAGAAAGGTAGGGCAAGGAGAAAGAGGGAGATTCTGAATTTTGCAACAGCTTAGGTAAGCCATCAAAAACAGAATAAGCCTTGAGAGATTTATTTCAGTAACAGGGAACTGGGAGACTGTAAATATGTTCTGAGATGAGCCATTATGACACAGACAGCAAACAAGAACCAATTTGATGTCAGTTCATTTTGTAAAGATATTTTTCATTTTAGAGATATATTTAACAACACAACAATGTCATGGTTACATGGTTAAATAAAAGAAGAATTCAGTAGTTACATGTTAAAGCCAGAGTTTAGAGCAGGGTCTTGGCCTAGTATGCACTTGTGTGCACACAACTTTGCACCCTCAAATTTTCCCAACACGAATGTTTGTACATGCACTTTATAAATTCTAACAGCAGTAGTTACAGAACTAGCACATGCAAAACCTCCTTAGACAAATGGCGTTTGTAACATACAACTTCAGTCAATTGCCCACAGAAGAGTTGGGTTTGGAAAAATGCACAGGCAGGTGTTTGTGCATGCCAAGTTGCATACACCCAGGTGGAGACCAGAGTCTGAAAATCAAGTGCTAAAGATCTAAATGTGCTCCATGCTCATTTACTAGTTTAGGATAAAAATCTGTTCTCTCTGAACTGAACTAGAGATTTCTTATTTGCAGCCTGGATCACAATGACATATTTTTCACAAAACACAGAATATAGAATATATTGCTTGGTGGATGTTTTTTCTCACTATTTGGGTTGCTTCTTGTGAGTGACCTATGTAGTAGGTCTTTGTGTGTGCTGAATCATAAAATCATAGAAATGTAGGACTGGAAGGGATCTCAATAGGTCATCTAGTCCAGTCCCTGCACCCGAGGCAGCACTACAGAATAACTAAGACCATTCCTGATAGGTGTTTGTCTAACCTGTTTTTAAAAACCTCCAGTGACGGGGATTCCATTACCTCCATAGGCAATTTGTTCCAGTGCTTAACTACCCTGACAGTTAAGAAGTTTTTCCTAATATCTAACCTAAACCTCCCTTGCTGCAATTTAAGTCCTTTGCTTCTTGTCCTATCCTCAAAGGTTAAGGAGAATATTTTTTCACCCTCCTCCTTGTAACAACCTTTTATGTACTTGATAACTATTATTATGCCCCCCCTCAGTCTTCTGTTCCCCAGCCTAAACAAACCCAATTTTTTTCAATCTTTCCTCACAGCTCATGTTTTCTAGTCTTTTAATAATTTCTGTTGCTCTCCTCTGGACTTTCTCCAATTTGTCCACATCTTTCCTGAAATGTGGCACCCAGACCTGGACACAATACTCCAGTTGAAGCCTAATCAGTGCAGAGTAGAGTGGAAAAATTACTTTTCATGTCTTGCTTACAGCACTCCTACTAATACATCCCAGCAATCCCTATTGCTTTTTTTTTTTTGCAATAGTGTTACACCGTTGACTCATATTTAGCTTGTGATCCACTATGACCCCCAGATCTCTTGCTACAGTACTCCTTCCTAGACAGTCATTTCCCATTTTGTGTGTGTGTGCAATTGATTGTTCCATCCTAAATGGAGTACTTTGCATTTGTCCTTTAATTTCATTCTATTTACTTCAGACCATTTCTCCAGATTGCCCAGATCATTTTGAATTTTAATCCTATCCTCCAAAGCACTTGCAACCCCTCCCAGCTTGGTGTCGTGCATAAACTTTACACGTATACTCTCTATGCCACTATCTAAATCATTTATGAAGATATTGAACAGAACCAGACCCAGGACCAATGCTTGCGGGGCCCCACTTGATATGGCCTTCCAGGTTGACTGTGAACCATTGATAACTACTCTCTGGGAACAGTCAAAGATAATTGCTAATGGCTCAGATATCTCCTCAGTCAGCTCCTTGAGTATTCTAGGATGTATTTCATCAGGCCATGAAGACATCTAACTAGTCAAAGTAATTTTTAACTAGTTCTGTCCCTATTTTAGCCTCCGATCCTACCTGAAGGATCAACCATGAACAGAGGTTCCCAAGTGGTGATTTGTGGACAATCAGTGCTTTCAGAGAACTCTGTGGTAGCCCATGGAGAGCTGGCTACACGGTGATGGCTCTCTTCCTTTCCTCTACTTCTAAATTGCATTAAAAGAAACTAAAAAATACATGAAATAATTTCCTACTGTTACTTTTCTGTATATTCTATTGCTATAATGTTGTAGTCACTCCTGGGATGGTATTTGTTTGCCAATAGAAAGTGAGGTGGTCAACATAATCATCAATGGAATTAAAGGTGGTCCATGAGATAATTTCTGTGTTACAACACAATACCTTGTGAGAAGTTTGAGAATCCGTTGACTAGAACTGTAAACCTTCACAAAATGAAAAAGTTATCCCAGATCTAAAAGTTTACAGGAGCTGATCTGATGCTGTTTGCACAGATGTTTGCCACATGTTTGCAAAGCTAGAGATTTGGGGGCTGTCTGTCCCTGAGGCAAGTTCAGAAGGAGTCGGAGTGTTTCCTTTATCCAACCATTCGTGTGTGTGTGTGTGTGTGTGTGTGTGTGTGTGTAGGGGGAGGGATAAGGATAGATATTAAGAACCTGTCCAAAACCCATTCAAATCAATGGGATTCTATTGATTGACATCAATGGGCTTTGGATCAGGTTACTCTTAGTTACCAGCATGAGTAATGTGCAAATGAGATGATGTAATGCTAATGTAGGAGTCACTATGCTATTACCTGTTTTAAGCCTCTACACATTCTCCTTGTAAACTGGTTCCAGAAACCTCAGCAGATTTGCAATGCGTGCAATACCTCATGCAGTTGATAAAAATGCTGTGCTCTATCTCCTAACGAACTTGGCTCTGGAGTGCTGACTACAATTACAGAGGTCATACAACTTCTTGGTCCGCAAAGACCCTTTGGATTGTGCATAGGCAGTGGCCTTAACTGTCTCTTGCACATCACCAAATAATTTTTTAACATTTATTAAATGCACATAGACAAAATACAATAAAAATAAGTCAAGATAACATTTATTTTAACAGACTTTCTTACCCCTTCTCTCTTTCTCCCTTCTTTTCTATAGAGTTTTTAGAGGGAAAAGTCCTTGTTTGGCCATGTCTCAAATAGTATCAAATGTCCATGTTGGGAGAAGGAGTGAGTCAATTTTAAGGGTATCTCCTTGCTCTCGGGTTTTGATTTTGAAGTCAGATCCTGTTTCTCCTTATGAGTGAAAACATTTGGCTAGATTGCTCTGATTTTCTTCTTGCCAATCGGTGGTAGGCAAAGCTGTCACTGCAGATCAAGCTGCTCAGTATTGCTTTCCGCTTGCCAAACTGGTCACAGTAAAGTGCTGCAAGGTGAAATCTATCCTGCCTGGCTAAGCTGGAGTCTTATTATTAGAAGGCAGAAAGATAGGAAAGAGGTACAGAAATAAGTTGACTGATGAAACTGGCACACAAGGGAGGAGGTTATAGCAGGAAGATTAGGCTCACTTCACAGCTCAGAATGCAGACTGAGACACAGTGATGTAATCTCTTTGTCTGATCTATTGAGAACATCTTCCAGAGTCAGGAAAAAGAAGGCCCAGAGGTCTGATGGTAAATCCCTGGGTCCCAGCATATGGTGGTGTTGGTGATACTAATGTTGGTTAACACTCTGCACCACATGTAAGCAAACTGCCAAGTGCTTCTCAGAATAGCAGTGTTCAAAAGGGGCAACAACTTTATCCCACCAGAACTAACCAATCAAATCAAGGATCTGATAGTGTGTACATGCACACTTTCATTTTAACAGCATTTTGGTCTGTTGCTAGAACAATCCTGTAACCTCACCACGAACCATGACTACCTAAATCAACAGTTCATTTAGTTCTGTTCACATAATCCTTTTGCCTTGATTCTGTGCTTTCTTTCAACAGCAATTTTACATACTAGGAGAGTGTGACGCACTGTACTTCAAAGTAGCACCCTGTAACCTCCATATTCATCATTTGTGTATGGTAGTGATGTTTCATAAAAAAGCATGCCATGTAAGATACCATATGAAAGGTCACGATCTGCTGAAACTCATTGTTCTGTCAAAATATGTACACTGTTAGTGTGTATGACGTTATGAGATTTTGCTATGTGGTTGTTATTGAAATATGTGGTGAATTTGGGAGATGCCCACTGCTAGCTTTCCAGTGACAACAAAGTTGGTGACTCACACCCGAACAGGCAGTGAGCGACCATCATGAGCCATTGACCAGCAGAAGAATTGTAAACAAGAGATTTATAATTCTGTAAGAGACAGTTGAGCAAGCACTACATCATGAGGATTGCTCAACTCAGTTACACAGCAAGCCCCACCAGGACATGCCTGGGCCAGTATCTTTCCTGGGACATGAATTGAGAGTATAAAATGAGGGACAGTGGCACCATGAGAACACCTTTCTCCTCTCCCCCACTACTCTGAAGGCAAAGGTTTTGAACTGAGGAGATTGGTCCCAGGCTGAGAAGGAAATTCAGCCTGTGTATTAGGAATTGTAACCTGCCTCCAATGGGGTGAGAAAAGCTGTTTGATTCAAATCTTGCTTAGTCTAAAAAATTAGGATTTAGAATGTATGTTTACTTTTTATTTTCTTAGGTAACTCTCTTTAACCTTTATGTCTGCCACTTATCACTTAAAATCTATCTTTCTGTAATTAATAAACATATTTTAATGTTTTATCTTAACCAGTGAGTTTGTCTAAAGTGCTTGGGGAATCTATTCAGATTACAAAAGCTTGTGCTTGTTCACTACCCTTTGACGAAGCAGTGAACTAATTAATGAGCTTGCATTGTTCAAGAGAAGGTTTTGAACAGTGTAAGACAGGGGATGCAAGGCTGGGGGCTGGAGAGATTTGCTGGTATCTTCCTCTGTATGATTCATGAGTGGTTTGGAGTGCATTCATGCAATTTAGCTGGGTGTGTCCCTGCATTATTGTTGTCTGAGTGATCACAGCACCTGGAGGGGTTTGCTGCTTGTCACTAGCAAAGCATTGTGAGAGACAGCCCAGGCTGGAGAATTAAGGGGCCACAGCAGTCCCACAGTTCCAGGTTGTACCCCAGGGATCCCATCACAAAGGGGTTTTTCAAAAGCACTCTGCATTGGCCTCATTCTGCTCCCATTGAAATCAATGGCAGTTCCATCTACTTTAATGGAAGAAGAGTTAGGCCAATGCTAAGTGCTTTTGAAAAATCCCATCCACCATATTTTCAGATTTAACTGAATTGTCTACCAACTTGGGACTTCAAATCTTACGTTATACAGACAGATCCCCAGATTTTCATATCCCATTGAGTTGGATGGGTATTACGGATGGCACAGTTGGATGCGTTGTGATTACTGGTAATCTTCTGTTTGTTTGCCATTATATTTTGGCACACTGAAATTATGCTTTCACCAATGGCTCAGTCTCTCACTCCTTCAATGAGAGTTTTGTCTGAGGGAGGACAGTGAAGGATCAGGGTCCTGTTACATATTATAGCATTTTTATCTGTCACCAGCAGAATAAAATTAAAATAATACAGATAACACTCAAATGTGCTAAAGCTTTAAAATGTGAGTCAAGCTATTTTTTTTACAATGTAGTAAATTAGGACTAATTATCATACATTGCCAAAGGCATTGCACTTCAGACACATGATAAAAATTTATTTGCTTGTTTTATGGCATCAAGAATTAGATTATATTCTTCTTCCCACTCCCCCCATTAATTTACTCTGATTTTTCCGCAGTTTCTGCTAATTTCAGTGTGGTGCTCACCTAATTCACTCTAAGCTAGACTGCGCCATTTAGCCTCAGTCTAGTAAGGGGTGGTGGAGACCCACAGTACCCCAGGCTGAACCCTAGGAGGTATTCAGCAAAATGCCTCCTTGAACTGTCTGAACATGTGCATGGTGTATGCATACAGGGGAGTCGCATCTTACGTGGGGTTAGGTTCTGAAGTCAGCGCGTAAGGTGAAAATCGCATATAGTCAAACGCTCATTGAGTGGAATGGCGGGCAGAATAGTCTGCACTACAGGTACAGTATTTAAATTGTTATTTTTCTCTTTTGTTTTTGTTTTGCCGAGCGCATGTAGTTAAAATCGCATAAGTTAAATGCGCCTATGATGCGACTCCACTGTATTTTGCTCTCCTGCATGTCTGGCTAGCTCTGATATGCAGTGCAAGAGGGTTCAGAGCCATGGCCCCATCTTCTTCCTCCCTTTGGGATCCTTGTGTTCCCAGAAGAGGAGGAAGGGAACAGTCCATGCAATCCTCTGAGCACAGGGACTACCATTCTGCCTGGCCTTCACCCAGATGGTACAAGGTAGGTTGAAGGCTATTTATGTCCTTACCCTACTTATGCACCCTCACGCAAGGGCCACACAGAATCTGACTCCGTGTAAGCAATTATCATGTGCCGAAAAAGCGACAAAGAGTCCTGTGGCACCTTAAAGACTAACAGATGTATTGGAGCATAAGCTTTCGTGGGTGAATACCCACTTCGTCAGACGTATTCACCCACGAAAGCTTATGCCCCAATACATCTGTTAGTCTTTAAGGTGCCACAGGACTCTTTGTTGCTTTTTACAGATCCAGACTAACACGGCTACCCCTCTGATACATGTGCAGAAAAGCTACTGCTGTCAGTTTTCATTCTCAAAAGCCAGAAAAGTAAGAAAAATGCTGAAAACATATTTACCTGAAAACTCCTCCCCTGAGTTCATATATATTTTTAAACATCATAGTAATAAAACAAGGATTTACATTTCACTTGTCTCCTAATCAGCAATAAGAAGCAACTCCCAAAAGCCTGTGTGTTGACATTCAAAGGCTTCTTAGGCTCCTAGTGCTCCCAGTTCTTTGAAGGAAAGCAGGAAATATGCACTAAAAGTCAAGGTTTTGCTAGAGCTGACTGGGGCTGGCTGTAGAGTAGCTGTGTGAGATATCTTTAAAAATATCATACTCACTTAAAGGGACAGTTGAACCACAGGTTCTCATCTTTCCACTATTCCTGTTGCCCTGGGCATTTTTCTCTGTTGCAGCATTTTTCTGTTGGAATGAATGGTGCTTGCCAAAGAAAGTAGTATCTTTAATCTTTTAGAGCAAGGCAGTAGCAGGTTCCTTCCTGCCTTTAAAAGTGAATTTTAATTTGGGGAGCAGCTGCCTACTGAAATAAAATTGCCCTAGCACCAATGAAGAACCTTACGAAAGATTGGGGGCGGGAAAGAGGAGGGGCAGATGCTGATCTTACATGGTTACCTCACTGTAAATCTGGAGTAACTCTACTAAAGCTAATAGAATTAGTAGAGATCAGGATCTAGTAGAGAATTAGAGATCACAATCTTGCCTGAGTTTGACAGATTGTATCGTTTTACTTTACACCAGTGGAAACAAAATGCAACTTATCAAAATGGCTGCGGTACTGAGGACAGTGGTGGGATGAAATGTAGGATTCAGATTCTCACTGTGAGCGATAAGTATTGGATATTTCCCAGTATACTCAACTTAAAAAAAAAAAATTCTTTAGCAAAAACATACTGCAAACACATTTTTATTTTCATGAATCCTAAAGACAGAATGAATGATAATGACTTAAATTTATATAACCACTCGACATCCAGAAAGATCCAAAAGCACTCAACAATATGTGCATTGTGACAGACCCAGACCAGTGGGGTACAGGAGTCTGGTAGAGGGCAAATATACTGGTCACTGGATGAGTAGTTTTCTGTTCCCTGAGTGACCAGAGCAGGGGCTGCACTAGAGTAATCAGGAACCTGCTAGAACCAGTTAAGGCAGGCAGGCTAATTAGGACACCCGGAGCCAATTAAGAAGAAGCTGCTAGACTCAATTAAGGCAGGCTAATCAGGGCACCTGGGTTTTAAAAAGGAGCTCACTTCAGTTTGTGGTGGGAGTGTGAGGAGCTGGGAGCAAGAGGCGCAAGGAGCTGAGAGTGAGAGGGTGTGCTGCTGGAGGACTGAGGAGCACAAGCGTTATCAGACACCAGGAAGAAGGTCCTGTGGTGAGAATAAGGAAGGTGTTTGGAGGAGGCCATGGGGAAGTAGCCCAGGGAGTTGTAGCTGTCATGCAGCTGTTACACGAGGCACTATAGACAGCTGCAGTCCACAGGGCCCTGGGCTGGAACCCGGAGTAGAGGGCGGGCCTGGCTTCCCCCCAAACCTCCCAATTGACCTGGACTGTGGGTTCTCCCAGAGGGGAAGGTCTCTGGGCTGTTCCCAACCAACATGGTGAATCTCTGAGGCAAGAAAATCTGCCAATAAGCGCAGGATCCACCAAGATAGAGGAGGAACTTTGTCACACTGGTGTCAGGAGTGTGATCTTGGGGTGCACAGCGCGGCGGAAGAAGGAGGGTGATTTAAAAAAAAAAAAAAAAACCAACCACAACAACAACAAAGGGAGAGGGTTTATTTTTTTCTCCCACCACAATGGATGACGTAGTGCGGGCACTGATACAAGCTACGGCGGCCCAGCAGGAGGCTACCCGTGTCCAGGCAGCCGCCCAACAGGAGGCGGTACGGCTGCAGCAAGAGACTAATCGCCTGCTGATGGACCAGGCTGCTCAAGACCGAGCTATGTTGCGGGAACTGGTAAACCAGGTAAAGTCCCTTACAGAGCTGAATCGCGGCCATGATGGGACGCGGCTCATTCGGGCCAGCCATTGGCTGCAGAAAATGACACGGGAGGATGATGTAGAGGTATACCTTCTGGCCTGTGAGAGGACAGCCCTACGGGAGGCCTGGCCTCGAGATCAGTGGTCTGGCATCCTTGCCCCATTCCTGTGTGGGGAGGCCCAGAAGGCCTACCATGATCTGCCTGAAGAGGCTGCGGCAGACTACCCCCAGCTGAAAGCAGCGATCCTGGCCAGATCTGGGGTAACAACAGCAGTGCGGGCCCAGCAGTATCACGGTTGGAGGTACCAGGAAGACAAAACCCCGCGGTCCCAATTGTATGACCTCGTACGAAAGTGGTTGCAAACAGAGTTCCGGAGTCCGGAAGAGATACTAGCGGTTCTGGTCATCGACCGATACATGAGGGGACTACCACCAGACCTTCGTGCCTGGGTAAGCCAGAACGAACCCTCCACCTATGATGAGGTTGTCGCCCTGGTAGAGAGGTGAAGGACAGCGAGGGAGCTGACCCGACCAGTTAAGGAAGAGGCACCCCGGGTTAAACTAGCAGCACCAAGCCATAAAGTTCGGGTGACTGGGCCACCAGGAAGACCCAGGTGGAAAAAGAGAGAGGCTGAAGGCCCATTAGAGGCCACAAAGAGTCGGAGCACTAAGGGAGAAGAGGATCGTGATGTTAGACTGCCCAAACCAAGAGACCGGGGAACGCCTAGGGCTCCATACAGATGTTATGCCTGCAGGGAGTGGGGCCACATAGCTGCACAGTGTCCCAATGCTGAGGAGCCTATGCAGTGTAACCTGGGGAACTGGGCAGATCCATGCTCCCTAATCATAGAATATCAGGGTTGGAAGGGACCTCAGGAGGTCATCTAATCCAACCCCCTGCTCAAAGCACGACCAATCCCCAGACAGATTTTTACCCCAGTTCCCTAAATGGCCCCCTCAAGGACTGAACTCACAGGCCAATGCTCAAACCACTGAGCTATCCCTCCCCCACCTTGTGGGGGTCTCACTAACCCCACATATGTATACCAGACCAGTGAAACTAAATGGGGTAGGGACCACGGCACTGGTTGATTCGGGGAGTGCTATCACGCTTATCTCAGGGAAGCTCGTGAAGCATAGTCAGCTGCTGCAGGCTAAACGTATGGGGATAACATGCGTCCATGGGACAGTTAGTTACTACCCCACCATCCCAGTAAAAATCGAGATCCAAGGGAACACTACTGAGGTAGCAGCAGGTGTAGTCCCTAAACTCCCATACCCAGTGCTCATAGGGAGGGACTTCCCAGGGTTTGGAAACTTACTCCCAGTAGGGGGATTGGAGAAAGATGGGGACCCTAAAATTGATGAGGCATCCACAGCAGACTGTCAACCCCCAATCTTCTCTGAAATATCCCCAGATTTGTTCTCCACTCCCAGACAGGGTAGAAAGACAAAAAGGGAAAGAAGGGCAGCTAAGGCCTTGGGAACCCATATACTGACCCAAAGCCAGAGGGTCGCTCTCGTAGGTAGGCGGACCCGCGCAGCTGAAAAGGAGGCCACGCAGGAGGGAGAAGCACCTGAGTCTGACCCCCACCCTAATGCTTCTGAACCAGTAGAGGCAACAGAGACTGGGCCCCTAGATCTTGGGCAGATTAGCCCCGGGAGAGGAAATTTTGGACGGGACCAGGCAGAAGACCCAAGGTATGACAACGTTAGGAAGGAGGTGACTGAAATAGATGGGGTCCCCGTGGAAGGGAAAACCCAGGGACCAGGACCCTACTTCATAATGAAGAAGGATCTCTTATACGGGGTTGCACCAGTACAGGGGCAGAAGGTACAGCAGATCCTAGTACCTCAAAAACACCAGAACACTGTATTAAGTCTTACTCATAGTCATCTTTTTGGGGGGCATTTGGGGGTAGAGAAGACCCTGGCACGAGTCCTACGACGGTTCTTCTGGCCCGAAGTACATGAAGAAGTGCGGAGGTACTGTGCCTTCTGCCCGGAGTGTCAGCTGCACAGTCCCCGTCCCCACTTGAGGGCACCTTTAGTACCCCTTCCCATCATAGAGGTCCCTTCGAGCGAATAGCCATGGACCTAGTGGGACCCCTGGAGAAGACAGCTCAGGGCCACCAATATATACTTGTTGTTTTGGACTATGCTACTCGCTACCCAGAAGCCGTCCCCCTGCGGAACACGGCCTCTAAAACTATAGCCAAAGAGCTGGTGGGGATCTTTGCCCGAATGGGGCTACCGAAGGAGATATTAACCGACCAAGGAACCCCATTTATGTCGAAGCTAATGAAGGACCTCTGTATGCTGCTCCATATACATACCCTGAGAACTTCGGTCTACCATCCGCAGACTGATGGGTTGGTAGAAAGGTTTAACCGAACCCTCAAGGCTATGATAAGGAAGGTGGTAAGTCAGGACGGGAAGGATTGGGACACCCTACTACCCTACCTTATGTTCGCTATCCGGGAGGTACCACAGGCCTCAACTGGGTTTTCCCCCTTCGAGTTATTATACGGGCATCACCCCCGTGGCATACTAGATATCGCCAAAGAGATCTGGGAAGAGGAACCCAATGAGGGGAGAAATATAATAGAGCATGTAATGCAGATGTGAGACCGGATAGCCCGGGTTACCCCTATTGTACGGGAACATTTGGAGAAGGCACAGGAGGCCCAGTGAACCCATTACAATCGCCAGGCAAAAGTGCGACAGTTCCAACCAGGGGATCGGGTTATGGTGTTGGTACCCACGGCAGAAAGCAAGTTTCTGGCCCAATGGCAGGGGCCCTATGAGGTGGTTGAACCCGTGGGGGAAGTAACCTACAAGGTGCGGCAGCCAGGACGCAGAAAACAAGAACAGATTTATCACATTAACCTTCTGAAACCCTGGCATGCACAAGAGGCACGCACAACGGTCCAAAAAGACCTAACCCAGGAAAACAAGCTTTCCAAACAGGTGAGATTGTCTCCCGATTTAACACCAGACCAGAAGAATGAGGTGTCTGAGATGATCTTCCAGAACCAAGATGTGTTCTCGACAAAACCGGGTTGAACAACTGAGATATATCACCACATCGTCACGAACCCTGGGGCCAGAGTAACAATGAGGCCCTATCGGGTGCCAGTGGCAAAAAGGGAGGAAATAAAAGCAGAAGTAAAAAAAATGCTGGAGTTGGGGATCATCGAAGAATCCCACAGTCAGTGGTCCAGCCCAATCATGCTGGTGCCCAAACCTGATGGCACCACAAGATTTTGCAACGACTTCCGGTGACTAAACGAAGTATCCCAGTTCGACGCGTACCCCATACCTCGCATAGATGAGCTAGTGGACCGTCTGGGTAATGCCCGGTACTTGACTACCCTAGACTTGACAAAGGGGTACTGACAGATTCCCCTTGCGGAAGACGCAAAGGAAAAGACTGCGTTCTCTACACCAGAGGGTCTTTTTCAATATACTGTCCTCCCTTTTGGACTACATGGGGCCCCAGCTACCTTCCAGCGCCTCGTGGACAAGCTATTACGCCCACATAACAGTTATGCTGCTGCCTACTTGGACGATGTGGTCATTCATACCCCAGAATGGGAAACCCACCTGGAGAAGGTGGAGGCAGTCCTCGATACCTTCAGGCGAGCTGGCCTTACAGCAAACACTGCCAAGTGTGCTGTAGGGTTTACAGAGGCCAAATATCTTGGCTACATTGTGGGGAAAAGTCTGGTAAAACCCCAAGTGAACAAGTTAGCGGCCATCCAAAACTGGCCCCGACCAAGTCGCAAGAAACAAGTCCGGGCATTCCTAGGTGTGGTGGGGTATTACTGACGATTTATCCCCCACTTTGCCACAAGGGCAAGCCCCCTGACAGACCTAGTGAAAGCCCATGGACCTGATTTGGTGAGATGGTCTCACGCAGCAGAGGAAGCATTCACAGACCTACGGACTGCCCTCTGCAATAACCCCGTACTGATAGCCTCTGATTTCACCAAGGAGTTTATCCTGCAGACGGATGCATCGGAAGTAGGGTTGGGGGCCGTTCTATCACAGATGGTCAGGGAGGAGGAACACCCAATTCTATACCTCAGTCGGAAACTCCTTCCAAGGGAACAAAAATATGCAGTGGTGGAGAGAGAATGCCTCGCTGTAAAATGGGCCATGGAAAGATTGCGCTACTACCTGCTCGGGCACAGATTTGTCCTCGTGACCGACCATGCCCCTCTTCAATGGATGCAGCGGAACAAGGAGAAGAACACAAGGGTGACCAGATGGTTCTTATCCCTCCAACCTTTCCAGTTCTGTGTGCAACACAAAGCAGGGAGCCGTCATAGCAACGCCGATGGCTTGTCACGTGTACACTGTCTGGCGTCCCAAGCTGCCCAACCCCTTGGCGTTGAGCAGGGGGGAGGGACATGTGACAGACCCAGACCAGTGGGGTACAGGAGTCTGGTAGAGGGCAAATATACTGGTCACTGGATGAGTAGTTTTCTGTTCCCTGAGTGACCAGAGCTGGGGCTGCACTAGAGTAATCAGGAACCTGCTAGAACCAGTTAAGGCAGGCAGGCTAATTAGGACACCTGGAGCCAATTAAGAACAAGCTTCTAGAATCAATTAAGGCAGGCTAATCAGGGCACCTGGGTTTTAAAAAGGAGCTCACTTCAGTTTGTGGTGGGAGTGTGAGGAGCTGGGAGCAAGAGGCGCAAGGAGCTGAGAGTGAGAGGGTGTGCTGCTGGAGGACTGAGGAGCACAAGCGTTATCAGACACCAGGAGGAAGGTCCTGTGGTGAGAATAAGGAAGGTGTTTGGAGGAGGCCATGGGGAAGTAGCCCAGGGAGTTGTAGCTGTCATGCAGCTGTTACAGGAGGCACTATAGACAGCTGCAGTCCACAGGGCCCTGGGCTGGAACCCGGAGTAGAGGGCGGGCCTGGCTTCCCCCCAAACCTCCCAATTGACCTGGACTGTGGGTTCTCCCAGAGGGGAAGGTCTCTGGGCTGTTCCCAACCCACATGGTGAATCTCTGAGGCAAGAAAATCCGCCAATAAGTGCAGGATCCACCAAGATAGAGGAGGAAATTTGTCACAGCATATAAAATAACTTCACTGAAATTAATCACACCTGTTTGACAGTTAGTGCGACACATGCATTATTTTTAGGGACCATTGTATTACATTTATTAATGATTTATGTATGATTGTGTTCTACTCCAGGGGGGACAGTTACCTCAGCTCCTTCAGGAACTAAAACAGTAGGGGGCAATTACCCCAGAATTGTAAATAACTGCAGAGACGTTCCACCCGTTGGGGTTGTCCACATGTACAGGTTCAAACTGTGTTTTCCAAAGACTAGGAGACAAAGAAAGGGCTTTTGGTATAAAAGGATGAGTTTGAACTGACACAGGGCTTCTTTCTGATCCAGCAAATGGACAGGACCTTATGTTCAAGGGAGTGGGAGGGCAACCCAGGCAAAAAGGAAAGTCTTTGGCCTGCCCAGGTCCCATAAGTCTATGAGTGATTCCTGGCATGTTTAGTGTGTGTTTAAATATATTCCTTGTTTTTATTATGTTTTCTCTGTAAGGCTTTTACTTCAAGAATAAATGTGCTTAGAAAGAGTTCTGTGGTAACTTGTAACTACTGGCAGGACACTGTTCATTGTCCTGGGAGAGACAAAGCAACGCACAGGCACTGGCTGTTAGGCTAACTGGCTTGCTAGGGATATCGCAGTGTAAGGCAGGGAACTGAGCAGCCTTAAAACTCCCTGGTCAGAAGAGAGTGGGACAAGGCTTCCTGCCCACAGAGAAGGTGACTGAGACTTGACTGGATACTCCTGGAGTGGACACAGAAGGGGTAGTGCAGTTATCCTGAAACAGTTATGATCTGTACTACAAATACTGCAATTGCTTAACAATCCCACTTCCACAATTATCTGATGGGAAGTGGAGAAGAATATCATAATTAACTGAAACACTGTGACAGGGAATTTGGGTAGAATGTAATTATCCACATTGGAATTTTTTATTTTCTTCTTTTCAGGTTCCTACGCTGTCCTCATTGGACAGTGGTATCAGAGTGCATCCCAGAAGCGAATTTAATGATGTGACTACTGTTTATCACATTATTCTTTCTCCCCTTTTTTCCTCCAAGGGGAAAATTATGTGAAGATTTTGGATTTTAAAAATTAATTAATTTTATTATTTATTTCATGTTTGCTGGGCTATACATGTTTATTATTGAAGGCAAGGTCAAAGAAATGCATTTTGCACTTAAAATGGTAGCTGGTGAGGTTTGTTAGACCCTGAGGGAGTTTGTTCCACAGCCTTGGACTGGCCTCCCAAAAAGCTCTGTCTCCTGAATAGATGCTTTACCTCCTGCAAAAATTAGCTTTTTTGGCCAGTAAACCATGTTTAAGACCCCTTCTTTTGCCTACAGTGCCATTGGATCTTTATTGTACACAAATGGTGAACATCTCTATTTTGTGTCTAATCAATGGTTGTTCACTTATTCAGCTACATTAATTTGGGATGCCGTCAGTACAGCAATATCAATCACTCCTAAAAACATTATTTTTAAAAAATATGAAAATATTACAGAATGGGTTTTTTCATGTGCAATCTACAACTGAGGAATATGTGAACTAAATGGACATGGCAAGATCCCAAAATAAGAAGAATTCCAAGTTTTTTTCTGAAAGAACTAGCAATTATATAGATAAGTTGCTTAGGAAGTGTGACGGGTTGGATCACAGAAACCCCCTTGGGAGCTGCCATCCGATGTGCAAAGACTACCTCTGCTCCTGTTTTCCCTGCCAGCTCAGGACTCCAGCACCCTGTCTTGCTGAGCCAGACACTCCCGTCTGCTGCAACACAGACCCAGGGTCTGAATCACTTGCCCCAAAGCTGCAAGTTTACCTGAAAACAGCTCACAGAATTGTGCTTGTCTTTAGCACTCAGATGCCCAACTCCCAATGGGGTCTAAACCCAAATAAATCCGTTTTACCCTGCATAAAGCTTATGCAGGGCAAACTCATAAATTGTTCGCCCTCTATAACACTGAGAGAGAGATATGCACAGTTGTTTGCTCCCCGAGGTATTAATACATACTCTGAGTAAATTACTAAATAAAAAGTGATTTTATTAAATACAGACAGTAGGATTTAAGTGGTTCCAAGTAGTAACAGACAGAACAAAGTAAGTCACCAAGTAAAATAAAATAAAATGCGCAAATCTATGTCTAATCAAACTAAATACAGATAAGTTCCTCACCAGTTCCAGAATGCTCCCTTTTACAGGCTAATCTCCTTTTAGCCTGGGTCCAGCAATCACTCACAACCCCTGTAGTTACTGTCC
Organism: Emys orbicularis; assembly: GCF_028017835.1. NCBI lineage: Eukaryota > Metazoa > Chordata > Testudines > Emydidae > Emys > Emys orbicularis. The sequence goes on from NC_088683.1 coordinate 300,643,133, forward strand.
TTTGTTTCAGTTTCCTTCAAGTATCCTGGGGGGGGTGGAGAGGCTCCTTCTTTAGCCAGCTGAAGACCAAATGGAGGGGTCTCCCACAGGTTTAAATAGACTCTCTCTTGTGGGTGGAGACCCCCCTCCTCCCTCCTATGCAAAGTCCAGCTCCAAGATGGAGTTCTGGAGTCACCTGGGCAAGTCACATGTCCCTGCATGACTCAGTCTTTACAGGCCGAAGCCATTGTCCACAAGGTATCTTGCATGTCTCCAGGAAGACTTCTTATGTGGATTGGAGCATTCCAAGATGCATTGTTCCCCAAGTGTTTCCTGATCAGGTACTTAACCTGGCGAATTCCTTCCTAAAGAAGCTGACTAAATGCCTCACAAAGCTTACTTAGAAACCAAGCCAGCATACAGCCCATATTCTTAACCTCAAGTAGAAAATGATATACATGTACAAATAGGATGAATAGATATAGTAGACCATAACCTTTATGGGGATATATTACATGGCACAGGCAGCACAAAACATATTCCAGTTATGTCATACATACATTTATAAGCACCCCCCCCATAAAGCCTTATGGGGTACACTGTCACAGGAAGTATTTGCTTTCTTGTATTGTAGTGCATGCACATGTCAACCTTTTCCTACCTGCACACACCATAAATATCCTCAGTGTGGAGATGAATTGCAAATACAGTGCCATTTACTACCCCAATTTTCATGAGTAACTAACAGGCTGAGTTTGTGGTAAGAAGTAGTCAATTGTAATGTTTCCCTTTGTGAAAATGAGTGGCAAATATTTTTCTCTTTCTTCATCTCCAGTGCATAGTTAGATAGGTAACTCCGGAACCTATTGGGAAACATGATGTTAATAATTACTTTTTCACCAATAATGTGGTAATTTTGAGAAGCTCCTGAGAGAGCATTGAAAAAGAAAATGCGAAATTGGAGAGGCAGGGCCAGCCCACAGCATTTTGGCACCTGAGGCTTTGCGAACAGGGGCTGCTAACAGGGAGTTTCGCAAGGGAGTTCTCCAGGTGAAGGAGGAGCTAATACAGCATCTGTGGGGTAAGTGACTGTCTGTAGTGTGTGTTTGTTTGAGTTTGGGGGTTACTTGCTGTGTGCTGAGCTTGTGTTTGTTTGGTTGGTTGTTTGAGGGACCGTGTGCTCTGGCTGGCAGTTGGAGGCAGGTTTGAAAGCTCGAAGCCTCTGGTAATTGGCTGAGCCTTACTCAGTGGGCGGGGCATTCACTCAGGCCAGGGCTTTATAAAGCCGCGCACAAGCGACCAGGGAGCTTTGCGAACAGGGGCTGCTAACAGGGAGTTTCGCAAGGGAGTTTAGAAGGGGAGTGGGAAGGGAGTGGGAGTCCCTCGCCAGCCGTAACCCCATCCCCGTGGCCCCCCCCTAAAACCTATAAACCAAACCACATTCCAAAACTTCCTTCTGTAAACCACCCTTTCACTAACTAGGATAAAATGCAGGCAGAAGCCCAGCAGCAGAGTGGGGGCTATCCAGTTTATTGCACCGACTGTTGCATGTATGATTACCTGCCCTGTGGGCGGGTGGCGTATGTGTGCAGTTGGTGCAAGGAGCTCCTGGCCCTCAGAGACCATGTACGGACTTTGGAGGCCAGGGTGGCGGAACTGGAGGAGCTGAGAGAGGCAGAGAGGTATGTTGATGAGGCTTTCCGGGACACTGTAGAATTGTCCCACCTCCGCTTAGACAGCACCTGTGCTGTTAAGGAGGAAGAAGGGCCCAGGGAAGTAGAGCAGTCAATGGAAGCAGAGGGAAACTTTCCCGTAGTTGGGACCCTCCTTCCAGATGGTTCTGGGGTTGCCTCTCGCACTGAGGTTGCCTCTCCGGGGGAGGGAACTCCAGTTTCTAGGAAAAGGCAGGTGTTAGTAATGGGAGATTCGATTATTAGAAATATAGATAGCTGGGTCTGTGATGACCGGGAGAACCGTATGGTGACTTGCCTGCCTGGTGCGAAGGTTGCGGATCTCTCGAGGCATCTAGATAGACTTATGTGTAGTGCTGGGGAGGAGCCGGTGGTCGTGGTACATGTAGGTACCAATGACATAGGGAAGGGTAGGAGAGATGTCCTGGAAGCCAAATTTAGGCTGCTAGGGAAGAGACTGAAATCCAGGACCTCTATGGTGGCATTTTCAGAAATGCTCCCAGTTCCACGCACAGGGCCAGGTAGGCAGGCAGAGCTTCAGAGTCTCAATGCGTGGATGAGACGATGGTGTAGAGAGGAGGGGTTCACGTTCATTAGGAACTGGGGAAACTTCTGCGATGGGAGGAGCCTATACAGGAGAGATGGGCTCCACCTAAACCAAAGTGGAACCAGACTGCTGGCACTAAACATTAAAAAGGTTGTAGAGCAGTTTTTAAACTAGGAGATGGGGGAAAGCCGACTGCTGCAGAGGAGCGTGTGGATCGGACACAGACTTCCCTTAGGGGAGAGTCTGATGATAGAGAATCTCCAGGTTATAGTCAGGAGCAGAGGACTGAAAAGTATAATGTAAGGGCCGGATCAGATGATAAACAGCCACATAAAAAAGAATCTGGCACATCAGAAAAAGACAGGCTAATAAACAGGGACAAGTTTTTAAAGTGCTTGTACACAAATGCCAGAAGTCTAAATAATAAGATGGGTGAACTAGAGTGCCTTGTGATAAAGGAGGATATAGATATAATAGGCATCACAGAAACCTGGTGGACTGAGAGCAATCAATGGGACACAATCATTCCGGGGTACAAAATATATCGGAAGGACAGAACAGGCCGTGCAGGGGGAGGAGTGGCACTATATGTTAAAGAAAGTGTAGATTCAAATGAAGTAAAAATCTTAAGCGAATCCACAGGTTCCATAGAGTCTCTATGGATAGAAATTTCATGCTCTAGTAAAAATATAACATTAGGGATCTATTATCGACCACCTGACCAGGACAGTAATAGTGATGATGAAATGCTAAGGGAAATTAGAGAGGCTATCAAAATTAAGAACCCAATAATAGTGGGGGATTTCAATTATCCCCATATTGACTGGGAACATTTCACTTCAGGACGAAATGCAGAGATAAAATTTCTCGATACTTTAAATGACTGCTTCATGGAGCAGCTGGTACGGGAACCCACAAGGGGAGAGGTGACTCTAGATTTAATCCTGAGTGGAGCGCAGGAGCTGGTCCAAGAGGTAACTATAGCGGGACCGCTTGGAAATAGTGACCATAATACAATAGCATTCAACATGCCTGTGGTGGGAAGAACACCTCAACTGCCCAACACTGTGGCCTTTAATTTCAAAAGGGGGAACTATACAAAAATGAGGGGGTTAGTTAGACAAAAGTTAAAAGGTTCAGTGACTAAAGTGAAATCCCTGCAAGTTGCGTGGGCCCTTTTTAAAGACACCATAATAGAGGCTCAACTTCAATGTATACCCCAAATTAAGAAAAACAGTAAAAGAACTAAAAAAGAGCCACCGTGGCTTAACAACCATGTAAAAGAAGCAGTGAGAGATAAAAAGACTTCCTTTAAAAAGTGGAAGTCAAATCCTAGTGAGGCAAATAGAAAGGAGCACAAACACTGCCAACTTAAGTGCAAGAGTGTAATAAGAAAAGCCAAAGAGGAGTTTGAAGAACGGCTAGCCAAAAACTCCAAAGGTAATAACAAAATGTTTTTTAAGTACATCAGAAGCAGGAAGCCTGCTAAACAACCAGTGGGGCCCCTTGACGATGAAAATACAAAAGGAGCGCTTAAAGATGATAAAGTCATTGCGGAGAAACTAAATGGATTCTTTGCTTCAGTCTTCACGGCTGAGGATGTTAGAGAGATTCCCAAACCTGAGCTGGCTTTTGTAGGTGACAAATCTGAGGAACTGTCACAGATTGAAGTATCACTAGAGGAGGTTTTGGAATTAATTGATAAACTCAACATTAACAAGTCACCGGGACCAGATGGCATTCACCCAAGAGTTCTGAAAGAACTCAAATGTGAAGTTGCGGAACTATTAACTAAGGTTTGTAACCTGTCCTTTAAATCGGCTTCGGTACCCAATGACTGGAAGTTAGCTAATGTAACGCCAATATTTAAAAAGGGCTCTAGGGGTGATCCCGGCAATTACAGACCGGTAAGTCTAACGTCGGTACCGGGCAAATTAGTTGAAACAATAGTAAAGAACAAAATTGTCAGACACATAGAAAAACATAAACTCTTGAGCAATAGTCAACATGGTTTCTGTAAAGGGAAATCGTGTCTTACTAATCTATTAGAGTTCTTTGAAGGGGTCAACAAACATGTGGACAAGGGGGATCCGGTGGACATAGTGTACTTAGATTTCCAGAAAGCCTTTGACAAGGTCCCTCACCAAAGGCTCTTACGTAAATTAAGCTGTCATGGGATAAAAGGGAAGGTCCTTTCATGGATTGAGAACTGGTTAAAGGACAGGGAACAAAGGGTAGGAATTAATGGTAAATTCTCAGAATGGAGAGGGGTAACTAGTGGTGTTCCCCAAGGGTCAGTCCTAGGACCTATCCTATTCAATTTATTCATAAATGATCTGGAGAAAGGGGTAAACAGTGAGGTGGCAAAGTTTGCAGATGATACTAAACTACTCAAGATAGTTAAGACCAAAGCAGATTGCGAAGAACTTCAAAAAGATCTCACAAAACTAAGTGATTGGGCAACAAAATGGCAAATGAAATTTAATGTGGATAAATGTAAAGTAATGCACATTGGAAAAAATAACCCCAACTATACATACAACATGATGGGGGCTAATTTAGCTACAACGAGTCAGGAAAAAGATCTTGGCGTCATCGTGGATAGTTCTCTAAAGATGTCCACGCAGTGTGCAGAGGCGGTCAAAAAAGCAAACAGGATGTTAGGAATCATTAAAAAGGGGATAGAGAATAAGACTGAGAATATATTATTGCCCTTATATAAATCCATGGTTCGCCCACATCTCGAATACTGTGTACAGATGTGGTCTCCTCACCTCAAAAAAGATATTCTAGCACTAGAAAAGGTTCAGAAAAGAGCAACTAAAATGATTAAGGGTTTAGAGAGGGTCCCATATGAGGAAAGATTAAAGAGGCTAGGACTCTTCAGTTTGGAAAAGAGAAGACTAAGGGGGGACATGATAGAGGTGTATAAAATCATGAGTGATGTTGAGAAAGTGGATAAGGAAAAGTTATTTACTTATTCCCATAATACAAGAACTAGGGGTCACCAAAAGAAATTAATAGGCAGCAGGTTTAAAACAAATAAAAGGAAGTTCTTCTTCACGCAGCGCACAGTCAACTTGTGGAACTCCTTACCTGAGGAGGTTGTGAAGGCTAGGACTATAACAATGTTTAAAAGGGGACTGGATAAATTCATGGTGGCTAAGTCCATAAATGGCTATTAGCCAGGATGGGTAAGAATGGTGTCCCTAGCCTCTGTTCGTCAGAGGATGGAGATGGATGGCAGGAGAGAGATCACTTGATCATTGCCTGTTAGGTTCACTCCCTCTGGGGCACCTGGCATTGGCCACTGTCGGTAGACAGATACTGGGCTAGATGGACCTTTGGTCTGACCCAGTACGGCCTTTCTTATGTTCTTATGTTCTTATGAGGCAGGGAGCTCAAATGACACCACCATACCCCTTCGCTTGGGTCAAAACTTTGAAAGGTCTAAATTCTGCCTTCTTCCTGTTCTACTCCTCTCCATGGTACTGCTCTGCTACCTACCCCAATAAAGGAGAACTAACAACTTAAAATGCCTTGTTCAAAAATTTTAAGTAACACTTAACTTTCAAATGCCTGAACAGCAAATGTAACTTCTCTTGTCTGCATAGTAAACACTGGCATTTTTATCTGTTTGAATAATCAAAGTGGTGCTTTTCGTGCCTTCTTGGTTGCAAAGATTTGAACTGCTTCCTGAAGGTCCACAGTCTGGGCCAGCTCATGCCCTATTGAGATGGTTGCAAGGCTGACCAGACTCGCCTGTGTCATTGTTGAGGGTAGATGTGTTTTTTATTAACTTCAGTTTGGAGAAGCTGCGTTCTCCACTGGCAACTGTTACAGGAAGTGTTATAAGTATGCACAGAGCAACAAAAGCATTTGTAAAGAGGGTGGTCATCTTATTTGTGCACATATATTCCAGAACAGCCTTTGGAGTTGATTCTGCTGAAATGTATCTTGAAAGGGCTTTCAGTTCATCACCTAAATCACTCGCACCAATACCGTGCATGTCATCATATGTCAACACTGTCTCTAGTGCCCTGCATTGCTGGCATAGGTCTTCTTCAGGTATAGTGAGGAGTTTTGGAATATCATACAACATCCCAAATATACTGCTGTGTTCCTTGAGGTGCATGAAACATTCTTCAACTGACTGTATTGCACAATCTAGCACCTGGTTAAAGAATTCAACTTTGAATTGTTGTTTGGGGTCTCTTAGGGGATTATCCCGTGCTTCATAATCAAAATGTCTTCTTCTTCAGTGACTCTTGTATTCTTGAATGGGTGGGAAAATAGCTTCAGTGTGAAGTTCCTCTGCCAACTTCTGTGCACTCTTCAGAACATTTTGAAATCCCTCATCTGACTGGTAAGACTGTAGGTATGACTTTGCTTTGTCCAGTTGTTCCATTGCTCCAGATATACCAAGGTGAACACCTTGTGTCTCTTGCTTACAACATTTATTTCAAACAGTATGTCATGCCACAACACTAAGCCACACAGAAATTTGAAGTTATGTATGTTTCTGGTGATTCCATTTCCCTCTGCCACTGTTCTCCCAGTGTCATAATGTCATTATCCTTCATAATGGCAACTATGGCATCATCTATCTTCCCAATATGGTGTTTGATAGGCTTTTTCGCCTCCACTCGACTTTCCCATCGTGTGACACTCAGTGGTTTCAGTGTCAGAGAGGATGTTCCCAGATGTTGCTTCAAAATTTGCCATCTATGAGTTGATGCAGAGAAAAATACATACATGCTTTGAATTACATTAAAAAATGCAGCACCTCACTAGAAGCTGATGCTGCATCACTAACCACCAAGTTCAATTAATGAGAACTGCATGCGACAAAAAAATCTCAAGGGTTTAACTCTCGGATCCGTGTCTGCACTCCTCTGTTCTTTCCTCTCATGTTGGCACCATTATCGTAGCCCTGACCTCTCATGTCAGCTATCACAATTCCCGTATCTTCCAGCTTTTTAAGAAGCACATTTGTCATACCAGCTCCTGTAGTATCATCAATGTCAATAAATTATAGAAAATGCTCTCTGACAGTCACCATTGCAGGGACATTTTCACTAGGTTCTGTTGTTGTTACAAAACGCACCATTAAAGTCATTTGTTCTGTATGGCTGATGCCAGGTGTGCAGTTCAGAATAACAGAGTAATATCTTGCTGACTTCAGATCTGCCACAATCTTCTGTTTGACTTTTATTGCCAGTAACTGCATGATCTCATTTTAAATCGTTTTTCCAAGGTAGTAGTGTGTGTACAATTCTTGGGTGGTGACTCTTAGATGCTCCTGGAGTACGCATCAAACTCAGACATCAGCTCCACAATTTTAAGGAAGTTTCCACTGTTTGGCACACACAGCTGATCTGAAGTGCCACGCAGTGCTAGGTTTTGGCTAGTAAGCATTCTCACAATGGGAATGAGCCTTTTCAGAACATTTTGCCAGTAAAGAGACTCTGATGCAATCTTCTCTTGATGCTGATCATCTATGGTGGCCTTTAACCTTAGTCTCATCTCAAGCTCTTTTCACCTATGGAATGCTCTCTGGTGATTTGCTGCCTTCCCATGGCATGCCAGATTTCTAGCCAGATTTTTCCAGTCCTTTGTTCCTGTAGAACCCAATGTGGCTGGAACATTAGACTGGAAGAGTTTGCAACAAAACAGTATGCAGCATTCTGGGTTTTTGAGTACATAAGTCATGGCCTCTCCACTTTGTCATCATTGGGGATTTCACACCAGTAATGTGTTGGATGGAAACTTCTATTTTCATTGTCTTTGGGGATCATGAAGTTTTTCAATTGCTGTGGCCCATGCAGTACAAGGAAGTCCCTCAGGCTACTGCTCAAGTGGGTCCACCATCCTGGATCATCTAGACTTAAGGAACTAAACTCAGCAGCAGCTGTTTCTTGTGCCTCCACCACACTCTTCTCTGATCTACACTTTTCTTCAGGAATGTACAGGTTACATCCATTTGAGATGGAGATATGGATGCTGCAGTAGCTGCTAGGTCACCTGCACTCTGACTAACTGGAAGATCAGGCATCTCCTCACTACTCACATCCTCACTGGGGCCGGAAGGCTCACTGTGAACATTTGTGTCTATGTATCTCAGGAGAGCTCCTTCCAGCTTAGATAGAAAAGCTTCCTTTGCTTTCTTTCTTTTTCTGAATGCTGCCCCAGAGGAGCGTTTTCTTCTTTCACTCATGACTGCTGTTCTGTGCCAGCTATAGTGGCTCTCAACACTCAATTGAAGGGGACAAATAAGCAGGCTGGTAGCAGGGCCTGAGTGAGGGAAGATATCAGCGTCTTAAGGGCCTAACTGGCTCCTACTACTTCAGTTGACTGCCTGTTCTCCTTAAGTGGGTTCAGGGAAGCAGCAGGAAACAGGAAGCTCCCTGAGAAGCTGGTGTTAATCAGTCCAGGCTCCTGGGGGTGCTAGAGAGGTACATAAGAGGCTCCTCCTCCTCTCTCTCCCTGCAGCTCTTGCTGCTTTCTGTTATTCCCTCTCACCTTTTCGCCTGCCTGCCTGTTATGTCTCTTGTGCCCTTCTTCCTCCAGCACAGCACTCCACCATCTCTGTGCATCTAGAGCAGAGAGAATACATATGCACCAGCAGCAGACACAATTTTCTATACTTTGGGTCCTAGTGGTGCCCCCCCACAGTCTGACACCTGAGGCGGCTGCCTCAGTTTGCCTCATGGTAAGGCCAGCTCTGTGGAGAGGTGTGATGGAGAAAACAAAGAGATATAAGGCACATCTAGAAATAAAAGCACATGAAATAGTTCTTATAAGATAAATTGAGCATCATAAAAGAAGAGATCTCATTAATCTCTTACATATTTCTCTCTTTGGTGATTGAGCACTAAAACAGAAATAACACAGCTGGCTTCAGATCAGCATTTTTGTTATGAATAGAATACTGAGACAACAGATCAGTGAACACCAGAGCGTTATAGGATAAAGGATGCGGATTCTTCCTTAGCTCAGCCTTTCCAACAATTTCAGCCTCATGTGATTGTTCTTGAAGGGAAGAGAGAGACAGGATTCCCATCACCATAAATCATTTAGGAAAGCCACCTATATTCAATTTAAAGAGAACAAAAAAACTCAATCTTACTCCCTTTTGGTAATTCCAGTCCATCATTGATTTATTTTGCTTTGACAATGGGAAGCCAGCTTTGAATATCTTGGATTTGACCATTTGACTGGAGATACTGTAGTCAGGGAACTACCTTTTTTTTCATAAAATGAATGGAAAAATCCAAATCCATTCTTGGATGGAAAACTGAATATTTATATAAAAAAATCAATAATTTCTATTAGGGTTACACTTTAAAAATACATGACATACTAATTTAAAGTGAGTTAATATGAATTAATTTAAAGGTGTGTGGCTCTGATTTTAGTGGATTAATCACACAGTTTAAGCATGGGTGTGAATATTCTGGTAACATTGGACCAGATGTGAGAATCCCATATCACGGTCTAAAGACTTCATGAGAAACCAGACTCCCCTCATGGAGTTTCCTTTATATTGTTCCTTTTGGGTAGGCATTCCCCTGAATGAGAAGTACTTTGGCCTCCCGAATGTCCACAGATATCTCAAGAGCCACACAAACTGTAGGGTTTTTTTGGGGGCCAGAGCCATCCACAAAGATGTCCTGTGTCTCTTCATTGCTTCATGTACCCTGCTGCCTCTGTCTTGGCTTCATGGCAGCAGAACATCAGTGCAGCAGGACTTCCCACTCGCTGCTACACCTTGCACCTATATATCTGCAACCAAGGCTCAGGTACTATGATGATGCTGAACTTACCAAAGCTATCCATTTGGAAAAGGGCTGGTACAGTTTATTTCCTTCCTGGAGCATGGGGGAAACAGGGACTGAATTATGACTGAGATATTGTCAGGTTTCTGTGCGGCCCCTTACTTAGTGCTGATTGCAAGGTGCAATTCCAGCCTCAAGAATGGAGGAAAGAGTGATTATACAAGATGCAGAACAATGTTTTTTAGCCCTTTAAGAATGTAAGCAAATCAAACTACTTTTCTTTGAGCAAAGAAACCACTATATGTAAGGAGAGGGAAGAGAGGGAAGGTATGTAAAGAAATATGAGCAAAACAAGCTATTTCTAAGCAAAGTAAAGATCTTCAGAACTGCAGCAGGATCTGTAAGGTTTCTTCACTAATCAATATATGTTGTTTTTATAACTTTGAAATTAATTAGAACACTAAAAAAGGGCCTCAGTTCAGTACTTCTTGAAGAAGGAAATCCCCCCCAATGAAGGCTTGATTCAGTGCCCACTGAAATCAATTGAAATGAATCAAACCTGAAATTGGTAATTCAGCCCTATGGATTTAACTCAAATGATATAACATGTTTTCTTTCTTGGCTGGGAGTTCATGTTTCTTCTCTTTAGACGTTTGGAAGTATATTAAAAATGTCATTCATTTGGTTTTGAGATGGACAACAGACCTGTCAGAGCTTCACCTCAGCAGTGTTCTGTTTTTTTGTCAAAAGAACAACTGTTTGGCACAGGGTCTCACCTGCCATGTATAATACCATTCTTAACTGGAGATATTATTTCCCCCTTGGTATTGATCTTTACAGTAGACATAAAGTCTTAACCCTTGGATTTATAACTGCTTTCCTTGTCTTATCAATTCAAATAAGTTGAGCTCACCTTATTTGCATTTAGATTTTTCCTATTTTCCTGTTTCTTTCACATTCAAGCAATCTGTCTAGATGCAAAACTCTTGTTAGAAGAATGTAGTGAGGCAGAATGGCCTCCTTCAGAGCCTGACAAGGAGGGACCACTGCATTCTTGCTGGTGGGTGGAGCCAAGCTGGCCTCACACCAGAAGCAGAGGGGAGGGACAGGAAGCATAAGAGGCAGGCCCTTCAGCTCAGTTGCGTCGGAGCCAGCAAAGGAGGCAGACATCACTAGCTTGCTGCAGGATTCCGGACCAGACCCCAAGCCATGTGGTGCCCTGCCCCGGAGGAGACCAAGAGTGGGGAAGAGTTGCTGGGACTGCCATCCGCCACTTACCCTAAGGAGACTGAGGACCCACAGATTACAGAGCCACACCAATGGACTGTAGTAGGAAGTACCCTGGGGAGCAGGCATTAGTGAGGTTGTGCTGTCACAGTACGAGTCAGCATGTTTCAGGAGGATCCCTGCTGACTAGGGGTGCCAGGCATCTGGTTTTTGACTGGAACGTCGAATCAGAAAGGGACCTTGGCAAGGCTGATCAGCACTGCTGACCAGGCCGTTAAAATTCCTGTCGGCAGTGCAGTGGGGCTAAGGCAGGCTCCCTGCCTGCCCTGGCTCTGCGCAGCTCCCCAGAAGTGGCCAGCATGTCCGGCCCCTAGGCACAGGGGCCATCAGGAAAGTTCTGCATGCTGCCCCCACCCCCAGCACCAGCTCCGCAGCTCCCATTGGCTGGGAACCGCAGCCAATGGGAGCTGGAGGGCCTTGCAGAACCAACTGCCCGTGCCTCCGACTAGGGGCTGGACATGCAAGCCACTTCCAGGTGTAGTGCAGAGCTAGGGCAGGCAGGTAGCCTGCTTTAGCCATGCTGTGCCACCAACCAGGAGCTGCCTGAGGTAAGCACTGCCTGACTGGAGCCTGCACCCCGAACCTCCTGCCCCAGGTTGGAACCCCCTCTCGCACCCTAACTCCCTCCCAGACCCCGCACCCCAACCCCCTACCCAGCCCTGAGCCTGCTCCTGAACCCAAACTCCCTCCCGGAGCCCGCACCCTGCACCTCCTTCCACACTCCAACCCACTGCCCCAGCCCTGAGTCCCCTCCTGCAATCCAAACCCCTTGGCCCCATCCCGGAGCCCCCTCCTGCAACCCAAACCCTTCATCCCCAGCCCCACCCCAGAGCCCACACCCCCATCTGGAGCGTGCATCCCCTCCCGCACCTCAACCTCCTGCCCCAGCCCTGCCCCTGCTCCCGCACCCTGAACCTCTCATTTCTGGCCCCACTCTGGAGCCCACAACCCCAGCTGGAGCCCTCACCCCACCTGCACCCCAACCTCCCTGCCCCAGTCCAGTGAGAGTGAGGGAGAGCAAGCGATGGAGGGAGGGGACTCGGAAGAGGCAGGGCAGAGGGCGCAGCAAGGGTGTTCAGTTTTGTTCAATTGGAAAGTTGGCAACCATACTGCTGATCCAGTGGCGGGATCTCCCGCCACTCTTAGGGCCCTGGAATGGGACCTGGTGGAGTAGGGTGGGCCTGGGTTCCCCCTAGTCCACCTCTCACTGACCCACACCTTTGGTAGCAGCCTTCTCACCCTGGGGTAGCAGCCTTCTCACCCTAGGCCAGAAGGCCTGTGCTTTATGTGTTTGCTGTCTGCCCAAGCCAGGAGGCTGGGCTAAAGACTGCTCCCTGTTCTGGCCTGCCCAGAGGGCCAGAGCCTTGTACTGTATTATTTGCTGTCTGCCCTAGCCAGATGCTATATATTGGGTAAATTGCTGTCTGCACAAGCCAGGAGGCTTTGGGCTAAAGCAGGGATCGGCAACCTTTGGCACACAGCTACAGTTCGCCACTTCAGGCCAATGGGGGCTACGGGAAGCGGTACGGGCCGAGGGATGTGCTGGCCGCCGCTTCCCACAGCCCCCATTGGCCTGGAGCAGTGAACTGCAGCCAGTGGGAGCCGCGATCGGCCGAACCTGCGGACGCAGCAGGTAAACAAACCTGCCCGGCCCGCCAGGGGGCTTACCCTGGCGGGCTGCATGCCAAAGGTTGCCGATCCCTGGGCTAAAGACAGCTCTTGGAGGCTTTGGCCTAAAGACTGCTCCTTGCTCTGCCCCGCCCAGAGGGCCAGAACTACAGATGGTAGATCACTGCCTGGCTCAGCCAGGAGGCTGGGCGATAGACTGTGTGTTGCTCTGCCCTGACCAGAGAGCCAGAGCCCTAGCTTGCGAATTGACTATTTACTATGTGCTGTAGTGAGGCAGAGTGGCCTCCCTCCTAGCCTGACAGAGAGGGACGAGCACAGGACTACTACACTGAGATTATATGATTGTTTTCAGGTTTTATAATCTCTTGGAAGAAGAAGTGGCTAAACACTTGAGGAATTAAAATGATGCCGCACAGGAAACAGCTTCTCTATAGAAAACCTCATGTCTGAAGGAGATAATTATCCTGCTCCTCCGCCCATTTGCTTCTTTTTATTTTTCCCTTCAAATGTTCAGATTTGATCAAATCACTGCTGGGACATTTCATTTTATTTAAATGTAACAATACAAACATTACTAATCTGGTTTCCCTACATTCATTTGCGTACTCCCTGTCAACAATGGTTTATCAGCCATCAAAATCTAATTGAAATGGCAATGCAGCATGCAGTCATCCAATAATTATAAAATAAACAGACTGAAAATTCAGATGCATTTGAACAAAAGCCATTAAAGTAACATAAATAGAAAAAAGTAATTAGAGATCTTTCTTTCTTTCTTTCAAAAATTCATATTTATATTAAAGGCTTCACTAGTAAAAGACCAGAGATTGTATTCGTATATTATAGAACAGGGATTGGCAACCTTTGGCACACAGCTGGTTTGTTTACCTGCTGTGTCCGCAGGTTCGGCCGATCACAGTTCCCACTGTCCGCAGTTCACTGCTCCAGGCCAATGGGGGCTGAGGTAAGCGGTGTGGGCTGAGGGATGTGATGGCTGCCGCTTCTCGCCGCCCCCATTGGCCTGGAGTGGCGAACCGTGGCCAGTGGGAGCTGCAATCGGCCGAACCTGTGGACGCGGCTGTAAACAAATCGGCCCGGCCCGCCAGGGGGCTTATCCTGGCGGGCCGCGTGCCAAAGGTTGCTGATTCCTGTTACAGAAAGAAGGCTGGCTGGCTGTGGTTAGTAACAAAATTTGTTTTGTAAACACTAAGTTAAAAAAAAAAAAGGCACTTCATCATTGCACCTCCAAAACATGCTGCACTTTTTCTTCAGAGAACTCCTGCAGTAGTACACACACATAATAGTTAATAATAGATTATAAAAAGTAGTGCCCTGTATCATCTAAATACCAAATCTTTAGAGGCTTGCAAATAGAACAGTCTGTTCAGTGATTGTAGAAATGTGACGTCAAAAGGCTGGTCTGTTTCTTGTTTGAAATCTCATAGTGTGTTATTTCATATGCATCTCCCCTAATTCCCAAAAGAAAGAAATAAGTAGGACTGCAAAACTCTCCACAGACTATATGGTTTTGCATTAATGCAAGTGGTATTGCAATATATTTAAACTTTTGAAAGAGAGGTAACAAAGCCCTGAAAAGAAGCCTGGATATATAGTCCTGTGGCAGGTTGGCATAGCAACTATTTCTTAGAACTCTGTTGCTGCTTAAGTAAACAGCCAAAGCACAGAGCATGCCTCATCTAAGCTGAGTCCATCTGGAGAATGTGTGTATATAAGAACTGGAATCTTCAGCAGATGAGGATATTTTAATGGTTCTCACTAACACTGCTATTGTTGTCATTGTTTTAATGATAAAATTTATTTTCCCTCTGTTTTGATGATGTAATTAACTGAAGATTCTAATTTAAAGTTATTTTCATTCGGGAATGAAGCTTGGCATAAATAGTCTCATCCTAGACACTTTTTTCCATTGATTTATCTAATATTTTAATGGAATATTTTCCACAGATCTAACAAAAGCTAAACGTGAACACAAATTAGCCAAAGCAATCACTTAAATGAGCTGTGCAGCATACCAAATTGTATGTAACATAAAAGACCACGAAAAATTCAGCCTCGGTGGATGGGAGTATTTCTGACTATTTTTGTTTGGGGGAAGGGGACGCCATTACAAATATATCATCCTAATGTCATGGCTGTAGTTTAACCTGGCAAATGTCATCTTTCTGTAATGCAAAAATATATTTAAGTGTGTACCTCCTGACACTTCAAAAATCTCTGTCACCCTTTATATTAAGAGTTCATTTATAAATAGTTTATAAAGCGTTAATAAATGATTAACAGAAGCTTTAAAATGGTTAATCATTTACTATGGAATCTATCAGGTCAGTAGTTTGATTATAATTTATAACAACTTCTACTGACATGCTTATAACTTTCTATAACAAATATTACTTATGTCTTAAAAGGGTTAATAAATACTTAATAGATGGTTATAACTTATAAGCATATAAGTAGAAGATGTTGCAGATGGTTATAACAACTTATTCACCACTTAGACCAGTGGTTCTCAAACTAGGGCTGCCACTTGTTCAGGGAAAGCCCCTGGCGCGCCGGGCCGGTTTGTTTACCTGCCGCATCCGCAGGTTCGGCCAATTGCGGCTCCCACTGGCCGCGGTTCGCCACTCCAGGCCAATGGGGACTGCAGGAAGCAGTGCGGGCCGAGGGACGTGCTGGCCGCCCTTCCTGCAGCCCCCATTGGCCTGGAGCCTCGATCGGCTGAACCTGCGGATGCGGCAGGTAAACAAACCGGCCCGGCCCACCAGTTAGACTCTATAACAAATAGTTGACCATTTTATAGAATCTATTAATTATTTATTAGCCTTTTCTTATTTATAAATGGAACCTTAATATTAAGAGTAACCCACTAAAACCAACCCCTCCCCCATCCTCCACACACACATGCAGCCTTTCCTCTTTGTGGGTATGGTACTCACTACATTTAACCCTCCATGGTATTCAGAGAACACTGCAAAGATAGTGGTATATGAAACTAATTAGAATAGAATATGTGTGCATGTGCAGTGGTTCTCAACCTTTTCTGTTTCATGACCCTGTGTTAAAATAGTGTGGCTGACAATATTCTGGATAAACCTTATGGCCTTACGATAAACTTTATTGAATTAAATTAAACCTTACTGAATTAGTGTTAAAACCTTTGGAGGCCCGGCAATTGTGTATATATTGTGACATTGTATGTATCTTCTCTAGAGAGGGATGCTCTGTTATCAGCCCTTTGAAGCCACCCCTCTGGAGAGCTGTGTGTTATGACACTGGCAGACCAGGTGCCAGACTTCACCAAGGCTTTAGGCTTTAGCTGAGCACTGACAAATTCTGTTTCACCTGTGTGTTAGTATGGTTAAGATGGGTATTGAACTTGTATGTTTATTGTTTAGATTTTATGAAATGCTTGTAAATTGCTGCATGTATTAATCTCACTTATAATATCTTTAACACATTTATAAGGTAATATTTAAGTTTTTGTTTTATGACTGTAAAAAAAATGCTTGCTCTTAAACTGTGAACACAGTCAGGAGAGATAATCTCCTCACTATCTAGAAGGCTATCAAAGCTAAATGGGCCATTGTGGGACATCACAATACAAAGACTTTGTTGGCAAAAGGGTTCATCCCATCAGCTTGAATTCTAGAAGGCAATGATAAAAATAGTTGACAAGAAAAATTTTCATCTCTTTTTTGCTGTTTGGAGTCTCACAGGGCTGGAGCTATGAAACAGAAGCAGATATCCCTAGAGTTAACCTGGGTTAGCCCTAAAAGACATTCAGAGAGTTGACAGATTACTACAACTCTCACCTTTTAAAACCAAAGATTGTAACTCATTTGTGCATATATGTTTGCCTGCTTTCATTTTGTAATAACTCATTTCTTTTTTCCTAGTTAATAAATCTTTAGTTAGTTTATTGCAGGATTAGCTACGAGCATTGTCTTTGGTGGGAGATCTAAGGTACAAATTGACCTGCAATAAGTGACTGGTCTCTTGGGATTGGGAGCAACCTGAATATTTTCTGATCTTTGGTGTACATCAATCAACTATCACGAAGTCCAGTTTGACTGGATGGCAAGATAGACTGGAATGATCAATGGGATTGTCTGTGACTCCACAGTAAGATTATCAGAGTTCGTCAGCAGTTCATATTTGTTACTGGGTTGGTGAAATTTATCTGGTTTTAGTAAGGGAGGGTGGGTTGCAACCCTTGACCCCACCCCTAGAGTCTTTTGGTGACACCTTCCCCCATGGCTCCCTGCCTTGCTCCAATGGTTTAGCACAGTGTTCATCATTCAGTCAGGAAAAGATGAGAGCTAAGACAATGCAATAATCCGGCTTTATTCCTTCATCCACATGTTGTATTCTCTTTCACTGAGCATTTCCTGAAAGTAGAGTTATCTAAATTCGTATAAAAACAACAAGGAGTCCAGTGGCACCTTAAAGACTAACAGATTTATTTGGGCATAAGCTTTCGTGGGTAAAAAACCTCACTTCTTCAGATGCATGGAGTGAAAATTACAGATACAGGCATTATATAATGACACACGAAAAGAAGGGAGTTACCTCACAAGTGGAGAACCAGAGTTGACAGGGCAAATTCGATCAGGGTGGATGTAGTCCACTCCCAATAATAGATGAGGAGGTGTCAATTCCAGGAGAGGAAAAGCTGCTTCTGTAATGAGCCAGCCACTCCCAGTCCCTATTCAAGCCCAAATTAATGGTGTTAAATTTGCAAATGAATTTTAGTTCTGCTGTTTCTCTTTGAAGTCTGTTTCTGAAGTTTTTTTGTTCAAGCATAGCTACTTTTAAATCTGTTTTAGAATGTCCAGGGAGATTGAAGTGTTCTCCTACTGGCTTTTGTATGTTACCATTCCTGATGTCCGATTGGTGTCCATTTATTCTTTTACGTAGGGACTGTCCGGTTTGGCCAATGTACATGGCAGAGGGGCATTGCTGGCACATGATGCATATATCACATTAGTAGACGTGCAGGTGAATGAGCCCTTGATGGTGTGGCTGATGTGGTTGGGTCCTCTGATGGTGTCGCTAGAGTAGATATGGGGACAGAGCAGGCAACGAGGTTTGCTACAGGGATTGGTTCCTGGGTTGGTGTTTCTGTGGTGTGGTGTGTAGTTGCTGGTGAGTATTTGCTTTAGGTTTGGGGGCTGTCTGTAAGCGAGGACTGGCCTGCCTCCCAAGGTCTGTGAGAGTGAGGGATCGTTTTCCAGGATAGGTTGTAGATTGTTGATAATGTGCTGGAGAGGTTTTAGCTGGGGGCTGTACGAGATGGCCAGTGGTGTTCTGTTGTTTTCCTTGTTGGGCCTGTCCCGTAGTAGGTGATTTCTGGGTTCCCGTCTCGCTCTGTCAATCTGTTTCCTCACTTCCCCAGTTGTGTATTGTAGTTTTAAGAATGCTTGATAAAGATCTTGTAGGTGTTTGTCTCTGTCTGAGGGATTGGAGCAAATTCGGTTGTATTTTAGGGCTTGGCTGTAGACAATGGATCGTGTGATGTGTCCTGGATGGAAGCTGGAGGCATGTAGGTAAGTATAGCGGTCAGTAGGTTTCCAGTATAGGGTGCTGTTTATGTGACCATCACTTATTTGCACTGTAATGTCCAGGAAGTGTATCTCTTGTGTGGACTGGTCCTGGCTGAGGTTGATGGTGAGGTGGAAATTGTTGAAATCCGGGTGGAATTCTTCAAGGGCCTCCTTTCCGTGGGTCCATATGATGAAGATGTCATCGATGTAGCGCAAGTAGAGGAGGGGCGCTAGGGGACGAGAACTGAGGAAGCACTGTTCTAAGTCAGCTATAAAAACGTTGGCATACTGTGGGGCCATGCGGGTACCCATAGCAGTGCCACTGACTTGAAGGTATAAGTTGTCCCCAAATCAGAAATGGTTGTGGGTGAGGACAAAGTCACAAATCTCAGCCACCAGGTGTGCTGTGGGATATTGTTCTTGACAGCTTGAAGTCCATCCTCATGTGGAATATTGGTGTAAAGAGCTTCTACATCCATGGTGGTCAGGATGGTGTTTTCAGGAAGATCACCAATGCATTGTACAAAAACAACAAGGAGTCTGGTGGCACCTTAAAGACTAACAGATTTATTTGGGTATAAGCTTTCGTGAGTAAAAACCTCACTTCTTCGGATGCATCCGAAGAAGTGAGGTTTTTACTCACGAAAGCTTATACCCAAATAAATCTGTTAGTCTTTAAGGTGCCACCAGACTCCTTGTTGTTTTTGTAGATACAGACTAACACGGCTACCCCCTGATACTTGACACAATGCATTGTAGTTTCCTCAGGAAGTCGGTGGTGTCTCAAAGATAGCTAGGAGTGCTGGTAGCGTATAGTCTGAGGAGAGAGTCCAAATAGCCAGATAATCCTCCTGTAAGAGTGCCAATGCCTGAGATGATGGGGCGTCCAGGGTTTCCAGGTTTATGGATCTTGGGTAGCAGATAGAATACCCCCGGTCAGGGCTCTGGGGATGTGTCCATGTAGATTTGTTCCTGTGCTGTAGCAGGAAGTTTCTTGAGCAGATGGTGTAGTTTCTTTTGGTACTCCTCAGTGGGATCAGAGGATAGTGACCTATAGAATGTGGTGTTGGAGAGTTCCTATACATCATCATGCTATCGTTCCCCTCACCATTGAGGACCTCTTTATCATAACATCATTTTTGTGAGATTTATTTGAGAAAGCAAAATTAAACATGAATACCATGACCAGTTCAACATGTAACATTCTATTATATCCCCATAACATGTATATAATCATATAGATATAGAACATGACACCAACTTTTTTTTTAGTTAACTTTTAACTTGCTTGCCAACTAAGGTATTTTCTTTTGTGTTTGGATATATACCTTGCAGGCAGTTTGATGTCAGAATGAGTGAGAGTCTTTCTTGTAACAACAGGAGTCTGCCTTGCACTTGGTTCTTCTAGGGGTGTGTTGTTTTGAGAGTCTGTTCTGATATCAATCAGTAGCTTGTCAGACTGAGTGCCTTCCATGTCCTACTGATCAAATCTCAGTGGAGTGTGTATTTCACTCTCCTCCTCATCTGAGTTTTTGTCTTATGTTTGTAGTGGGCATATGTATTTGTGCCCATTCATCCTATGTTATCTGAACAAGGATTTATCTGTTCAGTGCATGCAGCTTGCTTCCAACTCCATGATTTGTCCTGAGGAAATAGTTTATGCTGACAGCATCACCCAGTTGTAGTTCTGGGAGATCTTTAACTGTGGATCATAGCAGGCTTTGGCCTTTGCATGTCTCTTTCTTTTTGTTTGTTACTCCTTCCACTACAGCTAGTTGGAGTAATGCTGGGGCTATAGGCACAATGGTACATGTGTGTCACAGTTTCAGGGTAACTACACCTGTATTCCCCCTCTGTAGTCCCTTGATGGCACCCACTTAAAGGTTTCCAGCTCAAATTCTTTCTTGGCCAGTCATATTATAATGTTATATTTAACTTGCCAGAGTGTGTGTACCTTCCTATTATCCTCACTAGGGCTTGGGGTCTACCTTTAGTCTGAACTTCTATTATGGTGTTTTTAAATAATCCCCAAGCTGCTTGCAAGCCTTGAACCTTTGTTACAGCTCCTTTTAATTACTGTCTAAAAAGTGTCCTAATTTTTGTGGAGTTCCCCCTTTTAATGTTAAATGTTACTGTGGTGATTTTTTGAAATTACACCCCTCCCCACCCCCAACCAGGATGTTAAATTTAATTACATTATGGTCACTTCTACTCAGAGGTTCAGCTATACTTACTTTTTGGACCTGATCCTTTGCTCCACTTGGGACTAAAACAAGATTTGTTCTCTCCTTATGGATTCCAGGACTACCTGCTCCAAGAGGCAGTTGTTTATGATGTCTAGAAATGTTATCTCTGTATCATGCCCTGAGGTAACATTTACCCTGACAATAGAAGGATAGCTGAAATCACCCATTGGTAAAAGCTACCAGCTGTCCCTCTTGAAGGAATGATCCCCAAGCCCTGTCCCACTGGCATCACATTGTATGATTGTCTCTTCAATCATATTGTAATATGTTAGGTGTGGGTATTTGCTGTATTGCTTTTACCTTTTCAGGGTCAAGTTGTAGTCCTTGGGAGGTCAGCAAGGGTCCCATGTATTCTACCACAGTCAAACACAATTTCATCTTATTTTATTTAATTTTAGATTTCCTTCCCTGGCTCTTGCAGTGGTTATCAAAAAAAAAAAAGCTTGTTCAGGGAAAGCCCCGGGCGGGCCGGGCCGGTTTGTTTACCTGCCGCGTCCGCAGGTTCGGCCGATCGCGGCTCCCACTGGCCGCAGTTCGCTGCTCCAGGCCAATGGGGGCTGCGGGAAGCAGCGAGGGCTGAGGGATGTGCTGGCCTGGAATGGCGAACCACGGCCAATGGGAGCTGCGATCGGCCGAACCTGCGGACGCGGCAGGTAAACAAGCCATCCTGGCCCGCCAGCGGATTTCCCTGATGGGCTGTGTGCCAAAGGTTGCCGATCCCTGGTCTATGCATTCACTTGTTTTGACTCAAAGCAGTGGAATCTGTTTTTTTCTGTGCTACCTGAAATTTCAGCCTGTTTACTTTTTCTTAGTATTCTGCTTGTAATTTACATTGTCCCAGTGGTGTTATGGTTGTGCCATCATATAATTTTTATTTGGCTTTGCTTGGCTGCAATTTTACTTTCTTCTCCTGCAATTTTACTTTCTTCTCCTGCATAATACTGAGGAAATCTTTGTAATTTTGCACATTCACTGATGCCCCACTATTTATATTTGGCATTCAGTTTGTTTGTCTGCTGCTGCCTTGTCTTTGCATCTGGTGCTAGTACAAACCATTTATTTTTGCAGTGCTGCACTGCATTAATGTCATATATGTGTAAAATCTCATCCTCTAAATCACTGCTTGCCTCTTCGATATGGTGCATGTTTTCTCTTTGCTTTTCTTGTCTGCAAGCTTTGGCGTAATGATCCCTCCTGACACAATTACTGCATATTACCCCATATGCCAGACATTTTCCCTTAACATGTTTTTCTCCACAGTAGCCACAGGTCTTTCTTTGCACCTTGTTTATCTACTCTGCTTTGAATTTGTGCATTTGCCTTTGCAGAAATGTTGGTGTATATTCTTTTTGGTGTGTTTTCTAACATTTCCTGTGCTACTTGGTGAATTATCTTTGTGTCTGCTCCACTTCTGCTTGCATTTGCATATGAACTTGTTCACTAGCTTTGTTCGTGTCTATAGCTATTGGTAGAGTTAGTGTGGGCTCTCTGAGCATTCTGATTAAAGCTCCTGTATCTTCTGTCCCTATTTTGAATTTATCATGAATTACTTAATCTTTTGAGATTTGACAAATCAAATGGGTCAGCCATTTTGCACAATTTGGCAATCTAGTGATCTATTGGTTCTCCAGATTCATTCTTGATTACACTTGTTGAAAAGATACCTTTCATATCTGACATCTTTTGTGAGTTGAAAATGGTTTTAGCCTTTTAAATATATCCTCCTGCACTGCTACTGACATATCACGATGCTGTTGCAGCATGTGGCAGCCTTTGCCCATTTCCATTAATAGTGTGACTGCTCTTCTTTTGGTTTCCTTTTTATCCACTGCAATTTTCTAGTTTTCCCATTGTGATCTAAAGATTGTCCAGTTGCTAAACACATCCACTTTTGTGTCCATCTGTTTCGGAATCTGGTAAGCTGCCATGAATATTCTTTTCTTTTGGGTTTTTGTTTTGTTTTGTTTTTAGTTTTTGCACTGTTCTTAGTCCTTGACTTCACATACTTGCAGGAGCCAACTCGCTGCTGACACCATGTTCAGTATTCAAGGATGAAAAGAGAGAGCGGTAAGACAGTGCAGCATTCAGGCTTTATTACTTCCTCCATATATGCTATTCTCTCTTGTCCAAATAACTTCCTGAAAGTAGAGTTCTCATAGTTCTTATACCTAATCATAGTATAGCATCCCCAATTTATCATAGCACACAGGAATAGGAATCCAGAGATTTGGATTCTATATCCAGCTCTGCTACTGACTTGATGATCTTAAGCAAGCCACTTTTAACCTCTCTATAACTCAGCATCCCCATCTATAAATTAGAAGTAATAATTCCCTGTCTTGCTGAGGAGTTATGAGGCTTCATTAAAGTTTGTAAATAGCTTTGAGATCCTGAGATGGAAGATGCTATAGAATTTGCATTTAATTATGTATTTTTATGACTAAAAATGTTTTGTTTTTTTTAATTTGAAATATTCCATCTGGTAGACAATACGATGGAAATCTGACTATTCTTATTTAATAGGGTAAATGGGCTGGATACTGAGACCTATAAAATAGCTACTCTGAATACACAGTGAATTCTTAAAATAAGGTTTTTAGTATGCAGGCTTCATGTCTGTGCATGATGTAGGATACTGATTGTAGATTACTTTGAGATGACAGACTGTAACTGCTCTGAAGGAGCTGGCTTGATATAGTGTATTGATACACTGCAGATCACATTTCCCCTAGTTTTCTTTTTAATAATACTATACAAGAATTATTATCAGGTGCTGTTATCAATAATCTGAGGATTCTGGGGTTTTTTAATGATACAGGTAGAAACTACACCCAAAAATAAAATTAGGAGTCTGGGAAAAATGATGAGCTAAGACAGAGGTCGGCAACCTCTGGCACGTGGCTCGCCAGGGTAAGCACCCTGGCGGGCCGGGCCAGTTTGTTTACCTCTCGCGTCCACAGGTTCGGCCGATCGCGGCTCCCACTGGCCACGGTTTGCCGCTCCAGGGCAATGGGGGCTGCGGGAAGTGGCGCAGGCCGAGGGATGTGCTGGCTGCGGCTTCCTGCTACCCCCATTGGCCTGGAGCGGCGAACCACAGCCAGTGGGAGCTGCGATCGGCCGAACCTGCGGACGCGGCAGGTAAACAAACTGGCCCGGCCCGCCAGGGTGCTTACCCTGGCGAGCCGCGTGCCAGAGGTTGCCAACCCCTGAGCTAAGAAATTCACAATTAAAGCTTTCACTCCACCTTTCCTTGATCTAGTATTGCTGCACTCAATGCCTATCATTATGCATTGATCATCTAGTCTAGTCCCCGGACAAGTGGGACAAATTGGAGAAAATTCAGAGGAGAGCAACAAAAATTATTGAAGGCCTAGAAAACATGACCTGTGAGGAAAGATTGAAAAAATTGGGTTTGTTGAGTCTGGAGAAGAGAAGGCTAAGGGGGGACATAACTGTCTTCAGGTACATAAAAGGTTGTTATAAAGAGGAGGGTGATAAATTGTTCTCCTTTACTTCTGAGGACAGGACAAGAAGTAAAAATGGCCTTAAATTGCAACAAGGGAGATTTAGGTTAGACATTAGAAACAACATCCTAACTGTGATGGTAGTTAAGCACTGCAACAAATTACTTAGAGAGGTTGTAGAATCTCCATTATTGGAGCTTTTAACGAACATGTTAGACAAACACCTCTCAGGAATAGTCTACATCAGGGGTTCCCAAACTTTTTGCCAGCACATCCCTATTTTAATTAATTATTTCTTCCCAGGATCCCAGACAGCATGGATGATGCCATTTTGTAGAGCAAACTGACATCCTCTGCACAGAGTGACCTTGTACATATATGGAGGATACCATTTTGTAGAACAAAGAGGGGGAGAGAGGAGAGGGAGAAGGACTGATCTCAGGCTGGAAAAGAAATGCCTAAAACAACATATAGGGTAAGAAATTACTACTTGTAACCAGTCTCTTTAATGTATTAAGCTTAGTTTGCGTGTTTGTTTTATTTGTTCAGTAATCTGCTTTGATCTGATTGCTATCCCTTATAATCACTTAACATCTATCTTTTGTAGCTAATGAACTTGTTTTTGTTTTCTCTAAACCCAGTTTGTGGAATCCATAACTGGGGGAGGGTAAAAAGATGTGCATATCTTCCTCCACATTGAGGGAGGGAGCAAATTTCATGAGCTTACGCTGTACAGATTTCTGTGCTGTGCAAGACAATACATTTTGGGTTTACATTCCAGAGGAGGTATATATTTGAGTGCTGGGCAATTCCCTAGCTGATTCTTCCCCGATTTCAGTGTCTCTGTCTTTCTGCAGCTGGGTGTGTGCTGGAGGAGGCTTGAGGGCCTGGCTCAGCAGGAAAGTGTAAGGGAGCCCAGGCTGGTGGAACACGCAGGCTCAGTGGTACCCCAGTAGATCAGGTGGCACCCCGGATTGGGGGGGATCCCATCACAGTATCCTCCATGCATTGTCACCTTGCATGCACCGCATATGTGAGATCATCCTGTGAGGAGCAAAATGGTGTCCTCCTCAAATTAGGGATCACAGCAACCCACCTCTCATTGATCATGTCACAACTTACAGTTTGGGAACCTCTGGTCTAGATAATATTTAGTTCTGCCTTGAGGCAGGGGACTGGACTAGATGACATATTGAGGTCCCTTCTGTGATCAGATGTTTGGCTGCATGTGCGTGTTCTTTCTGCATGCTGTACTGGCTCTGTCCAGATAGCTCGTACAGCAGGCTCCATCAAATTGCCCAATAAATCCACAGACTCAGTTCGTAGCGAAGGCACTTGGTCAGGTTTATTGTCAACGAAGCATGGTCCTAATGTCCTGGCTCAAGGGTTACAGGTACACTAACACATGTACGCCCATTGCATTGGACTAGCTCAGTTAATGGCGGGACTTTCTATTATCCCCCTAAGCCAGCCAAAGACACTCCCTCTGAGATACATCTTTATACACTGATACAAACAAGTTATGTATTGCCCCTCTGAAGTATTTGGGTGCCACCATATTTGGGTGCCACCCATTACCTTGTATATGTTGGTTCAATCAAAATATCTCTATCCATCATGCTGTCATTCTGACCTTATTTTTAGGATGGGTCAGTGTGTTCCTGTTATCTTTCAGGAATGTGTTTGGTATTGAGGTGTTCTGGTACCACCTTTCTGGAATGTGTTTGCTTATATATCCTTATGCCTAGCACTACTTAGGAATGTGTGTTTCTGCAATATCAGCCCTGTTCTTGTCAGATTCTAAGAGCAGGGCCTGCTTCTTGCTCACAACTTAACTTTGCTTTATATTAGTTTTGACCATTACTTTAGCCCAGGACTCTTATACAAGGGCTTATGTTTCAGGCCCTCTTCCAACTACACCTTCCAGTCCTAAATTCTATGATTCTAAATAAGAATTTTGGAGTCTAATTTCAGGCTTCCATTTTTAGTATCTTGGACATACAGATATATGGAGACTCTCTCTGTGTCTCTCTCGCATACATATTATACACAGATGCGGGTGCCTCTATTATAAATACATACCTATATACATATATGTACATTTCCAATCATAAAACTATACAAAGAGGCTTGTACATTACAGCTAAGTAACATATCTGTTAAATATATAGTTTGCTCCTTGACAACTTACAAATTTAAGTTCATTACATAAATGAAAGAAGGCATTCATTAAGGCTTTGGTTGTATGCAATGACTGCTGATAAACTAAATTAACCATTTAGAATCCATCACCAAAGCATAAACTGGGTATTCTGAAACAATCTGCCAAAGCTCCTATGATAATGAATATTTTTGTCAGGAACTTTGGAAGCTGCTGATTTTGGTGTTA
The DNA here is from genome assembly GCF_028017835.1 of Emys orbicularis. Taxonomy (NCBI): domain Eukaryota; kingdom Metazoa; phylum Chordata; order Testudines; family Emydidae; genus Emys; species Emys orbicularis. The sequence goes on from NC_088683.1 coordinate 300,669,704, forward strand.
TTGACCTGCCTAGCTTTTTGTTCAGAATCTGATGGAGCCTTGGGGAGAGGTGTCTGCAGCACTGGTGGAGAACTGGTAAATAGAGCTTCTGTGCACTGAGACCCCTGGATTTCTGATATTTTTGAAAGATAGGCTCTTGATGAGAGTAGTAGGGGTCTAGTGATTTATACCTTTTTGCCAAGCTCCAGATAAAGTCAGGTTGCATTCTATCAGCTGTATTGAAAAAAGCTATTACTTTCCCATTTGGTGATAAATTCTAGGAAGAGGGATACATTTTATTAAAGGACCTATATATGATATTGCTTCTGAAATTTAACACCTAAGAATAAATATTAGGACAGGAACATATATTGAATGCAAATGGCCCAGCCACTGTCCCCGTTGTCACCACTCACTCACTCATTCATTTAATTGTATAATAAGCATTGCTATTCACACACATAAACTATATTAAGTTAATACAAAGGTTCTGGCCTAAACTGCCATAAACCAGAAAATTCTGAGTTAAAACATTGTAGAAAAATGGACTGTATGTCTAAATGCTTAGATAGGGGGATTCAGAGGCTTTTACCTGTAGCATACTCTATCAAAGCCAACCCAAGTTGATAAATATCAAAGGTCATTACTGCAGCTGAGTGAACTATTTGTAGTGAATTCTCAGTGAATTTCTCCTTTTTCTATTTACTAATGGTTTGTGTGACAATTTCCTGCAATATCTTTGGGAGATCTTACTGTATTAACTTTATGTATCATTATGGGCCAGGGACTGTATGTGATTCCATGGGGGAGCTTTCCAGGAACTAAGAACAGTGGCAAATTGAGTAGGTTGTAACCCCTCCAGAGAGGTTCCACTTGGAGGCTCACATACACTGGTTCAGACTGGTTTCTCCAGAGACCAATAAAGAAAGGACTTTTGTATATGAGTTTAAACTGACTCAGGGACTTCTTTCTGGTCCAGCAATCTTCTGTCCAAGGGGGGCCTCCAATCTTTCCAGGGAAGGGATAGAAGAATGATTTTGTCCTTTGGAGGCCCCATAAGACTGAGGGGTGACCTTTGCTGAGCTGTTAGCATGTATACAGGAACTTCTATTATTTTTTATATTTTTTTTTCTGTGGTGCTTTCACCTTAAGAGGAGAAAGCAAGGTGCAGATGCTGGCCTGTTGAGGCAGTCTGTCTGTCTGGGAATAATGCAGTGTAGGCAGGGAACTGTGTGCAGCCTGGTAAAATCCCAGTCAGAAGGGAAAGAGACGTAGGTTTTCACCCAAGAGGTGACGGCTGAGGAGCAGTGAGCGTAAAGTGGGTGCTGTTGCTCAAACATGGAGAGGGAATACAGGTTCAGTTGCCCTGAACTGTGACAGTTTGCAAGACACATTTTAATCTTTTTACAAATTAGTTTGTTTAAATTATTTGGAAAATGTTTCAGGCAGATTCCATTCAATCCTACAATACCTGACTGATCTCTCCTGATTCCTGAGGAAACTGGGTAAAGTTATCTAGATGGAGGAGGAGCCTAGGGACAACTCTGAAGTGAAGTATTCCCTCATACTCACATCCTTGTCCAATACTGTCTAACCCCTCCTTCAGGATGAAGTTTAGTGTTCTAATATGGCTTTTGGTCAGCACCCTCTGCTGGGGCAATATGTTGTACTGCACCACCTGGTATGCCCGCAGATATTTTGACTTGTGTACAAGTACTGCTGTACTCTAGTGCCACAAGTGGTGCTAGCTGCCTGAATGGAGAAGAAACAAGACCTCATTTTAGCCCAAGCAGTTAGCTAATATTCGGTATCTTACCAGGTTGTTTCCCTCATGGGCAGAAGGTAGCATAGGCAGGGGAAGGCTGTGCCTCCCCAAACAGCCCCAGGTGGCCCCACGCATGCTCTGCTCCAAGGTCCCTCCTGCTTGCTGCTAGTTGGCCCCAGCCCAGGCAGGCTGCTCCTCTTCTGGGCAGGCTGCTGGGGCTGGGATAGGGTGGCTGGGACTTGGGGTGGCTGGGACTTGGGGTGGCTGGGGCCCCTGGCGCTGGGGCCATGCTGGCCAGTGCTCCATGGCTCGCGGGGGGGGGGGGGGAGGAGGCACGCGCCACCCGCCCACCAGGTGCTCTGGGGCTTGAGGTGCTCCAGACCCTGGGGTTGGGGTGGGGCTGGCGGCCACAGGGGGCCTCTGGGCTTCCGTGGGGGTTGGGGGGGTGGAGCCTCAGGTGGAAGGGGTGGGCTGGGCCAGGGGCAAGCCTCCCCTAGCCTGTGGTTCACCCACCACCCATGGTTTCCATTATGAGGAGAAACTGATGATATGAGTCAGGTATTACTTTGGTGAAATCTTAGATTTCTTTACAAAGAATGTACACAGTAGGAAGTAAAAATAGCAGGCAGTTTCCTTGCTCACAATTTCCAAGCCTGCTTTTCCAGCCAATCCTATGCCTCACAGAGCTCTGTCTCTGCTCTCTCTCATGGCCATGCTCATGACTGATTTTCTATTGTCTGGTGGCTTTACTTTGCTTTCTGGTTGCTTTCTTCCTCTGACACCTACACAGACTCACATAGCTGCAACCCATCAATGCCCCTTCCCCTGCAGTTGCAATCAGTGCCCAGGGAAACTCCTCTTATTCTTCCTGAGTTCGTTCTTGCTCAGGCCTTTCTGTGTGGCCCAGTGTGGTGGCTTCTGTTTCAGCTGTCTTACTCCATAAAAGAGCTTAATTGTTTCTACCATTTATCCAGAATGAAGGGTAGCTAGCATGCCCATTAGCGTTAATAGGGTCTGCAATTACCTGTAGATCAAAGACATGCTTGCTGGCAGCCATTACCACCTACCAGCATAACATCCCACCTCCTCTTCCACAAAGGTCAACAGAAACGTCTTTGGTACCACTGTTCCCTGGCTCTCTGCAGCAAATCCACCTGAGCCAGACTTCTGTGGAAGGTTTGTATTGTAATCCTTAAGGGCACAATGCTCTCAGTGAGTATTTATAGTGACACAGGCAGCCTTCTCAAAAACAAGAGAACTATTTTTTAGTCACCCAGCACACACAAACTGAAAGTTCTTAGGTTAGCATAGAGGAGTGAAAGTTACAGCATAGACCATTCTGGTTATCCCAGAGCCTCAGCCAAGCTGTAGTGAACCCCCATGATCAGGCACGCTCTCTCTGACCTCCTTAGTCAGTCCCCGGGTGAGAGAGCTGAGATTCCTTCCAGAAGCCAACCCTTTATGCCCCCACCTCACACCTTCCAGTCCTTTTTCCCCGAGCTGGGGTCTTCACTCAGCTTTCCTGGTGAGAGGTGAGGAAATGCATCTTCCTCTGGGCTGCTGGTTGCTAGGTGTCAATGTCCTGGTGATTGGGTTTTCCATTAGCTTCTCAGCTGATGTGATTAGGCCCTATGATGATGTCACTTGAATAGATATGTGGACAGAGTTGGCATCGGGCTTTGTTACAAGGATAGTTCCTGGGTCAGTGTTTTTGTTCAGTGATGTGTGGTTGCTGGTGAGTATTTGCTTTAGGTTGGGGGGTTGTCTGTAAGCGAGGACAGGTCTGTCTCCCAAGATCTGTGAGAGTAAAGGATCATCTTTCAGGATAGGTTGTAGATCTCTGATGATGCGCTGGAGAGGTTTTAGTTGGGAGCTGAAGGTGACAGCTAGTGGTGTTCTGTTATTTTCTTTGTTGGCCCTATCTATTCAAGTGACATCATCATAGGGCCTAATCAAATCAGCCATACCATCAGGGGCTTGTTCACCTGCACATCTACCAATGTGATATATGCCATCATGTGCCAGCAATGCCCCTCTGCCATGTACATTGGCCAAACCGGACAGTCTCTACGCAAAAGAATTAATGGACACAAATCTGACATCAGGAATCATAATACTCAAAAACCAGTGGGAGAACACTTTAACCTGTCTGGCCATTCTATGACAGACCTGCGGGTGGCTATCTTAAAACAGAAAAACTTCAAAAACAGACTCCAACGAGAGACTGCTGAGCTGGAATTGATATGCAAACTAGACACAATCAACTCAGGATTAAATAAAGACTGGGAATGGCTGAGCCATTACAAACATTGAATCTATCTCCCCTTGTAAGTATTTTCACACTTGCTTCTTATCAAACTGTCTGTACTGAGCTATCTTGATTATCACTTCAAAAGTTTTTTTTCTCTTACTTAATTGGCCTCTCAGAGTTGGTAAGACAACTCCCACCTGTTCATGCTCTCTGTATGTGTGTATATATATCCCCTCAATATATGTTTCACTCTATATGCATCCGAAGAAGTGGGTTGTAGCCCACGAAAGCTTATGCTCTAATAAATTTGTTAGTCTCTAAGGTGCCACAAGTACTCCTGTTCTTTTTGCGGATACAGACTAACACGGCTGCTACTCTGAAACCTAACTTTATTAAGTACATTTGCAGTAGAGAGATAGTAATAGATGGTGATATATTGTTACTGGATTACTAAGATGTCGTGTTTGGCTGAAGTTTGAAAGAAGATAATGTTTCTCATAGCATTAGGATTTTTTTTATTTTTTTTTACTGAAAAATCTCTCAAAAGACTATTATTTTTATACCAAGAGCAGGTCTTTGACTTATTAGGAATATGGATGCAGAATTGTACTCTTGATGGCCTTTTGTGTTTTAGCATCAAAAGGACTTAAGCTGGCATGAAACACCAAACAGCACTGGTCATGGTTGGAATAACACTGTCTCTGATGGTAGTGCCTGATATATGGATGCATTAGAATTGATTAGCAATAGCACTGATGACATTAATAAGAGAACTTTCTTTTTCCTTCCAAAATTTGTGATGAATTTCCTGCTTGTTAAAATGAAGGACTATTAATAAAACTGGCTTAGTGACAGGATGGAGTAGGCAGTTACTACGTAGACTCTCCCACCTGTCTGCACCAGTGCACCCCAATCCTGATTAGCAACACCCCCTGATATTCTACTCCTAGATCTCTCTTGAGCACAGGTTTCCAGCCGTGCAGAACTGTGCCATATTTGGTGGTTTAGTGAAGTGTGACAAACAATTAATTTGAGACTTAAACTAATATTTGAATTCAGGTCTCCAGAGGTAAAAGGCTAGCTCACTCACAGTCTGTGCTATCTAGCTCGCCCAAGACAAAAATTTTCCGCGCCAGGAATACCTTGACAGGTGTTGCACAAGACACCATAGTTACAATTAACACAGGGGCTTCTTTAGAATTGACATTGACACATGTATTAATAATTCTTGGACTGGTATAAGAAAGTCATTCAGCTATACTTTAAAGGTTTAATTACATATGTGCCTTTTTGTGTGTGGCGTCTCTCACACCCACAGTCAATTTTCCTTGCCTTCTGTCACATTGGTATTACAATTTATTATAAGCATCTGCTTTATATCTCTTTAAGTAAAGATACAAAGAGAATTTATGACTTTTTAGAGATTGTACCAAACAAATTAAACTACACACTAATATCAGTCCTATAGGTTCTGTTTACAAATAAGATCATCTTGGGTGCAGTATTTTATGGCTGAGAGAGAGAAAGAATCTAGAAGTAGTTGAAGTATTGAAATGTATCAAGTCTAAAACAAACAAAAAACTCTAAAAAGTCCTGTCACATTCATTTTCTCCCTCAATTAATAGTCTTACTGTGAAGCTTTTCTTTTGTTACAAAGCTTCTTAAAAAACCAAAACAGCATTCAAAAGCCTTAGACTTTTGAATCCCGTACAAAACACTCCGTACTCTTGTTTTCGTTTGTAAAACAATAAGAAAGGGCCACACAAATTGTCTTGAGAGACTGTTTTTTAGTTGTCTTTCTCTATATATACAAAAATATGGTCTCCTACAGAGTCAGTGTAGTTTTTCTGTTTCACTCTCTTTCTCGTATACCTCTCTCTCTCCCCTTCTCCCAGTGCGTAGCATTGTCTTAATGTCACCTCACTCTGAAAAAAGGAAAGGTTCCATATTGTTGAAATTCTATGATACAGTAATTTAAAATTTTTTAAATCCCCTGCAGTGACTGTTATTTGATGTCATGAGATAGTTTCATCTGTTAACTACATTTTGACCCCTAAGAGGAGTTGACAGTTTTGATTTCAACTAAAACTCTACTATAATAAAGGAGTTTAACCCTCACTTTCTTCTGCATGTGACTGCCTATAAATAGCTTAAGTGTGTAACAAGGGAGATTATCTAGTGGGTAGAAGAGAAAATGGGAATAAATAAAGAAAAATAAAATGTATACTAGGGCTGTCAAGCGATTAAAAATATTAATCGCAATTAATCAGGTGATTAAAAAAATTAATCGCGATTAATCGCACGATTAATCGCACTGTTAAACAATAATAGCATACCATTTATTTAAATATTTTTGGATGTTTGCTACATTTTCAAATATATTGATTTCAGTTACAACAAAGAATACAAAGTGTATAGTGCTCACTTTATATTTATTTTTGATTAAAAATATTTGCACTGTAAAAAACAAAAGAAATAGTATTTTTCAATTCACCTACTACAAGTACTGTAGTGCAATCTTTTTATCATGAAAGCTGAACTTACAAATGTACAATTATGTACAAAAATAACTGCATTCAAAAATAAAACAATGTAAAACTTTAGATCCTACAAGTCCACTCTGTCCTACTTCAGCCAATCACTCGGGCAAACAAGTTTGGTTACAATTTGCAGAAGATAATGCTGCCCGCTTCTTGTTTACAATGTCACCTGAAATTGAGAACAGGCATTCGCATGGCACTGTTGTAGCTGGTGTTGCAAGATATTTATGTGCCAGATGTGCTAAAGATTCATATGTCCCTTCATGCTTCAACCACCATTCCAGAGGACATGCATCCATGCCGGTGACAGGTTCTGCTTGATAATGATCCAAAGCAGAGAGGACAACGCATACTTATTTTCATCATCTGAGTCAGATGCCACCAGCAGAAGGTAATTTTTTTTTTTTGGTGGTTCGGGTTCTGTAGTTTCCACATCTGAGTGTTACTCTTTTAAGACTTCTGAAAGCATGCTCCACACCTCATCCCTCTCAGATTTTGGACAGCACTTCAGATTCTTAAATCTTGGGTCGAGTGCTGTAGCTATTTTTACAAATCTCACATTGGTACCTTCTTTGAATTTTGTCAAATCTGCTGTGAAAATGTTCTTAAAACAAACGTGCTGGGTCATCATCTGAGACTCCTATAACATGAAATATATGTCAGAATGTGGGTAAAACAGAACAGGAGACATACAATTCTCCCCCAAGAAGTTCAGTCACAAATTTAATTAACGCATTATTTTTTTTAATGAGCATCATCAGCATGGAAGCATGTCCTCGGGAATGATGGCCGAAGCATGAAGTGGCATACAAACGTTTAGCATATCTGGCACATAAATACCTTGCAATGCCGGCTACAAAAGTGCCATGTGAACGTCTGTTCTTGCTTTCAGGTGACTTTGTAAATAAAAACCAGGCAGCAGTATCTCCCGTAAATGTAAACAAACTTGTTTGTCTTTGCGATTGGCTGAACAAGAAGTAGGACTGAGTGGACTTGTAGGCTCTAAAGTTTTACATTGTTTTGCTTTTGAGTGCAGTTATGTAACAAAAAAAATCTACATTCATAAGTTACACTTTCATGATAAAGAGATTGTACTACAGTACTTCTATGAGGTGAATTGAAAAATACTATTTCTTTTGTTTATCATTTTTACAGTGCAAATATTTGTAATAAAAAATAATAATAATAAGTGAGCACTGTACACTTTGTATTCTGTGTTGTAATAGAAATCAATATATTTGAAAATGTAGAAAAACATCCAAAAATATGTAATACATTTAAATTGGTATTTTATTGTTTTTAAATCATGATTAATTTTTTTGAGTTAATTGTGTGAGTTAACTGCGGTTAATCGACAGCCCTAATGTATACTGAATATCAGAAAGATTGTCCTGAGAAGGTGATTTTTTTTCAAACTGTTGCATAGTCTCCCAAGGAACATGGTAGTCAGAAGCCCCATTGCATGGGACATTTTCAACTAGACAGGATACTAACAAAGTACTGGTTGGAACAATCCTGCAGTGGCAGGAAATGGACTAGATGATCTTTCTATCTCAAAGTAAGGGAAAAGGCCGACCTAATTGATCTTTTATCAATCAAATAAGGATGAATAGGGATAGTTAAGTGTCTTAGGAGACGCAAGGGCACGTATTCCTTTTTTTCTTTTTGCCTTTGAATGTTGGGATTCTCTGCATAATGAGGTCACTGGTGAGATGGCTGCACTTTAAACTGTGCTCCCTGCTCACCTTGGGGGCACTACCTACTCTCTCGCCTTGCTGTCTGAGGGGCTGCAACTGCTGTTAAGATTATTATTTGCTGTCAGCTCAATCTCTGCCATGTGGGTGGCTGCTTCTGCTGCTGCTAACACCCACTTGCCTCCCGAGTGGCCTGATACCTTGAAAGGAGGCTGCTGCACCCACTTGTTTGGGGAGGTAATGTTGTTGTCTAGGGATTAAAACAGGGAACTGGACAGAGTTGGTTAACATTTTTCCATCCAAACTCTTTGGATGGAAAATACCTTTTTGACCACCACAAACAGTTTTGCAAGGAGTTTTTAATTTTGATTGAAATTTTCATTTTGTTTCAATGGGGGGGAAAAGTACTTTCTTACATTTGTCCACTGTAAAATGTTGGGAGGTGGTGGGTGAGGAATAAAAAAGTGAGAGAAAGTAGGAGAAGTTATATTTCACCTTTTTATCATCCCCATCACTCCCACTCCTTTTTTTTCCAGGGGAAAGGTTTAAAAGTGAGAGAGAGGATTTCCCCCCAGCGAAACTGTCCTAATTCCTGGGTGACTGTGTAACCCACACACCTTCTGAGTGTGGTGTTCTGTCCCATATAGTAGTACTGAGACCACTTAGAGTGAGAGGTAAAATGAGTCTGCTTTACAGCCTTAGCTAAGAGTCACTTGGCTTTTAGCTCATGCTGTAGAGCAGGGATCCGCAACCTTTGGCAAGCGGCTCGCTAGGGTAAGCACCCTGGCGGGCTGGGCAGGTTTGTTTACCTGCCACGTCTGCAGGTTCGGCCGACCGCGGCTCCCACTGGCCGCGGTTCACCATTCCAGGCCAATGGGGGCTGCAGGAAGCGGCGTGGGCTGAGGGATGTGCTGGCCGCCGCTTCCTGCAGCCCCCATTGCCTGGAGTGGCGAACCACAGCCAGTGGAAGCCGCAATCAGCCGAACCTGCGGACGCGGCAGGTAAACAAACCGGCCCGGCCCGCCAGGGTGCTTACCTTGGCGAGCCGCGTGCCAAAGGTTGCCGATCCCTGCTGTAGAGACATGCACTAAGCTTCAGAGGTCCCAGGTTTCATCCCACCTGCCGATGATTGGGGTCTGTTGGTGTTACAACTGCTCTTTTGGTCTGCCTCTAGCCTTCAGCTCTCCATGAGCAGAGACCCACATCCCTCCTCTCTCCAGACTGGGGTTTTAGGCTGCAGACCCCTGCAGTTCATTGTGATTATGCCAAGCATGTCTGACAAACATCCAGCCCCTCTTCTTTAGTTCCTCTCCCAGGATAATGACAGTGATTTACCAGTAACCCAACAACTATTTCAAACCAAGCACATTTATTCAGGATAAAAACATATAGAGAAAACATTAAAAAAACCATAAATGGATTTACATGCATATCTGCCACATGGGGCTCTGGTGGACCAAAGCCCTTCCAACCTTTCAGCAGCATTGGGGCTCTCCTTGGACAAAAAGTCCTGTTCATTTGCTGAATCAAAAGGAAGACATTGAGACTGTTTAAACACAGCCCTTTCTGCTAAAATTCTTTCTTTGTTTTGCCTCTCCTCCAGGAGTTCCCTAAACCAGTATATGTAAACCACCCCAGGAGGTTATACTTCTCTGGAGCTATTTGCAATATCAAGGACTGCGGAAATCACCACCTACTGTTCTGAGTTTCTGGAGGCTGTGGTAACTCATCCCCCAATGATATTTAAAACATTCATAAACTTAATATAATATGACCCCCAAAAAATTACACATGATTGCAATATCTAGATTTTTTAAAAGTTCAAACATCTTCATAAAAATAATCACAGAAAATTAAATAAAAAATGAAAAAATATTATTCAAAATTTCTAATTAAATATACTTACCCTGTTTTGATCAGTTTTAGAACTGAGAGTCTGGAGGCCTGGGTGCTGTTCCTGACTCTGCCAATGCCTCCCCTTTTAACCTTAGGCAAATCACTTCACTTCTGAATGTCTCAGTTTAACCATATGTAAAATGGGTGTAATAATATTTGCCCTTCTTTGTAAAGTGCTTTGAGATCCTTGGATAAAGGGTGCTATACAAATCCAAACTATTATTATTATTATTTATTATGATAGTGCATGTCTATGGAAACATGTTTATGTGGGTGACATTTAAAAAAATTACATTATCAATTTTTGTTAAAAAAACACCCTGGGATTCCAGTGCCAGTATTCCAAGAGATTTATAATTTCATTGATTTTATAAAAATCAGCCGCTGAATTTCCATATGAGACTGCCTGAACACTTTTACTTAACCTATATCCTCTGCAGCTTTTTTGTATCTTCCAAACTACTCAGGCCTGTCCATCTGTTTGTGCTCTGATGCAATGTCAATCACCTTGGAACCTGAGTGTCTAGTTAATACTTGGTAAAAAACCACCCTGGAAAACTTAGTGCACGTCTACACTGACAAATTTACAGTGCCGGCAGTTACAGTGCTGCTCAGAGAGTGCAGAAGGGAAACAGCTGTTGTGTGTTCACACTGACAGCTGCCTGCACAATAGCGTGTTCACACTTGTGGCACTTGAAGCGGTATTTGGACCGGTGCACTCTGGGCAGCTATCCCACAGAGCATCTCTTCCTTTTTTGCTGCTGCGACTTGTGGGAAGGCAGAGGGGGTTGCGGGGAATCCTGGGTTCTGTCCCAATGCCCCGTGATGCATTGCTTTGCATCCCAGCAATCCCTGTGCTTCCATCTGCATTTGGCATCATCTTTCAACGGTTTGTGTACTGCGCGCCCTGCCTCTTTTGGGCTGCAGGATGGATCCTGAACTGCTGACTAGTATGCTGCTCGCTCTGACCAACATGTCACGAGTGGCAGTGGAGTTATTCCTTAAACTACAAAGGCAAGAGAGGTGTGACATTGATCTCGCCACGCATAGTAGTTACGACACGTGATTGCTTGTGGCATTCATGGAGGTGCTGACCACAGTGGAATGCCGCTTTTGGGCTCGGGAAACAAGCATTGAGTGGTGGGATCACATCGTCATGCACGTCCGGGATGATGAGCAGTGGCTGCAGAACTTTCGCATGAGGAAAGCCACATTCTTGGGACTGTGTGATGAGCTCACCCCAGACCTGCAGCTCAAGGACACGAGAATGAGAGCTGCCCTGTCACTGGAGAAGCACGTGGCAATTGCACTGTGGAAGCTGGCTACTCCAGACTGCTACCGATCGGTCGCTAACCAGTTCGGAGTGGGAAAGTCGACTGTTGGACTCGTGTTGATGGAAGTGTGCAGGGCCATTAATCGCATCCTTTGCCAAAAGACCGTGACTCTGGGCAACGTGCGTGACATTGTGGATGGCTTTTCACAAATGGGCTTCCCTAACTGCAGAGGGGCGCTATATGGCTCACACATTCCAATTCTGGCACCAGACCACCTAGCCACCGAGTACATTAATCGCAAGGGGTATTTCTCAACGGTTTTCCAGGCACTTGTGGATCACCATGGGCATTTCACAGACATTAACGCAGGCTGGTCCAGAAAAGTGCATGACACATGCATCTTTTGGAACACTGGCCTGTTCAAGAAGCTGCAAGCAGGGACTTTCTTCCTGGACCAGAAGATCACCACAGGGGAAGTCAAAATCCCCATTGTGATCCTGGGAAACCCCACCTACCCCTTAATGTTGTGTCTTATGAAGCCATACACGGGGCAACTTGACAGCAGCAAGGAGCGGTTCAACAACAGGCTGAGCAAGTGCAGAATGACTGTTGAGTGTGCATTTGGCCGTTTAAAAGCCCACTGGCGATGCCTGTATGGGAAGCTGGACCTAGCCGATGACAATATTCCTATGCGTATAGCCGCATGCTGTACACTCCATAATATTTGTGATGGGAAGGGTCAAAGCTTCACTCAGGGCTGGACCGCAGAGGCTCAGCGCCTGGAGGCTGAGTTTGAACAGCCAGAGACCAGGGCTATTAGAGGGGCACAGTGCAGGGCCATAAGGATCAGGAATGTCTTGAGGCAGCAATTTGAAGCTGAAAGTCACTAATATTTGTTGCTATGCTCAGGATTGCAGTGCTTGTAATGCTAGGAGGTGATTGGTGGTGCACATGATGCAAGAACGGGGCTTAACATAATTTTATGTTGCTTTGCAGTGCTCTTTTTGCTTTCACTTAATAGAATAAAGGTTGCTTTCAAACCAACATAATTCTTTTATTAAAAGACAACAACCAGAGAAGAGAGTCAAAAGAAAAAATACATCAGCAGGGAGAGGGAATGGGGAAGGGAAGGTCCAAGGAGGAGGAGGGGTCCCGGGACAGCTGAAGGTTTGTGTATGTCCAGGGATCATACCCAACCTTCTCCTTTGGAGTACAATGCAGCGGGTGCTGTACTTCAGCAGGGCCAAACTGCAGAGGGATGGGTGTTGAGTGCAGTGGGTAGTGGAAGTCAACAGTGCTGGACTGTGAGGAGGGAGGAGTGGAATGCTGCATGTAGAAAGTGGAGCCAGGAGGTTGATAACAGTGTGTTGGCAGTGTGTGTGTGTGGGCGCATTGGAAAGAGTTTTGCAACAGCGGCTACAGGGGAGGGTGGGAGCAGAGTTGCTTGGTTTGAAGAGCTAGTATTGCCTGGAGCGTGTCCACTTGGTGCTCCATAATGTTTAAGAGCTGCTCTGTGGCTTCTTTCTGGTGTGCCGCATTTCTCTTCGGTCCCTCTTCTTGCTGTCTCGCCACTCCTTCAATGGCGGAGTGCATCATAACCTTATGGAGAAAGTCCTCCTTAGTTCTTCTCATCTGCTTTCTAATTCTGCGCAGCCGTTCTGCCGCCAATAACAAAGAGGGAAGCTGTGCTCCCAAGGTCATCTCTGTGAAGTTTAAATGCAACATTTTACAGAAGCAGTATTGTTTGGAACACAGACAACACTGAATCAGTGCTTTAAAACACAGCCAGTATTCTCACACCTGTCACTAACTGGCTGACCGCAAGCAAGCACAAGACCCCCAAAATGGTGAGTAGCCACGGGGGCAGCGAGAATCACTCTTCCCGGACCCTGCTGTACACTGGGCACGTGGCTCTTGGGGAGAGCTAGCACTGAAGGGGTGGCCTGATAATCATTCCTGTCCCCACGCTTTCCACAGGATGTGATCATAATGGAAGATATCCCACTGCTGAAGGTGATCAGGGAATCAAGGGACGGTCTTCTCCAAGCTTGCGTCTTCCATCCTGGCCCCTATGTGGCTCGCCTGTGTGCAGCAATGGTTGTGTCCCCGTCCCCCTCGTGACGGCACAGTGGCGCGGGAAAATTACCAGTTAATGGGGCAAGAAACAAAGCAGCTCTGCCGAAGAACCTGCGGCAGTGGATTGCCCAGTATCTCCACGAGAGTTTCCTGGAGATCTCTGAGGGAGATTCCCGTGAAATGAGGGAGTCAATCAACAGCCTGTTCTGCTGCTCAGACTAGGCATGTGGTGGAAGACAAGCCTGATTTCTGCAACTGTCCTGCCCCCAACAACTCGCTTCAGCAATTCCCAAAATCAGATCCACTTACCAGGGGCCTCCTCTCCTATTTGCGCTTCGCCAAGCTCCAACTGCTGTGACTGGCTAGGCTTACAAATTTGCAAAGGAATTTACGGGGTGGGGATGACGGTTGGTCACCTGAGGGCAGGGCAGTAGAGTTCAAACCAATGACCAGAGAGGTGAGAACAGGCATTGTGGGACACCTCCCTGAGGCCAATCGCAGTGCTGAAATCACCACGGTGGTTTTTGTAGAGCACTACAACTATGCAGTTTCTGCGCACTAAGTGGCTTGGCAGTGTGTACACCTCAGGAGTTACAGCGCAGAACACTGCTTTACTGCGCAGAAACTTGCTAGTGTAGACAGGACCTTAGAGGGTGCTGCAACTGGTGTTGGTGATTCAGAAGACAGCTATCGTGCCTCTGAGTCATAAGTGAGTCAATGCCCCAAAACAGAAGAACTATGTTTCTTGAGATGGCTACTTTTAGATTGGTCTGAGATGTAATATCAAGGTCCTGTCCACCTATGTTCATTAAAAACCTTATGGCACTTTTATGAGTTAAGATGTTACTTATTTCCAGTGTCTTGGCTAAACGGACTTGCTCAATGACATACAGGAAGTCAAAACATTTTGTAAAGTACTCTACAAAACAAGGTGCTACCTAGAGGGTAAGAAATTTTTTTTTCTAGAAACCAAGAATTGAAAGGCCTAGTGCTTAGAGAAATCTTCAAAAATGTCTTCAATTTTAATGTTAGCCCTAAGAGTGCCTTTCATCAGAGAATGTCAAACTGCTTTATAAAACATAAATCGATCATCACACTATGCCACTGTGTAGTACTCAAGGAATGTATAATTGTTCCGTTTTACAGGCGGGAAAACTTAGGCTCAGAGGGATTACATAACTTTCCCAAAGTCATTCAGCAGGTCAGGGTCAGAAATGGAGACAAAGTCTCTAGACTTCCACTCTTGTATTCTCACCACAAAACCACACTGCTTTTTACTCACACATTATCCAATTGCATAAGCTAGGAATAGAAAACTCAAGAGTAAGCCAAGAGTCTCACTAAAATAATAGTTTTCTATATTAGTGTTTTGCAGGAATAGTGTCACTTACGGAAGCAAGGGCAAGAGATGGGCTACTGGCTTTTTTTTTTTTAACTTGTTGAGAATTGCTTTTATCAATACCTTCCCATCTCAGATTTCTTTCACAATTCAAGCACTAAATGTCTACTTGGAATGTTCCTTGAGATTTTTTTTTTTTTTAAACATGCCTGTCTCTTATTCTTGATTTGGCGCCTGAATCTGTTTTTATCTATTATTAAACATCAATGATTCATAACACACAGGAATTATTAATAAAATGATATGCTATAAAGTGATATGTACTTCTGAATATACATTACCTTATAGTACCTGGGAATTAAGTTTGTTCACATTTTATGTCTAGTTGTCCTCTTTACCAGAAAATGTGTATTTTTTTTTGTTGGTATAAAACTTTGTACTTCCTTCTGTTTAGAAAACCTGCTGAGGGCAATAGATACCAACACTTTGAATGTCAAATTCTTTTAGTTACTAAAATACTTGAAAAGCCTCATTACCAAGAAACAAAACAGAAACGCCCACATCCATTTTGCTTATCTATGTCATCAGTGACAGTTAGGAAAGACAAACATGCTTCCCCTCCATTATTGGCATCATTCAAGCAGTAAAGCTCAAAGGAAAGGAAATGCAAATAAATACATGAACTTATTGAAATGTTTAACTATGGTTCTGGACTAACGTGCACGGTACAATGAGTCAGTCCTAAATAATGCCAGGAAATATTTTGCATCCTATTTTTCCATTCAGTGACTCTTGAAGACTAAAATAGCCTATCCATGTTATTTCAATAGGAACTGGGGTAATATCCTTAGAAATTTCAAGGAGAAAAGGGAAGGAATCTACATTTTCTTTTTGAACTGAAGCCTAAAAAAAATTGGGCTAAAACTGTCATCATTGATGAGTATATGTGTGAGAACCTCACAAGTCATTCCTATGCAAAACATGTACAAGTTCCACCTTGTTATATTGTCTTCCTTTAACTCTTCTTTATTAATGGTGCACTTTTTACAGACAATTAGGCAGATATTCATCTGCAACATGAAAAAATGCTACTGGTAAATTCATCAGATGTACTAGGGCACTATAAGATGAAAGTACTATGAGTGGAGAATTGTTATCAAACCGCTCACTATCTCATTTTCACTTGCTTTTCTGGTACACAATTACGGTTTGCTAATAAGTCAGTTCACTGCAAAGTGGGAAGTGTCTAGGTTCAAAACTAGACTCACATCTTTGTTTCCACCTTACCAATCTTTGCATGGTTTCTGTAACAGCCATACTAACTGTCCTGATTTGAGCTGTGTGAGAACTGTCCTAAACTGGTTCACTCAATATTGTTGATCTGTTTCACACGTGAATGGCAAACCATAATTTAAATTAATATGTGTCTTACATTTGTGCAAACCCAAATGTTAAGACGTATGTTTCATGTGAGTATGTACACCTGGGTTTGTGGTTTATTGCCTGTGAATTCCCGTAAGTTAACAAGTTCCCATTTTTCTTAATGTGTATCCAGCTTATCACTGAATCTGAGTAGTACATTCCACAAGACTGAAGATGAGCAAATCAAAATTTTATAAAATGGTAACATTGGGCAACTGTAGCAGCTCCAAGTAATGTGGCCTTCTGCACAACTGGGTTTCACAGAGAATAAGGGAAGTTTCAGTGGAAGACACAGAGTATATGTAAAATGGGGCCACTTGAATTCAAATGTTGCTCTTCTGTATAAAAACTGAAAGCAGTGTGTATCTGTGTGTGTAAAAGAGTGAGCAGCTTTGTTGTTATGGTAGCTACTAAAATGTGCCCCTCACTGAATTCCTCCTCCTTCCCCTGCCTTTTCTCTCTTGCCATTGCTGCTTCCCAGGAATAATAACTCAGAGGTTCTGCACTCCCCTTTGCACTCTGTCCAACCCAGTGAAAAATGGAAGTTGTGTCTTTTTTTTCGCCAGAAGAGAGTAAGGTAGACAAAAAGGGCTGACCCCCTTGCCCGCTCAGTGTGTACTCTCAGAGGCAGATGTTGCTGCATTACTCCAAGGTGGCATGAAGGTTGAAAGGCATGCGTGCTGTAATGTCAGTACACCGAAGAAAAGATCTGTGTGCCACGTTCCCTTTCTCCCATCCATCTATCAAGGCTTCCAAAGCAGGCATAGGCAGCTCTAACTCATGCTTGGCTTACAACGGGCCTATTATACAGATGTGACAAACGCAAAAGAAATATGCATGCCAGCCTTATGCATATCAGCATATTCTATAATCTCCAGTGGGGCCCTCCTGGATGTCTCCTATATGCTATTATTTTTTAAAGGTGATATATTCTCCTCTCTGGTCATATTGTTTTTCATTATATAACTTTGCTGACATATGATCCTTCAGGGCACTGTGTTTTTACCCCATATGCTCATTAGCTACTGTGAGCCCTTGTGTAAATACACATGGGTAATTCTGTACTGTAAATATTTATTTGACTTTCAATATGAAATTTGTACAGTATTTGGGTTTATTGAAGTTAGCTGTACGTGTCTTGTGAGTTGCCCGTGTCTTCTGAGATGTTATGTGATGCTTTCCGTGTGAGCCACCTGTGTTCATGACTTTCATTCCAATTACGCTTTCTTCTATGCCCCATCACTTTTCTCTGCATAACTGATAGTGAATGAAACCATTTGTGCACATCCCTTTTATGGAGTGTGTCCCATTTTATGCTTCAGAAACTTGAAATCTCACAACTTATTCTTTAAGTAAACTTTTTAAGTCCCAGTGATTTGTTATCCATTTTGTTCCTTCTTATGTTTAGGAAATGGATAGCAAATTAATTCCTTCTGTTAACTTCCTTCCTTTTACCTTTAATGTTCCTTCAGTGTCTCCTATCCTAGTTAAAAGGGTTTGAAAAATCATAATGCAAATAGAAATGTTTTCATGAATTTTGTTTTTCAGAGGAATATATATATATTCAATTTAACTATTCCACTACAGTATTAGGAGTCCACCAGTACCAGAGGCCGGGACAGATGTATTTCATCTGTATGGAGAAGTAACTAACTAGATAAAATGAAAATGTATGAGAACTAAGAAGGTAAATTAACAAAAATGAAAATGACCAATCTATTGTCAAAGTAGAAGCTGAGTAAAATACATAAATATATAGTATAAATTGTGTAGTTTTAAAAAATATTTTCATTTTCACATTCTAAGGTAGCACAATTTTAGTATTACAAATAACCACTTTTTAAAAAGAAATATGTAGCTGGTGCCCTTTTAATTCGGAGCCTTTAATACTCTAAACATTAAAATAGCTTTTAGAAAAGTGCAACCACCTCCCCTTGTAAGAATCCAGTCAAACCTAACCACATCGAATGAAACATCTAATAAGGGAGTTACATTCCCATTTTAAAAATAAGAAAGAAACATAAAGAATATACTTTTCTGTAGACATACCTTGCCAGTTACTTGTAATATTTTCTGACTTTGCCACTAGATTTTAATCTCCTTTCCAGGGTTCATCTCAACAATTTCAGTAGTTGATCATTTTTACACAACTAGTCCTCTAGATTCTGAACAACCCCTTTTCATATTTGATAACTAGTATCTAGGGCCTGATCAAACTCCTTGAAGCCAATGGACTCTTTCCATTGACTTCAGTGGGTGATTGAGTTAGGCCCCTGGGGAGCTGTTGTATTATGGCAGAGCTACTGAATTATTGTTACTTTTTACTCTCCACTCTTGAACGTAGTGGCTCCAGACTGGATGTGTTATCTAAAGTGCATTTCAACAGTCAGAGAAATCATTCAGATTGGAATGGACCTCTGGCAGGTCAGGTGGTCAGTGCCCTTACATTGTGGCAAGATTGAATGTATTATCATAAACCATCTTTAGCTATCCAGATTAGATATTTGTATGGCGCTCATTACTGTAGTGTCTGAGTGCCTCACAATTCTGAAAGTATTTATTCTCACAATACCCCGGTGAGCTAGAATGTTGCTCTTATCCCTGTTTTACAGATGAGGAACAGAGACACAGAAAGATTAACTGGCTTGCCTAGAGTAGGGAATTGAACCCATGTGTCCCAACTCAGCACCCTCAGCACTGGGCCATACTTCCACTAGCTGTCCTCTAAAAGTCCAGCCTAGCCTTAAATATCTCTGATCATAGTTCTTCTGTGGATGCCTTTGACAGCAAGTTCTACTGCCTAACAGTTTTAATAGTTAAAGTTTTTCTTTGTATTTAACTTAGATCTTCTCTGCCTTAGTCTAAGACCATTAGTTCTTGTTCTGTCCTTATTGACTTATGGGAATAATGTCTCCCTGTTGTGACCTTAAGAGCCAGTTTAAGCCAGCTGGCACACAGTTGTCATGATATTTATCCAAAAAGTGGCATGTGAGATATCATTGGAAAACTAATAACTTACTGATCATTCATGTTCTTGGGTGATGTATGTACGGTTAACCCACAAAGAACTTTACAGATGTGCTGGAAATATGTGACTAAAATATGTTTAAACCAGGCATTTCAGGGGAAGTTGATAAACAGGTTTTCTCCAGACAAACGAAAAGAGGCCAACACCTCAAACCAGGTGTGACCAAATTCAATAGGCTAATTTGTATTGGAGGTTGAAATCACTTGCATTATAAAAATCACCAATGCGGGAGGAACCACATGGAGTCTACACCAGGCAGCCTGGCATGTACACAAACAGGGGAAAGGAACTTTATTTGGGGATGCATTTCAGAAGAATACATTTCAGAAGTTTACTGAACTATAAAAAGAGGGGGAGTGACTTCACATAAGGAGTCAAAGAAACCAAGTTCTTTGAGGTCTATGTGTTGGTTCTGGCTAAAAGGCTAGCTGGTCATGCTGGAAGAAAGATTATGGTGAGAAAAACTTCTTTGGACAAAAGATTCTGATTTGTTGAGTTTTAGACTTAGAAGAGTATTTTTACTTTTGTTTGTTTATAACCTATCCTTATCCCTTGGTATTACTAAATCAGGGTCCTTTTGTTAATAAACTTGTTTTATTTTTTATTATAAACCAACTCAGTGCTATAAGTGAAGTAGAGTCAACCCCACTCAAGTTAATAATCTGCTTTCCCTTGAAAGGAGCAGCAAACTTGATACAATTTGGTGGGTACTACAGTAAAGGTATGTCTACACTACGAGAGTAGTTCGATTTTAGTTAAATCGAATATGTGGAATCGATATTACAAAGTCGAACGTGTGTGTCCACACTAAGGACAGTAATTCGACTTTGTGAGACTTTGTGAGTCCACACTAACGGGGCAAGCGTCGACATTGGAAGCGGTGCACTGTGGGCAGCTATCCCACAGTTCCCGCAGTCTCCGCTGCCCATTGGAATTCTGGGTCGAGCCCCAAATGCCTTCTGGGTAAAAAAATGTGTCGAGGGTGCTTTTGGGTGCCTGTCGTCATCCGTCCGTCACTCCCGCCCTCCCTGAAAGCGCCGGCGGGAAATCACTTCGCGCACTTTTCTGATCAGTGACAGCGCGGACGCCACAGCAGTGCGAGCATGGATCCCGCTGCGACCATCGCTGCAGTTGTGGCAGTTCTCAACGCCTCGCAGTTTCTCATCCACCTTTACCAGAGGCAGCTGCAGAGAAATCAGGAGAGGAGGCTACGGCACCACCGTGAGGGCATGAATTCGGAGAGTAGCTCAGAGCTCTCAGAAACCACGAGACCCTGCGCCCAGGACATCTCGGTGTCACTGGGTCTTGTGGATACTGTGGAACGGCGATTCTGGGCCCTGGAAACAAGCACGGACTGGTGGGACCGCATAGTGCTGCAGGTCTGGGATGAATCCCAGTGGCTGCGAAACTTTCGCATGCGGAAGGGGACTTTCCTCGAACTGTGTGAGTTGCTGTCCCCTGCCCTGAAGTGAAAGGACACCCGGATGCGAGCAGCCCTGACTGTCCAGAAGCGAGTGGCCATAGCCCTCTGGAAGCTTGCAACGCCAGACAGCTACCGGTCAGTCGCGAACCACTTTGGTGTGGGCAAGTCTACCGTGGGGGTTGCTGTCATGCAAGTAGCCAAGGCAATCATCAAGGTACTGCTATCAAAGGTAGTGACCCTGGGAAACGTGGAGCTCATCATAGATGGCTTTGCCGAGATGGGATTCCCAAACTGCGGTGGGGCTATAGATGGGACTCACATCCCTATCCTGGGACCGGACCACCAGGCCAGCCAGTACATTAACAGAAAGGGCTACTTTTCTATGGTGCTGCAAGCACTGGTGGACCACAGGGGACGTTTTACGAACATCAATGTCGGATGACCGGGCAAGGTTCATGACGCTCGTGTTTTCAGGAACTCTGGTCTGTTTAGACGGCTGCAGGAAGGTCTTTACTTCCCGGAGCACAAAATAAGTCTTGGGGATGTGGAGATGCCTACAGTGATCCTCGGGGACCCTGCATACCCGCTAATGCCCTGGCTCATGAAGCCCTATACTGGCGCCCTGGACTCAGAAAAAGAACTTTTCAACTACCGTTTGAGCAAGTGCAGAATGGTGGTGGAGTGTGCCTTTGGCCGTCTCAAGGGGAGATGGAGAAGCTTACTCACTCGCTGTGATCTCAGCGAAACCAATATCCCCATTGTGATAGCTGCTTGCTGTGTGCTCCACAATCTGTGTGAGAGCAAGGGGGAGACCTTTATGGCGGGGTGGGAGGTTGAGGCAAGTAGCCTGGCTGCTGATTACGCCCAGCCAGACAGCCGGGCGATTAGAAGATCCCAGCGGGACGCGCTGTGCATCAGGGAGGCTTTGAAAGCTAGGTTCCTGACTGAGCAGGGTCTCCAGTGACTGTTTAGTTTGTGGACACAGATGCTGAACCTGCCCCCGTTTCTTTACCCAGTTACTGTTGACTATCCTTCCAAGTTACATACCCCCTTCACCACCTTCCCAACAAATAAAATGTCTTCCGTTTTGTTAATGAACAACGTTCTCTTTCTTACTGTTTTCGCGGGAATGTTTTAAACCGGGGACGCAGACTGTGGCGGGGGGCGGGTTTAGTGTTCTGATGCAAATGATGCTTCAAAACTCCGGGAATGACAGGCTCCGCAGTGGTGGATTGGTTGTTTCAACGGAGCCTGCCAGCAGTCCTGGCCTGGACTGCGTGTATGTGTCAGCCAAGTGACTTTCTGGCAGGGGGCGGAGGGTTACAGACCCCCTGCTGCGTGGCTCTGTGATCCAGGATAAGGACCGCGGCATAAGTTCTCTAACTGCCCTCCCCCGCCACAAAGTCACAGATCAACCCCCCCGCCCCCCAGAACATGAAAACCACCTCCCAGACTCACCAGGGTAACTGGTGACTGCACTGTGTATGTGTCCTGATGCTGGACCTGCCCCCGCCTCTGTAGCCTCCTTAAGGTGACTGTCCTGTCCAATTACCAAACCCCTTCCCCCCCTTCAGACAGAATTTCCTCTAAAAGAAAATCTTGGAAACAG
Source organism: Emys orbicularis (assembly GCF_028017835.1). Taxonomy (NCBI): domain Eukaryota; kingdom Metazoa; phylum Chordata; order Testudines; family Emydidae; genus Emys; species Emys orbicularis. Next base: position 300,692,000 of record NC_088683.1, read on the forward strand.
TACTTAACAGAAAAAAATATTTTATTATGAACCGCACATGAAAAGGGGGGGGAGAAAACTTGGACGGGGGCTTGTGTGAGATGGGTAGGAAAGGACTTTTCAAACTTTGTGGAACGAGAGCCTTCTAGTGCAACAGCAGTCTGCAGGGGTTGACTGAAAGTTTTAACGGCCCTTGCCGCCCCTCCTTCTTTGGACTTTTGGTGAGGGGGGTGTGGGACTTTGTGGCGGGGGAGGGCGGTTAGAGATAGACTGCAGCGGGGCTCTGTCCTCCTGCCTCCGGTCTTGCAGAACATCCACAAGGCGCCAGAGCGTCTCCGTTTGCTCCCTCATTAGTCCAAGCAGGGTTTGAGTAGCCTGCTGGTCTTCCTGGCGCCACCTCTCCTCCCGTTCCATGACTGCTCGGTGCATTTGTGACAAGTTCTCCCTCCACTGTGTCGTCTGGGCTGCCTGCGCTCGTGAGCAGTCCATAAGTTCATAGAACATGTCCTCACGCGTCTTCTTCTTCCTCCTCCTAATCTGCGCTAGCCTCTGGGAGTGTGATGCCAGGCTGGGTTGGGAGACAGTCGCAGATGTGTCTGTGGGAATGAGAAAAAGGGAGTGAATTCCTGAGACAGATAAATGAAGTTGCTAACAAAGAACATAGTCTTTCTCTGTGAACAACACCATGCACTGCACCTTTCACATGCGCACTCAGGACAAGGTCGAATTTTCGGCCCTCGCCTTCAGTGCCTGGGGTCTTGCAGTTGCGATCTGAGAAGCGTGGCAGGACACCTCTACTTTTGTAGCAGGAAAACATGGTAAGCCGTAGACTTGTGGCAGCTTAAAACTTTAATAGTAGCACTGGGCTCCTTTCGCACTGAAAGCAATGCCACTCTCTGCTGGCAGCAATCAGGGAAGCATGAGCTCTGCCCCTGTCCCACCACCTCGCGGCTGTCCCAGGGAAAGGTCCCTGTATGCTGCCCCTCTGCCGCCTCCACCGCGTGGCTGTAAAGCAGTCCCAATACTAACATTCCCCTCCCTAATTCAAAGCAGGGCGTCATGTGCGACATCACGCTGATGAGGATCTCGGAGAGCGACAGGGGACGGATGCTTCGGGAGAGCATGCAGAAACCTGGGCCGTATGCCGCCATGCTCTGCCGTGCTATGATCCCGGACTACTTGATAGAATCATGGCGTGGGAACGTGTCCTACCACGGTGGACCTAACAAGATCGCCCTGCCAAGGAACCTGATGCGCAGGCTTGAGCAGTACCTCCAGGAGAGCTATGCTGAGCTCTCCCAGGAGGACTTTGTGTCAATTCCCGGACATATAGACCGTATTTTGGTGTAACTGCACTGGAAGGGACTACAGAGTGGAGCGTCCTGTGGTTGCCTAATCATGAAAATCCGGACATTATTTGATTTTTTTTACATAGTTGGGAATAAATAGTTGCCTAAGGCAAAGAAATCATGAACACCCAATTGCTGATATTATTAATATTCCTGTTGTCTTATAAATAAAAGTTTCTATGTTTAAATGAATGAATGAAAACCCCATTGTTAACAATATAAATATTCCAGTTATGTTAAAAATAAATGTTTAGATGTTTAAAGCACTCACTGCTTGATCCTTCCCCTGATTCGGTGTCCGGGGTAACGGATGGGGACGGTTGGTAGGGGATCTCGGTAAGGGTGATGAAGAGCTCCTGGCTGTCGGGGAAATCAGCGGTGCAAGCGCTGTCGACTGCCTCGTCCTCCTCATCTCCTTCCTCATCTTCCCCGTCCGCTAACATTTCCGACAAGGAACCGGCCGTGGACAATATCCCATCCTCAGAGTCCACGGTCAGTGGTGGGGTAGTGATGGCGGCCGCACCTAGGATGGAATGCAGTGCCTCGTAGAAACGGGATGTGTGGGGCTGGGATCCGGAGCGTCCGTTTGCCTCTTTGTTTTTTTGGTAGCCTTGTCTCAGCTCCTTGATTTTCACGCGGCACTGCGTTGCATCCCGGCTGTATCCTCTCTCTGCCATGGCTTTAGAGATCTTCTCGTAGATCTTTGCATTCCTTCTTTTGGAGCGCAGCTCGGAAAGCACGGACTCATCGCCCCACACAGCGATGAGATCCAAGACTTCCCGATCAGTCCATGCTGGGGCCCTCTTTCTATTACATTGCACGGCCATCTCTGCTGGAGAGCTCTGCATCGTTGCCAGTGCTGCTGAGCTCGCCACGCTGTCCAAACAGAAAATGAGATTCAAACTGCCCAGACAGGAAAAGGAATTCAAATTTTCCCGGGGCTTTTCCTGTGTGGTTGGTCAGAGCATCCGAGCTCGAACTGCTGTCCCGAGCGTCAACAGAGTGGTGCACTGTGGGATAGCTCCCGGAGCTATTACCGTCGATTTCCATCCACACCTAGCCTAATTTGATATTGCCATTTCGAATTTAGCGCTACTCCTCTCGTTTTCGAGGAGTACAGAAGTCGAATTTAAGAGAGCTCTATGTCGAACTAAATAGCTTCGTGGTGTGGACGGGTGCAGGGTTAATTCGATGTAACGGCGCTAAATTCGACATAAACTCCTAGTGTAGACCAGGCCTAAGAGAGGCTGAGCACTGCAGAGAAAGGTGTCTCTGAGGAATTCGGGAATTGAGGTTCACTGATTTTTATCTCCTAGACAAGGTTTGGACTGGCAGACTCTGAAGAATTTGCTGGAAAGGCAAACAGGCTTTTGTGTCAGAGACCTAGCACAAAGCTTAGCAGCAGCAAATCTCTCACTTGCCGAGGCTGAGAGGCATAACACAGTAGCTCCCAGTTCTGGAAGCCCCAGGAAATTGTCAAATCTGTCCTTTTTATAGCAACCCTTTATATATTTGTAGACAGATCATGTTTCCCTTTAGTCGTCTTTTCTCTGGAGTGAACATGTCCAGTTCATTTAACCTTTCCTAATAGATCTTATTTTCCAAACCTTTTATCCTCTTTGTTGTTGACCTCTGAACTTTCTCCAATTTGTTGTCCTTTTAAATATGTCGTGCCCAAAACTGAATGCAATAATGCAACTGAGGCCTAATCAGTGTTGGGAAGAGCAAAATAATTGCCTTGCTTGTTTTACATGGAATATACCTGTTAATACCATTTAATATAATATTTGCCTTTTTTTGTGACAGTGTAGAATTGTACTTAGTTTTTTATTCACTACTACCCGACATCTTTTTCTGTTATTAGTCTATTTATTATGCTGCCATTTTCTGGACTCTATACACCTCTGTACAGCTCATTGCCTGCTGTGTCCCCCTCACTCTGAATATGAAGAAGTCCTTCCTTGGCATCTATACAGTCAGGGCCTTGTGGGATTTTGAGAGTCTGTCAGGGTGGACAGGGAAGGGCTGAAGGAGGCCACTCTATATGGCAGGGTCATGTGGGTGGACTTCCCCTCACTACTTAAGCTGCTCAATGTATCATATAGTTGTGATCTGTGATTTTAGCTCCCTGTCATACCTTTTGCTCAAATCCCTCTCTCCATTAGAAGCTATGCTTTCTCCGAGTTCCCTGTGACTCCGAATAGCTTTGAGAGACATATCCCTGGCCCGATCTGCATGGCCCGATATCGTTCCCTATCAAAAGAACAATGAAACTGCTGTTATTATGAGCTAAACCATAGATGTTTTAACTTAGTTTTCCCATCTGATGTATTTTTTTGTGGGAGGGTAGCATGGGGCCCTACATTTGACTATTTTTTTTTATTCATTAAGATCATGTTGCATTTTAATCTTAGCCTCCAAAATCCACATAATACTCAAAAGACACTTTGCCGGTGTTTTTAATTTTTGTTGTCTTTAATCAAGTTATGCAGTGTTTCACCATGTTTTATGTCTTTAGGTATCTAGGTTGACTGTTGCAGTTTGTGAACATATATGTGCTAGTATGATGCCAGTTCCCTACATCATTTCAGCCTAGAAAGTTTTGTATGAATTAATAGTTCCCCCTGCTGACAGTTGGTATAGAAAATTTTTTGAGAGAGATTTTCAGTATTTAGGTTTGCTACCTCCTTACACAATATAATTTAGCATACTGATTTGATTATTAGTCTGAGTACCAAAGGGCTGGTTGCCTACTGAAAATGAAAAGTACTTGACTCTTGTTTAAAAAAAAACTTTATTAGTTTATATAAAAGTAAGCACTAGAATGATTGTTGAGCAGATGCAAACTAAGAATTCTTGACTGATACATTTGCTTCCATTGTTCATGAAAGGACACAGTAGTGGGCAGTTTCTAATCACATTGCACTTCAACATGATGCACCATAAGTCATTGTGAATGGGAAGAATACAAAGCAATGAGTTAAGTATTGTAAAACAAAACAACCCCTCTCACACATTATTCAGATATGATTCTTTTGACCCAGCTTCCTCCCTGTTTTATGTCTAGTTAGATGTTTATTACAAGAGTGTATGTTACTTTGTTAACATACTTGAGGGTAATTGACTACTTGCATGCAGTATCTGAAAAGGGGGGGAAAATGTAGAACGAACATATTTCTTTTCTCCTACGTTCCAGTTTTGATGGTCATCATTTTACTCTGTCTACAGCAATTACTGCCAGAAAACCAGGGTGTGACTCCAGTAGGTTTTTATGTAATCTTAGTTTGCACAAACTGCAGACTCACTGGTATAGTGGTGAAGAATTACACTCCATTTTGTTCATTTATTCTCACCACTGAGCTCCAGAGGTAATTCTGGCAATTACAGGCCAGGAAGCCTAACTTCAGTACCAGGCAAATTGGTTGAAAATGTAGTAAAGAACAGAATTATCAAACACATAGATGAACACGATTTGTTGGGGAAGAGTCAACATGGCATTTATGAAGGGAAATCATGCCTTGCTGATCTACTAGAATTCTTTGAGGGGGTCAACAAACGTGTACAAGGGTGATCCAGTGGATCTAGTGTGCTTGGACTTTCTGAAAGCCTTTGACAAAGTCCCTCACCAAAGGCTCTTAGCAAAATAAGCAGTCATGAGATAAGAAGCAAGGTCCTTTCATGGATCAGTAGCTGGTTAAGAGACAGGAAAGAAAGGGTAGAATAAATGGTCCATTTTCAGAATAGAGAGAGGTAAATAGCGGTGTCCCCCAGGGATCTGTACTGGGACCAGTGTTGTTTGACATTCATAAATGATCTGGGAAAAGGGGTAAACAGTGACGTGGCAAAGTTTGCAGATGATACAAAATTATTCAAGATAGTTAAGACCAAAACAGACTGCAAAGAGTTACAAAGGGATCTCACATTACTGGGTGACTGGGCAACAAAATGACAGATGTAATTCAATGTTGATAAATGCAAAGTAATGCATATTGGAAAATATAATCCCAACTCTAAATACAAAATTATGGGATCTAAATGATCTGTTACCACTTAAGAAAAAGATCTTTGGGTCATCGTGGAGAGTTCTCTGAAAACATCTGCTCAATGTGCAACAGCAGTCAAAAAAGCCAGCAGAATGTTAGGAACCATTAGGAAAGGGATAGATAAACACAAAATATCATAGTGCCACTATATATAGCCATGATATCACCACACCTTCAATACTGTTGCACAGGGCCGCCCAGAGGGGGGGGGGGGGCAAGTGGGGCAATTTGCCCCAGGCCCCGGGCCCTGCAGGGGCCCCCACGAGAATATAGTATTCTATAGTATTGCAACTTTTTTTTATGGAAGGGGCCCCCACAATTGCTTTGCCCCAGGCCCCCTGAATCCTCTGGGCAGCCCTGCTGTTGCAGCTCTGGTCACCCATCTCAAAAAAGATATACTAGAAATGGAAAAGGTACAGAGAAGGGCAAGAAAAATGATTAGGGGTATGGAACAGCTTCCATATGAGGCGAGATTAAAAAGACTGGGACTATTCAGCTTGGAAAAGAGGTGACTATGGGGGAATATGATAGAGGTCTATAAAATCATGAATGGTGTGGAGAAAGTGAATAAGGAAGTGTTATGTACTCCTTCATATAACACAGGAACCAGGGTCACTCAATGAAATTAATAGGCAGCAGGTTTACCACAAACAAAAGGAAGTACATCTTCAAACAATGCACAGTCAACCTGTGGAACTCATTACCATGGGATGTTGTGAAGGCCAAAACTATAACTGGATTCAAAATAGAACTAGATAAGTTTATGGAGGATAGGTCCATCAATGGCTATTAGCCAAGTGGTCAGAAGTGCAACCCCGTGCTCTGGGTGTCTAAACCCCTGACTGCCGGATGGTGGGAGTGGATGATAGGGGATGGATCACTTGCTGATTGCCCTGTTCTGTTCTTTCCCTTTGAAGCATCTTACATTTGCCACTCTCAGAAGACAGAATGCTGGGCTAGATGGACCATTGGTCTGACCCAGTATGGCCGTTCTTATGTTCTTACTTAGTCAAGAACTCAGTAACCTTCCCTTGCTGAGAGTGATGAGGATCTAGGAACTTGATGTATCATTTTAAAATTTGAAGCCCAGCAACAAAAGTGTGCTGTCAGTTCATCTTTCTGAATGCTGCAGTGCAGCCACTCTATGGTTCAAAGATAGGAAACATGAGGCAAGATTCTGTCTGTTTCTTCTATGTATAATTTACTATGCAACTTAAACTCTGGACCCATTTATTGGTCTTAACAGCAGAGTTTCTAGGCTAACAGCTAAATCAGCTGTAGTGCTCTGCATTTGCAGACAAGCCTTATGATTTACAAAATTTAATAAGCTGGCCGCTTATGACTTTTTTTCAAAGATAATAGCTGCCAAAAAGGTTGTCAGAGGCACATATACCCATTGGTATAATGAAACTTTACTTTTTTTTGTGCAAAAGAATATAAATACTCTCCAACTATTGCTAATTCATTAACAATGATTAAATTCTAGAAAGGTCTGCTGGTTGGATATGGTAATACATTAGTGACTTTTTTAGCATCATTATATGGCAGTGATATTTCCTGGGTGCAGACAAAGACCAGAGGATTTATAGTATCTCATCTGTACTCTACTTCATTTAAATCAAGGTAGCAAGAAGTCAAAGTTCCTGTCTCATCCAGAAGTTACCTTTCAGTATGTAGCGCCCACTTGCATTAGTTGAGTTGAAAAGCTGTAGCCACTATAATACTTTCTGCTTAATAGATCTTTAAAAATAATGTTTTAATAAAAAGATAAATGCACATCAAACACTCAGACACATGTTCTATGTTTAGATGTACCTGTGGGCGTACATCTATAATATCAGAGTTGGTTGGAAAAAGGAAAAAATTGCAGTGTTTGGGGTTTTTTGTGTGGCATTTCATTTCTGTTTCTCATTGAAATGTCATCAACTCTACTGATGGCAACTTCAAGATAATCACATAATATCTTTAAGGAACTGCATGAGTTTCTGGCCACAAGCCTGCAAACACAAAATATCATGTGAGAAAATTTAATTGTATGAATAGTCCTATTGACTTCAATAGGTCATAAAGTAACACACACATAAGTACTTACAGAATCAAGGCCTATATTTGTAGTCCTTGTGCTTACCTTCCTCCTTTCTCCACAGATGTTTTCCCTTTCAGTTGTTTTCTTGCCTAATATTTAGGGCCTGATCTCCAAACCCTTGCTATTCAGTGTCATATTTACTGCCTTGACTAGTCCCTTTGTCAACCAGAGGCCTTTTAATTATAATTGCTACAAGTGTTTGAAATACCAGGCCTGTATATTGGAAGCAGTTGGGAAGGGGTGGGCAAACAGAGCAACCTCCATTGGTGCCAGCTTTCAAGAGGTGCTGTACCACTGTGACACTTGGTTTTCTTTTCTTTTCTTTTCTTTTCTTTTCTTTTCTTTTCTTTTCTTTTCTTTTCTTTTTTGCTTGGCCGCTGGAGGGGGCGGGGGAAGGCAGGAAAGACAGGAGAAGTGGGGGTGCTGAAATGTTTTTTGCTATGTCTGGCAAAACGGCTAGGGCTACTCCTGAATGCAAGAGATTCTTCAACAAACTCACCTTGTACAATTCATTTATTCATAAAGCAGCTAGCATATTTTGGGGGCACTGAAGAAATAATAAATAAAAGTAGTCATTTCTGGCTGAATTACAAACTGGAAAATATTAAGAAAAAGTAATTCCTTTCAAATGAAAATATTTTTCAAACAATATAATAAAGATATTTATTCACTGTTTTTTTTTTTAATTTATTGACCCGTTGTGATCAGAATTGCTTCTCTTTTGACAATAATACTTGGGATGATTCTACTTTTTCATGTATGCATCGCTCCCTTATTTTTATTTTTATACCCACCTATAACTATTACACTAGTCTGTACTTCTGGGTGTGCCAGTATATCATGTTTCCTGGAGGAATGTGAACAAAATCACTTCCTTCTGATCTCCTTTTAATATGTGGAAGGGTCTGATAGTCCCTTTGGGCTTGACAGAATACAGCATACAACATAGCACCTGCTATTAAATAAGACTTGTTTCTTCAACCATTCTGAGATTTGAAATTCCTCATGGAGATAACCCAGAGGCACTGTCTTCCTTTGTAGGATGCTGTTCCTGTTTAGACTACATTTTTTTTTTTTTGGTAGCTGTCATTGTTGCTGGCTTAATCACTCTTCCTCCTTAAGATCATTTTCCTCGTATAAAAATAGCCAGTCATTCCAAATCTTTAAATTGGTTTGTCTTCTGTGTCCTGTTTCCTGTCTTCCATTGTTCTTGTCCCTTCTCTTCCCCACATCCACTGCCTTCAGCTTTCTTGATTACACGATTCACATTCATGTAAATTATTCCTATGATTTTTCTCTCAACTTAGTCCTGTGGGAATATGATCCCTATTACAAATGTATATGTTTTACAGAGCTGTTTGGGAAGGTTGGCTTAAATATGATGATAAATGTGGGAAAAATAGATATGTTTTTTTATCATAACCTTCCTGCTATATTTTCTTTCCACTACAGGGAGTTTCAGGGATGTATGGCAAAACAAACTGCAATCACCTGGGTGTTTTCCACTCTAGTTCTTTCATTTTAAATGATGTGTGATTTCTTTTCTGATAAATATCTTTAAGTTTTTTTTCTGTGTGTACTTTGGTCAACATCCTGTAAATATTTAGTCTCTATACCAGAGGAATTCTTATTTTTTGCTTTTTAGCATTGTAATATAAAGGCTGTGTGTGGGACAGCTTTTAAGGTCAAGCAGAATGGAAGATTTTCTCTCACAAACATCTGTCAACAACCACATGGAAGAGCAGACAGTACTAGCATAATTTAATGTGCTTCCACTGGGTGAAAAATTCTTTTTTGACACTATGTCATGACTTGTACTTTAAGTGAAGCCTTTTCAGGTGGTATATCTTACACTGCATTGCTTTCCTTTTCTTAGACTAATATTTTCCAGTCTTCTTTTTATTGGTTGATGCTACAAACATGTCAAAAAAGGCTCATAAACATTATTTATTCCTTCGGTATTCGCTATCCACTGTGATAAGAATGAACAATTGCTAGTCTGCAGATGGTAGGAAAACTAGTTTCAAGATTCCATGAACCTGCAGGTCACCCATGGCTATGCTGGAATACAACTAGCCAGTGATTAAGCAGTAGGTTTGATAGGCATAATTGTGAAGAGACCTGTTGGTCTGACAGCTGTCCTTTACCAGCAGGGGCTGCTGCAGAGCAGTAATAATCACAGATCCGTCCTAGGGCACTTTTGAAATGTGTTTTTTTTAAACTAACTATATATAATAGTTTTTACATTCCATGATGCTGTTAGTACTGTTGGGGGCAAGAATTAGTGAGAAACGTAAAAGTCACTGAAGAATATAAAAGCTGGACAGGAGAAGAATAAGTGTTCTTGAAACTTTGTATAAAATACAGAATATGCATAAGATGTATTGAAGTAACTTCCTTAGATGAGAAAGTTATGCTAATGTGAGTTATATAATAGCCTAAAATCCTATTCACTACAAAACAAAATCTTTGAAAAGAAAGGAAAAGGAAAAAGATGGATTGTAAGTGAAGTTAAAACTTAATAGAAAAATCCCCTTAGTAATAGTAACCTCTGTTTTTTTAGGGTTCATTATCTTAAACACATCACTGAGAATGTGCAACTATGAACACAGGGCTCAGGCTGGGAAAATTGATATTATTCTAAAGATGGAAGAGAAAGCATAATGATGTAAGTATTTGGTTGCATAACTATTTTTTTCGCTTAAGGGATTTGTTCTCCAATAGCTGCATTAGCCATGCATCCCTTTGTTTATACTGCAGGATTTCCACAGGCCAGAATGGCTGCCCTGGCTATGCTCTATTTATTGACAAGACTATCTCACTATATTGCTTCATATTGCCAGGTCCCTTTTAGAAGAAGAAAATCAATATCAGTGTCAAAGAAACCGATCTACTGGTTCAGATCATGATATGGTACCATTTGCTTGGTGGTATGATAAGTTCGAAGGTGAAATCATAAATATATAAGCCGGGACTGGAGTACAGAACCTTTGGATTTTGTAGGAGAATTTGCAGGTAAATCTGACTAACTCAGGGAATAGAACTTTTCTTGCATTGGTCTTAACGTGTTTCCCTAATCTTCTTCCCCTCTTTTTTAGATGGCTCCTGAATTGACTGAGGAGGCAAGTAACTGGCCAACTCTAATGTGGCAGCATAAGTTGCCTACACCTCAGCCAGCAGGAATGTCACATGCACTGAGCAGATGAAAGAGTGCTCTTTGGACTCTGAAAGGACTTTGTATGTATCTGACTGTTGCTGTTTTAGCGATTGAAAGCTTTAACCTGTTCCCAAACTCAAGATACTGAGGACTGAGATTGTTTTTTTTGGGCTGTGCAATGCTGTTAGCTTACTACCTACCTCTACGTGATTAAAAAAAAGAAAGGAAAGAAACCAACATTTCTGATATTTTATGTTTTGGCATATGAGGATGTGGGGGGAGATTTAAAGAGCTCATCTTCAAAAAAGAACTAGATAAGTTCATGGAGGATAGGTCCATCTGGCTATTAGCCAGAATGGACAGGGATGGTGTCCCTAGCCTCAGTTTGCCAGAAGCTGGGAATGGGTGACAGGGGACAGATCACTAGGTGATTCCCTGTTCTGTCCACTCCCTCTGGGGCACCTGGCATTGGCCACTGTCAGAAGGCAGGATACTGGGCTAGATGGACCTTTGGTCTGACCCAGTATGGCTGTTCTTATGTTCTTATCTTCCATTTAGGCACCAAAATTATTAGCCAGATTTTCAAAAGAGTGTGTGGTTATGGCCAATAAGTGTCACAATGGGAACTACTTGGTACTGAGTACTTGAAAATATGTTCCTCAGCTGTTTTGAAAATCTGATCTGTGGAATCTCACATCTATGTGCTGGAGTGCCTTACAATATCGATTTAAAAGCCTTGATTGAAATCCTGGTCCTACTGAAGTTGATGGGAGTTTTGCAGCTGACTTCAGTGGGTCCAGGATTTCACCCATACTCTTTTGTTATGACTAATATCGGAGTCAAGGGCATTTCCCTTGAAAGTTTGGCGACTTAGAACTTAAGAGAGTTGGGCATGGGTATCCTTATTCTAGCACTGTGCTTGCAGATCTTGAATTGAAGTATTTGGCTGGCTTTCTAGACTCTCTTATTACAATAGACACACCTACACTTAACCCATTTAGACATCATCTTCCTCAAAGGAGGTTCCTGAAAAAAAATATTGATGCAAAAGTTGCGTTAGAAAAGATCAATGACAAAATGTCACTGACAATCGAACTTGTGTAAAGATCCTTAGAGTGTTAGAATATAAAGTGAAAGCAATGCAATCACATTGCTTTTATGTCTTTGATCCCATATTCAAGTCTAGCATAGGCCTGCAGCAGTGCTTAAACTGTAACACTGTTACAAAAGCAGCTATTGCTATTGGCATTATTGAGAACCTAATACCAGTTATTGAAGTCAGGTTTTACTGATTTTTAACACTAACAAAATTTCTGTAAGGGCAGAACTGGTAAATATTTCTTTTATATTTCTTCGGAACTCCTGATTGTCAAAACTACTATATAGACATACTATATAGTAGTATACTCCATAATTTATATAATACATAATCAAGGACAAAGTGCTATGAGAAATATTTTCACACATTAGGAATAACTTCTCATGATTTGAGTTGTAGAGAGAAACAGAGCCATGAATGGGTTATTATAGGTCATCCTTAATGAGTGGGACTCTTTCTAATATCATATTGCCTGCAGTCATCTGTTTGCTTTATAAAACATATTTATTTATTTTTTCTAATATGACTTTTACAAAGTTTTAGAAAGCGATTTATTGGTTCCTAAGTTGTGTGGATTGAAGTTGATTGGTTGGAGGATTGAACTATATATTGTCACTCATAGTGTCAGTTTTAAGGAACACAAAAAGGATCCTTTATGCCAGACTCTCTAAATCTCCCTGGGTCTTAGTTCCTAGTTTGAGGAACACAGCCTATGCAGCACAGAGTTGGTTTAGATTACACACTCATGAAATGGATTGCTGAGCAGACTAACCTTGAGAGGTAATTGTGGTTTGTGTTGTGTTCATTTGTTAGTGGGTGGATGGAATGAGAGGGGTCTGTGTGGGTGGAGTTGGGTTTCAATGTGTGAGGTGCTGCTACACCAAACCTGTCAAGTGTCACTTCTCTTGCATGGCATGCACACATTAGGCCCCTTGTCATGCATTGCTGCATTGCCACTGGATTTTTCCACAGCTAGTATAGCTGCAGGAAGGCAGCAGAGCTTAGCTGCCTCCCAGAACAACCTCTCTCAGGCTTCCCCATGCAATAATATCCCTAGCAATCTTGGCTCACCCAACAAGCTCCTAATACCCCTCCTCCAAAAACACATAAATAAACAAAACAAAAAACTTGACTGCTCAGTGTTCCCAACAAACCTCATCATCTTTCTGATTTCTTTCTGGAGTAACTGCCCAGGCCTTCCATGGACAATTCCACGTTACCCTCCTTATCTGTCCATGCTTTTTCTCTGTATTGGCCTCTTCTCATTCTGCTGGAGTGATCACCTGTTTGTAGGCAACTTCCCCAGTGAGTGAAAATTAGGCTACAAATCCCATTAATGTATATCTTGTGTTGTATATGAGCCTTTGGAAACCCATATGACCTTTCCTGTTGTGCTGAGATACTCCTGGACCCCTCATCAGGCTAAGATCATGGAATCATAGAATCATAGAAATGCAAGGCTGGAAGGGACCTTGAGAGGGCATCTAATCCATCTCTCCATGCTGAGGCAAGGCCAAGTATACCTAAATCATCCCTGCAGGTTTTTGTCTAACATGGTCTAAAAGCCCTCCAGTAACAGGGATTCCACAACCACCTTTGGAAACATATCCCAGTGCTTAACTATCCTTATAGTTAGAAAGTTTTTCCTAATATCTAACTTTTAATTTCCCTTGCTGCTGATTAAGCTGATTACTTCTTGTCCTATTTTCCATAGACATGGAGAACAATTGATTACCATCCTCTTTGTAACCACCTTTTACATATTTGAAGACTGTTCTCAGGTCGCCATCAGTCTTTTCTCAAGACTAAACATGCCCAATTTTTTAACATTTCCTCATAGGTCAGGTTTTCTAATCTTTTTGTTAGGTTTTTTTTTTTTTGCTCTCCTCTCTCCAATCTGCCCACATTTTTGATGTGTGGGGCCCATGTCATGATTGCAATCTGATTGCGGTTGAGAGAGAGGAAAGTGAAGAGAATTAAGAGAAAAGCACAACAGGCCTCTAGTGCTAATAGTGACTTCATCCTCAGGCCCTGCGTCTTACACCTGCACTATTTGTGGCAAGGACTGTTACTCATGAATTGGACTTTTTAGCCATTTGCAATGCTGCAATGTGACACAGTCACTCTACTATTTTGGCATTTACACCATCATCTTTTGAGATGGATGGTTGACAATGGGCACCAACAGTGGACACAATACTCCAGCTAAGCCTTCACAACTGCCAAGTAGTGGGGGACAACTACCTCCTGTGTCTTACATACGACAGTCTTGTTAATACACCCCAGAGTGATATTAGCCCTTTTCACAACTGCATCACATTGTTGGTTAATATACAATTTGTGGTCCATTATAATTCCAAGATCCTTTTCTGCAGTACTATGGCTTATCAATTATTCACCATTTTGTATTAGTACATTTGCTTTTTTTATTCCTAAGTGTAGTACTTTGCACTTGTCTTTATTTCAGCGTGTTGATTTCAGACCAATTCTCCAATTTATCAATATCATTCTGAATTCTAACACTGTCCTCCAAAAGTGCTAGAAACCCCTGCCAGCTTGGCATCTGTGACGTTGTGCAGTCTATATGGTTTTATAAAAACATGATAAAAAGTGAATATAATGTAACTGGGATAGTTTTAGAAAAATATGGTAATAAGTGAATATAACATAACTGGGATATACTTCATGCAAAAGGTCTCTTGTAAGGTATCATTACAAAGCTTATAATCTACTGAGTGTGATCATCCGATTTGTATAAATGTACCACTCTTGTATCTAAAACTAGAAATATAAAATATAACTCTGAGGGCCTATTGTAATTATGTAAAGTGTGGGCCATTAATGATGGTTTGGAATCTTGATGACTCCCATTGTCTGCAGATGGCTGTGTTTACCTGTGAGTCTTCCTGTATATGTGTGTGCTGGCAAGTGGGTAATGAAGTCTTGCAGTGACATGTGATCATGTCACCTGAACTGGAATCCATCTTTAACCTGGTGCTTTTCCAGTGAGGAGGGGTGGAAACCCAGAGGGACAAAGGGTTCCCGCCTTATGCAAAAGATATATAAAGGGGTGGAAGAGAACAAAGGGGGAGACGAGCCATCATGAAGAATCCCCTAGCTATCACCTGAGCTGGAACAAGAGCTGTACCAGGGGAAAGAATTGTGCCCAGGCCTGGAAGGTGTCCAGTCTGAGAAAAACTTACTGAAGCATCTCTGAGGATGAGATTATCTGTATTTAGCTTGATTAGACATAGATTTGCGCATTTTATTTTATTTTGCTTGGTGACTTACTTTGTTCTGTCTGTTACTACTTGGAACCACTTAAATCCTATTTTCTGTATTTAATAAAATCACTTTATTTAGTAATTTACTCAGAGTATGTATTAATACCTGGGGGAGCAAACAACTGTGCATATCTCTCTATCAGTGTTATAGAGGGCAAACAATTTCTGGGTTTGCCCTGCATAAGCTTTATGCAGGGTAAAACGGATTTATTTGGGTTTAGACCCCATTGGGAGTTGGGCATCTGAGTGCTTAAGACAAGCACACTTCTGTGAGCTGTTTTCAGGTAAACTTGCAGCTTTGGGGCAAGTGATTCAGACCCTGGGTCTGTGTTGGAGCAGACGGGAGTGTCTCGCTCAGCAAGACAGGGTGCTGGAGTCCTGAGCTGGCAGGGAAAACAGGAGCAGGGGTAGTCTTCGCACATCGGGTGGCAGCTCCCAAGGGGGTTTCTGTGATCCAACCCGTCACAGCATCATCCACAAATTTTATAAGCATACTCTCCACGCCATTATTCAAGTCGTTAATGAAAATGTTGAATAGTACTGGATCCAGGACAGATCCTTGCAAGACCCCATTACATTCGTCTTCCCAGTTTGACAGTGAACCATTGATCACTACTATTTGAGTACAGGTTTTCAACTAGTTATGGACGCACCTTATAGTAATTTAATCTATACCACATTTTCCTAGTTTGCTTGTGAGAATGTCATGTAGGACTGTGTCAAAAGCCTTACTAAAATACAGATATATCATTGCTACGGCTTATCCCCATCTACTAGGCCAGTAAGCTGGTCAAAGAAGGAAATTGGGATGGTCTGGCACGTTGTGTTCTTGACAAATTCATTTTGGCTATTCCTTATAACTCTATATCCTCCAGGTGCTTGCAAACTGATTGTTTAATAATTTGTTCCAGTATCTCCCCAGGTATCAAAGTTAAGCTGACTGGTCTATAATTCCCCATGTCCTCTTTGTTCCATTTTTAAAGATAGGAACTATGTTTGCCCTTCGCTAGTCCTGTGGGATGTCACCTGTCCTCCAGGAGTTCTCAGAGATAATCGCTAATGTTTCCGAGGTTGTTTGGAGGACATTGGTTGCAATCGTTTATTGCCACTGCTGTAACACAACAGCTACTATAACAGTATAACATCAAAACTCAGCTACTAGAACACAGTCTAAACCCCAGGCCCCCTAAATAATCCTTGTTGCCAACTCCTCAAGTTAACGTTGGTCCTCCCTGAACTGCAGTTGTCCCAAATACTCCAGCCCCACTGTTCCAACTCCCACTGCACCATCATATCTTCCCAATGCCAAACACTGCTCTCCCTAATTTATGGTAACCTGTACAACCAGATCCCTGGCATTCCTACTCTCCTCTTTCACTCTGAAGAGGCAGGACCAAACAGCGGAATGAACACTACTAGTGCCAGATTTTGTGATGAGGGGAAGAGCAAAGGTTGGCTTCTTTACCCACCCCTGCCCTTGATGGAGAAGAAATTCACAAATATATATCTGTGCGCTTTTGTGTGTGTGTGTGTGTGTGTGTGTGTGTGTGTGTGTGTGTGTGTGTGTGTGTGAGAGAGAACCCTCTTGCCACAAACCTCCTTCTGGGAGTGGTGAGGGATTGGCTCCTAACTCCATCCATGCCACTTATTCCTCCTCCCACTGCTTGAGAAGAGGCCCAAGAGGAATCCCTTCTCCCTCCCAGCTTTCTGTCTATTTATATACCTGTTTGCATACCTTTGCAGGGGAAAATTAGTAACTTGCTTTTATCTGTAAGAAGTGCCACACATGGAACTGCTTAAAACATGGCAGCTATGCCAGCTCCTGTGATAAATGATTCTTTTCAAAAATGTCTGTTGTTTGAGTAATTTCATGATCAAAACAGATAGTTATCATTCCTATTTATTTCTTGTAGTTCATTTTTTAAGAACATTATAAAATATAGTAACTGGGAAATGGGAGAGGAGCACCCTGATGCAAAGAGTTAAAAACTTCGGACAGGCCAGGAATATTTTAGGCATCTCCTCTTTTTGATTAAATTTAGCACACTAATATACATACTGTATATTTCAAGAACAGAATATATTTTAAAGAGCTCACAGTGGTTCAAACTCTGAAATATAACAGCAGAAGTAAAAGCATCAGGTTTTGTGTACATATGTATCTATTATATTCTGTAGTTAATGTATGTATACTGTAGAAGGTACACTGGAAAATCACAAGTCACTTAAAATATCACAGACTGGAGTATGTCGGAATTGTGCTGTCAGTGTGGAGAATGAATTCAAATAATAGGTGCCATTACTGTAGCATGAAACTATTAGTTAAAGTTCACAGTGCTTGGCTAGACCATTTAGACCTTTATTAGGGAAAAAATGAAATTTTGAATGTTTGAATGTTCTTATATTCTTCCTTAATTTGAGCAAAGGCTCAAAGTTTAACCAAAAGTATTTGGAAATAAGTTCCACTGCTGTACTCTTAGTCCAAGTTCCACTGAGCAGAGGACACAGCTGCTTGTGCATGGTGCTCACTAGTATCATGAGAATGTTAATCTTGACTCAAGGTGGACTGACAAGTTGTTATTCCTCTCATTCTTACTTCTTTTTAATGATCTGCACCTGAGCTCCACTGTATTGCGTGACACTTATTAGCAATCTCCAGCTCTGAGACAACTGTTGTTTATCCATATCTCACCTGTGATTACATTAACAAGAGATGATGTGCAGCAGTGTCTGGTGCCAGCTGAAGGTCAGGGGGAGAGCAAAGGCTGTATCAGGCATTTGTCTGTCACTGTAGGTATTGCAGACTCAGTTTCACTGAAAGCAGCAGGCTGAGTGATCTCACACCATTAATATCCATGGGACATAAGTGCATGCTACCTGCATTAGTTCCTCGGTTCCAGGAATGGAAACATGGAGCTATTAGCGCATCTCATTCACATCCTAGATAAGAATGTTGAAATAGTTCCACATGGCAGATGAACAAAAGAAGTCATTAGGCTTATGCTTGTCCACATGTACTCAGCTGGCTGACAAAAAGTGCCCCTGCTATTGTAAACCAAGACAGAGACTCAAGGCTACTGATTTACTGAATTTCACTCAACTCTGAATCATTTTTTTTATTTTTCTCGTGAGGAGCTGCTTCAAAGCAACTAAGTCTCATTGACTAAAACAGTTACTTTGATTGTCAGCCACGCACAGTCTAATAATATTATTGTGTGGAAGAGAATGATCATATTCTTTTTAATTAGAAATTCTCTGGGAGCCTATGATAGAATATAAGCTTTCAGATATAGTGCAATTTTAAATAAGCATCTTTCTCTCTCTCTCTCTCTCTCTGTATATACATACACTTGCATATATATCTGCATATTATAGATAGATATGTCTGTGTGCATATTAAAGAAAGGAAATAGTTTTTTCTCACTCCTTATTGAAATTCACAGAGTGCCGTTCTGCAGGCATTGTGTGCTTGCATAAGTGGTAACTGACTTCTTCCTTTTGTTTCCTTTCTTTCCTGTGTTGTATGCCTTGTTTTTTTCTAGCAACATTTTTTTCCTTTTGCAAATCATGCAGACGCTTGGGCCCCTGCTGGGCTGGCGCAGCCACCAGCAACTTCACAGCAAAACCCTCCAATCCCCCGTAAAGTGCATAAAATGACACCGTTTTGCAGACAGGAAGAGACTGAAAGGTGGTGAGCCCCTTCAACGCCTATTGACTCCATTGGGGAGTTCTGGGGGCTCAGCACTTGCAAGAAGTGCTCAGGATTGGGGGGGCGGGAGGGGGCAAATTTGCCTAAATTGTCTCTGAAGGACAAACTAACTGTCCCCGGAGTGAAAACAGATCACTAGATCTCCCTGTTTCAATCTCAATTAAACAGACATTAAAGAGTGCGTGTATACCTCTCCTCTCCATCTCACTGGTATAAGGGCCTGATCCAAACCCCACTGCATGTCAGCAGAAAGACACCCAGTGACTTCAAAAAAAAAGAACAGGAGTACTTGTGGCACCTTAGAGACTAACAAATTTATTAGAGCATAAGCTTTCGTGGGCTACAACCCACTTCTTTCTTTTTGCGGATACAGACTAACACGGCTGCTACTCTGAAACCAGTGACTTCAGTGGCTTTTGGTTCTGGCCCTACTTTTTGGATGTTTCAGGCTTTTATAAACGATACAGATGAAGCATAATTTTAACCAGTTCTATCACAGAAAAATGCTACTTGTTTTTGTAACTTTCTCTGAGCTGTTTCCATTGAAGCTGGCTTTCTAGAGTATGACATTCTTTTTTTGGCTTGTTCCTCTTGAACCAAACATAAAATCATTATTTTGTTTTGGGGACTCATTGGTATTTAAAACCAACTCCCAACATCTCACAAGATGCAATTGTACTTGTAAGTACAAAAATGGGCAACAAATAAGAAAGATTAGGAACACTATAGCCAGGTTGTAGTGAAACAACAAAAAAGGCTGCTGCATTCTTTTTAAACAAACAAAAAGCATAATTGGAAAAAATCATTTTTATGTTCTCTTACATTAGATGGGACCACTGAGTGAAACATTCACTGATGAATTACTCCCCTAATCTGCGGAGGAAAAACAGCTACTGGCAAATTAAAGAGACTTGGAACAGAGCCATGAGAACTAAATGGCTAAAAATGAAAACAGGCAAACATTTGAAGAGTATTCTACAGAACACAGATCTTCCAACACCTCCCCCTTTTCCACGGTTAATTCATTGTCATGGAAACTGAATTTATCAAAATGTTCTCGTTCACTCCTAGTGACCCAGTGAGTCGACTTACAGAGCTGGTGAAAGGTAACTCAGGCTGAAGCAATTTTTACAAATGATACGTAGCAGTTCATAAATTGGTGAATTTTGAATGGTGCCATTGTGCTTCCCAAACAGTTTTCCACAGTCTCAAAAGACTCTTTTAATCTGCAAACCAGAGGGTCTGAAACCCCTCACTAACAAGTTAGCAAGGAAAGTGTGTATAGATTTAGCTCCCCTTTTCTCCCCCTTAATTTGTTTTTCTTCTCACCCTGTTAGAATTTATGTTTAAAATCCTGTTATTTGTGTCTTTTATTTACTTCATGCATTCTCCACAGCATTTTCCTTTGCTGATCTCTAGCCCAAGGATACAAAAATCCTTCAGCTCTTCATCACAATCATCTCTCCTTATCTCTTGTTAAAGGTAGGTGTTGACTATCAAGTGTGACACACAATGACTACTTTATGCTGTCACCTTTGCCAAATCTGAATTAACCGTGGAAGTCTGGGTGCCTTCATCCAGAAGGTGGGCTTGGGTGTGTTTTTTTTCATCAAACAGAAATAATGTCATTTATTATTATTATTATTTTAAGGATTTTACAGCTTCCACGTAGCTGCCAAATTCAGTCAAGGTTGATTTTTACTTTATTTTATGTTAGCAATTAGTGGCTTGTTGTCATGGAAACCACACTTCACACGATTCTGGAACTTAAACGGCTGAATGTGATCATGCAACAGCCCTTCCTTCTTTTAGCCTCAGTAGTTAGTCTTTCTTTGTGTCATCTTGATTACAGATTCACATAAAATATCTATAAACATGCAAAATAATAGCAGAGGGCTACATCAATTAAAATTGAGTATTCAATAATTTATTCTTTAATTAAAGCTCTTTCCTTTTCTTATTCCTGTAACCTTTCAAGTGTTAAAGCAGACATAAGAGTTAATCATTTGGTAAGAAATATCTTTTCTAATTAAGAGTTTGAGAGACAATAATGAAGAAAAATAAAAATTAGGATTTCAAATTATTTTTTGGCTTTTCATGTTTAATGTAAAGGGTGAAAATTAGGAGACTGTACTGATAAATCTTTTCTAGGTGAAATATCTGCAGTGAAGGTTATAATCTGTGTGTGTGTGTGTGTGTGTGTGTGTGTGCAGGGAGGAGGGTGAATGCTACTTATCCTGGCTTGCTGTCAGATGAGGTGAGTCAGGATACAAAAGTCAAAAGGAGGTGACACAGTATGTGAGAGTTGCGTGCATGTTTGCATATGTGGCATCCTGTAAATATGTTGGGATTAGGAATCAAAATTCACTGTGACTTCACATAAAATCTGCAGTGTAAAACAGGAAAAACATGGAAGGAGTGGTAGATTTTATTTGTTGACTTGTGAATGATCCCACAACCCGTTAGAAATACCACAGTGTAAAATATATTGTAAAGGCTTGTCTACATGGGAGATTTTTCCAACTATACCCATATAATTATATGGGTATATTTAAACTGATATAATTATAGTGGTATAAACACCCCATGTGGACACTCTTATACTGGAATAAAAGTGTCCAGACGAGGAGTTATACGGTTATAACTCTATCTGTTTAAATTCACACCCTACTTTATACTGGTACAACTTTCCTGTGTAGACAAGCCCTAAATGTAATTTACATGTACATATAGGGGCTGTTTTCCTGTCTGTGAGCCTAATCCTGAAAGGTACTGAATAACTCCAAGTCAATGAGTATTCAGGGAATTTATACCTTTCAGGAGTCTCTCAGCACCTTACAGGATTGGCCCTGACATTCAGGATTAGGCCTACAGTGAGGAAAACAGCCCCCATATGTACATGTAAATTGAACTTGAAACAGGATTGCAGCACGTTTGAAGAAAAATGAACTTTCTCACTCACTCACTCACTCACTCACTCACTCACTCACTCACTCACTCACTCACTGTTTCTCTCAATGTAGATATAAACAGTTTGACCAACTGTGTCTTTTTTATCAAGGAGGAAAAAGCAATGATAACATGGTCAATGCCCCCACATATTTCTTTTACTCACAGTGGAAAACTGATGTACCAAAAATGAATCTAATTACCAAACATGACATACTTCTTAGAGATTGTTTTTGTTACTATTGGTCCAATTGTCTCCTTTCCCCCATGCTTTTGTGAAATCAAAGCAGTCTTATTGAAATCAACCTGTTTAAAATCAATGTGATTGCATAGATGTACAGGTCAGAATTTGGCCCAGTGTACTACATAGGGATGCACTTTGTTTTGTTGACACGTGTAAGACATGATACCTCGTAGTAGTGACTCAGTGAATATCAATTTTTTAAAACCTCTTTTCCAACTATTACACCTGCTATCATTTCAGGTAACTGTCCCTTGATTCCAATTTCTTTGGAATAATTTTCAGAACAACATGCCGATGTGACAGTATTTTCTCATGACCTTTTGGAACAGTAGATTCTACAAGGGCAGGATGTAAATAAAGCCTTTACAAATATATTATAAATCATTATACTAGCTGTATAGTACCCACAATTTAATAGAATCTTTCTTGAACAATTCCAGTGCATTTTGGTTTATTACATGTGTTTTAGAGGCTCGTATTATATTAACGCCTCTTATTCGTTGTGCTGTTCTAATTTAATTGTTTTTGTGAACTTATCAAATTTTATCTTTGAGTTCATTAAAAACATGCTGGGTGAAGAAGATCAATTTACTAATTCAAGTTTAGAAAGGAGCAAAGCATTTGCCCTTGAATTTATATCATGGTTCTTGTGCAGTAGCTTTGGAGGAAAATAATCCTTACAGTACAGCAGAGTGCTATTTTTCAATATACAAAATTCAGCAAACAAAAGTCCTTTGAAAATCAGATGGAAATGAAATTTGAAAAAAGAGGCTATTAAACCTGGTGATTTTCTTCAAAGTGTGTGGGGTTTTTTTTTATTTAACTCTTGTAATCTGTTTAACATTTTTGTACTAGGAAAGACAATAGGATATGACAGGTTCTTTGACAGTTTGCTAACACAAATTAACCTCATTTATGGTAAGACTGGCTGTGTGTGAACATCTACTTTTGCTGTGCTATGTAAAACGTCTCTGAATTGCTGTCTGTACTGGGAGGTTTGCTTCCTAAAGCTTAGATGTTTTGTAAAATAGTGTCACTTATGCTATGCCGTATCAAATGATTTACTTATATGAATGACCAGATAGTACCTTATGACAGCGGGGAAAAATAAGAAAGAAGGAATACACCTTTTTCCAGGCTGGAGTTTTAATTTTCCACTGTTACTCTTTTACAACCCCATTGATTTCTATGGGATTGCACCAGTGTAACTAGAGAGAAGCATTTGGCCCTAGATCAGTCTTTAATTAATAAAGAAACCAGTTAGTCCAACGTCAGTGGGAGAAATTTGGCAAAACAAATTGCATCACAAAGAAAAAATAGCCCATTTAAGGAACATTGCTTTTGACCCAGGTTTATATTTGTTTCTTATATTTTTGTTCAGTTTGACAAATGAATAAATCACCGCCATCTAGAAAAAAGAAGACTATAGGAGAGTACATGATACTAAAGTTATTCCTTAAGAGGTTGGTGTTAACCAGGATAACTATAAGGGACATTTTTGTCTACATCTAAAGGTGACTATTCAGTTTTTTAAGAGGTGGTACATTGGCAGAAAGAACTGGATGAAGACATTGGAAAAATGCATCAAATAAAATAAACATATGCCAGTGAACTTTCTGGGTTGGATATTTACAAATATAAGGAACTTGGGGATTCTGTCTTCTCCCACCTCCTGAAAGAATGAGTTATGTTTTCCTTCTCACGTTAAGGGACACTACTGAGTACTGAGAGGATGTTGTGAAGGCTGAGAGGATGTTGAGAAGGCCAAGACTATAACAGGGTTCAAAAAAGAACTAGATACATTCATGGAAGATAGATAGGTTCATCAATGGATATTAGCCAAAATGCGCAGGGATGGTGTCCCTAGCTTGTGTTTGCCAGAAGCTGGGAATGGGCAACAGGGGACGGATCACTTGATTATCTGTTCTGTTCATTCCCTCTGGAGCACCTGGCATTGGCCATTGTTAGAAGACAGGATACTGGGCTAGATGGACCTTTGGTCTAACCCAGTTTGGCGCTCTTATGTTCTTATTTTACTGAGATAAGCAACACATGAAAGATCAAAAGGTCAGGTAAAACATTTCACCCTAGACTGTGGTAGTGCCAGATCCCATATATGAACCAAGTTTTGGCTTGGTCAGCTCTTGAAGGGGAGAGCATACTGGAAAACTGATGGTGCTACACGAAGTGGTGTTTAAGGTTTTAGTAGGGGGCACTTTCCATTTTGAATTTACTGCTGAAACAAAGCAGTGAATTTAATAGGATTTTCTTGGTGCTCAGCACTTTTCAAAATCAGGTCCGTACTTTAGCATGGATTTTAGCACCTAGCTTTAAGCTCCTGTTTTTGAAAATCTTGGCCTTTAATGGCACTGAGTTTATGCTGATAAAGCCTTCAAGGTATAATCATATCGTCATATTTCTTGTACATGACACATGTTACATATAAACTATTTCAGGGGTATTTTGAAGTGTCTAAAATATGTTTATGGACTATTTCCTGTAAGTTAATGGTAAGTTAGATGCACTGGTTTCCTTAGGTCCAACTGTGTGCAGATCTCACATGGAGCCTTAAAAAGCTCTAAAAATAGCCTAAAAGAGTTTTTCTATACCCCAAAATGTCAAGACAGTAACATCCAATATCTTCCCAATTCCCAAGCTTAGAAGGTGGGAAACTGATCCTTTCCAATGGTATAAAGCTCTCATTTCTAGACTTACAGGGATGCAAGGAATTGACTTAAAAGTTATGAAAATTTTATATATAGAAAAGCTGTCCTGAATATTACTCATCCTGCACTTCAGGTAGGTGTAATTTTGAGGAGGATTTCCTTATTTGGAGGGAGAAAGAAGGACCTTTTTTCTAAATAGGTTCATTTTTTAAATGCTCAGGGGTTTGAAGTAGTTCAGGGAGAGATGGAGTAGATAGAGGTCAGGTGACACAGTTAAGGTGTATGGTAAATTAATTTATTACAGGGCTCTGCAATTTATCATATAGATATCTCCACATATGTGGAGCATGTGTATGCTTACGTAGCTCTATCTGAAAGTAGAGTTTGAACACTCAGTTTTGTACAAATTATGTACGAGCAGAGAAGGGCAATTTTAATTGCTGCTTATTAAAAAGGCAGTTCAATCAGGGGGAAAATATAGATGTATATTATGCTGAATTCTTTTTTGACCTGGTGTTCATCAGTGGCAATTGTCTGATCTTGGCTTTTTTGATGGTGAGACTGAAATTGTAATTAATTGTAGGTTTGGGAATGAATAAAAATTCACTAGCTCAACTCACTGCAGTACAGCAGTTTAGTGAGTTGAATGATGGGTCACTATCTGGAAGTGTATGTCACAATCAAGCTACTTTTCTATTTAGGCCCTTCTGTAAAGTGGCCGAATGATGGCAGAGCAATTCATTTCCATTTGCTGGTTAACCATGGAAGAAAAGGGAAAAAAAATCTGTTTGTGTCTTAGGGACTTAACAGAATTCATGATGAGCAAGAAGGATATTCTTCTTACTTGCATTACCTTGTGTTAAGCCTATTTTGGAGTAGTGTGATGTGGATAGGAGACATCTCTCCGGAGCAGACATGCTAAACCTGTGAAAAAAATGCAGAAATTGTGCTTGTTTTTGGCTTAATTGGCTTGTGAGTTGCTTGTTGGCTAGTTTTTGCCTTGTAGCTTGTTGCTACTTTTTTTTTATCTGCTTCCGGCAAGCAGGGATAAGGGGGGCAAGCAGGGACAAGGAGGGGGAGAGAGTCAGGGGTGCACAGCGGGACCACCTCAGTCCCAGACTGCACGCCGGGGGATCTAGTCACATAGAGTGTTGGGGTTCTTAGGGATTGGCTTGTTTTGGCCTTGTTTTGAAATGGGATTAGCTTGATTTTTGGTTTATTGTGAAAGTTGGGGTGCTTATTTACTGTGTGAAAGTTGGCAACTGTGCTCCGGAGCAACATTTCATAATAAATAATCCTACCATATATAAAAATATTCAGTTATCTGTTTATTTGTGCAGAAAATTACTTACACATTTCTGACCTGATTTAGAAGAACAATGTTGCTTGGTACTGGACATGTCATAAAAAAATTACAATAGTAGATGTGGAATTTTTTTAGCTTGAAATCCAAGATTTTCAAAGGTGGCAAGTGATTTAACACCTTATTTTGTGGATGCCCTGAGACACCTTAAAGGGGTCTGAATTTTAGAACAGTGGTGCTCAGTGCACTCTGAAAATCATGCCCATTTAAGATGCCTCAAATTGGGCACCCAGGAATTGAGACAATCAAAATTGCTAGTTGTTTGAAAATCCTGGCCGAAAATATTAAGATTTTTACTGATCAGACAGCATTATATTTGAAATCACCTTAAGTCAAATATGCTGCGTGCTCACTGGAGCTTGGTGAAAAGTGACAAAACTGGTATGTAGATTTCACCGGTTAATATTTTGTCATTTCTTTCCAGGCCATATTGTGACCCTGATATATTGTTTCTTATTATATTTATTCAAAATGGGCATTTTTTGCCTTGAAAGCACAGAAGATATTAAAATATATCCCATGCTTTTTTAGTAGATTGATTTTCATATAAAAGAAATTATGAATTATTGTTTGACATTTTGTCTTTTTTTTTGTTTTAAATTTAAAACTAGGACAATTTGGGGGGTATGTCTACACTGCAGGTGGAACTGTGCTTTCCAGCCTGGGTAGACAGACCCATGTTATTTCTGCTCGAGAGCTAAAAATAGCAGTGTAGCAGGGGGTAGCATGGGTGGCAGCTCAGGCTAGCTGAACTGAACTGGGGTGAGGTCCTTTAGTAGTGGGTGGGCAGAGCCCACCTCCCGGATCCCAACAGAGTAGCTGAGCTGAGTGCAAACCTTCCCAGACGCTCTGGGTATGTACTTGGGTGGCTAGCCTGAACCGCTGCTTGTGCTACCTCTAACTACACTGCTCTTTTTAGTGTTCTAGCTTGAGCATAATTAGCATATCTGTCTACCCTTGCTGGTGGTCCCAGCTGCAGTGTAGATGAACCCTTTGAGAGAAAAATGCAAAGTTCATGTTTTGTGTGTAAAACCTAAACACATTTGAAGAACTGAAATGAGTCACAAAGCCCTTGATTTCTGGGATTGTGGAAGTTTGTTTTACATTTTGTGTGCAGCTCTCTCACAGGGATACTATAATGGAACAATAGGTAATAATATGAGAGTTTTTATCCCGGTACTGAATATTTATTAGCTTATTAAAAAGGATTACAAAATGTTACAGATAAGTGTCATAGTTTGAGGATACTAGCCATATTACCACAGGTAGCCATAGACTTGATAGGGCCTCTTGGCAACTCAGGCAGTCTTGTGTAACTGTGCAGCATAAGTGGGAAGGAGATGATTGCAGCACCTCAGTGACTGATGGGAGAGCTCGCCATTAGGAGTGGCGTGGGGAGGGTTTCAGCAGCTGGTAGAAGGGTTGGATAGAGTACCAATCCCTGCAGAAGCATGAAGGGTTGGATGGGGAGTCACAACTGGGAAGTCAGCAGAATTGTTCTATTTCCCTTTTGTACTTGTTCCCCTTTTCTTTGTTTTCCCATTTGCTGCTTCCTAATTGTGAAGCTGAGAGGGCGACTCTCTCCTGACGTTAGTGCTACTCCTCCGTGTGTCCGGTAGAATGTTTCATATCAGTTTTCCCTCCATCTTCCCCATCTGTGATGTGCTCAGGGTCTTGGAGGCTGAACCCTGTACTCATTCCCGAACGGGCACAGCAGTGTGTTGCAGCTTCTCTTTTGCTATAAATAATATGTCTTTAACACGTGTTGACCTTCATCCATGCTGAACTTACCCCCAGAAATAGCTGTATGCAGTGATTCTGAGATAATCTGAAGGTAGGGAGTTCATTGATAATAATGATCAAGCTTACATTTCTAATATATAGCACTATTCATCATGAAGAATCCCCATTGTTCTTTTTCTAACCATCTCAGCAGCCCGGACAGGGTTGCAGCAGTACTGATGTGTGCATGTATGTAATTGGGGCCTGGCAGCCCCTTACTGATATTTCCTGTCCCTCGAAGGTGTAGCGTATGCAGGATTGATCAAATGGACTCTTGGAAGGGTGCAGCTGCTCCAGGCTGCTCATTTAGGGTGGCCAACCAAACACAAAATAAAGGCAAATAAAATAAAACAGAGCACCCAATGGTAGCTAGAGGCAAAGGAAACTGTCAGTCCAGTCTTTTGTTATAGCATCAGTGCATGTAAGAAGCTCTGAACTGGCCCTAGGATGAAGTGGTGTAATTTGAGGCATGTAAAGCACAGATGCTGGCTTTTATTAAATATCTGCAGGACTTAGCAGGTCCACCAGCTCCTGGGGAGAGCGTGGGGACCCTTCCCAAGATAGGTTTCATGTTCCAACTGTCCTTCAGACCTAGCTGTCTAATAGGACCATGTGTTGTACACATGTGGCAGAGTGAGGCTCACTGCAATGCGCGGGTAGCTCTGTGCACATGTGCCGTATTTAAACAACCATCTGATCATGGAGACACAAATACTAAATGATATCTATAAATGGATCATTTCGCATAACAGGGATATAGCTCACAGCGACAGTTTAGGCATATGTTCTTTCTGTAATATTTTAATTATAAGAGTTCTTGGCAGTGGTAATGATAAAAACTTTTGGCCATATTCTCAGGCCTACTCTGGGCCCTGCAGTCTCTGGTGTAGAGGCATGTTTGGTCTGGGGTCGTGGTAGCCAGAGCACAGGCCACTCCTGTCTCCTGTTGGCGAGAGCCATTATCAGTTGGATGAATTGAGAGCATCCCCATAGACTGTTCTACATTCCATCAAGGCTACTGCAACAGGTTAGAAATTCAGGAGCTGCACTGTTTTTCTCCTGTCCCACTCCTGGGCAGCACCCAGTGGAAACTGAGCAGAGTAGAGCAGACCCATTTAAGAGTAACAGGGCTAGTCTATTTTTTTTCTCCCGCAGACTGTTTGGATATTTCTGTTTAGGTTGCTGTTTAAGATGTAACATGTCAATATTTGCTGTTTTAAAATAGATACAAAAATAAACACAAAATGCTACATTAAAAACAATAGACTTGGTTCTCCTCTTTCACAAGATTTTCATCAGGATCACTCCAACTTCCAGAGGGTTACTGCTGATTTACACTGGTGTAAGTGAGAAGAAAATCAGGCCCAATCTGAAGGGCCTGACTTAGAGACAAATGCAAAGGATTTCAGAGACGCTATCCTCAGTTCCCCGCTGTGCCTATATACTACACTTAGAACAGCATGGGATATAATGTTAAACTGTTTGGATACCACTGCAATATAAGATCAGCTAAGGACACTGTCTAAGTAACTTTGAATTTCCCTGCTTTCATTGGTTTGTGAGTCTGTATGTGAGATTTGAACAAACTCTGTATGTGCTAGTAAATAATGAAATCAGTAGATTAAGATGACAGTTCTTTTACCTCCACCTTGTACTGCACTGTTACTATCAGCACAGTCTTTATTGAACAATAAATGATAGGTTAGCCTGGAATAGCTGCAACAAATTTTATTTAATTTTATTAGTAATATAATAATTTTATTTCCCAATGCAGTATGTTTCTCACACATTTTATATTCTGTGCTTTGTTTTATTTAGCCATTTTCCCTTCCTAATTAAAGCTCCATTAATTCACTTCACTATAGCAATAATCAGTGGCTGGGGAGGAGGAGGGAAGGAGAGAGAGAGAGCTGTTGAAGTAAATGAAGCATTACCCATGACTGCTGCACACACCAGCGTCTGTTCTTGTACTAGCACCGTATACCTGCTTCTGAGCATTACAAAGATAACTCATTTCCTGGTGCTTTCCATGCTCAAGGGCAACAGTTACCTTCACCACAGAGAGAATAAGTACCGGCTGGTGTAATTTTGGAAATATGTAGCAATTACTTGCTGCAGAAACTCAGATCCCAGCTCTCCTTAATGAAGAATGACAAAGACCTGGGTTCAAAGAGGGTGGCCCAGAGCTGCAAAGGTTCACTATTCTGTACCATTATTTTGCAGAGCCCCCACATGGATTAACTATCATTTCCTTTTTTCCTCCCTTCTTTCCAACTTGTTTTCATGATCTGGTCAGCTTCTTAGGGTATGTCTACACTATGGGATTAATCCGAATTTATATAATTTGAATTTGGGAAACAGATTGTATAAAGTCGAACGTATGCGGCCACACTAAGCACATTAATTCGGCGGTGTGTGTCCATGTACCGGGGCTAGCGTCGATTTCTGGAGCGTTGCACTGTGGGTAGCTATCGCATAGCTATCCCATAGTTCCCGCAGTCTCCCCCGCCCATTGGAATTCTGGGTTGAGATCCCAGTGCCTGATGGGACAAAAAACATTGTCGCAGGTGGTTCTGGGTACAGCCTCACCCCTCCCTCCCTCCCTGCATGAAAGCAACGGACGGCAGACAACCATTTCGCGCCTTTTTTCCTGGGTGAACACTGCAGACTCCATACCACGGCAAGCATGGAGCCCGCTCAGCTCCAGACAGCAGTCATGAACATTGTAAACACCTCGCGCATTCTCGTGGAGTTTATGCTGAGCCAGGACCAGAAAAACGAGGCGAGGAGGCGGCGGCGGCGGCAGCGCAGCGACAAGCGTGATGAGGACATGGACATGGATATGGACATGGACACGGACATAGAATTCTCTCAAACCGCGGGCCCCGGTGCTTTGGAGATCATGTTGTTAATGGGGCAGGTTCTATCCATGGAACGCCGATTCTGGGCAAGGGAAACAAGCACAGACTGGTGGGACCGCATAGTGTTGCAGGTGTGGGATGATTCCCAGTGGCTGCGGAACTTTCGCATGCGTAAGGGCACTTTCATGGAACTTTGTGACTTGCTGTCCCCTGCCCTGAAACGCCAGAATACCAAGATGAGAGCAGTCCTCACAGTTGAGAAGCGAGTGGCGATAGCCCTGTGGAAGCTTGCAACGCCAGACAGCTACCGGTTAGTCGGGAATCAATTTGGAGTGGGCAAATCTACTTTGGGGGCTGCTGTGATGCAAGTAGCCAAAGCAATCACTGAGGTGCTGCTACAAAAGGTAGTGACTCTGGGAAATGTGCAGGTCCTAGTGGATGGCTTTGCTGCAATGGGATTCCCTAACTGTGGTGGGGCGATAGATGGAACCCATATCCCTATCTTGGCACCGGAGCACCAGGGTACCCAGTACATAAACCGCAAGGGGTACTTTTCAATGGTGCTGCAAGCACTTGTGGATCACAAGGGACGTTTCACCAACATCAACGTGGGCTGGCCGGGAAGGGTTCATGACGCTCACGTCTTCAGGAACACTACTCTGTTTAAAGGGCTGCAGCAAGGGACTTACTTCCCGGACCAGAAAATAACCGTTGGGGATGTTGAAATGCCAATAGTTATTCTTGGGGACCCAGCCTACCCCTTAATGCCATGGCTCATGAAGCCATACACAGGCAGCCTGGACAGGAGTCAGGAGCTGTTCAACTACAGGCTGAGCAAGTGCAGAATGGTGGTAGAATGTGCATTTGGCCGTTTAAAAGGTCGCTGGCGATCGTTACTGACTCGCTCAGTCCTCAGCCAAACCAATCTCCCCATTGTTATTTCTGCTTGCTGTGTGCTCCACAATCTCTGTGAAAGTAAGGGGGAGACCTTTATGGCGGGGTGGGAGGCTGAGGCAAATCGCCTGGCTGCTGATTACGTGCAGCCAGACACCAGGGCGATTAGAAGAGCACACCAGGAAGCGCTGTGCATCAGAGAAGCTTTGAAAACCAGTTTCATGACTGGCCAGGCTACAGTGTGAAATATCTGTTTGTTTCTCCTTCATGAAAATCCGCCCCCTTTATTGACTCATTCTCTGTGAGGAACCCACCCTCCCCCTTCCCCCAGCTTGCTTTCAAACCAAATAAAGTCACTATCGTTTAAAAATCATTTATTCTTTATTCATAGATTATAAAAAGAGGGAGGGAACCCGGGTGGGGTTTGGGAGGAGGGAAAGAAAAGGCCACTAAAAAAAGGTTAAAAAAATGACAGCCTTTTGCTTGGGCTGTCCACTGGGGTGGAATGGGAAGGTGTACGGAGCCTCCCCCCCGTGTTCTTACACATCTGGGTGAGGAGGTTATGGAACATGGTGAGGGGGGAGGGGGGTTATACAGGGGCTGTAGCGGCACTCTGTTATCCTGCTGCCGTTCCTGAAGCTCCACCAGATGCCGGAGCATGTCTGTTTGCTCACGCAGCAGCCCCAGCGTTGCATCCTGCCTCCTCTGATCTTCCTGCCGCCACCTCTCATCTCGAGCGTCTCTCCTCTCCTCACGTTGGTCCCTCATGTCCTCACGTTGGTCCCTCATGTCCTCACGTTGGTCCCTCCTGTCCTCACGTTCACTGGCTTCTTTCCTATACTTTGAAACCGTGTCCTTCCACTCATTCAGATGAGCTCTGTCACTGCGGGTGGATTCCATGATTTCTGCGAACATATCGTCTCGCGTCTTCTTTTTCCGACGCCTTATCTGTGATAGCCTTCGGGACGGAGGAGGGAGGCTTGAAGAATTTGCAGCTGCTGGAGGGAGGGAAAAAAGGAGAGAATTTTTTAAAAAGATACATTTTGCAGAACAATGCTTATACTCTTTCATGGTGACCAACACTATTCACATTACATAACACATGTGATTTCTGTGCAAGGTCGCATTTTGCCTCTTAATATTGAGTGCCTGTGGCTTTGTTGCTAGAGATCACAGACGCAGGTCCGGGCAACAGAATTCGGCTTGCATGCAGCCATGGTAAGCCATTGTCTTTCGGCTTCTGCGCCCTCCTTTCCCACATACCAAGCAAAGCCCGTTGAGTGCTGTGGTTTTCCTGTTAACCTTCAGCAGCAGAAAACAAACTAACCCCCCCCCCATCCAATTCTCTGGGATGATCGCTTTACCCCTCCCCCCACCGCGTGGCTGGTATCGGGAAGATCCCTGCAGGAACCAAACTAACACCCCCCACTCCGCCATGAATTCTCTGGGATGATCGCTTTACCCCTCCCCCCACCGCGTGGCTGGTATCAGGGAAGATCCCTGCTAGCCAAACGCGAAAAGCTCTGGGCCAATTCCCCCCCGCCCCCGCGCTTGACTAACTGCAGGGAAGGATTTCTTTTCAGCCACAGGCAAACAGCCCAGTAGGAACCGCCACCTCTGTCCCCTTAATTAAATTCCTGTATTTCAACCAGGTTACCATGAGCGATATCACTCTCCTGAGGATTACACAGCAAGATAAAAAATGGATGTTGCTTGAATGCCAGCAAACACTGGGACCATACGCTGCCAGGCTTTGTCATGCAATGATACCAGATTACTTGCTGCAAGCATGGCGCGGTCAAGTGTCCTACCATGGAGGACGGAATAAGGCTGCACTGCCCAGAAACCTTGTGGCAAGGCTTTTGGAGTACCTCCAGGAGAGCTTCATGGAGATGTCCCTGGAGGATTTCCGCTCCATCCCCAGACACGTCAACAGACTTTTCCAGTAGCTGTACTGGCTGCGAATGCATCCCAAGTCCTCAGGGCAAAGTAATCATTAAAAAACGCTTGCTTTTAAAATAAGTTTTATATTTTAAAAGGTAAACTCACCTGAGGTCCCTTCCATGGGGTCATGGTCTTGGATACTGGGTTGGAAGGGTTGGGAGGGTACTTCAGTCAGGCTGAGAAAAAGATCCTGGCTGTTGGGGAGAACGGAGTGCTGGGTGCTCTCTGCAAGCTCGTCCTCCTCTTCCCCGTCCACAGAATCCTCAGGTGTAGCTGATGAGATTATCCCCACCTGGGAATCCACGGTCAGAGGTGGGGTAGTGGTGGCGGCCCCCCCTAGAACTGCATGCAGCTCGGCATAGAAGCGGCATGTCCGCGGCTCTGACCCGGAGCGACCATTTGCCTCCTTTGTTTTTTGATAGGCTTGTCTGAGCTCCTTGACTTTCACGTGGCACTGATCTGAGTCCCTATTGTGGCCTCTCTCCATCATGCCCTTGGAGATTTTTTCAAAAGTTTTGGCATTTCGTCTTTTTGAATGAAGTTCTGCTAGCACTGAATCCTCTCCCCATATAGCAATCAGATCCAGTACCTCCCGTACGGTCCATGCTGGTGCTCTTTTTCGATTATCGGCCTGCATGGTTACCTGTGCTGATGAGCTATCTGTGGTCACCTGTGCTCTCCACGCTGGGCAAACAGGAAATGAAATTCAAATGTTCGCGGGGCTTTTCCTGTCTACCTGGCCAGTGCATCCGAGTTCAGATTGCTGTCCAGAGCGGTCACAATGGTGCACTGTGGGATAGCTCCCGGAGGCCAATACCATCGAATTGCAGCCACACTACTCCTAATTCGAAATGACAAAATCGATTTTGGCGCTACTCCGCTCGTCGGGGTGGAGTACAGAAATCGATTTTAAGAGCCCTTTATTTCGAAATAAATGGCTTAGTTGTGTGGACGGGTGCAGGGTTAATTCGATTTAACGCTGCTAAATCCGAATTAAAGTCATAGTGTAGACCAGGCCTCAGTGTCTCATCTGTTCCTCTCTTCTTTTCCTTTGCATGGTGTGCTTACTAATGATCAGATTAGGCTCATTTGATTATTCCCTCTTTATATTACCTCCATTTTTGACTTACTGTATCTTAAAATTTAAGAATATTTATGCTTTCTTGACATGACCTCCTCATTTACTGTATTTAAATGAATGGGATCAAATGTTTCCTTATTTTCATTCTTCTTTTAACCATACAGTCTTTGTAGTTTTCCATCCTCAGGTGATACTTCCTTGGTTTCTTTTATTGTTCTATATATATGTATGTATCCAGGCAGAAATATGCTTAAAGTGCTGGCTTAAAATAACAAAATTCAAGAAGTTCAGAATTAAAGCTCATTTCAGTGTGATATGCCTAAGAATACATCACAGCTGTATATAGCTATACTCTGCTGTATCAAACAATATGTGTTTGATTCCTTCATGTATAGCAATAATTACCATCTCTTCTTTGGTCATTCTTCATTTATGATCATATCATCTGAAATGGACTCACAATCAGATAGGTAGAGCTGGAACACATTGCTTAATACTTGAATTCCAGGTTTTATTCAGTTTAAAACACTCTTGGCAATTTTTAAAATGGGGGTGAAGGGTTAGCTTGCTTGTTTGCTTATTTATTTGTTTTGTTTCATTTTTACAATTACTTTGTGAAGATACTTTTGGGTGAAAATAAGCAAATATATCTCGAGAGGGTCTGAGAGATATCTGAAGAGCTGACCTCCCTGCTTTGAATTGGAAGTTGTTTGGAGCAATAGTTGTCCTTTCTGAATTTTACCTGCTGAGCGCTGGTTTTGGAACAATAGATTTTTCAAAAGCACCTAAGTGATTTAGGAGCACAAGTCCCATTTATTTTGCATGGCACCTAGACCCCATTTGTGGATATAGCGCTAGGTGACTTAGGAGCACAACTGCCACTTTAGGCACCCAAGTCAAAAATTTAGATTCTCAAACCCGCCCACTTAGTTGCCGCCCAACTCTGTAGGTGCCTACAGTCCCGAGGCATCTAGGGCTCTGTCAACAAAGTCTGGTAAGTGACTACAAATCTGCCAGTGAACATGTGAACTGATGCCTAAGTTTCAATCTCCTGCACCTATCTCATGCATAAGACTCAGAGGGATCCTCAAACTAATCTTTCCCCTGTGCAATCTGGTGAGCATTTTCAGAGGCTAACTGATCAGTCCCCACACAAAACACACCTGCTGAAAGAGTTGGTAGTGGTGCCCCCATAATCTTTAGCCCAGAGCTCCCCCTGGATATGGGAGACCTGGGTTCAGACCCCCACTTGGCTTAATATAGAGCAGGGATTTGAACCTCTGTTGCCCATTTTTTAGGATAGTGCTGCAACTACTTGGCTAGGAAGCGCTCCTGTTGGAACCGTTCCACTTCGTATAAATAATCATTGGAGCAGGGACTTGAATTTGGGTTCCTGAGTGCTCTAATCACTTGGCTATAGAGTCATTCTCACTCTGTCTCAAAGAGTATTTAATTATCTATACAAAGTGGAATAACTTCAAAAGGAGAGCCATCTATCCCAGCATATGCCATAGGCTACTGGTTAGGGCACTGTTCAAGCTTTGAGGTAGGCTGGGGTAGGGCTGGTCAACTCCCTATAACATGCTGCAAATTATATAATTGAACATTATTTCTCCAGATAATTGTCTGTCACCACATTACTTCACTGGGCTTTGAAGGAACTCAGCACCTTGCAGGAGCTGCTGACACCTTCCAGGACTGGGCCTTAAATCTATAC
Organism: Emys orbicularis; assembly: GCF_028017835.1. NCBI lineage: Eukaryota > Metazoa > Chordata > Testudines > Emydidae > Emys > Emys orbicularis. The sequence goes on from NC_088683.1 coordinate 300,728,207, forward strand.
AACTGGCCAGAATAACTAAAAAATCTTATACTCCTATTGCTTGGCTAAAGTTGATTATAAAAAAGAAAAATAAAGTGTATACTGTTGGGAAACTGCTGATATCCACATGTGACGGGGGGAAAAAAAGTCGGAGAGAGAGAAAACAAGGTTGATCATTAACAAATACTGTTCACGGGGCTCTTGTTAGCAATGAGCTAGTTGCTTTTGCAAAGCCAGTCAAAGGAGGTTAAACCCTGGGGTAATACACTAATATTCTCAGTGGTGGTAGCTTTTGCTTTAATTTTGAGCACGTCATATCTCTTTATTCTCTAACCTTAATTGTGTTAGACTATAATAACCTTCCAAAATCATTTATAAAAATTGGGCTGATTTTGAATGCTGTTAAATAATACTAATTTGTTGCTCTCTCTCACATTCATGCTCTGCCAGTGTTTTAATGTTTGTAGAGCAAATAAGGAATTTCTAAACAGTCCCAGAGGGGCATTGTACTAATTCATTGTGTGAGAAAAGCCTAATAATTTGAGCATGCCTTAAGCACTACTCGTTTATGATAAGGTCTTTATAAAAGTGCAATGGCTCAGTTAAAATATTATGAATATAATTGGCTAGGAAAGGAAAATTCTGTTCTCCCATGGATTGTATATAAGTGAATGAATCTTCCTATTCTCTCCACAAATGCACTTCAAAGTGTAAGTGGGATTCCTTTACAAAGATCTTATTGTTTAGGGTCACTATGTTTTAAGGTGTGAATACTGTTGGCAATAAAAGCTTTTCCTCTTTAAAAAAAGTCCTCTCCTGAGAGGATGTATTACTTTAAAAAGAGAGAGAAAGAGAAATGCTGTGGGATGAGCAAATCTCATCTTCTCATGTCTATTGCAAATCCACACAAATTCATGTACTGGGTGTTACTAATATAAAAAGGATATTTTACTAAATAACTCTTTCTATGGTGCTAAGGACCAGCAACATGAAGACAAGTGGCATCATTTCCACTTAACAAATAACTAACTATACAATCAAGATAAGAGTGATTTATGAACCTCTTGCTAGATTCCATGACTAGTCACACAAGTGCACTGCTTTTAGAATTCAGTGAAAAGCAGGGGCATTGTCAGCTATTGGTATTATTAACATATGACATTAATGTATCACTGTATGGGAAGGTACATAGTTTAATATTCAATGGAGAACTCTAACTGTAGAAGACTGTTTGGAACATGCACATCCATTATTCACAGATGCAAGATGTGGATTTGTATTGATTTCTTTTGATGATGCATAAAAGAGCAATTAAAACATCTTATTGTTGATCACTTCTTACACCTGTGTGAAGTAACCTAGTCAAAGCTGCAGCAGCAACACAAAGAGAAGACTGTGACAGGAGATGCAGATATAGCAGTCTGTTATGCTGTATGATTTTAGGTTTTCCACCACTGAAAGCCTAATGGAACAGCATTACTTTGTGTTCCTGTGAATAAGGACTTACACACATTCTGCATGATAATGTGCACTTTGGGCTAAAATGTGCACTTCTGGGCTAAACTAACATTTTTTTTCCCACAGGCAGACATAGCTGCAATTTCAATGTGCACTGTTTTTAAAAGCTTCTCTTATGATAGCATTTCTTCAGGAACCAGGGGCACATGTGTGTAGAAAGAGACTAAATATGGTAGTGCGTTTTTCTTTCACCTCCAGTCACCTCTGTTTATTATATTTCAGCTTTGTTGACCTTCAGTGGACCCAAGCCTGTTAGATGCTTTTAAAAATGTCACCCTGAATGTACTTTAACAAATATGATAGGGAAACATAAAAGAAATCATAGCAATCTTCAACAATGTTTAGAGTCACTTAACTAGTCACATAGTTTGAATTGTCTACATATGATGTTGTTTTCCTCATATGATATTGACTAACACTACTCTTAAAAGAATGGTTATTTTGAGTCTTCTGTAAGGTTTTGGACTTAGATATTGTGTTTGTAAGATTTCCATTGGCGCCTATAAATGTAAGTTGTCATTATTTCCCTGACTTCTCTGGCATCGTATCTTTGATCTTCAATTTGCATAGTGTGTGGTAGCTGTCCTACTATGGTGAGGTAACAGCTATAGTTGGCTTCCTGCTATTTTCAAGTACAGCTATCAGTCTGGACATCGGTTTTCTTAGCCATAGTAATAGCTTAGTTTCTTCTGTTGTTGTTCGAGTTTTATTTGCAAGTCCAGGCTACAAAGCTTAGGTCTGAGTTTCTGGGCTTGTTTTTGACTGATGTCCCATTAGTACTTGTGATAGTAATGTTAAGTCTCTATTGGCAAATTCCCAAGATTCAGTTGGATTAAGCAGAGTTCTTTATTATAATATTAAAATAATACTTAACTTTTATATAATGCCTTTCATCCATAGCTGTAAAAGTGCTTTACAAAAGAAGACTAGTACCACTATTCCCATTTTACAGATAGAGAAACTGAGGCACAGAAAAATAAAGTGACTTGTTGACAATCACATGGCCAGTTGGTAACATAGCAAGTCCAGCACTCTATACACTACATCATACTGTTTAAATGTCTTTCACTGTTTAAATGATATTCACTGAACTCTCAGCTATCTCATCTTTTGGTGAAGCTGAAGTGATTTTTCTCAAGCTCTGCTATGTTTTAGGAAATACTTGAAATCCCACACTTAAGTACTGCAGTTCACTGTCAGTGACCTATTTTATGTCACCCATCATATTGTAGATTGGTATGGCTAATCTCAGTACTACTGCTTCTCTTGGTCATTTTGGAAATCTCAATGATTGCAGAATAGTAATCAATTAAAAGTAAATAGGTTTCTCTGACAGTTTGAAAGGGTCCCTATGAAGGTAACAGGGAAATGGAACAAGATAATAAATAATTTATAACTGGAGAAAATTAATCAAGAACCCCCAATTCCCACTGTCCCCACACACAGCTGCTCAATTACACTACTTCTTAGAAGAGGCAAGAGACCAATAACCAGGTGTCTGAGACATAAATGAATTTTATTATTAGGGAAGAAGGTATTCAAACATATAAATACAGTAAAGTAACCGATTCACATTACACTATGATATGTTTATTGTGTAGAGTGCTTTTTATTAAGCTATATCCCAAAACTCTTTACAAAATTAAATAATATATTTAACTGTATAGTATAAATGACAGGTGGCAGCAATAGTGTGGAGACTTTTTATGGTGAATGGATCAGATCATAAAACAATTCAGAGGAGGGAAGGAGGAAGACATTAGGAGGCATAAATGGGGGAGAAAAGATTGTATTTCAAGTAAAATGTAAAGAGAGATGGGGAGCTGTTGAGCTTGATCCCACATCATTAAAAGTGATGGAAGTTATTCCATTGGCTTCAATGGGAGCAGGATCAAGTACTAAGAGAGTAACAAGGAGGCATAGGGAGTGAAAGAGGAAGGCTTTTGTCAACAGAGGTGAAACTGTATGAAGCGATAAGGAAATTGCAGAGATGGGTGAAAGGAGGGAGCAGGAAGGAAAGTAAAGAGGGACGTGAGGTCCCTAGAGAGATTTAATAACTGGTCTACAATTTTTGAGACGTCGTCTGCTTCAGAGATAAAATGTGCTATTTATTATGTATTTTGATGTGCTGAATTCAAATATGACAATTAAAACAACTGATTGGCTACTGTTTCTAAGATATTTAAGTTTTTACATTTTATGTCTATGTATATTGTGTAGATAGTAGAGTTTTAATCATAAATTGTAAACCTAGGTCTTTTCATGTGTTTATGGTTGCTTTACATGATAATATTTCACCTGTGCTGTTTATGTAACACTTTAAAAATCAGCAAAAGGGTTATATAAATAAAATGTATTATGAAACAAAAGGCAAAAAACTATTCTGTGAAATAATTTTACAAAATTGTGCATCATCCCCATAAGTCTCCGTACATTGGCTTTGTATTGCAGAGTGGGTGTTTTAACAATCTGGATTATTCATTTGAGCAATTAAACATTTTTGCTCATTTCATTGTATGACTAATATAAAAAGCTTCTTTTAATTTTACCTTTTTAGGATTAATTTTTTAGTGCCCAATTGCATGTGCAATTTCCTATCTATATTTGCACACATAGTATGATTTCCTGTGCAATTCCCATGATTGCACATACAAACAGGTTTTAGATGCAGCCGACAAAGTGGTATTCACCCACGAAAGCTTATGCTCCAGTACGTCTGTTAGTCTATAAGGTGCCACAGGACTCTTTGTTGCTTTTTACAGATCCAGACTAACACGGCTACCCCTCTGAAAGAGACCGAAGTGTTTCAACACCTTGAAAATCTCTGGAATCCACAAAGCCTGAGTTAGGCACCTACAGTCTATATGCATTACATGGGGGGAGATAGGCACCTAAGAATAGTGTGCAATGCCCAGAAAAATAGGTGCTTAGGGAATTTTTACAGCAAAAATACAGGCACAGGGTCAATTCAGGTTAGGTACAGCTGAGCAAGGATTTTGTGGATCACACTGGTGCCTAAAACTAGCACTTAGGTATCTAAGCCTAAGTCCCTTTGTGGATTTGGCCCTAAAACTCAGATTTTAAATATATTTAGATGTTGCTGTGCTCTGCATCACAATGCCTAATATATTTAGGATCCTAAGTCTTATTTTCAAAAGGGATTTAGGAGTTTGGGAGTCTAAATCTCATTGACAATTTATGGGATTTAGGCTCCTAAGTGTCTAAGTCCTTTTTTTAAAATGAGATTTAATCTCCTAAATCAGTTAGGCATTGAAATGGTAATGCAGCAATGCCAAAATATCTTTAAAAATCTGGGCCTAAGTGACTTGCCTTATCAGAGATAGCAAGTCAGTGCCAGAGCTAGGCGTAGACCAGGGGTTCCCAAACCTGGTTCGCAGTTTGTTCAGGGTAAGCCCCTGGCGGGCCACGAGATGCTTTGTGTCCGCAGGTACAGCCGCTCGCAGCTCCCTGTGGCTGCGGTTTGCCGTTCCTGGCCAATGGGAGCTGGGGGAAGTGGTGCAGGAACGGCGAACCGCGGCCACTGGGAGCTGCGAGCGGCTGTACCTGCGGATGCTCAGATAAACAAAGCGTCTTGCAGCCCGCCAGGGGCTTACCCTGAACAAGCCGCGAATCAAGTTTGGGAACCCCTGGCGTAGACTGAGGTCTTCTAATTCTTAGTCTCTTACACTAATCATTCAATCATGTTGCCACATCCATTAATGAAGTGTTATTCGTTATAACTTCAGGACCTTGTGAATTTTGTGAAAACTTCACAATTTTGTGAAATGACTGAAGAAAACACTTCAGAAGTAGACCAAATACCACATTAGACATTAGCTTAAACTCAAAACATTTGCAAAGAAGGACTTAGTCTTTATATGTGCAAATTCCTGTGTTTGCAGGCTGAATCAGGTAATGACCCATGCAAATTCATCTTGCAGTTGGGTTCACAGTCATCTGTGAATGTAAATCTACATATTTGTGCACATAAATGCCAGTGTTTGCTGGCATACAGGATACATATGAATTTCTGTGGGTATGCACATTGTGCCCTGCTTTGATGATTTGGTTCACAACATCCAGTTTGTGTATTAGAAGTTATTAAATTAGAGATTGACTCATCTAATTTTATTTGCTAGAATACGTCTTTGATCTGATTAAGAGAACAGTTTTGATTCTGAGAGCTTTTCTGCCACCTCTTCAACACTTTTAATCAGCTAATATATTTAATTGCATGATTTAAATGACATGAACCAACAATACATATCCATATTTATGATTTTCCAATCACTGATCTAGAATTAATCCAATCCATAGATTGTTCAATTCTATGAATACCGTTTAGATTTCCCATATTATCAAGTTTACTTTTTACATCTTTTTAGGGGAATAGAGATTGCTGCTTTGAGTAGATCATTTCTGTATTCATTTTGTAGTCTCCATCCAGACATCCTAATTTCTACCAGCATGTCCTCTTTGCTTGCAGTAGGAAATTCTATCGCATTATCAGGTAGAGCTGGGTAAATGGAAAAAAAACATCTACAAATTAGAAACTGATTTTTGATTTGCTGTGGTTGCATCACTTTTGTATTTGCATTTTGTGAATGTTTGTGGAAAATATATTTCAGTCCCATAGCTGAAATCTATTTTATGACAACACAAACTTGTTTTGTGAGGAAGTAGCAAGGTGGCCATACAGTTTAATTTGTGCAGGAGCATGGTATGTAGGGTTACATAAAGGGGGAGGAAGGAGGAACAAAGAGATGGGGAGGTGTTGAGGTGTGGAGGAGACAGTGCTGGGAGGACGTCCCACTCATCACCTGTGAGCCCACTTCACAGAAGTTCAGGTGAGTGGGTCAAGGTGCTCAGGTGAATTCTTGCCCTTCAGTGGTATGGGCTCACCTGAGACCTCTCCACACGGTGAGCAGAAGACTCTGATGGGAGAATCTGGTCTGGCTCATATTTTAGCAGATGTGTCCAGAGAAAGGGGAATGGCAGCAGAAGAGAGAAAATGCTGCCAGGGCCATTCTAAATATATAGGATGGGACTGGCTGCTTGTTTTCTTGGAAGCCTCCAGAATGACTCCTCTGCCCGGAGATCCTGGCTGTAGATGAAGAGAGAGACCCTAGATGAAGATAGAGGTATTTGAAGGAGAAATTACCTGGGAGAGAGACAGACCTATTTTAACTGGATGAGAGAGGTGAAGGTCATCATCTCTCAGACGGCCACCTGAGCTCCAGGAACCTCTCTCCCTTGCTGGTGGTCTTCATCTCCTTCCTTCTGGTAGCTCCCTACCACCCTAGTCATGAGTCTGAACCTTGTCCAATGTATTTTCTGGACATGGATTGTTTGAGTGATTGGAAGCGAGGCCTGATCCTCAAAACTTTCAGGAATTGCCAAAATAATAAATAGCAATAGTAAATGAAGTTATTAAAGCTCCTGTTCATTCTGGTGGGAGCAGGATCAGATCCCGTGAGAATGCTGATATGTAAAGTTCCTTGTGAGTTCAGTAATTTGTGATTGCCTTGTGATGTCGCATCGTTAACTCAGTTTTTGGTTGCCCAACACCGAAAAGGGGCCTGATTTTCCAAGGATGGGTGCCGAGTGGTTATACAATTCCTTGCCCTCCACAATTACCAGAGAGGACCAGGATGTGTTGCAGTGGGGAGCATAATAAATGTAGGAATTTCCTGGTCAGGGAGTTCTCTAGTTGCTGCTAAAAGCAGGGCTCTTTGTGTTTGTCCTCACACTACAATGGGTGCTTAAGACTTCCTGCAAATCAGGCTACTTTAAGATGTTTCAATTTGGGCATCCAAAGGCAAGCAGCATCACTAGTCACTTTTGAAATTCTTGACCATGATGACCAATATATCATACCAAACTAAGCGATATAAATTGCAGTATTCTGTGGCTGCACCTTCCTCTTTCTTTTCACTTGTACAAGTTGTTTGCCACACAAACAGCATTGCACAGATGCGCTGGTGCTGCTCAAAAATAAGTGTTCTATCAGATGAGACTTACAATTTACACAAATCTCTAGCACAGGGGTCGGCAACCTCTGGCACACGGCTCGCCAGGGTAAGCACCCTGGCGGGCCGGGCCAGTTTGTTTACCTGCCACGTCCGCAGGTTCGGCTGATCGCGGCTCCCACTGGGGGCGGCGGGAAGCCGCGACCAGCACATCCCTCGGCCCGCACCGCTTCCCACAGCCCCCAGCCCCCATTGGCCTGGAGTGGCGAACCGCGGCCAGTGGGAGCCGCAATCGGCCGAACCTGTGGACACGGCAGGTAAACAAACTGGCCTGGCCTGCCAGGGTGCTTACCCTGGCGAGCTGCGTGCCAGAGGTTGCCGGCCCCTGCTCTAGCAGCAGCAGCTGCAGCAGTGGGATGATATTATAAGTTTTCTCAGCCCTTTTTTCTCCCAGATCTCCATCCTCCTTACACAACCATAAATGTGGCCTGGAATATTCATAATCTAGACAAATATGCTACCCTTCTCACAGATTGCAGATATTCAAGGGAATACATTTCCTACTACAGATCAAACCAGCAACTTTCTCACATGCAGCACACACAAATTGATCCTGCAATAAAAAAATACAGCAGTCTTATTGAAATTTTGGAGCTGGATTAATCTTTCCTACCTCGAAATAAAATATACTTCTCTGGGGAACTCATTATTTTTGAGGGTCCTGCCCTGAAAATTAGTGTTATAATGGATCTCACCTTTCTTGCCTGTTCTACCTCTCCATCATCAGAGTGCAGTTTTGTCCCCCAATGATATGATTACAATTAATATTTTTGTAATGTTTGTTTTGAAAGAGTAAAAACAAACTCTTTGAGAAAGAACCCAGGAGCTCAGGATAATTTTTGTATCTTGGAAAATGTTAGATACTGAAATGATAGGACGTGGAATTTTAATGATTTTTTTTTTAAAGTAGGGCTAGGCAAAAAGCAAAATCCTAGACCCGACCTTCTCGAATTTGTGTGGGTGTGTGAGTCAGGGGTAGGTTGCCTCTCAATTTGAATACTAAACTAAAGAGTTCAGAATCTGAACCGAGATCCAACTTTTGCAGGTGGCCATTAAACTCTAATGGGACTGAAACAAATCCTAGATTGTAACTTGTCTGAATTTTGGGGATATCAAAATCCAGATGTGAATTTTTGTAACTGGAGCCCATCTGTAGTTTGAAATTGCATTTTTTTTTAAAAAAAGGAATGTTTAGGGGCTGGTAGAGAAATGCTTGACAAATGTTGCAAGCACCCTGAAAGCAAATACATTTCAAAATCCTGTGTGCTTGGGTAAAAATGTAACAGGTGGCACCCTAACGGGAGTTTGAACCTGCACAAATTTGCCACCTCTAACTTTCACCCTGTTTGCAAAAAGAAACTGACAGACTTGGCTGGCTTTTCTTGACACAGCTTTAAAGCTGCACATTGTTTCAAAGCCCATTAGCGCACACATGCAATGGCAAGACTCATTTGGTTTTGAGATTTTTTTCCCCTTCTTGTCACTGATGGTGCAGAACCTGCTCCTGTTCATCATTCTTTTTTAATCTGGCCCAATGATGAAACGGACCACTGGGGCAAGCTTGGCAGTTGAAGGATCCAGATGCTAAACTCCAGGATTAATTTCTCTAGCGGTGTCATCTGGGAGTTGGCTTCTTTTTCCTGGCTTTCCTGGCAGGCTGCATTAACCCCCAGCAATCCAAAAGGCACATTTTTGTGTGTCAAATTGGGAGTTCAACTATCCTGGCAGGTAGGGACTGCCAGATTGACATTCTCAAAATGAAAGAATTTGTATTTAAACACCAGTGCCTTGATTTTTCCCAGGCTTGAGAGCTTAGTCACTGAAGACTTTTGTACTGGATAATGATGCTTTCCTTTGGCATGCACAGCAAGATGCAAGACAAGGAGGAAGTTAACTGTAGCAAGTGAGAACAGTGAAGACTTCAAGGGAAAAGAAATTAACCAGTGGTGGTGTCTCAAAATAGGGATACAAAGGACCTGATTCTGATCCTGAAGCAATATAGATCAAGAGTAACATCACTAAAATCAAAAGAGCTGTAAAATCAGTGCAGATGAGATTAGTATCAGGCTTAGATTATCTGTATAATTTGTTCTTGTGTACAATTCACCTTTTCCTAAGTAAATTTTTTTTTTTTTTTTTTTTGAGAAACATCTACCTTTTGTACTCGTTTGTTGAGAAAATAATTTACAGTCAGTCGAAGTACAGTGAAATCTTGCATTCTTCCAGTAACATACCTCTCTGCCAAAACCCCCAAGTTTACAACTGAGTGTCTGCAAGTACTTTGGTGAAAAGGGCCCTAAATATTAAACTCCTTTCAAGTGTGACTAGACATTCAGGCATAGTAGCAGTAATGACAATGTATTACTCACCAGAAGCCCCAAAGCAGTGTAAATACAATATGGATACCCAGTGATAATATGAAAATAACAGATATTTATTTGTATTTGTATTGCACAATAGAGACACAAGGCATACTATATAGTGGTAGAGAGACATGGCATATCATAGCAATAAGAATTACATAGGTTTAAGGTAAAGCAGTTAGATTATTGCATCAAAGAGTTATCACACTGCTCTACAGCCAAAATGCTTCTGAAATACATGTAGTCAAACTTTACTAATTCTGGGTCACTGAGAACAAAAATGATGCTTAAAATTGTTGATTGGCTCTAGTTTTCAAGATATGCTATTGGGTCAGTATATACGACCCTTGACTTGGGAATGGTGGAAGATAAGTGAGTTATAAGGGGAAGGGATCTCAATTTAAATCAGAAATGACTAAAATACATCTTTGACTGGATCTATGAATAAATCTATGACTGGGTTTGGACAGTACTTGCTTTTTAGGCAAAACAATGACTGATGCAATCTGAAGCTGGTATTGCGTCATACATGATATGAATTGCATCATGTTATTCCTAGAAGTCATGGATGATGCAATCATAACGAAGCTTACATCACTCTGCTGAACAAATTGCCCTATATCAGCTCTAGAAATCATACAGTGTCGTGCTCTCTTATTTGTCAGTGTTTGATTTTGCAAAGGGACACATTTCTGTTTAGCCAAAGTGAGCAGAGATGCCTCGTACTTGTGTGAACAGTGCAGATAACTTCTGCTATGTTTGTGGTGAAGTGACTTTTGCATCACAAAAGCGCAGTATAACCACTATGGTTAAGAAAGCCTATCACCTTTATTTGGGCTGCAAAATTGGAGATCAGGACAAGAGGTGGGCCCCACACATATGCTGCAACACTTGTGCAACAAATCTTCGCCAGTGGTTGAACAGGAAAAGGAAATCTATGCCTTTTGCAGTGCCAATGATTTGGAGAGAGCCAACAGATCATACAAGCAATTGTTACTTCTGCATGGTGCCTCCAGTTCGGAAAGGTGTGTCAAAGAAGAAAAAGTGGACTGTGCATTATCCAAACATTCCATCAGCTATACGCCCAGTACCCCACGGAGAAGGACTGCCGCTTCCTGATGCACCAGAATCATTCTCACTTGAGTCAGACGTGGAAGAGGAAGAGGATGAAACTTCTGGTCCTGAACCATCAATGTCACAGGACCCACATTTTCTCCCATCCTCCTCCTCTGAACCACACCTCATAACACAAGGTGAACTGAATGACCTTGTTAGGGATTTGGAACTCCCAAGAGTAAGGCAGAGCTGTTGGGCTCCAGACTACAGCAGTGGAATCTCCTGGCAGGTGATGTTAAGGTTTCCATGTTCCGTGACCGTCAAAAGGATCTTGTCCCATTCTTCTTCATGGAAGGTGATCTTGTAGCCTGCAACAACATCGATGATGTGCTGGCAGCCCTCAACATCGTTCACGATCCAGATGAGTGGAGACTGTTCATTGATTCATCGAAGACGAGTCTTAAAGCTGTTTTACTGCATAATGGCAATGTTTTGCCATCAATTCCAGTTGGTCGTGCAGTCCATATGAAGGAAACCTATGACAACATGAAACAACTTTTGAGGTGCATAAACTATGACCAACATCAGTGGCAGCTTTGTGGCGATTTGAAGGTTGTTGCTCTCTTGCTTGGTCTGCAGACTGGATACACAAAGCACTGCTGTTTTCTCTGCGAATGGGATAGTCGTGCAAGAGATTCCCACTACATCAAGAAAGATTGGCCACTCCGACAGTCATTGGAGCCTGGGAGGAAAAGTGTTCAGCATCCACCACTTGTTGAATCAAGGAAGATTTTGTTACCACCCTTACACATCAAGCTGGGTCTGATGAAGAACTTTGTCAAGGCCATTGACAAAACACAAGCAGCTTTCAAGTACGTCCGTGGAAAATTTCCAAGGTTAAGTGAAGCTAAGATAAAGGAAGGTGTCTTTGTTGGTCCTCAGATTTGTGAACTTCTTCGAGATGATGCATTTGACCATGCACTGCGTGGCAAGGAAAAGACGGCATGGAAAGCCTTCCAGTTAGTGGCAATAAATTTTCTCGGAAACAACAAGGCAGACAACTACAGGTTGTTGGTGGAAAACCTCCTCAAGGCATACAAAAGCCTTGGTTGCAACATGTCACTAAAGATACATTTTTTGCACTCTCATCTAGATTTTTTTCCACCGAACTGCAGAGCAGTGAGCGACGAGCACGGCGAGCGATTTCACCAGGACATTGCAACAATGGAGAAACGCTATCAGGGCAAATGGAGCCCATCAATGCTTGCAGACTATTGCTGGACAGTGACAAGAGATGCTCCATTTAATGAATACACGAGACAAGCCAAGAAGCGCCGAGTAGACACTGAATAGGACTAAACTATGTACAGAATAGTTTTTTGCCTTTTGTTTCATAATACATTTTATTTATATAACCCTTTTGCTGATTTTTAAAGTGTTACATAAACAGGACAGGTGAAATATTATCATGTAAAGCAACCATAAACACATGAAAAGACCTAGGTTTACAATTTATGATTAAAACTCTACTATCTACACAATATACATAGACATAAAATGTAAAAACTTAAATATCTTAGAAACAGTAGCCAATCAGTTGTTTTAATTGTCATATTTGAATTCAGCACATCAAAATACATAATAAATAGCACATTTTATCTCTGAAGCAGACGACGTCTCAAAAATTGTATACCAGTGTCATAGGAGCAACATAGTCTCCTAGAAATTTCTAACAACAATGATATGTAATATGATGAGCACTCACAATTTAAAGTTTGAAACCAGTTAGCTTTATGACAGCTTAAATAAACGGATCATGACCACCCCTGTAATATCTCATTAACTATTGGTTAAAACAAGGGAGAAAAGAGAAGCGGAAATAATATAGTAAATCTTGTGTACATCCAGCATAAAGGGGGATTGTCTGCAGGTCATTTGAGCATCTTGGGCACTCTTGTAAAGGGTCATTCAGGCCCATTGCACAGTTACTACGTAAGAACACCAGGTATTATAAAATTGTTCAGTGGGTTTTGTGAAAGGTGGGTAAGATGAAGGTTAAAGATAGACTTTTAAACTCCAAAATTCATATCCCCACTATAGAGACAATAGGTGCCCTTAAAAAGTCCCATTTGTTTTAAAGATTCTACTGGCTCTAACAGAATTCTCCGCTTTAAAGGTAGGGAATATCTCTGAAATAGAAGAATCTTTCAAATCAGTTTTTGTATGCTGACAGACCAGCTCAGACCAGAGCCATAGGCCAATTCACTTTTGTGTGAATATATATATATAAAATGTAGAATATATAACATAAAATATATGTTAGTATATGTTCAGGACAATTCACTTGTGTGTTAATAGAGATCAAAGGAGATGTTAATTGTATTGTTTTTGCCTATCTGTATCTTGATGCTTACTATTACATTACATTTACATTATGTATGCTCGATAATTAAATAACCCTAGATCAAGGTGTGTGTTAATGTAAGAATGTATTCAGATGTTAGAACTTCATGAAAACTAATGGAATGTTACTTGTATTGTTTTCATGTATCTATTTCTATTATAATGTAATGGCAGGAATTTACATTATATATATCCCTGTGACTAAATAACTCATTGAATGCAAATGAAGAAAAGGGCTAAATTTAAAGCAATTTGCCATTGTGTGGGTACAGACACTTGTCAGATTGTTGTCTGTGAATAGGAGCTATAAGTACTGATTCAAGGTGAGATTCTACCATGTTTGGATTCTAAAAGGGTAGAATAACTGAACAAGAAGACAGAGATCCCCAGCGTTATTCTGGGTAGCCCTGAAAAGACTTTGGAGAAATGGGCAGATTATTATAACTCTATCATTATGGTTTTAAAAACTTTGACTAATCTGTTAATGTATTTTACCTGCTTTAACATCTCAATAACTCTCATTTCTTTCTCTTTGTTAATAATCCTATAGTTAGTTTACTATAAAATTGGCTACCAGCATTGTCTTTGGTGTAAGATCTGGAGTACCAATTGATTTGGAATGAGTGACTGGGTCTCTTGGCACTGGGAAAAACCCGATGTGATGTGATTTTAGGTTTATGTAACCTTTTATCTCAAAGTCCAGTTTGGGTGGCAAGATAGACTGGAGTGTGTAAGGGGACTGTCTGTGACTCCATGGTGAGATGGGTATAGTGATCCAGGAGCTCACATTTGTTACTGGCTTGGTAAAATCTAATAATAGAATATAAGAGGGATCGGCAACCTTTGGCACGTGGCTTGCCAGGGTAAGCACTCTGGTGGACCGGGCCGGTTTGTTTACCTGCCGCGTCCGCAGGTTCGGCCGATCGCGGCTGCCATTGGCTGCGGTTTGCCACTCCAGGCCAATGGGGGCGGCGGGAAGTGCAGGGCCGGCTCTGGCTTTTTTGCCGCCCCAGGCAAAAAAGCCTCCGGCCGCCCCCCGCCCCCTGTGGAGCCCCGGGGGTAGGGCGGCGAGCCCCGGCGGGGGCTCCGCTCTCCCCCCGGCGGCCAGAGCGCCGGGGGCAGGGCGGCGAGTCCCGGCCGGGGCCAGAGCGCCGGGGGCAGGGCGGCGAGAGGGCGGCAAGCCCCGGCTGGGGCTCGGCTCTCCCCCCGGCGGCCAGAGCACAGGGGGCAGGGCGGCGAGCCCCGGCCGGGGCTCCGCTCTCCCCCGGCGGCCAGAGCGCCGGGGGCAGGGCGGCGAGTCCCGGCCGGGGCTCCGCTCTCCCCCCGGCGGCCAGAGCGCCGGGGGCAGGGCGGCGAGCCCCGGCCGGGGCTCCGCTCTCCCCCCGGCGGCCAGAGCGCCGGGGGCAGGGCGGCGAGAGGGCGGCAAGCCCCGGCTGGGGCTCGGCTCTCCCCCCGGCGGCCAGAGCGCAGGGGGCAGGGCGGCGAGAGGGCGGCGAGCCCCGGCTGGGGCTCGGCTTTCCCCCCGGCGGCCAGAGCGCAGGGCGGCGAGAGGGCGGCGAGCCCCGGCTGGGGCTCGGCTCTCCCCCCGGCGGCCAGAGCGCAGGGGGCAGGGCGGCGAAAGGGCGGCGAGCCCCGGCTGGGGCTCGGCTCTCCCCCCGGCGGCCAGAGCGCAGGGCGGCGAGAGGGCGGCGAGCCCCGGCTGGGGCTCGGCTCTCCCCCCGGCGGCCAGAGCGCAGGGGGCAGGGCGGCGAAAGGGCGGCGAGCCCCGGCTGGGGCTCGGCTCTCCCCCCAGCGGCCAGAGCGCAGGCCGGGCTCGCCGCTCTCCCCCCAGCGGCCGGAGGGAGGGCGGCCAGAGCGCCGGGGGGAGGGCGGCGAGCCCAGCTGTGGCCCCGCTCTCCCCGGCGGCCGGAGCACTGCGCCGCCCCCCTCCAGGTGCCGCCCCAAGCACAAGCTTGGTGGGCTGGTGCCTGGAGCCGGCCCTGGGGAAGTGGCGGCCAGCACATCCCTTGGCCTGCGCCGCTTCCCGCCACCCCCATTGGCCTGGAGCAGCGAACCGCGGCCAGCAGGAGCCGCGATCAGCCGAACCTGCGGACACGGCAGGTAAACAAACTGGCCTGGCCTGCCAGGGTGCTTACCCTGGCGGGCTGCGTGCCAAAGGTTGCCGATCCCTGGAATATAACACCGGTTTGGGGTGTCTGCCCTTGATTTCTGACAGTCTGACCTGAGATAGGCACTCACAGTTTTGAGCCACTCCAGACAGCGTGACAGCACTAAGTGCAGTTGCTGTATTGCAGAAGTAATATGTAGGTTCATAATCGGGTTCTTATTGAGAAGGGATATTGTATTCTGCACAAATAATGTTTTGTGGGAGAATTCACACTGAGAATTTACCCGTAATGGGTAGAGAAGTTGGTAGAGGTTGGTATTTAAGAGCACTTTGGTGCTTACGAAGCAATGCTCATGTATCCAGCATCTAAAAATGCCTCTGTGATCCACAGAGGGAGGCTGTTCCATATCCACACTTCAGAAAGCGTGTACTTAAAATTGGTCAGGTTTTATTTAATATATATAGAAGGAATGATATGGTCCATGTAATATACAGCACTATATTTATGTGTTGCAAACCTATTCTGAAAAGTGATATTTGAGAGCCTCTTGGCAGCAGTCAGGATTTAATATGATGCCAAGATCCTGGGCCTGTGGTTTACTGCTGGAAGCATAGATCCGAAAGTTGTTGGTGCGAAACACAATATATGCTCTTGATCAGAGATTTTTAGTGTCTTACCATTAGTCGAGGGCCTTAACAAGTGTTATGGTCCCAAAAATGGTGGTCAGCAGGTAGAGAATGAAGAAACATATTGAAGTCTTTCTGGGGATGATTAGAATTACGCAAAATTAGCCAGTATTTTATTTATGAAAAGCATATTAATAATCTTTAACCCAAATTCATGCCACCTCATAAAATGAGAGGTGAATCCAGGGGATTGTCCAGGGGAGAATCCTATCAGGCCTTGAAATATAAAGGGGCAAATATACTGCAAGGAGGTGTAAAGGCACTTGGTAGCCTTTTTCCAGTCCTCCCAGAAGAGTCTTTAGCAGGGAAATCCTGACCACGTTGAAATCAGTGGCAACGCTCCCATTTACTTCAGTGACACCAGGTTTTCACCTTATAATCAGATTTTATTTGACTTCTTGTGGTAGATGTAAATTCTCTCCATCTATTAGGTTGGATAACAAAGTTGACTGGGAGCAAAAAGCTTCAATGCTTGTCAGGGTAGGTTTATCACTGAGTCTCAGTATTATGCAGTCAATCCCAGGCATAGTGAAAAAGGGGTACCTAAAATTAGTATAGTGGGGCCAATCGCCATGAATTTTTACTTATTTGAAACTAATTTTTTTTTTATTCCTTACAAAACCACTACAATTCCTGTTGATTTCCATTTTAGACCATGCTGGGAATAGTACAGGAGAATTTGTAGAGAATACAAAGTCAGAGGTAGAATGGTGATCTTGAGATCAGTTCTCTTAAGTAAAGGCAAGAGAAGGCTTTGTCACCTTTGCAGATCCATGCTTGAGTTTGTAACGAGGGGCATACATTTAAAGTGAACAGCTTGAGTTTCACAGATGACCATTTGGCTGTGAGGTCCATAGAAGAGAACATGAATGCTGATAGCCAAGTGGAATTGTGTCTGACTTATACACATTGATTTGAAAACCAGAAATTGAGGAATGTTCTCCAATCATGTCACTAATTTATCAACTTTTTGTTTAATTTAAGTTAGAGAGAGTACATTGTCTGCAAACAATCTGATTTTATGCTTTTATTCATTTACATGGATACCAGTGATATCCCTGACTTGGCACATTGCTACCGCAAGAAACTCTGTGAGTCCAGAAATTGAAAAAGCCTTTGTATGCACAGGGTCAGGGGTGGCCCGAGACTAGCTGCCAGCAACTGGCGCCGTAGGTGAACCATGCAATTGGCACCCCTACCCCCAAACCTCAAGGGCAGATCTAGGCTGAGGTTTTTGGTAAACTGGGAAACATTTTGCCCCTTTTCTCCTTTTAATGTTTTTTAAGTGTTTTTATTTTTTAAACAGAGGTTTAATTATTCGGTTTGTCCATCCGTCTTTCCAACCAATGTTTCTGAGATCAGATAAAATAGAGAGACAAAATTTTCAGAATAGATTTGTACAGGACAGCTAGATGATATTTCAGTCTGATTTCAAATAAAAATGCATTAACATTTTAATTATAATTTTTATTATTACAAATCCAAAAACATCCATTACGCTATCCTGCTTTAACTGCCATTACCACCACATCCAATATAGATAGAAATAAGAAAATTCTTCAATGAACTTCAACCTGTATTTACAAAACACTCAGAATAAAAAACACTCTGTGCTCTTAAAATATGACTTTTCTTGCTTTAAGTTTTGAAAATTCAGTCACTAGTTCTTTTAGATCCAGTTTTCCAGCTATTTCATGCTCTATTGACATTGTGGGAAGTCCAACAAGTCTCTCTTGCACCCATTGTTGAACGCAGATAAGTTTTTATCAATTTTAACTTTGAGAAGCTACGTTCCCCACTAGCTATGGAAACTGGCAAAGTTAAAAGAATGCGTAGAACTATAAAAATGTTTGGAAAACTATCTGAGAGTTTATTTTCACAAACAAACTTCAGTACTTCTTCAGGAGTGGAATGTTTCTTAAGTTATCTTGAAAAAGCCTGAAGCTCACTACACAAATCTGTAGCATCAATGTCTTTTGAATTTTCATGAGTCAATGCCGACTCCAGTTTTATAAAAATTCTCTTATCTGTTTTGCTGTTTTCTTTTGCAAGCTGTAGATATCATATAGAAAGCCAAATACTAACTCTAGCCGCTGCATCTGTTGAAATCTTTCGTCAACCGAGTGAATAGCAGTATCGACTGCAAAGTAGAAATTCACTTTGAACCTTTGTTTTGGGTTCTGAATGGGTGTGTCTCGTCCTTCATATGAAAACTGCTGTTCCTTTTGCCGAATGCGAACTGGATCTGGTTCAAATTCTGTCAGAAAGTCTATTTCTTCAGCAAGCTCGAGAAAATCTATCAGTGTTC
The DNA here is from genome assembly GCF_028017835.1 of Emys orbicularis. Taxonomy (NCBI): domain Eukaryota; kingdom Metazoa; phylum Chordata; order Testudines; family Emydidae; genus Emys; species Emys orbicularis. The sequence goes on from NC_088683.1 coordinate 300,746,657, forward strand.
TTTTGAACCCTTCATCACTTCTGAATTCCTCCAGAATATTTTTAGTTTGCTGCTGTTTTTGAATGGCAGAATGTATGTTCAAGTTCTTTTCCTTACTAGTAATGTTAATCTCGAAAAGGATATTATACCACAAAATGAGTGAAGTCACAAATTTGAACTTGGAAAGTCCATTTGCAAGAGCTTCTGCATCTGAATGTGCCGTATTGCCAGATGATCCAGTAAAGGTAGTATCATCGGAAATTTCAATTAGGGCATCATAAATGTTTCCAAGTTCATAGTGAAGAGGCTTCAAAGCATAGTGCCACTCTCCCATCTTGTCTGACTAAGTGGTTTCACAGTTAGAGAATTCACATGGTGAGTCAGAATCTCCCAATGGCATGTTGAGCCTGAGATAAACACGTTGCACCAGGTCAAAGAAACTATTTGCCTCCAAACAGCATCTAGCAGCATTACTGACAACCAAATTCAGAGAATGTGCACTGCAAGGAACAAAAAAGGCCCTAGGATGGATTTCCATTATTCTCCTTGATCCTTCATATTACTCCCATTATCATAGCCTTGGCCATGTAAGTTTTCAACAGATAATGACATTGTTTCAAGCTCTTGTAGAATAGTTTCAGTCAGACATGCTCCAGTCATCTCCTTCGGTGGTAGGAAACCCAAAAAATGTTCCTTTATTAGCACTTCAACATTATCTTAGTCTGCAGACTTTTCCATACCCACAAAACGAATGATCATAGTAATTTGTTCAACATGACTCACATCTGGTGTACAATCCAGTATTATTTAAAAGTATTTTGCAGAATGGGCAGCTTCTCTAATTTTCTTTTTAATGTCATTTGCTAGGATTTGAATCAGTTCATTCTGCATATTTTTTCCTAAGTAATGAACCTGTTTCATGATCAGTTATTTTATGTAGATGCTCCTTCATGACTGGATCAAACAAAGCTAGGTATTCAACAAATTTTAAAAAGTTTCCATTACCTGAGGTGTATAATTTTTCATTTCTACCGCGGACGCGGAATGCTAAATTTTGCCCACCGAAAACTTTCACTAAAGCAATCAGATGCTCTAATATTTGTTGCCGATATTATTCTTTTTCCTTGATATCACGTAAATTTTCTTCGATAGTTTTTCCTTTTTTTCAATCGTAATTCAAGTTCTTTCCAATTTTGAAAACATTCCAAATGTTCTGTACTTCTTTCACATGAAGAGAGAATTGAAGATATGTTTTTCCAATCCTTCGAACCATTTTCAGTAAGTGATGTACCAATTGCTTGATTTCTAAACAACTTGCAGCAAAAGCAAAACAGAGTCCTTCGACACTGAATATTGTAACCAGTTTCAATGAATTTCTTCCCCATTAATGAGTTTCCTCTTGTAATGCTGAGCAGAGAATTTTCTTTTATTTCCATCCTTAGGGAAGGGAAATTCATAAACTTGTTCGGGTCCATGTTCCACGAGAATTTGCCGCACACTGTCATCATTCTGGGCCGTGAAGCTGGGCCCCCTACTGTAACTTGTTTGTAACTTCCTCATCCTTTCTTTGTTCTACTTCATTTACTTCAATTTCTGCATGTGTCTCTGAAGGTGAATAAATTGCCTCCACTTCCATATCAGTCTGATGCTGTGAGCTGCCTTCATCTAGAAGTAAGTTTCCATCAGTTTCCAAACTTCTTTTCTGTGGATGTGAGCTACCCTCATCTTAAAGTAAAATTCCTTCATCTGGATGCTGTAAACTGCTTCCATCTTTATTTGGATTAAAGAGACGATATTTCAGGAAGGATCCCTGCTGTTTTGCTTGGTCCTTTTCATTCTCAGCCTTTCGTTTATGATACTCAGCTCCTGAGGGTTTTCTTTTTCCTCTTTCTGCCATGGGGCATTTGAATATTGTTATGTACTGTGCTCCCGACTGCAAGCATTATAGCGTTAAGAATGGCTGACACACCCACCACATGGTTGGTGATTTAAACCTCATTGCAGCCATCCCAACATATCTTTTCACTGCTTAAAGGTTCATTGATTAGTAACATACACTCACTTATTAAAACAGTTAATTACAGTGTTTACACGGAAACAAAATTACCTTTTTCAACATTATAACCCATCACCAGTTGTTTGGAAAATAATCCCCTTCCTCATGGTTACCCGCTTGGAGTGTGACATGATCACTTTTGTAGTCTATTAAGCGTTAACGCTGTTACTTTTCTTTTATGGACCTTATTTATTACATGTGAACCAGTTATAACAAAGAAAAGTTCATAATTATACAGCCCGATAATCACGCTAAGGTTTAATAATGCTTAAAGATACTCACATTTTGGATTTATAATGCTGAAGATGTTATTCTTTATTCTTTGGCACCAAGAATTTTCCACAGTATTTGCTCGATTCTTAACCATCTACCTGTGACGTCTTAAAATGACTGTTTGACACGTATCAACTCATGATATCTCCGCTCTACATGAATTTCTGGCTATACGACATTGATATATATTCAAGTTAGGTGTCACTAGCATTGCAGCTCTTGCCGCTGGCTGATGTGTTTCATTGTGGCTGAGTTATTGCTTATCAAAGTTGCAGTGGGTCATCTTGACCCTCTGTCACAAATTAAAAAAAAATTCTCTACAATATTATTTATTTTTGCAGTAAATAAAAGATTTGGCATATTAATAAATTCTCAGAAATGTAGAGAAATGAATTATAATTAATATCCCCTCCATACTCGCACAGGGATTGAAATATTTTATTTGTATTTTTTTTCATCTTTTTCAATTTTTTTCATTTTATTTTTTTTAAATTGATTTTTTCCCTCGAATTTGGCACCCCATTTAACTTCGCACCCAAGTGACCGCCTAGTTCGGCTATATGGAGGGGCCGCCCCTGTACAGGGTGGGGTGAAAAGAAACAGAATGCTCTTGCCTACTTTTTACATTAAAAACAATATGTTAAGATAGAGACTGCTCTGTGGAGGAGATTTAACTTTAGAAAAAGCTCTCCAAATATGCAGGGCAACAGAACCTGTGAAAGTACAAGCCAAATAGCTGAATTCACCAGAAAGAGTTATCCATGTACTAAGTACTAAAGAATAGAACCAGAATAGGTCAAATCAGAAAGTTGAACCACTCACGATGAAAACCACTGCTAGGGGGAAGACTGGGTATAGATGGTTATGTGGAAGGTATGGATCATAGCATGGCCCCAAATAACATGTTGCCTTTGGGAAACTTTGTCATAAATGTGGGAAAAATAATCATTTTGCAAAGTGCTGCAGATCCCAAATGCAGAAAAGTCAATCTGGTTGAGGAGTTTTTCATAGACATACTGGGATCTAGCAAGCCGGATGAGAGGGATTGGATACTGCCTAGGACAATGAATGGAATAATTATTCCACGGAAGCTGGGCAAAGAAAGATGTCCAGTGGTTTCTGGGAATGGTTAATTATCTTGCAAAATTGATACCTAATCTATCTACTGAAGCAGTAGCTTTGAGAAAACTCCTAGAGATAAAAATGAATGGTATTGGGGTGCAGAACAGGAGGAATCATGGGAAGATTGAAAACAACAACTGATACAAGGAACCAATGTTGAAGTTTTATGCACCAGGAAGGCCTGTTAAAATTTCAGCACATGCTTCACAGTCTGGGTTAGGTGCAGTGATTTTACAATAGCATGAGGATTGTTAACAACTAATGGCATGTGCATTTAAATCACTGACTGAGGCAGAAACCAGATACACACAGATTGAAAAGGAGCTTTTAGGAATACCGTTTGCCTGTGAGAGATTCAATCAATGTATTTATGGACAGACAGTGGAAGTTGAAACAGACCACAAGGCCCCGATAGTATTATTTAGCAAACTGCTAAATGACTGTACCTAAAGAATTCAAAGAATGCTAATAATGCTGCAAAAGTATGATTTTCCTTGTGCCCTACGTGCCTGGTAAATTCAAGTTCACTGCGTATGCACTTTCCATAGCTGTGGCTCCCATGAAACCAGAGAAGACTTTAGAGACAGAGAAGCAAGCCCATGTAGATATGATTGTAAGGTCAATTCCCATAGCTAACAGGAAACTGCAACAAATAAGAGAGGAAATGGAGAAAGATTAATCACTGGGAATCCTTAAAGAAGTGATAATTAAAGGATTATTAAAGGATAATTAAAGAAATAAGCAGTTGCTATCCAAGTATAAGAGACTATTGGAACTTCAGACATGAACTTGTGGTGATTTTTAAGGCTAGTAAGGTAATTCCAATGAGCCTCTGAAAAGAGATGCTACAGAAGAGCCACTAGGGTCATTTAGGAATTGAGAAGTGCAAACAATGAGCATGAGAGGTGCTGTATTGGCCATGGATCAATCATAACCTCACTAATGTGGCAGGAAACTGCTTTTCATGCTTGAAATACAAGACATGCCAACAGGCAGAGCCAGTGAGACCTCATCCAGTTCCACAAAGGCCTCATGAGAAGGTTGGCATTGACTTCTTTACCTAGCAATCAAAGGATTATTTAATAGTCACAGATTATTATTCTCTGTATCTGGAAATTTTCACACTGCACAGTACTAATAGTAAGTCAGTGATAGCCGGCATGAAGGGAATCTTCTACAGACATGGATGAAGTCTTTAGCGATAATGGATCACAATTTTCCAGTGCAGATTTTAGGCAATTTGCCATAGATTGGGATTTTCATCACAAACATCAAGTCCAAATTACCCCCAATCAAATGGACTTGTGGAAAGGTCTATACAGACAGTAAAGAACTTTCTGAAGAAGACTTTTGACAGTGGGGGTGATTTGTATAAAGCGTTACTGGTTTACCGAAGTGCAACACTGGAGAATGGCTTTTTTCCAGCTCAGCTATTAACGGGAAGAAGGCTCAGATCTAATTTACCAATTACTGATAACCTGTTGAAATCTCATAACAATGAAACCAAACAATGAAAGAAAATCGGAAGTGGAAGCAGATATCTAGCTTGACAAAAGTGCCCGTGATCTCCCATCTCTTAATCCAGGTGATAGAGTGTGCCTGAGGATCACATCTCTAATACTTGGGGCCAAAGGGGTACCATTAAAGAACAACTGCATCCAAAGTCTTATGTAGTCCAGACAGACCAGGGGGACATGTTTCAACATAGTCAAAGAGGTCTATGAGTAATCCCAGAAAGTTCCAATACATTGACAGCTGATCTGAACTCTGGCATTTCCAATCTGACTGATCTTTTATCATCGATGCACAAAGGAGAAACTGTCAAGAAACAAGAGAACAACTCAGACTCTAATGGAAGGCTGATACTGAAGAGATCAGAGCGGGAGATTAAACATTCTGAAAGACTCATAGAGACTCCCTAACCTGCCTGGAAAAGGACTATTTGAGGAAAGTGAGTGGTAAAGATTCACTCCAGAGTGATGTGCTGATAATCTCTCCTCTCTAGGTAGCTGACACATTGGATCTATTGAAATGTACTAGATGGGTTGAGAATTTAATGCATTTGTTATTAGATTGTTGTTAACTATATATGAGAGTTAATTTTGTTTTCTTTAAGAGGGAAGATGTACAGATATGTTTATGAAAGATTATTATTTGGAGATGCTCCCTCATAAGGGACTGTGTTGTGAGTGGGAATTTGGAGATTTGCCCTAAAGGTGGGGGTTGGGAACACCAGATGGCTGTGTACAGCAGTTCACCAGAGACGCTCTCTGGTTTGTTTTATTAAAGTTTTATTCCTTTCTCATTCATGGACTTGTTATTTAATGAACGTAAAGATCATTACATATCTAGTCAAATCTATTTATCAAAGATGTTTCTATGACTTCCATCACCATAGAGGCTGAGCTCCCTTCAATCCATTAATAACTGAGGATGGTGTTAGACAACATCTACTAGGGATAAACATTGTTAATTCAGAATGCCTGGATAATTTGTACCCGTGAGTCCCAAAAGAGTTGGCTGAGGAGGTCTCTAGTCCAGTAAGGTTAATTTTTAATACGGAATACCGGGGAAATTCCATCAGACAGGAACAGTGCTAATGTTGTTCCAGTATTCAAAAAGGGCAAGCAGATGACTTGGATAACTGTAGGCTAGTTAGTTTGACATCAATCCTAGCCAAAATAATTGATAAACTGATAAAGTTGAAAAGGGTAGGAATATAATAATTCCAGACAACATGGTTGTGACGGGTTGGATCACAGAAACCCCCTGGGGGTTGCCATCTGATGTGCACAAAGTGAATTACCAAGTAAAATAAAATAAAACACGCCAGTCTATGTCTTATACAGTAAGCAACTGAATACAGATAAGATCCTCACCAGTTCCAGAATGCTTCCTTTTACAGACTAATCTCCTTTTAGTCTGGGTCCAGCAATCACTCACACCCCTTGCAGTCACTGTCCTTTGTTCCAATTTCTTTCAGGTATCTTTGGGGGTGGAGAGGCTCTCTCTTTAGCCAGCTGAAGACAAAATGGAGGGGTCTCCTACAGGCTTAAATAGACTTTCTCTTGTGGGTGTAGACCCCCTCCTCTCTCCTATGCAAAGTCCAGCTCCAAGATTGAGTTCTGGAGTCACCTGGGCAAGTCACATGTCCATGCATGACTCACAGTTTTTACAGGCCCACATGGTATCTTGAATGTCTCCAGGAAGACTTCTTATGTGGATTGGAGCATTCCAAGATGCATTGTTCCTTAAGTGCTTCATGATTGGTCACTTAACTTTGCGAATTCCTTTCTCCAGGAACTGACCAAATGCTCTACTAAGGTTATTTAGAAATCAAGCCAGTACATGGCCAATATTCATAACTTTGAGTACAAAAATGATACATGCATACAAATAAGATTAATAGATTCAGTAGATCATAACCTTTACAGAGATATGTAGCATACAACACATTCTAGTTATGTTATATATATATACACATACATAAGCATATTTCCATAAAGCCTTATGGGGGGCACCGACCGTTACAATGGTTTTATGGAAAATAGGTTTTGTCAAAGAAACCTGATGTCATTCTTTGAGGAGATTACAAGTTTGGTTGATAAAGGTAACTGCATAAGTGTAAGACTTTTGTAAAGTAATTGACTTAGTACTACACAACATTCTGATTAAAAAAAAAAAAGCACTTTACAATATCAATAGAGCACACATTAAATGGATGAAGAACAGGCTCCCTGGCAGATCTCCAAAAGCATCCTTTATCTTTGAAAATATTACTAGGGCATCTGCATTCAGTGATGTAACTTAGAAATATTGAGAGATAAGTGATTGTAAACATCTTTCTTACTTTGACCCTTTCTTCCCTATTTGGCCATGATTAAAATGGATCCTACCACAGGGCATACCTGTATCTTTTCTAGGGCCATTTACCAGACAGGCTGTAAATCTTTCAGCATTCGAAGCACCTGGGCCCAGTTGGTATTTAGGAGATGGAGTAGCAGGGTGGCCATCTGCCTGAACTGGGAAAGTGGGGCCTGAGAGGAGGAAGAGAATACTCTGGAGTTGTTGTTCAAGGAGGATAATATTCAAACACAAAACTCTAACTATTGTAGTATCATATCCCATTACAATGAAGCATTGAACACTAGTTTTCCGATCAGATGTTCGGGCTGTGTGTTAATTAATTTCATGCCTGTATTTCTTTAAATTTCTGACAAAAGGTACTAATCAGAAAGGAAGCGTAGCCTCATATAGTTCTTCTCAACTTTTTCCATATTGGGACGTCCTTTAGCTTATCAATAACCCCCACTCCTCAAGTCAGAATCTAGCAACGAGCAACCGCCCACTCTCCCCATTTAGTAATATGGGAAGGGCAGGATGGTGTGAGCCCCAGGCTGAGCAGTCCCGTCTAGGGGTTAGAGTATCGCTCTGTGTCAGAATTCCATTCCTCGCTCTGCTACTAAGTTACAATAATTATATTATGACTGCTCTGGGAGATGGAAGAGGAAACCTGCCTGAGCAGAAGCCCCTGGAGTTGACATGGCTGCACTGTGTCGGGAATAAATACACTTAGGAACCATCTCTCCCCTCTAAGTGCGAGCTGTAGCCCGATAAATGATGACACAACTGATTTGTCCCACTTATAATGTTTATTATGAATAATCAGTCACAGGTTCTTTCCCAAAATGGACTACACCCAAGTTTCTCTCAGAATTCCTCTCTTTCTCTCTAGGATTGATGTGATGGCTACAGAGCAATACAGATTCAATTATAACCTTACAAAGAAACCAAACAATTGTACTACGTATAATTACTAAACAATATAAACCTTTCCAAATAAGTAGCCTGTGCACCTAATATGGCAGGGCTAATAAAAGCATTTCATACTTACATTCTAAAGGAGGAGACGATGAATACAGGGATGAAGAATCACTTAACGGAGCACTTCAGAAGGCCACAGATGCAGTTAACACCAATTCCAGAGTGCGAGAGAACCCAAGAAAAGGGAACTGGTAGTGGCATCTTATACCCCACATTATGTAGATGTCACGGATATATATCTTTATTTGTTCTGTTATCCCAATTATCATAAGATCAATTCCTGCCCCTATCCCATCTGTGGCATTCTGCACATCCATAATTAACCATAATCATTAATATTAATAATTTGCATAAATAATTTCTTAATAATTCCTATGAGTCAATATGGTTTAACTGCCTAGATACTGCATAACAACCTATTTGCAAAAATCCCCTCACTCCCATCTGGCACCATTTTGTGGTGTACTGTACCCTTTGTGGTCACTTGTTTACCTCCTCAGAATGAGAGTTCAGAATGATGACCTAGTGTTATACCTTCAGGCCTACACTATCTTAGCTAAGTTCCAGCCTTTAGCATAACTACTCCCACAAGGCCTTACACTAATATAACAGGCAGTGACTCTTAGCAAGTTTAATAATCCCAATTACTCATGGTTATTTATGTTCATCTACTTGCCCCTATGCATGTTGAAAATAAGCAAATCATAGCTGTCAATCAGATATTCCTGTGGTGTTGTTAAACTTACAGCAACAACAAATACTGGGAGAGCAGGGGAACAGTCATAGTCTTAGCAGAGGGGCCATGATTTAGCCCTCAACTTCTCTGTGTTTCAGGGAGATAATATTTCTCTGCTTCACATGGCTGTTGTAAGGCTTAGTTCATTAATGCTTGTAAAGTGCTTTGAGATCATCTGATGCAAGGCACTCTACAGTTACACAGGATCCTTATTGTAAGTACTTTGATTTCCAAATCAATCTTCCAGATCTAGTGGGAGCTGCCCAGTGCTAATTATATATCTACCCAACATGTGAGAACACTCCCTCTTAATAATGCTTACAATTGTTGACTCCCTCAGACAGGGACATGATGAAGCTGGCATGCATTATGCTATATATTTGAATTTTAAGGAGTACCACTGTGGGATTTTCTGGCCTGTGCTCACCTTCTGCACATGCACACAGTAGACCTCTTCATTCTTAGACAAATATGTAAATAACAAGTCAAGCAAAAGATCCTTCGTCAGGCTCCTGTTATTTGATACCAGGTGCATCGAAGACTCTTGTCCCCATCTGCCTGTTTCATCTTAGATATGAAAACATATTAATTGTGACAATCATATTAATTACATCTGATTGTTTAGGACATGAGTTACTGAATGTATCTCGCAGTGCAGGTGACATGGTTTCCAATGCAATGAACTATAATAATCATGGCGAAAAAGACAATTTATTTATAATTTACTCTGAAAGAGTGAAATTTGGTTCTTACAGAAAATAGGTATATCTTTCAATCACTAAAGAAATTACAGTCACTTTTGTTGTAGTAATTTTTCTGTTATAATTTTGCTTAAGGAAGAAAAATGACTTGGATGTAATTGGTTTCTACTATATTTTATTCTTTTATGTGTATACCTGTCATCTCATCCGCTTGTCTCTCAGATTTAAGTCTGCAGAACTGGCTCTAGCTCAGGGTGGTATTTGTGATGCACTATGGATTGTATTGAAATATTTTTTAACTCATTTAGAGTACGGCATTTTATGGAAGAATAATTAAAATGATTCGCAGTTACTTCAGCATGGGATGGAGGGGGGAGCAAATTTTAGATGTGAAGTGCACTCATCAGGTTCACTCATTGCCTGATTATTTTTACATCTATCACATTTGCTTTGTAGTTAGTTAATGTCAACATTTTAGTTGCTAAAAATGTGGCGGATAAAAGCATTTGTGGAAAGAAGGGAAACTCCGTTCTCACTGGCAACACAAATACACTTGCAATATTCTCCTGTAACCTACAGAGGAGAACTGAACAATGGAAAATACTTCCCTATTTCAAACACTATATCAAAAGCTCTGTGTGATTCACCTCTGTGACCTGCTTGAGCTTCACTCGACAGGGAAGTAGGAAACTTGAGGTTGACTTGCTCCACCACACCATGTCTTTCACACTACAGTGCTGCTGCCCAGATACAAAGCTGGTCATAAACTGCTGGAGATGATGACAATCATTTGTTTTTCTGTACACTCAAAATTCACAGTAGGCGACATGTAATTGTTTAACTGTGTTATCTCAGATTGTTGTTTCCTCCATAAAATATCGGAATTAGGGAATGACAATCCGCTGCCTCCCCATCATCAATCATCATTGTGGCTTAAACTGCAAGAGTTTTGGGGGAATTTTGTCTGTTATGGGCAACAAGGAATTCAAAACTCATCTGATAAAACTGCCCCCTATGTCTCAATTTCAAGAAAGAAAGGTTTTCTCCACACTTAAAATTAAGTCCTATAACTCAGCTGGGACTTCACATTTTCCTCAATTGAACTTTGTGCTACTTCTCTCATTTTTCAGTTGAAATTCAGTTAGGACTGGGACATGTTGTTGTCACTATGTTTACATTCACACTATTTTCTGCTTTTCTTCCAGGGATCCCTGATGATATGTCTTCATCCTTTCATTTCCAGCTTATTTTGTCACATTATCAGAATTAGAATGTGTTTGCATGCATTTCAGACCCTTGAATGTGACAATGACCTTAGGGTCTATGAAGGGCAACAAGATGTCAGAAACAGGACTCGCTGTTCTACTTTCACAGTCTTTGATTCATAGGTACAACTGTGAGAGTTTGGGAAACAAACTGCCTCACTTTTAAAATTCAAAAATGTTCTCTGAATCTTCTGAGCTTGTGAGCCTAGGATATGTTTGTTTAAAATCATGGGAGAAAGGCAATGTAACTACAGGTCAGGTTCTGCCCTAAATTGCACCCTGTGCAGCTTCAGAGGAGCAATGGGTGTAAGGCACAGCAGAAATTGACCGTGAAGCCATATCCAGCCTCCCCTCTGTGTTTTTTTAACTGTTTATTTTTTCTTTAAATTATTGCAGGTGAATTTGGTTCTCTTCATAAGACTACACAAGCGCATAGCACTGTACATCACCATAGAGCTCTACGGATGTGAATTAATCCAAATGATTCCTTGTGAATTGCGTAGGCAAGTGTGTGAGAGAGGAAACTCCCACTTCTCAGGGGAGTGCCCTAACCACTGGGCTATAGAATCAGTCTCACTTGTTCTTTAGCCCAGTGCTGCTGCTGCTTTTTCCTTTATGCTGCTTTTCCTGGTGAGGGTTGTGGCGGCAGCATGGAGAGTAGGGAGGACCAGACCTCCTTTTCCTCCGCAACAGGTTCTAGCTCCTCCTGGGGGATTCCCCAGTGTTCCCAGGCCAGCTGGGAGAAATAATCCCTTCAGCGTGTCCTGGGTCAGCCTCGGGGCCTCCGCTCCGCAATGTGCCTTCTTATTTTTTACATCCATGTGCGGAATGAATTTTATTATGTGCACCTTTCTCATTCACGGGCTTGTTATTTAATGAACGTGAAGATCGTTACATATCTAGTCAAAGCTACTTATCAAAGGTGTTTCTATGACTTCCATCACCATAGAGTCTGAGCTGCCTGAACAATTGAGGCCCTGAACATAATCCACTCGGCATATTGAATTAGTTATACAAAGTGGAACAGCTTCAATAGGACAGTCTGAGATAGCCCCACACCAGAGTGTCCCATAGCCCAGTGTTTCGGATATTCACTTAGGGTTTGAACAGGAGTCTTCTACCTCTTTTCTCATCAGACAGAGAGGGTATTTAAACAGTGGTTTCCCACATTCCAGGTGAGTTCCCTAATCACAGGGCAAAAGGTTATAAGGTAGCCCCTCCCCGACCTCAGCTGTTTTTTGTAGAGTTAGGCATGTGCTGCTGCCATTTCTTACAAGAAAAGGTTGAGGTGCCAAACTTCAGGAGAAGGTTTCCAGATGTGGATCCCAAGTGGAGATAGTCCAGCCTAACTCTGAGAGGGACAGGGTTTAGCATGGACCCCTCTTCTTGTCATCTCCCGTTGGCTAGCTTAGGAGGCTCCCACCTAGCGTGCTGGTTTTTGTGAATCCCATTCTTAGGAGCCTATATCTCCCCATGCAATGTGTATTGATCCTAGGTGCCCAACTCAAAATTTGTAAACTCAACTGGGTGCCTAAAAGTTAGGCCTTGCAACATTGACTATTGTAGTACCTAAATCCTTTTATGGATTTCGGCCTTAGGCTTAATGAGATTGCCTACAATGCCATGTAGCCGATTTGCAACTGCTAGAAGCAAATATCTCCAATGGCTAATGATTGGACACTAGATGGGGAGGAATTGTTTCCCAATTGTGTCTGGCTGCTGGATGTCGCCCACATGCTCAAGGTCTAACTGATCACCATATTTGAGGATGGGAAGGAATTTCACACTGGGTCATATTGGCCGAGACCCTGAAGGTTTTTTGCCTTCTTCTGCAGCATAGGGCATGAGTCACTTGCAGGTTTAAACTAGTGTAAATGGTGGATTCTCTGTAACTTGAAGTTTTTAAATCATTATTTGATTTTAAATCAGTCAGAGGTTAGGGGTCTATTACAAGAGTGGGCAGGCAAGGTTCTGTGGCGTGAAATGTGCAGGAGGTCAGACAAGATGATCATGATTGCCCCTTCTGGCCTTAAAGTCTATGCGTCTATGAGTTTAGCTTTAAGAATGTGAGTAATCCCATCCCTTTTAAGCAAAGCACTGATGTGCTGATTAACTTTAAGCACAGGCTTAAGTGCTTTCCATGAATTGGGACCTTAATCTTTATTACTTCTTGGACACTTTTTTCTGGTTAGTAAGTAATTATTTTATTAGGAAAATTCAAATGGACACTGTTATTATTAAATACCTAACAGACCTTAATTACCCTTCTAATGAAAGAATATGGAGTTTTCCTCCACTGGTAGCCTCCTCTCACTCGTTTTCCATGGGAAGAGCCATTTTGGTTCTAATAGTTTATGTATCTGAATTATATTGTCTATTTATAGCAGCCTTTAAGTACCTTAGAGCAGACACTATGTCTCCTGTAGGTTCAGTTACAATGCCAAGCACACCATTGGTACTCAACAAATAAATAATGAATAGTTTGTATGTCCCTGTTAATTATAATATTTTTTCTGAATAACAAAATGAAGACACTATTCCTGAAAACAAATTAGGAGCTGAATTTATGTTGTGGCTCTTTACACTGGCCTTAATGGGCTGCAAATCCGCTGTAAGGCTTCCTGCAGAAAATATCCCAGTGTAGGGCCCCCCTCTGGCTGGAGCACAACTGCTGTTGCAATACAGGAGGCGGTTCTGGAGACAGAGGTGAGTGTAACTGGAGTGTCTTTGTGCCTCTGCTATTCTCTAGCTGTCACATAGCTTTGTGGGGACTGCTGTATCCAGGGAGCAAATTAGGGTAGCTAACTTGCAATGGGTTCTGTAATTAGGCCTCTGGCAGTTCCAGGATAGGAGAAGTGCATTGCTTCCCCTGAGTCCTTGTGCCAGGCTCTGCACCAGTGTAAGAATGAATTCAGACCCCCATAAGAAAGAGGTGCTCTGATGCCGTGGTTATGACCATAATATAGGAACACTGCTAGATATAGCGGGCCTGATTCCAATCTCACGAACATGAGTGTAACTCTGTTGACTTCAGATGAGCTAGTTCACATTTATACTGATGTAATTGAGACCAGAATTAGGCCTGATGAATCTAATGAATTCATGTATAAAGAAATGCAAACCTTTTCTTTATCCTGACTTCACATCCCCCTGGCACAAAAGCAAAGTGAAGAGCCCTGCTCCTTCTCAAGAAAAACAAATCACTGCCACCGTCCTTTCCCTTGCAAAACCACAAATGAAACAGAGAGAGGAAAAAAACTGTTTGCAGAGAACATTAAATCAGCTAAGAACATACTGTTACGGAAAATGACATTCCTCTTCCAAACATCCATTAGTTTCTGATAATCAGGAATTCTCGGATGCGTGAACATTCCATTAGTAAGACGCAGTGAGTTAATTGTAATAATTATCAACAGTTTTAATTGCTTTGTTATAACGTATTTTGCAGTTTGACAGTGTGAAATCAATATGCATCTCTAGGAAAGTCCTTAGTGTGATTAAAAACAGGCTCCCCTATGCCCTCTCCTAACCTTAGATGGGAACATAGATTTTTTTTCAGTACTTGCGCTTAGAAGGATTAAACTGAGTGGCTATTGTCCAACTTGGACCTTGTTGTTAAAGGGGAAGTGGACTCTTCCCTTAAAATTCATTTCAATCCTACCAGATTTAACTTTTGGATGGAGGTAGAAAAGATCATCTGGTCAGTTTTCTTTAACTTGTTTGCTTCAACTGCTATTCAGAACTTACTGCTTTATTTCCCTATAATGCTTTAAGCTTACAAAGAAATATTTTATTGCATGCAATTGTGCATTCTATAGAGTCTTTATAGTTGTCATATTAACAAAAAATAGGGTGAGATATATTATAATGTATAAGTCCTGAAAATGATTTCCATTCTGGAATGTCAAAACACTTAAACTATAAATTATTTCAGCCTCACAGCATCCTTGTGAAGTAAATAAGTGCTAATAATATTCTTGTAGACATGGGTAACCAAGGCAGAGAAATGCGGAAATACATTTCCACCACTGACTTGCTGTATAACTTTGGGATACATGAGTGGAACCCAGGAGTTCTGAATCCTATTCCTTGCTCCAACTGTAAAGCCATATTAGGTCTCTTCAGTTAAGTAGTGTAATAATATCTGTGGTGGTTCAATAGATCTGATTCTCTTCTTTATTTGCAATGATTTATCTGACTATAAAAAAATTATAAACATAGTCTCTGTGCAGCCTCCACTTGGATTCCCTCTTCAAGGGGAGTAAATCCCTGTAGCTGCCTCAGGAGCTTTAAAAGCTTTGTTATTTTTTTTCCTGTGAAAAAGCTTTATTATGTGCACACAATGCTTAAAGAGGCTTTGCCAAACACAAGCTTTTAAAGCAGCTGTGTGGGATTCCTTTTTCAGAGAAAGGAGTCATTGTGGCAAGTCCCACAAGATACTGTAGACTCCAGCAGTTTGCCCTGCAATTCTGGCACACTTGGCAGCTGATGTTATGCTACATTTCGGGTCCTGTCTTACAGGCAGACTGCCAGTTGTGCCAAACGGTGAGGTAATTTTGCTATATAGGTCAATGGGAGTCTTTCAAAGGGGATCTTTCAATTGGGAATATCTACTAGGCAGTAGATGAGACTTCCAAACTGATTATCTATTGTCTAGCCTTATGTTAGACTTGAACTGAGGTGAAAGGCCAGTGCACTTAACACACTGTGCCAAGGAGCTATGTGAAAGTGCCCACTGCTAATGTAACTCTAGTCCCAACCCTTGTTTAAAAAATCACCTTCAGAACAAGATTAGTCAGCATTTTACCTTATTCTGAATAAAAACATGTTCAATTTTACCAGCTCTTGGGGATGGTGCTAAATTTTACATATCTTGCAGGGATATAGGCTGAGATATTAGGTCCAGATCCTCAGTAGGTGTAAATGGATGCAGCTCCATTGACTTCAAAGGCTTTTCAGTGCATTTTATTATGTGCTTAACATGAACAGATATGTTTCCTCTCCCATCTGCAAGAAAGAGGCTGCTAACTCAAAACTTTTCTCAGCTAATACACCAGAGCAGCCCTTTGGACTAGATGTTGATTTGAATGGAGCTGAATCCATTTATACCAGTTGAGGATTAGATCCTTAATGTTTCTTTTCAGGTCCACCATAATGCATGAGTCCCACCAGGATCCAGGATTAAAAGTCCAGCAGCTTTTTAGGGCTATCGTTCCAAAAAGCTCATGGGTGGGCAGTATGGTTTCTTGTTGCTACTCTGCTCTTATGATCTGTAAGTAAACAGAACTTTAACCTTTTGTACATTCAGTGATATGTTATTTGCTGGAGCAACTGATGTGTCAGACCCTAGCTGATTCACAAATGACATCTCAGGAGCAAGCAGACTGTGCTTCATGTAAAATCCAATTGTAGCACTGTCATAGTGGTTAGAGTGCTGTGTTGTCTTTTCAATAGCTGTCATTCCCCCTGTCAAGGGCTTCAAGTGTATTCAGAACTTATTCCTTTATTTCCTTATAATGACTAATGATGATTCACAATCTTCCTTTCTCCTTCCTTAGTTCTAATAACACATGTTTTTATCCCTGCTGTCTTAAATCCCTCTCCTCACTCTTAAGGGAAGCTTCCGAAGCAAGCAGACTCTGGCCTCATACTCTGAGTCTTTAAGAGAGTCCTCAATAGTTCCTGAGGATGTTTCCTTTTTTAATACTGCCCCTTGCTACTTCAGCTATTCCACTGTTTTCAAGATTGTAATTAGTGTTGTCATTATTCTAGCTAGATATCTACTTGGAGGCTGCTGGGGAGTGTTCCAGAGAGGCATGAGATGCACCCTACCTTCCCCTGAGCCAAAAGGTCAGCAACAGTTCCAATCCCTGCTGGTCCTAAAGGCAACAGTCTTGTGGCTGTTCTTTAACCCTGACCTCTTGCATAGCAGTAGGTAAAACTGATGACAAGTCACTGAGTTGACAGAATATATATAAACTTTTAGTTTCTAATACTCACAAACTTTCAATACCCTGGAGCAACTTTCTGATTTTTAACAGTGTTATTATTTTTTGATGGTACTTGACTTTTTTTTTTTTTTGAACTGCAACTATCGGTGGTTATTACAAGTGACTTAACACATTTCTTTGTATAAAGGCAACTGATTTCTCTGTGTCTCTCTCTCTTTCAGGAACTAGAGTTAGTGTTTGCTTTCAATTCAGTTGGCTTTTGCTTCAGTTATTTAAGAGCCCTTTTTATTATTTGGAGGAGTCTTTTGATTTCCTTAATTTCTATTTCAGAAGCTGGTTTCCTTTAGTCTGTGGCTCTGGCTTTGATAGCTTGATATTATTTCTGAATGTCTTTGCCTTTCCTCTGATGAAAAAAGTCTATGCCAAGATGCCACAGACTGTTTGGAGAAATAGGCAAAAATGCCCATAGAAGGCTGTTCAGAGTGACAAAAGCCATTTCAATAACATGTCAGTGATTGTGTTCAGAGGCTGGTTAATGCACATGTGCTCTGGTTGCTAATCAGAAACAAAAGGGAAGATTTTTGTGGAAGTAAAGGTTTTTTATTGAATGATTTTTGCTCAGTTGATTTGTAGAACATTGATTACACATCTATATTTTTTCAGAATCCAGGTCTTAGCAACAGCTCATTGTGGCACCATGCTATGTCAGAACTGCTTCAGACTTGAAAGGCTTTTCAATGCATTTTATTATGTGCTTAACATGAACAGACATGTTCCCTCTCCCATCTGCAAGAAAGAGGCCGCTACTTCAAAACCTTTCTTGGCTAATACACCAGAGCAGCCCGGTGGACTAGATGTTCTGAACTAGTGTAACTCACTGAGGAGCAAGAATCATCACCACAGGGGTATAACAGTCTCACCAGGCTGCAGTATCTCCATTTATTTTTAGACTTCAGCACCACAGCCGGAGCTGACTACTCCAGGAATCGTAGTTCTGCCTTTGGAAAGTAGAGAGAGCTGTGTTCACAACTTATCCTCAGAAAGGTATTAATAATGAAAAATAGGGCAATGTATAAAATATATTATTTAAGGATAGTTTTAAAGATGGCCTGTGTAGCAGTAGTTAACATTCAGTGGAGTAAAAACTATGACAAATTCCACTAATAAGATGTTAGGTATTCAGGATGTCACACAAGCCATCTCTAAGCTACTACTTGTAAAGGTGGCCTAAACAAAAGCAAAACAAAGTGTAGACACACCCTTTTTATTTCTTTCTATATATATATCGAGCTACTTAATAAATATAAAGGTTGTATTCTACATGCTTTTTACATTTTAAATATTAGGTTGTCACTTCCTTGCATGTGCTGGAAGACAGGCAAACTAGCGGGACATACTGAGGGACTAAAACTTGAGCAAGTATGATTGCTTTTGTAACTAACTATTTAACTCTAACTTCTGAAAAACATTTGAGAGAAAAGCTTTCTCTGTGCAATAAAGGGCTGAGGAACCTATCACTTATCTAGTCCTCAAAAGGGTTCTTAAATAAAAACAGGAAAGACATAACTGAGATGGGGAAAAAAGCCACAAACAGAATTTTATTTTATGTGGGAAAGAAATTCAGGGTTTCTTTATATATCACAAAGAAGAAAAATAGGGTGCAAACATTATGGTTTTTTCCTTTATGGTTCTCAGTTAAAATTTACCTTGGTTTGAAAGAGAGTGGCCAGATTTGTATCCATACAATTTTAAAAGCATGCTTCTAGTATATTATGAGACCAAGTTTGAATTCTACCACAGTAAGTACTCTGAAACCCCGTTTTGATTAACTGTACCCAAATGGGGTAGTTTCAATGTGCTAACCTGGATTAAAGTATTTTCTTTTACATCACAGGGAAACATACTGAAAAACATACTCTAGCATTATTGTGATAATATGAAAAAACATATACTCCCAAGTCTGCAGTCTATACATCCTAGACCTGATTCTCCCCTATATTTTATTAATTTTTTGATGGTGTAAGGCCATTGATTTCAGTAGAATTATACTGGCACAAAAGTGGTGTAACAGATTAGAAAATCAGAACTACTGACTTCAGCATTTCTGGATGGTGAGAAATGAAGATTTAGTATCCTGGAGCTGTCAAAACTCACTAGGGTATAGTGGTCAAAGAGTAAAACAACAAACATAGCAGAGAAGAGACGTAACATTTTGTTTCTTCCTCTGATAACATATGTGCACTGTTACTAAAATAATCTTAAATGCCATTAGAAAATTAGGCTTTCATTCACCGATGAATATATCTGTGAACACATATTGCAAGGAACAATCTTCCAGGATTTGTAATGCAATATTAAAGAAAATGTAAAACACTTAATATATTCCCAAATGCACATGAACCTAGTTAAAGATGGGTAATCTATTTGTTTGCTTAAAAAAACAACAACCCAAACCTTCAGTCACTGTTAATTTGAAAAGGAAGATTGCCGGGGGGTGGAATATTGTCAGAAAAGAGAGAGTCTGTTAAAGCAAATGCATATGTTTATCTCAAGATAAATATACATATAATATACAAAACGTGGGAAATATTTTTTATTTTCATATATTTGGAATAACCTAAAAGAGTCCACAGCTGACTCTGACTTGTACTCTGTACTGAACCAAAATCATGATAAAAGATATTTCCCTTTTCAGTATGGCGTATTCGCTCTCTGATCAAAAAAGTTTCCCGCTCTGTTTTATTTAGGTTCTTATACCATGCCCATCACCATGGTGTCTGAGTATTTTTCAGAGTTAAAAATCATACAAGGTGACTTACCATCAGTAAAGTTTCCTCTTCAAACTCCCCCTGGGGTGAATAAGTTATGTTAGATTTTTTGTGAGTGTCCCAGAAATGCTAATAGATTTGGAGTTTCTGTGTGGGAAGGCAAGGTCAAAGACAGTGGGATTTACATTTGGACCTGAAGGTGATGAGGTTGGTGATTATTTTTAGTTGCTACAGGAGTGAATTCCGAAACCTCCGTCAGCTTTACACAGGAGCTTCACCCTTGAGGGTAGATAGAATTTGTATGTGCACAAAAGGCAAATGAGAAAAATAATTATTCACAATACAGAGATATCTAGAAAATAAATCACGTGAAAGGAGCAAGCTACTGAGATGCTCAAGTTAAACAAGACACAATGGATCAAATGTCAGCCCTGGTGAGGAGAATTTGATACAGTGATGGCTAACTTGGCCCACTTCTAGTGTTCATGATCTTACGTGTATTCGGGATATGGAATAAAATAGGGTTAGCCTGCATTCCTCCTAACACAGAATGAAAGAGGAATAGTGTGGAGAACTTATTGAGAAAAGCCTTTAGTATAGATGATTGAGTTTTGAACTGTGTTAATTTCTTAGAATCTAGGAGAGTTGTGAATATTGCGTGTAAGGCACCTCTGCCAGTTACACAACTATGGATCAAAGACTTGCTGTGCAAAGCAGGGAAATGTTTCTGTCTACTCTTTATAGTGTATCCTGTCTGTAATCCCTCATCTCTTCCCCTACAGATCTTGCTGTCTTATCCTTTTTCATTATCCATGGGTCTTGGCTTGACAAAGCATATATTTCACTCAAGTATGTGTGCAACTATACTGTTGACATAACATTATGTATCTACTGTAGAGTTGGTGGTTGACTATATTACTGAAGTGGAAGGTGGAAAGAGGGAGTTCAGAATTTTATTAGAAGAAGCAAGGCTCTACTGATCATATAATTTCCTTTCCTTTCCTAACCATGTTATGGTCTGGATTCTCTCTTGCTTAGCTATGACAATTTATTTTTATTTTCATGGCCTACTGATTTACCTCGAAAGGTAGAGTTTGAATTGTTATAAAAAGGGATAGGCACATACTCGCTGGGATTTTCGAACAAAGAAACAAAGGAACATTACAATTTTATAAATCTGTCTTAGAACACCTCTTCTCTTCCTTTCTCACTTATCATTCCAGATGTTTGCTAACAAAGGATTACTCTGAGTTCAATTATTTGCAAGATACAAACCTAAGTGTTAACATTCTGTAATGGGTGATTCATGTAAAATTATCTCACTAGACATTAGGGTATGAACATCCCTGTAAAAATGAAAGAGTTCTTATCTAAAAAGAACCTAAAGGTTTATTTTCCCTCCTTCAAGAATCTCCTTTCATCAAACACTGAGCATGAAAATTTGAAGCGTGGAGGGGTGTTTCTACTCTTCATAGTATAAGAGCCAGGGATGAGAAGATTTTTATGTGTGCATAAATATGTTCCGTTCATCTGACTGCAACAATACTATGAGAGGAGGGTAGAGAAACTGGGAATAAAATGTATATGCTGGCTCTAGTCTGATTATTTTTAATTACATATTCAAGATTTGCATACACATGGAACATTGGTAATAGGGAGTGGTAGGACTCATTGTCACTACTAGAGTTATAGAGTTTAAGGTCTAAAGTCTGACATCCTGTATGTCACAGACCACTAAACACCCCCCAGCCACCACCACACCAAACCCAACAACCAGAATTAGACCAAAGTATTACAGCCCCCAGGAGACTAATCTCAGGAGGGACTGAGGTGACCAATGCCTGAGGCCCTGCAATAGCAGGGAATTGATTATGTGATCTATATCCAGATGAAACTAGCTAGTGGCCCACTCCCCATGTCATAAAGGATTATGAAA
Organism: Emys orbicularis; assembly: GCF_028017835.1. Classification (NCBI taxonomy): domain Eukaryota; kingdom Metazoa; phylum Chordata; order Testudines; family Emydidae; genus Emys; species Emys orbicularis. The sequence goes on from NC_088683.1 coordinate 300,768,268, forward strand.
ACCCTAGGGTCCATGCCAATCTGCCTTGGGGGGGGGGGGGGGGGAATTCCTTCCTCATCCTGAATATAATGATCAGTGATTGGCTGAGGCTGTGAGCAAGATAGCATGGTCTACTGCAGGACGCACTGTTCTGTAACTCAGCAGATGGGGGTTTTCTTTTCAGCTTTGCCACTGAGCTGCTGTGTGGGCTTCAAGAAAGTCAGTTTCCCTATTGTTTCCCTTTCCTCCATTGGGTGGTCTTGTCCAATTAGATTGTTAGCTCTTCAAGGTAGGAACTGCCTCTTACTCAAGGACAGACAAGATTTCCCACAATACACCACCAATAAATTCCTAGTCTGGCTCAAGGTAGTCAGGTTCTAAGAACCCGGGGATATACCCACATAAATCCTAGTGCTAAACCCCGGTAACTGCAGTGTGGACATTGGTATGAGTTGCATGTGACTCTGCAGTGTGGACATTTACAGGTGGGCTTAGCAAGCCAGAGTACCTGTACCGTGGTACCCTTTGCTGTGAAACCATACTATATCTGTTTGTAGAATACCTGGCACAATGGGGCCCTGCTCTAGGTGTCACCGTTTTATATACATACTTTCTAAAATTGCTCAAGTCCCACTAACTCTCTGAACTTGAAAGTGAAAAAATTAGGAAAACTTTTAAGAGACAAAAACATGTAAAATGCCATCTGCAGCCTCTGAAAGGAGATTGCACTTTTTTCCACTGAGATTAGATTACTCTTTTCTTGATATTCATCTGGTTGCCAGAGAAATTGTTTGTCAGATTTGGCTCAATTAGCATTTCAGGATCATGCTCCGCTGGTAATAATGTTAATAGTAAAGGAAACTAAAGGGTGGATGGCACTGGTCAATGGATAAACTTGAAATGTAGTGTAATGATGCCACAGATAACTATATAGCTAACCATTACACCCCTGAGATTTCCTGTCCCTTGCTGTGGTGGGGACCAGCAAGTGAGAAGGGGCAGGGCTATCTCAATAGTGTCAGGAAGGAAGCAGTCTCAGGAGTTGCATGTCAAAAGTTTCTTCCGGTTTGAGAGAGATTACTAGTGATACTTGCATCCCCCATTTTAAATACAGGGAATCTTTCTCAAGAGTGTTAGAATCTTGCAAACTTGGAGAAACTTTTGAAGTGTGACTGCTTTGGTAAACCAACAACTTCTGGCACTTCAGGATCAGTTAAGCCCAAATGGAAAAATTACAGAATAGTGATTTAGTAACACTTTGAAATAAATGATCAAGACTATTGGAGAAATAAATGTAATTGATATTATCGGAATGGTATATGCAATTAGAGCGCCTAAAAGATTTTGTTATGAGAAAGCCAACAAATCTGACAAACCTCTACCTTGGCTTTTTCAAGAAAATCATTTTAAATGTATTGGAATCTTGGAAACCTTGCCTGGGTGTGAAATACATTCTTTAGCAATTTTTTTTTCAATTCTAGCACTTTGCCTGTAACCCCACCAATGAGAGAGTGAGAATCAAACTGCCAAATGAAATGGAAAACAGAGTCCTTGGTTCTGGCTACTGTTAGAGCCAGGATTCTGGACTAACTGGCTCATTGGTCTCATGTAGTATCGTTGCTCCTATGTTCCTGTGTTCCCTGCTGTGTGTAAGGTAGTTATAGCTGGAGTATATTCTACCCCCCAACACACTATTTTTAACACTAAGGCCTTATCTACAGTGGCGGCGGCATGCAGCTACATGTTGCAGTGGAGTAGGATGCATCCACACTGTGGTGTGTAGTTACGCGTGGAAATGAAAGGCTCTGGCACAGGGGAGGCAGGAGAAAAGGCTCTGGAAGTGGGGGCGCTGTCAGAGCTTTTTCCCACGGCTTCCACCTGCCAGATCTCTTTCCAGCTGCTGGAGCCTTCCCTGTGGTGGGGAAAGGCTCCTGCATTGGAGAGGCAGCAGGATGCTACACTGCTAAAAATAGCAGTATAGCCATGGGAGCTACTGCTTTTGTGTGTAGAGAGCCAGGTAGGGTACATACCCTAAGGTTCTGATGTGTCTACTCACCTAAGCAATGCCTCACCATCTACACTGCTAGTTATAGCTGTGTTACGGGGGCATGCAGTGTATGTACTCTACACGCTGTCATAAGTGCAGGCATAGTCTAAGTTAAACTATATTTAAATATGAGAAGCAGACATGAGGAGGCAGTTTATCTAGACAGACAAATAAATCATCTGAGCTGTTGGCTTAAGTGTGCCATATCCCAGTCAAATAGAATCAGAATAGTAACTGTAATGTATTTAACCTCTTCCAGGTTAAATGCAATAAATTACTGTTATTCTTCCGAGTGGCAGAAGAACTGTGATTTACTGGTGGCTGTGCCCTCAAATAATTTCTCTTTGGTGTGTGTGTGTGTGTGTGTGTGTGTGTGTGTGTGTGTGTGTGTGTGTGTGTGTGTGAAATTAACAGATATTTAAAATAAGAAAGGTTGACCTCCCTTTAGAACCTGCCAATTACTTACAGAGTTTATTGCCAAGTACACCAGGGGTAAGATTACATACAGGGCTGCCTGGAAACAAGAATTCAATTTCACAAAAACATTTGGTATGGGAGAGATCCCTGGGTAGCCAGATGGTTAGCGTACACTGCTGGGATGTGGAAGACCAAGGCTCAAGTCAGTAGTCTGAATCTAGCAGACTGAATACTGGGTCTCCTACATGAGTCCCCCAACTGCTTGGCTATTCTGGACTGGATCTCTCTCTCTCTCTGTTACAGGAAATTTCCTCCTGGACTTGAAAAACAATCCTGACAAAAGTTTATTCATAACCAATATGTTTCCATCAAAAGTTCTGGTTTCAACAAATTGAAAAATGTTTAGCTGAAAAGTTCCTGACCAAATTACATAGAGAATTGTACTTCCAACTTCAGACTGAGGCCCAAATCCCCTCATTCCTAAAGTTTCTGAATGAGTCTAATGATCAGAAGGTCTAGTGTGGTACTGTAAATATATTCATTATTCTGAAAATAACATCATAATCAGAGAATGTATTTGGCAACTCAACTCCCTTCTTCTTCGAGGAGCGTCCCTGTTGGGTGCTCCACTTTAGGTGTCTGTACACCCTGCACCTGAAATCGGAGATTTGTGGTAGCAGTTCCTAGTTGGGTCACACACGCGCCGTCACTGTCTTGCACCACTCCAGGTGGTTACATAGCACTGCACAACCAACCATCCCTCAGTTCCTTCTCTACCACAGAGAATCTGTATGAAACTCCAAAGTAGAGGGGAGGTGGGAGGGTAGTGACAACCAACTCGAAACACCTTAGTTACTGCACAAGGTGAGTAACCTTCTTCTTCTTCTTCTTCTTCTTCATGGAGTGTTCCTGTGGGTGTTCCACTTTAGGTCACTGTTGAGCAGTGCTCCTCAGTGGAAGGGAGGGGCTTCAGAGTTGTGTTGTAGATGTTGGATAACGCCGTGAGTCCAAAGCAAGCATCTGATGTTGATTGTTGTTCTATAGCATAGCGTTCTGTGAATGTGTGAGCTAATGCCCAGGTTGCTGCTCTGCAAATGTTGGTAATGGGGACATTGTTGAGAAAGGTCACAGAAGCTGCCTGTGCTCTGGTAGAGTGTGTGCGGACTCCCACTGGGGCTTGTAGGTTGCTCTTTTGGTAGCAAAGATGGATGTATCCTGATATCCATTTGGATAGTCTCTGTTTTGAAATGGTTTGTCCTATGGAGTATTCTGTTATGGAGATAGAGAGTCTCAGTGATTTTCTAAATTTTTTTGTTCTTTCAATGTAGAAAGCTAATGCTCTGCAAATGTCTGTGTGGAGTGAGGCTTCCCTTCCATCTGCATGTGGTTTTGGAAAAAGCACGGGTAAGTTAATGGGTTGGTTCAAATGAAAGGGTGTGTGTGACTTTGGGTAGGGACTTGGGGTATGGTCTTAAAGTAACTTTATCTTTAAAGAACGTTGTGTAAGGGGGATGTGCCCTTAGGGCACCTCACTCTCCCACTCGTCTGGAGAAGGCCACTTTCATAGATAAGTGTAGTAATGAGCCAATTGTGAGGGGTTCAAATGGCTTTCCCATCAGTCCGCGTAAGACGAGGTTGGGCAGCGGGTTCCATATTGTGGGGCACGTGTTCTCAATGCCTGTAGCGGGGTGGTTACCCTGCTCCTGCCCTGAAGGGCTTAAAACAGCTGTGGCAGGGGAAAGGCTGGGCTGATTGAGAAAGCAGCCACAGCTGCAGCCAACTTAATCAGGACCCAGCTGGCCCTTATAAGAGGGCAGTGGGCCAGAAGCAAAGACACTCTCTCTCTAGCCTTTTGAGAGGGAGGGACCTGGCTGCCTGGGAAGCTAAGGAGGGTACCTGGGGTGGAGCAGTGCTGGGGAAGGGCCAGGGAGCTGGGGAGCTCCAGCCCAGCAAAGCCCCAGGCTGCAGGCCGAAGTAAGGGACCACTAAAGGGTACTGGGGCTGCAGAGGGGCAGCCCAGATATAGGAAGAGGCAGCTGGTCCAAACCCCCCTTGCTGATGATGAGTGATTTATAAATATAAATAAAATAAATAAAAATAAATATATGGAGATATACCTATCTCATACAACTTGAAGGGACCCTGAAAGGTCATCGAGTCCAGCCCTCTGCCTTCACTAGCAGGACCAAGTACTGATTTTTGCCTCAGATCCCTAAGTGGCCCCCTCAAGGATATAGACTGCAGTCTGCCCCAGGGAGCGGGGGCTGGATGATGACTGGCATAGCCACTGAGGCAAGGTGGGGATAAGGGGTTGGGGGTTCCCCTGGGTGGGGAGACCCAGATTTTGGGTTGCTGCTAGGGGGAAGAACCCTGATGTAAAGGGCACTGGGGTCCAGGAGGGACACAGGGGCCAGTGGCAGGTGAGACACTGGCCTGCAGAGGGCGCTCCAGAGGCTGAAAGAGCTAATTCCCGAGATGACCAGCAGGAGGTGCCACGCCGGTGAGTCGTTGCCCCGCCACAATGCCCTTAAGAAAGCAGTTAGTCATTGGGTGGGCAAATATAGTGATTCCATCCACCTTCTCTTGGAAAGCTGTGATAGCCACCAAGTATACCTTCGTGGAGCTCGTGGAGAGTCCCAATTTTTAAAGTTCTAATATGTAGTCCCTTGTTAGAAGGGAAGATGTTGGTAAGATCTGTTTATCTTGGCACCAAGTGCTGAATTGTTTCCACTTATGGATATATATCTTTCTCGTATTCTTTCTATGACTGTTCAGTAATATGTCTTTTACTTCCTCCAAACAGGCCGTCTCGACAACCATCTCGAAGAACCTGCACAAGGTAAGTAACCTCTTCCTCACTCAAGTTGGGGAAGACAATCCCCTATACCAAAACCCAAATTCTATTAACATTTTGATTACATTGGAGACATTAATAACTCAAAGCAGGTAATTAGGTATCAGGATTTTGAATTGTGGGCATGGGCCAATTTAGTGTTATCTTTGTCACCGGGGAGATTTTCAAAGGCCCAAATGGCAGTTAGGAACCCAACTTCCACTAAAAGACAATAGAATTAGATGCTTCAACTGCCCTTTGTGTCTTTGAAAATCTTCCCCTAAATTTGTAAGTATGGTCACAATAGTCCCTTCTGGGTTTATAATGTATGAATCTGAAACCTTCCCACCATGGGAGTTAAGCTCATTTTAGGCTCATAGATTGGTTATGCTGAGATCCACTTCATTTACTTACTGATGGGATTTATTTTCCTTGTTTCATGCTGAAAGAAAAGTTAAAACGTGCTGTGCTAGTTCATGGGTAACTGTTGTTGGTTTGACTTGCTTGGTTTTTTGGGGTTTGCTTTTTGTGTATATTAGTTATGACAAGTCACATAGTTTGAGAAGTCAAATTGTTGTAATATTATTTATTCTGTCTGTTATTACTTGGAACCACTTAAATCCTACTTTTTGTATTTAATAAAATCACTTTTTACTTATTAATTAACCCATACGTGCATATCTCTCTACTAGTGTTATAGAGTATGAGTTTATCCTGTACAAGCTTTATACAGGATAAAACAGATTTATTTGGGGTTTGGACCCCATTGGGAGCTGGGTACCTGAGTGTTGGAAACAGGAACACTTCTTAAGCTGTTTTCAGTTAAGCCTGCAGCTTTTAGGGGATGTGTTCAGACCTGGGTCTGTGTTTGCAGCAGGAAAGCGTATCTGGCTCAAACAAGGCAAGGTTCTGGAGTCCCAAGCTGGCAGGGAAAACGGGCTCAGAGGTAGTCTCAACACATCAGATGGCAGTCCCAAGGTGGTCTCTGTGATCCAACCTATCACAATGTTGAACAGCACTGATCCCAGTACAGACCGCTGGAGGACACCACTATTTATCTCCCTCCATTCTGAAAATTGACCATTTATTCCTACCCTTTGTTTCTTATCTTTTAACTGGAGTGCCTGGCAATGCTTTCAGGATCATCTAACGATCCTTAATTTAATTTAATGACAAGCCTTTTGTTATCTTAATCACCCTGCCTGTGTTTATAAACAAACTCCCTGCCCCAAGGGCAGAAGCTGTTAGCAGCACAGAATTTATCATATTCCACACTCAAGCTCTATCTGGGGCTAGGGCAGGCCTGATGATCAGACTTCAGTAACAAAACTCAGGGGGGCCAGGAACCACTATAGCTTATGTGTACTGAGCACCCCCTATTTTTTCTGTGGGTGCTTGAGCCCTGGAGCACCCACGGAGTCAGTGCCTATGTGCATAAATGACCTATTTATTCATAGTGGATTTTGATTGTAAACTCCTTAGGGCAGAGACTGTCTTTTTGTTACCTGTTTGTACAATGCCTAGCACAATGGGGCCCTGGCCTATGACTGGGGTCTCCAAACACTTGTGCAATACAAGTGATAAATAATAAGACAACCAGAACCTAGCATGCTGTGGTGTCTCTATTAAAGCTCAGTTCTCTTAATGAGTTAAATATTCTGGCCAGACTGAATATTTAGAAGTTTGAAATATTTCCAGACCACACCTTTCAGGAAGGAATTCTTTACTGTGAGGAATAAGCATCAATTCTGGAGGGTGGTACATGATAGCCCAGGAAAGCTCTGGTACCTTCTCCTAAAAGAAGAGAGAAAAAAAGAAGGATCAGGGATGCAAAATATCATACCGCTGTCTCTGTTATGGAAAATTGCTGTAGTATTTAGAATGAATGGTGACCTCTCTATAAAAAGTTGAATCCCACCTGTACAAATCAATAGAAGGGATACAATTCTCCAATAAAAAATCTACTAGACAGTACAAAATTCTATAGAAAGGCTATAACTTTCTATTAAATTATGGTTTTAGAATATTTTCTATCCTTTCATCCCTGTTGAAATCCATGGGGCTATTCCATAAGAATCCTACAACTTTCCAGAAAAGGAAGGGGAAAAAATCTGATTATTCATGCAAATTATAACCTGCAATACTAAATGAAAAGTTTCTAGAAAATAAATAACTAGAGTGAAAGATGACTTTTGATGTTACATGAATGCATGTATAGTCAGATCAGATCTTCAAATTTGTTTGGAAAAACTGGATACTGGCAGAATCTCGGAGAAATCAAGAAATAGAACCACAATGACTTTGTTGTGATGGACCAAATGGGGAAAGATTGTGGCAACATCAGGAGTAACTGATGGAAGTGAAGGACTAATCTCTCCGTTCATTCTGTATAGAGATTTTATAACAGTTGACTTTGCATTTCTAGCTGAAGGCATTTGTACATGTGATAGACTGACTGTTCTATTGAAATCAACTGTGTTGCCTTATGATATAAAACAAAAAAGACTGGAGTGTTCTTACTGTTTTATATTAATGGAAAGTTAAGTTTCAGGTCAGTTCTAGAAGGAAGTAGATGAAGCAGCGTTAATTAGGAGAAAATAGTAAGATAAAATGAGCGCACTCAGAGCCTGGTAAATACAATTTAAAAGCATGTAGTTGCTATGTCAGAGTCAGAGAATGTGGTTAGATAAGCCCAGGCACTGTTGCAAGTAGGTTGATCAAACACATTCAAATATACAGAGAAAAAAATCCATTTAGAACCAAAATTGAGTGCAGCTAGGCTCTCCTCTTTCATATTCTGCCTCAAGACCTGCCTTTGCCACAATCCTGCTAAGCTAACTAAAGAGGGCTAGGGTGAGAGACAGATAGGATACTAAATAACTTAAAATATTTACGTATTACAAAGTGCACTCCACAACTGAATGCAGTAGGTCTTTGTCTGGGCAGCAAGAAGAAAGGGATTGTGGACCCCATAAGGGTTCCTGCTTCCTTGAGTTATGAGGGAAAGGCAAAAGAGGTAAGCAGAGTAATAGGGAGCCAGAAGCCCAGCTCAGGTGTGGGCACTGACCTGTCAGGCATGCAGTCGGGGCAGGATATTTATACCCTCCAGATGTAATCCTCTTCGATCATGTGGGTAAAGTCAATGGCAAAACTTCCACTAACTTCCATGGGGCCAGGGTTTCACACCATGTCTTAATTTATATTTGTGCAGCATTTAACACAACATCCCAACTGGGGCCTTTGAGTGCTTCTGCAATATGAGCCTCATCCAACTGCCAAGGAAGTCATTAGAAGTCATTCCATTGACTTTAATGGGAGCTGGATCAGGGCCCATACATATTTAATAAGAAGAAAATAACTTTCTTATTATTAAATAACCAGGGCCTAACCTTGTGATAATATAGAAAAAACACATTTTCTGGGGTTTATTAAAACTCTTGCATAGTCTCCCAAGGGATGTGCAGTAAACTAGCTTGATTTTTTTTTAAAATAAACTGAACCAAGTACTATAGTGAACAATCTGTATTGGCTAGGGATTGCCTGGATCACATAGATGTTTTCTACTTTTGTGATTTTTAGAGTTGTTGTGGCAACCGTGGGGTTGTTGTTGTTTTTTAAATCTAGGCATGATTTAAACAGGCATGTCTTTTTGACCATATAAAAACTAATCATAGTCATAGCTTGAATTATTTATAAAAGCTTCTTAATTAGAGGTACAATGAAGAGTGATTGTCCTGAATGTTTTGTCTTTCTGAACTGGACAAGTTTTGTACTCTGAGTGTTCATGGGAAAAGAAAATTACATTAGTATGTCACAATTAATTTGTCTGCAACGTAACAGGAACTTCAGAATGGTCATCACTGTTACAAAGTGACATCAGTTAAAATCTGCGCTAACATGCTTCAAGAGTGTTCTAGCCTTAAGGCTAAGATTTGTCATCATTTCTCATGGAATTAATGATTCCCAGTTACTAAAAACTGGTATGATACTAATGTAAATTCCAATACTCTGGAAGGAAAGGTTGCACCAATCCTGTTTGCTGCATTCTCAAAGCAAAATCAGACAAGTGGCAGACAAGAGTTGCCTATTAAAAATGTGTGTACTATAGACTAATAAAAATAGCATGCTGATCTGGGAATTATTTTTGGCATAGTATTCTGTATTTTCAGGAGAGAATATAAAAAGAGTAACACCAGAAATAATCTGCCAACTTCCTTCTCAGAGAAGCCGACTCATTGTGGAAAATGTTTCAGGAAAATAACTCAAGAAATGGTGGATGAATTTTGTAAATATTGATACAGATTGCACTACCATGAATAGAAGTTGGACAGAGGAAAGAATTCTAAGAAATATTGTTTCCAAAGTATATCAGGATCTTATTATTAATCATGTTAGTTTGTTATTTTTTAAATAAATAAATGAAACTTTGACATTATTATTAGTATTCTTCCCATCTGAACTGTGAACAGAAATAGCAACTTATTAAGCAACACTTTAGCCTTCTCCTATGGTCACTCTACTTCTTTCGTTTGTTTCAAACCCATATTTAACTGTGAAATTAACTTTTTCAAATTTTAAAGAAAGTTAGTACAGGCTTTAAAAATTATATTAAATATGCCCAGTATTTAGAGATGAAAAGTACCTGTTAGATACTTGAATTCATCCCTCTGATTGGCAGAATACATTCCTTCATGTAGCAATCTAGCAATCCCACAAGGAATGATCATGTATTAAATTGATACTACCCTGGCTAGTAGCTTAACAGGCAGTACATATAACACATCCTTAAATAATGATGGAATAACTAATAAAAACTGGGCGCAAATGCTAAGCGACCATTAGAAGTTATTCTGGAGACTGGAGGAGTCAATTATTGTAACCAGTTGAGTCTCATCAGTAGCAGAAACAACATGCTAATATGGTATGTGTCCTCTAGATTTTCTTGACTACATCATGTCCTATCTGAAGAAGCTCAATACCTGTCATAACTTGAAAGCTTTTCAATTAATCCTCCCCAATTTGCTTGCCTTTATTCAGTCTGTCATCTCTTTGCTGGACCATGGTATCACTTGTATCCTCATGTGCTTGAAGTTGCCTTCATATTGGCTACTTGGGCCTCCAGGCAGAATTAAATGTTTCAAAATTAATGTGGGATACTTCAGTCATCCAGCCAAAGCAAAGTGTAAACATTAGCAGCATTTGTGATCTGGTGTGGATGTGACAGGGATCACAGGGCAGGTTATTAAAGAGGGGAGGGATAGCTCAGTGGTTTGAGCATTGGCCTTGCTAAACTCAGAGTTGGGAATTCAATCCTTGAGGGGGCCATTTAGGGATCTGGGGTAAAAATCTGTCTGGGGATTAGTCCTGCTGTGAGCAGAGGGTTGGACTAGATGAGGTCCCTTCTAGCCCTGATATTCTATGATTCTATGAAAGAAGTCAGAATGGAAAGAAAACTTTTACAATATTTTTTGTATGATAGCTCTGAACAGCATTAGCAATGACAGCAGTTGGGGAATGTAAGTAACTCATGAGTATGGGTTATAGTGACCCCTCTCTGTGTCAAAATCCACGTATAAGATATGAGCTGTTATACTCCCTAGCTGCAGTGCATTGACTCTTTAGCTTCAGCTGTAGCAGCTCATATTTGCTGCTCCGGATACTCCCAGTTCAATCTCCAATGTGTCAACCAAGAGGACAGCTATCATTGTGGCACCTGGAAGTATATACATGCCTAGCTTATAAGAACCATATCATTTGGCTTTTCCTGTTTCCTATTTGGTTATTGATTGATGAGACCATGAAGTGGATTGGCAAACTACAGCTTATTTGAATGTTTAAGATGTTTGGGAATCAGGAGAACTGAGTTACAGTCCTGACTGCCAATTTGTCACTTTGAGCAAATTTCTCTTAGCTTACTGTCCTTATTTGTTAAATGGAGCTAATGATATTTTCCCACCTTTGTAAAGTGTTTATAGATCCTTGAGACAAGATTATTAATATTTATGCAATTTATTTTATCATTGTTAAAACCTGACAAAATGTTAGGTTACACTTTCACACCAGATGGCAATATTGTTCATTACTCTCTTTTCCTGAACACATGTTTCGCCTGTCATTGTTAGAAGCATTTCTGCTAGCGCAGTGGGCAGGTCACTCCCAATGCTGTTATACGCTGTTTGTTTAATCAGTGATATCCCTGTGCAGTTCGGAACATGGTGCAAAGGCAATTGCCATGTGCAGATGCTGTCATTTGTGTCAGGAACACAGAAGAAGCTATATCTGACTGCTTTAGTATAGGTTTATTTTAGCACTTTATCCAGACAGAGTTATGCACGCTATATAGATTTCATACTTCCAGTATATTAGAAAACTTGTTTGTCAACTGTAGTAAGTTTCATGGTGATGGAGGAGTAACAAGACAAAGTGCCAAACCATATGAAAATCAAATTGCCATACCTTTCACAGGGGGCCTGTAAGCCACGAGTGCTCAAGGTCCTTTCATGAACTTAATCCAACTGTCCTCAAACTGTGGAATTTGAATGCCAGAGGCTCTATTCAGGATGAATGAACATGTCTGTGCTTTATTTCCATTAACGCACGGAACTCCTTTTAAGTAACAGTAAGGTTGTGACAAACGTTTCCACACTCTTTTTTTAAAAAGACAACTGTCAAGGTATTTCTCATAATTCTTAAAGCATTTTTTTTTATTTCTTTGTTGCTTATAAAAGCCCGTTGGGTATTTGAAATTCTTTTTCTTTGGAAAAGAAAACTGCAGTGTAATAAAAGTGATTCTAACTCCTGCAAACGACTCGTATATATTTTAAAATATTTTAAATATAATAAAGAATAATTAACCACCAGACATGAAGATGTTGTCTGGACAATCTGATGACCTAGTTTTAGACACAGTTAATGCGACTCAGCATTTGACTACTAGTGAACAGCAGAAACTTTCTAAACTGTTGCAAGGTGAATTCTGTTATCTTTGTCAACTTGGAGTGTTATATAATGTTTTAATAAGTCTGTATATGTTGTATTTGTCAGCATACTGGGGCCATGGCTGCTCAGATCTTCACATTGACAGCAGGACTCTACATTTCTAGACCCTGTGATTTTGGATCTATCCCTGAATTAATCATGAGATCAGAGTGGTTGTTGTGTGTGGTATTGCAACAACCATCTTGTCCTAGGCAAACATTTGCTACAATATTATCTTATATATTCCCTTTGGGATATAAAATAGTATTTTTTTCAAAATCATGTACAGTAAAAACCCTCCATTTACCCACCGCCCTCAGTGTGGTCTAGGGGAATTCTTTGGTAGCTATGATGTCAGTATATGATAGGGGTCAGTATATGATCATACAGTCATAGGGATTGCATGGTCATACAGAGTCTATCAAGACTGTTAGTCTGGATTTCAAGGGACATGTACTGAATACAAGCAAGGTAAGTTAAATAATTTATGTGCAGAGTGTTCACATTACCCTTGCTATTTGGGACATTCAGTTCATAAAACCACATTTAGTTGTTTAAAAATAAAGTGTAGGTCACCTTTGTTTCACTTGTAAGAAATGAGATGATTTTTTTCATTTTGACATGGTTAGTATTGAGAAACAAAGACAGATATCTATATGGTTTACTCATAGCCCCTAGAACAGACAGAATAATAATATAACATATGTCATATAAAATGAATGTGGGGCTTCTAATTGCAGCTCTATATCAAAAGGACAAAAATATGATGACTTGTTCTCCTTGGAATAGTGTCTCTAAGTACTTGTTGTGCTCTCTACATCTGTTACATGATAGGTTGTTAATGATGTGTGTGTTCATTAGAGGTAAAGTGCCTCCCGTGTGTTGTACTTCTCAAATGTGCCTTCTGAAATCCCTACTGATATATTAGTGGTATATTTCTCCAGACTGGGTCCACTTCAAGGTCCAAATACTGATTAGTTGCTGTGTTTCTCTGAATCAGCTTTCTGCCGTTGGAGACCATTATCCATTTCTCCAGGAGTCATGTAAGAATGTTCTTTCAACTATTTGATCCTTTGTGTTATCTATGCCAGTGATGGTCAGACCAAGTCATTTCCGATATAGGTTATTAAATGTTGCCAAATACCACTTTTCTTAGTCAGGGATATCAGTCTACTAGAGTTGCCCTGACAAAATGGTCCTTACGCATGTGAAATATTTAAGTGGTACATTTGTATTTGTAGCTCAGCTCAGTCTCTGTCAATTTTTATAGGATCCTGATTCAACTGCAATGGGATGAATTTGCATCTTCTTTGGAAATTAATTGGGTGTAAAATCTTAGTGTGCTATCTACACTTGTGCTTCAACTCTGACATCCTTTACAATCTAGCTTCAGCCCTTTCTACTTCATTGAAATAGCCCTCTCCAAAGCCATAGGTGATCTATTCTTAGCTAAATCAAGGGAGCACTTCAATTATTTAATTCTTTTTGATTTGCCTGCTGCCTTTGATCACCATGATCATGATTATTTCTACCTTGTGCCTGGACTCTACTAGTTTTCCTCACGACTTGCTGGCCACTTCTTCAAAGTCTGCTGTGGCAGTTGCTTATTATTTCCTCTCCCACTATCCTGCAACTACCCAGTGATTCTGCAATTATTGTCTCATAAGTTTAACTTCTGTCCCTAGTAAAACAGTGGAACAAATATTGAGAGGAAAAAATTAGCTAAACATCTCTAGGATAGTGAGTAATAAGCAACACTGGTTTGCAAAGAATGTGTTTTGCTAGAAAATGAAGGATTTTGACAATTACAAAATTAATGGAGAAATAATTCATATAATTGAATTTGAATAAAACATAGAATAAAAGATATCATGAAATCATACTCGAAACATTAATTCAGATCAGTAGGAACACTCAAGCTGAAAACTGGCTGAAGGATTGTAAACTAATAGTAATAATGTTAAACAGCAATGTATCAAGATGGGGAAAGGTATCTAGGGATCTGTGTTGTTTCAGTCATAGTTAAAATCTTCATCAAGAGTTCACAGAAGAACTACAGGGATTGATTTTATGATGCAAGTTTACAAGAGCAAGAGTTTACAAGAGCAAGATAAATTTGCTTGACTAAGCAAAAAGAAAGGGGTATATAATAACTGTAATTGTCTGCTGCTTGTAAAGACCAATGGTGAAATCCTGAAGTTTTGTCATAGATTTCATTTGGGCCGGGATTTCACCCAAGGAGAGAGAAGAGGTTTTTGCGTTAGTATAAGGGATTTAACTAAGACTAATTAAAGAGAAAATGTAGGCTAAATATTAAGGAAAATTCCAGTTGGGTTATGCAATAGCCTCCCTAGGGAAATAGTCATAAACCTGTCACCTGAAACATTAAAATGTAGTCTGGACAGAATACTAGAAAATGTATGTTTTGGGATGGTCCTGCACTGGGAGATCAGGAGGCTGATTAGAGATCTATTAGGTCTAGTCCTTCTCTAACATCAGTGATTCAATAGGATCGTTGTGTCAAAATGCCAGGCTTTTGGTGTGTCACAGGCCCTTGAAAATCCAGCCACTCCAGCATGTTTATTATTGTATTACAAGTTGTACCATCTATGGTATACACCAAGAAACAAATGATACATTTCTGTTTGCTTAAGTAAAAAGACAAATAAACTTTTCACTCTCATAAGAAATTAATGACTACCACTAGGGTTGCTTAAAAGGAATCGCTGAAGTGTGGTTGTCCCTGTTGTGGCACTGTCACTGTTCATGCAATGTCACAGATTAAAACAGACATTGAGCAAGGCTTATCCTGTAGTTGGCTACAAACTGTTATTTGGCCTGCTGAACTGGAAGCCCAGGTTTCCCTGATAATCCTGCTGGCTCTCTTGCCTCCATTATGTCTCTCAATAAAGAGTAATGCAGAGGAGCAAGTTACATGCTTTGGCTGCCTGCTGGTCCTTAGGAGGAGGTTACAGGGGGCAATCTATCTAAACTGAGCAAACTGGAGAGACAGGTAGGAGACTGCATCTTTGGATGGGAGAGGACAAGTGGAAATTGGTCGTGGTGGAGGAGACAGGAAGGACCAGGTGGTGGACAACAAGACAGACAATGGAACTGGAAAAAGCTAGATGGGAGAGAGAGCAGGACTGAGAAAGGAGAAAAGAAAACAATGTAGGTTAAAATAAGGGAAGAATGGCCTTGTTTGCTCAGGAGTTAGGAGACCTGCATTCTGTTCTCAGCTGACAGATTTGCTATGTGACTTTAGGCAAATCACATAATCTTTTTCTGCACCGATTTCCATATCTGAAAATAGGGATTTTAAATTTTCCCTGTCTCACAAGTAAGAGAATGTCCCTTAAGTACCTTGGGTAGAAGGTGTTTGTGATGCTTCTTGGGGCACCTAGGGCTGTGAGTCACCTTGTTACTACCTGCCTCTAGCATGAGGGAGACTTGCATGTGCTTAACTGGGTGTTAGCTCGCGAACACAACTAGCCTGTCATACACTCAAGCACTCTCCTTTGGGACTGTTTTTGCTGTGCAGATTGACAATAGTGGCACCTCTGCCCATGAGTTTTTTTTTTTAAAGAATCCCCCATGTGGTATCCAGCCCCTGATCACTGGCTCCTAGAGAAATTCCAGATCCTCTATTCTCAAAGGAACAGAGCATCACAGTTTACCAGCTCTACCTTAGACCACCGCTCCTCTGTTACTTGAGTTCAATTACAGCACTTGAGTTCAATTACAAACAAAAGGAAATGTATTTAAGAAAGAATAAAAATATTCAAATAAAAAGTAGTGTAAGAGATGGGAACAAATAGTTACATCTAAAACAAAATCATAACATGCATTCTAGAGCCTAAACTTAAATAACATATAATCCTCCTGCCTAAAGAAGTTTATCGCACCCAACATTCTTTCCAGCATTTTCAACCAAGCCTGGCTGAAATTCCTTTTTCATGAAGCAAATGTGCTATCAGTTTACTTCCTAGGTGAAGGCTGAAGGTGTACTTCTGTACCCCTTAGTTATACCCCCAAAATTTCATTGTCCTTACATGTAAACAGGGCACTTCCCTGCTGGGTCACTTCTTCCTGTAAATTTTCTCTCTTTGAAGATTTCACAATCCTTTTTTAACATTTGGCTCAGACTGTATATGGATGCCCATAGTGAACCATACAATACATAATTTACATATAAACAGACAAATGGATAATTATTTCTTGCATGAAAGAAAACCTGCTTTTCACTTTTCTGATGACCAGTCCCTGGTCACAGATCTTAAGAACATATTTTTCAATGTATACATGTAACTCCTTACACAATGTCTGTACATACATTTTGAAATAATTATGATGACCAGTGTGACACAGCCTTTCATTAGAGACCTTACATGACATCCTTTGGGTGAACCCAGGGGATCCCCATACCCTTCACCCTCTGCTAATTGGCATCCAGAGGATCCTTGGTGTCAGTGTTATGTAACTCAAAAGTATTATAACTAACTAATTGGTTATTATTAGATAGGGGGAGAAATACTGAACCAGAGGGTGCTTGCTCTCTTGATTCAATCCTGCACAAAATATCACTTAAGAAGCTGCAAAAGTACCTAGTTAAATAGATATATAACATGCACAGATGCCAAGTTCTAGGTAAGTCCTACACCACGGAAGTCAATGAGAGTATTGCAGGATTGGACCCCGCATCTTCAGAGATCTGCTTTAGGAAGAAAGAGAATATATTTTAAATTAGTCCAATGGACTGTTCTGTAGGCTAAGAAAAGGGTTGAAAAGGGTTTCCACATAAAAATCAAATACTTCTGTAAAATGAGTAGCAAGAAAATAAAAGTTAAAGTGAGGCAAAGCAAAACCTCCCTTTTCTTTTCTTCGCTGAAGCCAAATAATACCAGCTTGTGAATAACTATTATTCCATGCAAATTTTTGTCAGAATTTAAAAAAAGGAAAGTGGTATCATTATAGGCAAAACCTGTAATAAATAATTGAATCTTGCTAGAACATTCATTTCAATAACATTTGTTCTGTCTCCCCATGAAAGGCATAGTGATTTCCAGTGAGCTAATTCTTCTGAAACTTTCTTCAGAAGTGGACTATAATTCAAAGAGAATAAGTCTGCATGGTTCTTTGATATTTTAACCCCTATGTAACTAGCTGTACTAGAAGTCTGTTTGAAATCAAAGCTAGCTTTAAGAGAACTCCAGGGAGAGCATAGGGAACAGTGCTTCTGCTTTTTCAAACTTGGTTTTGAACCCAGAAATTCCTTACACATTTTGAAAATATTATTGGATTAGAAACAACTAATACATATTGTCATCATATTGTGCAATCATATACACCATGCAACCAATTCTTAAACTTATGACAGCCGTACTCGCTCTACTAAATTGTGTTAAAGGTTCCAGTCATATACTATATTGCTCAGTGCTAAAGGGCAACTCCTTTACCTCAAAAAAAAAAAAATAGATTCCAGGATGTTAAACTAATTTTGGCTTTGGGAGATGCATTCCTAGCTTCAATATACCTCACTTAATTATGGCCAAAGACCATTCTTTAAGCATGGACAAACAAAAACAACCACTCCACTCCTTCAGATGCTTTTTCTTCATTAAGAAACCAAACAACTAAGGAGGACTTGTTTAACCCAACAGAATGGATAATATTAACATACTTGAGTAAATTATCAGCCATTACATTTTTTTTCTTAAAAAGATTTATTTAGACCATACAATTAAATTTTTATGCCTGATACCAAGTATATAAGCAAGTGTACATGAATTTAGGAGAACCCACAAAGTTCCTCCTATATATTTTTCTTGAGAATAAGCAAGATTGTCTCATTCATATATCAGGCAATTTCCGATTGACTAATTAAAGATTTTAGTCAAGAAGAGGGCTTTAACTGAGGTAAATAATTTTATAGCGTTATGTTACTTATGGAGATTGTTTTGATTATCCAGGATCAGAGAATGATAAAACAGGAGAGAGCTGCAGAATTTTTTTAATATTCATGTCACTTAAGGAACTTTGAAATATACAGCTCCGATAAAAAGAGGAGTGAAGCAGTAGACATGATTAAGGGTACAATTTAGTCACAGAGGTCATGGAAGTCACGGAATCTGTGACTTCAGCTTGTGGTGGTTGGGAGCTGTAGGGTCTCCCGCCACCTGCAGGGGCAGGGAGCTGCCAGGTACTCTGGCCTCTGGTGGCCCCCGGAGCTCCAAGCTGCCATGGGTGGTGGGGCACCTTGCAGCTCCCGGGTGGCAGGGTACCCCTGAGCTCCCGGCTGCCGTGGGCAGTTGGGACCCCCATAGCTGCCGGGGGGGGGGATCCCCGCAGCTCCCGGCTGCCGCAGGTGGAGGGAACCCCTAAGCTTGCAGGTGGTGGTGGCGGGCACCCCCAGGCTCCCAGCCACTGCAGGCCCCCGAAGCTGTAGGTGGCAGGGGTATCCCACAGCTCCTGGCCCCTGCAGGCCTCGGGGGAACCTCCGAGCTCCTGGCTGCCATGGGCCCCTGGAGCTGCAGGTGGCGGGGGTACCCACATCCCCCAGCAGCTGTAGGTGGTTCCTAGCAGCCGACAAGCTTCCCCGCTTTAGGCAGTGTGGGGACCTGCAGATGTCACCCCCATTTTGTCACGGATAGTTTTAGTAAAAGTCAGGGACAGGTCATGGCTTCTGTGAATTTTTCTTTTTTGCCCGTTACCTGTCTGTGACTTTTACTAGAAATATCCATGACAAAGTTTAACCTTAGACATGATTTATCTTTGTTTTAGCAAAGCTTTTGGCTCAGTCCCATTTGACACTCTGATAAGCAAACTAACGAAATGTGCTCCAGATGAAATTATTATAAAAGAGATGTACAACTGGTTGAAAAACCATACTCAAAAAGTAGTTACCAATGGTTTATTGTCAAACTGGGATGATGTATTTAGTGGTGGTTCTTCAGGGGTCTATCCTGAGTCCATTACTATTCAATATTTTCATTATCAACTTGGATAGTGGAGTGGAGAGTATGATTATATAATTTGCAGATGATGCTAAACTGAGATGGTCAGGATTAGAATTTAGAATGACCTTGACAAATTGGCAAATAGGTCTGAAATCAACAAGATTAAATTTAATAAATACATTGCAAAGTACTACACTTAGGAAGGAAAAATCAAATTCAGAACTACAAAATGGGGTATAACTGACTAGGCACAAGTACTGCAGAAAAGGATCTGGGATTATAGTGGATCACAAACTGAATGTGATGCAGTTGTAGAAAAGGCTAATATCATTCTGACGTGTATAAGCTGGAGTGTTGTATGCAAGACATAGGAAGTAATTGTCCCACTCTTCTTGGCACTAGTAATGCTTCAAATGTGTCCAAAGTCAGGCACCACTCTTTAAGAAAGATGTGGACAAATTGGAGAGAATACAGAGGACAGCAAAAAAATGATGAAAGATTTAGAAAATCTGACCTATAAGGAAAGATTTTAAACAGAGTATGTTTAGTCTTGAGAAAAGAAGACTGAGGGGGGAACCTGATACTAGTTTTAAATTATGTTAAGGGCTGTTACAAAGAAGATGGTGCTCAGTTGTTCTCCATGTTCATTGAAGGTAGGACAAGAAGTAATCAGCTTAATCTACAGCAAGAGAAATTTAGGTTAGATATTAAGAAAAACTTTCTAACTATAAGTATAGTTAAGTACTGGAATAGCCTACCAACGTTCTATGAAAACTGATTCTATGAAAACTGTTCTATTGACTTTATTCTCTTGGGCTTGTTTTACATTCTGACAAACAAGGAGCTCGTCAACCTTTTTTTTTCTTTACATAGTATCTTTCTTTAATTCAGTTTACCCTCTCCTTTCAGCCCCCACCCAGTTTGATCACCATAGGAAGATCATTACATTTTCTTCTGGCCATTGCTAACTTTTTGAATAAGCAGTTAGATGCAGTCCTTTTTTTCCAATGTGTTTGTTTAAATATAAGATTTTGTTCTTTGCAATTCACATCTTTTCAACATAGCTGTCCATTTAATTTCATATAGATTTCTAGCGTGTCATCTCATGCCAAGTAGTATTCAGTTTCTTTTGCAATATTATCGGATTGTAGGACTGTTGTACTACATTTAGTGTTATATTTTCATCTTGTTTCCTGAAACAAGCCAGAAAAAGATCATCATTACAGTATTAGATTGTATAACTTAAGTTGGAAGAGATTTTTATCTCAGCAAAAAAATATTTTTTTGGAGGGGGGCTACATAATAAAATAATGCATTACCAGATAAATCTCTCCATACAGCCACTAAAACAAGATCTCCCATTACTTTGTTTATATTAAAGTAATTAATTAAATTTTATGGTAGATACTGACATTATGTATATTTCATCCTCTATGGCCATACTTTTCAATCTTGAGTATCTAAAATTAGAGCACTATAATGGGAACAGTGGCTGCTCAGCACCACCAAAAATCAGACCACTGATTGAGGTGCCCAAGTATGGAACTTAAGTCATTCCCTTTGAAAATTTTGGCCATGTTGCTTTTGGTAGAATTTAAAGAAAAACAACAACAACAAAACTCGCCCTGTACAAAACAGCAAATCCAGCAGCACATATTCACCAGCATTAACCAGCCAAAAGAATAAATTTAACAAAGAAATAATTCACCCTCCCCAATAATACCAACCCTTATCCATCTCCTCCCTGTGCTGATTTGGAGAATCTGTCTCTGTATGATTTAGGAATTCTGTTTGATATTGGGGGCTCTTGATGTGTATTTATGTCAGACTGCAGACTCCACTCTGAATGTGGGGTTTGCTGTCTTCTCTGTTGTTCCCTTACTTCCATGCTGCTCTGCAATTCTGAGGGGTAGTGGCATAGGACTAACAATAGTGGGTGATTAAATCTGGATGGTCCTCTATTGAAAGAGAAACACCCTGTACAAAAGGTTTGCTTTTCCCAGGGGAGAGGTTGCCTGGCAATTAAGTCACATTGGTTTGCTCATCCTTTTGAGGCTGATCAGGAGGTCATATGACAGGAGAATGGAAGGTTATAATTTAAGGGCAGGAAATGCTCTCCTCGGAGTCATCAGTTCAAGCCAATGGGAGTGCTGCAGGAGCCTGATCTTGGGGGAACCCTGCCTACTTGAACACAGACAGACCTTAAGAATTCCCAAGGGAAAGGTCAGTTACATTCTGGATTATTTGTTGTTTTCTAACTATCTGTGCTTGCTTGTGCCTTATCTCCTATGTACAGAGTAATAGTGTTAGAAACCTTTTGCTAAGCCTGTGTGCTACCATGTGTCTCTGAAGAGGTAAACTGTAAACCAAAAGGCCCACTCCTTCAATGGGATACTGGGGAATGTGCAACAGCTGATGCGGAGGTTTACACTAATTTCAGGGCCTAGGGAATTGGGCCATGGTGTCCATATTTCCAAAAGGGGTATGAGACACATTGTTAGCATCTGGAGTGCATGCCTATAGACCCAAAGACCTATAGACCTAAAATCTGCCCAGCCCCCATAAGCTAAGGGCATGTGGGATTCATCGTTTGGTTCACCTCAAAGCAGTCTGGTAAGTGTCCAGCATGGGGAACTTGGCTTCCTCAAATTCTGAGCAAAGAGAGAATTATTAATACAACCTGAATACCAGAAGATTAAAGTTATTTAGGACCAAGGTTGAGAATGATTTCCAAAGTTTAGGGGATCTCATAGAAAACACACTGTCAGGAGTGCCCTTCCTTTTACACCAAAGACGTGACAGCTCAAGCTCCTTTTTTGATTTCAGCTATGGCAGAATTATGCAGGGAGAAAGGTGCAATTCTTGTAGGCCGGACCTCAGCCATTTAGGATGGCATTTTTAAAAAATGCCTACATGACATAGGAGCACAAATCCCACTGGCTTTCAATTTAACTTATGATTCTAAGTCACTTCTGAAAATTCCACCTGATCAAAATTGTCACATTAAATTCCATTCAGAATCAAAGGGTAGCTAATACAGATCATGAAGTGCAGGTGTGATCATAGAATCATAGAATATCAGGGTTGGAAAGGACCTCAGGAGGTCATTTAGTCCAACCCCAAGAGTCTGCGACTACTGTGGAGGCAGATGCTGGTACAGAAGTCTTCTCCAATAAAACAAGTATAAAAGCAGGTGAATCTAATGTTAGCAGTGGGTGTGTAGGCATAACTGAGGGCAGAATTTGACAATAATCTTATTCATTCTGTTATAAATGTTCATTTCTTCTAAATAAAATGTTTACAGTCATGCTGTTTCCACTTCAAACTGGAAGAGGAAAATTCTTATCTCAAAGTTCTTTTTTATTCATCTACTTTGCCCATTACTCCAAACTCCTCTTCAGAGCATCTCTTTTCTTTCTTCAAAAAATTCTTACTGAAGATTCCACTTTTCAGATAATTTCTTCTACCAGATGGCTGAGTCTTTTTTTTGCCTCCATCTGGGACGTTTTAACCCTCCTTTTATATGTTTGCACAATTCAGAGAGAAATTTATCAGTTAACAAAATAGTTCAATCATTCTTAGAAGATCTTATTTCTTGTGGGTTGAAAAATAATCTCTTCTATATTTGCCATGCTGAGCTAACATGCCTAGACTTACATGTATGCATGCCAATTGATTTCAGTGGAATTAAACCAGGAATGAATTAGAGCTATTATGTCCAGTATTCTCAGGGCTATTTTGGTTTAAACTATAGGTGAGTGAACTGTTTCACTTGAATAAAGTTTTTTTTTTTTTTTTTTTTTAATGAAGCTTTTATTCAATCTGCAGGCAGGGTTTACTGGCCCTGTGACATGCCATATACATTTTTGAAGCACCTAGCACATTTTGGATGCTATAAAATAAATAATAATAAATATAACATGTCCTTGTCGGATGTGAAGATCTCATGCAACATCCAAACAGACTTATGTGTAGCGCTAGGAAGGAAAGGGAAGGTAGGAGTGCGTAGGAGGAAAGGGAAGGTAGGAGAAAAATCCTAGAGGCAAAATTTAGGCAGCTATGTAAGGGACTAAAGGCCAGGATCTCTGTGATAGCATTCTCTGAAATGCTTCTAGTTTTTGTGTGCAGGGCCAAAAATATAGGCAGAACTGCAGGGTCTCAATGCATGGATGAGATGATGGTGGAGGGAGGAGGGTTTTAGGTTGATTAGGAACTGGGGAACCTTTTGAGAAAGGAGGAGCCTACATGAAGGATGGGCTCCACCTAAACTAAAATGGAACCAGACTGCAGGCATGTACAATTGAAAGGGTGTAGGATTTTTTAAACTAAGGGTTGGGGGGAAACAGACATGTGGGGGGGAGCACATGGTTCAGGAGGAGACATCAATTTATTAAAGGAGGAATTTTGTTTCCTAGTAAAGAGGATAGAAAAGAAGTTGGTAAAGTAAAGGTAGAAGCTAGTGAGGAACAGTCAAACATAAAAGAGTCCCATTTAAATATAATATATGAAGGTAAGCAACTAAATATTGACAAAATATATAAATGCTAGAAGTCAAAATACTAAGATGAGTGAATTTGAGTGCCTAGAGAATATTAATATAATATATATGTTGCAGAAACTTGGTGGAATGAGGCTAATCAATGGGACACAGTAATACCAGGATACAAAATATATAAGAATGGCAGAGTAAGTTGTGCTGGTGGGGGAGTGGCACTATGTGTGAAAGAAAGCAGGGAATCAAATAAAGTAAAAATCTGAAATGAATCAAACTGTACCATGAAACCTCTATGGATAGAAATGCCATGCTTTAACAGTAACAGTATACCAGTTGGAATATACTGCCAACCACCTGACCAGGATGATGACAGTGATTGGGAAATGCTTGGGGAGATTAGAGAGGCTAGAAAGGCAGCAAATGCTATGATGGGGGATTTAAACTATCCTTATATTGACTGGATATATGACACCTGAGAAAGGAATGCAAAGATGAAATTTCTAGATGTCATAAATGACTGCTTCATAGATCAGCTAGTCCTGGAACAACAGGAGAGAAGCAGTTCTTGATTTAGTCTAATTGGAGCAGAGGAGCTGTTCCCAGAGGCGAGTATAGCTGAACTGCTCAGTAATAGTGACCATAATGTAATTAAATGTAACATCCTTGATGGGGTAAAATGCCAAAGAAATCCACCACAGTAGCATTTAACTTCAAAAGAGGACTACAGAAAAATGAGAAAGCTGAAATGGAAATTAAAAGGAACAGTCACAAGAGTGAAACGCCTACAAACTGCATGGCGACTATTTAAAAACACCATAATAGAGGCTCAAACTAAATGTATACCCCAAATTAAAAAAAAAAATTAAGAGTAACAAAAAATGCCACCATGGGAAACAGCAAAGTTGTGGGTTCCAGGAAAAGCTGCTTCAAGAAGCAGTCATTTGTAATATCTTGACATTTTATCTCTACATCCCTTCCTGAGGTGACATATATTCAGTATATATCAGGATAGTTGAAATCCCCCATTATTATTGTATTTTCTGCCTTTGTAGCCTCTCTAATCTCCTTGAGCATTTTACATTCACAGTTACCATCCTGGTCAGATGACTGGTAGTATATTCCTACTGCTGTACTCTTATTGTTCATGTATGGAAATTCCATTCATAGAGATTCTGTGGTACAGTTTGAGTCTGTGTCCGGAGTCCCAGGTGGGACCATCCTGAGATTGTTCAATTAGGGCAAACTGCAAAGAATGGGGCAGACAATAATTGGTGATTATTCTAATGCTTAGATTCACCAAGCCAGCAACACAACAGCTTCTACAATACCTTACTGGTTACCCAGAAGCCAGAAATACAGTTCCCTTAAAGCAACCAAGCCTTGGGCTTCCACCCAGACAGCCAAGTTAAATATGACGAGGATTACTAAAAATCTTGTTATCATATAAAAACTTCTACCAATCCCAAAGGATCGGACACATTACCAACCAGCTTAACGAATATTTTAGATCTTACCCAAATACACGCTTACTGGCAATTCTTATTAACTAAACTAAAATGTATTTAAAAAGGGAGAGAGTATTGGTTAAAAGATCATTATACATAGAGATATGAATAAAGTTCTTAGTTTCATAGTAGAGATGATGAACTTTAGAGTTGCAAAGAGTCCTTTCCAGAATCAGTTCATTATAGTCCAATGTCCAATATCAGGGCGATCCACAATGGAACTGGAGACCTCAGTCTTGCGATTCAAACTTCCCCCAATGAATCTTAAGCAAATATGAGATGAAAGTATCAGGGCCCTAGAGTTCTTTTCATAGTTGTCTAGGAAAGTGTGCAGTCCTTGGGTGAACAATAGGCAATTATCCTAGCTTTTTAAAGTAGAACTCCTATGTCCCAAGCATCACTGGTAATTAGCTACATGGATTAACATAAGGCAACTGCCCATCTTCAGCTATTTACAGGTAGTTTACGGCAAACTTCAAAGAGAAATAAGAACGATGATATTACTACATTCACAGTTCATCTAAATGTTAACATCTCCTTTTGATCTCTGAACTAACAGAATACAGTGATAAACAGGAACCATTTGGCTATATTGTCAACCTGTAACAATATATACACCTCTACCCCAATATAACATGACCTGATATGACATGAATTAGGATATAATGCGGTAAAGCAGTGCTCCAGAGGGGCGGGGCTGCGCACTCCGGTGGATCAAAGCAAGTTCGATATAACGTGGTTTTACCTATAACGCGGTAAGATTTTTTGGCTCCTGAGGACAGCGTTATATCGGGGTAGAGGTGTATGTAAACCCACAAAACCCACAATCATTATCTTCTAATATGTCTCTATAGGTTGAATCTGGGTTAGTTAGTCTGCTAGTTGTGTAACCCTTTCTGGCCCTGTGTCACAGAGTGATTTAACATATTTACTTTATTTGAATCTATTCTGATGATAACTCTCTTTCCATTCCACTGGTATCTTTGGAGGATGTTAAACAGAAGCTACTAAAGTTTGACATATTAAACTTAGAATATCCAAATAACTTGCACCCAAGAATTTTAAAAGAAGTGGCTGAGGAGCCAACTGCACCATTAATGTTGAATTTCAATAAATCTTGGAGCACGGGGAAAGTTCCAGAAGACTGGAAGAAAGCTATTGTTCTCACGATTTTCAAAAAGGATAAAGGGGGTGACCTGGGCCTGCCAGCCTACATCAATATGGGCAAGATAATGGAGTGGCTTATACAGGCCTTGATTAATGAAGAATTAAAGGAGGCTAATGTAATTAATGCAAATCAAGATGGATTTATGGGAAATGGATCCTGTCAAACTAAGCTGATATCTTTTTGTGATGAGATTACAAGTTTGTTTGATAAATGTAATAGACTTGAACTTCTGTAAGGTGTTTGACTTGGTGCTGCACCACAGTTTGATTACAAAATTAGAATTATATAAGATGAACATAGCACACATTAAATGGATTAAAAACTGGCTAACTGATAGGTCTCACTATGTAACTGTAAATGGGGAATTGTCATTGAGCAGGTGTGTTCTAATGGGGTCTCGCGGGAATTGGTTCTTTAATGTTTTAATCAATGACCTAGAAGAAAATATAAAATCATCACTGATAAATTTTGCAGATAACACAAAAATCGGGGAAGTGGTAAATAATGAAGAGGACAGGTCACTGATTCAGAGTGATCTGGATTGCTTGCTAAACTGGGTGTAAGCAAACAATACACATTTTAATGTGGCTAAATGTAAATATATACATCTAGGAACAAAGAATGTAAGCCATACTAACAGGATGGAGGACTCTACCTGGGAAGCAGTGACTCTGAAAAAGATTTGGGGACTGTGGATATATTGATTTAGTTGGCTCTTCTGAAGTGCTAACAGCCTATTTTTCAGTTTGCCTCTGTCCTAATTGAAATGCAGGTCACTGTGGGCACAGTGGAAAAGAAATCTGTTACGTATTGGGAAAAAGACACACGTACACACACATTGCATGTGCTCATTTTTTGATCTCTTCTTCAAAACCCTTTTAGACGCATGTGAATGTGTTTATAGCTGAATAGCCCTGAAATGTTATGTCGCTGATGCAGATTGACCTCCATAAACAGCATGTCTTCTATACCAAGATCCATTTTTTCCACTTGTTTACTGCTCCTTTGAGATGATTTTTACTGTGGTTCCCAACTCTGGGGATTTCTGTTGAGAGCCTGTTTGTAGAATGCATACCACATTTTATCTTTCAAGACTTCCTGGCTCTGATTACCAATATTACTTTTAAAGATGATTTACTGAAGGCTACAGCTGTGCTAACTGGTTTGACAAAAAATGCCAAGAAGCCTCTGAATAGGGGTTACCCAACTGCTGAATTGTGAGTCAGTGCCTCTTTGGTTTACAGTGGTTAATGTTAAATACATATCAGCTAAAGAGAAATGTTATTTGCTGCAATAAAACAGAGAGAAAGCACATTTTCTGACAGAAAAGTAATTCATGAATCACTGCTGTACATTTTGTTACAAGATGTTCACTTGGATACACCTTAGCTCTACTAGGTCTAAGTAAAAATACACAATCACCTTTCCCACAACATTTTAATTTCAGATCCCTCCTCAGTGGTCATGACTGCTCTCTTCTCCCCCAGGAATAACACCTCTTTCAAATGCAGAGTCTTGGGTGTCAAAGGCCTGACCTGAAATATTTGGATGCTTTCAAGCTCCTTTAATATTTTTAAAGGCAGATTAAATCATATATTTAAAAACTACTTTGGAAAAGATAATTAGTTTAAAAAACACCTATTGTAATGGCACAGGCATGATTCAGTCCCACTGACACTGCACTCCTGTGATGTGGCAAAGTAGCAAAAATAAGGGATTGGTGTTACATCTTTCCTTGGATTGTTCTGTGCCCAATAGCAGGTCTCTTAATGTTTCCATTACAGACCCCTATTTTTAGAAGTTAATAGCTCGGCTATCACAATTTGCTTCAGGCTGAAGCTGGCATACAAAGTCTCAGTCGGGGAGCACATTTAGAGGAATAGAAGATTACCCATTTCAGATCCTTTTTTGGCTGTCATAAAGTCTACAAATATTCTCTATTTCAAAAAATACATTTGCCACCTGATTGATCTATATAACATGATCTATTCTCTTGTTACTGCACTTGACCAATAAAAAGCCCTGTAAAAGAGCACAAATATTTTTCAGTCATGTAAAATAATTTTGTTTATGGTCATGTGTGTGCATGTGCATATGAACAATTGTACATATCTGTTTTAGGATTTATGCCAGACTCTACGTAGCAAGGATTAGGAGGAGATCTTCATTGGTCAAAATATAGCACAGTATTGCCAACCCCAAATGTTCAAAAATCATGTGATTGGCTTTAAAATCATGAGGTTATGTAAAAATAATAGATTGGGTGTGTTTTTTTATTTGCCTTCTGCATGTTGAGCCTTTAGGGTGCACTGGGTCACATTTTGAAGCTTTCTCCAGAGCCACAAGGGCTAGAAACTTACTTTTTTTAAAAAAATGAAGGCTGAAATCATCACATATCCACTGGACTCCAGGAGATGGGGCTTTAAGGAAAACAATAATTATCATGAGACCCATGACAAAATCATGAGCATTGGCAACACTGACACATCTGCCTACTCTCAGCTCTTGTCCCTTCCTTAAAAGCATCTAGTGCTGTCCACTGTTGGAGACTGAACTAGAGGGTGTAACACTTTCTCAAGGTGCCCAGGACTGGGCATCATCTTGCTATCCCTCCGTCTCCAGCGAGAGGAAGACTTACTTGTGCTTAACTGGGTATCAGTTCCCAGAGCTCACCAGTCTGTTAGCCACCCAAGCAAACTCTCAGGGCTCTGCCAGCCCTTATTTTGCCTTGCAGGATAACAATAGCTGCACCTTACCACTGGAACCCCCTTGAAGTGTTCCCCTGCAGTGTCTAACCCTTAACCACGGAGCACTCACAGAAATTCCCAAGTTTCTTATCCACAAGGGCACAGTATACACACAGGCTGGCTAGTACAACTCAGGATCAGGACCTTTATAACATTACAGTACTGAAAAATAGTTATAGTGAAAACAATCATAAATTTATTATCAAAAGATACAGATTTAAAGGATTGAGTAAGAATAATGAAAAAAATGGTTGCATATAAAACAAACAGTATAACATATTTCTTAAAATTGAAACTTAACTTTAACAGGCTAACATCCTCATCTCAAGTAGTATCTCGCCTAAACCAATCCCCCAGCATTACCAACCAACAGGGGTAAGATCCATGTTTCATCAATGCAAAAAGTGCAGTCCTTTTTGCTCCCTCAGTGATGGGTAACAAAATGTCATTTTGTGTCTCCTTAGATTTTCCAAAACTCATTGTTTTGCCCCAAGAGTCAGGATGACCCCAGTGGTTCCTTTCCTAGTGTGCTCCAGGTTGTCTTCATATACTCATGTTGACTCTTTTCAGAGTAGCAGCCGTGTTAGTCTGTATCCGCAAAAAGAACAGGAGTACTTGTGGCACCTTAGAGACTATCAAATTTATTAGATCATAAGCTTTCGTGGGCTACAGCCCACTTCTTCGGATGCATAGAATGGAACATGATGATGATCCCTCACTCTCACAGATCTTGGGAGACAGACCTGTCCTCGCTTACAGACAACCCCCCCAACCTGAAGCAAATACTCACCAGCAACCACACATCACTGAACAAAAACACTGACCCAGGAACCTATCCTTGCAACAAAGCCCGATGCCAACTCTGTCCACATATCTATTCAAGTGACATCATCAAAGGACCTAATCACATCAGCCATACCATCAGGGGCTCGTTCACCTGCACATCTACCAATGTGATATATGCCATCATGTGCCAGCAATGACCCTCTGCCATGTACATTGGCCAAACCGGACAGTCTCTACGCAAAAGAATTAATGGACACAAATCTGACATCAGGAATCATAATACTCAAAAACCAGTGGGAGAACACTTTAACCAGTCTGGTCATTCTATGACAGACCTGCGGGTGGCTATTTTACAACAGAAAAGCTTCAAAAACAGACTCCAACGAGAGACTGCTGAGCTGGAATTGATATGCAAACTAGATACAATCAACTTAGGCTTGAATAAGGACTGGGAATGGCTGAGCCATTACAAACATTGAATCTATCTCCCCTTGTAAGTATTCTCACACTTCTTATCAAACTGTCTGTACTGGGCTATCTTGATTATCACTTCAAAAGTTTTTTTCTCTTACTTAATTGGCCTCTCAGAGTTGGTAAGACAACTCCCACCTGTTCATGCTCTCTGTATGTGTGTATATATATCTCCTCAATATATGTTCCATTCTATGCATCCGAAAAAGTGGGCTGTAGCCCACGAAAGCTTATGCTCAAATAAATTTGTTAGTCTCTAAGGTGCCACAAGAACTCCTGTTCTTCATGTTGACTCTGTATGCAGAACAGGCTTCCATTGTGTCGATTTACAATGCATAATCTATGTGTGAACCTAGGCAGCCAGGTGAGTATATATCCCTTTGCCTGGCAAAACCTGTTTGTCAACCCTGCCTGGGACTAGGGTGACCAGACAGCAAATGTGAAAAATCGGGACAGGGGGTGGGGGGTAATAGGAGCCTATATAAGAAAAAGACCCCAAAATTGGGACTGTCCCTATAAAATTGGGACATCTGGTCACCCTACCTGGGACACGGACTCTAAAATGTATTTTCAGTATACACAACTCCTTAAATATCATCTGTACATATATCTTGCAATGATTATGATGATCAGCGTGACATAAGCTTTTATTAGACATTTCACGCAACCCTTTTTGGATAAATACTATGACTGCAATGTCATAGGAGTAGTGAATTTGTCACACCTGATAGAAGTTGTTGTTACAGAACAGTAAACCCTTTGCCAGTTGGCACAGAGAGGTTCTTAAGGTCACAGAGGGACCGATCCACTGTGGTAGTTGCTATGTTTCATAGGGCTTAATCCTGCACTACTTACTCATGCAGTGGCCAGTTAATGGGTGTTTTACAAGAGTGAGGGGAGAAGGATTGCACCACTGTGGCTCCTGTTAGTCTTATCTCAATCTATTTGGATTTACTGGAATTTTATTAAATATGCAGGAATAGAGGGAGGAGGCTGGTGGATGAGAGAGAGAGAGAGAGGAGGCAGCCAGAGAAGGACAACACAGCATTTGAGAAGAGCAGAGGAGGGTAAAACTAATGGAAAGGCTGAGGAGAAAGGAGTGGAGTCTAATAGAGAAAATGTGAAATTCAACATTAGTTACAGGAACCAGATATTTTTGATTTCTTTAAAACGACCTAAAATATTGTAAAAATCAGTAGAAATTCTATATTTGACTAACAAATATTCCTTTTTATGAAGGTATGTTAATACTGTACTTTAATATTGTTGGGGGTTCAGTAAACAGCAAAAGTCTTGACCCATGGTGTTGTGCTGTTTTCTGATCCTTAGTGATCATGTTTTAAATATCACTTTTATATTAAATCTATATTTAGTTCCTCTTTCACTCATTTGATTTCATTTTACCTGGATGTGCTTTAGAGTTTTAAATTTTTCATTAAGATTGACACATAATGCAGCAGTATAATGAAATATACCCAATTTAAAAACAGAGAGAAAAAGGAAAAGAAAAATCACTATTCATATTGAGGCTTTGTCCTGTCATGAGTTCTGCACAGTCAGCCCCTTGCTCCCTGGCATGCTGTTTGGTGGGACTCTGCCCTGACATGATGCGCTATCGCTGTGAATCAGATTGCAGGATAATGTTCCTGCTGAGTATTGTAAAATAACCCACTTTAAAAGAAAATCGTATGCAGCAGTTGTTACTGTTGATCAAATAAATTCTCCATATTTCAGAAATTATACATTTCCCCATGATATAATGAGCCCTGCCAGTATTATTCTTTCTATCAACTCATTCGCTTTTGACAGAGGTTTTATTTCTGCATATTACCCCCCCCTCGCCCGCCCGTTTGCTTAGAAGATGGTGGGATAACCCATCAGAAGAAACAAAAGTTGTAGGAAGCTAGGTTTATTTCTCAAGGGATAATGTCTACAACAATAAGGCAAAATAATTTTACATAATTAGAAATTAACCAGGTTGTGGTTCAGTCCAGTTCTGACAACCCACTCCCCCAGATGTGGAACGTTGACCTACCCAACTGGATTCTCCTTCCTCTCTCCCAAACAGACACTCTTGTGGGCTCTTAGGCTAGGTCTACACTACCCGCCTGAATCGGCGGGTAGAAATCGATCTCTCGGGGATCGAATTATCGCGTCTCGTCGGGACGTGACAATCGATCCCCGAATCGACGCTCTTACTCCACAGCGGAGGTGGGAGTAAGCGCCGTCGACGGGGAGCCGCGGAGGTCGATTTTGCCGCCGTCCTCACAGCGGGGTAAGTCGGCTCTGATAAGTCGAATTCAGCTACGCTATTCGCGTAGCTGAATTTGCGTATCTTAAATTGACCCCCCCCCCTGTAGTGAAGACCTGCCCTTAGTCAACAAAGCACTTCAGCAGCTATTTAAGTCCCCTTTAGGCCAAAGGAATTGACGCATGTGCTTAAGTGCTTTGTTGAATAGGGGCTATAGTTGTTCCCCTGATCACCTGCACAAGATAAGCTAGTGTTAACCCTTTGCTCACCAGGGCCCAGGAAGTGCCCATTCTCTTTGTCACACAGTTTTACTTCCAAATGTACAGTGCTGTCACTGTTAGAATGCTTCAGCACAATAGCAGAGAGAGTGTACAATTTTTTATGGTTTTATGGAAGCTGTATGTTCCCAGCTACTGTACAATCTTGGAACTGCTTCTTCTGAGGGTTTTGTAGCTCCCTGCAATGTAGCTCCCATGAGAACAGTGTTGGTCCAACTCACTTTCAACAAATGGCTGTACTGCTATAGGAATAGCTATCAGGTGCTGTGCTCAATACTTCTGCCACTGAATGTATCTGGTATGGCCCAGCATTTTAGGTCATGTCAGTGCAACAGCAGTTTAAAACAACAAGAGCAAAAGTTAGCAGGGGAAGGCTCAACCATTGAAGAGAACAACTTAAAAAAAAACCCCATAGAAGATTCACCCCCAGTAATATTAAAGATCTGACAGAAATAAGGAGATTTTGAGTCAAGACTCATATTCCATTCTTAAACCATATTGACAACATGAATGCTGTGGTATTTTGCTCTGTATAGTAGTTGTCACCTGAGGATCTCAAACTGCTGTACAAATTCTAATTAGCTAAGCCAAGACACCTGTGAGGTAGCTCATCTATCCATTTTACAGATGAGTAAACTAAGGAATCTTAAAGATTTGGTGACTTGCTTAGGGTTGCGTGGACTATAAGTGGCGTGAGCCAGTAATAGAGCCCCAAGTCCTGATTCTCAGGCCCTTTGTGTGGTGACTATTAAGCCAGGCTTGCATAGTGCTGCAGTTCTGTAGCAAGCACAGTAAATCATAGGCAGAGATCCCTGCAATTTACAGGCACAATAAGGCAGTTTAAGGAGGAAATTGTAACTTTCATTTTACTATTTATTTTTTACATTGCTGAAGGGTATATAGATGAGAACACAAGGACCGGTGTTGGTACAGGATCCCCACAAATAAGTATAATAGTTACCATTAGAAAATGAACAGAATTGAAAGTAGAACAGAATTGGTATTTCCAGAAAGGTCTGCAGGTGTTTGTTTATTCAGCATGGTTAACGTCAGCCCAGTGGTGCAAGTAAGATGGTACAGTGAGGTACGCTGTACCATTAAGACATTAATGCTGGTACGCTGTACCGGAAAGACACATTCGGTATCCGCTGAACACCGCAGGGCTCTCCTGGGAATTGCAGTGGCGAAAGGAGCAGAATGTGGGGCAGGCGGGCAGCCCCACGCAAGCAGCTCCTCCGGCGCGATTGTACCGTCCCCAGCCCTGACCTCCGGTGGGGCTGTATAGACCCCAGACAGGAGATGCAGCTGTGTGGAAGGGCTGGGGGCGGTACAGCTGTGCCGAAGAAGCTGCACCTTTTGCCGCTGTGGTTCCCGGGAGAGCCCTGCATTTCAGCAGATACCGATTTCTATCTGTAGAGATCTGCATCCGCGGGTATAAATTTGTATCTGCGCAGGGCACTAGCCATGGAACATTAAGGCGACTGGTGGGAGGGGCACAAAAGGGTCAAGTAACCCCCTCCCCAGGCTTAAGAGCCCCTGCCGGCCCAGGTGGGGAGAGGAAGGGGCAGGGCCAGAACTGGAAGGTCAGAGCCTCTCCTCTTCCAGCCACACTGCCGGTACACTGTCTGGTGCAGTGCAGCAGCTGCCTGGGAGAGCCAGGCATTCTCCCAGGCAGCTGCTGTGCTGCACCGGGCAGCATCCGGGAGTGGCTCCGGGGCCTGGCTGCCAGGAAGAGCAGCTGAATACCAGGGGGAGCTGGCGCAGCGGGAGGACAGAGTCCCCCCCCAAGGTAGGGTGACCTCCCGATTTTATAGGGACAGTCCTGGTTTTGGGGTCTTTTTCTTACATAGGCTCCTATTACCCCCCACCCACTGTCCCGATTTTTCACACTTGCTGTGGTCACCCTACCCCGAGGTAACGTGGGATGGGGAGGGGACGGGGAGAGGATGGGGGCTCTGGGCTGGGGGAGGGCGGGGGGGGACTCACGTGGGGGGTCATGTGGGGCGGTCACGTGCCGCCCCCTTATCTGATGCTCCCCTTTGTGTTGCTCCCATGAGTTGCCGTACCTGTAAGAGTTAAAATCTACTTGCACTACTGCATGAGATAGGGGGCCCTTTTTGCCACTCAAGCCCTGTGGTTGGGCCACTTTTGTGTCTCAGGAGGGGAGAACATGGAGGAAGCCCCAGGCAAAGTGGCTTGTCACAGGATGCAGAGAAGATGGGGCAACCGCTTTGTACTCAATGAGATTCAGTGACTGGGACCATATTCAGTGTATCCTGGGACCCTAGAGAGTGCAGCAGTCCTGATGTTGGTGCAGCAGCAGTAGTGGAATAGCAATCCACATCTTATGTGTGGGATGGGGGTGGAGGATTCCATTCTCCTAACCCCTACTTAGTTCCCCATATAAAGCCTTTTAATAGGGCTTCATGAGAGGTGATTTCATTCTGTATAAACAAGAGATTGACCTATCATACAGCACAATGTGGCCTTCATTCAAGGTTTGTTTTTTTAATTTCCTGCATTATTATTAATTATTTTTCCAGTATTACTGAAGTATATAGAGGCCCAAATTGAGAGCACACCGCGCCGTTGTGCTGGGTGCTCTGCAAGCACACAGCAAGGGCCAGTCCTTCCCCTAATCTCATTTGAGACAAGACACAAGAAGTAGGGCAGGGTTGTTTTTTTGTTCTTTTGTTTTTGGTTCAATGGCAATTTTGAAAAATTAAAAAAAAACATTTTGGTGCGTTGAAAAGTAAAAAAATATGGCTCAGGTTTTCTTTTTGTTTTGAGCATTTTTTAACATTTAAAAGTTTTAAAAAACAAAATTAAAGGAAATTTTGAAACTAAATGTAATTTCAGATTAAAAAACTAAAATGTTTTGATCATTCTGACATCTACAGTTTAAAGAGTATTGATTTCAGCAGTAGTCAGGAGGGTTAATATTTTTTATGTGCATTCAAACATTTTGTTTCTATTTTTTCAGGTTTTTTTTTTTTTTTTTTTTTTAGGTATTCCTTTCAATGGAAAGAAATCAGTGAAATTGACACAAATTCGTTAACTGTTTCCATGTCGCCGAATCTGCATTTTTCACCAAAAAAAATTAGTAGAAAAATTGTGCCCAGTACTAGCAAGAAGTGGGTGCAACAAACAATAGGCAGGAGAAGGAAGGGTGGATAAGGGAATTAAAAATAAGAACCCATATATATGTAGGCCAACAATATGCATAGATAGATGATTTCAAGTTTATATATATATAACACACACACACACAAGATACAAATAACAAATGAATCAGATAAATACCAGAAGTCCTGTTGCTCATTACAAATAATGTATTGGCTTAAGTCTAGTTCTTTTCAAAGCAGTCTTAGGATTGTCTATTTCAGGCTGCAATAGCAGGCATACTGTGGATACTTTAAAAAACATTATTGGATTTACCTGTATTTGTGGTATTCCCTATACTTAGGAAATTTAATATTGCAAATCATTAGTTAGATCAGGAAATGGCAAAATTCAAGTCTTGATCGAGGTGAGTGAGGTTATTTTTCTTCCATCTAGTATGGTCTCAGGAGAGAAGACAGGGCAAAGCCTAGCATGTTGGATGTCAGTAGAACAGAGAAGTTTTGACACTGGTTCCTTTTTTATGTTTTTTGAATAGTTAATATGTTTGACCCATAGCTAAGACTGGATTAGAATTTTGATTGTTCTGACATCCCCCTTATAAAGGGTATTGATTTCCATAGTGTAGTCTGAAGGGTTGATTTTTTTTTATGTACATAAAGAGCTGTGTTTGGTATCTGATATCCACTGTTGATTCAAAGAACTGCAGAGCCAGGTCCTTGATTTCTTTTTTTGGTTCTCTGCCTCCTCTACACTTATCCTTTGAATTTGTGAGTCATTACATATCATACATAGTTTAAAGTAACCTTCACTTTAAATTCCCTGGCTTTTGTTGGTTTAAGTCAGCCATTCAATGGTATTATTACAGAGTTTTCTTTGTATGAACATTGTCAGTCATGCTTACCACAAGCTCTAGCACTTACAATAAATTTTGCAGTCATTCTTGTGGCAAATGTCACCTATTAGGCCTTTGCAAAATCCTCACAACTGATCCGAAATTCCAGTGCATGGAAAAATTTGCTATTGTCAAGCAAAGCTTTAATTAAAACTCTACTTTGTTTTCAATCCAATTTAGGAACAAATAAAAAAAAAAGCAAGATGTAAATTTTACAATGCCTGGCAATGTATCCAATTCTGAGCTGAACAAAGAAGCTTATATGCTGAAAATCTTGTAGGAATAAAGCGTATAAGATAAATAAAAAGCTTCCAGTGCTTAATTCCAATCGTCTCCACAACAACTGGAGCTCCTGATAAGACACTTCCTCAGAGTAATGATGCATAATGTGAAGAAGCAATAACCCAGACTGCATAAGTATGAAGGGATGCCATTCTTTTTAAAGAAAAGTGTGGCAAATGTGAAGCTCTGTTAATGTTGTGAGCCATTTTCAAAGGCATTTTCATGAGCATGGCAAAATGCCAGGGCTTGGCTTTTCCAAACATGATAGGGAGAGCAAGAAATGTAACTATTATAAGGGCATCAAGCATTTGTCCATGTAGTATCATGTAAATATTTATGTACTATCAATTCATTATTAGTGGCGGTTTTAATATGAATATAAATATTATAAAGTGTGTTTATGACAGATAAATCATAGGGCTGCTAAAGTAATTTGCAACAGTAAAGCTCATTTTGGATAATTACAGAGCCCCAGAAGATTGTGTTTATGTATTACAAAGAAAAGGGTTGTTAAGAAGAAAACTGTTTTGTGCTGCTGACACTTTGCAGAGACAGAGGCTGATCCTGCTTGGGACCAGCTTAGGAACATGTGCAAACATTAATGAAAGATGTTGTGAATAGAACAGGGAGGAGAAGCAGTGTGATTTCATTTGCAAGGCTAACCTTATTCAGTCAACTTTCATGCAGATGAATTACTGTAACTATAGAAATAATATAAGAAATTATTAGTTAAGATTATGCTGGCAATAAAGATACTAATGTTTTATTACATACTGAGTCCTATTTTGCATTTTATGTAGGGGTAAATTAGACCATAACGTTGTTTATTCTTGTTTTATGAAGGCTGTTTTCAGATCCATATTAAAGCTTTCCCTCTTCCCTCTCCCCACCCACATTTTATCTGGTCAAAGTGGATGCTCAGCTTTTCCTGTTTCCTTCAATCTGTTGAATAACCATTAAATACTGTTGAAGTTTAAAAAAACAAAAACAAACAAAGTGCCAGGCAACAGAGTGATAGACTTTGGGAGGTCATGTTATAATGAGATTAAAACATAGTTCTCTCAGCTAACGTTCAGCTGCAAATAAATGTGGTTCAATTCTTTTTCATGAATGTTTTACCGATTAGATTAATTTCAAGTGAAACATACATTATTTCTATGACAAGTGAGTCAGTGTCTACCCAGTGGATGACTGTTCAACTAAAATGCAGTGAGAAGAAACAAAATTATTTTCTGAAGTGCAGTAAACTAGTCTAAAATTAGATCTCTCTCTTTCTCTCTCTCTCACTTACACAAACACACATGCACAGTTTTTAGCCATTAGGGAAGACTAGAAGCAGAATACCAAGGGTTTTCCATTTACATGGCATGGAGTATCAAAACTCAGTTGTCAGTTTGGAGGGCAAAGCTTATCTGAGAGAATTGGTGTAAGAAATATTATCCCTGTTTCTTTTATTCATGGCAGCTCCTGACATTCAAGGGTTGGTTTTCCTTCATTTTGCTCAATCTCAGCCAAGGTAAATACCAAAGTGGGCAATTAATTTCCTGATGCAGACAATCAGGGTCAGGACTTGCTTGAATGGGAACTATGGTGCTTTCCTCTGCTCCATCACTCTGATCACCATGTCCTACAGCAATCACATGTCTACAATGGCATCTGTCTGAGAAGCTGGTGTTTGGTACTTTGGAGCAATGTAGAAGAGCTGTCAAGCTTAGATGCAGGCCAGGATGCTGTGCTATAGGTCCAGGCCATGGTGGATATGCTTCTCCATAAGGCAGCTCCCCCAACTCCTTCAGACACTCAACCAGCCTCCTCCCACTGCCAATTTTCCCCAACTGGCCTGTTTACCTTTCAGACCCATGGCCTGGCTGGGTGCATTTAAAAGATTAAAATTATGCCCAGCCAGGCAAAACTACATTTCTGAACAGACTGGCATGCCTACAGCACCTAATGGCTGCCCCTGATAGGGTGACCAGATGTCCCGATTTTATAGGGACAGTCCCGATTTTGGGGTCTTTTTCTTATATAGGCTCCTATTACCCCCCACCCCCGTCCCGATTTTTCACACTTGCTGTCTGGTCACCCTAGCCCCTGATGATGTGTCACTCCTCGTCTTCAAGAATTTTATAACATTATCTGCATGCTCTCCCCTCCTTGCGAATCTCAATATGTATCTTTACCCTCAAACCTGGTCTCCCACATGGCAGCCTGACTCATCAAAGATCAAGCTGCGGGGTAGACCCAGAGAGATAACTTCAAATACTTTGAAACAGAAAATAATACAGTTAAATTGTTAACCAGCTCCAGGAACATTACAAGTGCTTTCTATTTCTAGTACTGTATCTTCTGTATGGTTCAACTAGTTAATTTAGACAGCTTTTAACCAGATGGAACTTGATATTTTCAGAGCATGTAGCTGGCCTTAATTGATTCTTACATTGTTATAACCGTGGTATCACTCTCTCTCTCCTGATCTGTCATCTCTGTTTTGGAGTCTGTCTTCACTTTATTGTTTTCTTTTGACTATTCCATCATCCTCATATCACAAATTAACCCTTTAAACTGCCACCCCTTGCTGATGTGATGTTGTAATGCATTCTCACCTTTGTACCTTGTAATCCTTATATACTGAAATTTTTGTGAGCTCAGCACCTGAATATTTATTAACATTTAATTAAAGAGAATGTACTGAATCGATTTCCAAAAAGGGTGGTGGAACAACCTCATCCTTACACCATTTTCACTGTATTGGTCACTGTTAAACACTTAATCTTGTTGCACAGAGGTTCTGTGCTTTTAAGATGATTACATTATTACGAGTTTGATTATTCATTATGCTGTATTTTGCCAATTGGTACAAAAAATTTTTTTAAATGTTTTCTCCTTTTTAATAGACAGGCTTTGTGCTGGTTTGTTCTGCACTTTCATGATGAGTCAAGAAAGAAGCAAGAGGATGCCGTGCTGAAACATGAGCGTGTAGCAGTAGCAGATAGATCTTCTTCCTTTGCAATGACTCCCCCCACTCAGAGGCTAGCACAGTCCTGCTGCATTCCAGAGACTATAGTTTGATTGCTGTCACTACCAATTAGATCATTAATCATAATTGTGGTAGTGACAGCAAGTTTCTTGACCTCATCATGAAAAGCAAGGAGGTCATTCCTGGGAGCGATTCATCCTTCAGGCGAGGGAAAACTACAGGGAGGATTTATTTTTGTTATCTACAGTATTCTCTTTTGTCCCCTAATTTTCCCTATAATCAGCAGAAATGTGAGGGCTTTGGGGCAGCAGGGTCTGGCATTTCTTCTACTCTTAGGGGAAAACCTTTTGTTTTAGATCACTGAAATACTTGCTCCTGCCCTCAACACACCCCAGCTTGGGGTTGAATGTCAGAAATGCAAGTAAGTATCTGCAGTAGTGTAATGACAACTGCATGTATTCATTTGTGTCTGTGTTTATATGCATGCTGATTGCAGGGAAAATTACTAACCAGCCTTCTTGTGGATGCATATTCTGCTCAAATAGTGGTCACTTGGCAGTGTTCTCCTGAAAGGAAGCCTGTGATGTTATTACAGCCTGTCACCACCAATGGCTTTCATGCTGAGTACCTTGGAGGAACTTCTCTAAAAAAGAAGACTGAAGATGAAAAGGTAGAAAATACACAGAAGTATGCCTCATTTTGGTGGTAGTGTGTGGAGTGGGAGGCAGCACTGGTTTACTTCACACTGTGTAGCCTTATACGGTCCTTGAATCAGCACTTGATTCCCATTTATAGTATAAGGACTTGTGCATGTTGATTAAAGGGAGCATATGCAGTAATATTGCCCAGCATATTTAACTTAGTATTTGCACAGTAGGTACAAGGTTAGGACATGGTCGTTAATTACAGGCTTTTCTATTATTCCAAACAAATGTGTTATGGTAAGATGTTGGTAAACATTCCTGAAATTGCCTGGAAAGTTAAAAAAAAAAATCACTAGTGGCCCAGTCCTGTGAGTGCATACTTAACTCCTGTTGCCTTGAAAGAGAACTGAGGGCATTTATTACTTCGCAGGATTGGACCCTCAATTCCTTTTCAGGCACATGTACTTCATGTGTGGATTTGAAATGTCCATAAGTTGCTAGATCATAGATCACTGGGTGCCAGTAATGACATCAACTTTAATGTATTTACATTGCCCCACAAATTAAATATAAACTTGGTAATTCCTAGCGTACCAAGAAATGTAGAGCTATAGAACTATGGGTAACACTGTAACTCACAGATCATAATAAATCATAGGAAATAAGTATAAAGACATAATTTCACTTTCACAAATTTTGTAATTCATGCTCAGGTAATAAATTGCTCAAAGACCCTTGGATGCAGTTCCTTCTGGGAGGCTGCAGCTGGATCCTTGCTTGAGGTACAAATCCTTCCTTTTTAGTAGAGTTGCTTAGTCGTAAACTCCTTAAATCCTGGGGTTACTCACTGGCTACTTTATCAACTTGGACTCCTAACGGTCCAAGCTGTGAAATGCCAGTGTCTCTCTCCCAGTACTTTAAGGAATGAAAAGGCCCTTTCTCCTTGTTTCTGCTCAGTGTTATTGGTCTTGGTGTATGTAAATGGAGATTCAACTTTGCCAGCTAGACCTTTATTCATCCTTTTTCTTCATCACACTTTCTCTTTCTCAATTCATTTTGTTTTGTTTTGTTTTTAAACAAGACAGTCCACACCATTGTCACATGTTCAGAGTTATTTGTATCCAATATCCAGCAGCTCCCATTGGCCTGGAGCAGCGAACCGTGGCCACTGGGAGCCGTGATCGGCTGAACCTGCGGAGGCGGCAGGTAAACAAACCGGCCTGGCCTGCCAGGGGCTTTCCCTGCACAAGCGGCGGAACAAGTTTGGGAACCACTGTACTAACCTATAGAAAAAAGACACTCCAACATTAGTAAGGGGAGGAAATACAAATAAGGAAAAGGGGAAAAATCCCTACTGAACATGCATGGAACATAACGGCATCAGTGTAACATTAAAGTTGCATCCCAGTCTAGGGGCAGTAGGGGAGAGAGATGTAGTCCTTGGGAGGTGCTATAATGATGGCCACTGGTGATGACTGGGAAGGTGATGGTGAGGAGGAAGACGATGGCTAACATTTCAGGTTGTTCTACAAGGGATGATGTGAGTATATGGATGTGCAGATGTACATTCTGTAGTATCTCTATCTACCTTACTGAGTTGGGGTGTTTGTGACTGTGCTAAATGTGTTAATAAACTATATTTGTAAATATAAGAGAGTTCCTATAGTGTGAGTGTTGCAATTGTGCACACTGGGGTTCCCAACTATAATTTGAATAATACTGGGCCTGATCTTGGGGCAAGAACCTGTCCACCCTCAAAGTGATAACTGGGATTCTTAAGTAATCAATTGGGTAACACTATAGGTGTGGAAATCTTTCTATTTTCCTAATAAAGCTCATAGTGACAAGCTGAAAGCACTGCTTTTCAGTTCAAATATGTCTGTTTTTATTTGGTTACAGTGTGTGTGCAGATGTGTGTAAGTAATAAGGCTGGGGAGGAGGAAGATGGGGGTGTTTCTGAAGGGGAAAAAAGAGAAGGAGGAAGTGAAAAGGAGAATCATAATTAGAGAAAAAACAGGGAAATTGAACTCTGACCTTGAGCTACTAGGACAGAAATAATGTGTTATGCATGCAACATGTTTCTGATTATGCTCTGGATTTCCTGCTACGTGCTCAAGTGGGCAAACAGAACAATCATGTTCCATAAAGTATGGCTTTGTTTTCCCTTTAAAAATCATTTTGTGCATTCTGAAATCACTTCAGAAGTGTGCCTTTCCTCTGAGATTATATCCCCCAAATAATTTGGGAATAGATAACTAGGATGACATTTTGTTTAATTATCATCATAAAAAAACCAAGCTTGTGGTACATTATTGTAATAAATTTTAGCAATAAATGAAATAATACACTAGAATTGACAAAGAAAAAGTGGGTTTTTTTGGTGGAAACATTAGAAACATTAAAAATCCTTTGTCATTTGGGTCTGTAATAATAGCGGCCATATAAATTATATGA
Organism: Emys orbicularis; assembly: GCF_028017835.1. Taxonomy (NCBI): domain Eukaryota; kingdom Metazoa; phylum Chordata; order Testudines; family Emydidae; genus Emys; species Emys orbicularis. The sequence goes on from NC_088683.1 coordinate 300,811,551, forward strand.
GTATCATCTTTTTTTGTGGCACAAAGGTGCCTAAGTCCAATATTTAGGTGTCACTGATAGTCTCAAAACTACCGTTCAGCTGCCTAACCCTGTAGGTACCTAAGTTTCTGCCGGTTAGCATTTGCAAAGCTATCTAAGATCTGATGCTGCTTGGAGCCCTAGCATAAGCAAAAGCTCTGGAAGGGTCCTCAAACTAGGCATTCCCCCTATCTCACCGTTGAGCTTGATCCTGTAGGCACACTCAGAGGATACAAGGGATCGGGCCTACATGACGGGGTCTCATGCCAAAGAGGGAGTGTGTCTAATAGCCCAGTGGTTAGGGCCCCACTTGGGATGTGAGAGACTCAAGTTTGAATCCCTACTCTGTCTGATTTGGAGCAAGGACTTGAACCTGACTGCCCCAGGCTATAGAGTCAATCACACTCTGTCTTGCTCAAGGAGAAATACTTAATGATTTATACAAAGTAGAACAGCTCCAACAGGACAGATTGAAAGATGCCTCCCAGAATAGCCAAAAGCCCAGTGGCTGTGGTGCTGATGTGGGAGACTTGCATTCAAGCCCCTGCTCCACATCAGGCAGAGAAAGGAGTTGAATCTGTTTCCTAGATGAGAGTGCCCAAACTTCTGGGATTTCTGTTCTGGAGTCTCTCAGGGTGTGTGTGTCTACACTGCAATAAAACACTCGTGTCTGGCCTGTGGCAGCTGACTTGGGCTCGCCAGGTTATAAACTTGGAGTGTAGATGTTCAGGCCTGGGCTCTGGGGACCTGCGAGGGGGAAGGGTACCAGTGCCCGACTCCAGATGTCTACACTGAAATTTTATAGCCCGAGCCCATAAGCCCGAGTCAGCTGTGGGTGTTTTACTGCAGTGCAGACATACCCTCAGTCTCTGTTTTTTTGTGAGAAAGGGCTGTTCTCGTGTTGGTGTCTAACTCCAGGAGAGGGTTTACAGTTGAGAATCCTGAGCAGAGGGAGATGCCTCCCACCGGCCTGCCTGTCAGGAACCCGTGGCCCAGATCAATGGGAGCTAGGTGCCTAAGTATCTTTGGGCACATTTACACTGCAGCTGGGAGGTGTGATTCCCAGCACCGGTAGATAGACTCAAGCTAGCATACTAAAAATAGCAGTCTGGAGATTGTAGCATGGTCAGCAGTTTGGGCTAGCTGCCCGATCTTGGCCCCCCAGAGGGTTAGGTGGGCTTGGGTTTGGGTAGCTAGCCTGAGATGTCTCCCATGCCGCAACATCCACACTGCTATTTTTAGCACATTAGCTCGAGCAGGGCTAGCATGAATCTGTCTACCCACGCTGGAAATCGCACTAGCCTTTGCTGAGAAGCCATGTAATTGTAGATGTTATCCCCACCCTTCCACCCCTAATCTTTCTTTTCCTGCTTTGTTACATTGGGGGAGATTTTCAAAGGCACAAATGGGAGTTAGTCAATGAAAATTGGCACCTAACTCCCACTTGTGCGTTTGTTTCTGGAACGACAGTGTATGCTTTTCAGAAGAGGGACCACCTTTTTATTTGTTATTTTACTGTGAGCAACCTGACCCACTTTTGGGAACCATACAAGAATAAATAATTAATACTGATATCAGGTTCAATGACCAGGGGCCCTGCACATCTAAAAGATCACCTTCATCGAGGGGAAGACCATGGTTGACAAATTTGGTCCTCTGGCACAATGGAACTTTCTCCCATAAGGGTAAAGCTCACCTGTGCAGGAGACAAAGCTTTCTCAGGTGCTGGTGCAAGACTGTGGAATGAACTCATCACTTCCTCTGTAAGTGCCTGACCTACTTCTTCGACTTTCCCTTCTCTAATATAAGCACATAGCAGTGCGCATGTTTAAAGAAAGAAAAAGAAAAAACCCTCGCAAGCCAAACCCTACCAAAACAAAACTCATCACTGCACACACAGTTCTCCCCATTGGGAAAGGATGAGAGAAAGAATTATCCACATGTGACCATATGTTGCTTAAGGCATTACTGGAAGGCACTCAGATACAACGGTGAGGAAGGCAGTATAAAAATAGAATGTGTAATATGTAATAGAATCCCATCAATGATGTCAGTGCAGCTTCATGGACAGGGTTTGTGTGTTATCTCATGTTCCCTTTTTATAAACCAAACACATTTTAGAGTGTAAAATTGTTTTAGTATTCTTTATGAAGGATTTTAAGGATAATTTGAAAAACTACAGCCATTTTGATGACCCCTCCATCAGCTTTAAATTTGTGTTAGTGCCTGTTTGTGTGAGCAAACATTTATGGGTCAGGTCCTGAAGTCAGACAGAGCTGCACAAGAGCATATGAGAGCAGGTGGTGTCTGGCCTGTTATGTCTGGATTCTTCTTTTATATTGCTGGTAGAAACTCACAGTAATTTGGCAACAGCTTTGCTTAAAAAAACAACAACACGGTGTACCAAATCCTGAAGTCCTTACTCAGATTTTACAAAGTCCTCTATTGGCTGTTAATATTAGTCCCATTTTCCAGAGAACACACTTTCAGTATTTGAACCTGTAATAATTAGGATACAAAGGAAACCAGAAATCTGGTTTTGTTTTTTTTATTCCTCCCAGCAGGGAATCAATGCCCAAAATATGAAAGTATGTTCCCATAGACAGCACAAGCTGAAATGTACCCAACAGAAAAATCAGAGGGGTACACATCTTGGTATTTTTGGTGGTTTATTTATTGGTTGTGGGTTTATTTTGTTTGTTGTTTTGCTTTTAATTTACTTATTTGGAATTTTATTGTAATTTGAGGGAGCAAGGAAATTAAAATGTCATTAAAGTAATTAAATCTGTATACCTCTCCCACCCCATTTCTGTAATGTTTAACTTTTAAAAAGAGGCCTCTGGGAATTGACTATGTCACTATGGAATCTATTTTGCACAATTTATATTGGGCTATATGACAATTAGGGAAAGTAGGCAGACAAAGACACAGAAAAAGATTGGAAAATTACATTTTATGTTTCATTGTGCTATGCAGTGAACACTGAGTTTCTTTTATATCCTGCAGTCATAATCTCATTATATATATATATATATATATATATATGTATATATATATATATATATATATATATATGTATATATATATATATATATATATATATATATATATTTAATCCCTTCTTTTTGTTTGCAGTTTCTCCAGGAAGTAGCAGCCTATCTAAGAGAAATAAATGATAGCTCTGAAAGTTCTTTGGTACAGTACAGATACCGATTAATTCTGATGTATTTTTAGTCATGTTTCATTAAATATGTAAAATGATGAGTCGCTAGTATCGGTGAGAGGGGGAAATGGAACATAATTAATAGATGAAAGAATCCCCCCTTCAAAATATAGCTGCTATAAGTATACTTGGCTGATCATGAAATTTCTAATTCCAGCCTTCATATCTATATTTTAGATTGACTCTACCCTCGGGCCTCAGGAGTGAGCTTCATTACTGAAAAGTCATGGGAAGTCATGTTTATTGTCTCAGCAGGTAGCTGCACTTTAAGTGTAATACTGAAAGACATGAGAAAGCAGAGGCCAGTTTGTGTTATTAGAGACACACTACAGCTTCCCGACAGATGTGCACAGCAAAAAAAAAATTAGAGCAGTACATGCTTCAGATTCTATCAAGCTTTAAATATTTCTGCTTTAAAGATGTCAACTTAAGTTCTTTACTTTTCCCAAATACATGATAATGATGTAAGCAATCTCTTCTGTGGAAGAAAATGTGACCAATCTAACTATATAAGAAACACTATCTATAATCCTTTGTGTAGGTTGTGAGTATTTCAACCTTATCCCTGAGATGCCTATCAGCTCTTTAACTGTGCCCATGGAAGGATTTGTGTATTAAAAGTGACTATGGTAATGAAATATTTGTTTATTCAATTTCAGAAAGGATATTTATCTCTCTGTGGCTGCAAAGCAAAACGTTATGCTAACATATTTCAGATATGTAGTCAGCAACAAGGCGACCCTAGACAATCTTGCTCTCTCTTTGTCACATAATATCCTTAGCGTCTAATAACATTCTGATAAAGGGACTTTGTTATATCTGCAGCCATGTCTATGGCCATATGGTGGTTTCCAAATTACAATGCATTGCGATGAGTAGAGATTGACGGAAGTGGTCTGACTAGCTCCAAGCACATGAGTAGCTGCTGACAGGGCTAGTGCACGCTAATAGCAGTATTATCATTTGATAATGCGGCACCATCGATCATGTTTTCACGGAGTTAATTTTATTGCTGGCTATTATTTTCTGTAGAAAAAATGCTAGTGGTGTTTATTATTATTATAACTGTTACTAATTTATCATTCGGCCATAGTACCTATACTCTCAATAGTAATACTTAGCACATCTATAGTGTTTTACTAACAGCAACAAATGAATCCATGGTTTAATAGATACATATTGGCAGAAATCACTCAAGATATCCATATAACTCAACCATATACTTGTAGCTTCTTTAGTATCTGCCAATAATTGGAGTATTAGAGAGTATTAGCTTGCTCTCTCACCAACAGAAGGTGGTCCAATAAAAGATGTTACCTCACCCACCTTGTCTCTATAATATCCTGGGACCAATACGGCTACAATTACACTGCATACAATAATTGGTGTTGTTCATACTACTTTCTGAACCTGACACTCACCAAGTGTGTATTAAAACAAATGGGTAGAAGTGAAGAAATCTGCTAAACTCTTGACAAATTCCCCAAATCATTGATATACTACTTAATATGCACATCATTTGTACCCATAGTGAGAAACACACCTCAGAATGTTTTCCATGCCACCTCATAGACACTTCATAACCTTTCTTCTTTTATGGCTTGTCTGTCTACCTATTCTGTCTGTCATTATCTAAACAAATCCAATTTGGTTCTTATGTAATTATGTATTTTTATGTAATCTAACATAACCTATGTAGTCTAGTCTATGTTATGGCAAATGCATACTCTCACAAAGGCATACTTAAGCATATAAGAAGTGTATTTGCATTTTGGAATTATTGCATTATGGATTCAGAACCATAATTACATCTTTTATAATTATATTGCCACCTGTTATCCCACAGTGGATTAGCACTAAGATATTTAGCAAAGTAGTTCTAGAACTGAAACACATTGAAAATTCACAGGGCTTATAACAATTCTCAAATTCACTTGGGAATCTGGTACAGTAGTCTGCTCTTTACACCCAGGGTTTCATAAATTTTTGTTTAACCCTAAAACCGTGCAAAATTAACCTAGTTTCAGATCACAATGTGGTTAAAGTTTGCAGAATCAGGCTCTTATTTAATAATGTTTATGATGTGCTTTCGAGATCTTAATTTGAAAAGTGCTATAATAATGCTAAGTAGTACACATGTACGGTCAAATATTGCTATTTATTGCACATCCCTCAGGCTTATGTGCATAATTTAGTCCTTGGGCCTAGATACTCTTTTATCTAGTAACAGGCCAGGAATGAAGAGGACCAGTAGGAGCGGCAGTGGAGACTCCATCGCACACACTCAAACTCCAGAATGGATTCTTCATTTTCAGTGGGCCATAGCTGAACGTACTGGGGGAGAGGAGCAGGGACAGCACAGCTGCCTCATCAGTGACTAACTCCCATCCAAGGAGTTCCACTACTGTTATGCCACATACTCTTCATGTCCTTTAGTTGCCTGACAGGTTCCCAAGCAGTATCGGCCCTGATTGCCTGATGCTCAACATAAGAAACAATGTGCTTCTCCTCCCCTTACAGAGTGTATCCTTGATTGGCCAATCATACTGACTCTATCATTCACTCCCTCGGTCAGGCTGATCTTCCCCTATTGGCCCTTTTTGGGATTCTCTTCCCCACTGCCATTGCCATGCCCAGACCCATCTCCTTGCCTAGGATCCTATCTAAGATCTCCTAGGGCTGATGCATTACCCATGCTGGATGTGTGTATGTGTGTGTGTGAAAATATCCCATCTCAGGTGTTTCTATGAGCATGCATATTTCATTAGCATATATTAATGAGTGATTTCAGTGAGATGCTGGTGCTTAGAAATGCACAGGACTACATGTTGGGGTCACATGCATATTCTCTGTTGAAAAAGTGGGCAGCAGACATCTTCTACCTTGTGCTAGAGTGAGGCTAGAGTGAGATAGCTTTGAAAATCCCACAGTAAACCAGAGGGGGCACATCTAATTTCTTTGCCTTTGAAAATCCCTCCCCCCCCCGAGCCAAATTCAACTCCCAATTAAATCAATTGAAAGGCTCCCCTTTGACTGTAGTAGCAGGAGTTGGCTCAAACCCTAAATCCATTACAACAGGAAGTGAAGAGTGTCATGTATCCTCTTCACTGGGCAGCACTCCATTTCACGTGTCTGAGACTTAAAAGAACCCCATGCAATTTAGTGGCCCGTGCTGCTTTGAAACTTTCCCCTCACACTAAAGTACATAAGTCTGTCACTAGCAAAGGCACTGTACGGCATAAAGTCTAATGAACTGTGGCCTACACATGGCTGATTACTAAATATAACATTTATTTGAGGGGGGAGCTGTGTGGACTTAGGAGCTCACTGAAAGGAGATTCTCCAAAATCTCCCTTCTCCAAAAAGAAACAAATAAGCTATTTATTATGTTTGCTGCCAGTATTTCAATTTTCCTAAGTAATACATTTCTGTGAGGAGTACAGCCTTTAAGTTCTTTACCATAACTGTCTCTCCCTCCTGCAGAGGATGTCTCAATCAGCATGTCAGGGAGGGTCATTTGACTACATCAAATCACTTGTCCTTTTATCTTGTACTGTCTTCATTGCTCTGTGCCTAGGCAATTTTGTATTTCCTTTTGTTTATATGGTTGATAAAGGTAATAGTGTCAATGTAATATACTTAGATGTTTGACTTGGTACCACACAACATTTTGATGAAAAAACTCGAGCAGTATAGAATTAACATGACACACATTGAATGGATTAAAAGCTGGATAATTGATTGGTCTCAAAATGTAACTGTAAATGGGGAATCGTCATCGAGCAGGTGTGTTTCCAGTGGGGTCCCACAGGGATTGGTTTTTGGTTCTATGCTATTTAACATTTTTATCAATGACCTGGAAGGAAACAAAATCATCACTGATACAATTTGCAGATGGCACAAAAATTGGGGGAATGGTAAATTATGAAGAGGACAGATTACTGATTCAGAGTGATCTAGATCACTTGGTAAACTTGGCACACGCAAACAATATGCTTTTTAATATGGGAAAATGGAAATGTATACATCTAGGAACAAAGAATGGGGGCTTATAGGGAACTCAATCCTGGGAAGTTGTGACTCAAAAAAAGATTTGGGGGTTGTGGTGGATAATCAGCTGAACAGGAGCTCCCACTGTGACTCTGTGGCCAAAAAGAGCTAATGTGATCCTGGGATGCATAAATAGGGGACTCACAGATAGGAATAGAATACTTATTTTATCTCTGGTGTGACTGCTGCTGGACTACTGTGTGCAGTTCTGAGGCCCCAAATTGAAGAAGAACATTGATATATGCAAGAGGGCTCAGAGAAGAGCCATGAGAATGATTAAAGGATTAGAAAACATGCTTTATAGTGACAGACTCAAGAAGCTCAATCTATTTAGCTTAACAAGAGAAGGTTACGGGGTGACTTGATCACAGTCTATAAGTACTTACAAGGGGAACAAATATTTAATAATGGGCTCTTCAATCTACCAGAGAAAGGTATAGCACAATCCAATGGCTGAAGCAGAACCTAGACAAACTCAGACTGAGAAATAAGGCATATATTTTTAACAGTGAGTAATAATTAACCATTGGAACAATTTACCAAGATAGATTCTCTGTTACTAACACTTTTTAAATAAAGATTAGATGCTTTTCTAAAGATCTGATCTGGGATTTATTCTGGGCCAGTTCTCTGGCCTCTGTTATACAGGAGGCAGACTATATGATCACAATGGTCCCTTCTGGCCTTGGAATCTATGAATCTATGATTTGTGCTGTGCAAGGTACAGCATGGGTGGTTTGCTATTGTATTTTTACTCTTCTAAGAAAAGGCTCACTTCCCTTGTAGTAATTGTAACAGCAGACAGAGCATCAAAATGGGGCTTCTCAGCACTAATAGAAATGTGTGTGTGTGTGTATTATATATAAATAAAAGGAAATAAAAAACTGCCTAGGTACAGAGCAATGAATGCAGTGCAAGATAACAAGATAAGTGCTTTGATGTAGTCAAATGACCCTCTCTGACATGCTGATTCAGATGTCCTTTGAGGGAGGGAGTGACAGTTATGGTAAAGAACCTAAAGGCTGTATTTCTCACAGAAATTTGTTACTAAGGAGAACTGAAATACTGGCAGAAAACTACCCGGCATAATGAAAACATCACTTGATTATCATTCATTCAGGAATATTATTTTCATTAAGGAAATGGAGATTTCAAGAGCTTTTATGCCTCAGTCTCTTAGAAAAACTCAGTCAAAGCATGACCCCCAGCTTGAAAGTCAGTTAATAAAAGCTTTCGAAATTGGAGGTAGGCAGTAGTGCCCACCAAGGTGATGTTTGTCACTGTTTGAATTGACCTCTCTATGAAGTCTGAAAACCAATTCAGATGTGATCGTAAAAGCAGCCATTTGGTAATATCCTATTTTATTGACAAAAGGGGATGGAGTCAACTCATTTTCATAACAATATGCTTGAAGAAATCCTAAAGCACTCTATCATTTACATTTGTTTTCCAGTATAGCCTGTGAAAATGTTATTGGGCTTGGATGGGGACATTTCTTTGTTTTTTAAGAAGAAAAGTCTAAAGTTAGTGAGCAAGAATGAAGAAACACTTAACAAACATCGATTTTTCTCTGTCCATTAGCCTATTCTAGCCTTGAAGGAGTCCTCCCTTTAAAAATAAGAGGTTCTTATTGAGAATATTTTTACTTAAATGGAAAGAGACAGAAAAGGAATAAAAATACAAAGCAAAACAAGCAACAAAATGAAAAAGTGCTGGCACATCCACTACTATGTCAGAATGTGTAGGGGCCTGGGAGACAGAAAGGGCTGGTTGAGAGGACACAGGAATAGGTATAAGGAAACCTGGGTTCTCTTCCTGCCTCTACCACTTATATTCTGCAGCCATGATGAATAGTTTATTCAACGAATTAATTCCCTTTTTCTGATTGTGAATTATCCTTGTTCAAGAAGTGATTTTCACTGATTAGTTCATTATGCATAATTGTTGGGTGAATAATTTGTATGAACAAATTGCAGCCTATCAGTTGTTCATGAACAATTCACCGTAAGTATTCATGATTTGGTATTTGAGTTGCAGGACTGGTTCCCCATATCACATAGAAACATTTCTGGTCCTTGGTTAGATAAACTAAGCTTTCTAAACAGAAGTGCCTGAAGAAATAACACAAGTTTTGATTCTGTTGGGGATTGGATGAAGTGAAGACCCTCATTCTAGGAAACAAAATATAGCAAGTGATAAACAGTCAAAGGGAATGACTAGCAAGACTTCCCATTCAATTTTCTCTTCATGCCAAGTAATTGTATGGTCCTAATGAAGCCAGATCTTTGTTTTGATCATCTAGTTGTTTCTGTGCTTGAGCTGAAAGGGTGGTCAGGGGTCTTCAAGATACTGCTGTGTAATTCATTCATCCCATAAACAATAACACACTTTTATATGTCTGCCACGGAAAAGCATGGATAGAATGCACTGGTCTCCATTTAACAGCACATATGTGCAGAGTGTTGTTTGACTTGCATTAAGCATGTTAGTGCCAGGTCTCTTGCTTGGGCTTTTTGAGTGTGCTGTCTTATTGCTCTGTGAAGTGTCCCAAACCAAGTTGTACTAGAGGTTGTCTACTCTAGTCATTCCCCTTCTTCAGTACTTGGCTGTATTTCACTCACTCAGCTGAATTACCTGGCGTGTCCTGAAGTACTGCGAAAATGTCTCTGTCACTCGTAGTGGCCTCCGCCACTCCCCCACTTCATCTATCCCCTGCTGTAGCTGCTCATTGTTTACTTTGACCTCCTACATCTACAAAAAAACTTTTGCCCTTCCGCCTCTGTCACCTAACCTACCAAAAGCACAAAGTGTCTGCATGTATATCCTCTTGAATACTTATTCACACTAGTCTGCACAACACTTTTGCTTTCATAAACATTCTTATGAATAAAACGGTGCTCTGACTGGTTGCTAATAAAAGGAGTTGCAAGTACAAGCCAAGTCACTTGGCAAGGGCTGTTATTTGCAAGAACATTTGCCATTTCCCCCTTGTATTTCTCCAGTTCAATATGACTCCTTCAATAAACTGGCCATAAGGACTTTGGGGAAAATTCTCAGCATGTGTAAAATGGCATAGCTCCACAATTAAATACTGGTTTACACCAACTGAGGATCTACCCATCTATTTTTAATCACCAGTTTTGTGATGATCCCTTCAATAATATTTCTTTCCAAAGAGACTAATTTCATTAACACAATGTTTGCCAATTCAGCCGCTTTAAAAAAAACAACAACAATCCCCCTCACCCCCAAAAGTTTTGTTTTAATTAATTATAAGGGGCAAAATCAGGAAAACAAGCAAATACTAATAAAAGAATGCAGTTTTGCAAAGGGCAAGAGGGAGATTAATACATGTATGTGCTCCTCTATAGAGAGCAGCACTTTAAATAGAGCTGTGTGCAGAGGCAGGCACAATGGAATATCTATTCTTGCAAATTGTTTTCAGTAAATCTATCTAATCTATTTATTTATCCCCAGATCTTGTGCATTTAGATCAGAGTTCTGCCAACTGAATTAATAATTCTTATCTGAAAGTAATTGGGTTGGTCCATAAGTTTTCACCACTGTGTTGTTCCACATCATATCAAACTGTGTGATGTCTCATCACATTAGCATAAAATGCTTTGTGGTGTAGCACAGCATGGTGTGGTGGAAAACTAGAAATGATGCAGCATTCCCAACTGGAGTGAACTGGTAAGTGTCAGTGGTATTAGGTATTTGGGAACATCACAGTTTGATTACTCTCTGAAGAATTTGGTTTTTTATCTCCCCTTTACATTTAAAGCATTTGAATGTAGATGTTAACTTTTATGACCCAGATTAGAACAGGAGAAGCACTGTAAGTACCCCAAAAAACATTCAAACCTACCTTTTAGTGACAAAAATGTGCCAGTTCTGAATTTATTGACCATCTGTCAGCCTTCAGTCATTACTAGCTAGCTGTCATTGCTTGTTATTTGATGCACTTCTATAATGACTCACTGCAGGGAGCTACCAGTATCTCCATCACAATGATTAATGAGGTCACCGGCTATTCACAAGCATCTCAGCCCATAATTATTTCCAGTCACTATAGCTAGTATGTCAGTTCACCATTAAAGCAATGTATTTATACACAGCATCTGTCCCTTTCTTTATTGCTAAGGTTTCTGTTGCTTCCTGATTATTAACATTTTTATAGATAAGATATCTACTCAGCTAGCCCCATTCAAAATAATCTTCTCAGGATATAACAGCAAAGACAACAGATAAAATAACGGATCACAAGAATTTAAGACAAAGTCCTCTTCTTTTTCATTGTATTGTAGATCTCTATTGCATTCCCTATGGCATATTTTGTAATTGGAATTTTCATTGATGTCCATGGGCATTCTGCAAACAGAGAGTCTTATTATTAATATTATTTATTATTTTTACTATGGCGGCTCCCAAGTATCTCACTGAGGATTGGGGCTCCATTGTGTAGTGTCTTACAAGTATATAAGAAGACAAAAACCCTGTCCTGAGGAGTTTATAATCTAAAAAGGCAAGACATACTGTATTAAGGAGGTGAGGGAAAGCGATAAAAATATGTGAGCAAAGTTAGAGAAGAAGGATTGCTTTGTAGTTAAGGTACTATGTTAGTACTTGGGAATCCAGCTTCAATTCCTGGCTTTTACTACAGTTTTCTCTGTTACCTTAGGCTAATTGCTTAGTCTCGCTCTGCCTCAGTTCCCCAGTTGTAAAATAGGGATACTTCCTTACCTCTCTAAACCTTTTGTGGGGATAAATTAATTAATGTTTGTGATGTATTCGGATACTATAGTGATAGGGATCATGTAAGTCAGAGGAGGCCAGATTTTCCATTGCCAATGTGTAGTGTAGTGACTGACACCAGTGCAAAGTGATTATAACACACTACTAAATCAGGACGGCAGAGTTTTGCATTCACTCACTTTACACTGGTGGAGGAACCCAAGGGGATTAAGTTAATGTTGGGCTTATCTTGTGAGTTTCTTTTTAAAGGAAACTTCCCAGCTGCCCATCAACAAAATGTGTTTTCTTTTCAGTTTTAATTGTTATCCTTTGCCTAATTCTGATTGTTTTTAGCACAATCTATTGCCACAACAAGTACTCATTTGCTCATTAACTTTTTTTAAGGATAAAAATACAAAATTTCTCTCTTATACCAAAGACCAAGCAACATTTTGAAATCCCACCCACTTGTTATCAAGATGGCAACCCCTCCTCTCACGTTAAAGGCTCTCAGCACACCTTTCTGTCACAAGAAATGAGCTGAAACATTGAAGTCACAAAAGAGGAGACTCCTTGGTGTACTTCGGGCCTCTCAGGAAGTTTGGCCTCACTTTCCTTCAGCAAGCATGGGGGCTTCTCCCCATTCACTGCTACCATGGGTGCAGCAAGAGTCGGTATGTGTACACAGCCCACAGGAGCCTCCAGCCTGAAACAACAGACTCTGCCTAGCCGGGCTCATGAGCACTCTAAAAATAGCTTAGGCAGCATCTTCAAAGCACTCTCTACACTGGTATTTTTAGAGTGCTAGTGTGAGCTCCACTCACCTGATTCTGTTTATCTGGGCTGGGAGGCTCACTTCCATGTGCTGCATAGACATATCCAGTGTGTCTATTAAGGGAGGTCTGCACTTGCTGAATTTCCCTCTTACCCATTTGGTTCATTGACAGAACTTTACTTTGGACTTACATATACACATACACACACACACACGTGCACACACCTACACTGATTAACAATAGGAATTTCCAGCGTGTAGGGAAATTCTGATATTTCAAAATTTGTTTTTGTCCTGAATTGGGATGAAAGAAAAGTTCCAACAAATTTCAGTTCAGAAATGTCAAAATGTTTCATCTCCACATTTTCAATCAAAATGCAACTTGGACATTTCCAACTTGAAAAGTTTCATTTTAGGTCCTTTCAGCATTAATCTATGTCCTACTGAGCTGCACCAGTCCATCATAGGAGTTGTAATTCAGCTGCCTTATGTCCTGATTCTCCTCCAACTGGTAGGCTATCTGGCTAGACTGTGTCACCCATTATGCACCATGGTCATGTGACCCACCTGATACATGGCAGTTCATTATGGAAGATGTAGTCCAGCCAGGAAGCCCAGCTCACAGAAGAAAATGGGGGCATGGGGCATCTGAAGTGCAACTCCCATGAAGCACCACAGCAGTTCAAGCAGACACAGATTAATGTTGAAATGACCTGAAACAGAACATTTCAGTTCAGTTTGTCAAACCAGAATGTTTCAGTTCACATGACCTGATCTGAAACAAAAGATTTAGTTTAGATTTTCCCAGTGAGGGAAGTTCTGTGACATTAGGAGTACATGTGTGTACCTGGAAAAAATGTGGCTATTTCTGAATCTGAGCAAGAACAGAGGGATCTGCATAGACAGGAGACATTATATTTGTCCATTTATCCTATTAAATATCTGACAAAAGAGATGAAGTGTTTGGCTTCAATCCTTGAGGGGGCCAGTTAAGGATCTGGGGCGCAAAAAAAAAAAAAACCTGTCAGGGACAGTACTTGGTCCTGCTAGTGAAGGCAGGGGACTGGACTCGATGACCTTTCAAGGTCCCTTCCAGCTCTATGAGATAGGTGGACCCTCCACCTGCATGTGATGCAGGGGGCTGAGAGCAGCCCCCAGCCCGTGTCCCCACTCCCAGCTCCCCGCCTGTCCCAAGGCAGTTGGAGGTGGAGGGTCCGTGACTCCGTGCTGGCTCACCACAGCTGCCCACGTGGCTCTCCCCGACTCGGCTCCGGCTGGGGGTGGGGCTTCGGAGACACAGCCCGCCATGTAAGAGCTGCACAGGCAGCTGTGGGAAGTTCCACTTGCCCTTGGTGGGGGGATGATATGGGCTGGGGGCATTTCTCAGTGCCCCCCCCCACAGGCAGGTGGAGGATCTGCACAGATCCCACAATTGCCTGGCCTCCCCATCCGGGGGGTGGGGCTTGAGGGAAAGAGGAGGGGAAGGGCCGGTGCCCCCAGATTTCCCCCCACACTTTTGGGAAGGCTCCGATGCCCTTGATCAAGCACCAAGTGATACCTCTTGCTATAGGGGCCAGAATCATCCTATTCCACACATTTTGTAGAGTTAGCAACAATGTTAATGCCACATGCACTGTGGGTGGGCAAGGTAGTTCAACAATAAAGGGACAGAAAAAACAATATAATCTTAAAAAAAAAAACCCTCATGATTTGAGGGCCAATTTCAAACTAAAAATATACAAACAAATTAAATAAATACGTTCCAGCCTGAAGAACAACTGCTGTCTTTATTTTACAGCCTATTTACTAGTTGAAGGAGTTTGCTCATTCTCACAATATTACAGAAATGGCACATTTACTTGTAAAGGATAAAGCAGTTTTCACAATTTCCTTCTGAGCTTTACAGTGAAGATAAGAACTGATGCTTTTCTTAGCATCACTAAAGTGCAATAAAAAAGATACTAGTATATGTTATTGAAAAAAAAATACAACCCCTTCCCTGACATTAGCAATGTTATTATTATTCTTTCAGTTCTGTATTGTTTTCTACTCTGCAGCTTTGTGTTATACAGATTGTCAAATTTGTCAAGATTCCTTGTTCTTTGTTTGAAATTTTTTAGGCAGCAATATTATTTTTCCACTAGCAGTTCTAAAAATATGTCCCCAGCAGACACTATTTGGTTGATGGTAACCCAGATTGCAAGAGGACACACAATTGAATAATAGGAAAAAAATAAATCTAATATTTCCTTCATGTGAATAAATCAGTTGAGGTTTTTTTACATCGACTGTTGGGTTTGAGTGGATGTTGCATCTATTGTGAAAGGTAGCAATTAGTCAGCATTCTGATTAAACTCACTTAGGAACCATGTACATTTTGGAACATAGAAAATGTTTAGATAAAAGGAAACCTTAGGACCTTGGACACCAACCAGCCTGCCTGCCCATCTTGGAGGATTGCAGCTCTAATAGTGCATTCTCCAGTGTTAGCATTAGCATTAGCACTGGGTTTCAGGCCAAGTACCAGTGTGGGACTGCAATACAAATCCTTGCCCCTCTTGATTCCCCACCTTCCCCGCTCATTGGTCTGTTCCAGCCACGTGTTATGTTTTGTCATAAATCTAGACTAAGATTTTGGGACAGGAACTGTCTTTTTACTATATGTTTGTACAGTGTCTAGCAAAATGGGGCCCTGATCCTTGAATTAGAGACCCTAGGCACTACTGTAATACAAAACTGTATTGTATTTTATCTCAGGGGCAGTAGTGCTACAAATTGCACCCTGCTATCTTCCCACTGCAGAAATCAATAAAAAAGGTAAATCCTTGGTAATTTCCTTCTGTTCCCTTCCCAAAAATAAATACAATATTATATTAACCCTTCTCCGGGATACAGCTTCATCTTTTGTGTCATCAGAATATGTTTCAGTCTGCATAATCTTGTTTCAAAATTTGGAAATGGATTCCATCTAGCCTTAGAGATTTCAATTTGCAGAACTTCTAATTACTTGGCTGTTTCTTTCGCACATGGGAAATATTTTGTTATGACAAATTAAATATATGTCAGGACATTATGAACTGTCGAGGTACAAGCACTTAATATGAAATTTTCCTCGAAGAAAATCCATGCATTAGCCACACCCAGATAGTCATTAAGGGGATTGTGTGGGTTAAAGCACTCTTCTTTGTCTGAAGGTATATTTTAACCTTTCTCAATTTCTTTGTGTTGGAGAGCAACACTGTAACTATGCAATTCTGGTTGAACAGCTTTGGAGTAGCAGTTTACCAGACAAAAAGCTCAGAGGCTTAGACAAGAAAAGTGAACAGAATGTTTAAGCAGGCAGAGTCCAAGGGTATATCTACACGGCATCCCAGAAGTACTTGCAGTAAGACAACAGCAAAGGAAAGCAGATGGCCAAAGTTCCATAAAATAGTGAGATGCACTTACCATAGGAACCAGCATGAGTAGGTAAAGTAGAAGTGCCCTGCGCTAGGACAGCATTGAAAGTTGAAAGATTTTAGCAGTATGTACAAGCATAGAGGAAGATCTCAAGGATTCACTCAGATTTGTACAAGAGGAGGATGACACATGAGATAGCAGTGATGACATCATGACTCTCTCCTTGAGTCTAAGAGCATATCAGGTTCAGGTTATTAGGACAGCACCAAGGGACCAATCTCTGTGCAAGCAGCAATGTTGATAAGGAAATGCCCCGTGCGATTTCAGCTGGATAGAGGAGCCTCCTATAACATGATTCCGCAGGGTGAACTGGACCCATTACAAAGAGCATGCAACATTGCTGCATTCACAGAGATTGGTATTGCCCCTTGGTGCTGTTCTAATGTACAGTGAGAGCACAATGCAGCCCATAGGGAAATGTGACCTCATACTGACTAACCCGGAAACTGACAATACAAACTGAAGTTTGTTGTGGTGGATGGTAAGCATCACAGACCCCTGTTGGGGATTACAACCATATGAGCCATGGATCTAATCATAATTTTATAGCTGAAGGTACAAGAAGCAAAAAGGGGAGTTCCATGGACAATGGAGACAATCTTAAAAGCATATGGGAGCTTTGCAGGAAAGCTGTGACTGGAAGTAGACCCTGCAGTTCAACCTGTGTGTTTACCAGGAAAGAAAATTCCAGTGGGACTATGTAATGTAGTATACAAGGACCTCAAAGGTCTGCAGAGCAGGGGTTTCATAGCACCTGTAGAGGCCAGTATAGCCTAGGTAAGTAGCATGCTGGTGGTGGAGAACATATCAGGCAAATTATGCATCTGAACCAGGCATTGAAAAGAAGTCACTATCCACAACTGATGACATATTGACAGAACTTTTTAAAGCCAGAGTCTTTACAGTCTGTGATGTGAGGAATGGGTTTTGGCACATAAGAATGGATAGAGTCCTGTATGCTGATCACCTTTGCAACACCATTTGGTTACTACTGATGGCTGTGCATGCCGATGCGCATGAACTCAGCTCCAGAGATGTTCCAGAGAAGACTCACTCAAGCACTGGAAGGACTGCTTGGGGTGAAAATAATTGTAAATGATATCCTCTTTGTAGATGAAGGGAGCAATGATACAGAAGCTAAGTGAGACCCTGACTGAAAACTACAAGCTTTTCCATAGCGGTGCAGAAACAAGAACTTAAAGATCAACCCAGAAAAAATGTGACTCAAACAATGTGAGGTGGCATACATTGGATATCTGCTCACAGCAGAGGGTCTGAAAAGAGATCTCAGTGAGATCAAGACAATCAGAGAGACATGGCAGCTCCAGTTGGTATGAAAGAGGTACAATGCTTCATAAGAATGATACAGTTTCTGTCCACGTTCTGTCCATACCTGGCGACAGTTGCTGCAAGGGTGCCCCCATAAATCTTTCACATGGTGAACACCATCAGTCTCTGTGGAGCCATCCCTGCTGCAGCTGCTGGCCTCAGTGTCTCGCCTGCTGAAACCACACTGCACTCTTCCCCTGCCTTCTTGCCCAGACTGCCTGGGTAAACTGTCGCTCCCCAACCCTGAGAGAAGACACAGGCTGCTGGAAGCCTTAGGGTCACAGAAGCACTCTAGACTATGTCAAGTGTAGTGAGTGTAGCATAGTGTATACTATGTTAAGTGTAGCTCTCTATACCTATATAAAAGTTATGTGTGTAGGTCTGTAGTTCTCATCTGATGTGCTTTGGTCATTGGGTAAAATTAAGAGCCTGACTACCATTAAAAATCACTTGTCTTTTCCTATGCACTGTTCTCTGTTCCCCTGGCTGGTCATAGCAACTTTGTGATAAAAACTTTAAGCTTCTGTTATCTGCCTGAGCCTCTTCTATAACTGAGAAACTGCTTTACAGTTTCTGCTACCTATTTTCCACTATATCTTATGGTATTATTCCTTCCTTTTTTTCTCCTTCCGAATTCATTGAGGGAATTCTGATTCCAGTATTACTCTGCCTTATAACATATGCTCTAAGAGCCTGATCCAGCATCCTCTGAAATTAATGTGACCCTTTCCATTGACTTCAGTGGACACTGGATCAGGGCCTGAGGGCCAAATTCTGTCTTGGGATAGGTGTACATACACAATTCCCATTGATTTTAATGCAGAGCTGCAGACTTCTTTTATCACATCTTAGGACAAGATTTGGCTCTGTAGCTCTGCCTGTTCTTGCTGGAGTCACCACTTTAGGGGACACCTGCTGCCCTTGGATATGTGTGGGACTCCACTGAAGTGGTTGGGAACTTTACACATGCATCTCAGGGCAGAATTTGGTTCTGAATACTCCATCTATGAAATGTTCTTTCTTCTGAAGGTTTTTTTTTTCTTGTGTGAATTTGACTCTCCAGATCCACATCCTCATTCTCTGGGTGATCAATAAACACACCCCATTGGCCACATCCATGCTCACCTTGGTGACACAGGTAATCCTATTAAAGTTATAGTGACCACTTATGTGAATGAGGTGAACAAGATATGGCCTCATGTGTGCATCTGCCTGCCTCTAAATATTTTCATTTGAGAAGCATGAGAGCTTGCAGACTTTTAGATCACTGATTTCCCAGATGCATGGTCCTTTACAATCTATGCAAAAAAGAAACTGGAAAGGAAGAAAGAAGACGACAACTCAACACAATGCAAGGACAGATAATCAGTCACCACACTAAAAATCAGCAGCAGCTGTAGCCCAATTAAACTCAACAGTTCACAGGTGTTCACAGGAATGACTTTAACATAAAAGCACACTTCTCTTTAGTGCTCCTTTAAAAATATTTTAGAGCTCTTTAAATTTTATATACTTCACCCAACTAAACTAGAAAAAAATAGCTAGATAATTGGAGATTATTTGAAAATAATTGACTTCAAATTCAACATGTTAATTGTTTGATTTTGAAACCATAGTGAGTGACACATGGGGGGAGGGATAGCTCAGTGGTTTGAGCATTGGCCTGCTAAACCCAGGGTTGTGAGTTCAATCCTTGAGGGGGCCATTTAGGGATCTGGGGCAAAAATCTGTCTGGGGCTTGGTCTTGCTTTGAGCAGGGGGTTGGACTAGATGACCTCCTCAGGTCCCTTCCAACCCTAATAGTCTATGATTCTGTACTAAAGGGGAGATTGCACCATGCCCAGTCATGTAATTAGTTTCTGAGTTCCTGGCAAAAGGTATGCACAATTAAAATTGATATGTGCATGGTCTGAAAGGTATTGGAAAGGTCTGGAACACTAGTCCAGCCTGGTTTCAATGGTGTATAATTATTTCTCAGCAGTATGTGATGGAATCTGTCATTGTCTTAAAACCTGGACATTGTGCTATCAGCCAGAAACACAGCACAAGTGTCATTCATTTTTTTGCAAGCTCGTGCTTGCCTGACTGGTGTTTGAGGAGTTTATTGAGGGGAATGGGCTGACAGATAATGCAAACGTTTTTCATGAGTATCCATTGTTACAGTATTAACATTAATTCTTTGCCTTCACCTCACATTGGGATGGCTTTCTTCTGCCCAGGTGCTGGAAGATAGAATTGGACGTGGAAGATAGAATTCCATCTAGTTGTCATATTCTGTATTATATTAGGATGTTTCTACATTGGAAATCAGCTAACACAGATTTTGCTTTAGTACAATTTCTAAAATGACTGATGATTTTTTACAATAGGCCTTAATAGGTTTCTTGCTTGCATACATTATTTGCATTCAGGAGGAGATGCACTGACAAGTTCAAAGAATGTGCTGGAAAGTATGCATGACATTGCCAGCATGAATTGCCTTTACAGGGCAAACCTTACATTATCTGACTTTATTTAACCTGCTCTTCAGTGTTACTTTTTCTCATGCCCCTTTACAGTCTATTTCTTAAGCAAATGAGCTCTACATAGCTTAATTTGCCCAAACTCTTAAGATCAGGGCTGGTAGCCTCTAGCTCAGGGATCAGCAACCTCTGGCATGCGGCTCGATAGGGTAAGCACCCTGGCGGGCGGGGCCAGTTTGTTTACCTGTCGCGTTGGCAGGTTCGGCCGATCGCGGCTCCCACTGGCCGTGGTTCACTGTCCCAGGCCAACGGGGGCGGCGGAAAGCCATGGCCAGTACATCCCTCGCCTGCGCTGCTTCCCGCAGCCCCCATTGGCCTGGGACGGCGAACTGCGGCCAGTGGGAGCCGCGATCGGCCAAACCTGCCGACGCAGCAGGTAAACAAACTGGCCTGGCCCGCCAGGGTGCTTACCCTGGTGAACCGCATGCCAAAGGTTGCTGACCACTGCTCTAGCTTTTGCCTTTATAGATTTGATAGACAATTACTGAGCATAGGGGCAAACTTCTGCTTTGGTATTTGAGAACTAGTGCAGTCATACTAATTCCATAAAAAGTATCAATATCTACCTTAGGGTGTGTCCCTACTGCTGAGTTGGCCTGGGTGATGGGCACCCAGTTTAGCTTAGCCTAGCCTGGTGTGAGTAGCCATACTGCAAAGCCATAATCGAGTCACTGTGTCCACACTGGTGCAGCACTCCCCCATGTGTGTGAGTTACGAGGACTTCTGGGAGCACATCACATTCTTTGTGCTGCTCCTGCAGTAAGCTGAGCCACTCTATGATTCTTTTCTAGTGAATTGGGGGAGAACTTGTCTGTCCTTCTGGGCACATGGGAGGAATTGTGGGAAGGCACTGGAGGACTATAAGCACTCGAGTGATTTAGCCTATGGGCTGAAAGCATCACTAACTTGGGTGAGAGGTTTTTGTGTGTGGATAGGAGGGGAGTTAGGAGCAACACTCGGATAAGGGCTCAGGCTAACTCTGCAGTGAAGATGTACCCTTAGATGTTAGATGCCCCCCTTTTATCTTAAATAATTCCAAGATAATGCATGTCATTTAAATGATAACATATGATTAAAGCTGTTATGATAAGATGATATGGTAATAATACATTTTACTGGGCTGGTGAGCCATGTTTTCTGCTGCAGTTATTATAACAGTACTGAGACCCTTCATGAGATTTTTGCAAAGGGCGTGTAAAATTCCATCCTGTCAGTCCAGTGGTTTCATTAGATCAAAGCAAGAGGGAGAGCTCACCAGTTTGGATGGTCATTGTGATGATTGGTTTCACTGTCACATGCAGCTGTGTAATTACATTATTTGTGGGAGTAGATTGGAGCATGGGGAATAGAAAGGAGACAAGAACATTTATCTGAAAGGAATTAATGTTCCCAAGCAGGCCTATGGCCAGTCAAACAAAAGTTTCCCTCTCCTCATGTTCCCTTACAGAGAGTGAGTGTATGTGTGGACAGGTTGGGGAGTGGGTGGGATAGACCCACTGGCCAGCCCCCATTCTCATTTCTCATGAATCGCACACCCTAATGTACTTTCCCCCTCGTAAGGAGCAGAGGGGCCCACCAGTCCCCTTCCTTTCTCCTTATATAGAGTGTGAAGGGCAGCAGGTGTGTCCATTCACTCCTTCCACCTCAGGGAATAGTGTTACAGTGACAATCAAATCCAGCTCTGCTCTAATCCCCTGCAAAGACTGGAAAGAAACCTGCTGGTGCTTTTCCTCCCTGTTCACCCCCAGGCCAGGATTTCTCTTGCTTCCTGCCAGGTGACCATAAGCAGTCATGTCACATCACCAGGCAGAGCAGTAGTGGAGGGATGCGGAGCTTTCCTTAAGTCTAACAAAGATGGGAGAGCACAATTTCTGTTTCATTGGAAGAGATGCATTCCATTGCATTCCCCCTACTTTAACCTCCATGCCCCCATTAGTTAGCACTGCCTACTAGTGGACTGAATAAGGAACTCCGAGTTCTAATCCCAGCTGTCCGTCCATGAGTCTGTATTTGTCACTTAACTTCTCTGCATCACAGTTTTCTCCATCAGCAAAAAGGTAGCTAGTATTTATTTACAAGGGTCTTGTGTCAATTAAATAAGGGCTAACGTTTAGACACTCATCTGAAAAATATAAAGTGCAATGTAGTGGTATCTATTATTACTTATTCATTATTTGTACTTTGTTATCATTTGTAATTTGGAGAGGCGTTGGTTGCATCATGATTCTAACATTTCTGAATCTCAGGTGTATTAGTTAAAGAGAGAAATCTCCCCAGCAACAAACAGCAGTGGGTTTCTTACACCTTCCAAAATGTGACGCAAAACAATTACTTATGTAGTTAAATTAAATATGGAATTTGTTTCCCTTGCAAATAATTTTTTAATTATCAATAATATTATTTAAGTAAATTTAGTGTGATGCTTTAATCTCAAACACAGAGTAATAAATATAATACAAATGAATACACTATTACTTAATTTAGGTACTAAAAATAGGTAATTTTCTAAGTGCTCTGGGGGGTGGATGTTGGCTTTACTGTGGGAAGAACTATAGAGCAGTGAGGTTGGCCTGCTGGGTAAATCCTGTGTGCCTGGGAGCAGTGTAGCTGCTTGTGAGTGAGGATTGAAGTCAGGATTTGGGGGGACTTATGTATCTGAACACTCTGCCTCCTTTGCACCTCATCTTTCTGGAGCTGTCACTCCTATTCTGCCATGGAGTAACAGGAGGAGTTACTGCAGCCCTAGCATTGATGAAAACCCTTTACTTGGTTCGTATGAGGACATCAGGCCTTGTGTGCTCTGATACCATTGTTATAAGCACAGAGGGCTGGGAATTTCAAAGGTACCCCAGGGAAATGGCTACTCAGCTCCTGCTGAATTTCAATAGGATTGGGTGCCTAACTCCTTTAGGTTCTTTTGAACAATTCCAGCCTGAATAACTAGATAGCTACATAGGTCTAGACACACAAGACTCAATGCTTCAACACCTCACTTTTAGGTGGTGTCCACTCACAGCCCTGAGTTAGGTGCCCAGGATCCCTATATGATGCCTGGGGAGAGTTAGGTGCCTAAAAATAGGGTTCACAAAAGCCAGCATGCCGAACAGGGAGCTGCCTGAGCTAGTCAATGGGGGATGCTGGGTGGGATGTGGCTTAAGTCCCCGCAAGGGACGTACGCGCCTCAGTATGGGCTGGAAGGAGGCAACCCACTCTGTCGGGATTCATAGCCATGGACCTGCTCCTAGGTTAGGGGCCTATGCACTATTTCACAAATTGTGGTGGTGGTTGCCCTCAGTAACCTATAGGCCAGTGGTTAGAGCACTCCATTCATGCTGGATGTGGGAGATCCAGCTTGAAATCCCCACTCTGCCTGGTAAAGGGACAAACAGCAGTGGCACCTGAGTGCCTTAACCATTGGTGCTATGGGCTAGTCTGAGATAGGTTTCTCTCAGTCTTGCCTGCCAAAGCTATTTCAGTTTGTACAAATACTCACTGGAGTAGGGACTTGCATATGGGTGTCTCGCGTTCCAAGGGTGGGCCCAAACTCCTGAGCTGTAGAGTCATTCTTGCTTTTTCTCTGGCCTAGTGACTATTTTAGTATTTCATACAAAATGGCAACTAAGTGGCTTGGAATTGGCCTTTCCATTCCTCCTAACATCTGGCAACCTCAACTTATTGCCAATCTGTTGTTCACTAACACACTTTCAAAGGTAGGACAGGTGATACTGCGTGGTCCAGTGGTTAGGACACTAGTCAAGGATTTCGGAGACCTGGGTTTAATACCCTGCTGTGCCACAGACTTCCTGTGTAACCGTGGGCAAGTCACTTAGCCTCTATGCCTCAGTTTCCCATCTGTAAAATTGGGGTAATAGTACGGTCCTATCTCATGAGGGTGTTGTGAAGATAAATATATTAAAGACTGTGAGGTGCTCAGATAATACTGTGATGGGAGCTATATAAGTACCTAAGATAGGGATTTAAATGGTAATTTTATTAATGTTATTTCTAGAGCCAGTAAAAAAATATCAGTGGAACAGTTTTTCAATAGGAACATATCTATTTTACCACAGACTTTGCAGGAAATCATCAAATCGTTTTGTTGTAATGGTCAAAGTGTTTTGATAAGGTCTGAATATTTCATTTTGACTTTATTGCTTTGACTTTTATGACTTTTATGGTAATATAATTTATAATAAAATGAAAAGGATAAAATGGAAACAAAATTTTCAACCTTATCTAAATACAATTTTTCAATAATGTTGAACTGAAATATTTTCAGAATATGTCATTTAAAAAAAACCCAGCGATTTTGTTTCATCCCAATGGAAGATGAAACCAATTTTCAAAATCGTGGCATTTCTTGCAGGAAGGAAATTCTGGTTTTTGACTAGTTCAAGTTATGTCCCGTATGGGTTGGCTAATATGCTGCGTCTTGCCGGTGCACCTGCGCCCTGGCATCTTCCAAATCAGCAGTCAGTGTTGTCAACTCTCAGTATTTTATCTTAATTCTTGCACTATTTAGGGTTTTTTAAAGCCCTGGCTCTTGGAATCAAGTAATTATATCTCAGGTTTCATTTTAAAAAGTTTCTTGTCCCCTTGGTTATAACGAAAAGTTTGAAAATGTGACCCCTGAAAGCAAAACAAAAAGCAAGCAAACAAACAAAAATAAATACACAAACAACCCACACAACAAATAAAAAGAAGAAGAAGAACAGTTTTAAATCTCATGATTTGGGGGCCTAACTCATGGTTTTTGATCACATGGGGTTAGTAATAGTGAACTCCAACTATGGCTATGTTTATACAATGAGCTAGGGCTGTGACCCTCCTGCTTGTGTACATATACTTGTGCTAGCTAGAGTATATATAGTAGTATAGCATGGGTAGCAGCGGCAGGGACATGGCTGAACCGTGCCAAGTATATACCTGCTGGTTTCAGGCAGGTTTGGACTTGGCATGACTCAGCCATGCCTCTGCTAACGTATGTGTGTGTGTGAGTATGTGTGTGTGAGCAGAAGACTTACACGCCTAACTCATAGTATAGATGTAACCTATGTGCTGTTTCCATTGAGGGGCCTTCTAGAGTTCCTGTGTTGGGGATGGCAGGGGTGTGTGACAGAAGGGCTATGCCCCGTTCTGTGAGATTCAGGATCTTTCTCTCCCATTTTGCATTTATTTGATCCCTTCTGACTTGCATAGGGAAGGAAACACTGAGGCCTAAATCCTTACAACAGAAAATGTATAAAATCACTGCCATTATTCAACAGCAATGGTCCAGACCAACACAGTACAGGGTACAATAGTGTTATTGCAGTGCTTTGTCTATTGCTGTACAAAGTTTTATAGTACTTTTTATATAAGGAAACTGTTATATACAGTATGGTCTTGTTTCCTGCATACTGTGCTTTTAAATTGGTAGGAGCCTGCTGTCTGTAGATAGCATTTTGTGAGCTAGCATATATGCCGCATGCTACAGGGGAGATGTATACATGTTGCCATTTCATGGAGACTTTACTTTTGTTCTTTTTCCTTTTAATCTAAAATAATTTATTTAGTTTATGGTCCCTCTTTGTGTATGGGAAAACAACAGACACAGAGCCCTGGTTTCTATACTTTTTTACTGGGAAGGATTGAGAATTCTCATTACACTATGGAGGAGCCTTCAAATAGTTCAAATGAGACTTTAGTATGATCACAACGTGGTGTGTGTTGACAATATTAATATTGAGTTCCGGGCAAGAGAGAAAAAAAAGAAGAAAAACAGGAAGAAAAACAGAGAGAAATGGCAAGAATGAGCAAAGGGAGAGTTGAAATAATCTTCACTTTCGTTGACTAACTGACATTATTTTCTCTTTTCTTATTGCTTCTATATACCTCAAGAGAAAACTGAGCTGTAACATCTAGAACCAAAGTAAATGGAGCAAAGGGATTGACAAGAATTTGCTGTCTTCCAGCCAATCAGTGTAGCACTGAACATAATGCTTCTTAGTCTCATCCTTTAAGTGCTTGCTGATGAGGTGAGATAAGCAGGTTAGTGTCAGGCATGCGAGGGAAAATCTGGAGAGAATGGAAATCTCTCACAGTTTAAAGAGCATCTCTAAGTAAAGTCGTGTAAGTGAGTTTCTTTCCAGGTTAATAAACTACATTAAATATGTGTTACTGGCAAATTTTACTTTGTGTAGAAAATAGAAAATCCTTGCATAACATGGCATAATATATACCAAGATTTTAAGTACGCAATCACTTTGCCACTGGCTTGGACAACTGATGTCATTGCACATGGTTAGGAAAGATCATAGATTCTATAATTTGCCAGTATTTCTTCATCTTTAAACTGAAACTTTGTCCCTGTCCCAAAGCTTTCACACAGCATGTAGAAAGTTGCAGAAGTGAGGCTAAGTGGTGCCTCTAGAAAGAGGCATAGCTGCTGTACCAACTGCTCCCTGCACCTTTGCCAGGCAATGTAAAGAGTGAGCAAGCTGTGCTGTTCACTGCCATGTTGAGACTCCCAATGCCTAGTGCCCCAAGCCTGCTTAGACCAACTGAGTCTTACTTAGGTGTAAAAAAACGAGGAGTCCTTGTGGCACCTTAGACACTAACAAATTTATTTGGGCATAAGCTTTCATGGGCTAGAACCCAAAGTGGGCTAGAACCCAAAGCGAAAAAAACGAGGAGTCCTTGTGGCACCTTGTGGCACCTTAGACACTAACACATTTATTTGGGCATAAGCTTTTGTGGGCTAGCCTAAATAAATTTGTTAGTGTCTAAGGTGCCACAAGGACTCCTCATTTTTTTCGCTGATACAGACAGACACGGCTACCACTGAAACCTGTTACTTAGGTGTGCCACTTGTTAAGAACATCTCTTGAGTGGGTGGAGAATCTTCCTATCTTCTGTTGCCTCCCCTCTGCTCCCACCACTAAGGGTTGGGTCAACTCCCTGCCTTACTTGCAGCTGCAGCCTGGATGCTGTTTCTTCACTGGCTGGAATCTGTGCAATGGTCAACTGAGCTCCTGCTCCCTGATATTGTCCAGACCTCTTGCCTGGAGCCTATTCTCTCTCTCCCCCCCCCCCCCCCCCCGCTTTGGTTGCTGCATCATGTCTCTGTTTCTGCATCATCCACACCCAGCCTGTACATCACTTCTTCCCTCCCAGGCTGCCTCTGCACCATTCCTATGTCCCCATCACCCAGCCTGCCTATGAACCAAAGAGAAGGTTGTTTATCTTTGCAAATACTGATGGCCAAATTGTACCCTCATCCTGCATGTGGAACTCCCACTGACATCAGTGAACAAAGATCAGCAGTGAAATATGGGGCTTGGATTGTGATTTTTCAATACTATCTCTTCCACACTCTTCTTTTGTAGAGGGTGGCTAATAATGAATGATTATAAAGAACAGGTTTTCTCACATCATGAGCAGGCTTCTGTGCAGAAGCTCCAATCTTATCCAGAGATGGCTCAAGCAATCTCAGGGAAAATGAAAGAGAAATATTGTCTCCTTTATTGAATAATCCTTTTAACTTAGGACTCAGGAAAAGCAGAACCTTCTATTATACACTGAAGATATACAGTGTTAGAAATAATTGTACTCCAGTGTTATTCACAATATATATAAAAATGCAAATTTTCTTTGGACCAGTGCTTCAATATGTCCAGAGAAAAGAAAAAAGCACTGTTAAACATGACCAAACTGAGAGTGGCTACATGACAACTAATGCAGCACCATCCTAATGCTGTTTAGATTTTTTTCCAATAAAGGAAATTGGAGAAATGACTTATGTTGACTTTGCAAAGTGCTATGGGACATTTAAACATCATTACAGGAACTGCCCACTGGTTCAAATATTTTAGACTTTATCATTAAAATAAGTAGTATGATTCTGGGTTTTCCTGTATATGCTTATATGCCTACCTGTTTATTAGGCTGGTGTGAATGATGAATCACTGGATGAAAAGGCTTTTTTGTTATTAATAAGAGTCAATCATCCCATTCCTTCTACTTAGCAAAGTTTTTAAGTAACATGTTTGTTATTGGTACTTCTCTATTGTAATCTGATACATGGGTGTCATTAAAAAGTTACCACTGTCCACCAGATACCATTCCATGGTATTAGATTTAAAATAGTTTTTCACTGTTCTTTGAAATAATAAACTGCAGTGACTATGTGGAGAGGCAGCGTGTTCGAGTGGATGGAGCAATGGATTGGGATACATGAGAACTATTTCTGCCTCTGACCTACCGTGTGTCTTTGAACAAGTTATTTCACCTCTCTGTACTTCTTTCCCCTCTCAACTTTTGCTGTGTTTATTTAGATTGAAAGCTCTTAGGGGCAGCGATTGACTCTCACTATATGTTTGTACAGTGACTGGTGCAATGTGTTTGTGCCTCTAAGCATTATGGTAACACAAAAAATAAATAATTGTAATAATATGTCTGGAACTCGGGCAATGCATGACCTCCAATGGTGACCACTGTGTCTGATCTAGTTTGCTGATTTCATTTCCTTTGGCTTTCATGTATGCTGATATGTTTATTTGCATCATTTAGCTGTTCTCTGAAAAGAATGGGTACAATTTTCTTTTAATTGTTTTACAGTGTCGTATGTGAGAAAACATTAGATCTGAGATGAAATTGCAAAATTTTGCAGCATGATCATGCATATCAGTGAAATGAGATTCATACTGTACATGTGCCTTTTCAGACATGTAGTGACACATAGACTGTGGCATGCCACAAACTAGCAGTGTCATGGCACAACCCAGGTAATCCATCACAGTCCAAAAGCATTTGCGTAACATCCCTCTGACTCCAATGACATGCATGCCACATGCTGTGAAATATTACAGTCCCTTTTGCATAATACTGCAGTGCACAGCACTCAAGTGTATAGTTCTGCTGGACTGTATAATTCAGTGTTTGGAAGCCTTACAATTATCTGATGTTGAAATGATTAATGGTTTAACATCAATCATACAGTTCTAAAATGTGGATCTGCAAACTGCTCCCACAAGTCAGATCCACAGAGCGAATGTCATGTTTGTGAAGGCTTCTAATTTGACAGAAGTTTAACAGTCATCATAGTGAGAAGAAATCTGCTGAAATTTTCAGCTGAAGTACTATTTTGGTTAAGTCCCGAGGGTCAAATTCTGTTCTTGAGGTGTATGGGTTTTGCCTTTAGATTTCTGAATTTATAATCTAAGGATAATAATTGAATCCTTATATAGCTGTGTACTTGAGTACAAATGTTCATAATATCTTGGCCAGTCACAACCCAAAAAGTACTTATGCTTGCATTGTAACGCGATTTTTAAGCAATAAGTAAGGCTACATTTTAGTCATGGGTATTTTTATTAAAGGTCCTGGATAGGTCACAGGCCATAACCAAAAATTAATGGGCCCGTGACCTGTCCATGACTTTTACTAAAAATACCCACCGTTACTAAAACTTGGGCAGGGGATCGTGGGTGCTCTGAGGGTGAGGGCAGTTCAGGGGTGCTGCGGGTGCTGGGGGAGGTGGTCCGGAACCCTGCTGGTGCTGGGGGAGGGGGAATTGGCAGGGCTGGCAGGGGCTTCCTACCTGGCTCCGCGTCCCTGCAGCTCCTAGGTGGCAAAGGGGCCAGGGCAGGAGCTCTGCTGCTCCCGCCACAAGTGCTTGCTGCCACAGCCCCCATTGGCCGGGAACCACTGCCAATGGGGGCTGTGGGGGTGAGGCCTGTGGGCGCAGGCAGTGCGTGGCGCGGAGACCCCCCCCCCCGACCCCTCCACTGCCTAGGAGTTGCAGTGGGGCCATGCCAGTGGGAGCCAGGGAGCCCCCCACTCCGAGCTAGGCACCCCCCCACAGGCCCCAACTCCCTGCCCCTAGCCCTGAGCCCCCTCCCACACACCCAAACTTCTGCTGCTGGCCGAGGGCCTACCTGGCTTGGGCAGCCCTGAGCCAGCACCAGCCGCTGCAGAAGTCACTTGAAGTCCGTGACTTCCATGACTTCCGTGACAGACTCTCAGCCTTAGCAATAAGTATCAACAATTCTGTAGCCAATACTTAAAATAGCCCCTGCTTTTCGGGCTTCTGTGGCAATCAGTATAACTGTTCAATAGGTTCCATTTTTTATTGAGAGGAACATGCTGGTTGTTATCACATAAATGTAGCAGTTTTAAATTCTAAGACAAGCAAAATTACTAGCACATGCAAAGTCAGTAAGATGTGAATTTTATTGTGGAAATCCCCAGTGCAGTGTATGTTTCTTGATTTAAGATCTGAGGCACTTCAAAATCATTGTGAATTTGGAGAAGTAATACATCAGTTAAAATCTAGAGGATTACGGTTTGCTCTCCTTCGCCCCATCGAGCTTTGCATGATATGTAATGGGAAATGTCTTTTCATTAGCACAGTTGATAAAGTTAAAACTTTTATAGATTAATATTCTCTTGCAGAAATCAGGTACTGCTATGGATTTATGCTACTGATGTGTCACAGCGCTTGTAATTTCTTTTGTACTGAAGATACAGCTGATACAGATTTTATTTAATAAGGATAATTGTTGTTGAAGGGTTTGGATATTTAATATTCCTTAGGTATCTCTACTGGCAAATCTAAAAAATGTGAGAATCTCTGATACTTGACGATGACCTTCAGTGATATTATAGGGATTTATGCAAGTCGTATTCAGGGAAATGGTGCAGGGAATAGGGTGTTCATTGTTCTCATGTTGATACAGGATATAAAGATATAGCAGTCAGGCAGTGTTTATTCTGGGTAACTCTGCATAGGCCAGGACTTTCTGTCTGCCTATCCGTTAGGGTCTCTCCACTCCCTTAAAGCTATCCCTCAATCCCCGCCCCCCCCCCCAATCCACATCCAAACACTTAGCATATATCTTGATACAGGTGGTAGGTGGCACAATTTAAGAAACCCTTATACATCCTATAAAATCAGTCTAAACAACATTGTTATCAGGCACTTTATATACAGGAACTGCAGAACAAATTTGACCCCTAATTAGTCTCGGACAACTCTGTTGTCTGCAATAGGATTGCAGGGTTATTACTGTCACTGTTCAAGGGTAACGGCACCAATATCCCTGCCTGCATGGTCCACTTCAGGAATGCCCAGTCAGGTCTCAGGTGTCCATAAATTATTTGTCTCTGGATGGGGACTTTTGTCCCACATGCTTCTGACCAAGGATTTTAAGTCTGCACAGATCCCTGCCTTACACTGTGTTATACTCAGCAAGGCAGTCTGCCTAACAGTCAGCATCTGTGGATTGCTTTCTCTCTTCAAGGGTACCCAACAGTGTATTGCCAGCAGTTACGAGTTACCACCCAGCTCTTTCCAAGCAAGTACATTTATTCTTAAGGTAAAAGTCTTATAAAGAAAATATAATAAAAACAATAAACAGATTTAAAACACACACTAAGCATAGTAGGAGTTACCCATCAGATTTATGGGGCTTTAGTAGGCCAACGACTTTCCAACCCTTCCACAAGGATTGGGCCCCCCCATTGGACAGAAGTTCCTGTCCATTTGCTGGCTCAAAAAGAAGGCCCTGAGTCAGTTCATATGCAGCCCTTTTATGCCAAAAAGTCATTTCTTTGTCTGTGGGTCTCTGGAAAACCTAGTTTGAGCTGTTATATGCAAACCATCCAAGGGAAGGGTGCCTTTCGGGAGGTGTTACAAACTGAGCAATTCACCTGAATCACCCCACACTGTTTTTTGGCTCCTGGAGGAGCTGTGATAACCCTCTGTCCTGGAGTTGCATACAATCCCTGGCCCACAGTGATACATAAAACATACATTAATTTAATACAACATGGTCCTCCAAAGATATTGTGATACTTGTCACAATTACAGAGGGGAAAATTTGCCCTAAGGTGTGTCTGAAAAGAAAACCAGGAAGTAAGGGGAGAAAAGAGGAAGGTCAATACTACATTAACACAAATCTGTAATTTCAATTTTCTGTTAATAGGAGGTAAATGGGCAACCAGACAACATGTATCAGGTCATACACCCCAAACATATAGACTGTTGTAGTTAGCAACACAACTCCCCTGGAGACCAGTTCTGCTGCCTCTACTCCAGCAAAATTACTTATAGAGTAATTCTGCCTGTATAGGGAACTCTTAGGGGGCAGATCCTCAGCTGGTACAAATTGTCATAGCTCCATCAATTTCAATGGGGCTATGACTGTTTTCATCATCTGAGAATCTGCCCTATTAACTTAAGTGGCTAAATCCTATGGAATTTAGGGATATTTTTCAAAGCGGGATTGGATTTTTAGAAATTGTTCTTCATGTCTTGAAAGAAAGTCTTTCCAAATCTGCCTTTTGAGAGACATCAGCAGGCAGTATTCTCACCCTGGGCAAGTTTGCAAAGGGAGCAGAAGCTCGCAAGGATCTTCACCACTTCTGCCCCTGTGCAGTGATTGGACATGATCACAGACTTCATGCTCAGGGATGCACTAAAACTACTGGAGTCTAACCTGCCTGTCAGCACTAGACTCTTCAGAGAAGGTGGGAAGAAAGAAGGCCTTACACCCTGTACCCAGTGCACCAGCCATCAGCAAGATGCTGCAGCCTATCTAAGGATCCATTCCTTTTGCTCCCTTCACCTGAAAATAAAAGAAAAAAAATTATATCTGAAAGTCTTGTGAATAGATCCTCAGCTGCTACAAATCAGAGAAGTGTCATTGAAGTCAGAGGGAGAATTGAAATCAAAGGAGCTACACTTATTTACACTAGTTGAGGTTCTGGTCTATTATCTCTGTGTTGCTATCATTCTCCACTGTGGAATCTGAATTAATATTTTGCAGCAGGTATAGGGCATCCATGGTCATTTTAAGGGTTAGCATTTTGCAGCTGTACATATTCATTAACTTACAATGTTTGTGTTCTCCCCCCTGTAGTCTGTCTTATGGTTAGCTGAACTCCCAGGGTATTTCATTCTATTTAAGAACTTTAATTGTATTTTAATTTTGTAATGGTCACAGCCTCTACTCATTTTAGCTTTTTTTTCACTCGGATTTGTAATTTTATCTGTGAGCTGGATTTGGATAATATTTAGAGTGAAGTATCAGACATGCGTCTGACGAAGTGGGTATTCACCCACGAAAGCTTATGCTCCAATACATCTGTTAGTCTTAAAGGTGCCACAGGACTCTCTGTTGCTTTTATTTAGAGTGAAATATATTAGAAGACTCAGAGGCATACTCCTATTCTTCCAGGGTATACTTTTTCTAGAAGGATCTC
This sequence comes from Emys orbicularis, assembly GCF_028017835.1. Lineage (NCBI taxonomy): Eukaryota > Metazoa > Chordata > Testudines > Emydidae > Emys > Emys orbicularis. The sequence goes on from NC_088683.1 coordinate 300,844,906, forward strand.
TTTTTAATACAGTAGAACCTCAGAGTTACAAACACCTCGGGAATGGAGGTTGTTCGTAACTCTGAAATGTTTGTAACTCTGAACAAAACATTATGGCGGTGCTTTCAAAAGTTCATAACTGAACATTGACTTAATACAGCTTTGAAACTTTACTATGCAGAAGAAAAAATGCTGCTTTCCTTTATTTTTTTTAGTGGTTGACGTTTACACAGCCCTGTACTGTATTTGCTTTTTTTTTTTTTTGCATACTTCTGGTTCCAAAGGAGGTGTATGGTTGACTGGTCAATTTGCAACTCTGGTGTCTGTAATTCTGAGGTTGTACTGTATCTAAAACAGCACAGTCTATAGTAACAGATCAGAACATTGATCCAGATCTCATTTCTGATCACTTTGGCATTGATTTAACATTATCCTTGCCCTATCAGGTATAGTATGATACGAGGTGTTGTGTTCATTCATCTTTTTAAAAAGATGAATGCATGAGACAGGCTTTAAAAGCTTTTTAAAGAGCAAGGTGATGGAATGGCATTCTCAATCTTCATCCTTTCATGCTGTTTTATGGGAGATATTGAAACTGTGCCTTTTAGAGGTCAGATCATTTTTTTCCTCCCAGGTAGGGAAAAAAATAAGATCAAGAAATTAGGGCTAGTATATTCCAAATTCAGACACCCATTCCCTTGAACATTCTGAGTCATCAAAAGCAAGAATTAGCCTGAGCTGTAGAGATGAAATCTAACTTAACTCTCACACATTTGAGGATTGGGCTTTACCAGTGACAATAAAATAGAGGACTCTTTGGTCTGTGAACTTAGAAGAGAGAAAGGAGGATAACCTTTTGGAACAGAAAATACATGGAGGAGGTCTTACCTGATCTAGAGTGTCTATAAAGGCTTTTATGCCACACTTTCATCTTTTATTCTCTTCTAAATTACAGGCCAACGAACAGGAATATGACATTTTTCTAACCAACTTCCCATTGTCATTTTTATCAGTAAAAGAGGGGTCTGGTCTTGAAAGGAAGAAAATAATGAGGATATTAGCTATTTGGGAATGGGTTAAGAGGCATTAAGGGTGACAAAAATCAGCATGGTAAAACAAGTACATTTGGAATCTGGCAAATCATCTAAAGAGTAAATGTCCATTAAAATATCAGAAGCCTGGAAGCTTGCTGGGTGGCCTCAAAAAGACCTCTTTGTTGTAAATTTGGCACACCTTTCTCCAAATGGAGGAAAGAGAAAAATGCTAGGAGATGTGCTTCCCACTGTATTACCTCTTCTCTAAATGTCACTCTAAGTATATTTTCCTAAAATGATGGCAGGGGATCTTGAACTTCAGTTGCTAAAATTAATTCATTCCGAGCAGGCAAGTTTAGTTTGAAATCACTTCTTTGCGGACAATATTAAATAACATTTGAGAAATAGAGAGATTATGCTAAGTAACATTACCTTGATCCTGTCACTATCCTTTCCAGGCACTACAAGAAGGTGTTTTTTAGACAGATGTACATGTACAATACATAGAATGGGGGATTCACATTACAGTGTAATGTCGAATTAATTTTGGCACTTGGATTTAGGCCCGTATTTCCAGCTCTCCTCTGGCTTGCTGTACAAACTAAGAAACGTGTCAGATCCTTTTCTGTTTTACAGAGGTTTGTGACAGGGATGAGCCCTAGTCCTTTGTTATTCTTTTAAGTTGAAGACTCAGTGATATAGTCTTCTACTCTTCATTAAAGGGTGGTATGCTATTTTCCCCATTTATTCAGTCCTGTATTACCTTTAGTTTTCTCTTGCTTGATCCAATGTTACGTTTGATCACAAATCTGATTAGAAAATTCCCATCTATCTTTTGAGTCCTTCCTCCCATGCTTTTGAGTACTTTGGTTAGTCCTCCTTAGTCAGTAAAAGCTAAACAGGAATTCTGTGTAGGGAAAGTCTTCTTCCATTTACTTTAATTAAATTAAATTAAATAAGCACAGATTATACTTATTATTGATTGTCATGGTACAGATTTAAGATCAATTACTATTGTTACCATGATAAATATGACTAACCTCCCTTCCCAAAGTTCATGCAACAACCCTTGGGAACTCTGGAAATAAGTTAGTCCTAATTGTGCCTTCTTTAACTTGACCATTTAAATGGCCTTTCTTGATGTGGAGCATGGCTGTTTTTATTCAGTGGAGGTCATCACAGAGTGTAATCATCCTGCAGTAAGTGTACTGTCCCAAAGTAAATGTAGCATGTCGTTGTATTAGTGAGGCAGCAGATTTGCATTAAATTTACCATGGAAAGATTAGTGGTTTAAGCAGACTGGAATAGAAGATGTAGCTCACCAAGTGCGACAGTCATCTTGGGTTGCAGTGTTATGTGGTAAGACAGTGTTGCACTATAGCGTGGTGATCAGGTACAACAAAAGGCAGAGAATGGGAAGAGAAAAAAAGATTTGTGTCCCCAAACAGGCTTCTAGCCAGCCAAGCAAAAGTGTGTGTGTAATGAGAGAGAAGGGCACATATCTCATGCTCCCCATCTCCATTCCTACAAATGCCTAGATTTGAACAGGATGGAGAAGCTGTACAAATGTAAAAGCAAATTAAAATGGATGTGAGGAGTAGGCTGGGGATTCTTTTTGATCCAAATTTTGATCCAATTTCTGGCAGAGAGGATTTCAAAGTATTTCAAAGATGAGATGTTATGCAAAATCTATGTATTATGTACTAATCTATCATTGGAAGGGGAGAGAGAGAGCAGACAGTGTGGATGGGTGGGGGAAGAGAATCAGTTCCACAGACTGCAGTGGAGAGGGTGAGCTGATCTTCCTTTAGATGAATGGGGGACTCACAGATGGGATGCCTCTTCCCCATCAGCAGCTGCCTCTGCTCCGCCAAATTAGCAGTAAAGACGGCTTGCCCCAGGAATATATACTTCTGCTTGCACTTCAGATTGCTTTGTCTGGTGAATCTTCACCTCACTCGACAAGGAGGAGAAGCTCTGGAAGAGTGGGACTCCCTTGAGCCAATGAAAGAGGAAGTTATGTTCTGTGTTCTTCTGGTATAACATTTCTTGCTCCATCTGCTATCACTTGATATATGGCACATTCACTGGTGAATGATGAAAAGTTTTCATGGCTGATTGATTTAATTTGAAATCCATCATTAATTATTTTAAGGAATAAGCTTGCCAGTTCATAAATTGAAGGTGTGCTCACTTTCCTGAAACACTTGTTTTGCACTACCGAAAAATGTAATCACTCTATTTCTATTATTTCTACTACGCGTGTACCAAGTGCCTCAGCCTATTGATGGCATACAATGATTTCACATTTGCTCTTTATTGTATTATGAAAAGAAAAGTAATTGTTTCCTAGGAGCAGCTAAAGTAGGTGATATTTTTAGAGTTGAAATGTGAATAATGAAGGTTTGAATGACATGCTGTTACTGCTTTGGGCTGTCCTGGTTGCAATAACGAACTAGTTTCACCTCACGGTTTATGGTATCATCACACATCTCTTTGTTTGCTATTCTGCTACTATACATCAGTGGAATATGCCTCTGTACTTTTTTACCTGAGTAATTACATAGTGAATTCAGGATAGCATATAATAGCTGCTATCATAATGCCAATACGCTTTTCTGAAGTCTTTTTGTTATCTTGTTATTTGTAGAGAATATAGTCATCCTTACAAAGAAGTAAATCCCCTAAATAATGTTATCCTTTCCTCACCCAATTATGAAAAATAGTGCAAGCATTTAGGAGACACTGGGGGATTATGGATCCATGTATCCTAACTGAGGAATAATCTCCTTGCTCCAGGAACAATGATCCAACGGGGGGTGGAGAAAGACAAACAAAACCCCAACCTACTTTGCAATTTCATTTTCCATTAGCAGTGTGAAGAAATAGGAAATATTGAGCCAGACTCAGAGGGATGTAAGTGGCAGCATAAGGTATACGGATCAGTGCAAATTTTAAATTCCGCACAGATGGTGAAGTGTAAGGTGACACCTTCTGCTTTATCACACACCTTCTTACATGCCTTTGTTGGTAGCTTTGTCTACTTCCTCAGGCCCTGATTCTGGACTCCTCTGAGGCCTCTGCATGCCAGCTCTTCAAAACTGACACTCCTCCTGCCAGAAAGCATCCCTGGCATAAGGCTGGTAGAAGAGACTGTGCCCAATTGCACTGCACTTAGACTATTCTGGGTTGCACTAATGGCCCAGGGATGATTCTTTAAAAAAGTAAGCAGTCATGGTGTCATAACTATAAAGGGAAGGGTGGCAGCTCTCCTGTGTACAGTGCTGTGGAATCCCTCCTGGCCAGAGACTCCAAATCCTTTTACTTGTAAAGGGTTAAGAAGCTCGGGTAACCTGGCTGACACCTGACCCCAAGGACCAATAAGGGGACAAGATACTTTCAAATCTTGGGGGGGGAAAGGCTTGTGTGTGTGTCCTTTGTTTAAGGGGTTGTTCGCTCTTGGGACTGAGAGGGACCAGACATCAATCCAGGTTCTCCCCATCTTTCTAAACAAGTCTCTCTTATTTCAAAATTGTAAGTAAAAGCCAGGCAAGGCGTCTTAGATTTACTTTGTTTTTCTCAACTTGTAAATGTACCTTTTACTAGAGTGCTTATCTTTGTTTGCTATACTTTGAACCTAAGACAGAGGGGTTTCCTCTGAGCTCTTTAAGTTTGATTACCCTGTAAAGTTATTTTCCATACTGATTTTACAGAGATGATTTTTACCTTTTTCTTTAATTAAAAGCCTTCTTTTTAAGAACCTGATTGATTTCTCCTTGTTTTAAGATCCAAAGGGGGTTTGGATCTGTATTCACCAGGAGTTGGTGAAAGGAAGGAGGGGGGAAGGGTCAATTTCTCGTTATTTAAGATCCAAGGAGTTTGGATCTGTATTCACCAGGGAATTGGTGAAGGTCTCTCAAGGCTACCCAGGAAAGGGAATTAGCTTTGGGATGGTGGCAGCGGACCAGAACTAAGCTGGTAGTTAAGCTTAGAAGTCTTCATGCAGGCCCCTACATTTGTACCCTAAAGTTCAAAGTGGGGATACAGCCTTGACACATGGGCATGAGGGAAGGTCCTTTCGTGGATCTGTAACTGGTTAAAAGATAGGAAACAAAGGGAAGGAATAAATCAGTTTCACAATGGAGAGAGGAAAATAGCGGGGTCCCCCAAGGGTCTGTCCCGGGACCTGTGCTGCTCAACATATTCATAAATGATCAGGGAAAGGGAGTGAACAGTGAGGTGGCAAAATTTGCAGATGATGCAAAGTTATTCAAGATAGTTAAATCCAAAGCTGACTGAGAAGGGTTACAAAGGGATCTCATTAAGCTGGGTGATCAGATAACAAAATAGCAGATTAAATTAAATGCTGATAAATGCAAAATAAGGCACACTGGAAAACAAATTCGCAACTATATATATAAAATGATGGGATCCAGAATAGCTGTTACCACTCAAGAAAGAGATCTTGGAGTCATTGTGGATAGTTCTCTGAAAACATCTGCTCAAAGTGCAGTGGCAGTCAAAAAAAGCTAACAGAATGTTAGGAACCATTAGGAAAGTGATAGATAAAAAGACAGAAAATATCATAATGCCATTATATAAATCCATGGTACGCCCACACCTTGAATACTGCATGCAGCTCTGGCTGTGCCATTTCAAAAAAGACATATTAGAATTGGAAGAGATACGGAGAAGGGCAACAAAAATGAGTAGGGGTTAGGAACAGCTTCTATTCAAGGAGAGATTAAAAAGACTGGGACTATTCATCTTAGAAAAGACACAATTAAGGGGGGTTTATGATAGAGGTCTGTAAAATCATAAATGGTATGGAGAAAGTGAATAGGGAATTGTTATTTACCTCTTCACATAACATAAGAACCAGGGGTCACACAATGACATTAATATGCAGCAGGTTTAAAACAAATAAAAATAAGTACTTCTTGACGCAACACACAGTCATCCTGTGTAACTCATTTCCAAGGGATGTTGTCAAGGTTAAAAGTATAACAGGGTTCAAAAAGGATCATATATGTCCATGGAGGATAGATCCATCAATGACTATTAGCCAAGATGGTCAGGGATGCACCCCCATGTTCTGGTTATCCCTATACCCCTGACTGCCAGAAGCTGGGACTAGACAACACAGGATGGCTCACTTGATGATTGTCCTATTCTGTTCATTCTCTCTGAAGCATCTGGCATGGGCCACTATAGGAAGACAGCTACTGGACTAGATGGACTATTGGTCTGATGCAGTGTGGCCATTCTTAGGGCTTTATCTGACTTACTTCAGGGACAACTTTGCTACCCAGCTGGCCCCTGATTCAAGGAGGTGCAAAGGTGGAATAAAACCCTGGACCACACTCAGGGGTGACCTAAGAAGTGGTAGGAATTACAAGTGAATTACTCCATCTTGTAATTTCTACCATCATTAAGACCCCAGGGATTCTGTCCAGTGTATATATGCATTAGGTTGCATTTTTTTAACTTGATCAAAAAGGTGTGAGTTTGAATTTGGTTTGAATTTGGCCTTCTGATTTTTGTGTTCCTTTCACTATGACCAGAATTTCCTGCACAATAAACAGCTTTTCCTGTACACAATCACAACATTTTTTTCCCATGGAATAATGAATTATATGATGACACCTTTTCATTAATAAAATATTACAATTGAATGTACAGAAGATAGATACACCAATGCTTTAGAAACTGATTTTCTCATGTGATGCAGCACAAATCATGTGTTCCTGCTATACCCAATTATTCTTCTGCACCTCACTGACCTCTGAGGCCTTTACGCTTAACCCCGGGGTTCTCCTTGCATCGCAGAGAGAGAACCAATCATCCTTCACAAAACTGCAGATCACGGATCTGTCAGACTCAGTTAACAGTGTGTGTATAAATGTAGCTATTGGGAAATGATTCAACAAAAAATTTAAAAGGAATTGCATAGCAGGTTGGCACTATCCAATCAGAAACCAGATCCAGCGTCTCTGAAACCAGATCCAGCATCATGCATAACATAAAAATCGCTCATGTAGCATTCATTTGTGTGACAGGGATCTTACATGAGCAATTTCAATGACCCTTTTTTGAATACACCAATCCAATTTGCATTTCTCAGGACAAAAAGGGGGCTTTTTACAATGATAAAAAGAAAAATGAAATCTTCTCTTTGAATGGAAAGCCATAATGAATGTCAGCATGTCTCCCAATGGGAATTATTCATACATTTTGTCAATTTCTATTCAGACATATTATAAAAAAGAAAAGAAAGAGAGAAACTCCAGAAGAGGTAACATTAGAAATGTTCCAGAACGATTCTTGAAAATAAATGTGTCTCTTGAGAAGTGAGGCTAGGACTCTGACCTAGGAATATTAGGCCAGTCTTTCTAATGCCTAATTATAGATGATAAAATATCCTCTAGAAACCAAACCCTAAATGAGCTCATTGTGCATCTCAAATATGTCATTCTATAGGTTTACTGGGTTATATCTTACTGGACAACAGGGGATGGATCACTCGATAACTGCCCTGGCTGCTGTTGAAAGACAGGGTACTGGGCTAGGACAACTATTGACACAGTACGGCCATACTTATATATTTTCAAGCTCTTATCTGGGCCAGATACCCAGCTGGTATAAAGCCATTGAAGATTCTAGACCAGGGGTCGGCAACCTCTGGCACGCGGCTCACCAGGGTAAGCACCCTGGTAGGCCGGGCCAGTTACCTGCTGCATCGGCAGGTTTGGCTGATCGCGGCTCCCACTGGCCGCGGTTCGCTGCTCCAAGCACATCCCTTGGCCCGCGCCGCTTCCCGCAGCCCCCATTGGCCTGAGACGGCGAACCGTAGCCAGTTGGAGCTGCGATCGGCCGAACCTGCGGACACGGCAGGTAAACAAACTGGCCCAGCCTGCCAGGGTGCTTACCTTGGTGAGTTGCATGCCAGAGGTTGCCAACCCCTGTTCTAGACCTTTGAGTTTAGATCTCTTTAGATCATTTCCTCTTGTTCTGTGTCCTTTACCCTGTCTGTCCCTACTCTAAAGCGTGGCAAATTTAGGAGATCATAACTTGCTCCTGGTGGAGATCCCCCTTATAGTTCCTATGTTAAAAGACAGGTTTCAGAGTAGCAGCCATGTTAGTCTGTATCCGCAAAAAGAACAGGAGTACTTGTGGCACCTTAGAGACTAACAAATTTATTAGAGCATAAGCTTTCGTGGGCTACAGCCCACTTCTTCGGATGCATATAGATATATATATATGCTCTATATCATATATATCTATATGCATCCGAAGAAGTGGGCTGTAGCCCACGAAAGCTTATGCTCTAATAAATTTGTTAGTCTCTAAGGTGCCACAAGTACTCCTGTTCTTTTTATGTTAAAAGAGAACAATATAAATTAATAGGGTTGTCTTTTAATCACAGTTAACTCATGCAATTAACTCAAAAAATTAACTGTGATTAAAAAAATTAATCACGATTAATCGCACTGTTAAACAGTATACCAATTGAAATGTATTAAATATTTTTAGATGTTTTTCTACATTTTCAAATATATCCATTTCAAATACAACACAGAATACAAAGTGTACAGTGCTCACTTTATATTAATTTTAATTACAAATATTTGCAGTATAAAAATGATAAATAAAAGAAATAGTATTTTTCAATGCACCTCATACAAGTACTGTAGTGCAATCTCTTTATCATGAAAGTGAAACGTACAAATGTAGATAATTTTGTTACATAACTGCACTCAAAAACAAAACAATGTAAAACTCTAGAGCCTACAAGTCCACTCAGTCCTACTTCTTGTTCAGCCAATCGCTAATAGAAACTAGTTTGTTTACATTTACAGGAGATAATGCTGCCCATTCCTTAATTACAATGCCACCTGATAGTGAGAACAGGTGTTTACATGGCACTGTTGTTGTTTGCGTCACAAGATATTTACGTGCCAGATGCACTAAAGATTCATATGCTTCTTCATGCTTTGCTCATTGTTCCAGAGGACATGCTTCCATGCTGATGATGCTTATTAAAAAAAAAAAGCATTAATTAAACTTGTGACTGACTTCCTTGGGGGAGAATTGTATGTCTCTTGTTCTGTTTTACTCACATACTGCCATATATTTCATTTTATAGCCGTCTCGGATGATAACCCAACACATGTTGTTCATTTTAAGAACACTTTCACTGCAAATTTGACAAAATGCAAAGAAGATATCAATGTGAAATTTCTAAAGATAGCTACAGCACTCGACCCAAGATTTAAGAATCTGAAGTGCCTTCCAAAATCTGAGAGGGATGAGGTGTGGAGCATGCTTTCAGAAATCTTAAGAGAGCAACACTCTGATGTGGAAACTACAGAACCCGAACCACCAAAAAAGAAAATCACCCATCTGCTGGTGGCATCTAACTCAGATGATGAAAATGAACGTGTCGGTCCACACTGCTTTGGATCATTATCGAGCAGAACCCGTCATCAGCATGGACGCATGTCATCTGGAATGGTGGTTGAAGCGTCAAGGGACATATGAATCTTTAGCGCATCTAGCATGTAAATATCTTGCGATGTCAGCTATAACACTGCTATGCAAATGCCTGTTCTCACTTTCAGGTGACATGGTAAACAAGAAGCAGGCAGCATTATCTTCTGCAAATGTAAACAAACTTGATTGGCTGAACAAGAAGTAGGACTGATTGGCCTTGTAGGCTCTAAAGTTTTACATTGTTTTATTTCTGAATGCAGGGTTGTTGTTTTTTACATAATTCTACATTTGTAAGTTCAACTTCCATCATAAAGAGATTGCACTATAGTACTTGTATTAGGTGAATTGAAAAATACTCTTTCTTTTGTTTTTTTACAGTGCAAATATTTGTAATAAAAATAAATATAAAGTGAGCACTGTACACTTTGTATTCTGTGTTGTAATTGAAATCAATATATTTGAAAATGTAGAAAACATCCAAAAATATTGAAATAAATGGTATTCTATTACTGTTCAACAGCGCGATTAATCGTTCCTGAAATCCTGTTCCTGAATCCTGTTCCTGATATCCTCAATAAGAAATGTGTGCTTACTTTTGGTGGGACTATGACTGGTGTGTGAGTCATGGGCAGGGGGTGGGAGAATGGCAGATGCAGACAATTCAAGATTTTTATGTCCCTTACAGAATGAGTTCTCAACCTGGGGATAGCAAAAAGTTTTCATGGGGGGGGGGGGGGGGTTGTGACCACTTTCCCTTTTTTATGGCTGCATGTGATAGCATGCCAAAACATATTAGAGGGGTACTCTGGTGTTTTTTTCTGTTATAACATGGGGTCATGGTATGGAAAAGGATGAGAATCACTACCTTAGAGGATCTCAGATTCCCCATGTAGGAATGTGTCGGAGGGACAGGCTTATCTTCCTCCCATTAGCCAGCCAGGAAGGGATGAGGGAACTAATAGGCTCTCACTGCTCATCTCCCAGGCATCCAGGGGCTATCTTGCCATATTGCTGCTGAGCATTTTAAACCTTCCCAGGCATCCAGGGGCTATCTTGCCATATTGCTGCTGAGAAAATTGCAGCAATGCCCTGAAAGGGAGACTGCAGGAGAGCTTATGGCTGCAGCAGCTGGGTCAAGTCTGTCCCTCACCATGCCTAGGAGAAGCTGAGATAAGGCAGCAGCAGCAGTGAATAGAGCAGAATCTACCCCTCAATGAGAGTTAGGGGTGGGGCAGCAGCTAGAGTAGATGCTATCCCTAGGGCAAGAGATAGGAGAAACGCTGAAGCAGCTTGGGATAAGCCAAGACCTCCTCCAGCATGCACTGGTCAGTTTGCAAACAACCTCTGAGACATTAAGACTCATGGCAGCTTAGGTGGGCAGTGATTCTTCCTTGGATCTGTGTGGGGTGGATTGTAGGCTTGAGAGGCACCCACCAGGATTAGACAGTTTTTCAACAGCTCTGGGAAATGGAAGGGGGACAGGACCCACTCCCCCATGAGTGTAGTCTAGGGTAAGAAGAGTCTATGTTGACCCTACTGATGGATAACTGGAGTGGGTAAAGACTGCGAACCAGCCCTGTTTCTCTGTAATTGCAGAAGACAGCAGATACAAGCTCAATGTCTGGACTCTTAAGTGCATTAGCCCCACCAGTAGGCAGCCAGGTCACCAGGTGGATTGCAGCGCAGCTTCAGGGCTGAGGAAAAGGGGCATGTTTTGGAATCAGCCCATGTCTCTTCTGCATTTGTTGAGGGGTCGCCTACATAAATGTTCTGGTTATAGTCTAGGGGAGAAAGATCTTGTGGCCTGTCCTGGGATAAATTTGAGAGTTAGGATTCAGAGAGATGTGGGGTGGGTTAGACAGTCATGATCAAGCCTGAGATTAGTTTGGTCAGAGATGGTTGTGAGGCGAGTATGGTGGGGATAGGCCCCAGAAGAGCATAAGCTGTGAGGTTGTCTGAGTCTTTTTTTGGACATAGGTGGCTCAGTGATCTCACACACAGACACCCGCTATAATGTGCCTGAGTTTTTTAGGGACAATGGAATGAGCTTATTGGCTAGACAGACTGACATTTGGGTAGGACTTTTTAGGGATTGATTAGGCAAGAATTTATACCAGGCTGTGGAGTGGGGGGTGTGACCAAGATAAATGCTATCGCTTCAGTGTCTAGTAAAGATATAGGCTAAAGGGGCCTGCTCCAAGCGGTAAATGAGGTTTTTGAGTAGTGTTGCTGTGTGCTGTTGAAAAGTTGCAGTGTTCCACCCGAGCGGTGGACTGAATTTTAGTGTGAATAAAATTATCCCTTTTTCCCCTGTGTCACTATGGTTTTGTCAAAGGGCTAACTGGTTGTTTAATGTGGCTTTGCAAGCCAGTTTGTGTTTTGTTTTGGCTACTATCTTGTGCTCCAAAACCTAAGCTTTCATTTAAACAAACAGACAAACAAAAATAATTAAGTCACTAAATCTTATGGTAATGAAGATTCTATTCTGCACTATAAAAGGTGTGACATCCCCCAGAGTACAAGCTGGACTTTTGAATAGTCCCCTTAATTCTCCAGCCAAGGGTGTGTCTTACACTGCTTTGCTAGTGAAAAGCAGCCTCTCCATCTGCTCACACAGCCATTAGCATGTAAAGGCACTTCCAGCAAAGTGACATGAATGCTCTCCCAGCCACTCATGAACTGTATACAGGGTGGCACCTGCAAATCCCCCAACCTTGCACCCCAGAAGTCTTACACTGCTCAAAACCCCCTTCATCAGAGTAAGTTCATAAATTAGTTCATCATTTCATCAAAGGAAATGATCATGCCACAGCTTTTGTTAACCTGAGTAGAGATTCCTCAGACACCTCAACCAAAACACACCGGTTTAGATGGAAGAATAAAATAGTTTATTAACTAAGGAAAGATAGATTTTAAGTGATTACAAGTGTTTAAGGCATAAAAGTCAGAATTGGTTACAAAAGAAATAAAACATAGAACTGCAACCTAATTCCTAAACTTTACCAAGCAAGCAACTTTCTCACCTCACCAGATGCTGCAGACAGTTCACAGGCTGTATCCCCTTACAGCCCAGGACCACTCCTCTTGTTCAAAGATATTTCTTTGTTTTCTAAATGATCTTGCTCTGTGAGTAGAGGTGGGGGAGGAGAGGTAATAAGAAGTCATTGTATCTTATTTTATACCCTCCTCCTCTACTTGAGGAACACCTCCCACCCCTGCTGAGGTATATATACATCCTGTGTATGTGAGATTCGAAGCAACTCTCAGGTGAATTGTAAATTTCTTGCTCACACCTTCTGTGTACATGACATTTGGGATGACATGCAAGGCCTTTGTTTACCGTCCTTTGTTATTTCCAAGGAGCTACTCTGTGGGTGTTCCCCAGATTCACAACATGTTTTAGTAACAAACGTATAACAAAATCTCATAACTCCATGCACAATGTTGATACACACATTTTAAAAAGACAATGATGTTCAGTAGACGATGACCTTTCAAATGATACCTCCCAAGGCATGTTTTGTACAAAATATACCATAACCATATAACAGGGGTGAATATGGGGGTATAGGTTGTTATTTGGGGTACAGTGTGTCATAATAGGTTCTCATACTATGCTCATCCCTGTAATATCTGAGCACAGATAAACATGAACTAAGTGACAAACAAAGTTATGATGTCTACCTGAGTGTGCAGATAGTCTGAAATAATAACTCAGGAGTGTGAACAGCACCATTCATCAAAATGGACTAATAATCCAAAACCTATTGATAATTTATGATAAAAATGTTAACTACTGCACTGCTGATCAAAGCACATAAACCAAAATGGAATCAGATTGCTGGCACTTAAAATTAAAAAGGTTGTAGAGCAGTTTTTAAATTAAGGGTTGTGGGAAAGCTGACAGGTGCAGAGGAGCATGTGGTTCGGACAGAGACATCTCTTAGGGGAAGATCTATTAATGGAGATTCTCTATGTCTTAGTAAGGAGGAGGGGATGGAAGATAAAATATGGGTAGGATATGATGAGAAACAGTCAAATGAAAAAGAGTCCCATTCAATTACATCATGTAATGGCAGACAGCTAAAAAGTGACAAGTTTTTAAAGTACTTATATACAAATGCTAGAAGTCTAAATAATAAGATGGGTGAACTAGAGTGCCTCATATTCAACGAGGACATTGATATAATAGGCATCACAGAAATTCGGTGGAATGAGGATAGTCAATGGGACACAGTAATACCAGGCTACAAAATATATCGAAAGGACAGAACAGGTCATGCTGGTGGAGGAGTGGCACTATATGTGAAAGTGTATAGTCAAATGAAGTAAAAATCTTAAATGAACCAAACTGTATCATAGTTTGTAACCTATCATTTAAATCAGCTTCTGTACCAAATGACTGGAGGATAGCTAATGTGACACCAATTTTTTAAAAGGGCTTCAGAGGTGATCCCAGCAATTACAGGCCGGTAAGCCTGACTTCAGTACCGGGCAAACTGGTTGAAAATAGTCAGACTCATAGATGAACATAATTTGTTGGGGAAAAGTCAAAATGTTTTTTGTAAAGGGAAATCATGCCTCACCAATCTACTAGAATTCTTTGAGGGGGTCAACAAGCATGTGGACAAGGGGGATCCAGTGGATATCGTGTATTTAGATTTTCAGAAAGCCTTTGACAAGGTCCCTCACCAAAGGCTCTTAAGCAAAGAAAGCAGTCATTGGAAAAGAGGGAGGCTCGTCTGATGGATTGGTAACTGGTTAAAGGATAGGAAACAAATGGTAGGAATAAATGGTCAGTTTTCAGAGTGGAGAGAGGTAAATAGTGGTGTCCCCCAGGGGTCTGTACTGGGACCAATTCTATTCAACATATTCATAAATGATTTGGAAAAAGCGGTAAACACTGAGGTAGCAAAATTTGCAGATGATACAAAACTACTCAAGATACTTAAGTCCCAAGCAGACTGCAAAGAGCTACAAGAGGATCTCACAAAACTGGGTGATTGGGAAACAAAATGTTAGATGAAATTCAATGTTGATAAATAAAAATAATGCACATTGGAAAACATAATCCCAACTATACATATAAAATTAGGGGGTCTAAATTAGCTGTTACCACTCAAGAAAGAGACCTTGGAGTCATTGTGGATAGTTCTCTGAAAACATCCACTCAATGTACAGCGGCAGTCAAAAAAGCAAAGAGAATGTTGGGAATCATTAAGAAAGAGATGGATAAGACAGAAAATATCATATTACCTCTATATAAATCCATGGTACACCCACATATTGAATAGTGCATGTAGATGTGGTCGCCCCATTGAAAAAAAGATATATTGGATTTGGAAATGGTTCAGAAAAGGGCAACAAAATGATTAGGGGTATGGACGGCTTCCTTATGAGGAGAGATTAATAAGACTGGGACTTTTCAATTTGGAAAAGAGAAAACTAAGGGGGGACATGATAGAGGTCTATAACATCATGCCTCGTGTGGAGAAATTAAATAAAGAAGTGTTATTTACTCCTGCTCATAACACAAGAACTAGAGGTCACCAAATTAAATTAATAGGCAGGAGGTTTAACACAAACAAAAGGAAGTATTTTTTCACACAACACACAGTCAATTTGTGGAACTCCTTGCCAGAGGATGTTGTAACAGGGTTCAAAAGAGAACTAGATAAGTTCATGGAGGATAGGTCCATCGATGGCTATTAGCCAGGATGGGCAAGAAAGCAAAACCATGCTCTGAAGCGTCGCTAGCCTCTGTTTGCCAGAAGCTGGGAATGGGTGACAGGGGATGGATCACTTGATGATTACCTACTCTGTTCATTAACTGTGGGGCACCTGGCATTGGTCACTATCGGAAGACAGGATACTGGGCTAGATGGACCTTTGGTCTGACCTAGTATGACCGTTCTTATGTTCACATAAGGAAAAATGGAGAGGCAGTTATTTTATGAAGCTGTGCACATTCTACTGTGACTGATATTTCATGCTGGTGTTGTTATTGTTTAAAGATGAGTTTTTCTTTTCACTTTGACCTCTGTATATTGGAGGGTTATTTAAGATATGTTTGTGCAGAAATGCAGATAAACCTCTGATGAAAAGTGCAGCTGAAATGAAAAGCAGTGTTACATGTTATTAATTAAAGTTTTTAGTATCATGTTACTCCTGGCAATGACTATGAATTCTCCCTGTTGCAGACTCCATCTCCTTGCCAGATGGTTACTAGTTACATAGCTCTTTATGCTGCTACAGTGTTTTCCTTCAGGCCAGATTCCAGGGCTCAGTGCCAAGTGAGGAACTGGAAAACTGGACCCAGTGGTATCGAATCAGCATTAAGCAAACACTCCCAGTCATCAGTGGAGTAGGGGAGAAGGAAGAGGCTGCTCATGATGGAAGGTCATTACAAGATGCACCATGACCGTAAATGTCTAATTTAAAAAAAAATACCCTGGTAATTTGGGACCCTCTCTTCCAGCACATGGATTCCTGAGATTTCACCCTGTTGCTCTCCCACCCCCTCTCAGTCCTCCAGACACCACAGCTACTGCTGAAAGGATATTCTCTGCCCTCCCCGCCGTGGCCTTGCTCATGACATTTACCGTTAATCCAATAAGAATAAAAATGGATTCTGACCATTTTACTGACAAAAAAAAAATTCCTTGAGAAAGTCACTTTGTTGTTGGCTGGTGGCCCAGTTCCAGAAGCTAATGAGTTGATGCTGAAACCAGACCATTTATTCTGTAATGAACCCCTCTTGTCTAACCCCTCTTGTCTTGTCCTTTTCAATTGCCCAAACAAGAAGAATGGAAGAATCGTAGAATCACAGACATATAGGGCTGGAAGGGACCTCGAGAGGTCATTTAGTCCAGCTCCCTGCTCTGAAGCAGGACCAAATAAACCTAGACCATCCCTGAGACGTGTTTGTCCAACCTGTCGTTCTAAATCTCTGATGATGGGAATTCCACAACCTCCTTTGGAAACCTATTCTAGAATTTAACTACCTTTATAGTTAGAAAGCTTTTCCTAATATCTTACTTAAATGTTCCTTGCTGCAAATTAAGCCCATCACTTCTTGTCCTGTCTTCAGTGGAAGTGGAGAATAATTGATCACAGTCCTCTGTGTAACAGCCTTTAACATATTTAAAGACTGCTATGAGGTTCCCCCCCTCAGTCTTTTCTCAAGACTAAACATGTCCAGTTTTTTAACCTTTCCTCCTAGGTCAGATCTTCTAAACCTTATATCATTTTTGTTGCTGTCCTCTGGACTCTCTCTAATTTATCCACATCTTTCCTACAGTGTGGGGCCCAGAACTGGACCCAGTACTCCAGCTGAGGCCTCACCAGTGCCAAATAGAGTGGGACAATTAGCTAATAATTGAGTCACTATTTCATGCATGGGGGACCCTGCAAGTAATATAATATGTACTTTGTTCATTTTCTTGTTCTAAAGTGGCAGTGGTCTACTGTAAATAAATAAAACACATGTTGTTAATTTGACCTGAAACGAAATCTCTTGTACCCAATCTAAATATTTATATGGCTCCCACCACCATAATATCTGAGTGCCTATTAGATCCTTAACTCCATTAAATAGAATCACAGGAAATGGTGTAACATGACATGTTTCTCAGAGAGCTCAGCACACACTGTGCTAAAGGTAGAATTTGATTCAATTTCTGCAGTAGTAAACAGAGCCTCATTTTGATTAATTGTTATTTTTAAAAAAACTGACAAAAAAAGAAGGCAGAGGATTATTACATTAATTGGGAGACTTGCTCCATTTTGAAAAAACAGAATTATATAATAAAAGCTGCTGCTGCTTCTGTAGAAAGGGAGAACTTGTTTGCTGAGAAGAGCACCAATGTAAAGTACTGAAGTGAGTCACAATATGGAATTTGCTGAGACCATTACAAAAATTCTTATAGTATAACAGAGCCAGTAAGCTTACAATATGTTAGGGTAATTGCTGATTTACTTTCTAATTCAGTCTTAAACCATCTTTGTGCAATCCAAATTGGACAGGGTAATTCGATGCCAGGATCGGCTCCTCCATTTCTTCTTTACAATTTGTTTCATGCAAATTGCCTTCAGCCACTCACCAGTCCTTTTAAGAAATACAATGATGATGTCTGCTATAGTCATCTAGCAGATAGAGAGGAAGGTTGGTTGTATAGTTAATGTGGTGCACTAGGGCTCAGGAGACCTGTATTCAATACTGGCCTCTGTTACAGGTTTCCAGTATGACCTTGGCTGAGTCACTTATAACCCCTTTGGGTTACAGCTCCCTACCTGTAAAATTGGGATAACACTTCTCTGCTTCACAAGGATGCTGTGAGGATAATTTTAATACCTGTAAGGTGCAGATAGTATTGTCGTGGCAGTCATATAAGCAGGTGTTCGGAAAGAACTCCAGCATGTTTCTTTGTTGACATCTCTGGTTGTTCTAAATACTCCTAAATTTGAATCACAAAATTTGATTTTCAGCCTGTTTGTCGGTTTAGATTAAATGTGATAGCTTTTGAATGCCACATAAGATCAATTCCCCAATTTCAGAAACTGTTCTAGGCATCAGTGGGCAAAACCATATTGATTTTTGTGAAAATCAGAAAACCAGAAGGAGGAAATGGAGATGCTTGGCGCCCCATGCTTTTGGTTAGTAGATCCTTCAGCTTCAGTCAGGTATGAATTGTTTATAGATCAAAGAACCAGTTGGTGGCAACCATTAACACCTACCAGCATAACACCCTCCCAACGAGCATATCAGCTCTGCCTGTTTTCCCAATGCAGCATTAGGAATGACTTAGTTTCCAGAGAGAAAAAAAGAAATATTGGGGGAGAGGGAGTATAGGGAGCTCCTGGCATGAAGAGGGGAATGGGGGGTCCTGGTATGGAGTAGAGGGAATGAGGACATACAGATCCCCTGACAGATGGCAGAGGGGCTAATGAGTGGCACACACAACCTCTGGCATAAGAGGAGGGGAGGAATGGGGGACACAGAGAGTCCTTGACCTGGGTGGGGGTGTGGAATAACGGCCCTTGTATGGAAGATGGGTAAAATAGGGTGTACACAGAAACCCTGGCACAGTGGGAAATGGGGGACAGAGAGAGCTCCTGCCACGGGGAGAGGAGAATGGAGGACAGTGGTATGGGGCAAAAGTGAGAAGGGAGGGGTACATACGGTACACACACCCCAAACTGTGGAGAACTGCCCTCAGGAGGGAGTAGTTATTTCACAGAGATCAGATTTACTGAGCTAATTAGTTTCTCACATTTCTTATTGGTTTAAGAATAATTAGTACTTATACTAATTCTAAATTCTTTATTAGGAGGCTTATCTTTGAAAGATAAAAAGGGGGTTGCGAGATCAGTAAGTGGTTGACTGATTCATAAGATGAAGCTAAAGCACCTTAGCTAAGGCCCATCTCAAAACACTTAGTAACTGGTCTCTGTTAAAATCTTTTAGCACCTCTACTAAAGCACTTCACAGAGGTTAATTTAATCCTCCTCAGGCTTCCCTCCAAATCTCATTCCCCAATCACCCCTACTAGGGTTCCTGCTTGCTCCCCAGATTCCTCTGTAATCAAGGGAATTGACTATAAGGCCTTCAAGTCTAAGGATGATTATCTAAGTATCCAATCATGGTTTACTCTGTCCCCTGCAAGACCTTCAGGTAATTGTGTGTGTGTGTGTGTGTGTGTGTGTGTGTGTGTGTGTGTGTGTATACACATATACAATTATGTGGTCCTTTAAAGGTCAATGCTTTTATGCTATCTTGGGTAACATAGTTAAGACATTTACAGTTTTCCCCAGACATTGGCTAACTAGGCATACAGACTTTTCGAAATTACTTTCTATTATTTTTGGTCCCCTGACTGAAGTCATTGGTGCACTTTCTGTGATACTTAGGTTGGAAGTTTTAGTAACCTTGACTGATCACATTTAAAAGGTTTCTCGCTGGGTGAGAGGTATAATGAAATAGTTATTTATTTAAGCGCACTGACACGTGAGAAGTTATATGACATTACTAGGTTCTTTCACATATTAAGAACATTATGAGAAATTAGATAGCTCAGAGAACTGGTAATGGGACACACAGCCTTTCTGGCTGGCAGGATTTTCAAAAACACTTAGCATTGGGCTAATTCTATTCCCGCTGAAATAAATGCTGAAACGCACTCTGACTTCAATGGGAGCTGAGCTAGGCCAATACTAAGTGATATTGTGTACTTTTGAAAATCACATCCTAGTTTCTAGAGACAGGATTACAAATCCATCACCACCATGTCACTGTTGCTGGTAGTCAGGAAGCAGGAAGGCCACAAACTCAATAGGCCTGGAGACCAAACTACCTTTATCCCGTCATATGTGGTCTCTGCCGGCGAATGCTGAAGTACATTGGTGTGGACGGTGTAGGAGAGCTTTCTTTGGTGCTGCCCATGCTGTACTTTTCTATTGGCTATGTACAGGAATAAAGTGGTCACAGCGGTCTATCCAACACTTCTAGTGAGAAAAAAAAAATAATTTTCACAGAAAAGCAATACATATATTAAAAATATGCTGCAAATCCTCCCACAAATACAAATCCCTCCAAACTGTTTGAAACTACTACTCAAACTTTTAAAATCTGAATAATTATTTTAAAATTTAAAATAACTTTTTAAATTTAATTATTTTTTCACCAAATTCCACATTAAAATAGGAACTAATGTTAAATATTAAGTAGGTTACATAGCCCTACATTATACTTTATCAATAAAATATAAACAGTGGTACAAAATGCAACAGATGCCATGATGTTATTGACAAACAATCCAGTTTTACCCATAATTTTCTCAGTGGTCAAGAGTAAAAGGGTAAGCATGAAGCAGACACCAGAATATAGAAAACATAAACCCCATCAAATGTAGGTAAGAAATTTAATAAATAAATTAAAGAAGAAAAAAGCTGGAGAAAAGAACCATGATTGTTCAGTTGCATGTACACATCAAACTTGCAAATTAGCAGACGGCTCCCACACAAAGACAGCTAAAATCTGAAGTCCAGGAATGGTTTCCAGATGAAGTCATAGTTCTGCTGTTATTATTTAAAGAGCAGTAGTTCCCAGAATCCCTGATGGCTCTTTTGTGAGAGACTGTACAAACATGGAGTTAGAAACTATCTCTGATTCTGCCAGTGAAGGATATGACAAGATTTAGTGTTTCCCAGAATAAGAGCTGTTGGGTTCTTTTTTATATGTTAGTTTCCAGTGTCAAGACAATTGTTCTAAAAAAATATCATTAAGGGGACCGTAAGGGACAATTCCAAACGATGTGTCAAATCACAGCTTCATCCAAAACACATGACCAACATTTAGCCTCAGGTAAAATACCCAGCTGAGTGGAACCAATAAATTTTTTGATTCAGTTTATTACTTTCCCTCCCCTGAAGTTGCCATTAGTACTTGAGGTAAAAAAATGCTTGTATTCTTCAACCTTGTTGGTAACCTGCTGGTTTTCCATACTCTGGTGTGCTCCCCTGCTTATTGTCTATTCTGCTTTAGCAATTTTAGCAGATACATGTGGATCAGCAAGTTGGCTGCTTTCCATGGGCTCTGGTTATACTTGAGGAGGTGGTGTGAGTTCTACAACAATTTGTTTTTCTACTGATAAAAATGGATTATTATACTTTCCATATAATACAGTTATGGTGTTACAAAATTTCACCTGGAGAATGATAGCAAATGAACTTTATAGGTTGGCCTTCAAGGAATGGATGGAAATTCCAATGGATGGAAATTCGCAGTTAAAGATAAAATCTGAACTCAACAGGGATCCCTGCAGGTAATATGAAAGCCGTGCCTCAATGTGATGAGGTAGTGGAGCTCTGATTTTTATCTGTGAGCTCTTGTTCACTTTAGTCAGCAGTGTAATATTCTTGTCAAGCAGTATTTAATTTGAATGTTCCATTTTTAGTTTGAATTATTTTTTTTTACTTGGGAGGAAACCTTGCTGTGCTTGGGACTATATACTATCCCACTGCTATTTGATGTTAAATCTGCAGTTTCCTTTAGTGTTTTTTTTAAAAGTTTGTAATGTTGTGGAGATTACCTGCCTCAGATCCTAAAGTACAAGTAGCCTCACATGCGCTCCATGGTGGCCAGATCTCTACCCAGTTAATAGTCCTCTGTACCACCAAAGAATATTTAAATTAAGGGATTTTATGGTAAAAGAAAGTATACATATTTTAGGAAGGCTCATAACACCCTCTTAGATTCTCCATTAACGAGTTCTTCTTATGCTCTTGGTAGCAGAGGGACAGCAGGCAAGGAGAGAGACTGGGGCAAAACAGGATTTTAAAAGTCCTGCCACTTTATATATTA
Source organism: Emys orbicularis (assembly GCF_028017835.1). NCBI lineage: Eukaryota > Metazoa > Chordata > Testudines > Emydidae > Emys > Emys orbicularis. Next base: position 300,866,773 of record NC_088683.1, read on the forward strand.
GGGGTTGAATTTCTCATCTCATTCCCCACTAATTAATTCTGACTTCATAAAGATCAGTGATTCACAAAGGGAAGATGGTACCAAGGTGATTTTTATTAGTCGCTTTGCAAATCCGTGAAGGCTTTGCCTGTCAAAGGCTCCCATTGATTCATACTAATAATAATCTACTATGCATTAAGCAGTCCATTTGTATGAGTGGAGGTCATTAAAGCTCCTATGAAAATCTAGTGGAAGAAGAATTGGATGAGTTCCATTTGGACATGTTGTCTTATCCCACATAAGACATTTCAGAGTATTGTTTAAGAAAAATGTTTATGAACCTGGGGGAAGAAGGATAATGTTGTAGCACTCTCTCTAAACCTGTAAGTCATTTTGTTATACTGTTACTGTAGGCACTTTTCTTTTTTATTCATAATGTCAGGTCCCTGTTCTCATTCTCCTAATCACCAGGGTTGAGATTCTGTGCCAGGCCTCTAAGAGGTTTAGCACAGGACTCCCAACCTGGGGAGATAAATAGTTTTAAGTCATCTTTGTTTGATCCTGATTGTAGGCTACTCCAGAAGCTGGTTAGTCCCCTAGAGTAACTAAGCCCTGAAGGCCCAGCCTCCCAGGGCTACCCAGAATCTTCATAGCACTACGTACACTAGCTTGAACCCCAATATGCTCCTCCCTCACCCAGCTGCTCTCTGGGCATTCCCCCTACACCTGAGTTTGTGAGAGAGATGTTGGAAGGCAACCTTATGGCTATCTTCCTCAGATCCTGCACTGAGGGAATCCTCCCCTAGCTGGATACAGGTCAATTTAGAACCCCTTCACACTGCTCTACCATCTGACCTTGCGTAAAGTGGCAGGAGTAGGGGTGAGAATCATCCAATGGGTAACAGAGACCATCAAATTGCAGAGTAAAGGGCCAAAGTTCATAACAGTCATTTTTTGGATAGCAGTGTTTGTAAGTGTTATTTTTGTAAATCAAGCCTGTAGGTGTTAACTAAGAACTGACAAACTCATAGCTGGAAACCAAACCAGCTCACCTGTATGTTAGTTTTGTTCAAATTAAGTATTAGTCTTTTAAGAATGTATTTAGTGTTTAAACTCTATGAAAGGCTTGTAAATTGCTGCCTGCATTAATCTCACTTGTAATGGCTGTATTCCATGTTATAAGGAAATATGTAAGTTTTGCTTTATAATTTTAAAAATGTTTGCTCTGATCTTGTGAATCCAGGCATGACAATTGTCATTCCTTCCCCGCCCCCCTGCCCCTAAGGACTATCAAGATTAAACAGGCAGGGGGGTGGGGAAGGAACGATGATTGTCATACCTGTATTAAGAAATATCACAATACAAAGGATTGGTGAATGGCCCTATCACACCTTGGAAATGCTATATGCAAGGGAGCTCATCTCATGGACTGGAAGGCCATATGTAAAAGATAAAACAGGGTCAGAAGAAAATTTTTCATCTCTTTGCTGTTTGAACGCTCACAGAGAGGCAGAGAGCCCTAGGGATTACGCCTGGGTCCACCCTGGAAGACATCTTGAATTGACAGATTACCACATCTCTGTCATTGTTAGGAATCATAGATGGTAATACCTGAGTATGTATACGTTTGCTTGATTTAACCTGTAAATAACTCTGATTTCTTTTTTCCTAGTTAATAAACCTTTAGATCATTTATTACAGGAGTGGCTACAGCAGGGGTTGGCAACCTCTGGCACGCGGCTCGCCAGGGTAAGCCAGTTTGTTTTCCTGCCGCGTCCGCAGGTCTGGCCGATTGCGGCACCCACTGGCCGCGGTTCGCTGCTCTAGGCCAATGGGGGCGGCGGGAAGCGGCGGCCAGTACATCCCTCGGCCCGCGCCGCTTCCCGCCGCCCCCATTGGCTTGGAGTGGCGAACTGTGGCCAGTGGGAGCCGCGATCGGCCGAACCTGCAGACACGGCAGGTAAACAAACTGGCCCGGCCCGCCAGGGTGCTTACCCTGGTGAGCCGCGTGCCAGAGGTTGCCGACCACTGGGCTACAGGCTTTGTCTTTGTTCTGAGATCTAAGATACAAATTGATCTGTGGTAAGTGACTGGTCTCTTGGGTCTGAATATTTTGTGATTTCTTTTGGTGCAAGTGACCATTTATCACTAAGTCCAGCTTGCCTGAGTGACAAGATAGACTGGTGAGTCTAAGGGGGACTGTTATAGTGATTCAGGAGTTCACATTTGTTACTGGGTTGGTGAAATCTAATTATAGAACATACCAGTTTGGGGTGAGTGCCTTTCTTTTGATGGTCTGCCCTGAGGAAGGCACTCATGGTTGTGAGCCACTCCAGAAAGCATGACAGCAAGTTTTACTGCAAAATTATAGAACTGAAAAATCTTCCCCATGACCACAAGCTTCATCCCTAAATCTGCTATCTGCAACACATGGACATCACAGACACATGAAGTCTACTGTTGGAAACCTACTAACATTCTTATTATGCTCCTATAACACTTCCCAAGCAACTAGACACACCATTGCATTTGCCTTTTCCCTTGTGTCTTTTTTGGGGTCCACCACAGATGACTATAGCTAATTACCCTTTTCTTTCCTCTTGCCTGCTTTCAGAAGCTGTCCCCAGGTCTGTGACAGCCCCAAAGTAGCACATGAGGCTACTCATCCTGTCACTGCATCCAACTGTCCTCCCCACTTAGTGATACTTTTGTCTTTTTCATATGCTGCTGTCTCAAAGAGAAAAGGGAAAGGAAGTCACTTTCATGTGCACTTAAGATACAATTTGGAAAAACACCTAAGTGACTAAGGAGTCTAAATCCCATTTACATTCTATGAGATATAGGCTCCTAAATGACTTACATTTTGGAAATTTTAGCCTTCGCAACCATCATGCTATCTGGAGAGACTCACAACTGTGAGTGCCAATCTCAGGTCAGATTGTCAGAAAATAGTGCAGACTATGGTGATATAGTCTATAATTAGATTTTGCTAAACCAGTAACTAATGTGAACTCCTGGATCACTATATTAGTCTTACCATAGAGCAGGGGTTGGCAACCTGTGGCACGCGGCTTGCCAGGGTAAGCACCCTGGAGGGCCAGGCCAGTTTGTTTACCTGCCACATCGGCAGGTTCGGCCGATCGCGGCTCCCACTGACCGCAGTTCGCTGCTCCAGGCCAATGGGGGCAGCGGGAAGCCACAGCCAGCACATCCCTCGCCCGTGCCGCTTCTCACAGCCCCCATTAGAAGAGGTCATCTATTCCACTCCCCTACCATTGTAGGACTTAGTTACATTTGAGGAAGAGGCATAGATGGTTCTGTGAACAGCAAGTTGTTTTGTTAAGACAATGAATGGGATTACTTTGTATTTGTCCGCAAACAATTATGATTTTATAACTTTCATCACCTTCATTAACATGAGGGCCATCAAGAACTTCAGTAGCATTAAAGAACCCTCAGTGCACTCCAGAACATTTTGTAAAGCAGCACAAGTTAATAATCTATTTAATTGTCATTTGCTTTCTGTGATTCCTTTATTACCATTTCTGATTGCCATGATACGTGGCCAGTGTTGAAACCTTTCTATTCAGCCTGTTCTTACTGCCTGATTCATTTGTGATGCTACAAGCTGGTGTTTATGACAGCATAATCACTTTCATGACAGAAAATTGTAATGTCACAATTTGTGATGGCAGCTCTTTTAAAGATTGATTCCACATATCAGTGCTGAGGAGTGTGCTGAGGCACAATGATATCCCATTTTAACACACCATAATAAACATTTAGTACACTAACCAGCATAGAGCAGTGTTCACATAAATAATATGATTAACTTCAATGAATCCTCCTTGGTTTTGTCTCCCACTTGATGAGCAACTTAAAATTGGCTGCAGAAGGAGAAAAATGCAAGAGGTGCAGAACAGGATTCACAAGGCTTATGGTTTTTCCCTCTAACTGCAACTTTGCCCCATTCTGTACAATGATAATTTATCCAAAGATTTGACATTTAAGCCTGCCTGTTTTGATAGCCTTATTTCAAATTTGACTTAGTGGTGATGTTACTAGCCAATTCTCCCAAGCCCTATGAAGTGATAAGAGTAATAGGAGAGAATGATGAATGAGTACAGAGGCAAGGATCTAGCCTAATTATAATTTTGAAAAGATCGAGGAAGAAAAGTAGTTCTTTGCCATCAGGGAAGGGGAGAAATATGAACATCTTTGAATCATGCAGCTCAGATGACTTAAAGCAATTCATAACCAACTACATAAATAGAATATATTGTCAGCAAACAGAAGTACAGAGTATTGTACCTGAAAACATGTTTGTCAATGTATCATTTGTAGTTTAGAAGGCTTATAAAATGCATGTGTTAAACTGTATGATATTCAGAAATATAGGTAAAACGGATCTGGATGTATGACACTACTGTAAAGTAATCCTGCAGAGAGCTGCTGATCTGTATCTAAGGAAATTTTATTTACTGTCTCCCCCCCACCCTTGATTTTTTAAGATATATCACTTCAAGTTCAAGTGAATCTTGTCTTACACTCATTTTGTTTTATTTACTTTGAAAGCTACAACACAGCTGCCCTGAATATCTTTTGCTGTGGTTTGTCTTCATAGAATCACAGACTTTTCATTGTTCTATCTCTCTTTCCCTTGTGTCTGTATTTTCTGCTGAAGTGTCCTGGTTGCTGTATCAAGTGAGACCCGGAGTGCTATCTTGTATTAATATAGATAGCCTGAAACTATGCCCCTTTGTACTGTGATCCTGAGGGATATCACAAGCTTGGCTGGGTCAATAATTGGAATGGAGTCCTCCAAGGAACATCCAGATACCATTGACCAAATGGGTGACTGTACTCCTTCTAAGTCAATATTGATCAAATGCCTTATCTTGGTGCTGGAGGGATTTCTGATGATGTGGTGCTTAGATAATATAGTGATGAGCACATTAGAATTGTATAAGATAGGCAGATGTAAAACCAAAGTCCTGAACACTTACATTCCATAAAAGCCCTATGACACACTTTGCAAGAGAACGGACATTGACTTTGCCATCTCAGCCAATTTCCAGGACCAGGACTAATATTTACCCATTACATTCCCTTGACAGTGCCACTTGGATAATTTGTACTTCACATCTTATCCAGAAACTGTGGTTGTAGTGTTGTGCTCTGTTAAACATTTGCTGTGTTTCAGCCCAAAGATGGCTGCACTTTATTGGTGGATGAAATTATCTCTTTGTGGGTTTGCAAAGCACAAGGAATAGGAAATAATCAGTCCTGGATCAGTGACAGATTTAAGGTCAGATACCTGATGAACGACCAAGTCTAGAGATGGTTTATGGGTACCATTGAGAAGGGGAGATTCCCACCACATTTGTCTTGCAAACAATAGCAATGGAGGTTTTAGGCTTTGAGGGAATGATCTAAACATCAGCAGTAGTGGTTTAAGCTTGGATCTAAGATGGACCATAATAATGGGATGGTAGTTTGTGCTTAGATACCATGGTAATGGGCCCTGTAGAAAACCTATGGTACACAGATGGAAGGTAAGCTGTCAGCTTCCATTTCACACCTCTGTGTCTCCTATATCTATGTGTCTTCTCTCACTTTCTTTAAAATTCAACTTCTCTCTTCTCTCTTCTATTTTCCAAACATGCTTCCCACAATGCCTCCCATTCCCTTTCAGTTTAGAGCTCTCGCAACTCTGTGAGAGCCAAGGTTCTGAATAACTTGGATCATGCTCATCACAGAATACACGAAAACTGTATATTTGTTGTTCCCTGCTTATCCTTCTAAAGCCATATTGTGACACTGTTTCAGGAAGTGTCACTGTGACAGAGTGCAGGGAGCAAACAGGTGAGCCTGCATTCTGATCACTCAGATATTTATTAGTTCCCCTGGAGGAAGCTGATGAGGGTAATTAGCCAGTCAGGCCGGTGGGCTGAGCCAATTACCCCATTAGCCCAGGGCTGATAAGAAGAGGCACAGGAAGGAAGTGGAAAGGGGAGAGGGAGGAACAGGGGCTAGCTGAGCCTAGCCACACAGAGACTTAGGGTATGTCTTCACTACCTGCCGGATCGGCGGGCAGCGATCAATCCAGCAGGGATCAATTTATCGTGTCTAGTCTAGACATGATAAATCAACTCCCAAGTGCTCTCCCGTTAACTCCTGCACTCCAGTGCCGTGAGAGGTGCAGGCAGAGTTGACGGGGGAGCTGCAGCAGTCGACTCACTGCAGTGACTTGCCACGGTAAGTCGAGCTAAGTACGTCGACTTCAGCTACGTTATTCACGTAGCTGAAGTTGCGTAAGTTAGATCGATTCCCTCCCCCCCCCCCAGTGTAGACCAGGGCTCAGAGTAGGGAGACTTAAGTTCCCTTAAGGCCCTGGTGAGAGGGCCAAAAGCTAGGATAATATTGTAAATAGACTGTTTCATGGGGATCATTGTGAAAAGGGTGGAGGGAACTTAAAAGAACACGGTAAAGGCACAACCAAGGGAGTCTGTGCAGTTTCTGGGAGGAGAAGGCTGGAGAGGAGCCATGCTCCATGACAGTCATGTCGAGCTTCCAATAAATATGCACAGTGTGACTCTTTGCTATAGATGCTAGCATTTTGAGGGCTACCAGTGAATATACTGATGTGACCCATCTCCAGCTCTTTGGTTATGTAATGAAACTATTTCTTTTTCAATTCCATTCCTTCCATTTATTGCCATTATAGTCCCCAGATTTCCCTAGTGATCTACTACACTAACACACCACATCTCTATTGCCATAGCTTCAATAGAGTATGTACCTTGCTCTTGTACAGACGTTACCTTGAAGAAAATGTTGCTGGAAGAGAAAACTGTAATGTTACTATTGAATGTCAAACCCAGAAACTCAAAGGTTCAAGGTTCCTTACTTCCTCCACCGAGCCCTGTGTTTCTAATAAGTTTTGGTTTAGGTGTAGAGATGGATTCATGATCTGAAAGTTACTGAGCATATGAGAATGCTGGGAGCGGCTCTCCCTGATATAATATATAAATAGCAGAATTCCATGATTAGGCAACTATTATACATGACCTTGTTATACATGGATGTGGCATCCATGTATAACAATTTGTCCTGCCAGTCAAAAATCTTGTCAAATATTGATTTGACTTCAGATTCATGTATAACAAGATTTTTGATTGACAGCTGAGCAACTGCCCAGAATGAAAACAAACCCCCCACTGATTTTAAAAGCTGAAACTGCCAGCTGGCAAGTTGGCTGTCCATAGAATTTACCCACAGATGCACTATCTTATAACTTTAATTTTATATTGAAAATCCCCATATTGGGAACATTACGAAGACTGGATTTAACTTCTTAATAAAATTTTAAAGATAAAAGCTAAAGTAGCTTGTGTTTAAAACATGCCATAGAAAGCTATGTCTGGCAGTTTCAATTTTAGCACAGAGACAAGGGGTATCAAATCAGCAACAAGAGCGTGGAGAGGCAGAACAGAATTAGGGTAACATAAGATAGAAAAAATATTTAAAAATACGAGATTTTAGAATCCAGGTTTTATCATAAATAACAAACATTGTCGTGACTTATGAAGTTGGCAGATACTGGACCAGAATAAAAGCCTTGTCATTTTTGGTTGCTTTTCTATTACAATATTTATGCTACTCTGAAGAAAAGCTTTCTGGATTCTAGTGATTAGCAAGAGGAAGCAGAGGGAAGAGCAATGTCAGCCTTTGGAGGAATCTGTGCAAAGGAGGTTGTGGCAGGCAAGAATAAGAAAAAACAAGCTATAGTGAAGAGATTAGGCATTCATCATTGAAGCTGCCACAAAACCCAAACCAGTCAAGATGAATATTCGGCAACAGAGAATTACTCATGCAGCATCAGTCATTGAAAGCAACCAAAGCTATGGCTGAGAATTTAACTGCAGAAATCCCATCCACAACATAGGGATAGTTATAAGTTTACCTTTAAAATACACAGCAGCTACCTACTTGTGCTGTGTTTCCAGGCAACAATGAATGGACTCACGAATGGACTCAAGAGACCTTCAGTCCTAAGACATTGTTCAAGGCCTGTTAGAGGTTCAGCAGAGAAAAGGCTAAAGAAAGCAAATCTTCAGATCACCAATGCAGTGGGAAATGCCTGATGCACTCCAGTAAATTAGACTAATTGTGATCAGCAGTTTACTTCCATTGACATCAACGGGCTTTGGATTAGGCTCTAAAGGATCTGGTGTCCTATATAGGCTGGATTCACCAGTACATTGTGGCTGCTTTGTGTTATTCTGGTGACCCAAAGCATCCACTACCATGATGTAAAACAGCCATTAACCTAGCGTAGCTTGTTGGATAAGCCAGGTTTATGGCTGCTTTGTGTTGCTGGAGTAACACTCAGCATCCAGATCATATCAATAAATCTGGTTCTATACCTTTTAAACACATATAAACATGCACGATCAGTTCGTTCTGTCTTTAGCTTCAGTTTATCCCATACCTCAGAACACTTTAAAAACATTAAGAGAGCCTTAGATTACCACTGTGTGATATTTACTGAAGATGGGTATTATATCTTTTAATTTGGGTAAAGGATGGCACAGAGACCTGATAATTAAAAACTGATGCCCTCTTGTATATTAAGTTTTGTGTGTGCAATTGTACTTCTACATTTTCACTTCCAGTTACAGTGATTGCCTATATAAATAGCTAGATGGATGCCACAATAATCTACTATGTCCAATTGCAAACATAGGCACACAGAAATGCACGAACACTCAGTCCCCTCCTTTTGAATATCAAGTCCAGATATGGTATCTAAAGGACTTGCCCAATGTCAGTCAGTCAGTCAAGTGCAGAATTGGGAATAGAACAGGAGTTCAAAGTACTGACTTCTAGTCTTCTGCTTTAATAACTAGTTATAATGGTGCTCTGTTATGAGATAATAATTCATGAGTTGGAATAGGAGTTACATTTGTCTCCTATACACCCCCATATCCAAGGAAAGGGGGAACATAGGAAACAATCTTTGAGTGTGTGGGTTTTTTTTGTTTTTTTGTTTTATTCAGTGTAATCCACTATTAATTCCAGGAATCCTAAAACCTGCGGTGTTGTGTTAACCAGCACTTTCAACTTCAGCCTGAGCCATGGCATCTATTAAGTGAGGGCTTTGAAATCTCTACATTTGAAACCACTCTCAAATAAGAGAAACTGATAAATCTCTCCAGCCTGGGTATATGGCTGCAAAAGGCTTATTTTTTAAAAAGGAACTGATGTTTTCTATGAGTTGAGGGTGGCTTCACCCCAAAATGCTGCTTGGGGGGAAGGGGTAACTCAGTGGTTTGAGCATTGGCTTGCTAAACCCACAGTTGTGAGTTCAATCCTTGAGGGGGCCACTTAGGGATCTGGGGCAAAATCAGTACTTGGTCCTGCTAGTGAAGTCAGGGGGCTGGACTTGATGACCTTTTGGGGTCCCTTCCAGTTCTAGGAGATAGGATATCTCCATATATTATTTTTTATTATTATTATTCCAGAGGCTTCAGACTACAGTCAAATGTCAAATGTGGCTGAATAGAATAGAGATTTAGGTTCTTAAAGCATGTAGTTACACCTCTACCCCGATATAACGCTGTCCTCGGGAGCCAAAAAATCTTACCACGTTATAGGTGAAACCGCGTTATATTGAACTTGCTTTGATCCGCCGGAGTGCGCAGCCCCCCTCCCCGGAGCACTGCTTTACCGCGTTATATCCGAATTCGTGTTATATCGGGTCGCGTTATATCAGGGTAGAGATGTATATTCAAACACATTTTAAATAAAAACATGATCTGACGTCAACTGTGCAATTATATGGGGTGAGATTTTGCACATTGAGGGTGGAGGGAGGCGATTAGTATGTGACACTTGCTGAACTATTGCAGAACACATAGTTACTAAGAACTGGGGGGGAGGGGACTCTCCCATCATCCTGGAATAACTTGTCAAACCTGATTTATTTCAGACAGGAGAAAACTTTACAGCACAAACCAAGACAAGAGTTATGCTAACTTTCTGATATATATCCCAACATCCTGATCAGACAGGGACAGTAGCTGCAATAACTTTTGTCTTTGGATTATATGGCCCGCATATATTGGAATATGGACAGATGTATTGCAGGAGTTGCCACTGTATGAGTTTATTTGGGGTTTCTTTTGTTTTTCCGTACTGTGGGACTTTCTCTTTCATTTTTTGGGTTATAACATCTGTCAGTTCTGTTTTATGGGTTTGTTTGTCTATAGAAAATGGAAAAAAGTAATGATTGTGCCAAGAGACCTCTTTTTTGAATCAATATCAATGTATCATTTTATATGATCATGAAGAATAGTCTTTTGTGACTTGCTTACAATAAAGACAAAGGACCCAATTCTGATCTGGCTTACACCATTGTACATCAGGATTAGCTCCACTGAATTTCATTAGTGTGAAACGAGTGAGATCAGAGTAAGGTTCAAAGTTTTTCAAGGCCAGACAGAGTATAAAAGAACAAACTCATAAACTCCAAATATTGTTTTAACAGCCAGTTATTTAAAAACAGGTTTTAAATCTCTGTTTCCCCTCAAAATGTTTTAATTGGTTGTAAGTGGAATAACACACTCTAGGCCATACAGCTGTTGTGAGAATACCAAGCTTCTCATGCCTCCCTATGTATCCAAGCTGTGCAGTTATCTCATACCAGCTGTGCATGCTGCCTCATGTTATTAACTCTGGTAGGAAGCCTGGGGAGTTGCTGAGTGGCCTCTACTTCAACAGGATCCTTCTGCTGGCTTTGTCAAGGCCTTGTGCATTAAGTGGACACTTCTGAAACAAGCCAGTCTCTTAATGGAGAACCTCTGGCAACTCAACTGAGAAACAGAAAGGGTGGCCATTCTTCTCCCTATCCTACTTAAGTCTCATGCTGCACCGAGAACAAGCTGGAATAATAAGTGTAGAGTTCAATGGGAACATCAGTTTTGGCCTCTTTAAGAAGGAGACTAGCCCCATGGTTAGGATGCCAGTCTGGACTCAAGAGACTTGGGTTCAATTCCTTACTCCCCTACAGACTCCTCTATAACTTAGGGCATGTCTACACTTCAAGCTAGAGTAATAAATCCTAGACATACCTGAACTAGCTGTAAAAGATGCTAAAAGTGTAGGTGTGGGAGGACTTAGATGCCCTGAGTCTGTACCTCTCTAAGATGCTAGGAATATAGTTGGGTCAACTACCTCTATTTTTAACATGGTACCTAGATCAGAGCTGGAGTGAGTATATCTCCTCAAGCTGGAATTTATATCACTGATTTGAAGCTAGACATACCCCAAGACTCTCTAGACCAGTTCTCCATGTATGAAATGAGTATAATAATACTTTTCTATTTCACAGGGGTGTTTTGATGCTCCATACATTAAAGACTGCGAGGTGCTCAGAACCAATGGTAATGGAGGTCATGTAAGTACCTAGCAAGGAGCTCAGAACCAGTGGTGATGGAGGTCATGTAAGAAGTGTTCAGTATTTAGAATTTGCAATTTGATCTGTATGACTGGTCAGCAAGTCATGGTTCCCTGATTAACTGGCCTAACCTTTATAAAGAGAAGCAGTGTGTGACAAAAACATTGGGGTGTTGAATCTCCCAACGAGAGCGTGGAGAGAACTTTAGGGTGATAGATCAGGAAATAAACAGGCCTAGGAATTGTAACTATAGGTAAAATCTTTTCCTGTGTTTGCATAGGAAAACATTATATTTGGCTATGTATGTTGACTCTAGTTTTAAAAAGTATCTGGTTCCTTTTCTGACTGAGGGAGAGAAAAAGCAGATTGATGAGCAGTCTAACAGTCTTTGCAAATAGTTTTCTGTTGTCATGTTCATGCCAAGTAATTGCTATGGCTATTGCTGTGGCACCAAATTTATCTTTGACTTTTCTGTCAGCAGCCCTGTTGACATGATCACAGATACCTATGTGACCACAGGATTGTACACACAACCATTTATTGTATGGGACGTTGTTGAATACAGTTGAAGTTGTCCACAGGCACTAAAGTGTCTAGTTTAATATCTAGCTATGCTGCTCACATCTTGCTCCATGTTGTGGGGATGGAGCATTTCCAAAGTGCAGTCTGTTTTCCTGTCTGTTGCTTATGCTGAGTGTTCCCTTAGTTGTATTTAGATACATCGTTTGAAAATCATTGACTTTCTCACTTTCCTACTCTCTTCCCACCTCTAACATTCTTGTTCCCAAAATATCCAAAGCCAGGTGAAGATGTCTATATGAATACATTCCTCCATATGTGAATGCTCTTTTTTCTCCTAAATATTTGTGTGAACTAAATTCTGTTGGCATGAATGTTCTCACTAAAGTAAACCTGAAAGAGTACATGTATGGCTGGAATGAAACATGGTTTAAATTATGTGAAAATGCTTTGGAATGATTCTCCCCCCCATTATTTGCCTGTGTCTGATTATATGATGGTTGCTCTGTTTGTCTACATAGTTACAACACTACTGAGCCTTATCCATTAGTTTGTAAAGTGCTTTGAAATTTCTTGACCATGAACAGCACTATGTAAATCGAATTCCATACTGCTATGGACAAGACTGAATAAATACCCCTGTATTGTTGAAGACATGTTGTGAGTGAAAGCCTGGTGCCAGAATTCAATGGCTAAACTCCCATTGACTTCAGTAGGGTCAGGATTTCATGCTCTGTGTGTATATTGGTTAGGTGTTCCTTCGAATTCAAAAGCAAATTCTTCAGTCACGATATACACTTAAATACCATTCAGATGATGGGAGCTACACTCATATATTAATGGTAGAAAAGGCATACTTTGGGGATAAATGGCCTTTATGTAACCTCATTTTATAGGTCATGTAATGTGATTCAAAATATATGTAGAGATCATGTTTAAATGTTCCAGAAATATGTTTTATCGTACATTTTAAAAAGCATAGAAAATAAAGAAGAAAATGATTATTTTCAAAAGCATGGGCCTAATCCCTACTCCTATTAAAGTCAATGATAAAACAGCATTGACTTAAGTGGGAGTAGAGTTAGGATGTGAGATGTTTGGGTCTCAACTAGGCCAGTAAGGGGTTCCATCACAGCCTGCCCTGTCAGACGGATGCCTTTCTGCTATGCCGCCTTGGTTTGGAGCCCTGACACCAATAAGTTTGCCCACAAACACAAGGCCTCACCCTGGCTTCCACCAGTCTTGCAGGGTCACACTCACAGCCCTTCCAGTCCCAAGTCTCCCCAAATCTGTTCTCCCTGAGTTTTTAACTACCAGGCACTCAGACTATGTCTCTCTGGTTCATCACCCCCAAAGGCATGAATAAAGAAGAAAATGATTATATCCAAAAGCACTTAGCATTTGCCTAATCCCTGCTCCTATTAAAGTCAAGTGGCAATAGAGTTAGGCTGACATTGAGCACTTTTGAAAATTCCATCCTAGATGGTTTTATGAAGCATATGCCAGGTATAAAAGTAGCAGAGAAGTGTTTTGAGGTGAATGGCATTCTTTACTATGGGCATTTCATGTACAATTGCCTCTTCTCAAAAATTATACAGGCAAAGTACTTCAATATAAAATAATATACCAACTCAGAGCTTGCAGATTGCCATGTGTTTTCCCTTCCTCACTAGTGAGTTTACATCTGGGTGAGATAGTGAAATGGGTTTCCCGTACCTCTAGCTGACATTCACATGTGTGGAATTGGCTTTCCATTCTGCACGGTTAGTTTTACTGGTGGGCAGGAGTGGAATGGGCTTCCCTCTGCTACTAGTGAGTTTGCATGTCAGTGGAATAGGCTTCCTTAGAATAATAGAATATCAGGGTTGGAAGGGATCTCAGGAGGTCATTTAATCCAACCCCCTGCTCAAAGCAACCCCAGACAGATTTTTACCCCCATTCCCTAAATCACCCCCTCAAGGATTGAGCTCAGAACCTTGTTTTTAGTAGGCCAATGCTCAAACCACTGAGCTATCCCTCCCCTATTCTGGTTTGCTTGCATGTGAGTAGAGCTAGAGATGAGCTGTTAGTGAGTGGATCTTGAAAGTGAGTTGCTGAGGCACATAGGCAACTATTAGGATACCAGCATATCTGTGATTAGGGTCCTGCCTACTTACAGTTTATTGGGTTTAGAAAGAGACAGAAAGAAAGGAAAGGTTGCCTTACCTTATTCATATAGATACCTCAGATGCTTCAATATATTTGATACAATCATCTCTGTGCTGTTCTGAATCCAATTATTCTTTACTGTGGAAATATGTACAGCTAGTGGCATTGTGATGTAGAATGCAGAAATGGTGCTAATGGAATCTATTATGGCATTTGGCACAAATGATAATGGTTAAAAGAGGTGAAAAATGTCTGCTGCCCAGCTAATGAAAAGCAATTTATGATAAAAATTAAATATCTGCGTTCTAGTTATACATTCTGTAATGTTCTGGGCAATCACTTTCAGACTTTAGAAGACTTGTGATCTAGTTTTGAGATATAAATGTTGCAGACATGAATATGCCAATCAAACCCTATAACATGGAATAATTTTATTTTAATAAAAATATCTGCACTATTAAAACTTCCAAATTTTGTATAACAAGTGTTTTCTTTAAACTAGTAGAGAGAGAGAGGGGGTCAGCAATAGCTAAACCATAGGAAGGGGCTAACTGTACTTCGTTTTTCTGATTCACCTACTATTTTAGACTATTTTCATTGTGTATAATAAGGGTTGCTACAAACCACTGATTCCCTCAAAAATAAGAAATTGCCACCTGGTGAACATGTGGTTGTTCTGTCAATACTGATTATAAATTAGGATTAGAAACATGCAGAAATGAGAATATCTACTACCTGCTTAATACTCACATTGTAACTAATGAATACTCACTTGCCTATTGTAACCTAACCTAATTACCCGTAAAGATTCAGATAGATTTCACTTGACCCCCAAACTTAGTACCGTTAGCTGCTTCTTTGCTCAATACTAAGTGAAAATGCAATTAGACAGTAGAGCACAAAAAGGTTGAATCCTCAGCAATATGTCAGTGTATTGCATAATGTCGGAAAAGCTCAATTGTTTCGGTGCGATCCCATTAAATTTTTTAACAATGTGTTAAAGTAGAGCACTAGTATGACATTTTCATCTGTCCCACTATTGTTCTGCAGAGTACATCAGTGCTCTACCCTATCTAAATTTGATCAGTAACAACTATAAGAAAGAGAAAATAGAAAAAGCAACCAGTAGGCACATACAGGGGAAAAAATTCCTCCACAGTGTGCCAAACCTTAAAATTCTTACCCATTTTTTTCTCAGTCCCTACTAAGACAAAATCCCTGAAGTCAATTGGAGCTTGTCGGACTAAGGAATGAGTAGAAACTGTGTAAAGACATCCTAATTTGGTCCTAGCTCGTTCATATTGTGATGCCTGAGACTTTTAAAAAGAGAGATAAGGTCCCAAGAAGTAAAATGATCTGATGCCAGCAGCTCCCTCTGAGAAGGATACATAATAAATAGAATCTTCATGACAATCTTATGCAGGAAATTGCATTAGTATTTCCAAATTTTCTAAGGAAGGATTTCACTGCCCCATTTAAATAATTTAAATTTGTTTCTGCATCAGTATGGATTCTCTATACTAGTCAAATTCTCTGTAAAAATAAAAAGTGGGTGTGGAGCACCATGATTGTTTTTGTACCCATCTCCACAAACTGTTCACACACTCTCTCTCTCTCTCTTTTTACTGTGTGGGCTTGATTAGAAAGAGGATCTTTTTGGATACTTTTCTTCCTGACCTGTTTCACCTGCTGACTCCCAGTACCACAAGATTATGCAATGCCCCAGCACACTTTAACAATGAGAGTTGGGGCAAATCCAGAATTCGTGGCCTGTTGCTCTTATTTTGATCAGTTTAAACACTGACCAAGTGCACTCCTACCCTGTTGACAAAGTGAAAGAATCTGGTTTTGGCCCACCTCTACAGGCAAGATTTTGTAATTTCAGAACTTTGTTTCCTTGGGTCCTCTCCATTTGGAAGAATGTAATCCATATGTTCTATTGACAGGGACAGTCAGTGCAAGCAATGCAAGGCAGTTGGTGTATGTTATGAATTCTTATCTCAATGAGCAAATGTGCTGCTTTGTTCTGCACTAGATGCAAGTGACAAAAATGCTTTCCTGGCAACCTACACTAGAGGGATTTACAATAGTGAAGCTGTTGCAATGCAAATGTCTGGCTGGTGTAGGTTTGCTACCTCTGAGGTACAAAGAAAGGGACATGGGAGTGGTCAGTCTGGACTCGTTGTGGGAGGGACAGGGCTCAGTGCTGCTCACTCCCTCCATGCTCCACATATTCTACCAATTAAAATGGCAACACTCTGAAAAAGCATGAGGTGGGCCTGGCCCCACTTTTCCCTGCCAAGCCACTGATGGGCCCATCATCTCCCCTCAACCCAGGCCTGAGGAAAATGTTTGGGTCTCTTCAGCACTCACCAGCCCCTCAGGCCCTGCTCCCCAGCCCCCAAGGTGGGTCATGCTTCCTCCTTCTTCCAGGGCACGGATCAACAGGGGACCAAACCTAGGGCAGCCTCTTGTATGGAGGGGAAGCCTGGAGGGAAAGGCAGGCCAAGGGCTAGGGAAGGGGAGATGACAAAAACTGGGAGTTTACTGTCTTGGGAAGATTTGCAGATTTCCAGGGACACCAACTTAAAAAAAAAAAAAAAAGATGATCCTGGGAAAACCTGGATAACCCTAGGCTGGCAGAGCCAACCTAACTGCTACCAAAAAAGGGGTGTGTGTGTTGAGAATAATGTTGTTGAAGCAGGGGGATTTTTCAGTTCCCTGGAGGGGGCCAGGGATAGCTGTCTTTCCAGCTCTCCAGAGCTTGGGAGGGAGGAAGCTACCAAAGCTGAGGTTTATTGGTCCTCAATAGGCAGCAGGCTCAGGTCATGAGTGCCAGGAGTCTGGATAGGTGGATAAGTGTGAAGCTATTAGGTCTATGACAACTGGAGATGTTGGAGGGAGAAGTGGGCCCACACATCATCATAATCAGGAAGCAGCAGCCAACAAGGCTGTCATTTTCATGTCTCTGTTGTGCTCCGCTCACAATAGCGACTGATGGAGGGAATGGTAGACTGAAGGATGCATAATCAGAGCATGGTTGGTGTCCAGGGGTGCACGAGAGAATGGACCAGATCTATCCTATAGACCCCGTATATTGGCCCACTCAGCAAATTCTTGTTCATCCAGCATTCAGTATGAGTAGGTCTGGAGAGCAAGGTGAGTGGGGAGTGTCAGGAGACACCTTAGTTCCAGGATACCATCTTACCTTTCCCCACCACTCTAAAGGGGCTCCTAAGGTGGGAAGGAATGGTAATTTTGAAAAGGTTAGTCTGGTAGCATAAGCTCTGTATGTGGAAAGACATGTCAAAAAATGGGAAAGGTAAATTAATCACTTTACTTGAATCAGTAATTGTCAGCTAAACCTGCTTATCTATCAGTTGAGAATTTGGGGAATAGGACACTACGGCTAATGAGTCATGGTCTCTGGTTGCTAAAGTTAATACTGTAAGAAACATTCATAGTTAGCAACATCTCTAAAGATTATGGGTCAAATGTAGCCTTGGTGTAAGTAGGCACAACTTCCATTGCCAGTAAGGAAAATAGCATCTCCTTATTCAAGACTGAATTTTGCCCTGTTAGTTACTTTGCTTTAAAAATGAATAACTAGGAAATAATATTAAAAGCAGGAGAATTTTCAGAGTACCTTCTAGATTTGAAGAGACTGCTGTGACATTCTGTTGGGCAATTTATTGAGAGGGGCTTTTGACATGTGGATACCATATATAGGGTATCAACAAAGATACACTGACCTATAGTTAAAATAGGTGTGAATCAATCTACTTATAGAAGAGAGATGCCTACTCTGATTATTATTTTTTTGTATTAACTTCACAAAGTGACACTGTTCTCTCTACAGGCAAACAAAAAAAACACACAAAAAAACAACAACAACAACAAAAGGAAGAAAAAGGAAGCTAATATTTCAAGGCCTAAGATTTTTTTCCTGATGTAGCAAAACCCATCTTAGACTATGTAGATTTATGTAACGGAGGGATTTGTAGGAAAAGGTGTTAAGATTGCTTCTCTTTTATTAGCCAGCAGAAATTAAGGCTCCAAATGGAGGAGAAAAGATACCTTTTTACTGATTGACAATGCCAAGAAGCTGTTTGATATTCAATTTGGTGCACATAACCTATCAGAGGTGACAGAGGACTCTCCCTCCACAGATTGCCTTGCAAACTGAGCTGAATAAATCCCACGGGATACATCTCTGGAAAATACCACACAGGAGAAGAAAGCACGGTATGTTTCTATTTTGCCATGCTTCATTTTGTCAGAGTTCTTTAGGATTATTTCCAAGAAACCCTGTAACATTATGAGCTATGAAGTCAGAGGGAAATTAGCTGATATAAACTGTTATGCTGCTACAGTAACCCCCTGGATCAGTCTGCTGCAGAGCCAACACCTACAGCCATGCAGGGTATGTGCAGTTGTGAAAGCTACACATATTGCATTGTATTGAGTTCTTTAATGCAGGGGTTCTCAACCTTTTTCTTTCTGAGGCCCACCCAACATGCTATAAAAACTCCACGGCCCACGTATGCCACAGCATCTGTTTTTCTGCGTATAAAAGTCAGGACCAATATTGGGGGTAGCAAGCAGGGCAATTGCCTGGGTCCCCATGCCACAGTGGGCTCCACAAAGCTAAGTTGCTCAGGCTTTGGCTTCAGTCCCAAGTGGCAGGGCTCAGGACCCTGGGCTTCAGCCCCATGTGGTGGGGCTTTGGCTTTCTGCTCCTCCCCAGCAAGTTTAATGCTGGCCATGTTTGGCAGACCCCCTGAAACCTGCCCCCAGAACCCTGGTTGAGAACCACTGTCTTAGTGCATGTGCAAAGCAGAATTATTATTGTCAACCACTTCCTTGCTTTTGTGAGATTTAAAATAGTGAAAAGAATATTGGACATGCCCAGCTTTTTATATGAAATTATGTTACTATTTTGATTCATTATGGGCTGAGAATATGTAATTTTATCTTTTATGTTCAGGTTATTGGTCTATTTGTACTGCATAGTGTTTGCTGTGTTGGTGACAGAAGCTAATTTAAGAATTGGAGTCTAGTATGGTAGAGGCATGAGTGGGTAACGTACAAGGGGAGGTTAAAAATGCTAGGGCCATCTTGTTTGGAAAGGAGGTGTGGCAGAAGTATAAATAGCATAATGAATAGGTTAGTGACGGCCAATAGCAGGTTCCTGTTTACTTAGTCACATGGTACAAAAGCAAAGGGATGTTACATGAAATCACAATACCATAAAGTTTAAAATAGATGAAAGGAAATATTTTTAAGAAAATAACCCAGGGAATTTACTGCCTTGTGATAGCATTGAAACAGAAAGCTTGGCAAGGGTCAAAACTGGATTAGATGAATAGGAGTAAGAGAAGCCTCTGAAGTTACACAAGCTATTATGGTACTGAAATGATTAAGATAGGTATTCCAGGGGAGGGGATGTCTTTATGTTTTGTACAGTGCCAAGCACATAGTTGGCGAGAAACAAAAATAAATACGTTAAATCCTAAAAATAGCAGCTGTCAATCCCCATACCTCGAGCCAAAAAATTGAGCCCCCAGTTGGGGGCATGGAAGAAGTTTTCATTCATGATATATAGAGGCCCTGGCTTACCAAGGTGCTTATGCACATACCAGCTTTATAGTTAGGTACATACTTAAGCACCCTGCTGAACTGAGGCCATATTGTAGCAGTGGAAAATTGACCAAATATATTATGAATAAGCTGGTCAGGATTTTTCCATCAATGATCATTCAAAGGAAAATATGCTTTCTGCAGGCAATTTTGTTCTGTGGGAAAATGTTGATTTAGCTGAAATTTTTTAATCTTCCATTGGGAAAGATAAAAATGAAATATGTAGTTTCAGTTTAGGTCAACGTTAATGTGCGTCTACCTGAGCCACTGCAGTGCCTCATAGGAGTTGTTGTTTGGTTGTTTTATGAACTCATTCCCTCTGGGGCTGGGCTCCACATTTCCCAAGATGCAGCATCACCTCCTCTCTGGCTGAGCCTATATATTGCATCATGGGAGTCCCCTGACTGTGGTGTATCACAAGAGAAGTAGTTCAAGTGGGAAGCCAAACTCATACAGGAGAATGGGGGCATGATGAGGCACCACAGCAACTCTGGCAGATGTAGATTAACATCAATCCAATCCAAAATGAAATGCTCCAACCCTTCCTAGTGGAAATTTTTCAGAATGTTTTGTGTTACCCAAAATTTTCAATATTTCAACTTTGTCTCAATTTGGAATGACAACAAATGCCAAAATATCAGAATTTCCTGTGGAATGGAAATTCCATTTTTGATCAGCTCTAACTGAGGCATTCTTGTCTTCCTTTTAAATATCGGGCAGAGGCCACAGAACTAGATGGATCATTGGCCTTTTTAGCATACACTGTCTCTCAATACCAAAATGAGGACTTTGTATTTAGCATAGAACTGATATGCCCGATTTCTTTTTCCTTAATGGAGACTGGATATTTTATCTGGTGTCTCAACAGCTGAATGTCTATATTGAGCATGTCTGAATTTTGTCATGATAAAAATTGAAAAAGTTACAGATAAAAAAGAATTATACAGATACATATAATTGGGGTGCAAATGCAACTTGGGTAGGGTTATTCACACACACACACACACACACACACACACACACACACACACACACACACACACACACACACATCTTTTTAATATTTAATCTTTTCAAGTGAATATAGTGCACATGAACAGTGCAAGGTTGGCAGACTTGGTAAATGCTGTGCAAAAAATTGCTGTGCCAAATGGGCATTAACATTGAAATTGGATAATATTATTGAAAATTCGTGCTAGCATTTTCTCTGTTCACTACATGGTATGGATGTATCATGTGATGCTCTACAGAGCATCCCTCTGGACCACAAAGTCTAACTTCTACTCAGCTTTAAATTTTCAAAAGGTACTAGCAGTCATTATTAACTATCCAATAACATTAACTGTTTTCTCTACTTGTCTAGTTCCCTTTCTCCTTACACACTTTCTCTGACTAGGTGATGAACTAGTTTCATTCTGTTAATATAAGCTGCCCAAACTTGCAACAATGTCATCTCAACTTGAAACAGCTCCTTTAATTGTTCCCTCAACTATACTTTCTTCCTTTTATTCACCTCATCCTCTTTATTCATTCCCTCCTTTGTGTAAGGGACTGGGGCGTAGGCAGTCTGGCTAGTGGTCACAGCTGGGCTGGGGTCCACACATCAGGTATGCTAGTTAGCGAGCTCGAGTCAGAGGAATCACTAGAGCCAAGTTCAGTAAACACGAGTCAGGTCAGAGTCAGGCCGAGATCAGAGACTGGAGACCAGAGGTAGTACCAGTTAGACTCAGGAGGTAGGAATCAGGGTCACGATCAGGCTGGAGTTGGAGATTGGAGATCAGGTGAAGTCTAGAGTCACAGCAGGCCCAAAGTCTTTGTGGTTGTCCAGACGGCTTCTTGGGCTGCCCTCCAGGGTTAAATAGGGCACTTGGCCAATCAGAGGGCCGCAAGGTACCATCACTCTGGGTCTCTTGGCCGGTACTTCCTGCAACGCCCGCTATCTAAAGTGCTCCTTGGGTGTGGCTCTGCATGGCTTCCTGGTGGTACTGTGAGAACATCAGGCATCTCAGGCTCTGCAGACTGGGGTTCTAGTCCAGGGGTCTTTCAACTTTCTGATAGCCATTGCATTAAAAAAAATCCTACTATCTTGATCCCTTTCCATTTCCTGTATTTTAATCCTGTCCTCCTACCCTTGTTCACTACATTACCATCACTGAGAACAACCTGTTTGCCGGTGGCAACTCTCTGAAATGTGAAACTATTCATCTGCCTCCTTAAAAAGCCTACCTTAAAAATTCTACCACTTAATCCCTGACCTTTATTTTCTCATCAAAGATCTTGAAAAGGGGGTATCTCATCTCTCCAGTCACCAATCAGAGAAGCTTCTTTCATCACTCCCATCTCATTTTTCACCTCTCCAATCACCAACCAAAATAGCTCTTCTCGTCTCTCCAATCACTATTCGTGACAATATCTGCACTGATTTCAGTCTGAGTACAGTTCTGTGGATAGTACAGAAACTGCTTTTCTTCATCTAGTTAACAAGCTCTGTCTTGCCTTTTTCCCTCATCCTCCTTGACTGCCGTTCATCTTTTAATTCTGTGGCTCACTCTGTCCTCCTGTCCATAGCTAGACAGACATCTCTGATTCTTTCCTGTCAGAGTTCAATGTTTTCCAGTCAAAATTTGCTTTTTCTCTGGTGGTGCTTTGCCCTTTGTGCTAAGACGCTTTCTCTGTACAATTCCACAATGGGAATTTCTTGTCCTTCTTCTCTTTTCCATATACCAGTACCACCTTCATTAAATCATCTTCTTTCTACCTTTAATAGCTTACTATGTTCCATATCTATCTATCTATAAAACACAAAAATCCAAGTTAAAAGAACATGATTAACATAGCAAAGTAAAGCATTCAGAAGTTAGCAAATGCCAGAATTAAGGTTGCCTTGCAACCTTAATTTGGCCATTTTTTGCATATGCATTATGATACAGTCTTTAATTACATGATTACATACTATTTTTTCTACATGACACCTATTTCATTCAGTGAACAGTAGAGTTTGTGCTTATTTAATGAGCAGGTATTCAATATTTTGCTTTATCCTCATTGTTCAATGTGGGTGCCCCAGGCCTCATTTACTGCACGCTATTCAAACCCTGCTCTGAAGACAGAATTATTAATTTTCTCAAGGGCTTTTCAATGACACTCATCACGATAATATCTGAGTGCTTCACAAACATTATTTAATTTATCTTCACAACATTCCTGTGAAGTGTGGGAGTGGTATTATTCCCATTTTATAGATGAGGAGCTGAGGCACAGAGAAAGATCATATGTCTCCACTAATTTTGTGTGCCCTGTTTGAGGTACCTAGGACCTGAGTCTTCAGAATACTTAGCATTATATTGCATTTTAAATGTTCAAAGCTCAGTTCCTATTGACTTCAGTTACTGCTGTGAGTGGCTCAGTCCTTCTACAAATCAGACCCCAGCGACTCAAGTTGGGCACCTAGAAGATGAGGAGCACACTATTATTGGCCACCAGTGACAAGGTTGGTTTAAGTAACTTGCCCGGCATCATATAGGAACTTTGGGACAGAGGCAGGGATAGATTCCGATTTTCCAGGGCAGCATTCAAGTGCCTTAACCATGAGACCATCTTTTCCCTTCCTGCAGTCCCCCACCGTATTCACTACACACCTTCCAACTTCTGCAACAAATGAGGCAAACAACAGCTTCCTTAATACACAACCCTGATTCATCAGAGCAATTCCTTCCTGTATACTGAATGAGGCAGAGGTTCTGTGGAAAAAACAGTATCTCAGTCCCCATCTCTCCCCAGCTCAATCTCAGTCTCCTTGCTCAACCCGTTCCAGCCTCCCCTCCTACTACTGTCTCCTAATTCCTGCCTCCCTTTCCCCTGGATCCCAGGCCCAGTCTCCTTGCCCAATCAGTCCCAGTTCCTCTCCCCCACACATCCAGTCCCGGTATCACCAGACTTCTTGTCCCAGTCTACTCCTTTCCCTCTCCCTGGTCTGGTTTTTCACCTCTCTTCATTCAAATCAGACAGCTTCCTCCTCCATGCTGCCTGGGTACCAGGAGGGGGGTCAGTGAGTGCACAGGAAAGTCAGGCTCCCTGCTCTCAGTTCCAGTGCCCAGACCCACTCCATTCCAAAGCAGCTGGAAGCACCTACTAAAGGGAAAGTCTGGCTTTGTCCTGTAGTCCTGGGCTGCAGCATGCTTGGTCGCTCTGATTACCCTGATAGGCCGCATGCGGTAATCTGATTGCGGGCCGCGAGACATTTTACTGATGTTGACTGTCTGCAGGCACGGCCCCCCCACAGCTCCCAGTGGCCACGGTTCGCTGTTCCCGGCCAACGGGAGCTGCAGGAAGCAGCGGGCTGCAGGGACATGCTGGTCTGGCATGCGCTCTCACTCTCTCTTTTTCTCTGTGAATTGGGAAACCTCTGGCTTGGCTCTGGTGATAGCCATGAGGGTTCAGGGGTAATGGACTACTGGGACTATGTCCTGGGTTTGAGGGAATTCATGAGGATGTGGAACCCGACTCAGCTCTCTCTTTCTCCTTCAGTGGAAGATGGGGTGTTTCTTCCTATACAGTGCCCTAGAGGTAGGGTTATGGGACTATACGCCTAGCCTGGAGTGTGCAGCCCAGACTGCTCCCTTCCTCCATCCCCTCCAGCTGCTTGAGTGGCTCCCAGGCATTCTCAGTAGTGTGTGCGTGTGGCTGGTGGTGCTTTGGTAGCAGTCCAGCCTTGGAACATTAATGCTTAGTTATTACTTTGACAGGCTGCCAACATTTTCCTGAGGAAGGGAAATGGCAATCAGCAAAGGCTGGCATGGAATTTCATGGGACAAAGAGAAGGCCCTTATCTAACCTGAGATCTTCCCCTCTGCCAAACATCAAAGACCTGCTGCATACAGTGGAGGTATGAGAACTGCTGAAAGAAAATATCACAGCATCTTTTATAATGGAAGGCAGGATAGGTTTAGTAGGTGGCACTACCAGTTCCCCACTGTAAAAAACACACACACACACACACACACACACACACACACACACACACACACACACACACACACACACACACACACACACACACACACACACTTTCTGTTACAGAAGTCTTAGGGCTGGTAGCAGCCCAAAGAGGCTGTTACAAAAGCCTGGGATCACCAGTGTACAAAGAGGTCTAGTCATTCCCCCTTTCACCTGCCCATGCCTCCTATGCTGGCCACAGGAAGGAATGAAGGTGTAAAAGTTGTTATATCTGCTCTATGCTCCCTGAGGCTGGGGAGAATCTCCCATGGCTGGCTACAATAGGTACAGCACAAATTGGCCCTCATTCAGAGGAGTGTTTAGGTTACTGTCTATCCTTATAGCTATGTATTTCTAATGAGACACACTATCATGGTATCAGGGCATCTCCTGTATTTCTGTGTATTATTAGTATATTACCTTTGGTATGTGATTGGTCACTTAAGTCACATGGCACAATCTCTGCTCCCTGATTGGATGACTGAAATTTTCTAAATAGGAGAATAATTAATGACAGAGTAAATGAACTTTTGGATGGAAAATCGTTTGTGCTAAAATTCATGAAACCTTTAGGATTTGCAAACATTTTCACAAGTAAACCAGCTGTCATCAAAATACTCATAAACAAAGATTAACATATGGAAATAACAGCAAAGTGAACTCACATATTTATCTGTAAAAATATTCACAAATCACTCTTTGGATTATCCTCCCAGCACTAGTTCTGGCTTTGCTGCAATAATTCTAATATTAGTTGCAGAATAGTCCTGTGACCTGGCTAGAAACTGCTCATAGACTCATAGACTTTAAGGTCAGAAGGGACCATTATGATCATCTAGTCTGACCTTCTGTACATTGCAGGCCACAGAACCTCACCCACTCCTGAAATAGACCCATAATCTCTGGCTGAGTTACTGAAGTCCTCAAATAATGGTTTAAAGACTTCAAGTTACAGAGAATTCACCATTTACACTAGTTTAAACCTGCAAGTCCCCCACGCTGCAGAGGAATGTGAAAATCCCCCAGGGTCTCTGCCAATCTTACTGAAGGGAAAATTCCTTCCCACCCCAAATATGATGATCAGTTAGACCCTGAGAATGTGGGCAAGACCTACCAGGTGGATACCTGGGAAAGAATTCTCTGCAGTAATCAGAGCCTTCCCCATCTAGTGTCCCATCTCCAGCAGCTGGGGATTTTTGCTACTGGGAATTACGGATTGGCCACATGCCATCGTAGGAAGTCCAATCGTACCATCCCGTTTATAAACTTATCAAGCTCAGTCTTGAAGCCAGTTAGGATTTTTGCCCCCACTGCTCCCCTTGGGAGGCTGTTCCAGAACTTTACTCCTCCAATGGTTAGAAACCTTCACCTAATTTTGAGCCTAAACTTGTTGATGGCCAGTTTATAGCCATTTCTTCTTGTGTCCACATTGGTGCTTAACTTAAATACCTCCTCTTCCTGCTTGCTATTTTCCCTCTGATGTATTTATACAGAGCAATCATATATCCCCTCAGCCTTCTTTTGGTTAGGCTAAACAAGCGAAGCTCTTTGAGTCTCCTTTCATAAGGTAGGCTTACCATTCCTCAGATCATGCTAGTAGCCCTTCTCTGCACCTGTTCCAGTTTGAATTAATCTTTCTTAAACATGGAAGACCAGAACTGCACACAGTATTCCAGATGAGGTCTCATGAGTGCCTTGTATAATGGTACTAACACTTCCCTATCTCTACTGAAAATACCTTGCCTGATGTACCTAGGACAGCATTAGCCTTTTTCATGGCCGCATCACATTGACGGCTCATAGTAATCCTGTGATCAATCAAGACACCAAGGTCTTTCTCCTCCTCTGTCACTTCTAACTGATAAGTCCCAACTTGTAGCAAAATATTCTTGTTGTTAGTCCCTAAATGCATGATCTTGCAATTGTACTATTAAATTACATCCCATTTTTATTACTCCAATTTACAAGGTCATCCAGATATTCTTGTATGATATTCCGGTCCTCCTCCATATTGGCTATACCTCCCAACTTTGTGTCATCCGCAAATTCTATTAACACACTCTCTCTCTTTTTGTGCCAAGGTCAGCAATGAAATTGTGAAATAAGATTGGTCCCAAGACTGATCCCTGAGGACCTCTACTAGTAACCTCCCTCCAGACTGACAGTTCATCTTTCAATATGACCCATTGTAGTCGCCCTTTTAACCAATTCCTTATCCACCTTTCAGTTCTCATATTAATCTCCATCTTCTCCAATTTAACTAATAATTTTCCATGTGAAATTGTATCAAATGCCTTACTGACATCCAGGTATATTAGATCTATTGTATTTCCTTTGTCTAAAATATCAGTTACCTTCTCAAAGAAGAAGATCAGGTTGGTCTGGCATGATCTACCTTTTGTTAGAATCTACCCAATTGCCGTTCACGTCTATGTCTTTATCTACTTTCTCTTTCAAAATTTGTCCCAAAACTTTGCATACAATTGAGGTCAAACTAACAGGCCTGTAGTTTCCTGCATCACTTTTCCCCCCTTTCTTAAAAATAGGAACTATATTAGCAATTCTCCAGTCATAGGGTATGACCCCTGAGTTTACAAATTCATTAAAAATGATTGCTATTGGGCTTTCAATTTCATGTGTCAGTTCCTTTAATATTCTTGGATGGAGATTATCTCTCCACTCCCCCCGTCTCCCCATTTAGTCCCATTAAGGTGTTTGAATTTGACTTTCATCTCAGATGTGATAATTTCTACCTCCATATTCTCATTGACATTAGCTATCCTGTCACTACCCCTAAACTCTTCATTAGCCTCATTAAAAACTGAGGCAAAGTATTTGTTTAG
Organism: Emys orbicularis; assembly: GCF_028017835.1. Lineage (NCBI taxonomy): Eukaryota > Metazoa > Chordata > Testudines > Emydidae > Emys > Emys orbicularis. The sequence goes on from NC_088683.1 coordinate 300,894,358, forward strand.
GTGTTGGGCCATGCCTAGATAATCTTTAATCTCCACCCCCTCCTCAGTGCTTAGTGCTCCCACTTTTTCTTTCCTTGTTTTCTTCTTATTTATATGGCTATAGAACCTTTTACTATTGGTTTTAATTCCCACGCCCCCAGCTGGAGCCTGCACCCCTTTCTGCACTTTGAACTCCTCAGCCACAGCCTGGAGGCCCCTCCTGAACCTGAAACCCCTCATCCCAGGCTCCACCCCAGAGCCTGCACCCCCAGCTGGAGTGCTCAACCCGCCACACCCCAACCCCCTGCCCCAGCCTGGTGAAAGTGAGTGAGGGTGGGGAAGAGAGAGCAATGGAGGGAGGGGGATGGAGTGAGCAGGGGCGGGGCCTCAAAGAAGGGGTGGGGCATCGGGGAAGAATTGGGGCAGGGGGCAGGGCAGAGGTGTTCAGTTTTGTGGGATTAGAAAGTTGGCAACCCTAGGCCCGTCAGGGACCCAGGAGCCCAGGGACAAGGCGAGGACCACGTGATCTGTGCGCAGGTGCCACGGGGGAGCGCAGCTGCCTGTGCAGCAGCCATGAACCCCTGACCCGGGCCTGCCAAGTCCCCCCCAGCTATACCAAATGGTATGAGCCGCTGGGGAGAGGTGGGGCCGGACACACCACCCTGCCTCTGTCTGCTCACTGCCTCTGCCTACTCTGCTCAGGGCAGACAGCTGCTGCCCTCATTCCCCGCACACACACCCGACCCGGGATTATGGGCCCTTCCCAAGTGTGGGCCCGGTGCCATGAAGCCACTGGCACCATTATAAACCCGGTACTGCCCAGGTATGAAGGAAAGTTCCATCTAGGAAACCTAAATGTCTCTCACAGGTGTTTCTCATGGTGATTTGAGGATCTTCCTTAATATAAGACAAAGAGCATAGGGTTCTCAGTTTATTACAGCCAGATCCTGGCATCCAGGTTTCTTTACTCTGCAGAGATCACTAAAGTGGCTGTTAGCCATCTTTGTTTTCCCTATTCTTGTGGCCACTAAACTGGTTTCTTATAATGTGGACTAAAGGCTGCTCTATATTAGGCTTGTTGCCCACAACTTCAACACTTGTTCTAGTTACCAGGGATCATGGCAGTGCAGAGACACTATTGGCCACCCACTCTTTCTCTAAGCCATGCCCCTTCCTGATCCTGGGGCATCACTTCATGGGCTGGATGGAAGAGGATCTCGGAGCTTATATAATATTTCAGACAATATAATTTCACCCCTTTTAAAAAAAAGTAATTAGATATCATTAACATTTTACTTTATAAAACACAGTAAGTGTAGAAAATCAAAGTGTGCCTTTGAAACTGTCCAATATAATCACCTTTGCACAATAGACTTTTCATGCAACTACAATAACTACCAAACAGAACTGTGCTCATTATTTTAATCAAATTACCTTTCAACATTTGAAGCAACATCTTACGTCACTGATTTCCCAGCTTTTAATTTTGTTTTAAAATCAGTAGCAAGACCGTGAGTCTTTTCTTGATCATAGGTGTCTTTGGTTCCAGAATAGGATTATGATCGGAAAGTATAAAAAGAGTTTTTGAAAGTTTAATAAAGTATCTAAGGGGGAATTGGAGCAATCACAGGTTTAGTAATGAGATATGGTTTCTGCCTCTAGATTGCTGGTATGAATCCAACCTCCATAGATAAAACTACAATAATTATGTATTCAGTAGTGACCCTTAAATATATGGCATTTTTTCCTACAAAATTGATAATCCTACTGTGACACTACTCCCCATATTCTTCACAGAAATATTATTATGATATGGTTGTGGCCTAATTATGATGCATTTTGTACAAGATGGGGTATGTAGGGTGTCTTTGGAAAAGTTATGATTTGCTGAATAGGATTATCCTATTTGTATGCATGTATCATTTTTGTATCTGAAGTTATAAATATTGCCTATGGATCTGTATTTCAAATGGGCTTACTCTGGAAAACACCCACCGCCAGCCTTTCAGGTACAACAATGAAGAAGCCAGACAATATTAATGGTTCATCAACAAAGACTGAACTGGGGGAACTGCTGGACCCAGGCCAAAGGGATTTCTAGGGATTTTATGAAAAACCTGGGGATTCCAAGCTGTAAAGCAAGTGCGACGTGTACCTTGAGAGTCTGCCAGCCTGCTTGTATCATTAGCCAGGGTGAGAATTTGCTAATTCATATCCTATCTTTCTAGTATCTTAGGCTTAGTTTGCATTTTTGTTTATTTACTGGGTAATCTGCTTTGATCTGTTTGCTATCACGTATAATCACTTAAAATCTATATTTTTGTAATTAATAAACTTATTTTATGCTTTAATCTAAACCAGTAAGTTTGGAGTGAAGTGCCTGGGAATCTTAGCTCAACAGGCAGGGGATGTTGCATATTCCTTTCCACATTGAGGGAGGGGCAGATTCTGAACTTACGCTGTACAGTTTTCTGTGCAGCGTAAGATGGTATACTTTTGGGTTTATACTCCGTGGGTGGGGGAGGTGCCTGTGGAGCTGGGGGTTATCTTAGCTGTGGACTCTCTATTGTTGGTTCATGCAGTGGCTGATCAGAGAGCTTGCAGGTAACTGCAGCTCGGTGTGTCCCTACCTGTGAGAATGATGGTGGAAGTGTAGGACCGGGAGCGGGTCTCCAGCTTGTCACAGCACTACAGTGTGAGGGGGAGCCAGGGCTGGTGAGTCAGAGGGCTCATTAGTACCCCAATTCCAGGGGGGAACCCATCACACCTACCTCAGTATTTGAAGTATTTGCTTTTTTAGTGCTGAATGCTTAGTGTAGGCTAGAACAGGAACACTAAATGCATGTATTGTTTAGACATCTAAGGTCATTAGTAAAGGTTACCACTATAATAATGTTTAGTGCTTACTGTGACTATCATGACAATGTTAGGGTCATATACAGAATATCTGTAATAGCACAGTAACATTAATTTATCTCAGAGACTAATGTGAAATATTTTAATGGCTACCATTGTATATCACCTTCCATCCAAGGATCTCAAAAAACGTTACAAAATTAATGAGTTAAGCTTTACAACATCCCTGAGAGCTAGGGTCAGTGATGAAATGTTATTAGCTTCAGTTGACTGTTCATTTATCTTTTGTGAAATGAGTGGTAGTCCTGGCATAGCTAAAGTGGCCACTTAACAAGTACCACAATTGTCACCTTTGTTGCCAATCTCAGCCACCAGCTGAATCAGCGTTACCCTCTTACCTGTACAAATGGTCCTACCAAATCAGCCTTAAGGCATTTTTGGTGGAATGAAGTGGGGAAGTTTGCATTGCCTCGATCCCTGATGCATCTGTTCTGCATATAAATAGAAGACATCAGTCTGCTCAGCAGTTAAACCCACACCTTTAATCGGGAGTAATTAAAAAAAACACAATTAAATAAAACAGCTACATTTTCCAAACATTACAATAAAGTTTAATCAAATAGAAGATTATATATATTGTAAACAACAGAGCAATACAGCATTTACAGTATATGTTAACTGAACTGTAGTATAGCCAAAAGGAAAATGTGGCATTAATTATAGCCACGATTAAAAAGTTCTGAAGTGTCAAAAGACTGAGGACACTGGTTTATATCCAGGGGTATGTCTACACTACGAAATTAGGTCAAATTTATAGAAGTCGATTTTTTAGAAATCGATTTTATACAGTCGATTGTGTGTCCCCCCACTTAAGACCATTAAGACCATTAATTCGGCGGAGTGCGTCCTCAGTAAAGAGGCTAGCACCCACTTTCGGAGCATTGCACTGTGGGTAGCTATCCCACAGTTCCCGCAGTCTCCACCACCCATTGGAATTCTGGGTTAAGCTCCCAATGCCTGATGGGGCAAAAACTTTGTCACGGGTGGTTCTGGGTACATGTCGTCAGCCCCCCCCCCTCCATGAAAGCAACGGCAGACAATCGTTTCACCCCTTTTTTCCGGGGTCCCGTCCACCGGACCCGCTCAGCCCGCTGCCTGCCTGGAGATTCAGTCCTGCCTGGAATATCATGTGAGCTGGAGGCTTCTGCCTCAGGCTGCTCTCCCAGCTGGCATTACTGCATGGTCGCACCTACCCCAGCCTGCCCCTTGCTCCCATGGCTCATGAAGCCCGGACAGTAGTAAGGAGCAGTTCAACTTGTGGAATGACAAATCCAGAATAAAGGATTGCACTCTATGGGCCACGTTAAGATTATTTCAGAGTCCTAGATAGCATTAGTCCTTATAAAAGGCGTCATGAAAATTTCCCCCCGCCCCTAACAAAAATGTTAATTTATCAGAGCAGCTGAAAGGGTAAGGAACCCGGGACTATAACAGAGAGAGCTTCCATATTATTTAACTCATAATTGATATAATTAAAAGTAAAATTTCACAGTGCGGTCTGTTCTAAGACTAAAAATGCAGGAGGGGAGTCAGAAAAAGGAACAGTGACCTGTTTCCACCCGGTTTCAAACCAATGATGTTTCGTGGGTTAGGTGAACATGATCACCACTACACTACAGGGCTTTCGTGTGTTAGGTGAATGTGATAACTACTACACTCCGGGGCTTCTCTTTTTTTGACACAGACTTTCCCAAATGCACAGGAATGTTTTCTCTAGCTACAGAAGCTACCTAATGCAATGTCTATATCTATGGCCTTCCTGCTCACAAAGCGGTCATGCCCCCGCCCAAGGCTGACATAGCGATCTGGCTCGGGCAGGATCGCTAGTGAGGCATGATACTTTTGCTGTTAAGCAAACACAGCAATTCTTTCCTGGCCTCTGCCACTGAATGCCTCCATGCATTACGCTGTGCCCTATCAGTGCGGGAGGACTGCATGAGCTCAGAAAACATGTCATCGAAAGTGCATTTTTTTTGCCTTCTAATCTGTGATAACCTCAAGGACGGAGATGATAGGGGGAAACGTAGAAACATTCTGGGGGGACTGCATGGTCACCTGTGCTGCTGAGTTCACCACGCTGACCAAACAGGAAATGAAATTCAAAAGTTCCCGGGGCTTTTCCTGTCTACCTGGCTAGTGCATCTGAGTTCAAAGTGCTGTCCAAAGCAGTCACAATGGAGCACTCTGGGATAGCTCCTGGAGGCCAATACCATCGAATTGTGTCCACACTACCCCAAATTCGACCCGGCAATGTCGATTTCAGCGCTAATCCCCTCATCAGGGGAGGAGTACAGAAATCGATTTTAAGAGCCCTTTAAGTCGAAAAAAACAGCTTCGTCGTGTGGACAGGTGCAGGGTTAAATCGATGTAACGCTGCTAAATTTGACCTAAACTCATAGTGTAGACCAGGGCCAAGATTAACACTTTCTTTCTATTTTCTATTTTCCGCAGTTGCTGCAATCGACAACAAATTTTTGGTTTAAGACAGAGATCCAGGAGGACAGAGTGATCCAGCCTAAGGCCTATCCACTAGTGAAGTCCTCAAAATAGGGTTTGAGTGGGACTTAGGTGGTGCATGACCCTCTGCACCACAGGGGAAATTCACCTCAAATGCTTCTTATCTAAAGAGTCACTGCAGAGCAATGAATGATACAGCTGGTTTCTACAACATGCAGCATTTTGGTACTATTACGGCATCAGGTGATACAATTCACATACAACTTTGATTTCAAATATTCATCATTCATATGCTGTTTATTGCTTAGTTGTTGCTTATTAAATTATGAGTTGCTGAAAAGCTCAGTAGTCTGGAGCTCAAAAGAGGGCCCTTCAAAACGTTGCAGGAAATGTTGTTCATATCACGCATTTATTTCATTTTGAAAACATGTTTCTGTAGTTTCCTATTATTTTTGTAGACTTTTATTGGTTATTTCTTTTATAGATTAGACAGATCTGCAGGGTTTATTGCCAGTAATGATTTGCAGCAATAGGTCTAAAATATTTTTCTACTTGAATTCAGTGGACGAAATCATGTCCTGACCACATCCATCTGAGTCCAAGAATGTTGCTCAGATAACCCAGTGATAAGTGTGATATAAGAACCTACATAGATATACATTTTAACAAAAGGGTCAAATTGGATCTATTATTTCCAACAGTGCAAACTTTATTTAATGTGAGATCTTGCACATCACTCTCTCTTTGGCCAATGTGCATTGGTCCTTCCTGTGATCCTCATGCAGCTCACTCAGATTTGTCGATGATCATTTATGTTATCTGTGTGTAAAATTCACACTATGGCTACTGCTCGGTCTGCCTTTTAAAATGGTATATTCTTAAACAGACCCATTAAATGATGGTGTCACACTGTCAAGTATGTGGGTCCTGGACAGTGTCCCATGTTTTTCAATTTTCCAGTGTGAAAAACTGGAATTGCAAAATATCCCATACTAAGAGGAATGACAGCCCAGCAAAAACCATGATAGTGACTGAGATGTATTTATGTTGGCAAAAGTTGCAGAATCAACAATTTAAAAAAAAAGTTCTTTACTTTCCCAAGGGCAGTGTTTTTTTTTTTTTTTTTTTTTTTTTTTTTTTTACACAAACTAGTTAATGGGACAGAAATATTCATTTAAAAATTTCATTTCATATAGTTGTTGATTATTAACTGTTTGGTTTTTAATTACTATCATTTCACATCTTGAGTTGGCCATAAGCAAGTCACTGCAACACATGCTGATTGCTAACTGTAGTGTTCTGCAAACGATTAATCTTCTTGTGATCAGGATTATGCTAGTTAGGATTTAGAAAAACATCCAAGGGCTTTGTATACATACTGCTTCAAATATTCATGGAAATATGCAAGCAGACATTCTGTACTTAGTATTATTAAGAGGATTTTCACTATATTGTATGTGGATTTTAGACATTATTTCTCACATATGACAATTTCTACCATCAAGTATAGGATGAAGTTTGCAGGGCTGTGTGCACAGTTCAATGGCATGAACCTGCAAATACTTACATACCACAACAACTTTACTTAGTGAATAGCCCATAAAATTACTCACATATGTTTGCAGGACCAGGACCTTCTTTATGAAGAAAGCCCAACATACAGTGTAAAAAGGGTCTGTTTCAATGATGAAAACAAACCAACAAACCATCAATGGACTCCTAGACTGTGGATACAAATGTTTGAAAATTACTTATAACAAAAGGATCAAGAATTTGCTGACTGTCTTATCTATGGCTTATCTAGACAAGGAAGTTAATGCAGATTAAGGTAAAGTGACAGCAGCAGAGAAAGCGCTGCCATGTGTCCACACTGTCAGCTGCAAGCAGTGCATTGTGGTAGCTATCCCAGTGTGCAAGTGGCTGCCACGTGCTTTTCAAATGGGAGTGTGACAGGGAGTGTGTTGTGTGTATTTGCTGAATATGATTATCGTATTTGTATGCATGTATCATTTTTGTATCTGAAGTTATAAATATGTGTTGTGTGTATATGGTGGGAGAAACAGTGTGTTTTGGGGGGCAGAGAGTGTGCCAGCATACTGTCTTGTAAGTTCAGACAGTGGCAGGGGGAAGGTGGAGACCCCAATATCAGCCCCCCCTCACACACACACACACACACATGCACAAATGCCTGCCTCTGCAGCAGGAGCATTCCACAGTAATTGTTTGCTTTGTGTCCAAGAGCAGATAAGCATGCCGGCTGTCAGAAACGGCGCTTTGAAAGGGGATATCCGCATGCCTGCAGCCGAGTTCAAAACAATGACGAAAGTGGCCACTTGACTTCAAGGGATTATGGAACGTTTCCGGAGGCCAATCACAGCGCAGTAATGCAACACGTCGTCCACACTGACACCCTGGCGTTTCAGCCCAGGCGCAGCAAGCTCTATGCCTCTCACGGAGGTGGATTACCAGGGGCACTCCAGCCGCAGAGTCTAGGCACTCTAAGTGTCTTGCCAGTGTGGACACCTCAGGAGTTAAGGTGCCTGGGGCTGATTTAATGCACTCTAACTTGCAAATGTAGCCAAGGCCTGAATTAGCTTAGTCCACTTTGGAAGATGATAAAGATAATTCAGAATAAGGCACTCTTATCCTGGTATAAAAGCATCCACACAGGGAGTTAATCAGGAATAACTATTCAGGAATAGCACCCCATGTAGATAAGCCATTAGAGTATAGTATCCTCTTCAAAAGACACACTAAGAAGAACTTCTTATATATAAACAGTATATGCCATCTTTCAAAAGACACAGACATTTGGAAATTGCCAGATGCCAATAAGGGTTGATGACACGTTGCCTATGGTAGGGGTACAGATAAGGATGTTTTACTATTGAGGGAGCTAATTGCAAGCTGGACATGTCTGAAAAAAAGGGTGCATAAAATATAGAGTGTTGAATGGCTCAAGATCTGTGGAAGTTAAATTAGGAGATTTTTATGGAGAAGAGTTTGAGTCTATAGAAAACAACTTGGCATTATCTCAAGGAAAGGCCTGAGATAGGGTGGGACTATGGGATGGGGAGTATTTTTTGTGGGGAAGGTGTAGTTAAACTGGGAAGTGGGAGCATTTTTAAATATCCAAGAGGCAGGGAGATGGACTGATGCACTGCTAGTGTACTATGTTGTGACGGGTTGGGTCACATAAACCCCCTTGGGACTGCCACCTGATGTGCTGGGACTACCTCTGAGCCCATTTTCCCTGGCAGCTTGAGACTTCAGTACCTTGCCTGGTTATGCCAGACACGCTAGCCTGCTACAAACACAGACCCAGGTCTGAACCACGCCCCCCAAAAGCTGCAGGCTTAACTGAAAACAGCTAAAGAAGTGCTCCTGTCTCCAACACCCAGATACCCAGGTCCCAATAGGATCCAAACCCCAAATAAATCCGTTTTACTCTGTATAAAGCTTATACAGGGCAAACTCATAAATTGTTCATCCTCTATAACACTGATAGAGAGATATGCACAGCTGTTTTCTCCCCCAGGTATTAATACTTGCTCTAGGTTAATTAATAAGCAAAAAGTGATTTTATTAAATATAAAAAGTAGGATTTAAGTGGTTCCAAGTAATAACAGACAGAACAAAGTAAATTACCAAGCAAAATAAAATAAAACAAGCAAGTCTAAGCCTATTACAGTAAGAAACTAAATGCAGGTAAATCTCACCCTCAGAGATGTTCCAATAAGCTTTTTTTTACAGAATAGAGTTCTCCTAGTCTGGGTCCAGCATTCACTCACACCCCTGTAATTACTGTCCTTTGTTCCAGTTTCTTTCAGGCATCTCTTTGGGGTGGAGAGGCTATCTCTTGAACCAGCTGAAGACAAAATGGAGGGGTTTCCAGGGGCTTATATGTTCTCTCTCTTGTGGGTGGAAACACCTCTCTCCCCCTGTGTAGAATCACAGCTACAAGATGGAGTTTTGGAGTCACATGGGCAAGTCACATGTCCATGCATGACTCGGTTCTCTACAGGCCGACGCCATTGCCCACATGTTAGCCCGAACGTTCCCAGGAAAGCTCAGATGTGGATTGGCATCTATCAAGGTCCATTGTTAACCAATACTCCCAATTACTTAAGTAACCCCTTCACACTATGTTGACCAAATCTGCCTTAGGTGCTTTCTATAGCAGTTTAAATACAAGCATAGAGCCAATGCTCATAACTTCAGATATAAAAATGATACATGTATATGAATAGGATGAATGCATTCAACAGAACGTAACCTTTGCAAAGATATGTTACATGGCATATCTAGCATAAAACATATTCCAGTTATGTCATATTTACACTCATAAGCATATTTCTATAAAGCATTATGGGGTGCAATGTCACATATGTATTTTCACCTTTTATCCAGATTTTTCATTTTTTTAAAATTAAACTTTAGTTGAAAGTCTCTTTTAGGCTAAAAACATAACCTTTTATTTCTGAAAAAAGTAGAAAAGCAGGGATGTAATAAAAGCTATCCCAAATGAAAGATAAAAATATACTCAGAAATTATAGAGCAGAATAACTCGTTTGCACAGAAAGGTAGTTTTGTTATTGCATTATATATTTGCTATGTAAAATAATGTAGGTACACTTACCATGTATATATTGCAGAAGTATTCTTCTGGTGGCTTACTCTTTATGGTAAAAAAGAATTTGAATCAAGTTAAAGTGCAAGGTTTTTTTAAACTGCAGTGGAAACAATGAAGATTCAAAAATAATCCCTCTTAAATCAACCGAGCACCACAGTAAATAAATAAACACCATGTACATTTATGATACAAATATTATAGGTACCATATAAACTGACAGTGTATATATACAGTAGTTATATAAAAGAGCTGAGTGTATCTTCCGGTATGAAACTTTAAACTGTATATGTTTTAACCTTTCATTTGAGAACAACTTGTTATTCTGTACAATCTTTCTTGCAGTACCAGACAGCAGCTGCTAAGTTTTAAACTTCAGGCAAAATCTACCAAAAGGAAAGCCATTTTGTGTCTTTAAAACCTCACAAGATGTAAGTTTATTTGTGTATCTATTTCATAAGATTCTTTTTTATGGGTGAGTTGTGCAGCCTACCAAGAGAACTGAATAGCAAAATAAATAAATAAATATATACAATTAAAAAAAATCCTGTATTAAAGTAATTTTCATGACAAGACTTCATCTAATGAAATGAGGTTTGGAAACAGTACCTCTTGAAATAAACGGATATATTTTTTGCCACTTACAACTAAAATTTCCCCTGCCTGTCTTGGCTAATCATTGTCAAGTTAAATCTTGATAACCCAGTTGCAGAATCTCTCGCTATGAGAAGCTGTTATCTTATTTTGCTGAAAAGAATTAGTGACAATCTCTCTGTTCCTGTGTAAGCCAAATATCCAGAAAGCAATGACCATTCCACTTTCTTTGCTAGCCCTTGTCTCAGTCACACAAGTGGAGACCTTAAAAACACTGAAAGATGTTTGGGCCACCACCCTAAAGACAGGCCCTTACCCATCTAGGTTATGTAAGCTAGTTTAGACTCAAAGCTGACCAAGATCATCAATACCTCCTTCAGAGAGCACAATCCACCAGCTACCCTAGAGCATGCAGTAACCTTACTAGTTCTCAATAAATCTTACTTGGAGTCAGAGAATTCACTAGCTACCTTCTCATCTCCAATCTCCCCTTCATGGCACAATTCAGAAGCTGGCATACAGTATGCTCCAACATTTGATCTCTGAAAATATCCAGGACCCTTCACAAACAGGTTTCAGATAGTGATAGGTCATGGAGATAGTTCTGGTGGTGCTGCTGAAGGACCTTTTCAAGGCCAAGAACAGAGGACAAACACCTATGCTTCTACCATTTACTTATCCGGTGATGTCACTAATCACCAAGAAAAGCATTGCTATTTATCATCACCCTTACCTCAGAGCCTTTCAGACACGAGTCAGTCCAAATGACAGGGTTCTGAGCCAATTTGAATGACATTTGAGAATGAGATTGTGTGCTACTGATTATGTAACTGTTTTATTGTGCTTCTAAATTTGTGTCAAGGGCCCTTAAAGCTCTTGGTTAGTGTTCTTTGATGCAGAGTTTTAAAATAAAAATAATACTTTATTAAAATCCAAAAAGTATATGTTAGGTCAATCACAATACAGTGAATATAGTACACTACAAAAGCAAACATATGCCTATGAAAACTTTCATTGGTGGCTTCCTAGTTACTACTAATTAGCCGCAAACAGGTTTGCCCTCTTATAGGAAGTCCCCCCCAGCCCCAGCATGCTTTTCTGGAGCTGACCCTTTACATTTGTCAGATCTGGAGTCCTAAAGTAATCATTTTGCACCTAGCTATTGCTTGTTACATTTCCCTCTCTTCTAGATGGTAAATACCTGTTTTCTCCCATCTTGCCCTTTATTATTCCTGGGGGAACTGGCACATTTGCACACCTTTCATCTGCTAATTTTGTAATTCTGTTTTAAATAAATCATGTTTGGCCACATTATAAAACTTTCTTAATATGCTGAATTATAGTAACTTGTTGGTTACAAGTTTCTATCTTGCTTACATCCTCGAGCAATTCCTGTCAGTGAGCAGTAGATATAGGATGTTATGCTTTCTGGTTGAAGTCTGTACTCTTTGGATGATGAAGTTGGCTTCTACACAATAAAGAACTCTCTTTGATGAATGTTTGGTTGTTAATCAACAGCTATCTGGGAGTTACAATATTAATGCACAAGTTTATTTGGCAGCCTTGAGGGTTGGTCCAGGAATGGTTAGTATCAGCTGTCCTCCACTTTTGGTAGCAGATAATCATTGTCATTTCACTGTTTAAGAATTGTTTTCCTTGAATTATTTTGGAGGTGGACAGTGATTAGAGTTTCATGCACTAGCTATAGGCTCCTAATAAACACTAGAGATCTTTAAAACCCCCTGGCTTTATTTGCAAGCAACTTCTAAGACTACAAAAAATAAAACGTTCAGGTATTTTTGAATGATCCATTCTTTAGTTAGTTAGTTAGTTTGCTGTTCTGGGGTTTTGTCTGTTGTGATAGGGTGTTCATACCACACTAATCTGGATAGGGTTAATGAAGCTCACAAGGGGCCACTTAACCTGAGGGAGAATTAGGCTTAATTAATTTCTAATTGAGGATGGAGCTCAGCTGATCAGGACCAGATGGGGCTTGTATAAGGCTAGGTAGAGAGGGTAGAAAAGTGCTGCAGTGTAGAAGACTGCAGTGACTCTATGGGCTTAGAGAGGGGAAAGAAGGAAACCCAGGGGGAGAGTAGAAGCTCTGAGCTCCATGCCATGAAGGAATAGTTTACTCAGAAGGGTGGTGGAGTGGAAGCCTGATAGAGGTGAAATAGGAAAAGGCTCGGGAAACGGTAGAGAGGGTTTGGAATGGAGCAGATCTTGGCTGGATCCTGAAGTAGTGGGCAGGGCTGGGTTCCCCTAACAGCCACTGGAGAAGAGGAATTGCATTGTATTGGAGGACTGCTAGGAACGATAGCCAGTCTAATGAGATTTTGATACTGCGGAAGGGGGAAAAACACATAATGATGTGGCCGGAGGGCCAAGCCATGGAGAGTAAGCCCTGCAACTCCTGGAGTATAATAAGGGCTGCAGTGCAAAGGGGAGACAGAAGGGGGTGTCAGACTGGGTGGAACTATTATCCAGACACAGCTACAAGGTAGAGAACCCTGTGACATCTGTGTAATCCTGAAACTGGAAACCCTAATACTGCTTAGGAACATTTTGTTCTTCTAGTTAAATGGATGTGACTTACACTGAAAATAGGCCCCCTCTCCCCACCATTTTACTTGTGATCAAAACCAGTCTACTAGCTCTTAAGTGATGGTCTATTACAAATTGAAGTTGTTTTCAGTAATTCTCAAAGGGGAGCAGACTACTTCCTCCTCCTACTCCACTGAGGTCTCATGGCAGTCCAAAGGAGGCAAATGATGGGTGCGCAATAGCCAGAGGAATGTTTCTGCTCCCGTATGCCTCAGCCAGTAGAGCTGACCAGCTTCATAGGGGCAATACAATACGCTCTGCAAAACAGCATAGTACTGAGAGAATGGATGGCCTTGTGATTAGGACACTTACTGGGTTCTCAGGCCATCTAGGTTCAATTCTTGGCTCTGCCGTGGACTTCCTATGTGATCTTAGGTAACACATTTACTTTCTGTGTGCCTTATCTTCCCATCTATAAAATTGAGATAATACTCCTTTCTCCCACCACTGGCTTCTCTTATCTATTTAGACTGTAAGCTCTTCAGGGTAGGGGGAATTCTTTGTATGTGTTGAGACAGTGCCTCTCACCATGTAGCATCTCTGTGCTACAGCTATACAAATAATGTTTCATAATATGCAAATTTCCCTTGTGCACTAGGGAGGCGCCACCTCCAATGCTGGGTTGTGCCTGAACTTCATGATTAGGGCTTTAATTGGTAAACATAACAAAGAACATGGCATGGTATATTTTGTAACCCATTATTTCAATTTCCAAAGCCAATTGATGAGGCTTAGGGAAAAGGTCAGTTTGGATCTAACAATGTTTTGAACAGGGGTCGGCAACGTTTGGCACGCGACTTGCCAGGGTAAGCACCCTGGCGGGCCAGGCCAGTTTATTTACCTGCTGACGCGGCAGGTTCGGCCGATCGCGGCCCTCACTGGCCGCGGTTTGCCGTCCTGGGCCAATGGGGGCGGCGGGAAGCCGCGGCCAGCACATCCCTCGCCCGCACCGCTTCCCGCCACCCCCATTGGCTCGGGACGGCGAACTGCGGGCACTGGGGGCCACGATCGGCCAAATCTGCCACGTCAGCAGGTAAATAAACTGGCCCGGTCCACCAGGGTGCTTGCCCTGGCGAGCCGCGTGCCAAACGTTGCCGACCCTTGGTTTTGAAGAACATAAAATATGTGTAACACAGTGTGGAAAAATAGGGGTGCCCTGCATTGAAATCATCTGGTCATATAATCTCAGGAAACTGATGAAGGTCTTTACAATAGATCAGGTTATTTCTAGGATTAGTCTTTCATGCTCCATGTTAAATAATAGTTTTAGTGCAGATGACTTTTTAGACAAACACTTAAGGGACAAGTATCAGAGGGGTAGCCGTGTTAGTCTGAATCTGTAAAAAGCAACAGAGGGTCCTGTGGCACCTTTAAGACTAACAGAAGTATTGGGAGCATAAGCTGTCGTGGGTAAGAACCTCACTTCTTCAGATGCAAGTGTTTCATAATATGCAAATTTCCCTTGTGCACTAGGGAGCCGCCACCTCCAATGCTGGGTTGTGCCTGAACTTCATGATTAGGGGTTTAATTGGTAAACATAACAAAGAACATGGCATGGTATATTTTGTAACCCATTATTTCAATTTCCAAAGCCAATTGATGAGGTTTAGGGAAAAGGTCAGTTTGGATCTAAAAATGTTTTGAACAGGGTCGGCAACGTTTGGCACGCGGCTTCTGAAGAAGTGAGCTTCTTACCCACGAAAGCTTATGCTCCCAATACTTCTGTTAGTCTTAAAGGTGCCACAGGACCGTCTGTTACTTAAGGGACAAACGCACAGCTCAGTGCCAAGCACAGATAGCTGGTCTAAGTAAACAGTTGCAAGGGGAGGGTGATAGTAGGAATCCTTCTACAAAGGCTTCAGATGCTGGAGTGGTCCTTCAGGGTTGTAATATGACCCATCTTTGGGGTGAAAAAAACATACAGGCTGTACAGTGGTGGATCCTCTGGCCATGTCCCACTGGGCCCCATCCTCAAGGAGAGGGAGGCAGTGACCTGACCCTCTTT
Organism: Emys orbicularis; assembly: GCF_028017835.1. Classification (NCBI taxonomy): domain Eukaryota; kingdom Metazoa; phylum Chordata; order Testudines; family Emydidae; genus Emys; species Emys orbicularis. The sequence goes on from NC_088683.1 coordinate 300,909,543, forward strand.
GACTCCTTGCTATAAATTGCTGCCCCCTTCTCATGGATTTGAGGGGACATTTCTTGCTGCTTCAAAGCAGGCAGGCCCAAGTTAAGGAACACTGCAACTGCTCTCCCTTTCCCTGTTCAAGTCCATAATGTTTTAGGGGAAAGGCTATTTTGTGCCCCTAGAAGAACAGCAGCAGCCGGGAAGAATTCCTGCCTCTGGCACTATTAGGGTAACCACAGGGCATAAATACCCCATAATCCTTAATACAGTAGTAAAACCCACAAAGTCTGAGCCCATTATAACAACCCAAGTAAAGACATTACATTAGCTTTTCTCATTTTTTTTAGTCACATGTAGACTGGAGACCTCTAAAATAAGAGTTTGTTCTTTATATAGTTATGATTTAAGATTTGTGCTTCTGTTTGTATTTTATAAACACTTCCCCATCTTTTATGTAAATACTTGGCTTATCTTATGTAGTTAATTTTTGTTAGCTGATAGTTTTCTATTAAAATAATAAGGAAGAAATGTATAGTATAGAGTTATCTGTGGAAAAAATATATTTGACATCTAACTGTTGAGGATTTCCCAATATAATTTCTTTAAAATGCAATTGGGCACCTGGGGAGAGGGTGATGGGCCTGGAAAGGGTTAGCAATCCTTCACTCTGGCTGGGGATTTCTCTCATGAGGAGTTCTCTGTCCAATTTTGTTTTCCTTTGTTCTTCTCTTGATGCATTGCTCTTTTTCTCTGGCAGCAACTAAGACACAGATGCAGAGAGGCTCAAAGATCAGGAAAGGCGTGGCTGGCAGAGAATCAGAGCCAATGTAAGAGAATAAAAATATGGCTGGAGGAAGCATTAGTTCATAAACCAGAAATATAGTTGGAGGAAGCATTACTTCATAGATCAAGGTTATAACTATTTGTGTATATGTGTGGTTGGATTAGAAAGGACTTGCAAATAAGATATTGAAATATGTCTGTTTTCAGTAGAGCAGCTGAAGTGGAAACACTATGATAAAGGATCCTGATTTATTTTTATTATTATTATTCCAAAGAATTGCTTGTTTTACAATCCTGGTTATTGTGGCCCTTTAAATATGTGTGAGGAGTTATTTGGGGAGGTAGGGGGGAGAGGCATCAAATAGAGAACAGAAAAGCACTAAGATGAGCTCTTTGACTATTATTCTCATTCTTAGAATTTAGCTTTTTATTTATTACAAAGAAAGATCTACACATTAGATGCCTGGGGGAATTATAATAACATGCACAATTGCCAAGGGATTAATAGATTTAATACATTTAAAACACATCACAAAGAACATCAGTCAATAGAATGTGATAACATTCCATACAATTGAGAAACAGAGTCACAGACAGGATTATGAAAGGTGTGAGATTTACAGGAAAAGAATTCTTTTAATCCAACAAATGGCTCTGAGTTAAAGTGATAATTGAGTGTTGAGGTGAAGTATGAAGGGTCAAATTCATCCCTTATGTGACTCCATTGAAGTCAGTGGAGTTGTGGCAGGGATGAATTTGGCTCCAAATGTTTTGGAAATGATAAACGGTGCTGAAAGAAAGACGTACAATAAGTGCAATTGTAAAGAACCAATTCACAGAAAAAGACTAAAAGGGACTTATATCACCTACTCTTTCAAATGCTCCTGCCCTGGTTCTCCCATATACAAGGCTGGTGGCAAAAAATACATCTCATAATTTAAGAAACATCATTTGCTACACAAGGTCAGAACAGAGAATTGTTGAAGTAACATGATAGAGTTAGCCGGTTATGTTATATGAATGGTGGTAGTTATTTAAATGGTAGCTCATAAATAACTCCATTTTCATCATGACTGTTCTATTTATCTGGTCAGTTTGAGAGTGGATTTTACAAGATGTGTATTATCTGTTGAGGGACCACCTAGTGTAATGGTCTGTTGTGACAGAATATACCACTGTGTCCACACCCTACACACTATTGTAATAATCTTTGTACAAAGTATGCTTTGTGAGATCTTTTGAAAACAAATAATTTGCTGGTCATTGTCCTGATAAAATGAGTATGCCAACATTGTATGTGAAGTTATAAGATTCCACTGTATGGTATTCTTAACCAAATTGAAGTTAGCAAACAGGTCCGTCTCAAACAAAGGAATGTGTGCTCTGCTTAATTTGCATTTAAGTAGTAAGAGTCATCCAGCAGGAAGGGACACACAGGAAACTCCAACAGGTGAGGAAAAAGCAGCAGGGAGCATTCTCCCCTGTAGACTCTGCCTTCTGAATCTCAGCTGGAAATATTTCCAAGAGTGGGACTGACTATAAAATGGAGGGACAAACACCCAAGGCATGCCTCTCCTTTTCTGCTCATCATGGCATCTGAAGCAACACAGGAAGCATTTGGTGGGAGAATGGGTCCTGACCTAAGAAGTTTGGTCAGAAAGACTGCTGAGAGTATGCGGTGAGAAAACGTTGCTTTGAATTTAACATAGTTTAAGTTAGGCACCAGTTGCATTTTATTTTTATTTTTCTTGTAACCATTTCTGACTTTATGGCTCACTACTTGTACGCACTTAAAATATGTCTCTTTGTAGTTAATAAACTTGTTTTCTTGTTTTATCTAATCCAGTGTGTTTAAATTGAAACTCACTTAAATTTAAATTTTCAGTCTGGGAAACTCCATTTGGGATGGCAAGTTGTGTGCATATTATTTCTATTAAAGAAATAATAGACTTTCTATTGCTATTGTCCAGGAGAGGGCTGGGCAGTACAGACATACATTTCTGGGGGGAAATCCGAAGACTGGGAGTGTATTGGGGTCACCCTGCAGTATAACCAAAGCTGGTGAGAGCCAGAATATAATCCGAGTGTAGTTGTCAGGCTGCAGTTGCATACAGACACTGACTGTGGCTTGCATGCTGGAAGGCTGTTTGTGAGCAGCCCAGGTGGAAATTCATTCAGTAAGACACCCAAGGTGACAGGCAGGGGTGACACAGCTGCTCATTAGTCTAGATTGTATCCTGATATGTCATACCAGTCTGAATAGAACATAGTTTTGGTAACAGAAAAGAAGAATAAAATTGTCTTTTAAATGCAGGGTTATCAATATAAACTCAGTGTCAATGAGGAGATGCAGAAAATATTTGCAGTCTTGTAGGGAAGAAGGGTGTAACGTATCCATGTGCTGCAACCAAAAAATATGGTTACTCTACAAATGATATACTGTTGGGCAGATGGATCTAGAATCCTGAAAAACACAAGCCTCTATTACCTGAGTAAAAAGGAGAGCCTTTTAGCTTGTAGTGGCAGTAGGTCAATTATCCTCTCCATGGGTCAGGCAATAGAAGACATCATTCACTCAGTAATACATACACACACATGCTGGGTAATCTTGCTTCACTCAGGCTTCCAATGCCTCTATCATAGTTTTAGCACCTTCCTGGAAATATCACACACAAAAGCTGGAAAGACATTGCACCATCAGAAATGCTTGCTTATTCTGTCTCTTTAAAATGCACCACTTTTCAGTGGTGTTGCAGCTGGAAAGGCCATCATAATGATCCAGATTGTGGTGCCTTATTTCACAGGCAGTCTCACTGATGAGTGGGACTACAGGTTGTGTAAAATACTCTTACTCTACTTAATTAGTATCACAGTCTGCACTAAAGGGGTGGTTTAGCATACTCATTATTCTTACATCTTGTTGGGAATCTTCACCAAGGTGTAAACTACAACTGAATAAAAAAATAAACCCAGCAGAAAACAGGCCAATGGTATTAGAGGAAGTGATGTTTGTAGTCAAACAGTTACAAAATGACAAAATGCCTGATCTTGACAATATTTCATCAGAACTGCTAAAGAGTGGAGGCCCAGGTTTAGTTCATCGGCTTCATAGTATTGTCTTAAAAGTTTGGGAAGCCAGTTGCATTCCAGAAGATTGGAAAAGGGGCGGCATCATTCCTTTCTTTTTTGGGGAGAGGGGAGAGCAAGTGATCAGCTTGATCAAATAGGGTGGCAGTTGGGGTTGAAGCCTTTGGGCTTCAGCTTTGCCCTCCCCCCCCCCCACCTGAGGCAGTGGGGCTTGGGCTTTGGCCTCCGAAGCTGGGGTGGCGGGGCTCAGCTGGTCTCAGGCTTCAGTCCTTCCTCCTGGGGTCGTGTAGTAATTTTTGTTCTCAGAAGGGGTTGTGGTGCAATGAAGTTTGAGAACCCCTGAAGTAGGGGTCTAGAGCTGCTTTCTGTCCTAGGGAAGGTGTTTATGATCATGCTATTGAACTGACTGAAATACTGTCTCAATCCAAAAATGAAAGACAGCCAGAATGGTTCCGGCACAGGTATAGCATAGATGGTAGATCCATGCTCTCTTTGGAATATTATTGAAAAATGATTAAAACAACAAAAGGAAGTTATCATCTTTATAGACTTTGCAGCTGCTTTTGACTTGATCAGCACTGTGGATACTGCTATATCCATATGGGGTGCCTGAGAAGTTAGTGTGGCTAGTGGAGGAACTGTACCTCAGTACATTTTGCTGCGTGACTAGGTTAGTGGTTGGATTACAGGCTGGATTTCAGTAGAATCAGGAGTATGTCAGGGATGTGTTCTCTCACTTACAGTATCTGAAGTGCTGTCTGATGACATAGCTGTTTGAGGCCAAAGTATGAGGTGTGAAATTTCAAGATTAATCTTTATAAGATCTCCATCTTAAGAAGATGTTGAATATGCAGATGTTGTTACCTTACATGGAGAGACTGCTGATCAATTACAGCTAATGGTGGAAGAGCTGCAAAAAAACTGCAGAATCTATGGGACTTAAAGTCAGAGGTAATAAAACTAAAGCTATATATGCCTCCTATAAAATGGAAATGAATGACCTGTTGATGGTAGATGGCAATGACACTTAATGCATAATTTTAGCTATTTGATAGTTGATTGACAGCAGGAGGTTCCATGTCTGAAGATGTCATACATCAGATTGTTCTTGCATCAATGGCATTTCAGCATCTTCAAATGCCTCTCTTTTGTTGGTGGGTTGTCTTTGTCACAACTAAGATATGAGTGCTTAAAATGTGGTATTGATGACAACCATGTTATATGAAGTAGAAATATGACCATTAAAAACAGATGAGGAGAGGAAACTAAACAGTTTACACTGCCAAAAGTTATGGTGTATTCTTAACGTCCATTGGTTTTAATTTGTCACAAAAGAGGAGCTACTTAGATGATCCTGACAAATTGCAGTCTTCCACCAGTTGAGAACAAGACAACTGCAATGGTGGAGTCATGTCCCGCATGCTGAAGCGGGTATGCTTTTGCAGAAGGTTTACAGAGTGGCGATCAAAGAATGTAGAGTACTAGGCTGACAATGAATAAATTGGAAGATGCAATTTTGAGACTCCTAAATCTTCCTCCTCTGATGCTTACTGAGGGAAGAAGACTTGTAAAGGACCATTCAAGATGGAAGCACATTCTATGTGTCATCACAGCTACATCATGATATCAGGAATTTGCTGCTGCTTTTTCTTGTAGCTATTTTAGAGTACCAATATATATTGGGGTGAAATCCTGGTCCCATTGACTTCACTGAGGCCAGATTTCAACCCAGGTATTTCAATTTTGCATATGAAGTGACTGTGATTCAAAGGACATGCATCACCAAAAATTTGTTCATAAGACTTGACTACTTGGCAATTAATAGTTCATCCGTCATCCAGAACCTCACTTCTAATCCCATAATCCATTGTGGTTGCAAGGGATTGTAAAATATGGTGGGCTGTGCTAATTTTTTCACTGCAGAACAAGAAAAGGATGGGGGACCATGACCTAAGTGTCACAGTATTGTTTGTGCTGTCTGACTTTCCAACTCAAACATTTTAACAAGATTATACAAACGTAAGCAATTATCAGATAAAGACCATTCCTTGGTAAAATTAATGAACCTTTGGGGATTTAGACACTTTCATGGGTACCTGTCACTTGTCTGAATAATGACTACAATCACAGTGAGCAAAATGTATCACTTATATTCACAATTATTTATGTGAATCAGTTGTTTTCACTGTTCACCCAGTTCTACCTTTTTCCATGCTTTTCCATTAGTAGGTGTAGACATATTATGGGCAAACATTGAAGTGAACTAAAATGCTCTTCTCAATAAAAAAAATTAAGAGCATAATCTATTAACAGATTGTATAGGCTGATTTAAAATCAAAAATGGATTTTCAAGTAAAAATTATTTCCCCCCCCCCCGCCCCCATTTTATTTACCTGCCAGGACCTGTTTCAGAATTCTGTGGCTTCTGTGAAAATTAACATCACAGATACCTAAAGCACAGTAAAGAGATACAGTTCCCTGACTACTCTAGATATTTGGGGGTATTGCATATTTTTCTAAAAGAAATGGAGAGCCCTATAATCAGGTTTCAATTTACCTTTAAATTGCATTTATAATTTAAGGCTTCCCATGTATACCATGGGTGAAATCCACTCTTTCCCTTAACTTAAATTAATGGACTGCATGTGTATGTATGTATATGTAAATAGAACTGCATGGGGTAAACAAAGGATAAAAGTCTATCACCCTAACTAATGGGTAGTCATGGTTCTGCAGTGCAGCCCCTTGTGGCCACTATTATAATAGTTCATTCTTTTTCTGGTAGTGCTCGCAATGTAACAGTAAAAGCACAAGAGAAAGTATGGCCCTTAATTGTTGACTGCTTTGCCCCTCCACTATTGAGGGGGCAGTGTGAAAATTTAGTGGCACAGAGGGACTCCTGTGGCCACTATGAAACTGGGTGAATTATCTCAATTATTTCAGGACCTATACAGTGGTTTTTGCAGGACTTATAAGTAGCCTTACAGTTCATCACATAAGAATGGTCATACTGGGTCAGACCAAAGGTGCATCCAGCCCAGTATCCTGTCTACCAACAGTGACCAATGCCAGGTGTCCCAGAGGGAGTGAACCTAACAGGTAATGATCAAGTGATCTCACTCCTGCCATCCACCTCCACCCTCTGACAAACAGAGGCTAGGGACACCATTCCTTACCCATCCTGGCTAATAGCCATTAATGGACTTAACCTCCATGAATTTATCTAGTTCTCTTTTAAACCCTGTTATAGTCCTAGCCTTCACAACCTCCCCAGGCAAGGAGTTCCACAGGTTGACTGTGCGCTGTGTGAAGAAGAACTTCCTTTTATTTGTTTTAAACCCGCTGCCCATTAATTTCATTTGGTGGCCCCTAGTTCTTATATTACGGGAACAAGTAAATAACTTTTCCTTATTCACTTTCTCCACACCACTCATGATTTTATTTACCTCTATCATATCCCCCCTTAGTCTCCTCTTTTCTAAGCTGAAAAGTCCTAGCCTCTTTAATCTCTCCTCATATGGGACCCGTTCCACTAAGAATACCACACTGACCCATCCTTTCTACCAAAAATATATTGGTAGGATTGTGGTGGTGATGAAAGGCATCAGTCAGGCTCATAACTCCATTGTATTATGTGTTGTACAAACACAAAGGAAGACATAACTGCTGCCTTAGTCTATGGAATGACCACATAACTCAGCTTTATTTCTCCAGGTTAGTCAGAAGACTATTTACATTGTGTGTCACATACTGAAATCTACCCAGTGATAACATTTTACTAGTTTCACAACTTGTGCAGTCTTCTAGTGCTCTAGTCATGTGGCAATCATACTAAGAGGTGATCTTGTGATAGCCACCATCTTGGCCAGTACTAGGGATTGAACCATGCCTCCAGACCTGCAAGCATGTCTGTGCAGCTTGAGCTAACAAACAGACTTTCTAGCTCAGGATTTGACAGATTCATCTTCTGTGCATCACATTTAGAGAGGAGCATGTAACACTCACTGTGGGTCATTAATTATTATGCACAATGTCATTGGAATGGCCAGTAGTGGAAGAAGCAATGGGCCTGATCCATCTCCCAGTGAAGTAAAAATGGGATTCTTTCTATTGACTTTGGCTATTGGAGCAGGTCCATAAAACCTTCCCTAGAGAAATGACACTTTCTTTTTACCTGTGTGAATATGGATTCTTCTAGAACCTCAGTTTGATACTAACTGACCTACACTCAACAGAGCGTGGCAGCATTTGTCCACTGAACAGGTTATGACTGAACCTACAAGATTTTTCCTCAGAAACAAAGCATTCTTAGGGTAGCTCTTAGACATCACTGTTACAATATTGACATTCACATTTATTTTCACTTGCATCTATTCAAATAGGCTTCAAATAGATTGTCAATATTTGTAACAGTGATGTCTACGAGCTGTTTTGGACATGACCAAGGATTTTGGTTTGTGTATATATCTTGTAAAATATTGTCTAGCTTATTTTTATTTTTGCTGTTAAACTAGCTGCAGCGTGAGGAAAACAACTCAGTCTCCCTACATCTGATTTGTATGCTCCCACATAAACCCTGCTAATCATCTTTAAGCCCAGCAAGCCAATCGAGTCTTAATCACAAATAAATACACCTCCTTCATAGTAGTTGCAATTCAGACAGAAGATGGCAGCTCTCCCTTGCAGACATCTGAGGCTAGGGATCATTTCCAGAAACCTATCAGACTTTCTGGCTGTGTTTCTTGTTTACAAAATGCTGTGTACATTGACATTTAGAAATTCCTGTGTACTTGATCTCAGACTATCATACATCATATAATAGAAAATTAAAGGCAATTATTTCCCCACCAAATACCTGGTTGGATCAAAATAGTACTATACTAGCTATTGTACTGTACATTTTCAAAAAAATACATCCTTTAAAAATTACCTTACTGAATTTCCCATTGCCTTTAGTAATGATGATGGACTTTTCTGACTTTCTAGCAGCAATCCTGATTGAAATACAATTTAGTCATTTTGCCCTTACATTTTTATGTTCTGTAACAAAAAGTACAGGGTGATCTAATATGCTTTGAAGGTGAACTCTATAATATATGGATTAGATTTCTTTAGGGAAATGCTTTCTAAAATCCTATTTAACAATGTTAAAAAAAATTAAATAACCAACAATCAAGAATTTGAAAAAGATAAGAAAGTGAAAATGACTTTGAAACCAGAAGTACTGACTGTAGAAGACATATGAAATCTTTGAAGATAATCTGAAGGAAAATATGATTAACACTGATGAAGTAGAATAGTGCCAAGTATGTGTCATTTCTGAGCCACATGCATTATATGAGGTGGAAATTGAACTTTCAAGACTCATGTTAACATTTTACTCTTATGCTTTATCGAGGCAAGTAACTAAGGGAAAAAGTGAAACAGCAAAAACTGCTAAGTGATAAGTCTGTCATAAGTTAAATACGGTCATCTGTCAGCACTCAGCTGAAATGACATCATTCTGGTAACATAATTACTGGGTTGAGTAATGACTCATTTCTAAAAGCTGGTACATGTTAAAGAAATATAACTTCTTACAGGTCAAAACCACTGGCTTACACAGTCTTCACAATATATCCTCTAACTGCCTTTTGTTTGTGGCTTATATTGAGATCTGCATTTAAGTTGATTTGTAGAGATATTTTCTGAACTCACATAATGCAAATCCTTTTCATTATGCACTGCTAAGAGAAAAACGTTTCACAATAGAACTGTCCTTGATCTAACTTCAAAATGATAAATCTGTATTCATTTCATTCTCCGTTTATTGCAGCAGTAACACAATTCCATTCAGTCCATCTGGTGTAACCTCTTCACAGACTCTATACAGTGATTTCTTGTTAAAGGCTACTATGCTTTGGCTCTAAACTGCATCATCAAAATGCAACATAAAATAATGGTCTAGTTATTTTTATTCTTAGGTTGTGAACTCTTCAGGGCAGGGACCATGTCTTCATATGTATTTGCACAGCATGTAGCATAATGGGGACCCAGTGCAGGCTGCTGTCTCTGGGCGCTACTATAATATAACCTTATTATTATTAAATATTTAACCATAGAGCTAATAATACGGACCAGACTCTGCTGTTTGTCACTCTGGTGGAAATTTACACCAAAATAACAAAACAGAATGTGGCTAATATACTTAGAAGATTGGTAATGTTCAGTGTCCAGAAAAGATTTTATCTCAGCCCTTACAATTAAAAAAAAAGGGGGGGGTGGGGGGAGATTTTTTTCAAGGACCCAAACTGGCTTAGGAGCTGAACTCCCCCTGAGTTTGTGCCTTTGAAAAACTCCACCTAACTTCATTTGCAAATGTTGGGTTTTACTGGATGATGGGACAAGGAGCCTGGTGAGACTAGAACTGCAGAAGGGAGATAAAGCCTGAATTACTTGGAAGGGGGGAGATTGGGATTTGTTGGGCAAAGAGACTGCTACTAGAAGCTGATGAGGTAGACTAGTAGCCATTTGTTTGGGGGGAACAATGAGATTAGATCAGGGGTGAAAGTAATTTAAAGGATTTACCAGTACGCCGGAGTCCTGAGCAGGGGGCGGGGCCTCAAGCAGAAGGGGTGGGGCCTTTAGAGTCCCGGGCCCTTTAAATTGAGATTTAAAGGGCCCGGGGCTCTGGCTGCGGTAGTGGTGGCTGGACGCCCTGGACCCTTTAAATCACCGCTGACGCTACCAGCTGTGGAGGCAGCTGGGAGCCCCGGGGCTCGGGGGCCATTTAAAGGACTCCGGCCGCTGCTACCGCAGCAGAGCCCCGGGCCCTTTAAATTGCTGCCTGAGCCCTGCTGCCGGAGCCCCAGGTTAGCAGTGGCCAGGATCTCTGGTGGTGATTTAAAGGGCATGGGGCTCCCGGCCACAGCTACTGCCCTGGGCCCTTTAAATCTCCGCCGGCTCTGGCAGCGGGCCTCCAGTGGCGATTTAAAGGGCCTGGGGCAGTAGTGGCGGCCGGAGCCCCTGGCCCTTTAAATCGCCATCGGATCCTGGCTGCCGGAGCCCTGGGGTAGTGTCAGCGATTTAAAGGGCCAGGGACTCCCAGCCACTGCTACCACAGTGGAGCCCCGGGGCTCCTGGCCACCTCCTCTACCCCCAGGGCTCTGGCAGCACGGCTCTGGCAGCAATTTAAAGGGCCTGGGGCTCCAGATGCTGCCGGGAGCCCCAGGCCCTTTAAATCGCTGCCTGGGGAAGCCGGTCCAGTACGGCGTACCAGCTCTTGCTGGTATGCCATTCCGGACCGTACCGGCTTACTTTCACCTCTGGATTAGATCAAGAGCTGGGGAGAGGAAGGAGACTGTGACTGACTGGAGAGGGAGACTGGGACAAGGAGCCAGGGAGGAGTTGGTGGGAGAGATTGAGATTGGATGAGAAGCCCAGGGAAGATGAGACAGGGAGCAAGGGAAGAGTCAGAGGAGAAAGAGATTGTATGAAGAGCTGAGGGGGAAGTGGGATTCACTAACAAGGAGATTAGGGATAAGGAGTTGGGGCAGTAGCGGGGAGACAGGTACTGGCTTGACATGGAAACTGGAACTAGGATGGAGAAACTTGAGGAGTAGTAATAGGGACTGGTTAGGCAAGAAGAATGGTACTTTGGACAAGGAGCCCGGGTGGAAAAAGAGACAGGACAAGGACAGGTTGGAGGAAATGTGTCAGAAAGGGCAAGCAGGCAGAAGAGTCTGTGCCCACCTAGAGAACATTCCCCTCCCAGGAGATCCTTCTCCTCCTCAGCCCCTTCCCCCCCAGCTTCTTGCAAATAAAGGTAGATGCCTAATTCCAAGGGAAGGTTTGCAGCTAGTCACTGAACTCCCTGAGATGGCTGGGGCTTAGGACACCCCCTTCTCCTAGGCATCTCCTATTGATTAACTCGGGCAGGGAGCTGGGTTGTGTGCTGACTTCAGTGAATCCCATTCTGATGTGCCTGTCTCCCTTCATTCAAGGTATAGGGTATATAGGTAAGCACCTAATTCAGGCTTTGTGAAATCCCAGTGATTTTCTAGGTACCAAAAAATTAGGTGTGGCAACACTGAGTCGCCTTGCTTACATTACTTTGTGAATGTAGCCTGATGTCTCTTAGACCTTCTTGGTACATGGGGAGACCATGTCCACTGCACCACACTCTATAATGTGCATTATAAACTCTGATCTGTGGCCAACCAACATACAATTTTGGTTTGGACAGGTCCATTGGTGGGCTCCTCTCCACTACTTTTCACAGAATCACAGGGTTGGAAGGGACCTCAGGAGATCATCTAGTCCAACCCTCTGCTCAAAGCAGGACCAATCCCCAGACAGATTTTTACCCCAGTTCCCTAAATGGCCCCCTCAAGGATTGAACTGACAACCCTGGGTTTAGCAGGCCAATGCTCAAACCACTGAGCTATCCCTCCCCCGGTGGTTTATGGCACTAGAAGGCCAGCAGGGAGAGAGTAAGAACTATACTTGTGCAGTTCTCTGTGTAAGGAAAGCCAGGAAAGGGAGCAAGGGCTATTTTTGTCCTTCTCCCACCTCTCCCCACCACACCCCAGTTTACTCATACAACAATTGGCCACAATCGGTCCATTGTATGAAACTCTGATACAGGATTTCAGAGTTAGATCTTTGTATCTTTATTCATCAGTCTTTATTTGTAATCTTAAAACCTATCCTTTGTATGGTGCATGTCTTTCCCCCCTCCTTCTTAGAAATTATGTATTAGAACTGTGTTATAGCCCATGGAAATCAGAGCTATTATTTGATGCAATAATTACTTCTCCAAATTGAGATTACTGAGCTGGACTCTTAACAGCTTCTGATAGGTCAAGCTGATAATGATGTTTTTTGTTTCATTACAATATGAAAGTTGTCTTCTCGCTTTCTTCCTCCTTTTATCGAGTGTCTTAATAAAGCTTCAGGGTCAGGAGCCTTGAAAGTGCTGTGTAATTCCAGGATTTTTTTGTTTTGTCATCATTGTTACCACCTTTTTAATCAACAAGCCTATAATGAGACAGGAATGCAAAAATCTCTCTGTAGATTAATGGATGTCAAACCACAAAGAATTTCAGGAGTCAGGATGAAAGTATGGACAGAAGTGAGGAACAATCATAAGAAATTGAGATTGATGTTTACAGGCCTGTGGCACTCATATTGTTATCAAAAGTTATAGATTATTGTTGTCTTTTGTATTTTATTTTGTTCACAAAATCCCATGGATATAATAAATTATTGTGTTTAACATGTATTTAATTAACTTCTCTAAAAAGCTTCACATCACATTTTGCTAACGTTTCCTTCATATTCTTAAATGCAATTATCTAAAAAATATCAATCATTTTTATTAGTTAATACTTGAAATCACATGCATATCCAATATAATTATTAACGCCAATCCATTTACTGGTTCATTTAACTCTGGCTATGCACAATTATGTGTGACATTTTAAAAAGAAGCACCATTTTCATAATGATACAATCATTTTTTCTGAAGATCAACAAAAGATTTATTCATTGAATTCTATTGCTTATCTTTCTACTGTCTAACTTATAAGGATAAGAGATGCCAGATGGTAATGAGAAACATAGCTGTGGCAGTCTATATAATTGCCACTCATAAATTGTTTTTCTTTTTGTACTTTCACTATACTACAAAGTAAGGACAAAATAAAACTAGCTAAGGAAAGATAATAAAGAAAACCACTTCTCAGAGGTGACAACGTTGATCTCTTGAGGCCTGGAGCAAACAGACTGTTTGCACTGCATTTGTTGATTAAGGAATAGTGTTGGTTATTCCTTTTTAAAAAGTACAGTTTATAGAAGTGTTTTTAAACATTTTGGGGCCATTAGTGAGTGTTGTGCTAGAGAAATAGGGCTGATCTGCTAGCCTAGGACCTAGGGAAACCTAGCTTCAGTTCCCTGCTCTGTCCCAGGCTTCCTGTGTCAGTTTGGGTAAGTCACTTAGGGCTGGATTTTTAAAGGTACTTAGTTGCCAAAAGATGCAGCTAGGCACCTACTGGGATTTTCAAAAGTCCATAGGAATTAGGTACCTAGATGCTTTTGAAAATCCCCCTAGGCATCTAGCTGCATTGGTGGGTTCTTAAATACCACTGGCACCAGTAAGGGAAAGCTGGGGGGGCGGGGGGGTGTTAATACCCTCCGAAGGTTTTTGCACTTGCTGAAAGTTCCATGGGCTGTGGCAGGGGGAGGCAACAGCCTGATCACTTTTAAGCAGAGGTCCCATACTAAATTAGTGTGTGGCTGCTGCTGGAGTGGTCCAGAGCATCGCTCCAGCTGCATGGTCATAATGCCACTGAAATTTGACCAGGTGTCCACTCCGTACAGAGGGAGGGGCAGCCCCTCGAGATACAAAAGGAGCCCTTAAAGATGATAAAGTCATTGCAGAGAAACTAAATTAATTCTTTGCTTCAGTCTTCACTGCTGAGGATGTTAGGGAGATTCCCAAACCTGAGCCGTCCTTTGTAGGTGACAAATCTGAGGAATTGTCACAGATTGAAGTGTCACTAGAGGAGGTTTTGGAATTAATTGATAAACTTAACAGTAACAAGTCACCGGGACCAGATGGCATTCACCCAAGAGTTCTGAAAGAACTCAAATGTAAAATTGTGGAACTATGGTTTGTAACCTGTCCTTTAGATCAGCTTCTGTACCAAATGACTGGAAGATAGCTAATGTAATGCCAATATTTAAAAAGGGCTCTAGAGGTGATCCCGGCAATTACAGACCAGTAAGTCTAATGTCAGTACCAGGCAAATTAGTTGAAACAATAGCAAAGAATAAAATTGTCAGACACACAGAAGAACATAAATTGTTGGGCAAAAGTCAGCATGGTTTCTGTAAAGGGAAATCATGTCTTACTAATCTATTAGAGTTCTTTGAAGGGGTCAACAAACATGTGGACAAGGGGGATCCAGCGGACATCGTGTACTTAGATTTCTAGAAAGCCTTTGACAAGGTCCCTCACCAAAGACTCTTACGTAAATTAAGTTGTCATGGGATTAGAAGGAAGATCGTTTCATGGATTGAGAACTGGTTAAAAGACAGGGAACAAAGGGTAGGAATAAATGGTAAATTTTCAGAATGGAGAGGGGCAACTAGTAGTTTTCCCCAAGGGTCAGTCCTAGGCCCAATCCTATTCAACTTATTCATAAATGATCTGGAGAAAGGGGTAAACAGTGAGGTGGCAAAGTTTGCAGATAATACTAAACTGCTCAAAATAGTTAAGACCAAAGCAGACTGTGAAGAAATTCAAAAAGAGCTCACAAAACTAAGTGATTGGGCAACAAAATGGCAAATGAAATTTAACGGGGATAAATGTAAAGTAATGCACATTGGAAAAAATAACCCCAACTATATATACAATATGTTGGGGGCTAATTTAGCTACAACTAATCAGGAAAGAGATCTTGGAGTCATCGTGGATAGTTCTCTGAAGACGTCCACGCAGTGTGCAGTGGAAGTCAAAAAGGCAAACAGGATGTTAGGAATCATTCAAAAAGGAATAGAGATTAGGACAGAGGATATCTTATTGCCCTTATATAAATCCATGGTACACCCACATCTTGAATACTGAGTACAGATGTGGTCTCCTCATCTCAAAAAAGATATACTGGCATTAGAAAAAGTTCAGAGAAGGGCAACTAAAATGATTAGGGGTTTGGAACGAGTCCCATATGAGGAGAGATTAAAGAGGCTAGGACTTTTCAGCTTAGAAAAGAGGAGACTAAGGGGGGATATGATAGAGGTAAATAAAATCATGAGTGGTGTGGAGAAAGTGAATAAGGAAAAGTTATTTACTTGTTCCCGTAATATAAGAACTAGGGGCCACCAAATGAAATTAATGGGCAGCGGGTTTAAAACAAATAAAAGGAAGTTCTTCTTCACACAGCGCACAGTCAACCTGTAGAACTCCTTGCCTGGGGAGGTTGTGAAGGCTAGGACTATAACAGGGTTTAAAAGAGAACTAGATAAATTCATGGAGGTTAAGTCCATTAATGGCTATTTGCCAGGATGGGTAAGGAATGGTGTCCCTAGCCTCTGTTTGTCAGAGGGTGGAGGTGGATGGCAGGAGTGAGATCACTTGATCATTACCTGTTAGGTTCACTCCCTCTGGGACACCTGGCATTGGTCACTGTTGGTAGACAGGATACTGGGTTGGATGCACCTTTGATCTGACCCAGTATAGCCATTCTTATGTTCTGGCACACAGGGAGTCTGTTCCTATGCAGTGGAGCACAGGAGAGTCTACTGAGAACTAGACACTCGGCGGCACTGGCTCATGCACTATACAGCAAAGAGAGGGGAGACTCCTCGGCCGAGAAGATCTGGGGTCTCGGGGGTGTGTGTGCCATAGTGGAGTCCCTGCCCAGAGGGGGAGGGAACTGGAACTCCCCCACACCTCCTGACTTGGTGCCACTGGTAAATACGGTTAAAAATCTGCCCTTTTGTCCTTCTGTGCCTTAGTTCCCCATCTGTAAAAATGGGGATAATAGGTCTTTCCCACTTCACAGGATTATTGTGAGGAAAAATATGTTGAAAATTATGAGGTGTTCAGATATTATATTAATGGGGGCCTAAGGACCTAAAATAGATAATGCATTGCTTAAAATCTCAGTAGTGACCTTAGATAAATAATAAACTTAGCTCTGATGTACCCTTATTTGACTGACATACCCTTATCTCAAGCAAAGCAAAACTGGCACTTTTTGTTTCTAATTTGTACTGGGAATTAGCTGCGTGCCCTACCCCTTTTGGGTGAGAGGTGCGGATTGTTAAGTCATCTGAGAAATCAGAAAGTATATTGAAAGTAGAGGTAGGTATCTCTCAAAGCTCACACCCAAACTTCCACCAAGATCTGAACTTTACAGTTGGTCAAGGCTTTAGAATGGGCCAAACCCAAAAGCCAGATTCAAACATATCCAAAATTAAGGAAATATCAGATCTGAACATTGCTGCTGAAACCAATCTATGCTTGCTTGATAGTATTCTCTGGTAGCCTTTTCATGTTTTAAGACTGAATTTGGTGAAGTCAATCTAAATTAGGTACAACCACCAAAACTTTGAAACGTCTGAGAGAAAAGGATTGACTTAGCTGCATTAGTTCTGGACCAAGCCTTGGATGCTTGTTTGATTTCTAAAAGGCAAGGTGGGTGAGGTAATATCTTTTAATGGACCTGATATTTTGGGCGACCATGCTACAATCACACTCACTCAGTAAGTTAATTTACACAAGTCAGCATATAAAGTTTACAAACTCCCATATTTAAATATGGCTTCCAGTTTTGTGAGTCTCATTTTTCAGGGACCTGACTTTAGATACCTAGAACAACAGTTTCAAACAAGGATTCCTAAAGTCAGGGCTTTAAAGTAAAATTATGAAATATGTCAGACTACAATTTTACCAGTAATGCAAAACACAATATCTTAATATAGAAAAATATAGCATAGTATGAACTGTCAATATTATAAATTGTGCCAAAGTGGAGTGCTCCTGAAATTTGAGGGTGTCAGATCTGGAATACTGGATCTGGGTTTTGCATCCATCTGAATCCAAAATTCAGAAGTCTGTATTAGTCTCTGTTAATTTATCCTTCCTCTCTTCTCACAGGTGGGCTTCTTTCCTTCCCATTTCTGTTCATTCCCATCAGGAAAGACAGAGACAATAACCTGATGGGAGACTAGGCAGAGACTGAGTGAGGGTGTGGATGGATATTTAGGTTCTGGAACAGTGCTAAATTGGACACAGTCCATGACAGTCAGTATTTCTATGTGTGTGTGTGTGTGTGTGTATATACATATATGATGGGTAATTAGATGGGAGTATTTGCCTCAGCCCATCTCTAGCTGTTACGACTGTAAACAAGCATACCTCTGTTACACATTTTAGTGTCTGACTTTGTAACAGTGAATAAATCAACAATAGATGTGGCTATTAAGTTTTGGGGGACTCAAATAAATTGCTTCTGTGTGAATTTCTATAGTTTCTAACTGGCACCCTTGTTAACTGCTCTTTCTTTATGAAACTACTATACCATTTTCCCAGGTACATTATATACCATTATATAAAGTTTAGACCCAATCTGTTTCTTTTAAATTACTATCATATATCATTTTTTGTGACTTTCAAAATAAATGTGTACTAAATTGGGCCATATAATCCACAGGCAACAATCATTTCCCTGGGGGCTCTATTCTGCTTCAGATTTTAACAACATTCTTTAATTCAAATACCAGTGAAGTGTTTTTTTTTTTTTTTTTTAAATAAAATTCTGCAATGTATGGATTATAAGGGGAAGTCAAAGAGCTGTGATTCCAAAGTGTCACTACGGAGACTTGAATAGATGACTTCTATTTTGTATTATTAACTGCAGGTACAGTAGTAAATCCTACCTTACCTAAGGGTGGTTAGGATAGCTTTTCTGGGTTATAAATCAGGTATGAATACTGCATGGGAAGAAATGCTCTGTGTGTACAAATATAGTGCTGCAGAGATATTAACAAAATGATCCTCACAACTCACTTGTGAGATAGGTGAATATGTCAGATAAAAATGGGAAGTGACTTGCACACCCACGTGTGAAGTCAGAGGCAAAGCCAGGACTACAACTCAAGGCCATCTGCCTTCCAACCCTGAATTCATTCCTCCTGACATAGGAGTGCTGTGAGGGTTCATTAATATTTAACCCTAAGGGGAAATCTTCCCATTTCTCCTCTTTAAGTTCCTCCTCAAATGTCCTGCATTAATTGTCCATGAACAAGTGCTGGTTCTGACTCAATCAGTGCTTCTGGGATAGGCAAGAAGGAATTGCTTGAGAACAACATGAGGAACTAACTCACTCTTTGCCCAGAAGAGCAGTACCCCACCTCCCCAGTATGTTTTAACTAATTAAAATAACATGATTAATGTTTTAATCTGAATTTAGTACTTGTGAATAATGCCAGATTGACAGGCCTTCAGATCTGTCTTCTCTGATTATCTGCAGCATGGGTATGGCACAGGTGATGGCAGTGCAAGCTTCCTCCCCACTGTCTTGCTTATGAGACTCAGTGACTTGGAGGAACCATCTCTAGGATAGAGAATAGTTCATGGTCCGTGACCGTCCACCCTTGGCTTTTCTAGTGATACTGCCAAACGTAGTGCTACATGATCCTTGTCCCACAGGCACTGGACTGAGAATAGCTATGCTATTCTCTCTGTGTATATCTTTCAGGCTTCAAACCCACAGCTTGTATATGGCATACATCCAGAGTCTTATCGGCATTAGTCGGGCCTCGTGTGGGGACAGGTGTCCACCTATGTGCAACAAATTGCAGGACTGGAGCTTTTACATACTTTAGAGCAGAAATTGTCTTCATCTTGTGTCCTGTAAGAACACTGAGCACCTATAGATACCTTAAAAATATTATATAGTAACACCACTGAATAGTCATCAGATGCTAATGCATTTTGCTTACCACTATCCTGAGCTGGATTCGAACTGCTTGACCTTGAAGTTAAATGCTCTGAATTACATTACAAATCTCCTAAGCCAGCCACTCTTCCATTCTAACTAAATATTAACCAAACCTCTTAATTAATTTTAACTAAACAGTTACTGTCTAGCAAAGGCTCCTGACCAGGTTACATTATTACTTAATGAGGAAATTACTCTAAAGCTGTTAACAACTGAAATGAGCTCCCCATGGGAAGAAACATGAATTCTTTTCTTAAGAAGAGATTGAACAGCCAGATGGGCACCTTCGAGGCATACACAGCTTCAAGGGGGATGCTTCAAGGGCCTTAGCCTGCCAGCAGCAATGGTGCTTGTTTGCCATGAAAGGCTTTTCTGTGTTAGCTTGTTTAAATTTATAATTTGGGACTCATCAAATAGCAGGATAAAGATATGTTAATTGAGGTGAATTGTAATAAACCCTTCAGAGCATATAGACATGAATATTTTATTGAAAAGAAATCAGTGGAAAAAGTCAGAACAAAATAAGAGCTGTGGGTTTTATTTTGACTGTTAATGCAGCATTTGTTTAAAAAAGAAAATCCCATGCTCCAGGAATAGTTGTTAAGTGTTCAAGATGAATTTTGCATTGGTATTATTCCGGGACTTTGTGTCAGTCCAGCATATTAAAAAAAGTTGCAATTTCTTAAAATGATAAAACAGGATATCTGTGACTAATGAAGACATAAGATTTCTAATCAGAATGCATAGGGGAGAAGATAGAATTCTCTTAAGAAAGGGTTATTTTAATACTATGCTGTCAGCAATATGTGAGAATTATCCAGCTTCGATATTGCTGTATCAGTCAGAAAAGATTCTGTGCTATTTTACAGTCAAGGATTTTAATCTCTTGATATGTTAGTTATCAACACCAGAACATTAACATTTTTTATATAAATGGCTCATTTAAAGACTTTTGCACATAGCTTAAAAAACAGAAAATATAAACCTTGTCCATTTGCCATTTCTTGATGAGTTTGAAAATGTTTTGACAAAAACAAATGAGTGGTTGGTCATGAGACTAATTGTATGACCTTTTTACCAATCTGGAGAAAGGAAATGAGGCATGGCTGGTAAATAAAGGCACAAAGAAAGACTGTTGTTAACCAATCAGAGAAACAGAGATGAGTCCTTTTGTTTGTCAAAATTTGTAGTGAGAAAAAAAAATTCCCAAACATCTCTACCAATTATTTATCTGACTAAATATAAATATCATTGCTGGAATAAGCTCCAGGGTAATAACCAACGCAGAACACAACACAGATGGTAAGGAGCAAGGGTCTTCTGTAAATCCCACCTAGGATAATCTGTGCCTCTACAAGAGGAACAAGCGTGTCAGTTTAGAGGAACATACAGAAATACAAGGGTCCCTTGTAACTTCTAAGCAATTAACCTTTCAGATTAACTTCTCAGATTCTATTCTATGTAGATTCTTACACTGGGCTCATCACCATAGTGTCTGAATGCTTTCCAGTAGTGCATTAAGCTTTGTGACTAACATCTGTCATATATTTGTTTTCTCTTTCTCTTCCCAGAAGAAGAATTGTATGCAGTGGAATGTCTTGTTTTGGATTTATTTAATCTCTCTCTCTCTCACACACACACATACGATAGGGCAAGGTCAAAGAAATGCACCTTGCACTGAGAGTGAAAGGTGGAGAGGCTTGTGATGGATAAGGAAAGTTCATTCCACAGTCTTGGATCGGCCCCCAAGAAAGTCCTGTCTCCTGCACAGATAAGCTTTACCTTTGTTGTAAAGAGTTCCATTGTACCAGAGGAATGAATTTGTTGATCAAACATAGTCTTCATCCTGGAGCCTATAAGATGAAAGGGACAGGTAGCTGGGCACTAACTCCTCCTTTCTCCTCTTCTCTAGTACTTTACCTAGAATTTTTCAGTGTTCTGTGAGAGTTCTGTAAAGACGGTTCCCTAAAAGAAGCTGCTAAAATCCTTTCATCATGAGCTCATCACTGATGAGTTCAGAACTGCTAAGTGGCCATTAGAGGACAGCATATGTGTATCCTTCAAGAGCTGATGACATCACTAATTAGAACTGGACAAAACTTGGTTATGGTTTGCAAGAAAATTTGGTATTTTCAATTTGCTTTTGTCCAGTTTGGAATAAAAGCAAATTTTACCAAAATTTATCATGAACTAAGACACCCCCCCCAGACCCTTCCAAAAAATGTCATTTTAAAAACATTGAAAGACAGTGTTCCCAAAAAGAAATCTGTGAAATTGACATTCTTGATAGTTTCACTTGCTATTCAGCAGACAGCGGCAGTGAAACTGACAAGAATCTCAATTTCACTCAGCTGCTAACTGTGCTCCCAACTCCAGCCAGGA
This sequence comes from Emys orbicularis, assembly GCF_028017835.1. Lineage (NCBI taxonomy): Eukaryota > Metazoa > Chordata > Testudines > Emydidae > Emys > Emys orbicularis. Next base: position 300,931,262 of record NC_088683.1, read on the forward strand.
GTCCCTGGTTTCTAGCGAGGCAGCCCAAAGAGCCCTGGCTATAGCTGGAACTCCGGGGGAGCTGGCAGTCCCCCTGCTGTTTGGTGTTCAACAGTTCATTACCCTGATATTCTTGTGGATGTGAATGAAAAATGCATATTTTCTTATTGGAGTAAATTGCTGCTGTTGAAACACATTTTTTCTGTCTTTGATACTATCACTATGACTTTTTTATTTCTTTATTTTTATTTATTCAGATTGGTTTAGATCTTGCTTCTCCTGACACATTCAGTGTGTTGTTCTAGAGAATTAGTGTTTTGGGATTGCTCCAGGGAATTCATGTTTCAACTCATCCGAGTTAGTTTCAGAATTTCCTAGGGATCTACTTGCGATTCTTTTTTGCTTTGTATTTATATGTTTCCACAGAGTAACATTATTAGTTGTCATGGCCTGGAGTGTCATATGTGTGCAGATGATACACAGATATATTTGTTCCAGTCATTGCAAATCCTGTGAAACCGCCTGATGTTTTGCATAATTGCTTGTGTGATATTCAAGCCTGGATGTCTTCAAAATTTCTTGAATTTAACAGAGATAAAACTGAGTTGCTATTGATTTGGTTCTTCAATGTGGATATCTCAGGTGTAATCCATGCTGGTATCTGTAAGTGGCAGCTTTCTTTACCCCTCAAACAATGACTGTGACCTTGGTGATATTGAGCTTTCTTTAGAAGCCTATATTATACAGCATTAACCATGTAATTGGTTGGCTTTACTGCTACACAAAGAATCTAGCCAAAATGAGACCCGTGTTCTTTAGGCTTTTTGGGTCCTCTGATACCACGCTTCAAACAGTTACTCATAGATCATATGCATTTCTATGCTCTTCTCCCCAGCCATAGAATTATTTTCTTTTATGTATGAAAACTCCAAAATTACTGTCCATTTGTGAGGCTGAACTAAAAAATGTATTTGTTTGATTTAGCCTTTTAAATATTTATTGTATTTCTTTTTATATTAAATCTGCACAGTACCCTGGGGTGCTTACACGAAGGACACTTAATATATGTAAATGAGATTGATTAATAGACCACGTGGAGTGTTTGCAAAAAGTGCTATTTACACCAAAAAATGGATATTTATGAAACCATGGAGATTCTGATTTCTGAACAACTGTATATGAAGTTTAATGGTTACAACAGGCTACAAAACAGCACACAGGTAGTTTACAGTGTCTAGTAACGGTCATAAAAACTTCTCAAATTTTCTCTTTTTTCAGCATCATTAAAATTATCCATCCATTGTAGTTTCATTAATCTACTCTTAGAATGACAGGCTGTTCTTTCTGCTAGAGTTCCAGGGTGTTCACACTTTTCCTCTTCTAAGCAACTTTCCTTAGGTCACTAGAGGTGACAATCAATAGTAAAAGTATACTTATGAAAAAGTCAAAGAATTATAGTAAATGCACAGGAAAATCCCAACAAAATCATGTGGGAGGGATAGCTCAGTGGTTTGAGCATTGGCCTGCTAAACCCAGGGTTGTGAGTTCAATCCTTGAGGGGGCCATTTAAGGAACGGGGGGGGGAAAATCTGTGTGGGGATTGGCCCTGCTTTGAGCAGGGGGTTGGACTAGATGACCTCCTGAGGTCCCTTCCAACCCTGATGTTCTAAATTCAGTGTGGAATACAGTAATTCCTCATTTAAAGTCGTCCCAGTTAATGTTGTTTCATTGTTACGTTGCTGATCAATTAGGGAACATGCTCATTTAAAGTTGTGCAATGCTCCCTGCTAATGTCGTTTGGTAGCCCTCTGCTTTGTCCACTGCTTGCAGGAAGAGCAGCCTGTTGCAGCTAGCTGGTGGGGGCTTGGAACCAGGGTGGACTGGCAGCCCCCCAGAAGCTCCCAGCTCCCCTAAGTTCCCTGTGCAGCAGCTGCCCAGCAGGCTAGCAATTGCAGCTGTCCCTCCCACCACTGCCATGTGCTGCTCCTGCCCATTGCCTTGGAGCTGATCCCCGAGACTCCTGCTTGCTGTGTGGGAGGAAGAGGGGGGCTAATGTCAGGGTGTCCCCTGCTCCTGCACCCCGCTTACTCCATCTTCCATAGAGCAGGGGACACACACGGCAGGGCTCAGGACGGAGGGAGCTTGCTGGCAGCAGCTGCGGTCTCAGGTCTCAGCAAGCTGATCTAATTAACAAGGCAGTGTACTTAAAGGGGAAATGAGCATCTCTCTCACACACTGTGTGTGTCTCTGTCTGCGATGCTGTCTCCTCTCCCTCCATTCCTGCTGCCTTGTAGAGTGTGAGAGTTAACCCTTGAGGGCTCAGCCAATTGGTAGTTCATCATTTAGCAGTAAGGCATTCCCTGGGAAATATCCCACCCTCTGACTCCTCCACCTCAGCCAAGCTTCACAATCATCATTGTGTACCAGTATTAAATTTTTTGTTTAAAACTTATACAGTGTGTGTATGTATGTGTGTATATATATATATATATATATATATATATATATATATATAATATAGTCTTTTGTCTGGTGGAAAAAAAATCCCTGAAACCTAACCCCCTCATTTACATGAATTCTTGTGGGGAAATTGGATTCGCTTAACATCGTTTCGCTTAAAGTCGCATTTTTCAGGAACATAACTACAATGTTAAATGAGGAGTTACTGTACAAATATTTTTAGTTGGTGTTTCCAGACACTGTTGTTAGTTTTTTTTTTTAATACAAAAACAAAAAAGCAAAAGCATTTTCATTAATACTATGTTACAAGCATCACAACAAACGAATGCAAATACAGAAGTGTATTGTTTTGAATTTAGCTACTGTTTGCATTTAGTTTCAAACATGGGGATCACTTTGGGGAGGCTAGCCCCACTTTGGGGAGGCTACCCCCCTGACCCCACCCCTTCCACCTGAGGCCCTGCTGCCTGCCCCTCCCCCTGCTGGAGGATCCCCGAGCGCCCCCTGCAGCTGGAGGAGCCCGGACGGCCCACCCCGGTTCCACCAGCTGGCCCGAGCTGCCCCTGGCCACCCCAGCCCCTGGCCGTTGCCCCAAGTTCCAGGCCATCGGCTGGAGTTGAGGCCCTGACGGCGTCAAGAGAGAGGGGGAGCCAGCCTCCCCATGGTTTCAGATACGGATACTAGGAAGGGCCAATGCATGGTGACAGGGTCAGTTTGTACTAGTTACAAATGCAATCCAAAAAATGTTTTTGCAAAGGCATTTATGAACCAGGTTATATCACAACTGTATCACTGCACCTGCAGTGATTTTAGTATACATTTTAGTATATTTTTCTCAATTTATTTGCTTATCTAAAGTTATTTTCTTCATCAAAGCTGTGACTGACAGGTCCTTCAACCATGCTGCATAGATTAGCAATGTGTTAGATTTCCATTTTCTGAGTATTATATGTTTTACTACTAATAGACACATCAGCACCCATTTCTTAATGTTAGCTGGAAGATTTAATTTTTGGAGAGTGACAGATCATTGTATTCAGAACTGTGGAAATACTTTTGCATTTTTTTGCTCCACTATTTTTGTAATTTATAGACAAAAACAAATTATATGGATGAGATTACTAATGGTTAGCAGCACCTTGTAGCTAAAGCTGCGTTATGCAGCGACTCTGGCATCCAGTTAAATCTGTTCTGGGAAAATCAGAGATAATGATCTGGCTGCTTTTCTGATACTTTGCCATATTTCTCCTTAATCTTCCTCTGACAATGACATGTGTAATTCAGTTTCCCATTTATCTCTTACCTTGAATATGACAAAGAGTTAAGCAATTTATATGTATAGCCTGTAATATGTACTTTATTACCTAACTTTTTAACAAAATATTCCAGTCGTGACATTCCCCCCTCCCCCCCATGTATTGCCTAATGTACAGATTTGTAGATTATAAAGCCAGAAGAACCACTGTCATCATCTACTCTGACCTCCTGTATAACACAGGACATAGGACTTCGCTGAATTAATTGCCATTGTATAAATGAATGTAGTGACCCACATACGTGAATTTTTGTGTGTGAGTAATGAAGGCTGCAATACTGTGAAGAATTACCCTAATGAGTAACTTTCTGTACTTTGAGTAGTTCTGTTGGGCCTAATCCAAAGCACACTGAAATCAATAAAAAAGCTCCCATTGGTTTTAAATGGTCTCTGGATCACAGTGCAAAAAGTTACACATGTGTATATAAGTCTTTACTACATCATATATTTGTTTTTCTGTCCTCATGTTTTTTTGGATCTGACTCTATCTTGAATTTCAGTGTTGGATTGTCCCATAAGGGAATGAATACTGAGTATGGTAAATTGGAATTGGTAAGTATCTTAAATTAGTGTAATATAATACTCCTGGTTGTACGGAATAAAGGATTATTTCTCAATGCTACTGGTAAATTCTTAAGAGACAGAAATGTCTGCAATGTACCAAATGGAGTTGCTAAATCTTTTTCTGTGTTGTTCCATGACAGTAAGTAATTATTTTTAGTGAAGTTAAATCATTTTAAAATGGGGCTAACGAAAGGCAGATGCAGGTACAAATCTAGAAGATCCATTGCCCCATCCCTCCAGGATCACTTTATTATTTTGTGCGAGACATTATTGGCTTTTTTCTCCAGTCAAAATTCAGAATGGTTTTGGGGGATATATTTGAGGTAATACATTTACAATTTACAAATTCCATTTTTTAAAGCTGTTTGTGATTGTAACCCTCAGTGTGGATTAGAGCATTGATTGTGTAGCAGAGACTTGACACCTAGTGAACAGACTATGTCTGAGAAGCTGTGCCAGAGCAATGAAAGGCCATCAACACTGAGGGTATGTCTACACAGCATTGTAAACTGGGCTCAAACTCAGATTTGAGACCAAACCCTCCTGCCACCAACACACAAATATTTTTGATGTGCGCCAGCAAACAATCTGGACCCAGGTCCTAGAACTCGCTGCAGGGGGTGGAGGTGGTTCTGACCTCAAGTCCCACTATGACTCTGGTCCAAGCCCTATCAGTTTGCAGTGTGGAAGCAGCTCAAGCCACAGACCTAAGTCAAAAGGTCTGTGTGGTGCAGAATGGCCGCATTAATGTGATTTTCATACCCAGGTCCAGCAGCTGTAAACCCAGCTTTACAAAGCAGGTTGCCCACAACTGATTTAAAGAGTCAAAAGGTCTGTGTAGAGAATTTAGCACACAGCTTTACTCCTAGGTACATGACCTCTCTGCAGCTAGAATCATTTATAGTCCTTGTATATCACCTAAAAGTGTGCTCGGTACTTTACAAGAGTAATAAAAAGTCATGGTCCCTGCCCCAAAAGAGTTTACAATCTTGATATGTAATATTAAGCAGCTATATGGGGAAAGCCAAAGGTTACAGTTATAAGAGCATGTGGTTACTCTGATGTGGTAATTCTGAATATCACAATGGTGCTATTATTTTTATACATATGTGAAGGCCTGTCAACGCAAGAGGTTTTCCACAGGCTATGGTTTTCAGACCCTCCTATGTGCCCCATCAGTCTATGGGAAAACTGCCTCTAATTGACAGACTTCTTCATTTCCCCACTTCCTGGGGAAGGCAACCAATTAGATGTAGCAGTCAGAGTTCTCCCCTAGCCTCCCAGGAACCAAAAGACATTTTGGGGGAGTGGTGGAGGGAACAGAAAGCCCAGAAGCTCAGGCAGCTCTGATCCCTCCTACCCTTCTATTCCCCCCAAAATCCTCCAGCTACTCTCTCTAATCTTCTCTTTCCTCTTCCCTGAAGCTTCAGGGCTGGAAGAAGGAGAGTAAATAGCCCTTGTAGTTGTAGGTGGAGCAGAGGTATGGTGAGGGGGCAAGATGTGGGGCTAAGCTGTTGAATGGTGCACAACTGATGTGGGACTAGGGGCTTGAGCAGATGGTATTGTTGAGAGAAGAAAAAATTGGTTTGGTGCAGAGTGATGCAAAATTGAATTGGATCTGGGGCACAAAAAACTGATGTTGGTGTGATGATTTGGGAATCTGTGTGTAAAATGTATGAATTTTGAATTCTATGTATCTGTGTCAGACTGAAAATACCATTTTAAATATGGAGCTTTTTGCCTTCTCTATTGCCTGTTTGCCTTCATGTTGGGCTGAGCCTCAACACAGAGATAAAGGGCCAACAATAGAGAGTAGTTGACTACAAGTACCCAAACATTGGAAATCTATTTGCATGAGACATGGACAGTGGGGAATATTTTATGTTAACAACAGTACTTAGACCTCAGAAATGTTATGCTAAAAAGAAGCTGCATCCTTAGAAAACTAATTTATCCTAACCCCCTGAAGGGAGGAAGGGGAAGGTCAGAGCAGTGGAAACTTACTAGGACCAGAAAAAAGGTAGCTGGGGGAGTTTAAATAATGACTTGAATAATGGAAGGGAAAGTATGCTTATAAAATTTGCAGATGACACAAAGCAGGAAGGGATTGCAAGCACTTTGGAGGACAGGAGTAGAATTCCAAATGAATTTGACAAATTGGATAACTGGTCTGAAATCAACCAGGTGAAATTCAATAATGTCAAGTGCAAAGTACTATACTTAAGAAGGAAAAATAAAATACACAACTGCAAAATGGCTAGGCAGTAATACTGCTGAATAGGATCTATGGTATATAGTGTATCACAAATGGAACAAGAGTCAACAATGTGATACAGTTAAAAAAAAAAAGGCTAATATCGTGCTGGAGTGTACTTTTAAAAAACTTTTTATTAAGGCAAAGTTACAATAAATGTTAACATATAATATCATACATTACTTATTCAGGATCAGGTTAATGTTCAAAGAACTTGGCTAAATATTCTAGCTTGTTGGCTGGGGAAACCTCCTCTGAGTACGCTAAAAAGGGTGACCAAATTCTAAGTACCTACTCACTTTTTGGCGCTTCTCTTGTGTACTGTACTTGGTGTGAAAACTTTTCCATTACAAGGACAGTCCATATTTTACTATATCACAATTCCAGAGGAGAAGGAGTCCCTGTTTTCCAATAACGTGCAATACAAACTCTTGCTGCTAACAATAAAAGAGAAATTAATTTGTTGTTCTATTTAAAAGGTAGCGCCTTTACTTGAGCATTAACTATGCAGGAAGCTGGCATTTTGTCATAAAATGAATCACTTTCATAATTTCCTCCCCAAACTGTCTAATTCCTGGACATAACCACAACATGTGCAAATATGTTCTCCTTTCCCCGCAACCCCTCCAACAGAGTACCTGACTAGTAGCAAAATTATGATGGATCTTAACTGGAGTCAAATGACGTTTATACAATAATTTATAAACTATTTTTTGAGTTACACAAATTGAAGATGTTGTCCAATTCTCTGTCCTATATATTCATCTGGGTTGTCAGAAAAAGGACAGTGATTAACTGTTTTCCATGTCCACTGAAGGTAGGACAAGAATTAATGGGGTTAATCTGCAGCAAGCAAGATTTAGGTTAGATATTAGGATAAACTTTCTAACTATAAGGATAATTAAGCACTGGAATAGGCTTCCAAGGGATGTTGTGGAATCCTCATCTTTGGAGGCTTTTAAGAATGGGTTAGACAAACATCTCTCAGGGGTGCTCTTGGTACACTTGGTCCTGCCTCAGCATGGGATGTAGACTAGATCAGTGTTTCTCAACCTTTCCAGACTATTGTACCCCTTTCAGGAGTAAGAAGCCTGAACCCCGCCACCTCAGGCTCAAGCCTGAGGCCTGCTGCCTGGGGCTGGAGCATGTAACTTAGCTTCATGGGGGACCCCTGTGGTGTGGGGCCCCAGGCAACTGCCCTGCTCGCCATCCCCTAACACCAGCTCTGCACTTGTGAGCCCCCCAAGCCAATCCTGCGACCCGACCCCCAGATTGAGAAACATTGATCTAGATGAGTTGACATATCCCCCAGAAGACGTCTGCGTATCCCCCAGGTGTATTCGTACCCCTGGTTCAGAACCACAGGCCTAGATGACTTGAGATCCCTTCCAGTCCTACATTTCCATGATTGTATATGTCTATTAATACACTGGAACAGGGGCCAGGTAATAAGAAGAAAGGGATTGATCAGACTGGTGAAGGGCAAGGGAAACAAGCTGACCTTATGGGGAAGAAGGCTCCATGTTGTAGCCCACATGCCATACACCAGGGATTGGCAACCTTTGGCACACGGCTTGCCAGGGTAAGCCCCCTGGCAGGCCGGGCCGGTTTGTTTACCTGCCACGTTGGCAGGTTCCGCCGATCGCGGCTCCCACTGGCCGCGGTTCGCTGTTCCAAGCCAATGGGGGTGGTGGGAAGCGGCAGCCAGCACATCCCTCAGCCCGCAGCACTTCCCACCGCCCCCATTGGCCTGGAGCGGTGAACCGCGGCCAGTGGGAGCCGCGATCGGCCGAACTTACGGATGCAGCAGGTAAATAAACCGGCCCGGCCCGCCAGGGGGCTTACCCTGGTGAGCTGCGTGCCAAAGGTTGCCAATCCCTGCCATACACTGAAACAGAAGGACTCAGGAAAACCCAAGGGACTCTGACCTGAACCCAAAATATACCCTGGAATGGTAAGGAAACTGAGGCAGGGATAAAAGGATTAAGTGTCTACCGGTCACATTGAGTACATGATAGCTACAAGTGCTCCATACCAGAATATCAATCTACTTTTTAAAAGTGTCTAAATATAGATTTTATGTACCTAAATTTTGGCAACCATTTTGGAAAATGTTGGCTTATGTTCTTACAGCCTGATTCCTTGTTAAGAGTACCAAGTAGTTAATCTTCAGTTTCAGAATTCTGGTCAGAAAATTACACTTTAGCAAAACAATATCATGTTATAATTTTGTGAGTAAAAATGATGCAAATGAAGGTAAAGAATGATGTGAGAACAAACAACAGCTGAACAGTTTCTATGACCTGGATACTGTGAGCAAAAATGCTGAGATTTTTAAAGCTCAGCATAGGTTGGTAGATTTAGACAGAAACAAAGTCAGTGAAACTGCTGACAAATGATGTTGACACCGGATTTGTGAAAAATAGGATGCTTGTGGTGAATGCCTCCATTTTCTTGGCTTTTTCACTATAATAAAAGGCAGTTATTGGCAATTTTTGAACCTCCTCTAGTCTCTTTTGACTTAGCAGATTCACAACTTTCATGTGGTAGAGCAAGTTGGAAACATGTCTCCTTTTGCGGGAAAAAATTGCAAAATGTATTTATACTGCAGTGGACCCCAGAGACCTCCGTGAGGATAGGGGTCCACAGTACCAAGTGGTGTACATAGGAAGATATGGTCCCTGCCCAAAAAAGCTTACAGTCTATATGATTCTTACTGGAACAATGGGGGTTCATGTAGATTTCCTATTGGAAATATTTTCTGAATTGCTCACCAGGCTGCATAAAAAGATGGGTTTTTTTCTCAGAAAACAATTTGTGAAAGGAAAAATAGTAATTTCACACAGCCCTAGTTTGCTGCTTCTTGTTTCCTGTTTTGCTCTGTTTTGCACGGTACAGAAATCTTATCAGAAATGTCTTATGCTTCTGACCCAGCTCTCTTTGAAAACTGTTTTGTCATCCTTCAACTCCTTAAAGGAAAAGATGAAAGCAAAAATATGGATGTGTTTCCAATGAGGATAATGAAAGTTGAAAGGCGACCGAGGCGTTGGAGGAAAAATGTAGAATATGGATACTGATAGGCACTCAGCAGAGAAAGGTGGAAATGAAGAGTTTGTAATGGGACTTTAATGAAAGGAAATGCTTTACTAGAAAACAAACAATGCTATGAGCAGACACTTGAGATTTGGGTGGGAACTCAAAGAATATGTGGAAGGCTTAAATCCAGTAGAAGGAATAATTTCTAAACTGTTAGAGACTTTCTTTGACATAACATTTAGCCCACCGCTGCGAGTTTAAAAAATACCTCTGATACACAGATAAATATACAAACTTCACAGTACAGTACTTAAGGGCAAAAGAGATCAGATCAGAACTCAATTGCTTTCCCATCAGTTGTTTAAAGTGATTATTTTCCTCACACATTTCAGAAAGAATGCAATCTTTTTCTTAATGGGTTTTTGTGTTTCCAGTTATATCTTGTTTTAGGTAGGCGTTTCTTAATTCTGAATTTTCTTGAATCTGAACTGATCTGGCTATCTTGCATTTACCAAAATGGTGTATATTTTGGAAAGATGCTAGGTATTTATTTTATGGTTTTGATTATACAATGATATTTCCTGAAGCTAATTCATGAGTTCCTCAAGCTGGATCTGATATAGAAGTTGACAGTTTATTCACTGAAGATAGTGTATAAGATTCTTTCTTGCTGGAGTGCTATTTTTTCTTCCCTTCACTTAATCTTGGATTTGCTGCAACTTTTCCAGTTTTAAAAGTATTTTCTGGAGTAATGACTGACATTCTGGACTGAGCTGATCTAGATAAACTATTTTATTTTCTGGGACAGGTAGCAAAACAGATGAAAGCAGGAGAGAGGACTCTTTAGAATTTTATCTGCTATCTGTACTGATTGACTTTTTATTTTAATCTGACACAGACCTTTGATGGATGATCATAGTGAATATTAAATATTGGGACTGCGTCATGAAATCCTTTGAATTTAATAGATTTTTTTTTACTGCCCGTAGTGTAATATAAACTATTAATAATGCAATGTCTCTCCTCTTCCTTTATCAAACTGTGGACTTCATAGATACAGAAAAATGATCTCTGTTGTCTTAGACTCCAAAATGTACAATGAGCTTGATAAAGGAACCCATATTTTATAACCATAGTAACTGCCAAGAACATTTGTAGTGTCTGCACTCTCTCTCATTCTCCAGAAAAGATTGAAAGACATCACTTATTTTGATTTTGTGGTAAAGGAAGAGAGGAAAGATCAATTATGGACATAACTTTACATTGCATATGGTTACGTATTTGGGAATCACTGGAACAGTGAGAGTGACAGATAGTTGAATCTAAATAATGTTTACTGAAATATAAGAGGGAGAATTGTCCTCTCTGTAATATCAGATTATCTGTCTAGACACTTTAATGATACCTTATGAAAAATGTGTACAATTCTCTTAAATGCTTTTTTTGGAGATTTTGTAACTCTGGGTCAGACTGTACCAGTCTGCCATAGAACCTGAGAGAGGAGGACTGAGGGAAGGAAAACTCAGTGAGAGATGACCCTGACAGAGTTTCTGCTAAATTATTCTGACAGTTGGGGCAGGGTTTGCTGAAGAAGCAATGGGTCATGTGGTATGTCAGTGAGATTAGATATATTTCAATAGTATTTTAGGATAAGAAAAAACAAAATGTCCAAACAGTGCCAGTGCTGCTGTAAGCTAGCCTGGTGGTATGCAGGAATAGCCACCTTCACAAGGTCAAAAATCCTGATGGACCAAAAAAACCCAAATCCATGATAATGGGTTAAAAACAGTGGAATGTTTGTTTGTTTTTCTTTATCTCACACTGCTTTTTGGTTTGTTTTCTGATTTTTAAATACTTGGCGGGCATTGCCCCTTTTTGTGAATGAGCATTTCAGGAAACTCAACCTGAGATGCACAAAAAATACGCAAGTTGGGGGACTTCCTCCCTTTTACTTCCGATTGAGAGGTGGGACACTTTCTTAACATCTTCCCTTCCCAAGGCACTGATCTCATTTCCTACTCTGTGCCTGGTTCTCTGCACCCCTCTTCTCTCTGCTTTTCCTGAGCACAGCCCCTGCCCAGCTCCCACTCCTGGATACCTTCCCCTGTGCCACTCCTTTTTCTTCCCTGGTTCTCAGGCCTGTATTGCTCTTCTCACAAAAGGCCTGGAGAGCTTGTATTCACCTGCATTAAGCATTACATAGCAGAGCAACAAGAGGCAACACTGATTGATGGCAACACTGATTGATGGCATACTGCAAATTTCTCCCTGCATATAGCTCTTTACATGCAGCCCTTAATACAGTATTATGTTTAAATTTCCATGCCATAGCTAATCTTTGGACTGCCAGTTAAACGGACTCTTGCATATCAAGGGTCTGTGACATTTTTCTTCCCCATTCTGTTCCAGAAGGGCTCTTCCCATCTCTTTGCTATATCAGTTTATTTTTTTCCTTGCAGTATATTGGCTTTGCAGTGTAAAGGTCTCTTTCCTATGCAGTTTCTGCCTAGATTGAGTTTTATATTTACTACTTTCCTAAAAGATTGTGTACAATTGTAGAGTTGAACCCCCTCTAATAACTCTTACTTATGGGAATATTTTTTAATTTAATGTGGGGTTCCTAAGCTGATATTTTTTCCAGGTCATTATAAAGAGCGTTATTTAGAAGTAAGGCAATGAAGGGAAGAGTTGAGATTTTGTTTGAATTTTTAAAATTTGTTCTGTGTACAGTACCATTTCCTGACCAATTCTCATTCCTTTTACTAGACTATACAACTCGGCCTTACTCATAACAGTAATCCAATTGAAGTCAGTGGGCTCATCTCTTCCGTGAAGTCTGAGTTGCCTAAGGATTGGGGAAACAGTGACTGTACCTATAAAAGATGAGGATAAGTTAGTGCTAGTGGAGTCCAAATCATAATGATGTAACTAAGAACTGTAGTTACAAAAGTATCTGAGCAACAAAGAATAACCCATGTATAAAATGGGATCTCTTTCTGAGGCAATGGAATTGGTATGCTAAGGAACTGGAAAGTGTGTGTACAAAATTATTATCAAAAAAACGTGTGCAAAGCAGACCCTTATTTGTGGCCATAATGTAACTCCAAATTACATTTGCACTGTGAGTGCTTATTTTCAGAAGAAATAGCCTGCAAAGAACATGTTCAATTCATGATAATTTGAGTGCGCCTTGTTAATTTGGAACTCCTTAACGTACTGTGTTTGCACAGTCTAGTTACATGTGTGCTCCAAAAACTGCTCGAGCACATTCAAGAGAAAATTGACAGGGAAAAAAAAAGGAAAAATAAAGCATTTCCGCCTGATTGTAGCCTACAAAGCTCAAAGCCAGAGGACTTGCAAACATCTAATTAAAGTAGAAAACATCTAATAGAAGACTTGCAAACACTTAATACATGAAAGGGAAGGCACAACACCAGAAAACAGGCAGAAGCATTAAGAGCTGTTTGCAGTAGATTTCATAAAACTGAAAACGAAACATAATTAGACACATCAGGGAGCCACCCTGCATAAGAGCACACTGTCAGCAGTGACAGTAAAGTCCCTATAAATGGTATGCTCTGTTGGAGCTGAGCTCCACATGAATGAAGAGCAGAACAGCTGCCCGCTGGGGTCAGGCATTAGAAAACAATGGACTAGCCATTTGCTGAAAATTCAATACAATGGGTCATGGCAGAAATAGGACCAACTGAATGATCCTGATGCCATCTACAGGCTTGCGCTGTTCTATGTAGGTTGTTATACCACCCTCATCACCTCAGTATCTGAATGCCTTCCAGTAGTACATTAAGCAATGTGACTAACATCTGTCACTTATTTGTTCTCTCCTTATGGGAGAGGTGTGTGCTCCGGAATATTTTTGTTTTGGGTTTTTTAAATACATATACACATGTTGCTATATGCTTATGCTAGAGAAGGTAAGGTCAAAGAAATGTGCCTTGAACTTAGACTAGGAGGCGTTGAGGTTTGTGATGGCCCTTAGTTCCTGGAGGAGTCCATTCTCCAGTCTAAGGCCAGGCCCCAGGAAAGCTCATCTCCTGTCCTCCATTCTATGTTACCCTTTAAGTGACTTTAACTGCTAGAATTTAATTACACACTTACCCCTGAGAACAGAGTTTAAGGATGCAAAGTTAGCTTTAATATTTCATAGCTTTTATAACCATTCTTATTAAGACAAAAATGAAAACCTTCTATTCCCTGCAAAGTTTAAATGAGCAATGGCAAAGATACCCCCAAAGAACAACTTAGTGCATGTACAATTGACAGTTAGGCTAGTGAAAATCCTGAAACTCTTGTTTTTATTGTGGTACCTCTAAAGGTTGTCAGAAAGAGCCACTGAACCACAGAAAGAGCAGGCACACTGACATTTTTGTGGTGTTCCCTGAGTACTTACTAGACAAGGACCTGAACTGTACATCCCAAATGTTTGGAAAGCTCAAACATAAATCCAGATGTTGAGTCATGTGACTTTGGCCCCCCTTTAGCCCCTGAGGACAATTTAAACATTCCCTGCCAGATATATCTACAGTAATCCCTATTTTATTCTTTTCAGAGTCTTATACCACCCTCATCACCATAGTATCTAAGTGCCTTCCAACAGCATATTAAGTGATATGACTAAAGTCTGTCATGTGTGGTTTGTTTTATCTGTCAGTCTTTCCCTAGGGGGAAAGTTGTGTGCAGGGAAGTGTTTTTTGGTAGTTTGTTTATAATGCATATGCTGTGCTGTGTGTTTGTAGTGGAAAGGGCAAGGTTAAAGAAGTGTACCTTACACTGTGATTAAAAGCTGGTGTGACAGAGTATCTGTATATTTTTGAGTTATTTCATAATTGTTCTTATGAATATACAGTTTTCTATATGAAAACCTTGCCAGTTGTTTTGCCCAGGCAGTTTTTGAACAGAGTGTGTGTGTATGTGTGTGTCTCCGAAAGTATAATGTTAGAGAATAGGTGAATGTTTAAATCTGATCAAATTATGCCCTGAACTAAGATATCTTTCTTGGATTTCATCTTGTGTGAAGTGTTTTGAAAAGCTTTATGCTCAGACATATTAAATGCTTGTACCATGGAAAGCAGTTCTTCCAGGAATGAGCTAAGGCAATGCCAGAAAATCAGCTTTTATAGCACTGTCAAAGGCTTCCCAGCTATATGCAGCTTTACAAGCAGATACTGGCATGAGCATCAAATACGCCTGAACTTCAAGGTGTTCTTAGTATTGTCCTAGCTTTCTATCTAAGAGAAGTGGAAAATTATACAGAGAAGTAAAGCATTTAATTTTTTTCATACTTCAAATTGTAAGGATCCTCCCATAGAATTTGTTCCCACGGATGGACTACCTGATCCTAAATTGTACTGTGTAGGTGCTGTTGCAAGATAGGTCTCTTTAGTCTGGCATTTCTGTGAGAAGGAAACTAGTTTCCGGATTGCTTTTCACACTGAATCTAAGGGTATGTCTACACTGCAATTAAAAACCTGCAGCTGGCCTGTGCCAGCAGACTGGGCTCGCAGGACTCAGGCAAAGGCGCTGCTTAATTGCAGTGTAGACATTCAAGCTCAGTCTGCAGCCCCAGCCCGAACGTCTACACTGCAATTAAACAGCCCCTTAGCCCAACCCCCATGAATCTGATTCAGCACACCTGGGCCAGCCATGGGCTTTTAATTGCAATGTAGACAAACCCTCAGGAGGTGTCTCACTATTCATGAGAGAAGGGTTCCTTGTATATGCTCCCAATTTGGGGAAAACATTACATTTTATTTTTATTTTGTCAGTGCTGCCCTGTTACTACAGTAAATGGGTATCTTCTTCTAAGGAACCAATACAGCAGATTCCCCACACATGAAACTCCGCCTTAACTTTGCAGATCTTCCTTCTGGAGGCTTGCAGGATCAGGCAACAATAATAAGAATCTGTAGGTAAATTTATCTGTCATAATGCTAATCTGGCCCTCCATCAACATTGGATGTGAGCACCTTACAATATATTTGTCCTCCCAATACCATGTCAGGCAGGGAAGTACTATAATCTTCATTTTACAATGGCAAACTGAGGCAGAGAGAGACAAAGGCACTTGCTAAAGGTCTCCTGGGAAGTCTGTGCCAGAGCAGGTCTTCCAAGTCCCTGATTAATGAGTGCCCTGATCACCTGACCATGCTTCACCAATCAGGTATGGAAAAGTTGAACATTAAGCTCCAAACAGCTTGTGAATGCTTATATCTACTTATAATACCAGCAAGCTGTACTACAATTTCATAGAAGTGTAGGGCTAAAAGGGACCTTGAAGTCATTGAGTCCAGCCCCCTGTGCTGAAGAAGGACCGAATAAACCTATCTCATCCCAGACTGTTTAACATGCTTAATATCTTCAATTATGTGGATTCCACAACCTCCCTTGGAAGACTATTCCAGAGCTTAACTACCCTTAAACTCTCCACATTACAAGGCACTGCAAAACCTGATACAGTGGAAGTGTTACTAGAGCTATATCCATTTCTCGTTGCTGAAGGAAACCAGGCAAATTTCAGCCTTTTGTGCTGTTCTGCTTTAGATATGAAATGTCTGGTATTTTGTCTAAAATTGTCATAGCTAAAAAGTACTTTTCCTGCAACAAAAATCTCTCTTGGTTGACAGAAAAACAATGTGAGGACCAGGTTTTGTAAACCTCATCTGGCTAGGCCCAAGAAAAGTAATGTAAATTTCTCTGGGACCGTCGTGCACCCATTCTCACAATTGTACGTCCATGTCAAACTGCCATGCTGGAGTTCATACAATCATAGAAGATTAGGGTTGGAAGAGACCTCAGGAGATCATTTAGTCCAAGCCCCTTCTCAAAGCAGGACCAACCCCAACTAAATCATCCCAGCCAGGGTTCGTCAAGCTGGACCTTAAAAACCTCTAATGATGGAGATTCCACCACCTCCCTAGGTAACCCATTCCAGTGCTTCACCACCCTCCAAGTGAAATTGTTTTTCCTAATATCCAACCTGGACCTCCTAATATCCAACCTGCAACTTGAGACCATTACTCCTTCTTCTGTCATCTGCCACCACTGAGAACAGCCAGGCTTCATCCTCTTTGCAACTCCCCCACCCCTTAAGGTTGTTGAAGGCTGCTATCATATCCCCCCTCTCTCTTCTTTTCTGCAGACTAAATAAGCCCAGTTCCCTCAGCCTCTCCTCATAAGTCACGTGCCCCAGCCCCCTAATAATTTTCGTTGCTCTCTGCTGGACTCTTTCCAATTTGTCCACATGTTTTCTGTAGTGGGGGGCCCAAAATTGGATTCAATACTCCAGATGTGGCCTCAGCAGTGTCGAATAGAGGGGAATAATAACTTCCCTCAATCTGCTGGCAATGCTCCTACTAATGCAGCCCAATATGCTGTTAGCCTTCTTGGCAACAAGGACACACTGCTGACTCATATCCAGCTTCTCGTCCACTGTAACCCATAGGTTCTTTTCTGCAGAACTGCTGCTTAGCCAGTTGGTCCCCACCTATAGCAGTACATGGGATTCTTCTGTCCTAAGGGCAGGACTCTGCACTTGTTCTTGTTGAACCTCATCAGATTTCTTTTGGCCCAATCCTCCAATTTGTCTAGGTCACTCTGGACCCTATCACTACCCTCCAGCATATCTACCTCTCCCCCCAGCTTAGTGTCATCTGCAAACTTGTTGAGGGTGCAATCCATCCCATCATCCAGATCATTAATGAAGATGTTGAACAAAACCGGCTCCAGGACCAACCCCTGGGGCACTCCGCTTGATACTGGCTGCCAACTAGACATCGAGCTGTTGATCACGACCCATTGAGCCCGATGATCTAGCCAAATTTTTATTCACCTTATAGTCCATTCATCCAATCCATACTTCTTTAACTTGTTGGCAAGAATACCATGGGAGACCGTATCAAAAACTTTGCTAAAGTCAAGGTATATCATCGCTTTCCCTATATCCACAGGGACAGTTATCTCATGATAGAAGGCAATCATGTTGGTCAGGCATGACTTGATCAACAGTCCATGTTGACTGTTCCTGATCACCTTCCTCTCCTCCAAATGCTTCAAAATTGATTCCTTGAGGACCTGCTCCATGATTTTTTCCGGGGACTAAGGTGATGCTGACTGGTCTGTAGCGCCCTGGATTCTCCTTCTTCCCTTTTTAAAAGATAGGCACTATATTTACCTTTCTCCAGTCATCCGGGACCTCCCCTGATTGCCATGAGTTTTCAAAGATAATGACCAATGGCTCTGCAATCATAACAGTCAACTCCCTCAGCACCCTCAGATGCATTGCATTTGGCCCCATGGACTTGTGCATGTCCAGCTTTTCTAAATAGTCCTTAACCTGTCCTTAACCACTGAGGGCTGCTCACCTCCTCCCCATACTGTGCTGCCTAGTGCAGGAGTCTGGGAGCTGACCTTGTCTGTGAAGACTGAGGCAATAAAATCATTGAGTACTTCAGCTTTTTCCACATCATCTGTCACTAGGTTACTTCCCCCATTCAGTAAGGGTCCCACACTTTCCCTGACCACCTTCTTATTGCTAACATACCTGTAGAAACCCTTCTTGCTACCCTTCACATCCCTTGCTAGCTACAACTCCAATTGTGCTTTAGCCTTCCTGATTATACTTCTGCATGCTCGAGCAATATCTTTATACTCCTCCCTAGACATCCGTCCAAGTTTCCACTTCTTGTAAGCTTCCTTTTTGTGTTTAAGTTCACCAAAGATTTCTCTGTTAAGCCAAGCTGGTCACCTGCCATATTTGCTATTCTTTCTGCACATCAGGATGGTTTGTTCCTGCGCTCTCAATAAGGCTTCTTTAAAATACAGCCAGCTCTCCTGGACTCCTTTCCTCCTCATATTAGCCTCCCAGGGGATCCTGCCCATCAGTTCCCTGAGGGAATCAAAATCTGCTTTTCTGAAGTTTAGGGTCCATATTCTGATGCTCTCCTTTCTTCCTTTTGTCAGGATCCTGAACTCGACCATCTCATGGTCACTGCTGCCCAAGTTGCCACCCACTTCTACTTCCCCTACCAATTTTTCCCTGTTTGTGAGCAGCAGGTCAAGAGGAGCATGGCCCTTAGTTGGTTCCTCCAACACTTGCACCAGGAAGTTGTCCCCAACACTCTCCAAAAATTTCCTGGATTGTCAGGGCACCGCTGTATTGCTCTCCCAGCAGATGTAAGGGTGATTGAAGTCCTCCATGAGAACCAGGGCCTGTGATCTGGAAACTTCTGCTAGCTGTCCGAAAGAAAGCCTCATCTACCTCATCCTGCTGGTCTGGTGATCTATAGCAGATGCCCACCACGACATCATCCTTGTTGCTCTCACCTCTAAACTTAACAAGAAGACTCTCAACAGGCTTTTCTCCAGATTCATACTGGAGCTCTGAGCAATCATACTGCTCTCTTACATACAGTGCAACTCCTCCACCTTTTCTCCCCCGCCTGTCCTTCCTGAACAGTTTATACCCATCCATGACAGTGCTCCAGTCATGTGAGTTACCCCACCAAGTTTCTGTTATTCCAATCACATCATAGTTCCTTGACTGTGCCAGGACTTCCAATTCTTCCTGCTTGTTCCCCAGGCTTCTTGCATTCGTGTACAGGTACCTAAGATAACTAGCCAATTGCCCTACTTTCTCAGTTTGAATCAGGGGGCCTCCCCTGTTGCACTCTCTTCCTTGTGTTTCTTCCCAGTATCCCACTTCCCCACTTACCTCAGGGCTTACGTCTCCATCCCCCGGTGAACCTAGTTTAAAGCCCTCCTCACTAGGTTAGCAAGCCTGCCTGCGAAGATGCTCTTCCCTCTCGTTAGTGGATCCCATCTCTTCCTAGCAATCCTTCCTGGAACAACAAAGGATAAGAATCCAAAGCCCTCTCTCCAACACCACCTGCGTAACCACGTATTTACTTCCACAATTCGATGGTCCCTACCTTGGCCTTTTCCTTCAACGGGGAGGATGGATGAGAACATGACTTGCGCCTCAAACTTCTTTATCCTTCTTCCCAGAGCCAAGTAGTCTGCAGTGACCTGCTCAAGGTCATTCTTGGCAGTATCATTGGTGCCCATGTGGAGAAGTAGGAAGGGGTAGTGTTCTGAGGACTTGATCAGTCTCAGCAGACACTCCCTCATATCCTGAATTCTAGCTCCAAGCAAGCAGCACACTTCTTGAGTTTCCTGGTCTGGACAGCAGATGGATGACTCCGTTCCCCCTTAGGAGGGAGTCCCTGACCACCACCACCCATCTCCTCCTCTTGGGAGTGGTGGTCATGGAACCCCCAACCCATGCCTTCCAGTCGATGAGGTCTCCTTCTGATCACTTCCCTCAGATGACTCTTCCAAACTATTCTCCACCGTAGTACCTGTGCAGAAAGCCTGAAAATGGTTACTTACCTCTATCCGCTTTGGGGGTACATGAGTTCTCCTCTTTCTTTCTTTGGAGGTCACATGCTGCCAATTTTCTTCCCTGTTCTGCACTGCCCTCTCTGATTCTTCAGCATGCTGTGCCTGCAGTACCAAACACTGACAGCTATTCAGAAAGTCTTCATTTTCTCTGATGCAATGCAGGGTTCATACTTGGGTCTCTCATCCTTTAACCTTCTCTTCCAATATGGAGACCAGCTTGAACTTCATACAGACGATGTCGCTTCTATCCTTTGCGAGAAAGACAAACATGGCACATCCTGTGCAGGTCACAACAGCTGATCGCTCACTATCCATATTGTCTTTCTTCTAAGAGCTTCTTCAGATGTTGTATTTACTGCTCACAGAAGCCTGAAAGGCAAAAACTCTGTGGGAGCTCCCACCCTGGCAAACTCCCAGGCAAACTCCCTCTGTTTGGCTTTTTTATAAGGCTGCTGGCTCAAAGCAGTTGCCCTCGCTCTAAGCCTTCCCTCCAATCGACCACTCAAGGCCACTTGGAACAAAGCATTCCCAATTCACACTTTTCAAACAACCACACAGTCAAACAATCACACTTTTCAAACAAACAAACAAACAACCACACAGTCAAACAATCAAACAAACAAACAAACAAACAAACAAACAAACAAACAAACAAACAAACAAACAAACAAACAAACAAACAAACAAACATATGGTGAGTTCACAGTCTCACACTTACTATTCACTCACTTTATCTCCAAGTTGACTGTGGGGATGGGAATGGGACACAACAGTTAGCTGGTATTAAGTGGAGAGGACTTCTTCCCTGGTCTCTTCTGGGCAAAAAGAGGGGCTGGTCAATTCTTCTTCCTGTATCTCCTGGGGAGTCCCCTTTCCCATGTCAATGGAGGGGTTGTGGGAAAACTCCTTGGCTTTCTTCTGAAGATGGGAATTGCTGGACTCCTTTCTCCCCCACAAGGCCATGGGAATGTCAGCATCTAGTGACATTCTTCTGGGCCAACACCCAGCTTGAGGTGAGCACCTGAGATCCAAATCTTGAGAAGGCAAAAACAGTACTACCTTGGACCTCTTCTGTGCCAGCAAAGCACCAATGGTACTAGTGCAGTAGCAGCACCAGACCTGCACAGTGACTCCATGTTACAAGTGAGCCTAGTTACTCACTGAAGCCTGGCTTTGTGAAGCTAGGACATCAGAAAACAGAAGCGCAGACTGCAGTTGGCATGTGGAATGTACATTAGTAAGGTTCAAAAACAGTGCTGATATCTCCCACCTTATCCGCCATGTTGTAGTCTCACAGTATGATGCAAAATCCTGTCATTTGTCTCATTCACTTGGGACACTTTTCAACTATATGGCTGAATATTTGTCCTTGGGTAATGGGTGGTGGAAATTCAATTGACATTTCTACTATCACAATAGCATCCCTAGATGTTCTGAGTGTGTTGAGGTTAGTGGAGTAGAAGTTGTGTAGAGAAGGATTTACCAGTAAACATTAAGGGAATGAACATGGGATTTTGTCAGAGGAAAGTTGTTCAACAGTGATGGTAACACTTCTTTCATGGAAATTAATGTGGGATGGGTAAACAGTAGTGTTGGATTCAACAATGTGGTATTGTTAGCAACAGAATGCATCTCTATTACATGCTGTTGTTGAGCCCAGCAACCCATTCTGACAGAGTGGCAGTATTTTTCCTGTGTTTTTATAATGACTTTTTTATTTAACTGTTGAAAAAACAATAAAAGCAATCACCATGTGCACTGAAATTAGCCACAAACCACTGGCAGGGCTCTCTAATTGCAGTAAGTTACCAAAAATTTAAAATAGCACTTTGGTTTTGAGTCAATTTTCTTGCCAACCTGAAACTAATACTTAGGGGTTTGTTTCAGTAATGCCACTGAGTTATTTGGGGTTAGATAAACAGAAAGAGAGAATTATGTGTTAAATGAATAACTGAGAATTTTTTAATATGACAAATTCAATTAACCAAAACAACATAATTTGTTATAACTATTAATAGCTGACCTTCAACTGCTCCTCAAAGAAAATAGAGAATACATAATAGAGAATAAAGTTTTACATAAAATGACAATGATCTTCATCAGATTACACATACATTATAGTACAATATCATATATATAATTACTACAGCAATTTACATGATCTAATTAGATATATGTTTGCAAGTGTGTTCATCGATGTCAAGTCTAGAAGGGATCATTATGACATCTAGTCTGACCTCCTGTATAATACAGGCCTCAGAACTTCCCCAAAATAATTCCTAGAGCAGATCTTTTAGACAAACATACAATCTTGATTTACAAATTGCCAGTGTTGGAGAACCCATCATGCCCTTGGTAAATTATTCCAATGTTTTCTAATCTTTAATCATTGTCATGGCTCATCTCTGAACCCTCTCCAATTTATCTACATCCTTCTTGAATGGTGAACACCAGAACTGGACACAGTATTTCAGGAGCAGTCATACTACTGCCAAATTAGAGGTAAAATAACCTCTCTACTCCAACTAGAGTTTCCTCTGTTTATGCATCCAAGAATCACATTGGCCCTTATAGCCACGATGTCACACTGGGAGCTCATATTCAGCTGATTATATCCACCATGATCCCCAAATCTTTTTCAGAGTCAGTGCATCCCAGGACAGAGTCCCCTCATCCTGCAAGTATGGCTTATATTAGTTGTTCTTATTTACATTTAGGCATATTCAAATGCATATTGTGTGTTTGCGCCCAGCTTGCCACATGATCTAGATCACTCTATATCAGTGAGCTGTACCCTTCATTTTTACGATTCCCTTAATTTTTGTGTCATCTGCAAACTTTATCAGTGATGATTTTACTTCTAAGTCATTGATAAAAATGTTAAATAGTGTAAGGTCAAGAACCAATCCCTGCAGGATCCCTATATAAATATAAAATATATTTGTGTACATGTATAAATAGTGTGTGTATATTTAATGATGTAGCATTATAGGAATATGATATTGATATTTTTATTATGGGTCAGATTGCCTGGTTTGCCTGAGCTATGCAAGAGGGGAGACAAGGTGAAGGTGGGTTAAGTCACCTTTATGCTGCCTGATCCTGGAACTGTTTGGGAGTAGAACTGGGTAATCATAAATTTTTTGGTTTGCTGGCAATTTAAAAAAAAAAAAAAAAAATTGACAGAAAATTTCATTTTGGGTGAAATTGAAAAGACTTATTTTCTATTTTTTTTAAGAAATTGAAAATTGGAAAGTTTTGGAGACAATATGCAAAGTTTTGGTTTGAACCCGAAAAATTAATGTAGCCTTCCAGGCATTTTTTCAAAAGGAAAGGACTAGATTCACAAAATGGCTGCAGAAGGAGGAGATATTGCTACCTCTTCCCTCATAAGTTTCAGCCTAGGGGATATGGAACTCGTCTAAGATATGGGAGATCCAGGGTCAATGCCTCCCTCTAATGGATGTGGAGAAGGGATATGAACTTAGGTCTCTTACATAGGCTATGGGATATTCTGGTGATTCTTTTTCAGTCTCTCCTCTTGAAGCTGTTCCACTCTTTATAAATACACCTCTATCCCGATATAATGCGACCCGATATAACACGAATTCGGATATAACGCGGTAAAGCAGTGCTCGGGGGTGGGGGGGTGGGCTGCGCACTCTGGTGGATTAAAGCAAGTTTGATATAACGCTGTTTCACCTATAACACGGTAAGATTTTTTGGCTCCCAAGCACAGCGTTATATCGAGGTAGAGGTGTAGTTATTGGAGCAGGGACATGAACTTCTGGCTCCCACATCTTAGGTGAATATCCTAACTACCACGCTATAGAATCAGTCTTATGTGCTTTCCCTGGCCCAGTGACTATCCCTGGTCATCCATAGTGGCAACTTATAGTCCATTAATGATTTTTTGTCATCTAACCAATAATTATTCCATTGCTACAAGTTGTAGAGTTGACCAAGAAATGGAATGTCTGTGCAAATTAATTCTCTTCCAGTGACCTAAAACTTGCAATCATTGCTCCATCCTCCCTGTCCACTCCCAGATGAATAACAGCCCATATACTTAAGAATTAATAACAATCCTGCATGGCTGTTGGAAGTGGTAGTAGACAGAGAGAGAAGACTTTTTAAACAAACCACTTCAGGAAGGGGCCCCTGATTACTGCATATTTGGTAAATATTCAGGTGTTCAGTTCATGTTTTTACCTAGGAGACAGACTGATTATTACAGTCAGCCATGTTAGCTATTGCCCTATTTCTTGCGGGGGTGTGGTGGGGCGGCTGCCCCACCACCATGAGAGGGTGGGCCAGGGCAGGCCAGTGCAGCTGCGCACATGGGCAGGCAATGGGTAAGGGCCTGCTGGGAGCCAATCAGAGGCCGGAGAGAACCAGCCAATCAGGACTGGGCTCAGCCCTATATAAAGGCTGCCCAGGAAGGGAGCAGTCAGTCTGTCCCAGACCTGCAGGGACCTCCTGAGCAGGAGACCAGCACCCAGGACAGAGCAGTGCTGGGTAGGCTCAGGGAAGCAGAGTGGAGCTTCAGCCTGATACCTGCCAGACTGCCGGCCCTGAGTAGAAGGGCCTAGAGGGTGCAATGGGGTCAGAGGGGAAGTGACCCAGGGAAGGCTGAAGGCAAGGGGAGAGAAGGAAGGCTGAGAGGCTGCTGTTAGAGGGTCCCTGGGTCGGGACCCAGAGTAGCGGACGGGCCTGGGTCCCCCCTTTTCCCCCTTGTGCTGCACCGGGCCGTGGAGCAGTGGCCGAGTCAGGCTGCAACCTGCCCCCTGACGTAAGAGCGGCTAGACTTGGGGGTTGTGGCAGGCCGCCGAGGCCGGTGCAAAGACTCCTGTTAACCCCCCCCCGGAAGGGGGTGAGGATGGACTAAGGGGCACTGCCGGAGGGCAGTGGCCTGGGCCTGAAACGGACGTTGCCAAGGGGGGAGCAATGCGGGTCCAGATGCTAACAGAGGACAGAGGGGATGGACGGCACACCACCAGCAGGGGGCGCCATGCATGGACTGAGCTAATTCCCAGACGTGCCAGCCGGAGGCGCTGCGGTGGTGAGTCCCAACTCCGTCACAGGGGGACATATGTGAATGGTAGATAAAGAGTAGTTTAACTCTCCTTATCGGACAGACAAATAAGAAAAAAGATTGAGGGGTTGATGGGTTTTGCAAAATGTTAGTTTGGTTTTGGGTTGTGTGACGGTCCACGCCCCTAAGGTTGCGGGCGGCGTGGACTATCCGCCACCGTCTGTCAAATAGCCCTTTAATCCAGGGCCGTATAGCCTAGCGGCCAAAGTCTATGACGTCCCCTTTGCCTCAAGGGGACGCAGCCTAACGGCAAGAGTCTGGAACCCAGCCCGTGGCTACTGGGCGGTAGGGCCTATAGGCCAGAGTCCCGGAAGCAACCCTCCGTGCTACCAACCTAGGTAGCGTGGCCTAGCGGCCAGAGTCCCAAAAGCAACCCTCGGGAGGAGGGTAGCGTGGCCTAGCGGCCGGAGTCCCAAAAGCAACCCTCGGGAGGAGGGTAGCGTGAGGCTTTTTTACCAACTCAGCGGGGGGGTTCCGACCAAAACATGCTGAGCTTCCCCGGGGGGGGGGGGGGGGGGAGGTACCACTCTGTCACCCTCCCAGGGTCCCTTCCTACCAGAGTCTCCACTGGGGTCTCCCAGGAGTCGACGGGTCCTTGGTGCTCGGCGAGTTCGGTCGTCCCCTGGGTCTCCTCTAAGCGCCGGGGCGCCGGCTGGCCGTGGACGGCGTCTCTTCCCGGCGTAGCCACCGGCTGTGGCTGGTCCGCCGCAGGAGCTTCCCCGGCAGGTCCTTCGCCTACGGGCTCCAGCCCAGACTGAGCCGGTCTCCCTCCCTTTATACTCCTATAGCACTTGGAGCATGCCCAGTCCGCCCAGGGAGGCGGGACTTCCGCTGTCAGTCCCTGGGGCTTAACTCCTTCTGGGCTAAGGCGGGGTTGCCTGGCCCCGCCACAGGTTGTGGAAAACAAAAGCCAGAAGAGGCACAGATCCAGATTTATTTTTATTTAGTCTCCCTCTCCCCTCCACTCCAAATTGTGGGGAGGTTTGAATAAAAAGTTCTGCTTTTATCCCATCCTTAAGCACCAGTGCATCTAGACCTTTTAAAAAACTTCTGGTCACAATTTTGAAATACTTTCATGTGATGGTTACAAGGCTGCAGCTGTATTAAATTCTTTAGGTAGAGCATGTGATTGCTCTGACAGCATGGCTGCCACACTTCCACCACAGAGGTAACTATATTTCAGTGGTGGTGGTTCGATCCTGGTATTCACAATCTATAATTATTAATGTCATACAATTTAAATCTATACAAATGAAAACCCTTTACTAAATCTATCTGACCAACATTCCATCCACATCTGTGTTGCCCACAGTCCTTTTCAACTCACCCATTCTCACAAGCTGACGAAGAAAATGCACTTTTCTAAAGAACTCAAGAGCATTTCAGAGTTTTGGTGAATAAGTCCATTAGGCAGAAGTAATCACCTTTTTCCAGATAATTATAGGAGAGCTTTGCAAAATGTACAAATTTCAATGCGGTATATAATAACTATTATGCAAGAGTGAGAACATAAAATAGCTAATGCACATACCCAGTAGGTAGTTTTCTTATATGGCTATATTGGTTATTTCTAAATACTTTTCATAGCACTGAATGGACATAAGCAGCTAAATGTCTGTGAAAATTATCTCTTAGGTCCTAATTCAGCAAAGCATTTATACATGTTCTTAAGTCCTATTGACTGCAGTGGGTTTAAGTGTAGGCTTAAAGTTAAGCATGTACTTATGTACTTTGTTCATAAGGAAGTGCTGCTGAATCAGGGCCCTTCACGTTAAGGGACAAATTCTGCTCAGATAATCACCCCATCTAACCCCATTGAAGCCAATACGATTACCAGGTTTAGCCTTAAACTACTGTTCAGTCTAGCAGTGTTCACAAATATGTGCAAAACTCGCACAATCCAAGTACTAATTTTTGCTGTTCTCTGCACAAAAACAAAATACAACATTGTTTAGATAATGTTGGTCCATTTTATTAAAACAAAATTGCATGTGTTGCCCATGTGACTTAAAATGGATGATACAACTTGGAACAAACAGAGTCTAAAATGGAAATGCTGAGAGACCCTTAACTGTAGCTTTGCTATGTGATGCTTGCCAATAAAAGAAAAGTCGCAGGATATTAAAGCTTACAAAAAGTATGCCCTTGAGGAAGCCTGTACAGTTTGTCTCAAATTGGGAACCAACTAATATGCTGATTTAACAAGAACAACACTGCATTTTCTCATCTGGTGTTGGTACAGGTTTAAAAAGAGAGCATCATATTGCACTTGCCTTTTCTGCTATTCTTACCTATTCCTCACTGTACTGGTACAAAATTGGAAGCAGTGCACTGACAAATACTGCATTTAGAAGGGCTGATTGAACACCGTAGCAGAGCAGCAGGCTGGTTGTGGCAGTGATAGCAGCACTAAGAGGATTTCAGAGCATTGTAACATGTTCTAAATATTTCTCTTATCTTTCCAATTTTTAATTTACCCACTCATTCATTGCAATCTCTTTCTATTCAGAAATAACTTCCAGTTGGGGAAACACAACTAAATAGTACACTGGAGCCAGTCCCCTTTATACTTATTTTGGCTGCTTAATTTTTGGCAGATATATGCTAATGACTTTATTCAAGCCATTACAATACTCAACTTTCCCCATCCTGAATAGAGTTGGGTGGCATGATATGGTGTAAAGCGCAACAGAGGGTCCCGTGGCATGGTCCTGTGATATGGTGTGTAGTGCATAATCTGTCTTTCTATCTAGTCTGTCCTTCTAATGAATGTCTATGCCAAACAAGAAGATGGAAACTGGAAAGAGGAAAACTAATCTGCAGAAAGCAACCCAAATTCAATTAAAAATGCTTGAAAAGATAGAAATTAGCATTGACCTGAAGAATAAATTCCAAGCTCTGACAGACTGAAGGCCTGAATGCCAGATGCAAAGTGATGATGTGTGCAAAGGTTGATTCCTCAGAGGAAGTAGCAGCCAAGATGTTGGTGAAGTAACCAAGATATCTACTGAAATGTGAGAGAGATGGTTAAATGTACTGAACTGTGCAAGGCCTTGAGGGAAAAGATTGCAGGGGACTTCAGTAAATACAACTTCAGCTGAATACAGGAGAGTCTGGAGGGAAACAGATGCTACAGTAAGATTAAAAAAGAAAACAAGTGAAGGGGTAACAGCAGGTGTATGCTCCAAGGACAGGATTGCATATCCCTCTCTGTGATAGCAGGAACAGGAAATGGACAACAAGATAAAGATGTCTGCTTATAGAAGAAGTAGAGTAGGATGTGTTGAATACAAGAAAAGTGTGCTGAGGTAAGAAGATACTGTAAATGCCATTGTGAAAAACGGGACTATAGAACTGGCAATAAAGGCGACCACTTTAGATGCATGCACAACTGTTCATCATCAGCATTCGTCTATAAAATATAATTGCAGAAAACTGTATGAATCATTCAGACTTACTTATATTATAGTCTCTCATTCAGTGTATTGTTTTGTACCATAGGCCTATGAGTAACCTATACAATATGCTTAAATGTCTGAGAAATTGACCAACTATACAGTAAACTTTTACTCCACCAGAAGA
Organism: Emys orbicularis; assembly: GCF_028017835.1. Lineage (NCBI taxonomy): Eukaryota > Metazoa > Chordata > Testudines > Emydidae > Emys > Emys orbicularis. The sequence continues at coordinate 300,959,966 of NC_088683.1, forward strand.
GCAGAGAGGCTATAAATTGGGATGTTCTATGGTAGATTAAATGATTAATGTATTCCTGGCAAAGATAAATAAAAATAACCTGCCAATGTGAATAGCATTCATTGATTATGAGGAAGATGCTGACCTAGCAGGAAAGAAAAAGAAAAATGCAGTGCTGAGAATGCAGTAGAAGAGACCCAGGTATAAGAAAGCATTATATGCAGTTTTGGAGAAACATCTAAAGGGCTGGGCTGTGGCTGGCTTAGCTGGGATGTGGAAAAAGGGCCGAAGGATGACTTTCCCCCCCCTCTCTCCCTACCTGCACAACCTTGGTCCTTGTGCACAAAGACTGTAAATGTCTTAAATGGATGAAGTGGGATGACTTGGGACTGGGATGGGAGAGTTATGTGGGGGGTGCATATGGCACCCTTTGGAGGCTTTCACTCTGATGTGTCTTCATTCAGGGCTCCTGAAGGCATTCTGATCAAGTCAGCCATAGTGCATCCAGAGTCTGCTGCTGTCTTGGACCATCTCCACGTACACCATAATCAAGGCTCTGGTTGTTAGAGCTAGAATAGAACTTGTCACAGTTTCCAAGGTAACTGCAACTCTGATTCCTTCATGGCCTTCTTAAGGACATCCCTCTTAAGTCTTGAACCCCCACCTGTCACCTTGATTGGGGCACGAGGGAATCCTGTGATCTACTCCCTCCAGACTGGGCCGGGGGTTCAATTCACTCTGATTATCTCAGCAGGTCTGATTTTAGTTCTGCACCTGCAGTCCTGTTCTTTCATGGGCAATGATAAGAAGTTAACCAGTGACCAGCCAGCCTTCAGAAAGGAAAGTATTACAGAGAAAACATATCTTAAACAATAAACAGCTTATAACACACACCTAGTTTACCAGATTTCACCCATCTTTCACATGGAGTCTCTGGCAGGGTTCAACGTGCTTCATATCCTTCCCAGAATCTGTCTGTCTTCTTAACAGTCTCATGTACATTCATGGATTAAGGCTGAGTGACCCTCTCTCCAGGTCAAGGCAATTATTTTATTCAGTTTGCAGGTCTTTGACAGCCCTCTTAAACCAGCTCAAACCAGTACATTCTATTTTCCCCATGGAGTGAAGTTTCCACAGATTTGTTATCTGTATTAGGGATTTGGATTAATTCCCTCCCATCCCCCAGTGATTTCAGTTCCTGCAAGAAACCCTTTCACACCCCCATTTAGCCAGGAATAAAAATCACTAACCAGACCATGCAGATAAATATAATATTTATAATGCTGATACAATAGTCTTGGAATATTCCATGTGTACATAGCTTCTGTCATATCTCAGTAAAATAGTCTTTGAATACTCCATGCTTCCAAAGGATCTCATCTGTCACAGAATTCACAAACTCTGGACTTCCATGGTGTTGCAAGAGAGGGGAAACAAAATTTCGATTATCTTTAGCTTTTTTTTTTTTTTTTTTTTTTTGGCCAAGAATGGACCAAATTCAACCTTGGTTTAAGAGAAACTGACCAATTACAAAGTAAATGCCTATTTCTTACTGTTAACGCAATCCCACTGAAGTTAGTGGGAGTTGTACTCATTTATTCCATGGCTGAATTTGGCCCAGTGTCTTCCAATATTTAGACTGAGGATGAATAGCAATCAGAGATGTCTTGGGTTCCAAATATAATTATTTTCCTCATTGACAAAACTCATGATTTCTAAAAAATTATTTAGGATAGGGACTGTGTCTTCCTGTGGATTTGTATAGTACTTAACAAAATAGAACTTTTGGACCCTACTGAATTGCCCACAATAAAAAATAACAATCAAAGTTGAATGCAAAAAACAACTACCCTGAGGCTCAATCAAAAATCATTTCAATCAGACAGAAGAAAAGATTAGAGTAGAAAGGGAACAAAAATCAAAATTAGTATCATTTAGAAATGGCAAGTTCAAACTGAACAGAAAACACATAGAAGAAGTTCTGCATTTTGCTTCTGTAGTTCAGAATATTATGAGAGAGAACACAATAGAACAAAGATTATTTACAGGGAAAATGCATCAGAAAGTGGTCAGATAAATTGTATTGCTGGGCTCCTTGTATCAGTCAGGCATTAGAGCTATGAAATGGGGAAAATATTACTATTGTGTCACTAAATATAACTATGGTTGAGGTGGCCATGCTATTCAAAATCCCTATTTTCATGTTGCTAATGGTTTTCTTGGAAATTGACCTTTTAAGCTCATATTCCTCATATTAGTCCTTCTTTTCCACTTTGTACTGTAGTAGATTTTCATTAGACACAAGAAAAACAAACCACAAACCCTAGTACAGCATCAATACATAGTGTTCAGAGATGTTATTGAGATGCTATGTCCTGTCAGTTTTTTACATTCTAAATGAATTTTTGTAAAAGCTTGAAATTACCTCTATGGCAGTGGTTCCCAAACTTGTTCTGCCGCTTGTGCAGGGAAAGCCCCTGGTGGGCCGGGGCAGTTTGTTTACCTGCTGCATCCGCAGGTTCGGCCGATGGCGGCTCCCAGTGGCCGCGGTTCGCTGCTCCAGGCCAATGGGAGCTGCTGGAAGCAGTGGCCAGTACGTCCCTCGGCCCGCGCTGCTTCTAGCAGCTCCCATTGGCCTGGAGCAGCGAACCTCAGGCACTGGGAGCCGTGATCGGCCGAACCTGAGGACGCGCAGGTAAACAAACCGGCCCGGCCTGCCAGGGGCTTTCCCTGCACAAGCGGCGGAACAAGTTTGGGAACCACTGCTCTATGGAGGAAAAAATGTTTTTGTGTAGGCCTTTTTATATTTTATTTATTTTTGGCTAACTCCAAAATTGCTTGGGTATCAATGTTATATTTGGCACATAGTTAACTTCTCAGTAAGAAATGGTGTTTTGCTCAGTTTAAAAAAATTGGTTAGAGGTTGAAAATGGTTTAAAATGGCATAGTGTTCATGCTCAGGTTGGAAATCAGTATGCAAACAGGTATGTGTAATTTAGTGTGTGAGCAGGTGTATTTTTATTGCTACTATTATTAGGTTAGGTACATTCAATACACTGGAGAATGGCAGAAAGAGAAGAAGGCGGGAAATGAGGAGACTGAGTCCACAGTCATGGAAATCCTGAGGGTAATAGCACCTCAGTGATGACTATTTAGTGTGTATCCAACCACCAAACCTCAGCCGACTTCCAAGAGGACAGAATATGTGACTCCACCCCACCAGGCTCATTATTATGATAGCGAGGAGGTCCTGTGCATGTGCAAAATTTCACAGATTCCACAAAGTCGAGTTTATGGTCCTCCTCATCTCAGCTACAGTGGAATTTAATGGTGACACATGTACTGCCCCCCTCCTGAGTAATGATCTGACTCCTGGATATATATACACATATTGCATATATGTGGTGTTGACAGCATGTAGGGCAGTGACTATATTTTTGTTCTGTGTTTGTACAGTGCCTCACACAATGAGATCCTGCTATATAAGTTAGGTTCCTAGGAGCTATCTCAATACAAATATTAATAAGAAATTGAAGAGCCATGTAATCATAGAATCATAGAAGATTAGGGTTGGAAGAGACCTCAGGAGGTCATCTAGTCCAACCCCCTGCGCAAAGCAGGACCAACCCCAACTAATCATCCCAACCAGGCTTTCTCAAGCCAGGCCTTAAAAACTTCTAAGGATGGAGATTCCACCACCTCCCTAGGTAACCCATTCCAGTGCTTCACCACCCTCCTAGTGAAATAGTTTTTCCTAATATCCAACCTAGACATCCCTCACTGCAACTTGAAACCATTGCTCCTTGTTCTGTCATCTGCCACCACTGAGAACAGCCGAGCTTCATCCTCTTTGGAACCCCCCTTCAGGTAGTTGAAGGCTGCTATCAAATCCCCCCTCACACTTTTCTTCTGCAGACTAAATAAGCCCAGTTCCCTCAGCCTCTCCTCATAAGTCATGTGCCCCAGCCCCCTAATAATTTTCGTTGCCCTCTGCTGGACTCTCTCCAATTTGTCCACATCCTTTCTGTAGTGGGGGGCCCAAAACTGGATGCAATACTCCAGATGTGGCCTCACCAGTGTCAAGTAGAGGGGGATAATCGCTTCCCTCGATCTGCTGGCAATGCTTCTACTAATGCAGCCTAATATGCCATTAGCTTTCTTGGCAATAAGGGCACACTGCTGAATCATATCCAGCTTCTCATCCACTGTAATACCCAGGTCCTTTACTGCAGAACTGCCACTTAGCCAGTCGGTCCCCGACCTATAGCATTGCATAGGATTCTTCTGTCCTAAGTGCCAGACTCTGCATTTGACCTTGTTGAACCTCATCAGATTTCTTTTGGCCCAATTCTCCAAAGGTCACTCTGGACCTTATCCCTACCCTCCAGCATATCTACCTCTCCCCCCAGCTTAGTGTCATCTGCAAACTTGCTGAGGGTGCAATCCATCCCATCATCCAGATCATTAATCAGCTTGATGCTGGCTGCCAACTAGACATCGAGCCATTGATCACTACCCATTGAGCCTAATGATCTAGTCAGCTTTCTATCCACCTTATAGTCCTTTCTTCCAATACTATAGGAGACCATATCAAAAGCTTTGCTAAAGTCAAGGTGTATCACATCCACCACTTTCCCCAAGCCACAGAGCCAGTTATCTCATCATAGAAGGCAATCAGGTTGGTCAGGCATGAATTGCCCTTGGTGAATCCATGTTGACTGTTCCTGATCACCTCCCTCTCCTCCAAGTGCTTCAAAATGAATTCCTTGAGGTTCTGCTCCACGATTTTTCCAGGGACTGAGGTGAGGCTGACCTGTGTGTAATTCCCCAGATTCTCCTTCTTCCCTTTTTTAAAGATGGGCACTACATTAGCCTTTTCCCAATCGTCTGGGACCTCTCCCGATCGCCAAGAGTTTTAAAAGATAATGGCCAATGGCTCAGTAATAAACTGTGGATATTATGCAACTATCATTGACTCAGCTGCTCTCTGTGCATAATCTGTTTTCACTGGAATTGCCAATATTCCAATTCCTTGAGCGGTTTCAAACAATATTTTTTTAAAAACCCACCAACCGTAACCAATGCTGCTTCTTTCCCCCCATGTGCTGGTGTCATTCCAGGGTCAGAAACTTAGATTGTATGCTTTTAGGGGCAAGTGCTTGTTTCCTTTGTCTTCTGTGAAGTGCCTAGTGCCTAGCACAATTCTGGGAGCTATGCAGAAATAAGGAATAATTATAGATCAGGGGAATCCGGACGGGTTATTTGTACAGCAGTGGACATTCTGGCTAGGAGACAAATTGAATTACGATGAGATTAGGTAACATAAATCCTGTTAATTTCTTAATTCAATACGATAATCCTCTCCTATTAAACAAACAAATAAAACCTAGGTTAATTTTTGGCTGGCAGGTAACCAGTCCTAAATCAGACGTTAGATCTGATGCAGCAGAGTGCTTCACAGCCTTGGGTCATGTCCTTAATGCTAAGTGAAAGGGAAACCTGTTTCTCATTCAATGATTGCTCAGCTATAATAAACTGCTAACATTTTTAATTTGATACTTTATATACTCATTAAACTCTGGTATCGTATAACAGGGCAGAAGGTTTAATTTTTTTCACAAGAGCAATTTTCTCCTGAAGCCTGAATATTTCATTGCTGTACTGTAATTTCCAGGGATACATAGACTTGGTGAAATGAATTACACAGCTTCTGAAAATAGCCAAAATCAAACACAAACTTAAAACAAAAAATGTAGTGCATACACAGTTTTGTGGCTGCAACTCATGTAGAGGAGGAAAAATTATAAACAGACACCTTTATAAATAAATAGGCCATTGAAGTCTTCATCTCCACAGGAGGGACGGGGGGTGGGGGTGGGGGGGGGGGAGTTTTTGAAATAACTTCTTAAGTCTTGATTTAGTACAATGCTTATTTTCTCAGATATAGAGCAAAAAAGCCAACCATCCTGAATTTATTCACCTAGTCTGATAAGGCAGAGAAAGTAATGATCAAAGTGACTAATATAACCAAAATGAACAACTAAAATAAAATAAAATGGGTACCTTAAAAAGGCCTCAAGTCTCATCCCTTCAGTCTTTATTCAGTCTGTATTTTCACCTTAGTCAGTGGGGGTTTAGTCTGAGTAAGGACTGCAGGATCAGGCACCACGGCTGGTAAATCACACAGTAACAAGGAAAAATAATAAAGGATTAATGTTAATAATTAAAAATCACTTTAAAAATAATTAAACAGAGCACTAAGACACAAGAGGTTATGCTTCATTGGACCATTAATACACACCTCAGGTGCGTTATTAGCCATAATGCTATAAACCAAGTGCCTTCAGCCACCTGAGGCATGTGTTTATGGATCTAAATGTAACCTCTTGTGTCTTATAATGTGGCCATTGCATTTGAAACTAATTTTAACTAAAAAAAACCCACATCCCGTGATAGATATTTTAGGAACTTAGAAATCTCCTTCCATGATGGAAAGTAGTTCACAATAGAATTACAGTGGGATTAGCTCCATACAATACATGCTGCAGAGGGCATCTCATTGCACCTGTATTGTCAAACCCCCACTATCTCTGCACAAGTGGCATTCTAATGAGTCTCAAGGTCAGAGACCCTGGTGGTCACTTGCTGTCCACTGACTTGTGTAATTCACTTGCTTGCTGAGTAATCAGCAGCTGATGCTTCTTCCTTGGATACTCTTACATAGTATGAGGATGGAAAAACCCGAGAGAGATAGATGCTGCCTCATAGCTTGTCCATTCTGACATTCTCTGGGAATGTGTGTTTATGTAGAATGGGATAGCATAAGAGTTGTGAGTCAGCACAGGCTGAAAAGGAGTTTTCTGGCCCCATTTTTCTCATTAGAACTCCAGAGAAGACGAAAAGGGAAAAAAAGGAGGCATGGAAGTGGAAAAAAAGAGACAGGGGAGATAAATGAAAAGGAAATGTAGACCATGGGAAGGAAAGTGATAGGGATAGGAGGCCAAATACAGAAAACAGGGGAGAGAGATTGGAATGTGGAAGAATAAAGGACTGGAGGGATGTCTGAAGACAAAACACTACAGCAGAGTGGGGGAGAAAAGTCACAAGGGAGCAATAGAAAATGAGACAATGAAACGTGGAGGAGTCAGAAGACAGAGTGAGAGGGTGGGGGTACAGCAAGGGGAATGATGAAACAAAGAAGAGGAGCAATTTCTCATGTAGCTGAATTTTTATTGTTGCCAAATGTGACTTATTTCAATTTAACTCTGTCAGTCCAGGACTCCTGGCCAGCATTCATGTTGGGCACACCTGGCTGTTAGTCTTTTTGCAGGTGATTCTGTTGGGCTACAGTAGCTAGTTCGGGGGCTGTGGTGAAAGAGGGTTAGACAGGAATGTGGAAATAGACTGATCCACTATGGCAATTCCTATCTAGTTCAGTGTCCAGGTGCCACAGAAGAAGCTGCAAGAACCCCACAGTAGGTAGATGTGGGATAATCTGCGCCCATCAAGTTCTCTAAAAGTTTGAAATTGTCTTAATCCCTCAGTCTTTGCTTGCATTAATTGCTATAAGTCTGGATATTCATGTTATCCACATAAAAAGTCTAAATCCCTCTTTGACTCTTACTAAGTTCTTGGCCCCAGTGGCATCCTGGGACAATGACTTTCACAGCGTGATTATGCATTGTGTGAAAATGTATAATGAGATAATAATAGTACAAGATCATCACCCTTTGAGTGAATCAAGTGGCACACTACTTCTGTAAACACTCAGCTATTCTTTGCAATGCATTCCCAATATGCCCAGCAGCCATGCATCCTGCTCCCAAAGTGACAAGAGAGATGAACCAGTGAAGGCAGAGCAGCTTCAAATGCATGTCTTTGTGGATCTGTCATGGGAGCTGGAGCGGGTGACAGAAGGGAGGCAGGAATGCAGTCAGTGGGAAAACACTGGAAATCATTTGGGGAGAGGAGGAAAGGTGAGAGCATTGGTGGGGTTAAGCTCAAGCAAGGGTGCTGGGGAGAGATTGAATCTGTCTTGAGACAACAGAAGGAGAGATTAGCAATGGGGCGGAGTGAAGGCCTACTGGGAGAGAAAGATGAGGTAGTTAAAAAATTACTATTCTTGAGTTCTCAGTACAAGAAATTGAGGTTGACGTGCTCTAAAGGCTAAAAAAGAGCAGGGCCAAAAAGGAGTATTTCTGTGATGAAAAATGTTTTTAAAAATTAATTTAAACTAGCTTTAATATAACAGTATATTTGCCACTGTGGAAATGTTTATGGATATTGGTGTTACAAAATGACTATGGCTCTTGCAAAGTACGAAGACTTTCCTAAGGATCTCTGGTCGACATAGACCTATTGTGCATGCATGGCATAGTACAAGGATTACATAGTGTAGTGTTATTTAAATATGCAAAGTCCCATTGACATAATAGGCAGGAGAGAGTATAGTTTAATGTGTCCATAATCCACATATTAAAGCTCCCTAAGTATGATTTGACATGACAGGCCATAATGCTTCTGAGCTTTAACAATCTATTGTGTCTATGACGTACACTCCACAAATTACAGTACAGGAGTGCCTCTTGGAATTTCATTTCAAATCTGCTGGTTTTCTTCCTTTCTTTTTCTACCAAACTACTGGTAGAAATATAGATAAAATAAAACAGAGAAATTAAGTGAAAATTCAGTTAAATTTCTTAATTTCAACACAAACAAGAAGGGCAATCAGAGTTAATCCTTACCCTGTCTTCACTTCACCCTCCTGCGATTGCAAACTGAAGTAATACAACTTGTCAGGGCTGCAGCTGTCCCACATGTGACAGGGAAGGGGGAAACATTACTGCTCAAACTCTCTCTTTCTTAAATACCTATGTGGCCCTCATTTCCATTGTATCTGAGTATCTTTAATGTATTTATCCTCACAATGCCCCAGTATAATTATCCCCATTTTTCAGATGGGGAACTGACATATAGAAAGGCTAAGTGACTTGTCTAAAGTCACATGAGAGACTCTGGCAGAACAGGGATTTGAACCCTCATCTTTCCTTTCCTATCAGCTCCTAGCTCAACTGGAATGTGCCCCCTAGCATGCCATAGTAGGTTCCCTGACTTCCCAGTAAACGTTCACTAGGTATTATAGGGCTTCTGTTCCCTAACCTGCAGTTGCTGGAGAATCCTGGGGTATTTATTAGCTAATCTTCTCAGGATTATAGACATCTGTGTTGCTAATTTAATAGATCCATGAACTGGAAACAAGATTTTCCCTTTTGTTGCTGGGTATGAGGATGTTGCACAGTCACCTCCTAAGGCCCTACTTTGCATGGATTTTAAGAGGGGAGGCCACAGCTTGTGGTAGGCATCCCTCCTAGAGCTCCTGCTGGGGAGCAGCAAACCAGTGTTTGTGAAGAGCTTTGGGAAAGAGGTATCTGGCCCCATAATTAGGGTGTGTATTAACCAGCTAACATACCTGTCCCAGTTAATAAGGTCATTTCCTGGGGCCTAGAGAAAAGATTCTTGTGGGGAGGAAGGAACCAAGATCTCTAAATGAATCTACAGGATTTGCCTTACAGGCCACCCTTTGGCTGCATTCAAATAAACTGTGCAGGGAATTTCTAGTAGAAAAAAAAACCATTCTGAAATGTAAACTTTTTAACTTTGTAAAGAATTTCTGGGGGAGTTTGCAAATTTTAAGGTCTTATAATCTTATGAGAACATAGATTTAGTCAGTTCTTCAAGGGGGCTTCTATGAAGCAAGGAAAGAGAATGCTCAAGAGAACAACATTATTTTAATAAGCTTGAGCGGATCATGAATTTGCATCTCAGAGCCCTTCTCTGTTCAGTGTCATTCTATCTCTAGATCAGTCTAATGCTCTTAATTTAATATGCTTTGTCTTTTCCATAAAGAATGAGAGTGTCTGCCTAAATGATTAGATCACCATAAAGAAAAAAAAAACCTGTTAGTGTTCTTTCTATCTAGCATATCAGCTGCAGAAATATAAAAATATTCATTATGCAGCATTCCTTTCTCTGGGCCAATCAGGTTCCATAAATAGGAAGTGTTCAAATTGCCAATATTTGTTTGCATAGATTGCCTGTTTGCTTGCTGCTTACCCACAGGGACCCGTTCCAGCCCACTTCAAACCTTTCAGTGACCACTTAGATCAGTCTGTTTTATTCATTGTACTCGTGAACTGTCTGAGTTTTTTTTTATGGTAGCTTTTAAACATTTATCTCCCTGTCTGTTTACTGCGGTCCAAGCAACATGTTTCCTGAGTCTTGTCTACAGAAAAATGTACACCAGGGACTCTTCCTTTCAACAGCTTCTAATTAGTCTGCTGAGGTTGAGGCCTGAGCAAAGCAATTTTAAGGGTAACTTCCTTGAGCTGGCTCCAGTGCTTCCTGCTTAGGAGAGCTCACTGCTTAAGAAGCTTATCAGCTAACTTCCTGCTGTTGAGACACTTGCCAATCAGCTGATGCTGCTCCTTCAACGTATCAGTGACCTGGACCAGTATTATGGCAATAATAGGATAAAAAAAGAGACTGACCTTGTACAAAGCAGCATTGTGGCTTGCACGCAGAACACAGCTACTGTTGCAAATGTACAATTCCATTTCTAGGGCAACCCTAGCATGACTGGATAGAAATGTGTCTGCTTCTGCCTGAAATGCATGCAAAGCTGGCATTTCTACAGCTTGTCACTTCTGGCTCTACATTGCTTGCCTCTAAATTTTAAAAGGGAGTTGTCAGTGAACAACTTTCTTTATTACGAAGAAAAGGTTCTCTCTTGTCTTTTCTACCCAGAAAATTACTCATCAGTCGGATGGCAAACCATTTCACTGGCATGCGATCTTCATGCTTCTATAACAGACCATTTTGGTTCAGACAGTGCAGCCAGGCCGGCAGCCTTGGGTGCAGGAGGGCACTTCATCAGGGACAAGTTAAAATGTTAGTATGAAGTTTACAGTTCATGCTCCAGTATGTGACATGTGGTATGCAAGCTGCTACTCATTGCCTGGTTGCTCTGTGGTGGTAACTTTTGCCGTTTGGGAAATCACAAAGGCTCCCTTTACCATAGCTCTGGCACAGATATTTATTTAAGTTGTTTCCCTACTTCTATTTAAGGAGAAATATACATCCATTGTTTCCATAACTCAGTCCTTGAACCAACCATACCAGCAAACCCCAGGGCACAGTCCTAATTGTCCTTTGTGGGCTTGACAATCCCTTCCCCTGGCAACCACAGAGGTTCGGGGCAGCGGTGTGTCGGAGGGAAATCTTGAACCTTACAGTGGTTAACTAGGGATCCATAGGGAGCCTCAAAAATTTCCTGAATTGCCCCTGGTGGCAATCATTGAATGTAGAATTTTAGGATACTACTTTGTCTCATTTGTGCTGCTAGTTAAAACATTTATACAGTTTTCCAGATGTGCCTTCTCATTCACTATATTGTAGTCTCTCTAGTATCAATGAATGCTACACATGTAAAATGGAGGAGGACCGTGCCCTACAATCATTAATTATTGTTGCACAACTTTTTGAAAAGAAAACTCCTTTGTTCTCAAGTAATATGTATATTTTTGCTGACAAACCCTGCATCCATTGTGAGAAGACTGAGGGCCTGATTTTGACATGTGGCCTTTAATTTTGTAGGCACAACTGTTTGCAGGTTCAAAACTACACCTAAAAACTAAAGACCAAGCTGAGGGTTCATTGAAAATGAGGCCCCATCACTTAACCAGGTATGCCGGTTCTCATATCTCCTTATGAGCTGGGATCACTAAAAGAAGGTAACATTTAAATTTGATTTTACTGCAGTAGCCCTTCTTCCAATAAAGAGCTAAACAAAAATTCTGTTCAGAACAAAATCAATTTCCATGGCGTTGGGCAATTTCTTCATGAGACTTACTTCACACCTCACTCTTAGGCCTTGTCTAAACAAGTTTTATTGTGAATACCTGTATAACTATAATGATGCAGTTGTAATGGTATAACCCAATATGTGGACACTTATTCCAGTATAAGAATGGCTTTTTCTGGTTTAGCATAATCCCCTTCCCAAGTGATACAAGGGGATTATGAATGGGGGGAAAAAAGGGTGCTCTTATACCAGAATAAGAATGTCCACACTGTATATGTGTGTGACACCATATAACTTTCTTGTAAAGACAAGGCTTTACAGATAATAAACCTGATTCACCAGCCAAAAGTGATCAGCTTTGAAATCAGTTCTCTTGATTAGCCCTTTCTCTCAAAAACTTGTTAGAAAGTAAAATGTATCTACAGTTGGTATGAATATAGATGCTGTACAAAGAAGATATCTTACCTGTCAAGACGAAACTGACTTTATCGTTAAGAAGTTCATTAATACACACAAACACACACACTTGTGGGAAGTCATCCCCAAATTCTTACCCTTAGATGAAAGTCCCATTGATATTAATATGGATGAAACCAATTAGTTTATCTAGAAATGGAATTATCCCTTTTCTATAGTGTTTCCCCATAACCATTCTGTATAACTGGATAGCAGGGATATACATCTCTGTAAATTCAACCAGATGATGTAAACAATCTAGAGAGGTTACCAGAGAGATGATCATTCCATATTAATTTCTACATTACTTTTTTTCTGTATGGGTCTAACTGCCTGAAATCTGTTAAGAAGCATTTAAAATCTTTAGATCCTCACTACTGACTTCCGCCTAGAACTCTGGTCTCTTTCTGTCAACAAGATGACTGCAATTAGGAGGTGGATGATTTCTTTTCTGTCAGATACTGCTGTGATAAGTGTGTTATAAAGACCCAGACAGACAGATAAATAAATAGATTTTACCTTTGACTATGCGTCTCACAATCTGACACACAGAATAGAGAGTTTCTTATTTTTCCTCGTCCCATGTGTAAGGACACGACACATTTCACTTTTGACCATACTACCTTATGCTCAGTTGGCTGGTTGCCCATTTCTTGGGGCAATTTCACAACATGTATCTTGGGCTCTATTTGATTCACTCCTCTGAGGTTGATTTTGTCTCTTGGTGCCAATGCCTGTAATCTAATTGCGTACACGCAGACTGCTTGCAGGCAGGATTCTTCTGCTACATACATTTTGACACGACCCAGGTGGTCATCCTGTCTTGCCAAGACACTTGCTGCATTACAACCTGTTTTCTTGTCAGCTACCAGTGCCCTTCATGATGTCTTTCTTCTTCTCCACTGTCCAGGCATTCATTGTTGTCAAATGACCATGAGCAGGGTCATGTTATTCAGGTTCATAGCTGAAAAAGGAGGATTATTAGCTGATGCAATGAAAGGAAATAGAGTCTTAGTTGAACCTTTCCTAAGACCTATTACAAACATTAACTAATTCAGCCTCAAATTGACTGGAGGTAGGGAAGTAGTAATATCCCCATTTTACAGATGGGGAACTGAAACAGATAGGTTTAGGGTAACATTTTCAAAAGTAGCCTCTAATTTTGTGTGCTTCAAATCTTGCCCAATCTTGTTTGCCCAACTGATATACCTAGTGCATGGTTTGGGGAGGTGCTGAGCATTTGTAGCTGCTACTGACATCAAGTGGAATTGTGGCTGCTCAGAATCTCTGAAAATCAGACCCTAGGTATTTGAAATTGGCTACTCAAAATTAGGCCATTTTTAAAAACTGTGGGCCTAAACGAGTTGTACAAGAGTATAGAGACATTTTGGAACATTGCTAAAATGTTATTGTTTCTCGTGCACACCTCTGCATTTGAACTATCAGAGAGCACCTCTCTCGTGGAAACAGATGGTATTTGCATTGATATATAGGCAGTACATTTGAACCCATCACTGTCTTGCATCTATACCCTAAAGAGGTTCAAGAGCTGACCCATTTGTTGAGCACAAAGCAAATAATCCAAGCAGATTGGTATGAATGTAGGAATACAGAACACCATGCATATACTAATTACGGGCAAACCTCAAGATGTTTAGATAAGCCTTTCAAGCTTTAAGCTGCAGTTTACAGGAGCTTGCATAAACCTTTTTGGTCCTGATACATGGGAGGAAATCCTATAAGATCAGGCTTTTTCACAAGATTTAAAATACAACCAACTAGAAGAAACAACGGAAACAACTTTCATGCAGTATTTTGCTCTTTCTGTTTCCTGTCTCTGGACTGAAAGCAGAAAGTGCAGAGACCCCCAAGTGTAAACAAACAAGCAGATGAAAGCTAACCAAACCTTTTTGCACCTCAAAACAGTTTTGGGCTCAGCTTGGACTAGTTCAGGTAGCTTGTTAATTTATCCTAATCAGTTTGCTATCCTTTGTATGTAAATATATTAGTGTTTGGAGAGGCAAGTTGAGATTTGTAGACAGGAGAGTCTTAGATTACATCTACACTTGGAGCTGGGGTGTATGACAGAAGGTACCCCCGTGTCCATGCCCTGCACACTCTTGTAATAATCTTTGTATAAAGTATGCCTTGAGAGGTATCATTTGAAAATTAATATAACAATATAAGAATGACCATACTGGGTCAGACTAAAGGTCCATCTAGCCCAGTATTCTGTCATCCAAGAATGGCCAATGCTAGTTGCCCCAGAAGGAATGAACAGAACAGGTAATCACCAAGTGATCCATCCCCTGTCATTGCTGGTCATTACTGTCCTGTTAAAAGGTGTGTGGCAACACTATGTGAAGTTATAAGATTCCACTGTACGGTGTTTTTACATATGTTCCAAATGGAGGTTGGCAGAGAGGTCTGTCTCAAACAGAGGAATGTGTGCTCTGCTTAATTTGAGTAAAGCAGTAAACAGAGTCATCAAGCAGTAAGGAAAACAAAAGAAGCTTCAACAGGTGAGGAAAAAGTAACAGGGAACATCCTCCTCTGTAGACTCTCTGTCTCCTGAATCTTATCTGGAAATGTTTTCTAACGGGGGACTGACACTATAAAAAGGAGGGAGAACACCTCAATACACTCCCCCCCTCTTTCTCCATCGATTAATTGCACCAGAAGGGAGAAAGGAAGCTGCCATTCAACTGGAGAAGAGGTCATGACCTAAGAAGTTTGGTCAGTAAGACTGCTGAGAACATATGGTGAGGCAACTTTGCTTTGAATTTAACATAGTTTAAGTTAGGCACCAGTTGCATTTTATCTTTATTTTTCCTGTAACCATTTCTGACTTTTATGCCTTCTGAGGAGGTTCACTCACCACTCCAGCGCCTCTTCATGGCCAATACAGGAATTAGCTTTGGTAGCCAGTGAGCCTTGCTCTGGTGGTACTCCGACCATCACCTCTTCTGCTCCTGGACCCATGTTCCTCCAAGGACTGTGATGTCCTCTTCAGCACCACAGCCCTCCAACCATGCCACACTTGGTGCTCCCCCCTTCTCAGGAACATCTCTGTAGTCCCTGTCCAGCCACTTCTCTCAGTGGTGACTGCAGTCTCCTGTTTAGCCACATTCCCAGTGGCAAAGAGGGGGGGGGGGAAGGGACCCGGGCCTACCCACTACTCTGTGTCCCAGCCCAGGGACCCTGTAGATAGCAGCCACTTGCTGCATTCCCTCCAACCACACAGTTTATTTCCCTGGACCACTTCCCCGTGGCCCTAGCACCTTACCTCAGGGCCTCAGCATGCCAGTCTTAAAAGCCATCCAGGAGCTTGTTCTCACTCCCTATATCCTGCCCAGAACTGCTTTGTCCCAGGTGCTAGCTTTCTTCCACCTGCAAAGCAGCCAGTCCTCTCTCCTCGAGCTCCAGGAAGCAACTGAAGCTGCTCTGCAGCTCTTCTTATATGGGCCTGCCAGGCCCTGTTTGGCTGCTCCTCTCAGCCCCTCTCCTATTGGCTGCTTTTTGCACAGCCTCCCTAGGATGACATTAGCCCCTTACAGGCCAGTGTGGGGCAGATGCCCCATCACATGCCTCATTACTTGTACTCACTTAAAATCTGTCTCTTCATAGTTAATAAACTTGTTTTATTGTTTTATCTAATCCAGTGTGTTTACATTGAAGTGTTCAGGAAACTCCATTTGGGGTAACAAGATGTGGGCTTATTATTTCTATTGATGAAATGACAGACTTTATACAAATTGCATTGTCCAGGAGATGGCTGGGCACTACAGGACATACATTTTTGGGGGAAAATCTAAAACTGGGAGTGTGTTGGGATCACCCTGCAGCATAACCCAGGCTGGAAAGAGCCAAGGTTTTGCTGGCTGGCTGCAGCACACACACTGACATAACTTGGAGTGACTTGTATGCTGTAGGCCAGTGGTGGACAACCTGCGTCCCACGAGCCGCATGCAGCCCATCAGGGTAATCCACTGGTGGGCTGTGAAACATTTTGTTTACATTGCCCATCCGCAGGCACGGCCCCCTGCAGCTCCGAGTGGCTGCGGTTCACAGTTTCCAGCCAATGGGAGCTGTGGGAAGCAGCAGGCCACAGGGATGTGCTGACCACCACTTCCTGAAGCTCCCATTGGCTGGGAACAGCAAACCGCGGCCACTGGGAGCTGCGGGGGGCCATGCCTGCGGACAGTCAACATCAACAAAATGTTTCATGGCCTGCAATCAGATTACCCTGATGCAGCCAGTGGGCCGCAGGTTGCCCACCACTGCTGTAGGCTATTTGTGAGCAAGTCCAGACTGGAGGCTACAGCAGCAAAGTATTGTAAAGGGCACTCTGGAAGGCAGGGGTGAGAGTTACTCATTAGTCTGGATTGTACTCTGGTATGTCACAGGAAGTGATTCCTAGATTAAGTAGACATTGAGCTAGCACGCTAAAAATAGAAGTATTGCTGCAGTCCCACAGGCAGCAGTGAGTAGCAGCATGGGCTAGCCATCCTGAGTATGTACCAACGGGGACCAGGTGGGTTTCTGCTCGGGGCAGCTAGCCCACACCACCACGCTTGTGCTACCAGCTACACTACAGTGTGCTAACAGGAGTACGTCTGCTCAAGATGGGAATCACACCCCAGCTTCAAGTGTAGACATAACCTAAGTGGGCGTCCATCCTGACTGTTCATGCATTTATGACTAAAGGGATGTGCTAACTAAAGTAAATTCAATTAATTAAAATCTCCCCCCTTGTTCAGAAGTTATGTCATATTTCTCTGAATCAGTTTGGCTCATTTCTATTGGTAATGAGCCCAGAATATTTTTCTTCCAACCGGTAGCTCTTGCATGTCAAACAAAAGTGTTTTTCCCCTGTTAAAATAGCTGGAATACCATTGTTATACTTTAAAAGAGGATTAAAAGGATTTAAACATTCATCTTAATGCTAATATGTTAATGGAATAATATAGAAATGCTGATTAGCCCTAGTCATGCTGGGTGAGATTTTGTCCTGTTGGAATTGGGTGAAGGGCAGGGATGGAGAGTAATTATATTATATGTATAATTATATATATAAAGTAATTCCGCCTTTTCTGCCTTTCCACAAGTCCCCTACCAATACCCCCTCTTGAAGATGGGATGCAGAAATGGGTCTCCATTGGGTACCATGTATAATATTCAGACTGAAGAGAGCCCTGGGAAGTATATCTTTAATGTTCTGCTCACATCAAGAAAACTGCATTCTTTGATATTGACATTATCAAATAGTTATTTATTTCATGATATAGAGCATACTGCCTGGGGGACCATGAATAATTCATTGGCCAAGATTGAAAAGATATTTTTATGACTTGGTGCTGTGTTAAGAGGATGAAAATAATGCTCCTTCATTAAAGGATCTGGGAAGTTCTAAATAACCAACAATTAGATGAATTAGAGCAAGATTGTAACTGGACCTACATGGCTGTGCAGGGAAATAATTGGGAATAGGATCCTCGTTTATGAATTTACCTAGATCGCTGCTCTGTGCATGAGAAGGAGCGAGGGATCTCTGGGATAACTATGTGCTTTCCCCCAGAGCAGATGGGCAGAGACTGGGGAGGAACCTTGGCTTCACTCTGCCCCACAACATGGCTGTTTGCACAGTTGAGCCAGCACAAGGGGAGAAAGAATCTGTATCTGGTAAATTGTTGGCACATGTTAATTCTCCCCTGGGTCCGGGGTTCTAGTGAAGGAACTGCCAGAATGCTCTTCTCTTGACTGCTCCTGAGGGTGTCATTCCCAGGACAAGGTGTAAAGTCACAAGTTTGCCCTTCAACTGTAAACTACTTTTCTACATTGTCTACAGATGCCATGCACGTTTACAACATGGAATAAATAATAACATATGGAATCTTATATTAAGTAGGTCTTAAGAAGAGCTTTCCATTAGCCCTTTCAACTGTTGTACCATACAGAGAGGGGTGAAAGCTGTGTTCATTTCATATGTATTCAAACTTCATGGGCTGGAAATGTCCTCAGGGAACTGGTTCTTTAGTAGAGGTCCATAATCCATGAAGTTTCTCTTTAAAACCTCACAAAACCTGGGTGTGGATCAGTAGTATGTGATTTCTGACACTGCCATTCATTCTAGAGAGAACCGTGTCATATTCTGACTTGACAGTGAGCTCCATGCTGCTTTCCCTTTGTAGGTTTGGTATTGTATTTGATGACCCATCACTTTAAAAAGAAAGATTTAATATTATGCATATATTTGTTCAGTCCACCATGCCAACTGAAAATTACAGGTTTGCAGTCAAATAGATGAATTATTACGTTACTAACTAAATTAAACACATTTATAAACATTTTAAATTACCTTGGAGAATACTTCATAGCCATCTATTTGGGGACTCTTGACCATAACTAGGGAATCTATAGTTGGCAAGATATGTGGCATGTCTTCTGCTGCTACCAAAATAACCCATAATTCGTTATATAAAAGATTGTCTCCTTGATCGATATGATAGTATTAAAGATGGCCATATTAAGTATCATCTTTTCTTTCTCAATTTGCTGTTCCTTTAACTTCAAACAGCTGACAGGGGGTGAGGGAAACTAAAAGGTCAAGTTTTAAGATGGATACAAACAGCTAGAGGCCAAGTATGTGCAAAAAAGAGGAATTTGTGGAATTGGATTACAGCTATATGCACAAAAGGAAGAATACTTTAATATGTACAAGGAATAGCATTCAAAGGAACTCTTACTAAACATTTTATACGTACTGGTCCTTGATAAATTGAATTATTAAAAGATTATTTTAGATTTATCCCTCAGATCACCCAGATAATCTTCTCTGTGTTTATTCACAGATGAATTGTGAAAATCCCCAGGGCTCACCTTGTTTTCTCTCAGGCAATATAATATACAGGGAAGAGATACCTTAGCACAGAACTCTAGGGCCAGATTTCCAATATAACTCTGCACCCAGCAACTCTCACTGTTCTCAATGGCGGCTGGTGGGAGCTGAGCTCTTTAAAATCTGCCAACTTCATTTAGGTGCCTCAATGGTAGCTGAGTTCTTCTGAAAGTCTGGCCCGTAACTTATTCAAAAGACAATCTAGGCAGTCCATACGGCATTTCCTTTCTTTACTCTGTACAGCAATAGCACACATTTTATGGCTTGTTTATAAAAGTAGGTGGCACGCACACATTCATCAGATTCTGGTCCAGGAGTAGAACTTAAGTGGTACATGGAACATGTGCAGCCCCTCTACACAGGGGTAAAATACACCTTGAATGAAGACCATACCTTAATAATTCATGGGATGTAGTCTAATTCAAAATAAACATTAGGGCAATTGTTCTGTTCCAAAATCTCTGTAGAAGTGAGCCAGCATATTTGCTTCACCAGAGACCTTATGAAGTCATCTTTAGTGGCTCTAGAGCACCTGCCTGGAATCCTATTATATAATTTCTTCCTCCTATTCTTTTCAAGACTCTTCTGCTTTGCAATCTGCCATCTCAGAAGGTCATGTCAAACAATCTTTACGCCTCCTTTCTGGAGAGCAGAGCAGTATTCATCGTTGTAGCTATGGTACTGTGGAATATCTTTAAAGGCTATTGCTTACAAAGCAAGAACTTCACCATTAAGGTTTTCCATTTGGACCATTCATCCTGCATAACCCAGTCTAAGGCATTGTGGTCTGTCATCCCTTTTAAGTTTATGCTATTTACATAGGGTTGGAGTTTCTGTAATGGCCGCACAATGGCAAGGATCTCCTAATGGCAAACAGTACCAATGTAGGAAATAAATTCCTGGTAACACATATACTATGTGATGTTTTTTTCCCTTTCACAGTCACCTGGCAAAGGTACAATTTCTAAAGTAGAATCTGTTGCATTTGTGTATGTGGCGCAAACTTACCAACAAACTATAAAACATGTGACAATGGCTGAGCACGTAGCATGCTGTTATCAATGCTTATTAAACTAATCATTATTTCACTGCTACCTTGTTCTACCCTCATCTATTTCTTGTACCCACCTGTTGTCTTCTGTCACATACTAGAATATGTGCTCTTGTGGGAGGGTGTGTGGGGCAGAGAATTACTTTTTTGTTATTTGCATGTACAGTTTAACACAAAGATTCCTGGTTGGGGCTAGTAGAAAATGAATTAGAAGCTTTTCATAGAGTTAAAAAGAACCTTCCCCCTCCCCCCCCCCCGTTTTCTAATCTATAGCACTAGATGGTAGGAAAGGGTTAACTTGAATGTTTGTTATTCTATCATCTTACTGAAAGTCTCTCAGGCCTTGGCTACACTTGCGAGTTACAGCGCTGTAAAGCCTCCCCCAGCGCTGTAACTCACTCCCCGTCCACACTGGCAGGGCACTTGCAGCGCTCTATCTCCCTGGGTACACCGCTGCAGGTACTCCACCTCCCCGAGAAGCATAAGAGATACAGTGGAGTGTCTACGACTCTCTCCTGTGAGTGTGTACCAGGAATCAACCTGCAGCGCTGTACTGATCACCTTGTCAAGTGGCCAATCCTCTCCATGGAATGCGGAAGTGCCGGTTTCAAAGCTCGTACCACAGAGAAAAAGCAAACAGTTTGTTGTTTGCTTTGAGTGAGTGAATGAATGAGCAGGGGGCCGGGAGTTCGGAACTTGCAAAATAGAGTGCTGACACGCTCCAAAAAGCACTCTCTCTCCCCCCACACTCCCTGTCACACTCCACCCCACCCCCCATTTTGAAAAGCATGTTGCAGCCACATGAATGCTGGGATAGCTGCCCATAATGCACCACTCCCAACACAGCTGCAAATGTTGCAAGTGTGGCCACGCCACTGCGCTGGCAGCTGGCAGTGTGGACAGACTGCAGCGCTTTCCCTACTCAGCTGTACGAAGACAGGTTTACCTCACAGCGCTGTACAGCTGCAAGTGTAGCCAAGGCCTCAGCTATTTTTTCTCACTCTCTGTATCTCTGAATGTATTCATTCAATGCCCCCATCTCAAATCCAGTGGATTTTATTTGGAAGAGGTTTTGGGACACTTCTGTGCTTGAGTGGTTCTTCCATTTAAAAAAAAAACATGGTTACAAGTGAAAACTAAAACTAATGTTCTATACAGTATGACAAAAAGTCCAGTTCAGGTATATGGTACCTCAGTTCAGGTATATGGTACTGACATCACAGCAACATTACTTAACTTTGTAGGTCGCATAGTTGCATAGTCTACAAGACGTGTTTTCCCTGACTACGGCCGTAAGAACCATGATGTCAGAGTCATCCTCATAATCTCCCCTGCTTGATAATTTTGGCAGAACCTAGATGTTAGAAGCAGAAAGGGGGAATATCACTTGTTTTGAGTCTAGCGCAGGTGTCTGACACATCCAGTAAGGTCAAAGACGATAATGAAGGAGGAACCTGGAGAAGAAAGAGATCTTTGGACATAGACAGATCCTTGGAAGCGTGGAGGGAC
The DNA here is from genome assembly GCF_028017835.1 of Emys orbicularis. Classification (NCBI taxonomy): domain Eukaryota; kingdom Metazoa; phylum Chordata; order Testudines; family Emydidae; genus Emys; species Emys orbicularis. The sequence continues at coordinate 300,981,719 of NC_088683.1, forward strand.
TTTGGGTTATAAGAGATGGAGACTCTGATGGAGATGGATGGAGAGAAACAGAACCTATGTCCTGAAAACAGATCAGCAGGACATATAAAGAGGGAGTCAACTCCAGACAGTATCTATCTAGTCAAGAAAAATCTAACTTTGAATTTTTAGAGATTTTTGGAGCTAATTTGTTCAGATACAAAACATATTTTCATACATTCTTAATTACTTATGGGGAAAAAAACAATCCAGGAAATGTGTGATATACCTGTCTAATGTGCCCTTCATTCCCTGAACTTTTGTCTCTAGCATATGACATAAAAGGACCTGACAATGCTGAGTGGCCTTGCTGCCGTAGTTACTGGAAATACTGCTGTCCAAAAATAGTGCTTCTGGGAAAGCTAATAAACTTTGTTGTGCTTATCACTACTGAGAATCCTGTGGTAAAACTGGCATTGGGAATATCTGCTGAACCCCACGTGAATTTATATCTCTGCTTCAAAGGTCTTTACTCTTATAGTTTTACCCTCTTTGATCCAAAGTGGAGGTTGCACAGAAAGATGATACTTAAATCTCCAGAGGATCATTTTGTTTGGCTCCAATTATAATTTAACCTTTTTAGATAAGTCTTATTAAAACATAAATCTGGTCTTAAAAACCCTAGAGATGTAGTGTGTACAATATATTATTAATCAGGCCAAGAGAAATCTATGGAAAATGTCTGCATAATTGGCAAGGACTTCAACTTAACTGTATGCAAAGTTGCCTTCTCCTAATATAAAATCTTAAGGAATATCCTAGGATCCCCCTCTCCCCCGCCTGCTTGCTTTTTATTATACCAATGGTCAAGACCAATTGGAATGTACAAAATGTATGGAAATTTATGAGCTTTCACTTAATGTAATTGGTGTCATATTTGCAAGGCAAAAATATAAGAAACTCTATGCAGATTTGAATTTAATTTGCAGAGAGAACAGAAAGAGATTTGGTTTCATAAAGTCATGGAAGGTTCTGAGGAGAGTAATTTATGGTACCTAATTTTTTTCCCACCCTACATGAAAGTCAGGAGGATTCAAATCCCATATTACAGTTTTGACCCAGTTCTAGATAAAATAAGAATTTAACATAAAACTCACATTGAAACAAACTAGAGGTTCACAAAAATTTGGTTAAACTTTTATAACATGCTTCTACATCATACCTGCTTAATATCAGCCCTTCGGAGGATTTCTCATGGCCTGAGGAATGCCCCCAAATATAAGGTGTGAAATCCTGGTTCCACTGAGGTTAATGGCAAAGATCCCCTTGACTTCACTGGAGTCAAGATTTCAATCCAGGACTCTAGACATAGCTAGGGCTGTGTGCAATGTGAGTATCACTGTTGCACACAGCACAATTGTGAATGTGACACACAATAGACAAGAGGAAGCATTTAGCTATGGGTCCTGACCAGACAGACCATAAGGAAGACAGTTTTTGAGTTCTTGAGCCTCACTCCAAGATTCACTTATAGTAGGGATATATTAATTTTCTGTTTTAAAAATATGCATTTGATGTCATTTTTTTTCAATTGCAGAGATAAACTCAAAGGATAAACTTAATTGCAGAGATAAACTCAAAAGATTTCTCTTGGCCTGATTAATAATATATTGTATATACTACAAAGGATAAGGAGACTTTAGGAGTCAACCAAGGGGAAAATCTTAAGCTTTTTAAAATTTTTCATTTTAATTTCTGTTTGTATTTTCTGGTTTCAGTTTCTAATGGAAACAGTGAAATGTCATGCATTTAGATAAATTTACTAGGAGTCAGGAGTCCTGGATTCTATTCTTATCTGCTACAAACTTCCTTTATTAAGATGCACAAATTGCTTAACCTTTGTGTGCCTCAGTTTCCCCATTTGTAAAATGGGGATAAAAATGCTTTCCTTCATAGGTTTAATGTGAGGGTTAATCGATGTGTGCAAAGTGCTCTGAGATCTCAGCTGGAAAGCACAGCAGAATTACAAGGTTTTATTTCTAAACTGACTGAATCTAGGAAGTACTGGAAATCACACAAGAACACCTGCTCTTGTAAGATTTTCAGAGTGATTTCTTGACCAAAGAGGTTTGGATAAATCTCAGATAAGCATCTGAATGTCCGGATGCTTATCCAGGCTGCAAAGAACAAAAAAAATAGTTTGAGCTGCGCTCTTCACCAGCTGCATGCAACTTCTGCGACTTAGCCACAAAGCATGGGAAGCTCAAAACTGATTGCTTGTAAAATGTCAAAGCCCTTTCCCTGCTCCAAAAAGATGTAAGGCCATATTATAGAAATAAAATGTAGCTTTCCACTACATAAAAAATAATGGTAGTCATGATTTACATTTGCTATATACAATGCCCTTGATCCAGAAAAATCCTGTGTTTTACACACTGAAATACAAATCCTTTATCTAGGTATCACTATCCTCCCCACAAAAATGCTGCCACCTATATAATGACATTCACCGACAGTAAATTCTATTAAAATGTCTAATGACTGAAAGTTTAGATTATTATTTCAAGTTGAAATGGTAGGGGGAATTTCAGGTAGGCAGAATTCACTGACTGGTGTAAACATCATCCTCCCTTATTCTTTTGTCCCTCTTGTGGGGTGTAATTTGTACCCTTGTTCATGCTAGTGAGCATTTTGTTGCACAAGTAGTCCCACTGATGTCAATGTTAGTCAATGACACTACTCTTATGAGTTCAAGATCCCCAGCACGAGAGAGGCTTTCACAATCTAGTTCTTTGCTTTTGTTGTCCTATGCTGTGTTATGTTTAATCTTGACAGTAAATATGTCTGGGCCCATGCTTGTCACTTTGTCTCTAAAGACTTGTGTACCCCTGAGGCATCATAGCAGCAAGAACAATGAGGACGGAGATGGTGGAGCCAAGTTTGAGCTACTGTGAGATAATGCTGAAAGGGTTAGTATTGTTTTATACAAGGCCACAACACAGTCTATGCACCCATTCCCTCGCAGCTCAAGTTGTTTATTTGCCCCACTATTTCATCAAACACATTGAGAAGACATGAAAATCCAGTCGAGAGTTGCACTCCTCCACAGGCTTGCCAGCAACTCATGGGGCACGAGTGCTGCAACTTCATGGACATCTACCAATTCCCTAATTAATGCACTTGCTGAAAACCGTGTGGCAACATGGGAATCCAGTCATCATCATGGCAAGCTGGACTCAATGATCAACTCTGCCCTTCATATCATCACTGGTGTGGCTGGCTAAATCCACTCTCCAACCTTCTGGTTGTGGATGGCATTGATCCCCTGGTGATTAGGTGTGAATGTAGGTCTGCATTACTGCGCACAGTCAACTATCAAGACAGCTTAGTTCACCATTTCATCTGAAAGCCACATCAAAAATACCAGTTAATGTTAAGACACCCTTTTCTGAAATAGATGAGCCTCTCATACAGTACATCAGGGATGATCTTTCTAAGGAACACCAACAATGTGGTTGGATTGATGGTGCATGTCTTGGCAGATAGACAACTTAGATCTGTCTCTCCGGACTAGCTCTCGCATGCCCCTCAGAACAACCATATGAACTGAAAGATCCTTCGTTGTTACAAGAAGATACATTGTGGTCACAGGCAGTTTAACTCACATCTTTACCTATGGAGTTTCTTGAGCTCCCTGTCCTGCCTCTGTGGAGCTCAAGAACAAAGAGCGTGCTATTTGGTTATGGGCTGCCCTCTTTATCATCTCGATGGTGGATGAATGTGCTTGATGTCTCTGGATGCAGCTACCGTGATACAGTGGCTACATCACTTACCCAACATATAATTAATTGTTTGTGACATCATAAGCCATAAGAGGTATGATGTCCTGCACTGGCTGACTGGGCCAGCATCTCCACTGCTATCTCCCTGTGGTGCACAAGCAACGCTTTACTGCAACTCTTCCAAAACAGGTTTGCTCTTGGTGGAATCTGTAGTACCCTTGTGAACACTCCTCCTAAAGCTTTACTGTTCTTCAGTAGTCACGTCCTGAACCCGTTCCAGAGGGATGTACCTATGCAATGTACCAACCTACCAGCAGTTTAGTATCTGAAGGGCTGATGTCGTGGAAACTCCACAGACTCAAGAATTTTATTTCTGAATGTCTGCCTTCCCATGGCTGTATTTGCTGAAGCCAATAACTTAATCCCAGGAATCTGTATCCCTACAATTTTCACTTTCTTACATTTTTCTCTAGGATGAAAAATGAAGAGCTGTATGTACTGAACTTGGTTCCCTTTGATGTGTCACACTGAAAATGCACAGAGAGTAGACTTAAAAGTTGCCCTTTCTGCAGACTACTCCTTTAATATAACAAATGTGAGTAACTTTAGGGAAGCTACCCTAGTAAGGACTTAAACTACCTGTTAGTAGAAGCACATAAGAAATTTCCTTGGTTTTGATTATAGAAGATTATTTTTAAAGTATCACAGTTGAGTTTAACAGAAGAAACCAGCCCATGACTGAGCCAGGTTTCTGGAGCAACCAAACTAATTGTTTTGATTTGTTCAAATAACACTCCCTATATGCAGATTTATAACTTTAGGCTACTCGCTTTAATTCTCTGTGCCTCGGATCTTATTGGACTGCCATCTATAAAATGGGAATAGAAATACTTACTTTTCCTTGTAAAACACTTTGAGATCTTTGCATGAGAAGTAAATGCAAGTTATTATTCATAATTATCAGCTGTGAGTATGTAGCAATCTACGACCTGTTTTTTCCAGTAATGGAACAGAATTATAAATGTCACATTACAATGTTTTAATCAGTCTTAATAGAAGAAAAGTACTATACATACTGTGTGTGTGTATACACACACACACACACACACAAATAAATTAGGTTGAACTATACACACACACACACCCTGGAAATACAGAATATAGAAACCCCAAATAAAGTATTTTATCAGCAGATGTCATTTTAGAAGAAATGTCTTTGCCTTTACTGTGTATTTTTCCCTGAGGAGAAGTTGAAGGTCAAGTTATTAAAAGAGCTAATAAATTATAATATTTGTGTTAGTTAATTAAACCTGTCATATCAAAAATTCATCTGACACTTTGGGTCTTATCCTTTTCTGTCTTCATTTAGGTAACTTGGTGATGATAGTAAAATGGATCTGTAAGTGTCAGTTTGAAATTGGTAGGAAAATTAGCATTTACTCAAATTAAAATGGTATTTTTAGTTTTGTAGTTCACTTACTCCTTGTAAAGTTAAAAATCAAAATGTACTTTTCTGTCTGTAGTTTGTGGCCCACTTCAGTGTATGTTCTGATCTTTTTGTGTTTTTGCTGACAGTTGAATCGAAAAGAAGCAGAAAATTTCAGGCACGTAGAAACCAATGCTGCCACTCTGTCAGAATGGGTTACGGGTGCCAACAGCAGGGAGTAACTGGGGTGTGTTCTGTGGCTAGCAATTCTGTATTGTTGTATCCATCACTACTGTGAATAGACTACTTTCCCCTCATATCAGCTTATGTTAAAAATAGTGTTTTTTTCCAGAACAGCAGTTCATAAAGCATTGTGTGCTCTTTTCTTTCTGAACACTAGGAATAAGCCATGCCACCTCCAGCTCACTCTTAGACTATGTATACACTGATGCGCATACCCATGATTGTGCATGTTCCCCATACCCATGCCAAGTGTCTACATTATGCTGTGCTAGGCGCTGGTATAGAGCTTTGTGAACATATATACCCATTTCCATACTGCCACTGTTGTTATGCAACATTAGCACCACCATACCAGAGGTGGTATCCTAGAGTTCTGTGATACTCTAGGATTCACTTTGCTGTGTTTTGCTGGTACCGTCGCCCTCCTTCACACATTTGCCAATGGCAGTTCCTGATCGTGTTGTCCCTCGCTTTTGTTCTCTGCAAAACCTGGTAGAAGACATGGATCAGTGGGATGATCTGGTACTGCTCCTTATTGAGGGACTAATGGTTATGCAGTGGAGTAAGCAATCGGTGAGATGCTGGATGGAATTAGGTAGAATGTTCTTGAAGATGAAGATGGCTGATCCTGAGGGTCAATGACAATTCATTCAGCTCACATTGTACATATGCGGTGAATGCCGGCATTGCCACAGTATGCCCTTGGATGGACCATCGCTTCTGGTGCAGGAGAAATGGAACCGGTGTGGTGTGGTCACATCATTCTGGAAACCAGGGATGACCAGCAGTGGCTTCAGAACATCTGAATGAGGAAATAGACCTTCATGGAGCTGTGTAAGGAGATTACACCAAACCTCCAGCACTAGAACACTTGATTCAGGAAATCCATACCAGTTCAGAAGTGGGGATGTTGTTGCCCTACAGAAGCTGGCAATACCAGATAACTAGAAGTTCATTGCAAGCTACATTAAGATTAGAAAGTCCACTGTTGGGGGCATGGCTGTGCAGGTTTGCAAGTCAATTAACACTGTGATCTATGCACGTGGTTGCCATCAGCAAAGTTCCAGAAATAAGAGCTAGATTTGAGAAGATGGGGTTTCTTAACTGTGCAGAGGCCATCGATGGCACCCATATCCCAATACTTCATCCACCACAAGGGGCAAGTGAGTATGGGAACTGAAAATGTTACTATTTACTCGTTCTGCAAGGCTTAGTGGGCCATAGAGGCAGATTCATGAATATAAGCATGTTAAATATTGGAAAGGTTCATGATGCCAGAGTGCTGAGGAGATCAGGATTGTTCTTGAAGGAGATTTTATTCTGCAGAATTGATATTGTTCTCCTATGGTGTGTCTGTTCCATTCAAATTGTTATTTTGGGATACCGGCATACCCACTCCTAACTTGGCTCATGAAACCATACCCTGAAATCAGTGACCCTGATACAAAGGAATTCAATTACAAACTCAGTAGCTGAAGAATGATCTTGGCTGAAATATAATTGGCCCTGCATATGCACCTATCCAGATGGCTATGTGGCAATTGCCATTTGTATAATCACTACCTGGTGTGCACTCCATAACGTTTCTGAGGATACAGGGGAGTGCTTCCAACCCGAGTGGGCTCAGGACAACTCTGGTTTACAAACTGTACAGGCACACGGATCCTGATTACCAGCAGGCAAGGGAAATCAAGGATGCCTTATGAGCACACATCTTGGAACAGCAGGGAGGCAGCGGATGACATCTGTCTATACTGAGGGACACCTTCACATCCTGTACAGCTGCTGAAAATGCACATGACAGGACATTGGTACAATACATGTGTGGCTACATAGCTTCGTGAGGGTTTTGTTCCCTGGTAGCTGCAGGTCATTAGCCATTTGTTCATGTGACAATGCACACATTAAAGACAATTTTAACAGGACACCTTCACTGGGTTATCATGTTGGGATTGGGTTTGTGCTGCGTAGGGCAGCAGATGAGTTGCTATGTGGTCATTGTGCAAAGAATTTGCCTTCACTGTACACATTTATTTACAAACCTCTGTTATCTGTAACACTCAATCTTCCTTATAAACCTTCAGAAAATTTGCTTGGGGGTGAGGTATGCAGCCATGCTGTTTTTTGACCATTCATTCAAGGTGTTAACTGGATTTAGTGGCTCTTATAAAGCACTAATCCCTACTAAGGCTGAAACTGATTAAGGGGGGGGAGGGGGAAGAGGGGCTGTTTATGCAGAGAGTAGTGGCAGATGCTGTCTTTGCCCATATTGTTACTGCAGTTATGTTTCAATTTTCTGCGTGTGAACTAAGCCATAAAGACATTCAACTCCCTCTTTTCTGTGGTTTAGACTTCTGCTGTGTTGAAGGCTAGCAGAGCTTTCTATTAACACATACACCTCTACCCCGATATAACGCAACCTGATATAACACAAATTCGGATATAAGGCGGTAAAGCAGCGCTCCGGGGGGGCGGGGCTGCGCGCTCCGGTGGATCAAAGCAAGTTCGATTATAACACAGTTTCGCCTATGATGCGGTAAGAATTTTTGGCTCCTGCGGACAACGTTATATTGGGGTAGAGGTGTAACGCTTACTGCACTTTCCCAATCCCTTCCCTGTATCATTAGGACTTTGAATATTTCTGAACCTGGGTGGGAAGGAGAATGGGTGGACAGTCAGAAAAGCATTTACAGTATCATGGCATCAGACAATCTAATGAGTACAGCTGGGCTTGATAGAAGCTGTCTGAGGGTGTGTCTATACTGCAGTTAGACACCCGCATCTGGCCCATGCCAATTGAGTCAGGATCTCAGTGCTCAGGCTAAGGGGCTGTTGAATTGTGGTGTAGACATCTGGGCTTAGCCCTCAGCCTGAGCTCTTGGACCCTCCCACATCACAGGGTCCTAGACCCTGGGCCAGCCCAAGCCTGAATGTCCACATTGCAATTAAACATCCCTTTAGCCTGAGCCCCACAAGCCCAACTCAGCTGGCATGGGCCAGCAGGGGATGTGTAATTGAAGTGTAGACATACCCTGATTGACTTCACCACCTGCTTAGCTGCAGAAGTCAGCAGGCTGATACTTAAGCTCAGTAGCAGCTCAATGTGCTCCTCACCTGCAGCTGTGCTTTGTCCTGTCCCTGCCTCTGCTGTCTCAAGCCCTGCTCCAGTCCCAGCCTCAATCTGTTCCTGCCCCAGCACCCAGCTCCATCCCAGCTCTGACCCTCAGCTATTCCTCCCGACTATGACTCCGGTTAACCCTTCAGCTTTGACTTCTCACTCCTAGCTCTGACTCTTTGGCTGTTTTTTGACTGCGACTTTGGTTTAGGCTTTGGCTCCTGACTCCAATTTTTGACTTTGCTTCAAGACCCTGCCCCAGCTGGTTTTAGCTCTAACTGGTAGGCTGGATTATTGCTCCAACCATTAGGGAAGACTGCCCACGATTGTCACTGACTCTTAGGAAGGAGAGGCTACACACAAGTCAAGGAAAGCATAACATTTATTTGAAGTATGAGATGGAGAGTGTAATTGGCAGCATGGTTTTGCTTTCATGAGTTCAAGGACCTGCCCATTCAAAGAGCATGGTAGCATTATACTTTTTTTTTTTCCTTTGGAAGAAGCCAAGAACGTTACTGAAGAAGGCCCTAATTTTGATACTTTTCATTATTCTAGAAATGCGATTGTTAAACTATCCTTGGTTCTCAGACAACTTTTGTAGCCCATGAGGAAGGCGCAGAGGCTAGTAATAATGTTTTTAAAAATGTAAAATGTTTCATACTGTCTCGAGAGAGAGGAGATGGTTCCTTCCATTATACTATGTTGCCAGTTTTCAATTTCCTCTTTAAAAGCTGGCCAATATTTGGAGAACATAGCAATTTTCAAGGTACCAGAATGGAAAAGAGAAGTGGCTTTCCACGCCTGTGGAGGAAATCCAGCAACCTATGCTAGAGAGATGTTTCTGCTAATGGTCAGCTCTCTTTATATTGCTGAATGGAGGGGTTCGGTCAGCTGTGAAGGTGAGCCAAGCAGATTTGTACAGCCATTGAACCTCAAGACCCATCTGGAGTTTCTGTTACATCAGAAGTTTGCTAAAATATGCATACAGGATTGGGAGGCAATTTGAGAGGAAATCGAATATATGTTCAGCTAGTATATGGAGTGGACATGGAAAGTGAGATGTGAACCATGAAAACCACCCATCCCACACACCCCTGACAACACCAGAAAAACCTGCCTCTATGCCTGCTTACCAATGGTGAAATGGATAGGGAAAGAAAGAGATGCTGCCATTTTATTTGATTCCCTGAAGCTTCAGATTAGCATCACAAACCCCTCACCTCTCTACTGCAAGGGACACACACTGTGTTTATCCAACAAACAGACTGGCTCCTTCTCCCACCCCTGCTTCCTCCAGCTCATACAGCATGGCTCGGTGAGGGAAGAGACCGGACACCAGGAACAGAGAGAGTAAAAATGTTGTAAGGACTGCTGTGACTAACTTTTCCTCAGACAACCGAAGAGTTGCGCAGTTGTGTTCTGTTCTTTTAACCTTCCTAGACTTTACCCCCACTTCACCTTCCTTCTCCTCCCATTCTGCCTGGCTCCTATTTGTAAGGCAATGGTATGATCAGTGGGTGGGAGAAGCACTGAAACTGTGCAATCTTCCAAAAGACGAAAGAGAGATGTGACTAACTTTAGACAACCAACTATAAGTTTCCTATTAATGTCCCATTCCCAACTGAGACCTTTCCAACACACTCCTTCTGTCCCCTGGTCCGTGCAACCATGGGATCATTGCAGCCTGACTGAATGGTTTATCCACAGTATCTGCTTTTAGTAAAGTTATTTCGCTGAACACATAATAGCAGTTAATCAGAAATGGAAAAAAGGTAATTGATTTATAACCATCTCTTGCTTAGGGACCATTTCAGGGTGGAGCATAGTGAGGACTGGATAGAGTGGGGAAATTGGAGAAGTTTGGTAAGGGGCTGGAGCATGACAATGCCATGGCTTCAGCACTGCAGTTTGAACACACAGACATACCAATGCATGGCATATTATCCAGGGAGGAAAAGTCAGTGCAAGTATTTCAGATGCCCTGGATCTTAAAATCAGGAATTTAGCACCAGAGCAAGAGGGGACATTGGCAGGGAGGGTGCGGGGGGGTCCATTGTAACTTACCAGCCTTGGGTTCTGGTTCCTGCTGGTGTCCTCCTTGAGTTTGTCTGGGATGGGATGAGGCTTCTTCAATCAGCTCCTCCAGGGGGAGGTGCAAAATCATATGCTCCTTGTCCTCTGGGTCTTCTGAAGCATACTCCATGGTTCCTGCTGCCAATTCAGCTTGGTCCTCATTAGCATCCCCTTTGACAATGAGGTAGGCAAGGTTGAGGAGGGGATTGAGAGCCACTTCATACTCTGTATTGGAAGCCCTTGACAGCATCTGATCAAGCTCCTCATAGAAGCAGCATGTATGATGAGCCCTCTTGGTGTGACTGTTCAGGTCTTTGGCCTTCCTGTACCAGGAGCCTCAAGTGCTTTATGCATTGCCAGCATTGGCCCAGAGTCTAATGAATGCTCACTTGCTCCAGCCTCCATGACATTTCACTTACCTGTGTTTGTTCCTCCCACTCTGTGTAAAGTGGTGGAGGATGGTGTATTGATCAGCACCCAGGTGTGGTCAGTGGGCCAAGCAGCTGCCCTCAGACCTGGATCCATTGTCACTTATATTCATCTATAAACAGTGCATCCGAAAGCTCTTCTGATGTGGTCAGGACAGCACCCTATGACTGGAAAACGGGGGGACAGGGACCTTTATAGACTGTGTAAAGGTCAGGAAGAAAAGGGTGCAGTGCATTTTGGGAAAATGTGTGGAGGACTATTGAAACTTGAGACCTGATACACAACCCATACCCCTGGCCACACTGCAAAGTGGCAGGGATATGGGGATGTCCCACAGAGGAGGCATGTACTTACCCAAAACCTTCAGGTGTGCTAGCTCCTTGCCCATGCTTCTGAGGTTTAGGTGTGGACAATGGGGAGGGGATATGTCACAGCCATGCATATGAACATGTGTACAGTCACTAGTGTAGATGTACCTTCAGGCCTGAACTTGATAAATACTATTATGACACAAGGACTCTCTCCTATTGATAATAATGCCACCAGTTAGTTGGCTTACATGTACTGGATTACTGAAAAGCACTTAGCAACGTGTCTTGTTTTCTGTGTTTGCCTACTTCTATTTGTTGTGTCACAACTGAATGTTCACTTTTATCTCTGGAGCAGAGTGACTTTGATTCTTCTCTCAACTTCAGGTGCCACGTGGATCAAAGACTTTTCCCACAAGGATGCTCATTTGAACCGGCAGAGAGTGACTGACTGACATAAAGCTTATTGTGCCATGGCATTAGCATATTATGAAACCTATTGGCCATATATTTTATTTATTTCCCTTTTTGGTGTTTTAAAAAAAAACCTTTTATCCTGTCAATCAGTCAGTGATCGGAAAAAAGCTGTTGTTTCTCTTTCTGTAAACAAAGAGAGAATTTTTTAAATTTGAGTTGAAGGTATGTATATTGGTATTAAACTTTTTTTTTTAAATGGCAGAGATGCCAGTGTTTCCCATTGCAAGTCATCCTCCCATCTCTTCTTTTTCTTTGTGGGGAGGGCAGTCAATGAGACCGTTGAAGACTGTTCTCTGGTTAGATCATTTGGACTTTTGTACTTGAACTTATACTTTTCTAGTGACTTAAATTTTGTACAAGGGAGGATGACAAAGGGTGCAAACTCCCCATAGTAGGTAATACCACAAGATGGTGGTACAATGGGATTTTACTATGGGATGATTGTAGCTGTTGGTGGCCACCACTGTACATCTGTATTCCATGTTTTCTCCATGGGGTTGCATGTATTGTATTACCATTTTCTGTGTTTTCTCAGCTGGGTTTTGTGTGATAGTATATATTTCATTGCACAGGTCTGAGGCATGTACTAGTCTAAATTTTTAAGGTCCCAGAATATAAATAATTGACCCATCCCCCCCAAAAAAAACTTTAAAAAAAGTATTTGTGTTTATGAGGGAAGTGAGGGATAGAAATTCCCATTGAAATCAATGGGAGTTTTTCCATTGACCTCAGTGGGCTTTGGATAAGGGCCTAAGGGAACATAACATACAATAAAGCAGACATTTCCCTCTTCTTTAGTCTCTTTTGAAGGCTTATCTTTTTATTTAGCTTTTAAAGTTCCTAATACCAGAAGGATAATGTCTGTTTCAGATCTCAAAACAAATGCTCTGCAACGAGAATAAAAAACAACTATCCCACCAGTCTCATTTATATGGTGCAGGATAATTGCTGTTCTCTATTTCAAAAAGGAAATAAGCCTTCAACGAAGTAAAGACTTTTAACCCTTATTTCAAAATCACTGAAGTTCAGATTATATGAAAACTCATTCTAGTTCTTGCATTAAAGTAGAACCCATACAAGGGTATCCCTGAATCAGTTATTCTTGTTTTCTGTAGCCTGACACAAAAGGTGGATGCAGTTTTATTTGGTCAAACTTTCATAAGATCCTGCAGGAGATTACTGTTGGAGCAGTAATTGCTTCTCACACTGGTGCTCATCCAGTGCCACGTTAGTCAATTGGACTACTCATGTGAGAAATATTGTGGGAGAAATCACATGAGAAATGTGTTGAGTTCAGTGGAGTGATCCCAGACTTCAACTGGGGTAGCTAAGAGCTGTATTTGGCCCTCTGTCTTGCTTTGTCTTGTCTTTCTAAGACTGTAATCTCTTCGGGTGGGACCATAAATTACTCAATGTTTGTAAAGTGTGTAAATATACAATAATATATAATTGATTTTTATTACAAATAGTATTTATTAATTAATTTCCAAATGAATGAATCAGTGAGTCCTATACTGCAGTAAGCCTTATACTATAGAAGATAACCCTGCCATTGAAGTCAATGGAAGTTTGATTTGTTTAGGTAACTGCAGAAGAAGGACCTACAATGTGAAATGACCTGCTTACCATGGGCTCCTTCACCCACATTAGCAGAGAATCCCGTTGCCACAGGAAACATATAAAGCAATAGCTTCTCCTCACGATCACTTTCTCCCCCAATTCTGAAGCTCCCATATGAGCGAATTCCTCCAGGATTAGAACTATCTGAGTCAGGGAGTGGTAGTCCAGGAACTAAAGAGACAGAGGCCTGAAGATGGTTATTTTCTTTGAGATCATCCTCTCTCCACCCTATGGGGATTTCTTAGCATATAATACTGACCCTGCCTGTATTGTCTTGTGATGTGATCCTCCCCCTTTGTATTGTGAATCCTCCCAAGAGATTTTGTTGCAACTACAGGAAGGGACCACGTTAAAGCATACTTCCTGAGGAAGCCATGGTGCCATGGAGAAGTGAGTGACACTGGGAGCTATGTGGAGGGCCTAAGCAGGTCTGTGAGTTGGCAGGCTAATATAGAAGATAATGAGTGAGGTAAACCTTATGGAGGTTCTAGTGAAGTTTCTCTTTCCAATAGTTTCTTCATGGAAAAGGACAGCATAGCTCTGTGTCATGATTATCAGTTGATATATCTTTCATATGGCAACAAGCAACAAATACACACAGATCTCTCAGTTCAGAGGCAAGGTATCTCAGCATTACAGATCTGAGTAATTTTAACTCAGTTTCTAAATAATTAGCAGCAAACCTATTCACATATCATTATAGAAGATGGTAGAAACTCCAGATGGATTTAAACAAAGGAGAGATGTTACAACAGAAGATGACATGTAAGACTGGGATAAATATAAGCTAATGGACACAGGCAAAAATACTGTGAATTTTATATATGTTCCTGGGTTCTGAGATGTAAAATTTATCTCAGGTAAAGACTTAGAGTTTTTTCAAGTGACCAGTAATTTTGGATGATTTTTGGGACACCTTCCATTGGTCTGCTTTTCAGAAAGTTTAGAGCACAGACTTTCTGAAATCAGACCCCTTTAGGGGGTTGAGCATCCAAAATTTGAAACATCCAAAATCACTAGTCACTTGTGAAAATTTTGGCTTTTAAAAGTCATTGGGGATACTCAGTAAAGATCTTTGTCCAGGGTGCGTGGCAGCTATTAAAAAAGAAACAAAAATATTCTGGGGTTTTTAAAAAGGGATAGAAAATAATACAGAAAATATAATAACATTACATCAAACAATGGTAGTTCCTCATCTGGAGTACTGTGTCCAATTCCAGCCATTTCACCATAAGGAAAATATAGCGGTGCTTGAAAAGATCCAGAGAAGGGCGACAAAGCATGATAGATGCATACTGGGACTTAAGTATAATAAGCGACTGCAAAGGCTAACCTGGAAAAAAGAGTTATACAGGGCTTGACTGAAATATTTTACTGTATGAAATGTGTATTGAACATGGATCAGTCCCAGCCTTTTCCCTGCCACATAGTACAAAAACAGGGCCACACTTGATGAAATGACAGGATAAGTAAAAAGGAAAATTTTCTTTTTGCAGAGTATAGTTTGCCTATAGAGTTAACTGCTTCAGGATATCATCAAGACAAAATGATGGCTGTTCTTTAAAAGGGGTGACTACTATTCTAAGCTCTAATAACATTTATAGTTATGCAAACAAAGACAATGATAAGAGTAATGTAATCTTGTTCTCCAGGCTATAAAATGGTAACCTGTGACAAAAAGGAAAGATTTCCCGCCCCATGATGTAACAGTACTGCATAAGTAACATGAGGTAATGGCTATTGCTACATAACAGACTAGTTAGACTAATGTTACAATTCAGTGTGCAAAATACTATGCTTCTACAATATATAAGCAATTATATGCTCAGGTTTTGCATATTCTAGCACTATTGATCCCATTTTCTGCCAAGTGTATTTGCAAGTATTCACTGAGTAGTATAAATGAATAATTTTCAGCCTATATGTTGTTCATGAAATGTTCACTTTTGCTATTTGTTGATGTTTAATGTGGGTCACCTAAGTCATACGGTATAATTTTTGGTTCCTGATTTTTTTTTTTAATCTGTTTGGAAAAGAAAGCAGCATACCCACAAATTGAATGAGAGAGATCCATGGAGATTATGCAGCTGGAACAATAGCCATTCTGGCCACATGCTGGTGAGCCCTGAGCAGCCTTTGTTTTTCATTACTTCTTGAATTTCTGGTTGGCTTCACTTTGTATCTGTGTTTAGCAGTATAATGCACATCATTCTGAATACTATCCAGTAAGATTAGTTGCTATGATTTATAGTTAAAGTTTCATCAAAATCCTTGTCTGACACCAATAAGTATGTATCCCACTTTTTGTATTTTTGTACAGAATTTAGTCTGGCTCCTCCAGACACAGTTTAATTTTCTGGTTTATCAGATCAATTTGTCACAAAGACCAGAAATAGGTGAAGGAGCATATCATCAATTCCTATTGTGTACAGGACTGGATAACGCTGAAATTGCTTTAAGTTAGAACTCAGTGTTTATTGGTGGGGAAGAGAGAGATCTATTACGTACAGCAATTTTTAGTCACTGAGTTATGGTTGGAGCATGCAGAAATACTAGCAGGACTATGCTAGGATACAGATAAAGCATATGGACTAAAGCCTGGAATAAACCAACTATAACCTCATTTCTCCCTCCTTTATTTTAGAGCACTGACAGCCAGGAATTATCAATATTCTTTTTCTTCCCGTATGTGTGTGTGTGTGTTTGTTTTTTGTTTTGTTTTGTTTTTTTGTTCTGGGTTTGAGCTTCTGATCTCTTCAGATATTGGCAGTAGTAGTAGTCCACTGAGGGCAGCACTGATGCACATGGTGCAGATACTGTGCGCAAACTGAGAAATCCTTATGGATTATGTTATTAGTAAACTGCTTGCCAGCAGAGAAAGAGAGACAATGAAGTTGGTTCATTTCCATCAAGGTGCCATCCAACGCTTACAATTACAGCCCCAGGGAAGTAGAAACATGTTTTAAATGTAACTCAAAGATGCATTTCCTTTTATTGTAGTTGGACAGTGTTTTATTTTCCCTTCATAATACATGCATGAAATGAATGATTAATAGCAATTACCTAATCAAGTACACTGCATACACTGAAGCTTTAGCTATGAATGGTAATATATTAATAGTAACTATTTTTTATCTGGAGAGTGTATGAGGACATAAACAGCTTGCAAATATAAATGAGCTCTACAACTTCAGACTGATGCATTTATTGATTCACAAAACCACATAGTCTAGTGTTTACTCCCCAGAAATAAACAAGTCTTGTTGTGGAATTCCAAAAAAATAGAATGTATTTTAAACATTTTAAATTCAGATACACTTTGGAGTATTGTCTGGGACCAGCCCATATAATGTAAGTTTAGATTGTGGCATGAAGCAACATACAGTAGTAAAGGACAGAAAGAGACAGGATACTTCTTGGAATACTCCTCTTGCACAGGGGGAAGAACAATCTGTAAGATCACATTAAAGGACGGAACATATCTCCCCTTCCCAGATGTAGCAGCTGGTGGGGTGTAGAGAGTGTGGGTATCCCTGGCTCCACCAGTCCCCATCCCTGTTCAAGTCATTTGCTCCCATGAATCGCTGCTTGGTAGCAAGCCCAGTCTCCCCTGAGGGTGGGGTCTGAAATTCTGTCTGGCCTTAGGAAGTTCACATAAGGGGGAATGTTTCTTCTTGCCCCCACAGGACAGCTGCATATCTGGTCATGATCCAGCTTTTGCCCTGAGCTAATCAGAACGTGTAACTGGAGCCTATATCCTTCCAATCTATTGGAATTTTGTGTCTGCAAGGAATGCAAGATTAGACCATAAGTGTGCTAAAAGCTACTGTTCTTTTCAGTTCAATGGGACAGCAAACCCTCTCTATCTTCCTCTTTTGTATTTCTGCATGAAAATGTTTTCTTTGTGGGTGAGGTGAGGGAGGGATGGCTAGCTATTCTACAGCTACATGAGTATGGGAGGTCTCAAGCAGTTAGACAAGAAATAGCAGGTGGGGTGGTTTAAGAAAGTATATG
Source organism: Emys orbicularis (assembly GCF_028017835.1). Taxonomy (NCBI): domain Eukaryota; kingdom Metazoa; phylum Chordata; order Testudines; family Emydidae; genus Emys; species Emys orbicularis. The sequence continues at coordinate 300,999,164 of NC_088683.1, forward strand.
AAGCTGGTCAAACTCAATCTGAGGTAGAGAAGGGAGGTGGATTGGATTTCACATATTACTTTGCATCAGCCCCTGCAAAACACTAATCTGACTCTGTACATGATGAAGCCAATTCAGCACTTGGGTGAGTAGGTGCAGCTCCCAGTAAATTCAACAAGAGTGGTACCTGTTTACACAATGACTGATGTTGGCCCAATATCTATAAAGACAGAACACATAGTTGGTTTCAATATCAATGTTAATTACTGTACCTTAATGATGTTGCTATAGATATATATATTTTTAGCATCATGTAGCTATCAACATGAATCACACTCTGTGTGTGTGTGTGTGTGTGTGTGTGTGTGTGTGTGTGTGTGTGTGTGTGTGTGTGTGTTTGAGAGAGAGAAAGAGAGGGCTAGATGGGAGGTTTAATGTTGGTGGGGAAAAAATAAAGGCATTCTTCTAAAAGAAGACTAAAATCAGCTCCAATATAAGAGTGTATTTTCGTTCAAATTTCAAAATAAGTCATTTGTTGTAAACCTGGCCTCGGAGATATGTTTGTGTAGATATGCTATTGCATATGCATTCAGACTGGAAAATTGAAGTCCAATAATGTGTTTTTGTGTGAATGGAAGCATATTTTGCAGGGCTTTTTGGTGCTTGGGAGTCCCAGTTCTGGCCACTGTCAGAGACAAGACACTAGACAAGATAGAGAGTAAGTCTGAACCAAGATGGAAACTCCTAGATGCTTATTCATGCTTTTGAAAAGTTGGCTCTATATGGCAGGTTCAGTTTATTTGTATAGCAAAGTTACCCTGCGTTTCCCATACCCCTTCTTCTTCCTATGGAATGATGTACACTGCCTTTCATGCAATTGTAATGTGACTCTGACATGCACATGATCCTCTGGATCAGAGCCCGTACATTCACTGAGAATCAGAACTGAAGAAGATGTAACCTTCTCCTTTCAAAAACACAAAAGGCCAGTTTACTAGCAGTGGAAGTCTCAGCAAATCGAGCCTTCAGTATTCATTTTACTGTAACGGTGCTCTGAGGATTACTTATCTAGTATGTGCTAATATGCCCTGGAATCTTACCAGGAATAACTGACGGGTGTTCCTCCCTTGATACATACCAATTATATCTAACAACAGCATAAAGAGTTTAGCTTCGTATAAGAAAAATTATTACATCAAAATGTTTTATGAAACACTGACAAAACTGTTATATTCTTTGAGAACAATTTCTTTCCAACCAAGTAATTCTAAAAAATTATGAAAATACAGAACTTACTAACAAGCTATGTTAAATAATGTACAAATAATGTATAAACTATGATACCCATAGGGATATAACATTAACGATATGGCCAAGAAATTCCAAGCAGAGGCTGAAAGTACTAACTGAATTTGAGTCTTGATATTATAGGGGTAGGTGAATCTGAACTCCATTCTCTCATGTCTGCCCCCTTCCTTGCTAAACAATTTTATTTTCATTGGCTCTTTTTGTTTAATTGCATCAAACATCAGCTGCTTGTCTTCACTTTCAGGGCATCCTCTCTCTAACTATTATATTCCATTTGATGCTCCCCTTTGATCGGCCCATTATCTCACTCTCCATTGCTCATTTGTTACACTCTCAAACAAGCACCTTTGTGCTTTCTCCCATGATGGCCCTCACGCTTGGCAGGAGCTCCCTGTAAACATCTGCAAAGCCACCTTATCATTCTCCTTCAAATCCCTACTTAAAACTCTCCTCTGCCGTAATGCCTACAAAAATCTTTATTACAGTTAGTCTTCTGGTGCACTAATACAACAACCTACCATGCTGACCAATATTGTCTCATTGTTTTGTTGTACTCTGTCTGTCTCCATCTGTTGTCTCTTGTATTATATTTAGATTATAAACTCTTTGGGAGAGGGATCATGCTTTCTTCTGAGTTTGTACAGCACCTATCACGATGGGGTCCTGGGCTGTGATTAGCACTTGTAGCTCTGTGGTAAAACAAATAATTAATAAATAACACCTCCCTTTCTTTTGAGTCATTGGCATTCAGCTCTCACAGACTTCTATCTTTGACCCTTTCCTCAAATTTTCTTGCCAGTCCCTTCCTCTCTGCTACCAACTGGGTCCAGGATCTGACCAATTTTTCAGTGACAAAACTGATGCTCTTTCTCTTCTCCTCCCTTTCCCTCTCCCAAACTTATTTCTAGCTCGTCCTCCTTTACCCTTACCTCTGATTCTGTGGCCTCCCTACTACTGTCTACCTCTAACTCTTCAGACCTCTTATCTCCTATCCTCTCTCACTCTGTCGCAGGGTGGACTGGAGCCTTTAAGTGGGAACTGGTCCCACCTACCTCTGCCTCATTAACAGCCTTGATATGGGGCCTGTTAAAGAGCAGCTGGAAGCAGCAGAGGAGGGGGATGCCTAGGGAGATGAATATGGAGTGGAACACTGTGAGAAACTTGAGACCATGGAGCTGCAGAGACTAAGAAGGCGTCTGGAAGCTGTAGACACCAGAAGCCTGCAGAAGAGTTTTGAAATGCCAGAGGAACAAGCATCCAGCCAGGTAGGTCTGAGAGTGGCCTACTAACAACTGGGGATTGAGTTGGACTTCATTCTGGGGGACTTTGAGTTTTCTTCTGAACTTTTGGACAGAGAGAAGCATGTGTGAAGTTTATTAAGGAGCCTTGAAGGAGGGAAACTGAGGCAGGCTGCCTACAGAGTGACCTCAGACCACAAGGGGTTTTGGGAGGTGGCTTGCCCTATGACACACACACCCTCTTTAGTCCTCCTTCTTTATAATCTGCTGTCCTCTTTCCTTTATGCTCTTTCTGTTGGCTTACCATCCTCTCTTATCTTTTTTCCTCTCCTGGAAAAGCCTGCTTTGTTCCCACCTGCCTTTCCAGCTTCTGCTCTACCTCTCTCCTTCCTGTTTTCTCCAAGATCCTGAGTGTGCTGTCTAGTTACAGTGCCTGGACTTCTCCTTCCCACAGTCCTGTTCCCTTTGCTTTCTCCTTTGCACCTCATGGAACCTCCCTCACAAATGTTACTAAGGATCTCTTCCTTGTAAAGTCTGTCTCTCAGGGCCATAGCTGTAAAACACTGCCTGAAGGAAAAAGTAGTTCCTGAGACTGATACATTGCCAGAAGCCTTTAGCTTAGGACAACAGGCACAGGCAAAGGATCTATTTTTATCTCAGTGCAATTATTTTTAGTCCACTACCCTGAGGTTTGCCCCCTACATGCCACATATTTTCTCCCTCATCCTCTCCTTTCTCTACACCACGCTCTCCTGAAAAGAAGGCTGTGCAACCACCCTCCTACTCCTCAGAATAATTTGGGGAGAAGTAGGCCTGGGAAAGGTTAGATTTTCTGTTGCTATGCTACCTCTACTATGTGCAGACAGGTGGGTGCTGGTTCTTTAGTCTGTTTATCCCAGGGAGCCAAAGACCTGAGGATTCCAGAGAGTGGATGGGCAGCCCATAAAGTAGCTGGTAGCTTTGCCTGTCCAGTATTTTTCAGATGCCTGGCTCTGGCATCATGGCGTCTGTTGTGGACTGTTGTGCTGCATGTGGAGCTAATGCCTTCTCTTTGGGGCAATACGTTGCAATATGTTGTTTCACGTAATTGTTTTTATAATTTACAAATGCATAAAACAATATTTTTTAGCTGAAACTGTTCATGTTCATTCCACCCTGAAGGGAATTATTAAGTCAAACTCTAAGCCAGTGTACAACACAGGGTATGTCTACACTACGAAATTAGGTTGAATTTATAGAAGTCAATTTTTTTAGGAAGCGATTTTATACAGTCGATTGTCTGTGTCCCCACTAAGCGCATTAAGTCGGCGGAGTGTGCCCACAGTACTGTGGCTAGAGTCGACTTTCGGAGCGTTGCACTGTGTGTAGCTATCCCACAGCTCCCACAGTCTCTGCCGCCCATTGGAATTCTAGGTTAAGCTCCCAATCCCTGATGGGGCAAAAACATTGTTGCGGGTGGTTTTGGTCGTCAGTCTCCCCTCCCGCCGTGAAAGCAATGGCAGACAATCGTTTCGCGCCTTTTTTCTGTGTGGATGCCATACTGCTTTCAGCAGACGGTGCAGTAGGACTGCTAACCATCATCATTGAACGGCCGCTTCTGCTGCAACTCTGCTCTCCTGCTGCCATGAATCCACCTCGCAGGTCCTCTCATCATTCTGAATAAATATCTATTCTCGTGGCCTCCGCTGCAACTCTGCTCTCCTGGTGCCAGGAATCCACCTCACAGGTCCTCTATATGACCGTCGTCATCCACCGCTTCCGCTGCAACTCTGCTCTCCTGCTTTTGTCTCGCCATGCCACAGAAAGCGTGCAGCCCGCTCAACTCAGCTAACAGACACCGCCACTGTTGTGTCCTCGTGCTGCTGGCAGTAGACAGTGCAATAGGTCTGCAAAACTGGTCTTCCAACCACCGCTTCCGCTGCCATTCTGCTCTCCTGCTCTTGTCTCGATCGTTAGCAAATTTCTCCATGTTAGCTGTCGGGCTCCCGCTTCCTCTACAACTCTGCTCTCCTGCTCTCATGAATCCACCTCGCAGGTCCTCTCGTCCTCTATCAATATCTATTCTCATGGCATCTCTCTATAAATATCTATTCTCGTGGCATCCGTCATCAGCCACTGCTTCCGCTGCAACTCTGCTCTCCTGCTCTCCTGTAGACGCCATATCACATCAAGCATGGAGCCCGCTCAGATCACCGCGGGAGTTATGAGCATTGTAAACACCTCACGCATTATCCTGCAGTATGTTCAGAACCTGCAAAAGCAGGTGAGGAGGCGACGGCAGCGCGGTGACGAAAGTAATGAGAACATGGACATGGATTTCTCTCAAAGTACGGGCCCTGTCAATGTGGACATCCTGGTGGTAATGGGGCAGGCTCATGCCGTGGAATGCTGATTCTGGGCCCGGGAAACAAGTGCAGACTGGTGAGACCGCATAATGTTGCAGGTCTGGGATGATTCCCAGTGGCTGCAAAACTTTCACATGCATAAGGGCACTTTCATGGAACTTTGTGACTTGCTTTCCCCTGCCCTGAAGTGCAAGAATACCAAGATGAGAGCAGACTTCACAGTTCACAAGCGAGTGGCAATAGCCCTCTGGAAGCTTGCAATGCCAGACAGCTACCGGTCAGTCGGGAATCAATTTGGAGTGGGGAGAATTGACTGTGAGGGCTGCTATGATCCAAGTAGCCAATGCAATCACTGAGCTGCTGCCATCAAGGGTAGTTACTCTGGGAAATGTGCAGGTCATAGTGGATGGCTTTGCTGCAATGGGATTCCCTAACTGTGGTGGGGCGATAGACAGAATGCATATCCCTATCTTCGGACCGGACCACCTTGGCAGCAGGACATAAACCGAAAGGGGTACTTTTCAATGGCGCTGCAAGCACCGGTGGATTACAAGGGACATTGCACCAACATCAACATGGGATGGGCAGGAAAGGTACATGACGCTTGCATCTTCAGGAACTCTGGTCTGTCTGAACAGCTGCAGCAAGGGACTTACTTTCCAGACCAGAAAATAACCGTTGGGGATGCTGAAATGCCTATAGTTATCCTTGGGGACCCAGCCTACCCCTTAATGCCATGGCTCATGAAGCCATACACAGGCACCCTGGACAATAGTCAGGAGCTGTTCAACTATAGGCTGAGCAAGTGCAGAATGGTGGTAGAATGTGCATTTGGACACTTAAAAGTGCGCTTGTGCAGTTTACTGACTCGGTTAGACCTCAGCGAAACCAATATTTCCATTGTTATTACTGATTGCTGTGTGCTCCACAATATCTGTGAGAGTAAGGGGGAGACATTTATGGTGGGGTGGGAAGTTGAGGCAAATCGCCTGGCCGCTGATTACATGCAGCCAGACACCAGGGCGATTAGAAGAGCACAGGTAGGTGCACTGTGCATCAGAGAAGCTTTGAAAACCAGTTTCATGACTGGCCAGGTTTCAGTGTAACAGTTGTGTGTGTTTCTCCTTTATGCAAACCCACCCCCTTTGTTGATTTTAATTCCCTGTAAGCCAACCACCCTCCCCCCTTTGAAATAAAGTAACTATTGTTTTGAAACCATGCATTCTTTGTTTATTAATTTTTAAAAAATGAGATAACGGACAAGGTAGCCCGGGTGGGGTGGGAGAGGAGGGAAGGACAAGGCCACATTGTTTATTGTAGCCACACTAAAAATCAAACTGTTTGAATGACAGCCTTCTGTTGCTTGGGCCATCCTTTGGAGTGGAGTGGCTGGGTGCCCGGAGCCTCCCCCGCGTTCTTGGGCGTCTGGATGAGGCAGATATGGAACTTGGGGAGGAGGGCATGCGGTTATACAGTGGATGCAGTGGGGGTCAGTGCTTTTGTTGGTTTTCCTGCTGCTCCAACAGATGCTTCAACATGTCTGTTTGCTCCCCCAACAGATGATAGGGGAAGCGTTGAAACATTTGCAGCTGCGGGAGGAAAAAAGGGAGAGTAGTATTTAAAAAGACACATTTTAGAGAACAACGGGTAGACTTTTTCATGGTGAACTAAGCTGTTAACATTACATAGCACATGTGCTTTCGGTACAAGGTCGCATTTTGCCTCATATATTGAGGGCCTGCCGGTTTGGTGTGAGAGATCACACACGCAGGGCTGGGCAACAGAATTTGGCTTGCAGGCAGCCATGGTAAGCCACAGTCTTTTGGCTTCTTTAACCTTCATAACATGTGGGAATGAATGTCCCCTTAATAAAATTCCCCTATTTCAACCAGGTGACCATGAATGATATCACTCTCCTGAGGATAACACAGAGAGATAAAGAACGGATGTTGCTTGAATGCATTCCAGTAGCTGTACTGGCCGCGAATGCATCCCAAGTCTTCAGGGCAAATTAATCATTAAACACGCTTTCTTTTAAACCATGTATTATATTTACAAAGGTACACTTACCAGAGGTGCCTTCTCTGCCTTCAAGGTCCGGGAGCCCGCCTTGGGAGGGTTGGGAGGGTGTTGTCTCCAGGGTGATAAACAGTTCCTGGCTGTCGAGGAGAACGGTTTCTCCGCTTGCCTGCTGTGCGCTACCCTCCTCCTCATCATCATCTTCCTCGTCCCCAAAATCCTCATCCCTGTTGCATGAGACTCCCCCCTTGCAGGAGTCCACAAACTGGGGTGGGGTAGTAGTGGGGGCACCCCCTAGAGTTGCATGCAGCTCATCATAGAAGCGGCATGTCTGGGGGTCTGACCCAGAGCAGCCGTTTGCCTCTTGGTTTTTTGGTAGGCTTGCCTGAGCTCCTTAAGTTTCATGCGGCACTGCTGCGGGTCCCTGTTATAGCCTCTGTCCTTCATGCCCTTGGAGATTTTTTTCAAATATTTTGGCATTTCGTCTTTTGGAACGGAGTTCTGATAGCACGGATTCGTCTCCCCATACAGAGATCAGATCCACTACCTCCCGTTTGGTCCATGCTGGAGCTCTTTTGCGATTCTGGGACTCCATGGTCACCTCTGCTGATGAGCTCTGCACGGTCACCTGTGCTGATCAGCTTGCCACGCTGGCCAAACAGGAAATGAAATACAAAAGTTTTTGGGGCTTTTCCTGTCTACCTGGCCAGTGCATCAAAGTTGAGAATGCTGTCCAGAGCGGATACAATGGAGCACTCTGGGCTAGCTCCCGGAGGCCTATACCGTTGAATTGCGTCCACACTACCCCAAATTTGACCCGGCGATGTCGATTTCAGCACTAATCCCCTCGTCGGGGAGGAGTACAGAAATCGATTTTAAGAGCCCTTTAAGTCGACAAAAATGGCTTCGTCGTGTGGATGGGTGCAGGGTTAAATCGATCTAACGCTGCTAAATTTGACCTAAACTCAAAGTGTAGACCAGGGCATAGTTCATAGAATATCAGGGTTGGAAGGGACCTCAGGAGGTCATCTAGTCCAACCCCCTGCTCAAAGCAGGATCAATCCCCAGACAGATTTTTGCCCCAGATCCCTAAATGGCCCCCTCAAGGATTGAACTCACAACCCTGGGTTTAGTAGGCCAGTGCTCAAACCACTGAGCTATCCTTCTGCCCCCCATACAACATAGTTGAATAAGTGGGAGTGGTATTAGCTACTGCAATACTATTTAGGTGGAGTGATGAGGTAACCTAACAGGTCTCCTCTGTGATTCCAGGGATACTGAGCAAAAGGAACTGCAATGCAAAATTCTAGCACCATGTGTACTTGTTAAATAAATTCAGAGATTTTACACTATGTGCACATTTTTGTGATCTAATACAACCCAGGGTGTAATTATGTAATTTGTAAATGAAGCAGCACTGAAAATCCTCTAGAAGTTCATTTAGCTGTGCACAAAACTTACAATATTCTTGCATATTAGTTACACAAGCATTTTAGGTGTAATTAGCATCATAGAATTTGAAACGTTACCAAACGTACTATGACAGCTGTGAAGACGATAGTACACAGTGATCCTGTAAAAATACAAACAGCTCCCAAACACATAAATCTGGTGTTCTGTAAAATAATAATGTCAGCAAAATCGTCACTTTCAAGATATTTTCAAGACAGAAACCCCCAAAATGTAACTTTTCAATATTAGTTTTACTACTTAGCTGTGACATAAGTAGTCCTTACTCCACTCCTTCTGAGAATTTACAGATGTATGGTAAATTAGAATTTGGTAATACAGCAAAGTGATCTTAGTTGTTTACAGTTGAACATTTAGATCTATTAGAGCAGCACCAATCATACTGCTGAAGTTATAGGTCTGCTGGCATTTAAGTTATAAAAGACCTATTTTGGACCACTACCCTTCCTACTTCTCCATTTGGGCACCAATGATACTGCCAAGAATTACCTCGAGCAGGTCACTGCAGACTACATGGCTCTGGGAAGAAGGATAAAGGAGTTTGAGATGCAAGTTGTGTTCTCGTCCATCCTCACTGTTGAAGGAAAAGGCCAAGGTAGGGGCCATCAAACTGTGGAGGTAAATCCGTGGTTACACAGGTGGTGTCGGAAATAGGACTTTGGATTCTTCGACCTGGGATGTTGTTCCAGGAAGAAGGATTGCTAGGAAGAGATGGGATCCACCTAACAAAGAGAGGGAAGAGCATCTTTGCAGGCAGGCTTGCTAACCTAGTGAGGAGGGTTTTAAACTATGTTCATCAGGGGACGGTGACTAAGGTAAGTGGGGAAGTGGGATACCAGGAGGAAACACCACGAGGAGAGTGCAACAGGGGAGGCCTCCTGATTCATACTGAGAAAGTAGGGCAATCGGCTAGTTATCTTAGGTGCCTGGACGCGTACGCAAGAAGTCTGGGAAACAAACAGGAAGAATTGGAAGTCCTGGCACAGTTAAGGAACTATGATATGACTGGAATAAGAGACTTGGTGGGGTAACTCATGACTGGAGCACTGTCATGGATGGGTATAAACTGTTCAGGAAGGACAGGCAGGGGAGAAAAGGTGGAGGAGTTGCCCTGTATGTAAGAGAGCAGTATGATTGCTCGGAGTTCCAGTATGAATCTGGAGAAAAGTCTGTTGAGAGTCTTTTGGTTAAGTTTAGAGGTGAGAGCAAAAAGGGTGATGTCATGGTGAGTGTCCGCTATAGACCTCCAGACCAGGAGGATGAGGTGACAACTAACAGAAGTTTCCAGATCAAAGGCCCTGTCCCAATGTGCAGAAAAAATAGCAAATATGGCAGGCGACCAGCTTGGCTTAACAGGGAAATCTTTGGTGAGCTTAAACACACAAGGAAGCTTACAAGAAGTGGGAATTTGGGCAGATGCCTATGGAGGATTATAAAAATATCATCACTCAAGCATGCAGGGGTGTAATCAGGGAGGCCAAAGCACAACTGACTGGCTAAGTGGTAGCTCTGCCCAAAAGGACCTGGGGATTACAGTGGATGAGAATCTGGATATGAGTCAACAGTGTGCCCTTGTTGCCAAGAAGGCTAATGACATATTGGGCTGCATTAGTAGGAGCATTGCCAGCAGATCGAGGGAAAAGATAATTCCCCTCTATTTGGCACTGGTGAGGCCACATCTGGAGTATTGCTTCCAGTTTTGGGCCCCCTACTACAGAAAGGATGTGGACAAATTGGAGGGAGTTCAGTGGAGGGCAACAAAAATCATTGGGGGGCTGGGGCACATGACTTACGAGGAGAAGTTGAGGTAACTGGGCTTATTTAGTCTGCAGAAGAGAAGAGCGAGGGGGGATTTGATAGCAGCCTTCAACTACCTGAAGGGGGGGTTCCAAAAAGGATAGAGCTAGGCTGTTCTCAGTGGTGGCAGATGACAGAACAAGGAGCAATGGTCTCAAGTTGCAGTGGGGGAGGTCTAGGTTGGATATTAGGAAAAACTATTTCACTAGGAGAATGGTGAAGCTCTGCATAGGGAGGTGGTGGAATCTACATCCTTAGAGGTTTTTAAGGCCTGCCTTGACAAAGCCTTGGTTAGGATGATTAGTTGAGGTTGGTCCTGCTTTGAGCAGGAGGTTGGACTAGATGACTTCCTGAGGTCTCTTCCAATCCTAATCTTCTATGATTTTATGATTCTATTTTGAGTTGTGAACTAGTTTAGGAACAGTAAGAAAATGTCTGGTTAAGTCTAAACTTTATCTTAAATCTCAGTTCAAAAACCACATTTCTAAAGGTTTGGATAAATTCCTTTAATCCCCCTTTCAAACCTCCACTCTTCGTAGGCCTCTTACTTTTGTTAAAATCAGTGTTAGGGTCTTAAATGATCTGCCAACTCTTCAGGGCTGGTGCTGTCCCTAAATCTCCTGAGTTCCCTAGCTTTCCAGGTTGGTTTGGAAGATGGCTGACAATTGTGAGGTATCACTTTCTTGGGAAAGACCCAGAACTTGTGAAATGGGAGGTCAGCACAAAGACAAAACTCAGCAAATAAAATGGTGGACCTGAGACTTCCTTCTCTCAATGGAATATTATGAAAGGGGCCACCTGGAGTGAGGAAGAGGAAGTTGAGGAGTTAGAGTTGTTGTTCAGGTAGTCTTTTTAAGGCAAAGAATGACATGATGAGGGATCTAAGCATCTGTTGAGTTTTGTGGAAGTGGAGATAAGAGATTAGAGAGAGATGTTGAGTGTCAAGGATAGAGAGTTGGGTGTCAGGAAGGCAAAGAACACTGGGACAGGAGGAAGCTGGGAAATGGACATTAAATAAAGAACAGGTCAGAAAGAAAGAAGTGAGTTCTTCAAAAGTTCATAGAAGCAGCATACTGCTATTCAGGTGCTTAGGCAAATTGAACCCCTCAAATTGTGGTTTGTTCATAACTAATTTTACTGGACTCCTCGTTGTTTTCACAGATTTATAGTTATGCCATAATCAGGCTGCACATTATCATCATAGTTCTCAGCCTATGAGCAGATGCCCTTGCACCGTAGTGTCTCTCTGTAGAAAAAAGTCCTTGTGTGTCTGTTTGCATGTGTGTAATGTGATGCTTAGCACTATTATAGCTTTTTATAGCACTTAAAAAATCTTTAAGTGTGCCCCAGAGCAGTTCTGTGACGTAGGTATTATTCTCGTTTTACAGATAGGCTAAGAAAGTTATCAAGCCCAAAGAGTGAACCATTCATTGACAAGCCTGGGAACGGAGCTCAGCAGATCCCAGCTCTCACTCCCAGGCTTAGAACAGAATGTTCCTGCATCACGCCACTTTAAGATTACTGAATAATTTCACTTGTCACCAGGCGACTGATCTCACCGGTAGGGGGTAAAAAGGGAGAGACTAAAGAGGAAGAGAGGGAAGGATGATTTGCCTTTATGTCACAGTCCCATCACTCAACAATAAGTTGTTCATAGGGTAGCTGCAGAGGGAGAAGAAAATCAGCAGCCATGCATTTTCGTATTCATGATTCACAGGGATTGGCGATGGAAAAGCCCTCCAATATTATTGCTCTTTTAAATGCTGTACACAAAAGCCAGCGTGCACCTACCAAAATATTACAAACCCACAAATCTAGTAAAAATTATTCTATTGTTTTAAATGCACAGTGGTTTGAATTTTTTGAAGCGCTCAGTGTAGGCTCTCATTGAAGTCAGTGGAGGTTTTGTTGTTGTGAGCAGTTAGGCCATGCTGATTGCTTCTGAAAATTCTACCCTATAAATATAAATCCGAGGTACATTGTTGGTATTAAACAAATGCTAATTAATAATTAAATAATAATTGAGGTTAAACCAAATGACGTTTCCTTTTTTGGAGGAAGGGTCAGTTTAATAGAATAGAATAGATCTAGACTGTTCTCAGTGGTACCTGATGACAGAACAAGGAGTAATGGTCTCAAGTTGCAGTTGGGGAGGTTTAGGTTGGATATTAGGAAAAACTTTTTTACTAGGAGGGTGGTGAAGCACTGGAATGGGTTACCTAGGGAGGTGGTGGAATCTCCTTCCTTAGAGGTTTTTAAGGTCAGGCTTGACAAAGCCCTGGCTGGGATGATTTAGTTGGGGTTGGTCCTGCTTTGAGCAGGGGATTGGACTAGATGACCTCCTGAGGTCCCTTCCAACCCTGATATTCTATGATTCTATGAAAACTCATTTGGGCTTTTGTTTCACAAAGTAAATGAAAAGTGATTTTCTGGTTGTCTGTGGCACTGCATAGAAGCTGGACCTATTAACATTTATCCTACCCCTTGGACACCATTGCAGGTAAAAATGGCTTCATTAAAAATATAATAACAATAATACTTGGTAGTTGCATAGTGAAGTACATTTGCACAGTGCTGAATAAGTATTACCTAATTAATATCAAGATTGGGCAGCGGAAAGAAAGGCTCATGTTAATTTGAAGTGCTGTGAAATGGAATGGTATGATGCAAGAAATCTTGAGAGGTTCAACAACGTCTACAGAATAGATGTGTGCAGAGAAAGGCATAGTGGGCTATACGGGGCTGTGCACAAGTGAAGGTGGATGCAAGAAGTTTTCTTCTCTTCTTCCTCATGAAGAGAAACTGGTCATGCCACATTGATATGCATATGTACAGGTACATATATAAAATTTCTTGAAATATAATACCCAAGATAAAGACACAGCTTTAAAATATTTTCAAGGAAGAGTGCTAGGGAATACAATACTATACTATACAATACTACGTAATAAAATATGAAATAAGGAAAACACAGGTACCGGAATGATAGTGTATTCAATGGACAGAAAAACAGCTAGTGGAAACAAAATTCATCAGTGACGAATAACAGAAATACAGACTCAGGTGGTCCAGGCATTCATTAGGCATATAATGCAATACAAGCAAAGAAAACCTGCAACAAAGAGACTCTAGAACAAGAACACCTTGAAGTGCAGTCAACAAAAGACAAATACTACCCGATGAATAGGAAAACAGAAGAGTGGGAGAATTTTTTTAACCATCCTATAGAATGCTATCTTTCTATGGAACTATATAGACGTTTCAAAAAATATAGAAAGATTAAGATTTTCTATTCAATTCTACCATAGGTTTGTAGAGTGGTTCTCAGAAGCACTTATGAAATTCCCATTAAACACTACTAGTTTTATCCCTATTAAGTTCTAAACAATCTTTCTATAATAGTAGTTCGTGGTTAGTTTATTTATAATATTTAGGCACCAAGAAAAAGCACAGACATTTATATTAAGCTGAACATTTTTATTCAACAGTTTACATAAGTTAATGTCTTTCTCAATGCATTTGTTTGATCTACAAATTTGTCTTTCTGGTCTTCTGATAAAATATTAAACCTGATTGCTTTCGAAGACCTATTACTGCAATAAAATAATTGAAGTTGTTTATAAACATTTAGAGTTCCTAAGTGTAACATTATCTTCTATAATGATTTGTTGATTGAACTGGCAGAAGACAATGGGTTTTGATTAGTGGTGGTGTCTCATTAATATGTATGGTTCTGTTTCTCGATGTTGCTCTTACTTACACCTTGAAGATTTGGAGGGGAGGGGGAAACTGTTTCTCTGCCATTATTATTGATTCTGCATGATTTTACATAATTGCAGATATTCTTATGTCTTTCCATTGTGTTGAGCCACTACTACCAATGACCTGAAACACAATCCATTCACTTCTGTCAAATTGAGCAACAATCACCCTAAATTAACAACTTGTGAGTCACTGCAAGACACCTACAATGAAATATGAAGGTGGAAGGTCTAGATTGTGGGAGGCTAGGGAGTGAGGGGCAGAACATTGAACAAGCTGATCCTAGTCTATCCTTAGAGCAGAGCTGAGTTAATATCCAGATACACTCCCTTTCCAGGGTTGGACTTTACTGGTTATTCAAAAACAAAAAAGCAACATAAAGCTAAGCTCACTATCAGAGTTTGATTGCCCTTGCTTTCCTTTCCTACACTATCCTACTGTAGAGGATGGGCCTGTCTCCCATCCTCTTTATAACCTGGCTGGAGGTAATTGGACTCACCTACCACAATGACTCAGATGTTCTTCCTATGAATCTTAATGCAGGATTTTAGCACCTGAGCCTAGAGCAACTCATCAGAAGAGCACTGCATGTAGTCTCAGTCTGCCGCTCTCTTACAGGGGCCTATGTTCCTACATTCAGGAAGCAAGGTAAAAAACAGGGACTAAATTCATAGGTGCATGCAGATAAGGTTTACTGAAGTTTGAGACTATTCATGGTAATCAGCACTATGCCCAGGAGTGAGCAAGTTCGGGCTAATGCACATTAGTAATAACTTTATGATTCCTGTTTGGCTTACTGCTAAAGAGTAAATTCAGTTCCCACCCTCACAGGTATGGAGGGCCCCTTTGGAGCCAGTGTGATTCTACTATACCAGGGGATCAGACTGTGTGTGTGTTGGCACAGGGCAGGTGGGGTAGGGCAGGCTGGAGACAAGGATCACTGATTGTAGGTTACATCTCTGTTTCTTCACCCTTCATCTGACTATCTGGACTGTAAGGTCTTTGGGGCAGGGCTTGCCTGTTACAAGTTTCTATGGTGCCTAGGACAATGGGGCCCTGATCCTGATTGGCTAGATGTATGTATCTAATAACTAATCATTATAACAATGGCTTGAATAGAAGTTCCACCGCTGTGTGGATCCACTCGTCTCTCCCCACCCCCATTATCACAGGCGGCAGAAATCACTACTGCTTTCTGTGAAACAAGAAAGTGTTGCACTGACAATCACTCTTCCCAATCCTTTTGCTTTTCTTGCCTTACTGTGGGGTCTTGATGTAATATTGTAAGTTCTGTGGGACAGGGACTGTCTTTTTGCTTAAAATCCCTGTACAATGCCTGGCATCCTGAGGCCATGATTCCCAGTATGTACCAGCACTAGGGCCCAGAACACTACTGTGTAACCAACAGTGTGTGTCTGTTGTTATTCTGCAGGCTTGGGGAGGATTCCTCCTGTGGAGGTCCTTGGTACCCAAGTCAGTTGCTTGAGGATGGGTGCTGGAGAGATGATTTACCCTTAAAAGCAGCTCTACTGCATGTCACAGCTATATTGACTGTCTGGAAATAGTCATACAGCACATATTGTAGTGGGCAGTGCTAGGCTAAGCTGAAGGACTAGAAAGACAATTCTGTAGATTCCTTCTGTGTTCCAGTGTTGATTTCTCTAACCCCACCTGGTGACAAGAGAAAATAAACTCAGACAACAACATCTGTCGCCCCTGCTGCTCTGAATTAAGCTAACTTAGTTTAATCATTTCACAAAACTAAAATCTATTGCTCTACCTTTCCAGGTGTTATCCTGATTTTTAAGGAGTGACACTTTGGTTTGGTTTACTAAATCTTCTCATAAGCTATACAAAATCCTATGAATTATGATGAGCTCTAGACAAATAACCTTTGAATTCTCTTATGCCTGAATGCAGTACTTGATCTGCTTTGTGAAAATCTACATCTAAAGGAAAAATCAAACTTCCACCTTTTCCCTTACATTTAACACCTAATGCGTAATAGTATCCAATATATTAAGCAGGTGGGAGATGTTTGTGTGAAGATTTAGATTAAGCAATTGCTTAAGGCTTTGGAGGAGGTTATGGGTTTTCAGCGTGATACAGTGGTGGGATGTAAGATGATTTTGAGTTTGGAGAGCTGTGTTGTATTCTGTCATTATTCAGCCTGAACACCCATTTGTCCAAGTTCCACTGAACTTAAGGGTAATGCGTATCCTTCAGTATTTGATCAGCCAAAACACACATAAGCAAACCTAAAAATCAGTTCCATGGCAGAAAAATGGTAAATGTCTGAATTCATTCTGCCAGAAAGTGAAGTATCTAATCTAACTTCCAAATAAGTACTCGAGAACTTGACCAAAAAGAGTAGCAAAAATAATGTAGTAGTAGAGAATTTGATTATTTTTGACAGATTTGTTACTATTCATAAAAAATCTATATACTGTAGTAATTTGTCTATTATAAACAAATATGTTGGATTCCAATTTTAACTATGCAGTTAGCCATCTAGAGATATCTATATAGCTATGGTAAATATATAGATAAAATTAGCTGGAACTTTAAATTTAAACATAATTATACCTATCAATTAAGCTTTGCAAGTAAAATAGTATTTTGGATATATAGTTTTAAGCTGTATTTATCTTTCTTTTCTTTCTCATAATTTACTTACCAAAAGAACACAATTTACATCTTCACCTCAGGTTTCAAGAACTTTGAATTCTAACAGAATGTTTTGGTAGATAATGAGTGTAATGTTTTCCAAGTTAAAGGTTTAAAAACACATCTGTTATAGCTGCCCATTTTCAGCAGATTAGCAAACCAAGTTTTTTAAAGAAAACATTCTGTTTCATGTTATATTTATATAGTAACAAACAGTGTTTTACATTAAACAACAGTTGTAAGCCTTCTTGTGCTGATATGTTGACATTGTTTATTACTTTTTTGAGCAGTACATCATTTTATCAATCAAAAGTTTATTCCTGTCAAAATGCTACTGCTAACTCTGAATTTTGTTTAGCAATTTTTCCAAAAGCTATTTGCAAAGCAGCTTTCACATCAAACAGTGTCCCAGTAAAACAGTCCACAAAAACCATAGAGGAAAAAGCATGAAAATCATTTAGTTAATGTCTAAAATCACAACTTAAAAATCATATAAGCAAATCTCAGGTTCTTAATAATCAGATTTTTTTTTTTTTTTTTAGTAAATGAACCAGTGTTTTAACAAAATAAAACAAGTTGAAGTTTTCTGAACTGCTACCTAAAATAAATTAATGTAATCTCTTTTTCTAGGTTTTTAGACTTTACCCATCATCATAGCATCTCACCTGTCTATCTTTTACTTCTGATCATTGGAATAACTTTTTAACAGCACCAAGGTTAGAGCAAATAAAAAGGACTATCATAGTATCCGAGTAAAAAGTTGGCAAATAGTTCAGAACAAGGGTCCATTCCTAAACTCATTAAAGTCAATGGTGAGTCTTTCTGTTGACTACAGTGGGCTCTAGATCAGGCCCAAAAGTGCCTCCACCCCCATCTAATAAAGCACTGAAAGCACATGTGTAGCTTTTAGTGCATGTGTAATCCAACTGAAGCCACTGGGATTTCTCCCATGCTTAAATGCTTTGTTGACTCACGATCAAAATGAGCAGCTCCAGAACACATGGATGACTAAATAAATAGATAAATAGAAAGTCTATCCAGATCCAATGAGATGTAGCTTTTCAAAGTCAGAAAAAAATATATAATCTGAATAGCAACACATGGACTTGGACTATAACATTTGTGGAATAATAGTGTGGAAAAAGGCAAGCAACTCCCTTCCTTTTCTGGTGTGCTTCAGCTGACAGAGATCAGGCCCATAGACTATAAGAGGCTGGGCATAGGGACCTGGGCATAGATTCACAGAACAACAAAACAATCTACAAAGCCTGGGTTAGGCACCTAGGCTCCCTGTACAATGTGTGGGGAGAGATAGGTGCCTAAGAATGCGATCCACAAAAGCAAGCATGCTAAGCAGGGAACTGCCTAAACTAGGCAGTGAGAGATGCAAATGAGAGGGCTGTGAGCTAAGCCCTGCCCCTCTCAGAGAGATAAGTGCTTAAATTCAGGCTTCAGGCAGACACCTACCTCTGCTAACATTTGGAAAGCTACCTCTGCTAGCAATCCATGGCTAGGAACCGCTCTCCTGGAGCTAGATAGCTGAAGCGCCTAAGTAGTTTCTTGTGAGAATGAGTTAGTGCCTGTGTCGCTCCACTGATCGTGGCCAGGGTGAGATTAGCGGAGGAAAACCTATCATTCCCTTGTTCGTGCATTGTCCTGGAGCGTAGACAAGAGACAGGCATCCAGATGCCTAGAGGGAGGCAGCAATGTGCATGCCCAGAGGCAGAAACTTAGACACCTAGAGAAGTTTTGCAGCCAAAATATAGGTTATGTCTACAATTGGTGGGTATGTATTTGCACGGCTAAGCCAGACCTCCACTGCCTCTCTCCATGCTACCATGGGTATGCTGCTATTTATGCTTGCACTAGCTTGATGAGATCTAGCGCAGGTATGTGTATGTGAGCAGGGAAATCGTAATGTACACATAGGCACCAACTGAATTTAGGTGCTTACGCAGTTAGGTGGCAGCCAAGCAAGAGTTTTGTGGAGTGCAGCGACACTGAAATCTGGGGATTAGGTGCCCAAGCACCTCTCTGACTCTGGACCCTTGTCATCTTCTATGGCATTTGCCAGACATCCTAATGGCACTGTATTAAAAATAGAAAAATATAGTAATAATGATGAAAAATGTACAGATTTGTTGTGCTTTATGGGCAATAAGTAAACAAGTTCCAGAAGGCGGATATCCACTTTCTGCTTCCTTGCTGGACATTGTATCATCTAAAACAATCAGCTCAGGACTTGATAAATATAGATTTTTTTTCCAGGTGTAAATGAATGTTCCTTCTCCTCAAATTTTGGCTTATCCCTGCACAAGAGCCTTTCTATTCATTTCTGTATTTTAAAGTCATTTCATGTGCTGAGGGAAAGATCAAGGGTGTACCCTTGATTACTAATCTCTTTGACAGGCATTATTGGCTATTACCCTTAGGTGTGGGTTCTAATACTATTTGCTTTACCAATTCTTTTATTTTCCATATATACTGCCAAAAAATGTATGAGCCCACATTTCCCTATCACCCTCTGTATTTTTTTTTTCATCAATAACTGAATTAATCTTTGGAGAATTTTGCAGACTTTTGAGAATGATATAAAAAGTATCCAGATAATATTGCTAAAAGTAAGTTTGCAAAAATTCATCCCAAAATTGATATTCTCATCAAGACAAGTAAAAATATACTAAGGATTAAAGAACTTTCATTTTGCTGCTTTATCTGGCTGATTAACGTTAGCAAAATCTGGCCAATGAAGTGTTAGGTTTTTAGGGCATGAAGTGACAATTGTACAACTGACATGCCATTAACAACTGTGCTGGATTATTTCCCATTGCCTGAACAGGTGTTGGCTGCTATGTAGCTCATCATTGCTTTGGAATGGGTCATTTTGCTTCAGGATTCTTTTGGCTGGCTGAACCTCTCTATTTGCTGCTCTATACACGTAGGCATAGCGTAGACTTGAGGTCACATGCTTGAAACCACAGACATCACTAAACAATGAACACTGCAGGAGAAAACTGAGCTCCATTATTGAAAATTAGCTGATAAGGAATTCCCTAGTGAGAAAAGAGGCACCTTGCTTCTTTATCACCTTTTTGCAGGATGTGGATGGCAAGAGTAATATCACCAGTAAACATGTCAAATAGTCAACTACTATTACATATCTCTGTGCATTGTGCTTGCATGAGTTTGCAGCTATCCTCATACGTGGTCCATCAGGCAAAGGAGCTGGCATTAAAGTTTCTTTGTGCTGAATAGGTTTTAGTACTGGATAATGCTTGTAAGAAGTCCCTGTATTTTAAACAGCTAAGCTGATTCCTTAGCACTAGGCTGTTATTCTGGCTCATTCTAAACATTAGTTATTCCCAGTTGTCTGTCATAAGTCTGGTTTAATATCTCACCGGTGGTATTTCTGATACAGTTGCACATGAATGCCAGATTAAGAGCCTGCTAGTAATATTCCTTTGATTATGGACTGCAGACAATGTCTTACTTCATTTTAATTAGTAATTGTTTATACAGTGATTTCAACATGTAAAGTACTAAGTATTATTGTTTTATTTTATTCAGTCAAAAATACTATGCTTAGGTCACCCTTTTTAATAAGGCTAATTATTTATGGAAAATTGAATTTTCAACTAACCAATTTTTTTGCAAAAAGTATCTGTTTTCCCTGGAAAATTTAGATTTATTTTTGGGAAACTGTCTGAAAACCAAAAGTGTTTGATTTGCAAGTGCTGCAGTGGTGCCTGACAGGAGTTGTAGTTCATATTCCTCATGCTTTCCACCCAGATTTCATCTCCCATGAGGTATCACTGGCATGTATCTGCCACATTGCACTACCTCCTTTCATCAAGTGGAGCCTCCTGGGAGATGTAGTCTGACCAGGGAGCCCAACTATAGAGAAGAATGAAAGCACAAATTACTTGAACTACAATTCTCATAAGGCACCATGGTTACATTTCAGAATTGAAATATTCCAATTTTTGATTTACATCCCACCTCCACTGAATATCTGAAAATTTCTGGGGAAAATTTAGGTGAAAATGAATGTCATCATTTTCATATCAATTTTCCACTGAAAAAAATCCCCATTTTTGACCAGCTCTACATTTTAATATTCTGCAGTTCTGTGGTCATCTTCATATTCTTTGCACTCATGACATTTATTACATGGGAACACAGGAATACATACTTGTGGCTACATCTCTGCTTCACAATAAGCACTTATAGGATAATCTAACCCTCTCCCCTTCCCTCATGGGAAATTTTCTCTGAACCTCTGATAGCCATGAAACATGAGTGTATATCCCTTCAAAACTTTTTTCTTTAGTATTTACTATTACAACTCTGAATATTCTTGTTAGCCATCTACATGTCCAATATCCTATAGTTTCCAATCAGAAAACAGCCAGACTGTTATCACTGTAAGCTAGCCTCAAAAACCTTTATTTCCTCCACCAACTGGATTTTTGTTTCTGTAAGTAGATGGCCTAACCGATATCTACACAACAAGAATCTCTCTTGGAATATACATCTAATTACCCGGATAAGCAGATGTTGGCATCTAAAAGGCACCTGGTTCAAATCTTTGTTGTTGAATAAGGGGACTGTATGATTTGTATGTTACTAAATTACCAGGTAAAGAGTCCTGTCCACAAAGGAAATGAGAGAACTTCTCACAAACCCAGACACAGGCCAGATGCATCCTGGTGCTCAGCAGCACTTCATACCTGGAACATAAAACAACTGTCCAGCATATTATTACTGCAGTAATTCACCACTGACACTGTAATTACTGATGGA
This sequence comes from Emys orbicularis, assembly GCF_028017835.1. Lineage (NCBI taxonomy): Eukaryota > Metazoa > Chordata > Testudines > Emydidae > Emys > Emys orbicularis. The sequence continues at coordinate 301,020,552 of NC_088683.1, forward strand.
AGTGTAACCCACATACTTTTTACTGCAGCAGTTTAATTGTAAAGAAGGGGAGAGCAGTCAAGGAAGAACAGGAATAGTTCTCATTTGAGTTTTCTGTCTCTCTGCTCACAGGCAGAGAACAGAGCTGGGTACAGAAACATCAAGTGTCCAGAAACATCAAGAAGGGTATGGTAGTTACAGAGATTAATCAATAGGTTTCTTCAAACCACACAGAAAGCCACCATTATGGGAAAGCTGTTCTACAAGTCCTGCACATCCTCAGCCTGAGAGATGAACTGATCAGCGCTCGGGAGAAATAAATATTGAGAGTCAGAGGAGACTTGGCTAAAGGAGACGATATAAGGCCAGGGAGGTGGTCAAGGCTGGGTCATCTACACCTTGTGGAATTTGTGTCTTGGGGCACACTCCTGTGCTAGAATACATATAACCAATAACAGCCTCTAAAATACCAGTTGTCAAATTGCAGTCATTAGACCTCTCGTGATCTGCAGAGTCTCTCCTGATGGTCTAAAGAATGAAACATTTTTGTGAACCATGTGGTAAAGGAATTGGGAGGCTGAGACAGAAGGCTGGCTGTGCAAGGATCTTACTCAAAGTAGTCTATAGGATAAAAGACCTGGAGAACCACTACTTTGTCTTGATGTATTAGTGCCATTTTACACTGGAAAAAGTCACTGAGCATGTCTTCCCCATCCTGTGTAAATGTTATAGACTGTTCTGATGAGCAGATCCAGTGCAGATAGGACTGTGCCATTAGTACAGGCATACCTTTTATAGGTGCATGTTGGATCCAAAAAGGTCATTATACTTAACTAAATAGTTTGGCATGTGGAGAGTATCTGTATGTGTTCTGAGAACTTTTGGATCTATGGGGTAGACAATATTCTGGAGATTACAATAGGGACCCTTTGGTAGCTGAATTCCAAAGTCTGCAGTCTTACCTGCAAACATCCGACCTGGGGACAAGCAGATCCCCTTATCTGCTTATGCTAATGATCAAACAGGGCTAAATTGTGCCATTTAGCTACAGCCTGCAGAGATGGACCACTCCCTCTACCCATTTGGGATATGTTCTACACAGATATGCTGAAGGGACAGTAATTTGCCCTTTAATTCAGTTCCTCTGTGCAGCACGCCAGCTCCACTAGCTTTTGTGCGGGCTAGAGCCAAGGTGCTACTACTCTCCCAGGGGAATAACTACCCTCCACATTTCATAACACGCACAAGATCCATTTAGAATTGCAGCCTCAGGGGCAGTGACCTAATAGCAGCTCTCGTGCTCCCTTGAAAGCAGGGGCTGTGATTGTGGGTGGCCCTTATGTAGGTCATATGAGCAAGGGCAAAAGCTGGCTCCCTCCTTCCTTCCCTGTCTGCCACAATATATATAGCCCACAATGAGCCCTAACTAATTGCGGGTGATGTTGATTTGAAAATATAGGGAGCAGCAGTTTTGAAATATTAAATACACTTTCAGTATATGGGTCGTTTTCAAAGAGTGGTCTCGGATCAAGTTTTTCATTCCGGGTCAAGGTTTATCGAAAATTTAGTTCTAGACTATCTGTCCTTCTGCTGTCTCAGGGCAGATGTTGATTTTTTCAATTTGCTCATCTGTTAAGAATTCATGATGGAGCTAAATTATAAATAAAATGGATTTTTTTTGTCCTCTAGCCTCTCTGTTTGATATTCTGTGTATATATATATTTAATTGCTAATAATTTGTCAGAAATAGACATATTCCTCTCTCCCTCACACACATAACATGATTTTTCTAGAACAGATTATTTTATTAGGATCCTTAATTTTCTAAAGAAAGGTGGGTTTAGTACAGAAGGAGAAGTACTGATGTCCTTCTGGAACTGCCCTTTAGTTTAGTGGCAGAGGAGTTGGTTAGAAAGCTGGAGAGTTTAAATAAAGCCCCAGCAGTGTGTTTTCTCCCAAGTTTAACAATGACCTGCATGTTTAGTGTATAGTTCATTAAATCTCTGAAGACAATTTATTAGCTTTACTTCTGCCCCAAGTGTCAGCGACTTCTCTTACTTGGACTTCAGAACAACAATTTTTCAGCAGGGAAGTCTCATTTTCAAAGCACTTACTTTTAGTAAAACTTTCCATTTCAAAATAATTGTTTTGACCTGGAGAAAGATGTAGGTCTTTGAATGTAGAAAGTTTTATAACGAGGGTACCAGAGGGGATTTTGGTACCTTGCATCGACTTTCTGAAATGGATAGTGCTTTATGCTGCAGTTAATGAATCTCACCACAGAGCACTGGGTGAAATGCTGGAGCATAAATGAATTGTATGGAGCAAATGTGTTGGTTTCAATCACAGTAGGTGAATGAGTTAGAATATTTCCCTTGCTGAAAGGGAAGTAATAACCTCAATTAATGTAGGGGCCATTAGACAGGAACAAGCAGAGGTGCCTAGTAGTTTGAATTGCAATGTTGTACTCTGTGATTGCATACCTTCTTGCTGGGGGTTTGTTCCATTTCTATAACTCAAAGGGACAGTAGAGTTTCTTTAATCAGGCAGCTAGGTGCTCTCCAGTGTGGAGGAATCCTTGAGTAGCATAATGCTGGCGTAACAGGCTCTGGTCTACACCTCTCAGCTCCTGTTGTGGTGGGCCATGTAAAAGTTAATATTGGACTTCTCATTAGTTCTGGAAGTATTGGTGACTCTGCAGTGTCATTTCTATCATTGCTTAAACTTGTTGAAACACAACAGCCCCCTGTGTGCTCCTTGCCCCTGTCTGCACCAGAACAGTGTTCGTCCTCCATTCTGTTGTAGGGAACTTGCTAGAGGCCTATCTGGGAGAGGGGGTGTAGCTGGAGCACTGCTGAGTGATAATACTTCTTGGCAGGGCTGTTATTGCTAGCAAAAGGTACAGAAGCTTCAGAGCTCTTGAATGTATTATTTGCAATCACTTTTCACTTACTTAATATACAATACCCTATAAAACCTAAAAAGAATGTATAATTATACTGTAGGTGCCTATAGTATTTGACATTTGATTGCAAATGAATGTCAAATTACTCTGCTGCAAAACACAAAAAGTTAGTGAGATGTATTTAGAAGAACTAAAAAGAACCGGGAAACAGAATCAAATTATTATAAAGCAACATAAGGTCTTTAATCCACCATTTATATTCACATTGTCTGAGTAGCAGAAGCATGGCAAAGAATGTAAGCAGCATAGCAACAAAAATGAAAAAGGGATTTTTTTACTGATACACCTGGGGTCCTAGCAGTCGGGTGTGATTTCATGTATGCTGCTATATAGCGGGAGGTCAAACAGCTATTTTGTAAGCACTTTGGGGTAAGGGCCATCTTTTTGTTCTGTGTTTGTACAGCTCCTAGCACGAAGAGGCTCTGGTCCATGAGTGGGGCTTCTAAGTGCTACCACAATAGGAATTCATAATAAGGTGAATTAAGAGGCAGAAGTGGTTACATTGTAAGTCCTCAACTGCATTCTAAGTAAGGGTTTTATGAAAACATGAGACTCACCATTGTGCTCAAACACTGAACTTTATTTCATTTAAATTTATCACTTTTTAAAGGGAAATTTAACAAACTCCTTTTATCAGGGCCTGCAACAGTTTGCTTCTTGCATCAAAACAAATTTCTGTAGTGAGTTAGGGCAAAGCAGAAGACCCTATGGTGCTCAGGGTCATACGAGCTACTTTCCTTTCCCTTTGATTAAGATGTGAAAGAGGAAGATTGTTGACAGAGGCTTATTGACTCTATGCACAGCTGAGTACTAGTCTTCACAGAGATGCTTTAATACATTTAAGGCAATGTATCTACATAGAGTACTCCCTCTGACATCAATGAGAGTTTCACAGGAGCAATAAGAACAATATATAGCCCTTAAAAACCAATAGGGAAAGGAAGGATTTCCTTTCTCCATGCTTGGCTGTAGGGAAAGAAAAAAACAAGAATGTAGAATGAAGTAATCTGAGGTCATGAGAGTGACAGGTCTAATAGAAAATGTTTGTTTTAAGTGGTACATTTTGGATGCTCAGCTTTTTGGCTGGTGCCTCTAGAAGCTGGCAGGAGCCTGAAGGAAGACCCTAAAGGACATGACAAACCCTTTAAAAAGTAATAAACACATTGATTTTTCCTCTCATTTTTTCTACATGTATTGTGCAGCTGAAGTGTAAAAAAGGATTGGCAGGAATAGAGACTATCCCTCTCAGTGATGTTAATGACACCAAAGGAGAAAAGGTTTATTTATTATTTTGGTTGTCAGGGTACGGGGTTGTATTTCTGTTATGGTGCCTTTGAGTACTTTGGAAGCTGTGCAATCCTGCAGAGAGCGCTCTAGGGCTCTGCTTCTGTCTAATGTTCAACAACTCTGAACCAATGACAGGTGTTAAGAAATAAATGTGAAGAAAGTTTTATATTTGCCCAGGGGAATGACCTTTTGATTGTTAGTGTTCAAATGCTATGGTGATGAGCCATAGAAATGCCAGTAAATAAATACATGAATTAATTATAACCTCTGTGTGAACAGGACTTTTAACATTTTCTTTCACCTGCAAGGACACAACCATTGTTTCCCTGGAGATCAACCATAAAAAGCTGAACACTGGTTTGGTGTTTGTAAACTTCCCACCTTTTCAAAACCATAGAGGACCCAATTTGTGTAAATAGTTCTCAACTGGCCTGTAAAATGTTTTCTTCCTCAATCACTTGGGCTCACAAATGATAGAAGCTATAAATTCTCAGCGTGGACACACAAATAGGGTTCGCTCATGAAATTCTCTTTCTTGTACATGCAAGTCATGGTGAAAAAAAATCTGCATGCATGTGACTGCATGCACATAGTTCTGCATGTACAAATAGAGGTCCCATTTACGAAGTCTAACCTGGAATATTAATTTCTGTTCACTCCAAAACACAGTCAAATGAACACTTTGTGTAACTACCTGAATAAAGCATTGGATGATATTTATGAAAGTTCTGACATTTTTATGTATCAGGAAATGCTTGAAGCTGAGTCATATAATATGGACACTTCTTCTCAACAACAAAGTATTTGGGAGAAATGTCACTTCATCTTATAAAAGGGAAGATATATAATTAACTCAAGTGTGAAAACTAAAGGCCAGACCTTGGCATAATGCCAGCAAGCACAGAGACAGTGAGGCTTAGCCAGATCCACTGCTAAATGCATTGCTAAATGCAAATTTAAAAAAATCCCAGTGTGGCAGGGTATGGTACCATGTGCTGGGTCATCTGAATATATGGCATGATTTACCACTGCACAGGTCCATTGAGTTATACTAGCATAAAGCTGGAGTAACGTGGTGATGAATCAGGCCCCAAGTCTTTAGTGGTAATAAAGCTGTTACGTGCCATTGTAAACTCTTGGAAGATATTTGGCCAATCACAGCTTTCTACTTTTTGGTTTGTTTTGTAGGTGTGTTTTCACAAAAGGCCGGTGCCACACTCCATGTCACTGGCAATGTATAGCTGTAAATGTTCTCATGTGCCATGGCTTGTCCCTGTCTGCATGCCCACATCACAGGCTAGGATGACCAGACAGGAAGTGTGAAAAATCGGGACGGGGGTCGGGGTAATAGGAGCCTATTTAAGAAAAAGACCCAAAAATCGGGACTGTCCCCTGGTCACCCTATCACAGGCACTGCTTCTTGCTTGCTGATATTGCCTTCTTAATTACTTTCTCCTGTCATATTCACCTTCATAGTGAAAGGCAGCACTAACCAAGGGTGGGATTTGGATTGGATTTTATATCTTTATTTCACTGACACACTGAAACAGTTCAACTACTACATATATTTATATAACACAATGCAAGATACTAATGCAAATTCAGTGAGCATAATACAGTGCTACAAATTAATATATAATTATTATATAGCATGTAGATGGCAGCCAAAACAAAATGAAGAATCTTGAAATGTCACTGTCCCTTTTTACTAGAAAAATTAGAACAAATTTCTTGGTTAGTGGATGGAGAGTAAAAGCTTTGTCATTATAAAGAAACCATGGGTGTGTCTACACTTGTAGCTGTACATGGTTACATATGCTATGCATTGTGCCATAACCCCCTATTGTCCACATCTGAAACCCTGAAGCAAGTTCCTGAAGGGAAGTCTAGTGTATAAAAGCTACCACGCATGAGGGCTTTGGGTATGTACATGGCTCCGCTGTGGCATGTCCCTATACCCATTCTCCAGTGCAGTGTGGATGGGGGCAAAAGGGGACATACCAGATCATGGGTACTGATAGCCCTCCAGGGCCATTCCCACAATGCAGTGATCCCCTTACTGCCTGCCCCTTACCCAAAGGTCACTGACCACTGTGACAGGTTCGGTCACAGAAACTCCCTCAGGACTGTCATTAGATGTGCTGGGATACCATTGAGAACAAACCCCCCTGCCAGAGAAGGCTTCCCTCCACTCCTGTCTCCCTGAGTAAGACACTCCAGTCAACTACAGCACAGACCAAGAGGTTGGGCCATGCCCCCTTGCAGGTCACTGAAACTGAGATCCACTCAGCTCAGGAGCTTCTTAGTTAACAGAGACTTTTCCAGCACCCAGTATTCAGTCTTTCTGGGAGCCTAAACCCCAAATAGATCCGTTTTACCCTGTATAAAGCTTATACAGGGTAAACTCATAAATTGTTCACCCATTATAACACTGATAGAGAGATATGCACAACTGTTTGCTCCCCCAGGAATTAATTACTTACTCTGGGTTAATTAATAAGAAAAAAGTGATTTTATTAAGTATAAAATGTAGGATTTAAGTGGTTCCAAATAATAACAGACAGAACAAAGTAAGTTACCAAGCAAAATAAAACAAAACACGCAAGTCTAAGCCTAATACATTAAGAAATTGATTACAGATGAAATCTCACCCCCAGAGATGTTCCAATAAGCTTCTTTCACAGACTGGACTCCTTCCTAGTCTGGGTCCAGCAATCATTCACACCCCCATAGTTACTGTCCTTTGTTCCAGTTTCTTTCAGGCATCTCTTTGGGGTGGAGAGGACACCTCTTAAGCCAGCTGAAGACCAAAATGCAGAGGCTTCCCAGGCCTTTTTTATTCTCTCTCTTCTGGGTGGAAACCCCTTTGTTCTTCTGTGAAAAATCACAGCAACAAGATGGAGTTTGTAGCCACCTGGGCAAATCACATGTCCATGAATTATTCCACTTTTGGCAGGCCGACGCCATTGTTTACATGTTAGTTTGAATGTTCCCAGGAAAGCTCAGATGTGGATTGGCGTCTCCCAAAGTCCATTGTCAGTTTAGTGTTTCTTGATTGGGCACTTACTGAGAATAGTCCTTTCTCAAGCAGCTGACCAAATGCTTCACTGAGGCTACTTAGAATCAAATACATTGAGATACAAGTACATAGCCAATATTCATAAATTCAAATAAAAAATGATACACTCATATAGACAGCATAATCATAACCAGAAAATTACAACCTTTCTATGGATACCTTACTTGACCTCCTTTGTACAAGATTTGGTGCAACTATAGGACCTTGTTTGCAACAATGATCTATACAGTCACAGTTCATGTCAGAAACATCACAATCACCTTCTACCCCCTTTGCCAGACTGCACTGAGCATTTCAGACAGTTTTCTGCTGAAATCTATTGAGCAGTACAGGGGATTGTGGTCTGAGAGCAACTGCCTGGTCTCTGGATCACACATGGGAGCTCAGCAGTATGTGGTCAGAGTACACTGTCCTCCATAACTTTGCCTGGGGAAGCAGGAACATTCACCTGTTCTGGGAGACTTCACAGAGGCTGGGATAAGGTGGCAGTCACTGGACTGTGTCCCAGTGCCAGGAGCACATGAAGTATCTCAGGTGCCTGTACCGGAGGGTGAAGGACTCCAACAATCGCTCCAGGAGGGATCTAGCACTTGCCCATGCTACGATGATCTGGACCAGCTGCTCTACAGGGTTGTGAGTACGGAGCCTGAAATAGGATGGACACCAATTAGAGTCAGGGCAAGGAGGCATCAGGGACCTTGAAGGACTTTCTGGAGGAAGCAAGACATAGAGGAAGAGTAGCATGTGATTCTGAACCTCTATCTACCTGAACTGGTTGAGGGAGCCCCCCCCCAGAGGAGTATCAGGACCTGGAGCTGCTGAAAGAACCAGAATCCGATACTAATAAGTTTTATAATGACCCCCCAACAATATCCCTTCTTGCTGTGGTGCTACATGCCTCAGCTAACTTCCCCCCGCCCCACTCACTGCCACCACCTCCTGGAACTCCCTCCCCATACACCCCTGTTTTACCCCTGACATGGTCCCAGAGCAACATACAGTTGTAAATCAGTCCCATGAACCACTGTAAAACATTTAACAGAAGCTGTAGCATCTGTATCTGTTTGTTTCTTGACCAGCGGTGACATCAATAATCCCTGGGCCATGATAAATGGGGGTGGGATGGGGTGGGTTTTAAAAGGGCCCAGATAGGGAAAGAATAGTTTAATGCCACTTATGGTTGTGCAAAGACCCGCCCCTCCACTCTCCCACCCACACTCACCCTGTCTTTTCTTCTCCTTATGAATGAAAGCCACGTGGACATAGGGTGAGGGTGGTTGGGGGAGTTTGACTTTCTTAGAAAAAGGGAGGAATGAGCTCTTAGGCAGAATGACGCATTCCTGAAAATGGCGAGGCAGCTCAAGCGATGGGAACAGGATCATGCTCTTGTGAGTCCCTAGTCCAACTGGTAGAACACTTTTGGGGGGTCCGCCTGTCACCATGGCTGCTGTTTGTGTACAGCACAGGCACCATCTTCTCCTCTAGCTGCTGCGCAGGCTGCTGCTGAGGTGGTGAATCCTACTACCACCCCTAATGGGGAGGAGCATGCTGGATGCCTGTCACAGCAACCTCTGCAGGCACCTGAAACCTATCACAAGGGAACCCTGACAGAGTATCAAGAGGGGAATGATGAGCCCAATCCAGTCCTTGTAGCCCAGCCTGTGTTCAGCCCCCAAACCCCAAACTGGAGACAACCCTGTTTGCTCCCCTACCTCCCAATATTCTGCAACCATTTGCTCCTTGTCTTGGGGAGAGGAAGGGTGAGTAGACATAGCCAAAAACAGTGTTACCCCTCTTCTCAGGGAATTTAACCTTTTTGTCTGGTTCATTTTTTACTGTTAGAAACGGTTTAAACTCTATGTTTGATGGATGTATGTAAACAAGGGTATGTCTACACTACGAAATTAGGTCGATTTTATAGAAGTCGATTTTTAGAAATCGATTTTATACCGTCGTTTGTATATGTCCACACTAAGCGCATTAAGTCAGCAGAGTGCGTCCTCACTACCGTGGCTAGCAGCAACTTACGGAGCGGTGCACTGTGGGTAGCTATTCCACAGGTCCCGCAGTCTCCACCACCCATTGGAATTCTGGGTTAAGCTGCAGTGCCTGATGGGGCAAAAACATTGTTGTGGGTGGTTTTGGGTACATGTCGTCAGTCTCCCCTCCCTCCATGAAATCAACGGCAGACAATCATTTTGCGCCTTTTTTCTGCGTAGACGCCATACCACGGCAAGCATGCAGCCCGCTCAGCTCAGCTCACCAACACCGCCGCTGTTGTGTACTGGGTGCTTCCGGGGTGCTGCTGGCAGCAGATGGTACAATAGGACTGCAAACCATCATCATCATCATACACTGCTTCCGCTGCAACTCTGCTCTGCTGATATTGCCTCAACAGCGAATTTCTCCATGTTGTCTGTCATGGGCTTCCGGGTCCTCGGGAAATGTGTACAGTGCTAACCGTCATCCTCTACCACTTCCACTGCAACTCTGCTCTTCTGCTCTCCTGGTGCCATGAATCCACCTCGCAGGTCCTCTCGTTGTTTGGTATAAATATCTATTCTCGTGGCATCCGTCGTCATTCACCGATTCCGCTGCAACTTTGCTTTCCTGCTCTCCTTCAGACGCCATACCACAGCAAGCATGGAGCACACTCAGCTCACCGCTGCTGTTGTGAGCATTGTAAACACCTCGCGCATTATCCTGCAGTATGTGCAGAACCAGAACCTGCAAAAGCAGGCAAGGAGACGACGGCAGCGCGGTGACGAGTGATGAGGACATGGACATAGACTTCTCTCAAAGTACGGGCCCAGTCAATGTGGACATCCTGGTGGTAATGGGGCAGGCTCATGCCGTGGAATGCTGATTCTGGGCCCGGGAAACAAGCGCAGACTGGTGAGACCACATAATGTTGCAGGTCTGGGTTGATTACCAGTGGCTGCAAAACTTTCGCGTGCGTAAGGGCACTTTCATGGAACTTTGTGAATTGCTTTCCCCTGCCCTGAAGTGCAAGAATACCAAGATGAGAGCAGCCTTCACAGTTCACAAGTGAGTGGCAATAGCCCTTTGGAAGCTTGCAACGCCAGACAGCTACCGGTTAGTCGGTAATCAATTTGGAGTGGTTAAATCTACTGTGGGGGCTGCTGTGATCCAAGTAGCCAATGCAATCACTGAGCTGCTGCTATCAAGGGTAGTGACTTTGGGAAATGTGCAGGTCATAGTGAATGGCTTTGCTGCAATGGGATTCCCTAACTGTGGTGGGGCGATAGACGGAACGCATATCCCTATCTTGGGACCGGACCACCTTGGCAGCCAGTACATAAACTGCAAGGGGTACTTTTCAATGGTGCTGCAAGCATTGGTGGATCACAAGGGATGTTTCACCAACATCAACATGGGATGGCCGGGAAAGGTACATGACGCTCGCATCTTCAGGAACTCTGGGCTGTTTGAACAGCTGCAGGAAGGGATTTATTTCCCAGACCAGAAAATAACTGTTGGGGACGTTGAAATGCCTATAGTTATCCTTGGGGACCCAGCCTACCCTTTAATGCCATGGCTCATGAAGCCATACACAGGCACCCTGGTCAGTAGTCAGGAGCTGTTCAACTATAGGTTGAGCAAATGCAGAATGGTGATAGAATGTGCATTTGGATGTTTAAAAGCGTGCTGGCGCAGTTTACTAACTCGGTTACACCTCAGCAAAACCAATATTCCAATTGTTATTGCCGCTTGCTGTGTGCTCCACAATATCTGTGAGAGTAAGGGGGAGACGTTTATGGCGGGGTGGGAGGTTGAGGCAAATCGCCTGGCTGCTGATTACGCTCAGCCAGACACCAGGGTGATTAGAAGAGCACAGCAGGGCATGCTGCGCATCAGAGAAGCTTTGAAAACCAGTTTCATGACTGGCCAGGCTACGGTGTGACAGTTCTGTTTGTTTCTCCTTGGTGAAACCCCCCCTGCTTGGTTCACTTTACTTCCCTGTAAGCCAACTGCCCTTCCCCCTTCGATCACCTCTTGCAGAGGCAATAAAGTCATTATTGTTTCAAAATCATGCATTCTTTATTAATTCATCACACAAATAGGGGGATAACTGCCAAGGTAGCCCGGGAGGGGTGGGTGAGGAGGGAAGCACCGGGTGGGGTGGTGGATGAGGGTAGGAGGGAAGGACAAGGCCACACTGCACTTCAAAACTTATTGAATGCCAGCCTTCTGTTGCTTGGGCAGTCCTCTGGGTTGGAGTGGCTGGGTGCCTGGAGCCCTCCGCCCCTGTGTTCTTGGGCATCTGGGTGAAGAGGCTATGGAACTTGGGGAGGACGGCAGGCAGTTACACAGGGCAGCAGCGGCGGTCTGTGCTCCTGCTGCATTTCTTGCAGCTCCACCAGATGCCGGAGCATATCGGTTTGATCCCCCAGTAGCCTCAGCATTGCATCCTGTCTCCTCTCATCGTGCTGCTGCCACCTCTCCTCTTGCTCCCACCACCTCTCATCTTGCTCGTACCTCCTGTCCTCACGTTCATTTTCTGCGTTCCTGGACTCTGACATTGTTTGCCTCCATGCATTCTGCTGAGCTCTTTCAGTGCAGGAGGACTGCATGAGCTCAGAGAACATTTGATCGCGAGTACGTTTTTTTTTCACCTTCTTATCTGGGCTAGCCTCTGGGATGGGGATGATAGTGGGAGCGTTGAAACATTTGCAGCTGCGGGAGGGGAAAAAGGGAGAGTAATATTTAAAAGACACATTTTAGAGAACAATGGGTAGACTCTTTCACGGTGAGCCAAGCTGTTAATATTACATAGCACATGTGCTTTTGGTACAAGGTCGCATTTTGCCTCTTATATTGAGGGCCTGCCGGTTTGGTGTGAGAGATCACACACGCAGGGCCGGGCAACAGAATTTGGCTTGCAGGCAGCCATGGTAAGCCACAGTTTTTCAGCTTCTTCAACCTTCATAACATGTGGGAATGGTTTCAAACAGCAGCGTCCTCCTTTCCCATACCAAGCACCCGTTGGGTTGGCCATTTAAAGGAGGGGCTGTACTGGCCGTGAATGCATCCCAAGTCTTCAGGGCAAATTAATCATTAAACACGCTTGCTTTTAAACCATGCATTATATTTACAAAGGTACACTCACCAGAGGTGCCTTCTCTGGCTTCATGGTCCGTGAGCCCGGGTTGGGAGGGTATTGGCTCCAGGATGATAAACAGTTCCTGGCTGTCAGGGAGAATGGTTTCTCCGCTTGTGTGCTGTGCGCTATCCTCCTCCATCTCATCTTCCTCATTCCCAAAATCTTCATCCCTATTGCGTGAGACCTCCCCCCTTGCAAGTGTCCATGGACGGGGTAGGGTAGTGGTGGGGGCCCCCCCTAGAATTGCATGCAGCTCATCGTAGAAGCGGCATGTCTGGGGCTCTGACCCACAGCGGCCGTTTGCCTCTTTGGTTTTTTGGTAGGCTTGCCTGAGCTCCTTAATTTTCACGCGACACTGCTGCGGGTCCCTGTTGTAGTCTCTGTCCATCATGCCCTTAGAGATTTTTTCAAATATTTTGGCATTTCGTCTTTTGGAACGGAGTTCTGATAGCACGGATTCATCTCTCCATACAGAATTCAGATCCAGTACCTCCCGTTCGGTCCATGCTGGAGCTCTTTTGTGATTCTGAGACTGCATGGTCACCCGTGCCGATCAGCTCGCCACGCTGGCCAAACATGAAATGAAATTCAAAAGTTTGCAGGGCTTTTTCTGTCTACCTGGCCAGTGCATCTGAGTTGAAAGTGCTGTCCAGAGCAGTCACAATGGAGCACTCTGGGGTCGCTCCCGAAGGCCAATACCGTTGAATTGCGTCCACACTACCCGAAATTCGACCCGGCAATGTCGATTTCAGCACTAATCCCCTCGTCGGGGAGGAGTACAGAAATTGATTTTAAGAGCCCTTTAAGTCGACAAAAATGGCTTCGTCGTGTGGACGGGTGCAGGGTTAAATCGATCTAACGTTGCTAAATTTGACCTAAACTTGAAGTGTAGACCAGGGTTAAGATACTGTTCATGTCACTTCTGTGTGCACCTTGTTTTCCAACTATGATCAACATCATACTGCCCAGAGGCTTGGGATAAGATAGCAGAATTCAGAACACATGACTGATTTATTAGAAATCCAGTGCCATGGAAATACAAACAATTTCATCTCTCTGTAACCTTGATTTATGTGTTCCCAACTAATAGTTTAAAGTTAAGGAATAGCATCAACCTCTGGGATGGTTACAGATAACTTAGTGGAGGACTGTGAATAACATGCTTTAATTACTTATTTTAAATAAGTACTAAAGACTTTATTTAAAATAAGTAATTAAAGCAAACAGGCATTGCAATATACTCATGTATTGCCTTTATACTCACGTTCCAAGATGAAATGTTGCATCGAGGCATGATCAGTCCCTGCATGGGAAGAACGGGTGTGCAATCCTTTCTCTAATTGTTCCTTGAAGGTGGATGAATTAGTGTGCTATTTTATTTATAATAATACCTCTTAATCAATTAGCATTAAGCCCACCTTTTACCATACCTATATTTCCGCTACTATAGTTAAGTATTTTCTATTTTCTCATTGACTATTTAATATTAAAACATTATCTTAATATTTGCATAAATATCATTCTATTTACTGTCATTACAGATCGTATTTTTCTAAAACACTCACATTTTTTCTAAAAATTTGTTAAAACCAGAACATGTTTACAACAAGACCTGGGGTTATGTCCTAATTTGCCTCTGAATTGTCTCACTTCACGCATATTTTACTAGGCCTTATGATTATTATCAAGCCCAAATTTAGGCCCAAAAACCTATTCTCTACTTACATTTCAGCACATTTCTATTTAACATAAACAAGCATCTTCTCTGTAGGCTATACTTCCCACAACCCTTTCCCCTCCTCCTCTCTCCCAGCCATGAATTTGCTAATGTATAAAAAAAAAAGTTCATGACAATGAAGTAATCTGTGAGATAACTGTTGCTGTCCAAAGCACCAGAAATGAAAAATAAAAGACAAATTAACATAACCATAAAGATATTCCAGTTAAATATTTAACTGATAATACAGACAAGGGAAATAAAAGTAAATTAAAATTGAAGATATCTGACACTGAGCGGTGCTTTTATGACCCTACCTCCCACTCCAAAGAGTCACCACTGGAATTCTTGGGAGTAATCATGCATAGGATCTGATAAGTGCTCTGAGCAAAGGAGACAGAAAACATTGCGAGGAAAGAATGTGTAAAGTCCTTCCCAAAACCCTACAGAACATTTTTAAAGTATTTCAACAATGCTTAAGTGCTCCCCTAAAAGTAATCTGACATACAGCAGTTAACATAACAAAAATCTGGCTCAATGATGCTCTTAAAGTGTGTTAAAATTCTCCTCAGCACAAAACCACAGCCAAAGGATTGTCCCCAATTGTCAGCTTTCAGTTAGTACCTTAACATCAACTGCAGAGGATCCAAATCCACCAGGATGTCTCACAAGAGAAGTATGTGGCAATGCTCTATTGAACTTTTCCAGAAGCACCATAGCACCACAATAATGTCCCTCAGCACAGTCCCAAGTCACCTTCTGGTTCTCCATTTTTCCAAGATGTATAAGAACACAGCAGCACAAATTTCCCTTGCCCACAAGGAGCTGTGTGCACATGGGTGGGATCTGGCTGCCCATACAGGCTTTGAAAAATAGATCTGTCCTGTGCCCACTTACTGTGAAAGTGTTCCCCTTTAGTTTCTCACATGTTATGCCAGGCGTAGCATGATGCAAAGATGATGGGTTATGGTTTCATGATCCCTGGTAGGAGTAGGTATGTGGGTTCCTCCACCATAAATGTTGACCAAGAAACACCATACATAATCACATCACTATGGGGGAATAAAGTTCCTTTCCCCCACCATGTGGTACAACTCCAAGACCTGTCTCCTTTCTACAGGTGAAGTATAGGGATGTACACCCACACAGTTTGGCAACCCCATCCTCTGAAATTCCACAATAATTTGAGGGACTTGAGTTATATCCACAACCTTTGGGTACATCACAGTATTGATAGCTTTGCAATTCTGCATAACCATTGACCCACCAGTTGACTTCCCTGAACAGGTTTGCAGTTGACCAATAGCAGTCAGGTGTTGCCAGTTTCCAAAAGGCAATAGACATCTATTTCTGTATGGGAATGGGTTTCCAAAAAAACACACAAGTGGCCTGGCCCTGAGGGGTTGGTGCAAGCTTCTTGCACAACTCCATGAAGGTATTTCCTCATTCTGAAGTTCTGCAGCTACTGGTTAACATCCCAGGTTTCCAAGACAATTTGTGTGTTTCCAGGACCAGAAGTAGCAGTCCATGCTTGGGTATCCAACTGCAATAGTGTTAAAAAATATTTCAAGGAAAATATTGGAGGGGAAAATAAAAGTGCTTCTATCTACAGACTAAATAAAAGTACTATAGACAGGGTTGACCTTTGAAAGCCATCTCACTCCCACTCCCCACACTGTTTAGAACAGTGGTTTTCTACCTTCTTTCATTTGTGGACCCCTAAAATATTTCAAATGGAGGTGTGGACCTGTAGCGGGGTGAACGCCCGCTCCAGCC
The DNA here is from genome assembly GCF_028017835.1 of Emys orbicularis. Classification (NCBI taxonomy): domain Eukaryota; kingdom Metazoa; phylum Chordata; order Testudines; family Emydidae; genus Emys; species Emys orbicularis. The sequence continues at coordinate 301,036,480 of NC_088683.1, forward strand.
CTGAAGGGGTTGGAAAAGCCCTGCACAAGGCTGGGGCTGGGTAAAGGAGCAAAACCCCGGCTGATTGGGGAAGTGGCTGCAGCTGGGGCCACACCCCAAACTGAGCAACTCAGCCTTATAAGAAGGCCAGGGCGGCCAGCAGCTGAGCAGTCTCCCTCTGACAGGAGAGAGAGACAAGCCTGGCTGTAGGGAGCTCACCTAGGGACCTAGAGTGAGGCAGGGCTGGGGGAAAGGCCTAGGCCAGCAACTCCCCAGGCTGCAGGGCCTGGTCCTAGGCCCATATAGGTATTGGGGTTGCAGAGGGGCACCCTGAGGGTGGGTAAAGGCAGCCAGTCCAAACCCCTTGTTGCCTGTGATGATTGGCTGATAGACTGCAGTCTGCCTCAGGGTGTGGGGACTAGATGGTGACTGGTAGTAGCCACGACTGAGGTGACATTGGGATAGGGGGTGGGGGTTCCCCTGGGTGGGGAGACCCAGAGAGAGAGTGGGGTACTGCTAGGGGGCAGCACCCAAGCCAAGGGCACTGGGGTCTGGGAGGGACACAGGGGCCAATGACAGGCAGGACACTTGGCCTGCAGAGGGTGCTCCAACTACTGGTGAGCTAATTCCCGAGATGACCAGCAGGAGGCGCCGCAGGGGTGAGTCCGTGCCTGATTACAGGACCCCTTTGGAAAGTCAACCTGTGCTCTGCAGACCCCTACCATAAAAGCCTTAGGCTGAAAACTGACTGAACAGAATTCAATTATAAATGTTGCACATGCTTGGCATGAAAGGGGTAAACAGTGAGGTGGCAAAGTTTGCAGATGATACTAAACTACTCAAGATAGTTAAGACCAAAGCAGAGTGTGAAGAACTTCAAAAAGATCTCACAAAACTAAGTGATTGGGCAGCAAAATGGCAAATGAAATTTAATGTGGATAAATGTAAAGTAATGCACATTGGAAAAAATAATCCCAACTATACATACAACATGATGGGGGCTAATTTAGCTACAACGAGTCAGGAAAAAGATCTTGGCATCATCGTGGATAGTTCTCTAAAGATGTCCACGCAGTGTGCAGAGGCGGTCAAAAAAGCAAACAGGATGTTAGGAATCATTAAAAAGGGGATAGAGAATAAGACTGAGAATATATTATTGCCCTTATATAAATCCATGGTACGCCCACATCTCGAATACTGTGTACAGATGTGGTCTCCTCACCTCAAAAAAGATATTCTAGCACTAGAAAAGGTTCAGAAAAGAGCAACTAAAATGATTAAGGGTTTAGAGAGGGTCCCATATGAGGAAAGATTAAAGAGGCTAGGACTCTTCAGTTTGGAAAAGAGAAGACTAAGGGGGGACATGATAGAGGTATATAAAATCATGAGTGATGTTGAGAAAGTGGATAAGGAAAAGTTATTTACTTATTCCCATAATACAAGAACTAGGGGTCACCAAATGAAATTAATAGGCAGCAGGTTTAAAACAAATAAAAGGAAGTTCTTCTTCACGCAGCGCACAGTCAACTTGTGGAACTCCTTACCTGAGGAGGTTGTGAAGGCTAGGACTATAACAATGTTTAAAAGGGGACTGGATAAATTCATGGTGGCTAAGTCCATAAATGGCTATTAGCCAGGATGGGTAAGAATGGTGTCCCTAGCCTCTGTTCGTCAGAGGATGGAGATGGATGGCAGGAGAGCGATCACTTGATCATTGCCTGTTAGGTTCACTCCCTCTGGGGCACCTGGCATTGGCCACTGTCGGTAGACAGATACTGGGCTAGATGGACCTTTGGTCTGACCCAGTACGGCCTTTCTTATGTTCTTATGTCATTTGATGCAGCATGAGACAGGGTGCTAAACTGTGTGCTTCTATGGTAACGACAACAATTCTGGGTTTTGACTTTAGGTGCGGGTATTCACATACTTTTGATTGATCAGAAAAAACAAGTGCCTTTTCTGGGATCTGAAACTTTATTTTCATAGTCACCTATTCCCTAGACATAGTCTGCAGGGGTCTATGGCCCACAGACTGAAAACCACTGGTTTAGAATATAAAGGTTACAGAAATGAACTGCTGTATTTAATTTAAAATTGTTTCAGTCACAATGAGGAAGAGGATATTATGCCAATAGAAGGTGGAGACAAGGGCCTTCAGGGTAAGGAGAGCAGAGTGTGTTCTGGGTAGTAGTGACTCATGCTGTGTCTACCTACCAGCCAACACACATGGAACTCATGGGGTGGTGGTGTTTTCTTTCACCAAATAAGGAGCTGGAAATGCCTCTGCTGCAGCTTCAGATAGTGGTTCCCTGAGCCAAGCTAGGCCTATCACATGCTCTGCTATCCTCTGTAGCCTCTTCTGTTTTGAATATGGAGACCCAAAATTCTATGCATTGTGATGTGTCTCAGATCATGCCTCATTATGCATAAAATGTTACCATACTAAATTAAAAACCAGGTGGTAACAGAGCTGCCCTCTACAATATCTCCTAATCTGTTGTATCTAGTCCAGGGATCGGCAACCTTTGGCACGCGGCCCGTTAGGGAAATCCACTGGTGGGCCAGGACGGTTTGTTTACCTGCAGTGTCCACAGCATTCGCCAATGGATGTGCTGGCCGCCACTTCCCGCAGCCCCCATTCTCCTGGAATGGAGAACTGCGACCAGTGGGAGCTGCGATCGGCTGAACCTGTGGACACTGCAGGTAAACAAATCATCCCGGCCCGCCAGCGGATTTCCCTGATGGGCCGCGTGCCAAAGATTGCCGATCCCTGATCTAATCTGTTCTTGAATTCTAGTAGTGACGGTGATTCAACCATCTCTCCCCAGACAAATGATTCAATTGTCTATCCTCACTGTACTTGCAGACGTTTCTCCCTAATGTCTACTTTTAATATTTGTTTTGAATTTCAGGCCATTCTTTCGCCTATAATAGCAGATGTGGAAAGCATTTCCTGTCAATTAATGGCCATCATGGATAGATGAGATGCTGAAATGAAGCAAAGGGCTCTTAAAGGTAATTGCGAAGCAAAAGCAAACAATCAAAAATTGTTTGTCCTTTATTGCTTCTTTCTGATCTATAAAAGTGGACACCTACATTTTTTAAACCTTCTCTTCCCCCTCCCCTTAAGATGTAGAATATAGTGCTGCCAACCCCAAGCATTCAAAAATCATGAGTCAGGCACCCCAAACCCTGAGATTATCTTAAATAATGAAATTTGGAGAAAAACCAAACAGTCTGGATTTATTTTTATAATTACCTTCTGGTTTTTGAGCCTCTCCATTAATGTTTTCAAACTTTTGTCCACAAATGAGGGATAGAAACTTCATTCTTTTTGAAAAAAGTGAAAGCTAAGCTTCTTATGTAATCACATGACTCTAGAAGCTGAGGCTTTAATAAAATCATAGTATCATGCAACTCCCAATATAAGTATGAGAGTTGGTAACACTAGGAATATCCAGTCCTCTCTCTGGCATGATTTATGGAGAACCTGAATAGTGATATCAGTGGGGATCGTAATCTGAGCAGTAGCTCGCTCTCCCTCCCTCAACATGAATGAGGATGGGGATGTTGATACTTTGATCATTTCAGTTACAAATAGGAAATGCTTCCCTCTGCACTGATTCCATTTTATGGTCTATGAGGGAGGGGGAAGAAACATAGACTTGATTTTAATACCTGAAGGGACAATTGTGATAATCTGTTCTGACCTCCTGCATAATAGGAGTCATGCCTCCTTTCCTCCCCAACCCTCATGTCTCTTTAAAGTGCTAAGTGACTAGCTCTTACATGGACTGTGAAGGTGATGGGAGGATGAAGGCTCCTCCTGACCTCCCCTCACACTGCACTCATGTAAGTGTGAGGCAGAATCTGGCCCTAAATTACTGAACTTCATGTGTGAAAAATCTACTTCAATGCAAATCTGAACTCTTAATGCAATACATTACATTCTAACAAATGCTTTCTACAACAGAAAACATTAGAAATTCAGACACCTGACAGCTACACACTATTATTCTGCTCCAGAATGGAAATAAAACAAAGTTCCAGCCAACAGTTCTGAAACTTCGTTTTTCATTACAAAAGTATTGTAATCCATTTCAGCTGTAAGAAAATCCTACTCCAATTTCATGCTACAGTAGTGTCCATAACAAAAATAAATGATGTTACCCACGTAGATTAGAGTGCTGTTGATTGAATATTACACTGAAGGGTGAATTCAGCAGATAGCTATGGCCTGTATTCTAACTCTTTTGACTTTAGTCAACTTGTGTGTCCACTTATTTAAAAGTATTACAGTATTCATAAGTAATGGTCCAAAACAGTATGCTTTACAACACTTGTTAATATGATTGTAACAATATTTTAGAGTAATGAACATCTTGTTTAAATAAACTGAATTAATATTAATTCAAACTTTTCATATTTAATTTACTTTATATTTAAATTATAGCGTTAAGGAAAGAAAATGTGTTAAAAGGATTGTATAGCCTTTAGAGATGTTAAATTCTTCCATGTCAAATGTGTACTAATAGTGTCTCTCTTGGACCAAATTACTAACCTAACAGACCATGAAGGATCTTTGGAAGCTACTGTGAACTGTCATGCTTACCAATACACAGAGAGGATTTACCAGCACAGTAGACCTTAGCAACAATTTTGCTCTCAATGGGAGTTTACATTTAAATATACCTGACTTTGCATAGACCTAGTTCTGCAGCCCTGCCTCATCTTGGGTAATATTTACTCATGTAAGTACTTTCACTGCAGATTTGGGTCCCATGTGAAGTGAATATTGTACATATTCAAATTTCTTAAAGATCGTTAATGTCCATACTCTATCTTCCCCTCAAATTCCCTTTTGTTAATAGTATACATTTCAAAAGGTATTAGTCCTCATTGAATGAGTGAAAGTGTATTTTCACTGAATGGGAGTTTTTTAGCTATACTCAAATATTTCTGAAACTGTGAATAAAAGTCTGTTTTATGCAAGCCTAAAATCATGAAATCTCTTGGCAGGAAACTTTCCTAACCTGTGCTACAAACAAAGCTCCCACTCTAGGTGAAGTACCTTACTCTGGAGTTTGGCTTTTTAACAAGCAAATCAATAACAAAGTTCAGCTCAAGCACTTTCCCTATGCTTGGCCCATGCTACGAGGTAGCAAGCGTGTAGCCTCTGAACACCAGGAAGTTTCCAGGGGGCCCAATCTAGGAGGTGGTCCCCCTAGAGTGGTGCCATTCTCTACTGTCCCTCACTATGGGCTGTGCCTGAATGGAACATCCCTGACTTTAGGGATTGCATTGATAAGAAATCTAGTTCAGTTACCTTGACTATTAGAGAGACATGGTGGGTGAGGTAAAATCTTTTATTGGACCAACTTCCATAGGTGAAAGAGGCAAGCTTTTGAGCTCCACAGAGCTCTTAACTATAAGTTAGTTAAGGTGGTTCTGCCTGGCTCTTCCCCAGATGACTTTTTTTTTTTTTTTTGTCTTGGAGAATGCTGTTCTTTGACTGTGTCAGTTATTAGGTAAAAAAGAGTAGGTAGGTTGGCTCAGTGTGGAACCCATCTATGCTGTTATCTGCCTTATGACCGTTTAAACATGGGTGAGGATTTCACCTAAAGAGAATACAGATTAATCAGATGCACTAATCATACTTCTACATTCATTCAGGAATTTGCCCATGTTTAAAAGTGCAATGATTGATTGTTGTTAGCTCCCTGCATTACTGTCCAAACCCCTCAGATGGGCATTCTTTGGTTTGGCGTTCTTAAAAACTATATAAAGAATAATAAAGGAATATAAGGCTATTTTATCTAAAACCTCTCTCTAAAGAACACACAAACATGTCTGATGTAAAATATGTTATGTAGAAGGAGCTATAGCAATAGTGTTATTTACTTCTTGATACGGAAATAATGTTTTAACTTTCTCTGAAAGGTGGCCTCCTCCTTCAGTATTTTCCTATGTATCTTGCCCTTGAACCTTGTTTATTAGATAAAGATGGATTTCATTTTGTTTGTCTAATGAGCTTCCTTTTCAAGAACTCATCCTGATGCTGGATTTTTTTTTTTAAACATCTCACACATGCTCTCACTATCTCAGCTTTTGTCAGAATAAATATTACACATTAGTTGCCCCAGAAGTTAATAAATAATAAAAAAAAAATTAAAAAATCAATTTTAATGGAATAATTGGCTACTTTTCAACCGGTATCTGTCTTCTGCTCATGGTATACCTTTCCACTTGGGTATAAGAAGGGTTTTGTTCTCATATTTATGTTTGTTCTGTTTTTATCTTCCCCATTAGCATATTATTACTTCTGCCTCAGTAAGGCCATCTGGATGGATTTAATTCAATTTAATTTAAGCCTTGTGTCTCTAATTTTTAGCTGAACTGATAGTATTACCTGGTAACTTATTACTACTTTCTTAACTGGATATTATGTACTCATCTGTAGGTTAAAATTTTGGGACATAGATTGCATTGCATCTTCTGCATCTTTATCTTTTGTAAATTACCTGTGAAGTTACTGCATGCAATGCTTTTCAGTTTTCTTAATCTTACATTTGAATCTGCCTTCAATTTATTTGCACGTCTTAAGACTTTCATGCATTCCTTTACAAGTCTGCTTGGTTTATGGATCACAATAAATCCTTGGAGATAAATGTGTTATCACATTTGAGTTGCAGTAAATTGGGCCTGGTTTTTATAATGCTCTGAGGTGATCGTGATTTAAAACTTTGAGATTGTTCAACAGTCATTAGGCCTGGAGAGATTAAGAGCGGAAGGGGCTGTAATTGTGGTAGCCTTTTACTGAAAGTGAAATGGAAAAAAGGTATGGAATTACACACAACCTAAATTAAGGTAATTATTGAAATGGGAATTTCTAAGTTATTAAGCTATGGTTTGTGCATAGCTAAGAAGTGAGGGCAGCAGAATAATGACAGTGGATTTCAAAAAACAGATTTTTAACAAACTCAGAACTAGTAGGTAAAGATCTCATAGGAAAAAATTCTAAGGAAAATGTAGTGAACAAGAGTTTCTCAAAGAGTCAATATTAAAGGTTCAGCAGCAACCTATCCAACTGTGAAAGAAAGATAGGAAGAATAGTAAGAGGCCATGAGGACAAAAGCTCTTTAATGACCTGAAAATTGAAAAAGGAATCCTACAAAAAGTGCTAAGGAGGAGTACAAAAAAAGGCACACGTTTGTTGGGCCAAAATCAGGAAGGCACAAAGTGAATTACACCTAATAAGGAACATAAAAGGCAATAAGAAGAGGTTGAATAAATACACTGGAAGAAAGAGAAAGTTGAAGGAAAGTGTAGGCCCTCTACTTAGTGGGGAAGAAGAGGTAATAATGAATGGCAACAAGAAAGCCGAGATGTTTACTGTATGTTTTGCTTCAGTCTTCCCTAAAAAAGGTAAATTATGACTAGATGCTTAACATAATTAATATTAACATCAAGGAGGAAAGAACACATTCTAAAATAAGAAAAAAAACAGGCTAAAGAATATTTCGATAAGTTAAATGTATTCAAAACAGCAGGGTACTTAAGGAACTAGCTGAAGCAATCTTGGAACCATTAGCAAATACCTTTGAGAACTCCTGGAGGACAGGTGAAGTCCCAGAGGACTGAAGAAGGGCAAACATAGTACCTATCTTTAAAAGGTGGAACAAAGAGGATCCAGGGAACTATAGACCAGTCAGTATAACATTAATACCTGGAACAATACTGGAACAAATTATTAAACAATTTAGAATTAAAAATGAACTTGACAAATTGAACAATTGGTCTGAAATCAAAAAGATGAAATTAAATTAAGTCAACGTGCAAAGTACTACACTTAGGAAGGAAAAATCAAATGCACAACTACAAAATGAGGATAACTGCCTAGGTAGTGGGACTTCAAAAAAGGAGGTGGAGGATATAGTGTATCAAAATTTAATATGAATCAACAAATTCAGACTGGAAATAAGGCATTTTTTTTTACTATTAGGAATAATTAACCACTGGAAGAATTTACCAAGGGTTTTGGTGGATTCTCCATCACTGACAATTTTTAAATCAAGACTGGTTGTTTTATAAAAGATAGGCTCTAGGAATTATTTTCAGGAAGTTCTATGGCTTGTGCTATACAGAAAGTCAGATAAGCTGATCACAATAGTCCCTTCTGGTTTTGGAATCTATGGTATGTCTACACCAGGGGTCGGCAACCTCTGGCACGCAGCTCGCCAGGGTAAGCACCCTGGCGGGCCGGGCCAGTTTGTTTACCTGCCGCGTCGGCAGGTTCGGCCGATCGCGGCTCCCACTGGCTGCGGTTCACCGTCCCAGGCCAATGGGGGCTGCGGGAAGCAGCGTGGGCGAGGGACGTGCTGGCCGCGGCTTCCCGCCGCCCCCATTGGCCTGGGATGGCAAACCGCGGCCAGTCAGAGCTGCGATCTGCTGATGCGGCAGGTAAACAAACACAGCACAGCTATGGCTAGCCTAAATCAGCTGACTCAGGCTCTTGGGGTTTGGCCTGCAGAGCTATAATATTGCAGTGTGGATGTTCGGGCTTGGGCTGGAGCCCAGGCTTTCAGACCTCATGAGCAGGGATGGTCTCAGAGCCTGGGCTCCAGCCTGAGCCTGAATGCCTACTCTGCAATTTTATAGCCCTGCAGCCCAAGCCCCTTGAGCCCAAATCAGATGACCCAGGCTCTGATTCGGAGTACTGTGGGCTTTTTCCATAGTGTAGACATACCCTATGAATGGGGTGCAGTTGTGAAAAAGTATAATATCAATTTGGCGTGTATTTACAGGAGTGACATATGTAAGACACAGGAGGAAATTGTCTCCCTCTACTTGGCACTGATGAGGCCTCAGCTGGAGTACTGTGTCCAAATCTGGGCACCTCACTTTAGGAAAGATATGGACAAATTGGAGAGTGTCCAGAGGCGAGCAACAAGAATGGTACCAAATTTAGAAAACTTGAACTATAAGGAAAAGCTAAACAAATAGTGGACATGTTTAGTCTTGAGAAAAGAAGACTGAGAGGGACCTGATAGTCTTCCGATATGTTAAGGACTGTTATAAAGAGGATGGTGATCAAATGTTTTCCATGTCCACCAATAATAGGACAAGAAGTAATTAACTTAATCTGCAGCAAGGGAGATGTAGGTTAGATATTAAGAAAAACTTTTTAACTATAAAGATAGTTAAGCAGTGGAACAGGCTCCCAAGGGAGGAATCCCTGTCCTTGGGGATAGGTTAGACAGACCTCTCAGGGATTGTCTAATATATTTGGTCCAGCGTCAGTGCAGGGGGCTGGACTAGATAACCTCTGAAGGTCCCTTCCAGCCCTATGATTCTATTTCACTACGGGCTACATATCTAAAGTACCCACTCTGGGAAAAGTAATTGTAATATGGTGATCTGTCCCCTTGAGTGGGGGGGTTCCAATGCTAGCCAACCCTGTTCCATGGTGCAGCCTATTTAAGAACATGTATTTTAGGACTGGTAATTCCTGGAAGGATCACCAGCCCAAGATGGGGGAGAGAAAGGGGCAGGTGTTTGAGTCATGTGACTTTCATAAAGGAGTGCTCCCAGCTCAGCATGGGAAGCCTAGAGTCAGAGAGCTTGGTGGGGGACAGCAAGTTGGAGACAGCTCTCCCAAACACAATATCTGAGGAGACAAGTTGGCTGAGAGACCTGAGGAAGAAGTCTTGCCAGGAGGGCTATAAAAGACAGAGGTGATTCAATGGATGCCTTATACCACCTGCAGCAGCACCCTTCACCCTGGCACCACAACCCTAATCCTGGCCAGGGGAGGACGGGAAGTCCTGATGGATAGAGATGGGACTGGAGAACAATCCTGCTCCACAGTTACCCCACAGTGGTGCCTCCTGTCCTGTGGGGCTGGTCCAGCTCCCCACTCCAGGCACTGCAACATAACCTGTCATAGGGCAGCTGGGCCAGATTTCAGTGTCACTGCAATCCTGGGTGCTAGATTACAACATCACTCACTCAAATTTGGCACATCCACCCCTCCTCCATGATGGCTGGCTGGCCAGCAACACCAAATCTGAGATGGGGGCCCTGTGCAAGTGCATACAGTAGATTTTGGGTAATCTGGGCCTGATTTCTCATGGACCCCAGCTAAAGCCACCCCTGATAAAAGATCTATTAGATAGGGCCCCTAGATGGAGAGCTTTGGGTAAAGCCTGCATCAAGCATGAAAGAAAGAATTTGATCCCAAAGAATAGGGTAAAAAGTCTATTAGTTGCCACACCCTAAAAGGAGAGCTGTGGAAAACCCTGCATTAAGAGATGACCCAGAAGGAGGCTTGGAGGAAGATTGAGGGAGAACTACCTTTACATGAATAAACCAGACCCAGGAAGAGAGACATGGTTTGGAACTCCCTGCTGTGTGTTACTGGGGAGAAAGTAGTTTGAGGCAATGGACATACCTGAAGCTCGACTGGGTAAGATGACTTTATCTGACTGGGCACAATTAATCACCCTGAAGTCCTTTTCTCATCATAGATGTCAGATGTTCAAACTGTTTTTCCCAGCCCCTCCATTCCCCTGCCAATATCTCTTTTCCAGCCTGGAAACCAAACTATATGCAATATACTCCAGGTGTGCAAATAGGCTCTGATATTGCAGACATAAGCACATTGACTTTTAGAGAACTGCTTGTGTGAGTACAGTTAGTTGTATGCTTAAGTGGTTACAGGAGCAGTCCCACTGAGGATTGTGAAGTGAGACTACAGCATAACTTCTCTTGTCCTCCAACAAATTTATCTGTATGTGTGTGTGTGTGCTGGAACAGAATGGTCCTGCAAGGGCACTGTACTGACAGCTCATTTGATTTATTAATAATTACACCCCTCATAAATCTTTGTCTTTTTAGAGATTACCCCTTGTTTGTATCAGATCTGTGTATTATCTCCTGCTCCCTTAAATCTTATCTCGCGCTACTGTGACCGAATCTTCAAGTCATCCAGATACAGTTTCATTTGTTTGTGCTAATATGATGAAGATGGTGACAGCTATTTTATATTGCAGCCAACTTTCAGAGAATACAAAATTTTACTTGGTCTGAGTTTTGATGCAACTGACCCTAGCACTGAACACTGTTGAAGCACACTTTTTGATGAGCCTCAGGGGAAAAAAATCATGCTTTAAAGTGTAGAGATATGTTTGTAGACTATTATAATTTAGAGATGCTCTCCCATAAGGCACAGTGTTATGAACATAGGAATTTGGAGATGTGCCCTGAAGGTGGAGTTGGGAGAATTGCATGGCTGTGTGTAGCAGTTCACCAGAGACACTCTCCAGTTTGTTTTATTAAAGTTGTATTCATTGGTTAGTTATTTAATGAACCCCAAGATCATGTCATGGTGTCAGAAATGCTGAATGAGAAGGAAACTGCAGTCATTTTGAAGTTAACTCTTGTGTTTGCAACTCAAAGCGGAGACAAAGGGAGGCACCAGAGAAGTACGTAAAGCACCAGCTGCAGAGGCTTTTGTATGTATTTGGTGAGTGCAACAGCAGCTTGACTAACTTAAGAAGTGGGAAAAAGCCAAAAACGGATGTGTTGCAATCTCCTTCCAGTCTGAAATTGTTAGGCAATGTTGCAGAGAACTGGAAACAATTCAGACAGAGATTTGAATTGTATTTAGCAGCCATAGGGGTAAAGGAGACAAAAAATGATAAACTGAAATTTTAAATCATTTTGCATGTTGTTGAGGAGGAAGCATTGGATATTTAACAATTTTAAGTTTGAAGACGGTGAAAGCATGAAGTTAAATAAAATACTCACTAATTTTGACGAACATTGCATGCCAAAAAGGAATGAAACCTTTGAGAGACACAAATTTTTTACATGCATGTAAAAAACTGATGACACCATAGAGGAATATGTCACAGAATTTAGGAAACTCAGTAAACCCTGTGACTTTTGGGAGCTGACAGAGTCTCTGGTCAGAGAGAGAATCATTTGTGGCATTAAAGACAATGTATTAAGATAGCGACTGCTCCGTGAAGGAGATTTAATTTTAGAAAAAGCTCTCCAGATATGCAGGGCAGCAGAAACTATGAAAGCACAAGCCAAAAAGCTGAATTCACCAGAAGGGGTTATCCATGTACTGAAGTACAAAAGAATATAGCCAGAATAGGTCAAATCAAAGAGTGGAACCACTCGCTATGAAAACCACAGCTAGGGGGAAGACTGGGTAAAGATGGTCATGTGGAAGGTCATGTGGATCATGGCATTGCCCCAACCAGTGTGTTGCCTTTGGGAAACTCGGTCATACATGTGGGAAAAATGATCACTTTGCAAAATGCTGCAGATCCCAAATGCAGAAAAATCAAGTGTATTCGGTTAAAAACAATCTGGTTGAGGAGTTTTTCATAGACATACTGGAATTTAGCAAACATGATGACAGGGATTGGATACTGCCTATGACAGTGAACGGAACAATTATTCCACTGAAACTGGACACAGGAACTCAGGTTAATATTCTGTCTGCACAAGATTATGAGAGACTGAAAATAAGGTCAAAATTGGGACCAACGAAAATAAAAGTAACTGGTTATTCTGGAACAACTATACCAGGGAAGGGGAGATGCATTGCTAGCATCCACCATAAAAACACCATGTACAGGCTCCCTTTCATTGTAGTGCCAAAGGAGGTGACACCAATTTGAGGCTTGACTGCATGTGAGAAACTAAATTTGGTAAAACAGGTGCTCTCATTACAAGATCATACTGAACCTGGCCATGAGGCACTCTTTCAGGAATATCAGGACCTATTTCAAGGGTTGACTTGCTTGCAGGGTGAACATAAATTCCGAATAAACAAGCAGGTCCCTTCAGTTATCCATCCATGTAGAAAGTTGCCATTTGCACTCCATGATAAACTGAAGGCGGAGCTTGCAAGCATGGAAGCAATGCAATTAATACAAAAAAAATGGAGAAGCCAACAGAATGGGTGTGTTCCCTTGTCATTGTGGAGAAAAGTACTGGCCAGCTATGCATATGCTTAGATGCCAGAGACCTCAAGGAGGCTATACAAAGAGAACATTTCAAACTACCAACCAGAGAAGAGATTATGGCTCAATTTGCAAATACTAATTATTTCAGTAATTCGGATTCATCCTCAGGTTTTGGCAGCTAAAATTAAGCGAAGAAAGCTCAGTGCTATGCACATTTAATACCCAATTTGGAATATATAAATTCCTAGCTTACCCTTGGTCATAGCTTCAGCCCCAGAAGTGTACCATAAAACCATACATATTATCTATGAACATATTAATGGTGTTGACACCTGCATGGATGACATCATCATTTGGGGCTCAACGAAAGATGAGCATGATCATCGATTTCGGGATGTCCTAGATGCAACTGGAGCTGAAAATCTTAACTAAATAGGGATAAACATGTTTTAGGTGTTACAGAACTGACTTTTTTGTTGGGGACATTATTTCCAATGAAGATTTCAGCCATTGTAATGATGCCACGTTCCTAATCAAAGAAAGCTGTTTAACAGTTCCTGGGAATAGTTAATTAATTTGGAAAATTCACACCTAATTACCAAAGCAGTGACTTTGAGAAAACTCCTAGAGACTAAAAAGTGAATGGTATTGGGGTGCAGAACAGGAGAAATCATGGGAAGTTTGAAAACAACTATTAATACAAGAACCAGTGTTGAAGTTTTATGCACCAGGAAGGCCTATTAAAATTTCAGTGGATACTTCACAGTCTGGATTAGGTGCCGTGTTTTTACAGAAGCATGAGGATTGTTGGCAACTAGTAGCATATGCATCGAAATGACTGAAGCAGAAACCAGATATGCACAGGTCAAGAAGGCATTTTTAGGAATATTGTTTGCCTGTGAGAGATTCAATCAATGTACTTATGGACATACAGTGGAAGTTGAAATGGACCACAAGCCTTTGGTAGTATCATTTAGCAAACCACTAAATGATTGTATCTTAAGGATTCAAAGAATGATGATAATGCTGCAAAAGTATGATTTGGTTGTGACCTACACGCCCAGTAAATTCATGTTCACTGCAGATGTACTTTCCAGAGCAGTGGCTCCAACAAAATCTGATAAGACTTTAGAGATGGAGATGCAAGCCCATGTAGATTAGATTGTAAAATCAATTGCCATAGCTAACAGGAAACTGCAACAAATAAGAGAGGAAACAGAGAAAGTTGAATAATTGGGAATCTTTAAAGAAGTGATATTTAGCGGGTGGCCTGAAGAAATAAGCAGTTGTTATCCAAGTATACGAGACTATTGGAACTTCAGACATGAACTTGTGGTGATTTTCAAGGCTAGTAAGGTAATTCCAATGAGCCTCTGAAAAGAAATGCTACAGAAGAGCCATGAGGATCATTTAGGAATAGAGAAGTGCAAACAACAAGCATGAGAGGTGCTGGATCAAGCATGACATTACTAATGTGGTAGGGAACTGCTTTTCATGCTTAACTACAAGACATGCCAACAGGCAGAGCCACTGAGACCTCATCCAGTTCCACAAAGGCCTTATGAAAAAGTCGGCATTGACTTCTTTACCTAGCAATCAAATGATTATTTAGTGGTCACAGATTATTATTCTCTGTATCCAGAAACGTGCATACTGCATAGTACTAACAGTAAGTCAGTGACAGACGGCATGAAGGGAATCTTCTCCAGACATGGAATTCCAGATGAAGTCGTTAGTGATAATGGGCTGCAATTTTCTAGTGCAGATTTTAGGCAATTTGCCATAGATTGTTTTGTGACGAAAATCCCAAAGTCCAAATTACCTCCAATCAAATGGATTTGTGGAAAGGTCTATACAGACAGTAAAGAACCTTATGAAGAAGACTTTTGACAGTGGGGGTGATTTGTAGAAAGCATTACTGGTTTACTGAAGTATCAGAGGTGTAGCCATGTTAGTCTGGATCTGTAAAAAGCAACAAAGAGTCCTGTGGCACCTTAAAGACTAACAGATGTGTTGGAGCATAAGCTTTCACGGGTGAATGCCCACTTCATGCATTACTGAAGTGCACCCCTGGAGAATGGCTTTTCTCCAGCTCAGCTGTTAACAGGAAGAAGGTTCAGATCTAATTTACCCATTACTGATAACCTGCTGAAATCTCACAACAATGAAACCATATGGAAGATGAAAGGAAATCAGAAGTGGAAGCAAATATATTATTTTGACAAAAGGGCCCGTGATCTCCCATCTCTTAACCCAGGTGATAGAGTGTGCCTGAGGAATCACACCTCTAATACTGGGGCCAAAGGGATACCATTAAAGAACAACTGCATCCAAAGTCTTATGTAATCGAGACAGACCGGGGGACACCTGTTGACGTAATCAAAGGGATTTATAAGTAACCCCAGAAAGTTCCAACAAATTGACAGCTGATGTGGCCTCTGGCATTTCCCATCTGATCTGACTGATCCTTTATCAATGCACAAAGGAGAAACTGTCAAGGAACAAGAGAACAACTCAGACTCTAATGAAAGGCTGATACCGAGAGGATCAGAGTGGGATATTAAACTTCCTGAAAGACTGAGAGACTTGCTAACCTGCCTGGAGAAGGAATATTTGAGGAAAGTGAGTGGTAACGACTCACTCAAGAGTGATATGCTGGTAACCTCTCCTTTCTAGGTAGTTGACACAGTGGTTTTAAAAGGGAAGATGTAGAGCTATGTTTGTAGAAGATTATAATTTAGAGACGGTCCCTCATAAGGCACAATATTTTGAACATAGGAATTTGGAGATGTGCCCAGGAGGCGGGGGTTGGGAACACAGCATGGCTGCGTGCTGCAGTTCACTAGCGATGCTCTCCGGTTTGTTTTATTCCTTTCTCATTCACTGGTTTGTTATTTAAGGAACCCCCAAGATCATTACAAAAAGTAAATAGTATATTTGCAAGTGTTAATAATAATCATCTGAAAACTCAATAGCTTAAGTCCGCATTTTAGCCTCAGCTAATGTGAAAAAAGGGTGTTTAAGCCAATGTCACTTTCCATAAATCATCAGGTCTTTAAACCGTTTCAGTCAAATTCATCCTGGGTCAATTCTATTTGCATTGCCCCCCCCCCCCCCCATCGCTAGTTAAATTGTCTTTTTTAAGTTTGTAAATACACATAAAAAGTAATGTTCATCCACATACTATTAAATGCCAAATCTGTAACTCTCATTATTTTATTGGCGCTGTGGCCAAAGTTGTCAATCCTAACCTTCTATCCCCCATACATTTTAATAGCTCCTCCCACTGGTCCTTCATCTTTCCCCTCAGTGACTGACAAATGCTGTTGCTTTCTCGTTGTACTGATTCACACACTATGGACTGAGGGCATGTTATGTGCACTGTGGAAAAGAGGTAGTGAAATGATTTACCAATGATTTGGTTTCAACTATATGTGGTTACTTCTTCTAACATTTTATTTTTAATCTCTAGAGGTCCTAAAAAACATAAGACTTGCTGCTAACACATTGCACTTTTTTGCTGAGTAATTGCAATACATAAACTAAATATATATTCCATGGTGCTATATGCTCTGAAACTTGTTTTTTCAAAAAGTTTTTACTCTACTTTCTTCCCAGGCTTTCAATCCTTCTTGTCTCTTCTGGAAGCCTAAGTTTAATTAGTTGATTTTCTCATCTTCCTTTCTAATCCCATCTACAGTTCAGAGGCACATAAAGCCACAAAGCAAGATAATAAGCAATAAATGGAATAATTAATTCAATGCACTGAAACTAATTTTAATTTATATTTCTCCAAGATTCTCACTAGGGAAAGGAGAATCTGGAGTTCCAGAGTCTGAATATGTTGTGGGAAAAAATGTTCCTGTAAAATTAAAACTTTCAACTATTAAGATCAGAAGGGAAATTAATAACCAAAAAAGTGCTTTTGAAAAATGAATGAAAAGGAAAAAAGTTGAAAACCATTTTAATCACAACCTACCTTGCTTGCAAAGTGCATTAAATACAATTCTGTACCTACATCTACTGGCTAGTCCAAACAAGAGTTCACTTTTATTTCATTGATGGGGTTTAGATCACTAAATGGACTATAAAGAAGTTGTTGTTCAGAAATAGATGGGAAGGAAATCATGTTCAGAAGACAGTATCAGTTACCTTTTGGACCATGAAGTGTCTGGAAAGGTACAGATCATGGCTCTATGGGAGGCCAGCCAATGCAGCAGGATGTGTGGCCTGCCATAATAGCTCATAACCGAACAGAAATAAATATCTCTATGGTAGATCTAACTGAGTAGAATAGTTCCTCAGAATAACCTCTTCTCTCCCTCTCCCCCTGCTCTGTTTTTGGTATGTTAAGGCCCCAGTCAACAAAACACTGACTTAAGCTTAACTTTAAGTATGTGCTTGAACTTAAGTCCTCTTGACTTCAAAGAGCACATGCTTACTTAAGTCCTGTCCTAAATAAGAAAGCTTTCCTGAATCTGGGCCTACAGACCTTATCTCCACACCCTTGTCTATGCTGCAAATATATCTGCCTATTGGAGTAACTCTCTTCTGCGATCACAAATGGCGAAGCTGACAATCTCAGTGGCCCATCCTTTTTTTGGCTGCAATTTTAGAAGAATTTGAAATACTTTGCAATGGGTGCAGGGAAAAGCCAGTAGGTTCTTCTTTTGTTCCCCAAAACATATTGCCCAGTGCTCTTGTTTTATGAAAACCTATTTAGATACGTACATATCCTTTCAGTACAAAGGAAACAAATAAGCAAGCACCTTGTAAAGAATCTCACTACATGCCAGCAAGTGAAAAATCTGTAATTATTGGAATCAAAGTTTTCTTCTCTAATGTTATCTGATCCAATTTCCCATTAAATCACAGTATATTACAAAGGCTGTAAATATGATGGTATAAAAAGCAAATCAAAAGTTCAAATCTCATCGTAAGAATGCATCTTCGCCTTAGGACATCCCCTCATGCCTAGATGCAGCATTGCACGGGACTTTACCTCTTGTACCCTCCCTGGTGGCCTTTTCCTTGGCCCTGCAATGGCCAGTCCCAGCCAGCATCTTCTCCTGACTCCCTCTGAGGGTCTTCTGTGGCTTGGTCTTCTGGACAAGTCCCATAACAGTTCGCTCCCTTTCTAATGTATCTAAAGGTCCAACTTAAAATTTACAAACAATGTATAGATTTATAGTTCTTCTGACCCTCTCAGGCTTGACTGAAAAACTCTGCTTCCTATCCTTCTCCTGTCCCCTGCAAAAATTCTCTTGAACTGGTTCTTCCCCAGCAGGATTCCCCCACTACTTCCCTTCGCCAGGGACTCCAGCAGTTTACCTCTGATGATCTCCCTGTTCCCTGTAGGCCTTATCTCAGGGCTCCACCACAGGAGTATGCTCTCCTACCTGTGGATGACAGCCTGACTTCCTCACACTCTTTCCAGAGAGAAACTCCCCTTATTACTCTCTCCAGGGTCTTCCTCCCACTTTTGAGTTCCCAGCCCTAGTTAAGCAGTATTCTCCCCTGCTGCACCACCACTACTAGGATCAGTCTTTTTAATTAAGCTCCATTACACCCAGCTGGGGTCACTAATTAGCCCTCATGTTGCCAGCTCATCTGAGGCTGAGGGATAGCTGCTAAATCATGGGCAAGGCTGAGCCCAGCTTGCCTCAAAGAACCAGCCAGCCCATGATGCTAATAAATAACTGTGCCAAAAGTGTCACAGTACAAAACTTCATGGTAATAATCCCACTGCACATTGCAAAATAACTTGTGGAGCATAAAACAAACAAATATGTTGTGTTGATAGTTCAAGCACAGTATGATTTTTAGAAAGTCATCAAACAATGGCATGTTATGCCAGAAAGCACAGCTTCAGCCAATAGCTTTATGCAAAACATAGATACTTAAGAATCTTTACATTCCACTTCTAAGTGCTATAACATGCTTCTAAGTGTCATATTATGCTGTAAAGTGCAGCAAAACCCAACCAAACAAGCACACAAAATCCATACTTTGCTTTTCTGCTACTTTCAGACATTACTCTATGGCTTTCATAATAGCACAACTCCACAACATTCAATTTTGGTTAAACTCTTCAGGCTATGCATGGGTTCTTTATTTCTTTCTCTTGATTGACCGTTCTGTTCCTTTGGTTACCCAAAGTGGACTATTAATCTAGTCCTTTCCCTCTGTCTCTGCATCAATGTTAGTATATTTGACATGAGAGCCTGATTGCTAAATATTGCAGGTGGGCTCAATGGAGTTTTAAAAAAGAAAAATCAAACATTCTTCTCGAAGAGAAATAAGATTGTTGTGGCCAGAAAAAAAAAAAGTGGATGGAGGGCTTCCCCATAAAAATCAACATTGTCTTATGTTTCGCAGAGCACAAAAGGAACAGGAGTCTTGGGGGGTTATTTTGGCTGGCTCAGATCCTTATATTGTTTGTTTTTGCTGCTAGGGAAACATGGTAGAATGCTTTCTGTGGCCACTTAATTTAGAAACTTAATTTCATGTCCGCCCTCTCATTCATGCCACTCAACTAAGAGAAAACATAGGGTTCCTTAGTAGAGAGATCTCCTTCCTTGACAGCATGTATTAATGTACATATGATGTACAGTTCTTCAGTAACGTAATCTTGCAATTCAGTATAATCACCTTATTAGTAGGATCTGTGCATCGACTAGTCAGATTTACAAAGCAGTTGCTCCTTGGGTTAATGAGACCAGAAGTGCTACCAGAACCAAGTTTGGGTGTTTAGAGTCACTTCATGTTTCATGGAAGTAGCCAGTTGAACTATCCTCATGGTTTTGATGTAGTAATAGCTGAGATACAACACAATTACTAATTTGTTTCCTTTGGACCAGAGATAACTATAAGCCACAAAACTTCAATCTGTGTTTAGTTCCAAGTTTCTAACTGTTCCAGAATTCAGACTTGGGATTCCAGGTAGGTCTTAATCAACAAATTCAAATGAAGGTCTTGGAGTCCATATGTCAAAATCTCCAGAGTTTGGGGTGTGGAGATCAGGGTACTGGTTCTGTCATCTCTTTTGGATTCTGCCTACTCAATTTGGAGTTCATATTCTTTCCTACCCAACAAAATTTTCTTTTTTCCTGAAAGATTGTGACTCCATATATGTTACAGTGAGGGCTGTCTCTCATGCAAGCTGTGAAACTTAAACCTCTACTCAAAAATGGATAAGTACTTATATTGCGCAAACTACCACCATGGTCAGTAATTAGCAGCCTCAGCAGAGAGGCCAAGTATTCTAATGGGCATGGACATTGTACTGTCTTATTATACCTGTGTCATCCATGCAGATCAGAACTAAGGTACATGGGTGGGACAGTGTGGGGAAGCTGCTCATGCTGTAGTTGTCCTGTGGATATATGGAGGTTTTCACCCTCCAGTGCTGTCAATTCAGTACTCTTCACATGCATTACAAATCACACATATTAAAAATTATGCAATCCTTG
Source organism: Emys orbicularis (assembly GCF_028017835.1). NCBI lineage: Eukaryota > Metazoa > Chordata > Testudines > Emydidae > Emys > Emys orbicularis. Next base: position 301,056,914 of record NC_088683.1, read on the forward strand.
TCTTCCTTCTACTAGACCCCTCCCCCAAATTTACTACTATGTCCAAGTTATTATTAAATATGTACCAGGATGGGTGCTCAGTTCTGCTTTTGAACAGAGTTTAGTCTAGGCTTTGAACCTCATGTTACATGAGGAATCAAGTTTAAATTCTGCATTTCAAAGTCCCAGATGAGGGTTTTGCAAATATATAACAAATATTGCAGGAACAATTAGGAATGCCCTCAAAGTGTGCAACAATAATATTTTTTGTAAGTTACTTGCGATAAGAATTCATATATATCATGCCAGAAAGCAAATAAAATACTGTAACCATAACATAAGTTGTATGCTGTGTATATTATGTTGATATCACTGAATATTATTTGATTATTTTAGGCTAGGAATCTGCAACCTTTGGCACGCAGTTCGCCAGGGTAAGCATCCTGTGGGCCGGGCTGGTTTGTTTACCTGCTGCGTCCGCAGGTTCGGCCGATCGCGGCTCCCACTGGCCGCAGTTCGCCGCTCCAGGCCAATGGGGGCTGCAGGAAGCAGCGCGGGCCGAGGGATGTGCTGACTGCCACTTCCCGCAACCCCCATTGGCCTGGAGCGGCGAACCGCGGCCAGTGGGAGCCGCGATTGGCCGAACCTGCGGACGCGGCAGGTAAACAAACCGGCCCGGCCCGCCAGGGGGCTTATCCTGGTGCGCCGCATGCCAAAGGTTGCCGATCCCTGTTTTAGGCTATAGGCCACATCTTGCCTGATATTTCTGTGCCCACATTTCCCTAGTGTTTATCACAGAGTTTTTAAGTTGAATTTCTTATCTCTCTATTTCTTCTATCTGTAGCACTGCTACAGACTACGGACCGAGTAGCTAGGCAGCAGTTCTGCAGAAAAGGATCTAGGGGTTACAGTGGATGAGAAGCTGGATATGAGTCAAGAGTGTGCCCTTGTTGCCAAGAAGGCTAACGGCATTTTGGGGCATTGCCAGCAGTTCGAGGGACTTGATCATTCCCCTCTATTTGGCATTGGTGAGGTCTCATCTGGAGTACTGTGTCCAGTTTTGGGCCCCACAATACAAGAAGGATGTGGAAAAATTGGAAAGAGTCCAGCGGAGGGCAACAAAAATGATTAGGGGGCTGGAGCACATGACTTATGAGAAGAAGCTGAGGGAACTGGAATTGTTTAGTCTGCAGAAGAGAAGAATGAGGGGGGATTTCATAGCTGCTTTCAACTACCTGAGGGGGGGTTCCAAAGAGGATGGAGCTCGGCTGTTCTCAGTGGTAGCAGATGACGGAACAAGGAGTAATGGTCTCAAGTCGCAGTGGGGGAGGTTTAGGTTGGATATTAGGAAAAACTTTTTCACTAGGAGGGTGGTGAAGCACTGTAATGCGTTACCTAGGGAGGTGGTGGAATCTCCTTCCTTGGAGGTTTTTAAGGTCAGGCTTGACAAAGCCCTCGCTGGGATGATTTAGTTGGAGATTGGTCCTGTTTTGAGCAGGGGGTTGAATTAGGTGACCTCCTGTAGTCCCTTCCAATCCTGATATTCTATGATTCTTCTGTATATACTTCCCTTCTAGCTCTTTTCTTCAATTTGATAGGGGAGTTGTCAGTTAATCTTGTCATCTTCTGTTTGTTGTACATTAATTTGAATGATCTTGCATGTACATAGGATCACACCTTAAAATACTGTAAATACACAATATAATCAGTGAAATAAATGTAGCTACATTTATTTCAGTATGTGGTGCTTCTGCTATATTGTAGATATACTTTTGTGTTTTTACACCTGGGTATACCTTGTGTTTTCCCCACAGCATTATTTTTTTAATGTAGCAGATGAGAACATGCCATACTGTGAACAATTTCAAACTCGTATAACCTTGCCATTGCTAAACAAAGTCTCCCATTCATATCAGAGGCACTTGTTTTCCTTGGGAACTAAATCATAGCAAGTTCAATGTCGAAAAAATAAACTGTTTTGGAGTTCTCTGAGCACCATGAAGTGACAAACTTATTAATGTGTTTTCCAAAAAAAGGCAAAACAACATATTATCACACTTGTAAATCGTAAGCAGTCAAATGCTATGATATCAGCCTGTTCCAAAGTGTTATCTTTGAGCTCAGAATAACTATATGAGCAGATAATTTATTTAGAGTTATAAACCTCTAAAACCATGGGGTTATAATGAAGTGCCCCCTCAAATCTAACTAAACCATTGCTACTTTGAATTCAAATGAATAGCAATTGGCAGATAACCTCAGTAACTAAAATCCACCCTGCAAAATATATAATACATCAGTAGTAAGTAAGGTGACCAGATGTCCCGATTTTATAGGGACAGTCCCAATATTCAGGGCTTTTTCTTATATAGGTGCCTATTGCCCCCCACCCCCTGTCCCGATTTTTCACACTCGCTATCTGGTCACCCTAGGTAAGTGTTTAAAACAGATAATTATAGTTCTCCATAAAGTAACTGTAGCAATTTTTGCTTGGCATTGAAGAGGCTATTTTAATTTCCCAGCTAAAATATACACAGTATGTATTTGTAAAAAGCTGTAGAAGTATACCTTTATCTGGTACACCAAAATGGAGCTCCTATTTTGGGGGTACATAAACACTTTATAGACTGTCAGGTGTGTGAGGTAATATATTTTATTGGACCAACTTTGGTTGGTGAGAGAAACCCCACAGAGCTCTTCTTCAGGTCTGGCTATGACTATGGGTATGTCTAGGTGAGAATTTGTGCTCCTGTTTTACCAAGAGTTAATTGATTGTTAACTTGAGTTAACACATGATTGTAAAATGCCAGTCTAGACTCGCCATAAACTTGTGTACCAGGTCATTGATTTGGGTTGTTTATCCTAAACTGAGTCCTAAGGTTAAACCACAAGCATTTGTGTCCTAAAACAAATATTTGAGTATGTCTAAATTAGCATTTACAAAAGTGTCAGCTAACTTGAATTAACTAGCAATTAATTAACTCTAATTAAAAGAACAGGAGCAGGACCTCTACTTCACATGTAATCCTACCATATGTGTTTCCTGGAAAAGATGAGACTATTTTGAGGAAGCCATTCTGATCTGTAATCTTTCATAAAATCTTCAAAGACCAAGGAAATTCAGGACAAAATTATATTTAGTTTATGGTTCAGCGAGGTTAGAATTAGTTACACTCCCATCTTGGTGTCATTTTATTTTCATGCAGGTGTCAATTAAAGATGGAGCAGCAGCCACACACTTTGAATTTTTGGATCTATGAAAAATGATATTTCAGCTTAAAGCCCTGGGGAGTCTATCAAATTATAATGTCTCATAGGAGCCAGACCAAAATTGGAAGAAAAGCTCTCAAAGCATTTATGAAGATGATTTTAAAATAGAGAGCCTCCTGATGTGCAACAGAGAGTAATGATCATACCAGGCATAAGTCTGTATAACCTCTGAACATCTGCAGAAATGAGAGGAGTGATGATGGTTGGTTCTGTAGCTACTTTTATATCCATACCAAGATGCCTTATGTTGCCATGTATTGCAGTCAAGATGGCATAAAAGTGATGAGCATATACGAGATAATGAAAGAGCAAAGACAGACATTTGTTTCTATATAAATAGAGGAAGAGAAAGATTCAATGCATTTGTATTTTATTCTATCTCCTATATGCTCATCCAACATGTCAGTGATGGGTATCCCTCCCCTTGCTTGGACTGCTCAAATGTTTCAGACTCCATATAGCCCATTTTTAATTTTGAGTCAGTTATGTGTATCAGTAGTAGCTCAATCAATAATAAAAAAAATTAGGTCTCTACCACCGTGCTTCCTGGCTGGCTGCCTAAAGAAAAAAATATCCTCCCTTGGTTTCCCCCTTTGTGCACACTTAATCAAATTAACTTGAAATAGAAAAAGTGATATATAGATCAAAGGAAAATATTTAACTATAAATTACCTGCTTGTCTCATGGGACATGCTCGCCTCCCTTCAGACAGAGTACCTGCTAGAGCGGTTTTCTGTCTCTTAGCCATTTCAAGTCAACTAAGGATATTTTTCATAGTCTGAGACCACTAAGGGGCTAGGGATATCCAACTTCTAGGCTCTAATGAGCCAGGTTACATGACAGTTTAGGGCCTGCTGAGATTGGAATACAGAGACATTTGAGACTTGAGAGTTCAAATCTAGCCTAGGTTAGCAGTGACTAAAGGTCACTGACTGTCTAAGTGTTCTGCGATATTGTTCTCTTCTTTTCTGATTTTTAAATTGATATCTGAACCTGTTCTTTCCTCTATTTTATTATGACTGGCTCTTAATAATTTGCAAAGCTCCCTGAGATACCTGCGCTGGTAGATGAGACTGACTCTTTTAATGTGTGAAATTTTATTTTGTAAAATAAATTAGTGATGTGACTACTTGAAATGAGTAAATAATCTCACTGTTGGCCTCAGGAGACTGAGACCTCTGATCCCTCCTCAGAGAGTGTCCCTACAGGTCAGGACTATGGCACATTGGTCAAGAGGAGAAAGAAGTTCATTCTGTCACTACATAGGCTATAGATAGAAGAAATAACTTGGTCTCCAGGGTCTCAGTCCTTCACCTTTCGCAAGAGCCAAGTTTAGTTAGAAAACTTTTAAAAGAAGTAAGAATCTCTTCTCCTATACCAGTTTATTGCAGTAAAGAACTTTATGACATATAACGTATGGTGTTTGTAATTCATACATCTTCCTACAGCATTTCTACAAACTTAACACTAATAAAAGATAAGTCACTAATTATGCCCATTATCCTCCTCAAATACTAAATTGTGTCAATAGTGTTAGGCTACATCTACACTACAGGGGGGGGGTCGATTTAAGATACGCAAATTCAGCTACGCTATATTCGACGTATCGCAGCCGACTTACCCCGCTGTGAGGACGGCGGCAAAATCGACCTCCGCGGCTTCCCGTCGACGGCTCTTACTCCCACCTTCGCTGGTGGAGTAAGAGCATCGATTCGGGGATCGATTGTCGCGTCCTGACGGGACGCGATAAATCGATCCCCGAGAGGTCGATTTCTACCCGCCGATTCAGGCGGGTAGTGTAGACCAGGCCTTAGACCTCTGTATGTTATGTGTCATTATAGTAATAGTTGCTAGACATTCTGCAGAGGAAGGCATGCTAGTGTTTCAATTATTTCCTTAATTCCCAAAGTTCATAATTCAGCCACAGAAATGAGCTCTGCGCTAAAACTTAGTGTCTGAGGTCCAGTATGGGACCACATTAAAAAGAAACTGGCCATTTTAAAGTTCTTTGAGTGCAAAAGCAAATTAAAATAATGCATTCCTAGTGCGCTAGTGCTTTTTTGGCATTTGTACAACTCCGATGGTATTTTACCAAAAAAAAAAAAAAAAAGTTTAAGCTTTCATCCTAACTATGGACATTTATATTATAAAATGTGAGTTAATTAGTATTTCAGAACAGTTCATTGCAGATGAACATTAGCTTATTCAAATAATTTTAATATATATAATTGTATTAATGTTAAGATAGCTCCATGCTACAGAGAGACATAAGGCAGTTGGAGGACACTGGGTAAAATTTGCAAAAGGGCCTATGACATACGAGTTGAAATCCCATTTACAAAAGTTGCTTAGACACTTAGGGCTAGAGCCAGAAAGAGGATTTAGGCTCAGTATTGCAATGACTAACTCCTCAATATCTTGCTGCCCAGTGAAATTCGCTGAGTTAGGCACTCCTGGCTCCCCATGCATTGTATGGGGAAAGTTAGGCCCCTCAAGCAAGTTTGGCAGGGGAACGCCTAGTCTGAGAATCCCACCGGTGTCTGCATGTGAGTGAAGGTGCAGAGTAGCTTGTTAACTGTGGGTGGTGGTAGGACTTAGGTGGCTTTGAACATGCCCACCAGTGGAAACTTAGGCACCTGCAGGGTTAGGTGGCAGTTGAAGAGGAGTTTTTGTGAATGTCATTTGCACCTAAATGTTGAAGTTAAGTACCCAAAAGGGGCAGTTAGACACTTAATTCCCGCTGAAAATTTAGCCTTTAGGTTCCTACATCAATGGGATGTCTGTTTTGAAAATGGGACTTAGGTTGCTATGCCACTTAAGCATTTTTGAAAATTTTATCAAGTGTCTTTCAAACAAATCTTGTGATGCTGTTGGAATATTTATGGATACAGACTCATTTAAAGATACTATCAAATGTATATATTGATTGCCGTATTAAAACAGTAATATAATACAATACTTGACAACAACACTTCTGTTAGAGTATATGTGCTGAGAATGTGAAGATGTATAGAGAACTTTTCTTACAATATGCAGGTAGCCTTTAATGCCAGAAATAATTTCCTCGATGTGTTAGCAAACTACATCCATAGGTGCTCGAACTAGGGGTGCTGGGGATGCTGCCGCAAACCATGGCTTGAAGTAGTTTCCATTATATACAGGGTTTACAGTTTGGTTAAATGGCTGTCAGCACCCATACTATACAAATTGTTCCAGCACCCGTGACTACATCCTGGCTCATGATTCATGTACCACTGAGATGTTAGCAATCAGTCAATTGATAAAGACTTGGCCAGCCAACTGGGAGTACTTGACTGGCAAAGCTATGGTTCCAAAGAGATGATATTGATTTAATTAAGGTTAATTGATGCACTGATAGCTAAATATCTTTCAAGTAACAGTGGATTCCCACTGTTGACATTTGTTGATGCCATATGGCAATACCCGATTTGGGTGTAATGAGCCTCATTAAAACAAACAAAACAAATCCAACTAGATCTTTCATTAAAAGGACCTTTGGATTTCTAAGAATGAGAATCAGAAGCTTGCATAAAACATGGAACATATCATGAAGATCAATCTTTGTACCTGCTGCCAGATTAAAGGAGTTCACCACTAAAGCAGCATGAGTGTTACTTTGTCCTGGTAGTCACTGCACAGGAGGCTGAAATCTCTATTGCAGTGAATTTGTTCTAATATGGGTACGGCAGCAAGGCAAACTCATTTAAACAGCCTTTGTGATCAAGATGCAGCTCCATGATAGAAGAAACAGAAGCCAAAACTTTGAAAGAGAAGCAATTAGAAAGGACAACAATGTTGCAAAAATGGGTCCAGGACAATTGTGTCCTCAAGGTAGAGTGTCTTTGTAACCTTTAAAATAAAAAAATCACTTAAAACAGGATAAATATATAAGTTAATAGAAATTTGCTTAACAAAGGAACCAATAATATGATAGGATAACAAAATTAACTGAACATATGGTCTGAAATTTCTTGAACCATTTGTACTAATTCCTTTCTATTGAGACCATGGAAGGGATAGATGGATTGGTTGTTCTCCGAATTGTTTATCAGAATATCAGAAACCTTTCCCAGCCCACTTGTGCTCTGTACAATGGGCCCAACTCTCCATTGCCTTGCTGCTTTTGTTGTCATTTATACTTGTGTAAATAGATATAAAATGGACTGATAACATTGTACCACCATCTTTAACTTGATCTGCACATAACACTGCTCTACAGCCAAAATGCTTCTGAAATAACTGTAGTCAAACTTTACTAATTCTGGGTCACTGAGAATGAAAATGATGCTTAAAATTGTTGATTGGCTCTAGTTTTCAAGATATGCTATTGGGTCAGTATATACGACCCTTGACTTGGGAATGGCGGAGGATAAGTGAGTTATAAAGGGAAGGGATCTCAATTTAAACCAGAAATGACTAAAATATATCTTTGACTGGATCTATGAATAAATCTATGACTGGGTTTGGACAGTACTTGCTTTTTAGGCAAAACAATGAATGATGCAATCTGAAGCTGGTATTGCGTCATACATTATATGAATTGCATCATGTTATTCCTAGAAGTCATGGATGATGCAATCATAACGAAGCTTACATCACTCTGCTGAACAAATTGCCCTATATCAGCTCTAGAAATCATACAGTGTCGTGCTCTCTTATTTGTCAGTGTTTGATTTTGCAAAGGGACACATTTCTGTTTAGCCAAAGTGAGCAGAGATGCCTCGTACTTGTGTGAACAGTGCAGATAACTTCTGCTATGTTTGTGGTGAAGTGACTTTTGCATCACAAAAGCGCAGTATAACCACTATGGTTAAGAAAGCCTATCACCTTTATTTTGGCTGCAAAATTGGAGATCAGGACAAGAGGTGGGCCCCACACATATGCTGCAACACTTGTGCAACAAATCTTAGCCAGTGGTTGAACAGGAAAAGGAAATCTATGCCTTTTGCAGTGCCAATGATTTGGAGAGAGCCAACAGATCATACCAGCAATTGTTGCTTCTGCATGATGCCTCCAGTTGGGAAAGGTGTGTCAAAGAAGAAAAAGTGGACTGTGCATTGCATTATCCAAACATTCCATCAGCTATACGCCCAGTATCCCATGGAGAAGGACTGCCGGTTCCTGATGCACCAGAATCATTCTCACTTGAGTCAGACGAGGAAGAGGAAGAGGATGAAACTTCTGGTCCTGAACCATCAATGTCACAGGACCCACATTTTCTCCCATCCTCCTCCTCTGAACCACACCTCATAACACAAGGTGAACTGAATGACCTTGTCAGGGATTTGGAACTACCCAAGAGTAAGGCAGAGCTGTTGGGCTCCAGACTACAGCAGTGGAATCTCCTGGCAGGTGATGTTAGGGTTTCCATGTTCCGTGACCGTCAAAAGGATCTTGTCCCATTCTTCTTCATGGAAGGTGATCTTGTAGCCTGCAACAACATCGATGGTGTGATGGCAGCCCTCAACATCGTTCACGATCCAGATGAGTGGAGACTGTTCATTGATTCATCGAAGACGAGTCTTAAAGCTGTTTTACTGCATAATGGCAATGTTTTGCCATCAATTCCAGTTGGTCATGCAGTCCATATGAAGGAAACCTATGACAACATGAAACAACTTTTGAGGTGCATAAACTATGACCAACATCAGTGGCAGCTTTGTGGCGATTTGAAGGTTGTTGCTCTCTTGCTTGGTCTGCAGACGGGATACACAAAGTACTGCTGTTTTCTCTGCAAATGGGATAGTCGTGCAAGAGATTCCCACTACATCAAGAAAGATTGGCCACTCCGACAGTCATTGGAGCCTGGGAGGAAAAGTGTTCAGCATCCACCACTTGTTGAATCAAGGAAGATTTTGTTACCACCCTTACACATCAAGCTGGGTCTGATGAAGAACTTTGTCAAGGCCATTGACAAAACACAAGCAGCTTTCAAGTACCTCCGTGGAAAATTTCCAAGGTTAAGTGAAGCTAAGATAAAGGAAGGTGTCTTTGTTGGTCCTCAGATTCGTGAACTTCTTCGAGAGGATGCATTTGACCACGCACTGTGTGGCAAGGAAAAGACGGCATGGAAAGCCTTCCATTTAGTGGCAATAAATTTTCTCGGAAACAACAAGGCAGACAACTACAGGTTGTTGGTGGAAAACCTCCTCAAGGCATACAAAAGCCTTGGTTGCAACATGTCACTAAAGATACATTTTTTGCACTCTCATCTAGATTTTTTTCCACCGAACTGCGGAGCAGTGAGCGACGAGCATGGCGAGCAATTTCACCAGGACATTGCAACAATGGAGAAACGCTATCAGGGTAAATGGAGCCCATCAATGCTCGCAGACTATTGCTGGACAGTGACAAGAGATGCTCCATTTAATGAATACAAGAGACAAGCCAAGAAGCGCCGAGTAGACACTGAATAGGACTAAAGTATGTACAGAATAGTTTTTTGCCTTTTGTTTCATAATAAATTTTATTTATATAACCCTTTTGCTGATTTTTAAAGTGTTACATAAACAGGACAGGTGAAATATTATCATGTAAAGCAACCATAAACACATGAAAAGACCTAGGTTTACAATTTATGATTAAAACTCTACTATCTACACAATATACATAGACATAAAATGTAAAAACTTAAATATCTTAGAAACAGTAGCCAATCAGTTGTTTTAATTGTCATATTTGAATTCAGCACATCAAAATACATAATAAATAGCACATTTTATCTCTGTAGCAGAGACGACTTCTCAAAAATTGTAGACCAGTGATTGATGCATAAAGTCAGATAAGGTGGGAAGATAACTGTAGCATAAAGGTACAAAGCAATGGAAAAATCTGCCTCAAATCATTGGATACTTAGTAACACACATTCACTGCTCATTCTGCTTTTGGAAGTTTATCAAAATGGTTTCTTGTCAGAAAAAACTGTTTTGGAAAAAAAAGATTTTTTTCATGAAATCATATAAGTTTTTATGAAAATTCCTAATAAAAAGACACTTATTTCAAAACCAAAAAAAAATGTTTTGGAACATTTTTGTTTCAGAATTTTGAAATTTCATTTGAGAATTCATTTCACATTGTTTTCATTGTTTCATTTAAATTATTTCATGATGTCAGTAGTAGTATTATACACTGTAACTACTGACATTGCATAATATGATAATTGTATTGTTGAAAAAATTACTTTCATTTTATTTTAAAAATCATAAGGGCAGATGCTACTCTGACCCAATTGAGACATCTCCTCTCCTTCTCTAGATTAAAGTGACTCCTGATTGTCAAAGTGTCAAACTGTTTTGTTACAACACAGAGAGATGCTTTGATCTAAAAAAAGAAGATAAGATGTTTCAATCACTATGAAGTAGCAGCTGCCTTATGATTTTTAAAATGACATAATACAATAATTGAAATATTCTATATCATGTCATATTATGACCTAATATACACTGCTACTACTGACATGTCCATGAACTAAAATAAAAATAATATAAAAATGAAAACAAATACAATAAATTAAATTCCAGACTGAAATATCCTGAACCCAAAATTTTTCAGATTTTTTTTTGTAGGAAATCTCGAAAATAGTTGTAGTGTTCCTATTCAAAATGAAAACAAATTTTTAAATGTCAAAATTTCCCATGAAAGGGAATTTCTGAGTTTCAACCCACTCTAATTCGGATGCTCCCCAGACTACCGGTACATCCAGTCGAACAAAAACCATTCCATGTATCATTATATATCCCCAGTTTTTTAAAACCAAATTTGGTGATATGGCTTTTGAAACAATTTTTTTCATGCCTATAGTTACTAAGTTTGGACATATTATGTAATATCCTTCCTGTGCCAATACTGATGCACAGTATGGAAACAAGTCTCTTCCATTCCTGTCTGTCATTTGCTGCTGCTTACATCTGCTCTGTGGTGTTGAGATCAACTATTATGATCTCCCTACTATGGGTTCTTCTTAAGGTTTCTCTTGGGCACCCTCGTTTCCTCACACTAGTTGATTTCCACTTAATGACTTCATGGGGGAGTCTGTGTGCTGGCATTTGGAATACACTCCCCAAATATGTCCTCCTGATTCTAATGGAGACAATCTGCTGGTTGTTGATTTCTCTGATCTCTTCATTGGTGATAAAGTCTTTCCAGCCAATGCCCAGGTTCTTTCATAGGCACTTATTTCTGAAGATTTCTAGTTTTCTGCCTAATGTAGTAGTAGATCGCCAGCTCTCATAACCTATTTTACCACTGTTTGAAGTGAAAATCCTCAGTTTTGTTCTGGCGCTGTATATATTTTTGAGTCCTTGATGTCTCTTCCTTCTTGAGTTCTCCATTGGCTAGTATGGTGATGACAGGGTAAGTGAACTGTTCTACTTCACTGATGTTTTTGCCTTCTAATGTGATATTGCTTCTTGATGTCTATAGTATTAAAATATCCACAACGCTAAGCTTGGATTTTCATTATCTAGTTTCCCCCTATACTAATTAATATAATCATATAACAGCATTAAAACACTATAGTTTATCTTTCCTGTATGCAGGTTTCATTCATACTTCATAGCTCTGTGGGTCTGTTGTTTTACCCACACCTAGTCAACAGTTATATGGCTTCTGTATTTCAGTACATGTTACTCTTCCACTTGATGCTTTTTCTTCTGGTGGGTTAGTTTTACTGTTTATTCATCCAGTAATTTGGATGTATGCATTTTGCCTTGTATCCTTTTCTATAGTTCTCATAGTTTTGTGTTCTGTCTTTCTTATTTTCTCTTGTCTAGTGCACTTGAAAAAATTACCATCAAGAATTTTATATATATATGCATGTGGCATATAGACTTTGTAACTACTTTCCATTTTCCTTCTAAATTTCTATGTATATGAACAGTCACATAGTTAACTTTGGATGCACTCTTGCAGGTCTGGCATAATGCATCTTTTGGATTTGTCTATTTACTTTTATTTCATCATGAATTTCAAGTCTTATGTGTTTTTTATATACACATTTCTTTTAAAAAGGTAATTTAGAGTTAAGTCACCTGGTACGCCAAGTCCTTCCCAGGGTGTATGATATCTTTGTATACCAAGATGCCAATATCTCAACAATCTTTCCTAGCCATCTTTCTGAAAGAATTCTCAATCAAACTATTTATTTGTGGATTTACTCTGTCTGAACTCTTTGTTGTACAATGAAGTCCACTCGCAAAGCCTTCTACTTAAGTTGACCATGTTGTGTTTGAAATAATAGTTTGAAATAACATGGGTAATTGTCTACTTTGAGTAACTACTCCCATTCTAGACAAATAAAAATTTCCCCCAAAATTTGAGATGAGCCATCTGTTATCTCTTTCTCTCTCTCTCTTTTTGGGGGGTCACTGACAGGTAATCTCAGCTAATTCTTGTTTGTTCATTCATAAAGAATAATTAATGGATGTGGTATTTATTTTAGCAGTTAGTTTAAAAATCAGGCAAGACTGAGTTGCAGGGGAAGAATCTTGCATTCAGGAGAGAAGATATGCTTCTAGTGAGCTCCTGAGTGATCACTATAGAAAATACTGATAGCTTTGGAGCTCTCCATCAAATTTGTATGTCATATCTGGGTCATAAGAACAACGGGTCACAGCCAAAGCAAAGAAAAAAGAGACCTGAAAGACACTTTCTAGTACTGAAGTAGGATGGTGGACTATAACTCTGCTTTATCCTCAATAGGCAACAACAGCATTCTCACACATTCTGTGTATTTCTTGTCCACTGGGTGACATTGCATGGTTATTTCAGCTCACCATGTGCACGATACTCTGATGCATTGTCACCAAACAAATGGACCTAAAGGTAACTTTCCCATATTCAGGATGGAATAGTAAAGGTTAGAATGTTTAGTATCCCAATATGTCACTGCTCTGATAAGAGCAATGATCCACAAATATTTTGACCAAAACATCAATTTTACCCATGTCCTCATTTTCAAATTTGAACATATTATACTATAATGTACCGCTCATTATATTTTGCTGCAGAATGCAGCAATGTTGAGCATCAAAGCTTCTCTGATCTGTTAGTCTTTCTGTTGCTTTTATATATATATTCTATAAAATATTCTATATTTTTCTCTTAAAAGCTGTTACTTCTAACACAGTACAATCACTTTTATTTGATTATCATGGGGGGACAATGAATAATTTGGATAATTGAAGATGAACTGTACATTGAATTACTTGCCCTTGCTGTTTTAAAATGAGGACAGTCTCAAACCCAGGGTGGTTTGTATTAAATTTAATTACTTTCCCCTGTGACTTGCATGGTAGAGGTATGGCTACTAAATGAGGGCAGCTACTATTCTCTTTGCTCTTCTCTATGGTTCTTCCTAGGAGTTGTCTTACAATACAATGCAGTGAACAAATTTAAAATATTATTTTAATGTCATGATGAATATGTCTTTATATTATACTTAGTTTATTGAAATCGTTAGTTCTCTCTCACTACACTCCACTTCATACAATTAAAACATTTAAGAGAGAACAACCTCCCGCCCGCCCCGTATTAAAGGAGTTTTCTTGCCTATTTAGTATTTCTATTTAATATCTAACATTTTGTTGTCAGAGATCACTGAATTTGGTAAACTAACATTTAAAATGGCTATGGATTGTTCTTGGAGACCAAAATACAGTAGGTAGGTGGCAGGAACCAATGAGACAACAACAGCTATGTTTTCAGAGTGGTTAGGAGGGAACAACCATACTGGATCAGCCAATGGTCCATTAAGTTTGGTGTCTTATCTGACAGTGACCAGCACCAGATATTTTGAAGGAAGGAACCCTTTATGACATGAAAAAGGTACACCATCATTATTTATTAAATGTACATAAATATTTTGACACATCTCATGCATACATGTCAATTAACATTGATAGGTTTATTTAAAATCACCAGTAAAAACATACTTAAAAAAACAAGACTGATCTTCAGTTGATATAAATCAGTGTGGCTATATTGACTTCAATATAGTTGTGACAAATTTCATTTACTAAGGATCTGGCCATAAATCTTAAGACTAAGATGATGAGAACAATAAAGGGAAACGTATAATTCCAGGATTGATATATCAAAGTTCCTTTTATGCTCTGAAATTTGTCCCCATTCTCTTTACAGTTCATATACTAGTGTTGTATGATACTATTTCAGCTGGTAATGTAGGGTAACATTTTCAAAAGCCCCTAACTACTTTGGAATCAAAGTCCAATTTTTCAAATCTTAGGAACCTGAGTCCCATTTGACTGTTTTGTGATACTTAGGCTCTTGAATATCTAAGTCCCATTTCCAAAAGTGACTTAGGCACTTTCTAAAATGTTACCCATAATCCATTCCCTAGGGTTGATTTTGTTTAAGGGTCCCAATTTTTATGTCAGTGTTTTGCTAGCATAGAGCATGCCTGACTCATAGCACATTGAAGTCAATGGAAAGAATCATATTGACAATGACTGAGCTTTCATAGAATCGCAGGACTGGAAGGGACCTCGAGAGGTCATCCAGTCCAGACTCCTGCATTCATGGCAGGACTAAGTATTATCTAGACCATCCCTGACAGGTGTTTGTCTAACCTGCTCTTAAAAATCTCTAATGATGGAGATTCCACAACTCCCTCGGCAATTTATTCCAGTGTTTAACCACCCTGAATGTTAGGAAGCTTTTCCATTATCTTTCTGGGTACTGAAGTTAAGCTGACTGGTCTGTAATTCCCAGGGTTGTCCTTATTTCCCTTTTATAGATTGGCACTATATTTGCCCTTTTCCAGTCCTCTGGAATCTCTCCCATCTTCCATGACTTTTCAAAAATAATCGCTAATGGCTCAGATATCTCCCCAGTCAGCTCCTTGAGTATTCTAGGATGTATTTCATCAGGCTCTGGTGACTTGAAGACATCTAAACTTGTCTAAGTCATTTTTAACTTGTTCTTTCCCTATTTTAGCCTCTAACCCTACCTCATTTTAACTGGCATTCACTATGTTAGACCTCCAATCGCTACTAACCTTTTTGGTGAAAACTGAAACAAAAAAGTCATTTAACACTTCTGCCATTTCCACATTTTCTGTTATCTCCAGTGAAGCTTGGGTGGTCTCTTGTCATACTTCCTATCTTTCCTATGCAGAGGAATAGTTTGCTCTTGTGCCCTTAATAATGTCTCTTTGAAACACTGCCAATTCTCATGAACTGTTTTTCCCCTTAGACTTGCTTCCCAAAGTCTCTTACCTACCAATTCTCTGAGTTAGCTAAAGTCTGCTTTCTTGAAATCCATTTTCTTTATTTCCCTCCTACCATTCCTTAGAATCATAACTCTACCATTTCATAATCACTTTCAGCCAAGCTGCCTTCCACTTTCAAATTCTCAATCAGTTCTTCCCTATTTATCAAAATCAAATCTAGAACAACCTCTCTCCTAGTGGCTTTCTCCACCTTCTGAAATAAAAAAAATACCTCCAATACATTCCAAGAACTTGTTGGATTATCTGTGCCCTGCTGTATTATTTTCCCAACAGATGTCTAAGTAGTTGAAGTCCCCCATCACTACCAAGTCTGTGCTTTGAATGATTTTGTTAGTTGTTTATAAAAAGCCTCATCCACCTCTTCTTCCTGGTTAGCTGGTCTGTATTAGACCTCTACCATGACATCACCCTTGTTTTTTACCGCTTTTATCTTTACCCAGAGACTTTCAACAAGTCTGTCTCCTACTTTCATCTCAACCTCAGTCCAAGTACATACATTTTTGATATGTAAAGCAACATATCTTCCCTTTTTCTCCTGCCTGTCCTTCCTGAGCAAGCTGTACCCCTCTATACCAATATTCCAGTCATGTGTATTATCCCACCAAGTCTCTGTGATGCCAAATGTCATAGTTGTGTTTATTGACTAGCCTTTCTAGTTCTTCCTGCTTATTCCCCGTACTTCTTGCACCAGTATACAGACATCTAAGATACTGATATGATTTCCCCACTGTGTTCTCTCTTGTCTCTCCCCTATTCCTCCTATAATGGCTCATCATCCCCCCAGATGCCAACTCTTCTCCCAGGTCTCCATGTTTTTGACTTATCTGTGGGCTTTTGTCTTCTGCCCTCATCAAATCTAGTTTAAAGCCCACCTCGTTAGCTAGTCTGTATCCAAATATGCTCTTCCCCTTTCTTGATAGGTGGACCCCATCTCTGCTTAGCACTCCTTCCCGGAACAGCATCCTGTGCTCAAGGAAGCCGAAGCCCTCTTAGCAACTGCATCCTCGCAGCCAGGCATTCAGCTCCAGGATGCATCTGTCTTTGCTTGGGCCCCTACATGGATGAGTAGCATAGGGTAGTAGTTAGAGGGCCGGATGATCCTCAACAATGCCTCCATAACCTCTTCTATACGGGTCCTGGCAGGCAGCATATCTCCTGGAATGTCATGTCAGGCTGACAGATGGGTGCCTCTGTCCCCCTCAGAAGAGAGTCACCAATCACCATGATCCTACGTTTCCTCCTGGGAGTGGTGGCTGCGATTCTCCTAGCCTTGGGGGTTCATTGCTTATCCTCCTCCACCTTTGGGGGCTATTTCTGATTGGTTGTTGCCTGGGCAGCATAACAGTTCTTCATCGCTATGGGCAGTGGGTTGGGAGTAGGGTGAAGCACTGCCTGCTGCCAGAAGTAACCATCAGTCAGTGTCCTCCCTGTGACAGAGCCATGTCATTCTCCCCCAGGGGTGTGAGAGCAGTCCTTGCTAGCTGGATAGCTTCCTCAGCCTTGGACATCTCCATATGAACCTGGCTCATTATATTCATATTCATCCAGGTGATAGATAGACCAATCTTATGGTGTTATACTGCTACGCATCACTGTAGTATCTGAGGCACCTTTCACATAAATCAATAATAATAATGAACTCTCTAATGGACTTCATGGAGTATCTGTCTCTGCTCCCTTGTGAGGGTAAAAACTCTGGGATAAAGTATGGTTTTTGTCAGGGAGAGGATGGGTGGGGAGTTGTATGGGTGTTTCTCAGACAATGAATATCTTATGGTAACACCGTGTGTGTAAAATCATTACTCATATGTGGATGAATAACTTGTAACTAATGATTTAATGTATATCACATCTTCTGTTTGCAAGTTGTTCAGAATCAGACTGGTTTTCATCATTTAAAATAGATTCATTGAGTAATGACTCCAAATTGTTTTATAGTTTATTTTTGCACAGATATTTGTGGCTATCTGATATAATCCAAGTTATTTTGATTGGCTACATGTTATACTCATCCAGTCAGGGATCAGAAGCATAACTTTTAGAATCAAGTTTCCAGTAGGAATATGTACAATACAAAAGGTACGTTTCAGTGAATATTTTTCCTAGTAAAAATCGTTGTTAGAAATTTGTGGTAGCAAACACAACATGACCTAGAGCATAGCCAAAGAGAACACATTTTAAAAGCTGCACTGGTATTAGTGGAAAATTCTTTGCAGTATTCACCTACCTCCAGTTCTGATCATGCCAATATTCCTTAAATACAGCCAGGTGTTTTTTTCTAGGCTATTTTTCAAATGTTGTGTTCACTTAGGGAAATAATCCCAGAATATATGTTTATAAAATCCCATGAATAACAGCAGCATCAATGGTATATTAGAAGTATAAGGGAATCAGGTTACAGACAGCTGTCTAAATAAGTCTTTCCTAAAACCCTGCTTCTTCCATGTCACCTAGAAGAAGAGTTAATATATTAAAATATATGTATATTTTATTATAAATGTCATAGAAGCATCAAGATGTGCATATTCCAAGACTCAGCTGTTTGTTATTCTTATTCTCTGCATCACATCTAAAATCTGACTGTAAGCTCTTCATGTCAGGGATCCGGTCTTGAGCCTGCAACTTACAATGTGAGCAGACCCCTGCACCAACGCTGAGACCTAGCAACTTAAGTAGTACTCCGTGGGGGCACAAAGGTCCATCCATGCATTGTAAATAGCAGAATGAGAGCTCATCTCTCAGCTTTCTATCTGGTATTTAAATCGACTAATGTACTTTTGTGCACTGTCTGGGTATTATATAATTATAATCATCTTAAAATTTGTCTACGTATTACATTAAAAGTATAAGGCATATTAACAATCTCATTAATTCATAAGAGCCTTTAGAGTTTGTGGGTTAGGACATTCATGAAAATTTTGCCTGAATAAGGAAGATGGATTTGTTTGTGTGTGTGTGTGTGTGTATATGTGGACGAACATCATCATCATATATATATATATATAGAGAGAGAGAGAGAGAGAAATCTAGGTTTGTTACAAGATGCTTCTTATTTTGGATGTATCAAAACCATTTATCAAACTCTAGGCACTCCATATGACTTAGTGGTATTCCCCACATAATTAAACGGGAAGTTAGTTCCTTTTTAGTTCATCTGCCTCTCCTTTTACTCCCTGACTGAGGTTTAAAATGGGATTTATTGGGATTACTTAAAATAGCCCTATAAAAGTCAAATAAACAACTCTATCACAAATCCTGCATTACAGGATATTGATTTCAGTGGAGTTGCATGAGGGCAAAACTTGGCTCCATGTGCATACTGAAATGCCAACCATTATCAGTGGAAAAAGATCAGTAAAACACAATTTATCTTTCTCTAGGTTCCCCTTTCTCCAAAGGGTAAACACTAGGTGAGATCTCTGATGCTTTTCCAAAGCTCGTAGCTCATCCCTGACCACTTGTAATTGGGGTGGGGTGGGGTGGGGTAGGGTAGACAGACTGCAGTCTTGAAGAATAGTAAAATCGTCGATGCTGTTGTTGTTTCATTTTTATTTTCCTGAAATAAAAAACCCAGTATGGTATAATGCATCTGAAGTTCATTAAAATGAAGCTTGGTAATTTCTGAACACAGAGTTGGTAACAGGACTTACTTTGTTATATAGAGAACATTCCATGTAATTGCCCAGTTACTTCAGATGAATTTCCAGAAAGTGTGAACTGTGTTGGCCTTTCATGTATAAAGCACAGAAGTGGTGTAGAGGGTGCAGAGCAGCATGCCATCCATAAATGCTGATTGTAAGGAAGAAAGTAGCCTGCCCTTGATGAAAGCAAAGCACTCAGAATGTTGGGTATTAAGGAATAACTTTGTTAAATCTAATTGGTGTTGTGCTACTTATGCTTAGAGACTGTACCACTTATTTAAAACGTAAGGGCCCTGCCATGCACTCATGACTTTCCTATTTCAATGCCTTTTGAAAGCCAAAAAAGAAATTTGTTTAATACTCTAATTTTTTCATTGTATTTAAATATTGTCAAGGCAGGAAATTAATGGAAATCTCCAGGAGAGCACGGATTTCATTCATCAAGATTGGATTACTGTAATAGGCTCTACATGGGGCCACATCTTAAAACTACTCAAACTTCATCTGGTGCAGAACCCAGCTGCCCACTTGGTAAGTGGTGTTTCTTGCAAAAAAGCTCTGGCGCTACTACATTTCTAAATGTAACTCACAATTACCTCTAACTTTTAAAGCAGTATGAGCTTGATCCTCCATCTATTAAAGTCAACAGAAGTGTTTCTGTAGGCTTCGGTGGCTGCAGGATCAAGCCCTAAAGGCAAGTGATACAAAGTACATCCAAGTCCACCTTTGTTCCTGTGTGATACTGAATCAGTTGTGATCAGATAAGGGACTCAAGCTAATAACTCTGGGGTTTGAATGAAAAGGGGCTGGAGGAAGAGCATTTCCAGTGAGGGGATCCTTAGGTTTGGAACTTGCTTCCCTGGCTGGTCCAGCAGAGCTTCAACTTTTGTTGACCTTTTTCTAGTCTAGGAAAGAACAAAGTGAATGGCTGGAGATAGTGGAAGAATCTCATATTTGAGTGGTGTGGGGGATTTAGGAGACTTTTTTATGTTGGACACCAATCCAATGTATAGCTATGAACTGTTCTGAAACTTCGTACTAAAACCCAGAGATCTGGAAGGGTGAATATAAAACAAGTTTTAAAAAAGCTATTCCCTTTATTAAGGGAATGAATTATCATAATCAATTGTTTACTAAATGCTCCTAGACCTTTTTTTCTACTTGTAAATTATCCACAGCCAGACTTCGATTTTTAGGAATTTGAGTGTTCAAAATCATTTGATCAATTAATGTCAACATGT
Source organism: Emys orbicularis (assembly GCF_028017835.1). Classification (NCBI taxonomy): domain Eukaryota; kingdom Metazoa; phylum Chordata; order Testudines; family Emydidae; genus Emys; species Emys orbicularis. The sequence continues at coordinate 301,077,316 of NC_088683.1, forward strand.
TTCAGCCTATTTGCCTATGTCTCTGACTAACTGTAGTGTATGATTATTGTTTCTGCTCCTTGTTTGAATGGCTGAAATTCTTATAAATTGGAAGAGGCAAATCACAAGTCTGGTGTGAACTTGTATTTTTGCAGAATATTTATGAGACTTTAGCTTTTTGTGAACAGTCTGGCAAACAACACTTGTATGAATATTTAAGGAAAATGAATGAAAAGGGTTGTGAATTTTAATGGCTAACTTTGAATTAATGATACTGAATAGATTTTTGCCATATTCTCCCTGGTCTGTTGGGGATTCAATAGGTGGCACTCTTCCCTCTAAGTCAGTATTAAAGCAATGCCCTAGGAGGATATTGGAGAGCACTCTGCTGACAGAAGCTGACTAAAACCAATATTTTCACCACTTGTGGCCATTAGAGATTCCACTGCTCTTTTCATAAGAATAGGGATGTTAGCCCTGGTGTTCTGGTGAAATTCCAATTTGGATAATTACATTCTGCCTCCCTACATTTCCCATCTGTTCCTAAAAATGTAGTCTAGTAATAATGTGTACTAGATCAGAGGTTCTCAAACTTTTTTTTGTTGATGGATCCCTTTTCAAATTCAGTGTTAATCATGGACCCTCAGCTGAGAAACGTATTGACAAAAGTATATGTGTACTTCATATAAACACATGCTGTTAGTAATGCTTTAAAAAAAAGAGCATGAGTAGTTACAGATATCAATGAGATGGGTGTGCCTGCTTCTTATTGCAGAGTCTGTTTATCCTTGGTGTGATGGTTGACATGCAAACTCGTAAATCATTCTCCACTTTCAGTCGGGACCTGAACTTTGTCTTCATAGCTGTCATGGCAGATAATGATGCTTCACGTATATATGTTGTTGGGAAAGATAGCAACACTTTCATTGTTTCTGTAACTAAAACTGGATACTCTGCAGGAACAATTGGCTAAAACTGGCAAGGTGTCTGTTCCTGAAACTTAATTTACAGTGTGAAGTCACATGATAGTTTGAGCAGCTCCTGTTCTGTTTTTCCACTCAAACGGCAAGATGACAGCAAAAGTTGAGAACGGCTCCTGAACCCAATCATATTCCTCTATGTTGATATATGTAAAGTAAACACTGAAGTACTCTGCCAAAGTTGAAAGGTGACCAAGGATCCTGTCTCTCATGCAGTCAATTGTCATGCTGTTAGTATCCAGAAATTCTGCCAATAGTGGAAACGTATCTGAGGTTCCACTGCTCAGTCTAGTTTTCCAAATCTCTACTTTCTTCTGAAATGCTGCCATCTTGTCACCCACTTCAAGTATGGTTGCATCACCCCTTTGTGGGGACAGGTTCAGCGCATTCAAAAAATTAAAAATATCTGCAAAGTATTCAAGTATTCAAGCTTCATGATCCATATCAGGTCAGAAACGTTCCCCAAAAAGATCTTGGGATTGTGCACAGAAAGAAAACCCAGCAGCTCTTTGCAAAGCTCAAAAACTCTTTCCAACACTCTACCATGAGATAGTCAATGCACTTTTCCATATGAAACAAGAATTTGTCATGTACTGCACCCATTTCTAAACACAGCTTTGCAAAAAATAGGTGAATTCAAAGGCCAGGACTTTATAAAATTCACAACTGGCACAGCTGCATTTAGCACATCATGTGATTCGGGTTCCATTTTCTTTGATGCAAGAGCCTGGCAATGCAACATACAATGAGTTACAATTACCTGTGGATTTATGGCTTGTATTCTTGCTGCAACACCACTCCTATTTCCTGTCACAGCGGCAGCACCATCAGTGCAAACAACAACACACTTTTCCCATTTCCGTGATTCAAGTTTCATGAAATCATTTAATAATTTGAATATATCATGACCGGTTGTCCGTTCTGGTAACTCCTGACAAAAAAGAAAATCTTCCAAAATTTCTCCCAGCCAAACATAACAAACAAAAACTAATAATTGTGCTGCATTACCAACATCAGTTGTCTCATCAAGCGATATTGCAAACTGTTCACGTGTACACTGCCTTTCAGTTACCTGGCATTTTACATCATTTGAAAGCTCTTCAATTCCACTAACTGTGTCATTAGAAAGTGGCGTGGCCTTAAGTTTCTTTCTTCATCTTTGCTTACCATCACTTTGCATATTTCTACAGCAGCTGGAAGAATCACTTCTTCTTTAATGGCATGGGATTTTTTACTCTTTGCAATCTGAAGCACTTTCAGAGCCTTTTCTGGAACCGATGTTATGTTTGTCATTTGAGTTTTCTGTCGATGGTATTCTTCTTTCATTAAAAAAAGGTGCTGGATTTATCTTTATACTCCAGGTGTCTTGTTGTGAGGTGTCGTTTCAACTTTGCAGGGTTTCATTGCTTCGTTTGATAGGATTTGTAAGCGTACAATGCTTTGCAGTCGTCCATCACTAAATTCCATAAAACCAAAATCAATATAACTTTTGTCAAACTTTTTGTTTTTCATTTGTTTCTTGCTACTTGACTCTGCGTTGTCCATGGCTTCAGAACGTGCAGTGAGATTATTTTTTAATTTTTTCATAGTATTTTGCAGACCTCAGGTGCAGTCCCTGAGGAGCCCCTTGGGTTCGCGGACCCCAGTTTGAGAACCTCTGGACAGTTTGAGAACCGCTGGGTAATTTACATGGGCACCTTTTTATAGAGGAACTTTTACCTGTTCACACAAACTCACTGTTGCACCTTTGCAAACAAGCCCAAGGGCTGAATCTTTCAAGCCTCCCATGTGCAGAACTGCCACAGAGTTCAGCACACGTAGGCTCTGCCAGATGTAGGCACACAAAGTTGTGAGTAAACCAGCTTTGTGACTGACTGGCCTTGCAAATTTCAGTATCTTAAAGCCAAACAGTATGACTTTAAAAATCAACATGTAGCGAATGCCTGTCAGGAAGTTATTACGATTCTTTAAGAATAAGGTAAAGCAATATGGTAAATAATAATGTAGTATTGCATCCTAGTAGCAGATTTCTGGATTACTTGGTGCCTAGAGATAAAAAGATGTGGGAGGCCAATAAATGAAGTATTAGAGAAACTTGCAATGTATATATTGCATCTGCCTGTGTATCTCTCTCTTAGTATCATTAAGAGTAAAGCAACTGGTGCCAGGTGACACTGAGTCAGACCGTAGTTGGTTTTTATTTGGAAAGACAGGATGAATGGGGTGGGGGAGTTAGATCCAGCTTAGAGTGTCTCTTTGAGCTCAAGCAATTAGGTGGAGCTGAGTCTAGGTAAAAGGATCTCATTACTCTCATGAGAAGGATAGAGGAGATTGTTGACCAGGAAACCAGTATAAGGAGATAATAGAGCTGCTCTGTCTGTTTCTGAGTTCAGGGTATTAAGTTGTATAAAATAAATAGGCCAAAGACTCAGTTGCCCTTTGGTTGAAAAAGCTGGTTGGTTTTTTGTTTGCTTTTTTTTGCCTTAACCTGGGCCTTCTGTTAACTCTCTCTCTCTAGCTGTCAGATTTTGTCTCGGCCATGCCTTTCTAATGGTTCTAATGTTAAATGATGGATATTGTTCCCTCCACACCACTCTCTCTCTCCTCTACCCTCACCTTCTTTGCCCCCTCCCATCACAAAGCCAATCTGTAGCCCAGTCTATATTATCCTGGCCAGCTTCTCCTTCAAATGTCTTTGTGCTTTCTCCCAGGCTGCCTCATGCTCCCTTATAAAAACCCATAAAGCCACTACCTTATCTTCTCTCCAATTCTCAAGATTCACCTCTGCAATGCTGATCATGGCAGGGCAGATGGACAAGCTGTGACTGTCCTGCCTTCCCTTTAGTACCTCCCACAGTTGGGCTATTCCCATCCTCCTACCTCTATCCCAATTTTAAAAAACCCAACTGGCAAGACCTGGCCAAAATCTAGTGGATCCACAAGCCATCTGCCTGCAGGCCTTGTGCTTTTACATTGGCTCTGGCCTCAGAAAACCTCCTCTGGTGGCTCCCAGATAGTGGTGGCTCTTTGTCATAGGGGACCCTCCATACAAAAGGTTAACCCTGTATGTCTTTTACCGGGCACCTAGACAGAGCTAGACGGGGGAATGGCGATGTGTGTGTTTTCCCTATCACTAGCTGAGATACTCCTTTCCATGGCCCACATAGTCTCTCCTTTTGGTGGGTGGGAGAGGGAGAAGGATGGGCCCTTTAAAAAGGTTATAAAACTAAATTAATATGAACGTATTCTCAACCATATATGCCTCTCACTGCAAATTTTGTGGTATAATGGATCCTGGTTTTGGCTAGTTTACAAAGTAGCAGCTGTATTAGTCTGTATCCGCAAAAAGAACAGGAGCACTTGTGGCACCTTAGAGACTAACAAATTTATTTCAGCATAAGCTTTCGTGGGCTAGTTATAGACAGTTAAGTTTAGTCTCACAAGTGAAATGAGTCATTCAGGGTAGACATTTGCCTACATCACAAAATAAAATACCCCAAAAATATGATACATGCTCAAGAATGGGGCAGGCTAGAAATAAGAAGGATGTTTGCATCTCCATCTTGATCTGCGTAAGAAGAGCTATGTTACATAGTTTTGTACAATGCATATGTAGGCACCCTTTACTAGAGGGGCCTCTGAACTTTATTGGGAGTGTTCCAGGGGAAAAGCCTGTGTGCTGCAATCTAGCCTTAGAGACTACAAATCCCATGATGCCTTGGGGAAAGATGGGGAGACTTCCTCGTGCAGGGAGAGCAGGCGGTGGACTCCATTTTGGGAAAAGGAGTGAGATTGCTGCTGTGGAGCTCGGTCCATACCAGGAGCTGCTGCTAGGAAGCCAGAAGCTGCTGCTGGGAGCCTGCTGGGGCTTTGATCTAGCAGGGAGCCTCAGAGGCTGTTGGTGGCTTCACTGGAGCCAGGGCAGAGACTGTTGCTGTGCCTAGAGCTGACTGAGGTGGGCCTGCAGTGAAGGAACTGAGAGTAACCCCCATTCTGGTTTGGGAAAGTACTTGCAAGGGAAGGGGCACAGTAGAGAGACTGAGTCTGAGGAGAGGCAGAGTGATCTTCCCATTGACCCAGGACCCAGAGCTGCTGACATTTGTGGAGCCAGCTCCAGTCATCAGAGGGGTTCTGCAGCTTGTTGCCTTGGCTGGACTGATACACAGAACCAATTAAGCGCTGTCTCCAGCTGCAGATCTTCAAGCGCGCCTATGCAAGCAAGTGTCTAGGACTCTGAAATCCAGAGGAGTGTATACTCCGGGGTAGGGTCAATGGTCGCAGTATAAATGCCACTTACATAAGTTTCATATATTACTGTATATCAGGGATTGGCAACCTTTGGCATGCAGCCCACCAGAGTAAGCACCCTGGTGGGCCGGGCTGATTTGTTTACCTGCCACATCCAGAGGTTCGGCCGATCGTGGCTCCCACTGGCAGGTAAACAAACCGGCCTGCGTGCCAAAGGTTGCCGATCCCTGCTGTATATTATATTTGGTAATTGATTTTATTCAACTGCCCCCAGTGGATTTAAATTAGTAGTGACATTTAATCTTAGTCTGTTATACCCTGATTTTTTAAGTTGTTAAGTAAAGGTATGTTAACTCTAATTTAAGTATATTGGATGTATATTATTTATAATTGTATTTTTGAGTTACAACTATGCCACAGATTATATTATTATTATTTATTATTAGAATAACTTTATTCCTGGAGGTTCCCAAGGCACATCATTGAGTGTGTACAGGGGCCAGCCAGGTGGAGGCATCGCCAATTTTAAATTCCTTTAGGAGTAAAGGGACTGCAGCAGAAGGGTGAATAGAGGATTCCCATCTATCCAACAGAACCACTGGGATACTCGGGATCTTCTTTAATGTCAACAACATCAGGCACAACACAGGTGAGTATTGCCTGCACCCGAGTAACCCAGGGAGGAAGGGGGGTTACACATATGTATGTCATATAGATACTGCAATCACCCAAAAGATTCATAAATAAAATTTTGTTAATGAAAACAAATTTACTCTGTCCACCTATGTTGTATTTGAAAAACCTTCAAGGGTAAAAGGCAGCTGATAGGCAAGCATATTGAATCAAAGTGACCTCTGATAGAATTACATCCCTAGATATCACAAAGGATGGTTAACAGAAGAATCTGCATAGCTGGAACTGGTTATTGATAGAAGGAAGAGCTGACTCTAAAGTAACACACATCTCTTCCTCTGACTAAACACCCATGGGTCGTTTTGGTCTAAAGATAAGATTTCAGTTAGAGATATAGCAGGAGACAAATTAAAATTCATTTGTCCACACCTTATTAGTTTCCAATGAGCAAGATTTGAAGCCGAACTGGGTATTCTGGAATTGAACAACAACAAAAGCTTTAAAAAGACACTATGTATCAAAACAAAGGAGTAATTTTTTGGCCTTATTCTATTAGCCATCTTCGTTTTGACATACTCCATTTATTTTATGTTCCTGGTTCATATCAAATATATTGTCTAATATATATTATTTTTTTCAAATACCCTAGATTTCCAAAATAATAGCTGCCCAATTAAAATTATGTTTATGCTACCAAAGCATATCAGAATCCATGCTTCTGCTTTTATCGAATGTGCTTGGTAAGTCTATGGAACTTAAGGAACAGATGGGCAACCATTATTTTTGGGGATTGTGTAGGACATTGAATTCAGTTCAGGTGTCAATATCAAGTAGAACCAAATGGGGTGAAAAGTCCATGCTTTCTATGGCTGCCAACATTTGAGAAATAATTTTCTGGATGCAAAGAACAGTTTAGGGCTCCTAGAAGTTGAGGGGTAACTACATAATTATTACTCAAAATGGGGAATTTTATGCCCTGATCCTCACTTTGTCTTCCCCTTTGTTTTCTTTTCTCTGCTTTTTTTGCCCCCATTCATTAATTTGCCTTAGTCTTACAGCCACAAAGTAGCAGTAGTATGGCTATATTATTAGACTCTAGTAATCAGTTTTCCCTTAGGCCTTGTCTACACTACGAGAGTACTTCGATTTTAGTTAATTCGACTATGTGGAATCGATATTACTAAGTCGAACGTGTGTGTCCACACTAAGGACAGTAATTCGACTTTGTGAGACTTTGTGAGTCCACACTAACGGGGCAAGCGTCGACATTGGAAGCGGTGCACTGTGGGCAGCTATCCCACAGTTCCCGCAGTCCCCCCTGCCCTTTGGAATTCTGGGTCGAGCCCCAAATGCCTTCTGGGTAAAAAAATGTGTCGAGGGTGCTTTTGGGCGCCTGTCGTCATCCGTCCGTCACTCAAGCCCTCCCTCCCTCCCTCCCTCCCTGAAAGCGCCGGCGGGAAATAATTTCGCGCGCTTTTCTGATTACTGACAGCGCGGACGCCACAGCAGTGCGAGCATGGATCCCGCTGCGACCATCGCTGCAGTTGTGGCAGTTCTCAACGCCTCGCAGCTTCTCCTCCACCTGTACCAGAGGCAGCTGCAGATCAATCATGAGAGGAGGCTACGGCACTACCGTGACGGCATGAAGTCGGACACTAGCTCCGACCTCTCTGAGAACATGAGACCCAGCGCCCAGGACATCTCGCTGTCACTGGGTCTTGTTGATACTGTTGAACGGCGATTCTGGGCCCGTGAAACCAGCACGGAATGGTGGGACCGCATAGTGCTGCAGGTCTGGGATGAATCCCAGTGGCTGCGCAACTTTCGCATGCGGAAGGGGACTTTCCTCGAACTGTGTGAGTTGCTGTCCCCTGCCCTGAAGCGAAAGGACACCTGGATGCGGGCAGCCCTGACTGTCCAGAAGCGAGTGGCCATAGCCCTCTGGAAGCTCGCAACGCCAGACAGCTACCGGTCCGTCGCTAACCAGTTTGGCGTGGGCAAGTCTACCGTGGGGGTTGCTGTTATGCAAGTAGCCAGGGCAATCGTCAAGCTACTGCTATCTAAGGTAGTGACCCTGGGAAACGTGGAGCTCATCAGAGATGGCTTTGCCGAGATGGGATTCCCAAACTGCGGTGGGGCTATAGATGGGACTCACATCCCTATCCTGGGACCGGACCACCAGGCCAGCCAGTACATCAACCGGAAGGGCTACTTTTCCATGGTGCTGCAAGCACTGGTGGACCATCGGGGACGTTTTACCAATATCTACGTTGGATGGCCTGGCAAGGTTCATGACGCTAGGGTGTTCAGGAACTCTGGTCTGTGTAGACGGCTGCAGGAAGGTATTTACTTCCCGGACCACAAAGTAACTGTTGGGGATGTGGAGATGCCTACAGTCATCCTCGGGGACCCTGCATACCCGCTAATGCCCTGGCTCATGAAGCCCTACACTGGCGCACTGGACTCAGGGAAAGAACTATTCAACTACCGGCTCAGCAAGTGCAGAATGGTGGTGGAGTGTGCTTTTGGCCGTCTCAAGGGCAGATGGAGAAGCCTACTCACTCGCTGTGATCTCAGCGAGACCAATATCCCCATTGTGATAGCTGCTTGCTGTGTGCTCCACAATTTGTGTGAGAGCAAGGGGGAGACCTATATGTCGGGGTGGGAGGTTGAGGCAAATAGCCTGGCTTCTGATTACGTCCAGCCAGACAGCAGGGCGATTAGAAGATCACAGCGGGACGCACTGTGCATCAGGGAGGCTTTGAAAGCCAGGTTCCTGACTGAACAGGGTCTCCAGTGACTTTTTACTTTGTGGACACAGATGCTGAACCTGCCCCCGTTTCTTTACCCAGTTACTGTTGACTATCCTTCCAAGTTACATACCCCCTTCCCCACCTTCCCAACAAATAAAATCTGTTCTGTTCTGTTAATGAACAAGGTTCTCTTTTTTACTGTTTTCGCGGGAATGTTTTAAACCGGGGACGCAGACTGTGGCGGGGGGCGGGCTTACTGTTTTGATGCAAATGATGCTTCTAAAGTCCGGGAATGACAGGCTCCGCAGTGCTGCATTGGTTGTTTCAACGCAGCCTGCCAGCAGTCCTGGGCGGGACTGGATGTATGTGTCGGCCAAGTGACTTTCTGGCAGGGGGCGGAGGGTAACAGATCCCCTGCTGCGTGGCTCTGTGATCCAGGATAAGGACCGCGGCATAGGATCTCTAACTGCCCTCCCCCGACACAAAGTCACAGATCAACCCCCTCGCACCCCAGAACAAGAAAACCGCCTCCCAGACTGACCAGGGTAACTGGTGACTGTGCTGTGTATGTGTCCTGATGCTGGACCTGCCCCCGCCTCTGTAGCCTGCTACAGGTGACTGTCCTGTCCAAGTAACAAACCCCTTCCCCCCCTTCAGACAGAATCCCCTCCAAAAGACACTCTCGGAAACAGTACTTAACAGAAACAGATGTTTTATTACGAACCGCACATGAAAAGGTGGGGGGGAAGGAAACTTGGACATGGGCTAGTGTGAGATGGGTAGGAAAGGACTTTTCAAAGTTTGGAACGAGAGCCTTCCATTGCTGCAGCAGTGTGCAGTGGCCGACTGACAGTTTTAACGGCCCTTGCCGCCCCTCCTTCTTTGTACTTTTGGTGAGGGGGGTGTGGGACTTGGTGGCGGGGGAGGGCGGTTAGAGATAGACAGCAGCAGTGCTCTGTCCTCCTGCCTCCGGTCTTGCAGAACATCCACTAGGCGCCGGAGCGTCTCCGTTTGCTCCCTCATTAGTCCAAGCAGGGTTTGAGTAGCCTGCTGGTCCTCCTGGCGCCACCTCTCCTCCCGTTCCATGACTGCTCTGTGCATTTGTGACAAGTTCTCCCTCCACTGTGTCGTCTGGGCTGCCTGCTCTCGTGAGCACTCCATAAGTTCATAAAACATGTCTTCACGAGTTTTTCTCTTCCTTCTTCTAATCTGCGCTAGCCTCTGGGAGTGTGATGCCAGGCTGGGTTGGGAGACAGTCGCAGATGTGTCTGTGGGAATGGGAAAAAGGGAGTAAATTCCTGAGACAGATAAATGAAGTTGCTAACAAAGAGCATAGTCTTTCTCTGTGAACAACACCATGCACTGCACCTTTCACATGCGCACTCAGGACAAGGTCGAATTTTCGGCCCTCGCCTTATGTGTCTGGGGTCCTGCAGTTGCGATCAGAGAAGCGTTGCAGGACACCTCTACTTCTGCTGCGGGCAAACATGGTAAGCCGTAGACTTGTGGCAGCTTAAACATGTAATAGTAGCACTGGGCTCCTTTCGCACTGAATGCAAGGCCACTCTCTGCTGGCAGCAATCAGGGAAGCATGAGCTCTGCCCCTGTCCCACCACCTCGCGGCTGTCCCCGGGAAAGATCCCTGTATGCTGCCCCTCTGCCGCCTCCACCGCGTGGCTGTAAAGCAGTCCAAATACTAACATTCCCCTCCCTAATTTAAAGCAGGGCGTCATGTGTGACATAACCCTCATGAGGATCTCGGAGACCGAGAGGGGAAGGATGCTGCGTGAATGCCTGCAGAGGCCTGGGCCATATGCCGCCATGCTGTGCCGCGCACTGATCCCCGACTACCTCATGGACTCATGGCGTGGGAACGTGTGCTACCACGGGGGACCAAACAAGATTGCCCTGCCGTTGAACCTCGTGCGCATGCTGGAGCGGTACCTCCAGGAGAGCTATGCGGAGCTATCCCAGGAGGACTGTCTGTCCATTCCCGGGCACATTGACCGCCTTTTCCTTTAAGTTGAGCATAACGGACTACAGAGTGGAGGGGCCGTGTTGTGGACTAATCATGAATATCCGGACAGTACTTGATTTTCTATACATAGTTAGTAGTAAAAAGTTTACTAAGCCAAATAAATCATGAACAACAAATTACTGAAATAGTTATTATTCCTGTTTTGTTATAAATAAAAGTTTCTATGTTTAACTGAGTGACTGAAAAGCCCATTCTTAACAATATAAATATTCCACTTATGTTAAAATGAAATGTTTAGATGTTTAAAGCACTCACTGCTTGATCCTTCCCCTGATTCGGTGTCCGGGGTAAGGGCTGTGGACGGTTGGTAGGGGATCTCGGTAAGGGTGATGAAGAGCTCCTGGCTGTCGTTGAAATCAGCGGTGCAAGCGCTGTCGACTGCCTCGTCCTCCTCATCTCCTTCCTCATCTTCCCCGTCACCTAACATTTCCGAGGAGGAACCGGTCGTGGACAATATCCCATCCTCGGAGTCCACGGTCACTGGTGGGGTAGTGGTGGCGGCCGCACCTAGGATGGAATGCAGTGCCTCGTAGAAACGTGATGTGTGGGGCTGGGATCCGGAGCGTCGGTTTGCCTCTTTGGTTTTTTGGTAGCCTTGTCTCAGCTCCTTGATTTTCACGCGGCACTGCGTTGCATCCCGGCTGTATCCTCTCTCTGCCATGGCTTTAGAGATCTTCTCATAGATCTTTGCATTCCTTCTTTTGGAGCGCAGCTCTGAAAGCACGGACTCATCGCCCCAGACAGCGATGAGATCCAACACCTCCCGATCAGTCCATGCTGGGGCCCTCTTTCTATTAGATTGCACGGCCAACTCTGCTGGAGAGCTCTGCATCGTTGCTAGTGCTGCTGAGCTCTCCACGCTGTCCAAACAGAAAATGAGATTCAAACTGGCCAGACAGGAAAAGGAATTCAAATTTTCCCGGGGCTTTTCCTGTGTGGCTGGTCAGAGCATCCGAGCTCGAAGTGCTGTCCAGAGCGTCAACAGAGTGGTGCACTGTGGGATAGCTCCCGGAGCTATTACCGTCGATTTCCATCCACACCTAGCCTAATTCGATATTGCCATTTCGAATTTAGCGCTACTCCTCTCGTTTTCGAGGATTACAGAAGTCGAATTTAAAAGAGCTCTATTTCGAACTAAGTAGCTTCCTGGTGTGGACGGGTGCAGGGTTAATTCGATGTAACGGCGCTAAATTCGATATAAGCTCCTAGTGTAGACCAGGCCTTACTCTTTTGCTCTTGTTTACATAACTGAAATAAGAAAAAAATTGTAGAAATCAGGTGAGAAGATCTCTGTAGCATAGCCGTGTTCATGTTTTCTAAACATTCCTGACACTGTACGACTTTCAGTCCTCTTCTCACCCCATGCTCCTCTCCCCAACACCTACCTTCAGTACCTTTCCTCATAGAATTATTTAAGGCCTAACAGAATCCTCTATTTCCTCTCCGTTCAGCCTGCACTGCTGTTTTTACCACAGATAACATATAGTATAACACAGTCTTGTTTGCAGGCTGAAGCCTGACATTCCCATTCACGGAAAGAGTAGTTGCTTTGGCACTTCATTTGTCTTAAATAAGCAGTTTTGCATAAACAGTGTGCTATTTTTACAGTTTAGTAGTCAACCTAAGTGATGCATTTATGCTTTCTCCACCTTGTCAGTTACATTTATTGTACCTCATGTTTTCCTAATTTTAACAGAATCCTCTTTCCTTGACTTCTCTGTCAGCTTTTTTTAGTGCATGTCCCTTCAGTTCAACAGTAAACTGTAATCTCCCCCAACTCTCTTTCACAGAATCACATATACAAATATCATATAGAATCATAGAGAGCCCTGCTAGATCATCTAGTTCATTTCCCAGCAGATGCAGGATGGTTGCAAGGGAGCCTAGCACATTATTTCCTTAGACTGCTTGGAAAATCCCAATCTATATGCATAATCCTATCAATATGAGTCATTCCCCCAAAGAAGGATCCCAAATATACCTGCTTGACAAAAAAGTGTTGTTGCAGTGGTTCTCTAGTGTGGAATACATGAGTTAGTATTCTGCTGAGAAGGCAAGAATGCAGGCAATAGGTTGGGGGGGGGGGGAAGATGTGGGGTAGGTAGAAGAGATGGGCGGACAAAAGGGAGGAGATTCAAGTTAGAGAGATGCTTTGAAAGATAATATTACAAAAGAGTAAGTTCTTGAGTGCTAGCTGTCCTATTTTCAGATTGTGATGGAGAAAAATTTCATCTTGGATTATGGACTCAGAATTGTAGTAAAGTGGTCATCAAGGGATTAACTGGGTTACTCAGAGTATTATGGGTTGGGACCATGCTCCTTCCCTCCCTTACTTTCTGTTTAGCTAGTGGATGTTCCCCCCACACACACTTGAATAAGCAGCAAGTTCCCAGCCTGCAATACTGTAAGTAAAGTGTGTTTCTTGTGCACTGAGCAGTCCACTTTCAAAACTGGCAATGAAAACAATAAGAATGGCAATTTATGTAAAATTGAGTTGAATGCAGAAAATGAGGAGTAGCAGCAATATTGTGACACTAAGCACCCCTGTATTCACACTGTACACATCACTGTAATAATCTTTGTACAAAATATGCCTTGTGAGGGATCATCTGAAAACTTATAACTCACTGATCATTAATGTTCTTGAATGATTGTGCATTATTGATGACTGTATTTAGAGTTATGGATATATGCTAGAATTATGATTAAATTGTGTTTTAAGACAGGTATGTCAGCATGGGTTGTTAAAAAGGTCTATCCTAAACAGAGGAATGTGTGTTCACCTCAAATTACATATAAGAAGTAAACAGGATCATACAGGGGAATTGGAAGCCCACAGGAAGGAAAGAATGGCATGAGGTCATCCTGCCTCTTGAAAGAAAGAAGGTATAAGCAAAGACAAGCCATCTATCACTAGACAGACACAAGGGAACAGAACTCTTGCAAGCCCAGAAAGATGGGTTCTTCAACCAAAGGGGGGTTGAAGTCTCTGGGAACTGAATATATGTGAGAGAAACATCCTAAACAAAGCCTGTACCTTGCTAGATTACGTTTTAGACTTTCAGAGACACGTTTTCACTTTAGTTGCTTGTCACCTTTCGTAACTTGTATTCCTTTTACTTGGCATCACATAACCTATGTCCTATTGTTAATAAATTTGTTTTATTCTTGCTGTAAACCAAGTCAGTGCTGGGTTTAAATGGAAGGGTGTATTTACCCCAGTTAAAAATCTGTGATGTGTTTTTGTGTCTTTAGAGGAACAAATGAACCACATTATTTCTCTGAACTGTCCGGGAGAGGGCTGAACATTGCAGATCACATGGTTTGGGGGAAATTTTGGACTGCAAATGTGTTGGGTGTCACCTTGCTGGTTGTAAGCAAGGCTAGTGGGGCTGTGGGGCTCTCTAAAGCCTGATGGAGTCAGAGCTGCTGAACTAGGGCTGTTTAGCACACAGAAACCCAGGGTGTGACCTGCATGCTGGTGGGCTGGTTATGAGTAGCCCTGGTTGAGAGCTACAACAGCAAAGCATTATAAGGCACCCAAGATTGCAGGGCAGATGGTGACACAGCCCCTCATTGATCTGCATTGCCCCCTGAACACCATCACAAATATATTGAGACTGGGCCACTTTTTTCTATAATCTCATTTGCAAGATAAGGACAACCAGAGAGACCTTTTCCTCAGTGTGTGTGTGTGTGTGTGGCAGTACAACTTACTCCCTCTTAAAGGGTTTGTTAAAACCTCAACATCTTGCAAAATATCTTAACGCGGCACTTCACTCCACAGCCAAACATCATTGTGAAACATTTCAGGTTTCATGGTAGAATAAGAAGGCAAGGTGAAAATCTGCCTGGGTATGTGGAGAGCTAAAAGATTAACGGAATATTGCTATTTGGAAATGTCATAGAGGATATGCTGTGGGACAGATTTGTTTGTGCTATTAATAATGAGAGAATTCAAAGAAAATTGCTGGCAGAGAGGATCTTAACCTGGTCCAAAAGCAGTAGAATTAGCAACAGGAATGTAAGCAGCAGTGAAAAACTTACAGGATTTGTACTTAGAATGCAGGGACAACCAAACTGACTCAATGAACAAAATGCAAAGCCAGCTGCAAGGGACTCAGGCCCCTGAGGGGTGTTTCCACTGTGAAGAAGCTCACTTTGCATCAATTTGTAAAGAACATCCCAGTGTCTTGAATTCTTCAAGATTGGACACATCACCAGAAAATGTAAAGGTGACTATCAAACAGAATTCCACACCCAGAAGGGTAAATCCCAAAAGACCAGACAAAAAGGAACAAAACAGAGGGCTTTTTACCTTGAGGGGAAGGAAGACACAGAGGGGGGAAGTACTGTCTGAAAAGACAAAAAGTGGGACCTTGCAAAGTAATGGTGGAGTTACACAGTCAGTACAGATGGAAGTAGATAGAGGGGCTTGAATTACTGTGGTCAATGAAAAAAGCAACAGAGCGTCCTGTGGCACCTTTAAGACTAACAGAAGGACTGGGAGCATAAGCTTTCATGGGTAAGAACCTCACTTCTTCAGATGCAAGATGTGGTCAATGAATATGTGTATCAGTAGTGCAAAAGGAGGACTGAGCCCAGTAGAGAATAAAGGAGTGATCCTGTGAACCTCCAGTGGAGAACCTGTCCAGGAGGTAGGTTCTGTATTTGTCCCTGTAAAATATAAAAGCCAAAAGAAAAAGTTACCAGACCTAGTGATCTGAGGTCAAAGGCAAAAATCTGTTAGGCCAAAACCAGTTCCAAGAATGAAAACTGAATTGGGAGGAAATTTTCAAATTAGACTCCAGCATAAGACCAATCTTAGACTTGGGAAGTCCTAGATGTTCACCCAGACATTTTAAAAAAAGAGGTAAGGACTATGATGGGGTTTACAGACGCCACACTAAACCAGAGCAAAGCATCGAGCAGTACTGGACCAGGGAGGCCCAGCACCTCAAGAGCTGCAGAGCATGCTGCACAAGGAGGGACAGTTTAAAAGGCCACTGACACAGGGAGGGAAGGAATTACAGTCTGAACCTGGAAATAAAACTGATGCTGGGAGCTGTCAGCAGAGTGACTGCAGCCTTGGTAGGGCAACTCTGGAAGTGGTGATCCATATTCCCCCCTTTTGGAGTCAGAAGTCCCGAAGAATGGGATGTTGTCCCCCTAGCAGACAAAGCTAATGCTACTAAGACTGTGACTACACCGCAAATGGAAGTGACTTAGGGGGAGTGTAACTCGGGGTGGACCAATGAGTGGTCTGGACACTACAACACCCTGCTAGGGCCCTGTGTCAGGATCCAGTGTAGTGGAGGGCCAAGGTTTCCCTCCCCTGCTCCTCCTCCTTTCTGTTGTGACAGAATCCCCAAGAGGGGAAGAGGGGACACACACAGGAGAGACTGAGGCCTGCCATATGCCACCTGGCAGAGCCCTCTCCAGAATGAACAAACTGGAAAGGACCATGAAGCCACTGCATGGCCACTAGACCAGCAGGCTATCAGACTGACTTGCTACAGGGACCTTGCGGGGTGTAATGGCCAGGATTTATATCCAGGATATGGTCAAGTCAAAATACTTTAAGCAAGATGAGTTCCTTATGCCTGCAGAGAAAAGTTTGAGATTGAGACAGGCTAGAAAAGGGGAGGGCATGATTTCACCAGTGCAGTTTTCTGAATAGGGCATACCTGAATAGGGCAGGCCCGTGGTTAAACCAGATAAGATCATCTGCCTCTGTAGGGATAATAAAGTAACAGTGAATCAGGTGTCCAAGTTAGAAAAGTACCCCATTCCACAAACAGAGGACTTGCTGACCATGTTAGGTGGGGGGCAAAAATGTGATAAGCTAGCCGTCTCGCAGACCGACCAACAGATGACGCAGGAGGAGGGCAGTAAGAAATTTACCACTATAAACACACAAGAGCGTATACCAGTACAGTCGATTGCCATTTTGTCAGCACAGTCATGGAAAGTTTGTTGAAAGTTTCCTGTGTGTTGTAGTGAGGATGATGATATCCTGATCTCAGGTGGATGTGATGCTGAACATCTGTCAGCACTGGAGAAGGCACTTCAAATATTTTAGGCAGCAGGACTTCACTAAAAACAAAGTACATGCTTTTTTATGAGATCAGAAGTGGTCTTTTTTATGAGATCCTGGGCTACAGGATAGACAAGGCGGGGATTCACTTGTGGCAGACAAAGTCAAGGCGATTGAACAGGCCCTCATCCTTCAAAACACAGCTAAGCTATTATCATACTTAGGTATCAAGGGATTAACTGGTATGATATACTGGGGCACAATCCAGACTAATGGGGGTTTGTGTCACCCCTGCCCTGCAACCTGGAGTGCCTTACAATCCCTTGCTGTAATAGCTCCCATCTGGGCTGCTCACAAACAGCCTTCCAGCATACAAGCTACACTCAGGCTCTCACCAGCCTGGGTTAAACTGCAGGGTAACCCCAACACACCCCAGTCCCAGATATTTCCCCAGGAATGTATGTCCTATATTGCCCAGCCCTCTTCTGGACAGTACAAATATATTAAGTCTATTATTCCTTTAAGGGAATAATATGCCAGTTTATGTTGTCAAATAGAGTTACCCAGACACTTCAATTTAAATACACTGGATTAGATAAAACAATAAAACAAGTTTATTAACTACAAAGAGATAGATTTTAAGGGAGTATGACTAATGAGGGATAAAAGTCAGAAATGGTTACAAGAAAAATAAAGATAAAATGTGTACTAGTAGTTACTTAAGAAACAAGCCTAGTCACAAAGCAAACTTTTTCACCACATGTTCCAGCAGTTTACTGACCTAACTTTCAGGTCAGGACCCCTCCCCCAAATTCCAATGGCTGTTTCCTTTTGTCTTCTCAGGTACAGAGAATGAGGTAGCCAGGGAGAGAGAGGGAGGGGTGCTTTAGGGTGTTTCTCCCTCCTTTTTATAGTTTCAGTTCCCCACTTGAAAAACATTTCCAGCTGAGAACCGGGAGACAGAGAGTCTATGTGGAAGGAAATTCCCTGCTGTTTTTTTCCACCTGTTTGAACTTGCTTTGTTTTCCCTTCCTGCTTGATGAGTCTGTTTACTGCTTAAAGGCAAGCACACATTCCTTCCTTTCTTTAGGACAAAACTGACTTCTGCCTGGGCAGGTCTGTGGGGTTCGGAATGTGTTAATAACATCATAGAAGGAATCTTGTAACTTCATACACCATGTTGACACATATTTTACCAGACAATACTGACCAGCAAATTATGAATTTTCAAATGGTACCTTACAAGCCATACTTTGTACAAAGATTATTATAATAAGGTGTAGGGTGTGAATACAGGAATGTATTCTGTCACAACAGGGTTACTTAGAATATTATGGTAGGAACCATGCTCCACCCCTCCATTACTTACCTCCTGTTTACTGTGTGTTCCTTCCCACCTCCCCCACTCTGTTTGTATATAGTTGAATAAAGCAGCATGTTCTGAGCCTGCAGTACTGTAAGTAAAGTGTGATTCTTGTGCAGTCCCTTTTCAAAAAGACTATAACCCATCTTGGGGATATTCCTGGGGCATCTGGGAATGCTGCAACTGTTCTTAGATGGTTTTGAAGCAAAGCTGACACAAACGTATTACCTAGAAATTGTATTTGTGTTAGCTACTTGTGCTGTGTCTTTCTACTCTTTTAAATATTGAAGCTAGAGGCATGTTTGTGTACTGGTTGTGTAAAACATAAAGTATTTCAAGAAAAGAATTCTTCCTTACAACAGCAAAAATAATTTCACAGATTTCCATGAGACTGTTTTCTTTGTACAGCAGAATTAGTCTAATCTCCTCATACCTATGCGCAGAGGCAGAACGTTAATATATTTAGACCTTTCGATTGGTTACTTAACATTTACACTGGCATAAAACATTAATACTGGCACCCGAGCATGAAAATTCCAAATTAACAGAAACTAATGCTGCCATTCAGCCAGTTTTAGTGTTGCTGTGAGAAACTGAGGCAATTTGAAAAAAACATGCATTGCCTGATATTATTGCTTCTGATTTAAATGTGATTCTTCATACATGATAAGCCAGAGAATTAATCCACTTGTCTTTTCTGTTTCCTATTACAGGACACATTATTACCCTGCTATTTTTTGCATGAAATGAGCATTAGAACAAAATGACTAGTAAAATGGTGTGTTACAGTTAATCTGTATTAATGTCACCATCCTGTAAAATATACAGGATCTGGAGAAATAGTACATTTGTGTAGCTTTCTTTTTTTCTGCAAGTTCAGCAGACTGACAATGCCAAAAAAAGTGGGGAGCTGGGAGGAGAGAAGAGAAACTATCTCAATCTTGATTCATAGTCACTCTGCTCTCTTAAATCCATCCACTTGATTTTGTTGTTACTGCTTCTCTTCTTTAGTTACCCTGTAAAAAAGCAATTGAGTAGTCCATGAGCCAAGTTTCCTCAACCCCGGTTTGCAGAGATGAGATCACGCTTGAAAAAGGCCCCCAGCTCCGGTGAGTGAAGGCGCTAATGAAAATTAGCATTCCAAAAGAATCTTCTGCAGCTGTCTTCATAAAAAGAAACTGATTAGTGGTTTGGACGGTGCTAACTCTGTAAATTATCAAACAAATACAGCAGAAGCATCCATTTATGTATATTAAAATTACAATTTGAACATCACACTTAGAGCACATTAATCAACTTCATTCTTTGTTTTTATGGGTAATGAGGCTTTGCAGAAAGGTAAACAACTTTCTAAATAAAGTGGCTTTGGCAAAAAAAAATGGATTAAATGTATTCCTACTTTTTAAAAAAATATATATATATATGTATATACATAATTTGGTGAGAGATGGCTGAGCACATGGAATGACCTAGCTGCTGCTTTATGCATGCAGGTGTCAATAGAGACAGAAATAAATGTAGTCCATGTTTGTTCTCTCCCCTCTCTCTTTATTGATTTAATCTCATTCACAGCAACACTACCTAGTAATTGTGCAAGCGTGAGACTTTTTCAGGCTTCCTAATAGTTTTACTTTACTACCTTTTGTCTCTGCTCTCTTACTTTGCAAGTCTTTTTTAAGCTTGGATTGTCAAAAAGACATCCTCAGTCTGTTTTCTTCTTGGTATTTTGGAGATGGGGGCTGGGGGGGGGGGGGACGACTGCTGCCTTTAAACATTGTTAATACAATGCGCTCAGAACCTGAAACATTGCTACTTTAGTTATGCTGTTAGGAAAAACAAGACATTTGAACTGGGGCTACATTGCTGGTCTGCACAGAATGTTTGATTAGGGTTTTAACTAGCATGCTCTTGTGGCGTGCTCATCCAGCTCCTCAAACAGCCTCATTTTGCGAACTTACTTTGATGTCAGGCTAAACTCCATGGGCCTGATGCTCCACTTGGTTACACCAGTATGATCCTATTGGTGTAACTGGTGGAATCAATGAAACTGGCCTTTTTTGCTCATTGCAAACTGTTAACTGCATACAGGCACAGCACTGAGTCTGAGGGTAGAATTTGATTTTAGATTTCCCCCCCCTTGACTTTGGACTCAAAGGGCTTGGCGGTGTAATCGGCAGCATGGTAGTGCAGTAGCCGTGCACTGAAGGCACAATTCCTGCCCTGCTGGTCCCTTGCTTTGGGGGTGCTTGGGTAATAATTTGCTACTGCTTTAAACCAGTAGCATATAACTCTTCTCCTGGTTCCCCGAACCCTGTACTGGCTCAGCTGTTCTGGCTGGTGCATTAGGGAGTGAAGACTCTACCTGCTCAGGGTGTGGGAGCAGAAGGTGTGCAGTGCCCAGCTCGTGGACAGGAAGCTGAATCAGACCATGTGGATCATCACAGGAACTTTAAAATCAACACTTCTATTGTGGCTTTCTGAATTAGCAAACCTCAAACCACCAGTTATCCATCAACATATAGCCACAGCACAAGAACTTTGCTGCACTGAAGACTACACAGAACTTCCCATCTGGCAAGTTTATGGATAGCATATCTCAACAACACCTGAAATTGCGAAAACCACGATGGACCACATGTGATGGACCACAGATCCATCCTTGGATCTAGCCAGGGAATGGCAGTGTGTTGGCCTCATCCACTGTTTCAAACAAATACATTATTACTGACCCAACAAACTGCCCTCCTGGTTTCAACCTGCCATGCAGACTGTGGACCACATTGAACCTCATCTGAACAAACCATGAAAGATGTGGCTACTTGGTGCACAAGTGGAAAACCAAAGACTCCTCTTCTTGCGACTGTGCTTAGAAGATCCAAACCATCGAACACCTCGTAACTCAGTGACCCAAATATGGATTTAAAGATGAATTGGATGATATCCACAACATCACAGAGGAAATCTTGGAATGGCTTATGGACCGAAAACTGCATCTATAGAATGTTGCTCTGCACATGTCATACACGAGAGAGAGAGAGAGAGAGAGAGAGAGTCCACTTACCTCTGTAGGCTGGACCCACGTTCAAGAGCGGCCATGGAGGAACATAATGAAGGATGCCTTACTCCCAGTGGTGCACCTGCACAGCCCACCTCACAATCTTGCCTAAAGGGTGTAACAGTCAGCAAGTAATCATGCGTTTGCTTTAGTAGAATTATCTAGATTTCAAGCAGTGGTATGCCATTCACCATCTCCTGATTTAATAGCAGCACTATACAATGCCTGGGTGAAGTACCCTACAATAGGAGTAAATAGAATATCAGAATTTATTTGCATGATGCTACATGCATCAGTTATGTAATTTTTTTTCCAGAATCCACCAATTCCATTTGCAGGTGTGATGTTAAACCAAAGAACTGCATGTTATGAGATTCAACTAACCAAAAAAGGTAACTTGTCCTTGGGGAGCTGGTGTTACTGGAGAGGGGGAAGGGGAGCAATTGGACTAGGAAGAGAACTGGCAGTACAGAATTTACAGGAATGGGGAGGTGGAGGAAAAGGAGAAGAGGAAGGAAGATAGAAGGAAAAATGTAGAAAATTCTCTCATACATGTTATGAGAGGAATTGAAAACTGTACACTGTCCTGTGCCCTTTGATGGATGTTGAACACAGGAGCTCTAGGTGGTGCTGTGGTACATGAAGGCACAGCTCCTTTGAGCTCCTGAGCTGCCCCACACCATCTAGCTCCATCCACCCCAAAGACCACTACTTTTAAAATACAAAGCAGTCTAAATGCCATCAGGACCCCCTGAATTATGTCTGTAAGCTCCCTGGGCAGCAAACCATTGGAAAAGACTGTGATATCCCCTTCTCAGACAATATGCCCAAAGAGGAGGAGAGTGGAGCTGTTATAGCCTGATTGAAAAAGGCTGTAGATGACATGATGGCAATTAAAGCCACCAAATCCAGAATGCAAGCTACAATTATGTCTATTGGCTCTTCCTTACTAAATCTGTCTGGACATGTGATGTAACAGAGGCGGAGGGTACATATCTGCCACTGAAGATGAAATCCAAGGTCTGCATACTCAAATTCAGCATAATATCAATGTGATCAACTCCCTGAAAGCAAAAATTAAAGACCTTGAAGGGAGATCATGGCATAATAACTTGAGAATTATGGGCTGAGCTTTCTGTATGTCCAGGGTGGTGATGATATTTTCTTGATTCCCCCAGAGATAATCCATTATGCACCACATTCCAATTCACATTTGTTTACCCTTTTAGTTCTTTCTGGAGGGTAAAATGCCCTGCTTCAAAAATATCCACCAGCAGAAGTCACTGCCTCAGGAGGATCCTGGGGACTTTGATTTTCAGCTGTTCCATCAGGAAGCTGTCAGAAAGTGCAGTGCCCTCTGGATGTAAAATGTGGCAGGGATTAGGTGAGATCTCCCCTGCTGCTCGACTGAGCACTACCTAAATCCTGGAATGGACTTTTTCAATGGAGGAAAAGAACTTCTGGGTTGTGACATTCTTCTTCACTGTTGCTAGGATAACATACCTATTCTCTTGTCAATACAGCAGGCTGCAGCCAGGCTCTGGTGCCACACTGGCTGAATGGATCCCTGGAATGGATTTATTTCCTGGCAGTGCTGTTTGAAAGATTTAAGATTTTGCTGAACTGATGCCCCATAATCATAATGGAGAGTATAGTCAGACTACATACGCCCGAATGACTGCTTTGTTCTGCATGGTGTTCAAATGCGTTCACTTTACCCTCCCTCGCTTCCCTCCCATTCCCTCCTCCCTGCCC
The DNA here is from genome assembly GCF_028017835.1 of Emys orbicularis. Lineage (NCBI taxonomy): Eukaryota > Metazoa > Chordata > Testudines > Emydidae > Emys > Emys orbicularis. Next base: position 301,100,157 of record NC_088683.1, read on the forward strand.
CCCTTTATTCCCCTTCTTCTTTCCCTTTTAGGAAGAGGTCGAGTAGGGGATCTCAGGGCAGTGTTGATGGGATGTTGGAGATTATTAAAATATGTATCATGCCGTAATAGGGGCCTTGGTGGATTAGGTGTCCTAGTGCTTAGCATCCCCTAGTGCCACCTTCTGGTGGGTAAGTCTTGCCGTCCTAGTTCTCCTTTAATCAAAGGTGCGGTGAGGTGGACAGGTGGTTTGGGTCCTTCCTGTAGTAGGGGCAGTGGTAGGGGAATCCAGTCCCACCCACTCCACCAGGCTCCGACCCAGGGCCCTAGGAGGGTCAACAGTGTCTGGCTCCCAAAGGTGCCCTCTGAGTTACCCTCCCTGGGTCACTTCGTACCACCTGCTTTTCTCTCTCAGCTGCTGGTTCAAGATAAGATGAAAAGAAAAAGAAAAGGAAACCAAACCATCAGCCCCAGCTGGGCTCAATATATGGTCCAATTTCCTCAGGGAGGCTTCTCGGGTGCCTTTGTCAGGGTAGGTCTGTCCTCCTCTCTCGTCTCCTCCTTTCTGAGCTGCTCCCTTTTCAACCCCTTTTCCAGTTGGAGCAAGCTCTGTCTTTTAATCCCTTCTAGTCCAGTGTGAGAAATAGAAAGAAATTAATGGAGATATCCCATCTCCTAGAACTGGAAGGGACCTTGAAAGGTCATCGAGTCCAGCCCCCTGCCTTCACTAGCAGGACCAAGTACTGATTTTGCCCCAGATCCCCAAATGGCCCCCTCAAGGATTGAACTCACAACCCTGGGTTTAGCAGGCCAATGCTCAAACCACTGAGCTATCCCTCCCCCCCACTGAGCTATCCCTCCCCCCAAGGTTTGTATACCCCATCACAGATGCAAACACTGAATTCAAAGAACTCCAAATGGACTTATGAGTTAGGGTCACTATGAGTTAGGCTCACTATACTATTTAGACATCAACCTATTTGCTGGATCTAGTTCTTGTGTCTTTTTTTGATCATATGCTATAGTTGGTCTTCGGGGGCTTCAGTGTATATCTGTTGAACCCTCTCTGTTAACAGATCCTCCTCATATATTGTTGCTTAAATCCTCAAATGTGTGGGCCGTTACTGGTCATGCTTGGAATATCATTGGGCTGACCAATGCAAGTATTAGATTACTTACCTTCCAGTAGTCTGACTGCAGGACTCAAATCTGAATGTTATTATTGAATCTTGGGGTTATTTTTTAGAGGGGAGATTATTTTCTTTGTTAGGTCAACCATGATGAGAGGATATTGTTATATGAGTCAGGATAGGGGTTAGGTACTTGGCCTGAAGATAGAGATCAGCCTGTCTACTCCTCCTGAAATATTGTGTTATAAATTGTTAGTTATTATTTAGTTTGTTGATTTTTATTATTTCCTTTCTCAAAATATGTATGTTTAATGTATGTTCCCTTTTTCTTCCCATAGCTGTTTTCTTTTTCTTCCTGTTGTTACCCTTTTATCACGGTCCACTGGAGAGGAGTGTCTTGGCCCTGAACTGTTGAAGTTCTGGAATCATGATGGGTGATCTTGGTAATTCATCTAAATCCATAGTTCCCTCTCCTTTAGGATGCTGTGTAGGGGAGGACTGGCAAAAGGTATCTGAACAAATATGATACTGTACTTCTTGCTTATTGCTAGTTAACTGTATTCAACATTCTTGCATGTGGTATGTTCTTTTGCTAGTAACCAGTGCTCCCGACAATCAGGTGTGCCTCTGGGAACGTGAAGGGATTAAATAATCCAATTAAAACAGAAAAAAAAAATTCAGTGCTGAAAAGAGATAAGATTAAAGGGGCCATGCTCCAGGAGACACACTTGACAGAGACTGAGGCTGCTAAACTTCAGAGACTGGGTTGCGGCAATAGCCCATACATGTTATAATTCGAAAGCAATGGGCATAGCGATCCTATTGCATAAAAAACGTAATATGAAGATTATGGATACTAGGACAGATAAGGATATTATCATCAAGACTGAAGCTGAGAATTTAGTTGTTTTTACTAATGTCTGTGCCCCTATTTGTGACAATCCTGATTTTTTTTTCATGCCTTTTTTTGCTGACCTGAGTGACATGGAACATTCTTGCCATGTTATTGCTGGTGACATTAATGATGTATGTGATCCTGTTTTGAACAGGTGAGTGCCCTCCTTCCATAGGAATTCCAACACAAGATAGGTATTCCAAGCTGATAGGGAGATTTGAGTCTGTATGCTATTTGGAGGTTGTGTTGTCCGAGAGCCAGGGATTAAACTTTCTTTTCTACAGGACTCTCCAGCTTCTCTCATCTAGAGTACTTTTTAGTAAGCCATGATTTAACTGAAAATGTAGTAGATTGTCATATTGATTGAAAAATTTCCCTGTCAGATCATGCTAATGTCTTTGGCCCTTGTTGGTTACACCCCACCTGCCTATTTGGCAACTTCGTACCAGGGCTGGCTCTAACTTTTTTGCCGCTCCAGGCAAAAAAGAAGGGCGCTGCCCCGCCGTAACACCCCCCCCCAGCGCCGCGCCGCTGACACTCCCCCCAGCGCCGCGCCGCAGACCCCCCCCCCAGTGCCGTGCCGCGCCGCGCCATCCAAACCCCCAGAGCGCCGGGCCGCCGAACCCCCCCCAGTGCCACGCCGGGCCGCCCAAACCCCCGGAGTGCCGGGCTGCCCAAACCCCTGCCCCCCCCTCGAGTGCCGGGCTGGCCAAACCCCTGGAGCGCTGTGCCGGCCAAACCCCCGCCCCCCCCCCGAGCACCGCGCTGGGCCGCCCAAACCCCCGCCCCCCCCCGAGCGCCTCGCCGGGCCGCTCAAACCCCCCTCCCCCCCCGAGCACCAGGCTGGCCAAACTCCCGGAGCGCCGGGCTGGCCAAACCCCGCCCCCCCCCCGAGTGCCGGGCCGGGCTGCCCAACCCCCCGCCCCTCCCGAGCGCCGGGCCGCCCAAACCCCCGGAGCGCTGCGCCGGCCAAACCCCGGGCCCCCCCCAGCGCCGCGCCGCCCCGCCCCGCCCAAACCCCCGGAGTGCCGGGCCGCACTGCCGAATCCCCCCCTCGAATGCTTGATAAAGATCTTGTAGGTGTTTGTCTCTGTCTGAGGGGTTGGAGCAAATTCGGTTGTATCTTAAGATACAAATTCGGTTGTATCTTAAGATACAAACTTCAGAAACAGACTTCAAAGAGAAACAGCAGAACTAAAATTCATTTGCAAATTTAACACCATTAATCTGGGCTTGAATAGGGACTGGGAGTGGCTGGCTCATTACAGAAGCAGCTTTTCCTCTCCTGGAATTGACACCTCCTCATCTATTATTGGGAGTGGACTACATCCACCCTGATTGAATTGGCCCTGTCAACACTGGTTCTCCACTTGCGAAGTAACTCCCTGCTCTCCATGTGTCAGTATATAATGCCTGCATCTGTAACTTTCACTCTATGCATCTGAAGAAGTGAGGTTTTTACCCACGAAAGCTTATGCCCAAATAAATCAGTTAGTCTTTAAGGTGCCACCAGACTCCTTAATATTTTTTCAGTTCACCTCATACAAGTACTGTAGTGGAATCTCTATCGTGAAAGTGCAACTTATAAATGTAGATTTTTTTTACATAACTGCATTCAAAAACAAAATAATGTTAAACTTTAGTGTCTACAAGTTGAAGCATGAAGAAGTATGCAAATATTTAGCATATCTAGCATTTAAATACCTTGGAACACTGGCTACAACAGGGCCATGCTTTTACTTTCAGTGACATTGTAAATAAGAAGCAGGCAGCGTTATCTCCCATAAATGTAAATCAACTTTTTTGTCTTGTTTGCCTGAAGCTGGGAATGGATGGGATAGATCATTTGATGATTACCTGTTCTGTTCATTCCCTGGCATTGACCCCTGTCGGAAGACAGGATACTGGGCTAGATGGACCTTTAGTCTGACCCACTATGGCCGTTCTTATGTTCTAATGTTATGTTCTTATGTCTTAACGATTGGCTGAACAAGAAGTAGGACTGAGTGGACTTGTATGAGGTGAACTGAAAACTACTACTTCTTTTTTATAGTGCAAATATTTGTAATAAAATAATATAAAGGGAGCGCTGTACACTTTGTATTCTGTGTTGTAATTGAAATCAATATATTTGAAATTGTAGAAAAACATCCAAAAATATTTATAATAAATGTAAATTGGTATTCTATTATTGTTTAACAGTGCAATTAGAACTGGCATTAATCGTGACTATTTTTTTAACCTAGTTAATTTCTTTTTGCATTAATTGCGTACATTAACTGCGATTAATTGACAGCCCTAGAAACAATACATATTTCAGCTCACTTCCAGACCAGCTGTTTTCTACAGGGTCCACTTGGTGCTCCTTGTATTCTCAGCATCTCTGTTGCATTGGAATCTATTCTCACTGAAAGAACTTGGGAAGCAGATACAATAGACCTCAGCTAGTATACATTGGCATAGTTCTACTGAAGTCAATGGAACTATGCCAGTTTACACCAGCTGAGGGTTTGGCCTTTATTTTTACTGATAAAGCATGAGACATGAATTGGATAATATCACATTACATATTACTGAGAGCTGAAATGAAACTTTGAGAATTGAACTATTGATCACCAGACTACCATATGAAGGCCAGTTAATGTTCCTTTAGGAAGCAAGTGACCCGAGCTATTTCACATCTCTACTCCAGAATATACTGATCTAATATCATCCACTTAAAACCCTCAACAATCCCAACATTTTATTTATTGCACAGTATTAGCAAGGTTTTACAACCTACTAAAGTATTTCTTCCCAGAAAGCGATCAATACATTTGCTCAGCACGAATGCACATGGAGTTGCCTTTTGCAGTTGGTTTTATTATATTTTTTTAAATGTTTAAAGTGATGCAAATGCCTTTCAAAATTCTGACCTCATGATGGCAGATGACAACATGTAGCAGGGTTTTCACCATGATTTTTGCTGACAGAAAACAGGGCTGACCCTTGGCACAGGGCCTTTGGTGGCAGTCTTCCAGGAGGTCATTTATGGCAACATAAGGTGGGCAGAGCCTCCTTTCAAAGATATGACTATTATGAACTGGCTTTGAGGAACTGTTTCAAGGATCTTTAGAAATGTTATATGGCGCATTTATTAATGTAAGTGACATAGCTGTCATCTATGAAAAGAAGTGTGTCTTTTCTCTTGCTTCATAATATCATCCATGAAGTTTCATCCAGAAGACATGTGCTGGCTGGTGGATACCTTGCTGAATCCAGGCCATCATTTCCTGGAAGCTTAACTGAATGTTTCTTGCTTCAAGGAGTTTTCCATAATAATATAATATATGGAGATATTCCTATCTTATAGAACTGGAAGGTCATTGAGTCCAGCTCCCTGCCTTCACTAGCAGGACCAAGTACTGATTTTTGCCCCCGATCCCTAAGTGGCCCCCTCAAGGATTGAACTCACAACCCTGGGTTTAGGAAGTTAATGCTCAAACCACTAAGCCAGGGGTAGGCAACCTTTCAGAAGTGGTGTGCTGAGTCTTCATTTATTCACTTTAATTTAAGGTTTCGCGTGCCGGTAATACATGTTAACGTTTTTTAGAAGGTGTCTCTCTCTAAGTCTATATTATATAACTAAACTATTGTTGTATGTAAAGTAAACAAGGTTTTCAAAATGTTTAAGAAGCATCATTTAAAATTAAATTAAAATGCTGATCTTACGCCACCAGCCTGCTCAGCCCGCTTCCAGCCTGGGGTTCTGTTCACCTAGGCCTGCAGCGGGCTGAGCAGGGCCTGTGGCCGGGACGCCGGCTGGCAAGGGGCCGGCAGCTGGGACCCCAGACCTGGGGGGGAGGGGTTCAGGGGTCAGGGCAGAGGGTGCAGGGCAGAAGGCTGGGTGTGTGTGTGGGGGGTTCAGAGGTCAGGGCAGAGGGCAGTGGGGAGTGTTCAGGGCAGAAGGCCGGGAGTGTGGGGGGATTCAGGGGTAAGGGCAGAGGGCTGGGGGTGTGTGGGGGTACAGGGCAGAAGGCTGGGTGTTGGGGGGACTTGAGGTCAGGGCAGAGGGCTGGGTGTGTGTGGAGGTGCAGGGCAGAAGGCTGGGTGTGTGGGGGCGTTCAGGGCAGAGGGCTGGGGGGTGTGTGGAGGTGCAGGGCAGAAGGCTGGGTGTGGGGGGGATTCAGGGCAGAGGGCTGGGGTGTGTGTGGAGGTGCAGGGCAGAAGGCTGGGTGTTGGGGGCGACTCGAGGTCAGGGCAGAGGGCTGGGGGTGTGAAGGTGCAGGGCAGAAAGCTGGGTGTTGGGGGCGACTCGAGGTCAGGGCAGAGGGCTGGGGTGTGTGGGGGGGTGCAGGGCAGAAGGCTGGGTGTTGGGGGGGACTTGAGGTCAGGGCACAGGGCTGGGGGTGTGCAGAGGTGCAGGGCAGAAGGCTGGGTGTTGGGGGGGTTCAGGGCAGAGGGCTGGGGTGTTTGTGGAGGTGCAGGACAGAAGGCTGGGTGTGGGGGGGTTCAGGGAAGAGGGCTGGGTGTTGAGGGCGACTCGAGGTCAGGGCAGAGGGCTGGGGTGTGTGTGTGGGGGTGTAGGACAGAAGGCTGGGTGTGTGAGGAGGTTCAGGGCAGAGGGAGGTGTGAGGGATGCAGGGCAGAAGGCTGGGTGTTGGGGGGAGGTCAGGGCAGAGGGCTAGGGGTGTGTGGAGGTGCAGGGCAGAGGGCTGGGTGTTGGGGGGGAGGTCAGGGCAGAGGGCTGGGGGTGTGTGGAGGTGCAGGGCAGAGGGCTGGGTGTTGGGGGGCAGGTCAGGGCAGAGGGCTGGGGGTGTGTGAAGGTGCAGGGCAGAAGGCTGGGTGTTGGGGGCGACTCGAGGTCAGGGCAGAGGGTTGGGGTGTGTGTGTGGGGGGTGTAGGGCAGAAGGCTGGGGTGCTCGGCTCGTGGTGGTGCTCCCAGCCCCCTGCCCTTAGCGGCTCATGGCAGGGTGCTGGGAGGGATATGCCCTGTTCCACTCCCTTCCCCCAGGCTCCGTCTCTGCCTACTCTACGGAGCAGCGAGCACGCTGCCGCTCGGCTCTGCTCTGCTCTCCCTCCCAAGGGCCATCGCCAGCAGGGAGAGGGAGGGGGAGGGGCTGGAATGCACCAAGCTGTGGGAAGAAGCGGGGGGGGGGGGGAAGCTTGGCTGCCGCAGGACCAAGCTCCTGCCTCCGCAGGGGAGAGCGGTGGGCGGGGGGGGGGAGGGGCTGAGTGGGGTGGGGGGCCGGGACCCCCTCCCACTGCTCTCCCCTGCCGGGGCAGGAGGCAGAAGCTTGGTCCTGCGGCAGCCAAGCTTCCCTCCTCCCCCGCTTCTTCCCCCAGCGTGGCGCTTTCCGGCCCCTCCACTCCTCCTCCTCCTCCTCTCACCGGGCAGGCAGCGTGCCACTTAAAATCGGCACGCGTGCCGTAGGTTGCCGACCCCTGCACTAAGCTATCCCTCCCCCCCTTTATACAGATAACATCAATCTGTTCTGGACTGGATTGGATGCTTCTCTGGAGTAGATCTGTGTCTAGCGGTGACTAATACAACATTGTTCTGGGTTGAATTTCATCTGCTTTTGCTCACTGAGGTATCAAATGTGTACTTGGGGGTGCTTCTGGCTATTGCTTGTAAGTTGGATTCATGCCCTTCATAGTTGGTAAAATCAAGTGGAGCCAGATTAGTTCCATATCTGCAGCATTCGATATAATTGACCAGGAGATTAATTTACCACAGATCCTTGTGTACAGGATCACACAGCACTAGTTCTCTTCTTTCCTCTTAGGAAGTTATCAGAGGGTGATTTGGGGGTGATTGTTCATCTAGTACCCAAAAATCTCCTTTATGCAGATTCATGCAGAGTTGTATTCTGTCCCCATCTCTTGTGCAATGTGAGTGTGAGACTACTGGGGAAGCTCATGAGTAGAGCTGGGCAAATAACTGATTTTTAGGTCTGCTGGCAATTCCAAAAAGAAAAAAAAAACCCTCTGGTTCAGATTGAACTGATTCTGAAAAATATTGGTGAATCAAAAAAGTCAACAAAAATTAGTTTCATGTTGAATGAAACATTTCGGTCGATGCACTTCTTCACAGGCAGGCAAAGGAAACAAAGGGTTACGTTCATAAAATGTCTGGTGGGGGTTACTGCCCCACCTTTATCATTTTTATCCCAGGGGTTAGGGTTCTCACCTGGGATCTGGGAGACCCAGGTTCAATTCCGCCCCCCCCCCTGCCTACTGTGGAACAGGGATTTGAAAGTGGGTCTCCCAGAGTACAAAAGAGTGCCCTAGCCACTGGGTTATGGGATAGCGTGGTATTTCTGTCTGTTGAAGCTGTTCCATTGAGAATAAATAATTAAATGGACAAGGGGGATTAACTTGAATCTCACAGGTGAATGCCCTAGCCAGCAAGCTTCAATGTATTCTGGGGTGGGGCTCTGTCAAGCTTTCCTCTTGAAGCTGTTCCACTTTGTTTAAAATGCTTTAACAGTCATTGGGCCAGAGAGAGAAATTGAGTCTGACTTTATAATGAAGTAGTTAGGGGAATTAAACCCTGGTCCAGGTGAGTGCTATAACCAGTGGGCTACAAGCTATCAAATGGACAGCTAGAGTAATTGCTGCTGCTATTTTATAAAGGGCAGGGCTGGCTCCAGGCACCAGCTTAACAAGCAGGTGCTTGGGGCAGCCAAGGGAGAGGGAAGGCATGTGCGGCAATTCGGGGGCGGCAGGTCCCTCACTCCCTCTAGGAGCAAAGGACCTGCTGCCGAACTGCCGCCGCCGATCGCGGCTTTTTTTTTTTTTTCTTTTCCCCAATTGCCGCCGCCGGTCGCGATTGCGATCGCGGCTTTTTTTTTTTTTTTTTTTTTTTTTTTTGCTTGGGGCGGCAGAAATGCTGGAGCCGGCCCTGATAAAGGGCGCCAAAAAAGTTGGGCAGAAAATGTTTGGCAAATTTGTGTCAAAGTGACAAATCATTTCAAGTTGACCACAACTGCATTTTTCATTGAATAAACTATTTATCTGAAAATTTTCACTCAGCTCTAATTGTGAGGCATTGTGGGCTGCACTGGCATCAGTATGTATACAGCAGAGCTTTACATCCTTTTTTTTTTTTTTTTTTATGCAACCCATCTGGTTCAGTGGCCTTCTTTCATTTGCAGTTAGAAATGTTTATAACCACCTCAAACTTAAATAAAGCCAACAACTTTGCAGATATATTTCTGCTTGTTACCGCTTTATCACAGAACATAATAGGTCTCCATAATAAGTTGATGTGCATGCTTCCTTAAGAGTTTTGTATTTTAGAGCTGATTACCTCAGCATATACTATTAACTGCCCCTTTACTAAAATTAAAATACTTAACTTGCTAGTACTCCTGCTACTTTAGAGAAACAGCAAATTTTGTTTTTCATTCTGTTTATTGACCACTTTCTTTTGAACTTTTTTCATATGCCCACTTATTGACATTCTAACTCACATGATTAATGGGCTACTGTTGCTACAAAATACAATAACTAGGATTGTGTTTGCACTAGAATGTCTGATTACATTGTCCCCAAACTGTGATCCTTGGTTACCAGTACTCCTGGACAAATAAGGCATAACACATGATGCATTTTGCATCTTTTTCTGTCTACGGAACTCAATTTTTTATGTGAAATTCCTAGGCAGATAATTCCCAAGGACAATTCTTATTCTGTTGGTTGGGGTGTGAGCAGTTCATTCTGAATATTTGAAATTCAGGCTGTTTGATCAAACACACAATGTTTGATTCAATGACTAGAACTCTTACATTCAAGTTTCTAGTAATTACAAATGTTCTGTTCCAGAGTGAGTATTTAAGGGTTTCCCAGATCCTGAGCTAAATGTGATGGTGCGGACACCTCCTCTGGATGTGTTGTGAATCAATCCCTTTAAAAATGCCTAGAAACAAAACATTTGGGGTTGAACTAAATGTTTTGTTTGACCTGAAATTCACTTTTTGTTAATATTTTTGATTTGCCAGATATGGGTATTTCGGGGGGCAAGGGGATGGTTCAGAACTGCCAGCAAACAAAAAAATAGGTTATTTGCCCAGCTCTAATTCCTGCCAGTAACCTTGTTTCCCAGAATAAACACAGAAATTTGAACTCTGTTGGCCCCATTCACCACAGTGCTCCAGCTGCTTTGCAGTACACCAGCACTCAATTAAAGCACATGTAAACTTGGCTTAATCAGGCAGTTAAACTGGCTTTATTAAGGCTGCCTTGCCTCGCTACAGCAACCAGAGAGTACTACTGAATCTGGCCCAATACGTGGATAAACATGGTGAAAAAACAAATTTACTTCTATACTTGAATAAATATTTGCAGACACTTCTTTGCAGAGCTTTGCTTGAATTGTAAAGATCTGATGCCAGCACATAAAGCTGGTCAAGTTACCTTTCCGACACCTTATTCAATAAGTTACAAACTGAAGTCAACTGATACAGATTTCCTTGCATCTTTAAAGTTGAAATGTGTCACTTCTGATAGTTGCACTTTTAGCTTCAATGCACTTGTTTTAAGAAACTCATCATTGCCTATTGATAGTTACTACTTGCAAAAGTCAGTGTGTTTATAACACATTGTAAATGTGTTTGTATCTGTTTGTCTATTCCTCCCTCTATACTCTCCAGAAGCCAGTATTGCCAGGGATGGTTGTCCTGTTACGTTGGTGCAGTATTTTGAATGTATGAAATTAAGAAATAGAAATGGATTTTGAAATCCATTTCAAAGTAGACTTGAAACTTCACAATTATTAAGGGCTTGAAAATTAAAGAAACAGCAAAATCTTAATGTGTAATTTCAAGACTATATTTACCAGCTTTGCCTAGCCCTTCATAATATACTCCATGCTCATAACAATGTCCTTGAGAGTGAAGCAATTTGATCATCATTGGTATAATGAAGTTCAGTCTTTTGTTCAGAAAATAGCTCCAGTATGAAAATGCGCAACTACATAAGGAGGTGGGAGTTATGGGAGGTGGGAAGCTATTAGAGTTCTAATGGCTGTTCTTATCATGGACAGAAATCAGTGTTATATACTTCCTTATCAGAGAGCTAGGTTTGTTAATTAGTGATCTGTAGTGTTAGATTGTGGTTTTGCTGTGCTGCTTTTGCCTGGGAACAACTGGGGTGCATATTGAATTATACTCAATTTAGAAAGAAATTCAAGTGGAGGAGTATGGAGATAGGATTAATGTGAGTGGTCTGTTGATCCTGTTATTAATAATGAAGTACTTAGCACACCTATGACATTGTATAAATAGTAATAAGGAAGAACAAGAACACTTGCTGTGTATAATGCTTTATTTGTTCAAAGTGCAGTACAGAGAATAATTAACCCTTACAGCCCCATGTGGTAGATATTATTATCCCACTTCACAGATGAGATACAGACATGTTAAATAAGTTCCTGAGTCTATGTGGTGAGTCTGGTGGCAGAGCCAGTGTCAGGAGTCCCTGATTCCCAGTCTCAAACGCAGTCCAAATATAGGCCCTGATCCTTCAATGAGCTCTCTGTGAGTGGGCACTTGCACCTGAGTGGACCCCCCATTGAAATCACTGAGGCTTTCCCTGCACAGAACTCATTACTGGATTGGGGCCTTGGAAGTGGAAGAACTCTTTGGTCATGAAGGCCCCGATTCAGTACAGAATTTAAGCACATGAGTAACTTTAAGCAAGTGACTAGTTCCATTGCAATGTGCACACAGACCATGCTGAACTGGGGCTGCAAATGACAGCTGTTTGCACAGTAAAATCTTACCCACAATTCTGATGCACTCCTTCAGCACAGAACAATGGTGGCTTATGAAAGAGAAGTGCATATTTCAGGGTTCACTCCATCAAGTGCAACATAGAAGGTCTTCAGTCCATTTTTATGTATGATAAAACAGTGAAATTAAGAAGGAAACAAATCTTTGCATTGGCCCCTCACACCAAAGTATTAGCAAGTCTCAAAAGCTACTGTGGACTGACTATCACTGTAGTAGTATATATATCTAAGGAAATATCAGAGTGAACTGGACTTCTTAGGTTGTAATAAATTTAGTACTTCAAGTATGATTCAAGGCAAATTTTGACTTATGCTAATTTCATGCTAAGCATTGTTGTTGGTACTAAATATTTTTAAAAGGTGCTGTATATCTCAGATGCTGTAGCATAAAGGAAATGCCATATTTGGGTGATTACAGTGTTGATTTTGATTACAATGATTTGAGACTTTTATTCTTTTTGGCTATTTAGTTGTGTCCATTTAATAGATATGGTGGAAAAGGTGATGGGCAAGAATATGACTTTATTGAGATAAAATGCTTTCTTTCTTTTTCTCCTTGAAAGAGACATGATTCCTGCTTAAAGGCAAGGTTCACTTCCTTTTGTAAAGAAACAAGACCACAAACAATAGCAACTCTGAGATATTACTCACAATTAATACATGCTCATTATAACTTTGTGATTGCTCCCTTTGGGTGGGCAGACAGGCAGGAAAGCAGGTAAGTGGCTGTTTTTAAAACTAATGACAAGGCTGCTTTATTAATTAGCCAGCAGGGGGTGGCCAATTTCCTATCTCCCTATAAACCAGATACTGGGTATCATTTCTGCGACATGTACGGCCTCTGATGTATTGAAGATTTGGAGAGTTATGGGTTTCTGAATGAGGGGGTTTCATATAGCAATTTAATATACTGCTGCTGTTGAATTAGCAAATGATTTTTATCCCATTAAAAATCCTCTTTTGTTTTGTAACAAGGCAAAGAGATCTGAGTATCATTAAGGTCACTAAAATGAGAGCTTTACTTTGTATTGTATTTCAGCATATACTGCATCTTTTAGCACAGCAGAACTAAAGGCACACTCTCAGGAAACATTAATGTGAAGTATGACTGTTCCATTTCTGAATAAAAATCTAAAACATTTATAGAACGAACAACAATTTCATACAGATGCCCCATTTCCATTTATGCACAGTACATGTGATCAGTCATTCCATTCTTTTGTGTCAAGTACTTTTTTCACTCTTTCAGAATAGACTCCTTAGAGTGGGTAAAATGATTAAAGGTTGCTATGGTTTCCCCCCTCAAATCAAGGACACTACATTTAAAACTACCAATCAGGAGGTTGGAAGAAAGTTTCCTCCTTTGATTTGTCAACACAGGAGGCATGTTTTGAATTGAAAAAGAATATGTCATTCTGCAAAGAGAGATTAGCATTAAGTCCCCAATGTAAACAGCTTGGATGGAAAAAAGGAAGCTGATTAGCAATTCAAGCATTATCTTTTCTGAAAAGAAACTGATGGTCAACGAGTCCTGGCATTCCTCACCTTTTGTTGACCATCTGTATCTATGAGCTTCCCAACAGAGATCCAACGCACTTGGGGACAGAAGAGCAGAAGGGCATAGCCTCCTCCACAAGAGAAAGAAACCAAAAGCCACGCTAAATACCATCAATTAAAATTCATTAGTCCTGCAGGAGCTGCCCATTAGAGTGTTGCATGTGCACAGATGCTGCTATTACAAGCATGACACCCATAATTAGGCATCAAAAGTAGGAGGACTTCGCAGCCTATTTAGCAAAGATATGGTCTCTCTGTTCTTGCATAAACTTTGCCATAACTTTAATTGCAGTAGATTTTTACCTACACTGGTCAAAAGAAATATTGCCTTTCCTTTTATAACTGTTACGACTGTTACTTTCTAATTAGGTTTAAGACACATAACAAAATAGATGAGATTACTGCCTGGAAAAGAATGCTGTGCTATTAGAAGTGCATTAGTTATGATAGATGTCTATACTTAGTCAAGAAAAATTAAAGCCCAATTTATTCTTTTACATTTTCATGTTGGCTGTCACTGCAGACTGATGACTTGTCTTTTGAGAGCATCTGTAATGCTTTAAAATAAATAAAAAGACAGCTATCTGCATGTGAGTTGCTGGTAAGGGATTTTCAGCTACATTTAGGCCTGTTTTCTAAAAGTCTCACAGGTGTAGTAAAACGTTGCTTTTGCAGGGGTTTCTTTGTCTTTGCACTGGGGAGGAGAGAAGATGGCATTTTAGCAGTACTTTCAAATAAATATCTCATCTATTTTTGTTCTTTTCTTTGTATTCCTTACATAGTTTACCTTTCCTGAGCCATTGCGTATTCCTTGAATTGTGCCTATTCCATGACTACCTCCAGTTTGAGCACTGTACTGAGCATTATGGTCTCTCAGATTTCACTTCACTGTCTTATTTTTGCATTTATTGAAATCGTATGGATTTTTTTTAAACTCTCAAAGCTAACATGCATGAGGAACCACGAATTAGAAGGCAGATGGAATGATCACCAGCATGTTCTACTCTGTTTGTCCACGGAAAGCCAGATGGAAAAGATCAGCAAATTAGATGCATAAGTTCATTTCCACTGTTCTAAATCTTACACGCCTAGGAATGGTACACTAAAAAATACAGGAGACATTTTGAGTCCTGTTGCTAGAATGGTGGTATGGAATTTGGCCAGAAATATTACTGTTAAACCGGGAAGACTGACAGGGCCAGCTCTGTTCATCCAAACTATGGAACCCACAGAGCACCAGGCTGGTCTGTAGGTTTGTGGGGGTGGGTTTATGAAACAATCTCAGTAAGAAGCCATTCAAAATACTTCTACTCTGCTATCATTAGTACCACACATTTTATTTCAGCGCATTCAACTCAAAAGAAATACAATCACGTAGGGGCTTCTGTACGTGGAAGTGAATCCGGAATTAGTCTGGGTGTGAATTTAAAGCAAATTATTTGTTCTTCTTTAATTTTATGTGTGGATGTTCTTCTTTTGGAATAACAGTGCTTTACTCTAGTTAGCCTAATCCTAAACTAATTCAGAATAAGGCACTTCCAGAATAAGAGCATCAACACATGGAGTTAATCAGGAACAGTTAATCAGGAATAACTCCTTCTGTAGACAATTGTGGTAGGGTTTATCTCCCATCATCTATTAAACAGGGGATTAAGAGCCAAATATTTACACTGGTGATTGATTGATTGATTGCTTCTTGGCTAGAGGGGGTAGAGCTAGGTAAGGATCAATAGGCACCTGGCCCTTTTAAGGAAGCTGAGGGAACTTAGAAAGGGGGAGGTTATAGAGAAGACAGGACTTTTCTAGGAGGGAGAACTAAAGGGAGGCTGTGTTAAGTACAAGCTGTGGGGAAAGCAGCACAAGGGTGGTTGAAGGTAGGAAATGACTCAGGAAAACAATGGACTGTCTGAAGAAGCAGACCTAGCTACTTAATACAAGGTTCCTGGGCCCTGGATAATCTAGACAAAGATGGCAGCTTTGACACCTGTAACTGTCATATGAAAGTGAAAAATACTGAGCTTGATTCAAACCTGCTGGTGCGAGTGGCTGTTCCCTTGTGCTACCAGTGCTTGCTACATCCCACAGGGCCTCTTTTGGGGGAGAGTAGCTTTTCTTTGCAATTGGGGCTCAATAGAAACCTTGGTAGCAGAGGGTATTTGTGGCTATGTTTAATCATGATGGCCCATGGGAGAGGTGGCCACATCATTGCTCTATCTACTTTTGGTGCTGTCTGACCAGACATTTTGTAAGTGTCTTGCACCAGTGCAATATCGCTCTGGATGGCTTTTCCATCACTATTAGCTGTACAAACTATGCTCTGTTTTCAGAAACCAACATAATGTGGGTTGAAGCAAGCTGCTTATTGTTGAGGGGGAAAAAAAACCTCTCTTGGTGTAGATTCATATGTGCAAAGGGACTAGAAACCTACCCAGGGCTAGGAAATTCTTTGTGAATTGCAAGCCAAGTAATTTCAGACAAAATGGGATTTGTTGTTCCCACTAAATAGGGAGAGGGCCCTTGATTGATAGCTCTAGGCCACTGGGAAATCCTGTGGATCTCGGGCCATGTGTGGAGGGCAGGAGTATTTATGTGCCACTTTACTCCTCAGTATTCCACTAGAGCAGCATTCCTTCCTCAGGAGCTGTGTTCCAAGGGCTTCCTACCAACTTTTGCTCCAACACTTCTAAGAAGAAATGTGAAAGGGGAATCAGAATAATATAATGTTGATGGGGTTGTAATTTAATCATACATTTAATTTAATGGCAACTACTATACCTGCTACACAGAGGTATTTACTATTTAATCAATTAATTCAACATTCGGAACCCGGACTATCACAATGTGAAATCTCCTTTGGGTTGAATGTGATTAGTATTGTGGACAAAATCTGGCTGTGAGATCTTTTCTGCTGATACCTTTATTTATGCAGTTAGCTCTAGTGGAGGGAAGCGTAGCCAAGCCTCCTATAAGAAACAGTTATGTGCAAAATTACACTTTGATTGAAGTGCAAAAGTTCAAAGCAAAAAACCAGCTAAATATATAGTAGAGAAAATAGCCCACATTCCTTAGTAATGAAAAATGTCAATTTATCACACACTCTATTCTTCTAGTTTGACTTCCATTTTTTATAAAAGTAAAAAGAAAATTATAGGTATATTTCATAGAGGCATAAAGAACTACTGAAGGCTCATTGTAAGCAGTAGCCAGGCATGTAAAATGAAAAGAAAGAGGTACTGGGTTTAAATAACTGGAGACACCAATATCAGAAATCAATTAAACTAATTGCCACTGACCACAGGTATCTTGTTGTAATCATAAATATTACAATATAAGCCAAATAAAACAAAGAAATAGTAGTGAGAAACATACACAATAAAATTGTCACTCCAGTCACAGGTCTAATCATTTTCCTCACATAGATCAAAATATAATGCTTGACTATAAAAAAAAATAGTACGTTACTTGTGCACTGAATGCAAATAATATAAATTATAAATAAACTGCAAAATTATGGGGTTTTTTATTCTGCCATTGAAAATCTGTCAAACACAAATGTCTGCTACTGCTATTAACATGAATACACATAGCCATTAAAAAGAAACTTTTAAAAGGAGGTATTATTGAAGCCATAACACAATTATAAATCTTTTTTAACTTCAAGTCATACAGATTCTTTTTCTATTGTAAACTATTTAATTTTGTGTTTTGTATTCAGTTAAATTTTTCTTTGACAGTATGCTTAAGGATATCTTTGTCCACCTTTCTCTATAATGTACCTCTTTTTAAAGCAGTGTGTACTTTTCATGAGCCAAGCATCCAAGATGTAGTGATTTCCATTCAAACATCAACATTTGCCAATTTATTGCACAGTGGTATCACTGAGATATCACAGTGTTGCTTCCTATTTGAAATAGGATATAATCATGTTCAAGTGTGATAATGTGGTGTACATTAACTTTTTAATCATGACCACTGTGATACACGAATACATATATTTTCTTAAAGTCATCTGACGTCCAAAAAAGTAGTATAGGAACAATGAACCCAACTAGTTAAGCTTCCTGGGCCTGAGCCAACATCCAATAAAGTAATTAGATTCTTGTTAGATTCACTGTGTTGATTGAGCTTTATTCAGGGGAAATGTTAGGAACCCTTTAAATACATAGACATTTCAGAGAAAGGGCCTTCAGACTGTCTGAAGGAACTAATGGACCTGCTGCCCTGCATGGGGCTGACTCTCCCAGGCTTATTGTTGCTGATGCCAGCCTGCATGTCAACAACATCGTATCACCCAAACGCCACCTGTGTGGAAAACAGTCCATTTCTGGTCCCACACAGGCAGATGCAAGCTGGACATGGTCTCTAGACTAGACCACTGGGGCTATCAAATGCCTCACTGACCTGGTCAGATCATCATGTAACCCAGACAGAATCATGGTTTTCCCTCCATCTGAAGAAAGCAACAAACTGGGGTTGCCTGTGAATCCTGTATGCTTTCATCTTGCTGTACAGGAGCAAACCTTCTTGTAACAAGGCCAGGGTGTTGTCATGCTGGTGGAGCATAATCACCTACTGTCTGCTGCCATGCTTCCACTGCACCCTGCTCAAAAAGATTACATAGTTCATCAACAAAATACATCACTTCACTCTTCTGTGTACACTGTGCACTTCTCTAAGTATACTACATAACTGAGGAATCAGCACAAAGAATCCCTGCAGGGCTATACCACCACTATAATGGAAGCAAAGAATCTTTTTCTCCATCATCACAGCTGCAAAATTGTGATCAGTGGAACTATTCCATAGAGTGATCTGGTTAGTCACTCTGGACTATATAATCTGAACTCAGACTCACTCAATGGCAACTCTGCGGAGTTGTCACCCAACTTTGCTGAAAAGTTTAGCCGAATGTGAGAGGAACTTGCTGAGGCTACATTAACCATTCTATTACCCCTGCCAGAGTTTGGGCCCACCAGGAAGCTGAAGAAGCCACTATAACTAGTAGATCCATGCTCTTCTAAACAGGAGAGAGGCAGCACAGAACAATTGTGCCAGCTGCTAATGGAAATAAATAAAATAATCAGCTCATCTCTCAGAATTGAATCTGCTTACCATCCCTGAAAAAGACCTCCCTCCATCCACACCTCAAAAAGCCAGCTTTCGACAGAGATGACCTCAGCAACTACATTGTCTCCCATGATTTAGTTGGTGTTGGTCCTGCTTTGAGCAGGGGATTGGACTAGATGACCTCCTGAGGTCTCTTCCAACCCTAAGCTTCTATGATTCTATAATCTCCATCTTCCCTGAGAGGTCTATAAAATCTTGACTTGTGTGGAGAAAGTGAATCAGGAAATGTTATTTGCTCCTTCATATAACACAAGAACTTCCCCCCCATTTTCACTCTAGGCTGGTTTTGTGGGGAGAAGCTAAGGCCATGGTTCTGCCCCCTCTTCATCCTTTCCCATCCCCTATGGGGTGATATGCAGCATAGGGGTGCACAGAAAGAACAGTCTCTTCACTTCCCAAGCTCAAGAATTATAACTGAACAGAGAACCTGGAAGTAAGAAGAGAACATGGAAAAGAGGCTCTTTGCACTCTCCACCCCGCACACCCACACAAGGTCTGGAAATAATCTCTCCTCTAATAAGGATTTAGTCCATAGGTTCCTTAAAGTGATATATCTAGGGGAAGGGTGGCCAATGAGTTTTGTCTCTCCCCTCGATATATCTCTTTAGGAAACTTATGGACTAAATCCTCATTGGGGAGATGGAAAACTCATTGGCCATTTTGTAACTGCTTCTACTGAGACCCTGTAGGAATGCTAGCTCCCAAATTGTCAGCCATGGTTGCGGCACACTGTTTCCATGGCCACAAGGCAGGAGTGACCTTCGCCTCAGTGTCTGTGTTTGGGAAACTTTTGGCTGATTTGATTCCTACCCTCGCAGCTGGTGTTCACGCGCTCAAGAGATGGGTCTGTTATCTTGTGTGCCTGTATACTGCCTAGCTTTTCTATGCGCAGGAATATAACCACTAAGAAGTGTTGTAAACAAAGTAAGGAGAGAAATAAAAACCCCAGGAAAAGTTTTCCTGGAGGTTTTTGGCTTAAGGCTTTTAAAGCTCTCTGGCTACCACAAACCTGGTGTTCTATTTCCTTTCATGTGTCGTCGCCACAAGACCCTTGTCAAACAGGTGCCCTATGCTATGCTGTAAAAGAGTAAGGCATGAACTCATTCTGTTCTCCAGCAGTAGGGAACTCAATAGCCAGAGGCCCTTCGCCAAGCACAATGAATGGGATGCTATTGGCTGAACCAAATGCCTCTGGTAACAGACAAGTGTTTGGTGATTTTTATCACACAATCTAAGACTATGATTTTTAAAAACACTCAACAGTGGCCTAACTCTGCTCCAATTTTAAAAGCCATTCCATGCTCCCACGTTAAAATTGCCATTGACTTCAATGGAAGTAGTGTTAAGTCAGTGCTAAGCGTTTTGAAAATCCCACTTTACAGCTTTAGTCTTCCTTTCTAGACCTGTGGGAAAAGATTTTTCAAAGGCAAAGAGGTCACATAAGCACACAATTGTCATTGAAAGTCAATGAGAGCTGGGTGTCTAACCGCTCTGGGTGTCTGAAAATATTCCCATGATGAACATGTTTTAATTACCAGAAGTAAGCTGTTTGTTCACCCTGTGTTATGACTATTGCTTATACTTGCTTCTTACAGGACAAAATTGTATATAATGGTTGTTTAGTAGATGGGTAGAATGAAAGGCACTTCACAATGTAACAAACAGACAAGTATAGGCACTTCACAATATAGGCACTTCACAATGTAATTCCATACATACCACACGCATTTTTATTCCATATCAACTATCTTGATGTCGAAGGACATCTTCACCCAAACATGCTGCAAAAGTCTAACCCATAAGAAAAACAAGCAAACAAGCCAACGAAGCATAAAGCAATCAAAAGAGTTTAGAGTCTTCTTTCTTTTAGCACAATTTACAAGTTACTTTGGATTTCTACATAACCATCTTCCTCTGGGGCTATGTTTTATTATTGCACTGTCATCGTTAAAAGAATTTTGTTTACTGAGTTCTTTAATACATTCAAGATGCCCTTGTCTAATGCAAAATATTATGTTCCTTAATAGGTTTTTGTTACGGCTGCTGTTAGGGGAAAAAAACCTTGATGGAATTAGAGAACAAACTGGGTAGATAATGTACCATGTAGGTGACTTAGCACATACAACATGTGATTTAAATTTTAAATTTATGACCTGCTATAAAAGAGAAACATATTAAAAATAATTTCTTTCTCTGATCATTTATTTATCCATTGCCCACTCACATGGAAGAGAAATCAGTAGGTAAATATGCCCCTTTATGATCTAGAGCTGCGTAAACAATCAGTCCTCTTATTTCCAAGAGTTGTTGCAGCAGATTTTCTGGATTCCGATTTTCCTTATATTCTTATTTCAGCAATTCTTTGCAAAGTTCACTGAGGTTCATTAGCTTATCTGAAGAAAATGTGACTGGTACTTTTGAGACAGCTTCTCTCTGTGACTTTTCTAATTAAATCCCTTCCATCAGACGAAGAGCTGCCCTTTTTACTTGACAAACATTTGTTCTAATTTGGCCTTGGTTGGTTTCTCAGTACTTTTACTTCACTCTCCCCCCACCCTATGCACTAGCATCTGTTAGTCACAGGATCACACTGGCTGACATTTACTCTGAATGTGATTGCTTATTAAAATATTTCAGTGTTAGACAAGCTTATCTGTTGAAAAATACAATAAAGAAGTTCCAGTATAATGGGTGAATACTCTTTTATTTTTATAAAGTAAATTTCTAGTGCTTCAGTGCACAACTCTTAATGTATGTATTTGAAGACATAAAATTATATTAACCTTCCTTAGAAGGTTGTTTTTGAATGCCAATAATCAAACGTTAGGTGGGAAGTTCGAATCCATAACAAGGAAGTACATTGTATATATATGAGGCTGTAGTTTTATATGAAGGGCATGTTCTCAAAAAATGTCAGATTCAAGATCTCTATTTTGGAGTGAATTATCATATTGGACTGGGGGCGGGAAGGAAGAAAGTTCAAGAAAAGTTTAATCAAAACTCTTTTTCACAAACTTCAGAAAATCCTGGTAAAAGCTTTCAGAGGTCAGGCAGATTGCTGAATAATTCTTCAGGGACACACTTTTCTCCTTACATAAAATAATGCTATGTAAGGTTAAGTGCTCACTAAGGAACCAGCAGTCTGGGCTTTCAATTTTCACATTGGACTATGGGAAGATATGCTCAGTCAGTGACAAGAATTGCTGTATACAGTTTATTCTGCTATTCTTTAACACTCTCCAGTGTCATTAGCTTGCCAGCCATGTAGTCTGTAAGTAATAGGTTGCAATAGCAGCTGAAATTGACAAGTGCTTAGCCTAGAGCATGGATTGAATGTAATTCATAGGGTTCCTGAGTTAATTTCCAATACCTATTTCATCAAGGCAGACTGATAGATGGCTGCCAGCATCTTCTGGCTTTATCTGTAAATCCCCATGTCTTTTATGGCCATCCCTCTGTGGTTTTTTTGTTTGTGGGTTTTTTTTTTTTTTTTTTTTACATTCCTTGCCTTACTTTTGCTCCTCCCCATTTCCATAACTCCAAATGGAGCTTCCTCTATAGGCACATCACTCATTTAGATTAGAGGCCCTTGCAGCTAAATGCAAGACCTTCAGATGTTATTGAAGTGCATTTTTCCATGTGGCCCTGTTTAAAGTGATGTTTCTTTAGGGACTGCAGGGTGAAATATGAAGTTATCTGTGAGAGTAAATCTGAGATGTTGGACAGATGGGGAAGTGTCAGTGCATCCACAGAAATGCATTTCATTTTTATATAGGGAATGCATTCAATCAATTTTGGCTCGAGAAAACAGTTGCTCTTATTGCATCACTAGCAATTTTGGGGATTTTTTGCAGGTCAATAGCTAAGTCAATAAAACCATAATAGATTTTTAATAAATCTGAATACATAGAAAAGAGGCACAGCACAGGAAAAGGAAGTAGGCAAGAAAAAGCCATAATTTTTTTTTAAAAGAAAGGTTGCCATGGTGACATCATACAAATTTCAGCTTTGGTAAAACACAAATATTATTTGCTATGGATTGTGAAACTTTGTTTCTCGCCTAAGATCTACTTCAGCAATAAGAATTTGCATGAAGTTTGTTAGTTAAACTGTGCAAAATAACACCCACTCACCCCCAATATAGTGACACAAAGCTTTGGAGCATGCTGTAAACTGTAGAAGTCTTTTATTTACTAATTAATTCATCTAACTTCCTGTATTGAAGAAACATGTTTTTTGTTTTTTTCTAAATATCTGTGATGAATTAGAATTGGCTGCAAATTTCAGGTGAGGCTGCCATGTAAAATGTGTACTTAGTCAAACCAGTTTCACTTCTGGTGTGTGGCCAGACAAAGTTTTATGATGTTTAATAAGACGAATGTATAGTCTTTGTTGCAAAATGTAGCTTTCCTTTTATATAATCCTGATCTAGCATTTAATTAAGCTTTAGAGAACTCTGCCTTTGCTGATTCCTTTATGCACATGTCACATGAGGGAAATGAACCTGTTTAAATGTTTTTGAAAGAAAAAAAGTTATTTTTTAAAAAATCTTGTATGCTTTCCCATCAGACAGTATTGAGCCCGATCTCAGTTGGTGTAAATTGGCATTATCACTACAGCAACATTGATTTATACTGGGTGCTGATCTGGCCCATGCACTAGCTTCAGTGGACTTCCACTGCCGTTGGTCATCTTGCCAGCAGCAATAGGAAACTAAATTGTTCAACAGAATAAAAAATATTGGTAGAAGTTGTGATTTATTATTTGTATTATTGTAACACCTAGGCACTGGCCTACTAATAGAAAACTCAGAGGTTTCTCAAAGTAAAAGAGAGATTTTTGTTGAAGACATTTTGTAACATCCACAAATCTTCTGGGTTTTTAGCACAATCCATGTAAGCTAAACCTGTTAGTTTTGGGTAGCTTTGCTAAGAAAATAGCAAAAAGTGTCATTACTAGCAAAAAAGTGAATAATTACTAGCACTTGACCTATATTTATTTTACAAGAAGAGGGTATTTCTTATAGTTTGTTTTGGGTAATATGACTTCTATTAGAAGACACCATACTTCATAGGAATGGAGTACGTGTAGTAGTCTGCTAAACGATTTAGAAATTTTATTCTGACTTGTAGAGAACTTTGATTACCTTTCGTGATAGCTGCCCCGAATTCAAGGAATTTGGTCTGTTTCCATCAGATGAGCAGCTAGGAGAAACACAGCTTAGGAGCTCTTTTGGTTGCTTATCTGGGCTGAATCTTTCCAGGTGTTTTGTACATAGCTCCAACTTGTATGTTTAAAACAAAAATAAATTACTAGTAGTTCAATGCCTCTCGAAAGGAAAGGAGATGCATTCTGCTAAGTGTGCATGGTTGGAACACCCAGAGTATCTGGCTACCAGAATTGTTCTTGGATACGTCTTCCCTCTTACTGGCTTTCATAACTTGGGAAAACTGAAATGTTTGTTTTTTAAGCCTAAGTAGCCATATACAAGTATTTTATAAAGGGCACTGAATCAATGGAGCCAAAATAATTTAGGCTGCAGATGCTCCATAAAATTGCCCCTGGCCATTCTGTGACTTGCCCCAGATATACAATTTCCATTCATAGTCCTACAGTGTGACATATGGTAAAATTTAAACACAAACAGTCTAGTTTAGAATATTTTTATGTTAATTTTGTTCAGTTAATACTGTGAGACCAGCATAGGGTAGCCGTGACTATCTGAAGCACTGAGCAGATGTAATAAAGTTTGGTGTGCCATAAAAGTCAGTAGGTATCAATTCTGGCTTGGAACCTGACAAACAAACCTACAAACAGCAGGTGGTGGGTAGCTATTTCATGCCCTGGGAGGCAGGAAAAATGATGGAACTTAATATTTGAAGGATGGCTGTTCATATAGTTTCATTTCACTAGATGTAACCTGACATCAAATGGTGGGAAAAGTAGAATGTCAAAAAACCTCAGTTTTATAAAATGTTTTATATACGCTATTTACAAGGTCACCTTAAGTTTCAATCTACAGAGATTTTCTGCTTTGTCAAGATACCATTGCAACTCGATGTGGCTTCTAAATTATTTCAGCAAAACAATTTTTGCTGGGAGTGTTTATGCCAGAGATCATTGTTTTTAGTAAAGATATTTTGATAAAATTCAAGACATAATTTGTATTACCTTATGCTGTAGTTAATTGATAATCAATCTTTGTCAAGATAAGCAATTTGATCTAAATTAATAGAGTAACAAGTTCAGTTGTGAAGAGGTAAAACTCATTTTATTTTAACATGAGCTAAAGTGTACATATTGCTTTTTTTTAGCATAGGGTCTACTCTTGTATTGGTGCTGTTAAACAGTTTCCTGGTCCACTCCAACTCCTCAGCGAAAAATGACAATAGCCATACACAGCTTTTATTTGAATATTCAACAAGTTACATTATACCAGTACAATTGCATCTACACTAGGAGGAGGGAAGTCATATTGTTTTAACTGTATTGGTGAAAAATCACACCCCAACCAGAAAAGTTATATCGGTTTAAAATTGTGTGTAGACCAGGTCTATGGATTTACAGACAAGCTTGATTTTAAGCATATCATTTATCCCATTTGAGTTCAGTGGGATTACTCATGATTAGTTTAAAATTAAGCAGGTGAGGCAAGGCCAGAGGTACATTACAAACTTTTGCCAGCATAGCAATGTCTGTCAGGGATATAATGAGGGATGATTTGTGACCAATATAGCTGTGATGACAAAAGCTCATAGTGTAGATGCAGTTATACCAGCAAAACTGTGCTTTTGCTTATATAGCTTGTTTTACTTGTGGTGTATGTTGAGCAAGAAGATGCAGGACAAGGAAATGCATCAGGCGAGATATTTCCAATAGAGATAGGAAAGGGTTATTGCCATTATACAAGGCACTGGTGAGACCTCATCTGGAATACTGTGTGCAGTTCTGGTCTCCCATGTTTAAGAAATGTGAATTCAAACGAACATGTACAGAGAAGGGCTATTAGGATGATCAGAATAATGGAAAACCTACCATACAAGAAGAGGCTCAAGTTCGGCTTGTTTAGCCTAACCTAACAAAGGCTGTGGGGAGATATGCTTGCTCTCTATAAATACATCAGAGGCATAAATACAAGGGAGGGAGAGGTGTGATTTAAATTAAGTACCAATATTGATACAAGAACAAATGGGTATAAAATGGCCATCCACTTGTTTCGGCTTGAAATTAGATTAAGATTTCTAATCATCAGAACAGTGAAGTTCTGGAATAACTTCCAAGGGGAGCACTGAGGGCAAAAAACCTAGCTTGTTTCAAGACTGAGCTTGATAAGTTTATGGAGGAGATGATATGAGGAATATCTTAGATGAATTAGAATTGGCATGTGGCCCATATGTGACTGCTATTAGAAAAAATTCCCAATGGCTAGAGATGGGGCACTAGATGAGGAGGGCTCTGAGTTACTACAGAGAATTCTTTCCCAGGTGTTTGGCTGGTGGGTCTTGCGACATGCTCAGCGTTCAACTGATTGCCACATTTGGAGTTAGGAAGGAAATTTCCCCCAGGTTATATTGGCAGAGACCATGGGTATAGGTATATGTTTGTAGAAGACTGTAATTTATAGATGCTCTTTTATAAGGGACAGTATTATGAACATAGGAATTTGGAGATGTGCCCTGGGGCTTGGGAACACTGCATGGCCGTGGGCAGAAGTTCACCAGAGATGCTCTCCAGTTTGTTTTATTCCTTTCTCATTCACTGGTTTGTTATTTAATGAACCCCAAGATTGATCAGGGTGTCAGAAGTGCTGAACGAGAAGGAAACTGCAGTCATTTTGAAGTTAACTCCTGTGTTTGCAACTGAAAGCAGAGACAAAGGGAGGCACTAGAGAAGAACATGGAGCACCAGGCCAGAAGCTTTTGCAAGTATTTGGTGAGTACAGTAGTAGCTTGACTAGCTTAAGAAAGGGAGGGCAGGAGCCAAAAACAGATGTGTTGCAACCTCCATCCAGACTACAATTGTCAGGCAAAGTTACAGAGAACTGGAAACAATTTCAGACAGATATTTGAATTGTATTTAGCTGCCATTGGGACAGAGAAGAAAAATGATAAAGTGAAATCAGCTATCTTTATGCATGTTGTTGGGGAAGAAGCATTGGATATTTATAACAACTTCAAGTTTGAAGAAGGTGAAAGCATGAACTTAAGTAAAATACTAACTAAATTTGAGGAGCATTGCATGTCAAAAAGGAATGAAATCTTTGAGAGAGACATTTTTTTATGTGCATGCAAAAAACTGATGACACCATAGAGCACTATGTCACAGAATTAAGGAAACTCATTAAAACTTGTGACTTTGGTGAGCTGACAGAGTCTCTGGTCAGAGATAAAGTCATTTGTGGCATCAGAGACATTGTGTTAAGATAGAGACTATTCTGTGAAGGAGATCTTAACTTTAGAAAAAGCTCTCCAAATATGCAGGGCAGCAGAAACTGTGAAAGCACAAGCCAAAGAGCTGAATCCACCAGAAGTACAAAAGAAAATAGCCAGAATAGGTCAAATCAAAGAGTGGAACCACTTGCTATGAAAACCACTGCTGGGGGAAGACTGGGTACAGACGGTCATGTGGAAGGCATTATTCTCTCTGTCCAGAAGTTTTCACACTGCACAGTATCAATAGTAAGTCAGTGATAGCCGGCATGAAGAGAAACTTCTCCAGACATGGAATTCCAGGTGAAGTCTTTAGCGATAATGGGCCATAATTTTCCAGTGCAGATTTTAGGCAATTTGCCATAGATTGGGATTTTAATCACAAAACATCAAGTCCAAATTACCTCCAATCAAATGGACTTGTGGAAACGTCTATACAGACAGTAAAGAACCTTAGGAAGAAGACTTTTGACAGTGGGGGTGATTTGTATAAAGCATTACTGGTTTACCGAAGTTCACCCCTGGAGAATGGCTTTTCCCCAGCTCATCTGTTAATGGGAAGATGGCTCAGGTCTAATTTACCAATTACTGATAACTTTTTGAAATCTCATGACAATGAAACCATATGGAAGATGAAGGAAAATCTGAAGTGGAAGCAGAAATATTATTTTGACAAAAGGGCCCGTGATCTCCCATCTCTTAACCCAGGTGATAGAGTGTGACTGAGGAATCACATCTCTAATACTTGGGGCCAAAGGGTGCCATTAAAGAACAGCTGCATCCAATGTTTTATGTAATCCAGATAGACCAATGGGACACATTTCGACGTAATCAAAGGGATTTACAAGTAATCCCAGAAAATTCCAATACATTGACAGTAGATGTGGACTCTGGCATTTCCCATCTGACTGATCCTTTATCAATGCACAAAGGAGAAACTGTCAAGGAACAAGAGAACAACTCTGACTCTAATGAAAGGCTGATACTGAGAAGATCAGAGCGGGAGATTAAACGTTCTGAACGACTCATAGAGACTTGCTAACCTTCCTGGAGAACAAGTATTTGAGGAAAGAGAATGGTAAAGACTCACTCAAGAGTGATGTACTGGTAACCTCCCTTTTCTAAGTAGTTGACACAATGGGTTTATGGAAATGTACTACATGGGTTGAGAATTTAATGCATGTGTTATTAGATAGTTATCTGCAATATATGAGTTATTTCATTTTTTCTTTCAGAGGGAAGATGTAGACATATGTTTGTAGAAGATTATCATTTAGAGATGCTCCCTCATAAGGGACATTATTATGAACATAGGAATTTGGAGATGTGCCCTAGAGGCGGGGGGGAGGGGGTGTTGGGAACGCCTCATAGCTGCATGCAGCAGTTCACTACAGACGCTCTCCAGTTTGTTTGATTACATTTGTATTCCTTTCTCATTCATTGGTTTGTTAATGTACCCCAAGATCATTACACTGGGGTGGGTTTTTTTGCCTTCCTCTGCAGCGTGGGGCACGGGTCACTTGCTGGTTTACACTAGAATAAATAGGGGATTCTCTGTAACTTGTAGTCTTTGAATCATGACTGCAGGACTTCAGGAACTCAGCCAGAGGTCAGGGGTCTATTACAGGTGTGGGTGGGTGAGATTCTGTGCCCTGTGATTTATATAGGCTATGTTTTATATGTTTCCCCCTGTGATGTGCAGGAGGTCAGATTAGATGCTCATGATCGTCCCTTCTGACTTTAAAGTCTATGGCCTTGGCTACACTTGCAGCTGTACAGCGCTGTAAGGTAAACCTGTCTTCGTGCAGCTGAGTAGGGAAAAGCGCTGCAGTCTGTCCACACTGACAGCTGCCAGCGCAGTGGTGTGGCCACACTTGTAACATTTGCAGCTGTGTTGGGAGCGGTGCATTATGGGCAGCTATCCCAGCATTCATGTGGCTGCAACGTGCTTTTCAAAACGGGGGGGGGTGGGGTGGATTGTGACAGGGAGTGTGGGGGGAGAGAGAGTGCTTTTTGGAGCATGTCATCTCTCTATTTTGCAAGTTCCGAACTCCCGGCCCCCTGCTCATTCATTCACTCACTCAAAGCAAGCTGCAATCTGTTTACTTGTCTCTGTGGTACGAGCTTTGAAACTGGCACTTCCGCATTCCTGCACAATGGAGAGGATTGGCCACTTGACAAGGTGATTAGTGCAGCGCTGCAGGCATTTACACTCACACCCGTGAGTCGTAGCCACTCCGCTGCAGCTGTTATTCCTCTCGGGGAGGTGGAGTACCTGCAGCGGTGTACCCAGGGAGATACAGCGCTGCAAGTGCCCTGCCAGTGTGGACGGGGAGTGAGTTACAGCGCTGGGGGAGGCTTTACAGCGCTGTAACTTGCAAGTGTAGCCAAGGCCTAAGAGTCTATAAAATGGTGTCTGGTCTGATTAGGTTAACTAGAAATGTGAGACTTGAAAAGTAACTCATTCCAGTCCTACCGTTGAGTATTACATAGGGTTGCCAACTTTTTGATTGCAGAAAACCGAACACCCTTGCTCTGCCCCGAGGCCCTGCCTCTGCCCCTGCAATTCTTCTTGGCCCTTCCCTCCACTCACTCCATCCTCCCTCCATCACTCGCTCTCCCCCACCCTCACTCACTCGCGCATTTTCACCGGGCTGGGGCAGAGGGGTTAGGTGTGTGTTGGGGGGAGGGCTCTGGCTGGGGTTTGCGGGCTCTGGTGTGGGGCTGGGGATGAGGGGGTTGGGGTGCAGGAAGGGGTTCTGGGCTGTGGCAAAGGTGTTCGAAGTGTGGGAGGAGATACAGGCTTTGGGGGAAAGTTTGAATGCGGGAGGGGGCTGAGGGCTGGGGTAGGGGGTTGAGGTGTGGGAGGAGTTTGGGGTGTAGGCGCCAGGAGGGGGCTCAGGGCTAGGGCAGGTGGTTGGGGTGCGGCAGGGGGTGCGGGGTGCAGGCTCCGGGAGGGGGCTCAGGTCAGGGGCAGGATGTACAGGGTTCAGTTTGGGCTCCAGGTGGCGCTTACCTCAGGCAGCTCCCGGAAGAGGCCGGCATGTCCCTCCAGCCCCTAGGTGGAGGCGGGGCAAGGTTCCCAGCCAATGGGAGCTGTGGAGCCGGTGCTTGGGGTGGGGGCAATGCACAGAGCCTCCCTGGTCACCCATGCGCCGAGGGGCTGCACAGGGCTGGTGCTACTATTAAGGCGAAGTAGGCGGTTGCCTAGGGCGCCAAGATTTGGGGGAGCCAAAAAGCGATGTCCCCAATTTTTTTTTACATCATTCCTCCCCGAGCGCGTGGTTGCTGCTCCACTTCTCCCACCTCCCAGGCTTGCGGCGCCAATCAGTTGTTTGGTGCCGCAAGCCTGGGAGGAGAATTAGAGCAGGGGCAGGGTGCTCGGGGAGGAGGCAGAGCAGAGGTGAGCTGGGGTGGGGAGGTGCCGCACGGCTCCCCGGGCCGGGGGGGGGGAGCTGCTGTGGGGGTGCCTCAGGGCGGGGGGGGGAGCTGCCGCAGCTCCCCACCCCAGCTCACCTCTGCTACGCCCCCTCCCCGAGCATGCTGTCGCTGCTCCACTTCTCCTGCCTCCCAGGCTTGCGGCGCCAATCAGCTGTTTGGCGCCACAAGCCTGGGAGGGGAGAAGAATTAGAGTGGGGGCGGCGTGCTTGGGGAGGAGGCGGAGCAGAGGGGAGCTCCCTGGGCGGGGGGGAGCTGCCACGGGGTGGGGGACACCTCAGCGTGGGGAGGGGGCGGGGAGCTGCCGCAGGGCTGGGGGGGGGGGGGGGCGCAAGGTGGAAGTTTCACCTAGGGCGCGAAACTTCCTTGCACCGGCCCTGGGGCTGCAGGGACATGCCACTGCTTCTGGGAGCCATGTGGAGCCGGGGCAGAGAGGGAGCCTGCCTTAGCCCTGCTGCACCACCAACCAGACTTTTAAGGGCCTGGTCAGCAGTGCTGACCAGATCCGCCAGGGTCCCTTTTCGACCGTGCATTCCAGTCGAAAACCAGATGCTTTAACCCTGGTGCTACACATGCAGAAGGCTGTGAAGGTGAGCGGAGGGAGGTTTGAATTGGATGGAGTGCTTTAGGAAGCACCAGTTAAAGGACTTGAAAATCCAAGTTACATGGCCAGATTGAGGGGCAAGGAAGATAATTTTGGCAGCTGCAGTTGGAAGAGTCACTCCTATTATAGGGTGGGGTTTTCAAACACACCTAAGTCCCCAAAGGTGCACGTTATGGAGAATTTGAGAGAAAATCTTCCTTTTAGCTACAGGCCAGAACACTCTGATCACTCATTCTGCCTCCCTTGAGTTTTAACATCATACATTTCCTTCTTTAGCTAAATCCACATTTTTGTTTGCAATCTTGCAAAGGATGTGGCGTATGCATTAAAGAGAGATCCTTCAAACATCTGAATAGGGTACTATGTATTCTAACTTCTCAGTAAGTTTCCAACTCTTTCTAGCTAGGTCTGTGTTCACTTTTAAAAACTTTAAAAAAAATATTAGTAGGAATCTTTGTCTTTCATTTTCACATTTGCATTTAATAACCTATTTAAATACGGTATGCCCTTTGTATTCCCTGTCTTGCCTTTCATGTAGCTTGGGAGTTTTAATTTACACAAATACTGCAATGACAAGAGCATCTAAGTCTGAGAGCCTTGAGGAAAAGAATGACATAGACAAATGAAAAGAGCGAGGAGTACTTGTGGCACCTTAGAGACTAACAAATTTATTTGGGCATAAACTTTTGTGGGCTATGACCCACTTCATCAGATGCATGTAAATGTAAAACAAAGATTTCAATGCAATTAAAGCAAATCCAGAATCAAGAAGCTAGTACCTAACATGATTGTACAGTACAAACAACCTCATATTGTGTTTCCATGTATTCCTTCCTCCTGCCTTTCATTCCTCTTCCATGTTATAATTTTCCCTCAGCCTTGTTGTAATCCATTAATCCAGGGCAATCTTGTTGTGATAATTTTAGACTGTAACTTCTTTACTTGCCATGTAAAAAACCATGCACTTCTTTTGGTGCTAGATATGTTAATTTCTAATTATTAACGATCCTATTAATTACGATGGATTAAAAATAAATGGTTGTTTCTTTTCCTATTTCTTCTTTAACAAATCAAATGTGAATGTGAATGTATACAAAAGATCGATGTTTTAATTCTCTCAGGGAATTTTGTTCACCCAATGCCATTTGACAGAGTGGCGAGCCAGAGGTTAGCAACACAGTACTTGCTGTACAGAATCAAATGACTTTACTATTCCCCAGGGCAATTTTAATGTACATAACAGCCTCATTTTTTAGGCAAGCATATATTCACATGAAGAATATTTAAAAAGATAAAGCCATGTATTTAGTCCTGAGAAAAAATATGCTACAAACATAAACAAAATAAACCCTAAATTACCTGCTTAGTTTCTAATGCATTTTATTGGCACTGTTCACCCAGTGAAATCAATATGGGTCAGATCAAGAGCCCATCAAAATAAATACAACACTTTCCATTTTTTATTTATAGAAATTTTGCACTGCTCTGATATTTTGTATTATGGTAGCCTCTAGATGTGCCAACCAATCACAACCCATTGTGATCTCTGCAAAACATATTTCAGATATGGAGTCCTCCCATTTTTGTCTTTAAATTCTAAACTTTAAGAATACATGCAGTAGCTCCAGTTTGGCCTTCTAGGACCTTTTCCAATAATAGAGATATACTTGGTTGATTTTTGTGATCCTTCCAGCTTATGGATTAAAAAAAAAGAAGCCTTTTCTAGGCTTCTGAAAGAGTTTGGGGTTCACAAAGAGTTAGGCACAATCCACTGAAGTGAAAAGGGGGTTTTGCCATTGATTTAATGGCATCACAATTAGGGCTTTCAAATTAGATTTGATGTGCTTTGCTTGATGCATCGGAAACCAACATAGGCCAGGTCTACAGCCAGCCGCTAGTTCGGCGGCTGGGAATCGAAGTTCTGGGTTCGATTTATCGCGTCTGGTCTGGACGCGATAAATCGATCCCGGAAGCGCTCGCCGTCGACTGCGGTACTCCAGCTCGGCGAGAGGAGTACCGCGGAGTCGACGGGGAGCCTGCCTGCCGCGTATGGACCGCGTCTGAACCGCGGTAAGTTCGAACTAAGGTATGTCGACTTCAGCTACGTTATTCACGTAGCTGAAGTTGCGGACCTTAGTTCGAATTTGGGGGGTAGTGTAGACCAGGCCATAGACTTTTTTTTTTATCTGAGTCTATACTTGAAATGACTGTACCTTTCATTTAACTAAGTCCCTCCACATTTTTATTTAAACAAGAAATTAGTAAGTGGTATTTGAATAAAAATCTGATCTTGTAAACAAGGCAATCAGAACATTTTAAAATTATGCAACATTTATTAAAAATAGTGCTTTCAAAACTCACACAGAAGACCCAGAGTTAGAATCAATGTTTGAGTGAGTTTGAACTGAGTGGAGACTGGACTGAAGCAATATCTACACTGAGACTGGAGTTGTTATATGCAGAGTACGCAGACATACCTGAGCTAGCTTTAACTTAACTAGCTCATCTAAAAATACCAGCTAGGATGCGGTGATGTACACTGCAGCGGTGGTAATAATGTGAGTATATCTCCAGGGGGCCAGGCAGGTTTGTACAGCCTGTGCTGAAACCCATGCCACCATGCCCTCACCTCACTGCGATGTTTAGTAAGATAGCTAGATTAAAACCAGCGTGGATACATCTAAATGAGCTGCAAATAACACCCCGAGCTGCAGTGTAGCTATGGTAGCCCAAGTGGGAATTCAGCATTCTGGGAGAGTAGACTTTAAAATTGGTTGTTATTGGAGCAAAGTAAATTTTTACAAATAAAAAAAAAAGTTTCTAACTGGAAGATAAAGAGGAAATTTAGTTCAGCCTTGTAACCAGTCATAAAGTAAAAAGCGGCAGCTTAACTGTGGAAGTAGAAGACTAGCAGCAAATTATTCAGAGGGTGGGCTACACAGTTTCTGACACTGAGTGCGGAATGTCTGACTACCGTATTTGCCTTGTAGCTAAGTTGTGTCTGTATATACCCAGTGCAAGCAGCTTGGGACCTTCATAGTCCAGGTACACCATCATGAGTAAGGCTATGATTTGGTCTTGGAGGTCGTGGAAGTCATCGAATCCGTGACTTCCACAGACCTCTGTGACTTTAGCAAGGAGTGGCTGGGAGCTGCAGGGGACCCCTGCCACTGTGGCAGCTCCCCAGCCACCGCGGGAACATAGACTCATAGACTTTAAGGTCAGAAGGGACCATTATGATCATCTAGTCTGACCTCCCGCATGATGCAGGCCACAAAAGCTGACCCACCCACTCCTGGAATAATTCTCTCCCTTGACTCAGCTGTTGAAGTCCCCAAATCATGATTTAAAGACTTCAAGTCACAGAGAATCCTCCAGCAAGCGACCCCTGCCCCATGCTGCGGAGGAAGGCGAAAAACCTCCAGGGCCTCTGCCAATCTACCCTGGAGGAAAATTCCTTCCCGACCCCAAATATGGCGATCAGCAGAACCCCGAGCATGCGGGCAAGATTCTCCAGCCAGACCCGCATGTTATTGACCTATTGACTAAAATCACGTTATCCCATCAAACCATCCCCTCCATAAACTTATCAAGCTTAATCTTAAAGCCAGAGAGGTCTTTCGCCCCCACTGTTTCCCTCGGAAGGCTGTTCCAGAACTTCACCCCTCTGACGGTTAGAAACCGTCATCTAATTTCAAGCCTAAACTTCCCGACGGTCAGTTTATATCCATTTGTTCGCGTGTCCACATTAGTACTGAGCTGAAATAATTCCTCTCCCTCCCTGGTATTTATCCCTCTGATATATTTAAAGAGAGCAATCATATACCCCCTCAGCCTTCTTTTGGTTAGGGTAAACAAACTGAGCTCCTCGAGTCTCCTTTCATACGACAGGTTTTCCATTCCTCGGATCATCCTAGTGACCCTTCTCTGTACCCGTTCCAGTTTGAGTTCATCCTTTTTAAACATGGGAGACCAGAACTGCACACAGTACTCCAAATGAGGTCTCACCAGTGCCTTGTATAACGGAAGCAGCACCTCCTTATCCCTACTAGAAATACCTCGCCTAATGCATCCCAAGACCGCATTAGCTTTTTTCACGGCCACGTCACATTGCCGACTCATAGTCATCCTGCGATCAACCAGGACTCCGAGGTCCTTCTCCTCCTCCGTTACTTCCAACCGATGTGTCCCCAGCTTATAACTAAAATTCTTGTTAGTCATCCCTAAATGCATCACCTTACACTTTTCACTATTAAATTTCATCCTATTACTATTACTCCAGTTTACAAGGTCATCCAAGTCTCCCTGCAGGATATCCCGATCCTTCTCCGAATTGGCAATACCTCCCAACTTTGTGTCAGCCGCAAACTTTATCAGCCCACTTCTACATTTGGTTCCGAGGTCAGTAATAAATAGATTAAATAAAATCGGACCCAAAACCGAACCTTGAGGAACTCCACTGGTAACCTCCCTCCAACCTGACAGTTCACCTTTCAGTATGACCCGCTGCAGTCTCCCCTTTAACCAGTTCTTTATCCACCTCTGGATTTTCATATCGATCCCCATCTTTTCCAATTTAACCAATAATTCCTCATGCGGTACCGTATCAAACGCTTTACTGAAATCGAGGTATATTAGATCCACCGCATTTCCTTTATCTAAAAAATCTGTTACTTTCTCAAAGAAGGAGATCAGGTTGGTTTGGCACGATCTGCCTTTCGTAAAACCATGTTGTAATTTGTCCCAATTGCCATTGACCTCAAGGTCCTTAACTACTTTCTCCTTCAAAATTTTTTCCAAGACCTTGCATATTACAGATGTTAAACTAACAGGCCTGTAGTTACCCGTGTCACTTTTTTTCCCCTTCTTGAAAATAGGAACCACATTAGCTATTCTCCAGTCCAACGGTACCACCCCTGAGTTTACAGATTCATTAAAAATTATCGCTAACGGGCTTGCAATTTCTCGCGCCAGTTCCTTTAATATTCTCGGATGAAGATCATCCGGTCCACCCGATTTAGTCCCGTTAAGCTGTTCGAGTTTGGCTTCTACCTCGGATACGGTAATGTCAACCCCCCCTCCTTTATTCCCCTCTGTCACGCTGCCTCTATTCCTAAGCCCTTCATTAGCCTCATTAAAGACCGATGCAAAATATTTGTTTAGATATTGTGCCATGCCTAGATTATCCTTAATCTCCACTCCATCTACAGTCTTCAGCGGTCCCACTTCTTCTTTATTTGTTTTCTTCCTATTTATATGGCTATAAAACCTTGGTGAAGCAGGAGAAGGTGGAGCCTGGATGGGACCTTGCACCGGTGCCGGCTGGGGTGCCCCTGCGGATGGAGGGCCGGGGGCTGGCCAGGGAAGTGGTGGTTCTGGACCCAGCTGACAAGGACGAGGAGGAGGAGGAGGAGCGCACCCCGGTGATCATGGAGATCTACAGCCTGGGGGCGCTGGCGGGGCGGGCGCCCCTGGACCCGGTGCTGCGGGAGTTCCTGGCCGAGCTGCAGGAGATCCCGTTGCCGGCCCACTGGGAGGTACAGCCGCCCCTGGGGGGGCCCGACCTGCGGCTGGTCCAGCGCTCGGCCCGCTCCACCATGGCCACCACCGTCATCCACATCCGCCCGGGCCTCTTCTTCCAGGTGGTGGCGTGCCAGCTGCCCGTGCCCCCTGAGCACGAGGTCTACGCCAGCCACCCCGCCCACCTCACCACCGTGGACGAGGTGGTGGAGCTGATCTGCGACCTGGAGGCCTATCGGCTCTGCCCTGGCTGGCCGGCCGGCTGGCATGCCGGGCAGCGCTCCCAGGCCTGCGACGTGCTGGTCTACTTGGGCTGCTGCCCGCAGTGCCGCCTCAACCCCTGGCCCTCGGGCAGCGCCGGCCCCTAGTGCCCCCTCCCGCGCCCCCAGAGCTTCTATTTTTGACACTGGAATCGGCTGGACCCTGCCGGGTTGGGGGGGGGGGGGGAGGCGGGCGCGGCCGGTGGGCGCGGCCGGGGGGGGCGGCACCAGTTTGTTTTCGTTGCTTGTTTGTCCCCCTTCCGGGCCGGGGGAGGGCTGAAGGGACACTCCCCCTGTGGTCACATGAGCGGCTCTAGCCAATGAGGAGCTCTGTCCCCGTGGACCCCCCCAGGCAGGGCTCCTTCCTCCTGAGCCCCCCTGCCCCCTTTGCAGTGACTTGGGGGGCAGGGATTTCAGATGCCATCTTAACTTGCTTTAACCCCCCCACCCCACCCATTGGCCTGGGTCTCCCACCTCCCCCACCCTTTGTCGCAAGGTCCAACTCTACACGGCTTTTGGCCTTTCTCACTCCATCTCTACATGCTCTGACCTCAATAAGGTAGGTTTCTTTGCTGATCCCTCCCCTCTTCCACTCTTTGTATGCTTTCTGTTTTTTCTTAATCACCCCTCTGAGACGCTCGCTCATCCAGCTCGGTCTAAATCTCCTGCCTACAAACCGTTTTCCCTTTCTCGGGATACAGGCCTCTGACAGCTCCTGCAACTTCAACTTGAAATAATCCCAGGCGCCTTCCGCCTTTAGATCCATAAATATGTTAGTCCAATCCACTTCCCTAACTAGTCGCCTTAATTTATTAAAGTTAGCCCTTTTGAAATTGTAAACCCTAGTCTCTGATTTAATTCTGTTAATCCTTCCATTTAGTTTAAACCAAATTAGCTCATGATCACTCGAGCCAAGGTTGTCCCCTACAACCATTTCCTCAACGAGGTCCTCACTACTCACCAAAACCAAATCTAAAATGGCATCCCCCCTCGTCGGTTCAGCAACTACTTGATGAAGGAATTCATCAGCTAGCACGTCTAGGAAAATCTGAGCCCTATTATTGTTACTAGCATTTGTTCCCCAATCTATATCCGGGAAGTTAAAGTCTCCCATGATTACACAGTTCCTATTAGTATTTACTTCCCTAAAAACATTAAATAGTTCTCTGTCCATATCCAGGGTAGATCCCGGCGGTCTATAGCACACCCCGAGCACTATCCCAGGGGAGGCTCTAGTAGTTTTTTTACCCAATGTGAGTATTGCCCAGACAGACTCCGTCTTATCCATTCCATCACTTATTATTTCTTTACAGTTTACCTCATTATTGACATACAATGCTACTCCCCCACCTTTACCTTTGTTCCGGTCGTTCCTAAACAGCACATACCCTTCCATACCTGTACTCCAGTCATGACTACCGTTCCACCACATTTTGGTTATTCCTACGATATCTGGTTTCATTTCTCGGACCAGGAGCTCCCAAGTCCCTGCGGGTGTTCTGGACCCCTGGAGTTCCCCAGCCGCTGCTGGCGGAGGGGGGAGGGGGGGAATCAGTAGCCCCCCAGTCCCTGTGTGTGTGGGGGGGAAATCCCCAGCAGCCCCCCAGTCCCTGTGGGCGGCAGGGGGTGGAATTCCCCAGCAGGGCCGGCTCTGGCTTTTTGGCCGCCCCAAGCAAAAAAAAAAAAAAAAACGGGGTGGCCAGAACGGCAAAGCAAAAAAAACCCAAACAAACAAAACAAAAAAACCTGCGGCGTGGCCGGAGCACGGGTGCAGGGGGACCAGCTGGGGGGGGGGAGGGGGTGGGAGCGGGCGGGAGAGAGAGAGAAGGGGGCGGCCAGGGCTACAGCAGGGGCGCTGCCACGCGGCCCCTCCCGCTGCGCCGCCTCCTGCCGCCTACCGCGAGGGCTCCACTCCGGTCGGCGGGGAGGGAAGGAAGAGGACTGCCCTGCAGGGTGCTCTGGTTCTCCGCGCCGCCGCCCCCTACAGGGCGGCCGGAGCGGAACAAGAACAAAAAAAAACAAAAACAAAAAAGCGGCCGTGCTGCCCTAGGATTGGGCAGAATGCCGCCTCCAACAATCTGCCGCCCCAAGTACCAGCTTGCTCAGCTGGTGCCTGGAGCCGGCCCTGTTCCCCAGAGCTCCCCAGTCCCCAGGCAGCAGGGGATGCCCCGCAGCTCCCCAGCCACCACAGGCAGGGGTTCCTCCCAGCCACAGCAGGGTAGGGTGCTGGACCCTCCTCCATCCTTTTTGTCATGGACATTTTTAGTAAAAGTCAGGAACGGGTCACGGCTTCCGTGAATTTTTGTTAATTGCCTGTGACGTGTCTGTGACTTTTACTAAAAATGTCAATGACAAAACTGTAACCTTAATCATGAGTCATGAGGCCAGAGCAGCTGAACTGCAGGAACAGACAGAGGGATTTATTTTAGGGCTATAAATTAATTGCAGTTATTGCCTGCGATTAACTGAAAGCATTTAAAAAAACTTTAAATAAAAAAAGTTCATTTTTTATCACGCTAATCGCATACCTGTGGGTGTGGTGGGAGCTATCAGCGGTGGGGAGGCTGAAGCCTCAGTCTGCAGCTCCACGGCGGGGGCTGAAGCAACCCCAGTCCGCAGCTTCCCAGGCAGCAGTGGGGCTGGAGCCCTACGCCCAAACCCCTAGAGTGGCTGAAGCCCTGAGCCCCAAGGGCAGCTGGAGTCCTGGACCTGGACGGGGGCTGAAGCCCTAAGCCCCGTGCTTGGCTGAAGGCCTGCGCCAGTCTGAAACCTGAACCCCCGAGCCCTGTGCCCTGAGAGGGGCTGAAGCCCTGAGCCCCACGCCAGGCTCCCAGAGGGGCTGAAGCCCCGAGCAGGGCTGAAGCTCAGCTCTTCCAACCCTGACCCTATATTTGAAAATATAGAAAACCCCCAAAATATTTAAGTAAATGGTATTCTAATGTAGTTTAACAGTGCGATTAAAACTGTGATTAATCACAATTAATTTTTTAATCGCTTGACAGCCCTCATTTATTTTTTTGAGAGAGTGTTTATAGACATTGTGGAGTGGGCCCAGCTCAGAACTGACTGGCCCGAACCTCCAGTTGAAAAAAGCTGGTGTCATGACTGGAGGTAACCAAAGTGGAACAAAGAGACAACCCTAGCTTGGACCCACCTTCCAATGGAATTAAAGGAAGTGAATTATAGCTGTGAAACATACATGTTGTCAAGGCTGATTCCCCACTCTGGCACTTCGAGTGCAGAAGGTGAGGGCCTGCAAGGATTTTAAAAATTAATACTGGTCACTCCAGGCTTGTACTACACTCCCAAGGTTACAGCTTCTCTC
Source organism: Emys orbicularis (assembly GCF_028017835.1). Taxonomy (NCBI): domain Eukaryota; kingdom Metazoa; phylum Chordata; order Testudines; family Emydidae; genus Emys; species Emys orbicularis. The sequence continues at coordinate 301,140,195 of NC_088683.1, forward strand.
TGACCTTGGCTTGGTAAATGCTGCCACCACCCAAATGCAAAAAAACCCCTTGAACCCAGGAAGGAGCACTTGGGAATTCATCCCTGTGGGGTACCCTCAAGCCCTTTCACCCCCACCCCCCCGGGGAAGAGCTGAGAACGAAAACAAAGGAAATCAGCTGTTGCCACCAGCTAATTAAACAACATATGCACAAACCTCTTAGGACACCAAAAATCCAATTCTGTTCTTAAAAAAGGTAAATTTTATTAAAAACAAAAAGGAAGAAAATACATCTGGAACGTAGGCTTTTGCTAGATTTTAAAGGAGCAATTCCAAAAATTAATCACCCAAAATAGCTTTCTTGGGGGTTCAGCTTAAAGCAGGGATTGGCAACCTTTGGCACGCGGCTCGCCAGGGTAAGCACCCTGGCAGGCCGAGCTGGTTTGTTTACCTGCCACGTCTGCAGGTTCGGCTGATTGCGGCTCCCACTGGCTAAAGTTCACCGTCCCAGGCCAGTGGGGGCTGCGGGAAGCGGAGCGGGCCGTGGGATGTGCTGGCTGCCACTTCCCACTGCCCCCATTGGCCTGGAGCGGCGAACCGCAGCCAGTGGGAGCCGCGATCGGCCAAACCTGCGGACGCGGCAGGTAAACAAACCAGCCCGGCCCACCAGGGTGCTTACCCTGGCGTGCTGCATACCAAAGGTTGCCGATCCCTGGTTTAAAGGTTACAAGCTAAAAAGCATCTGGGGTTAGCACAGAGGAGATCCACAAGCCAAAATAAAGAAATAAACCTGATTGCATCTATCTAAACATTCCCGGTCCCAATGATTCCTTCTAGGTATGGAAGATAATTTTTCATACCTAGTTCAAACCTTACACATCATTCCTTCTTATAGCATTGCTGCTCCATGTCCCTGAAGCCCAGAGAAAACAATGGGGAGACAAAGGGACAGCTTTTTCCCATTTTAAAAAGTTCTAGCCTTCCCACTGGCTCTTTTGGTCAGATGCCCACTCCCTTTTCTTTACCTGGGGACTTTTTAACCCTTTACAGGTAAAGCAAGCAGCCACCAAGAGGGACTTTATAGCTAACTGGCTGGCTGGGTGTCCATAAAAGGGAGCTCCCACCCTTTATTTATCTCACATGTGCTGTGGTGATAGGGGATTTGATAATGAGACATATCAGTAACCAACTGTGTAGTGATTATAGGAACCGTTTGACTTTTCTACTGGGTGCTAAACTAAGGGATCTCATGGAAGAGCTAGAAAAAAAAAGAACTTCAGAGGAGTGCTAGGGAGGAGTCCATGCTCATGGGCACGTATTGGTACCAATGATGAAGAGGTGTAGGAAGCTAAATTTATCTCCCTAGGAAAATAAATCTCTTCAAGAACTCACCACAAAATAGGAGTCAGTTCAAGAATAGCTAGAGGTGAGTGACTGAACAAGAGCAACCATAATTAAATTCATTGTCACTGAGGTAGGAATGGGACTCAAAATGGTCACTGCAACACTAAACTTTAGAAAGTGTTATTTAAAAAAGAGAATGAGAAAGCTACTGACTAAAACTTAGTCAAAAGGGAGAATTTTCTAGACTCCGCATGGTGGCTATTTAAGCATACAATGACAAAGTCATTGATGGCCTGCCTTCCCCTTAACAGGAAACACTGGAGCCAAACAGGTATCTCACAGCAAGCAAAAACTTGACCTTAGTGAGGCCATTAGAAAGGAGCTGAAACTGTCAGATAAAATATAAAATAACAATATTGGGATAAGAGGGAGTAAAAAGATCAAATAACCAAAGAAACTAAACACAAGCAAGAAGCCTGAGAGACAATCAGTGAATCCCTACTCAGGGAGGGAAGGGAGCAATTAATGAATAAGGATACTGAACTGAAGCCAAATTATATAGATCTATATCTATATATATAATTTGTTTCACTCATGTTAACACATTGTGGCTCCTTATCTCTGTCTAGTCACTGGACCATGTGAGTCTCCTAATACCTGGTCCTTAAGATCAAACAGTAGATGCTTAATGGGCTAGTCTACACACAATCTTTGTGGTTTATTAACTTATTTAGTTAAACTGGTGCAACCCCCTAGGTGGACCCACTTGGATTGTTTTTAAGAAGGTATATATTGATTTAGATCATATCAGGTAAATGTAGTTAAATGCAGCTACTATGGAGACAAACCCTTGGCTCCGGAGGTCCTGGGTTCAACTCCCTGTGGATGATCTCTCCGTGGACGTTGTTACATTTACATCAACCTTCATCAAACAGGATGTTGGGGAGATACTTGCTCTAGATCTGTTCTTTTCAGGTAGTGAAGATGGAGACACACTTGGAAATTGTGATGTCAGAACAGAATCTGATAAATTAAAGAACCAGTCCCAAGGACCAGATTATATATCCAAGAGTCCTGCATGAACTCAGGGCAGGTCTACACTACAACCTAAGTCAATATAACTTATGTTGATCAGGGGTGTGAAAAAGCCCCCTCCACAAATGACACAAGTTTCACGCTGTTATACCGGCACTATGTTGGTGGGAGACGCTCTCCCCCCAACATAGTTTTCGCCTCTCGCCGAGGTGGAGTAATTATGCTGATGGGAGAGCACTCTCCTGTTGGCATAGCACATCTTCACCAGATGCGCTATAGCGGTGCAGCTGCATTGGTGCAGCTGTGCCGATGTAGTGCTGTAGTGTAGACTTGCCCTCAGGGAGATTACAATGGTACTTGTCTCTCTCCAAAGCCGGCATTTGCCTTATAAACTTCATAAAAATCTTTTATTTCAATAGTTGGGCTTGACATTGGGGTAAAGGGAGCAATAAAGCCATTCTGTGGACCCTATGGCAGCCAGTCCTTCTTCCCTGATGCACGGGGAGCATTTCCTAGTGGAGCCGTACACTGGCTCTTCAGCACTAGTAAATAGAAGCTAGAGTAGGGGTGGCCAACCTGTGGCTCCTGAACCATATGTGGGTCTTCAGAAGTTAATATGCGGCTCTTTGTATAGGCACCGACTCTGGGGCTAGAGCTACAGGTGCCAACTTTCCAATGTGCTGGGGGATGCTCACTGCTCAACCCCTGGCTCTGCCCCCATTCCACCCCTTCCCCTGAGCCTGCTATGCCCTCGCTCCTCTTTCTCCCCCTCCGAGCCTCCTGCACGCCACGAAACAGCTGATAGGGAGGTGCGGGGAGGGATGGGGAGGCACTGATCGGAGGGGCTGCCAGTGGGCGGGAGGCGCTGGGAGCAGGGGGGAGCTGATGAGGGACTGCTGATGTATTACTGCGGCTCTTTGGCAATGTACATTGGTAAATTCTGGCTCCTTCTCAGGCTCAGTTTGGCCATCCCTGAGCTAAAGCATTGGTGTGCCAGATATTAAAAAAGGTATTTTCTGTGTGCCACAGCTGATTGGGCTGCATAATGTGTCCAATAGAAGTTGCTTCACTTGGGTTGGATTCATTAAAGGAATCCCACATTACAGTTTTGTAGGAGCAGAACAGACTTAGGCCTTTGTATCTGAAATGGTTGGGTGAGAACTGAACAGGGATGAAGCCAATGCAATTCTGAGTAAATTATTCTAAAAACAGATAGAATTTAATAGAGAATTATATAGGTTTTGGAATTATGCTATAGAATTCCCTAGCTGGGATATGATTCTCTAGTAAATACGTCAGGATGATTATGAACATCCTATAGCTTACTGTTTATTAAATTATACAGACCTTTTCCATAATGGTGCAGTCTCCAATTTATATATTTTTGAAGTCATTTGTAGGAATCATTTTTTACTCTTCACTGTTCTCCTTTTATCTCTTCTTTTCATGTTCTTGGTTTTTAAAGGAACGTTCTGACAATGATAATGGATACTGATAAAAGAAAACTTGTGATAGACTCCGATATTTTTGGGTTGTAAATTCAGGCATAGAACACAAACTTATTTCCTAATTACCAGATAACTTTAGGCTACTTGATTGTCACTCTTCTATGGAATTCAATCAGGTAAATTAGGCATTTTAATATCTATTGATCTCTAATTTTCACCAGAAGAGAAGGATCTGGCTGTCTCTCTTTCTCTAGGATCTCTGTTGTTATGAGCTCTTTATGCTGCACTGAACCAGTACAAGGAAGCTCAAAAGGCCCTTACTTCTGAAGCACAGGAAAGGAATTAAGCCACTTTGCTCCTCAGACTCCTTGCTCAATCTGCTAATTTACAGAAATGGGTTACTAGTTTCATTGCTAATGATGAGATCAGATTATTCTGTTGCTGCTCTCATTACATCAAGCAACAGATGCCCCCTTCCTAGGAAGAAGGGAGCTTGCCTGAATTTTTCTAAGGGATCAAGCTATCAGTGCTGCTACTAAATGCCTATAACAGAAAAGAACTTTGGTTTTTAAAAGGGCTCATTCCTGCTTTAATCCCCAGAATGGAGTAGTACCATCTATCAACAAGAAAAATACCAGGTGTAAAACCCAGAGGTGTCTTGGAAAGAACAAAAGAAGTGACTGTTATTATTGCTCTTGAATGGGTTCCAAATGTTTCTGTACCAAGAAAAGCCAAAGATATCAAAGAATTCAAGAGACTTAAAATCTACTTTGGTAAAGTATGTAAGTGAGTCAGTGCCCTCTTGCAAGTTAGCTGAAATTACAGAAGAAAGCTGGGTACACTGGGTTTCAGTAAAGCAGCACAAATGCCAAAGAGCCACTGAAATCTTTGTCAAAGTGTTCTCAAATCAATTAAATAAAATGCTGCATAAAAGAAATTACTTCTTAGAACAATGAACAATCTATCATAATAAGAGTAAAATGTACAAGAAAGGTGGATATATATTTCCCTCCCTTCCCACCAGGTCAGTTGCAATCAGTTCATCTAAAAATTGTAGAGATAATGGGGTGAAGATGGTGATTTTATTTTAATGTGCTACTTGAGGAAAGTGCGATACCAGTTACAATGCAAATGACTCAAGAAAAACATGATAGACAGCACCTCCAGGGAATAAGACATGTATTCTTTCAACAGTGGCCGCTGTAGTGTCTCAGTGGTGGGTGGCTGTGAAACTGACAAGATTCATGTCAATTTCAATCAGCAGCTGCCTGGACTTCTGGCAGGGAGCCTGGAAACCCTAGGCTGCCCAGCCCTGGCACACTCTGCATAGCAGGGCTGCCTGGGATCTGTATATCTTGGAAATTGAAGCTCTCCAAGTGAGCTGGAAGGAAACCAGGCAGGTTCCATTGGAACCCGGTTTGTGGTTTGTCAAAAGTTTGTCGAACTAGATTTGTTTCTGCAAAATGTTTTCGGTTTGATAAGTCAGCATTTTTTGAGGACTTCTATGGCTCAGACACACGTTTGATACAGGAGTGGGTGGGCGAGATTCTGTGGCATGAGTTGTGTAGGAGGTCAGACTAGATGATCATAATGGTCCCTTCTGACCTTAAAGTCTATGATTCTATGATTTTCCAGAGAAATCCTGTGTTAGGAACAGGGGGAAGCATAGCAACCTTCATGTATCCTTGGCAACTGTACTGGATTGCCCTACCTGTACGGGGTTAAGTAGTTCAAATAACCAAGTTGGCACCTGACCACAAGGACCAATGAGAAAAGAAGATACTTTCAGATGGGAGAGGGGAGAGGGAGGATTTGTTTATTGTTTTCTTTTGTTGTTCCCTCTCCGGACGGAGGGATAAGCCAAGCAAGTACAACATCTCCTGAAAATATACCTGGAATAAACCATCTAAAACCACAGAAACTGTAAGTAGGGCAAGGAAATGTGTTAGGTTATCTTTTGTTTTGGGTTGTAAATTTTTCTATGCTACTGAGGTAGTTTTATTCCTGATTTTGTAACTGTGAAGCTGAGCCCAAAGGGGAATCCTCTGTATTTTAAATCTTTTTATTACCTTGTAAAGTTACCTTCCATCTTGATTTTGCAGGTGTGGTTCCTTTACTTTTTCTTTATAAATAAAGTTTTTCTTTTAAGAACCGGATTGATTTTTAGTGTCCTGAAGACAAAGGGTCTGGTCTGTGCTCACATTGCCAAGGCAATTAGTTGGTATATTATTCTCAACCCTCCCCAGGAAAGGGAGTGAAGGGGCTTGGGGGAATGGGGGGGATGGGGATTCCAAGTGACCCTTCCCTGAATTTTTGTGTAAATCACTTGGTGGTGGCAGCAATACCATCCAAGGACAAGGAAAGGAATTTGTGCCTTGTGGAAGTTTTAACATGGGATGGGGATTCCAAGTGACCCTTCCCTGAATTTTTGTGTAAATCACTTGGTGGTGGCAGCAATACCGTCCAAGGACAAGGAAAGGAATTTGTGCCTTGGGGAAGTTTTAACATAAGCTGGTAGAATATAAGCTTAGGGGGTCTTTCATGTGGGTCCCCACATCTGTACCCCAGAGTTCAGAGTAGGGGTGGAACACTGATACCCTGTTTATTGGAAAATTCCTGATCAGCTCTACTCACAAACTAAGCAGCACTTGGCCGAGTCATTTAGTATTTGTTAAGTACTGATAATTTGCTTTGTGCTACGGAAGACACAATTCATAAAGTCCTTGGTAGATGCGGGAACCTTTTGGAAAACCCATGGTGCTGAAAGAAGTGGTGTTGGTTTTTCAGTGAAGGGACATTTCCTTTTTCCTTAACACTGACTCAAATCCACAGCTGTTTTATGGATGAAATGTAAAACTGAGGTCCATTTGTAACAACAGATTGCACTATTCACAGAAGTAGGGGACATGGCAGATTTCTCAGGGCATGCCTACATGAGAAAATTTCCTGGCATAGCTATACTAGAATAATTATTCTGCTATACTTATACTGAGTGGGCATGTGGGCACTGTATTTTGGAATGAAAATGATTTTGTTCTGTAATAAAATCACTTTTATTCTTGAATAGAGCATCCACGTGGGGATGCATGTCAGTATAACTGTAGCAAAATAATTGTTCTAGTATAGTTATGCTAGGAAACTTCCCCGTATCGACAAGACTTAAGTGTGGATAATTACAGTCTTCATACTTGAGTTCCCCATATAGTGTCAATTGGATGATTATATTGTGTTTAGCATATATAGTAGCTTTCATTGAAAAGAATCCTATAAATATATGTGATATGATCCTTTACAGTGGATGTGGCTTTCAGTGCTGGCAACTGTGCTCACTCATTCAGTCTCACTAGCTCCAACTTCTTAATATTGTGATTTTATTTAGAGCAAAGACAGCAGAACACAGTACAGAGATGCTTTTATCTTTATCATCTGTCCCTGCTTAATTAATATGCAGATGATCATCCTTCTGATAACACTGGTTGTGATTTTTCTAAGAGGAGCAAATTTGGAATATCGTAATTTCACCAAACATTAAACCAATGGAAAACTACTAGAGAGTTTGCTTTAGTATCACACCAGCATGTTCTTGCTTGTGCCAGTTTTAAAGGTTATGGAAGTACCATATTGGCTGTAATGTGTGGGATAAGGTCATGTTCTGTAAATTGATGTTTTGCAACTAACACTCCAATATCAGCTCCTGATCAAAGATGCCCCAATGCAACACAAAACAGCTATTGAATGCATACATCATCTCATAGGTGGCATCATGTAATGCTTGAAAATAATGTAATTTTCACAAATATGTATATAATTAACAAAATTATATGGAATTTGTTTATACCTAAAATCTAACAAATATAACCTCAGATGACCTTCAGGTTTCCAAACTGTAGGCCTCATATCCAACACAATGGAAAAATTAATATAACTCTTGAAATTCAATGACAGGTGAACTCCTAACTCCCCATGTGCTTTTGAAAATCTTCTGCTTTGTAAATTGCTACCCTGTAATAACAAAGATGTGACAATGGTTGCAACTGATAAAAATGACTGAAGATCTTTTGGTGACCTCTAATGGAAAGGGCAATATTCAACTGGCGGATTATTTTTTTAGCGGCCTCCAAAGAATGAATGTAGTAAATGTCAAGATTCTAGCTCAACAGGGAGATAAGTTATTCAGCAAGTGATCTGTTATAAGCATCTATATATATAAGGTGATGGGAAAGGGAGTTGTGTGTGCCTCCTTCTGCACCCCCTTATCCCCAGCACACAACATTGCATATTTTAGTAGAAAGTACTTTGAAGGATTGGAGCCAGGTGTGTTCTTCACAAAGCCAATCACTGTAAAAAAAAAATCAGTTTGAGGAGGACCAGTGTGGCCAACTTCAGTTGTCTCCTCACATATACTTTATTGAGGAGGGAGACTTATGTTTCTAAAGAGAGTCCCAGCACCCACATGACCCTGTAGAAAGGTGGAAGCAAAATAATGATGCTGAGTAAAACAATTTTCCAATAGGTGTGCATGTCTGAGAGAAGAGGCTGTTGACTGCTTGTCCTGGAGCTCTTGTCCCAGACACCAAAAGTACTTAGGTGACTAACCCCAAGATATAGGCACCTAAAACCTAGTTATAGGCTCCACTTTAATTCACAAAACGCCCACTTGGCTACTGCCTAACCATATAGGTGCCTAAGTTCACTCAGCACCTAAGTTTTCAGGGTAAAAGTTTCCTAGGTGCCTATGTTTCTGCCTTTATGCATGTGCACTGTTGCCTCAATCTAGGCATGTGGGCGCACAGCCCTTATCTCGGCAGCTAGCTTAGGTGGCTTCCCGCCTAGCATGCTGGCTTTGATGGGTCTCATTATTGGGCATCTGTCACTCCCCATTCATTGTACAGGGAGCTAAGGCACCTAACTCAGGCTTTGGGGATTCCAATGATTCTCCAGTGATTTTCTAGGTGCCTAGAAGTTAGGTGTTGCAATACTCAGTATCGCAACATCTAAGTCCCTTTGTGGATCTAGGCCCTAGCTCTTTTCTGGGCCCTCAGACTGTCTTAAGATCATAGAAATGTAGGGCTGGAAGAGAACCCGAGAAGTCACCAAATCCAGAGACCTACACTGAGGCAGTAACAAGTAAACCTAGGTATTCCTGACAGGGGGTTGTCCAACTTGTCCTTAAAAATCTATTGATGGCTATTCCACAACCACCCTTGCTTATTGCTAGAAGGTATTTCCTAATATCTAACTTAAACCTCCCTTTATGCAGATTAACCCTATGACTTCTTGTGCTAGCTTCAGTGGACCTGGAGAACAATTGATCAGTCTTTTTTATAATAGCCCTTAATATATTTTGAAGGTCGCACCTCAGTCTTTCCCCCCTCAAAACTAAATATGCTCAGTTTTTTAAACCTTTACTTGTAGGTCAGGTTTTCTAAACCTTTAGCATTTTTGTTGCTGTCCTCTGTTCTCTGCAGTTTGTCCACAACTTTCCTAAAGTGTGGCACCCAGACATGGCCCCAGTACTCTAGCTGAGACCTCACCAGTGCTGAATAGAGTGTGACAATTACCTGCCATCTTTTACATACGACACTCTTGTTAATACATCCTAGAATATTAGCCTTTTTTGCCGCTGCATCACATTGTTGACTCATGTTCAATTTGTGATCCACTATCAACTCATATCCTCTTCAGCAGTACCTAGCCAGTTATTCCTTATTTTGGGCATTTGATTTTTCCTTCCTAAGTGAAATACTTTGCACTCATCTTTAATTTCATCTTGTTGAATTCAGACCAATTCTCCAACTTGTCAAGGTTGTTTTGAATTCTAATTCTGTCTCCCAAAGTGCATCCAACCTCCCCCGAGGGATGTGCTGGCCGCTGCTTCCCGCCACCCCCATTGGCCTGGAGCAGTGAACCGCGGCCAGTGAGAGCCACGATCGACCGAACCTGTGGACGCGGTAGGTAAACAAACTGGCCCGGCACGCCAGGGGCTTTCCCTGAACAAGTGGCAGACCGGCTTTGAGAACCACTGATCTAGACCACATTTCCCTATTTTGCTTATGAGGATGTAATGTGGAACTGTGCCAAAAGCCTTACTAAAATTAAGATATATCATGTCTACTGCTCCCCCGCCCCATCCACTAGGCAAGGAATGCTGTCTTCTCCTGCTGTTCTTGCTTTTGGATATCACCAAGATCTTGTGCTTACATTAATCACTTAGCATTAATTCCTGGCTTTCCTGCATATTCCTGTTGAATGATGGATTCCACAAATTAGGAACCCTCTTGATTGGCTGATGTAAACTTCTGACTTCAGATCTTGCTGCCAAAGTGTGAACTCATGATAGCCATCGAACATTCACTACTCAGATTCTTATTAATTAATAATCAGCACTCAGTAATAAAGGTAGCACAGCCCCTTGGATTTAGTTTTGGGCCAGAATCCAGAAACTGCAATTTCTAGTTCTAGTTCCAGTAGTGAATCAGTGTGTGTTGCCTTGGGAATGTTACTTCAACTTTTAATATGTGGTGGTTTGTGGAGGATTAATTGACCACTTTCACTGATATCGAAATTCCATTTACTTCAATGGAATTGCATCAGGGATTAATTTGGTCCAATGTGTCTAAAGTACTTTGAAAATATAAGATTACATAAGTCCTAAGTGTTCAGTAAATACTTTTATATATGATTTGATATTCAAGCAAATAATATAATCAGTCATTCTCCATATAGTTTCACTTGTAAATATTTAAATTTTGCTGTCAAAAACAAGATTAAGATCAAGAAGAGGGCTGAAAATTTTAGAATTGTAGGACTGGAAGAGACCTTGAGTGGTCATCTAGTCCAGTCCCGTGCACTCACAGTGGGACTAAGTATTATCTAGACCATCCCTGACAGGCCTTTGTCCAACCTGCTCTTAAAAATCTCCAATGATGGAGATTGCACAACCTCCCTATTCAATTTATTCCAGTGCTTGACCACCCTGACAGTTAAGAAGTTTTTCCTAATGTCCAACCAAAACCTCCCTTGCTGCAATTTAAACCCATTGCTTCTTGTCCTATCCTCAGATGTTAAGGAAAACAAATTTTCTCCCTCTTCCTTGTATCAACCTTTTATGTACATGAAAACTGTTATATCCCCTCTCAGTCTTCTCTTCTCTAGACTAAACAAACCCAGTTTTTCAATCTTCCCTCATAGGTCATGTTTTCTAGACCTTTAATCATTTTTGTCACTCTTCTCTGGACTCTCTCCAATTTGTCCACATCCTTCCTGAAATGTGGCGCCCAGAACAGGACACAATACTCCAGTTGAGGCCTAATCAGTGCGGAGTAGAGCAGAAGAATTACTTCTCGTGTCTTGCTTACAACACTCCTGCTAATACATCCCAGAATCATGTTTGCTATTTTTGCAACAGTGTTACACTGTTGATTCATATTAGGTTGTGATCCACTATGACACCCAGATCCCTTTCCGCAGTACTCCTTCCTAGGCAGTCATTTCCCACTTTGTATGTGTGCAACTGATTGTTCCTTCCTAAGTGGAGTACTTTGCATTTGTCCATATTCAATTTCATCCTATTTATTTCAGACCATTTCTCCAGTTTATCCAGATCATTTTGAATTTTAATCCTATCCTCCAAAGCACTTGCAACCCCTGCCAGCTTGGTATCATCCACAAACTTTATAACGGTACTCTGTATGCCATTATCTAAATCATTGATGAAGATATTGAACAGAATTGGACCCAGAACCGATCCCTGCAGGACCCCACTCGATATGTCCTCCAAGCTGGAGTGTGAACTACGGATAACTACTCTCTGGGAATGGTTTTCCAAGCAGTTATGCACCCACCTAATAGTAGGTCCATCCAGGTTGTATTTCCCTCATTTATTGATGAGAAGGTCATGCAAGACAGTATGGAAAGCCTTACTAAAGTCAAGATATACCATATCTACTGCTTACCCCTTATCCTCAAGGCTTATTACCATGTCAAAGAAGGCTGTAAGGTTAGTTTGACATGACTTATTCTTGACAAATCCATGCTGACTGTTACTTATCACCTTGTATCTTCTAGGTGTTTGCTCCATTATCTTTCCGAGTACTGAAGTTAAACTGACTGGTCTGTAATTCCCCGAGTTGTCCTTATTTCCTTTTTTATAGATTCGCACTATATTTGCCTTTTTCCAGTCCTCTGGAATCTCTCCCATCTTCCATGACTTTTCAAAGATAATCGCTAATGGCTCAGATATCTCTTCAGTCAGCTCCTTGAGTATTGTAGGATCTATTTCATCAGGCCCTGGTGACTTGAAGACATCTAACTTGCCTAAGCAATTTTTAACTTGTTCTTTCCCTATTTTAGCCTCTGATCCTACCTCATTTTCACTAGCATTAAGTTAGATGTCCAAATTCTACTAAAAATATTGATGAAAACTGAAACAAAAAAGTAAGTTAGCACTTCTGCCATTTCCACATTTTCTGTTATTATTTTTCCTTCCTCATTGAGTAACGGGCCTACCCTGTTCTTGGTCTTCCTCTTGCTTCTAATGTATTTGTAGAATAGTTTTCTTGTTACCCTTTATGTTTCTAGCTTGTTTAATCTCATGTTGGGCCTTGGCCTTTCTAATTTTGTCCCTACATACTTGTGTTATTTGTTATATTCATCCTTTGTAATTTGATTTAGGAGGATGGTATCTACAAAGTAAAGAAGACAACAATAAATAAAGATTTGGAGGTATATGATGGAGTAATGAGTGCAGGAACAAGGAAGCTCATAAAGGGTCATGTTTAAGACAGAACAGAGAGAAAAACATCAGAAAATGAAATCCTAAAAAGCCAATTAATGGATCAAAGTGTAAGTAGCCAAGAGCAGAAATGAAAGGGTGATGATAATGCAAGTGAAGTTGACTATAATACAGGCAGCTAAAAAACAAGTATGAGAATTAGGACAATTTCAATAGTTGATAGCAAAATGCAGTTCAGATGGAAGTTGTACTGTACAGCTAATTGGAAAAAGGTGTAAAATACAATCAAATATAAATCACAGCTAGAGAGATTTAAAAACACCCAAAATAATGAAAGTTAGATGTTGTTCTATTTCCACTTTCTAAGTATCAGAGCGAGTTTATTTTTTCTCCTCTCTAACTATTTGAGGTTGCCATAGCAAGTCAGTTTCTGAAGAAATGTGTATATTGTAAGCTAGAATTCAATTTACTAATGGGGACTCCTGAATAAATCCAAACCCAATTTCAAAGAGGACATGATGGTGGTTACAGTGGTAGCCTACAAAACTAAAGTGTTGGAGGGAGGAAGAATGGTATTGCTATATTGATTGTCTCACCCATATAGAAAAGGAAACTTGAAAGTCAGAGTTCTACTAGCACAAACATTAATCACTGTAAAGAAGTCTTTGTGGTCAAAGTAAAAGCATGCTAATGAACACCTTGTGTATCTCCACCTCTGGCTGCTGCTTCTCCATGAATAGGTCAATAATGATAACAAGTATCCCTTAGGAAATAGGGCCTAGTTTGGGGGGGGGGGGAGTTCCTGCTGTTTCGCCGAGACCTTTGGGAGAAGGTCACGAGGTACAAAGCTACATTCCATTGTAGTGTAACTGCTCATTGTCTCATTGTGCCTGCTTGGGAAATGGGGTTGATTTAAACGAGAGCACGGATCTGGCACTAATAATCACTACAATTTTTGCTTCTGTAAGAACTGCCAGAACTGCCAGTGAGGGCAGAAGTTTCCTGGCTTCCAGTGGTGAGAAAAATGACAGTGACAGCATCGAACCCCCCTTGGGCTGATTTTTGCTTCCTGCAATATAGAACATACCCACCACCATGAACCCTGTGTCCCCCACTCCAACCAGGCTGGCTCTGCAGTCAGTTTCCCACATCTGCTGTTCACCAACATTATTTTTGTTGTCCAGGCACAAATGGCTGCCTGCGAAGGCAGCAATGCCTGGGATAGCCTGCTCTCATTGACTGATGCCCCCAATGGCATCCAAACAGAGATGGAAACAGTATTAAAGTTATTGAAAAAGCTCAATCTGTTTGTTGCATTAAATTCTACGGGTGACACCAATGGACCTCACAGTTCTGACAGCGTAATGAATCCATTTTCCTGGCAGATGGGGTCAGCACAGTAATTTAGGTCAAAATGTTCAGACTTGGGTGTCTACATTTACACTCCTATGGCCCTCTTTCGGCATCCAGATAAGTAGCCTGATTTTCAGAGGTTCTGAGGACCAAAGCCAATGAAGCTTCAGGCTGGAGAAATGCAATTTTCCATATTACCTGTATTGTCCATTCCTTTGGCAAACTTCTCTCTTGCTTTCGGAAATGCAGTGTAAGGCACGGAATGCAGGAATGATGTGGAGGATATATTAAATGGTAATTTCACTGTGATTTCTGGCAAACTTCTCTACCTTGCTTTCAGTCTTCCAAATACACATTGAACCATGATTCCACTCTTGCTGAGGCAGTAGCTAAATCTATGTCAGTCCCTGTTAGCATAGGAAAGGTAAAATGTCATAAGTCAGGAGAGAGAAGGACATTGCCAGGAATTGCTATATGGACAGAGACCCTGTTAATGTCACACTGAAGGGAATATTATGGTTTTCCAGTTCTTCTCATACAATTCAGATTACTTAACACAAGGCATCTTCTTGATATCGTATGTTTGGTCTTGCCAGACAATGTAAATATCCAGGAACCAGCATGGGTTATCTATCAGTCATTTTGGTTGACATACTCCTATGTTTCCTTTGGGGTACAGTGACAAAGAAGTCCATAGGTTTACCACAATTGGGGGAAACCCCAGTCACATTGAAACCCTTCTGTTATTCCTTTGAAAGGCTTGATAGTCTCCACAGGACTTCACTTACATTGCCGTAGTTGTGTAAAGTAGCCCTACCACAGAAATTGCTTACACCAAGCATTTTTATCAGTGACAGGTACTCACTGTTTGTAGATAGCTTCCACTGCTATAGCAACAACTGTAGCAAGAGCTTGTCCTTTATCCGTGATGATTACCACTTTCATCCAAGGAGACTCCTTTAATGTTAACGCAAGAGTCATAAATAGATAGTAAAAACAATTCGCACTTAGGAGTTCATGGTCAGCCCAGGCTTACAGCACAACATCACTCTACTTGCGGTGGGGTAGACGGAAGCGAGGAGGAAGAAAAGAAGACACAGAAAGTCAAGAGAGTATCCTGGATAACCAATATCACTGGAACAGGACTTTTGGACAGCCATAGGCACGGACATTACAAAATTATAGGGCATTAACAGAGTCAGCAAAGTGACTTACAGAGAGATGGCCTCCCTCTGTTACTATGGAAAAATACTACTTAAAACTGCAGAAATGAAAGACCTTTTAATTTATTGAGGAAGAATAAGATTCAAGCAAACTGTTATAGAAAAATAATGCTGTATTCTTCTTCAAGTGCTTGTTCATGTTGATTCCCAAGTAGGTGTGCGTGCGCGGCGTGCATAGTCGTTGAAAGGTTTTTCCCCAGCGGTACTCATTGGGTCGGCTGTGGAGCCTCCTGAAGTCATGCCTTCATGGCGGTGTATATAGGTCCGTGCCGACCCGACGCCTCTTCAGTTCCTTTTTACTGCCAGTGACGGTCGTTGGAGCAGCTCTTCTCTCGCTATGGCAAGTGATCCCCTAGTGGACTCTTTCTAGTTTTATCTGTAAATAGTTTAAAACTTAGTATTAGTTAGATAAATTTCAGTTGAGGATTCCCCCCACCACGTTTCCCCTCCCGTGGACCAGGGCATGCCTCAGTCTCAAGGGTTCAAGTTGTGCAGGTCCTCTCTGAAGCCTATGTCAAAGGGGTGCCCACACGACACCTGTTTAAAGTGTTTGGGGGAATCCCATTAGACTGAGAAGTGCAAAATCTGTAGAGGTTTCCACCCAAGGACTAAAAGAAAAGGGACTTTAGGCTGAAACTACTCCTCATGGAATCAGCCCTTTGTCCCCAGTCGGCACAGGAGGCCTCTGACCCCAAGCCCAACCCTTTGGTGCAGGCGCGCTGGTCTCTGTAAGAGAGGCTGCAGTGCCGAGAAAGGACTCGGGCTCCAGGGACCCTCGGCACCGCCACTCCCTGGTTCCAAAGACCTCCTCTGGTGGGAGTACCTGGCACTGCTCCCATTTGCCGGTGCCACACAAAAGAAAGAAGACCGACAGAGGTCGCTCTCCCACTAAAACAGTAGAACAAGGAGGCACCAGTGGGGTGCATCCCGTGACAGGACACCCTTCTCCAGCTCCGAGTCAGCAGGCACCATCAACTCTGGCCTCACAGGGAGGTTCGTCGAGTTTAGTTTTAGTGGTCTCCTCGGTACAAGAGTCCCGAGAGGAGGACTTAGACGTTCCCTCCACACTGGAAACCTTTGAGGTGGCTACGGACCTCATAGAGATGATGGCGCAGTTCCCTGCACAGGCACTGGCACTGGCCCCAGCACTGCAAAGAGGCACTGTGCCCTCTAGGGGCAACAGCTTGCCCTCACCCTGGCACCACTCCCTGGCACTGTCTCGCTCCACACCGCCTTGGTGGCCGGGGTTGGAGTCCTCGTTGGACTCAGAGGCAGAGTCGTACGCTGCCAGGTGAAGCCGGCACCGCTCTAGGAACCGCTCCAAACAAGAGAAAGGACAGCCTTGCCTATGATGTCATGGCCATCACAGTGGCAGGGACTGGCTCAATGGCCCTTCTGGACCTCATGGGCCTATCACAAAGGGCCGAGGTCCAGATCTTTGTCAGTGGTTTTGAAGGCATGGGCCCCTCCATCATAGAATCATAGAATAATAGGGTTGGAAGGGACCTCAGGAGGTCATCTAGTCCAACCCCCTGCTCAAAGTAGGACCAATCCCCAACTAAATCATCCCAGCCAGGGCTTTGTCAAGCCTGACCTTAAAAACCTCTAAGAAAGGAGATTCCACCACCTCCCTAGGGAACCCATTCCAGTGCTTCACCACCCTCCTAGTGAAAAAGCTTTTTCCTAATATCCAACCTAAACCTCCTCCACAGCAACTTGAGACCATTACTCCTTGTTCTGTCATCTGGTACCACTGAGAACAGTCTAGATCCATCCTCTTTGGAGCCTCCTTTCAGGTAGTTGAAAGCAGCTATCAAATCCCCCCTCATTCTTCTCTTCTGCAGACTAAACAATCCCAGTTCCCTCAGCCTCTCCTCATAAGTCATGTGCTCCAGCCCCCTAATCATTTTTGTTACCCTTCGCTGGACTCTTTCCAATTTTTCCACATCCTTCTTGTAGTGTGGGGCCCAAAACTGGACACAGTACTCCAGATGAGGCCTCACTAATGTCGAATAGAGGGGAATGATCACGTCCCTTGATCTGCTGGCAATGCCCCTACTTATACAGCCCAAAATGCCATTAGCCTTCTTGGCAACAAGGGCACTCATATCCAGCTTCTCGTCCACTGTAACCCCTAGGTCCTTTTCTGCAGAACTGTTGCCTAGCCATTCGGTACCTAGTCTGTAGCAGTGCATGGGATTCTTCCATCCTAAGTGCAGGACTCTGCACTTGTCCTTGTTGAACCTCATCAGATTTCTTTTGGCCCAATCCTCTAATTTGTCTAGGTCCCTCTGTATCCTGTCCCTACCCTCCAGCGTATCTACCACTCCTCCCAGTTTAGTGTCATGTGCAAACTGGCTGAGGGTGCAGTACACTCCATCCTCCAGATCATTAATGAAGATATTGAACAAAACCGGCCCCAGGACCGACCCTTGGGGCATTCCGCTTGATACCGGCTGCCAACTAGACATGGAGCCATTGATCACTACCCGTTGAGCCCAACGATCTAGCCAGCTTTCTAGCCACCTTATAGTCCATTCATCCAGCCCATACTTTTTTAACTTGCTGGCAAGAATACTGTGGGAGACCGTATCAAAAGCTTTGCTAAAGTCAAGGAATAACACATCCACTGATTTCCCCTCATCCACAGAGCCAGTTATCTCGTCTGACTGTTCTTGATCACTTTCCTCTCCTCTAAGTGCTTCAGAATTGATTCCTTGAGGACCTGCTCCATGATTTTTCCAGGGACTGAGGTGAGGCTGACTGGCCTGTAGTTCCCCGGATCCTCCTCCTTCCCTTTTTTAAAGATGGGCACTACATTAGCCTTTTTCCAGTCATCCGGGACCTCCCCCGATCGCCATGAGTTTTCAAAGATAATGGCCAATGGCTCTGCAATCACATCCGCCAACAACTTTAGCACCTTTGGCACGTGGCCCACCAGTGGGAGCCACGATCGGCTGAACCTGTGGACGCGGCAGGTAAACAAATTGGCCCTGCCCACCAGGGTGCTTACCCTGGCGGGCTGCATGCCAAAGGTAGCCGATCCCTGATCTATAGCCTGGGAATCTCTGTGGGGACAAGAGACGGGCATGAAGGCCGGCCCTGAGACTGCAGCAGGACCCGGCACAGGGGCTGGTACTGAGATGGGCCCAGGCCTAGCACTGCTCCCAGCACCATGCAGTGCATTTTGGCACAGATCCCCATGAGCCAAAGGGGCAAGACAACCCGATGCCACCACGGGCATCTTCCTCATCCTCCCCCAATGAAGCAATGACAGGCACATCTACCACACTGCTGGCTATGGACACCAGAGCCCACCAGGAGTTGATCAGAAGGGTGGCTCAAAATTTGGACATGCAGGTGGAGGAGGTGTCAGAGGAGACCAACCCAATAGTCGACATTTTGGTGCCTGAAAGTCTCTTGAGGGTGGCTTTGCCCCTCATTAATACCATCCACAACACCACTAAAGCATTTTGGCAAAGGCCCGCCTCTCTTCCTCCCACGGCAAAAGGGGTGGAAAGGAAGTATTTTGTGCCCTCAAAAGGGTATGAGTACCTGTTCACTCACCTCAGCCGTGCATTCAGGCTGCCAACAAAAAGGAAAGGAACTATGGGAGTGGGGAGCCTCTGGGCAGCTGGGCTCCTGGCAGGGATCAGGGAGCCAAGAGCTGCGGGGGAGGGAATGCAGCTGTGCCCCTGGCGGGAAGCTAAGAGCCGGGGAAAGCAGGGAGCCTGGGGAGGGGGAGGGGGGGCATCCAGGCTCCTGGCGGGGATCCGGGGGCAGCTGGGCTCCCAGTGGGGAGCTGTGTGTGGATCTGAGAGCCCTGGCTCTCAGCCCCCCACACTACCCCTCTTAATTCGGTGGAAGCACACCTTGTGAGGACACGCACCACCAACAGGAGGGCAGCATGGACATGAAATACCACAGTAATTACTGTGGTGGCTGTAAATCAATCTAATATAGGTCAACGTAAGTTTGTAGTGTAGACATACGGTCTTAGTGACATGTTCATTTTCTCTTAATATTTGCTTTCTTATTCTTTTTAATAAAACCGATGAACACTACATAGAACTGGTTTATTCTTTCAAATTACAACACAAGTCCAGGACTATGAGGAATAAGGTAATTAGCTGAGTTACCTCATTGTTGCTTGGCCATCTCCTTAAATTCAAACCTTTAGCTACCATAAGGGTGATAGTGAGGATATTGGACAGACTATTGTTTTTGTTATTTTTAGAATTGACGGTAACTAATGGGATGGCTAACCAGTTTCATGAACTATGAATATCTGATGATGTCCTAATTTGTAACAGTTTCCCGTGCAAGTAATGAAATAACTTTCCTCAGCAGACCTGCATAAAAGTTAATTCTATCACCATAAAATACTCACATTCAGAAGGAGCAACAAATAAATGTACAGGCAACAGAAAAAAGCAAATGGCAGGGGTGCGTGTGTGAATGTTTAGATAAATTAATGCTTTGGTTTGATTGTTTCATTAAAGATCTAAGTTTTACTGTATCAAAATATGCATGAACTTCTACACTGCAGTCACGATCAGACAGTGATGAAAGTCTGTGGGACCTTGAAAGAGGGAGATCTTACTCTATGTTCCTTTCCCCTTGGCTCCTCCCAGATTTCATACTTCATGAGCTTTCGTGGGTAAGAACCTCACTTCTTCAGATGCAACCTCACTACTTGCATCTGAAGAAGTGAGGTTCTTACCCACGAAAGCTTATGCTCCCAATACTTCTGTTAGTCTTAAAGGTGCCACAGGACCCTCTGTTGCTTTTTACAGATTCAGACTAACACGGCTACCCCTCTGATACTTCATGAGTGATTCAATCCAAATAACAATTTATAATGACTAGAATACATTTTGTTAAAAAGTCTCTCTCCTTTTGAAAGGTAATAAGATTATATAATTGTCTTATGCAAAGCTAGTTCTTTTCAGCACAGAAAGAAATTAAAGTCCTAATTACCCACTCATCTTTAGTTAACGGGATGTTACAATGCCAGATGCAGTTTTGTTTTATTTTTTAAATATAGAAAACTAATATGTCCTTTTGATGGGAAAGTTGAACAGAAACAATGCCACACACCAAAGAAAATAGACTGTCACTTGTTTGCTATAATGATGCCATTATGCATTCATCTTTGATGTCTGTAAGTTTGATTCAGCCTTGGGTAACACAGCAGGTACTGCTGATATTAACCAAGTGCAGGATCTTCAGGAGTGCAAAGTCTGTCTGATGGGGAAAGTATAGTAGCACAAGTGACCTGCAACCCTGATTTCATCAGGAATGATGTGAATTCAACCCAAACAGCTCCATAGGTGGATGGAACTATCGTGGAATTTATGGGGATAGTGTAGGCAAGGGATATAATGAGTCATGGCACCCCTCAGGCAGCCACTCCTGGTAGTACTTCCATGGAGCTCTGACTTCCCCACTCAGCAAAACCTTGGGGGTGGGACAGAGGCACAAACCCTGCCTACCCTCCCTTAGGAGTGAATTCCCGGAAGACCAAAGTATTTATACATACAGTGGTCCAGTCATTCCTAAAATCCTTTATTCTTCATTTTAGAAATGCATACTGTGAAGAGCCATGCCTGAACTGATGCTATCCCAGACAGAAAAATATGACTTCAAACCGAATGGGATTCTCCTCAGACCAGTACGTGCTGGGAGCATGAAGGAGGTAATGCTTTCCGCATCAAAGAAAAGAATGCATATAATCCTCCCTGGAGGTTGTACAGATGTTGTATCTGCATGCAGGATGTAATACTAGAGGGACTAGTTATATGACCTTCAATTACTCTTCCTGAGTTAAAAAAATTCTGTAAAATAGTGGAAAGAGTCAGTAAAGTTTGCTATTTGTTCATTCTGTCTCTAGCAGCCTACACTTTGGGGAATTTGTTTTCCCCACATAACAATGGAGCAATATTGTAGTTTCAGAGAAGGACAGCACTCTCACTCCCAGAGACCAAGTGTAACATTTTCGATATCTCCTCAGTAACTTAAAGGCCCAAATCCCATTTTCAAAACCACCTAAGGGAATTTAGTGCTTTTGAAAATGGAACCTAGGCTTCTAAGTGACTAGGCACTTTCGAAAATTTTCCATGGTGTTTAGTGTAGCAGCAGCGGATGGGGGTTGGGATTCGTCATTGGTAAAGCTGTGTGGAGAGCGGTTTTCCCATCCTGGGAAAATATTCAAGATTTCTACAAAATTTCCCATTCCAAACTGGGACCAAAAACTTAATTTTGAAATTTTTTGGAAACTGACAAAGCAAAAACAAAAACAAACAAAAATTTAGCTTGGGTTAATCAAAATGTTTCTAATAAACGTTTTTTTTGAGTTGAGAAATTCATCAAGCCTGACCTGTTCCCACAGTTTCAATTTTAACAAAACAATGTTTTTCAAGGGGAAAAACATCTTGTCAAAAAATTCCTGACCAGCTCTAGTCATTATGTTGCTCTACTCAACCAATCATAGTATAAATGTCTATTTTCATCTGGCTGTATATGGATTTCCACATAACATCTCAAGAGGGGACATTCTTCTGAGAAATCTATCAGTCATAAAAGAAATTAAAGAGGCGAATAAAATTAAAACTGGGACATTATTAAGATACTCCTCCTACCCGCCATCTGCCTCTGACTAATAATTAGCTAAAGGGTAATGATGCAGCATGGCTGCTGTCTGGGTTGCTGGGGTGCAGTCTGTAGGGGTAGTGAGAGGATTTAAGCTGATGAGTGAAGAGGTGTTGAAGTGAAATGAAACAGCATCCAGGTCAATGGGAAGCTGGAGTTGCTCCAGGAGATGTATACTCCCCCATCATATCAGATGTCTGCTGGGATGGTTGTGAGAAATGACAGACACTAAAAGGAGGACAGCGTGCTGATAAAGCTACAGCAAGGGACGCAGAACTAACCCCTGACTCCTCTGGTTTTTAATATCATGATATGCATGTATGTGTGATGAGACATCCATAATATAATAGTTGTCATTAACTGTCAGATTTTACCAACAGTTGCCACCATACAGTATCTGAGACACTGTATCATTTCCCTACCGTTAGACTAGAAAAAAAAATCTTAGATATCAATGTGGTAACTGTTAGCAAATACAGTCTTTTTAATGGTGAACTGGCTTTACCTATTTAACAGTGGCATCCACAGTATTGTACAGGCACAAAAGACTTACCTGCACAATTTGTTGTGCTATTTCTGTGTTATAGCTACCAGGACTGAGCTGACACTTTCAACTCTGGAGATGTATCTTGTTGCCTGCACAGTCATTTAGCCAGTTAGAGTCCCTCTCTCTCTCTCAGTATTGAAAAAAGAACTCCACTAAAAATGCCCCGTTTCAAAAGCTGAAATGTGGGAACTGCTTACTTTCTAAGAAGTATGCAGCTTTTCAGCCTATTGAAATTTTTAAAAAAGAAGAATTGCAAAGAGGCTAGATAATGTGTGTTAAAATCTGGATTTCCCCATTTCTGACTTGTTTTTTTTTTCTATAGAGAACACATGTCTCAAACATGTAATTGTAAGACACACGGGAACAGACAGTCAGGAGATGTTGGGTCCATTGTATTTATAATCCACTTTTTTGGGATAGAAGTTTTAATGAAAGGCTGGAATGACTTTGTCATAACTATAAAGGGAAGGGTGACAGCTCTCCTGTGTACAGTGCTATGGAATCCCTCCTGGTCAGAGACTCCAAAATCCTTTTACCTGTAAAGGGTTAAGAAGCTCGGGTAACCTGGCTGACACCTGACCCAGAGGACCAATGAGGGGACAAGATACTTTCAAATCTTGGGGGGGGAAAGGCTTTTGTGTGTGTCCTTTGTTTAAGGGGTTGTTCACTCTTGGGACTGAGAGGGACCAGACATTAATCCAGGTTCTCCCCATCTTTCTAAACAAGTCTCTCTTATTTCAAAATTGTAAGTAAAAGCCAGGCAAGGCGTCTTAGATTTACTTTGTTTTTCTCAACTTGTAAATGTACCTTTTACCAGAGTGCTTATCTTGTTTGCTATACTTTGAACCTAAGACAGAGGGGATTCCTCTGAGCTCTTTAAGTTTGATTACCCTGTAAAGTTATTTTCCATACTGATTTTACAGAGATGATTTTTACCTTTTTCTTTAATTAAAAGCCTTCTTTTTAAGAACCTGATTGATTTCTCCTTGTTTTAAGATCCAAAGGGGGTTTGGATCTGTATTCACCAGGAGTTGGTGAAAGGAAGGAGGGGGGAAGGGTCAATTTCTCCTTGTTTTAAGATCCAAAGGGGGTTTGGATCTGTATTCACCAGGAGTTGGTGAAAGGAAGGAGGGGGGAAGGGTCAATTTCTCCTTGTTTAAAATCCAAGGAGTTTGGATCTGTATTCACCAGGGAATTGGTGAAAGGTTTCTCAAGGCTTCCCAGGGAGGGAATTCTTAAGATGGTGGCAGCGGACCAGAGCTAAGCTGGTAGATAAGCTTAGAAGTTTTCATGCAGGCCCCTACATTTGTACCCTAAAGTTCAAAGTAGGGATACAGCCTTGCCATGGTGGCACAGCGGTGGGATCGTTTTAAACCCAAAAGCCAGTAAGAGATTTTTTTTTTCCTTCTAGCTGCTTGGAAAGCAGAGCTGAAGGTAGATGCATATCTTATCTCTCCTTGCCTGAAGGCAGAGGTGTTAAGTTTTTTTTAACAAGGTCCTTTGTTAAGAGAAGGGTTCAATTAATGAGCAAACGACTGGTAAAAGGAATTTACAAGCTGAATTGTTTTTTTTTTTCTTTTTACATCCTCGTGAGTAGCTAGTTAGAAAGTCTCTGTTAACTCAGCAGCAGCCAGAGCTGAGTACATCCCAGTTTCAGTCAACTGCAGAGGGGTGTGGCCCAGCACAGGAAAGCAGGAAAATGACTACCAGTGAAGCAGCTAGCAAACTAGAACTGGCCAGACTAGAAGCAGAAGAAAATGAGAAAAAACATCAGAGACTACTTCAAATTAAAAAACTCGAGAAAGAAGCCAAAGAGGAGGCCCACAAGAGAGAGATGGAGCTGGAAAAAGCCAAACATGACAGAGAAGAGAAAGCCAAACAGGAGGCCCATGAAAGAGAAGAGAAAGCCAAACAGGAGGCCCATAAAAGAGAGATGGAGCTGAAAGAAAAAGAGATGGAACTGGAAGCAGCAAGGACTAGGCAGGGTGCATCAGACCATCCTAACAACTCCTCTCCAGGTACCACTTCCCATCCCAGGAAATTCCCCACCTACAAGGCAGGCGATGATACTGAGGCCTTCTTAGAAAATTTTGAAAGGGCCTGCCTTGGATACGACATCCCTCCAACCCAGTACATGGTAGAGCTGAGGCCGCAGCTCAGTGGACCCTTAGCAGAGGTGGCGGCTGAAATGCCTAAGGAACACATGAACAGTTATGAACTTTTTAAAAACAAGGCCAGAATCAGAATGGGGCTAACACCTGAGCATGCCCGTCGGCGGTTCAGAGCCCTAAGGTGGAAACCTGATGTGTCATTTACCCGACATGCCTACCACATTGGGAAAAATTGGGATGCCTGGATATCAGGAGCAAATGTTAAATCTGCAGAAGAGTTGCCCTTCCTATTGCAAATGGAGCAGTTTTTAGAGGATGTTCCTGAGGAAATAGAAAGGTACATCCTAGATGGGAAGCCCAAAACTGTAACCGAGGCGGGGGAGATTGGAGCCAAATGGGTGGAGGTGACAGAAAAGAAAAAAGCTAGTAGCAGTTGGAGCGAATATCAGAAGGGGCAAGCCGAAACAAAACCTTATCACCGGGGACAACCCAAGGCCCCACCCACATCCCAAGGAAAACCCCAGACGCCTTCTCACCCCACCACACCAGTCTCCATCAACCAACATCGCCCCGGTGATACCTTAGCAGGGCGATGTTTTAAATGTAATGAACTGGGGCATATAAAGGCTCACTGCCCCAAGAACCCCAACCGATTACAGTTCATTACACCCCAATCACACCAAAGAACCCCAGACCCAGATGCCTCTCTCATACCCTCGGAGCGAAGGGAAACCTTGAGAGTGGGCGGAAAGAAGGTTATCGCTTGGAGGGACACTGGGGCACAAGTGTCAACTATCCACCAATCCCTAGTGGACCCCAAACTCATCAACCCTGAGGCTACAGTGACAATTCAACCCTTCGTGTCACAGTCTGTAACCTTGCCTACAGCCCAGTTGCATGTCCAGTACAAGGGCTGGTCAGGAATGTGGACTTTTGCAGTCTATGACAATGATCCCATTCCCATGCTGCTGGGGGAAGACTTGGCCAACCATGTGAAGCTAGCCAAGAGGGTGGGAATAGTCACCCGCAGCCAGGCTAAGCAAGCTTTCACCCCCATCCCTGTTCCTGAGCCGTCCACCAGGGCCCCGTCTGTGTTACCGGAGACCCAAACACAGGTGGTGGAACCGGATCCCCTGCCAACGACTGCAACAGCCGTAGTGGATCCAATCCCAGAGACCCAGCCAAAGCCAGTCCCAGAACCGGAACTGGCAACGCAACCAGCACCAGAACCATTGCCAGCACTGAGTCCAGCGCTTGCAACCCCGTCTACAACTCCAATGCCAGAGGGCACCAGCGAGCCTAAACTGGCGGAAGCAGCAGATAACCCTACCCAAGAGGCTCAGCCAGAGCCTGAAATACCACATAGTGCACCAGCGGACAGCGGTTCACAGTCAGTGGAAAAAGCCCCAGCACCTGCATCGCTTCCAGAGGGACCAAGCCCCAGTCCACAGTCCAAGGAGGAACTGATGTCTCCAGCATCAAGGGAACAGTTCCAGGTCGAGCAGGAAGCAGATGACAGCCTTCAAAAAGCTTGGGCAGCGGCAAGGAGCACCCCACCGCCTCTCAGCTCTTCTAACCGATCCCGGTTTGTTGTAGAAAAAGGACTTTTATACAAGGAGACTCTTTCTGGTGGGCACCAGGAAGACTGGCATCCTCAAAGACAGCTGGTAGTTCCCACTAAGTATCGGGTAAAACTCTTGAGCTTAGCCCATGATCATCCCAGTGGCCATTCTGGGGTGAACAGAACCAAAGACCGGTTGGGGAAGTCCTTCCACTGGGAGGGAATGGGCAAGGACGTTGCTAATTATGTCCGGTCTTGTGAGGTGTGCCAACGAGTGGGAAAGCCCCAAGACCAGGTTAAAGCCCCTCTCCAGCCACTACCCATAATTGAGGTCCCATTTCAGCGAGTAGCTGTGGATATTCTGGGTCCTTTCCCAAAGAAGACACCCAGAGGAAAGCAGTACGTACTGACTTTCATGGATTTTGCTACCCGATGGCCGGAAGCTGTACCCTTAAGCAACACCAAGACTAAAAGTGTGTGCCAGGCATTAGCAGACATTTTTGCCAGGGTAGGGTGGCCCTCCGACATACTTACAGATTCGGGAACTAATTTCCTGGCAGGGAACATGAAAAACCTGTGGAAAGCTCATGGGGTGAATCACTTGGTTGCCACCCCTCATCACCATCAAACCAATGGTCTGGTGGAGAGGTTTAATGGAACTTTGGGGGCCATGATACGTAAATTCGTAAATGAACACTCCAATGATTGGGACCTAGTGTTGCAGCAGTTGCTTTTTGCCTACAGGGCTGTACCACATCCCAGTTTAGGGTTTTCACCATTTGAACTTGTGTATGGCCGCGAGGTTAAGGGGCCATTACAGTTGGTGAAGCAGCAATGGGAGGGGTTTACGCCTTCTCCAGGAACTAACATTCTAGACTTTGTAAGCAACCTACAAAACACCCTCCGACACTCTTTAGCCCTTGCTAAAGAAAACCTAAAGGATGCTCAGGAAGAGCAAAAGGCCTGGTATGATAAACATTCCAGAGAACGGTCCTTCAAAGTAGGAGACCAAGTCATGGTCTTAAAGGCGCTCCAGGCCCATAAAATGGAAGCATCGTGGGAAGGACCATTCACGGTCCAGGAGCGCCTAGGAGCTGTTAACTATCTCATAGCCTCCCCCACCTCCAACATAAAGCCTAAGGTATACCATGTTAATTCTCTTAAGCCCTTTTATTCTAGAGAATTAAACGTTTGCCAGTTTACAGCCCAGGAAACTGATGACGCGGAGTGGCCTGCAGGTGTGTACTATGAAGGAAAAAGGAATGGTGGAGTGGAAGAGGTGAACCTCTCCACGACCCTGGGACGTCTGCAGCGACAGCAGATAAAGGAGCTGTGCACAAGCTTTGCACCGATTTTCTCAGCCACTCCAGGACGGACCGAACGGGCATACCACTCCATTGACACAGGTAATGCTCACCCAATTAGAACCCCACCCTACCGGGAGTCACCTCATGCCCAAGCGGCTATACAAAGGGAGATCCAGGACATGCTACAGATGGGTATAATCCGCCCCTCTACCAGTGCATGGGCATCTCCAGTGGTTCTAGTTCCCAAACCAGATGGGGAAATACGCTTTTGCGTGGACTACCGTAAGCTAAATGCTGTAACTCGTCCTGACAACTATCCAATGCCACGCACAGATGAGCTATTGGAAAAATTGGGACATGCCCAATTCATCTCTACTTTAGACTTAACCAAAGGGTACTGGCAAGTACCACTAAATGAACCCGCTAAGGAAAGGTCAGCCTTCGTCACCCAGGCAGGGGTGTATGAATTCAATGTACTCCCTTTCGGGTTGCGAAATGCACCCGCCACCTTCCAAAGACTTGTAGATGGTCTCCTAGCAGGATTGGGAGAATCTGCAGTTGCCTACCTCGATGATGTGGCCATTTTTTCTGATTCATGGACAGAACACCTGGAGCACCTGAAAAAAGTCTTCGAGCGCATCCGGCAGGCAGGACTAACTGTTAAGGCTAAAAAGTGTCAAATAGGCCAAAACAGAGTGACGTACCTGGGGCACCAGGTGGGTCAAGGAACTATAAATCCCCTACAGGCCAAAGTGGATGCTATCCAAAAGTGGCCGGTTCCAAAGTCAAAGAAACAGGTCCAATCCTTCTTAGGCTTGGCCGGATATTATAGGCGATTTGTACCACACTACAGCCAAATCGCCGCCCCGCTGACAGACCTAACCAGAAAGAAACAGCCAAATGCAGTTCAGTGGACTGATAAGTGTCAAAAGGCCTTTAACCAGCTTAAGGCAACACTCATGTCTGACCCTGTGCTAAGGGCCCCAGACTTTGACAAACCGTTCCTAGTAACCACAGATGCGTCCGAGCGAGGCGTGGGAGCAGTTTTAATGCAGGAAGGACCGGATCAAGAATTCCATCCTGTCGTGTTTCTCAGCAAGAAACTGTCTGAGAGGGAAAGCCACTGGTCAATCAGCGAAAAGGAATGCTACGCCATTGTGTACGCGCTGGAAAAGCTACGCCCATATGTTTGGGGACGGCGGTTCCAACTACAAACAGACCATGCTGCGCTACAGTGGCTTCATACCGCCAAGGGAAATAACAAAAAACTTCTTCGGTGGAGTTTAGCTCTCCAAGATTTTGATTTTGAAATACAACACATTTCGGGAGCTTCTAACAAAGTGGCTGATGCACTCTCCCGGGAAAGTTTCCCAAAGTTAACTGGTTAACAATTGAAATAAAACATATTGTTAGTTTTTATATAATCAGTAGTATGTCTAAAGGTACATGTGTTTTATTAACTCTGTTTTCTCCTAGAGCTCCAGGAAGAAATCACAGCCAGTGTGGAACCGGACGTCCAACACTATCTGTGATTTGGGGGGCGTGTCATAACTATAAAGGGAAGGGTGACAGCTCTCCTGTGTACAGTGCTATGGAATCCCTCCTGGTCAGAGACTCCAAAATCCTTTTACCTGTAAAGGGTTAAGAAGCTCGGGTAACCTGGCTGACACCTGACCCAGAGGACCAATGAGGGGACAAGATACTTTCAAATCTTGGGGGGGGGAAAGGCTTTTGTGTGTGTCCTTTGTTTAAGGGGTTGTTCGCTCTTGGGACTGAGAGGGACCAGACATTAATCCAGGTTCTCCCCATCTTTCTAAACAAGTCTCTCTTATTTCAAAATTGTAAGTAAAAGCCAGGCAAGGCGTCTTAGATTTACTTTGTTTTTCTCAACTTGTAAATGTACCTTTTACCAGAGTGCTTATCTTGTTTGCTATACTTTGAACCTAAGACAGAGGGGATTCCTCTGAGCTCTTTAAGTTTGATTACCCTGTAAAGTTATTTTCCATACTGATTTTACAGAGATGATTTTTACCTTTTTCTTTAATTAAAAGCCTTCTTTTTAAGAACCTGATTGATTTCTCCTTGTTTTAAGATCCAAAGGGGGTTTGGATCTGTATTCACCAGGAGTTGGTGAAAGGAAGGAGGGGGGAAGGGTCAATTTCTCCTTGTTTAAAATCCAAGGAGTTTGGATCTGTATTCACCAGGGAATTGGTGAAAGGTTTCTCAAGGCTTCCCAGGGAGGGAATTCTTAAGATGGTGGCAGCGGACCAGAGCTAAGCTGGTAGATAAGCTTAGAAGTTTTCATGCAGGCCCCTACATTTGTACCCTAAAGTTCAAAGTAGGGATACAGCCTTGACAGGCTTCAAATACATGTTTTACAAAGTTGCATAAGTATGTATGTACCCAAGAGGCCCACACAGCTCCATTTCAGGCTATAGAATAATACACATTTTTACAAAATTGTCTAATTGTCTAATAGCCATTACCCCGGAGACCAAGATGGTTTCTTGGGTAAATCTGTGTTATGACCCACCATTAAAGTAAATGATGCTTATATTATTTTCTTGCCATTAAAAATGCAATTGTTTAAGTACAAAGATGAGCACTTTTTTTGTTAAGTTTTTGCTGCTCCAGTGGCACAAATATCTTGTAAAATCAGCTTAACCAGTCAGATGAAGATTCTCCTGAGTGAAGCTGCACACCACGTTCTTTGCAGCATAGATGGTGTGCAGAGAGGATTGGTCAGCCAAGGAGGCATGGTCAGCAAACCATTGTGTTATGGCAAGCCCCAGTTAGCATAATGGCCCTTTGGAATTACAGACCCAGTGTAGTTTAGAGGAGCCCTGAACAAAACTACATCTGATTCTAAATTTCAGCTAGAACCAGCCTATTGTGGAACTGGCCCCAGGATCATAGAGACACACATGGCTCCTTTATGTCCTGCCACCTCTGCCCAGGGTATACAAGGCATAGTTGAGAATCTGGTCCAATGTGTTTAATTTCAGGTTTGTACCATAATCCAACCAAAAACCAGCAAATGCAAAGTCATAATAATGGACGTATGCTCCTTGCCCACCCCTGGACTATATATGGGCACAGCTTTGGCTTTCCACCCAGTTTGCTATTCTGTGGAACATAAGAACGGCCATACTGGGTCAGACCAATGGTCCATCTAGTCCAGTATCCTGTCTTCTGACAGTGGCCAATGTGAGGTGCTTCAGAGGGAATGAACAGAACAGGTAATCATCAAGTGATCCATACCCTGTCGTCCATTCCCAGCTTCTGGCAAACAGAGGCTAGGGACACTTCAGAGCATGGTTTTTGCCTCCCTGCCCAGCCTGGCTAATCTTAATAATATTTACTTGTATATTATATATTTAATCATTGTGTCTAGGGCTTGATCTGGTGAGTGCTCAGCTCCTACTGAAGTGAGGATATGGGGTGTTCTGAACCTAGCTGCATCATGCCTTTTATCTTTATCTGGCTCCACGTATGCAACACACTGGCAATTACAAAGGTTTGTAGAAATTTGCATTTGGGGAAAGCAATGCAGATTGTAACTGTTTTGAATGTCTTATGTGACAAGCCCCTCAGGAAACACTGTTTTGGATGCTAACTCTCTTGTTACCATATTAATTGACTTTGTCATGACAGTTTTGGCATCTGAAAATGGCTGTGAACATGTTGTACTCCTCAAGAGACCAATCAGGGGCAGGGGAAATTGGTTTACTGGTTTCCAAACAGCGTGTGCTAAAGGTGCTGCTATTCAAGCATAGTTTAGATTCCTCTATTTGAGCTTGAATGAGGAGCCAAAGACACTGCAGACTAAGGAAAGTGCTGCTTGTATTTAGAACTGAGGAGAGGAACCTGAGAAAGTGAGAAAATTATTTCTCTGCCAGGGGGATTTCTGCAGTGAGTTTTGCATGTGAGCAAATCTGAAAAATGTGTGTCATAGTAGTGAAGGTGGGATTGGGTAGCTGAAGATCGAGGCTCTAAGGATCCTGCGAAGTCCTGAGCACCACCTGAGAAATGCTGAGAATCAACTTTGAGTGATTTCAGCTCAGCTTGCTGCATGACATGCTTTCAGTCTAAATCTTACTATGTGACCAAAGAACTCACTGTCATAATGAGAGACTAGGAATGGAAGGAAGGGAAGTATCATGGGATAAATTAAAGGAATGGGTGAGCTGCTGTGGCCTGCAATGTGCAGGAGGTCAGACTAGATGATCATGATGGTCCCTTCTGACCTTCAAGTCTATGAGTCTATAATATATCTGCTCTTTTAATTTATGCTGGGTTTTTAATATAAAAACTAAGAGATTTTCATTTCTAGTTTGCTTTTGTTCTGCTTGGGGAGTGGTGGGCAGTGGGAGGCTGCTGTGGAACAAGTTTGAAGGCGGTGAAAAGTGTGGACCATGATGGGGAGGGGAGAAGGGAAGGAAAAGAATAAGGAGAAGGAAATTACTTTAGCATGAAAGGCCAAAGGAGTAGTAAGAAAAAAAGAGCCTGATTCACCACTGCATTTCTTCAGTTCTGTACCTGCGGAACTCAGTTGAAGGGAATCGTTACACCAGGGTAAAGCTGCAGCAATGCAGTGAATCAGGCCCTAAAGGTTAAATATTGGGAAATTCCTTTTATCCTGAAAAGCACAGGAGGATGAAAAGGGGCAGATACGGCAGCAGGGCCTCTTACCTGATTCATGTTTCAGGAAGTCAGAGAAGGTCTTTTTTAAGTTTCTCACAAACTTATGCAAAATCATTTTCATGCACTTAGTGACATTGGTGCAATGTTAGTGCTGTAGGTCCAGATCTGTGAAGCTGTCACAAGAATCTCAGTGAAAACCGAGTAGAGTATAAAAGCGAAAAGACAAGGGCATAGGTTGTTACTAGCTCTGTTTGGAAACAGAATGGGGGAGCAGCTGGAAGAACCCTTCCTTTTCTCCCTCTCTTATTATGTGGCTAGTCCTTGAACTCAGATAGCCAAAGGGCGTGGGGAGAGATATGATAAAGGAGGGCTGGGGCCCCATCCCATCCACACTAGCCAACTGACCAGGCAACATATAGGAAGAGGATGCACCATTACAAAGACTGTAGCAGTCACTGGGCAACCCTGGTAATCCTGGGATGGGGTTGGGATGGGGATCCTGCCACAATGCATTCCCTCCCGGGGCTGTCTATGGCTGCATCCCCACAACAGAGGCCATCACATAAATCACTAATGAAGCCCATTATATGCTAGAAGCTATATATGTTTCCATAAAGTGGTAGGACCCAGTAATAGCATAGAAATATACAAGGACTAGAAATGTTGATTACTGGAGCAATGCCACCACAAAGGTAATGAAGGATTTAGTGGCCCACAAAGCAACAGTTCTTGCAGATAGCTTATGTCCTAGTAAGTGGTGGAAGGGCATGCAAAGAGGTACATACTGTGCAAAATATTGCCTGGTTGTTGTTTTTTTGGTTCATTTGTTTTTTCTTTTCCACCCATTTAAAATCCGTACATCTGTAGCATGCACTAGCAGTGTAGTCAGGGAGAGGTAGAAGGATCAATGGAAGGACTGAAGTGAGAACATTAGTAGGTCAAGGCTCTGAATGACAAAACATCTATTACTCATTTTACTCGCATCCATATCTAGAGTTAGGGAAGTCGTTGACACACAAGACATGTCTGTAAATTTTTCCATCAGATGATATAATCTACTACTAAAGGAACATTTGAAAAGGCAACTAAATACTACAGAAACCAGCCTGCATACTAAGTACAGAATTGTCCAAAATACATGGTGTGAACTTTTCAGCCCTTTTCATTTGCAAAGTTCAAGAATTCTCAGGAACTCATGAAACACTATATGAATTTGTAAAATCACCAGCATTTCTTCCAAGGGGGCCTTGGGAGTGTAGAAAACTCTCCTGGCAACAATATCCAACTCTTTGAGAACACCTAGTTATGTATCTATCCACATTTGTCTGTGGATTTTTACTGTATCAAACATCATGATATCTAGGCACCAATATCTCTGCAATAGATTATTGTGTGATAAGGTCTTGAGTAAAATTCTGCTTAGTTAACTACATTAAAGAATTTAGATACATTTTGTAGTTTTCCTAGCACTACACATTTTCTTTCTGAAAAGAAATATAGCAAGGTTTTCACCCTAAGCAAGAATCTTATGGCCTGTATCTTGTATGAAGTGTCCATAAAGTACACTTGCTATGTGCTGCATTATAGGATAAAAGAAACTATAATAGTTTTAAAGAAACTACCAGGGGGAGAAAAGGTTCCTTGTCACCAATGACTTGGCTCCTCTCGTAGCTTGATAAATACATGTCTCAGTTCCTCCTCCACTAGAGGAAACAAAATTTGGTTAATTTTTTTTTCCAATTGTTCCTTGATTATTCTGAAGCTTTCTGGATTTCTCTCTGAAAGAGCATTACCCAGGCAGGACTGACGTCTGGAGTCTTTCACCGATAGTTTCTAATTTTGTTATTATCCATGGGGGGAAGAACTTGTATCTAGCATAAGATACATAAATAAATTGCTGACAGAGCAAGGTTACAACATTTTTCCTTTACCCTGTGACAACACCTGCGTGCAAGGGTTATTTGGAAGCAGAGGCATAACTATACCAGACCAGGCCAATGGTGCATCTACCCCGCAGCAGAATATTTTTCCTAACTCCCATCAGCTAGTGGCTTATGATCTGAACCATAAGGGTTTGCATGCCATGTCAATCGAATAATTCCACAGAAAACTTACACTGGTATAAAACCAGTGTACGAGGGTTCAGTATAGGCACTAAAAGTCAAGAGAAAAGAAAAGAGTATTCTATAGGGAAATGGAATATTTTTGTACGGAAAGGAGTAGAAAAGTCTGAGGGAACCAGAAAGTATCTGGGAGAAGATCACATGAGTGAGTGATGTAGGATATTGGGGCAAGTGCTAGGGTTTTAAAGGCAGGATGGGGCAAAGTAAAAAGGCAGTTTTATTTCAAACAATTCAATGATAACAGCAAAGCTTTACAATAATTAGTTGCTTTCGAACATATTGTCACTGAATTTGATTGAAGAAATCCCATACTCTTTTTAAT
Organism: Emys orbicularis; assembly: GCF_028017835.1. Lineage (NCBI taxonomy): Eukaryota > Metazoa > Chordata > Testudines > Emydidae > Emys > Emys orbicularis. Next base: position 301,174,577 of record NC_088683.1, read on the forward strand.
CTGGGGTGGGCATGGAGAAGGAAATTGCAAAGCATTTGCCAAAATTTTCAGCAGATTTTATGTGGCCCCTGCCCCTAATGTCTCTACTACAGAGAGGTGGACAACAGGCAAAAATTCTTTGCTATCTGCTCATCAGACACTTATGGGAATAGGCCTGATTCCCCATTGTCTTTGATTTCTAGTAGGGCTCTTCGATTAATTGCAGTTAACTCGCATGATTAACTCAAAGAAATTAATCACAATTTAAAAAATTAATCGCGATTTTAATCGCGCTGTTAAACAATAGAATATCTATTGAAATTTATTAAAGATTTTGGATGTTTTTCTACATTTGTATATATATTTTATTCTGTGTTGTAATTGAAATCAAAGTCTATATTATTTTTGATTACAAATATTTGCACTGTAAAAATGATAAACAAAAGAAATAGTATTTTTCAATTCACCTCATACAAGTACCGTAGTGCAATCTCTTTGTTGTGAAGTGCAATTTACAAATGTAGATTTTTTTGTTGTTGCATAACTGCACTCAAAAACAAAACAATGTAAAACTTCAGAGCCTACAAGTCCACAAAGTCCTACTTCTTGTTCAGCCATTTGCTAAGATAAACAAGTTTGTTTACATTTACAGGAGATAATGCTGCCCACTTCTTATTTACAATGTCACCAGAAAGTGAGAACAGGCATTTGCATGTCACTTTTGTAGCCGGCATTACAAGGTATTTATGTGCCAGATATGCTAAACATTCATTGGTTTTTTACAATGCAAATACTTGTAATCAAAAATATAAAGTGAGCACTGTATACGTTGTATTCTGTGTTGTAATTGAAATCAATATATTAGAAAATGTAGAAAACATCCAAAAATATTTAAATAAATGGTATTCTATTATTGTCTAACAGTGCAATTAATCGTGATAATTTTTTTTAATCGCGCGATTAATTGCGATGAATTTTGTTAATCGCTTGGACTAATTTCTCATAGTCAGCCGCTCTTATGCACAGTGAGTATCACCATGTACAGGTGTAAATGTCTACACAAGATGCAAGGCAGTGGAGAAACAGGTCCTTCATGCATATCCTTTTCCAAAGAGTTAAAGAAGTCATCAGAGTTATAAGCCATACGGCAGTGGTCTCAGTCAGACCATCTGTTTTATTTGTCTGCTGGAGAAAACAATGTGCTGTTTCCAAGAGCACTTTGTCCTGAAGTGACTGATGTGGCTGCTGCAGTGTATTTGGAAGACAGCATGTTAGGCATAAAGAATCAGGATCCTCAGTTAAAGCACAGCAAGAAATCAGAGAAGTATATTCTAACCATAGACAAAAAGACAGGAGAGATGAATAGGCTACAAGAGCTGAATTCCTCCTCCTTTGCCTCAGGAAACAAGATAGGCACATAGTGGGAGCTCTGTTCTCTGGTGACTTGTCTTTCAATTTACAGAGGAAACTTTAGAGTCATTGGTATTATTTTAGGTCCAGACTAAAAGACACTAATGCCCACTTTTCAGATCTAGATCCAGTGATACAAAAACTTTAGAAATGTTGGGGGGTAAACATCCAAGAATTCTCCTATGAATGTACACCTCTGAATTCTTGCTGTGCTTTAACTGAGGATCCTGATTCTTTTTGTTTAACTCTGCCCACGCTGTCACTTTGAACCAGCCACCTGCTCCTCTCAGGAACCTCCAGCACAGGGCACAGGTGGGGCATTCCTACATCCCAGCTACTTCACAATTGCTATTCAGTCCATTCCAGCCACAGCACAACTTAGGGCTGCCTTAAGCCTGCTTCATCTTGTGAAAGAGGGAAGACCAGCTGCTGGCAGGCCTAGTATAGGTAGGGCACCACCACACTTTCTCAGTCCCGGCACCAGGCTCAGCACTGGGACAGGGGAAGAATTCCTCCCATGTGCTCCAGGACAAAGCACATTGTTAACTCCAGCAGCCAAATAAACAAAAATTGGAATCTCCCCTTCAGGACTCAGCATGCTACCCTCATTCCCTGCATAGGCCTCTGCTCCTCCTACCTGGGCTGGCTTTGTAGCAGAAAGCTTGGTGGTCTGCTTTGCTCCCTTGGAGGATAGTTTAAGGAAGAGATCTGGGAACTTATTACCTTTACGCAGTGCCATGTCTTTCTCAGAGTTTGAGCAGTCAGTTTGGTCTCCCACCATTCATTCAGCCTGGCATCTCACTCTCTTCTTCAGAGTTTCTGTGTAGTCCGCTCTCCCGCTGCAAAAGCACCCAGAGATCCAATTACTTATTCAGCCTCTAGGGATCAAATACAGGCATCAAAACATTCCTGCAATATGCAGGATAAACATCGCTGGAAACCCCTGCATTTTGACTGGTCAGAGGCCTTTAACTCATTGCTGGAGTGTTAATTATGTTGTCATGGCATGAGATGGATCAGTGAATAGGTGTAGCGCCTGAATATCAGTAGCCGAAATATAGAATTTCCTCATGCCATTTTGTAGCAAAACTGTACATAAAATTCCTTTCCAGTTGTGCCTTTAAAATATATGGCTTGTCCCCTTTATCACAGATATGGTTCTGTCCTGTGGGGTTTTGTTTTATTGCACATTTGTTTCTTTTGCTGCCTACTCATTTGTTTTCCTGGCTGTGGCTCTTAGCCTACTCATTTGTCTAAGTAAAATTGTCCTTGACCGTGCATCACCCTCCCCCCTTTCTGTTGTTTCTTTCTCTCTGGTCACTCTGTACCCTGGCATGTGTGTAATATTGTACTACTCATTAGTATGCTCCATGAGTGGCTTACCAATGGGGGAAGAAGGTAAAATAGGATCTGCATGGTGGTTTAGAAACTTGTCCAGGTTTTGATAAAATTGTGCACAGATTGTTCTTGACTCAGATAATAATCAAGCACTAATGAAAACTAAACTGAAGCAGGTGTCACTGGTCACAAGTTCCTTTGAAATGTATGTTTGTCTTCTTACTCTACTGAATCTGAAGGAGCTGATCTAGACATTATTCCCTGTGTATATTCATCTGAAGGCATGACAGTCAGTGCACATATCCCCAAAATAACCCAAAATGTTTTACCAGGTTTGGGTAAAACTAAGCACTAATTATAATCTGAAAGTCAGAATCTGACCAATGTGCAGCTTTACAGATTAGCATATTAGGGCTAAAAATGACTCACAGTATCTTAGGGTATGTCTACACTACGAAATTAGGTCGAATTAATAGAAGCTGGTTTTATAGAAATCGGTTGTATACAGCCGATTTTGTGTGTCCCCACATAAAATGCTCTAAGTGCTCTAGTCGGCGGACCGCGTCCACAGTACCGAGGCTAGCGTCGACTTCCGGAGCATTGCACTATGGGTAGCTATCCCACAGTTCCCGCAGTCTCCGCCGCCCATTGGAATTCTGGGTTGAGATCCCAATGCCCGAATGATGCAAAACAGTGTCGCGGGGGGTTCTGGGTACATGTCGTCAGGCCCCTCCCCCTCCATCAGAGCAACGGCAGACAATAGATTCGCGCCTTTTTACCTGGGTTACCTGTGCAGACAACATACCACGGCAAGCATGGAGCCCGCTCAGCTCAGCTCACCGTCACCATATGTCATCTGGGTGCCGGCAGACGTGGGACTGCATTGCTACACAGCAGCAGCAGCTAACTGCCTTTTGGCGGTAGACGGTGCAGCATGACTGGTAGCCTTCATTGGCTATCTGGGTGCCGGCAGCCGTGGGGCTGGCAGCCGTGGGGCTGCATTACCAGCCCCTTGCCTTTTGCCTTTTGGCAGTAGATGGTTTATTACGACTGGTAAACGTACTCGTCGTACAGCAGTGGCTGTCGATCATGGGCACCTGGGCAGACATGCTCAGTCCTATGGAACTGTCTTGATGATGATGGTTATCAGTCGTAGTATGCCATTTTCTGCCAAGCGCCCTGTTGGCTCATCGCACGTTAGCAGAGTCTTCCCTGAGCAGCAGATCGTGCAATAGGCCTGAAGGCTAACTGCCAAGCGCCCACTATTTGCTGCCAAGCACCCAGAAAATGCTGAGGGCTATCAGTCATGCTGCACCGTCGTCTTAAGATGTAAAAAATAGATTTGTTCTGTATTCATTTCCTTCCCCCCTCCCTCCGTCAAATCAACGGCCTGCTAAACCCAGGCTTTTGAGTTAAATCTCTGGGGGGGGGCATTCTGTGTGACAGTTGTTTGTGTTTCTCCCTGATGCACAGCCATCTTTCTTGATTTTAATTCCCTGTACCTGTACGCCATGTCGTCACTCGCCCCTCCCTCCCTCCCTCCTTTCTTCCCCTGGTCCGTCAGATACTAGTTTCGTGCCTTTTTTCAGACCAGACGCCATAGCTAGCACTGGGATCATGGAGCCCGCTCAGATCACCGCGGCAATTATGAGCACTATGAACACCACGCGCATTGTCCTGGAGTATATGCAGAGCCAGGACATGCCAAAGCAAAACCAGGACCAGCCGAGGAGGAGGCGATTGCAGCGCGGCGACGAGAGTGATGAGGAAATGGACATGGACCTAGACCTCTCACAAGGCACAGGCCCCAGCAATGTGGAAATCATGGTGTTCCTGGGGCAGGTTGATGCCGTGGAACGCCGATTCTGGGCCCGGGAAACAAGCACAGACTGGTGGGACCGCATCGTGCTGCAGGTGTGGGACGATTCCCAGTGGCTGCGAAACTTTCGCATGCGTAAGGGCACTTTCATGGAACTTTGTGACTTGCTTTCCCCTGCCCTGAAGCGCCAGAATACCAGGATGAGAGCAGCCCTCACAGTTGAGAAGCGAGTGGCGATAGCCCTGTGGAAGCTTGCAACGCCAGACAGCTACCGGTCAGTCAGGAATCAATTTGGAGTGGGCAAATCTACTGTGGGGGCTGCTGTGATCCAAGTTGCCAGGGCAATGAGAGACCTGGTGATATCAAGGGTAGTGACTCTGGGAAACGTGCAGGCCATAGTGGATGGCTTTGCTGCAATGGGATTCCCAAACTGTGGTGGGGCGATAGACGGAACCCATATCCCTATCTTGGCACCGGAGCACCAAGCCACCGAGTACATAAACCGCAAGGGGTACTTTTCAATGCTGCTGCAAGCCCTGGTGGATCACAAGGGACGTTTCACCAACATCAACGTGGGCTGGCCGGGAAGGGTACATGATGCTCGCGTCTTCAGGCACTCTGTTCTGTTTTGAAAGCTGGAGGAAGGGACTTTCTTCCCGGACCAGAAAATAACCGTTGGGGATGTTGAAATGCCTATCGTGATCCTTGGGGACCCAGCCTACCCCTTAATGCCATGGCTCATGAAGCCGTACACAGGCAGCCTGGACAGGAGTCAGGACCTGTTCAACTACAGGCTGAGCAAGTGCCGAATGGTGGTAGAATGTGCATTTGGACGTTTAAAAGCGCGCTGGCGCAGCTTACTGACTCGCTCAGACCTTAGCGAAAAGAATATCCCCATTGTTATTGCTGCTTGCTGTGCGCTCCACAATATCTGTGAGAGTAAGGGGGAGACATTTATGGCGGGGTGGGAGGTTGAGGCAAATCGCCTGGCCGCTGATTACGCGCAGCCAGACACCAGGGCGGTTAGAGGAGCACAGCAGGGCGCGGTGCGCATCAGAAAAGCTTTGAAAACGAGTTTTGTGACTGGCCAGGCTACGGTGTGAAACTTCTGTTTGTTTCTCCTTGATGAAATCTCCGCTCCCCCACCCACCCGGTTAACTCTACTTCCCTGTAAACCAACCACCCCACCCTCCCCTACCCTCCCCGCTTCAAGCACCACTTGCAGAGGCAATAAAGTCATTGTTACTTCACATTCATGCATTCTTTATTAATTCATCACACAACTAGGGGGATAATTGCAAAGGTAGCCTGGGATGGGTGGGGGAGGAGGGAAGGAAAAGGACACACTGCAGTTTAAAACTTTAAAACTTTAACACTTATTGCTCGGGAAATCATCTGGGGTGGAGTGACTGGGTGGCCGGAGGCACCCCCACCGTGTTCTTGGGCGTCTGGGTGAGGAGGCAATGGGACTTGGGGAGGAGGGCTGTTGGTTACACAGGGGCTGTAGCGGCGGTTTCTGCTCCTGCTGCCTTTCCTGCAGCTCAACCATACGCTGGAGCATATCAGTTTGATGCTCCAGCAGCCGGAGCATCGACTCTTGCCTTCTGTGTGCAAGCTGACGCCACCTCTCATCTTCAGCCCGCGATTCAGCACGCCACCTCTCCTCTCGCTCATATTGGGCTTTTCTATAATCAGTCATTGACTGCCTCCACGCATTCTGCTGTGCTCTGTCAGCGTGGGAGGCAGTCTGTAGTTCTGTAAACATTTCATCACGCGTCCTTCACTTTCGCTTTCAAATATTCACTAGCCTCTGTGAAGGAGAAAGATTTGCAGCTGGTGGAGGAGAAGGGAGAGGTGGTTAAAAAAGACACATTTTAGAGAACAATGGGTACACTCTTTCACGTTAAATTTTGCTGTTCACATTACACAGTACATGTGCTTTCGTTACAAGGTCACATTTTTCCTCTTATATTGAGGGCCTGCCGGTTTGGTGTGAGAGATAACTCACGCACTGCCAGGCCACAGATTTCAGCTTGCAGGCAGCCATGGTAAGACACAGTCTTTTGGCTTTTTTAACCTTCTTAACATGTGGGGATGGTTTCAAACAGTACTGCTCTCATTAACCATACCAAGCACCCGTTGGGTTGGCCATTTAAAATGGGTTTGCAATGTAAAAGGAGGGGCTGCGGTTTCAGGGTTAACATGCAGCACAAACCCAACTAATTCCCCTCCCCCACACACCCAATTCTCTGGGATGATCACTTCACCACTCCCCCCCACCGCGTGGCTAACAGCGGGGAATATTTCTGTTCAGCAGAGCAGGAAGGGGCACCTCTGAATGTCCCCTTAATAAAATTGCCCCATTTCAACCAGGTGACCGTGAATGATATCACTCTCCTGAGGATAACAAAGAGTGATAAGGAATGGATGTTGTCTGCATGCCAGCAAACACCGGGACCATTCGCTGCCATGCTTTGTTATGCAATGATTCCAGACTACGTGCTACTGGCCTGGCGTGGTAAAGTGTCCTACCATGGCGGACGGGATAAGGCAGCCCTCCCCAGAAACCTTTTGCAAAGGCTTTGGGAGTACATGAAGGAGAGCTTTCTGGAGATGTCCCTGGAGGATTTCCGCTCCATCCCCATACACGTTAACAGACTTTTCCAGTAGCTGTACTGGCCGCGATTGCCAGGGCAAATTAATCATTAATCATTAAACACGCTTGCTTTTAAACCATGTGTAATATTTACAAAGGTACACTCACCAGAGGTCCCCTGTGTGCCCACAGGGTCTTGGGTGAGTTCGGGGGTTACTGGTTCCAGGTCCAGGGTGATAAACATATCCTGGCTGTTGGGGAAACCGGTTTCTCCGCTTCCTTGCTGCTGTGAGCTATTTACATTATCTTCATCCTCATCTTCCTCGTACCCCGAACCCGCTTCCCTGTGTGTTTCTCCAGTGAGGGACTCATAGCACAGGGTTGGGGTAGTGGTGGCTGCACCCCCTAGAATGGCATGCAGCTCCGCGTAGAAGCGGCATGTTTGCGGCTCAGCCCCGGACCTTCCGTTTGCTTCTCTGGCTTTGTGGTAGGCTTGCCTTAGCTCCTTAATTTTCACGCGGCACTGCTGTGCGTCCCTGTTATGGCCTCTGTCCTTCATGGCCTTGGAGACCTTTTCTAATATTTTGCCATTTCGTTTACTGCTTCGGAATTCAGCCAGCACTGATTCATCTCCCCATATGGCGAGCAGATCCCGTACCTCCCGTTCTGTCCATGCTGGAGCTCTTTTGCGATCCTGGGACTCCATCACGGTTACCTGTGCTGATGAGCTCTGCGTGGTCACCTGTGCTCTCCACGCTCAGCAAACAGGAAATGAAATTCAAACATTCGCGGGGCTTTTCCTGTCTACCTGGCCAGTGCATCTGAGTTGAGAGTGCTGTCCAGAGCGGTCACAATGAAGCACTGTGGGATAGCTCCCGGAGGCCAATAACGTCGAATTCCGTCCACACTAACCCAATTCCGACCCACTAAGGCCGATTTTATCACTAATCCCCTCGTCGGAGGTGGAGTAAAGAAACCGGTTTAAAGGGCCCTTTAAGTCGAAAGAAAGGGCTTCGTCGTGTGAACGTGTCCAGGCTTAATTCGATTTAATGCGGCTAAAGTCGACCTAAACTCGTAGTGTAGACCAGGCCTTAGTTTCCCTTCCCTCACCGTAGTGTAAAGGTGGCTAAGATATGCTGCACTTTCTCTCCAGAGGTAGTGCTGTGGGGATGCTATATAGTATGGATGAAACAAATCCATGACTGATTTCCTGAGGGAATTTGTAAAAGCACAGACTTCCTTAGCAGTCAGTAACTCAGCTGTGCACCTAGAAGTGCATGGTCTGCCTGGTAAAACATATGACAATCCTGGCTAATAGCCGTTGATGGACCTATCCTCCATGAACTTACCTAGTTCTTTTTTGAACCCAGATATACTTTTGGCCATCTCAACATCCCATGACAATGAATTCCTCAGTTTAATTGTGCATTGTATGAAAAAGGATATCCTCGTTTGTATAAACCAGCTTCCTATTAATTTCACTGAGTGACCTATGGATTTTCTATTGTGCAAAAAGGTAAATAACATCTCTACATTCAAGTTTTACACACAATTCATGATTGTCTAGACCTCTCTCATATGCCCCCTGAATTGTCTCTTTCCTAAGATGAACAACCCTAATCTTTTTAGTCTCTACTCATACAGAAGCCATTCCATAACCTTGATCATCTTTGTTGCCCTTCTCTGAACCTTTTCCAGTTTCAATATATCCTTTTTGAGATGGAGCCACCAGAACTGGACAAAGTATTCAAAGTGTGGATGCGCCATGCATTTATATAGAGGCACTATGATATTTTCTGTCTTATTTTCAATCCCTTTCCTCATGGTTCTGAACATTCTGTTCGCCTTTTTGACCACAACTGCACACTGAGCTGGAGTTTTCAAAGAACTATCCACAGTGGCTTCAAGAGTTCTTTCTTGAGTGGTGACAGTTAATTTAGAACCCAGCATTATATGTCTGTAGCTGGGATTATTTTTTTTCCCAATGTGCATTTCTTTGCACTTGTCAATGTTGAATTTAATCTGCAATGTTATTGCCCAGGCACCCAGTTTTGTGTGATTTCTCCCTCCCCCCCCAAACTCCTTGTAATCAGCTTTGGATTTAATGATCTTGAGTAATTTTGTATCAACTACTAACTTTGTGTTCCCCATGGCCTGCTTGACAGTCTTCCTGCTTCTGATGTACTTCAAAAAATTCTTACTATTAGTTTTTGTGTCTTTAACAAGTTTCTTCTAAAAAATGTTCTTGGCCTGCCTTATTATACTTAACCTGCCAGGGTTTGTACTCCTACCTATTATCCTCACTATATTTTGATTTCCAATTTTTAAATGATGCCTTTGTTCCTCTAAGCCTCCATTACTCCATTCTTTAGCCATAGCCTTTCGGTCCTCTGATTGTATCAGGGTTGCCTTAATCAGAGCCATAAAATCAGAATCATAAAGTCAGAGCCATAAAAGTCAGAAAAATAAAGGTAAAATGCTTACTGGTGCCTAATTTAACAAACTGTATTAGATTCAAAGCAAAGTTTTCTCACCATATGCTTTCAGCAGTCCTACTGACCAAACTCCCTCAGAATCCAATGGCTGTTTCTTTTGTCTCCCCAGGTGCAGTGAATGCAATGGACAGGGAGAGGGAGAGAGGCGTGTGTTGGAAAGTTTGTCCTTCCCTTTTATAGTTTCAGTCCCCCTCTTGGAAAACATTTCCAGCTGAGAACTAGGAGACAAAGAATCTATGCAGAAGGATATTCCCTGCTGGGTTTTTTTCACCTGTTCGAACTTCCTTTGTTTTCCTTTCCTGCTTGATGACTGTTTACTGCTTAAATGAAAATTAAGCTAGCACACATTCCTTCCTTTCTATAGGACAAACCTGATTTCTGCCTGGGCAGGTCTGTGGGGTTTGAAAAACATCATACAGGGGAATCTTATAACTTCACTTACAATGTTGACACACATATTTCACTGGGGCAATACTGACTAGCAAATTATGAGCTTTCAAATGATACCTTATAAGGCATACTTTGTACAAAGATTATTACAGTAGTGTGTAGAGCAGTGGTGGGCAACCTGTGGCCTGTGGGCCGCACATGGCCCATCAGGGTAATCTGCTGGCGGGCCATGAGACAGTGTTTACAATGACCATCCACAGGCTCGGCCGCCTGCAGCTCCAAGTGGCCACAGTTCACCATTCTCAGGTGCACCTGGCGGCCATGGAGTTGGCGCCTGTGCTCCAACATCCAAAATACAAAAACAGAGTAGTTTTGGTTTTGTCCTTGCAAAAATCAGAAATGCCAATTGAAATTAAGCCAAATGAAAGACATTTCACTGTACCTAAATTCAACCAGATGATGACGCAAAGGTGGCACCTAATACAAAAAGAGAGAAAAAATAGAAATGAAAGGGAAAGGTAAGAAATAAGGGGACAAAAATAGTCATTCTTAAAAAGATATCTTTAGGCAGAGAGTATGGGGGAGAATTGTTATGTTTATGTTTAAAGGGGAGGAGAGATGGAGATTTCAGGATGCAGTGTTTTCCATACCATACTTAGATTGAAAGCTGTTTGGGGCAGAGGCTGTTTCTTTGTTATATATTTTCATAGTGCTTAGCACTGCAGAGACCAGGCCTCTGTGATATGAATAATAAATAGTTATAATAATTGTAATTTGAGCTCACAGGAAAGGTATTGTGGCCTATTGACTGAAGACGTAGGATTGCTAAATAGTGGCTGGGAAATGAGCGTAAAACCCCTTAGAACAAGGTTCAAGGATGTCTCCAATACACCATGGTTAAGGCCCTTCAAACCAACAGTGGCAGTTTATAGCCAATCTGCAATTTAACAGGCAGCTAAGAGAAAAATAAAGAATAACAGTTAAAAATAAACAGAATAATTTGTGAGGAGAAATTATCAAATATTTCAGCTCAAGAACAAGTGCATTATTTAGTAAGAGCAATTTGTTTAAAGAAGTATTGAGAGTGTCTTCCTATGTCTTAAAACAGTACTAATAGAAACAAAAATATGTGTAAAAATAATATTGTTAGCAAGTCAGAAGAAAAACATGACTCAAGAATGCAATTACTGAGAGAGAGTTACAGTCATTGTATAGATCTAAAGATAACTCACTTTTTCCTGTTTAAATCCTTGACCCAGGGGAACTGACCCAAGATCAGCTCAGATGGACTTAAATATTTCATATATACCTTGAGATTTATCTGATGCAGCCACTTTCCAAATTCCAACACAAATCTAAAACAATTCAGAATCAGTGCAGGATAAATGCTTTGGTGATAAGCTTTCATTGGGAAATATCTGGAGAGGATGAAATTAACTTTTTACATTAGGTCCTTGGATTAATTAACCAGTGAATACCTATTGAATGAAGTTTCTTTCTTTCTTTCTTTTTTAATTCCAGTGAATGTTTTGTTTCATTTGGTTCTTGTTTAATTATTTGTTCTAAATGCTGATGAGACATCCACTAAAGTCCCAGGTTTGATTATTATGCTATATCTTTCCCTTAGTCATTTCACTATTGCTTTCCCCCCCTCTTTGTAAAACAAAATATACGTTCTGATCACATAGGCCACTGAGTTATTTTTCAGCAACCATACACATTAAATTACTCTAGTACCAGTCATTGATATAACTTACATCTAATCAATATTTACGTAGTACAAACCATGCTTAGTCCACCAAGTTAATGCCAGTGAATAAATAATAGGCTGGCCAACACAATCAGTCAGTGAAGCCTAGAACATATATTAAAGTTCTTGGGATAGCATTATAGTATTAATGATTTTGAACTAAGGTCTGAACACCAATTGCCTTATAATAGCACCATCCTGTAATATGGATTGAAAAAAAAAGGAATAGAAGTGGAAAAAGGTGATGAAATAGAGTATGTTTAAAATGAATTATGAAGGTGTAGGGCAAGACCCTTTAAAGTACATACAGCAGAACAATACATGATACTACATTGTAAATATGTGTTGTTTTATCAAGAAAATGGTTTGTATTCATAGTATGGGGCTGATTCAAAGATGATTACAATCAATAGAATGACTCCCACTGATTTAAGTGGACTTTGAATCAGGCCCCTATCAAATCACATGAGAAATCAAATCATGTGCTTCAAAGTTATCAGTCAGGAAAGAATTTGAAGTTACTGGTCTTTGTTAGAAGTAGTATATGGAACCAGATGGGCTATTTATCTGTCTGTCCCAGGTTTTATAGTACCTCCCATCACCACAGCATCTGAACACCTTCGATATAAAATCTGCACCAAAAGCAAAGTCTCTAATGGAACTCAAGGAGGGCCTGGTTAGCCTTCTTTTTCAGGAAAGAAATTCAGCTTGGGATTTTTTGAGGGTGTTGTTGTTTTGAGCATGGTGATTTGTTTGATTGTTACAGGGGTTTTCTCCAGTTGTGTAATGTTTGGGTAGATGAGGTGGCAGTGGTACAGGTGTCTTTCTTGCTATGGTGGAAAGCCTTTTTCAAAGAGGAAAATAATACAATCTTGTAAAAGACAGCTTCTAGATTCATAAAATGGGAACTGTGGGAAAAGTGTCCCTTGTCATATATTGGCCTATATCAAATATTTTAATGTTTTTAGTGATAAGTTGTGTTTCTTTATAATTCAAAGACTAAACAAAAATGCTCTAAATTCTCCAAATGTACCAACTCATATTATTTTAGTTGAGACTTTTATGCCCACATGATACCCCGCTAAAATTAGCGGAGCTCTATGTGATCATAAGGCATCTATAGGAGTGGAACCTTAGACATAAGCTCGTTGGGACAAGCAATAAGTGCATTTTGAAAGGAAGAATAGTTCAGTGGTTAGGCTGTTAGTCTGGGCCTTCAGACATGGGGGTTCAGGTTCCCTCCTCTGCTATGGACTTATCATATGATGTTGAGCATCACTAAGAGCCAGATACTTAGGGACTAAATTGGATTTTCAACAGTGCCTATCTCTTATGGGAGTTAAGCATTCAGGTGTTTTTGAAAACCCCATTAGTGTCTATGTGCATCTTTAGGTGCCTAAATATCTTTAAAAAATCTGGCCCTTAGCTTATCTATAACTCAGCTCCCCATCTGTAAAAGGCGGACAATAGTATTTCCATATGTCACATTGTGAGGATAAATACATTAAAGGTTGTCAAGTGTTCATATACTATGGTAATGGAGGACATATAAGTACCTGGATAGATACTTTTATGTATGAAAAGGGCCTAGCACATTGTGAGTACTACTGACCAGTAACAAACCATAATTTTATATACTCTTTGGTCAAAGCATCTTATTTTTTCCTTCTTTTTTAGTTTTTCCTGTAAAACAAATATGAAATGACTAATACACTGACATTTTAACACCTTAACTCTAATAACCAAATTATAAACGTGCCATTTAATGTATAAATTCAGAAACAAAGGTCTTTAGTTGCATAGTAAGGGGGAAAAAAGTCCAGTGTAGGGAAAAGGATTGGAAGAATTTAAAAGCTAGAGGTGCTTGAGACAGGTACATCAGTAACAATAGCATTAGAGTTTCAGAATGCACCACATGCTTCAAAGTTTATTGTTTCACCACCTGCTGCAGAGTTTATTATTTCTAGAGTGAAATCTACAAATATAATGAAACTGAATTGAACATACAAAGCTGGATATATACCTTGAAGGCATTTCATATATTCACATGCTGAGAGACCATAGGGCAGTGATAGAAGAAATGTAGCAAACAGAGGAAAGCATCAGAAGACTGGAGAGAGTTGGACTGGAGGAGCTATAACTTGTGAAATAACGGGAGGTGGGTTTTTTTCCCCTCACCCATTTTGTACACTGAGCAATTACATAGCACTGTCAAGGAGAATTTCAGAAGAATATTTCTTTCTTTGACCTGAAACAGCTTTCATAAAAAAGCAACACCAAAATATCTGAATAGTCACGATCTGTAAATCCCACTACTGACCAGCTTTCAGTCCAGTTAATCTTCTTAATATATATTGGCCAAAGGAAATGGCTTAGTGTTCAAAGTATTTGGGTGGAAATATCTACAAACTATATGGTAGGAAAATACCAAGAAATCCAGTAGGGTTGAGACAGCCCTTAATCTTTTCAAGGAGGATAGTGTTCTGAAGGATATTCAATGAAATGGGTATGTAAGCTCTGATATATATATCACCCATCTCCATGGGATTTCAGCATCTCACAAAATTACAAAGTGTAGCTATTAGGATATATATATATATGTCTTTGTCCTTCTACTCTCCAATCAGCAGCAACATACTGTACAACATTATGAGGCTGATAGAGAAAGAAAGAGAGAAATTATGGGAATGCTAGGTTGAAGAAGCTGGGTTAGTATTATGTTCCAATGGTGTTGAGGTTCATGGCCATCTTGATATCTTCTGGAATTTGTTTCCAGATTTACAACAAGCCATCTATCTTCTATCCACAAGTTTCACACTTAGGAACATAGGACATTCCATATTGCATAAGGTCAGTGATCCACTTAGTGCAGTATTTTGTCTTGGACAGTGGCTAGTACCAGCTGTTTCAGAGGAAGGTGCAAGAAACCGTGAAGTAAACAGTTCTGAGACAAACTGTCCCCAAATAAAGTCTCTTACAGCCACCCAATAATTGGAGGTTACTTTATGGCCTGAAGCTTAAGACTGATAATTTTGCCCATTGAGGCAAAAGATCAGTCATGAGAAGCCATGCAGGCTGAAGTGCCCCTCACGGCCATAGAGGGATCTTTGGTGAAATTTGTCTGTATGGTCCCATGGTACTTTTCATAGGAGAAGGGATTTACCCTGGAGTCCCTGAATAAAATTGCCCCATCCCTCACTCTTGTGCAGTTGGCTTGGGATTTAATTTTAGGAAACTATTAATGGTGCCATGTCCCAAAAGATATGCACAACATTCAGTCCATACATTATCATCCTATGAGAACAAGAAAGCATCCCTCCCTTAAGATAAAAACAGTTTAAATGTCTTCTGCTTCATGGTCTTGTGATCTTTGTCTCACATGACTAGCCTGCAGTTACTGGCTTGGTCAAAGCTCTTCAGAAAATGTTGGTGAACTGAGAGAGCATATATTTCTTTAGCATGATATATAAGGCAACTCCCCCTTACTTTGCCATAGACACTACATTATTACCTTTAGCATAAATTAGGTGGTCCATAAACCCTACTTGCAGTCTACATGGTCCAATACTGTCTCAGTCAACAGGCTTCAGGCCTGGGGTCACTATGGAAAGTCCCGCTCAGAATGACAGTTGTCTGTAAAGATCAACTGTTTCAGCCACATGGTATCTGTTCTCTCACAAATGCAGAAATAGGACCAGTGTGGGGCCCACACAGAGGAAACTGCTATCAGCCTTCCATGCTAGGATAAATGGACTTGGACCCACTCTTAGCAGCGATATCCATTTATGAGCTTAAGCTGTTTCTTAAAAAAAGCAAAATGGTTGGTTACACTGGGGTAGAAGTATGGTACAAAGTGGCTGCACCCAACCCAACAATCTGGCCCTAAATATTTATCCTGTAGTGTCAGCCATCAAAATCAGGCATGGTATTGAGTTATATGGATAAAAGAAGCCAGGGATGAAAAGACAGACATACTAGCTCAGAAGTGAGGGAGCAAGAAAGCAAGAATCAGGAGTCAGACATAATAAATCATGCATTATATTTACTTTACAGGATGCAGGTACAAGATTGATGGTTCGCTGATGTCAGTTGCATACTACTCTGACATATTAACTGATGTGGTGACTTTGTATGCTCATTTTCAGGAGTGACTTTGCCTTATGGGGAGGTGAAAAATTTCCAAAGTGATTCTGCATATTAGAGCTTGCATACATTGTACTGAACACAAGCTACTCATAGCTTTGATAAATAGCAAAAGACTGTGACAGTGTGCCAGTGAGATGTCAAAGTCCACTTCTGTTCATGATGTGGTACAATCTGCAGGCAGAGCATGTGCATGGTGAGGTTCTGTAATTGCTGATACCCTGTCTAGACACCCTTGCAGTCTGACTAATGCACAAACATTGCAAAGGTTGAAGAAATTGAAACTTAAGAAAGCTCTGCAAACCTTAAAAAACAATGTTTGATTCATTGTTACAACTCCGACATGCTTCTACTGAAAATCTGGAGTGCAGGTCTCTTTTTATGGTGTCATGAAAAGCAGTTGACCCAATTATACTGGAAGTATACCCCAAAGTACCCAGACTTTCCTCCTAAGGAGAAGTAGCTCTATAGATTGTAAAGAATTTTTTCTTTGTGGCAAAAGGATAGTTATCACAGGAAAAGTGCAGCAAAATATCATTTGGAGACTTCACTAAGGCTATTTGGGCAGTACTGTATGCTATGAAAGATCAAAGATCTGTGTCTGGCCAGGGATTGAGAAAGATGTCAACATGATTATAACCAAGTGTGAACTTTGTCAAGAGACAAACATAAAGAATAATTAATAGTTACTCAAATATTAGACAGGCCTTGGATAAAGGGTCAGATTGGACAACTAATGACAAGGACAGAAGTATTTGGTTGCAGTTGACTACTTTCCAGATACATATTTACCTGACTTTTCTAGTTACAGTGTTATAAATCACCTAAAGAATATGTTTGCACAGTGGAGGAATCTGGATGAACTTGTCACAGACCATAGCCTACAATTTGTCACAAAAAACTTCTTGCCCTTAATGGACAAGTATAATTTTCACCAAATAACAACCAGCCAACATTATCCTCGAGCTAATGTTGAGGGTTAGTGGGCTGTGCACATAACATACCTCTGAAAAGGAGGATCCATTTCTCAGTTCACTCCATTATATAACAAGACCAATAAATGCCATTAAGTGTAACCCAGCACAGCTGATGATGGGGTGACAGCTGAGGACACCAATTTCTGCTCTAGAGGATAAACTGCATCCTAAGTGGGCAAATCTTAAAATAAGTCAAATAGGCTGCCGAAGAGTAAAAGATTCATACAAATGTAATGATGAGTGGGAGGAAAATTGGATGGTGGGACAACACCTGCCATTTAGCAAGACAAATACAAGACTACTTGGTCTTACATTGTTAACAGGACATTTGTACCCCATCTCAGAAGCCAAGGGATGATATTCAACAATTCACCATTCCGATTTGGTTTCCCACAGTTATAAACAATTCAAGCAAGCAATGCAGACAGATTTGCCACGTTTTCAAGATCGACAGAGTCACCAATGGCTGATTCTTCTGCCAGTTCTGTGAGGAAAATCTATGAAAGATGTCACTGTGAGTATTGTGGTGCACTTGAAAAACTTGATTACGGCAGAGACTCATATTTAAGTTATATGCACCAAACACAAATGGTGCAGAATAATCTCCAGTTTGCTACTGAGATAAATGATGATCTCCTGTAACTAGCCTCAATGCAAGGTGTCACTTTGAGTGCTGTGGTACATGTTTATTTTATTTTAGATATTTGGTTGTGTGCTCTGTGTACCGTGAGCTCTGAAGTAATGTTTTATGCACTCAGAGCACTAGATTCTATAGATTCTAGCCCTTGGTCACTTCCCATTTAATACCCACTGCCAGTAAGTAAAGGAGAATTGTTTATCAGGTCTGGCAAAAAGGAAAGGATGCAAATTCGCTAGGTATAATATCTTAAACAATTGCAATAGTTCCAAATAAGTAATACCTGCCTTATCCTCAAGGAGTAGTCTAACAGAACATGCACCACATGGTAACTTCCTAACATGTGGCTTCCTACAACCTGGGCTTCCTCTTTAGCCTATCCTTTTCTTGGTGAGCAATTAAGTGTTCACCTGTAAATTCCACCAGAGTTCTGTCTTGTTCTCTGTGGTCTTCGTGCAGGGAGTCCTGGAACCCTTATGTGCCAACTAGTGGAGTCTGTTGTCTCTACATTATCTGTGACCTGATCACATATCACAGCTAAAGGCAAAAATATGAAAATTGGCATCCTGATTCAAATGCTGAAGTATCTGCGGACTCCAATTAGTATTTGCATTTTTCTTGTAAACATGTGCATATGACCAAATAAGGGAAAAGACATTTGCTTTATGACACAAATTATTTACAGACATAAATATTAATTGTTAAGATTCATAATTATACAAATGGCCATTACAGTTTGAGAACTGCTCCAGATAGAGAAAATGACTTTTTGAGGCCTACCTCTGAAGTCCTTAGTACGTATATAAGCGTGTAGCAGGATTGTCTGTTCAGTCAGCAGGCCTAGTGGTCAGAGCCTGCTGCTCTAGTCTCTATTTTAGTTCTCTGAGTCTGGGCCGCCCTTGAATAGGGCTCAACTGAGTTGGCTTCCTTGTCAGTAGGCCCCTGCCCATCCCAGTGCTCAGAGTATGGGAATCTGGGGTGGTAGAGGGACCCAGGCCCCCTCAATCCACCAGGGCCCAGCCCAGGGCCCAGCAAATATGACAGCACACAATGGCCAACCCGCCTCCTGCTCACCTGCTCAACCCATCTCCTGCTCACCTTTCCCTGAGCCACGTCCTATCCCACCCACTGCCTCAGCTGCTGTTCAATTATAGTCCGTGACTCCAAATCTCAGAATCGCAGAGCTGATGCAGGCAGCCCCCTGCTGCCTCCACTCATGGTTCTCCCTACCCAGGAGGTGATGTCTCAAAGGCGCGGGAAAACATTCTCAGACAGACTTCAGTAAGAGCTACTTCTCCTCCTAGAAACAGCTTCTCTCCTCCCACACTGCCTGGGCTGCTGGAGCTTTCTTTATACTACTCCTATCCCCAGGGGTATGCTCAGCAGTGTCTGAGGGGCTGAGCTTTCCTGGACCAATCCTGCTCCAGCCCTTTTCCTGCCTTGGCCTTAGTGAGGGGTTTGTAAACACCATTGCAAAGAGCTAGGTATTACTACTGTTGTTGTTGTTTACTTAATAAAGCAAAATTCCCATTGACTTCAATAAGAGCTTTACCAGAGTAAGTGCTGAGTAAAAGCTTCAGGATTGGTCACAGAACCTCATGGCCCAGCTCTGAGGTGCACCAGAACTCTGTTAGTGCTCCAGAAGAGAAGTTGGGTCAAGGTGGCTTCCACCTTAATCCACCCCCAGTCCTGGGGCTGCCGAGGGCTGGGTAGGACCCCCAATGTAAATTAGAGCAGGTTTAGTCATGTAATGGCCTCCCAGGGTAATGATACAATCAGAGTTTGCCAGAGCACAGCATACTCTTTCCCTCTGTGACTCTGCTGGTGCGAGCATGGAGTCAGCTCTGTGCAGTTTCATAACCCTGTTGTGCAGCTCATACAGGGCAAAAGGAACATAACCTAGTACTGGATCTATTTTGTCCAATTCATTGTGCTCAATTTGCTTCATTCTAGCCTATGAAAAATCAAACCTTTTATGTAAAAGTTTGTTTGAAAACCAGTGTACATAAATGAAAAAAAGAGAAATGCTGTTTTGGTATCTGAGCAAACTCTGCTCTGCAGGATAGAAGAACCTGTTTGTTTTAATGGAAAAGGGCAGTACTTAAAAAATGTGGAAATATTAGTATTTGCATTCCTGCTCCAACTAAAATCCAGAGTTCTGTAAAGCAAAATCCCTGTTCTTGGGGCTATTTGCTACAAATAGGATTTCTTGGTGCTCAGACGAGGGTGTATAATTATGTTCATGATTTTTACAACTGGCTTTTCTCAGCCCACAAAGCTTAATGTAACAAAGGAATTGGTGATTTGCTTTAGAGGAAAAATTATATATTTTATGCTGCCACCAAAATATTGCCACTTCATTATAAACCCACTCCTTCATTTCTATAATGTGCCCAAGGCTAGCACTAAACTATGCTGGCACCAAAATTTATGCGCCCAGCAAAATGCTACCGCTTTAGACAAACTCCAACTGTATTACATTTGTATAATGTGCTATGGGTAATCCATCTGTGTTGTTACAATAGGAGGTATAAGGGGCAATCATTTTAGGTTGCTTCTCTCTCTGCTAAATTTACAGTTCTTTTAATGATAAATAGCAGAACACAGGTTATTTATTCCCTGTTATATTCCTTTCTCTCTATCTGTAAGAGGCAGGCCCCCATATCTGTGATTATGTGGGTGTGAAATTGGCCACAGAACCCACTCTTGGCTGCAGAATCTAAACTTTTATTTTAAACAAGATACATGTTTATAGTCTGTATGGATGGAGAGAGAATTTTCTGAATATGGAATCCAAACATCAGCCAATGCCATATTGCTTTCCTGAGTCTGCAGACAGCATGAAGCAATAGCATTGAGGTCCTAGTTCAGCAAGGTACATAAGCACATGTCCAACTTTCAACACCTGAGCAGTCCCATGCTGCAAGTTAGACAACGATTACACACCTTGCTGAATCGAAGGCTAAGAAAGGGGTGAATTTCTCTATTAATCTCAATGTGCCATTACTGCTGAAATCTAACAGTGATGAGTTACATGGTGAACTGATGATTATTTCAGCAGAAACATACGGTAATATATTTATCCAAGTTGTTAAAAGGCATCTGGTTGCTGTGAAGGATTGCTGGGTTAAAAGGCCAGGGCCAGATTCTTAGCTATGTAAATTGCCATAGCTCCATTGAATCACGTGCTGTATGGGCAAGCATAAATACCACCCGATTACAACTGGTCAACATTCTCCTCAAGCTAATGAGCAAATTGACTTCAGTGAAGCTATGACAAATTACATGAGCTGAGGATCTACCACTAGAAGTATAAACCTCCCCCAAATTTCAAGTTGCCTCTGCACTTGCCCAAAGCAGGGAAGGGAAGATAAGATAAGATTTATTCCCTTCCCAATGCCAAAAGCCTCAGCCACCTCCTACATCCCCAAATCATAATCACCTCCATCTCTGCTGGGTGCTAAAATCCCCACATGCCCTTCACTATGCTACCCACAAGTCCATCTTTCCCCTTGACACTTCGGCAGTGTCATTATGCATTAGCAGTACAAAATTATGCAGGACATTGACAATTCAGAGGAAACATAAAATAAATTGAAACCATTTCAAAATTGAGATTTGCACTGAAATATTCATTTTGTATTTTAAAAAGCCCACCAGGGCATTGCATTGAGTGTATTATTTATTTTCATATTTAATTCAGTCAAACCCTGTGTTTTGGAAAGTACTCGTTGTTGCTGCAGAAGTTCCATTCCGCTGCAGCATTCAGCACCACTTTCCTGCATAAATCAGGGTCCTTCTTGCAGAATTTAGGTCCAATGTGCTTCAGAGCACATACCTCTGTGGACAGGGGGCAGATGCACTCTTTGCTCCTTCCATCCCTAGCCAACATGTGTAGCCTAGGGTAATTTATTCCATCCAGCTCTTACTTTTCTCCCAGGCCATCCCTCCTGGTTTTATATCTCTCATCACTGATGTCTCCTGTAAGAATGTCACACCTTTTCCCTGGAATCAATCAATTTCTTTCTGTCTCACACACAAAATCAAGTCACAATGGCCCACCAAGAGCCAAACACAATACCACCACAACACTATCAGCAAACAGTTTCTCAGAGCTGCAGCTTGTCTCCAGCTGGCTTCTCTCTGTCAGTTTAAGACCCAACAAAATCCTAGACCTTCATCCCTTTCATCACAACATGGGTTTCACAACATGCTTTAGAATGTAGCTCAATGTAAGGCTTTCTCATTCAGATCAATTCACCTCAGACCATTTTCACACCTATTCTTGGTTCCTTTTGGATTATTTGGCTTTTATGGCTCATTATTATTTGGCAGCTTGGCTTGACTCTGCCACATTCCCTCTAGTTTTATTTAATGTTAAAGTAAAATGAATTCATAAAAAGAGCCACTGTCAACTTAAAAATCACACCTCTTTCTGGAAATAGTTTTCCTGGCTGTAGTCACAAGAAAAAGATACAGCAGTAAGAGAGGAGAGATCTTTTTTTCTTGTTTGCACATCGCTTGTGTTTTGCACTTGACAGCGTGTAGGCAGAATCCGTGTCACTGTTTCATGATAATCCGTTTGCCCTGTTTTTGTAGGTGGTTCACACTGCCACAAAGGAGGGAATATTTTTTTAAAAAATAGTGAAATGTAATTGTAAAACCACAAAAGTTGTCTAAAAGGGGCACTTTGGGGCTGATGTAGGATAGTTTCTCAAACTGGGGTCGCCGCTTGTGTAGGGAAAGCCCCTGGCGGGCTGGGCCGGTTTGTTTACCTGCCTCGACCGCAGGTCTGGCCGATCGCGGCTCCCACTAGCCACGGTTCGCCACTCAAGGCCAATGGGAGCTGCTGGAAGCAGCGCAGGCCAAGGGACTTACTGGCCACCGCTTCCCGCAGCCCCCATTGGCCTGCAGTGGTGAACCGCGGCCAATGGGAGCTGCAATCGGCCGAACCTGTGGACGCAGCAGGTAAACAAACTGGCTCGACCCGCCAGGGGCTTTCCCTACACAAGCGGTGACCCCAGTTTGAGAAACACTGATGTAGGATCTTATTGCCTTGTGTAGGTACAGTGAGGGAAAGGAAGGAAGTGCCATAGAGCCACTGTTTCCCTTTTACCCTCACATTTGAGGAGAATACGCCTCTGGGCTGCTTGGGCTGCCCCTTGTTCAGGCCTGATTGTGAAGTGACAATCTAGGCTTAAATAAATGAGACAGTTAATGAATGGGATGGAAAACCAGAGAGGTGAAGTGACTTGCCCAACGTTATCCTGCAGATCAAGGGCAGTGCTGGGAACAGAACCTAGGTCTCCTCAATTCTTAGACACTGCCCTACCCACTGGATCACACTGTCTTCTGACCTGAGAAAAATAGATCCATCCAACCCATAGGTTCAGATATAGATGACACGCTCTGATCTCTGTAACATGGTAACACACACCTCTTATCATGTCTTTGGGCTGGTGGCAAAGTTTCAATTCCACTTTACCCTAGGTTGGAGGTGGTTTTTATATTGACTATTCATACAAATAAAAGGAAATTAGCCTTCATGCAGGTAGAGTGAATCTGTGGAATTCACTACCTTAGGCCATCGAGACAGTTACTGTGGTTGAATTTTAAAAGGCCTGTATAATTTTATGACACCTAATAGCCTTTATAGTTATACAAGCTAACATACAAAGGTAACCTTATCTCCTGCTACTGGACTTCAACAAATCACCTCATGGGTCAGGAAGGAATTTCCCCCCCCCATGCAGGACATTACCTAGGGGCATTAGGGGGATTTTACCTTCCAATGAAACATTAGACACTGTCAGAGACAGGGTATTTAAATAGGGGTTTGCACCTGCAGAGCCCTGGTCAGTGGCTGGAGGTTTAGGTGTTGGGCATATTGAGGCATGGCTGGTGTCTTTTGTTTCAACAAATAAATCCACAGGAGAGATGAGTGGCCAAAATGGGTATATTGGTTGGGAGTGTATTGTTTTCATTTAGACTGCTCACAGGAATGAAGATCCACACCTGTTAGGGTAAACTAAACACATTCTGCTCTCAACAGCCCAACTCAGCACACACACACACGCACTCAGAAATCCGGTCTTCCTGTGCCTCTCTTAAGGGACAATTACCTAATTGTGCATCATGAATACAATACAGGGAATTGGGTATGTTTAGAAACCTGGTATTAAGTATGATCCCACGCATTTGAAATGCTACTAATGTTACACTGCAGTATCTCCTTGTAAATGTGTCCCTAGTAGCAGGATTTAGCACTCTGGATAGCACATGCAAATTCTAGCACTAGCCATAAACTCCACAATCAGACATCTTGATAAATTTCTTTCAAATTACGTCTTTCAAAGTATGCACAGATGTGGCTCTGGGATTATATATTAGCACCTTTTAAGGAGCCACAAATTTTATTGTAGAAATAGCTTAGTAGCCATAATAGGAGGGCATGAACCACCACAATATAAGAGACACTTTATACAGAGGATCAGCCTTTCTAAGGGAACAAATCCTGTGCAAACACAGAGAACACATTAATAGAGGACCCTCTAAATTAGGCTGCCTGATGCTTTAGCAGCATGACCTAATGCAGATCTGCACACCTGGATTACCTTTACAACACTTTTTGGTTTGGGAGCAAAGAGGCCTTATTTGTGAAATCGCGTAGCCATTACTTTCAGACAGTGGTCTGAGATGGAAGGTGGCAAACCTTTCGGTCCCAATAGTCTTCTTTAGATGTGAACATGAAAGGCAGAAAAGTAGTTTTAGAAAGTTGCAAGCTATGCTATTTGTATCGAAAAATAATTTGAATGCTGGGCAATTTCAGAGTGGTTTCTGATTTTTTGAATTCAACTTGTTAATTGGTTGCTTGAGATAATTGAAGCTTTTGGTGCTCAAAATAATTGGTGTCATTGAAAATAAAAAGTTTAACCTTGGCAGTAGATTCAGTCTGTCTGCTCCAATTCATCCCTGTAAAGACTTGAGGAAAAGTATTTTTGCCTCTCTTAAGACTCCCAGTAGCCCCTCATTCTGCTGCAACACTAGATCTGGTGCTTTTCTTGAGGCCAGTGAATATTCGCTTTTGTGCAGCAGACGAAAATGGAAGAGCCATGATGAGTGATCTTGCTTGTTTAAATTTCAACCCCACTTGCACACTTGAGCTGAAACTCTGTACTCTGCCTACTAGATAATGGGGTAGAAGGGAAGAGAGAAGGGATGGTCTATGGTTTAGTGTGTAGTCTAGCCTATGGAAAACCTAGATTTAATTCCTGCTTTGCCACAAGCAACTTTTTTGTGACCCTGGGCAAGTCACTTATCCTCTCTGTGCTTCAGTTCCCTGATTGTTAAATGGGGATAATAGTTCTTTTGAACCTCACAGGAGTGCTGTGAGGATATGTACTTACAGACTGAGGTGCTCAGATATTAGGGAGATGGGGACCATCTAAGTACAGAAGATAGATACATAAAAAGGTAAGGAGAAAAAATATATAAATAAGGTGAAAGATGGAGCAGGGAGGAGGCTAAGTGGGAGGAATAGGAAAGAGACTTGGGGGGGGGGGGAGAAGATGCAGAGAAGTGGACAGAGAGAGAAATTCTGTTGAAATAATAGATATAGAAGTTGAGTTTTTCAAAGTAGTAAACCCATTAAAATGAATAGAAGATGTGTGGTTAAATTCTCCTCAACCGTGTTAGAAATCTCAACATGTGTATCCCTGTCCTGTGCCAACTTAGTTTTTGTGTCTGTGTACTGGAGGGACAGGAAGGGTGTGCTTCTCTGCCTGATACACTGCATAGAAATCTTTTATCTAGAAAATGCACTGTATATGGAAACTTCCATAGGAAAGTAAATAAATGGTTTTAAATTACAGTGGGGGTTGGGAGGGGAAGGGTCATGAACTCAATCTGCTTTTGCAAATGCAAATGCAAATGCGAAAAAATCAAGAAGTTAATTTATCCTCAGAATACATGAGATCTGCCTATCCGTATCAGAGAGAAGTACTGATACAGTGGCTAGGTGATATTTCACTACTTTTAAAAAAAGATGGCATATGCCAGGTATTAGGGGAATTATGTATTTTGCCTATTGCTCAGCATATTATAGACTGGAAACTCCTTTTTTGAGCTTATATGACCATAAAACTAGTTTTCAATAATCTCCATCAATGTCAGCCCCTGTCCTAAAATATTACACAGTTTAAATAAATCTTCCCCATACCCCCACATCTTACTTTCAAAAGAAGCATTTAGTGATACGAGAATAGTATTCTTCTTCTTAAAGATGATTTTTTACAATGTAGGTTTATAAAATATTACTTCTCTGGGCATATTTCTTCATCTTTGCTATAGACTTTCAATATTCCTCCTCAGCAGCATCTTCAGCACATGAGATGATTTAATAACAGGAGAAGAAAATGTTCCTTTCTCCTTTTTTCAAATGGATTCATACCTGTACAAGCTGCCAGACTTCCAGTGCTGGAGTCCTCTATCTATTCACACAACAGGTGGAGCAGAGACAGTGGCGGTACAACTTCTACACACAGCCCAGTGAGTGTGTCTTAGCTCTGGACTGGAGTGACCACCTATCCAGATACTATTTTAAATATTATATAAAAGTCAAAAAAAAATTGTCTTTTTCCCTTCAAAAATTCATCAAAATCTACACATTCCTGTGAAATATTTAGATTTTGACAAAACTTCATTTTTTGAGGGAAAACGATACCATTTAAAAACAAACCAAAAACAAACAAACAAAAAAACAACCAACCAACCAACCAAACAAACAAACAAACAAAAAAACCTGGACCAGCTCTACTGCTGAGGCTACCATTCTGTAAGGTGAAATTCTTGGGGTATCCCTACATAGCTGGATGTGAGGGTTTCAAAGAAAGCAACCACCCAGTGGGGTATCCATGTGCATGTACGCTTGGATGGAAATATTTTGAAAAGGGTCATTTATAAAAGGTGGGTCAATGTTTTCAGAAAACAAAACAGATACAGGAGAATATTTTTTCACAAATGGGAACATGTATTATAAACAGTTTCTAGGATGACATATTCATATTCTGTATAGAGCCTGAGAAATTGAGCAGCTATCATGCTTGGAAGTTTGGGGCAACAAAATCTCTTATATTATAAATGGAACTTTATTTGGGTTCCTTTGGTTATATAAAAACAACCCTATTGACTATACATAGATAAAATACTGCATTTGTAGGACCATGGAACATATGAACGCTATACTGTACTATTCATACAATTCCAACGTGAAGATAATGGGAGTTCTGAGTGCTCAGCACCTCTCAGGATTAGGACTTCAGAACTAGACTGAGCCTTTGTTACTAGTCCTGAGTAAGGAGTAGTGTGTAGCTGCTGCTCCCTTTCCTCCTAGAGAAAAGCAAGTTGCTACTGCTCTTCCTCCTTATGATGGTTCAGCTTAGCTGGCATGTTGTGAGGTAGAGCCAAGGGTCTGGCTACTCCCCACCCCTCTCTGTTGCTCTCTGTCCTCTACTGGTCTGCCCTCCCACACCCACCTCCATGCTCAGACTTGCATTCTCATGTTGCCTTTCTCCCCTATGTGGTCACATGGAATAGATGGTCAACGTAGGAGCCTGTAGGTCAGGAGTCAGGCAAAGAGCCCTGTCTAGATACCGTGTGAAATTCCTGTCTCTGGTCTGAATAATCAGGCTTTGTGCAATGAAACATGTGGGGAAAAAGTGACCCCTCAGCCTGGGTCAAGTGAGCAGGCCCTACTGACTGTGACAGCAGCTGCAGCACCTTTGTTCTACTTACACAGTGTGAATGAAATTCAGTAGTGTGAAGGGGGTTGGCACAAATTCTATAAATTACTTAAGACTCACTTACAATGACAGGGTTTCTTCACCACTTCAGTCACACTAATGGTTAAGTGGGACTGACACCAGGCATCGATAGGAAATTATTTTACCTTATAGTATGACCAAATTTGTATAAGTGCATGTCCCATGACCCCACCCCATTGCCACATTCTACGCACCTGAGATCCATTGGTCTCATGTAGCCACTCCATTGGCTGTCTTTCCTCACTGTGCAAACATAAGAATAGACATACTGAGTCAGACCAATGGTTCATCAAGCCCGGTAACTTATATTCTCACAGTGGCCAGTGCCAGACGTTTCAGAAGAAAATGAACAGAACAAGGCAATTTTGAGTGATCCATCCCCTGTCATTAAGACCCAGCTTCTAATAATTGGAGGTTTAGGGACACTTGAAGTATGCGGTTGCATCAATGACTATCTTGACTAATATCCATTGATGGACCTATCCTGCATAAACTTGGTTCAAATCTTTTTTGAACCTAGTTATACTATACAACAAGTGGATCAAGCAATTGAGCAGGTCTTCCGCCAGACCTCCACTCCAAAGTTGAATTACACCCAATAAGCATACTTAGTGCTCTGCATTTTTGTATGTTAAAAAAAAAAAAGTATGATACATTATATGAGGTACAATTTTCAAAGGACTGAGGCCCAGCCTTCCTTTTTGCAGGCTCATTCTGCCTCAGCCAGATTTGTGCCTGCATTTTTTGTGCTTGCAAAATTATTTGCACATGCAAATCAGAGAACTTGCAACTTTAATGACCTGACTTACATCCACAATCAGGTATCTTGGGGCACAAGAAACCAGATTTGTTTGTGACCACCAAAATGCAGCTACAAAGGCAGAGTGCCCTTTTCAGAAATCCAGCCCACGAATATGCTTTCAAGAAATAGCAAGAGAAAAATAAAGACGACAAAATAAAATATAATGAAAGGTATAGTATAGATGGGTAGAACCACATCAGCATGTTAAGAAGGTTTGGGCGAGGTGCCTTTTATCTTACTCCTTTGCACTCACTTTTTTTCTTTTTCTGGAAAGAAATCTCAAGGCCCCAGCACTAAACTATGAAAGCTATTCCTTATCTGGGCCTCTGATAAGCTTGTCTACAAGCTTTTAAGGTTCCTTGGTCTCAAAATATTATTGCAAAATGACAACTTTCAACTAAAATATAGCTTCAAGTAAAAAATGTATCATTGCTGTAATGTATTGCTTAATACACAGTAGATTTTGGCATTGACAAACCATATATGTGATATTTTAAACCATTTTTAATTTTTAAAAGAAATGGAGAAAATTAGGTCTTGATTTAAATAAGCTAATTTTTTTTTTACTTCCCCAGAATCTATTTATCTAATCTATCTATATTTTTGCTGATCTCACTGAAAGCCCTGGAAATTCCTTTATGTCTCTCTCACACTGTAGTTGTATGACTGATGGGGTGTTTTGTCCTCTCTGCTGCTTAGGAATTTTTTTATTTTTTTTTCCCCCTTTTTGCTTGGCTTTGATTCTGAGGACAGAACATTCTTTTCATCTTGCTAGAGGTACGCTCTGCATAAATCTTTCAGGAGAGCTCACTCTACCTAGGCAATTTTGTGGTAAAAAAGCGCTACTTCCTTATGTCTGCATAATTTTCCTTGTGTAAATCTGTGCATTGACCTCCGAGCCAACCTGATTTTATTGTGGATCCCCACTTGTCCACCAAGTTTGCTTTGTGAATTATAGTGGCTGTAACATCTTTTGCCTCCCTGTTATGTGGCAGTAACTTGCAATTATTCTGTGTCTGCACATAAGCGTTTTTTTTCTTTGTAGAGAAGCAGCCTTTAAAAGAGCTAAAGCTGAAACTTGTTGACAAATAATTTGCTGTTGAATTGACTGAAGGGAATGCGATCTGATTTGGAAATATTAGGCATGTTTGCTAGCAAGCTGAAGGATGCCAGGTAAAGAATAAAACATGGCTATAAAGCTTCCCAAACAACGCCACAACAATATAATGAAATGTCATGTTCTGTATAAGCTAATTATGTGGTGTAGGCTTTGTAGTCCCACAGATTCACTCTCCTGATTCATTATAGTGGCCAGTAGTTTACACCCTATGACAAAGACAATGAAATTAATTGATCTGCATTCTAACCTACAGCCTGACCCTGGAAAGTACTGAGTGCATCTGGAAGGTCTGTGAACCTGCAGTTCCCACTGACTTAGGTGGGAGCTGAAGGTGCTCTGCACCTCACAGGAGTGCTCAGCACCTCACATGATTAAACGTCTTTAGCTACTCTGCCCTCTGATGCTTGCGGAGCTCCTCTAGAATACAGTGGGAAACACATACTCTTAAAGGATGGGAGAGTTTGGCCTAAAATCAGGATTAATAAATTTGAGTACAGAGCAGCAAGGTTGTTCCATCAAACATAGTCCAGGCCTGGCTGGAATGTATTCAGTCAATTGCATTTTTTCTTTTGTACAGGATAAAATCCCAAATTAAATCATGTATGTTATGTATAAAATCCAAATTTCATTAGAAGAAATTTCAAGAAGAAATCACATCCTATGAATTTACTGCATGAATCCAATTTCCTTTTAGCCAATTAAGTAACATCAAAGAAATGCACTGAGTTTTCTGTAGACAGACTATTTGCATAAACTGTTTGATCATAGCGTACAGGATCTAGGATCAGTGTTCCTAACATGACAGGAAAAGGTTGAAGTCTTGATTCACAAATGGCTTTAAAAATATTTTTTTTCCACCCAAAGAAATCAAAATATTATCTTGTAAGTATCTCATGAGTCATTTAGCAATCTCAGTTTAACAGATGTTTTCCCTTTGTCTGTGCACTGTTTAAGGGCTTTAGTAGGAGATAGGGAGAGATGTGTTGGGGAATTTTGGTTATACTGATTCTGTAAATGTCTCATTTGTTTTGCATAGACAGTATGGCGAATATTATCAGAATAGAATAAAATATTTTTCTATTTGGTTGGTATAATCCATATTCCTAAGGCTTCCTCAAAACAAGGTGGAACAGTCTAATCTGTGTAAAACTAAGTGAGTTGTAAAGGTGAAAAAAAAAAAAAACGGGAGTGTGGGATAATTCCTTAGACAAATCACACACAAACTGGGAATTCTACTTTATATTTGGAAACCTTGTTGGGGGGAAATATTATTTCACTAACAGCTATACCATTCAGTGTTTAAAGGAACTGAGCCTTGTTACTTATTAGAAGATTTATAGGACACTTAAGTATGATACATCACAGAACCTGCTACAGAGGGATGGATATTAGCCAAACATCATGGAAATAAATGCTGAATTTATAGATAAGGAATGCTTTTAATATTGTTGTTATTATTATTACAGTAGAACCTCAGAGTTACAAACACCAGAGTTACAAACTGACCAGTCAACCACACACCTCACTTGGAAACAGAAGTACACAATCAGGCAGCGGAGAGCAAAAAAAAAAAGCAAATACTGTACAGCACAATACTGTGTTAAACATAAACTACTAAAAAATAAAGGGAAATTTTCAAAAAAGCTATGACAAGGGAAGGAAACTGTTTCATTTAAATTAAGATGGTTAAAAGCAGCATTTTTCTTCTGCATAGTAAAGTTTCAAAGCTGTACTAAGTCAATGTTCAGTTGTAAACTTTTGAGAAAACAACCATAACATTTTGTTCAGAGTCACAAACATCACAGAGTTAGGAACAACCTCCATTCCTGAGGTGTTCGTAATTCTGAGGTTCTGCTGTACTGTTTTTAACAGCAATACAAGAATCTGTCAGCCATCATAATTATTGTCACAGGCTAGAAGATTCCAGTAGGGCAAGAACACTTTATAGATTAGCAATCTTTTGTGGGCGTAGAGAGCCAAATGTGTTTCTTGTCTATAGGGGAAAAAAAAATAGGACTGAGACAAATTAAATCTGAACAATCCAGGTTTCAGCAAGATCCTAACAAGCAAATAAGATTGAGCTTCAGAAAACCTCATACTGTTCAACTACTGTTAATACTGCTTTGCAGCAGTGAAATCTTAATTAGTGTTTCCCTCCAGTTACTGTTCCAGTGGGTAAAAGATGCCCTACATGGTTCTCATCTTCTCGCACACCCACACCCCTTTTTCACCTAAGATTTCCAGAGGGAATCCCGTCTATAAATTAGAACTAACTGGTCACAGTGTTATATGATTATTGTCTAAGTGAAATAGATTTATCATCTTCACTTTTTCATTTCCTGTTCTAAGATTTCTGTTAAATACGTATTATTCATGAATTACAAAAGGACTAACAGCATGAGAGGCTATTTCCCTGGGGCTAGGTAAATTTGGAGAGTGTTTATTACAGAGATAATGTTCCTCACCAAAAACCAATTGTGCATTCTATTCAATTTATATAATCAGATGAGGCTACAGGTGTTAGACTGCTGGGGGCCAGGAGAAGCTACTGCTTCTCTTGTCATTGTCATTTTCATCCCAATGGCCACGAGAAGGTCATCTGTCCACCCGTCTCTCTTCCTGGTCTCATGTTGTGTGTTGGCTTAGATGAGTATGCAAACTAGAAATCTATGCAGAGGTGCAGTACTAAGAATTACAGGATGCAAATGAGATATCCATAGAGAATTTCACCTCTCATAAAATCTGTTATAGGTACCCCACGTTGAATTAATCATTATTAGTGAATTTCAATCTGCTTTAATTAATATAGTCCATTAACATATAATAAAAATTCAAAAACGTAATTGGTAATTGTCAAATGAATCTGACTGATAATAAAAAAAAAAAATCTATGCCCTCGTGATATTTTTAGATTTAAGTACATAGGGACAATGTTAAATATCCAGCTGCACTGGATTCATATGCCTTCATCTGGAAGCCTTGCCTAGATCTACACTGCAAATAATCACCAAGAGGTTTGCTTTTCTTCTTACCCTCTTTGTCTTGGGTACATATGCACTCACGTGGTGTTGAAATGAAGAATGAACATCCCTCTGTCTCTGGATGCAGGGATACTGGGGGGTTATTTTTTTCCATGTCCATTTTTTACTTTTTAGGCAATGCTTATAATCACACTACTGTACAAATAGCCCAGGTAGACTGTAACAACATGGAGGCGCACTGTCATAGTATAAACCACATGCGTGGCTACTTGCACTGTATTATGATTACAGACCTTTGTAAATGAAAACAATGTGCCTTTTCCATTTGTCACTGAGCTGTGACATAGTAGGGGGCTGAGCATCAGGGGACCTATCTTCTGTTCCTGTCTCCCTGACTAACTTATATTGGGTGAGTCATTTAACTCCTCTGTACTTCATTTTTCCCATTTGTAAAATGGAGTAATGAAACCTGCCCCTCTTTTAACAAGGTGTTTAGATCTATGAGTGAAAAGTGCTAGATATGTATTAAATCTTATGATTAATCCTGAAAGCTGATCGTTTGCCCTTTCACAAATCAATCTAGGCCTTTACAGTTTTCTTAGATAACAAACTTAGGCCACTACCATTCA
This sequence comes from Emys orbicularis, assembly GCF_028017835.1. Classification (NCBI taxonomy): domain Eukaryota; kingdom Metazoa; phylum Chordata; order Testudines; family Emydidae; genus Emys; species Emys orbicularis. The sequence goes on from NC_088683.1 coordinate 301,207,464, forward strand.
AAGGGCTCCACATGAACAGGCCCAGTCATAGCATGTACCCCCAGGGTGCCCACATAAGGTGAAGGTGGGTGCCTCGCTGGTCACAGCGGTCCTTCTCTGGCTGTATAGCCAGCTGAGAGTGCAGAGTGTGGTCTTGTGATCATAAGTCCTAGGGAGGTGAAAACGACCTTTCTAGGCATAAAGCAGTCCAAAAATGGTAAGGACAAACCAAATAACACTTCAGCCCACAAAACAATCCAGGCTCACACAGCAGTCCCCTGCAAGGTAAGAGGTCAGTAGTCTCTGTGAAGGGGGTCTGGGGCATTAACTCCTTTGTGTCTGAAGGATCCAGGCCAAACACTCTGGGTTCTAAACAAAAAGGGAAAATAAAATAAAGACGATCCCTCTACTTCTTCAGAAGGTCCAGGTGTCAGAGTTCTTTAGCCATTCTCCTGGTAAGCAGTCTCTGCTCTTTGGTGTTCTGGCTCTGCATACCTCTGAGTGCTGCACTGCACTGGGCTTGGATCCTCCCTTTTAAGGAGCTGCCCCTCTCCAGGTTTGATGGGCCTCACAGGTGCATCAGGTTGGGGCTACATGTGCTCAGAGGAACTCTTTATGCCCTTCCTGATTTGGTCTCCCCACAGACGCCTATGCCTGCAAAGATCTCCATTCACAGAGTTCTCAGTGCTGGATCAGAACCTGATGTTAGTCATGACAGACATGGGGGGAGAGTAACAAGAGTAACAAGACACTGGGCAGGGAATAGGGAGGGAAGACAAGGTTAACATCCATAGAATGCTTTTGTTCTCACTGGAGTCTAACACTTAATTTGATGGAGTAAGGAAGTTTTTTGGTTTGCTTTTTTAAAACTTAGAGTAAATAGATGTCTTTGTGTAGTGGAACCAAGAGCCAGGAAAATAAGGACCAATTACCTCTATAAGTAATGGAGTACAATGTCCTGGCTTACTGTAATATTATCTATTTATCTTTTAAACCACTTACACAATGATCGTTCTACTAAAGTCACTTTTCTCCTTTAGGCTATCTCAGCCATTAAGGGATCATCAAGGGCAGAAGGTGCATCCATTTTTCAAGTTATTGAGGCTTCCATTTATTCATTTACTTGTAGCACAAGATTTCTCCAATAATTATGGGCCTGCACTTGATTTTCTTTCTGTCCAATGGCAGACCTAAGTCAATTGGGTATTTTTAATAAGGAATTCTATAATCTGCACATGCCTTTCAGATTTATTTCCTTTCTTTTGGATTAACTAATAAGACTGAGAGGTGATTGGGCTAAACTTTCTACTCTTCTTTCTAGAGCAGTGGTGGGCAACCTGCAGCCCGCAGCCCATCATGGTAATTTGCTGGCGGGCTGCCAGACAGTTTGTTTACATTTGCACAGTTCACCATTCCCGGCCAATGGGAGCTGTGGGAAGTGGTGTGGGCTGCAGGGACCTGCTGGCCGCTGCTTCCAGCAGCTCCCATTGGCCGGGAACGGTGAACCGCGGCCACTGGGAGCTGCAGGTGGCCATGCAAATGTAAACAAACTGGTGGCCCACGAATGGATTACCATTTCGGGCCACGTGTGGCCCGAGGGCCACAGGTTGCCCACCACTATTCTAGAGTATTTACTTGGGTATTTACATTCTTGGTTATAGAAGTTGGGAAATTATATCCTGAGTAGTTCTTTGTCTATAACCAGCAAAGACTATTTAGTTTTATGACCTGAGTTAGTCAAAAGCCTGCTGGGTACTCTAGACATGAAGGTTTTTGTTGATCTCAAGTTAGAACTTTGTCCTCAACTTGAATAAAGAACTCATCGAAATCATACAATCATAGAATATCAGGGTTGGAAGGGATCTCAGGAGGTCATCTCATCCAACCCCCTGCTCAAAGCAGGACTAATTCCCAACTAAATCATCCCAGCCACGGCTTTGTCAAGCCTGACCTTAAAAACCTCTAAGGGAGGAGATTCCACCACCTCCCTAGGGAACCCATTCCAGTGCTTCACCACCCTCCTAGTGAAAAAGTTTTTCCTAATATCCAAACTAAACCTCCCCCACTGCAACTTGAGACCATTACTCCTCATTCTTTCATCTGGTACCACTCAGAACAGGCTAGATCCATCCTCTTTGGAACCCCCTTTCAGGTAGTTGAAAGCAGCTATCAAATCCCCCCTCGTTCTTCTCTTCTGCAGACTAAACAATCCCAGTTCCCTCAGCCTCTCCTCATAAGTCATGTGCTCCAGCCCCCTAATCATTTTTGTTGCCCTCCACTGGACTCTTTCTAATTTTTCCACATCCTTCTTGTGGTGTGGGGCCCAAAACTGGACACAGTACTCCAGATGAGGCCTCACCAATGTCAAATAGAGGGGAATGATCATGTCCCTCGATCTGCTGGCAATGCCCCTACTTATACAGCCCAAAATGCCATTAGCCTTCTTGGCAACAAGGGCACACTGTTGACTCATATCCAGCTTCTCGTCCACTGTGACCCCTAGGTCCTTTTCTGCAGAACTGCCGCTTAGCCAATCGGTCCCTAGTCTGTAGCAGTGCAGGGGATTCTTCCGTCCTAAGTGCAGGACTCTGCACTTGTCCTTGTTGAACCTCATCAGATTTCTTTTGGCCCAATCCTCTAATTTGTCTATGTCCCTCTCTATCCTATCCCTACCCTTCAGCGTATGTACCATTCCTCCCAGTTTAGTGTCATCTGCAAACTTGCTGAGGGTGCAGTCCACGCCATCCTCCAGATCATTAATGAAATGCATTCCAGGTTACCAGATAATATGGATTAACAGATTACTAAATGTTTAAAACAACAACAGTCTAGTTGCCCACCATTTATTATTTGCCACATCTCAACATTCTTAATTACAAAAGAGTAGGATCTTCCTCCAAGACTCATTCAGTTTAAATCTATGGCACAATTTACAGTTAGTCACAATCAATGTGAGGAAGGCTAGTAAAATCTCTTCCTGTAGGTTTGGATATATTTTAGATAGTTTTCCTCATATAAGCCTATTAACAATTTAATTTTTTTACCATTTCCTTTCAACTCCTTCCACCTCCACCACCAAAAGGAGAAGAGAAGAGACAATAAAAAAACTCCAATGGCCACATGTTCTGATAAAAGAGACTGTTCTATTTCAGTTCTACAGTTATACTTCTTAATTGTCCCCCTGTGGGAGAATTGTCTTAAATTTCTTTCTATGGACATTATTAAACTAAAATACATATTCAAAATAAAACAGAAAACCTATAGTCTTAAAGCCTGATTATGATCTCATATGCACAGTCATGTATCTCTTATAAGACCAGACACTGCACATATATGTATGGTACAAGAAAAGTTGCCAGTTTTATGAGATGTACTATGATCTGCACTCATTTCATGTCATGTACTGTACAACATTTCTATGTTGCTTTGAGATCTGGGGACACAGAATCTTATAGCATCTCTAGTTATGTGGGAATAAATTGTTGTTTGAATGATCTGTCATGGAGCTCAGCTGTAAAACATCATGCATGATCCATAGTTCAGTACAGCAAACAACTCCTTGGTGGGAATTCTAAAAAACGTAGAAAAGCAGGGAAAACACAAAATTGAACACCAGTCTTTCCACAGTCTTAGTTAAAATCCCAAATGCAGTGAATTTCCATGCTCTAGACCCTAATTCTGCAATTAGACTTGTCTGTACTGACAGGAGTGACATTACCTTCATTTTGCTTGAGGGGACCATGGAGGGTTGCACAGTTCATTGTCATTTTTATTAAAACAGATAAGAATGGACTCTGGGTTGTGACCCTTCTATTCGATGAAACCTCTAAAAATCACTCAGCTGCAGAGATAACATTCAAGATCACCCTCGAGGCTGCATGTGCTCTATAGCAAGAGAACGAAAGAGCCCAGTGAGAATGCTAAACATTTTTTTTCCCCTGGTTTCTTCCAGACGCACGTGTTCTATATACTTGTCCTAGAAGATCAGCCCCAAAAGTTTTGCATGTGAAGTGAAATTTAGACATTTTGATTTTATTGCAAGTTTCTAATCACTCTTTCTGTGCTATTACTTTTCCCGCTTCCTCCTCTTTGCTGTTTTTATCATGTTCACATTGCCTTGGCAAGACATAAAGAAACAGGAAAATCCTGCTATCAGTCTCCAGGGCTGTAAGGCACTCTCCTTGCAGCAGAAGCAATGCAGTTCCCCTGTACTGGGATTGGGATAGTATTTAAGGAACTCATGCAGACATTCACTATGCTGATGGCATGGTGACCCATGTAAGTTCATGGATATTAAATAGATGCAGTAGGCGTATGTCCCCTCCATTTTGAAGAGCAAAAACTCTGGGTGAAGAACTGGCACTATTGAAGTCAATGGGAGTTTTGCCACTGACTTCAATGAGCCAGGGTTTTACCCTGTATAGACGAGTGGAGAGAGAGTTTTAGAGACAAGTCATGGTGAATCTGGCCTAATGGGTCCACGACTATGAAAATCCATCTGCCATTCCTACCATAGGTGGTGGAAGGGGCATCAGCTGTTTGGGTTACTGCAGAATTCTCTATTGTACCAGAGTGGAAGTCCTCAACACACACATTATATTCTCAGACTGTGTTGAGGACTTAACCCTAAAAGTTATAGACACATGGTTGTAGTAATGTGTACTTTTCAAATATAAAATGGAGAAATGTCTCATAAAATCATATTACAGCTGCACTCAATAACATTTCATTCCAAAAATTGCTTTCTGCCAATGCAGTTCCATTTGCTTTTGTCAGTAGAAAGTGGTGTTAATTATAATGAAGATTAAATTTGTGCATGGCAGCAGTGCTAAATTTTCCTTTTACTGCAAGAGTTTGGCATGGGCTGAATCTTACCTTTATGATCAGCAGTGCATATGTAATTCAATTAATTGATTTATTATATTTCAATTTATAACAAGAAAGGGCGCCTATTTCAAGGCTCTGAATGCCCTCCCAGTTTTTTAACATTACAAAATCAAAAAATATATATATATCAGTCAGTCTCAGACATTCTATTCTATTCTATTCTATTCTATTCTATTCTATTCAGGTTCTTATACCAGCTTCATCATAACAGTATCTGAGTGTTTTCCAGTTAAGCATTCAATGCTGTGGCTAACATTTTGTTAAGAGAAGTAGCTCTTAATAAAAATTTCTAACACCCCAGTACAACAGCACCTAAATATTCCTTAACACTCCTCGAAAGCCTCGTGAAATAAAAGGGCCCTGCAGTGCCTCTTGAAAGTAGAAAAATCCAGGCTATTTTGTACCGGGGTGGAAAGGTCAGAACACAAGGAAAGCTTGACGGGGAAAAAGAGAGATTGTGCAGATGTCTCTAAAGGAGAACTATTGAGAAACACTCAGAATGTTCACTAGGCAACCAAGGGGAACTAATGAACAGGGGACCACAAACAGGGAGTTTGAGAGGAAGTTTGTAAGAGGAAGTCGTAATATAATTGCTATGGTTAGGAAGGGCCGTATTGCCTGTGCCGACACTACTCCGCCTGCACCTGCATCAAGACACCGAACCTGACCAGGGCTGCCTCTACGATCCTGGTGGGGATTTGCAGAGACTGTGATTTGAATTTCCCACACTCAAAAAGCCAGGCTGGGGGGACCATCCAGTGCAAAAGGTGTCTGCTGGTGGATTCTCTCAGGAAGCAGGTGGGAGAGCTACAGGAGGAGGTGATTCACTGAGGAACATCTGTGCCCATGAGGACTTCACTGAGAGTATTCATATGGAGATGTCCTAGGCTGAGGAAGCTATCCAGCTAGAGAAGACTGTTGTCATGCCCCTAGGGGGGCAGAGGATATGGCTCTGTCACAGGGAGGACACTGGCTGCTGGTTACTTCTGGCAGCAAGCAGTGCTCCACACCTACTCCGAACCCACTCACCATAGTGATGAAGAACCATTATGCTGCCCTGGCAATGTGTGATGAAGGTGGAAGAGGAAAAGCCATGTACCCCAAGACTTGGAGGATCGCAGCCACCACTCCAGGAAGAAACATAGGGTAGCGGTGGTTGGTGACTCTCTTCTGAGGGAGATATAGGCACCTATCTGTCGGCCTGACATGGCATCCCAGAAGGTATGCTGCCTGCCAGGGGCCGGTAAACAAGACATTATGCAGCTCACTGACTACTACCCCATGCTACTCATCCATGTAGGCACTAATCATATTGCCAGGCATGACCCTGAGCAGATCAGAAATGACTACAGGGCTCTGGGAGTGAGGGTGAAAGAGTTGGGGGTGCCGGTGTGTTACCCAGGGTTCCCCCAAAACTATAGCTCTAGGTAAACTTTACTCTCTGTGAGGCGGTATCAGGATAGAACAAGGAGATGCAGCAATTCTGTCTGCTATATGGCTGACACAAATCGAAAACACGTGCTTTCACTTAAAGCTAGTATGGTATTAGTCTTCAGCCCTCCCACTAGGATGCCTTTAGTTGAAGTCACTGCTTTGTTTAGTCTCAAGCACATACAAACGCAAAAGGTTATAGAGGACCCCAGACTGATAATTACCCCTCAGGATTACCCCTCAGGAACTTGGAGCAGTATTTCCTGTGGCTGGCCTTCTGTCTGTGGCTAGAAATCTCTGTGTCCACAAAGCAATCCACTTGATGCAGATCCACAATACCCCTCTTTTACTCAAAAAGCTAAGAGACATGTCAATAAAAAAAAATGTTACATAGCTGACCAAACAAAATCAGTCACTAGGCAAAAAGCAGGTGTTACAAAAAGATGTCACTAAAAAAAAATTGTTAAGCAAGCAATTTCCGAGCAGATAGTCTGGCATCATATTTCCCCATAACAGCAGTCCTGAAATATATCCAGACTTCCTGTTTATCACAGACACTTACCTCAGCATATCAGAGAGGGCATAAAGTCAAGCTCACGTCATGTGATAGCTGGTCCCCCTTCCACCCTTGCCTTAATTATGCTAAGTTCCTCCAAAGAGCATTCCTACTAAATGACTAAATGCAACAAGCAAAAAAATTGATAATCCATCCCAATAATTGACAGTGGCTAAGACACCTGGCTGGTTGAACTGCTTCTCTACAGGTGGTGTTCTCTTTGATCCTTCTGGTGAAGGGTAGGGGCCCAGGCAAGACAAATGTATCCTGGAGATGAATGCCTGGCTGTGAGGATGGTATCATCAGGAGGGCTTCAGCTTCCTTGTCCATGGAATGCTGTTCCAAGAAGAAGGACTGGTAAGCAAAGATGGGGTCCACCTATCGAGTAAGGAGAAGATCATTTTGGATACAGACTGGCTAACACAGTGAGGAGGTCTGTAAACAAGGTTCGAAGGGGGCAGGTGACAAAAGCCCACAGGTGAGTCAAAAACATGGAGACCTGGGAGACGGGTCAGAATCTGGGGGGAGCATGGACCGTTATAGCCGGGATGAGGGAGAGACAAGAGAGACCATAGGGGGAAATCAAATCGGTATCTTAGATGTCTGTATACCAGGGACTGGCAACCTTTGGCATGTGGCCCGCCAGGGTAAGCGCCCTGGCAGGCCGGGCCGGTTTGTTTACCTGCCGTGTCCGCAGGTTCAGCCAATCACGGTTCCCACTGGCCGCAGTTCACCGTCCCAGGAAAATGAGGGCTGTGGGAAGTGGCGCGGGCCGAGGGATTTGTTGGCCACCACTTTCCGCCGCCCCCATTGGCCTGGGACGGCGAACCGCGGCAAGTGGGAGCTGCAAACGGCTGAACCTACGGACGTGACAAGTAAACAAACCGGCCCGGCCCGCCAGGTTGCTAACCCTGGCGGGCCGCGGGCCTAAGGTTGCCGATCCCTGCTGTATACTAATGCGGAAGTATGGGGAATATGCAGGAAGAACTTGAAATGCTAGTTAAAACACAAAACTATAGCATAGTTTGCATCACAGAGATTTGGTGGGATAATAACGCATGACTGGACCATTGGTATAGAAGGGTACCGCTTGCTTGGGAAGGACAGGCAGAGACAAAAAGGGAGGAGGTGTTGCCTTATATATTAAAACTGTCTACACTTGGGGTATGTCTACACTAGGAAATTAGGTCGAACTTATAGAAGTTGATCTTTAGAAAGCGATTTTATACAGTCGATTGTGTATGTCCCCACTAAGCGCAGTAGGTCGGCGGAGTGCGTCCTCAATACAGTGGCTAGCATCGACTCAAGGAGTGGTGCACTGTGGGTAGCTATCCCACAGTCCCCACGGCCCATTGGAATTCTGGGTTAAGCTCCCAATGCCTGATTGGGCAAAAGCATTGTCGCAGATGGTTTGGGGTACATGTCGTCAGTCTCCCCCTCCCTCCTTGAAAGCAATGGCAAACAATCGATTCATGCCTTTTTTCCTGGGTTACCCGTGCAGATTCCATAGCAAGGCAAGCATGGAGCCCGCTCAGCTCACCACTGCTGTTGTGAACATTATTAACACCTCGCGCATTATCCCGCAGTATGTGCAGAACCTGGCTAGGAGCCGCCAGCACGAGGACGATTGTGAGGAGGACATGGACACAGACGTTCCTGAAAGCATGGGATGTTGCAATTGGGACAGCATGGTGGCAGTGGGGCAGGTTGATACAGTGGAATGCTGATTCTGGGACAGGCAAACCAGCACAGACTGGTGGGACCGCATAGTGTTGCAAGTATGGGATGATTCCCAGTGGCTGCGCAACTTTTGCATGCATAAGGCCACTTTCATGGAACTGTGTGAGTTGCTTTCCCCCACCCTGAAACTTAGGAATACGAAGATGAGACCTGCCCTGACAGTTGAGAAGCGAGTGACAATAGCCCTGTGGAAGCTTGCAACATCTGACTGATACCAGTCAGTCGGGAATCAATTCAGAGTGGGCAAATCTACCATGGGGGCTGCTGTGATTCAAGTAGCCAAGGCAATCACTAACCTTCTGCTAGCAAGGGTAGTGACTTTGGGAAATGTGCAGGTCATAGCTGATGGCTTTGCTGCAATGGGGTTCCCTAACTGTGGTGGGGCGATAGATGGAATGCATATCCCTATCTTGGCACCGGACCACCTTGCCAACCAGTACATAAACCGCAAGGGGTACTTCTTAATGGTGCTGCAAGCACTGGTGGATCACAAGGGACGTTTCACCAACATCAGCGTGGGATGGCTGGGAAAGGTGCATGACGCTTGCATCTTTAGGAACTCCAGGCTGTTTGAACAGCTGCAAGAAGGGACTTACTTCCCAGACCAGAAAATTACTGTTGGGGATGTTGAAATGCCAATAGTTATCCTTGGGGACCCAGCCTATCCCTTGCTCCCATGGCTCATGAAACCATACACAGGCAGCCTGGACAGCAGTAAGGAGCAGTTCAACTATAGGCTGAGCAAATACAGAATGGTGGTAGAATATGCCTTTGGACATTTAAAAGCTCGCTGGCGCTGCTTGCTGACTAGATTAGACCTCAGCACAAACAATATTCCCATTGTTATTGCTGCTTGCTGTGTGCTCCATAATATTTGTGAGAGTAACGGGGAGATGTTTATGGTGGGGTGGGAGGTTGAGTTAAATCGCCTCGCTGCCAATTTTGAACAGCCAGACACCAGGGTGATTAGAAGAGCACAGCTAGGCATGCTGCGCATCAGAGAGGTTTTGAAAACCAGTTTCATGACTGGCCAGGCAACAGTGTGACAGTTGTGTGTGTTTCTCCTTGATGCAAACCCGCCCCCTTTGTTGATTTTAATTCCCTGTAAGCCAACGCCTCTCCCCCTTTCAGTCACAGCTGGCAAAGGAAATAAAGTCACTATTGTTTTGAAACCATGCATTCTTTATTTATTAATTTTTAAAAAAGTGAGATAACTGACAAGGTAGCCCGGGTGGGGCGGGAGAGGAGGGGAGGAGGGAAGGACAAGGCCACATTGCTTATTGTAGCCACACTACAAATCAAAACTGTTTGAATGACAGCCTTCTGTTGCTTGGGCCACCCTCTGGAGTGGAGTGGCTGGGTGCCCAGAGCCTCCCCCAACCCCCGCATTCTTGGGCATCTGGATGAGGAGGATATGGAACTTGGGGAGGAGGGCAGGTGATTATACAATGGATGCAGCGGCGGTCTGTGCTCTTGTTGCCTTTCCTGCAGCTCCACCAGATGCCTGATCATGTCCATTTGTTCCCCCATTAGCCTCAGCATCTGCTCCTGCGTGTTCTGATCACGCTCACTAAATGTTTTCCTAGCCTCTGCCACTGAATGCCTCCATGCATTCAGCTGTGCCCTATCAGTGCGGGACGACTGCATTAGCTCTGAAAACATGTCATCGTGAGTGCATTTTTTTCACCTTCTAATCTGTGATAACCTCAGGGGTGGAGATGATACGGGGAGCACAGAAGCATTTGCACCTGCAGGGGGGATAAAAAGGGAGAGTAAAATTTAAGAAGATACATTTCTGAGAACAAAAGGGAGACACTTTCACAGTGAGTCAAGCAATTCACAGCAGACAGCACATGTGCTTTAGGTACAAGGTCGCATTTTGCCTTTTATATTGAGCGCCTGCTGGTGTGGTCACACATCACACATGGCTGGGCAACAGAATTCGGTTTCCAGGCAGCCATGGTAAGCCAAAGGGTACGTGGGGTTGGCTTCTTCCGCCTTCATAGTATGTGTGAATGGTTTCAAACTGCAGTGCCCTCTTTTCCCATAGCAAGCAATGCTGGTTGGGTTTGCTGTTTAAAAGGAGGGGCCTATGGTTTGGGGTTGGATGGACAGCACACCCCTCCCCCCACCACGTGGCTATTCTCAGGGATGATCCCTTTTAGCGAAGTGCAAACAGCCCAGCATGAACGGGGTCCTTTTACAGTTCCCTTACAGAAATTCCCCTATTTCAACCAGGTGACCATGAATGCTATCACTCTTCTGAGGCTGACACAGAAAGATAAAGACTGAATGTTGCATGAATGCGACCAAAACTCAAGGACCATTTGCTGCCATGCTTTGTGCTGCAATGATTCCAGACTACTTGCTACTGGCTTGGCGTGGTAAAGTGTCCTACCGTGGAGGACGAAATAAGGCAGCCCTCCCCAGAAACCTTCTGCAAAGGCTTTCAAAGTACCTCCAGCAGAGCTTCATGGAGATGTCACTGGAGGATTCCCGCTCCATCCCCAGACACGTTAACAGACTTTTCCAGTAGCTGTACTGGCCGTGAATGCATCCCAATTCTTCAGGGCAAATCAAACATTAAACACAATTGCTTTTAACCCCTGTAGTGTAGTTACAAATGTGTACTCACCAGAGGTGCCTTCTCCGCCTTTAGGGTCTGGAACCCGCCTTGGGAGAGTATTGGCTCCAGGGTAATGAAAAGGTCCTGGCTGCTGGGGAGAACGAAGTCTCCGCTTGCCTGCTGCGCATTCTCTTCCTCAACATCCTCCTCTGTGTTCATTAATCATAGAGTATTAGGGTTGGAAGGGACCTCAGGAGGTCATCTCCTCCAACCCCCTGCTCAAAGGAGGACTAATCCACTCAGATTTTTGCCCCAAATCCCCCCCTCAAGGATTGAACTCACAACCCTGGGTTTAGCAGACCAATGCTCAAACCACTGAGCTATCCCTCCCCCTTGTGTGAGACTCCCCCCTTGCAGGTGTCCACGGACACTGGTGGGGTACTGGTAGAGTCCCCCCCTAGAATGGCATGTAGCTGATCATAGAAGCGGCATGTATGGGGCTCTGACCCGGAGTGACCGTTTGCTTCCTTTGTCTTGTGGTAGGCTTGCCTCAGCTCCTTAACTTTCAGGCGGCACTGCTGTGTCCCTGGTGTAGCCTCTCTCCACCATGCCCTGTGCAATTTTGGCATATATATTAGCATTTCTTCTTTTTGATCGGAGTTCTGCCTGCACAGATTCTTCTCCCCGTACAGCAATCAGATCCAGTGTCTCCCGTTCGCTCCATGCTGGAGCTCGTTTGCAATTCTGAGATTGCATGGTCACTTGTGTTGCTGAGCTCGCCATGCTGACCAAACAGGAAATGAAATTCAAAAGTTCCTGGGGCTTTTCCTGTGTACCTGGCTAGTGCATTGGAGTTGAAAGTGCTGTCCAGAGCGGTCACACTGCAGCACTCGGGGATAGCTCCCAAAGGCCAATACTATGATTCTACGATATGTAGCAAAGCCTCTGTAAAATTATCACATTTTCCATTAGTTTGTCTTTCAATATGAAAAAAAAAATGTATAAAAGTTACTCACCTAGACCTTGGTCCAGCAAGGCATTTAACCATTGCTTCCATGATGCTACTTAGATGCTTAAAACTGAGAGTGTGCCTTAAGTGCTTTGCGGGACCGGTGCCTCTGGGCCCAACTGATGGACACGTAGACATGTTAGTGAGTACTTACTTCTGTGAGTAACCCCACTGAGGCTATTTGCACAAGTGACTGCAATGTAAGGGTCACCAATGTAAGGGTCTGACAGTCAGGCCCTTACCGTTAGAGAGAGAGGGAAAGGATGACATTCACACAGCCCATCACTCTCCTTTCTTCCAATCCCTCTGCCAAACAACAACAAAAGAGGCCTGACCCCATGCAAAGCTTTCAACAACCCAAAGAAGGAGATAAGTCAGAGACTCCATGAAGTCTATTAGAGATGTTGTTATTACCAATCTATTTTACTTGGAAGGCACTCGGTGATGGGTGTAATGCAAAAACATATAATGGATAAATAGATGAATCACAGGGTGCTAAGTGAAGAGCTGATCTCTGGGATAACACAGTGCAGTTGGACAAACAAATGGAACATATATATTTTTTTTTGCTAAGATTATAAATCCCAAGATGAGTGCACTCTTCCATTTCAAGTCCTTTTTATGCCAAAGTTAATATTTTCCCTTTTTTCCCCATTAAGGATTGTTATTTTCTCACTTTTTTCTCTTTATGTGTTTCCCCCCCCAGACTCTGTTATGTTATCCATTTCCCACGCCTCCTCTTTTCATACACCCCTTCTGCCTCTGCCTCCTTCCTCTTCTAGTATTCTGTACATTCCATGGACCTCCTTCTTGATCTTGGGAAGTGCTGAGTACTTCCGGTGAGATGCTTAGCAGCCTCAACTTCCATTGAAGTCACAGAAGTTGAGGGTGGTCAGCACCTTGCAGAATCAGTCCCTGTCTTCTTTTCTTTCCTCTCTCTTCCAAGCCTTTCATCCTACCCTTGTTCTTGTTCTCTCTATTTACCATTGTGCCGCCTTCCAGTTTCCCATTTACTCTTCATCTTCCACTGGCTTCCCTCTTCTCAAAGGCAGTTTGACTGAAATTAGCTACTGCACTCCTAGCTCATTTGGATTAGTCCTGAGGTGGAACATTCCAAAATGCTGATACAGCACAGTAGGGGAGGGGCTGCTTTGCACAAACATTTAAACAACAGTGCTGACGGCTGCTGAAAAAAAATGGGCATGAAAATTACACAATCCATGAAATTTATTACACCTGCAGTTTGCCATTTGCCTTCCTCATTTGCATATGCTACTTTGGCTCACAGCAAAATAATATTTTAACACATGTACTTTACATATAAAAATCTATTCTAATCTAATTGAGATAATGTTCCGTGTTACCTATAGTAAAATGCCTATAAGTCAGACATTAGCATTTCCAAATCATATTTGTTCTTTTAAATCATTTGAGTTGGGGAAGATCTTGCAGCATTTTCAATCTGTTCTTGTTAAGGACATTAAGCATTAGAAAATTCTTCAAATACCTTACTCTCTAAATCTTTCATCTTTGTTGCATTGATTTACAGCTTCTAAAAAATTTGCAGAATGTAATTTGTAATTAAGTGCATTCTCACTCACATATGCAAATTCTAATGAATACTTGTCATGATTCTGCTATTTTTAATAACATTAGTACTGCTATGCTGAAATTTCTTAAAGATCAGACCAATTTTTAATAGGTCAGTGTTCTTTTTATAATTACCTGACTCATTTATTTTGTTTGCCATTGCATGAATATTACTTGTTTGCTTTAATTTTATGGTGTTGGCAACAGCTGAAGTAAACATCTTTGCAGTTTTGATGAAGGGAATAACTAAATTTTAACCTCTGCAATACTGTGTGCATACTCAACAGAAGGTGTGAATATTTTTTTCTTTCCAAAACACATGGGAGCCTTATAGAAAATCAAATACATGCAGTTGTATTAATTTTTTTCATATCCATAAATGCCAATAACAAATATATCAGATTAGAAATTGCAGAATCCTTTGAAGATTTAATATCTTTTGTACAATATGGCTGTGTTTCATAATTGGGTCTTGGCGCAAATGATCCCAATTTGTTCTTACTACTACCAGATATTCATGGAAATGCATATTACAGCCATTCTTTACTGGCCCCAAATTTAAATGGAATTAAATCTGAATATGACCTCTGTATTAAGGAGAAAGGCAGTTTTCCCATGGTAATGCTTTTTTAAATGTGGTCATTTGATGTAGAAGTCATCCTCTTTGGGCCCTTTGATTTTAATGTCTCCTAGACATTTAGTCAGGTCTCTGTACGAAGGTTCCAGGGAACTACATAGATTCATAAATTATAAGGCTCTGATCATCTAGACCAGGGATCGGCAAACTTTGGCATGCAGCCCGCCAGGGTGAGCACCCTGGTGGGCCAGACCATTTTGTTTACCTGCCGTTTCCGCAGGTTTGGCCGATCACGGCTCCCACTGGCTGCGGTTCGCCGCTCCAGGCCAATGGGGGCTGCGGGAAGCATCGCGGGGCAAGGGATGTGCTAGCTACCGCTTCCTGCCGCCCCTATTGGCCTGGAGCGGCGAACCGCAGCCAGTGGGAGCCGCGATCAGCCGAACCTGCAGATGTGGCAGGTAAAGAAACCAGTAAGTACCCTGGCGGGCCGTGTGCCAAAGATTGCCGATCTCTGATCTAGACTGACCTCATATTTAACAGTGGCCACAGGTCTTCCATAAATTAATTTCTGCTTGTCTAGAGCACATCTTAAAAAAAAAAATCCAATGTTGATTTAAAAATTACCAGTGATGGCAAATCCACCACAACCCTGGGTAAATTGTTCCAATGGTAAATAACCATCACTATTAAAAATTATTTTTTATCTGAATTTGTCTAGTTCCAACTTCCAGCTATTGGGTCTTGTTGTACCTTTGTCTGCTAGATTGAAGAGCCCATTATCAAAGTTTTGTTCCCTATGTAGGTGCTTATAAACTGTGATCAAATCACCCTTTAACCTTCTCTTTGTTAAACTAAACAGATTGAGCGCCTATCACAATTCCTTCACCACACTGGGCAACGAGTGGTGAAGGAATTACTTTGGGCCCAGCCAGCCCCGCCCTGCCACATCTACAGCAAAAGCTCCATCTGGTGGAGGAATTAAAAGACAGGGAAACAGCTCATTTGGGGGTAGTCCTAGAACAGAGCAAACCTACAACCTATGGCTCCAGCAGTGCAGAGCAGAGGGAAGGCTGAAATTTCTAGGATAACTGACCCAAAGGGCCCTCCCTAAGGGAAGGGAGGACCCACCCCAAACACAGTCAGAGAGTGAAGGATTCCCCTCTTCCCAGCATATGGACTTCTTGGTGTAGACTACCCCAGCAGGGGAAAGCTTTGGACTGAGCTGGGCCAGAGGGAGATGGGGAGATAGGAAATGGCTCAGGGAAAGCAGGCTTGAGCAGCCTCAGTTACCAGATCACTGGTAGCCCCAAAGGGTTCTGGGTTGGAGCTTGGTGGAGTGGGCTCCCCTACCACCCCGCCCCCCACCTGCTGGTCATGTGTCTTAGTCCTGATCACTAGGCCATGCTTCCCCACCAACCCCTGAGTGAGGACAGTTACACACAATAAGACATATCTTATAATCCTTTAATCATTCTTGTGGCTATTCCTCTGAACCATCTCCATGGTTATTAACATCTTTTCTGAATGATGGACACCAGAACTGAACACAGTTTTCCATTAGTGGATGTAATAGTGCCAAATATAGAGGTAATATAATGTTCCTACTCCTATTTGAGATTCCCTTGTGTAACCAAGGATCCCATTAGCCCTTTTGGTCACAGCATTGCAGTGGGAACTCTTGCTCAGCTGATTATCCACCATGACCTCCAAGTCTTTTTCAGAGTCACTGAATAGTCTCAGGATAGAATCCCCCATCCTGTATGTACAGGAACAAAGCCAAAGTCATCCCATTTATCCTTTTAAAATATTGACTCAACATTAGCTTTCTTCCGGTCTTCGTTAACTTCCCCAGTGTTCCAAGAGTTATTGAAAATCAACATTACTGGTACAGCAAATTCCTCTGCCAACTCTTTTAAAACTCTTGGATGCTAGTTATCCAGACCTGCTGATTTAAAAATATCTAACTTTAGTAGCTGCTGTTTAATATCTTCCTGGGTTACTATTGGAATGGGAAATGTTTCATTGTCATCATATGATATCACTACATCATCTGGCTTTTCTGCATTCTTATGGGCAATTTTATCATTTCCAACTAGTAATGGACAATATCATCATTAGAATTCTTTTTGTTCCTAATATAATTACCAACCTCCTTATTTTTTCTTAATTTTGCTTGTCATAGAGGCCTTCTTGTGTTCTTTTGCTTCCCTTAACAGTTTTCTATGATCACTTCTCATTTATATTTATTATTATCACCTTTCACTTTCTTCCATTTCTTCTATACATAGACTCCCCAGATGAGAAGCCTGGACCTGGAAGTTGTCATAAGCCTCCTTGATGTACATATTCTGCAGAAGTTTTGTTTTAAATATTTTTTTATTAGACCTCATGAAATGTTGGGGCTTTCTAGGCGTAGCTTATGTTGCCTGGTGGGATATGAACTGCTCCCAGACGTTTAAGACTTTGGTATTGAAATTGCACAGATGGGTCAAAGCCTTGATTAATTTTTAAGTTGAACAAGAGGGGGAGCAATCCTCAAGGTAACATTTCATCCTTGGTCATATTCCTATCCTAACTGTAGACAAAAAATGTCTATAACTAAATATAAAATATGAATATCAGCCCCCGTGTATCCTAATCAGCATTAGTAAGACCAGTTCTATTATGCAAAGCTGCATGAATCATTGTCAAGCCACTAATGGGAACTGCATTTGCCTGCAATTATACTGCATTAGTACTATGCACGGCTCAAAACAGTTTACCCAAGTAATACCTTAAGCACTGATTCTGCCAAATATGCTAAAGTGAGTAATAACTTACTCTCATTGGTTTCAACTGGATTACTCATGGAGTAAGATACTACCCACCATGATAAATGGGCAGCAGGATCAGGCCTTCAATTCCACTTATTTGAATGGTTTTCATCACATAAGTTACTATAGTTTATAAGAGCAAATTTTCTTTTACTGTAGAAGTGGAGTTTATAATTGGAAAGTAAGGAGCCAGAATTGGGGTAGCCATGTGTAATAGCAAATTTGCTTAAATGAATGGCCTTTTCAAATTAGTCTGTAATACTTAACCCCTTACAAATCTTTAAACAGGTGAGGAGTTATCCTTGGTGTTGGGTTTGGTTGATTGTATTAGGAATATGAGAGTACATTGTGTACTCACTATTGCAAACTTTTGAGGGTGAAGGCCTCAGCTAATGTGAATCAGATTAAATCAATGGTGTTATATTGATATTCACCAGCTGACGATCTGGCCAAGCTATCTTAATTCTTGTTTCCTAGAATGGATTAGTATAATTAACTTTATTCTGGGCATTCTCCTAAATCCCTTTGCAGAGAGAAGATGTTCAAAATGCCACTGCTACAACCAGCACAACCTGCCAGTTGTTACAATGATGACACTGAGTAATTGCTCCGTTGTCATGGGGAGAGATCACAAGATTAACAATGACTTATCTCAATAATTTCAGGCAGCTGAAATTATTTCAATGTGCTATCATTAAGGCTATTATGGGAGACCACCCAGACACTACCACGGGTATGGAATGCAGCTGCCTACCTCTAAGTAGAGTGAGGTGCCAGACATCTGGAACAACCAATTTCTTCACTCTTGATTGGCTACTTATACACTTCTGGTGCAATACAATGTATTTGATGTGAATTATATTTAAAAGTCTAAAAAGACTAGAACCCACTTACCCAAGAAACACTCTTTCCCCTGCTCAATCCCATCAAGCCTAGTCTTAAACTTTCTGAGGCTAACAGCACGGAGATCTCAGATGAGGATTTCAACTTTTGGAACTTGTCCCAGTTGGAGCAGGTCAGCACCTGAATTTGATGAACTTCAAGTCCTGTGGTAATTTCCATCTAATTAGGCCGTTGCTTTAATTACTACACTTTGTCTATCTTTTTCATCCTGTGTCTTGGACAAAAGAGGAACCTGGAAGAAAAGTGGCTGCCTCAGACCTTACCTGCAAAGTGAATGTTGATCCACAGAAAAATATGTCAAGGAACTGATAGAAACTGTGAACATCTATCCTTTGCTTGTCAAGGTGTTGTGAAACCTTGGTGTCCTATAGAATTTGTCTGTGTTTCTGGATACTTAGATGACAGTAGTGGCCAAAAATACTTCTTCCCATCTATGCAGAACAGGAGATTCTGCCTTTTGCTGTCAGATGAGGTCTTAGAACCAATATTTAATAAGTCTAAACTGGACTACTGTACTGTGCTGAATTTAGGGCTGAGCGTGAAGGCCACCTTGAAATCCTAGCTGGTGCAGAAGGCAATGGCTCACCACCTAAGCAGGACAGACAGATAAGAACAGATCACACAAGTTCTTTATACTCTCTGGTAATATCTGTGCAGTTCCTGGTACATGTCTGCAAAGCATTTTATGGGCTCTGGCACAGTTACCTCAGTTACTGCGACTGACTCTGTACATTGGTGTGGTAGCTTTGTTCAGGTCCTCTGGCTAAGAGATCTTAGTGTGCCTTGTGGGGTAGAGGGAGAGAGCTTAATGGAGAGCCCCTAGCTCTTTCATGGGATATACTATCTTGGATATTGCTTAAAGCTTCATATGTCTGGCTACTGAAACAACATGGTAACAAGGCATCTGCACAGTCAGTCAGTGATAGGATTGCAGTAACCCACGGTATTATTTAATAGCACAAAATTATTGTATTTTGGCTACTGCATTTCATTCTGCAGAACTGATAGTGTTTGCTAGGCAAGTATATGTAATACTTTTGTAAAACACTTTAAGCTTCCTTGAGTAAGAAAAGTGGTAGATACAGTCTAACTGTATTGCATTATGTAACCTTGCAGTAGACTATAACTGTATTTAGAAAATAATGTTGAGCAAATTGTATATAAATATTATAACAAAGGGTATGAGACTACATATTTCTTATATTAATTTCAGCTGCAGTGTTTCGAGCTAGGACAAAGGTTATCAGCAGTGTCAGCTAAACTGAGGTTTGACATTCTGCTCCAGGAACCTTTACACAGAAAGCTGCACCAGTTGGTCTGTTTCCTTGTTTTACAATTTGGAACTATTCCCTGCTATTTATTGCAGAAGGGTCATGATTGGTGCAGAACTGAGCTTACATTAATTGTGCACACTAGCAGTTACTACACTGCAGATTTACATAGCAAGACTTCAGGGGACTGTGAGAGGTTATAGTTTGTAGAGTCCTTTGGGAATATAACACTATGGAAATAGGACTTTCTGTGAGTAAGGGTTCCACAATCTGGATCATACCACAACTAAATGCCCTGGTGCAGAGGGGTGCAAGTGGAGTTTAGCCCTAAAAAAATCAGAAGAGAACATGCTTGCAAACCCAGAAAAACTCACAAATTGAAGGGTTGAGGCTGCAGCCAAACCCAATGGGAATTCCTGGTGAAGTCAATAGGATTTGAGACTGAGTGAAGGCTGAAAGGTAGGGCCCATAAGAAGGGGGGAAAAGGTGTAAATGTAAGGTTCAAGGCTTCAGCCACACCAAGCCCAAACTCCAGTTGAACTGAGAGACAGTAATGTATATTAAAGAAGAGTATGGGTTTAGTAGTCACCCAGGACCAACCATCTCATTACTGTTCATGTTTGACATGCTATGTCCAGGAGCGCAAAATATCCAATTTTGATTTTTGAAGGTATGTTCAGTAACTCCTCACTTAAAGTCATCCCGGTTAACATTGTTTCATTGTTACGTTGCTGATCAATTAGGGAACATGCTCGTTTAAAGTTGTGCAATGCTCCCTTCTAATGTCGTTTGGCAGCCACCTGCTTTGTCCACTGCTTGCAGAAAGAGCAGCCCATTGCAGCTAGCTTGTGGGGGCTTGGAACCATGGTGGACCGGCAGCCCCCCAAAAGCTCCCCCTATCAGCTCCCCTAAGTTCCCTGTGCAGCAGCTGCCCAGCAGGCTAGCAATTGCAGCTGTCCCTCCCCCCACTGCCATGTGCTGTTCCTGCCCTCTGCCTTGGAACTGCTCCCCGAGACTCCTGCTTGCTGTGTGGGGGGGAGAGGAGGAAGAGAGGGGCTAATGTCAGGGTGTCCCCCTCCCCCTGCTCCTGCACCCCGCTTACCCCATCTTCCATAGAGCAGGGGGACACACACAACAGGGCTCAGGGCGGGGGGCGCTTGCTGGCAGCAGCTGCAGTCTCAGCAAGCTGATCTAATTAACAAGGCAGTGTACTTAAAGGGGAAATGCGCATCTCTCTCTCTCACACACACAGTGTGTGTGTCTCTGTCTGCAATGCTGTCTCTCCTCCCTCCATTCCTGCTGCCTCGAAGAGTTTGAGAATTAACCCTTGAGGGCTCAGCCAATTGCTAGTTCATCATTTAGCAATAAGACATTCCCTGGGAAATATCCCACCCTCTGACTCCTCCACCTCAACCAAGCTTCACAATCATCATCACTGTGTACCAGTATTAAATTGTTTGTTTAAAACTTATACTGTGTGTGTTTATATTTATATATATAATATAGTCTTTTGTCTGGTGAAAAAAAAATTCCTTGGACCCTAACCCCCTCATTTACATTAATTCTTATGAGGAAATTGGATTTGCTTAACATCGTTTCACTTAAAGTCACAATTTTCAGGAAGATAACTACAACGTTAAGTGAGGAGTTACTGTACCAGTATCTCAATATTAGTGTAACTGTCACTATGATATTACTTCATAATGTAATTGTTTCCCGTTTATGTTTGTTCCTGCACAGATCATAAAATGGGGTTTATTTCCAGCAAGAAACTGTCATGGAGACAGTCCTGACTTTCATATAGGAATGTCATCAGGCTTACAGTACTCACAATTTTTTTCAAGATGGCTAATTCAATTAGGGGGAGAAGTTCCATCCCCAAGAATGTGATTTTTAAACCAAGAATGATTTGCACCATTTCATACTGATAAATTACATAAGTGTCTCTTCTTTGTACTTTTCCAAACAATGACCCAAAACATTCAGCATCAACAGTCTCCATAGTAAAATCATGTCTTACACCAGCCCTGGCTTCACTGAATTGACCCATTGCTGAAAAAAGTCACCAGCGATAGATCACTTTGAATAGATGTTGAATATAGTTTAACTGCTAGCGCACATGGGACAAAAGTATTTTCAGTGCTGTTACAGACAATATTCTTAGAGTTGTTAGGGTGCAGTTGGTAGGATTGTAATTTCAGGCACAGAGTGGGGAGGGAGCAGAAAGGCAGCTGCCAGTGGGGAAGAACTAGAAGGGGGCAGTCTTTGGCAATAAGAAGCAGGTGAGAAATATGGCTGTGAGTAGGGGCATGTTTGGGCACTTCAAGAAGGCTTAAGGGAGAATTAAACAGATGAAGAGGATCTTATTTTCCTCAGAGGAGAGAGAGGGAGCAAACTGGGGTGGGGAAGGAAGCAAGACTGTTTTTGATGGGAAGAGAAAGAAGAGGAACAGAGGTATAAGAGAGAAGTTTACTTACCTACAGTGCCTCATTAAATTCTTCAGGCTAGGTATTCTCATCTTTAGTGCTTTGATTATTAAGTAGGATAGAAAATAGGTTAACATCTGATATTCTGGACCTCCTTCCACATTGCTGGTATTACAAAGGTTGTCACTTTCCAGAAAAAAGACCTCTTCCAGCAGTGCCACCCTGGAAACTTTGTTTTCAAACGCCTTTTTACAGTTTATGCATGGTGATAAGAGCTTTTTACCTTGTGAACTTTCACATTATTGCATTGATTAAAATGTATACTGCTGTCCTTTAAGGAGAGAGTTTCAGCCATCACACTTAATTTCTGACCTTTGAGGGTTTAACTCACACTCCACATAGTCAGAGCCATTACAGTGTTGGCTATGAATGTCTATTCACATTAGTACCTATTTGCGTATTATGGATCCACAATGTTAGATGTCTAGGCAACATCAGAATACAAAAGGAGCTACTGAGCATGTGCAATACTTGCTTTTTAAAATAACTGGGGAGATTCCTACATCACTTAAAGCATGTGCAATACCATTTAAGTAGGTTGGGTGGAATATAAGTAACAACGCAAAATTTGGCTCTGTGGTACTGCTGTTTCATTTACTAGAGACTACCAATTGTAACATCTCATACTAAATCTGAAACAATGTTCAAGATACAGCCACCTAAACAAAATCTGAAACCAGTAAATTTAGACTTTTTTTTACAATCCTATTAATTTAAAATTAGACTAATATTTCAGAATGTGTTTTAAAAAAATCACTCTGAGACTAAAATCACATTTCAAGTTTCAGCCTGCAGTGAATTTTTATGGACAAATTACAAACCACAGAATATAGAGATTTATATAATAGAAATGCTGACAACCCCTTAACTATAACAGCAAGAGCAAGAGCAGACACTGCTATAATGTAAAAGGAACCCTTATCCAGTAGAAGGTTGAATATATAAATCATTGTTATGAAAATACCTTTCTCCTTAGTTATATTCAATCTGCAAATCATAAACTCATTCTTGCTAGCAAAAAATAGACAGGATTAGATTTTAATTTTTTTTCATGATTCTCATCATTCTACATCTGTACTGAGTCTTTTTTTCAATCATTCAATCATTTCCTTTGTGACTGCTCACCTTCATGTTTCCTATATTTTGTTAGGCTAAAATGTAATGTGCTCGAAGTTTATATTGGAAATCCCATGAAGCTAGCTGGTTCAGAACCTAGCTTTCATCTTAAATGGGCAAAGCAAAAAGGCAGCAGAAAATGGAGGCCAAGGAGACGAGAAAAAGTCATTTATATTTCTGAAGTGGCTAATGTTGTAAGACTTGCTCTGGAAGAGAATACCTCTCTCTTCAGATAAGTACTGGCAGCTGTGCCATCTGCAGTATAAGATACCTGCTTCTGAAATATACGGCTGATCTTATTTTTTAATGGTGTGATATCTGTTGCAGGTTTACTTATATATGGTAAAATATACTTTGTTCCGCTGGATACATTCTGCTTTATTTACTCTGCTTTGCAGCTCACCTAGTGTACTGCTGTCAAACTGTGACTAATGGGTCTTTGGGAGTCAGCTGGTCAGTAAATCTTTCCTTTCTGAAGCTCGTTTGGCTTTCTCGAGCTGTTTGGTCATTCTATTAACCAATCGAATTAGAATTGTGTTTTGTTTGATGGATCATTCTCTATAATATAGACAAAAATTACAGCAGCAGCAGGCAACAAATTAGACTGAAGAGTGGGGTTGCGGGTGGAGGGAAGCTTAATTTATTTTGTATTCCTCCCATGAATATAAGCCTTAGATTTCCAAGTATTACCTGAGAAATATGATAAAAAATTCTACCTGTCTGTATGAGCAGTAATTATATATTCTGTGTAAGGAGAAAACATTCTGCTGTACACTGATGAAGACTGTTAGTCATTTCATCATGTTCTGTAGCATTGATCCTCCTGACTGCACACAGTACTAATAAAACAAGTTAATGGAGTTTATTCTGTCACAAACTCTACAATTTCAAAGAGCTGACTGTGGTCTGTGGGAAATCAGTGTCTAACAGCCTCTTAAAGATGTACAGTAGCTTTAATATGTTATCCTATGAAAGCTATATATTTAAACCCAGTAATCTGATATGTAAAATCGCTTGAAAGGAAAAAGAAACATCAACAAACCATACACTAGCTAAATCACAGAGCTTCTTATCATGCACAGATTTTGCCACTATGCGAGTTCCTCTCTGTTTCCAATATTTATAAATTCTCCAAATGAAAGTTTGTTGGAAAGTCAAAGTAGCTAGAACACAGAAATTAAAAATTCACATATTATAAGATGCATTTAAACCAAATTGTACTGTTTAATAAGGAACTTGCAGCTTGGATTGATGATGATAGAGGTTTACGAACCAAATGCTATTTCCCATGCTCTGAAATGGCATGTTATTCCTGCTAAAATATGAGGCTGATTATAAGATTCAATGATAATCAGACTGAATTAATAGCAGCCCTTTAACAAACCTTCATTTCCTCAAGACTCCTGACAATCCTGGTAAGTAAATATTGAGAGGATGTACTATCTCAGAAAATGGATTTGAATTGTTACATGAAGACTGTGTTATTGGTTCACCTAATCAATAGAATTTTCTAATTTAAAATATTCTTTAATAGACTTGAAGGTTTACTAAAGGATAATATGTCCTCCCACCCATTCAGTCTAATTGCCATTAAAGTCTGAGGCAGAAAAAAGAGATGCTTAGTTGTTCACTAAAGCTAAGGATCAAAGAAATGCATTTTCATTATGAAACACTACTATTTTACTTCAATATCTCCGTATATAAAACTAATCTATTTGGCTCTTGGCATACTAATTAGGGATAGGCGAATTTAGTTCAGGTAATCTCAGACGCACTTAGAATTTGTGAGTTTGAAATTTCCAGCCACAGCCAAATCTTGAGGGGTTTGTGCTCAGTATAAAAATGAAGTGCATTCAAAACCGGCTGGAGGGAGAGGGTAGTATTAGGGGCTGCTCTAATCCATAAAGTCAGGGATCTAGTGAAGTAAAGAGAACTGGAAGTAGTTTTCACTGCACCTTACTCATCATTGCCAGTTTCCTTTCCTGTTAACAATACTTTCTATGCCTCAGTGGTAAAAGGAGGATAAAGGGGACATGGTGACAGATGTGGGCATAAAGAATATAGATTGTTAAACATATAGACCTGGTTATTAAAAACAGACCATTCGTGTAGGAGACTGTTTAGAGCTGTGGTACTCCACCTTTTCAATACTAGGACCCCAAACACATACACTCAGAGATCTACCCAGCTTTCCCCGTTTGCAGCAAACATATTGAGAACCTGTCATTTACAGTAACTGTTGCTTATATAATTTAAAATACCTTTAGTTAGGCATGGGTCTCTGGTTTTGTGTGTCCCAAATGTTCTCTTCCTGTATTGTTTTCAAGGTTAAAACAATGTAAAGAGATGTAGCCAGAAGAGCTATTAGCCTCTTTATTTCCATTATTTCATTTTGCATGATGTAAAATCTACCATTTTTTGGAGGGGAGGGGGAAGTGTTTTCAGTGCATTCGAGTAATGATGGATTAAAACACTATTTTTTTTCCCAAAAGTTTTAAAAGTCCTTAAGGAACATTAAGTCATTAATTTTTCAAAGTAATTTAATGCTTAGAGCCTCTGAAGGGTCCCCTGTCCATAATACTAATTACTAGTACTTTCAGTTATTGTATTGTGCTTGTGTCAATCTGCCTCAGTTATATTTAACCAGCAAATTATATAAATCCATTCTCACTGACTAAAATAGACTGAGGTTGGTTTCAATGTTTCTTGTGTGTGTCTCATTATCTTAAACCACTGATTAAGAGCCCTACATTACCACCAGTACTTCACTGGGATTTAGGCAAATTCTGCCTTCAGATTCATTGGTGTAAATCCTGAATAAATCATTGAAGTATATCTTGAACGAGATTGAAAGAGGAAGGATGGTATAGTTTTAGGGTGCTAACGTAGGCCTAGGATACAATGATTCAGTTCCCTACAACGTGACAGACTTCCTACGTGAACTTGGGAAAGTCTCTTAGGGTCAGATTTTTAAAGACTATTTAGTTACCTAACTCTATTCTATTGATTTCCACTGAAATCAATGGGAATTAGGTACCTAAATATCTTTAAAAATCTGGCCTTAGCCTTTCTTTACCTCAGTTTAACATAAGAACATAAGAACATAAGAAAGGCCGTACTGGGTCAGACCAAAGGTCCATCTAGCCCAGTATCTGTCTACCGACAGTGGCCAATGCCAGGTGCCCCAGAGGGAGTGAACCTAACAGGCAATGATCAAGTGATCTCTCTCCTGCCATCCATCTCCATCCTCTGACGAACAGAGGCTAGGGACACCATTCTTACCCATCCTGGCTAATAGCCATTTATGGACTTAGCCACCATGAATTTATCCAGTTTCCCATCTGTAAAATGGAAAGTACTCTTATTCCCTACCTCACGGCAGTGTCAAGAGGAGAAATATATTAAAGATTGTG
Source organism: Emys orbicularis (assembly GCF_028017835.1). NCBI lineage: Eukaryota > Metazoa > Chordata > Testudines > Emydidae > Emys > Emys orbicularis. Next base: position 301,233,801 of record NC_088683.1, read on the forward strand.
AGATGCTCACATTCTGCTTTGATAGGAGCAATCTAAGTACCTTAGATAGATAGGGTTTGATTCTACAATTCAGACTTGCAATGTTGCATGTGTGAATATAAAGTAATGAATCAGACAGCATATGGAGGGGAGTCCAGTTCTGCACTAATGAAAGGGCTGCTGCTTGGACACCTGCTACCTTGCATGATAGTATCTGGTTAATATGGTGAAAAATGCATTTTAACTCATTATCTATCAGATGTTTCCATTGTCCATCTTCACCCTGCCGTTATTCACCCTGTGCTCTTATGAGTAATGGAACAGGTGTGCAAGTGACTTGATGCTTCTGATTAGTAGAGTAGAGTAATACCAAGGCCTTGATTTGGACAGCACTTAGGCATGGGCTTAACTTTAAGCTTGCACTTAGGTCCTGTTGACTTGAATAGAATTTAAGCACATGCTCAAAGTTAAGCATGTGCTTGAGTGCTGCACTTCACAGCGCCCTAGTGCCTAGCCTTTCTTCTGCCCATGCACACCCCACTTCACTTCATGCCTCACCTAATACTTGCACTGAACTGGACAACATTGGGCACGTCTACACTGCAATTAAAAACCTGCAGCACTGAGTCCCAGAGCCCAGATCAATTGACTTGGGCTCACAGGGCTAAAAATTACAGTGTAAGCATTTCAGCTCAGGCTGGAACCTGGTCTCTGAGATCTACCCCCCTCACAGGGTTTCAGAGATCAGGCTCCAGCCCACACCTGAATGTCTACACTGTAATTTTTAGCCCCACAGTCCAAGCCCCCCAAACCCCAGTCAGCTGATCTTTTATTGTAGTATAGAGGTAACCATTGTGGCCTCTGCTATGCCTCACACGTGGACTTGCAGGATCTTTTTTCTGCTTTTGAAATATAAAAGGATCATGATATATATGTCCTTCTTGCACTGTGGGATATACATTCTCTGGGTCTTTATTCACAGATATATGCTGTACTACTGTATACTGCCAATAAATTGTGCACTGCTCACCTTTTTAAAGCACTGAAATAGTTCAATCTCTTATTTTAAATTAAAAACTGCAATTGTGTCACATCATGCAGATGCTCCACTAGTGTTGGCTTGGATGCAGTTTTGATTAATATCAATTCTCTTTCAGCCTGCAATGCTAGAGAATGAGACAATCCTGTGAGGCCAGCAATCTGAGTGTGAGTTTTAGTAGTGAAAAAAGTGTGCAAAATTAAAAAAATAATATCTTACATTCAGGTAGCACTATGATTGGGCCTCAGTTCCAGCACAAACCACCAGAAGCCTCTGCTAAATAAAGAGGAAAAGCAAACAAAAATACCAAATCTCCTTCTGAGAAAGGCCTGCCCTCACTTTGCAAGACCCTTTCTTAGCAATTCAGTAGCTGCTTTTGCTATAGTGTCAGACTCCCAAGGGAAATCTCTGTCTTGACTTCCCTGAACTGTGCAAGGAACTCCCCTGGGTACCTGCTTCCCTCAGAGCCCTCCTGTCCTAATATCCAGGCTGATGCCACCTTATTTTCCTAGGGAAACTAGGGCAGTGGTACACCAGAAATGTGAGGGGCCCTTTGGGACCTCAATAGCTTTATACCTGCCAATACACCACTTCTCTCTCTCTCTCTCTTTCTCTCTCTCTCTCTCTCTCTCTCTCTTGCGCAATTTGATTACCCACTACTGAAATCTTCTCAGGAGGAATATGACAGTTATTTAACAATACATGGCATCAGATGACAACAGATTAAGGCAAAAGGACTATCAAATTGAAACTGCAGGGGCAAGAAGGTGTGCAAAATACAAATCCTCAGTCAAAATTTGGCCAGCCCATCTGGGCTTAAACCCCCACTCTTGGAAATAGTGTGATGGCATTAAAACACTGTAGGCAGCAATGCCCGATACAAGTTTTACTAATCCTTCCATTCAGGAATTTACTGAGAAATATTGACTGTATACATATCAGCCAATTTATTGAAGCTGCAGCCCCGGGGAGCCTAGCGTGAATTGTAATGCATTATGCTGCACTACTCCGTGGCACTAGTACGAAATGTATACAACACCAATGTCCATTTTAAATGCTTTTTTCTAAGGGGATGAATCACAGTTCATGCATAAAACTCCAGTCATAAAACATACAGTCATCTTAATAGTTGAAAGAATCTTTTCTTTTTGAAAAGTGAGCATTGTTTATGTCTCACCACCGAGAGCCTCCCTACATCCAGTGTCAGGCCCATCAAGCTTTAATTAAAGATAGTAAAAAGATGAGAGAACTGAGTCAATAAAGCTGTACCAATTTGCATCAGCTGAGGATCTTTGCCAAGATATAAAAAGACATGGAGAATCAATGATGGAAAGTGGTTCAAAAGGGCTGAGCTATGGGGAAGTTGGTTCTAACACCAGTAGTGAGGAGACTGTGCCAACGGCAGAAAGGAGGCTGGCACTAGATGAGAGGAGGCAGTTGGGAGGATAGGTGTTGGGAGGGAAGATCCATTAGATAGGCCACTAAGGATGGTGATTTTGAATAGATGTTAAGAATGAATGGGCAGCCAATGGAGAAGAATGAGGGTGCAGATGAGATAGTCACATTTCGTAGTATGCATGAGTAGGTTGACAGGAGCATTCCACTAATGCTGGAGTCAGGGAAAGGTCACAGAGGAGGGATTTGCAATAGTTATGGTAAAAGGATGTGTCATATTCAGAGTATCACACACACGCAATATTACTGAGGTGGTGGTAGGCAGACAGGAAATGGAAGGGGAAAAAGGAGAGGATCAAAGGTGACATCGAGGTCACCAACAATTAGGGCAAATGAAAGCAGAGACGAAAGGCAGAGAGAGTGGTGTCTGATCAACACATGTTATGAAAGTATATACATGTAATATTTATAGCTAATAAATGTTTTCTGGAAAACATTTTAGACTCCTGGAGGAGGAAGAAAAGAAAGTTGTATGGAATTATATAATTACAATAAAAGGACATGATAGAAGTCTCATAGACTAGCAGCTGACAATAAAATAATCACTACAAGTAAAACTAATGGATTAAACAGGGTTCAGACAAGTAAATGTAGCATGTGAAGTCAGTATGACAAAGGGTAAAAGGATAGCACAGACAGCGTTTGTGTTAAAATGTACTTTCTACAGCGAATCTATACATTTTAATTTAAGGTAAGAGCTCCCTAGGAACGTGGGTCAATTAATTTCCATCAGCAGAAAATGTGTTCAAAGAAGGGTGTTCCCTCAGGCTCACCAAACTGCCATTTGTAGGCAGAATTCATTAAAGGCTTTGCCATCCTCAATTAAAATAGAATGGAAAAGCAAATATCCAGTTCGCTAGCTAACGCACAAGCCAGCAAGGGCCAGCTGCTGCTACTTCATTATCGTGGAAAACCACCCAGTTACACAGGTATGCCCACATATGTATTCCACACTTAGCCATGTCCCCTAATGTAGAAATGCACCCTTTCTTATTTAAGAACCATTTTATATTGCACGGGCGCTAAGCAGCATTTTGAAACAGTCATAGCGCTAATGCAACACCAGAATGCTTCAAACCTTACAAAAGGCACTACAGCAATCATTCCAGGCTGGGTTTGAACTTCCAAGGTTCGGACATTGTGAGTTATTAATATCAGTATTATAAAATGGTGGTCAGAACAAGACCCAGTGTGGGTGATAACTCAAAAATGACTTAGTGCAAATGACTCAAATATTTGTATTGGACAGTGGCCACACATAGAAAATTTTAGTATGAAAGGAGAATTCTGTGGATGGATTTCATGACCTCAGAAAGGAAATAAAAGTGCCTGGCAGTTGCTTTCAGACCACTTGACTATCCGTTTGCCCACTGCATCTTCCGTAGTTCCTGAAGTAGCTGGTCATTTGAGCTACACAGGTGGGGAAGCCATCACTTGCCCATCCAGGGGAACAGCAGGCAGTGGAAACCTCTCTGGACAAACACTAGGGAATGTGGCAAGAGGGCAGAGTTATCAGAGAGGAATAGGGGGAGAACAGGGCCAGAGAAAGTGGGAGTCAGTGGGAGTAGAAGTGAGAGGCAGCAGTCCCAAGTATTGGGAGAGTTGTAGTGAGAAGGGTAAAGCCACCAAAGGCCTGGAATAGCATGTGTTGGGATGGAAACTTTGGGGCTGAGGCAAAGGGGTCAGGGCATGAGAAGAGGGGACTTGAAAGCTGTGTGTGTATGTGGGACATGGGGACATGTTGAATATGTGTTTTGGGGTGTCCACTCGACTATCCTATGCTCCTTGCAGCAACTGTTGGTAAGTGCTGATGTTTAATGGGGACTACTGACACAAGAATCATTATCAGACACATTTTGCTTTACAGACAAAAATATTGGCTAAAATGCCCATTAAGGATTTGAGTTTTACAGTTCATTTGAGCTTTACAGACAAAAAAAAAAAAAAAACCCTATCAAATGCCTGAGAACAACCTTGTGCACTTTCCTTTACAAAAGGAAAAACATCTGCCGAGTAGATGAATTAGAAGATGGGGCACCATGGACTAGAGTTTAACTAAAACCATTGATCTTTACAAATTACAGTAGCTTGACAATAGGAATCCATCAAAGTCCAATAGTACACTGCTGAAAAATCATTTTTCTTTTTTCACTTCTTTCCTTTTCTCTCTCCTCCCCCGTTTCTGTTCCTTCTCTTTCATTTTATGGCAGTGGTGTTAAATGCTAAGGAGATCATTCCTGGTCCTAGCCCAGTCAGCTTTTCTGGCATGATTAATTCTAGAGCGGAACAAACTTCATGGGTTAAATGAGATTAACCCAACAGGGTACATTTGCAGAGGTTGACACTAGACTGTCCACTGATAGTTCACCTTCATGGGCTTGATTCATTTGCATTGCTAGTTGCTAGAAAATCCCAGCTAGTTTGCTAAACTGTATGGTGATGTCTGCCAACTTTCTAACCGCACAAAACTGAACACCCTTGCTCTGCCCATTCTCCAAGGCCCCGCCCTGCTCACTCCATCGCCCTTCCTCGGTCGCTCGTTCTCCCCCACCCTCACTCACTCGCTCATTTTTACCAGGTTGGGGAGGTCCCTTTTCGACCGGGTGTTCTGGTTGAAAACCAGACACCTGGCAACCCTAGGTCATATCTGTATTATGATGACAAAAGGAAGATGTGGGAGTGGCCTGTTGCTGCTCTCAGGAGATTCTGGGGAATGAGCACCAGACCATAGCAGTGAGTGCATGTGGCGGAGGAGTCAGGTCACCTGTGATGCCCTAACGATATCAAAGGTAAGGTTGGTGACATCTTCAGGGATCAAGTAGAAAGGGATCTGAGCTGTAAGTGTCTAAGGGTATGTCTGTACTGCAGCTGGGAGCAAGCCTCCCTGCCCAGGTAGATAGACTCATGCTAGCTTTGCAGGAGTTGCATGCTAAAAATTGCAGTGTGGACCTTGCAGCACAGATTCAAGCTAGCCCCCGAAGCTCCGACCCATGGTGGGCTTGAGAGTATGAGCTGCTGCCCACGCCGCAATGTCCATGTGGCTATTTTTAGCACACTACTGCAAGCTGAGCCAGCGCAAGTCTCTCTACCTGGGCTGGGAAGCTTGCTCCGAGCTGCAGCGTAAACATACCCTAAGAGTTTGGCAGTATAAATAGTATTATCCTAGGTACAATGGAGGTGGCGGACCTTGGTTGGTGGCTCACAGGATTGGCTAGAGCAAAATCAAAATCTGATTTTGTTTGGGTTCAAGGTTCTTTCATACAGCCTTAATTAATTCCACCGTGAGAGAGACAGCCTGATTTCCCATAGGAAACTGAGGAGTTAAATGTGACCATTGATACAAATCCAATTTTCCACTGTCTGGGCCAAATTCTTGGCTGTGCTTTGGCAGCTTTACTGTGTTCTGCAGTGCACAACTGTCCTAAAACTAGCCTGCCCATCCACTCAAGGATTCCACTTCCCATTTTCCATTTAGAGTCCAAGATGTGACCTATGGCAGGGGGCAGATTATCCCACATCTACTTACACCTTCTCATGCATCCATGGTGGACCTGGGTTCTTATCCAGGATGGCAGTTCTCCCTATGTTCTGCCTTTTTAGGGTGATCGTTGGATGGCTTAGAGCTACTAGAGTGGCTCATGTGTCACTCTTACCAACTCCAGTGCAGGGAATATGAACAGGATGTCCTTACACCTCTGTGATTCCCAGCTGCCAGAACAGCCCCTGGTGGCCATTGTCATTCAGCATAGTTTAGAGCAATTGAGGGTTGAGGAGGGCACCTTTGCACACAGCCCTTCCTGAGCTTACCCAAACATTTAAACGAGTGTGTGTTCACAAACCTTCTCTATACCAAAGTGTATATTATAGTTTAAGGCCAAAGAGAAACCTGGCATGACAAATGCTGTGAGAAGTACTGATTATCTTTCTAATCTGGGAGGTGTAGAGAATTTTCTATAGTGCTGTTAGCCTCCAAACTGGGAGATAGCTGTATCATCTTCCGTCATATGGAGCTAAATCCTGACTGTTTTTCTTCACTCTTTATGGAAGTCAGTGGAAGTGGTCCTTGAATAAGGACTGGGTAAGGACTTCCAATTTGGGCTCATGTAGAGCGAAGGATTATTATTTTTGTATGGGGGGAAAGATCTGCTCTTTTTAAAATTTCTTCATAATGGAAACAGTTTATAAAGGAAAATAATTTGGAAAACTGTGGGTTTCTTTCTTTCTTTCTTTCTTTCTTTCTTTCTTTCTTTCTTTCTTTCTTTCTTTCTTTCTTTCTTTCTTTCTTTCTTTCAAAAAATGCTCTATATTGGCTTAACTAAACCAGTTGCCAGTGGTGTCAATTATACTCTCCAAAAGCAACCAGTGGCTTAAGAATATAAAGAAATAAACTTTTTTAAAAATCACTTGCTAGATTTTGTTGGCAGTGATGTGACCTCTGGCTCCTTGTACAGCTGTTTTGGAGAATACATCATAAAAGTATGGCAGCTCCTCTGTCCAGGTGAAAACACAGGATGCACCAATGCCAATACATGGCCAGTCAGATCCAAAGCATTCATCTTTCCCTTCCTCCGTATCTCTCATCTACAAGAAAAGATTCCTTAGTGCATAATGGGCCCAATCCTATTCACACTGAAGTAAACGTCAAAACTCCCATTGACTCCAAAGAGGGCAGGATCAAGTGCTTTGTCTCCTCTTTTTCCCCTCTGAATTTGGCAGATACTTACTTTTTCTGCACCATTTTTTCTATCATGTAACAGTTTCCTCTCAGTCTTCCATAGTGTAGCTGGTATGACATTGGGGGAGAAAGGGGGCAAGGGTACCTTTTATTTTTAGGAGCTGATCACACATTCCTCCAAGGTAATGGAATACCATGAGGTGTGCTCTTGCATATTACTTCCTTTCCTAATTAAATTGAATGTAATAGTGAGAGCAGGTTGACATTGTTAAAGTAAATGATCCAGTGCTTTAGTAATGAAGACACATCCAGAGTCAAGTTTATTGTTTTAATTTTAATCTTGAACAACATGAACACTATTGAGTAGGTTGTTCCAAAATATCCTGCAGTGCATTTTCCGTATGAACTATAAACTAGCATGCTACATACACAATCATTTATAATAAGTTGATTTATCGATTGAACTGGTTTATTTATATGCGGTTGGAATTTATATCGAGCATTTATTTAATTTTCTTTATAACAGCCCATCATTAACAAGAACCCCAGATGTGGGACAGAGGGGAAAGGGAGTTGCTGGAGACTAAAAAGATGCTTCAATTATGCCCCATTAAACCATATAAAGGCACTCAGGTAGGATGCCTTTGGACTAAATATGAATTCCTAAATGGTAAATTGGATTTTTTTTCTTATAGACTGAAAATAGTTCTCATGGGGCACACCCAGAACTTTCATAAAATTAGGATTTTATAAAAACTGTGAGAAATAAAATAATCTGATGGGCTGGGGAAGGACTTTTGTACAGTCAGAGTTTACCTGTATATGACACAGTGTATTTTACCATTCTACACATACTGGACATGATTCACCACTCTGTTACACCCATATTACATTGGTGTGAATGTACTGAAGTCATTGCACTAACACTATGTAATGGAGTAGTGAATCAGGCCCAACATTCCCTCCAATATTAACCCATGCTCTAATAATAGACAATATGGCTGGTATCTTGCCTTTCTGCAGTAGTATGCAGTGCTGTGGTAGCCATGCTGGTCCCAGGATATTAGAGAGACTAGTGAGGTAATAGCTTCTGTTGGTGAGAGAGACAAGCTTATGCAGAGTTCTTCTTCAGATCTGGAAAATGTATTCAGAGGGAATGTCTACATTCAATAAAACACCTGTGGCATAGGTGTTATTGGGACATTTAGTGCACTGGATGAGGTATACATGTTATGATAGCCATGTGCAGGACCCATGGATCTTGAAAGGTGTGTTGTGGCACTGGAGATATGTCTACAGATTTTGCATCTGTTGTTGCCAGTGCACTAAATGTCCCAATAACAACAATGTGGGTGAAACCAGACAATCGCTACACTCTCAAATGAACTCATACAAGAAAATGATAAGAGATGCTCTCCCACCAACATAGCACTGTCCACACTGGTGCTTTTGTCAGTGAAGCTTATGTCAGTCAGGGTGGTGGTTTTCTTCAACCCCCTGACCAACAAATGTTTTGCCAACAAAAGTGCTAGTGTAGACAAAGCCTAACTCAAGCATCATGAACTCCTGATTTAGCCATTTCAATGGAAAGGAAAAGCTGAAACTTGGTTCAGTCCTGAGTAAGCACTATGGAAAGCTGCAGACAACAGCAACAGTTTAAAACCAATCAAAGGAGCAGGGGGAAAAGGTTCAGAGAAACAGAAAAGATCTAGGAAATCTGGAAAACCATATTAAACTAGCATTTACCATTTTAAAATTTGGGCTAAGTAGTGTCCAGACATCCTTTTGGAAGGATGAATTTGTGGTTAAGCTGCTCAACTGAGACTCTAAGGACTTAGTTTCTGTTCCTGGCTGTGCCACAAATTTCCTATAATACCATGGCAAGCCACTTAGGCCAAAACTGGGAAAGCCCAAATCACTGATCACTTTTAAAAATATTGGCCTTAATCTTTCTGTGTGTCAGTTTTCTGTCTGTATTAGGAATGACACTTCCCTAACTCAGGGGTGGTTGGGAAGATAAATTAAGTCATGATTATGAAGAGCTCAGATACGGTGGTGATGAGCGCTATAAAAAACTCTATAAATTAATACAAAAATTCATTCCAGAATTGTAACTTTGGAAACTGTAAGGAGGATCTGAAAGAACGTTAGATTCTGCAGTTCCCAGCACTGACTGACCTCTGGTAACAGCCTCATTAGCCTAAAATTCCTTATTGGAGTGCAGACAATATTATAGGATATTATGGTATGGTCCAAAGATATGCTAGACAATTGGGCCCCAGACCTACAAACTTATGTGCATGCTTAGCTTTACCCACTGAAGTCAAGTTAAGCATTGTGCATAATTATCTGCTAGTTCATGGCTTTAAAGAGTAGAATTTTTATCACTCTTAACACATTGAGGTTTAGGGATCTTACTTTAGGTTTGAGTATTTCTCAGTGGGGGGCAACCCTTTCCTGCTGTAACTCCAGATGCAGGGAGGTTTATGGTCAAAGACTTCATTCTTGTCCACTATACCAAACCCCATCAGGTAAAGCATATCCTCAGAGCACATTTTAATGGGACATCATCCGGAGCCCATGCAATATATCAATACATGATGCCATTTGTTACAAAATAGAATCTTCATCTATTTCTGTTTTATCAGAAAGTATTTTGTTGAACTTCTGATACTTTATTTACCTGATATTATAGAGGCTCCTCGTTCTGTGGGAATGCTAGAATGGACACCATCCATGTCTCCAGATCTATAGATGCTCCAGTATTTAAGTCACTTATTATTTGCTTTCCTGATTTATGATACATTCAGGACCCTTGATGGTGTAACAGCCTTATTACGCAGAATTGAATGAATGTTTTTTTTTTTTTTATAATACTACTACTACTACAATTTTTTCCAATTGCACACTGTTACTATGTGTTTCAAACTCTCTGGGATAAGTAATTTTAGCTACTCATTCACTAGACTATATGTTTTCTTTGTGAACTCATAAATTTTACTTTGAGAAAAAAAATCAGTGTTCAAAAATAAGATTTTTCCATATCTTTAGCAGCATTTGAAACTCCAAATTATTATACATATCAAGGTAACAAAAGTTTACACAGAGAAAAGTATTAAGATAAAGCAGGGGTCTGTTACAGCTTTTTAGGAGAACCACAAGATTATATTCTTAATGCTATAATGAGACACTGAGACCGAATTAAGTACAGTACAAGCTTGCAAATGCCAGAAATACTTCTTTTCAACTGGCTCCATCTCCATTTTATAATATGTACATGTGTGGTACATAATTGATGGGATGGTAGTTGAACTGGTGTAAATCAGGCCATTTCAATGTTAATCATTTAAAGAACATTATTTAAAGCTAAATTACACAGGTATCTTTGTATAATTACATTTTACCAGTCACATTGAAGTTATTACAGTGAATACTAATGGTATTAATAATCATTAACTACTTATTGTAAAACATTGCCCACAAATGTTTCAAAGGTGAAAAGAGAGAGAGAGAGAGAGCAGTATAAAGTTCACTGAATGGAATCCTAAGCTTTGAAGTGTGCTAGTCAAAGGAGAGAGCCTTTTACACTAAAGTCCACATTGTGTGGAAGCTTGTGAAATTGTAATTGATTCAATTACACAGACCCAGTAACATTCTTTTTTTCACTTTAAAAAGGTTTCCAGTTAATGTTTTGCAGATGCTACATACGGAAAGTTGTCTAACTGTTCAATGCATTAACACAGGGGTGGCCAACCTCTGGCTCCAGAGCCACATGCGGCTCTTCAGAAGTTAATATGTGTCTCCTTGTATGGGCATTATCTCCGGGGCTGGAGCTACAGGCGCCAACTTTCCAAAGTGCTGGGGGGTGCTCACTGCTCAACCCCTGGCTCTTCCACAGGCCCGGTCCTCACTTCAGCCCTTCCCGCCTCCTCCCCGGAGCCTGTCGTGCCCTCGCTCCTCCCCCCCAGAGCCTCCTGCATGCCAGGAAACAGCTGATCGGGAAGTGTGGGGAGGGAGGGAGAGGCACTGACTGGCAGAGCTGCTGGGGGCGGGTGGTGCTGGGAGCGGGGTGGGGAGCTGATGGGAGGCTGCTGACTTATTATTGTGGCTCTTTGGCAATGTATATTGGTAAATTCTGGCTCCTTCTCAGGCTCAGGTTGGCCACCCCTGCATTAACATTTTAATTCAAAGCTTTAAAATGATGGTTGCATAGAAAGATTTGGTACAGCACTGTACCACTTGTGTTTTCTTTGTTATTTCACTTGGGGTACTAAATGCAACATCTTTAATTATCATTATTGCTATGTAAAATACAGTTCTGAGGGAAGAATTTGTCTGAGTAGCTGTGTGATGGGGTAGTCTGCTCTTAAAGACAGTAGGGCCTACTGGTCAGTCCACCCCACCACTTGGCTTGGCCCTTTAAGGATCTGACAGTTCCAATAAAAATATATGAGGACCTAAAGGGGGACAGAGACAGAGAGGAAGAGGTCCCAAGGAGAAGCAGAGGTGGGGAAAGAGTCAGACACTGTTTCTTTAAGGACCTGGGATCAGGAGCCTGGGAGAGTGGGCAGGGCTGAGTTCCCCTCTTCCCAACCAATAAGAGATGAATTGGGAGAAGGAAACCACCATAAAGATCACCTCCTCTCTCAGAACAGGGATGAGACTGGCAGGGGAAGGTTGTGTTACTGAATTCTCCAAACTGGGAGCCTACGTGGAAAGAATGCTCAGCTGAAAGAAGCTGAGAAAAGATTTACAGCTGACTTAAGTCACAAACCCCACCCTCCACAGCTCCAGGAAGAGAACTGAGGGGGAGTTCCTGCTTGAAGCAAGACTAAAGAACTTGATTAACTGAACCCAGCCCCTTACTTTTGTGTATGACCATTGTTAATAAATAAGGCCCTTGGAAGAGGGGGCTCTTTGTTAAAGAAACTTTGCCTGGGCTTGTTTGTAACCCAGCTAAAGGGAAGTGAGGTAGAGCCAACCCACCATGCCAAACCCAAAGGGGGTGCTCTGCTTTACCTTCATGCCATCACAAGCTGTTAAAAAGCTAACAGTTCTGCTGATTATGTACAAGAGAGACTAGAATCCAGCCCGTTGTCCCGAGTCAGCATTAATTCCCCAAAGCTAACAGGAGTAAAGTGTGTTTCTGAACCTTGCAAAAGCCTTAGCATGGTTTGTGCATGTGGTTGAGATCTAGGGTGCAAGCTTGTTTTAACTGTGTCAAGGAAAATCCATAATTGGGACTTCAGACATGCTGGTACTTGAAGTGTACTTGAAGTGTACACTTGCTCCAAATATATATAGGGAGGTGATCTGTTCAGTATGAAGGATATATGTTTACACAGTTGTTTTTCAGAATAGAAGCAAACCATTGGAGGAAAGCAACCCTATTCAGGAATGGCTCATACACCTGTATTTATTAAGTTTAAGATGTACTTATATCTTATTGAAATCAATAAAATTTAAGCGTGTGCTTAAATTGAAGCACATGCTAAAGTTCTTTCCTGAAGCAGGTCTTAAAAGTTTAGTTTGGGGTTTGATCCCGTTATAGTGTATTTCCTTTCCCTAATCCCCTTGCGATTTCCCATCTTTCATCATGACACTGTGCACCAGTCAAGTTGTCAGGGCTTTCCCCTTTCTGTGAAGCAGGTGCCCTGGGTCCAAATTGTAGCAAGTTTCAACCAGAGAAAAACTACAGACGTGAAGACAATCTTGCAAGCTGATAAACACATTTTAACTAAAGCTCTTCACAACCAGGATTGTTCTGCCAGGAGTAGTTTAACGTACTCCCTTCCCACACATAATAAATATTGTCCAAATGAATAAGGTGATGTTTTTAAAGATTAAAAACAAGATTAAAGCAATTTTATTAAAATCTGCATCTTTCTGCATTCCCTAGTCCAATGGCATGATCTAGTTCAGGGATCGGAAACCTTCAGCACGCGGCCCGCCAGGGTAAGCCCCCTGGCAGGCCAGGCCAGTTTGTTTACCTGCCGCACCCGCAGTTTCGGCCGATCGTGGCTCCCACTGGCTGCGGTTCGCCGCTCCAGGCCAATGAGGGCTGTGAGAAGCCACGGCCAGGACATCCCTCGGCCCGCGGATGCAGTGCAGAAGTAAGGGTGACAATACCTTACCATGCCACCCTGACTTCTCCTCTGCTACTGGTGGAGGTGCCTCCTTCAGAGCTGGGTACTCGCCAGCAGCCACCATTCTCTGGCACCCAGCTCTGAATGTGTGCAGTAAGTTTTTTTTTCCCCCTTAAGCTCCTCACATCCCCTCAGAATATACTCTGCACAGTTTGAGAACATCTAATCTAGGGATACTGGCACATTTACAGAGATGCACTTTAGAAATACTGCACACCTGTGTGGTTACAAAAGGCAGTTTTTGGCATAGCCTCTTTGTAGTTATTTATATAACAAAATGAAGAGACACTTTAAAACAATAGAAAAGAAATGGTTACTTACTCTAGCTGTGGTTCTTCGAGATGTGATGCAGATGTGTATTCCATTTAGTATGTGTGTGCCCAGCATGCTGGAGCTGGATAATTTTGCCTAGCAATACCTGTAAAGGGGTGGTGCGCATGCCTTGGGGCCATAGCTCCTCCCCTGGCTATATGAGGTGGCACCACCCTGACCCTCTTCAGTTCTTTCACATGAAATGCACAGAGATGAGATTCCAACACAGAGGGGATGGAGCGTGGATCATGGAATACATGTTTGAATCACATCTTGAAGGACCACAGTTACAGTCAGTAACCATTTCTTCTTCTTTGAGTAGATGCAACCATATATTCCACTTAGGTGACTCACAAGCAGCAACCCCCCAGGAGATAGTGCTTGGAGTCTGCCTAAACAAGGACTTCATGCTGCCCTACTGAAACTTGCATCCGCCATGGGAGATGCAGTGATGGCATAGTGCTTTGTAAATTCATGTGTGGACAACCATGTAGCAGCCCTGAAAATGTCCAGCATTGGGATGTAGTTTAGGAACTCTATTAACACAGCCTGAGCTCTTGTAGAATGAACTCATGCCCACTAAGGAAGCACAGCCAAAGCTATTTCACCTGCAGTCTTGATACAAGATGTTATCCATTTAGAGATCATCTGTGAAGAGACCGCCTGACCTGTCATATGATCTGCATATGACACAAACAGGCAAGGCAAAGCAAAAAACGATTTAGTCCTGTACAGATAGAAGGCCAGACATTGTCTGACATATAATGGCACTGCTCCTTCAGAGATGAATGTGGCTTAGGAAGAAACACAGGAAAATACACCAACTGGTTCAAATGAAATTGAGAAACCACATTAGACAAAAAATTTGGGTGTGATCATAAAGTCACTTTGTCTTTCAACAATTGTGTATAAGAAGGCTCCGCCATAAGAGTCTGCAACCCATACACTCTTCTTGTGGATGTTATCACTGCTAGGAATGCAGGGGAAAAAAAGGAAAAGAGGAAAGAGACAAGATTCAAGGGGCTTGAACAGAGGTCCCATTATAGCCTGTGTTAAGGTCCCACAGAGGAAGTGGCTCGCTGACTGGAGGATGTAGATGACAAAGCCCTTTCAAGAATCTTGATACCATGACATTAGAGAAGCCTGAACTTCCCTGAATGAGGGGTCAAATGCTGATATCACTGCCAGATGCACTTTCAATGAATTAAGGGCAAGTCCTGATGGCTGAAGGTATTCCAAGATGTCCTGGATTGAAGCCAACATTGGTTGAATTCTGCAAGCCAGTGACCACACTGCAAACTGCTTCCGTTTTGCTGAATAGGCTATTCTAGTAGAGGGCTTTCTCCTGTTGGGTAGAACCTGTTGAACAACTGCTGAACACTGCTCTTCCTCCTCATTTGCTGTGAAGAAGCCACGCCGTGAGATGCAGGGAGCTGAGTGTGGAATGCAAGGTGTGGCCATGATGAGTAGGTGAGTAGCTTGGGATGGAGAGGAAGTGGTTTGGAAGGTCAAATTGACAGTGTGAGGTTGGAGAACCAGTCCTGCCTCTGACACACTGGGGCAATGAGAATGAGCTTGGCCTCCTCTGCCTTTAGCTTGAGGGTGACCTGTGGGATGTTCAGGGTTGGAGGAAAGCATACAGAAGCGCTGACTGCCAGCTGAGAGGAAAAGCATGAGACAGGGAGCTCAGACTGAGGCCTTCTCAAGAGCAGAACAGATGGCATTTCCTGTTGTCCCTCGTAGCAAACAGGTCAATCATTGGGATGTTTCAAGCAGCCAAAATTACACAGAGGACACTTGTCTTCAGAGACCACTTGTGACTCAGGGAAAAAATCCTGCTGAGATGGTCCTTGAGATGATTCTGGACCTCTGGCAAGTTGTCAGCTATCATAGTAATGCTCTCTTTGATGCAGAACTGCCACAACCTGATTGCCTCTTGGAAGAGTATTCTGGAGCATGCTCCCTATTCTTTTTCAAATAATTCATCATAGCAGTATTGTCAGTAAGTATGTGAACCACTGAGCCCCTGATACGGTCCAGAAAAAGTGTGACATGCATTGTAGGTAGCCCAAAGCTGCAGCACATTGATATGCAGTGAGGTCTCCTACTCTGACCACAGACCTTGGACTTTTAGCAACCCAGGTGTGCTCCCCAACCCACCACGGAGGCATCGGTGACAAAAGACCTAGTTGGTGAGGGTCGAACAAAGGGTATGCTCTGGCAAATGTTCTCTGAATGCATCCATCACTGAAAGGAGTCTAGGGCCAGTTGAGGAAGATGGACCAGTCTGTCCAAGGGATGAAGAGTTGGATGATGAACCATCCTGAGACAATTTGGAGGGGGTCAAGGTGCAAACTTGCAAACTTGACCAGCTGAATGCAAGTGGACATGTGGTCCAAGCGCCTCAGGCACCTCCAAACTGTTGTGGAAGGCTGAGACTGCAGAGTAAGTTGCCTGAAAACAGTTGGTTAGCTCCGCCATGACAAATCAAAGGAATTTTCTGTGGTCTGGCAAAATCACCACAGGAAAGTAGGCATCCTGAAGATCCAGAGCAGCAAACCAGTCGTTCTGAGACAACGTGGGGAAGATAGTTCATCGAGTGAGCATTCAGAACCTCATGTATCTGATATATTTGTTGCAGCTGTGAAGGTTTTACCCCTCCCTTGGATTTGGGCAGCAAGTTTGGGCAGACTTTCCCTCCCCCAAGACTATGGGACTGCTCCAGAAAGTGGCATAGATCCCATAGGAGGAAGCAGTCAGGTCTGGGGTTTGACCAATACACACACCTATACCGGCATCCCCCAAGCACCCATTTTGACTCTTTGGTCCAGAGCCGTGTTCTAGACAGCACACCTTTCTCCATATCTCTTCCATTTGTGAACAGGTTGGACCGCTCCCACAATGTTTGGGGTTTGATCACTACCGACAGCTGGGTCCTAAGCACTGTCAGATCAGACTATACCATCCAGTTCCTCTCCATCTCTCCCCACATCCTCCCTCCCCATCCCTCTTCAGGGATCCCTCTCATGAGAGTGCACTGTTTACTGGCTTTGGCAACAGCGGAGAAGGTTAATAGGGAGGGTGACTCTCCCAGGGGCAGATGGCTGTAGGATATCCACTAACTTGTGGGTGTTCTCCTGCAGGAACGCCACTTGGATACCTAGAGAAACAGCAACATGCTGAAAAAGGTCTTGGTACAACTTGAAATCCTCTGGTATTAAAGAGGAGGAAAAGCCCAGCACCATGTAATTATCCAGGAATGAAAATGAAGCTGTTAACTGTATCAGAGCTGGATTCTGCTCCAGGACTGATTGGTGTGGATGGGATGACTCTGTCACCAGTGCCTGGTACTGTGGTGGATTGAGATCTGATCAGCGATCTCACCATCAAGTGAGATGAGGAGTGGGACCTCCACAACCAAAGCGTGTCCCATGGATTCCCTGGAGGCCACTGGTATGGATAGGGCATTGGTGGCCAGCAGGCGCCTGGCCAGGGCCCCCCATCCCAACCACGAGATGGGTGCCAATCCTGGTGCCCATAACGTTCCATGAATAGCCCCCAATGTGGTTCAGTTGATGTAGAGTGAGAGGAGGAAGCTCCTGACCCAGACACTGAAGAGGCCCGGGCTTCAGGGGATAGAGGTAGAGCCAGTCCTGAGGGTGTGAGCAACCAGTCTGACTTGTCCATAACCCAGAATGATGAAGGAGCTGGTGTCAACAGTGGAAATGGTATCGGCAGCACTGAGTACACCTCCATTGTCTCTGGTGCCAGAAGTGGTGTTGACCCTGAAGTCGGCAGCTGCACCGAAGTAACTGAAGACGCCAAAGTGGAGTGCGGTGAGTGCTGCCATGGTAACATCAGCAGCACCAGTTGCAGGGATACCGAGGACATTCCTGGTACAGGGGAGGTCCCTTGCTCTGAGCCCGGCTCCGGCCACATTTCCACTATCTGTGAAAGGGAGATCTCTGGGTATGGTGCTGAAAGCCACACAGGTTCAGCAGCCCACCCAACCAATAGGGCTATAAAAGATGCAGCCCTGGGAAAGTCCTAGACCAAGGGTGAGGTCAGGACAGAAAGGCACAGGAGGTCTGTTGCCTGCTGATATGCTGCCAACGCAGAAACAGTCAGTGCCATTGTCAGTACTGAACCATCCCACACACTGGCATTCACCCTGTGACAATCCGCGCTCCTCCTGGAGGAGGGAGATGAGTCCTCTTGGGACCTGGAGTGGCCTCAGTGGCTGGAATGGCCAGCTCCAGGATGCAAAGCGGCAGCACCCTCACAACTTGAGGGCGACCTCCTATCTGATGAGGATGTTGGTGCCGAAGCAGGCCACATTGCCTGTTCAAGCAGGTGTTGCTCCCTTGCCACTTGTCTTTTGGTGAATGATCTGCAAATCGAACACCGCTCCTTGACGTGAGCTTAGCTTCAGTACAGCAAGCACTGTATGTGGGGAGTGTTGTTGATCACTCCCCCCACGACAGACACTGTTTAAACCCTGATGATTGCATCACCAGGGAAACACTTAAACTACAGCTAAATAACACCAATGCTAACTAACACTATGCTAAGAGTACTAATTAATGATATACAACCAGAAAAATCTTTAACACTAGAGGGATTGTGAGATTAAAACCACACAAAGCTCTGACTCCCCCACAGGCGGTAAGAAGTAACTGAGTGAGGGTCGGGGCAGAGCCTCTTCATATGGCCAGGGGAAGGGCTACGGCCACAAGGCCTGAGCACTGCCCCTCTGTGGGTACTCCTAGGCAAAGTTCTCCGGCTCCAGTGCGCTGGGGATTCACACGCCTAAGTGGAATACACGGCTGCATCTACTCAAAGAAGAAGAAGAGATGTGACACAGTTTAGTGACACATTGCAGCCTCATAGGTGCAACTCAAGTGACTGTAAACAAAATTGTAACTGACTAATCTATTTTCATTGTCCATGCTGAGAGAAATGCAGCAAGCAGCATAAGTAACATCTTTTCAGTTTTAATATTCTAAGGTGTTGGTAACATGGAGAAGGAACTCTTTAAAAAAATACATTTACTTTTCCAAAATGGCTTTTCCATCAGCTGCTTCCAGCTGTTGAGTCTCTGTGTTTTTAAAATGTGACTAAGGGGCACATCCTGAATGGTCTTCCATGCTCATGTAGGGCCCAACACGGTAAAAATGATGAGTTTTCACTATGCTAGTGGCCCAAGCAGTGGAAATTCTTCATGTGGAGACTCTGTAATCCCCTGTGCAGCATGGTGCATGTCTCCACAGGGAAACATGGGTGAAGGGGAATAGATATGTTACCACTAATGGGGATGTAGCCAGTGGGTCTGAGCAAGACATAGATTCATATAGCCCACAATACACATTGGAAAGGAGTAACAGGCCATGTTATCTATTTTCCTGTACTGCTGCAGTAGCTGGCAGTGGTCCTACTACATAAATTACATTGCACTGAAGCACTTAGAACCCACTGTTATGTCTTGACTACTACGCTTCATCATAGCTTACTATAAAACACTTTATTTGGACTGCTGCTCTATTTTACAGGATTGGACAGTAAAACTAAGTATTAAATAATGTTGTGGTACAGATGATAAAGAAGTGAAGCTAGCAGCTTCCCTGGAATAGAATATTTGACCTGGCATCAGAAACTGGGCTAACAGTTTCTCCAGCTCCACCAGTCCAGTATCACCAGACACATCCATTGTCAGGGTGCTGTGACCAATGACCTTTTCATGAGTGTTACATTGAAATAGGATACTGAACAAAATTACTCCTGCTGGACATCAGTTCTGATGTCAGTGAGGGGGTGACTTTTAGTGGAACCCATAAGACAAGGGTGTATTTTTTAAAATATGTTTGGGAGTGGGGTGAAGACACAGAGACTCACACTTGGAAACACTGGTGGAAGAAGTAATGGACAGAGAAGCAGTTTGGCTGGAGAATTTAAACAAACAGCAGTAGGACTGTATGTGTGTAAGCTTTGCTGCTGAATTTGCTGTTAATCTATATTTGTTCAACTGTAAGTAGACGAGGCAAGGCTTTCCTGAGTCATTTCTCTCCTGATGAAGAATTAACTTACTCTAGAAATCCAAAATGCTCCCTCACTGGAGAATCTCAAATGGATTGGCTAGTGACTGAACCTGCTGTGGGTGCTCAGATACTGGACAGAGAACCTGGATTAGTAGACTGATACAACTTCATAACTCAAAAGGTATGGAAAATAGAGAGTTAGCATCTCCTCCCTCTGTCCTTACTGGGGAGAATAGAAATAGCCAAAATGAATATCTGCCCAAGATTGACTTATCTCATTAGCCTTTTGCCTTTCAAGGTCTCTCCCTTGCTCTTTGCTTGAATAAATAGGCTTATCATGAAACTTATATGGGATAAAAAACAGCCTTGCTTGTCACACAAGACCTTTAAAAAATCCTTATTGGAGTTGCCAGATTTGTATCTATATTATCTAGAATTCCAAATGCATCCTACTGTAAGGTGATTCCTCCCAGTGGCTCTGTTTTGTCCTGGTTTGAAATAGAAAAAAGCTGACCTATGCCATTTGGTTCCCTCTCTTCTTCTATATACCTTAAGAGCCTACCCACACCCGTAAGTAAAAAATCCAGTTAAGATGATTACAGCATCCAACTTACTAATTCTCTTTTTGTACCACTATGGGATAACTTGTGCCTCAGGATCAAGGCCAACTCCTTGTTTAAGACAATTTGGAAAGAAAAAGAGGTTAACAAACATTAAAACGATAATAGAATGGTCTCCTTCAGTTATATGTGTAACAAATATCAGCTACTGCTGTCTCAGATTTCCTTCTCTCAGTGGTTATGCTCAAGGCTTCATGCAAGGCTAGGGGACAATTGTTCTGTTTCTATTCTATTGTCTCTAGAAGAACATGTTAAGAAATATGGAAACAGAAGTCACTTTGTAGGAATTTCTTATAGGTGGCTAAATGCAGCCGCATTACCCTATCAATTTCAATTTCAAAGAAAAATGGGGGAAAGAATTTGGCCTTAATGTCGCAACAGAAACCTGGGAGGCTATCTGACTTAATGTGAAAGATACGTCAAGTTCTTTATCCTTGTGATTCTTCCAGAACAAGCTGTTAAACAGATATTGTTGGACTCCAGAATGTTTGTTTAAGGCTAGATTGGCAACAGGCAGTGAATGTTGGAGATGCAAGCAGCCACATGGCAACCTTTCACACATCCTCTATACTTGTCAAAAAATACATGTGTTCTGGAACACCATATTCAGTGCTCTCTTAAAAACTTTGTGTCACTATCTTTCCTTCTCTAAGCTTGTATATTTTAAGGGTGCTGGATGAGTTGGTATTTCCAGTTAACATTAAGAAATGGATTGCAATAATTGTATTGCCCAAAATAATTATTTTGAGGAAATGGCAATCGGCAATTCCCCCCTTAAACACAGACTGCATTAGTGAGTTCTCTGCTATTGCAGTAGAAAAAAATGACTCTGAGTAATAGAAACACTTGGAAAAAATATGAGGCTGTCTGGTAACACATGGAACTATTGCATACTTTTAAAGTTTAGTATATGTCAGTCCCCGATACTCAGAGATTATGTTCTCACTTATTTATCTATTTAGTCACTTTAGTAATTGATGCCCTGCATGACCTCTATGGGTTCAGGGGGTTGGTTGGTTGGTTGTAGGATGATCAGATGTCCCGATTTTATAGGGACAGTCCCAATATTCGGGGCTTTGTCCTATATAGGTGCATATTACACTCCCATTCCCATCCTGATTTTTTGCTATCTGGTCACTCTAATTGGTTGGTTTGGTTTGGTTTTTTCCAGGTTTTGCAAATAATGAACATTGAATTTTGTTAGTTACATGCTATTTCCATCTTGTGTGTGTATTTATATATTGTGACAGACCCAGACCAGTGGGGCACAGGAGTCTGGTAGAGGGCAAATATACTGGTCACTGGATGAGTAGTTTTCTGTTCCCTGAGTGACCAGAGCAGGGGCTGCAGTAGAGTAATCAGGAACCTGCTATAACCAGTTAAGGCAGGCAGGCTAATGAGGACACCTGGAGCCAATTAAGAAGAAGCTGCTAGAATCAATTAAGGCAGGCTAATCAGGGCACCTGGTTTTAAAAAGGAGCTGACTTCAGTTTGTGGTGTGAGTGTGAGGAGCTGGGAGCAAGAGGCACAAGAAGCTGAGAGTGAGAGGGTGTGCTGCTGGAGGACTGAGGAGCACAAGCGTTATCAGACACCAGGAGGAAGGTCTTGTGGTGAGAATAAGGAAGGTGTTTGGAGGAGGCCATGGGGAAGTAGCCCCGGGAGTTGTAGCTGTCATGCAGCAGTTACAGGAGGCACTATAGACAGCTGTAGTCCACAGGGCCCTGGGCTGGAACCCGGAGTAGAGGGCGGGCCTGGGTTCCCCCCAAACCTCCCAATTGACCTGGACTGTGGGTTCTCCCAGAGGGGAAGGTCTCTGGGCTGTTCCCCAACCCACATGGTGAATCTCTGAGGCAGGAAAATCCGCCAATAAGCGCAGGACCCACCAAGATAGAGGAGGAACTTTGTCACAATATGTTTTATTTCATTGCATTTATATTTTATATAAAAATATTTTTTAAAAGAAGGTATTGAAAAGGTTTACTGAATTCCACTCACATAGACAACTAATTAAAAACTGTTTGTATCCCATCATGCACTCTTTTTGTGTACATTCTAGTTCTCCAGGGACTATATATACTTAATTTGTTCTGAAAATCCTGGTCTGAGATACAGATGGGAACTTTATAAGATGTTACACTTTGGAAAAGAACTAACTGTACTGATTATTTTAGATGGATGTGGTTATTTGAAAGGGGCAAGAAGTAGGAACAAGTAGACATTCCCCCCCATGCCTGGTCCAAGACTAGGACTTCTAAGCACCACAATAATAATGCAGCACATTGCCAATGAGCTAGCCTTCTAACCTGTGTTTACTTCATTAATCTGTATAGTCTAGTGCTCCTGAATTGACCTGCTGTGATGCCACTTCAAAATGAACCTCACATCCCTGATTTCTATAAGCACAGATGGAATTCATCAGGGAGCCATAATTCCAACTCTTTTCCTCCTCCTCTCATTTTGAATGACAAGTGTAGTAATAATGAGATCAGAAGAAGACATAATCTTTAAAATGAGAGGAGGAATGGATAAAGTGAATGGTTGTATTAGTGAACTAAGAAATTACATTTCCATCAAGACTAAATTAGACACTTTCAGAAAATGCTTGGACAAAGCTGAAAATCACATGAGCTTTTCAGAAGATTAGATGCAGAAAATGAGACAGGACATCGCCTCTGCACTGGGAAAATGATGTGCCATGAGGATGTGATATTTAAAGAAAGAGGGGGATGGGAGGCACTGCAATTCTCTTTATCTGAAAGGAAGACAGGAATGTTGATTCTTCCACAGTCAGAAATGGACAACGATGACAGGGGTTTAAAGCCCAGGCATTACTGTGAAGTCCTATCATAAGTTGATGTTCGATGTACTACAGCTACCACTGACAGGTACTCAAGATGTCTGTATTTTTCTTTTTTATTATACTTTGAAGAAACTGCAAGAGCTTGTCACAGCAATAAGTATGTTTGAATTGAAGTGAGCTATTTAAGACTCAACATCCTACTATGTACTTTTTCTTAAAGATGGGGCTAAACTACTTTTATTTCAGAAGCCAAGAACTGATCAGTTCCCTGGACAATGGTGTACTCTACTGATTGCCTTTCTGAAGCAAAATTCAGCCCTGCTTGCTTATATCTGTGGCTTCCTGGATTGAGGGACACAATTGCTTAGATCAGGGTCTAAGGACAGGGATACTGCATATCACTGTTTTTGGTATGGGAGGAGCATGAACTAGTAAAGACCATTTGGTTTTCTCTTTGCTTTGTGTGGTGTACAAAAGTTTAGGGTCAAGGCTGACCAACCAACCAATAATTTATCCCTTCTCATACTTGCTTTGTGCATTAAGAGGTGCTGTTTTCTAGAAGGTTTTAAATATGGGTAGGCTGTATGAAGAAGGTGAATGCCTTAGTCTGGTCTGAGTGCCAGCCAAATAACATTTTATTTATGTAGTTCATTATTATGGATTATTGGTAATTATGCAATTGATTATTTATTTTAACAGGAACCATTACACAAATTAAAGGCTCACAGAAAGCATTCAAAGCAGTTCTGCATGCCCAACCCATGCTCTCTCTGAAAAATCCTGAGCTAGAGAGAGAGGCAGAAGAGGAGACAAGATGACAAGGGAAAGACACAGAATAGAACACCTACTGCAAATTATGTTCCTCCAGCCCACTGAAGTCTGCTATGGTAGCGGGGTTCTGAGCAGCCTGCTGCGTCAGCTTTCTCTTCCAAAATGGTGAGAAGAGGAGAAAAGAGAAAACAAAAAACTACTTTCCATGCTGCATGTTCCTTCAGAGGTAGAACACAGAATAATTGACTCCTTTGGCAAGATGAAGAGGCAACCTAGGGAAAGGGGACTTGCAGAACATTCTGTTGCAACCAACTGGTATTTTCTTCTTTCAAACACGCTGCTTATTGTAAATGAAAGAGCTCATTCAAAGTTAGAACCCAACCACAAAATCACAAATTTCAGAAATAGCTAATGAGACTAGAGGATCTGATAGCCCTGTGGCAACAAACTGAACAGGATAGAATTGTCATGAATAATATTCATTACTAATTTGGCCTTTTTGTAGAGTTAATCAATTGCTCATGAACTGATCTTGATTTTTTAATATATTTTTAGTTGTAAATATTTGTTGGCTACTTTGGATGAGTAGTTTTCTGGCTATGGATTGTTTGGAATCTGTTCCTTTTTGACTATTTGCCGTGTCAAGTAGGTCTCATGGTGCACTTTTTACTCACTGAATGGCTGAATCAGTTTAAACAAGAGAATAGTGAATAATGAATAGTGAATAACAAATTTACAGTATTGACTTTCAGATAAATAATCATTCATCATGAAACTAGAAGGGGATTATAGCTGGCAGCTGTCTTGGTATAACAGATAGTGGGATCTCTCACCCACAAATAATTAACTAAATGACCCTACAAATCACAGCAAACCAAACTCAGCAAATATATTCATGAACCTTACTATTCTTTCCATACTCGTGGACTTCTGCTGGTTGAATAGTAATATATATATATATATATATATATATATATATATATATATATATATATATATATATATTATATTTTATTATTCAGCCTGCAGTAGTCCTAGACTTAGAACAGAACCTGAAACTTTTGAGATGCGAGTTTCATCTGATTCTTATCAAAACATGAGTTCTGGGCTACTATGTTTGAACTGTTGTTTGAATTCTGTTTAAACTTTATTCCCATGGTAGCCCTAGAAGCAGGGCGAGAATTGCTTTCAAGGTAGAATCATTATTATTTGCATAGCACAGGCTTTCACTTAGTTAGAAATGCACATTTTTTATTAGAATTCCCTTGGAAAAATCAACTGTTTAAATTGGGGGTGGAGGTGGGGAGAGTCTTATGGAACTCCCAATAGTTTTGTTAAATTCAAAACTTTGTAATAAAACAAAAAAGATGTAAAGGTTCCATGAAACACAAAACATTACCAGGGAATCACATTCCTGCTGCTTACCCTATGCTGGGCATGCTGATATCTTTACCCCAGTCTGTAACTTGTGCCATGCTTGGGAGCTGCTGTGTGCACAAAGGTATTTTTGCAATGGTGTCATTTATGTAGTTAAGGTTAAAGTGCTTTCAAGAAAGTGGAAACCCCATAAGTGAAGTGCTGATCAGGAAAACCTATGAAGATGGTTATAATTCCCAAATCATTCCCATTCCCCAGGTCTGCAAACTTAGTGTGCTCCTTGATTCGTCATTCTCCTGTATCATTCATATGCTGTTTGATGTGTAATCTAGTTTTTCTTTCCCCCACATCTCTAAAATCTATACTTTCCTTTCCCTCCCTTCATCTAAAATTTGCCCATAGTAGGTCATGGGGATTTTTCCATGCCCCCTCAAAAATAAATAAATAAATGGAGATACCATCCAACTTACTTCTCTTTTCCACTTACCTATCTCTTTTCTTTACATCCAAATGTTGTCATAGTGCCCTTTGCCCCAGCTGTTAATGCCTGTACACACATACCTCAATATGCTTGCACACCAGATACGCAACTTCTCTCTCAAAACCCCATTAGTATCCAGTCCCCTCTTCCCCCCCCCCAAAATCAACCCATTTCCATGAATGTCAACAATTGCCAGTGTGCAGCACCCCCACATACACAAGCTTAATACTGCGGCATTTGGCTTTGTTTCCTCAGTGGAGGAGACATGGATTGTAGCTGGATATTCTGTGTAGGGCAGGGTAACTCAGATAGAAGGACCCAGAAATTTCCAGAGCAGAGTGTGGCAGTCACCTGACATGCTCAGTAACTGTTTCTGAGGCCTAGTTTACACTTAAAATATAGGTCAACCTAGCTACATAGCTCAGAGCTGTGAAAAATTTTGTGCCTAGAATGCCATAGTTAGGCATGTCTATACCAGGGGTTAGGTCAACCTAAGTGAACAGGAAGATTCTTCTTTCAGCCTAGCTACTGTCTCTTGGAGAGATGGACTAACAACATTGATGGAAAAATCCCTTCCATTGATGAAGGAACTGCCTACATTATAGCACTACAGAAGCAGTGCCGTAGCTGTTCCATTACAGTAGCTAGAGTTTAGACGTGGCCTGACGCTGTAATGGAAATTTTCATTATGGGCAATCCAACTGGCAGGTGACTCCTCGGTCACTCTCTGACAGATGAGCCACTCACAATGCAATGGCAAAAGTTATAGATACAGGAGATAAAGACATCCCTGTGAACTTAGTGACTGATCAACGCAGGACCAAGAGATGTGTCTGCTGTGAGGGCTGGGTCCCAGTCCCTCTACCACTTTGCATACAGGCCAGTGCTATTCTAGCTTTATTTACTGGGGAAGCCCTCCATTAGGATAATGTTTGGTCCACCATGATATGTTTTATGGACCTAGAGGGAGAGTTGGGAGGGGGCATTTGTTACCTGTGAAATTTACATGTAGTTATCAGATAAGTGCTCTAAAATGGGATTCTGTTTCACTTAAAGAGAGAGAATGAGAGTGAGGTGAAATTTGTGATTTTTTGCCTGGTTTAGTTGGGCTTATATGGAGAAGATCATAGAATCATAGAATATCAGGGTTGGAAGGGACCTCAGGAGGTCATCTAGTCCAACCCCTTGCTCAAAGCAGGACCAATTCCCAACTAAATCATCCCAGCCAGGGCTTTGTCAAGCCGGACCTTAAAAACCTCCAAGGAAGGAGACTCCACCACCTCCCTAGCTAACGCATTCCAGTGCTTCACCACCCTCCTAGTGAAATAGTGTTTCCTAATATCCAACCTAGACCTCCCCCACTGCAACTTGAGACCGTTGCTCCTTGTTCTGTCATCTGCCACCATTGAGAACAGCCGAGTTCCATCCTCTTTGGAACCCCCCTTCAGGTAGTTGAAGGCTGCTATCAAATCCCCCCTCATTCTTCTCTTCTGCAGACTAAACAATCCCAGTTCCCTCAGCCTCTCCTCATAAGTCATGCGCTCCAGACCCCTAATCATTTTTGTTGCCCGCCGTTGGACTCTTTCCAATTTTTCCACATCCTTCTTGTAGTGTGGGGCCCAAAACTGGACACAGTACTCCAGATGAGGCCTCACCAATGTCGAATAAAGGGGAACGATCACGTCCCTCGATCTGCTGGCAATGCCCCTACTTATACAGCCCAAAATGCCGTTAGCCTTCTTGGCAACAAGTGCGCACTGTTGACTCATATCCAGCTTCTCGTCCACTGTGACCCCTAGGTCCTTTTCTGCAGAACTGCTACCTAGCCATTCGGTCCCTAGTCTGTAGCTGTGCATGGGATTCTTAAAGTGAGATCCTTATAGAGATACAGTATATGTATATTTTATATGCTGATCCCAATCCCTGTGCCATTTAGAATATAGACTACATACTTCTGTTTCAGCAGCAACTGGGAGGACCAGTCTGCTATTGACCAACAGGCTGGAATGCCTTAGACTATTTGTTTTACTGATGGGGTTCTGAAGTTTTTGGAAGGAGTGAGATGCCACCATTTCTGAAGCTTGGAAGAGTCCAGATGACATACACTTTATCCCATGATCACACTGCACAGTGAGAAATCATCTCTGAGAGAAGATCAGAAGGGAACATGTTTTGATGTGTGTGATAAAATATAGAAAGTGTTATGTTGAAACCTTATATTTGAATGTTTGTAATAGAAGAAAAAGGGGAAGTTGTTTAAGGAACACCAGTAGATCTACTGTCTAATAGCTTTTGTTAAAAAAGTTATTCATAGTATTCCCAGTACTATTTACAATGTTTTATGGGTATGTTTGTTTTATTAAGAACGTATATGTTACTCTCCCTTTAAAAATTGAGTGGGAATTAATAACATCCATTTATCAGGGTTTTACATACAATAGCCCTGAGGTTTAACTCTGTGTAATGCATGTTGAAAAGTCCTGAAAAGACAGACCTCTGGTTTGTGCTTCAGCAAAGAGTTAAGCTGAGATGCAGAAAGAAGGGAACTGTATAGTTATACAGAATATTGCCTTAGCATTCCCATCTCCCCAGTACACATGCACCCACATATCCACAATATCAACTTCTGCAGTCTTCACCCCACTCACAGGAGGAGGAGATGACAACCTTCACCCAGTCTCCCCTGTTACATGTGAAAGCACAACAAATGTCATCAAATCGGCAATCAAACATCTATAAAGGACCTCCCAGTCAGAAAAGCAATGGCAATAACAGCTCATCTCAGGACCAAACCTTCCTTCAGTAGGCCCATCACTATGAATTATGCAGCTCAACACTGAGGACTTGTCCAACGCCAAGTGTGATTACATCACAATGATCCTGCGGGCTCAAAACATTGATGTTCTTACACTATAAGAAATGTATCTGGAGAGTGAAGGACATTGATCAAAGATCAACAGATATGTACTCATATCTGCAAGCCATCACTTTAAATACAGACTTGTGATGTACATAAAACATGACCTTAAGAATTCTATCCAGGTCCTGCCTATCAGGCGCCCATACTCAATCGCCATCAAGATCTGTGATCTGAAAGTCATCAACATGTTAAAGCCACTGTCAATGGAATGGTTATGTCCAACATTACCAACACTAAGCCATCCTACAATCCATGCTGGCAATTTCAATAACCACCATTGCCGATGGGACTATAACAAGAATGACTGTGATGGCGAACAGTTGACACTCTGGGCTTTCACCAAAGACCAGCACCTCCTCTACGATGCCAAAGACTGTGGCATATTCAGATCATCCGGATGGAGGAAGTGCTACATTCCTGACCTTTGTTTTGTGCCATGTGACATTAGTAGCCACCCAATACTATCCACAAGCCCAGTTCTCAATGACTTTCCCAATAGCTAAAACCTCCTGGTCATGATTTGCATAGGTCTACAAGTTCCATTCATTCTATCCCTCCCCAAGCCATGCTGTAATCTCAGTCTGCTGTATGGTGATGCTGTATGGTGAATGTATAGGGCTCAATAAGCAGTTTCTACCATATTCCGCTGTGACTGGGTGCTTGAATGGGCCACACTGAGAATGCCACACTCAGGGCAGACTGCAAGAAATAGGGCAGACAATCCCCCAAACTGGTGGTTTATTCTATAATTAGATTCACCAAGCCAGTAACAAAAAAGCTTCTGTAGTACCACACTGGTTAACAAGAAACCATACACAGTTCCCTTTAGGCATTCCAGCCCTTGGCTCCCATCTAGACAACAAAGTCTAATATTGTGAGGGGTTACTGAAAACTCTATTCACCATACTTAAAGTTCTACCAATCCCAAAGAATCAGACACTTACCCAAATATCATGCTGTCAGCCAATTCTTAGTAAACTTACTAAAAATGTATTAATAAAAGAAAAGAAGAGAGTTATTAATGGGTAAGGAATCATATATATACACATTTGATTTTCAGTGTTCTTAGATCAGGATCATAGCAGTGATGTTATAGCTGCTGGTTTGCAAAAAAAAAAAACCCTCTCTGGAATCAATTCAAAGGGCTATAGTACAATAGGCAGTTCAGATGTGGAGACTGTTAGTTTTTCCATGAGACTTCCAGGGTAATCCAAGTAACTACTTGGAGATCTCAGTCCTATGGCTTAGACCTTCCCTGTTAAAGATTAAACAGACCTGAGATGAAAGGATCTGGCCAGAGGTTTTTCTTTTATAGCTCTCTAGCAGTTGACAAGCCTCCTCACAGAAATTGTCACAGCAGAGTATTCCTCTGGGGAAGAATAGGCAATGTAGACAGTATGTGGACCTTTGCTTTGAAGTTAATCTTCTATTTCCTATGCATACACTGGCAAACTAGTTACACTATTAGACAACAGCTGGTCATTCATTATAACAGTGATAGTTAAGCTGAAGACAATGTAGATAATATTATTAGTTTCCTGTAGTATCTCACATCTTTGATCTGAAGGTTAACTGAACTCCATTGCATGCATAATATAAGGCAATTAAGACATGAAAAGGAATTAGCATCTAAAATCTAATTGGGTTACTCTGGTAAATTTCTAACAAGATACAGGTAAACACAGACAAATACACTTAGCAACTATTCTTTGATTCTTATCAATACAAAGTGAATGAGTTGGGGATTGCTAATTAACATTTATTTGATACCTCTCCATAAGTGGATTGTCTTGATTACAAATGCAATGCCTCTTGTTAAGTTATTATGGGTCATACACAGGTTGGCTGGTCTGGTCAAACCTGCTCTTTACCACCACTTTGTAGGCCTACTAATATCAGCCACCAAATTGAGCATTGCAAGGGAATTCAGAAAAGCATTCACTCCTTGCTGGATGGAAGAGAATGAGGCATTATTTAAAGCCCCAAAACTACAACAGCATTGCCTGAGTCTTTCAACTCAGCAAGAAGAAAAAGATGATGTAAAATCATGAAAGTGCTTGACTTCACAAGATCAAGCTGCAAAGCCTGGATATTCCTTTGTCTTTTTAGGCAGTGCGGCTCCAGCAGCCTTCAAACTACCTCAAATAAGTGGAGATACCATCTCTGCATAGTTAATTGCCAGCTCCCATGTTCCAATGGATAAAAACATCAGGCAGCAAGTCCATAAACAACTTTGCTGTGCACTAAACCAATGCCAGTTGACTTCAGTAGATGAAGTGGACAAGGGTCTCTCCAAGACTAAGTATGGGAAAGCAGCAGGAATGGACAGAATATATTAAAAATTCCTGAAGAATGTTGGTCCAAAGGCAGGGAGGTGGCTGGTAGACTTTTTCAGCAACATCAACTTTTCTGGCATAATGCCAAAAGAGTGGAAGATAGTTAAGATCTTAGCCATTTTGAAGCCTGGAAAAGAATCTATTGACCCCAAAGACTGCTGGCCCATTTCCCTCCTTAGCAGTTGCTATAAACTGTTGGAGATGCCCCTACTTCAAAGGTTATAGCCCATACTGGAGGAACTAGTCCCCAAAGAACAGGCTGGATTTAGAACTGGTCATAACTGATGTGACCAGGTGCTGGCATTAACCAGCTACATAGAATCTGGCTATCAGCAATAATTAAAAGCAGCAGTAGCATTCATTGACCTTTCTTCTACATATGATATTGTATGGTGCATAGGTTTCCTGATGAAGTTATCATTAGTTTTCCTATGCCAATCAACAATCAGACTCATCACCAAGATGCTGAGTACACCTTGGTGAATCTGCCAGAAAATCATGGAGATCCATTTTAGCACCTGCACTATTCAATCTCTATACCAGCAACATTCTGGTCACATCATCCTGAAAATTCACTCTTGCAGACAACATTGTTCTAGCAACACAGAACACCCTCTTTAACAGCCACAGAAAAGGTGAACAACAACCTCCAAACACTTGAAACATACTACAAAGTTTGGTGACTGCATTGCCAGCTCCCATGTGCCAACTGAAACTCAAAGCTTCAGAAACACTCATCTCTACCTTGACACTGAGACTAATGCTGTGTTCTGAATTGTTAGTGGCTTTCTCAAATCAATGCCAATACTGTGGCTCCTACTTTGGGCAGGCATTACGCCAGCCAACATCAGGCAAGATTCTGCTGTGGTCTGGGACTACAACAAGATCCTTGCTGTGCCAAACCTACCAATACATCAAGACCTCAATTCACTACTGCTCTCCCAACTTGTGATCAGGAAGCCTTTCTGGATCCTTGCGTCAATGCTACAGGCCAATGGAAAGGACACCAGCACTTGCTGGCTCATATTGTGGGCCACTTGTCACCTCCCAAACAAAACCTGATTGAAGATCAATGAAAGAAGTCCCAGGATGCTGCCTTCCCTGTAGGCAGTGGATTGCCCTCAAGTGCATTAGGCCAACACTTGGAAGATGTGGATATCTCCTCCACAAATGGAATACCAAAGAATTGCCAAATTGTGATTGTAGTGATGTAGAAACCATGTGACACATCACAGACAACTGCCCCATTCACACTTACAGTGGTGGCACAAAGCTACCCCAGAAGCATTAGAATGGCTTTCGAATCTCAAAATTCAATTATAATCCCAATCCATTGCTTTTCAAATACCACAGAAAAGAAAGACCCCGCCCATAAGAAGTACCTTTGTGTCATCTCATGTGAGGTCCCTGGAGTGGATGTTTTAAAACAGATTCCTATGTTTATTTTTAGTAATAACTTGCCTATTTGTCTATTACTATATGTATTAAAGAGAAGAGGAAGCTGTCCCTTTATGAACAGTGAGCTTCTCCAGTGCCTAGAGTGCACAGAGTGTCTGCTGCTGCTGCTGCTGCTGTAAGAGGAGGCTGAGCAGGGCTTGGCCTGCAAGAAGCTCCTAAAGCAAGAGGTTTGAATCCAAGGGCACGATCAATCTATCAGTGATCGATTTATCGTGTCTAGTGTAGACACGATAAAATCGATCCCCGATCGCTCTGCTGTCGACTCCGGAACTCCACCACGGCGAGAGGCGGAAGCGGAGTCGGCGGGGGAGTGGCAGCGGTCGACTCGCCGCCGTCCTCATAGCCAGGTAAGTCGACCTAAAATACGCCCCCCCCCCTCCCCCCGTAGTGTAGACCTAGCCCAAGCATCAACAATGTTCTCTGTGAAAAGCTGAGTCTTGTGATTAAGGATGTAACAAATTTGGGTGCTCCAGTCAGATTATTTTATTCTTGGGCCCTTTGAAAGAGTGCAGCTGTGCAGCCACAAAATGGTGGTGACTGAAAACTTGCTGCTGGAGACTGAACCCTGTCTGTGCCTCTTAGTAGAGCAGGATCTCCTCGCCGTGACTAAAGGGCTGCAAATCACAGAGGATGATCAAACAAATATAAGGGGGGGGGGGGCTCCGAGGGTTGATGCAGCATTTAGAGTGTGAATCTTTTTGCTCAAGGGAGGATGAGGGAATGTCAATGTTACTCCCATGTGGATTATCAGATTCAGAATCTGATTCAGAAAGGGATGGGAGAACCAGATAAAAAAAAGACTCGGGAATGGAAAGAAGCTTTACTAGTTTGTGAGACTGGGGAACAGGTAGTGCTGCAGCAACAAAGACAACAGCAGCTTGGAGTTAAGCTGATGAAAACTGAATCAGTGAAGCCTATTGAACATGAAAGTAATAAGGAACACAGCCTCAGAGCCATCAAAACCTGCTAGCAGTATTTAGGAAAGATTTCAGAATTACAGGGCAGATTGGTGATTCCACACAAAAGGATAAGTTAATTTTTAGTACTCTGAAACTGGATGAAAGAATGGTTATCCAGAGGCAGAAATTATAGATGTGATTAGTGAAGTCAGCCCAGGATTAAAACTCCAAAATTATCTGGAGGGCAAGAGTTATCTTATATTGGGGGCTGTTCATAAATTACATAACACTGTTTTTGGTGACCCTTGTAACACTTTGTAACAGTGAAACAAACACACAAAATTAAGGACCGATCCACCCCCCTAATACATTATGCAATTTATGGACAGCCTCTTGCCCAAGCTAAGATAGAATTTAGGAACACATTATTCTGAAGAAAATGCCACTGATTATCAGCAATTAACTAAGGCAATTCAAGAACCCCAAGAGACTCCACTGGAGTTCCCAATACATGGAATGGATCTTTATGAAACAAAATTATCTTTGCGTCAGAGAAGACAGTGACTGAACTAGTTCAAAGTCATTTCTACCGTCTATTTTGACTGGATTGGACAATGAGAATATTACCGCTGACCTAAGATGGTGCTTACAGGACTTAAATGTAGCTGGTGAATTTTTTTGGAAAAAATTGAATACTGCCTGTAGCACTGAAATTGAACACCAGCAAAAATTAAGAGCATCAGGGAAACTGATCTCACCACTGGCAAAGAACATAAATTGCCAAAGCGAAATACATTAGCTATTCAGTTGGAAGAAAACAAGGAAGCAATCCAACAACTTGCTGCCACATGTGCTTGTAATATGCTCCCTGAGCCTGCATGCTACACAATCTCCCTCGCTTCCAAACCCCATCTTTTCTTTCATTCCCTCTTCAATTAACCATGCCTCCAGATTTACTCTCTAAACCAGGGGTCGGCAACCTTTGGCACGCGGCTTGCCAGGGTAAACATCCTGGCAGGCCAGGCCAGTTTGTTTACCTGCCGCGTCTGCACATTCGGCCGATTGCGGCTCCCACTGGCCGCGGTTCACCATCCCAGCCCAATAGGGGCGGCGGGAAGCAGCGTGGGCTGAGGGATGTGCTGGCTGCCACTTCCCGCCGCCCCCATTGGCCTGGAACGGCAAACCGCGCCAGTGGGAGGAGCGATCGGCCGAACCTGCGGACACGGCAGGTAAACAAACCGGCCCGGCCCGCCAGGGTGCTTACCCTGGCAAGCCACGTGCCAAAGGTTGCCGACCCCTGCTCTAAACTAATTCTCTATTAAGTGGGGGGGGGCGGGGGAGGAAGGAGGCGGAGAACTAAGATGAGCTGGAGTGGTGCAAGCTTATATACTGAGGAACAAGGAATGCAAAGTCATACCTACAGAATGGGAGATTGTATCCTGGAAGCAGTGACTCTGAAAAGGACTTGGCAAGCAACTGAACTTGAGTGCCCAGTGTAACTGTGGCAAAAAAGGCTATTGTGATCCTGGGATATATATAAACATGGGAGTCATGAGTAGAAAGGAGGGAGCTGATTTTACCTCTATATACAGCACTGGTGTGACCAATACTTTAATACTGTGTCCAGCTCTGGTATCCACATTTTCAAAAGGATGTTGAGAAACTGTAAGGGTTTAAAAAAGAACCATAAAAATGATTTGAGTGCTGAAGAATATGTCTTGCAGTGAGAAGCTTAAAGAATTTGGTCGGTTTAGCTTATCAAAAAGAAATTTAAGAAATGACTTGATTACGGTGTTTAAGTACCTTACTGGGGACAAACTATTGAGTACTAAAGGGCTCTGTAATCTAATAGAAAAAGGCATAACAAGAAGCAATGACTGGAAGCTGAAGCCAAACAAATTCTAATGTGCAATTAGCCACCATTTTTTAACAGTGAGGGTGATTAACCATTGGAACAAACTACCAAGGGAAGTACTGTATTCTCCATCTCTTGATGTCTTCATATCAAGATTGGTTCCCTTTCTGGAATAGATGCTTTAGTGCAGGGGTCAGCAACCTCTGGCACGCGGCTCGCCAGGGTAAGCAGCCTGGCGGGCCGGGCCAGTTTGTTTACCTGCCGCGTCGGCAGGTTCGGCCGATCGCGGCTCCCACTGGCCACAGTTCACCGTCCCAGGCCAATGGGGGCTGCAGGAAGCAGCGCGGGCCGAGGGATGTACTGGCCATGGCTTCCCGCCACCCCCATTGGACTGGAGCGGCGAACCAGCCGACGCGGCAGGTAAACAAACTGGCCCGGCCCACCAGGGTGCTTACCCTGGCGAGCCGCGTGCTAGAGGTTGCCGACCCCTGCTTTAGTGCAACTTGTTATTGGGGTCAATACAGGGGTAATTAGCTGAAATATAATGGCTTGTGCTATAGAGGAGGTCAGACAAGGTGATATAATGGTCCCTTCGGTGAGTCTATGATGTGCGCTCCAGTTTACTGGCTTCATCTCAGTTCATCACTCTCCCTAGCACAAGTGTTATGCCCATACAAAGCACACGGGATCTTTTTCAGGGAAAAAGGCAGTACGCCGCATTTATTGAAAATACGACAGCATATGCATTCAATTTACACAACACACACACACACAACTCTTGCAGATGGTCTTTATAGTTACCAGTCTGTCGTAGCTTGAGTTAATCTAATGGCCAGTTAGATTTAGCACGAGTGAGGAGCTGGGCTCTGTCGGTCGCGATCTGATGCTCCGAGGCTTTGCAGGACTGAACCCAGAGTTTCCTGGCAAAACACCTGATCTTTATAGTTGTAAATTCCCTTTTGAGTCCGTGCATTTTGCAATGTTATCCTGTAATCATTGGTCCTTAAGTGGTGTTAATCTTGGGTTTTTCTGCTGTTATCATTTGATGGTTATTGTCGGGCTTCCCATCGTTATCTCCTATTTGTTGTCTCGCCTTCAGGGGTGCCTGCCTCACCTCTGAGGTCGTCAATGCTGCTAACATGTTTAGCATCGGATACAATGGAAGATTTCTGATTGTCTCCTGGTATTTCCAAGTCTCTCACTTTTTCTTGACCATCTAGACATTTGTGATGGCTTTCACACTCCTCCTTAACTATGCACACATGCTTTTGAAGAGAGATGTGCATGAGTGACGTGTGTGTGAAGTTATAGAATCATAGAATATCAGGGTTGGAAGGGACCTCAGGAGGTCATCTAGTCCAACCAACCCCCTGCTCACAGCAGGACCAACCCCAACTAAATAATCCCAGCCAGGGCTTTGTCAAGCCTGACCTTAAAAACCTCTAAGGAAGGAGATTCCACCACCTCCATAGGTAACCCATTCCAGTGCTTCACCACCCTCCTAGTGAAAAAGTTTTTCCTAATATCCAACCTAAACCTCCCCCTCTGCAACTTGAGACCATTATTCCTTGTTCTGTCATCTGGCACCACTGAGAACAGCCTAGATCCATCCTCTTTGGAACCCCCTTTCAGGTAGTTGAAGTTCATTAAAGAGTCGTTGCACTGGGACAATCCCATTCTCTCAGCTGCTGAAGTTTGGCACAAAGTGGCACAAAGGCTGTTACAACTGGCTCCTTTAGCTGCAGTGGATAGCCATGACTCCTGTAGTGCCCCATCATGCCTTTCACCTTCCACAATATGTTGCTGCACCGCTTTTCAAGCCGTTGGACCAATATATGGTTTCTTTCGCCTTGGCTACCAGAACAGTCTTTGTATGCTTGGGAGGACAACCCCTAAATCACTGTCAGTATCCAGACTTCTGGTTACCCTCACCTGGCTTAGCCTGTCTGCCGAGGCAGCTTACTGGGGTGTGGCCTCTGTCTCATACTTACAGCTATTTGGAGCCACAGGTGAGAGCTGGGTGTACAGTGAGGACCAGAGAGGAAAAGAACCACTCAAGGAGTGTGGCAGTTCGCATCACTCAAAGGTACTACCTATCCCATACACCCCAAGAGGTTTGAGTGCACAGGAATTAAACATTCAGGTCCAGTACATACCTGTGTTAAATGTATGCCAGTGTTGTCATAAGCATCTCACACCTATTATGGAGTATATCCATTGTTTTCTTTAGTGTCTCAGCAAATAATGGGGATAGAACAGTCTTCCCCCGTACACTTCATTTAGAAATGTGCTTTCCCTTAGAGCTATCCAGCTCTTCTGACTGGTGCAGGGATTGGCTGGACTGGACCACCCTTATGCTGCCTCTTTTGCGCTCTTTACTGCCTAGTACTGACAGTGGTGCTAGCTCTGCACTGTCTGCCTGAGTGCAAGGATTCCCAATTTTGCCAAAGTAATGCAGGATAAAAAACAACAGTCGTCTTTTCTCCTTCCTTCCTAGTCCCTTGTGGCAATCCACAGAGTAATCTAAAACAAAGTGTCAGACCATGACCATGCATTAGTATAAAAAAGACCGATTTCTTCCTTCATCTCTACTTCTGCAATTCCATTGACTTCACAACGCTGCACAGGTGTAAATCAAGATAGAATTTGGCTCAAAGAGAAAAAGAAAGGGCAGAAGAATGCCAAAAGAAGAAAGTATTGATTTAGCAAGATCAGTCCTCAGAAGGCCAAAGAACAAAGTGTCACCCTGTCAGGGTAACCACGCCTGTATTTCCCCACTGTAGTACCTCAAGGGCA
Source organism: Emys orbicularis (assembly GCF_028017835.1). Taxonomy (NCBI): domain Eukaryota; kingdom Metazoa; phylum Chordata; order Testudines; family Emydidae; genus Emys; species Emys orbicularis. Next base: position 301,271,755 of record NC_088683.1, read on the forward strand.
CCCGCCTAAAGTTTTCTGGCTTTCAATGGTTACCTCTCATGGGTGGAGACCTGCATCTCATTCCCTTCTGATCAGTGATTTAAGGCTGCACAGCTCCCTGCCTTAGACTGCAATATCTCCAGCAAGTCACTCTGCCCGAAAGCCCATGCTTTTCTTTCTCTCTGAGGGCTATGAACAGCATATTGCCAGCAGTTACAAGTTACCACCCAGCTCCTGCTAAGCAACCACATTTGTTCTTAAGGTAAAGCATTACAGAGAAAGCATATAAAAACAATACAAGAACATAAACATGCTAAAAAGCTTACCAGAGATCAACCCCAACTCCAACATAGGGCTCTGGCAGATGTCAGTCCTTCAAACGCCACAACTGGGTTTTCCCAAGTTCATATCAGTTTTTAGATCAGGAACCAGTACCAAGGATGGGGAGATGAGTCATTTCTTTATATAGCCTGGGCCTTTGATCTCCAATATACAGGAAAAGGTAATCACCAGTTGATGGTTCTCGCTCCGGGGTGCAGCTTCAAATGGCTGTTTTTTTGAGGGGGGGAGAGGGTGGCATAACTGGCGTGGTATTACCCACCCTCCAGGGATTCCCCAAGAAAACCATTTCACACATATTGTCTCAGCAGTCCTTGCTTGTCTAGCATATTTCAATCCAGTCATTTGAACTCTGCACTTCCTAGGTCTCACATCTGTTACAGGAATACCATATGAAGGTGCTTCATAATACAGTTGGTTTTGTTGCCTTGTCTGCCCCGGTACAGTACTTGTATAAGCCTGCAAGGATACAGGTCTTTCTAAGTATCAGAGGGGTAGCCGTGTTAGTCTGAATCTGTAAAAAGCAACAGAGGGTCCTGTGGCACCTTTAAGACTAACAGAAGTATTGGGAGCATAAGCTTTCGTGGGTAAGAACCTCACTTCTTCAGATGCAAAAGGTCTTTCTAAGTCACTCCATGACAGCTTATGGGTCTTCGCTTTGCCACAGTTTGATAGTGGCCATCATGCCAGACAAGAGCAGAGGAGCCACTAAAGTTTATCTTGACATGGATGTCTGTGTTGTCTTCCAGGAAATGTGTTATTTGAGATAAGGGTATCCGAAGATGTGTTATGCATTCTATTATTTGCAGTGATTTTTTTCCAAAATCGTAATGTTGGACATCTTCAAAGAATATGCTTGCTTTCACATGTCATCCAGCACTGATTCAAATCCTTAGGGAACAGAACACTCAGTCATTCAAGGGTCACATACCAGCAAGTTAGAATGATGCTCTAACATATGTAGAGAAGAATAAAAGAATTTGAATCCAGACATTATACTTTCCTAAGCAAGGGCCCAGTTTGCCAGAAAGGTCATGGGAGAATGACAAGGAGGTATTCATACATTTTGTTGGTCATGTGGAAGATGTGCTATATGACTGTAATATTACCAGCTATCAAGTTCTTTTTCCTTAATTAGAGAGGATTTGATCCCTTGTGAATTGCAAAGAGGCAAAATTGAAAAATACAAATAAAAAAGAAATTCAGGAGATTAATGTTATTTCTCGTGTTGTCAAGGCTGAATCCCCACTCTGTCACTTCAAGTGCAGAAAGTAGGGGCCCGCAAGGATTCTAAAAAATAATACTTGCCACTCCAGGCTTGTACTATACTCCCAAGGTTACAGCTTTTCTCTGACCTTGGCTTGGTAAATGCTGCCACCACCCAAATGCAAAAACAAAAAAAATCTCTTGAACCCAGGAAGGAACACTTGGGAATTCCTCCCTGTGGGGTACCCTCAAGCCCTTTCACACACCCCACCTCTCCAGGGAAGAGCTGAGAAAAAAAACAAAGGAAATTAGCTGTAGCCACCAGCTAATCAAACAGCATATGCATAAACCTCTTAGGACACCAAAAATCCAATCCTGTTCTTAAAAAAGGTACATTTTATCAAAAACAAAAAGGAAAAAATACATCTGGAATTTAGGCTTTTGCTAGATTTTAGAAGAGCAATTCCAAAAATGAAGCACCCAAACTAGCTTTCTTGGGGGTTCAGCTTAAAGGTTACAAGCAAGCAAAAGCATCAGGGGTTAGCACAGAGGAGATCCACAAGCCAAAACAAGAAATAAACCTGATTGTGTCTAACTAAACATTATCTATCCAAATAATTTCTTCTAGGTATGGAAGATACTTTTTCATACCTGGTTCAAACCTTACACAGCAGTTCTGCTTATAGTATTGCTGCTCCATGTCCCTCCGGCTCAGAGAACAACAGACAAAGGGAAAGTTTCTTTCCCCATTTTAAAAAGCCTTCCCATTGGCTCTTTTGGTCAGGTGCCCACTTTTTTTTTCTTTACCTGGGGGACTTTTTAACCCTTTACAGGTAAAGCAAGTAGAGAACAACTACCACGAGAGATTGTACAGCTAACTGGCTGGCTGGCTGGCTGAGTGTCCATCAAAGGGAGCTATCCCCCGCCCCTCATTATCACACATGTGTAACAGGCACTTGGATACCACAGTGATGGTTGCAGTTTAACAGGGATCGGCAACCTTTGGCATGCGTCTCGTCAGGGAAATCTGCTGGCAGGCTGGTATGGTTTGTTTACCTGCAGCGTCCGTGGATTCAGCCAATCGCAGCTCCCACTGGCCACGGTTCTACGTTCCAGGCCAATGGGGGCTGCGGGAAGCGGTGGCCAGCATATCCCTCAGCCCGCGCCGCTTCCTGCAGCCCTCATCGGCCGATCGCAGCTCCGCGGACATGGCAGGTAAACAAACCGACCCGGCCCGCCAGCGGATTTCCCTGACGGGCCGCATGCCAAAGATTGCCGATACCTGCAGTATAAGAACCTGAAGAGAACAATGACAGAAAATTCACTCCCATAAATAGCTCTGTCGCCAATAGTTTAAGCCCACAATACACAATCTAGCTCCCTAGTTCCCCATATTAGAAGCAGTGAAAAGGATACACTCTGCCAAATCAAAGTGTGGGGCCAAAAGCAAAATCAAACTGAGAAGAGAGCAATAGTGAAGAGTGTGAAATGAGATTAGAACATCCCTTTCTTCATGCGTCTCCTTTTTCTATAACTATAACAAAAGTTTCTTAATCTCATTTCTTCTCTGTCCATGGCCACCCAGTGGCAATGTCTCCAGACAACTTCTGTTCTCAAATAAGCTGCCAAGTAATATAAATAAAAATTATATAGCAGCAAGGCCTCCTTTAACACTGGCTTTTCCATAGTTCTCATTTTAATGTGAACCCTTTTCTCTGCCCAAACAAATGTGCACTGTCCTGTTTATTTTCTTTTAAAAGGCTGGTTTGATTCAGTATCCAAAGCATCCAAAAGAGATAATTTAGTCTGGGAAGCCAAATCATACAGACTGTATTTATTTAGCCACTCCAGCTAAAGAAAAGTGGCTTCCAGGAGGTAAGCTTTTCTGAAAGATTACAATTAGTTGCAGGAAATTTGGCCTTGAACCATGTCTCAGGGTTAAAGTAGTATTAACTGCTAAGCATTTAACTGAGCTCTCTGTCTATTTGGAATGGGAAGAGGGGTGCCAGCTGGGCCTTCATTTGTCTATTCCCTCCTATACAAATGGCATAGAATTAAGATAGGTTACTATTGTAACCAGACCAGGAACCAATGGCTCAGGTAATTCTAGAGGATAAGATGACAGGGTAACAGTGATAGTGAATAAGCAGACTGTGGGCCAAATCTGGACTGCCAGTCGCTTTTGAACGGACCCTCACATATTTTTATTTACTTATTATTATTGTTAGTATTTTTTATTATTTTCTCTGAAGTGTGAACCTTGACTGTACCTTGACAATAAATTTGGACCTTGACAGAAAATAATTGACTACCCATGTAGAATATACAAGGATGATGCCCTTCTTATAAAGGCTGTATGGACAAGATGAAAGGGGCTTGGGGGAAAGGAGGTGATCTCTGACACACATTCGGATGTACTGATAGTCTGAGAGTATGACATATGTGCTTCACATCTAGCATATAGAACCTCTATTCATCTCATGTATGCCTATTGGAACTTAAAAATCTTCTTGGAACTGAGAGATAATGGCCAATGTAAATCATTGGACTAGGGTAACAGGAAGACATTGAGTATGCACTAAGGAGCAGATGCCAAAATTCATACCTTTCTGCCCATTTAGGCTCCTAAATCCATTTTTAGGAAACTCATTAGATGTGGCGTGGTTTTCAAAGGTACTGAGCACCTACAACTGTTGCTGAAGACAATGGGAGCAGCTGTGACTTTCAGTGGGAGTTGGCTGAAAAGGGTCAAAATAATTACAAAAAATAAATAGAAATTACTAAGGATAAACATAAAGAAAAATGTGCATAAAGGTCCGAGTTAAATACAACGTATGGATCCATAACATCTGAGGTCTTTTAAAGCTGGGTTTTGTTTTTGGTTTTGGTTTTTTTCTTAATATAAGATTTACTTTTTTTTTTAACATTTAAGCTAAAATATATCCACCCGAATATAAAAAAGTGTACTGGTCTCCTGTTAATCGAGCCTTGCCAAAAACTGTCTGAAGTCCAACAATAGCAGCAGTGAGGCCTCAATTCAACCATTCATCTCTATCCAGCAGGTGATGAAATCACATTGACTTCAATGTGTGCTTTAAAGTGAAGCATGTGCTTAAGTGATTTGCTGAACAAGTACAGACACATGCTTTGGCACATGCTTTGCCAAACTGGCCCCTAACAACCCAAACTCAGCCCTCTGCCACACCATTCTCCTCAATGGGGTGTACTTATTGCCTCCATTCCACGCCCTTTGCTTTTAACTGGGTGTGAATATCAACGATTATTTTGGCAATTTAAATGTTAATACCATTATTAAACATGGGCAATTTTTCCTTCTTTCCATTCAGCCTTTTCCGCAAGGATATTAAACATGAAACTATGTTAATTTAATTTAAAGCAGAATAGCCGAGATGAAAAAGTCAGGAAAAAGAAAACATATGTTTCCTGAAGTCACACTGAAAATCCTGTATGTTTTAAACCATACATTAAACAACATAAACAGCAATATATATTAAGCTACACTGTGATGGTAAATCAAAAGCAACTGTTGTCCAAAAGACATCTGGATATTTATTTAGTCATAGCAAAACAAACGAAAGCAGTAACTTGCTCACATACATAGCTCATCTGGAGCCTGTTCTGGAAATAGGCTATCTTTCCTTCTGTTTCCTAGTGCTCCAAGAGGTGAAAATTTTCTCCCTTTTCCTAAATTCCTGGCCATCACTGAACTCCACATGTTTGGTTTATTATTTTATAGGAGTCTTTCCCAACATGTACTCCTTGTAATCGGCCTTTAAATCTTCCAGCTGAAAGGCCTAAAGGTGGTCCTTTTGCTTTTGGCTGCTGTAGGTGGTACATCCCTTTCATCTAATAAATAGACAGCTCCTTGTACGTAGTTTTCCCCTGGCTTTCTCTTTTTTTTATTTCTGAGGTGGTGATGGATAGTTCCATGAACATTTTCCAAGAAAAACAGGAATAAAAAAATACTATATTTGTGCATCATGGCCACGTTAATGTTGCTGCAGCAGCCTTAACTTTTGCATATCCTGTGCAGCCTAAATTATTATTATGTATCTGTTTAATTATTTCGCATGCAGTAGCTATACACATGCAAATCACTGTAGTAAGTCAAAGTTTAGATTGTGAGATAAAGCACTCAAACAACAGGAAATATCAGAAATACAGATTTAGTCTGGAAACACTAATTTCCATTAACAATGGAAGAAAGAATAGAATCATGAGTAGGAATGGCCACAGTTTTTCTATTTCAACTGTTTTTTTTAGTGGAAAATTGGGTTGCTGGTGTAGTAGGAAGAGAGCCTGAGACATAAGCCCTTGTATCAGAGGCCTGGGCTAAAGTAGTAGTCAGAGCTTTACTGATATAAAGCAAAGACAAGCTGTGAGCAAAAGGCAGGACCTGCTCACAGAATCTGTCAAGAACAGGGCTGATTTTGCAAAAATACACATTCCTAAGAAGTGCTAGGCACAGAGTACTCACGCAAACATATCCCAATATCAAGTGGAACCTCTAACAGAACATCCCGATATTAAGGATGGTACAAAAACATTCCACAAGGATAACAGGAACACACTGACCCCTCCTAAAATATAAGGTCAGGATGACAGTACGTAATAAAGATATTTTGACCGAACCAACATGTACAAGGTGATGGGTGATAACACTGCTCTACAGCCAAAATGCTTCTGAAATAAATGTAGTCAAACTTTACTAATTCTGGGTCACTGAGAACGAAAATGATGCTTAAAATTGTTGATTGGCTCTAGTTTTCAAGATATGCTATTGGGTCAGTATATTCGACCCTTGGCTTGGGAATGGCGGAGGATAAGTGAGTTATAAAGGGAAGGGATCTCAATTTAAACCAGAAATGACTAAAATACATCTTTGACTGGATCTATGAATAAATCTATGACTGGGTTTGGACAGTACTTGCTTTTTAGGCAAAACAATGAATGATGCAATCTGAAGCTGGTATTGCGTCATACATGATATGAATTGCATCATGTTATTCCTAGAAGTCATGGATGATGCAATCATAACGAAGCTTACATCACTCTGCTGAACATATTGCCCTATATCAGCTCTAGAAATCATACAGTGTCATGCTCTCTTATTTGTCAGTGTTTGATTTTGCAAAGGGACACATTTCTGTTTAGCCAAAGTGAGCAGAGATGCCTCGTACTTGTGTGAACAGTGCAGATAACTTCTGCTATGTTTGTGGTGAAGTGACTTTTGCATCACAAAAGCGCAGTATAACCACTATGGTTAAGAAAGCCTATCACCTTTATTTTGGCTGCAAAATTGGAGATCAGGACAAGAGGTGGGCCCCACACATATGCTGCAACACTTGTGTAACAAATCTTTGCCAGTGGTTGAACAGGAAAAGGAAATCTATGCCTTTTGCAGTGCCAATGATTTGGAGAGAGCCAACAGATCATACCAGCAATTGTTACTTCTGCATGGTGCCTCCAGTTGGGAAAGGTGTGTCAAAGAAGAAAAAGTGGACTGTGCATTGCATTATCCAAACATTCCATCAGCTATATGCCCAGTACCCCACGGAGAAGGACTGCTGGTTCCTGATGCACCAGAATCATTCTCACTTGAGTCAGACGAGGAAGAGGAAGAGGATGAAACTTCTGGTCCTGAACCATCAATGTCACAGGACCCACATTTTCTCCCATCCTCCTCCTCTGAACCACACCTCATAACACAAGGTGAACTGAATGACCTTGTCAGGGATTTGGAACTACCCAAGAGTAAGGCAGAGCTGTTGGGCTCCAGACTACAGCAGTGGAATCTCCTGGCAGGTGATGTTAGGGTTTCCATGTTCCGTGACCGTCAAAAGGATCTTGTCCCATTCTTCTTCATGGAAGGTGATCTTGTAGCCTGCAACAACATCGATGGTGTGATGGCAGCCCTCAACATCGTTCACGATCCAGATGAGTGGAGACTGTTCATTGATTCGTCGAAGACGAGACTTAAAGCTGTTTTACTGCATAATGGCAATGTTTTGCCATCAATTCCAGTTGGTCATGCAGTCCATATGAAGGAAACCTATGACAACATGAAACAACTTTTGAGGTGCATAAACTATGACCAGCATCAGTGGCAGCTTTGTGGCGATTTGAAGGTTGTTGCTCTCTTCCTTGGTCTGCAGACTGGATACACAAAGTACTGCTGTTTTCTCTGCGAATGGGATAGTCGTGCAAGAGATTCCCACTACATCAAGAAAGATTGGCCACTCCGACAGTCATTGGAGCCTGGGAGGAAAAGTGTTCAGCATCCACCACTTGTTGAATCAAGGAAGCTTTTGTTACCACCCTTACACATCAAGCTGGGTCTGATGAAGAACTTTGTCAAGGCCATTGACAAAACACAAGCAGCTTTCAAGTACCTCCGTGGAAAATTTCCAAGGTTAAGTGAAGCTAAGATAAAGGAAGGTGTCTTTGTTGGTCCTCAGATTCGTGAACTTCTTCGAGATGATGCATTTGACCACGCACTGTGTGGCAAGGAAAAGACGGCATGGAAAGCCTTCCAGTTAGTGGCAATAAATTTTCTCGGAAACAACAAGGCAGACAACTACAGGTTGTTGGTGGAAAACCTCCTCAAGGCATACAAAAGCCTTGGTTGCAACATGTCACTAAAGATACATTTTTTGCACTCTCATCTAGATTTTCTTCCACCGAACTGCGGAGCAGTGAGCGACGAGCACGGCGAGCGATTTCACCAGGACATTGCAACAATCGAGAAACGCTATCAGGGCAAATGGAGCCCATCAGTGCTTGCCGACTATTGCTGGACAGTGACAAGAGATGCTCCATTTAATGAATACAAGAGACAAGCCAAGAAGCGCCGAGTAGATACTGAATAGGACTCAAGTATGTACAGAATAGTTTTTTGCCTTTTGTTTCATAATAAATTTTATTTATATAACCCTTTTTCTGATTTTTAAAGTGTTACATAAACAGGACAGGTGAAATATTATCATGTAAAGTAACCATAAACACATGAAAAGACCTAGGTTTACAATTTATGATTAAAACTCTACTATCTACACAATATACATAGACATAAAATGTAAAAACTTAAGTATCTTAGAAACAGTAGCCAATCAGTTGTTTTAATTGTCATATTTGAATTCAGCACATCAAAATACATAATAAATAGCACATTTTATCTCTGAAGCAGACGACTTCTCAAAAATTGTAGACCAGTGTTACTAGCCATGTCAGGAGGTAATAACTAACTATGTCAAATGGGCAGTACATAACTTGTTTGTATAAAGATTTATCTCACAAGGAGTGTCTTTGTCTATCCTGGGGAGGAATGGAAACTCCCGCCGTTCACTGAGCTGTTCCATTGTTATGGGCATACGTGTATTAGTGGTCCGGTAGAGTGTGCGGGATACTCGTACCGTGTTTCGTCGACAATAAACCCCAGTTTGAGAAACACTGATTTAGATTTTTAGCTGAGATAGTTCAATTTTTGGTTTTTTTTGGGGGGTGGGGAAAAACAAAACAAATTATTTTCCAACCAGTTCTAATAATGACAAAAATAGCTATTCCTGATATAAATATGTCATAATTTTAATATCTGTTTTCTTGGGCCTCTCTAGGACTAGATGCAAGAGTTGTGCACCCCATTGGAAAACAGACTCTCTCACTTCCAGGGCTATGACACTCCCTTTTCTAGCCCTGCAAGACCTCAAGATAATAAATTTTGAAGTCACAGCATGTTTATGTATACAAATCTTGCTACTTATCCAGGACTGACTCTTAAACAGCCTTGCTCTGAAGCCCAATGAATTTTGGGATAGAAACCAAATTTATGTGGAGAAGGAGGAAACATTTTTGTGGCAATTTTTTAAAAATGGCATCAGGTTGAAGCTGCTCAAGGAATAGGAATGTTAAAATAAATATTGGGGTGAGTGATGCATGGTAGGGGGGCAGATGATGCAGTCAAAGATGCATGATATATTAATTTATTTACATAGTTCTGCAGTTTATCACATAGTTCTGCAATTTATATATATTTTTGGATTTGGATATAGCAATGGATATATTGGTTTAAAGATATAAATGTAATACCTCTATCAGTTAAAGTTCCATATTTATCCAAGTTAGCACGTGTGAGAAGGTTTAAATGATTTGTTTAGCCAGTAGCATTAATTGGTTTGTGGTGGGGGAGAGGGATAGCTCAGTGGTTTGAGCATTGGCTTGCTAAACCCTGGGCTGTGAGTTCAATCCTTGAAGGTGGCTACTTAGGGATCTTGGGCAAAATCAGTATTTGTTCCTGCTAGTAAAGGCAGGGGGTTGGACTCAATGACTTTTCAGGGTTCCTTCCAGTTCTAGGAGATAGGACATCTCCATTCATTTATTTATTTTAACTCATTTAGGCCTGAATTACACCAGGGAATATTAAGTAAATGTATCAGATAGTCTAGAGCCTGGTTTATGCTACCAACTAGGTTTTGAATTTGTATAGAATTTGGGGGGGAATTTCCCCTAGTGTAGACCAGGACTGAAGGCAGTTTGGGGATGAGGAAGCCCTTTCAAGAACTTACTTTTTAAATGTTCATATATTGATAATAGGGTGCACATTGTTAATAGTTAATCCATGATTAATAGATGTTTTCATAAATCATCAACCAACTGTTATTAGCTGTTATAGAATCCAGCAGGTCAATAACTATGGCTTAATAACATCTATAGCATTTTCTACCTTTCTCTTTGAGAAAGCCTTTCTGCCCGTATGAACGCAGTATAAAAGCACAGTATGAACACTGCTTCTATTCCCAAATTTTATGCCCCCAAACCCTTGCCTAAAAAGGGAGAAATGACAGAGTACACTTTGCTATTGCTATTCATTTTATATGAAGATTCTCAGATGCCACAGTGAAGAATATGGGGTGCAGTGTCACACCCTCATGTTGGCTGCAACACTTCTTGAGTTAGGAAATTGTCATCTATAATGTTTAGAGATTCCAAGGATGTTTTAGTACTGGCAGCATGGGACTTCCAGCATATGTCACTCAAATTGAAGTCCCCCATGATCGCACAGTTTCCCAAACACACATACACTTTGTAGATAGGTGCATAAGGAAGAGGTCATCCTGATCCCTAGTGTGATTTGATGGTCCATAGCAAACAGCAGCTAGTACTACATCTTGTGCTTTATCTGTTAGGACATTGATCCATAAGGCGAGGTGCAACTCAGATCAGTAGCTCATCAGATTAGTTTGAGGCTACCAGGGACAGAGATTATATGGAGGGGAGTCTGTCTTTGGAATTACATCATCTTAATACTGTATTGATAAGTACAAGTGTGATTAAACCCTTAAATTGAATTGCTAACTGAGGCTGATAAGGTAGGTGAGGTAATATATTTTGTTGGACCAACTTCTGTTGTTGAGAGAGACAAGCTTTTGAGCTACACAGAGCTCTTCGTCAGGTCTGCGAAAGGTACTCAGAGTATAACACCTAAATATGAGGTGGAACAGATTGTTTGGCATAAGGAGTTAACACATGTTGAAAGAGACTATTCAAGGTGAAGTAGCCAGTTAACACCCCAGTAGTCATAGGACAAAAAAGAGAGGTTAGTGGGTTACAGATTGTTGTAATAAACCATAAATCCAGTGTCTCTTGAGTCCATGATTTGTAGTGTCTATCAAAATTATGAATTTAAGCTCCCAGGCTCATCTTTTGGAGCTGGGTGCAGGTTTCCTTTGAGGATGAGGACTGACAGATATGGAATGATCACTTTATGTAAAGTATCAGGGGATAGCCGCGTTAGTCTGTATCCACAAAAACAACAAGGAGCACCTTAGTCTTTATGTAAAGTGTTCACCCACAGATGATACGGTGTTTTTGTCTCTTATCATTTTTCTGAGTGTGTTCATTTGAGAGTGTAGTGATTGCCTGGTTTCGCCCACATAGTTGTTACTGGAGTATTTAGTGCACTGTATGAGGTACAACACATGTTGTGATAGGCATGGGTAGGACACATGGATCTTAAAAGCTGTGTTGTGCGGAATATTGACAGATGCTGCTGCTAATTTAAATTAATAGACTTTAAAGGGAATGCAACAGAGTGATAAGAGGCTAAACCAGATTATTGATAATGCAAGTAAATAGACTGCACCAGAATTATAGAAGTAAGTGGTTACAATGAATACGAGTATTGAAGTGTGATTTGTGAAATAAGGATTAGAGCCCCATTTATATGTGTCCTTTATCATTTAATCAGGATCATCCTGACTCTCCTGAAATTGGGTTCACATCCTTACCCTACCATTATGGTTAATCAGTGAGAAGATGTTTCACCCATTATATAGCATTACAGGGCTTGAATGAAATTTGTGTTACCGTATTATAGCTTTATACAGGTGAGTTGCTTTTTAGCAGCTGATGTTATTGTCACTGCACATCATGCTTCTTGGAGAATGAGGAAGAAGAGGAATTAGTACCTTGAAGGGTGGCACTGGTGCATGCAGTGCTTCTGAAAAACTGTGATATCGCTGGTGCTGCCAAGATTGAACTTCCCCTGCATCACTAAGGATTAAGAAATTCACTCACAGTATCGCATTCATGTGCTCTAGAGTCTCTTTCAGTGTGAGAAACAACTATGGAATTAACAATACTACTGGTGATGCTTGGCTTGTTTGAATATTTTTTTACGCTCATAGCAACCTTCCCCTTCCCATATAATGTTATTTTAAAAAGCAAATCATATAGTGTCCTATGTAGCACATAGATTATATATATATATATATATATATATGATTGAGAAAATCATATATATATATATATATATATATTCTTTTCTAATCACCTTTGCTCAATATTAGATACATGTCACATACATGATTTTCTCAATCTCCTCCAATGATATGATGCACCCAAACCTAGTATCTCTTATGGCCAATGTGGTGTGTTGCTCCCAAACTCTTGGGCCATCCAAGAAATCATATCAGAAAGCAGTTTTCAAACTGTGGACTGTGGACCACAGCCAGCTTCATGAGCATCCTATTTGAACTCCATAGTCCACTATCATGGTGTCACTCAAGACAAGAGGCAATCTGTAAGGTAGGCAGGCCCCAAACCATTTAAAGCTTGATCAATTAAAACTAAATCTTTAATTGCACCTGGATTTGAATGGGCAGCCAAGTGCAGATCATGGAGCACAAGTGTAATGTGCTTTCTATAAAAAACACTCAAAAATAGGTGAAATGCATAATTTCTTCCTGTGTAGCCCTATGTGTAATGCATTCTACTAATCCCATCTCAAAGTGACAAAGGCCTGGATAATTTTCATGAAGTCTCTATCCACAAGACTCTTCACTACTGCTATGGCCAATAAAACTTGCAAGTTGTGAACAAGTTTCATAAAAGGTGGATAAATTTCCCAAATCAAGGGAGCTAAAATAACCATCTCTAATTCTTCTAATTGCATCCATCATGCATCACCTCTTTTTTGTCTGAGGTGAGTCCCCGCCAACCAACCCTTTATCCAAGTCCCAGTCTCAGGCACAAGTGAGTTGTTCAAGTACAAAATCTAGGCTGCGTAAAATGCAAATACAGTCCATGCTCCTGCATTGCCATTGACTTCAACAGGTGCAGGACCAGAACTTCAAGGCTGCTTGTCTTCTGTACATTGAAGACATTGTAGCCCATATTTTCTCATTGACCCTTATAATAGCTCCATCTACAATTATCTTTGCTATAGTTCTTCCTCTTTTCCATCCCAGGAAAGAGTATTCCAGGTGTTATCCAGGATCCAAACAGGCCAGCTTTTGTTATGACTCCACCCATTAGGAAATGAAGAGGCAAAGGAACTACCAATAAAAGATGGTAAAATAACTCCTCCAATGAGCTCCTCTTCAAACAAGGTACTTCTGAAGTTTAAAGCAAGCATTAATATGCATACACACATATGAAAGAGGAGAATAGAGGGGAAAATGAACCAGAAAAAGGAAGGATATGACAAACATAACTGATGGCATTGTCATAGCTTTCCTCTTTCTCCTTAGGAAAAACTGTCCAGATAAGTAAGGAAATCTCTAGATAGCAGTCTGCAACACTTATCGACTAAAGTCAATGTCAGAAGCAGAGGATGGTACTAATCAAGACTTCAATTCAGGAAAGTACCCCTACCTAGGAAAGCACTTAAACCATGCTCAATGGGATTTAAGCACATGCTTAAAGTTAAGCATGAGGATACGTTCTTTCCTGAATAGTGCTGAATTGGATCCTAAGTGAGAATCAGGCAATAATTCAGGAAATATCAGTGTTTGAAAACTCAGCATTTTGTACGCTGGAGGTAAAAATACTTCTTATAAGAGGCCCCCTAATGGGAAGAGTGGGCTGTATTTGCTTGCCAAGAAGTAGAGCTGTACAAAAAATTTCCAGTGGATAACTTATGTGACAGATGTTGCCTTTTTTATTCTGTTCCTAAATTGTCTGGGAACAGACTGTGGAAATCCTCCTATGTATTCATTATTAAAAACAGTTTGAGAGTTTCTTCAGTTTCTTCATTCTTGGTGTAGTTTGCAAACTTTGAATTGTGAATATTCACAATTTGTGCTGTGAAAATACATTCCATAAAGTATGTGGAATTGTTTCTGCTCCCTGACTGGATGACAAATAGAAATAACCAACCCAGTGGATATTGCAATCATTTTGAAATAGAAGATTTGAAATTCACCTTCATTGAATATTGTACTTTTTAAGAAGTCAGTCTGCAAAAATATTCATGATAGTAAAGCTTGAGCTTTCAAATGCTTGCAGAAAGAGCTTCAGATATGGCAGATACTAGTTAGGATTCAACCTACCTGCCTCCGTAGTGAAGCTCATAATTCCTCTTAGTATAATTTACCATCTCCTGTAGACCACTTTCTCAATGATTCATTTAACTTATTAGCAGTGACTGTACATTTCTGATTCTCTTAACTTTACAAAATGTACTTATGGTATCAATCGGAATTAAAAATATATCAGATGCATTATCATTATCTTTCCTTTCCTTCCTTCTCTTGGCCTTTCCTTCTGTGCTGGGCACACTATGTGCATGGTGGAATTAGAACACTCTACAGTATTTCATTATATGCATGTCATATCTTCCAGGATAATTTAAACTGCGATTCTTCCAGTCTTACCCCTCCTGTTTGAGTCTTCTGAAACAGCCTTGCCATTTCCCTGAAATCCACAGGTGAAAGGTTAACTTGGTGGAATCTCATTTATTGTCTATTAAATGCAGAAGGGATTTTTTTCTTAACTGCATTTACCTTTTAAGCTGGCTTTACAGTATATCTCACATTGTGCTTAGGCTCTTGTGATCTTAAATCTTTATCACATCTATATGAACTCAGGTATTTTTCTTAATGCAGAAAATTACAAGAGATATACTTAAACTGTAGACATCAGTCTCTTCCTCTCTGTAATTAGCAAGGTCCAGAGAGATTTAACAGATTACTTTTCCCCTTTATTGTGTTTTGCCACATCTTTGCCTGTCTGTACTTTCCCCCCCCTTCCCCTCCACCCTCCTTTTCCAGTCATTTAAGCAAGGTGACACTAGCACTTTCACAGAAAAGTAAATGCCTAAGATGGCACATTCTCCCATTTGATGGAGGACTGGTATTGCCTGACCCATGTGCTTATTGTTGGACTTCCAGACTATCTCAGGTAATGCCATTGTTCACTGAAGCAGACCCAGTTCTTGCAAAGTACTAGTTGTCATATATAGTTTCTCTTCCCCTTCAAGGATTGCTTCACAGGTTAAATATGAAGTAGTGAATAGAAGGGGATAGTCCATATTTAATAAATCATTTTTATAGCAAAACATACTGGGACCAGATGGTCTGTAGGCTTACCATTCCTGCAGAATAATAATATGTTTGATAGTTTTCTCTGAGCAAGCACTTATGATATAAAGAATATACTGTAGGAGGAGCAGTGAGAGCCTCGGGGGATGGGAGTGGCTGGGACTACGCCTTTGGACAACGTTGGCAGGTTTTATTGTTATAAATTCCCTACAGCCTAGTGAGGTTGCATGTCTAGGAATGGAAGGAGGACACTTGGGGTTAATCAGTGCTGTGAAGTGGATTGAGAGGCAGAGAGACAGAAGGGAGGAGGGGGTAAGAATTGTTATGTGAGTAGCAAGGAAGGAGGAACTATACTGTAACATTTTAACAATATTTTTGTCTGTCTATTTCTGCTTGTTTGGGCTGTTTATATTGTAAGTGCTTCAGGGAAGGGCTTTCTTCCACTCACATTTGTACAATGCCTTCCAAAATGGGGCCTGTTCTTGGTGGAGGTCCCTATGCACTACCATAAGAAACATAACTGGAAATCACTTCTACAATAGCGTAAAAGTGATTTGCACATTTTCAAAACATGTTCTATGTTTGTACAGAACCTAGAACAATGGGGTCCTAATCCATGGCTTCTAGGTGATAGGATGATACAAATAAATAATAATAATATAAAGCTCTCAGCAAATATTCTCCACTGCAGAAAATGTCCCTATATACATAGAAGGAACAAATAAAATTGACTTTTAAGAGCTTCATCCTAAAAGGCGCTGAGTGCTTCCTGTGAGACACCAATCACACTCAATTCAGCTTGGCTTTGATGGAAGCTGAGTGGTCTCAGCACTTTGCAAAATTGGACTCTAAGTTCTTCTCTTGCATTGTCTTCTTTACATATTTACCTACCGATAAAAAGGGTATGTGGGGAGTTGGAGGTTTAACACTGTCTTTACAGGATCAAAAGGGAAGAAATAGTGAGAATTGTTAATTCAGTTTTGATAAGTGATAGGTAAATAGTGTAACAATTTAATAGTTACCATCACTTATTCTATACCCTACCGAAAGTCTTTAATTACATTAATGCTATTCCCTAGTGTGATAAACAAATTTCATCATAGTAATTAAATCCATTTTTCATAGCAAAACTGTTCTAAGTTTTATTGTGAGGCCCACGCAAGTTATAAGCAGCAGAGACTTACGGAATGGCCTTAAGACTCCTCATCATATCCTAAGATAGTTATGCTGCCTGGTTCCCTATTTAATGATAGAGTTAATTGGATTCCTTTATAAAATGAGAACAATAGCTGGAGGCCAACCTGGTGACCTCTCAGTAGTGCTCTGACATGCAGGAGACAGTTTCAATTCCCAGACAAAAATCTTGGGCACCTTCAGCATCTCACAGGATTTGGATTTGTGATTCCATATGTCAGACATTATCTAATTGTCATTAGTATGTCTCCATACACAAGCTTCTTCAACTGAGATAATGAAATTATAGCACCTACATGAAAAGAAAAAAAGCTAATTTGATGAGCTATCAGACATTTGTGTTATATTTAAAAAACCCGTGCTATTTATTTAGCAGTTTTGATACTCAACCTGCCAAGAAGGAACTACAGTGAATCTTTAGAGGGAGACTGACTGTGAATTTCCATTGTTCCAACTGTTTAGCTTTTTTATAGATTTGATCTTAACTCTGATTTTGTTGTTGTTGTTTTTATCCCCCCTAACATACAGTGTTCTTGTAAGGATTTTTACCCGCAAGTTTCTAACATGCTCTCAACCTCAATTTCACCTCAACAAATTTTTCTGTTTGGGAGTTTCCTTTGTTTTTAAACAGAACCTAACATGGGACTAATATGGGTTTTTTTGCACCTTTCCTACTGATTTAACGAGGTCTTCAGGAATGAAATCCAACTCTTATACATGTTCTAAGATCCAAATGCATGGAGCAATTCTCTTGTGGACTTTCAGAGGTACAGATGTGAGTTCACTCCATCCTTGAATGTTATAAGGTCTATGAAGGGAAGTACAAGTGCATTTTGTGGGGCAGAGCATTGGGGGCAGGCCCTTCCCTACTTCCCTTATATTGCAAAATTATGCCTAGGGCCATTATGTCCCTCCCAATGGTCCCAAATTTGGGATAGGTGGACAAGTGGTTTAGAGACAGCTCTCTCTCCTTCCTCCCCAGCTGCTCTGATCAACTGAGGATTTGGCACTGAATATTTTGGCCCTAAAGGTACAGGCTTCCATTTTACTGTGCAGTAAAAACAAGAAACTGTTTACATTCCTGCAATCCAGTGTCTTTTGGAGATGTGCAGCTAGGTGTTTTCAGTTATTAGGGTTTTGATTGGTTGGTTTTGATTTAAGTGTTATTCCAGTAAAAAAGGAAGTGTATTCAGGATTATGAGATATTAATGGGAATGTGGTGATGGTAATTGTATATTTTCATTTTGTGAACTGCTGTATAAATAAGAATTGTAGAAAACATTAAACATTAAAAAAGCCTATTAAGGCAAAAGCAATTGTTTTCTGCAAATGTAGCAAAGCAGGGAAGCAGCATGAACTGATGGAGGGGCCACCAGTAGGGATTTTTTGCTAGTATGGAACCAATTCACACCTGTTAACCACTGTGAATTGGCTTACAGGTAATGCTGATATGCCATTTAAGTATGGTACAGCTTTATTTTCTGTAGTGTCATTCACACAAACTCTATCCCATAATGATTTACTCATTGAAATGATGCAGGGCAGTGACAATAAATAGTATACGTTACAGAAAATGGTGGAATAGCTGAGATCGTCTGAGGAGCTCAGACTGACACTTCCTTCTGGCACAAACATGTAGGGCTTAGAATCAGAATGTTGCAATGAGAGACTGCTACGGAATTTCGCCTGTGTGGTGTATTTCAGATTTTAAGCAATAAGATACTGGGTTTAGAGCAACATTCTCCTCATGGAAGTATGCCTCTCCCCCTTAACATAACCAGTTCTTAAGTATGTTTTATTAACTGAAATGGAAATGTTAATGATGTGAAAAGGCTGTGAGGCACTTTGTTGCTTCTTTGGGTTCTAGGTTGTCAGGAGTTATTATTTATTGTTTGTATTAAGGTAGGCCCAAATTCATAAAGGGACTTAGACATCATAACTCCCAACTTTTAGGATCCTATCTGGCCAGAGGATGAAATAGTTGTAATGGAAGATATTGCTGAAGGGCTGTTTTCCTAACATTGGTGTGTAAAACATTTGCACTGCTTAAAAATTTATGTTTTCTACAAGAATCTGGTGAGCTGGAATAGAAGGACATAATACAGATTCTAAAGTAGCATTATGTGCCTACCACACATTTTTTAACAGAGTGATAAGTTTCATCTAAGAAACCAAATAGAAGGTGAAATTGTCCCTGATTTTTTTGATAAAACTTAAAAACTGTCCGTTACTTACCGTTTTGGTAAGAGATTCATTTGTTTTGGGGCTAAAACACCCTGGATTAAGAGAGAGGCTGCTGAATGTTGTGTGCAACAAGGAACTGCCACTAGAGGAACACTGGAGACTGCTCTGTTTGAATCCACAAAGAAAAATGTTTAAAAAATTGAAAATAAATGGACCCCATCATGCCAGGTCTGGAAAGAAAGGCCTCAGCAGAAGGTGAAGAAGATGAAAGGACCTGGGGATTACAGTGGACGAGAAGCTGGATATGAGTCAGCACTGTGCCCTTGTTGCCAAGAGGGCTAACAGCATATTGAGCTGCATTAGTCGGAGCATTGCCAGCAGATCGAGGGAAAAGATTATTCCCCTCTATTCGGCACTGGTGAAGCCACATCTGGAGTATTGCATCCAGTTTTGGGGCCTCCACTACAGAAAGGATGTGGACTAATTGGAGAGAGTCCAGTGGAGGGCAATGAAAATGATTAGGGGGCTGGGGCACATGACTTATGAGGAGAGGCTGATGGAACGGGGCTTATTTAGTCTGCAGAAGAGAAGAGGGAGGGAGGGATTTGATAGCAGACTTTGACTACCTGAAGGGGGGTTCCAAAGAGGATGGATCTAGGCTGTTCTCAGTGTTGGCAGATGACAGAACAAGAAGCAATGGTCTCAAGTTGCAATGGTGGAGGTCTAGGTTGGATATTAGGAAAAACTATTTCACTAGGAGGGTGGTGAAGCACTGGAATGGGTTACCTAGGGAGGTGGTGAAATCTCCCTCCTTAGAGGTTTGTAAGGCCTGGTTTGATAAAGCCCTGTCTGCGATGATTTAGTTGTGTTGGTCCTACTTTGAGCAGGGGGTTGGACTAGATGACCTCCTGAGGTCTCTTCCAACCCTAATCTTCTATGACTCTGCTAGGCACCTCTTACAGGATCCAAAAAAAACCAGAGGGAGCCATGTCTCTGCTGTTTAGGGACATCACACTGGCAGGAACAGTGTTTCTTTACAAAACTGCAGTGAAAGAAGTGAGGTAAGAGGGGACATGCCATCCTGGCTGCCACAGTGCACCATAGCAGCAGAAGCGATCAGTGCCTACAGGTAGGAGCCACTGAACTAGTTATGTCACTGTGGAGGAGCTGGGCTCAGAAATAGGTTGTCCCCCAGATTAAAAGTTGCGTGTGATGTACCATTTCACCGAACTGTATGTGATGGAAAATG
The DNA here is from genome assembly GCF_028017835.1 of Emys orbicularis. Lineage (NCBI taxonomy): Eukaryota > Metazoa > Chordata > Testudines > Emydidae > Emys > Emys orbicularis. Next base: position 301,291,744 of record NC_088683.1, read on the forward strand.
TACAGATATATTACCCCCCTTATTATGTTAATGATAATGGTGATGTGGTATTGAAAATGGAAATAGATACAGAAGCAGCAATGTCTGTTATTTCTGAGGGGGGTTTCCAAACAAATATTTCCTGGGGAAAACTTAAGAGAAACAAATGTGTTTTTATAGAATTACAATAAAAGGGAGATAAGAGTAGTACACAGTCTCCTTGTCACTGTAACTTATGAACATATGTGTTAACCATTAGAGTTAATTGTAATGGAAGGAAATGGCCCCCTACTAATGAGAAGAAACTGCCTATAGAAGCTTAAATGGGACTGGAGTATGGTACACCACAAACCAGGCAGAGTGGGGGAATTGACATTAAAATACAAAGCTGTTCCATATGCTCTGAGAGAGACTGTGGAAAAGCAAACAATGAAAAACCCATAACATAAACCTCACAGGTTTTTCTGCTGAAGGCAGACAATGTTGGTACAAAATGACAGGGGACGGATGAAGTTGGGAGAAAAGTGTTATAAAGCAGATATTGGGACTAATGACATATCTGGTAGAAGTAGAAGGGAAGATATGAAGAGTTACACTGAACAAGTGTTACAAGATAAAACTCAATATAGTTTTGGGATGTGACTTCTGAAGTTAGTAAAGATGAGTGTAGGTTTTCTTGGCCAGAGGAGGAGATGGTGCTATAAGATGGTGGCTGAAAGAGTGAGAGGGAGAGTGCTCCTGCTGGACGTGATCCAAACAGGACAAAACTCAGATGTCACTTTCTCTTCCTGGCAGGTGCCACTGGCTGCAGTAAAATTGCAACTTTCCCATAAGATTAAACTTGTGATTTTTTTATTGTGTTTATTAATTAAGGAATTTACGGGGAAGGAGTGTGGTGTATTGAAAACTGTCTCTATTCCTACTTGTAGGCTAGTGGGCTCTATAGAAAAGCATACAGTCTGAGTCACACTGAAAAGAACCAGCTTAATGCAAGGTGGGGTACATTATGTCTGGCTGTTTTAGGGAGCAGCCCATTTTCTTCTCTCTCTTTTGGGTTCTTGTGTGTAATCATTCTACATTCTAAGAAATAAAATAGCATTATATTGCAACCTTCCACCAAGAGTATTTATCTAACTTCTTTTGTGAACATAACAATATCTAAAGTGAGAGTTAGGCACCTCAGTCCTTTTGTGGATCTTGGCCACAGTGCCTACATGTCCCATTGAGTTGTCATTATGCTAGGCACTGAACAAACACATCACAAGAGATGATACCTGCCTCAAATTGCAAAATAGATGAAGTAGACAAAGGCTAGAGGAAAGGATGTATTATTAATCCCATTTAATAGATAGGGGATTGAGACATAAAGAGATTACATAATTTGCCCAAGATGATATAGGCAGTCAGTGATAGAACCAGAAATTGAGCCCAGATTTCTTGAGTCCCAGTCAAGTGAATTAATGTGTTGATGATAATGGTGATGTGGTATTGAAAATGGAAATAGATACAGAAGTGAACCCAGAATAGAAGCGAAATTATAGTGAAGAGGATTTCATGGGTCCCACATTGCCAGGATGTCAGGGCCCTGCAAGTCTGCTTTAGTTTTAAAGGAAATGTACTATAAATGTATACCCAAAGGAGGAGAACACTGGCGGTAGAGTCCAGCAAATTGTTAGGCCCAGGTGTACGGGGAGATTTTGGCAAACCAGCAAAGTGCCTAAACCACTATTGCTTGTTGCAAACAGTAGGGGAGGGGGATTTGGGGTGCCACAGACAAGGCAGCTTGACCTGCTAAGTCCTTCCTGCTAAGAATGTTGAAATTGCTGATTCATGTATTTTAGAAAAACAAGAAGTCTGTTTATATGTGCCCTGGGAATGTTTGTCAGGGTTCCAAGGCATGGACACTCTGAAAAAAAAAATCTCTGGTTAATTGACAATCATATAAGGTGCTTGACCTTTTAACCCTGCTTGCTTAGCAAGTTTTCTTTAAGGGAAAGCACATTGTATTACTAATGTATAAATAAAGGGAAAACATTTGAGGTAGTTGGACTTCTCAGAAGGGGCTCTTCAGGGACGCTTCCTCTGGACGCATCTTGGGGTCCCCACCGGCAGACGGAAGCCTGGTCAGCGGAAACCTGTCACGGTGCCACTCGAAAGCCACATTCAGCTTCGGTAATTATTGAGGGTTGGTGGTGTTTTACTAACCTGTTGCAGACGTGTGTAAGTGCTTGAGACTAAGTAAAGTTTAGCTTTAAGTGAAAGCACTCTTGTGTTGTCTTGTTTGTGCCAGTCATCTATCGGTCGGATGGCCGTGTCTCCCCTGATTTATTTCCTGACACCACCTCACACAGAGTAAAAGTTACCAAGAGCTTTGGGTTGAAAGAACCCCGGGTAACACAGGAAGACTCTTTAAAATAAATTTATCAGACAATCACATTTAAAAAAAAAAGTTTAAATGCCTATTCATGAGAGTGGGGAAACCCTTTTTACAGTTATCTCACTTTCCTTGGAACTTTTTAATCCCCTTGACTTGCAGATTTGCTCTGTACAGTACATCACAAAGAAACAGCAGATGGAAAATGCTGCCTATATTGTTATAATGAGCAACTTCTACTACTGGATAAGAAAAAATACTTTCATTTTACCTTGAAACACATTATTTGTATATCACTGGAAAAAGAATCCTTTGGAGTATATGAACAATCCTTTTATCCACATTGCTTTTTACCTTATGTAAGTGGGAGATTTGTCCCACTGTAATAGGGGAATTTTTCTATGTCCACAATACCTTGGCTGATCCAAGTGGCAAAAGGATTCAAGTCCCCACACGGATTCACTTCATCCCAGTACCTGCTCACCTTGACTTTCCTTCCCAGTCCTGCATGAGCAGGACTCACACTACAGGGAGGACTGAGCTCAGGGGTTCCTGGTATTTACCTCAGTCTGTCCGTGGGCAATTCTGGGCAGGGATGAGGGTGCCCTGCTCCAGGATAATCCTAACTCACTTTTAACCTGTAATCACTGCAATTCACTTAAACATACATACAATTTATTTACAACAAAACTGTTTCTTTGGGCATTAAAGAACAATTCACAGCATACACAGTGTGAAGTAATGGCTTGGGTAAAGTTCAATGCAGCAGTCTCTAATGTGCAATAAACTTTATAGTTACAGAGAGAGACAAGGCGGGTGAGGTAATATCTTTTATTGGACCAACTTCTGTTGGTGAGAGAGACAAGCTTTCAAGCTACACAGAACCAGGGTGACCATATTTCCCAAAGGGAAAATGGGACACTGCATGTAGCTAGCCTGAGCCCCATCCCACCCTGCATGGGGCTGGCCCGGGCCCCCCTCCCTGTGCGGGGCTGACGTCACTGCTTTCCCGAGCCCTGCCTGCCCCCTGCACTATGCTGGGGCTGGCATCACTGCTTGCCTGATTCCTGACTGTCCCCCCTCCCAGGATATTGGGGCTGGCATCACTGCTCACTCAAGCCCTGCATGCCCCGTGCCCGAGTCCTGCCACTCTCCCTGCGTGGGGCTGGCATCGCTGCTTGCCTCATCCCTGACTGCCCCCCTCCTAGGAGGTTGGGGCTGGTATCACTGCTCACTTAAGCCCCACATGCCCCGTGCCCGAGTCCTGCCTCCCCCCCGCCCGCGTGGGGCTGGCTTCACCACTCCCCCCCTGCACCTTCCTCTACACCCCACTTTTTGACAAAGGTGGGCATTTGTCCTGATCAGTTGGCAAGAACAAATGGGACAAATGATCACTTGTGCCAAAAAAAAAGGCAGGATGGCTGGGACAGGGCTTAAAAAAGGAACTGTCCCGGCCCAAACGGGAAGTATTTCCACCTTACACAGAACTCTTCCTCAGGTCTGGGAAAGGTACTCAGTATGTCAGAGCTAAATACAAGATCAAAGAGATAGATTAGCATAAGAACATATTCTAAGGGACCATTCAAGCTGACAGGTGCGGAGGAGCACATGGTTCAGACAGAGACATCCCTTCAGGGAGGATCTATTAATGGAGATTCTCTATGTCCTAGTAAGGAGGAGAGGATGGAAGATAATAAAATACAGGTAGGATCTGATGAGAAACAGTCACATAAAAAAGATTCCCATTCAATTACATCATGCAATGGCAGACAGCTAAAAAGTGACTTTTTTAAAGTGCTTATATACAAACACTAGAAGTCTAAATAATAAGATGGGCGAACTAGAGTGCCTCATATTAAATGAGGATATTGATATAATAGGCATCACAGAAACTTTGTTAAATGAGGATAATCAATGGGACACAGTAATACGAGGGTACAAAATATATCACAAGGACAGAATAGGTCGTACTGGTGGGGGAGTGGTACTATATGAGAAAGAGAGCATAGAATCAAATGAAGTAAAAATCTTAAATGAACCAAACTGTACCATAGAATCTATATATATAGTGATTCTATGCTTGAATAATAAGAATATAGCAGTAGGGATATGCTAACGACCACCTGACAAGGATGGCGATAGTGACCGTGAAATGCTCAGGGAGATTAGAGAGGCTATAAAAATAAAAAACTCAGTAATAATGGGGGATTTCAACTGTCACCATATTGACAGGGTACATGTCACCTCAGGACGGGATGCAGAGAGAAAGTTCCTTGACACCTTAAATGACTACTTCTTGGAGCAGCTAGTCCTGGAACCCACAAGTGGAGAGGCAATTCTTGATTTAGTCCTGAGTGGAGCACAGGATCTGGCCAAGAGGTGAAGATAGCTGGACCACTTAGTAATAGTGACCATAATATAATTACATTTAACATCCCTCAGGTGGGAAAAACACCACAGCAGCCCAACACTGTAGCATTTAATTTCAGAAAGGGGGACTACACAAAAATGAGGAGGTTACTTAAACAGAAATTAAAAGGTACAGTGCCAAAAGTGAAATCCCGGCAAGCTGGATGGAAACTTTTTAAAGAAACCATTATAGAGGCTCAACTTAAATGCATATCCTAAATTTAAAAACATAGTAAGAGAACCAAAAGAGTGCCACTGGGGCTAAACAACAAAGTAAAAGAAGCAGTGAGAGGCAAAAAGGCATCCTTTAAAAAGTGGAAGTTAAATCCTGGTGAGGAAAGTAGAAAGGAGCATAAACTCTGGCAAGTGAAGTGTAAAAATATAATTAGGAAGGCCAAAAAAGAATTTGAAGAACAGCTAGCCAAAGACTCAAAAAGTAATAGCACATTTTCTTTTAAGTATATCAGAAGCAGGAAGCCTGCTAAACAACCAGTGGGGCTACTAGATGTTCGAGATGCTAAAGGAGCACTCAAGGATGATAAGGCCATTGCAGAGAAACTAAATGAATTCTTTCCATCTGTCTTCACAGATGAGGATGTGAGGAAGATTCCCAAACCTGAGCCATTCTTTTGAGGTGACAAATCTGAGGAACTGTCTTAGATTGAGGTGTCATTAGAGGAGGTTTTGAAACAAACTGATACATTAAACAGAAATAAGTCACCAGGACCAGATGGTATTCATCCAAGAGTTCTGAAGGAACTCAAATGTGAAATTGCAAAACTACTAACTGTGGTTTGTAACCTATCATTTAAATCAGCTTCTGTACCAAATTACTGGAGGATAACTAATGTGACGCCAATTTTTAAAAAGGGCTCCAGAGGTGATCCTGGCAATTACAGGCCAGTAAGCCTCACTTCAGTACTGGGCAAACTGGTAGAAACTATAGTAAAGAACAGAATTGTCAGACATATAGATGAACATAATTTGTTGGGGAAGAATCAACATGATTTTTGTAAAGGGAAATCATGACTCCCCAATCAACCAGAATTCTTTGAGGGGGTCAATAAGCATGTGGACACGGGGGATCCAGTGGATATAGTGTACTTAGATTTTTAGTAGCCATCCTTTAACAAAAAAAATTCAAAAACAGACTTCAGTGAGAAACTGCAGATCTACAATTCAATTGCAAACAAGGGAACAAGGCAAGGCACTGAATTTAGCTGTATGAAGTGGAAATCCATCAACTTCAAGAAAAAACTCGCACAGATATAGACAGACATCATCTTCCTCTCCAAGTGCAAACAGATGGACATCATACCAAATGGACTGAAGGTAAAAAATCCATTGCAATCGACATACTACACTGACTATGGTGAGAGATTGTGCCACTCTCAAAGAAACCAAGGAACCACCTGATCAGCATCATGTACAGCAAACAGGAGAAGATCAAGAATGAGCTCTCAAAACTGGAGACTCTCATACAAAACCAACCTTCCACACAAACTTCCATGTGGCTGGGCCTTACAAAAACAAGACACGCCATTTACAATGCACACTTTACTTCTCTACAGAGGAAAAAGGACAGTAAACTATCTAAAGTCCTACATGCCACAGGGGGCTACAACACTGGTACCTTTAACTCACCCAACAATATTGATAATCTAATCAACCACACACTTAGCCCGGCAGAAGAGTCTGTTCTATCTCGGGGACTCTCTTTCAGCCCCACCACCCCCACACACATCATACAGTTCTGAGGTGATCTGGAAGTCTACTTTTGCCATCTCCAACTCAAGGAATATTTTCAACACACCACTGAACAGTGCACTGACCCTCAGGAACCCTCCTACCAACACTAGAAGAAGAAGAATTCTGCGTGGACTTCTCCTGACAGTCGAAATGACAGACTGGACTTCTACACAGAGTGCTTCCGCAGACATGCACGGGCTGAAATTATGAACAGCATCACTTTCCCCATAACCTCAGCCGTACAGAAAGCAATGCCATCTACAGTCTCAGAAACAACTCTGACATTATAATCAAAGGGGCTGACAGAGGAAGTGCTGTAGTCATCATGAACAGGTCAGATTATGAACAGGAGGCTGCCAGTGCCAACGCCACTATCCTCCAATCCCACTGAGGAGTACCAAAAAAACCCTACACCACGGGAACAAATCTACACAGATACATCCCTAGAGCCCTGATGAGGGGTATTCTATTTGCTACCCAAGATCCATAAACCTGGAAATCCTGGATGCCCCATCATCTCAGTCATTGGCACTCTTACAGCAGGATTATCAGGCTATTTGGACTCTCTCCTCAGATCCTATGCTACCAGCACTCCTAGCTATCTTCAAGACAACACCGACTTCTTGAGGAAACTACAATGCATTGGTGATCTTCCTGAAAACAACATCCTGGCCACCATGGGTGTAGAAGATCTTTACACCAATATTCCACACGAGGGTGGACTACAAGCTATCAGGAACAGTATCCCTGATGAGGTCACGGCACACCTGGTGGCTGAGCTTTGTAACTTTGTCCTCACCCACAACCATTTCATATTTGGGGACAACTTATACCTTTAAGTCAGCAGCACTGCTATAAGTACCCGCATGGCCCCACAGTATGCCAACATTTTTATGGCTGACTTAGAACAAAGCTTCCTCAGCTCTCGTCCCCTAGCGCTCCTCCTCTACTTGCGCTACATTGATGACATCTTCATCATATGGACCTACTGGAAGGAGGCCCTTGAAGAATTCCACCTGGATTTCAACAATTTCCACCCCACCATCAACCTCAGCCTGGACCAGTCCACACAAGAGATCCACTTCCTGGACACTACAGTGCAAATAAGTGATGGTCACATAAACAGCACCCTATACTGGAACCCTACTGATCACTACTCTTACCTACATGCCTCCAGCTTCCATCCAGGACACATCACATGATCCATTGTCTACAGCCAAGCCCTAAGATACAACCGCATTTGCTCCAATCCCTCAGACAGAGACAAACACCTACAAGATCTTTATCAAGCATTCTTAAAACTGTACTACCCACCTGGGGAAGTGAGGAAACAGATTGACAGAGCGAGACATAAGAACATAAGAACATAAGAAAGGCCGTACTGGGTCAGACCAAAGGTCCATCTAGCCCAGTATCTGTCTACCGACAGTGGCCAATGCCAGGTGCCCCAGAGGGAGTGAACCTAACAGGCAATGATCAAGTGATCTCTCTCCTGCCATCCATCTCCATCCTCTGACGAACAGAGGCTAGGGACACCATTCTTACCCATGAAACTGGTAGAAACTATAGTAAAGAACAGAATTGTCAGACATATAGATGAACATAATTTGTTGGGGAAGAATCAACATGAGACGGGTACCCAGAAGTCCCTACAGGCCCAACAAGGAAAATAACAGAACACCACTGGCCATCACATACAGCCCCCAGATAAAACCTCTCCAGCACATCATCAACGATCTACAACCTATCCTGGAAAACGATCCCTCACTCTCACAGACCTTGAGAGGCAGGCCATTCCTCGCTGACAGACAGCCCCCCAGCCTGAAGCAAATACTCACCAGCAACTACACACCACGTCACAGAAACACTAAGCCAGGAACTAATCCCTGTAACAAACCCTGTTGCCTACTCTGACCCCATATCTACTATAGTGACACCATCATAGGACCAAACCACATCAGCCACACCATAAGGTTCTCGCTCACCTGCACATCTACTAATGTGATATATACCATCATGTGCCAGCCATGCCCCTCTGCCATGTACATTGGCCAAACTGGACTGTCTCTACATAAAAGAATAAATGGACACAAATCAGATATCAGGAATGATAACATACAATAACCAGTAGGAGAACACTTCAATCTCCCTGGACATTCAATAACAGATTTAAAAGTAGCCATCCTTCAACAACAACAAAAACTTCAAAAACAGACTTCAACGAGAAACTGCAGAGCTACAATTCATTTGCAAACTTAACACTATTAATTTGGGCTTCAATAGGGACTGCGAGTGGCTGTCTCACTACAAATGCAATTTTCCCTCTCTTGGTATTGACACCGCCTCATCAATTATTGGGAGTGGACCACATCCACCCTGACTGAATTGGCCTGGTTCTCCACTTGTAAGGTAACTCCCTCCTCTTCATGTGCCAGTATATCTATGCCTGTATCTGTAATTTTCACTCCACGTGTCTGAAGAAGTGTGTTTTTACCCACAAAAGTTTATGCCCAAATAAATCTGTTAGTCTTTAAGGTGCCACCAGACTCCTTGTTGTTTTTGTGGATACAGACTAACACGGCTATCCCTATGATACTTTATTAGATTTTTAGAAAGCCTTTGACAAGGTCCTTCACCAAAGGCTCTTAAGCAAAGTAAGCTGTCATGGGATAAGAGGGAAGATCCTCCCATGGATTGGTAACTGGTTAAAAGATAGAAAACAAAGGGTAGGTATAAATGGTCAGTTTTCAGAATGGAGAGAGGTAAATAGTGGTGTCCCCCAGGGGACCAGTACTATTCAACTTATTCATAAATGATCTGGAAAAAGGGGTAAAGTGTGAGGTTGCAAAATTTGCAGATGATACAAAACTACTCAAGATAAGTCCAAAGCAGACTGTGAAGAGCTACAACGGGATCTCACAAAACTGGGTGACTGGGAAACAAAATGGCAGATGAAATTCAATATTGATAAATGCAAAATAATTCACATTGGAAAACATAATCCCAACTATACATATAAAATGATGGGGTCTAATTTAGCTGTTACCACTCAAGAAAGAGATCTTAAAATCATTGTGGATAGTTCTCTGAAAACATCCACTCAGTGCACACCTGTAGTCAAAAAAGCTAACAGAATGTTGGGATTCATTAAGAAAGGGATAGATAATAAGACAGAAAATATCATATTGCCGCTATATAAATCTATGGTACTTCCATATCTTGAATACTGCATACAGATGTGGTCGCCCCATCTCAAAAAAGATATATCAGAATTGGAGAAGGTTCAGAAATGGGCAACAAAAATGATTAAAGGTATGGAATGGCTTCTGTATGAGGAGAGATTAATAAGACTGGTGTAGTAGGAAGAGGGCTTGAAACATAAACTCTTGTATCAGAGGCCTGGTATGAGGATCTGCTCATGGAATCTGGAAAGAACAGGGATGATATTGCAGAAATACACATTCCTAAGAAGTGCTAGGCACAGAATACGCATTACAAACACCTCCCGATATCAAGTGATACCAGAACATCCCAATATAAATGATGGTACAAAAACATTACACAAGGATAACAGGAATACACTGACCCCTCCTAAAAGATAAGGTCAAGATGACTGTATTTAGTAGAGCTGTTTTGAACAAACCAATATGTACAAAGTGATGAGTGATAACTAGCCACATCTGGGGGCAGTAACTAACTATCTCAGAGGGGCAGTACTAACTTGTTTGTGTCGGGGTATAAAGATGTATCTCAGAGGGAGCATCTTTGGGTATTGTAAGGAGGAACGGAAAGTCCCGCCGTTCACTGAGCTGGTCCATTGTTATGGGCATAAATGTATTAGTTGTCCAGTAGAGTCTGCGGGATAATAGTACCGTGCTATGTCGACAGTAAACCTGGCTGGGTTTCTTCATCCCTTAACGGATCTTGTGGTCCTTGGGCAGTTCGCTCGAGATCTGCCATCCCAGCTGTCTGCACAGAGCTGAGGCGGCAGACAGAGGGAACATACTCACACAGCCAAACATCTATCAACATATAACCACAACTGGGACATTTCAGCTTGGAAAAGAGATGACTAAAGGGGGATATGATAGACTGGTGTGGAGAAAGTAAATAAGGAAGTCTTATTTACTCCTTCTCATAACACAAGAACTAGGGGTCACCAAATGAAATTAATAGGCAGAAGGTTTAAAAAAACCAAAAGGAAGTATTTCTTCACACAACGCACAGTCAACGTGTGGAACTCTTTGCCAGAGGACGTTGTGAAGGCCAAAACTATAACATGGTTAAAAAAAGAAATAGATAAATTCATGGAGGATAGGCCCATTAATGGTTATTAGCTAGGATGGGCAGGGATGGTGTCCCTAGCCGCTGTTTGCCAGAAGCTGGGAATGGGCGACAGGGGAATGGATTACTTGATGGTTGCCTGTTCTGTTCATTCCCTCTGGGGCACTTGGCATTGGCCACTGTCGGAAGACAGGACACTGGGCTAGATGGACCTTTGGTCTGACCCAATATGGCCATTCTTATATTCTTATGTTTATGTTCTTAAGATGAAGTGGCCTGTTAACACCCCTGTAGGCATAGGACAAAAAGGGGTGTGGGTTAGTGGGTTATAGATGGTTGTAATAAGCCATAAATCCAGTGTCTTTATTAAGACACTCTTTTTAGTGTCTATCAAAGTTACAAATTTAAGCTTCCAGGCTCGTCTTTTGAAAGTGCTGTGCCAGTTTCCTTTGAGGATGAGGTCTGATAGGTCAGATATAGAGTGATTGCTTTGTGATCAGATGATGTTGTGTTTTTGTCTTTTATCATTTTCCTGTGTTTAGGAGCATAGTGATTGCCTGGTTTCACCCACATAGTTGTTACTGAGGGATTTAGTGCACTGGATGAGGCACACCCCATGTTGTGATAGGCATGTCTTAGGACAGCCGCGGTGGAGCCTTCCCAAAAGTGCAGGGAGACAGGGGCCATGGCCCCCACCCCCTATGTGCCCTTCCCCTGCCCCCATCCCTTCTGCCTGAGACCCTGCCCCCCAGCCAAGCCAGAAGCCGGAGTGTCCCTGCCCTGTGGGGCCCCTGCCCAGGGCAGATGGAGGGTTTGTGGCTCCCCACAGCTGCCCGTGCAGCTCTTACCCTGATCCGGCTCTGGCCCGGGGACAGGTGACAGGGCCTCAGAGCCGCAGCCCAGACATGGTAAGAGCTGCACGTCCAGGCAGCTGTGAGGAGCCACAGACCCACCACCTGTCCTATGAAGGGGTCTCGGGTGCGGGGGCTGACATGGGCCAGGGTCTGCTCTCGGCCATCCCCCCAGGCAGGTGGAGGGTCCACAGCACAGTGCTCCTTGCTGCCCAGGCTCCCTAGCCAGGCTCCAGCTGCCAGCCCAGCTGGGGGATGGGGATGGGGCCTTGGAGGGAAAAGGAGGGGTGGGGGGAGTCTGTCGCCTAGGGCAAAAAGTGGATGGGCCAGGCCACTTCATTTTCAAAAATTGGGAGGGCCATGGTCTCCTGGTCCCCACTAATCAGCACCAATGGGGTAGGACCCATGGATCTTGAAAGGTGTGTGGTGAGAGGTGTTGATCATTGTATCAGATATATCTGCAGATTTTGCATATGTTGCTCAGGCAGGATCAGGTGCCACTTTGAGTTGGTGGCTCCTGATCTGTGGAGCTTGCTGCAGATGATGCGCTTGAAGAAGTTGGGGAGTTGTTTGAAGGCCAGAAGTGGGGGTTCAAGAAAGATTTCTTTCAGGTTGGAGTGCCCATCAAGTATGGGTTGTATTTGTCTGGTGATACCCAATATGAATTCCAGTGTGGGATGATTACAAAAAATTTACGAGTCTGATGTATTCTTCCTGAATCTGGATGTGCTGCTGTGACACTGCTGGTCTGGCACTCACCCAGGATGGGTTTGGACTCTGACAGAACCTGTTCTCCACCTTCAGTTCTGGCCTTCTGTCAGGCCACATCTCCATATGGGTCTGGCACTTAATGCCCTGGGAACAGATTTTGGGAAAGGGGCCATGTCTCCTTAAAGCAGCGCACACAACCTGCTGCAAGAGCAGGAGATGCACCACACTATTATCGGTCCAATGCTACCCCAGCTCTGGCTCTGGCTCACTGAGGGCAGGCTGCTGCTCTGGTCCCTCTGGTTCTGGCCTCCTGCTCTTTCCCCACCTCAACTCTAGGAAACTGCACTCTCCCAGGCTCTGTCTTACTCTGCCCTGGCAGCCCCCGCTCACATGGAGGACAAGCCCTGGGCTCTTGACTCCCTCATTGGCCTGCCTGCCCAGTCAATCCAGCTGACTTGGAGTACTGGCCTCTCCCCATTGGCCCTGGGCTCTGTTAGTCTCATGATCCTGACTCCTCCTACCCTTTCTCCTGGTATTGGGAGAGGGCAACCAAAAAAATGCATTAAATTTCCGTAAGGGGCCAACAGCCCCCTAACATTTATATATGATATTTGATTATACTCTGGATTATACCAATCTTTTAGACTCACATGTTTATATCTTTTACATGCCCTTATGATTTTATGCTTTGCATTCTGTCTTAACTTGACCAAGTTGCCCAGATTGGGCTAAATTCTGCCCTTGGATGCAGACCCACATCTGCCATTGACATCAGCAGGAATAATCAGCAGGAATAATAAAAGTCAGAATTTAGTCCATAGTGTAACATACTAGCTAATATGTGTATTATTGCCCCCTACTAGATAGTGAAGTGCTAGGAGGAATTTAAATAGTACTATTAAATATTCATAATGCCCAGGTAAGATAGGTTAGCTTCACAGTGACTTAGCATTTTCCAGATGAGAGAACTGAGACACAGAGGTAAAGTGACTAGCCCAAGGACTATGACTGAGGCAGGATTGGATGTAGAAACTCTTGGTTCATAATCCTGCACTCAGACTACATTCTCTCAATGAAACATAAGACTTATTCAGATGTTTGTGATTCTGATGCCACCTCATGGATACCATGCAGGGAATATAAGTTCTCCTGTTGTTGAAAAAATAATAAGATAAAATAAAAGGAAAAAAGTATAGATACATTAGATGTTAAACTACTAAGATGTGCACTTAAGCAGTGTAAGTGATGACACAGCCATATTATTGTAACCTTCATCCTCCCATCATTTTACTTTACTTATATTGTTTATTGCTTTCACTTGTGTCATATCATATTTAGATTGCAAGCTCCCCTTGGCAAAGACCATGCTTTTATGAAATGTCTAGCATATTTTTGGATGCTGTGAAATAATTAATCATAATAAATGTTAGAAGCTGGCTTTTTAGACCAGAAAGTCCTGAGTTCTATTTCCTATGCCATTTGGCTAGAATTTAACTGGGAGCTTCAGGATTTGCTATCTGAAGCCAATGATTCAACTAATTAAGGGCACAGGTATGAAGAAACTAGTTTTATACACCAATTACTACCAATTTTATTTGAGCTTGGAGAAACTAACACCTAATTTGCACCTTGCTTTTAAGATGAAACTACTGGTTACATCCTTTAAATGAGTCTGATTTCTGCATGCTATAAATATGCACCAAAATTCAATATTGAATGTAGCACTTACAAGGATTTAAATCAAAGTGCCAATGATCTGAATTACACCATCTGTGGTGACAAAAAGGAAAAACATACAAGAACCTTGATAACCATTTGCAGATCTGTTGATTTCATGGTATGTGTACTTCTAGACTCAAGTGACTTGACAAAATATAAACCCAAGAACACAGAGTAAATAGTGGGTGGTATAGCAGGTTACAAATTGACACAACAGGTTTTTTGTCACTACTTATATTTAACACGGCATACCTTATCATGAGTTTATTGATTTCTATAGTATAATGAATTTATAGAATTGCAATTTACACATTGCATCTTTTTCAAATAGTTAAGCTAAACATGATTCAGTGTATTCCTGTGTTAGAGTCCAACAAACATGGAGATTAAAATGAGCCTTCACTTGTGAAGCAGATAGTGGGCGAGAACTCAGGCAAAAATGCTCAGACCTAGGTGCTTAAAGGCCCCTGGATACAAAGTCAGGCAACTAAATAAGTGGTCTAATTTTCAGAGTTTCCAAGTACTTGCATCTCCCATTGATTTTTTCCCCCCCGGAAAAAGAAGCTGTTGTTGCATCAGAGCTAATGTCAGTTTTGCTCCATCACTACATGATGCAGCATGTCCTCTTTGCATTCATTGAACCCGGGTGTGCTAATATGAGGAGACAGTAGCCACATCCACAAAATAAAAGTTGGGTAAAAGACAGAAAAATGGCTGCCAATTTCTAGATCAGGTTTAAAATTCTGCATAAGAAAAAATAGTTCTGCATTCAGTTCCTTTAATATGCTTCAGATTATACAATATATATTTTGTATGCAGTTGTGTTGTAGCTGTGTTTGTCCTAGGATATTAGAGAGACAAGGTGCATGAAGTAATATCTTTTATTGGACCCGCTTCTGTTGGTGAGAGAGACACTGGATTTATAGCATATTATAACAATCTGTAACCCACTAACAATCCTGCCTTTCACAGTTTCTTTCTCCCCCACCCCCTTCATTCCTCCTTATGACTAAAGGGGTGTTAATAGCCCACTTACCTGGAATGGTCCCTTGAAATATGTGTTTCCTACTTTTGCTAAACAATCTGTTCAAACCTTGTATTTAGCAGTGACACTTCGAGTTAGGCTATGTCTACACTACTGCCTATGTCAGCAAAGCTTATGTTGCTCAGGGGTGTGAAAATTCCACCCCCCTGAGTGACATAAATTACACCGACATAAGTGCTAGTGTGCACAGTGCGGGGGTGGGGTTTTTATGCACACAGGAGAACTCTCTCCTGTTGCCATAGAGCATCTTCACCAGATGTGCTGCCCAGTGCAACTGTATTGGTACAGCTGTGCCGCTACAGTGCTGTACATGTAGACATAGCTTTAGTTTCCCAGACCTGAAGAAGAGCTCTGTGTGAGCTTCAAAGCTTGACTCTCTCACCCACAGAAGTTGGTCCAGTAAAACATATTACCTCACCCACATTTTCTCTCTAATGGTCTATTTTTGGAATTTTAAAAAGATGCATATCTCAGTTTCACAAAATCACTGAAGAGTAGCAGCAGCAAATTACAAAATCCTAGATGTATACAATCTAGCATTGAATAGGGTGTGACAGTAGGAGATAAATTGTGAATTCCACTTTCCTTTGTGAACACCATTTGTGATTGTAACTCTCCTTGTGGATTAGGGCATCCATTTTGTAGCAGAGAATTCATGCCTAGTGGACAGACTATGTCCCATAAGCTGTGCCAGAGCAATCAGAAACCATGAACACTGAATGACTCTCCTCTGTTGGAACAATGAGGTTTCTACTACTACGAGGGGTATTAACCTTGAACAATTATCTACACAGAGGATGTGTGTGTGGTGAGGGGGTGGAGGTGGGGTGGGATTGGAGCCTTAATCTCCCCGCCAGCTTGAAGCACATGGGGAAACAGGAAGCAGAGTCAGTTTTAAAACAGGTACATTTCTAAGCAAGGGAGGCCATTCCACTGCCAGAAGCAAGACGGCCAAGCTAAGAAGGCCAGAAGAGCTGCCTGGTTTAAGAATTTAGACCAAACCCAGGGGACATCAGCACCAAGGGAAAGTGTGTTGTTTTCCACAGATCAGTAACTCTTGTGCTTTTTTAAGAGTAAAGAGTTTGTGAATAAGCAATTCCTTTGCTAAGCCTGTGTTTTCTTGCTTTACTCCCACTTTGTCTCTGCAGGTTGTGAGTAGGAAATCCCGAGCTCCCCCGAAGCAGTGCACTCTGGTTGGGAGCTGGGTGGAACTTGTCTAAACAACTGGGGGCTCAGGAACTGGTTCCAGGGTCTAGGCAGCTGGACTGCAGAGTCTTTCTACCCAAGAAGGGTCTGGACCTGGGAGTGCACCTGATAGATCCAGAGATAGGAACAGTGATCGATCACTACACAAACCCAGAAGGCTTACAAGCACAGAAGAGTCAGTGGCTGGATCCAATAATGACAGACGTGTCATCCAGAGAGGAGGCCTGGGCCAGATTGTGACTCAAGGCCACAGCAAAAACTCCAAAAAAAGTTCAGTTAACAGTAAGCAATTAATACTCTGAAATCCTATCTAGAAATTTCCAAAAGCAGCATACTGTAGATCACATTTTTGTACAAATTTGCTTGCTATTGAAGTAGTGGCTATTTTTTTTCACACATATATTTAAAACAGCGTTCTTCTTTCATGTGCTAAAATCGTTTTTTAACCCGTGCAGACTGGAAAATTCATAACTATGGTAACTGACCACAAAATGTGCCCACATCATTCACATTCCAGTAGCATCACAAATTACAGTTGAAGGTTTCATTGCATCCTGAGCTACAGGGTTCCTGCAGTGCAAAAACAGTGCAAAGGGCTGTTTGTTGGTACTAATGTCTTATACTCCATCATACATGCCCAACTGTTGTTGGCACCATCTTAAGTTTGTCCTCTCAGATTTTCCAATGGAAATTCAGGAGAAGAAGCCAATCTAACCCAATAGAGAAAGAACTGAAAAAACACCCAAGCAGAAAGAAAAGCCAACCACAAAATA
The DNA here is from genome assembly GCF_028017835.1 of Emys orbicularis. Lineage (NCBI taxonomy): Eukaryota > Metazoa > Chordata > Testudines > Emydidae > Emys > Emys orbicularis. Next base: position 301,308,844 of record NC_088683.1, read on the forward strand.
TCCCTTATAAATAAAATCAAGAAAAATAAAGAGCACTCTGAGAAAGCAGAACCAATGAAAGCTTTCTCTCCAAAGCACAGCCCTCTTCAAAGCTTTTCCCCCTAAACACAGCTCCCATCAAAACTTTCCCCAATCACAGATCTTTGAAGTCAAACATATGTCCAGAATACAGCACTCTTCAAAGTTATCTCCTCCCTCTGCCCCCAGCCTACTTTAAGATTAAAGTAAAAAAGACTTCAGGTAATATTTTCAAAATGACCAAAGTGAATTAGAACTCTAATTCCCATTTTCAAATGTTACTTAAGCTCCTTAAGGTTCATCTACCTCAGTGTGGTACCTGAAGGGTGTGAGTTGTAAAGCACACTAAGGCTTTGTCTACACTAACACTTTTGTCAGTCAGGGGTGTGAAAAAAATATCCCGTGACTGACAGATTTCACTGACAAAAGTGCTGGTGTAGCGCTGTGTCGGTGGAAGAGCATCTCCTGCCAACAAAGCTACTGCTAGTCATTGGGGGTGGTTTAATTATGCTGGTAGGTACAGCGGCTACACAGGAAACATTACAGCGGCTCAGCTGCAGCGGTACAATGAAGATATAGCCTAATGTTCTGCACTGTAATTGCCCTGTGTAGACCCTACTGGCATGCTCTAAAAGGTACCTAGTTCTCATTAAAGTAGTCCTGTTAAAGTAGTCTTGTTTGGAACAGTGCTATGTTAATGTGAACTAGGTACCTTTTAGAACACGCCAGCAGGGTCTACATGGGGCAGTTAGAACGCAACATTCTAAAGTTCTTTACAGATCACACTCCTCTATGGTGTTGGCCAAGCACAATATAGACAAGCCCTAAGTACCTTTGCAAATTCCAGTCAGACGTAGACTCCTAAAGGCCAGATGTTTAAAGTATTCAGGTGCTTAAAGATGCAAATAGGTGCCTAGTGGAATTTTCAATTCTCATTAATTTCAATGGGAGAGTTAGGTGCTTAGATACTTTCAAAAATCTCACTGAGCATGTATCGACATCTTTAGGTGAGTGAATGCCTTTAAACATCTTGTTCTAAGGCAGTGGTTATCAACCTTTTGACCATTGTGGGCTGCATATGCAGCTCTCTATGTTATTGGGCTGCATTCACACTATGCACACACACACACACAAACACACACACACTCCTGGGGGAATTCTGTGCCAAAAAATTAAAAATACTACACACAATATTTTAAAATTCTGCAAAATTCTGCACATTTTATTTGTCGAAATAACACTACATAATCTTGCCAGTTTCAATTATTTTGGTAATTTATTTCAAAATACCTGTCAGCAATTATGTCTGCAACAATATAGACACACACGAAAATTCCCTCAGGAGTAGAGTCGAATAAACCCCTATGACAACCCAGTCCTGTTTCTCTGCCCCCTCCCCCACCCCAAAGCCCAGCCAGGGGTCCAGACACCCACAGCCACTCCCCCCACCCAAGCCCAGCCACAGAAGCTCCTAATACCCAGATACCGACCCCACCCCACCCCACCCCCAGAGCGGATGTGTTGCCCCCCACAACCCAGACACTAGCCTCCCTTCCCCCCGAGTCCAGCCGTGGACCCCCACAGCCCAGACACCCATCCCCTTCCCCTCCCCCCCCCCCCAGAGCCCAGGGATCCAGAGAGAGAATCAGCCTAATGCTCAGTCCCAGGCATGTGTGGAGTTTTCTGCACACTGCCCTCTCCTTTCCTCGGGACATGCTGGGAACTGCAGCTGCCGGGAATGCTCCAGCTCCTCCTCCCCCTCCTTCCCGGCAGTGTCTTCTATGTGCGAGCTTGGCTCTGCCGGGTCCAGCGTCCCCTCGTGGCAGCCAGCCGCACTGCAGCACGTTTCTGTGAGGGAAAGGAAATTCTGTGCATAAAACATTAATTTCTGAAAAATTCTGCATTGTTCAGTGGCACAGAATTCCCCCAGGAATAATATATATTGTCTGTATGGTCTTGCCACATGGGCTGCAGCTGTGTGTCTTGTGGAATCCATAGCCCTGAGTTACGTGCCCAGGCTCCCAGTACAATGCAGCTGAGAAAGAAATTCACAAAAGCCAGCAAACTGAATAGTGAGCTAGCTAAATTAGCCAGTAGGAAATGCCAAGGAGAGAGGTGTCACCTAAGTCCCACCCCCCAAAGGGAGTTAGATGCCTAAGTCTGGACAAAGGGAAGCATCTATCACTGCTTGTGAACCCTCTCCTGGAACTGGGTGCTATCTTCCCCCACCCCCTTGCCCCATCCCAATCCCAATAACCCAGTGGTTAGAACACTCACCTGGACTGTAGGTGGCCCAGAATCAGTTCCTTCCTCTGTTTGATGTGGAGCAAGGATTTGAACCCATGTCTCTAGAGAGTACCCTGACCAATGGGATAGTCTGGAAGGGTTTTTTTCAATCTCTCCCTTTGAAACTATTCTACTGTATATAAATAATGAAATAATCATAGAAGCAGGGTCTTGAACTTGGGTTCCCCACCCCATCTTAAGTGAATACCCCAACCACTGGCCTATGAAGTCAGTCTCCTGTTTTTTCTGGTCCAATGACTATTTGATTATACAAAGTGGAATGTCTTCAACACTGGGCTAAAGGTTTTAAAGGAGTGGCACCTCCTCCTCCAGTGTTGGTTTGTGTCAAGCTCACTATATTAGGTGGTCTTTGAGCACACCCACTGGATCAGGTCCCACAGATGAGATAGGTGTGGGAACATCTATTCTGAGGAGCTCGTTTGGGCGTAGGCATTGTGGCTCTGTGCATGACAGATTTTTAGGGGCCTAAGGGACTTTATTGGTGGATACTTAGCCCTGGTTTACACTACAGAGTTAGGTCAATGTAAGGCAGCTTACATTGACTTAACTCTGTAAGTGTCTACACTAAAATGGAGCTCCCACCGATGTAACTTCCTATTATACCGACTTGATAACTCCACCTCTGTAAGAGGTGTAGTGCTTAAGTCAATGTAATTAGGTTGGTGTAGTGTCAAGTGTAGACACTGCATTGCTTATATTGACTATTGCTGCCTTTCAGAAACTGTCCCACAATGACAGTTAAATCAGTGCAAGAGCTCCTGGTGTGGACATGCAAAAGCAATTAATTACTGCAGTGGTTATAAATCGATGTAACTTAGATCGACTTAATTTTGTAGTATAGACGTGCCCTCAGATGCCTTGGAAATTTAGGCACCTACAAGATTAGGAGGCAACTGAGTGGGAGGATCTAAATTTTGGATTTAGATACCCAAAGTGGCAGTTAGGTGTCCAAAATCCCTTTTGTGGATTTAGTCTCTAGTGACACATTGCATCTCATGCTAGAGTTAATCCAAATGCAGCATCTCATTCTAATATTATATATACTGCCACAATGGTGATAGATTATGCATATTTAGATTGACTATGATTCAGTATTTGCTGGTACTTGAAGCAGGCGGCAACCACATCAGAATCTGGCAGAAAGCCAAATCCCATTTACAGTAATGGGACATCATACAAATACCAACAGGGTTGTATCCAAAACAGCTGTTATTATTAATTTCATCTGTTTTAGAAGGAAAAGAAGATTTTAGTTATTTGTAAAGATTAAGATGGATAATTATACCATTTAGTGCTATTTAATTTCTGTTTACCTCCAAATATGGGGATTTTCCATATAATAGTGGAGATTCTAATCTCTCCATGTAGCTATTAAGGTTGAGGTTAGCATTCCCATATAAGATGGATTTTGATGCACGTTTTCTGTCTAATTTCACCAAAATTAAATCAATTCTCCTGAAATTTCATATATATGATATAACCAAATGTGGTGTTTTTCCCCCTCCCAAAATATTAGGCAAATCAGACAAGATATATAAGATGAGAGTTAAGAAAAATGTAGCTGGTTTTTTTTAAGTTGTGCTTTAGCATATTAAAAACATTAATAGAGAGTTCATACAACTTATAATGAAGAAAATTTTATTATTTGCTGTCAAAGAGAAATAAGGATGTCTGTTTTGTTCCAAAATGATGGGGTCTAAATTAGACTGTTACCACTCAAGAAAGAGATCTTGGAGTCATCATGGATAGTTCTCTGAAAATATCTGCTTAATGTACAGCAGCAGTCAAAACAACTAACAGAATGTTAGGAACCATTAGGAAAGGGATAGATAATAAGATAGAAAATATCATAATGCCACTATATAAATCTATGGTACACTCACACCTTCAATACTGCATACATTCTGGTCACCCCATATCAAAAAAGATATATCAGAATTGGAGAAGGTACAGAAAAAAGGCAACAAAAATGATTAGGGGGATGGAATAGCTTCCATATGAGGAGAGATTTAAAAACACTGGGACTGTTCGGTCTGGAAAAGAGGTGACTGAGGGGAGATATGAAAAATGTATATAAAATCATGAATGGTATAGAGAAAGTGAATACGGAAGTGTTATTTATACCTTCACATAATGGAAGAACCAGTGGTCACCAAATGAAATTAATAGGCAGTAGGTTTAAAACAAACATAAGGAAGTACTTCTTTACACAAGCACGGTCAACTTGTGGAACTCATTGCCAGGGGATATTGTGAAGGCCAAAATTATAACTAGGTTCAAAAAAGAATTAGATAAGTTCATGGAGGATAGCTCCCTGTGGCCTGCGCCACTTCTTGCAGCTCTCATTGGTTGGGAACGGCAAACCGCGGCCACCGGGAGCTCCAAGCAGCCATAAAAATGTAAACAAACTGTCTGGCGGCCTACCAGTGGATTGCCCTGACGGGCAGCTTGCAGCCCACGGGCCGCAAGCTGCCCACTACTGCTGTAAAGCATCTGGCACTGTCCACTGTCAGAAGACAGATTATTGGGCCAGAAGGTCCATTGTTCTGATCCAGTATGGCCATCCTTATGTTCTTCTGTTCCAAGATTAGAGATTAGATCTGAGTAAATAATTCATAGATTCATAGGTTCCAAGGCCAGAAGGGATCATGGTGATCATCTAGTCTGATGTCCTGTATAACACATACCATAGAACTTGCCCACAAATAATGACTAGAGTATATCTTTCATAAAAAATCCTGTCTTGATTTGAAAATTGTCAGTAATGGAGAATCTACCACCAATCGGTTCCATTGGCTAATTAGTCTTACCACTAAAAATGTACACCTTTTTTCCAGTCTGTATTTGTCTAGCTTCCATGTCCAACCACTGGATCATGTTATACCTTTCTCTGCTAGATGGAAGAACCCATTATTAAATATGTGTTCCCCAAGTAGACCCTTATAGACTATAATCAAGTCACCTCTTAACCTTCTCTTTGTTAAGCTAAATAGAGTGAGTTCCTGGAATCTATCATTATAAGGCATGTTGTCTAAACCTTTAAACATTCTTGTGGCTCTTCTCTGAACCGTCTCCCATTTAGCAACATCCTTCTTGAATTGTGGACACCAGAACTGGACACAATATTCCAGAAGCGGTCACACCAGTGCCAAATATAGCAGTAAAGTAATCTCTCTACTCTCATTTACGATTCATCTGTTTATGCATCCAAGGATAGCATTAGCCATTTTGGCCATGGCATTGCACTGGGAACTCATGTTCAGCTGATTATCCACCATGACCCCCAAATCTTTTTTATAGCCACTGCTTCCCAGGAGAGAGTCCCCTATATTTTAAGTATGGCCTACATTCCTTGTTCCTAGATATATACATATTAAAATGCATATTGTTTGCTTGCACCCAGCTTACAAAGTGATCTAGATCAGTGGTTCTCAAACTAGGGCCACCGCTTGTTCAGGGAAAGCCCCTGACGGGACGGGACGGGACGGGACAGTTTGTTTACCTGCTACGTCCGCAGGTTCGGCCGATTGCAGCTCCCATTGGCCGCGGTTCACCGCTCCAGGCCAATGGGAGCTGCAGGAAGTGGCGCAGGCCGAGGGACGTACTGGCGGCCCTAGTTTGAGAACCACTGATCTAGATTGCTCTGTGACAGCGACCTGCCCTTTTCATTATTTGCAGCTCCCTCAATATTCATTCCATCTGCAAACTTTATCAGTGATAATTTTATGTTTTATGTTTGTCATCCTTACAAATCCCTACATTCCCTACAATTACATTTTGAGACCTATCACTTAGTCAGCTTTTAAGCCATTTAATCTGTAATGCACAATGAATAATTTCTAGCAAGTACTGAACACTCTATAGTGGCCCATTAAAGTTTCTGGTATTTTCATCCTACTTGGCAATTGAAAAATTTGATATATGAATGGGTGTGATCTTATTTGTGATTCAATTTGTAGACATAATGGACACAGTTTCACCAATTCCACTATTTCTGTGTCTAAATTAGCTTAGATAATTTGAGCATGCGACCCACCCACTCCCGTATGCAGGTAGTATTATTTCCTTCTTTCCTTCCATTCTGCAAATTTGTTATTCTGCAAATAACAACTTAACATTAATAATATAAATTGTAATAATAATAAATAGATCATTTTTTTCTATAGTATCTACAAGTATGCTAGGAGCTTCAAAGAAAAGGCAGGGCCCTTCTAAATAACATATATGAGACAGGTCATGATATAATGTTCTTCGGGGTTGGGAAGGAGCAAGGAAGAATGTGAGTTATAGATATATGATTATGCAGTTGCTCAGGACTAGATATAGATATGGGGTCAGATCCTCAGCTGGTGTAAATTGTCATAGATTCCCTGAGTACAGCTGAGGAATGTCAAAATATATAAGTTAAAGATCTGGCCCATACTGTATATGTATATAAACTTAGTGTAAACAGACTCAATCTTATAGAAATACTATAGAAGTGGTGTTTTGGGAATGATGTGAATTAGGTGATTCAGTGAACAGATTTCAGAAGAATGTTACAAGCATAAGGGGTAAACGAGACAGAAAAGAAGAGTGGATTTATAAAATGTTGTGGAGGAAGAAGCAAAAAGATTTGGCTGGAGCTTGGATTTGGGAGGAAAAGGAGAGGGGTGAGTCAAAAGGTGACCTCATTGTGGCTCTGGGTGACTGGGAGCATGGTGGTATTATGAACTGTTCTAGAAAATGGAAGTAGGGGGCAAGGTTTAGGAATAAAGATTATGAGCCTGGTTTTGATGAAATTGAGATATTGGTGAGTCATCCAAGATGAGATGTCTGAGACAGATATGTCAAGTTGAAGCGCAGGAGATTGGTCAGGAGTGGGAAAGTTTACTTGAGAGTCATTGGTGCAGAGATGATCATTAAGCCCCTGCAAGCAGATAAAGTCAACAGAGACAAGGTGTCTAGAAAAAAAAAGAGGGGGGCCAAGAACGAATCCCTGAGAAACACCAACAGAGAGGGGAAGAGGAAAGGATTAAGAACCATCAAAAGAGACACTGGAAAAGCAGCAATTCGGAAGGGCTTTATAAAAAATAGTGTTTTGTAACTTTAATTATATTTGTTAATTTATATCATTAGTTATATATACTGCTGCTGGAATATTCCTCTGCTCTGGAAAGTTTGCATGTCACATTGTATAGTCATTGTCTAGACAAACAATCTGCTGGGTTCTTGTCCTTGTCAGGTTTGAGTACTATCTCTGAATCATAATCTTGTAATCTCAGGCTCTATCTTTCTATTCTTGCTTTTTGTTTTATCTTCTAATTTCCAAATGATGAAGTCAAAGCTTGGTAGTCTGCAACAACTGTACTCAAAAATGAGCTCTAGTGATGTAAATTTGAAAGTGTTTGTATCTTCAGATTCAAGTCAGTACATTTTTCTCTGCTTGTGAATATTTCTACTCCACCTTAGTCAAAATGCAATCTGCGTATGAAATACTTTTGTGCTTTTTGCTATTGTAAAAAACTGCTTCTCTAGCCCCTCTGAACTGGCAGCTTGTAGAGATCTATAATTATTGTTTATGCTGGTGGGTTAAAATAAGGTAGGACACAGTTGCAGGTTCATTCAGCTGAATTCTGAAGTGCTGTCTCACATTCTTTAGTCTACTGAAATACTGTCTTGTTTAGTCAAATTTCTCAAAGGCGCACTTTGGCTGGAATAGTTCTCAATAAATCTAGCACAGTAACTTGCCATGGCTAGATTGGCTGCACACCAGAAAAAGGGCCTTTCTGCAGCTTTAACTCCATGCACTTTCATAGGGCTGGGACTAATTCAGAAAAATGTATGTCCAAGGAATGCAATTTCCCCCCCACAAAATCACCTTTTTCCTTGTTCATTTAGGCTTTGATTTTTTTTAGTGTTCCAATACTTTTTTTTTGCCAAGTCTCTCTTGTTTTTCTATTGCCTTTCAGATATCAGAACATAACAGTTGAAATTATATGCATTTACTATGAATTGTGTTACCAGACTAGTAATTATTTTACAGAATTTCATCTGTCCTAGAATTCTATCTGATAATTTTTCGTATCCTCTCTGTGTGACTTTAAAGCCAGAAGGGACCATTGTGATAATCTAGTCTGACCTCCTGCACATTGCAGCCCAGAAAACCTCACACACCCACTCCTGTAACAGACCCATAACTTCTGGCTGAGTTACAGAAGTCCTCAAATCGTGCTTTAAAGACTTCAAGTTACCGAGAATCCACCATTTACTGTAGTTCAAATCTGCAAGTGACCCATGCCCCAAAGTAATTATTGATCTGGAATTCCCTCCTTGTTTTACCAGATAATAACCTTTGTTAAGATCAAATATTGAAAATAAATTTGGTCCATTTAGCATATATAGGATATAATCCATGCAAGTGCTGTACATCTTTGTCATTGGCCACACATATCCTGAATTTACTGGTGATGTATGCTCTAGGTACAGCCAGTACAAGCAAACCCTGATACCTCTTTTTAAATAATGTCTTGTTTTTCTTCTTGTGCTACAGTAGTTCCTTTTCTCCTTGTGATCGCCTATTATATTGTTTCCTCCTCTGTTTTTGTTCTACTGGACAGTTTTATCTATGTGCAGCACTGTCTTTCAGCTCAACAACTCCTCGAAAAAGACTATTATATTCCTGAGCTAATGCTTCAACATCAATTTTTGTGTGTGTGTTTTATCTTTTCCTGAAGACATAGATTGCAATAAGACTTTCTCATCTAGCAGACTTTTTGCACCATGTGGATAAAATCTGATATCTGCAGGCCTTAATGTGATTCTGTTAGCTATTTTCTTGAAATTGGGGTAATCTCTTATAGCTATTGATGCTCCTGAGTCTACTATGTTATCAGTCTTAGTTTGTGCTAAATCTAAAGTGATTTTTTTGGGTACCAATTCTACTTGCATGGTATATAAAGAGAACAAAATCTGTTTTACTATTGCTGTCTTGTTCAATAGCTTCATCTTGCACTTCAGACAGGTGTCTTACTCTCTGTGCTTCATGTTCCCTTCTATTTCCAATTTGGTGTAAAAATTCTCTTTGTTTGTATTGCTCATGCTGGACTCTTCTGTGCGTCATGCCTGGAGATGACTGAATGTCCCAAATTACTGTAGAAAAGTGATTTATTTTTACCACACGTCATTGTTTTCCCAAACTCTGGATATCTATCCTTGTGAGGATATCCATCTCCACATCAATAACAGCTTTTATTTTTTGGTTCTGTGAATTTTTCTTTTGTAAAATTTTCTTTTTTCTCTCTTGCTGCACATTTGTAAATCACTCATGTTACAGTCAATTTCTTTAGGCTGAATTTCTGCCTACTCAAGTTCTCTAGCCATTATCAATAGCTCTTCAGTTCATCTTAGATCTTAAGGCTTTTCTCTTTAGTTGCCCACATGTGCATGAAATTATAATTTGGTTTTTAGTTCAGAACCTACCTCTCTAAAGTCACCTGTTCCTTCCAATTTTCTCAATCTTGTGATATGGTCATCTATGTTTTCTCCTATGTTGTCCTTTGCATTTCTCATTTAAAGTTTTCGCATTCTGCACCTATTCTGGAATAAAAATATTAATTCAGTGCCTGCCTGTACTTGTCATATGACTATATCATTTAATGGAATGCTTGTATAGAAATCACAGTTTGGGGTCTGCTAAATATAATAGGAAACATTTTTGTTGCTGTTGCTTGATCTATACTGATTGCAGCCAATTCTATTTCAAATTGATCTACATATTTTTTCCATATTACAGTTGAGCTAGTGGAGTCTGTTCATTCTAATGAAGATAGTGTCTCCGCGCCTTTGCCATTTTAATGCTTATGTAGTCTACTTCCAGATATGGAAATATATGCAGATTTTCAGTCATGAATTATCACCTCCTTTCTTTCAACTTTTCTGCTCTTCTGGGTTTTTTTATTTGCTTATATTTTTATTAGCCATATTTTTGATGAAACAATTTTTCTGTCAGAAAATACCATTTCATTGAAACAAATGTTTTGCGGGAATGTGTCAATTTTGAAATCATTAAAAATAAAAATGAAATATTTTGTTTTCACTTGCTTATTTTGTTTCAACTTTCTTGTCTCATTTCGTTCTGATCATCATTTGTTTTCCACTTTCTCATCTGTTTAATGTTACTTGAGCTTCCTCATTCACTTTGACTTGATATGGGTGTCAATCTGCCATTCAGTGGTTCAACAATGTGGGTACCAGCCTCAGAGCAAACTGTTAGGAAACAGGAAGAAAACCCCAAATTGGTAGTGAGTTCAACAACCAGTTATCAAGTGTAAACAGCACAGTCCCCTTGGTACTCTGATATGTTTTGCCACCCAGGTAAGCTTACCTTTGTGATAAATGCTCCCTTATACTACAGATCACAGAAATATTTAGATTACTGCCAGTCCCAAAGGGCCAGTCACTTATCCCAGGTTAATTGCACTGGAGATCTCCAAAGACAGTGCTTATAAGCAATCCTATAATAAACTATATAAAGATTTATTATATAGGAAAAGGAAGTGAGAGTTATTTGCAAGCTTAAAGCGGGTAAACATACATTGACACAAATGAGTTCCAATCTTATGTTTAAAAAAAATAATAGAAGCTTCTATAATAAGCAAGTGCTATGTGACCTTTAGGGCCAGCCCATGCTAAACACTGGGGATCTTTTGCTTATACTTAGTTATCCTTGTTCCTCACAATAAAAGCAGCATAAAAATATATTTTCTTCTTATAAGGGTTTTTATCCCGTCCTCCTTCTGCTTCAAACTGCAAATTCACCTGATGAGAGGAATTCACTTGCACATCTCCTCTTCATTGTGGGGGGAGAGCAATTAGCAAAGTCTTTTGTCCTCTTTGATTACCCACAATAGTTCATCTGGTGTTGATGGGCTCTCCTTGTGAGGCAGGACATAACTTCTGTTGGAGGCCAGCATTTCACAGTAGTTAATGTCTTTTTCCTGTCTGGTGATTTGCAAAGTTACAGAGACTTACTATGCAAATGCTCAGATATTACCTTATGATGAATCATGGAGCGGGTCCTCAAGGAAGGTGATCAGGAACAGTCAACATGGATTCACCAAAGGCAAGTCATGCCTGACCTACCTGATTGCTTTCTATGATGAGATAACTGGCTTTGTGGATATAGGAAAAGCGGTGAACGTGATATATCTTGACCTTAGCAAAGCTTTTGATACGGTATTCCACAGTATTCTTGCCAGGAAGTTAAAGAAGTATGTGTTGGATGAATGGACTATAAGGTGAATAGATCGTCGGGCTCAATGGGTAGAAATCAATGGCTCGATGTCTAGATGGCAGCCAGTATCAAGCAGAGTGCCCCAGGATTCGGTCTTGGGGGCCGGTTTTGTTCAACTCTTCATTAATTATCTGAATGATGGGCTGGATTGCACCCTCAGCAAGTTTGTGGATGACACTAAGCTCTGGGAAGGGTAGATACGTTGGAGGGTAAGGATAGGGTCCAGAGTGACCTAGACAAATTGTAGGATTGGGTCAAAAGAAATCTGATGAGGTTCAACAAGGACAAGTGCAGAGTCCTGCACTTAGGACGGAAGAATCCCATGCACTGCTACAGGCTGGGGACTGACTGGCTAAGCGGCAGTTCTGCAGACCAGTCCTCACTTACAGACAGCCCCCCAACCTGAAGCAAATACTCACCAGCAACCACACACCATACAACACAAACACTAACCCAGGAACCTATCCTTGCAACAAAGCCCGATGCCAACTCTGTCCACATATCTATTCAAGTGACAACATCATAGGACCTAATCACATCAGCCACGCCATCAGGGGCTCATTCACCTGCACATCTACCAACGTGATATATGCCATCATCTGACAGCAATGCCCCTCTGCCAAATACATTGGCCAAACTGGACAGTCTCTGTGCAAAAGAATAAATGGACACAAATCTGACATCAGGAATCATAACATTCAAAAACCAGTAGGAGAACACCTCAACCTCTCTAACCACTCAGTGACAGACTTGAAGGTGGCAATTTTGCAACAAGAAAGCTTCAAAAACAGACTCCAAAGAAAGACTGCTAAACTTGAATTAATATGCAAATTAGATACCATTAACTTAGGTTTGAACAGAGACTGGGAATGGTTGGGTCATTTACACTAATTGAATGTATTTCCCCATGTTAAGTATCCTCACACCTACTATGGGCCATCTTGATTATCACTTCAAAAGTTGTTTTTCTCCTGCTGATGATAGCTCATCTCAATTGATTGGCCTCTTACAGTTGGTATGGCTACTTCCACCTTTTCATGTTCTCTGTATGTATAAATATCTTCTTGCTGTATGTTCCATTCTATGCATCTGATGAAATGGGCTGTAGCCCATGAAAGCTTATGCTTAAATAAATTTGTTAGTCTCTAAGGTGCCACAAGTACTCCTGTTCTTTCTAAGGATTACAGTGGATGAGAAGCTAGATATGAGTCAACAGTGTGTCCTTATTGACAAGAAAGCTAACGGCATATTGGGCTGCATTAGTAGGAGCATTGCCAGGAGATCGAGGAAAGTGATTATTCCCCTCTATTCAGTACTGGTGAGGCCACATCTGGAATATTGCATCCAGTTTTGGGACCAGTCAGTCCCCAGCCTGAAGCAGTGCATGGGATTCTTCCGTCCTAAGTGCAGGACTCTGCACTTGTCCTTGTTGAACCTCATCAGATTTCTTTTGGCCCAATCCTACAATTTGTCTAGGTCACTCTGGACCCTATCCTTACCCTCCAATGTATCTACCCTCCCCAGAGCTTAGTGTCATCCACAAACTTGCTGAGGGTGCAACCCAGACCATCATTCAGATAATTAATGAAGTTGTTGAAAAAATTGGAGAGAGTCGAGCGGAGGGCAACGAAAATGATCAGGAGCCTGGGTCAAATGACTTATGAGGAGAGGCTGAGGGAACTGGGCTTATTTAGTCTGCAGAAGAAAAGAGTGAGGGGGGGATTTGATAGCAGCCTTCAACTACCTGAAGGGAGGTTCCAAAGAGGATGGAGCTCGGCTGTTCTCAGTGGTGGCAGATGAGAGAACAAGGAGCAATGGTCTCAAGTTGCAGTGGGGAGGTCTAGGTTGGATATTAGGAAAAACTATTTCACTTGAAGGGTGGTGAAGCACTGGAATGGGTTCCCTAGGGAGGTGGTGGAATCTCCATCCTCAGAGGTTTTAAAGGCCCGGCTTGACAAAGCCCTGGCTGGGATGATTTAGTTGGTGTTGGTCCTTCTTTGAGCGGGGGGCTGGAATAGATGACCTCTTGATATCTCTGTCCTAGAAAGAAGTGGTTGTTAGTCACAGCTCCCAAGTGGGCTCCATCTCTGCTGGAGATTTTCGTAGGAACTATAGGTGAGAAGGCAGTGCTCCCACTCTGCATTTCTCTCAGCAGCAACTCTTACCAGCTACAATCCCCTTAACTTCATCTTCATAGTTTTATTTTAATCTCTGAGTCTGTGTATATATATATATTGTTTTCATTGGATTATTATTAGTTGATGTTATGTGGAGGATTTAAAGAGGGACACGATGTATATGAAACACAGTAGTCAGAGAAATCCTTTACAAATCATCTAATATGATAGCACCCAGAAAATACCTCTGTGTTGCCGAGAGTGCTCAAAGTGCATGACAAATTGGGGGAAAGATAGAAATGTTTGAAATTTCCTAGAAGTTCTGGGTGTTTACCACTTTTGAGGAGTAAAACTAATACAACAAAACTACAAAGGGTGACGTACATCACATTTTAGGCAGTTCACATTGCTTTACTGTTTCAGGCTGTCTCAGATTCTGGAAGCTAGTACTGCATCGTACACATTAGGAAAGTTTTCTTCAGAAAAATAAAGCCTAGAAATATAAGCCTTTCTTCTGTTTCTGCTTTCTGTGTACTTGTGTGTTTGTTTGATTTTTAAACGAAACTTTAAATTCTGCAGAAACTGATGGGTAAGTCCCAACATGCCAGGGAATGGTTCCTCTCATCACTGGTGAGTGGGCGGGTGCATTTGTCAAGCCTTGTTAAGCATCTCGCCTGTGACTGAAGATATAAGTATTGTAGCTAGAGTAACTAGTATTATAATGCAGATAAAGACATTATTTGTCATCATCCTTAGATGTTTGGAATCTAAATGTCTTGCAGGACGTCTCTTTGGCTGCTTCCTAATATTCTCATACAGAACAAGGCAGATTGTTTTCACCGATCAACGTCTGTTTCTTCCGTCTTTGAGCTTATTATTTTTAAACTTTTTTAAACTCTTCTTTCCATTGTCTTCTTTTTTGAAAAATTACCCCATCCCATGTACTTATGTCTTCCACTTATGTGTATCCATCTATTTTAGTCTGAGGATTTGTAAGCCGAACATTAATTTTAGATGGGAAAAGGTATATTTTATGGGATCTCAATGGCTCATTTTCTGCTTCACCAACTCTTCCATATTAAAATATTTTCCGTTCTCAGACAACAAGCTAATTGAGAATCTAGCAAAAGAAAACAATCTCCAATGCTACCCATTAACTGTCAACATCCTAGATCCCTCTCATCCAGGTTCTAGGATAGACATGGCACAGAGCCAGCACTCATCATTGTGGTAGCTGACATCCTGAAATGACGTAGGTCTTTATCTCAGACTGAACCCAAAGTGTGATCTTGGAGAAACATTTCCACCTTCAAAGCCCTCTAATCCATAGTCCTTCAACATCTATATGAAGCCATTTGAAAAAAAATGATAAGACAGCATGGACTGAAGTGCCAGCAGTATGCTGATGACACCCAGTACTATCTTTACATCAAATCTAAACTTCACCATTTCCCAGCAATCCCAAAGCTTGGCTGAAATCAACTCCTGGTTGAACGGCAGCTGCCTAAAGCTAAACCTGGCAAGACTCAGAGTTCAGTCTCTGACTAGCCAAAGGACAGTGCTCAATTCTATCACACATGGATCTGCCCATCCTGACCCACGAATTGATGACCTCCAATCTTATTTGTGCAACTCAGTATGTCTAAGATTAAAGTCACACCCCTAAAGAATCGCTAACTGATACAAAATGCTCTTTTCACCTGCTCCCCATTGAATCCTGAAAGCAATCCAAGGTCGTTATCCTGCTGTCCTGATATGACTTCCAAGGATCATGCTCTCCCATGGCAGCTCTGCTCTACTGGAATAAAAAAAAATCTAGACCAAAATGGGGAGCATTATGACTGTAGGAGATAAAACTTGCACAGGTGCTGGCTCTAGATTCCGGAACTCACTGTCCAACTCACCCAGTTCAAAACTAAATGAAAAATTCATCTCTTTGACTTTGCTTAGTCTCAATAAGTTACATCAAAACAAAAGTGTAAATGAATCAAGTGCTTTCTTCTATACTCTGGAAAGGAAGGAAAAGAGATTGTTATTATTTAAAAACATGGGATGTGCCCAGATGCTGCAGAGATAGGGTTCTTATAAGTACTTAAGACTGTCTCTGGTACACCTGTTCCTTCCACTTTCTGCCATCCTGTGGTAGGACAGGTTCCCACCCCTAGTCAGGAAGGGGTTAACAAGCACTTCTGGACACAATCATCTCCAATCCAGGACATCTGTGAGGCCTGTTGTATCTGGAGAAGGGAGGAGCCAAGCTCAATACCCTCTGGAGAAGTAGAGAGGCCTTTGTGTTCCCCTCAGGATGGTCAGCCTGGGCCCCCTCAGACCATCAGGAGTTTAGAAGATCCAGCCCTTACCTCAGAAACTATTTACTCTGTTGCCTGGCAAGGAAAGTGGGGTGAAACTAAATTATTTTGTGGGCTGCAGACCTGATTTACTTTGCCTTTTTTGTTTGAACTACTGTTAAACCCCCAAAGCAAGGGAGACATGGGGACCGGCTCCCTAAGACTTATAGCTGGTGGGGCATGGACACACTTCCAACTGACTCCCTAGGAATCTCTGCAGCCTGAGAATAATGCTGGGAAACAAGATAGGCACCCATCACCACCCCAAGAGAGTGCAATAGATGTACTGCCTATGGCACACCCATTCTGGTACAATGTCTCATCAGTAGCATTGCCCAGTCCACCCAAATGACATTGGCCATATGCAGTTTCAGCTACCCACCACAAGATGAAATCTCCTCACATCTAGTATCATAATGGCTCAGCCAAACCCTTCAGCTTCTATTTTCAACCCTGCAATCCAATCCTTTCCCCCTATAGTATTGCCTCTCCCCCTCACACAGAGATCTGTCTGACTGTTCATTAATATTGTGCTCATCACTGCAAATCTGCATGTCTATGTAACCAGCCCATAGAAATACCCCTTGATCTTCTTTCTTGATACACATCATTTCTGGTTCCTCCAGCTGCAAATTTAATCTGCTTTCCCTATGCAATTCAGTTATCCATGATCCTCATTATTAACCTGTCTCATCAGTGTGTCATCGTCATTAGCAAACTCCTGAGTTTGTTTCCTGATGGTGGCTGTCCTGCTGCCTACACCACCCAGAATACTTTTCTCCCACTTACTACAGGGTGAACAGTGTTTTGTGGTAGCTTGTCTTACATTGCAATAGTCAGGAGTGGAGCATTCTGGAATACAACAATGTTAGGTTGATAAGGTGGAAGCAGAAAACTAAATCAGAAATTCTGTGACTGCAAGAGCAGGTCAGTAATCTGGAGAAGAGATGGGAGCTCTGCTATGGAGACAAAAAAAGAAGGGGGTGGGTGGGAAACCGCCCCCCCTCACACACACACAAGACTTAACAAATTCCACTCTGTTGCTGAATGTAGAACCCACAATACTAGAGTAGTTTCAAATAAATTCTCCTTTCCATAGCCATTAGTATATCAGATTTGCATTTTATTTAATCTGCTCCACTTCTCTTTGTGATCTTTCTCCAGGTATTGGAAGTTCAATAATTCCTTGATTTGTCACTTTTTTCTTGGTCTTAAAAACTCTCAATAGTACTTTAGTGTAGTTTTTGTTTTATGAATTTCCTTGCTTTTAAATGAATTATTCATGAAATATTGTTTGGGAGGGGGCATAATTACTTGTAATACATACATATACATCATAATGCATAATTATATTTTTCCAACATAATTACTAAGTATAACGATAATGTGTAATTCTGTATGATAATTTGTGAACACATTGATCTTCACGTGCATAATATTTCACTGTCGTTAAACTGATTACTTTGGACAGTTTTTATATTTTTGTTTTCGCAGTAGCAAAACCAAAAACGACCTCTCAAATTTACGACCTCAATCCTGAAGTTCTGATTCAGGGAAAACTCCTGTTTAAATCAATGAAAGTTTTTAGAGAGTAGATTGAAAAATAATAACCTAATTCTGTACTTAAAAATGTGAAGTTAAAAAGGTTATAAAAATGGTAGGGCTGTCAATTAATCGCAGTTAACTCACACGATTAACTCAAAAAATTAATTGTGATTAATCACAGTTTTAATTGCACTGTTAAGCAATAGAATACCAATTGACATTTATTATATATTTTGGATGTTTTTCTACATTTTCGTATAGAATTCTGTGTTGTAATTGAAATCAAAGTGTATATTATTTTTGATAATATATATTTGCACTGCAATAATAAATATTTTTACAAATATTTGCACTGTACAAATGATAAACAAAAGAAATAGTATTTTTCAATTCACCTCATATAAGTACTGTAGTGCAATCTCTTTGTTGTTACAGTGCAACTTACAAATGTAGATTTTTTGTGTGTTACATAACTGCACTCAAAAACAAAACAATGTAAAACTTCAGAGCCTACAAGTCCACTCCGTCCTACTTCTTGTTCAGCCAGTCACCAAGACAAAAGATTGTGTTTACAGGAGAGAATGCTGCCCATTTCTTATTTACAATGTCATCAAAAAGTGAAAATAGGCATTTGCATAGCACTTTTATAGCCGGCATTGCAAGGTATTTCTGTGACAGATACGCTAAACATTCATAGGCCCCTTCATGCTTCGGCCACCATTCCAGAGGACACGCTTCCATGCTGATGACGCTCATTAATCGTTAAAAAAGTAATGTGTTAATTAAATTTGTGACTGAACTCCTTGAGGGAGAATTGTATGTCCCCTGTTCAGTTTTACCCACATTCTGCCATATATTTCATGTTATAGAAGTCTTGGATGATAACCCAGCACATGTTGTTCATTTTAAGAACACTTTCACTGCAGATATGACAAAGCGCAAAGAAGGTACCAATGTGAGATTTCTAAAGATAGCTACAGCACTTGACCCAAGGTTTAAGAATCTGAAATGCCGTCCAAAATCTGAGAGGGATGAGGTGTGGAGCATGCTTACAGAAGTCTTAAAAGAGCAAAACTCCGATGCGGAAACTACAGAACCCGAACCACCAAAAAGGAAAATCAACCTTCTGCTGGTGGTATCTGACTCAGATAATGAAAATGAACATATGTCGGTCTACACTGCTTTGGATCATTATCAAGGAGAACCTGTTATCAGCATGGATGCATGTCCTCTGGAATGGTGGCTGAAGCATGAAGGGACATGTGAATCTATAGCACATCTGGCACGTACATATACTGCGATACAGGCTACAACAGTGCCTTGAGAACACCTATTCTCACTTTCAGGTGACATTGTGAACAAGAAGCGGGCAGCATTATCTTCTGCAAATGTAAACAAACTTGTTTGAGTGATTGGCTGAACAAGAAGTAGGACTCAGTGGACTTGCAGGTTCTAAAATTTTACATTGTTTTATTTTTGAATGCAGTT
This sequence comes from Emys orbicularis, assembly GCF_028017835.1. Taxonomy (NCBI): domain Eukaryota; kingdom Metazoa; phylum Chordata; order Testudines; family Emydidae; genus Emys; species Emys orbicularis. The sequence goes on from NC_088683.1 coordinate 301,327,941, forward strand.
TTTTGTACATAATTCTGCATTTGTAAGTTCAGCTTTCATGATAAAGAGATTGCACTACAGTGCTTGTATTAAGTGAATTGAAAAATACTATTTCTTTTGTTTTTATACAGTGCAAATACTTGTAATCAAAAATAAATATAAAGTGAGCACTATACACTTTGTATTTGTGTTGCAATTGAAATCAATATATTTGAAAATGTAGAAAACATCCAAAAATATTTAAATAAATGGTATTCTATTATTGTTTAGCAGTGCGATTAATCACGATTAATTTTTTTAATCGTGCCTTCGATCGCGATTAATTTTTTTAATCACTTGACAGCCCTAAAAAATGGTTATTAGCATTTTTCATTTCCCAGAAACCCAGTTTTTGGTTAATAAAAAGTTTCTATAATTTTTTCAATAACACTTGTAATGTTTTCAATACAAATTGAGGGGGAAAAAACATCAGGGAAAAAGGAACAACATGTTCATGAAAATAAAATAAAAAAGTCTTTTAAAAAAGGCCATTTTTTTACTAAAGCCTTTTTGTTTGAAATTTTTTGACCAGCTTTAGAATTCTGTCTGCATTGGCAAATATGTTCAAATGTGGGTGCCTAAAGTTAGGCTCCTCAGTAAAGTGACTTGACATTCAGAAATGCTGCTCACCTACAAATGCCAATAGAGCCTCAGGTGCACAACATTTGTGAAAACAAGGCCACTTTTATCTAGGTGCCCAAGCATGGAACTAGATGCCTTTCTTTAGGCAGCCAGGATTTATAAGTCATAGGCATCCCCACTGATTTCTCAAGTAGAGATGACTAAGGTCTACTGGATCTTTTTGGATGGTCCCACAAAATTAGGAGTACCCACCACCTCTGTGACCTCATTACTGTGTTCTTTGAATTTATGGAAGCATCTTTGTTTTGGCTTTTCAGAGAGTAAGTGCAAGAAGAGTGACAAGCCATTTTCTGCAGCATTTATGCTTCCTTCCGTGCTGATAGCCCTACTTAAAATAACACTGCTTTAAGCTGCCTTAAGTCAGGCAACATGCTTGAAAATCTCTTAGAAAGGAAATTAGACAAGAATGGGATGCTTAGCCAATGGCAGCATAACTCTTTTAGAAGCAATTTTTCTTGGCCGGGGGCGGGTGGTGGTGGTGGTGGGGGGGGGGGTTTGAAGGGCAGAGCATGAAGGGGCCAACCTTCCACATGAGTTGAGAGAGGTTTCTTTTCCACAAATCCTGGGGTTTTGAGAGGCTAGGTAGATCTCCCCCACCCCCCGCCTCCTTTTTGGTCCCCCAAGCCGCTTACCATGAAGGGGCAATTTGAAGGAAACATTGCAAGGTGAACCTTGTGGAATTTCTTGAGTCCTCCCCTGTGGGTATCTCTGCAGGAGGGTACATACTGGTCTGAATTTCAGTGAAATTTAGGTTAATAAGACATTATTACCTTATTATTGAAAGACATTCCCTTTTTTCCCCTGAACTGGAGCAAGGAGGGAAAGTAAGTGCATCTAAACAGGGGAAAATAAATTCCACTGCTGAAAAGGTACAGAATTGTAAAGTGTTCATTTTGTTGGTCAAATAGATTTATAGATAAGTGCTCTTAGAATGTTTCTGCCTGCTGTTTCTACATAATATTAATCTGAGCTGTAGCTTACTTTAGAGTATAATTTATTTTTAATAGACGTCTTAATCATGTGAGTTTTCTCATATTGGTGTTTTCCATCTACAATTACAGAATCTTTTGCTAAGAACATTGTCCACTTCTCCACTGCAGTTTCAGTTTTTCCATGAAAAACTCATTTCAGAGGTATTAAAAGTACACAGTTAGAAAGAACTAGGTCTGAGTAAATGGTTTGGAAAAAATCCAAATAGCATCACGCATGAAAAGCACAGAACACAGAAATAATGCAAGAAAATCATTTCTCATGCTATTTTAGCCATACTGTGTATCCAGATTTATCTGAATGCCAAACCCAAACATCTTGGGTGATTGAGCATTGCTTTATGAAGCCTCTAGATTTGGATTTGGCCTGCCTTTATGTCAGTATCCAATGACACAAAATGTCATATGTGATGGATATGGCTTTGTGAAAAACACAGAAACAGCATTATGAGGGTATTTTTTCCTTCTGTGTATGATTTTGATTCATTTGACATCAAATCTGAGCCTTGTTACATGTAACAGAAAATCCATGAAGGTGTCTCATTTCTGAAGGGAGATTGGTGAAAAAGAAACTTTATATAAAGACTTCTTCCTTTGTCTTCCCTTTTCTAATTTGTTATGAATATATGTCTGTTATGAGTCAATTTCAGAACTGATGGCTTCCTTTATTGAGGTATGGTGTGGAGTAATATGCAGTGCTCTTGGGACCAACACTCTTGTGAACTGCTCAAAGCCCAAGTAAAGAGGCTTTGCATGGGAATGTGTATAGGGTGACCAGACAGCAAGTGTGAAAAATTGGGACAGGGATGGGGGGTAATAGGAGCCTATATAAGAAAAAGACCCAAAAATCGGGACTGTCCCTATAAAGTCAGGACATCTGGTCACCCTAAATGTGTAAAAGGATTGTGGGGAAGGAATCCACCCTTCTGCTCAGATTACCAGCATGGAACAGCCACTCCAGAGCTGCTGCTGCCGCCTCCATGGTGTAGTAGCATTATGGCTCACTATGCACTCCTGCAAGGGAACTTACAAAGTGGATTCACATAGTTTCCTGGCATACTGGCCTCATTCCCACATCTCCTCTGTCCTCCTCAACCAGTTCCAATCCAGAGAGAACTAGTGCATACACATGGGTTGCAGCATCCTTCTTGTGGCTTCCTCCTGACTGCTCTTCCTGCACAGTGAAACCATAATAATTCTGCAGCTTTTTAGATCATGCTATCCCTCATAGAGGTCAGAATTTGCCCATTAATGGCACTATTTAACACTGAAAATTGTCTTTAAAAAGCACTAGAATCTTCCTAGCATATGCACAATGTGGCACGTGACCAGGGTTCATCACCGAATTTGGTCTGTTGGTTGGATCATTAGTTTTCCTGGCCTGGGCCGAGTACTGATGGGGAGTGCGATGTGAACACTGATCCATGCCCCTCAGGACTAGAATAAATGTGCATAACTAACTTTTGTACTGCAATACTACATTTTGTGAATTGAATTGTACAAATGAAAGCAGCTGACATTCTAAGAGATTTTTTTCTTCTGGATTTCAGTCCTGGGAATCTTCAGGTTTCCAATTGTCTACATTAGTGGTGGGCCACATGCAGCCCATCTGGGTAATCTGATTGTGGGCCGCGAGACATTTTGCTGACATTGACTGTCCGCAGGCATCATCCCCCGCAGCTCCCAATGACCACGGTTCTCTGTTCCTAGCCAATGGGAGCTGCAGGAAGCCTGGTTTCTTCTATGTATTAGTCATATTACAATTGCTACAACTTGTAGCAAATTAGGAAGGCTGGCTTCATTATTCCTAGGGGTATATGTTATCTTTGACTGTATGCTGAACTTCCACAGATGTGCATGGTAGTTCCATGTCTCATCTTTGGGCATTATATGGTCCTCAGAATGGGGAAAACTAGGAATTTAAACTGATTGCAGAACAGTTCTATCAACCAAAGGCCAAGTCTTCCAGGCCAATTAAGGGCTATGAAAAGCTATAAATACAGTGGAACCAGTGTAGTTCAGCTTGGGATGCAGGAACCTGGGGTGAGGGGAGTGTGTGTTCATGTGTCCTGTGCATCAAAGAGCTGTAGTGTATGGGAAATCACCATGCTTAAGAGTGTAAGGTAGGTTTCCACCCTGTCCATGAATTAAGTGAGAAAGCAGCAGTTTCCAGGGTGAAGGGACTAGCCAATGGTGGGAAGACTCTGTCTCTATCAACATCACTGATTTTTTTTCCACTGTGCATATAATTTACTCACGCTATATGTGTCTCTCTTTGGGGTGGGAAGATAGATTTGATCCAGTGCCATACATTATGATGTGAAGCTTACTGTAGTATACGATAAACCTGTAAAAGAAAGCATATTTATTAGGCAGCTTCCAGTCTTCCAGGTATTCTCAGATAAGTGGTCTAAAGTTTCTTTCCACCTTTACTAGAAGATCACCTCTGTTAAGCCAATCATATTTCCTTTATCTCTTGAGTGATCACATAAAAAACATATCTCTGTTTTTCCATGTCTAGGCATTGATCTAAATACAGATAGGGACTACACATCTCAAAGAACCTCCAGTTACAGGCAAATAACCTCCTCTTATCAATTACATGTATATTGTCCTGGGAAGGGCTTATATATTGTAATAATAACTATTGTTGCCCTTTTTAATCCGACTAGCTAGTAAACGTTTGAGGCACTGTGGGTATTCCAGTTGGGAGTAGAAATTGGTGACAGTCAGGTATTTCTTTGATGCACTTTTGTTCATTTACAAAGAATATATAGTCCTGTGTTTCTGACTGCAGAAAGAATCAGATAACAGGAAAGAACTTATTTTGCTCACAGCACCAAGAGTACTCATTTCAGCCTGCCTCTCTGATGCAAAAACCTCTTCCTCTCCCAGTGTCAGCCCCCATGCTTTCAGCTGCTCCTTTGGGCTGTCTCTCTCATTCTACTCTTTGTTGTTCTCTGTTCTCAGTTTCTTTGTTTTGCCTTCTCTCCCTCCACTCTACCCCATGACAGTAAGCAACCTTGTATTCATACCATACATATTATTGTAATAATCTTTGTACAAAATATGTCTTTTGCAGTATCATTTGAAAACTAATAACTAATTGATCATTAATATTCTTGAGTGATGTATGTACACAGTGGCTATTGAGAGTTATGGATCTATCGTAGAATTGCAACTAAAGTGTGTTTAAACCAAGCATGTGAGGGGAGTTGGTAAACAGATCTGCCTTAGACAAAAGTCTAAGTCTGTATTTGATTCTCTGACCAGTCTGATCTTCAGGCAAAGACAGTGATTTACATTTAAGTAGTGAACAGGACCATCAAAACAGCAGGAGGGAGGAGATGACAGGAAACAGAACAATTTGCATTTCAGCAAAGAACAGCAGAGGGAAAAAAGATCATGGGGCTTCCTTCACCACCAGACCCCATGTCACCTTCCTCACAGCTTGAATAAACTTTACTTTGAGGAGTAATCCTCTGAGGAATACATTTGAAAGGTTTACTGATCTATAAGACAAGGTCTGAACTTCAAGTGATAAGCAATTGAATCAACTGATTGTATACATAATTACTGTATTATATAAGAATGTATAGAGCAAGGTCTTTTCTGAAAGCTAATGACATGCTGGTGATTAATATCATTGTGAAATGTATGTATTAACACTATATGAGGAAATATGGATACTTAATGATATTATGCTTTAAAGTCTGTGACCAAACAGGGAAAAACAGGTTTTCTCCCAGCAGGGCCGGCTCCAGGCACCAGCCGAGCAAGCACATGCTTGGGGCGGCACCTTAGAAGGGGCGGCCAATGTTGGGGTGGCGGGGGGCGCTTGCGGTGTTTTCGTTTTGTTTTTTTGTTCGGTGGGGTGGCGCTCGAGGGGTTTTTTTGGTTGTTGTTGTTTCGGCCGGGCAGCGTGGGGGGTGTTTCGGTGGTGTGGCGTGGTGCTGGGGGGCAGGGGCTTCGGCGGCGCTGGGGGGAGTTGGGGGTTTGGGCGGCCCAGCCCGGCCCAGCGCTCTGTGGGTTTGGGCGACCCGGCGTGGTGCTCGGGGGGGTTTGGGCAGCCTGGCCTGGCGCTCCGGGGGTTTGGGCAGCCCGGCGCGGCACTGGGGGGCGGGGTTTTGGGCGGCCCGGCGAGGCGCTCGGGAGAGGGTGGGGGTTTGGGTGGCCCGGCGTGGCACTAGGGAGGGGGGGGTGTTACAGCAGGGCGGCGCTCTTCTTTTTTGCCTGGGGCTGCAAAAAAGTTAGAGCCGGCCCTGTCTCCCAGACCTGAGAGAAGGCAGCTATACGCCTGTATCCTATATAAATTAAGCATGGGTGGAATCAAAACAATGGAAGCCTCATTTATATACAGGGGGATGGGAAGCCCACTGGAAGGGAAGAATGGCATGAAGTCATCCTGCTTCTTGGAACGAAGTCATTGAACTTTGGAAGATATAAGTCAGGACAGAAGGCATCTTTAGCATTCATCACTAGACAGACCCATGAGAACAGAGCTTCTGAAAGCTGAGGAAGATGGGGCCATCAGGCAGGGGAAGTGGGAGTTGACATCTGAATATAGGTGAGAATCCATCTTGAACAAAGCCTGCACCTTGCTAGATTAACTTTTAGACATTTAGATGAGTGTTTTCACTTTTATTTGCTTGTAACCCGATCTAAGTTTATCTCTCATACTTCAGCTCACTTAAAATCCTGTTTTCTTTTGTTAATAAATTTGTTTTACTATTAATCTAAACCACCACTGATGTGTCTGAATTAAGTGAATGTTAACTCCAGTTAATGTGGCAAGCTGGTGGGGTTTGTGCCTTTACTATTTCTCTGAACTGTCCAGGAGAGGGCTGGACATTACAAAGCACACAGTTTGGGGAAAATTCAGGACTGGGAGTGTGGTAGTATCCAAGGCTGGTGAAAACCAGAGTGGGGCTGCAGGGCTCTAGCCAGGCAGCTAAACCTGGCTGTCTAGCACACAGACACTTCAGGGTATCACCTGCATGCTTGTAAGCTGGTTATGTGTGTCCCAGGCTGGGAGCTACAGCAGAATTGTAAGGCAACCAGGGTTTCAGGCAAGTGGTGACATGACCCCTCACTGGTCTGGATTACTCCCCAAACACTGTAACTTCCCCCTCCTGCCTCCCCTTCCCCCATACCTATACAAAACAGTACACAGCAAAAACTCCTGGGAGGGTTCTCACACTTCTTTTATTTTTCTTAGGTGGGATTTATGCTTACAGGTATGTTAACTGGAGGGTCAATTCACACCCACAAACCTCAATGCCATAACAGGCTTTACCCAGCTCATAACAGTATTATAGAAAACGGAAGGATAGATAGGTATCTAATTATTAGTAGAACTGCTCAGAAAATGGACTTTCTATCCTGCATGAAATGGCTGCATTTCAAAACTTGTTTTTGTCCCAAATTGGGACATAAAGTAGAAATCTCAAAATATTTTGTGAAATGAAAATTTTGAAATATTTTGCTTTGGAAATATTTTGCTTTGATAATGTTAAAAATTGTAATATAAAATATTAAATATTGTATATAGATATTAAATATGCTATATATAATCATATAAAAATCAAAACAAGGAAGTTGGCATGAAATGAAACAAGAAAGATGAAACAAAACAAGCCATTTTGATTTTGAATCATTTCAAAAATTTTCCTTTGAACATTTTCAAAATTGACAAGTTCCTGCAACTATGATTTAGATGAAACAATGTTTTCTGATGCAAAACTGTTCCACTGAAAAATTTACCACCAGTTATAGTTATCAATTATCTTGATCTATTTCTAGTTCATTGTTAAAGATAACCAGAAATACTTTCCAAACGTATGACAAACTAGTCAGAGAGAATAATTCTTCAGATGCATATTAGTTACGGAGAGGCCACTAGAGCAGGTAGGAAATTAAAACATAAATAAATAAATATTAAGAACTGTACCCTTATTTCACTCATTTGCCCTTTTATCTTCCATTAAAATTGATTAAATTTTGAACATGAGAGGTGAGAACTATTTTAAATGAATTCCTTAAATAGCAATTTGATGAGTTGAGCGGACAAGCTGCTTTGTTAATATAAAAGTCAGGTTATAATTCTAATTGTGACTATAATGGGCCCTTCATACTCAATGTATTTGCTTTGTGTGTTCCTCAAAGTCATATCTGCTACTTTGCTTTACAATAATAAGTTTTAATGCTACAGTTAGCCCTGCAGAATCAGTGCAGTTCTGGAAATATTAACTGAAGTCTCCTGTTTGAGAGACAAATTTGTTAGCTACATTCTGATTACTGAATCTGTATTAGACAGCCAGAAAGAACATAGCTTGATTTCCAGATGCCAGGTAAGATTTGCAAACCTGTCAATTGAAAAAGTCAATTTTTCACTGAGAAAGTTTGGGAGAGAATATTACCCCACAATGCCCTTTCCCTATAGCCCCTTTTCAGAATATAACCACACTTTAAAATAGGTACATGGTGGAGTATCAAGACTTTAAATCAGGACTGGATATCTTTCTAAAATATATGTTATAGCTCAAACAGAAGTTATGGGCTGGATGCAGGAATTACAGGCAGAGGTTTAATGGCCTGTGTTATGCTAGGAGTCAAAACAGATATTCATATTCTTTTTGGCCTTAAAATCTATGTATCTATGAATTTAGAGTTGGGTGAACTGTGAGGCACTAGAAGACTGAAGAAAAGCAAATAATAATAATAAAGTGGCATCTTGATTTTCAAGACATAAAAAAAGTGATCCTGGCAATTTCCATTTGTCAGCTTAACTTCTATCCCAACCTAGTAAAACAATTAAATCAATATTAAAATAAAATAAGTAAAGATCTATGCTTTTGGAAGGCAACTGGATAGTTCCTATTTCCCTGCCCATTGGTGTGACAGCTGCCATGTTGGATAACACAACCAGGAGTGTACTGGTATCTCCAGAGCTAAAAGCAAGAGCTGCTACAGCTTGTGTGAAATAGGTACAGTACTTTAGCTAGGGCTGTAACAACTCATATCCTGTGCAGATCGGCACAAGGAGAGAAAAGTCTAGCATGAACTCACTGGTGGATTACTATAGCATTTGTGCGGGTCTCTTGAACCACCTCTCCCAGTTTCGACACTCTATTCTCAGACTTCTGTCATAACAGCCAGGCTATTTTTTCTTGGCTGCTTATCCTTCATCGATCTGAGAATTTGAGATAATTATTTTGTATCAAGCAAACCTTTACTTGTTTCACAGTTCTGTCACTTAGATTATTCATGTGTGATTGCTTTCTTTATTTGAAGTTATCTTTTCATAACGATTGTGTATCCTGTCAAATCTACCTATCCTGGTTCTCAAACAGACTAGATAATGTTTCCAGTTGTTTCCTTGGAAATTCAGACCCTTATAATGTGTTACATTATAATTAACATAAACAGGAGAGAAGATATGTACAAATGCTAAGATTTAGGTGCAGCCAAGCTATTTGTTTGTGTCTAGAAAGTTCTACCAGACTATGGGAATGTGTCCATTGCATGCTCCCTCTAGGGCTTGTATCACAGTTCCTGTTGGAAGTTCCTGCAGGGTCACTCACTAGACTACTGTGAGGGGAAACTCAACCAGGGTGACCAGATGTCCTGATTTTATAGGAACAGTCCCTATATTAGGGGCTTTGTCTTATACAGGCACCTATTATCCCCCACCTCCATCCCAATTTTTCACACTTGCTAGTTGGTCACCGTAATCTCAATCTCTGGATCCCCAGCTGTTTTAAATTTTCCTGGATCTCAGCAGGCTGCAGCACTGGATCATCCCTTTGTCTCTCTGGCACATTTTCTGGGCTTTGACTATCAGTCTGTTACCCCTTCATGGAAACATAGCCCCTGAGCATGCCTAAGGTCCCCAGGAACAGCACTGAGCCCCAAGATACCCCGGTAGTTTAAACACATGCTCTTGCAGATTCACACCAAAGGCCCAGGCCCTCTGGATTACAGTTTAGTTATCCAGGGGCATGTGGTAGCTATGACACATATAACACACATAGACACTTTGCCCCAGGGGTAGCACATTATTGTTCTTTAATAACATGAGACATAAAGAGATCCATACAAAATAATAACCCTCCAGAGCATTGGTGGGCAACCTGCGGCCCACCGGCCGTACACGGCCCGTCGGGGTAATCCGGTGGCGGTCCACAAGACAGTGTTTACATTGACTGTCCACAGGCATGGCTGCCCACAGCTCCCAGTGGCTGCAGTTCCCAGTGGCTGGGAGCTGTTGGCGGCCATGCCTGTGAACAGTCAATGTAAACACTGTCTCACGGCCCACCAGTGGATTACCCTGATGGGCTGCGTGTGGCCCATGGGTTGCAGGTTGCCCACCACTGCTCCAGAGCATTCTTTGGGCTGGGACTGAAATCTTCTGGGGGTATCCAGGTCATTCTGCTTCAGAGCATGGCTTGGGTTCTGAAACACAGAGCCCTCTTCCCCAGCTCACCTCCTCTGACTTTGTTCTGAGCACTTTCTTGCTTTTGTCCAAACTTCCTGTGTCTCATTCCAAGCTTTCCTGTAAGGCTCTTTGATTCTGTTTATATATCCCCTACCAAGACCTTAGCTTCTTTGTTCTGTTTGGCATCTTTTCACTCTCTACTTCACCCCACCCCTCAGAGAAGTAGAATCATAGAATCATAGAATATCAGGGTTGGAAGGGACCTCAGGAGGTCATCTAGTCCAACCACCTGCTCAAAGCAGGACCAATCCCCAACTAAATCATCCCAGCCAGGGCTTTGTGAAGCCTGACCTTAAAAACCTCTAAGGAAGGAGATTCCACCACCTCCCTAGGTAATCCATTCCAATGCTTCACCACCCTCCTAGTAAAAAAGTTTTTCTTAATAGCCAACCTAAACCTCCCCCACTGCAACTTGAGACCATTACTCCTTGTTCCGTCATCTGCTACCACTGAGAACAGTCTAGATCCATCCTCTTTGGAACCCCCTTTCAGGTAGTTGAAAGCAGCTATCAAATCCCCCCTCATTCTTCTCTTCTGCAGACTAAATAATCCCTCAGCCTCTCCTCATAAATCATATGTTTCAGCCCCCTAATCATTTTTGTTGCCCTCTGCTGGACTCTTTCCAATTTTTCCACATCCTTCTTGTAGTGTGGGGCCCAAAACTGGACACAGTACTCCAGATGAGGCCTCACCAATGCCAAATAGAGGGGAATGATCAAGTCCCTCGATCTGCTGGCAATGCTCCTAGTTATACAGCCCAAAATGCTGTTAGCCTTCTTGGCAACAAGGGCACACTGTTGGCTCATATCCAACTGCTCATCCACTGTAACCCTAGGTCCTTTTCTGCAGAACTGCTGCCTAGCCACTTGGTCCCTCGTCTGTAGCAGTGCATGGGATTCTTCCATCCTAAGTGCAGGACTCTGCACTTGTCCTTGTTGAACCTCATCAGATTTATTTTGGTCCAATCCTCTAATTTGTCTAGGTCCCTCTGTATCCTATCCCTACCCTCCAGCGTATTACCACTCCTCCCAGTTTAGTGTCATCTGCAAACTTGCTGAGGGTGCAATCCACACCATTCTCCAGATCATTAATGAAGATACTGAATAAAACCGGCCCCAGGACCAACCCTTGGGGCACTCCACTTGATACCGTCTGCCAACTAGACATGGAGCCATTGATCACTACCCGTTGAGCCTGATGATCTAGCCAGCTTTCTATCCATCTTATAGTCCAGTCATCCAGCCCACGCTTCTTTAACTTGCTGGCAAGAATACTGTGGGAGACCATATCAAAAGTTTTGCTAAAGTCAAGGAATAACATGTCCACTGCTTTCCCCTCATCCACAGAGCCAGTTATCTCATCATAGAAGGCAATTAGGTTAGTCATGCATGACTTGCTCTTGGTGAATCCATGCTGACTGTTCCTGATCACTTTCCTCTCCTAGAAGTGCTTCAAAATTGATTCCTTGAGGACCTGCTCCATGATTTTTCCCAAGGACTGAGGTGAGGCTGACTGGCCTGTAGTTCCCTAGATCCTCCTTCTTCCCTTTTTTAAAGATGGGCACTACATTAGCCTTTTTCCAGTCAAGTAAGGTAAAACTGGTTTCTCTTAAGATGCAGTTACTCTTTAGCATAACTATTGACCAGTCATAAGAGTCAAGGACTCCCCATTGTGCCTATTCAGGGGAGGATATGCTATGAGGCTTGTTAGCCAGGGTAGAATTAACAAACATGTAGAGGCATTCAAAAATACAGAAATTTCATAACTGCACAATATCAACTAGAATACACACGTTGTTGTGATAAACTGAAGCTGTACAATTTACGAATTCTGACTGATATTATGAAGTTGTATTGTAAAAAAATGCTATATCATGAATTCCTATATAATATGTGGATCCACCATTGCTGACAGGCCCTATAACATGTACACATCAGACAGATACAAAGTGAAATACTTAAGTTAACGAAGGTATGTAGACTGCACAAAGATTATGCTAAAAAGCAGTTCAGGGCTTGGAGCAGTGAAAATTTACCAGGAGTAGAACAAAAGAGACCAAATGACCAGAAGAAGTTTACATAAATACATACACAGAAACAGGAGTCAGACTGGAACAGGAAGCATGGAGGAAGAGAGAACAAGGTCACAGAAATTGGGTAAGGGTCTCTAGGAGGAAGAGATCACCCAGCATGTAGCAGCCTCATGCAGCAAGGGTCACTGCCTGATTTTCTGTGCCTGGATAGCCCCCCAGGACTCTGGACAACCCAAGGGACTTAGACCTTGGCATAAAGAGTGTTCTGGAGTGGTGAGGAGACTGAGGCAGGGACAAGTGTTTAGTGTTTATTGTTTCAAATGATCTATACTCACCTGAGCTTTACTTTACTAAATATAAAAGTGTTAGCCTGTGCAAAGTGTGTAGGGTTATCTGCTGCATGCCCCTGAGAGAGTTAAATTGTAAATCAGAAGCTTAACACATTTGGGGTTGAGTTCTGAGAGAAGGGTGGGTTTAAGTAACTAGGGGGGGTCGGTGCTGGTCCCGGCACCTAGGACTGGGGGGTTGAGAAGCCACACTTCTGAAAAGGGGAAACAGACCGAGATTCCATGCCCAGAAAATGTGCCAGAGAGGCCAGGGTGTAGCCCTCGGGATTAATCTGCTTGCCTGCATAAATACAGCTTTTCTTATAAGTCTTGTATTGTAATAGGTTTATAAATTCATATTAAAAATAAGTTTGGCTATAATGCAAGAAACCTACAGGCCAAAAACCTGCATGTTAAGCTAAAGCAAAGTTAGCATATCTATATCCTTTTTGGCCCTTTTACCCAGAAAAGCAAAAATGACATTTTTAACTTGTTTTTCCTATACCCAAACAAAGTGCCTATGCCTAGGTCTAAGACCTTTACCTAGACCAATAGACAATGAAGAATGGCATAGGGAATTTTTCAAAGTTGTACCCACAGACTTAACAAGTACACCACAAGTGCGCACATACCTGTCATCCATACACACATACATATTAGCCTATGGGGTAAGTGTACCCTAACATTTCTGTGGGGGAAGAGTGAAATTTGGGCATAAGAGGAAGGATTTCGGCATTTATTCCTATAAAAAGAGGTAACCAACCTCACTATGGAACCACCACCACCTCCTCCTCCTTCTTCTTCACTTCACTCACTTCTCTCTCTACTCTTCACTACTCCTCTCTTCACTATACTTCACTATCTTCATCTTCAACTATGTATTGATGCTATCCATCTACAATGGTTATTAACCAGTAATAGGCCGTACTTATTTTCTTTTCAAACTTTAAGTTCAAAAGGGACTCGGCTAAGCTTGGTCTCGCTAAATTTTATTTTAGTTTGTGTATTAAATTATTTTAGCTAAGCAAGAAAGTAAATTCTAAAGTAGCTTTAACAGCTCTTCGCATTAGTTTCCTCTGCACACCTCTGCCAGAGGTGTAAAACTGGAACCACCAGAGGCGAGGTCCTGTATCTTCCAACACCAGGTTATCAAAACAGAGTGTGAGTATTAACCAAAGTTTGCAGCACATAATATTGTATTACCATATGTATCTCTTGAATAACAGTAATATAATTGTAACTCTGTAATTCTAACTGTTTTACCATTTACTTACTATTTCATTGAGTTTAACAAAAAGTCTTTATGACTATATCTGTCTCAGTGTAAGCTTCCTGTCATACCCCCAAAGGTCCTTTTATAAATTCTGTGGAGCCTGATTTGGGACACAAACTTTTATCTTCTGATCAAACAAATTGGCGAGCCTAAACCCATACTAATTAATATGAATGATTAATTATTATTACCAGTATTAATTAATTAAAAATTAATTAAAATAAAAATTAAATTATGTTGAGAAATCAAATCAACATTACTAACACACCCCAAATCAGGCTACAAGGGGAAGAACCAGGACTGAAGTCTGCTGAGGCTTCAAAAGCTTAACACACCCCAGGGGATTCAGAGCACACAGGCTTGGATTAGAGGTCTGCTCAGGTCTAATTTTAAAACCAGACCTGGATCTGAGCCTGATCCAGGTACACTTGACCCACACCCAATCTGAGAGCATTGAGTCCTTATCAGACTTGACCCAGACCCAACACTTCCCCCCGAACCTGTGTCAGCACTGACCCCACTTCATCCTTGGGGCTTGGCCTACTGGGGGCTTCCTACTCCACATGCCCCATGCCTGTGATCCATTTTCAGCTGCCTCCTGCCCATGGGGTCGGTGAGGAAATGGATGCATGCCCCACTCCTGCAAGTCATCACTGCCTTGCTGCACTTTGTGTGCTGAGACGTGAAAGGCACAGAGACTCATTAATACACTTACTCTGCAACACACACAGTGCAGTGAGGTGGCAGCAGCCGGCAGGAGCAGGGTGTGCAGACAATGACCTGATGTCCCCACAGGCAGGAGCAGGTGATTGAAGAGGACACTGCCTGAGCCCAAGAGGATCAGATTGTTTTCTGACCTGACCCAACCTGAACCTGACACTTGTAGTGGCGTCCCACTGGGTTTGGATCAGGTTGCCAGGCTCTAGCTTGGATTCCCCTCACAGCAGTCCTAGTAGATGATCACAAATGGAGCACTTGCTAGGATCTGTGACCGTTGAACAGACCAATCTTCAAATCCTCAAGTGGACAGCCCACTTTTTAACAAGCAGAAGCAAAAGCTTTTAGGTTGTTCAGCCCACTGTTAAAGCCCTGAGATCTTGCCATATCTTGTCCTCTCCGGTGACATCATTTTGAAGAAAGTTTAATTAAGGACATGATTTGGGAAATACCCTCACTTCCCGTAAATGTCCAAACGTTAGATCAAAAACATTACCTGTCCAAATCAATTCCAATTCTATTCAGTAAATAAAGCACAATTGTTTAAATCATCAATTACCAGTGGCATTTCTGATGACAAAAACTATTGCCCTATGTAGTCATTCCAGCTTTTAGAGAGACAAAGACAGTAACAGTAGAGGGGCAGTCAGGAGGCCCACCCTGGCATTTGTTCCTCTTCTAGCATGATCAGTAATTTGTGCAAGTGAGATAAATACTTTCAACAGTCATACTAAACCTTCTTGGAGGATTAATGTTCACACTTATTTTGAAAATGGATCATATACAATATCTACAAGCTAGGTGAAAGGAAACTTCTTTGGTGCTCACTGCAGGTGGTTTGTGAGGGGGCTTCTGCTCTCCAGAGATAAAACAATTCCACATTATTAACATTCAATGTAAATAAATAAATAAATTAAATAAAGACCCACAACAAATCAGCTTGAGGAAATTCAGTTTCCCTGATTATGAGACTGTTGGAAAGCAAATCTCATTTTGGATCAAAGCAACCACAAAGCTTGCTTTCCAATTGACGTGAAATTATTTTTTTTTTTACATTCAAGAGTCCTTTGAAGTAAGAATTTCTTTTGTCTCTAGCTAAAAATCTGAATGAGATATTATTCTTCTAAGTTCTTATCCTACATAGGAACACATGAGCATAAAATTTGCTATCCTGGGTCAAACAGTCAAGACTGGTGTCCCGCGTACTTCAGTTGTAGATACTGACCAGTCAGAGGAAAAATAAATTGCCCATACCATAATGGTGTTGAATGCTCTATAGGGGGAAAATTTATTTCTGACCTCTTTGGGTGAACAGTTTATATCTTGCAAAAAGAACAAGGAGTACTTGTGGCACCTTAGAGACTAACAAATTTATCTGAGCATAAGCTATCGTGGGCTAAAACCCACTTCATCGGATGCATGCAGTGGAAAATATCTTGATTGACCACATTTGATTATAGGTATGTCTACATCAAAAAATTATAAATGCCATCAAATTATCAAATACATGGAACTGCTGGTTACCTGGCTCAGGGAATATCTACACAGCAAATAAAAGGTGGACTCTTAATTCAGGGTAGCTAACCTGTGTTAGCTAACTCAGATTAAAATAGCAGTGAAGACATGGCAACTCCACTTTCTAATCAGGCTAGCAGCTTGAGTCCAGCCCTGCAGTGCTCCGTACACTTTAATTTGAACCGTTAACCCAAGTTAAAAGCCAAATTGCCATGTCTTCACTGCTATTTTAACCTAAGTTTGCTAACCCAAGTTAAAAACATGCCATTTTTGAAGTGTAGACATACCCTCAGTGACCTTCTAAGGCTGTGAGTTCCATAGTCCTGAAATCTGATAATTTCAATTAGTCATATCTTGATGTCATATTTTGGGAATGGCTACGAAGGAAAGACTAAGCAGTGTTTCTTCATGCAGTGCCACATATTTGCATAGCACTTTACAGAGCAACCAAGAGAGAGGAACCTGACCTCCGGAACTTACAACCTAAAGTTTCAATCCACAAACACCTCAAGTGCAAAAAGAGATAAGATGTAATTTTAGGGCTAGGGACTCAGACTGGGGTCTGGTATTTATGGCCAGCCACACTCTCATCCTGCCCAGCTTCAAAAACACTAACAGATGTGCATACACATAGTGGATAAAGGGATAGGGATATCCCTGGAGGTTACTGGAGTATAATATCAGTCTGATCTCCTGCATAGTTCAAGGGATTCTCTTCATACACAGCACTGGGCATTAAATCTGTTTTACTGGGATGTGATTTTAACTTTCACCTAGGCACCCACCATATATGGAGAGAACTGTCCTGAGTTTATATAGGACTTCTTAATGCACCCCTCCTTTTTTTTTAAGAGAGCCACACTGTTTTTAATATCATATTAACATGTGTTTGGTATTGTATTGCGAAGTGCTGTATCAATACTGGCAAAAAACAGGACTTCAGCTTTGTTAGACTTGTTATAAACCAGTAAATTGGGATGACTTTGCTCTTCAGCATTTATAAAAAAAAAAAAATTTGTCAATCTAGGTCATTAGTGTCAGCAAAAAATGTTTTAAAATATGATCTTTGGGGAGTGTAGGTAATCCACCCAAATCCCAGAAACTGAAATTTAGTAATAATAACATAGACAATTTCTTCCTCTGCCAGCAAGTGTTGAGGTGCATCAGTAAACTTAAAACAAAATCAAATCTCTGTGATGTGCAGCAAATGTGAAGAAAATATGAACGTGAAGCCGAAGGATTAAGTGTTCTATCGGAGATAGTGCTGCTGCTTTGAATTATTTACAAACCTGGAAGTCAAAATAGTGAAATTCAGAGCTTCAGAGCCACAGTTTGTAAACTCTCCACATCTGATAAATAAGCCCTTTTGATGCCTACCCAACTTTTAGGCCAGAGTTAAACACAAGTCATTCCCTAGTCATGAATACCTTTATTGATTCTGGACTTTAGGGAAAAGAAAACTCAAGCAAGGTCACGAAGTTTCTAGTGTGGCAGCCACAGTGCAAATGATTAAAGCCCTGTCTCTCACCTTAAGTGTTCCAATTCAGCCTTGTGAGGTTTAACACCTCACCTCAAGTCTCAGGCAAGTCTCAAGTGACTTTGAATTGACATCACAAACACACCTCTGAGTTTAACAAAGAAGGCAAAAAGGAGAAATAAGGAAAAGAAATACTTAGATGCTAGGAGAAGCTACTCCACAGAGATTCAAACCAAGGTAAACCTGGAGGAAAACATTGGAAAAGCATTTTTTCCTCTCTCTTCAGTGCTGTAAGTAGAACTCAGACCTACCACAGGAGGGCTTAGTAGTATCCAGATAAAACACTATCATCCGTTACTTTAATGAACTCTGCACTGACAAGTCTTTTATGACAAATTTTGTACTCTAGTAGTAACTTCAAAACTATATGAGATTTGGAGTTGCATTTAAATCCATATCTGGTTCTGTCTCGCCTCTGTGTCAAGTTCTCTCAGTTCTCATCTGAGTCACTATATAGAGATCCCCTGATAGGGAAAACTGACATCCCATTCATCTTGCTTTGCATGAGCACTCCTTCTGTCAGTAGAACCACATAACACTGTTAGTTTTATATACTCTCAAGAAATGTAGCCCTGAATTGGCTGCCAAAAGGCAAGCAGGAACAGCACAGAAGTGAGAACAGAGTAGGAAACAAACTGATCATTAATATGACAACAACCAAAAAAAGAAAGGCAGTTTTTATTCCGTTAAAAAATTACCCCTTTTCCCCCCACACAAAGAAAAATTAGGCACATGAAAAATTAGCACTATACTGTATCAATAAAGTACACATTAAATGGATTAACAACTGGCTAACTGGTAGATCTCAAAAAGTATTTGTCAATAAGAAATCATCATTGCATGGGTTGTTACTAGTGGGGTTCAGCAGCAATCAGTACCAGGCTCATAGTATCAACCTTTGCGATCTGGAAGTAAATATACAATCACTGTTGATAAAATTGTAGAGGACACAAAGTTTGGCAGAGTGGTAAATAATTATGAGGGCTGGTCAGTCATACACAATGATCTAGATTGCTTCTTAAGCTGGGCCTATTCAAACAAAACGATTTTAAATACAGCCAAATGCCAAGTTATACATCTAGGAACAAGAAATGTAGGCCGTGCCTACAGAATGGGAGGATGCTTTCCTGGAAAGAAGTGACTCTGCAAAGGATTTAGGGGACCTAGTAGTGGACAATCAGTTGACCATGAGCTCCCAGGGTGATGGTGTGGCAAAGAGGGCTAATATGAACGTTGGATATATAAGCAGGGTGAGTAGGAGTAGGGAGGTGAATATGGCATTGGTGAGCCTGATACTGGAATACTGCATCCAGTGCTGGTGTCCACATTTCAAAAAGGGTGTTGAAAAATGTGAGAGGGTGCAGAAAAGAGCCACAAAAATTATTCGAGGACTAAGGAAAAAATGCCTTACAGTGAGCATCTGAGAGCTCAACCTGTTAACTTATCAAAAAGAAAATTGAGAAGTGATTTGATGATAGTGTATAAGTACCTTACCAGGGAGAAAATATCAGGTAACATAGGACTCTTTAATCTAGCGGAGAAGGCACAACAAGAACCAATAGCCGGAAGCTGAAGACAGACAGATTTAAATGAGAAATTAGGCACAAAATTTTAACGGTGAGGGTGATTAAATACTGAAACAAACTACCAAGGGAAGTGGTGGATTCTCCCTCTCTTGGTCTGCAAATCATGACTAGATGCCTTTCTGGAAGATAAGTAGCTACTAGAATGAACTGGAAGGACGAATTCTTTATGAAGTAAATTAATATTTTACTTTATTCCCTTTCAGTTAGGAAAAACCAAGTTTTGCTACCAGCCAAAACTGAATAGATTTTCTACTTAAGGTTATAACATTCGTCCTTCTGTTGCATTTATGTTAATGAAAAAAGCAGAATTGATTTTATTTGCATTTTCTTGAGGTATCTACTAAGCACTGGGGGCGGAAAAAGAGACACTGCAGAGTTTTGGTTACTTGGGTAAGTCTTGACAACATCTCACCCTAAATAAAGTGTCTGGTTCACTACTGTAGATCCAAAAGACCTCTTGCAACCATTAATAAGCAAGTAATGTCTGACCCTTTAAGTAATGTCTAAATGATATGCAAGTCAAATTAAAGATAGCATTTGTCATCTATACAAGTAAAGTGACTCATGCACAAAATTGAAAAAAAAAAACAACCCTGTCATCACAAAGTCTTTTATTTGCTGCTTTATCATTATATAGTGTATAAGAACAGGAGGATAAAATTGCCTAAACCCTGATGGAGTCTGAAACTAATAAACACAGTATAAGCCACGTCTAGTCAACTGTAAATGCTTATTAAAGATGCATTTAAAAGAGATTGTAAAGTTACTGGACTCAAAGAAGCCCAATAAAAAGAACGCTAATTGAAAAGGACTGAAGAATGACAGGCTGTACTTTACTATTAAAAATAAATATACAGAGACAGATT
Source organism: Emys orbicularis (assembly GCF_028017835.1). Lineage (NCBI taxonomy): Eukaryota > Metazoa > Chordata > Testudines > Emydidae > Emys > Emys orbicularis. The sequence continues at coordinate 301,347,939 of NC_088683.1, forward strand.
TTAAATTTCCATGGCTTGTATTTGAAATGTTTCATAAAAGCAGTATGTTTTCCACTGAGATTTACCCCGACATACATTTCAGTGTAATTCCTCCTGACCTTGCGCCCATCATATTATTGATGTCTGTAGAAGTAATTGCATACAACATATCCTCCTTGATATGAGAGGACAAGTTACATTTTCACTCCACTGGTGTTAAACCCCAATGGAAACATGTTACTATTGCTCAGCAGCATTTAATATACCAAAAAAAATAACAAAAACCACTCTTCGCCCCACTCTTGAAAGCAGTGAAATTGAATTTCATAACAGCTTCTGAGACCTGTTTAGTTTAGATTAAATGTAGGTTAAAGTGTAATCTTTCAGTAATCTGATCACAGGTCTCAACAAATAGCATGGCTAGGGGCAGGCCGTAAGATAGAAAATACTAAATTGTTCTAAACTTTTTCATATCAGGCCAATGTAGCTGAGACTCCCAAGTGGTTGCTGGTTCCAGCTCTGCATCTTCCGAAGGATGTGGTATTTCATAGTGAACTTAGCATGAACTCAGCTGCAGTAATGCTCGATTTCCTTTCATGTTTTCCAGTTGTCATTATAATGGCAACAAAACAGCACTGTGTAAATAAAAAGACAGCATTATTGTAGGTTAATACTATTACATATTAACAGTGGTTCATTTACATTTAGATATTTAATATTGTCCAAGAGATTCTGTGTTTTTCTGCACAATGGTTTGGGTTTCTGTGCTGAATTTTAAAATTGCTTTTTCCTAGTGATTTCAGTATATTTAAGAATACATAATTTTTCCATTTATTTTTGTCCACAGCTGTTGTGCAATTTCAAAGCAACAACTCCTTCCTTATTGATCTGCAGCTGATAAAAACTTGAAATGTAAAAATATACCTCACAAAATCTCCCCAATGATCCTGAAGTAGCAACCGTAATAAGAATAATTGGCCTATGCCTACAGTCCTAATGCAGGTAAAATTCCCATGAGACCCAATAGAAATTTTGGATCTATTAAGACTACAGTACCAGGCAACATCATCATTAATAAATACTATACATTTATATGCAACTGTCATTCCAAAGAATCCCAATGTACTCTACAACTTTAGAAATTACTATGGTCCAAAGCCTGCAGTACTTATCCATTCAAGGCAATAGAAAATTTGCCTGAGAAAGACATGCAGAATGAGACTTTCGGTATACAAGAGTCACTTGTAGCAGATAAGATTACAGTCTATATGTGGCTGAAGGGTATAAAATTCAAGGATGGCGAAGAATTATTTAGGGTGATATAAGAGTAGTGGGATGAAATAGAGAAGGGGGAAATTTAGGCTGAATATCTATATAAATATCCTGAGAGTAAAGTCTATTAGGCTGTGAAATCCTTTCCCAGAAAAACAGACCTAGCCCAGCTGAAGAGCTCAGATCAAAACAGAAAGAAATAAAGAGACGTTACCTGGAAGTAGGATAGGGTGAGGTCCCTGCACAACACCATTGCCAGAGGTGGAGGAAAGAGGACACTGCCTAGCCCTGTTGACATTTTTCTCTGGGTTCTTCCCCTAGACATTTTGTTTTGGGGTTAGGGTGGAACAGGTTAATGGACCCTTTTGGCTTTTGAAGAAGTGCTTTTGATGGCCACAACTCACAAATAGGTACCCATATTGCATTTGGTTGGCATTACAGACATGCAGTACAGAGACATATTTTTAAGGAGGCTTTAACCCCAGCCTCTCGTGTGTGTGTGTGTGTAGTTCTGGGCCTGCAATTAATTGTGGGCAAAAAGCCCTAGTTTAGGTTTCTAATTGCCTGATTTGAAAGCACAGTTGGATAGTTAGACACCTAAATTATCTAAATTAGCCCAGGTCCTTTGACCGTTAGAGTACTCTGTAAGGGTTATTTATTTGTTTGGCTTTGGGCACAGGGCAGGAAGTTTGTTAGGGGTTGTCGGTGGCCTTAGTTGTTGGTTTTAGTTTATTTGTCTAAATGTGTGTCAAAAGCATGTAGGGTTTTAAACTGGTGTCTCTTTATATACTTTATTGCGACTCAACATAAATAAGTAATAATAGCTGCTGACATGAGCCCATAATTAATTGTATCACTGAAAGTGAAGGCCTCTTTTACCAAGCAGGCTGTAGAGTTGTCAGTCCATTGTAGCTAGGGCCTTCTAGCAATGGTTCTAGAAAAAGAGCCATTACTGATTTTTTTTCTTTGAATATTTGTTCCATTATTTTAATAAAGCTGAAAGAAATGTTTTTAGAGTACTGGACTGTGGAGAACAGTAAGCTATCCTGATCTAGTAGCATATGGTATATACCAGGTGTACACCATGTGCATAGAATCATAGATTATGAGGGTTGGAAGGGACCTCAGAGGTCATCTAGTCCAACCCCCTGCTCAAAGCAGGACCAATCCCCATACAGATTTTTGTCCCAGATCCCTAAATGGCCACCTCAAGGATTGAACTCATAATCCTGGGTTTAGCAGGCCAATGCTCAAACCACTGAGCTATCCCTCCCCCCTTGCAGTGGCAACATCTATGCAATATTGCTGACCCATCTGATTAATAAAGTTTATCACACAGTTTCACAATTTATCATACACATTTGCCTTCTGCCTCCTAATCCATCTCCTCTGGGATTATCCATGACATAACAAACCCCTCAATAGTTTCCTTCATCTGCTTTTTTTCTTTTTAAATAGCCTCCCAGGGAAATGTTTCCTTGTTTCCCCTAAATGCAGAATTCTTCCTCTCCTTTGAGGGAGCCTAGGGTGCATAATAGTTAAACCTAGATGAGTGACAAATTTAAGGACTGATATCTTGCAACAGGAGTTGAAACATGCCATTGAAAGAAAAGAGGAGTTACCTAGCTTCTAAATGGTATTCAGAGCTCTTGCTTCTGACATTGTTTGCATACAAATGGTATTTTAGATGACTTTTAAAAATAAATTATGGTTCCCCTGAGCCTTGTACAGTTGGACTTAGGATAACCAAGGACAAGGTTTTAGAGAGGGAGGGATAAGAAAAGAAAACAACACCAATGATATTTTTTAAAAAACTCCCTAAAATGGTTCTCAAATAGCTTTTCAGTGGCAATACATGACAATGTGGATGTGGTTAAAAAGTATTATTCGCAAGGGTTTGGTTGACCTACATACTGTAACTCTCTTCTGGCTTCACTACTGGTGAGAAACATGGCATGTTGATAAAACGCTTTTGCCACACCACATTATCCTGCATGCCATAGATATATGTAGATATGAAGCTAGCTTAAAAATATGGTATATTATCATATTGCAGAGTGACAATATTGGAGACAGAAGTCCCATTTGTTCACAGAACAGGTACAGGCACCACCTTTGCAAGCTTCTTGCCAATGTGCCTCAGTCTTGACCTCAAGTGACCCACTCTTGAAGTGAGAGGAAATCTCTGTGCCCTTAAAGACTTTGTTCTGTTCTGAGACAGCTGACAAAGTCATTATTTTCCAGAATGTGAGGCTTCTTTACAATGAGGAATTGACCATTTAAAAATGTATCTGGAGCTACTGGGTCAGATTCATCCCATGTGCAACTCCAAGGAAGGCAATGGAGCAACAGCATTACACCAGGGATGAATCCAGACCCATTATCTTTTTAGTAGTTTCCAGCCCTCTGACCTTTATAAAAATAGAGAACTCCCAAATGGAAGCATGCTGTACAGTTTTTCTTTATGTTTCTGAATAATGTATATGCTTCCATATGTGTTTCTTAGCAGTATCTTCAAGTCAATAAAACTCATTGTGAGAAAGAGAGTAAACCAGATATTACAAAAAATCTGAACTAGTGGGGAAAATGTTATGAGGTGTACAGCCAAAATCTGCCCTTAGTTGCACCCATGCCATGCCACCGAAGTCCAAACAATCCGCATGGCACTTATCTCACTCAGACATGATGCCAATGAGCTTTGTTTCTTTAAAACAAGCCAAGCCAAGAGTGTTCTTTCTTTTCCTTCTCTCTTCTTTCTTGCTTTCACTTCAGTTTATCAAATGCTGATTTAGCATTCATTTATACATAGGATGTGGCAGGTCATCTTTGTGCTACACAGTTGTGGAGATATTATGGTTAGTTCAGCCCCTTGTTAAAGTTAGAGCAGCTTCAATGCTGCTGTAACTTATTCTGGCTGGTTACAGCTTCTAAGTCAGGGATTGGCAACTTTTGGCATGCGGCCCGCTAGGGTAAGCCCAGGGTAAGCCCCCTGGCGGGCCGGGATGGTTTGTTTACCTGCTGCATCTGCAGGTTCGGCCGATCACGGCTCCCACTGTGCCACAGTTCGCCGCTCCAGGCCAATGGGGGCTGCGAGAAGTGGCGCAGGCCGAGGGATGTGCTGGCCACGGCTTCTCGTGAGAAGGTTGCAGATCCCTGTTCTAGGGACTGTTATGAAACCAAAGACTACACAGCACAAAGCACTATTCCACCTCCAGCTCCCTCAGACTCATCCCATATACCAGGTTGAGTGGGAGTGGGTGACCTGGAGTGGGCTGTATTAGCTCTGTGCCAGCTGGGGAACCCAGCTTCTCCGTACTATGGCCATACCAGAGGCCATGAATCTGGCTCTATATAAATGTGCTGCGGTGCCGAGGGAAAGCTCCCTGATAATGGATAAGCAAATGAAACATGTAGTGCAAATTTTTCAGAAAATAACTCCTCAGTCATATAGAGGCATGAATGTCCACACCCATCCAGTTCTTTACGTCTGTGCAAAAAGTGAGTTAGAGTGAGTGCTCACTTTCTAATTTGGTAACATTTTCCTTCCCTTTTGCACAGTTGAAAGTGCAAAAAGCAAGGCGGTGTTTGCCTAATCCTAGCCAAAAGCAGCCCTAGGATTCTGCACAGATGTGGTATGAGTGATTATATGACATAAATCTTTTCAAAATACTTGCGGCCAATATACTTTTGATAAAACCATCTTGACCAGACCATATTATTTTAGTTTTCATCCTCTAAAGGTTTACTGGTTTACAGTTTATTAAAGATTTTCCTGATCAAGTTGCTAAGCAATAGTAGTTGATAATTTATGATCTTTCTACTATCCTTCCTGGTTTTGTGAGTCAAGTCCTCATCATGTATCTGGTGGTTTTGCCTTCATTTTATTGCTCCTGGTACCAGAGGTGATGTGTGGGGGAGGGCACATGAAATCACAACTCCACCCCCCAGATTTCTGACAGGATTTATATGCCTTGCCCTCAATCCGGCTGCATACCACCAGTTACATGTCATCTCTGCCTGGTACATTTTTAATAGATCTGCCTCCAGGTACTCTTCATTATGAGCATTGTTTGTCTATTAACGAGGGATTTAAAAATATCTAAGTGAGTATTATCTCATTATCTAGAAAATACTAATGTTATTGCCTTGCTGAAGTAGATTACACATCTATCTATTTAGAAATTAGACTTTACAGTGGATTCAGAAATATATATTATCCTGGCAAGTTATTTAAAAATATTGTTGATATTAATTGTCTCATAGCAGCATTTGTTATGATGGGATGGGAAAGTTTAATTTCAGTTACAGTGCTTATAGTTTTATTTCCTTTATGGTACCTAGCTAAATCCTTTGGTGCTCTAATATGCCCTTTAAAATACCTTACACTCTTTAGTCCCAGTTTCTGAATGTAGGTGCCTAAATTTAGACACCTAAAATAATATTTGGGCACCTAAATCTCCATTTAGATGCCAAGCTTTAGTTAGACAAATATGAAAACACAACCCTTTCATAGTGAAATTCAACCTGCTTACTATTCAACTTCTGATTTTGTAATTTATTTTGTCCATATTGTTGGTGTGTTTGAGAAGCCTGTTTTCTATAAAATCTCCTCGTGGTGTTTCATTGACTCTACCAGTGTCACTGACCCTTCCCTGAAGTCAAATCCTGGTCTCATTGAAATCAGTGGGACTTCTGCCACTGGTGATATCAATGGGACTAGGATTTGCCCTCTAGTGCCCGTATACTGTGTCTGATCAGTTCTGTTCAAAAGCAACACACTCTAAATTGACTGAGACACCTAGACAACTATCTCTGGGCATAATCTGGGCTTATCTTGGCTTTTAGAAAAAGGGTTTTCCCCAATAATGTGTGAACATGCGATAAATGCTCCCCAGACTGCTCCATATGTAGTATGAGGTAGATCAACACTAAGGCCTGATTGTCCAATATTTGGTCACTTTAATTATCACTCATACAAACAGTCCAACTGAAGTCAATGAAACAGTCAAGGGATCATTAATTGTATTCTCTTGGTAACAGAGAAGACCTACCCCCTTCGCCCCCTTTTTTTAACAATCACGGATTTTGCATCCAAGATGTTGACTAGGTGCCCTATTTAATTCAGAATATCTCTCTCTGATCAGAGCCATCATCAACTTCCATAGGACCATGATTTGACACTGGCAAAGTCCTGATAATAGTCGCACTTAACTTTAGGCCCATGTCACCCCCTACTTTGCATTGCATGGATAGGATGAAAATTGTAAAAATAGCCAAAAATTGGTCTGCATAAAGAACTAAGATAGCATCACCTTCCACTACCTGGAATGCTTGAGAAATCTCTCTTCATAAACATCTTTATGTTTAGGGGTGTGTGATGGGGTCTGCTTACCCCACACTAGCCCAGACAGGGTTGAGCCCATGTTATTGACAGCGGAAGTCCCGCCTCCCCGGTGAGACTGGGCATGCTCCAAGTGCTCTAGTACTATAAAGGGAGGGAGCCCAGCTCATTCTGGGCTGGAGGCTGCAGGAGAAGAACCCGCCTGGGAAGCTCCTGCGGAGGGCCAGCCACAGCCATTGACTGCATCGGGAATTGAAGCCTTTCACGACCCGCCCGCACCCCGAGGACTGGAGGAGCCCCCAGAGACGATCGGCCCTGCTGAACACAGGGAACCCGACATCTCATGGGAAACCCCAGCGCAAACTCTGGTAGGAAGTGACCCAGGGAGGGTGACGAGGTGGTACCTCCTGCCCGGGAAACCTCACCAAAGGGTGTCTCCATAGACTCTGGCCGCTAGGCCACACTGCCCTACACTGAAGGGCTACTCTATAGGCTCTGGCCACTAGGCCACGCTGCCCTGCACCGAAGGGTGGCTCTATAGACTCTGGCCATGCTGCCCTGCCCCGAAGGGTGGCTCCATAGACTCTGGCCACTAGGCCATGCTGCCCTACACCGAAGGGCTACTCTATAGGCTCTGGCCACTAGGCCACGCTGCCCTGCACCGAAGGGTGGCTCTATAGACTCTGGCCATGCTGCCCTGCCCCGAAGGGTGGCTCCATAGACTCTGGCCACTAGGCCATGCTGCCCTACACTGAAGGGCTACTCTATAGGCTCTGGCCACTAGGCCACGCTGCCCTGCACCGAAGGGTGGCTCCATAGACTCTGGCCACTAGGCCACGCTGCCCTGCACCGAAGGGTGGCTCTATAGACTCTGGCCATGCTGCCCTGCCCCGAAGGGTGGCTCCATAGACTCTGGCCACTAGGCCATGCTGCCCTACACCGAAGGGCTACTCTATAGGCTCTGGCCTCTAGGCCACGCTGCCCTGCACCGAAGGGTGGCTCCATAGACTCTGGCCATGCTGCCCTGCCCCGAAGGGTGGCTCCATAGACTCTGGCCACTAGGCCATGCTGCCCTACACCGAAGGGCTACTCTATAGGCTCTGGCCTCTAGGCCACGCTGCCCTGCACCGAAGGGTGGCTCCATAGACTCTGGCCACTAGGCCACGCTGCCCTGCACTGAAGGGTGGCTCTATAAACTCTGGCCACTAGGCCACTCCGCCCTACACTGAAGGGCTACTTCATAGACTCTGGCCGTTAGGCCACGCTGCCCTGACCCTAGAGGCGTGGGCCGTCACAGGGTGCATAGAGATTTCTTTAGTTCGTCAAAGAAAGGAGCCCATGTAGCCATTCTTCTCGGGTTAAGGCTACGCTTATTTATTATACGGGTATTGACAGTCACAAAGCAATGTCATTCAGCAGAGAAAAATACTAAAGTATTGTTGAGACAAGATGTGTGAGGTAATCTCTTTTATTGGACCAATTTCTGTTGGTGAGAGTGATGAGTATTTGAGTTACACTGAGCTCTTCCACAGGTCTGGGGAAAGTACTCAGAGTGTCACAGCTAAATACAAGGTCAAACAGATAGTTTAGCATAAATAGTTAGCACATATTCTAAGAAACCATTCAAAGTGAAGTGGTGTGTTAACAATCTTGTAGTCATAGGGGAACAAATGGTTACAGATTGCTGTAATAAGCCATAAATCCAGTGTCTTTATGAAGAACATGATTTTTAGTGTCTAGCAAAGTTATAAATTTAAACTCCGAGGCTCATCTTTTGAAAGTGTTGTAAAGGTTTCCTTTGAGAATGAGGATTGATAGGTCAGATATAGCCCTGGTCTACACTACAGACCTACATCGGGATAACTGTCACTCAGGGGTGTGAAAAATCCACACCCCTGAGTGATGTAGTTATACTGAACTAACCCGCCATGTAGATAGTGCTCTGGCAGTGGGAGAGCTTCTCCCAGTGACATAGCTACTGCCTTTCGGGGAGAAGGATTAACTATGCCCGGTGTAGAGCATCTTCATTAAACCGCTACAGCCGTGTAGCTGCATCTCAGTGCAACTACCCCATTGCAGCGTTTTAAGGGTAGACATGCCCATACAGTGATCACTTTTTGAACAGTGTTCATCCACGAGTGATGTGGTGTTTTTGTCTCTTATCATTTTCCTGTGTCAGTTCATTTGAGAACATAGTGATTGGCTGATTTCACCCCTCGTTGTTGTTGGAGTGTTTAGTGCACTGGATGAGGTACACCCCATGTAATGATAGGCATGTATAGGATCCATGGATTTTGAAAGGTGTGTTGTGGGGTGTGTTGCTCATTGTAGCAGTGGAGATATGTCTATATGTTTTGCATCGATTGTTCTGGCAAGGTCTGGTGCTGCTTTGAGTTGGTGAGCCCAGGTCTGTGGGGAGCTTGCTTCTGATGATGAGCTTGGAGAGGTTTGGGGGGCTGTTTAAATAACAGAAGAGGGGGTTCAGGAAAGATTTCTTTCAGGATGGGGTCCCCATCAAAGATGGGTTGTAGTTGTCTGATGATACCCTCTCTGTGTTCCAGTTCGGGGTGGTAGATGATAACCAGGGCTATGTGATCGGAGGGGTTTTATTTCTGTATTGAAGCAGGTTCTCTTGGGGGTATTTGGGTGGCCCATTCCTGATGTATTTTTAACACTTAATAAAGTATTGTTAATAGTTAATCACCATATGACATTTCCAGATTGTTCTGGCTATTTGGAAAAGTTAGTTGCATAGACACATTGAATAGGAACCAATTAAAACATTTCTTACCAGATCCAAGGCTGGGAGACAAGTGTCATGTTTCTTCCACTCTTCCTCATCATGCCTACACTCTAAGCCTTCCACCCTTTCTGTGTCACAGGGTGTTGACTGCCCTTTGGAGTTATGTATCAGAGGGGTAGCCATGTTAGTCTGAATCTGTAAAAAGCAACAGAGGGTCCTGTGGCACCTTTAAGACTAACAGAAGTATTGCAGCATAAGCTTTCGTGGCAAGACTTGCGTCTGATGAAGTGGGCATTCACCCACGAAAGCTTATGCTGCAATACTTCTGTTAGTCTTAAAGGTGCCACAGGACCCTCTGTTGCTTTGGAGTTATGAAGCCCTTCATTATCCCCAGTTTCACTTTGACATGCACTACTCCATACAATAGAACAATTTCCTCCTGATTATATCTTTCAAAATGTCTACACAAAAATGGGCTTTGAATAGATTTCTTAGAAATTCACCTGTATGTGACTATTCGCATGATCTCAGGAAAATGCCTTTGTTGGAAGTGACTGAATTTAAGCAGTATAAATATCTGTCTTTGAAATATTAACTAGGGATGTTGGTCTAAGACTACTTCCTTTGGACCTTAACTAACCTCAGTGTATGCAGACAGCCTCATCTGTCCACTAGTCCAAGCTGGATTCCTTTTTAATGCTTTTGGGGTTTATAGATTCATAGTTTTGAAGGCAAGCAGGGACTATTACGATCGTCCGATCCAGGGTTCTCAAACTTCATTGCCCGGCGTCCCCCTTCTGACAACAAAAATTACTACATGACTCCAGAAGGGGGGACCGAAGCCCAAGTCCGCCCAAGCCCCGCCAAGGCCTGAGCCCCACCAACCCAGGCGGGGGGCCAAAGCCCAAGGGCTTCATCCCCAGGCAGGGGGCTTGTAACCTGAGCCCTGCCATGCAGGTGGTGCAGCTTGGGCTTTGGCCCCGGGCGGTGGGGGGTTGGGCTTCAGCCCCAAGGCTGGGCCCCAGCAAGTCTAATGCCAGCCCTGGTGACCCCATTAGAACAGAGTCGTGACCCACTTTGGGATCCCGACCCACAGTTTGAGAACCACTGATCTAATCTAACCTCCTGCATTGCACAGGCCTAGAATTCAAACTGAAGAGCAGTGATCTAGCTTGGGTATGCCCAGGTAAATGGTTTGATTTTACAATCTCCTTAGATGCCCATCTGTGATTTTTGTAATAACAAAACAAAAAGTTATGCACTTCTGTCACATATATTATGGAGAACCCTGACCTCACTCATTTGTTTACAGGAGGTAAACTCACAACTCCTTTCCTAATAAAAGTGTTTGTTTCAATGTATCACAAGCACTTTAAAAAAATCAGATTCAGCATTGAGCTTCAGGAATTCTAATATGCAATTTTATTTGTGACAACTGAAATGCTGAGACACAATCTGGTTAACTGAACATGCTTACTACTTAAATAACTGGAGAATAATCCCCAAACGGCCCTATTACCAATCATGTCCTTACTTACTGATTATCTTTCACTAAATCAGAATAAGTTATCAAAAATGCAATCAAGTAAAGTATTTATATTCCTTCAACTAAAAATGTTGTCTTTTTTTCTCAGAACTGAGAAAGAAACATTAGGAAACCCATTATTTTTATACCAAATCCTGGTCAGTTATGTTCAAAACGAACTTTGGTCCAAATTCTGTTCTCAGTATTTCACTGACTTCAATGCAGCTACTCCATATTTACACGGGTGAGTAACTGAGAACAGATTGACTATGTACTTTTGCTTCCATTTTATAAAACTCATTAATTAAGCCAATGTTATTTAAAAATTATGGTGTTTCTTTAACGTTTTTGTATAAGAAACAAGCATAAAACAAACAATAAAAGAGTCCTATAAGAATAAAGGGAAAACAGACATTTCAAGGGATCACAATACAACTTCCTCCAGCACTGATTAGTGTTATCAAAACAGTCCAAAATGACAATTATATAATTAAAAGGACACACTTTGGAAAAAAAACACATTAAGGCTGTGTTCCTGTCAGCAACATCTTGTAAATCAGCTACCTTACAGTGCCATCACTGGAAAAGTGTGGTGAAACCACATGACAAACTATATAGTTTTGTAGTGTCCCTTGGTTTATACTTAAAACCAAGATCCCCAGACCTGAAATGCAGCTAGAAAAGGTGTCATTGTAAACTTACTCCATCTGAGGTCCAGGCTATAATATTAAAATTGATGAAATGTTAATGAAATCCTAACTAAACAATTTTAAACTCAATTTTTATTTGATTTGTCCAGGTTTGACTGCAGTGAAAACTATTGTTTCCTTTCACATTGTTAGAAGCTGAACCAGCCTTTATTATTTTATAATATCGTCCAGCACTTTAAAAAACTAAAGAAATCAGTGGAGCCAGAAAGCACCAGCAAAATGAGGCACAACTGTAACATAAGCTATTAGACACTTACTTAGAAGACTCTTAGCTTTTAAAAGAACACTTCTTTGTGCTAGATTTTGTCAAATTGCTTATAGTTTAAATTGGATATTTTAAAATGTATGTACATGCACCTGAGGCTAGACAGAAACATCTTTTATACAACAAAAGATGAACCAAAATAAGCACAGTAATTTACAATTTGTGAGAGAGGATTTGGCAGCAATTAAAATAGTTTATAGTTTTGGGAGTATTGGTGGGATAGATCCATGTAAATTGTCTATACTGGGTGTGCAATAGAGGATTTATATATAGGGTCAAATTCTGTGCTGATTTCAACCTCATATAATCCTATTGGTTTAGTTAAATTTCACAGGGTATGCAGAATTTATCTCCTAGAAGTAGAATTTCTTTCTTAGATTACATATGCATATAATATAGATTGAATACACAAAGTATATTTGTATACCATGTGGACTGACTACATGTAAACGGAATTCAAGGTTTAGGAGATTTTAAGTTGAAGAAAAAATATAGCCAGTCTTGCCTTTCATGATTCAAGAAAATAGGTAAACTAAGGACGTGAGTGCATTGGAGTATTGGAAAAAAGGCAGAACAATGCCAGCAAACAGACTGAGATAATTTACCTAATAACAAGGGAATGTGGATTGAGAATAAGCAGATGACTAGCCTCGAAGTAACTTAAGACAAAAAAGAACCCCTGCAATTTGAACACAATGTCCAAGGCAGATGTATAATCAAGCAATCGAAATTGATTCAGAAAAGGAAATTAGAGAGGATACCACCAGAAAGATTTTGGGGGTTAAGATGGTGACACAGTATATGGCAAATGGAAGAAAACATACTCTAAAAGGATTATTAGAGACCCATTAACATTTATTTATCCTTTAAATACTCCTACATTTACAAAAATCTAAACATTATGTTTTGATAATTTTTTCTGTGCTGTATAGAAATTTTTACATTAAGCCATAACTTGATTTTTTTTATTAGATCCCCTGTTTTATTAAACCTGGTTCAAAAGTCTAGGGCCCTGATTTTGCAAACAGCAAAATCCTTTCCTCACCCTCTTGCTAGAACATGTTATGAGGCTTTCAGGGGGGTTGGGATCAGTGTAGAGGGAAAGGGCAGGGAGTGGTCATGAGGGGTGTGTGTTGGTGGAGGGTGGGGCTAAGGGGACATCCCCTTCTATCAGTTCCAGAAAAGGTTGCCCAGTACTACAGCATGGAGCTATATTATCTTTCCTAAGGAGTCCCCTACATGGTGATGAACCGCCATTAAGGAGTTGTGCTGCCAGTGAGTGGCGGGAACATGCTATCAGCACAGAGCATGTGTGGATGCACAGCCCCCCTACACAAATGGCACTGGCCTTCTGTGACTCTCTAGGCCTGTTGATGTCCCCATGGCTCATTTGGTGGTGGGGAGAAAACCAACAGAATGATCAGGGAGGAAACTGCAAGGTATTCCTTGCAGAAATTTCCTCCCCCGTGTGCCCCTCCTGCTGCATTTACTGTAGGAAAGGGCCAGCTGTGAGAAGCTGAGCATCCTTGACTTGAACTGAAGTCAATGGGAGTTGAAGGTGCTCAGTATCTTGAAGGTGGTACTTAGAACCTTGTAGGATCAAGCCCTTATAGAATAGGCAAACAGATTTTTTTTCCCTGAAAGTCTCAACAATAGAACCCTGTATATGGTGACAAACCAATAAATTATCAAACCCTCGCCATTTCTTATACTCACTGTTACATTTCTTAACTTTTATCTTTGTTAGTCACTTGCCTCCCTTCAGCCACCCAACAACTGTCAATGGAGGGAGGTTACCAGTGGAGTTCCTCCAGGATCAGTCTTGGGATCAATCTTATTTAACATTTTTATTACTAATCTTGGCACAAAACGTGAGAGTGTGCTAATAAAATTTCCAGATGTCACAAAGTTGGGAGGTATAGCCAATACAGAGGAGGATCAGAATATCATACAAGAAAATCTAGATGACCTTATGAACTGGAAAAATAGAAATGGAATGAAATTTAATACTGCAAAGTGAAAGGTCATGCATTTAGGTACTAACAAGAATGTTTGCTGTAAGCTGGGAACTTATTAGTTGGAAGTGATTGTGGAGGAGAAAGACCTGGGTGTAATGGTTGATCAGATGATGACTATGAGCTGTCAATGTGATGCAGCCGTGAAAAAGGTGAATGCTGTCCTACGATGGATCAGGCAAGGTATTTCCAGTAGAGATGGGGAATTGTTAGTACCATTATACAAGGCACTAATGAAACATCATCTGGAATACTGTGTGCAATTATGGTGTCCTGTATTAAGAAAGATAAATTCAAACAGAAACAGGTGCAGAGAAGGGCTACTAGGATGATCCGAGAAATGGAAAACCTACCTTATGAGAGAAGACTCAAAAAGCTTGGCTTGTTTCGCCTAATCAAAAGAAGGTTGAGGGGAGATATGATTGCTCTGTATAAATACATCTGAGGGATAAATACCAGGGTAGGAGAGGAGTTACTTAAGTTAATCACCAATGTGGACACAAAAACGAATGGATATGAACTGGCCATCAACAGGTTTAGGCTTGAAATTAGGGGACGGTTTCTAAGCATCAGAGGAGTGAAGTTCTGGAGCAGCCTTCCAAGGGTAGCAGTGGGGGCAAAAAACCTACCTGGCTTCAAGAATGAGCTTGATAAGTTAATGGAGGAGTGGTATGACAGGACTGCCTACAATGGCATGTGGCCCATTGACAAGTGCCAGTTGCAAAAATCACCAATGGCTGTAGACGGGACACTAGATGAGGAGGGCTCCGAGTTATTGCAGAGAATTCTTTCCCAGGTATCTGCCTGGTGGATCTTGCCCACATGCTCAGGGTCTAACTCAGGGGTCGGCAATCTTCGGCATGTGGACCATCAGGGTAATCCGCTGGCGGGCCATGAGACATTTTGTTTACGATGACCATCCGCAGGCACGCACACACACACCCTCAGCTCGCAGTGGCTGGGACCAGCAAACAGCATGCCGCATGCCAAAGGTTGCCAAACCCTGGTCTAACTGATCATCATATTTGGGGTCGGGAAAGAATTTTCCCCCAGGTCAGATTGGCAGAGACCATGGGGTTTTTTCACCTTCCTCTGCAGCAAGGGGCATGGGTCACTTGTAGGTTTAAACTAGTGTAAATAATGAATTCTCTGTAATTTTAAGTCTTTAAGCCATGGTTTGAGGACTTCAGTAACTCAGCCAGAGCTTAGGGTCTATTTCAGGAGTGGTGGGTGAGGTTCTGTGGCCTGCAACATGCAGAAGGTCAGACTAGATGGTCACGATGGTCCCTTCTGACCTTAAAGTCTATGAGAACTAACCCCCACTCACATCAGTTTTTCTTTACATCTTGTTCTGTTGCTGCCTCCCTTAGATTGGCCACTGAGCGCTCTAGATAGTGTAAATGTAGGAAAATAACATAGACAGTGCTGGCAAGATACAGTTACAGTAAACAAACAAAAAATATAATGATTGGACCTTGAAAAATCAAACAAATAAAATTAAACAATAAGGAGATTAAACATGGGAGCTTAATGTTGTACAACAGATGGAAGCTTTTGCCTGCAATGTGAAGGAAATAGTAATAGGAAGGTAGTAAACCAATAATACCTTTAATATGTATCTGCATTTACTTATCATGCTACATGAAGTCAGCTTTATTGCTGATGGCCTGGGGATAAACATCTATGTTCTCTGAGCCAATATTACCTTTAGCATTTATATATTATCTGTAAAACAGAAAATAGGGATTGTTGGGCATCTGCTAGTCTGGCCTTGAGTATTTTCTTTAGCATAAACTTGTATTTGTTTATACTATTTTTAATTTTCTTTAATTGGCTTTTAAACATTATAACAAAGGTGTTTAATTCTTCTTTTGTCTCTGTAAGAGCTACATACCATAAGATAGAAAGCAGAGCTAACTACAGCAGTGAGGCAGACTGTTTTCTCTAAACAGATCTAAAGGTTCCAGTGGAAATAATAGAAAAAAGAAGTAGGGGTATGGGTGTGTTTGAAGAAAGATAGACAGAGAAATACAGAATAAATCATTTCATGACATGTACTAGCTGAGACAGATTGTATAGGGTCTGGTTTATGTGTATGTATGTATGTCCATATGGCTGGGTTATTTGCCTTGTTTTTAACGAACAGTAAATCTCAACAGGAAACCCTTTCTTGTTTTCTCCACTATGTGCTGCTGCTATAAACCATTTCCACACACAAAACTGAAATCAACACAGTTTACTTATACATTAATTTTAGCACAATATTCCTTAGTACATACAGGCCTCTAAAACTGAAGACCTCACACCACAGTGCACCAGCTGTTCCTGTTTAATCTGACAAGTCATGTACACATTAAGGACAAAGAAAGGCAACAGGAACAAGCGCCACTGGCTGTCTCTGTGCCAACTTCCAATAATCAAAAATCAGGAGTCAGCCTCCCCAAAATCAGCAGATTGGCTTAAAAATCATGAGATTTTGAAAATAATAAACGTTGGATCATTAGGATTCACGTTTCAAGCTTTTCTCTGCAACCCTGATGGCTAAAAGCTTCCTTTAAATAAATAAATAAATAAATAACAATAAATGCTGAAATTCTTACTTAATCATCTGCCTCCAGGAGCTGAAGCTTTAAGAAAAACATAAAATATTGTGAGAATCAGAATAAAATAGTAATAGCTGGCAACAGTGCAAAGATATTTTAAATGAAGACTCCATTTGAAATAAGACTCCGTTTGATAATAAACGAAGTTACAAAATATATGGTGTAAGAGAGTCGGAGATATGAAAAAGAAATGTACAAAAGAAAGAGTGGAAGACTGTCATTTGTAGATTGTCAGACTCTATTTCTGGACCAGACTGGGCTGAGGTACTCCAGGGAATATGCAGGAGGAGGGAAGGATGCATAAAGTCTCCCTTTTTTGTCCCTGCATAGTAGTCACGTAAAGTTGTAGTCCATGTGATCCCTCAAAAACAGTAACTGCCCCCTTCTGGTTCTCCCTTGGGTTCAGGACACCCCAAAGGGGGAAGGAAAGGGAGACATGGAGCTATGATCTTGCCTCCCTCCTTGCTCAGACCCAGCTGATCTGGCTGGGTACAAATGTGGTGTAAGGTGCACCTACTGTAGCAGCAAGCCCACTCCCCATGTGTCATGGTATATGGAGCTACAGTCATCCCTAAACATGAGGCATTAGGGAGTACAGCAACAAGATACAATGAAAACAAAATGGACTCCGTCTTCTGACTCAGTTGCTAGAAATGACTCCCTTTTCTGCTATCCCAAATGGAACACAGAGAAACCTACTAGCCAAACAGCATAACTACAAATATATGTCACCATGACTGTGTGCCAGGAATCTCAGCCAGTGAGCCCTACTCCAATGATTTCCCTTGGGCACTGAGCATCCACACTGTTCCCAACACAGGGCCCCAGAGTCTACAAGGTGCTATTGAGCTCTCTAGAAACAGACGGTAAGAAAAAAGAAATGGCGAGTATGTGAAAACAAGAAAGAAAGTAACAAGGCTGAAATAGATTGAAAGTGCAGCTCTGTCAATTGCCACACACCTTGCATGACACCCACACATGCAAATCACCATTCAGACATTCCCGCAGCCCAGGCTCAATGTCACACATTCATAGTATTGCCAACCACAAGGGTTCAAAAATGAGTCAAGACTGAAAATATAATGAGAATGACTTATAAATCATGAAATTTTTATTTGGGTTATTTTTGTTTGCCTGGACGTGCACTCTGGTAAGCTTTTTGTGCTTTGGTTTGCAACAAAAATGAGCTAGAAATTTATTTGTTATTAAACTATGATCACTGAGATTCTCACATAATCACTGGATTCCAGGAGCTGGAGCTTTAAGAAAAAATATCAAAAGCCAGAATATTGTGAAATTCAACAACACTGCATTCAGCTGGGCTTCAAGCAAGCAGGTTTGGACTGTAGCTCAGCTTGGGCACCACTTGGGGCTGCTATGGCAACCTGCTGATGAGGCAGCCAGATGGCATCTCTGTCTACCAGTCAGACTGGTATTTGCTTCTCCCAGACTGGTGGAGCTCAGTGGAGAAAGAGACAGAGAGCGAGAGGTAACACTGCCGTATCAGGAACCAAGAGTGGCTACTGAGGGAGAAGGGAGATGGGAGGAACCAGGAGCTATTGAGTAATTGGAGGAGGAACTACATAAGAACATAGAACATAAGAACATAATAATGGCCCTACTGGGTCAGACCAAAGGTCCATCTAGCCCAGTATCCTGTCTTCCGACAGTGGCCAGTGCCAGGTTCCCCAGAGGAAATGAACAGAACAGATAATCATCAAGTGATCCATTTCCCTGTCTCTCATTCCCAGCTTTCGGCAAACAGAGGCTAGGGACACCATCCCTGCCCACTATGAGGAATTATGAGGAAAAAAGAGAGAAAGAGGAACTGTTGAGGGGGGGGAAGGGTGACAGAAGCTATGGGGAAATGAGAGGTGTTATGAGGGGCTACATGGGAGAAAGGGAAGGACAGGAGCAACTGAGGGCAGAGTTTAAGGGGAAATGGTGCAGGGGCAAATAGCGGGACATGATAGGGGCAGGGCTTAATAGGGCTAATGCCAGCCCATAGCAGCCCCTCCCTAGGCTTCTCGCACTACTGCTAGATTCCTACAAGCCCATTTCCCTCTCTTTGGAGGGGTGCAAAAAATATGGTCCTTCTACTGCCACCGCTTGAGAGAACCCGTAAGGGAAATCTGTCCTCAGCCCAACACCTTACACCAGCACTAAATCCTTAGAGTGTTTTCAACTCTGATGTTTAGGGCCATGTGGGAACTGTCTGTGAATATGCAAACTGGCTGATTAAATAAATGGCGTGGAGCTGAACAAAACTTGGCAGCTATGAAAATGAAACTATCTAATATGTCACATGCTTCTCGCTGCAGCTGGAACTGTCCACACTACGCTAACTGTCCACCCTACAGCTGAACCTGTGCTGGTAGAAGATTTGTACAGAAATGGTTATTTCTAGGCTTTTTCTAGCATGATTTCCTTGATCAATATGTAATGGGATATTTTTTCTAAGAAGCGTCCTAATCAAACCACACTATATTCTAAACTCCCTATACAATAAGTCCACACAATGATTTTAGCTGGAGTTGAAGGCACTGAACACCTCTTAGCACATGCTCAGTATATTATAAGATTGAGCCCTATCTCTGTATGACCAAAGGGTCTTGATTCAAGTATCAGAATTACACAGTATAGAGTTAACATCGATCGGTTTTACTCTTTTATACTGTCACATAATATAAGAACAAAGCAACTCTGCATCAAATGAATGAGAAGTAAATTTAAAACAAATAAAAGAAAATACCACTTCACACAGCAGTTCACCACAATTACATCATGGCAGTGACTTCTCTAGCAGGTTATCAAGTCAAATAATGTGACTCTAGTCAAAAAGGAGTTGGACATTTTTTTATAGGTGGTAACACAAAGATAAGCAAATGTCATATTTCAGGTCATAAGATAATCACAATGGGGTCAGGAAAAAATATTTCCTTCTGTTCAATGATGGGGAATTGGTTAGGTTCCTTAGTTTTTGCTTTTTTCCTTTCAAATATTGACCATTAATGTAGATGGGAAACTGTCCCGGATGTTAAAGATATTTAGACGTTGCACTGCTCAACGTTGCAAGGCCTAAGTGATTAAGATGTCTATGTCTCATTTTCAAAAGTGATTTAGGAGCCTATGTCCCATTGATTTTCAATGAGACAGGCTTCTAAGTGCCTATTTTGCTTTTGAAAATAGGACTTGGCTGTATAAATAATTTAGGCTTTGCAGTGCTAAGCAGAGCAACACCTAAATACCTTTAAAATTCTAGGCCTCTGAGCTTGAGTGACAGTGGAAATCTCCATGCCTGTATTCAAAAGGACTAAGTGTCACTATGGTTATGTACATACATCACAAGGGTTATGTGTGATTATATGTCAGTAGCTACTCTTGCCTAATAATATTCTCCATGAAGTATGGATACAGGATTTTAAAGCAGTAACTAGTACTAAGTATTTAAATTCACTTTATACTTGCCAACTTTTTATTGTGAACTATTAATGGTTAACTATCATGTTAACCTTGTGCATTGCTGACACTAAACCTGGCACTGCTAAGAGTGGAGGAGAGGGATAGAAAGTAAGAGGTGGAAAATCTCTTGTCTTTTGGAATGACCCTCACTCATGGGGAAGGACTCCACAGACAAGCCTGTGGGGAAAATTGTCAGATTCACTTAGGGGCCAATCCGCCACTCCTGGGAGTCAAAGGGAGTTTTGCCCTTGACATCTGTGGTAGAAGGATCAAATTCCAGGTGTATTGCAATTATATATGGACAGTGCTGTAGCTTCCAGGATTATAGCTGAACTTATGTAACTTGTCCTGAATGGACAGAAAATGTTTCATGATCAGGGACAGGATTCTCTATTCCTTTGACAGTATCAACTGGTATCATGGTGAAAATGTTGGAGAAAAGCACTTGAATGTGTTTTTCTCTTCCACCTTTGTAACTGGTTTTATGACGTGAAACTATGCAGCTATTGTTTGACTAAGTACTGACTCTTGTATGGTAAGCCTTTCAAATAGTGGTTATTCAATTCTTCACAGAGAAGTGGGGGACAACTGGGTGTAAAGCATTTTGCATTAGCTTTGATCTCACAATGCAGTTGTACTTATTCTTTTTTATTTTTTATTTACAGCAGACCAGTTTCTCAATTGCCTCAAACATTTATCAAATCTAAATTTAATATCAGAAGAATAGCCACTTCCAATCCAAATTGTTTACTTGAAAACCCTATTTACCTTCTTTCAGGCTGCCACAAGATAATAGAATTCTTTACCTGTGGGGAATAAGCAATCGAAGACTGTTATAAATTGTAAAATGAGTCTACAACAACTACTTCTCAGTAAACAAGTGTATAATTATTGATTTATTGTGCATAAATTTGAATAATACAAACAAGATAAAATTTGGCAATTTTGCATAGTATCATTAGGTGCTTTTTAATTCTTATTTTACAGTGTGTAATGCAGACGCATTCCAACCAAGCAATTTTCATAATTGCTTGCACTACATCTTTGACTTCTTTCATTGCCCCAGGGCATATAAAATATATTCAGTAAAAAGGAACTAATTTGGCTTTAGTGACTCTATGATAGACCATATACGCTACCTACCTATGGAGAGAAAGCAACATCTTTAAAGGTTATGTACAATCCACATGAGTAGCAGAAGGAAAGGCTTTTTAAAGTCTGATGGCTTGGCAGATATGCTCCCTGGGATGCTTTCCTGGGATACCCAGGGTTGAGAGGCATCTCGCAACCACCTTCCCTTAGCATGAAGCCCCTTCTGAGCCTGCCCTGGGTCAGCTCCCCAACTCCACTGGGCAGGGGCAACACAAGCACGCCCCTCTAGGCCTCACAGGCCCCACTGTCACTTTACAGGTTAGTAATTGGCACACCTCAAAACTCAAGCCCTCTAAGCATCTCCCTGGCCGTGTCCAGCACCTGGTCCCACTGGATGCTCACAGTATTCACAGATTTGCTGCCTCCAAAGAAACAGTACACCCCAGCTTACTAGTTCTACCTCAGATCACTGCTCCACTTAATACACAAAGCACTTAGATGTGTTTATAGTGAAATCAAATTTAAGTTTATTTAACAAAGCATGGAAATTTAAGTAATAGCAAACAGAAATACTGGAAACAAATGTTTACATATAAAATACAACCATTGTGGGGTTGTGGGGAACACTCATTGACCAACCAGGAAGTAAGTGAGGAGTGGATCATGGGTACAACCCACAATACTCAGAGTAACTCAGTCAACATCTTGATGACCACTTTACTACAACCCTCCCCTCTTAATTTACAGCTGAGATAAATAACCAGGGCCTCTTCCCTCTCTCACAGGGTAGTGCATCTCTGTGGCAGCCCAGGCTGCCTCCAGAGGCAGAAACCCACTTTTCCCAGTCTCCTGATCCTGCAATTCTGTAAGTGCCCCCACATTTGGCATTCCTGGCAAAATGGCATCCTTTCTTGGCTGTGGCTTCTACAGGTGGTCAGCAAGGGTTAAGTCTCTGGTGCTTGCACAACACTCCACAAGTAGACATGATTGTGATGTCGTCTGATGACTCAAAAGTCACTTAAACAGACTTTGAAAGACAAGGATCCAGTTTGCTCTGTGATAGGACCCCAGAATCCACTTTGGCTGGTGAGTACTGAAACTTTTGGTATAGACCAGGTTCTTTGCCCCTAGCTCTCTGTCTTTAGCATGATAGTCATGGGTTTGTTTTTGAAAAGCTAGTTTCCTTAACACTTCCCTTCATGTTGGGATGGATTGAATCCAAGTGAGTTCTTTTCATCCATCCCGTCAACAGCTGGGCTGGGCTCATGCCCATCATAGTTTGATGTCTGGTTCTGTATTTCAAAAGAAATTGAGCCAACTTAATTCCCGAGATCCCATTAATCATCTTCCTCATCCCCTCTTTTAAAGTCCTCACAGCAATCTCTAGTAGTCCATTGGAAGATGAAAGATATAGGGAAGTTTGAATATGTTTAATCCCATTTTAACTAAAAAATGTCTGAACTCTATGTGTGTAAAAGTTACTCCATTGTCTGTGACAATTACTCCTGGTAGTCTGTGTGTGGCAAAGTTCTGAGTTTTTCTCAGGTAGCAGCGGAGGTCGTCAGGGTCATCCCAGGCACTTCTAACCATTTTGAAAGTACATCCACTATGATTAGAATCATGTAAGGGTCTGCAAAGTTTGTGTAGAACTATGGATGTCCTGGCCGTTCCCAAGGGTTAAGGGACACCAGCGTTGGGAGCTGCTGGTGTACCTGACATTCATGACATCCCTTCACTATTTTTTTCCAGGTCCTCATCCCTGTTTTGTCACCATACATAGCTCCCAGCCAAAGATTCATACGTGAAATGCGAGGATGTGCTTCATGTGACTGTGTGAGAACTTTATCCTTGTGGGAGAATAATAACTCTTGTGCCCCATAATAGATACTCATTCTCTAAGCTCACTTCTGCACTCCTGGCCCTAAATGGGAGAAACTCTTCCCCTTTATGCTGATTTGGCTAGCCTTGCAGTATGTGCAGCTGCATCCAGGGCAGGATAGGATTCTGTGTAGTCCATTTCCTTATCTGGGAAGAAGCCTTAATGGTGTCTTGTTGAGATGTTCCATGAGTAAAACAATATCTCTTGGAAGTTCCATTGAACCCAATCAACTGAAGGCATCCGTAATGGCATGCAGCTTGCCTTATAGACCATCTTATACTCAAAAGCAGCTAAGGTCAAAGCCTAACACTATCATGGCTGGTACACTCTTGTTTTCAATGAAGAGTCCCTCAAGTGGATTGAGATCTGTCAGAATGGTAATAGGCTTCCCATATAGATATTGATGGGAACTTTTTATTCCAAAAATAATAGCTAGACTTTCTTCCTGATTGAGAATCACCCTGTTCAGCTTTAGTCAGTGATCTAGAGACATATCTGGTTGGTTGTTCTCCAACATCCCTCATGTTGTGTGATAAAGCTGTCCCTACCCCATATGACGAAGCATCAAATGACAGGATTCTTTGCCCAGGTCAAAATGAACAAGGAGCTCCAACCACTTAGACATCTGGAAAGCTCTCTCTGGTCTCTTTCCCCCCCCAATATGAGGGGGTATCCTTCCTCAGGAGGTGATGCAAGGGCTCTGAAAGGGCCAAAACACTTGGGAGAAACCTATGATAATAATTTAACAAACCTAAGTATGCTTGTAACTCAGCTGAGTTCTGAGGGCCTGGGGCCTGTTCAGTTCCTATGTCTGCCACAGGGTGAATCCCCTCCTTTTGTATCCTGTAGCCCAGGTACCCCACTTCTGGTCTCATAAAAAAAGCATTTCCTTTGTATTAAGTGAAGCCCTGTTGCATCAGATCTTTAAAGTACTTTCCCCATTGTTAACAGATATTCAGCATCACTTTTGCTTGTGATGAGGAAGTTGTCAATCCTTACTACAAAACATGGGATACCTTTTTAGAAAATTTCCACGGCTTTCTGAAAAATTCCAGGTGCTAACGATATTCCCTATGGCAATTGATTGTGAGAGCTCTTGTAAGTCATAAATTTCGTATAGTACTCCTCCAACCACATCTGTTGGTACAGCATTCCACATGTCCAGTTCACTACATTGTTGACACCCACTTAACACTGCCAGCAAGTCCTCCATCCATGGAATGGGCACTTGTCAAACTTGGACACCTGATTCACTGTGACTTTATAATCCCTGCACAGTGGATGGTTTTGACTAGTTTAATTCCAAACATTATAGGTGTGGCCCATTCAGAAAACTACACTGGTAAAAGGAGACCTTCCTTTTCCAGCCTAACTCAGTCTCATTCTTTTCTCTGTGGGCATAACGAACTGGTTGGGCCTTAAAGCATTTTGGTTTGACCCAATCCTGGATACAAATCGTGGCTGCTACACCCACCAAGATCCCTAGCCCTTCTTTAAAAATAGCTGGGTGAGCAATGAATGCTTTCTGGAGTGCTGGTGTTTTGCTGGGGTATAATCTGATAATTTACTACTAATTCAGTTTTCTCTGCAACCAATCTCTGCCTAACAGATTTTGCCTTTGTCCCTAGGTCAGTAGGACTGGTAACTTTCTCTTTTTTGTATTTATTTTACAGGGACAAACATAGAACTTACCACCTGAGAGGTTCGCTGGTGTAGGTTCAGGGGCCACTTTTGTTTTCACTAGTGGGCTCATTCCAGCTTCACATTACTGAGCTGTATATTCATTGATCACAGTAGCTGAAACCCCTGTATCTGCTTCCATTTCTACTGACTGATTGTTTAATTCCACCATTACTTCGTAAGATCCCACTTTCTTCCCTTCTAGACAGTATGTAGTGTGTACCTCCTACTCTGTGTCCTCCTCCTCCTCCCTCAAGGTAAAAAGCCCTCTGCTTTCTTATTTTTCCTCTGTTTTTTTAGGGTACATCTGTACAAAAGCTGGGAACATGTCTCCCAGCACAGGTAGACAGACTCGTGCTAGCACACTAAAAATAGCAGAGTGGATGTTGCAGCACAGGTGGCAGCTTGGGATAACCTGTCAAGCGTGGATGCAGGAGGTCAGGTGGTCTTGGACTCAGGCAGCTAGTCTGAGGTGCCACAGCATCCACACTGCTATTATTAGCATGCTAGTTGAGCACAGCTTCTACTAGTCTGTTTACCCACATTGGGAGGCACACTTCCAGGAGTAATGTAGACATCCCTTTTGGATCTATCCTCCTGAACTCTGTTTGTCAGAGGGTGGAGATGGATGGCAGGAGAGAGATCACTTGATCATTACCTGTTAGGTTCACTCCCTCTGGGGCACCTGGCATTGGCCACTGTCGGTAGTCAGGATGCTGGGCTAGATGGACCTTTGGTCTGACCCAGTACGGCCGTTCTTATGTTCTTATGAATTGAGATGCCTTTTGCTTTTTGCATTTTCTGTCTAAGTGTCCAGCCTTGAGGCATTTATGACACAGGGCTGTTTTAAATTTACAGACTGATGCAAAACGAGCTCCTCCCTTGACTCACAGTATTGTGGGCTAGGGATGTGCTGCTTTATTCAAGTGTATACAAACAGAGAGGGAGCAAACACACACTATCTAAATAGGAGGTAAGAGAGGGGTAGAGCAAGGCTCTCACCCATAATACTCTAAGTAACCCTGTTAACCCCTTGGTGGCCACTTTACTACAGTAATCATCCACCCTAATGGCTGTGTGTTTGGTTTGGGAGCAGGGAGAAAGCTAAATACCTAGTCCAATGTTTAACTACAAGACCATTCTTATATCCTAGAAGTCAATGGGACTATATATGTGAGGAAAAGCTGTAGAATTAGGCTCAGCATCTTTTACTTTTAGAATTTTCTCAGGAGCCTTGACTTTCAGCAGAAATCTAAAAGGGCAGCAATAAATACTATTCCAAGTTAGGAAAAGGATCTTTATAATTCTGGCTATATAGAGTGAGGAGCCTTTTTTTATCCATGTAAACAAGAACACAGCATCATAGAGCTTTAAGACCAGAAGGGAGCACATCTAGCCTGACCTCCTATATATTACAGGTCACCAACACCATCCAGTACACACACACACTAAACACAACACCTGAAATTAAACCAAACTAATATAACCCTCAGGAGACAAAACTATTGTATGCTACAGGCAGAGAATGGGAGGGGCCAAGGGAAACCAGGTTATTCTGGCAATCTGTGCCCCACACTGCAGAGGAAGGTAAAAAATCCCAAGTTCCCTGCCAATCTGACCTGGAAAAAAATCCTTCCCGATTGCGCATAAGGCATTTGGTTAGACTCTAAGTATGCGAGCAAGAACCAGCCAGGCAAGCACCCGAGAAAGAGAATCCCCAGTACCACCTCAGAGCACTGTCCCTCCCCATCCAGTATCCCATCCCCAGATGATGCTTCAGAGGAAGAAAATAAATATATCTGGGGGGGAAAAAAGACTCCGAAGTAATACACTGGGTTTAATTTAAGCAACTAATATGTGATAGCTATTGGTTGAAGCCTGACCCCAGGAGATATCTGTAGATTTCTATGTGACTCCAGGAGCCAGATAACAAAAGTTTGTGTGACAGAAGAAGCCCTAATAACACATAGACATTCTCTAAAAAACAGAATTAAAAACATGGATATCTATAGACTATCAGAACAGGAGGATGAGGTAGACGAGGCTTTCTTCAGACAACTAACAGAAGTTTCCAGATCACAGACCCTGGTTCTCATGGGGGACTTCAATCACCCTGACATCTGCTGGGAGAGCAATACAGCTGTGTACAGACAATCCAGGAAGTTTCTGGAGAGTGTTGGGGACAACTTCCTGGTGCAAATGCTGAAGGTACCAACAAGGAGCCATGCTCCTCTTGACCTGCTGCTCAATAACAGAGAAGAATTGATAGGGGAAATAGAAGTGGGTGGCAACCTGGGCAGCAGTGACCAGGAGATGGTTGAGTTCAGGATCCTGACAAAAGGAAGAAAGGAGAGCAGCAGAAAACGGACCCTGGACTTCAGAAAAGCAGACTTTGGCTCCCTCAGTGAACTGATGGGCAGGATCCCCTCAGAGGCTAATATGAGGGGGAAAGGAGTCCAGGAGATCTGGCTGTATTTTAAAGAAGCCTTATTGAGGGCACAGGAACAAACCATCCCGATGTGCAGAAAGAATAGCAAATATGGCAGGCAACCAGCTTGGCTTAACAGTGAAATCTTCGGTGAGCATAAACTCAAAAAGGAAGCTTACAAAAAGTAGAAATTTGGACAGATGACTAGGGAAGAGTATAAAAATATTGCTAGAGCATGTAGGGGTGTAATCAGGAAGGCCAAGGCACAATTGGAGTTGCAGATAGCAAGGGATGTGAAGGGTAACAAGAAGGGTTTCTACAGGTATGTTAGCAACAAGAAGATGGTCAGGGAAAGTGTGGGACCCTTACCGAATGGGGGAGGCAACCTAGTGACAGATGATGTGGAAAAAGCTGTAGTACTCAATGCTTTTTTTGCCTTGGTCTTCACAGACAAGGTCAGCTCCCAGACTGATGCACTGGTCAGCACGGTATGGGGAGGAGGTGAGAAGTCCTCAGTGGTAAAAGAACAAGTTAAGGACTATTTAGAAAAGCTGGACATGCACAAGTCCATGGGTCCGGATCTAATGCATCTGAGGGTGCTGAGAGAGTTGGCCGATGTGATTACAGAGTCATTGGCCATTATCTTTGAAAACTTGTGGTGATCAGGGGAGGCCTTGGACGATTGGAAAAAGGCAAATATAGTGCCATCTTTAAAAAAGGGAAGAAGGAGAATCTGGGGAAGTACAAACCGGTCAGCCTTGCCTCAGTCCCTGGAAAAATCATGGAACAGGTCCTCCAGGAATCAATTTTGAAGCACTTGGAGGAGAGCAAGGTGATCAGGAACAGTCAACATGGATTCACAAAGGGCAAGTCATGCCTGACCAACCTGATTGCCTTCTATGATGAGATAACTGGCTCTGTGGACATGGGGAAAGCGGTGGACATGATATATCTTGATTTTAGCAAAGTTTTGATACAGTTTCCCACAGTATTCTTGCCAGCAAGTTAAAAAAGTATGGATTGGATGAATGGACTATAAGGTGGATAGAAAGCTGGCTAGATAGTCGGGCTCAACAGGTAGTGATCAACGGCTCGATGTCTAGTTGGCAGCCGGTATCAAGCGGAGTGCCCAGGGGTCAGTCCTAGGGCCGGTTTTGTTCAACATCTTTATTAATAATCTGGATGATGGGGTGGATTGCACCCAGAGCAAGTTCGCGGATGACGCTAAGCTGGGAGGGAGAGGTAGATATGTTGGAGGGTAGTGATAGGGTCCAGAGTGACCTAGACAAATTGGAGGACTGGGCCAAAAGAAATCTGATGAGGTTCAACAAGGACAAGTGCAGAGTCCTGCACTTAGGACAGAAGAATCCCATGCACTACTACAGACTGGGTACCGACTGGCTAAGCAGCAGTTCTGCAGAAAAGGACCTGGAGATTACAGTGGATGAGAAGCTGGATATGAGTCAACAGTGTGCCCTTGTTGCCAAGAAGACTAACAGCATAGTGGGCTGCATTAGTAGGAGCATTGCCAGCAGATCAAGGGAAGTGATTATTCCCCTCTATTCAGCACATCTGGAGTACTGCGTCCAGTTTTGGGCCCCCCACTACAGAAAGGATGTGGACAAATTGGAGAGTCGAGCAGAAGGCAATGAAAATGACTAGGGGGCTGGAGCACATGACTTACGAGGAGAGGCTGGGGGAACTGGGCTTATTTAGTCTGCAGAAGAGAAGAGTTAGGGGGGGATTTGATAGCAGCCTTCAACTACCTGAAAGGGGGTTCCAAAGAGGATGGAGCTAGGCTGTTCTCAGTGGTGGCAGATGACAGAACAAGAAGCAATGGTCTCAAGTTGCAGTGCGGGAGGTCTAGGCTGGATATTAGGAAAAACTATTTCACTAGGAGTGTGGTGAAGCACTGGAATGATTTAAGTAGGGAGGTGGTGGAATCTCCATCCTTAGAGGTTTTTAAGGCCTGGCTTGACAAAGCCCTGGCTGGGATGATTTAGTTGGGGTTGGTCCTGCTTTGAGCAGGGGGTTGGAATAGGTGACCTCCTGAGTTCTCTTCCAACCCTAATCTTCTATGATTATACAGTTTAATGCAAACTAAAATTATCTTTCTTTTATCAAAGGACTTCAGTGCAAAAATATTATCATGTCTGTATGGCATATTGGGTTCTATTTGCTCATGGGATGGGATAAGAGATAAATAAGGTAGAGGTCATCCCTGTAAAAAATAACATATTTATTGCAAACAATATGAAACTAAGACCTTCCACCCAATGGCATTATTGAAAGCAGAGCTTGCTTCTTTAGTTATTCAGGGGGATAACCTTAATCCATGAGGACAAGTGTAATGGCTTCCATTTAAATAAATAGTGTGAGAAGAGTTTGGATTAAGGCTGAATATATAATGCATAAAATCTTCTTTAATTCCAATTTTTCCTATATTAACTCCTCCCCCACTGCCATTACTACATGTGAATAAATTTCAGGGGGATAGGAGCGGAAGGATAACTCTAAGCATCTTTGGAGAGAACAGAGCTGCTGGTATTTTTAATTATTCTGCTAACATCATTGGAGTCATTACCTCACAATGAAAAGTGCTGAGTGGTCACCTTTTCCCAACCTTTTCCACCACTTATCATCAAAAAGCAAACATAATGGGCAACAGCTGTTTCTGTTATGCCATGGATTTAGCTACGCTCCCTAAGTGAGCAGTTTAGTTCACCAACATTCATTTTTCCATAAGTCCATAATTACACAACCAAAGTTAATCCTCAAAACATTAGTATCTATTTTTAAGACAGATGAAGGGAGGCTTTTAGTTTCATTATGATAATTTACATTTCTTGTTTGGCTTTTTCCCTTTATTTCCTTTGTCTTGTTTCCATTTCCACTCCCACATCTTTGCTCTTTTTAAGTTTCTGCCTTATTACAATTCTTTCAGCTGCTTCCTTACCTTGTCACTAAAGTTAGAGTTTGAATTTAATGTGTTTGCTGGATTTGCAGCTTTACTTTTCTACTTTTTATTTTTTTCCCCTCCTTGGTTTCTGTGACTATCTGTGTGAAGCGATAAAAAGAGTCTGGAGAACAAATAAAAAAGTCAGAGGAACTTTTTTGGGAAGAGACAGTCAGTCTGCACTTAAGTAAAGACTATCAAGTAATACTGTGTGGGTGAAATACCTATCTTTTTCTTCAGGCTTTTGGGGAGAGAAGATGCTGTTGGGGATGAGGTTGATTTGGGAAGGGAGTTTTTGTTGGAGAAAGATTTTTGGGTCAGAGCTGAGTTTTTTGGGAGTAACTTGCTAGTTTTTAGTTAAGCTATGTTTTTAAATTTCGTCAAAGGCACCTAAAGTCATAACTAGATGCCTGTTATTTGTATATTGTAAGCTGAAATTAATAATTAGATCAATAAAATGTTCAAAAGCACCAGAATGAATTAGGAGACTAAGTTCCATTTTCAAAAATGACTTCAAAAGTGCCTAAATCTCACTGAAAGCCCCTGGGACATAGGCTCCCCACATGACTACGTCACTTTTGTAAATGGCACTTATACTCCTAATTCACTTACATCTAGGTTTTTAAAAGTCACTAGTCATTTTGAATGCTTCCATGTTTGGGCGCCCTAGCAGAATGCTAAGAACCATTAGGAAAGGGGCAGATAATAAGGCAGAAAATATCATAATGCCACTATCTGAATCCACAGTATGCCCACACTTTGAATACTCAAAAAAAGATATATTAGAATTGGAAAAAGTACAGAGAATTGCAACAAAAATTATCAGGGGTATGACATAGCTCCCATATAAGGAGAGATTAAAAAGACTGGGACTATTAATCTTAGAAAAGAGATGACTAAGTGGGGGATATGATAGAGGTTTATAAAATTGTGAATGGTATGGAGAAAGTGAATAAGGAAGTGTTACTTACCCCTTCATATAACACAAGAATCACAGAGTCACCCAATGAAATGAATAGGCAGTAGATTTAAAACAATGATAAGGAAGTACTTCTCCACACAACCAACCTGTGGAACTCATTTCCAGGAGATGTTGTGAAGGCCATAAGTATAACTGTTCGAAAAATAATTAGATAAGCTCATGGAAGATAAGTCCATAAAGGTTATTAGCCAAGATGGTCAGAAACACAACCCCATGCTCTGGGTGTCCCTAAACCTCTGACTGCCCTGTTCTGTTCATTCCCTGAAACATCTGAAGAATCTGAAGCATCTGGCACTGTCCACTGTCAGAAGACAGGATACTGAGCTAGATGAACCCTTGGTCTGACCCTGTATGGCCACTCCCTATGTTCTTATATT
This sequence comes from Emys orbicularis, assembly GCF_028017835.1. Classification (NCBI taxonomy): domain Eukaryota; kingdom Metazoa; phylum Chordata; order Testudines; family Emydidae; genus Emys; species Emys orbicularis. The sequence continues at coordinate 301,379,248 of NC_088683.1, forward strand.
AACTTCAGAAACATGAAAGGGTCCTGATTTTCAGAAAGTGCTGAGCACCTGCCCTCTGAAAACCAGAACCCTTTTAAGGTGCCTCAAATAGGGCTCTCTAAAATAGAGGTACCCAATCACTCTTGCAAATATATGCCTTAGATATTTTTTTAAAATCTTACCTGATATTTTTAAAGAATCGCTTCACTCAAAGGGAAAAGGCAATACTCATTGTATGAAAAGTTTGCATAATTGCAGACATTTCTTTAGCAAAATTGTGAATCTGAGTCCATCCCATGCTGTCAGATGTGACTTAGGGCACAAAAAGTCTCCACAATCCACCGATCCTAGGCTGCTCTTTGCATGTCCTCTCTGATGTTAAATTCCGTAAGTTTTCCCTCCCTATGTGCTGTTCAGAGGGATTCTTTCAGTCAGTCCTTTCCATGTTTTCCTGCAGCTGTCCATAGCATTCCTACCCTGGCAGACACTCTGGCTTCATTCTTAACACCTGTCCCAGATATTTCCATCTTCTTTTTTGGATAACATTAAGAGATTAATTGTTTCCACTGTGCTATATGTCATTCTCTTTCCAAACATAGAAATAAAGTTGCCACGTATGAGCTGTGAAGCTAGAAGACTATTTCAGGTTCTTTAGAAACATATTTATCTGGAGTATTAATATGCTGTTGTGAGCAGGGCCGGCTCTGGCTTTTTTGCCGCCCCAGGCAAAAAAGCCTCCGGCCGCCGCCCCCCCCCAGCGCGGCAGGGGAGGGCGCGGGGGGAGGGCGGCCGGAGCGCCGGGGGGAGGGCGGCGAGCCCCGGCCGGGGCTCCGCTCTCCCCGGTGGCCGGGGGGAGGGCGCCGGGGGGGAGGGCAGCCGGAGCCCTGGGAGGAGGGCGGCGAGCCCCAACCGGGGCTCCGCTCTCCCCGGCGGCCGGAGCCGGAGCGCCGCGCCGCCCCCCTCCAGGTGCCGCCCCAAGCACAAGCTTGGTGGGCTGGTGCCTGGAGCCGGCCCTGGTTGTGAGCTCAGGTTTATCCTGAGAGGACAAAAGTTTCTGGTAGAAGAACTATTACAAGGAAATCCCTTCTAGTCAGTCTAGGGGGATATGATTTGACCGTTGTTTTGTTGTGCATAGTCTGTATGGTGGCTTCTACATATACAAGAGCGCTCAGTTCTGTGGCTAAGGAAGTATCCCAATACCGAAGAGAAAGGATCTTTTTTTTTTTATTACCTACCAAATATTTGTGGCTTCTGTAAATTGCTTTTTCATATTATAGTAAATTATTACAGAGGGTTTTTAGGTGGGCAGTTTCAGCTGGTCCGAGTACTTATGCTTATCCAAACTCAAATGCAACTCACGGACAAAAGGCACTACACAATTACCTGCAACACTTGAAAGCTAAAGCAGTACTATTTGCAGGCAGTATGACCAGGGTTTCCACTATTATTGGGATTATGCACAAGCTTTTTATGCATTTTGTCAAATCTTATCTGCCTTCGCAATCTCTGTGTTGCCTGATTGAAAATTGCATTTTGCATTGTCAGATAAGGAGGAGTGTCAATTACTGGAGGAAAGATAAGCTTATGGTTAAAGCACTGAACTGGGACTAGGGAATCAGGATTCACTTTTCAGATCTACCACAGACTTTCTGTGTGAAGTCTGTTGCCTTTGGCAAGTCCCTTAATTTATCTATGACTCCATCTGTAAAATTAGGGATAATAATACTTCCCTTCCACTTAGTGCAGTTATCAGGACAAATTCATTCATAATTGTACAGCATGCAGATTTTACGGTGATGGAGGCCATATAAGTATCAAGATATATAGATCTTAATCAGATAGGCTTTTAATTAGCTTTACATTTTAGTCTGATGTAGGGAAATAGTGGGTTAGCTTTTAGTTGTTGATTCTGTAGGGGAACTTTGGATCTTTGTGAAGCCTATAATTGCACTTAATAAGGGTCAAATCCTCCTCCCTCAGAAATCAATGGAATTTTGCTGAGTTCAGCACAATCCAGGAGCAGGTCCTAAACAGATTACTCTCACATCCCCTTTTTATCTTTTGCAGAATGTGAAAACAGCACAGCAGTCTTTTTCTGAAGGTAACACAGAACCTAATCCTGTAAAGTGCTCTTGCCAGGATGTGCTGAGCATCCACAACTTCCATTGCCTTCACCTCGCATGGTCAAAAATTAGAGACTTTTATCTGGACCACTATTTATAGGGTTGATTTCCCTAAATAACAATATAATATATGGAGATATACTATCTCATAGAACTGGAAGGGACCCTGAAAGGTCATGGAGATCAGCCCCCTGCCTTCACTAGCAGGACCAAGTACTGATTTTTGTCCCAGATCCCTAAGTGACCCACTCTAGGATTGAACTCACAACCCTGGGTTTAACTGGCTAATAGCTCAAACCACTGAGCTATCCCTCCCCCCTAACACTGATCTACTTCTTTCACCAGTTCTAGACATCTTCTTGGGTAGATGTTTCTGTTCTAGTTGTTGCTATGCTGGATCTCAATGTTGACATGACATTTCTGCTTCTCATGGGTAGCATGCTCAAAGGTCTGAGGAGTGAAGACTACTACCACTACTGCTGCCACCCAAAATCCATCACCTAGAGTGGAAAAATGATCAACTCTTTGTATGGTATTTGGATTTTCAACTGTTTGAAGTGCAGATGCACTTACCTCAGAACTCCAGAGCTGATAGGGAGGAAGACAGCCAGTAAAGAGAATACTAGAAATATGCTGTGATTCATATACAAACTATCTGCTTCTTACCTACCTCTGGGAGGTGAAGCTAGCTTCTGCATAGGAGGATTCATATTTCTGGCTATCAAATATGATGAAGGATAACAAGATAAATAGGAGCTATCTTCCTTACCATCCAATTCTTATACTTCAAATAGAAATCATGAAAATTCTCTCACTCACTCCACAGGCAAGGTCTGGAAGACCTCATGTCTTGCAGGTCGTCTACATTGTATTGAAACAGAGTGCAGTATGAAATGACTTGAGAGAAGATAATTATGAAAACTGTCTATCTGATGTTTGCACTGATGTTAAAAAGGAGACCCCTAGAAAGTGAAAATTTGTGGTATTCTCAGCCCTTGATGGGGAAAAATATATATATATATATATATATTTCTCAACATCTCTCAATCTTCTGTATTGTATGAGAAAGTATATTGTTTGGCCTCACAAACATAAATCGTCTGACCTTGACTTGTACAAAATGAAATAGGCCATGCTATCTTCAGTGAATATTGTTTTTTTAAAGGAGTTTTTGAATTTACTAAATAGAGCTGGGCAGATAGTTCAGAAAGAATCCAAGCTCATGCAAACATCACATATTTGAGTAATATCAACTAAACCTTAATATTATAGCCTCAGTTCAAGAGAGCACAGCCACTTTTTCTAGAACATTTTTTCTTTAACTTACCTAGATGTAATGGCAGAGGGCAGCCATTTTCTCTTCATGTTCTACAAAATCTGTGAACTGGAACACATTATGATTGTTGGGTGGCAGCCACTTTGGGTGAGCTGTGAGTTGGGGTGATTGTTTGTGTCTGCTTAACTTACATCAGGTACACGGAACTCCTCAGTTTGGGGTGCATGACAAGCATCGCCAGAAGAGATATGAGGGATTTAAAAAAGAAATTCCCATGTAAATGAAAAAGTCAGTCAGAGATGGCCAACAAAGTGTGGATATCATCTTATTGGTGAGAAATGGATTTGTGTTTCAGACTGTCTGTCTTTTAAAAGTGTTGAAGATGTAAAAAATGGTCTGCCTGAAAAAGCATGGGTGTTGATTTTGTTGAATGGGAATACAGAAGCTAGAACTCAAGCATGGGCACAAAAATATCTTTATAGTTATATTTGGGGATTTATATTTCAGAATGACTTTTGGGAGAACTGTGGGGAAAATGGGTAGAAACATTTAAAATTAAGATTCATTTTCAAAACTCCCAAAATCTTTAGTCCATAGGACAGCTAGATAAAGGCTTATGGAATGAGTTAGATTATCATAAAGTAACAAAACAAAAATATTTTCTTCAGTAGTGAGATAGTCCATTTAATGTATAATCAGTACTTGTTCATTTCTTTTCTCCTTATACTGTCTGTCTGCCCAGAGTGACGCATACTATAGCTCTATTCAGGAACAGTGATTACTTCTCACTCCTATTAGCTAACATGGGAACTTCAAAGCTCTAGCGTGACAAAGACTAAAAAAAAAAATTAATGTGAAAAACATTGCTTATGCTGGGAAACCATCTTCCAATGCCTGCAATATATGTAACACATATATCAGATACCAGTGTGCAATGTAGCAACCTGCATGGAACTCAAAAGGAGGCGCCTAGGTTGCAGGAGGAAAGAATTTGGAAGAGGCACCAGGAAGTCAATCTGTGTGCCCATAACTTTCAGGCTAGCCACAGTTGCATTTCTTTAAATAGTTCTTTTAATAAAGAGTCAGTTTAATTTTACAAGTATGGAGTCCTGTCATGTTGTTATCCAGGACATGATACATGAAACCTGGTGGCAATGGTCAATATAGTGCAGGGATCGGCAACTTTTGGCACGTGGCCCGTCAGGGAAATCCGCTGGCGGGCCAGGATGGTTTGTTTACCTGCCGCATCCGCAGGTTCGTCCGATCACAGCTCCCACTGGCTGCGGTTCGCCGTTCCAGGCCCATGGGGGCTGCGGGAAGCGGCGGCCAACATATCCTCGGCCCGTGCCGCTTCCTGCAGCCCCCATTGGTCTGGAACGCTGAACCGCGGCCAGTGGGAGCTGCAATCGGCCGAACCTGTGGACGCTGCAGGTAAACAAACTGTCCCGGCTCGTCAGCGGATTTCCTTGATGGGCCACGTGCCAAAGCTACCGATCCCTGATCTAGTGTTACCCACAACAAGAAAGAGAGTATGAGTAACCTGCAAACAAGGTGGCCCCTAGTAACAGAGGAAGCAGGCAGCATGGTGAGACTCAGACCACCAGGAATGCTGGATTTCCAGATGAAAAACCTTGCACAAACATAGAAGCAAGAATTAATTCTGTATACAGTGCTCACCATTGGGGATAAAGATGAGAAAATGAAGGTCAATTTTTATTTACTTTCTCATTTGGGGGAAAAAAGACAAGAAGTGAATAAGACACTATTTCCAGGAATAATGCCTGAAACACTGGAACAGCTGATAATGTGGTTAGATAAGTACTACTATCCCACACAGAATGAGACTGTAGAGCAGGGGTTGGCAACCTCTGGCACGTGGCTCGCCACGGTAAGCACCCTGGCGGGCTGGGCCAGTTTGTTTACCTGTCACGTCTGCAGGTTCGGCCGATCGCAGCTCCCACTGGCCGCGGTTCGCCGTCCCAGGCCAATGGGGGTGGCGGGAAGTGGCGCGGGTGAGGGATGTGCTGGCCACAGCTTCCAATAACAACAACCAGTGCAGAACAAGTATACAAGCTCAAGATAAAGGAACCCAGCAAACAGAACAGAGACAGACTGACTGAGGGTATGTCTACACTACGGAATTATTCCGATTTTACAGAAAACGGTTTTTGGCAACAGATTATATAAAGTCGAATGTATGCGGCCACACTAAGCACATTAATTCGGCGGTGTGCGTCCATGTACCGGGGCTAGTGTCGATTTCCGGAGCGTTGCACTGTGGGTAGCTATCCCATAGCTATCCCATAGTTCCCGCAGTCTCCTCTGCCCCTTGGAATTCTGGGTTGAGATCCCAATGCCTGATGGGGCCAAAAACATTGTTGCAGGTGGTTCTGGGTACATCCTCCCCCTCCCTCCGGGAAAGCAACGGCAAACAACCGTTTCGCGCCTTTTTCCTGGGTGAACAGTGCAGACGCCATACCGCGGCAAGCATGGAGCCCGCTCAGCTCAAGACAGCAGTCATGAACATTGTAAATACCTCACGTGTTATCATGCAGTTTATGCTGAACCAGAACCTGCAAAACCAGGCGACGAGGAGTAGGCTACGGCAGCGCGGCGACAAGAGTGATGAGGACATGGACATGGAATTCTATCCAACCGCGGGCCCGGCACTTTGGAGATCATGCTGTTGATGGGGCAGGTTCATGCCGTGGAATGCCGATTCTGGGCCCGGGAAACAAGCACAGACTGGTGGGACCGCATAGTGTTGCAGGTGTGGGACGATTCCCAGTGGCTGCGAAACTTTCGCATGCGTAAGGGCACTTTCATGGAACTTTGTGACTTGCCTTCCCCTGCCCTGAAGCGCCAGAATACCAAGATGACAGCAGCCCTCACAGTTGAGAAGTGAGTAGCGATAGCCCTGTGGAAGCTTGCAATGCCAGACAGCTACCGGTCAGTCGGGAATCAATTTGGAGTGAGCAAATCTACTGTGGGGGCTGCTGTGATGCAAGTAGCCAAAGCAATCACTGAGCTGCTGCTACCAAAGGTAGTGACTCTGGGAAATGTGCAAGCCATAGTGGATGGCTTTGCTGCAATGGGATTCCCTAACTGTGGTGGGGCGATAGATGGAACCCATATCCCTATCTTGGCACCGGAGCACCAGGGCAGCCAGTACATAAACCGCAAGGGGTACTTTTCAATGGTGCTGCAAGCACTGGTGGATCACAAGGGATGTTTCACCAACATTAACGTGGGATGGCCGGGAAGGGTTCATGACGCTCGCATCTTCAGGAACACTACTCTGTTTAAACGGCTGCAGCAAGGGACTTACTTCCCAGACCAGAAAATAACAGCTGGGGATGTTGAAATGCCTATAGTTATCCTTGGGGACCCAGCCTACCCCTTAATGCCATGGCTCATGAAGCCATACACAGGCAGCCTGGACAGTAGTCAGGACCTGTTCAACTACAGGTTGAGCAAGTGCAGAATGGTGGTAGAATGTGCATTTGGATGTTTAAAAGGTCGCTGGCGCACTTTACTGACTCGCTCAGACCTCAGCCAAACCAATATTCCCATTGTTATTGCTGCTTGCTGTGTGTTCCACAATCTCTGTGAGAGTAAGGGGGAGACCTTTATGGCGGGGTGGGAGGCTGAGGCAAATCGCCTGGCCACTGATTAAGCGCAGCCAGACACCAGGGCGATTAGAAGAGCACACCAGGAAGCGCTGCGCGTCAGAGAAGCTTTGAAAACCAGTTTCATGACTGGCCAGGCTACCGTGTGAAAGTTCTGTTTGTTTCTCCTTGATGAAAACCCGCCCCCTTGATTGACTCGTTCTCTGTAAGCAACCCACCCTCCCCCTTCGATCCCAGCTTGCTTTCAAAGGAAATAAAGTCACTATCATTTAAAAATCATACATTCTTTATTAATTGATTATAAAAAGAGGGAGACAACTGACAAGGTAGCCCGGGTGGGGTTTGGGAGGAGGATAGAAGGGAAGGAAAAGGCCACTAAAAAAGTTCAATGTAATGACAGCCTTTTGGTTGGGCTGTCCACTGGGGTGGAGTGGGAGGGTGCACGGAGCCTCCCCCACCAAGTTCTTAAACGTCTGGGTGAGGAGGCTATGGAACATGGTGAGGGGGGAGGGAGGTTATACAGTGGCTGCAGCGGCACTCTGTGATCCTGCTGCCATTCCTGAAGCTCCACCAGATGCCTGAGAATGTCCGTTTGATCACGCAGCAGCCCCGGCGTTGCAGCCTGCCACCTCTCATCTCAAGCGTCCCTCATGGCCTCACATTCACTGGCATCTTTCCTGTACTTTGATACCGTGTCCTTCCACTCATTCAGATGATCTCTTTCATTGCGGGTGGATTCCATGATTTCCGAGAACATTTCGTCTTGCGTCCTCTTTTTCCGACGCCTTATCTGAGATAGCCTTTGGGACGGAGGAGGGAGGCTTGAAAAATTTCCAGCTGCGGGAGGGAGGGAAAAAAGGGACAGAAGTATTTTAAAAGATACATTTTACAGAACAATGTCACTTTCACGGTGAACAACACTATTCACATTACATAGCACATGTGATTTCGGTACAAGCTCGCATTTTGCATCTTAATATTGAGTGCCTGTGGCTTTGGTGTTAGAGAACACAGAGGCAGGTCCGGGCAACAGAATTCGGCCTGCATGCGGCCATGGTAAGCCATTGTCTTTCGGCTTCTGCAGCTTTCCTACAAGCAGCACCCTCCTTTCCCACATACCAAGCAAAGCCCATTGAGTGCTGCGGTTTTCCTGTTAACGTGCAGCAGCAGAAACCAAGCTAACCCCCACCCCCATCCAATTCTCTGGTATGATCGCTTTATCCCTCCCCCAATCGCGTGGCTGGTATGAGGGAAGATTCCCTCTCCCCCCCCCCCCCCCGCTTGGCTAACTGCAGGGAAGGATTTCTTTTCAGCCACAGGCAAACAGCCCAGTAGGAATGGCCACCTCTGTCCCCTTAATTAAATTCCTGTATTTCAACCAGGTTACCATGAATGATATCACTCTCCTGAGGATAACACAGCGAGATAAAGAATGGATGTTGCTTGAATGCCAGCAAACACTGGGACCATACGCTGCCAGGCTTTGTCATGCAATGATACCAGATTACTTGCTACTAGCATGGCGTGGTCAAGTGTCCTACCATGGAGGATGGAATAAGGCTGCACTGCCAAGAAACCTTGTGGAAAGGCTTTTGGAGTACCTCCAGGAGAGCTTCATGGAGATGTCCCTGGAGGATTTCCGCTCCATCCCCAGACACATTAACAGACTTTTCCAGTAGCTGCACTGGCCGCAAATGCATCCCAAGTCCTCAGGGCAAATTAATCATTAAAAAACGCTTGCTTTTAAACCACGTTTTATATTTACAAAGGTACACTCACCGGAGGTCCCTTCCATGGCCTCATTGTCTGGGGGTGGGAGGATGCTTCAGTCAGGCTGAGAAAAAGATCCTGGCTGTTGGGGAGAACGGAGTGCTGTGTGCTCTCCGCAAGCTCGTCGTCATCCTCCTCCTCCTCCTCTTCCCCATCCTCAGAATCCTCAGGCATGGCTGAGATTACCCCCACCTCGGAATCCATGGTCAGAGGTGGGGTAGTGGTGGCGGCCCCCCCTAGAATTGCATGCAGCTCAGCATAGAAGCGGCATGTCTGCAGCTCTGACCCGGAGCGACTGTTTGCCTTCTTTGTTTTTTGGTAGGCTTGTCTGAGCTCCTTAACTTTCACACGGCACTGTAGTGAGTTCCTATTGTGGCCTCTCTCCATCATGCCCTTGGAGATTTTTTCAAATGTTTTGGCATTTTGTATTTTGGAACGTAGTTCTGCTAGCACTGAATCCTCTCCCCATATAGCGATCAGATCCAGTACCTCTCGTACGGTCCATACTGGTGCTCTTTTTCAGTTCTTGGACTGCATGGTTACCTGTGCTGATGAGCTCTGCATGGTCACCTGTGCTCTGCACGCTGGACAAACAGGAAATGTAATTCAAAAGTTCGTGGGGCTTTTCCTGTCTACCTGGCCAGTGCATCCGAGTTCAGATTGCTGTCCAGAGAGGTCACAATGGTGCACTGTGGGATAGCTTCCAGAGGCCAATACCGTCGAATTGCGGCCACACTAACCCTAATCCGAAATGGCAATAACGATTTCAGCGCTACTCCCCTCGTCGGGGAGGAGTACAGATATCGATATTAAGAGCCCTTTATATCGAAGTAAAGGGCTTCGTTGTGTGGACAGGTGCAGGGTTAATTTGGTTTAACGCTGCTAAATTCGAGATAAACTCCTAGTGTAGACCAGGCCCAAGAATGCAGACATCATGATGCACCGTGGAAAGGAACATGAAAAGCAGAAAAAAAAATGCTCTGCCTACCAGCAATGGGAAAAGGTGTGTGGGAAACAGAACCAATGCAGCAGGTATGTCAGGAAGGAAAGAAAAAGCAGGAGTGCATGCAGAGATTGATGACAGAGGTGATGTGTAGGGGGGCCTGCAAGGTCAAGTGCTCCCCCCCGAGATTTCAGCTATTGCCGAGCTGCCCTTGCAGGGCTGGCTCTGCTCAGTGGGAGAAGAGGGCTCTGTCCATCTCCTGCTGCACCTCCACTTGGCACTTCCATCTCACTTGGCCCCTCCCCCCTGCAGTCGGGCCTGGACCCGGGGGGAAAGCTGAGAGGGCGGGGTGAAGCTGTTTCTCAACGGGTGGTGAGGATGGGGGGGCTCCAGGTCACTTGGCCTCTGTTCCCAGCAGCTGGGCCTGGGTGGGGAGCAGAAGAGGTTGGGATTCTGCCTCCTCCCCAGGCAGGATCTCTCACATGCAGACGCTGCACAGAGCAGCAGCCACCCTCACCCAGCAGGAGAAGCAGTTCCATCCCACCCCCTCTGTTCCCCACACAGGCTCAGGTGCCAGGAAGAGGGGCTGAGCGTGTCAGAAACATGCTGTGAGGAGGCGCAGTGGGAGAAGGCAGAGCGCCTGTCCTCACAGATAACTCTGGTGGTGTGAGCATGGTGACCTCAGGCTGGGTGCAGGATGGGGGGGGGGGGCGAGTCACTGGGGAAGGCACCAGGAGCACATCCCTCTGCTCAGCCCAAGTTAGAGGCATTGCTCATGACCCTCCCCCTGCTGAGATGTCTGCAAGGGCACAGGAGCTCTGGGGAGACACTGGTACTGTGAGACTCCCTGGGCTGGGGCCAGCCCCGGCCTGGTCCAGAGGCATATGCTCCCAGGATGCACCCATAGGCCACCCCACCCCCCCAGGAACTGATGGGATTGGCTGCCCTGGCCTAGGGAGGTAGGGCTGGAAGATTCCTCCCAGAGGTGACATGTGGGGCAGTTACATGCCTGCCCCATGTGTTCCACGCCCTCCCTTCTCCCCTCCCCCCCCCCGGGGGAGTATCAGCAGGCATGGGTCATCTCTGATTGATGAAGTAGACACTTTCCATTAAGAGGAAGATATCTGCAGTCTGACTTTAGCGGATCCAAAGGCTTTCAATATATACACATTGCAGAAGAAGGCTGTCAGCCATTCAACTGCCATGTTTGCAAATATGCTCTTAGATCAACCACTAATTCGATTCCAGATGGATTGTGGAGCCAGCTGCAATGTAATCCCGGCTACACTGATAAGCAGCAATATTAGACTAGAGAAATGTGACTAAGTGCTGGTGATGTACAATAAAACCATTCTAAAGCCAGCGGGCAAATGCGGGCTGTGAATAAGACACCCATGAAATGAGATGTTATCGCTTGGAGTTTATAGTAATTGACACACAGAAGTACCACTCACTGCTGGGCACAATACAACATAAGAATATCCTCTGAGGGAGTACAGTCCCCGTGTGCCTTATTCAGCATTCTATCAGAATACAAGGACATATTTCAAGAAGATGGACACCTAGAGGGCAGACTAACACTAGAAATAAACCTCCATATGCAACCCCTGAGACTATTAAAATCCATTCGTGCTGGGGGAGCCACTGAAGAAGGAACTGGCAAGCCTGCAAAGAAGAAGCATTATTACACCTGTTGAAACTACCACAGCTGCCTCATAGTGGTGAAAAAACGTCCAGGTAAACTGAGGCTCTGTATTGACCCACAGCCACTTACCAGAGCATGGAAAAGAAATTAGCAATGACTGAGGACATACTACCTAATTTATCCCAGGCAAAAGTGACATCAAAGAATGGGTATGACATCAAGAATAGGTTCTGGCATGTTCAGCTGGATGAGCCATCCAGCTATCTGACAGCTTTGCCACACCTGTTGGCAGGCACCACTGGATACAAATGCCTATGGGCCCCAGAGGTGTCCCAGTGCAAAGTGAATCCCAGAGGGTCATACAGGCATCAAGATTGTAGCTGATGACATTCTTATAGTAGGAAGAGATGTCAAAGAAGAAGCGACCACTATACCAAACTGTGACAACTTCTAAACCAGTACTGGGACCAGAATATTAGGATGAATGCAGATAAGCTGAAGCTGAGGAGAACTGAGGTCCTCTACATCAGACATCTGTTGACTTCTGAGATATTCTGGCCAGACTCTGAAATACTGAGAGCCATTAAGGAAATCCAGAGACCAAAGGATGTAAAGGGAATCCAGCTATTTATAGGCCTGGCCAACTTTCTTCCCAGTTTCTGCACAGACCTATCAGAAGCCTGTGAACCGTTGAGAGAGTTAACACAGAGAGATGCAGGGTGGGAATGGTCAGGGACCTCTGAGCAGGCATTTTAAAGAAATTCATAGAGGCACCAATCCAAAAGTACTCCAGCCCCACAAAGCAGGTAGAGCTACAGAGTGAGTCCTCAGAAGGTGGCATAGGAGCAACACTGATGACAAGCTAGTAACTCATCTCACTTGCTAATTCAGCCCTGACAGACACAGAAAGGGGATATGCTCAGACAGAAAAGGAGCTACTAGCCACCCTCTCTGGAATAGAAAGATTCCATCAGGGTGCAAGGTGGACATGTGGTTGAATCACAAGCCATTGGAAAGCAACATGAAAATGTTGCTTGTACCCAAGTGACTGCAAACATGTTATTGAGACTCTAGCACTATGATGTGAGGCTAAAGGTACTGACTAGGAAAGTCACGAGTGGTGGCAGGTACGCTAAGCAGGCCAGACCTTACAAAGTACAACACAGATGACTCTGTGAAACAGGAGATAGATTACCAACATGCTACAGTACTGTCACATCTCTGATAGGAGGCTCTAGGCAATCCAACAAAGCACCAAACAGGATGGGGTGTTACAGGCAGTAAAATAATTCAAACTCCAGGGCTGACCAGATTGCAAGGAGTAAGTGCCACAAGAGGTTGCCTTCTACTATCAGACAAAGGACAGCTGTGTGTGCAAGAAGAGATTTTGTTTAAAGGGGACTGAATAGTAATTCCAACAGATTTCAGAGTTGACATAATGAGCTGGATACATGCCTCATACCTGGGAAGAGAGGCATGTCTAAGATGAGCCACAGAGTGTATTTACTGGCTAGGCATGAATGCCCAATTGAGAGTATACATGGAGTAGCGTGAGCTCCAAGTATATTGATCCACAACAAAAGGAGACTTCACAGCCTCATAAAATTCCAACCTGACCTTGTGAAAAGGTCAGAACAGACCTTTTCACTTTTAATGGCAGTATCTACATGGTCACAGTAGATTACTCCTCCAATTTCTGGAAGATGGACTTTCTGGAGGATGCTCAGGCAAGAGCTGTGATCAGGAAACTGAACGTGCATTTTGCAAGGTATGATATAACTAACATGCTATTCTCAGAAAATGGGCCACAATACACTGCAGCAGAATTCAATCCTTCAGCGCCCAATTAGAATTCAAGCATAAAACATTTTCCCCTAGGTACCCACAAAGCAACGGGAAGGCAGAGGCAGCAGTAAAGACATCTAAGAGACTGACAGCAAAGGCAAAACAGATGGGAAGGGATCCCTACCTGGCAGTGTTAAACTATCACAGTGACTCTCCCAGGGACTAGAGAGTAGCCCAGCATGGAGATTGATGGGCTGAAGAACCAGGACTCTGATCCTACGAGATATAGTCTGCTGCAGTTTAGCTGAGGAACAATGGAAGAAGAAGTTAAAAGACTGCCAAGTTAAGCAGGCAGCTTGCTACAACATAGGTTTCAAAGACTTGCGGCCACTAGACACCTGGTGAGCAGGTCTAGATCCACCTAACAAATAGCAACAGCAAAAGGTAAAGTCCAAGCTGCAGTGGGACAGAGAGCATATGAGGTATCTACATATTCAGGATAGCAGTGGAAACAAAACCAAAGACAACTGTGGAGTAGTGGCAGACAGCCAGCAGACCAAGACATACAGGGTATAGGCCAGGACCAGGGAGACTTAGAAAGAACTTCAGTCTTCAAATAGCCCAATATAGACCAGTCAGAAGAAACGAGGCATATACGCAATACAGAAGACCAACAGGAAGCCAATCAACAGAATGAAGACAGCAACAGGGCGTAAGCAAGTACCCAGTAAATGGTGAAAATACAAACAAGAAGTGGGAGACTGGCTTGAAGATTAGAACACATGAAGGACTATGAGGCTTCATGGGTTACAATGGAATGGTGGTAAAGGCCATGTTGTCTAGGTACTAGTAACCTCTGGCCGCAGTAAGTCAGCAAATGCTTGCACAAAGACACAACAGTAACTAAAATTGTTGAAAGGAAAGATGTAGCAACCTGCATAGAACCTCCTTGGAGGGAGGTGTATAGGTTGCAGGAGCGAAGAGTTTGGAGAAGGCATCAGGAAGTCAGTCTGTGTGCACATGGCTTGAATGCTAGCCATAGCTGCAGCATCTCTATAAATAGTTCTCTTAAGACCCAATTTAGCTATACACATATGGAGTCCTTTCATGTTGTTACCAAGATATGATAGCTACATGAAACATGATAGAAGCCTTTTCATTAATTAGGGCAGTGATATGCCAAGGGCTATTTCTTCAAAATAATGCCCTGATCCTGAAATGAGATGTATGCTGGCAGACCTCTGCACCCCTTCAGGAGACCGACTGACTTTAAGTCTCTTTTAGTTCCAGTTGCTTAGCACTTTTGAAAATCAATCCCCTTACTTAAGAAGCCCACATTAAATTTTAGGAACCTAAGTTTTGGCTTCTGTTGTTAAAAATCTTGGCCTACAATTCCAGAAGAGACACTCAATTCCCACATCATATACGCTTTAGCTGCAAACCAGTCAGTAATAATGTATTGGGCAAAATGTGGTGCATTCTTATCTGTCCTGCTTGTCATTATTCACCAAGATACTCTTCTTCTCCTCACACTGTAGATCGGTTATTGAAGTGGTTTGTATTCTTGTGTCAGAAAATTTATTTTGTCAAGGAACTAGACTCTGTGGGCCAGTTCTCTGCAGGTGTAAGCAGATGAAACTCCATTCAATCCAACTTAGTTACATCAGGGTGAAACTGACTGTGAGGAGAGAGTTTAATTTAACTTGGGGATTCTCATCACAGCAATTCCTGTTATGTTTATAATCTTCTCCCCTCCAACTCACTGTATCAGAATAGGGAAAAGAAAAATAGGCCAGGAGAGACACAAATAGGGATATGTGAGATTTCTCTGCTCTCCTCTGAAAACCGATAAAATAAATCAAATCTATTTCTTTAAGGCTATTTCCACAATTCTTGTCTAGCTTTCAGTATTTTGGTTTCCATTCCCGTGTGCAGACTTAACAATAACTTTGAAGACAACCAGAGTTATCTTTGGAAGACTTAAATATCATCTACTCTTCCACCTTATTTATTGCTCAGCAAAAGTTTTTTCCTCTGGGTCCCAGCTCTCACATATGCAGTAAGGGATTATGGTAAATTACTCCTTGGGGCCAAATTCTGCCCTCAGATACACACTTGCATTTCCTATTGACATCAGTGGGAAAGGCATGCATCTCAAGACAAGTTTTGGCCCTCAATGGCTAATAACTAACAAAGGAATTACTCTAGAAGACAAGGTACAGTACACAAAAGCCTTATTATGTTCTGGAATTGCTGTCCTCCTTTAAATAGAATTGAGATTTTAAATAGGACTATTTCTTCATGCACTTCATTTCCTCTATTGTTTTGTGAGAAAAGATGATCTATTATTAGGATGTACAGCCAAACTCATTTATCATAAGTGATTCTGTCACAGAAACCCTTGGAATAGAGATACTTTGTCCTGTGTTATGAGTATAATTTTCCTAAAGGATTGAGAAATCAATGTATTTCTTGTTTAGAAAGCAAAACTAGAAATAATTGATGGTGTGTCACCATCCTAGAGAACAAACAGAAAAGTAAAACATCAAATTAAAAATCACTAGAATAAAGAAAAAAGGAAATCCTCAAAGACCATTATTCTGTTCAAGACACTTCCGCTGGATTATTGTGAGAAGGAAAAGAGCAGTAGATGAGATATAAAAATACAAAGTTGGTAATAAACAGTCAAATGTATGAAATCTCTTGTAGAGGCATATTTTTAAATTATTTTTAATGCACTGAGCAATTTCTGATGGTAGTAATGCTCTTCAAATCTCAATGCTTTCATGGATATTTCATAATGAAGAGGCTATTATGTTTTTTATTTTTCCCTTTTTCATCATTTTTTCAATAATTTTCTCATAGTTGGTGTTACTGAACTGTGTTTTCCTTTGTTCCTGGCTACTGGAATGCATTTTTCAGGTGGAAATGACTGGAGAAAATGCTCTTAATTCTTTCTTAAAATTATTTTGTTCTGCAGGCCTGAAACACAATCTAATGTCTCACCCATATTTTGGCAACCCTCCACTTTTCTTGCAAGAGCACATTGTAAGCTTCTCTGAGGGGTTTCATTCTTTGGTAACACATCTAAGAGATTATGCAGAAGTTCCTACAACATCATAACTCCATCTGCTACTGTTCCTGTCATACTTGGCAAAAAAAAAAGGGGGTTGTTTTATACTAAATCTAGCTAACAGAAAGTCATTAATCATCTATCATACTAATGATATTTTGAGAGCCGGATCTTTATAGGGAAATGTATTTCTGTTCACATATTCTGCACAAACACATTATACTGTCATCCAGCTATTTCCTGTACATAGAGAAAAAGCCATATCTATCCCTTCAGAGCTTTTTAAATGAAGGATGTGTCTAAAATATGTCTAGGGATGTGTTCCAAAATGTGCCTAGGGAAATACAACCTAGATGGAGCTATTATAAGGCGGGTGCATAACTGGTCGGAAAACCATTCCCAGAGAGTAGTTCACAGTCTGGCTGGAAGGGCATATCAAGTGGGCTGAGCAGCTTGCAAACAAACTTCAAATATGACATCATGACAGGTAAATAAGCTGATTGGAGAGGTTTGGGGCAGAAAGGATGGAGTGTCATCAGTAAGATAATTTAGTTACTCAACTAGGGTTACAGCATGGCATGATGGATTAATGAAGGTATTTTTAAAAGATGATAAAATAAATAACTGCCTTCGCTGGCTAATTTCTCGAAGGCTTTGCAGAAAATGGCTGTCTTAAGCAGGGAACTGAATGAGACCAGGGAGGACATTCCATGGAAGAAAACATGAAGTCACTTTGGGAGAAGCGGACAAGCAGTATATTAGGACCTAGCATTACTGGTCGAGCACAGCAACTGTGGGGGTGAGTGACAGAATAATAGAATAGGTCTGATAAGTAGGGAGGGCAGATAACGGGCGGGGGAGTGGGAGGCTTTGAAGATGAGAACCATAAAATTCAACTAATTCAGTGTGGATATTCAAAGGGTTCAAGGGACTCAAAGAGGGCATGATGTGGTTGTTTCTACATGTAATTGTTCAAAACCAGCCATTAGCCCTGACAAATTCACTGCATAGTAACTGTAAGGTGCAATAACCAGTAAGGCTTTATCTACACTGCCAATTGAACAACAAAACTTTTGTCATTCACAGGTGCTTAAAAAAGCCACACACACCCCCAAGACAAAAGTTTTGCCATGGCAAGTGGCAGTGTAAACAGCTCGTTGGTGGCAGAAGCGCTCTCCTGTCAACAACGTGAACCCCGCTCGTAGGGGGTGGAAGTATTTTGTCTGTAAAAGTGCTGACAAGTAGCGTTTACACTGCCTGACTTTTAGTGACATGGCATCGCTAAAAGCAGTGTAGTGTAGACAAAGCCTAAGTATTAACCAGCAACTCCTAAGGCAGGGATCGGCAACCTTCGGCACGCGGCCTGCCAGGGTAAGTCCCCTGGTGGGCCAGGCCGGTTTGTTTACCTGCCGCGTCCGCAGGTTCGGCCGACCGCGGCTCCCATTGGCTGCAGTTCGCCGTTCCAGGCCAATGGGGGCTGCGAGAAGCTGTGGCCAGCACATCCCTCGGCCCGCACCGCTTCCTGCAGCCCCCATTGGCCTGGAACGGCAAACCGCGGCCAGTGGAAGCCGCGATCAGCCAAACCTGCAGACATGGCAGGTAAAGAAACCGGCCCGGCCCGCCAGGGTGCTTACCCTGGTGGGCCGCGTGCTGAAGGTTGCTGATCCCTGTGCTAAGGAGTAACCACTGCCCAGTAAGCAGCCCTGACTACTGATTTGTCCTCTGTGCAGTATTTGTTAGAGAGAGTAAGTAATAACCCATAACAATCCGTGCCTTGTGCATTAACTGTATGATGCAGTAAACACTAAGCAGCAATATGCAGACAGGTGCACACTGAATTAAGCCGGAGAAGGCTGCTTATTAGCACAAAATCGCCTGCTTCTCCTTTGCCTTGCACCTTGTGTAGTCATTTACACTAGTGCAAAGTAGAGGTAACATGCTACCAAATCACAATGATCCTATTTTACAACTCCTTTGCATTGGAGTAAATGGTTGCAGAAAGTGCAACCCAGAGTCAGATGCTCTGCTCTGTTATATCAGCTTTAAACCAGGGTAGTTCTGTTAACTTCAGCAGAGTTTCTTACGCAAAAAAATCACTGTAACAGAATGAGGAATCAAGCCCACCGTATCAGAGCTGTCTACTAGTTAGGTCTGTACTTTTGCCTATGCATCACCATGTATATGCATGCATGGAGTCACTATAGTAAAGAAGCCCATTTCAAAACTTTGCATAACAAAGCCATCTCCCACTGGAAAACAACATATGCAAATGAAGAGAAGAATGCTTTCCGCCTTTCTTTTTTTTTATAATTTTGAATCGTGCTTCCCTGAAGTCCATATGAATTCTTCCACTGGCTATAGTGAGAGCAAGAATGGGCTCTAAAGTAGTTTGAATAGTATCATAATATAATGGAGGAAAGTCCTTTTTATTTTACTGATCAATTGCTTACTCCCGCGTGGCTTTTCTCTGCCTTCATAAAGGAACTTCATATCTTTTGGTGAGAAAGATAAATTAGATGGGAAGAGTTAAAAAAAAAAATGAGCTACTTGACCTACTGTTAGGTTGGAGTGTAGCTAGTTTTTTTCCCTTTAATTATGCTAGCCTGCCATTATGACTGTGCGATGTGATACATTTATTTTCGAAGGCAACATTAGTCTGTTACTCAGTGCTTTGAAACCTAGATATTACAGCAAATGAATAACAACTTAACTAGACAGTGAATTTAAACTGCCTGGCTTCTATCCAGGCCATCTATCTGGTGCGCCACAGTAGCACAAACAATGATTTTAAACCATTAAACCAAAAAGGGGGTTTGTGTAAGAACAAGTCTAAAAATCGTTGGGCCTGTTTCACCACTTCATTACTGCAGTTTTCTACCTGTGTGTGGGGAACCTGGCCCGTGATATTTGCTCGGATTCACTGCTGGCATCACACTAATCATGAAAACACAGAGGTGCCATACATAATCATATTGAGCCTGGATATGTGCTGTTGAGCCACATGGTCCCTTCCTCCATGTATGCACCTGCACACCACTAAGGATACCAGCCCTAGCATTAGTAACATGACTCTGTTCCTGTTCTTACTTGTTAACTCCTTGGACTGGATCCTCAGTTGGGGTAAATTGGCATTGTTTCAATGACTTCAGTGCAACTGCCCCAATTTGCACCTTCTGAGGATCTGGCCCTTGCTTAGTAAATATGCTTGTGGCATCACAGATGAAAGACGTATTAAAAGGACTGATTCGCCTCTCAGTTACAGCTATGTAGATTAGGAGTAATTCTATTGAAATAAATGTATGTTGACATAAAATTGTTGTAAGAGAAAGGAGAATGAAGCCCTAGGGCCTGATTCTCCTTTGCCTTGTATCATGTGTGGTCATTTAAACTTGTGCAAAGTGAGTGAAAAATGTTAACATTTTGAATTGGTAATATTTTGTTCCCACTTTGCACCTCTTTTTGGGTGGTATGTCTCCTTCCCAGCACTGAGGCAAAACTGGACGTGGTTTTGTCTGGTATTGGATGGGGGATGTGATTTTGAAGACCGTGCTGTTCCCTCACCCCCATTGCCATGACCTCGCACACATGAGGTGTGAGAGGTCATGCCAGTGGGGGGGTGGGGGGAGGGGTCACAGCAGCAGGGGTGGGCTCAGGCCATTCCTGGAAATACTGGAATGTCCAGTATTCGGGGAATGCATGAGTGGCCACTCTATGTAAATGACTACATCAGAGACCTTACTATGAGTTACACTGGTGGTTCTCAACCTATTTACCATTATGGGCCGTATCCAATACTACCTGTGTGGCCCTGAGGATGTCACATGGGCTGAAACTATGTGCTGACTGGGCCACAAGTGGCCCACGGGCTGCAGATTAAGAACCACTGAGTTACACTAAGACCCCTTTATATCATGATTCTGGCCATGTAAAGCGGCCTTAAAGTAGACGTAGATTACAGTAACGCTACCCAACTGGTGTAAAGGGCCTTAAGTAAACTGAGAATCAGGCTTAAGGTGTAAAGCAGTGGAAAATCAGGCCCTTTAAACTAAAGAAGTATGGACTCCAGGCCCCTGAGTCGGGAGCCACCATGAATGTTTTAGTAAGCTTTAAAAGCTTCTCTTTCAGTGGGGAAAAGCTTATTAGAGCATTAAAAATACTCAAATAGGCTTTTCACAGTGAAAATGAAGTTTTAATGCTTAAAAAATGGCCATGGGGACTCTTTGCTTCTGAGAAGGACATCCAATATGGCTACCACTTCTGCAATTTTAAAAGGCTCTGTTTAGTAGCAATTTTTTTTATTGAATTAAAATAGAATAAATAGCATTTTTCTTCTAAGTGGAACTAAAATTGTAAGCCTACCAAACCAGCATAGATATTAACAGAATATAAACCTCTGTAGGTATGTTTTTAGTTTTTATCCATAAAGCTACATTCTACACACATTCTGAGAATAACATCTACAGCCATTCAAGTTTATTCCAGGATTCACCACACTACCATCAGAAGCCTCTCACAGTTATCAATGTAGTATCTGGATCCAAACCTGCAGTCCTTACTCAGGCAGAACTTCCGTCGGAATCAATCCGAGTTTTGTCTGAATAAGGACTGTAGACCTTTCTCTCCATCCATGTCTATATTCCAAATTTCTAGCACCTCAATAGCAATTTCTTTTCTCCATGGAGTTTAGGAGAAGACAAATCTTCATGCCAAATGATTTCTCCCTTCAAAATGATATGCATCATAGTGGAAAGAGAAATGTGTACATTAAAAGGTCTTAACATTTATAGATATATTTTATATGTTGCTATATTTTATGTATTTAGACATCTATCAATGTGAGGACAAGCCATAACTGAGTTGAGATTGTAAAATTTATCCTCAGGGAATGGTGGAGCCACAGGTGGGTTATGAGGAGTGCAGCCTATTGAGTGTAAATAACATGGAAATCCTCCTTACAGTTATTGCATGTTAGATTTATATTTTCCCTCCCTTTAAAACTTGATCTCCCCTTCCCTTCTCTTTATTGTCTCTGTTCTGTTTTCCCATTTCCTGTGTGTAGGGGGCACTGCCAAAGAGCCATTTCATCAGAGTGCTGCACCAGAAAAGAAGAGTGGCAGTGCCAGCTGTAACAATCAATGGATTTAATTATCCAGTAACTTAATTCTTGTTTGGTAGCATTTCACACCCATTTTGCACTGGTGCAAGTTACTGGATGTGGTGTAAAACAGAGGCGAATTAGGTCTTTTGAAATTCAGGTTGAAAGGTATTTTATGAAGATAGCATACAGGTTATTGGAGCTATTAATACCTAGCCGCCAGAAGGGAGGGAAATGTAAAAATAGAAGCCAGCTACAAAAATTTGACTACTTCAGGGGCCAAATACATCCCTGGGATGGAGCTAATCTTGCCACAGAAACTGAGTGGAAGTAAAGGTAGCTTTATGTCACCTTTGTGTCTCCCCTGTGCCAGGCTTGCTGAGG
Source organism: Emys orbicularis (assembly GCF_028017835.1). Classification (NCBI taxonomy): domain Eukaryota; kingdom Metazoa; phylum Chordata; order Testudines; family Emydidae; genus Emys; species Emys orbicularis. The sequence goes on from NC_088683.1 coordinate 301,400,950, forward strand.
ACTGCGTTGGCACTTGACACAGTTAAGACACTGCTTAAGGGCTGGTTGGAATTGTGCCTGTCTGCCATGCTCCTTCCCTTCCCAACACTCAGGAAGAAAGAGAAGTCAGAGAAATGAGAAGACAGAAAGAAGGGAAGCTGAACCGAAAGCAGTTTTCATTGCCCACTGTTGATGAAAACAGTTGAGATAACTTATTCACTTTAGTTTTGTATCACATACCCATTTTTCTTCCCTCCTATTTTACTCCTTGTATATTCATTTTTTTCTATACAGAAGCAGCTGTCAACCTGCAATAAAACTGTCCTAAAATACCAAAAATGACTTAACTCACTAAAAGAGAAAAAAGTGCCCTGAATCATAGATATATGGACACATTCACTACAGAGTTACAAGAGAGGTTCACAGAATACATACTGAGTGTACTGCCAGCAGTAGAACAAGTTGAAACTAGCTCTCTGACAGGAGGATGTGGGTCTCCTGCCTAAATCTCTTTTATGGTGAAGAAAAAATTATATTGGAATTATAAATAAACTAATAATAATAGTGAGATACTTTATATAGGATTTTTGGAAAAAAATACCCCAAAAATATTGTCTGATGGGATGTATTAAAATCAGCTGGTTGTAACTCAATCTGATTTCATAATGCTATGTTTTTATTATTGGAAAGATATATGTTCTGTGATATCCATTAGGTCTACAGTACAGTTCTGAAACCTCACTGGCTCTTGTCTGTTCCCATTGCTTCATGTTGTCTTTTTGATTATTAAACCTAACCCTACGCAAGCTGGAGCCACATTAAAGGTTGTGTGTGTGTGTGTGTGTGTGTGTGTGTGTGTGTGTGTGTGTGTGCGCGCGCGCAATGTTTAAATAGCATGTTGCATTGAAGGATCTCAAAACACTTTACAAATTTTAAAGGATTAAACTTCACACAGGGGAAAACTAAAGATTAAGTACCAACTCTGTTGTGACTAGTCCAAGATCACACAGGAAATCTGTGACAGAGGCAAGAACAGAAGCCAGATTCACTGTCTCCGTGTACTATGCTTTAATCACAAGGTTTGTCTCTGTGTTATAGGGGATGTAGGTGGTGATTCATATAGTTAAGGTTGCCCAACACTTACAATCCTGTTTTCAGTTGCTTATAACTATGCCAAATTTTAACCATTTGGGCTGAAATTTTCTATGCCAGGTGTCTGCCTGAGATTGAATTGTTTTGGAAATTTTCAGCAAAAGTGATTCAGCCATTTCTGAGAATGAAATTGGAGGGAAATATATTGTTTTGCCTATGTTAAATTCTTACAGCTGTTTAGTTGAGAAGCTCTAGCACCTTCATGTTTAGTTTAGGGATTTGAAATTTGGCAGAGGGTTGCCTTAATGTCAGGGATGTGCCTTTTGCTTCTTCCATGAAAAATTGTCCAAATTTGGCCAAATTATATTACTTTGAAAAATCTCAGTTCACCCGGATCAGTAAAGGTTTGTTACAGTTTGGCAGCTAAATTTTTTGCCATAAAAAAGTTTTTCTGTCTTGCCAGACAGGGCAGGGCAGGAGGCAGTGGGTTCAAACTACAGCAAAGCAGATTTAGATTAAATCTCAGGAAAAACTGTAAGAACAGTAGGACAATGAAACAGACTTCCTAGGGAAGTCATCGAATCTCCTTCAATGGAGATTTTCAAAAGGAGGCTGGCTAGTCATCTATCTTGGATGCTTTAGACACTACAAATCCTGTATTTTGGCAGGGGGTAGATTAGATGACCCTTGTGGTCCTTTCTAACCCTATGGTTCTATAATTCTATCACAAACCTCAGCATCTTCTGCTCCAACTGCAAGGTGCATTTTTTTTAACCTGCCTTCTCTAACATAAACACATAGTGACATGTATGCAGTGTTGTTGTAGCCATGTCAGTCCCAGGATATTAGAGAGACAAAATGGGTGAGGTAACGTCTTTTATTGGACCAACTTCTATTGGACCAACTTCTGTTGGTCCAATAAAAGATTATTACCTCACCCACCTTGTCTCTCTGCATAGCAACATATATACAAATCCCACAAAAAACTACCAAAACAAGACACTCCACTGAACATGTTTATCCTCCTGGGGAGAGAATGAGAGAACAAACATGTGACAGACATTAGTCACATTGCTTAATACGCTACTGGAAGTCACTCCGACACTATGGTGATACGTGCGGTGTAAGAACCTACACAGATTACACTAGAATGAGAGGAGCCCCAGAATACACTAGGTTAAGAAAATTCAATTTGAGCCAAATTCACCACTAGTGTAAGCTGGTATAGTTCCCTTGACTTCAGTAGCTTTTTGCCTCTAGTGCTAAATTTGTCCTGCTGTTGCTTAGATTCAGAATTAAAGGGCTACTCCAGCAGTGGTTGTAGAAGACTGGTCCAGGTTCTTTCTAATAATAATGACTTCTTGTTACTGACAGAAATTACAGCATATTTTGTGTTGATTGATAAGCAACTTGTCATTACACATCTGGGCTCCTAACGTTTTGGAATCAAATCAGGATGAAAGCACAGCTGCAAAGCTAACTGCCTCTCATATCTGATTGAAGCCACTGCCTGACTCCATGGATTTGCACAAGAGGTACTGCACTATGCAACACTCAGTTAGGCTTAGAGCAGAGAAAGTAGGGTTTCTGTGCTGCAGGAGGTTACTGCACTAGCTTGTCACCTGAAGCCCTGGATGCAAATCCAGTGTCAGTCCCAAGTAAAAGTGAGTTAAGTGTGAGCTCAGCTTTCTTCCCATTAGATAATATTTCCCTTTATGGGAATAAGACCTACAGATCATTAAGCACAAATCTCCATGATCTGCTTGAGGAAGACCAAGGTCTTGAAGAGCAATTGCTGCAAGTCAGAAGTGAGGTGAGGTGCAAAGACTGTAATGGCAGGCTCAGTAAAATAGCAGGGGATAGTCATATGCAGCGCTCTGTGTGCGATGGGGTGGGATATTACAATGAGACCTAGTTTAGTATTTCTGTGATATATGTGACCCTTATTACAATATTGTATAATAGAAAACTGGGGTTTTTTTTCAAATCAACTCTCTAAACTTTTATAAGAAAAGAAGACCCTCTAAAGGTAGAGAGTTATATAGCAGAACATTTCTCAGCATTTTTAACTGTATTTCCAGCATGATCAAAATGGGTAGTTTTCTTTTCATTGTTAAAACCTTACACACTGATAAGTATAACTTTAATACTTGATAAATTACTAGAACAATTAATAAAGCGGATAATTTGTAAACACCTAGAGGAAAATGAGTGATAAATATTAGGCAACATGGGCTCATCAAAAACAAATCATGCTGAACTAACTTCATTTCTTTCACTGATAGGATAACAAGCTTAGTGGATAAAGGAAATGCAGTGGACATAGTACGGCTTGATTTTAATAAAGCATTAGATACAGTTCCACATGACATTCTCATAGGGAAACTAGAGAAATGTTGATTAGATGCAACTGCTGTGAGACCGATACACAGCTGGCTAAAAACATGTAACACAGAGAGCAATTATTAATGGTTCAGTGTCAAGTTAGGAGAAAGTAGCAAGTGTGGTTCTGCAGAGGTCTGTTCTGGGTCATGGGTTCAATTCTACTCAAAATTTTCATTAGGGGCTTGGAAGATGGAGTGGAAAGGATGCTAATCGAAAACGCTGACACACGAAGTTGGGACGAATTGAAAATATACTGGTGGGTGGATACATTTAAAATACAATCTTGATACATTGGAAAAATAGGTTGGAATCACTAACATTAACATCAATGAAGACAAATTTAAATATGCTTGTATAGGAAAAAATATTCATATAAATGAGAGAAAATGAGAGAGTGTTGGGTAGGCAGTAATAATGCAGAGAAAAACCTTGTCCATGATAAACTAAATAGGAGTCAACAATGTGATACTGCCACAAAAATGCAAATGCTATGTTGAGTTGCATGAACAAAGTATCACATATGAAACAAGCAACATGATTATCCAGCTCTACTCAACACTGATTAGGCTTCAGTGGGAATATCAGATTCAGTTTTCGGTACCATATTAAAAAAAAAGAAAAAAATGCAATGATGAGAGGAGACCAACAATAATGATGAAAGGTTTGGATAATAAGCTGTATGTGAAAGATTAAGAGAACTGGGCATATTCAGTCTTGAGAAAAGGAAAGTGAAAAGACACATGATTAATAGTGTCTAGAAATACATAAAGGAATGTTAGGAATAAAGGGGCCAATTATTCTCAATAGTCTATGAAGATAGAACAAAAAGTAATGGGCAAAAGCATCAGGGAAAATTTAGAAAAAATATTAAGGAAATTAGTATGCATCAAGTTCCAATCTTCTGTTACACACATACAACTGCACAGCTATCAGTCTCTGTGAGGCTGCAAAAGTGTAGTTCAGGGGTCGGCAACCTCTGGCACGTGGCTTGCCAGGGTAAGCACCCTGGCAGGCTGGACCAGTTTGTTTACCTGCTGCCTCCGCAGGTTTGGCCGATCGCAGCTCCCACTGGCCAAGGTTCGCCGCTCCGGGCCAATGGGGGCGGCGGGAAGTGGCGCGGGCCGAGGGATGTGCTGGCCGCCCTTCCCGCAGCTCCCATTGGCCTGGGACAGCGAACCGCGGCCAGTGGGAGCCGCGATCGGCTGAACCTGCGGAGGCGGCAGGTAAACAAACTGGTCCGGCCTGCCAGGGTGCTTACCCAGGCGTGCAGTGTGCCAGAGGTTGCCAACCCCTGCTATAGTTTAGAAAATATTTTGTCCCATTGACTATCATAATAACAAGGCATAGGGCCATAGACCAAGCTAGACTGGAGGTTATGGAATTCCTGTCACTGATGATATTAATGGGTAGGCCAATAATAATATGCACTTACCAGTGCTTTACATTTTAAATATGAGGCTATTTTATTCCTTGAGTAGTCCTACTGATTTCAGTGGGAGTATTTGGGGGGGGGGGTGAGAAAGGATAACAGAATTTGTCCTTCACAAGCTACACATTTCAACAAACCCTGTGAGTTAAGGAAATCAATATTATTCTTAGTGAACAGATGGGCAAACTGAGACGGATTGAGGTTAAAGCCCACAGTTTCAAAAGGGGCAACTAATTTTTGGATGCTTAATTTGAGCCACTTAGCGCCTGACTTTCAGAGGCAATGAGCACTCACAAATTCCATTTAGGAGGGAAAACATTGATGCTGCTCTGATTGCATTTCCTGCTCTGCAGAGAGTGCTGCGAATAAGGAAAAGTAGCTACATTTGCATCTTCTGCCAGGTCCCTCAGCTGCATTTTTCCTCTGAACTGGCTACTGGGGGAGAGAGAGATGAGGAAGAGAGAGAAAGAGAGGGATCCACTAAGGGGCTGCGGTTTGTAGTGGATACATGGTATGTGGGGGGAATGGTCAATGGAGGGTGCATGGTGTGTGTGTGAGTTCAGGAATGTTACAGGAATGGATGTTGTTAGGGTGAGGCAAGAAAAAACAGTGAGTGAGTGTGCGAGAATGTGGTTGGTCTGAGTGAGGACATGAGTGTTTTAGTGGCAGAGAATGACAGTTGTGCCATGGCAGTGGAGAAAGAGGACAGAGAAGGAAAGAGAGAACTGAGGGGAATGGAAGGGAAGAAGGTTAGATTTAAGGGGGGGAATCTAAAAAATTAGGGATGTGGAAGGACGAAAAAAGAGGGAGAGAAAAGGAAGGAAAGAAGATGAGAGAAAAATATAAATTAAAGGGAAGAAGGATTCTCATGAAAGAACATGAAGAAGAAGGGATTTGAGGAAATGCAAGGAAAGAAAGGAAGGATGGCAAAGAGGGAAGAGAAGGAGAAATTAGTTAAGCTGCACTGAGAGAAAGGGGAAAAGAGATATCAGGATCTTAGAAAGAAAAATGTGTGAGTGAAAGAACAAAACAAGGAAAGAGGAGAAAAGCCAAAAGCTAAGGAGACAGAATAACTAAAAATTACTGAAGTTCAGCGCCAAAATAAAAGAAAATCAGGGAAGAAACACACAGAGTGAAATCCTGACTACATTGAAATCAATGATGAAACACATTAATTTCAAAGGGGCCAGATTCACCTACAATATGTGTGTGTGTTTTTTAAATACAAATGCTATTTTTGTATCAGTCTACAAAATTGCACCAGAGATCTCACTCTACTGATGATCATAGATAATATAATGTATACACACATTGTTCTGGCAAGTTAGAGGGAGCTCTGACTGAATTTTGTCTGGTGCTCCAAAGATATTTCCTGGGCTATCAGTCATATATGAGCTGGAAAGACCATAATAAGTTCCTTCTTCATATGTATGAGGAAAAGATTCTTTAGCTTCACTGCAGTCTGGCCTGGAGCTCATCAGAAGTGCCAAGCACATCATTAACTATCATGACTGCATCTCTCCTCCCCATCAGCTGGACATAAGGTACACACGAGGAAATTTATGCTCAATAAGTTTTGCTTATGATGAATAACTGCCCAAAAGTTACCTGAAATCTATATTTTTTAAATTAAATTACAAATTGCACCTGATTTATTGAGGATATACCTTTCTACCAAATTTTGCATAGATACACAATGTTTTAAGAGATATCAGTTGAAAATGAATGACTGAACTGCCAAGGAAAAATTTCAGGCAGGGCCGAATTCCAAACTTTTCCTATATATGAAAAATTATTAACATAAACCAAACCAAAACTACATAGAAGATTAAAAGGGTCTAACACTGTGATATTTCACACCAAAAGGCCACTTTACTTTTAGAAAAAAACAGGGATTTATGTCCCATTTTAGAACACAACCTTAACTATGGAGTCTCTACCAGGGAACCTTCATAATATATAATTTCCTTGTGTGATACTCCCCGATATAACATGACCCGATATAACACGAATTCGGATATAATGTGGTAAAGCAGTGCGCCGGAGGGGGGGGGCGGGGCTGCGCACTCCAGTGGATCAAATCAAGTTTGATATAACGCGGTTTCACCTATAACACGGTAAGATTTTTTGCCTCCCGAGGACAGCGTTATATCGAGGTACAGGTGTATTATACTCACGGTTCTATTTTTCTATATGGGTGCATTTAACTTGCCCCTATCGTTGTGACTGATTAACTTGGATAATAAGAGAATACAGTAAAAAAAAGGAGTGACTAACCTAACAGTTACCTTCCCTCAATACCAGACTGCGTTTTAACAACTATGTAAGAGAGATTTCAGAGTTTCCTCTGTGTCCTCAGTCATTAATACAAACTCAGCAAGAGGAAGGTGGCAGTGTAATCTTTTAATAATAACTCACTTAGAAACATTTTTACCCACTTAGAAGTGGTCTTTATTACAGACAGATTTGACAAGTGAAGAAATGTGTAGAAGTCAGGTGTGGGTGGGATGGTAGCAGGCTTTTCTGGCTTCAACTCTCTTTAGGCTCAGCTGTGGTGTCATTAGCACATAGTATTGCCTGTACTCTCTAAGCAGAGTTTTCATTTTTCTTACACTTCTAAGAGAACCGTATTGCTAGTGACACTTTATCTGTGCATATGTGTTCTATTTCATTAAAAGCTCATCTCTCTAGCCCACCTACAGTAGGTTATAGGTCTGGAAAAAAATTCTCAAGAGTAAGAGAAAAGAGACTCACAAATGATAAAACATTAGTGACTGCAGACAGATGTGTGGCTCACACAGGTTTTGTAACATTCAAAAAAGGTAAAGCAGTGGTAGATAAGCATGTGTTCGCTACTATTACCATACCTCTGCTCGTGCTGTGTCCAATGTCATTGGGGTGCAGTCTTGCTAAGTCACTCCTCCCAAAGAAAATCATAAAGGCTGTCTGGGCTGTCAACATGGTAACACCCGGTGATGCTGTTGAAAAAAGAAAGATTTCATTTCATTTTTTCTTCTATCTTAGGCTAACTCCATCCAATTCTGTGCATGGTAGGTAATTCAATTCACGTACACTTCATGACCTGAATTTTTTGGCCATTATTTGGTACTGGAATTTATTAACACATTTCCAGTCCATGTCTAGAATAACTGCATTTTTCTGTTTCCCATGTTTACATATTCTCTGAAAATCTTCCTCTCTTATTGTATTAATTTTTTCCCATTTTTAAAAGTGCTCTTCCAATGCTCTGGATGCTGTAAAAAAAAAGTTAAAAGCACTTTTCACAAACCCCACAGTAAACCACTCTTCTTATACTTATCCCTATGCCCCCATCAGCTCTCTCCCAATCCATGCCTTAATCCTCAAGAAATACTTAGGGAAACAAATACATCTTGCAATGTTCCCTGATGGTCACAAAATCATAGCATCTAGGACTCCTCACCAAAAATGCCATGCCATCATTTAAACCAGGGCTGCATTACCTCAAGCACTTCAGCGGGTTGCAACTGCTGAGGAAACACAATAGGAGAGAGCTGGTTTCTCAGGTAACCACGAGTGAAATAATTTAGGGATTTCTAGGTCAATACCAGCACCATCAACTTCACCCACAAATCTGTTGGCTGCAAGTGCACCTCATGAAGCACAGATGTAATATTTTCACTATGAGAAACACTGGTGCTGTGAGGTGGAAAGGGGTAGTTTTAAATTGTTGGATGCCAGGTAATTTTGTTTTTAAAATTACTAAAAATATTGTTTCTCTGACCACCAACTCAGGGTGGTAAACACTGTTTAGTTGCAGGTGTTCTTTTATGTAACTTAGGGCGCACCATGATCAAGGCGAAGCAAAATAATCACAATTATTAATCATGGCTATTTTGAAACAAGTCTTAGGGGGAAAAAAGTTCAAGAGAGTTGGCATTTTTTCAAAGAGACGTTATTAAGAGCACAAGAGCAAACTATCCTACTGCATAGGAAAGATAGGAAGTATGGCAAGAGACCACCCTGGCTTAAGCAGGAGATCTTTAATTATCTGAAACTCAAAAAAGAGTCCTACTAAAAGTGGAAACTAGGTCAAATTACAAAGGATGAATATAAACAAATACCACAAGTATGTAGGAACAAAATTAGAAAGACGATACAAAATGAGATTAAACTAGCTAGAGATATAAAGGATAACAATAAAACATTCTATAAATACATTAGAAGCAAGCGGAAGACCAAGTACAGGGGGGCCTGTTACTCAATGAGGGGAGAAAAACAATAACAGAAAATGTGGAAATGGCACAGGTGCTTAATGACTTCTTTGTTTCAGGTTTCACCAAAAACTTTAGCAGCAATTGGACATCTAACATAGTGAATGCCAGTGAAAATGAGGTAGGATCAGAGGCTAAAATAAGGAAAGAACAAGTTAAAAATTACTTAGACAAGTTCGGTGTCTTCAAGTCATCAGGACCTGAATGAAATACATCCTAGAATACTCAAGGAGCTGACGGAGGAGATCTCTAAGCCATTAGCGATTATCTTTGAAAAGTCATGGAAGATGGGAGAGATTCCAGAGGACTAGAAAAGGGCAAAAATAGTGCCCATCTATAAAAAGGGAAATAGAATTACAGACCAGTCAGCTTAACTTCAGTACCCAGAAAGATAATGGAGCAAATAATTAAGTGATCAATTTGCAAACACCTAGAAGCTAATAAGATGATAAGTAGCAGTCAGCATGGATTTGTCAAGAATAAATTGTGTCAAATGAAAGTAATAGCTTTCTTTTACAGGGTAACAAGCCTTGTGAATAGAGGGGGGGTAGATGGTGGTAGTGACTGTCTTGCATGACCTTCTAATAAACAAACTAGGGAAATACAACCTAGATGGAGCTACTGTAAGGTGGGTGCATAACTGGTGGGAAAACTGTTCCCAGAGACTAGTTATCAGTGGTTCACAATCAAGCTTGAAGGGTATATCGAATGGGGTCCTGCAGGGTTCTGGGTCCAGTTCTGTTCAATATCTTCATCATTGATTTAGATAATGGCATAGAGTACCTTTAGAAAGTTTGTGGACTATACCAAGCGGGAGGGGTTTCCAGTGCTTTGGAGGGCAGGATTAAAATTCAAAATGATCTGGACAAACTAAAGAAATGGTCTGAAGAAAACAGGATGAAATTCAATAAGGACAAATGCAAAGTACTCCTCTTAGGAAGGAACAATCAGTTGCACACATACAAAATGGGAAATGACTGCCCAGGAAGGAGTACTGCAGAAAGAGACCTGGGGGTCATAGTGGATCACAAGCTAAATATGAGTGAATAGTGTAACACTGCTGAAAAAAAAGCAAACATCATTCTGGGATGTATTAGCAGGAGTATTGTAAGCAAGACACAAGAAGTAATTCTTCTGCTCTACTCTGCACTGATTAGGCCTCAACTGGAGTACTGTGTCCAGTTCTGGATGCCACATTTCAGCAAAACAAACAAACAAACAAACAAAAAACAATTAAAAGTTTAGAAAAAATTACCTATGAGGGAAGATAAAAAAAAATTGGTTTTGTTTAGTCTGGGGAAGAGAAGACTGAGAGGGGACATGGCAACTGTTTTCAAGTACATAAAAGGTTGTTACAAGGAGGCGGCTGAAAAATTGTTCTCCTTAACTTCTAAGGATAAGACAAGAAGCAATCAGCTTAAATTGCAGCCAGGGTGGTTTAGGTTGGACATTAGGAAAAATTTCCTGTCAGGGTGGTTAAGCACTGAAATAAATTGCCTAGCGAGGTTGTGGAATCTCCATCATTGGGGATTTTTAAGAGCAGGTTAGACAAACACCTGTCAGGGATGGTCTAGGTAATACTTAGTTCTGCCAGGAGTGCAGGGGACTGGATTAGATGACCTCTCAAGGTCCCTTCCAGTCCTATAATTCTATGATTATTAAAGAAAGGACAAAAATATTAAGCAACACGTATGTTTAAAAACAAATGATAAACTGATTACTTCCATTACAATCTCTTGTATATGTCTCCCTGTGCAGAGCTTTGAATAGAGATTACAGTCCTTAGAGTGAACACTTCTGAGGTATGCTTTCCTCTTGGTAAATTAAGACCAAAGTGTAATGTTTCCCAAAATTATTGTGACTCCGTTCTTTATTATATCTTTAGATAACTAAGAATGTTTATAGCTGGGGAAAATATCTTTGTTTCATGGCAAGTGGACCTGTTGGTTATTAAGAAATAACCAGCCTCTTTATAGTTGGCAAAGTAAGCAATCTTAACTGCATCCTATGAAACTGAAGAAAATATTTAAATCAGTTACTTAGAGAAAATCATTTGAGGAGCTGTCTATGATCCTAGGTACCCCTCTATTCACACCCTAGGTACCCCTCTATTCACACCCTAAACACTACTGCAATAATATTTGCACAAAATATGGCTTGTGAGGTATCATATGAAAGCTAATCACACACTGGTTATTAATATCATAGTAAAATGCATGTGTTAATATTATGTGCAAAGTTATGAATTACCTAGCCTAGACTAGGTAAAGGCACCTTTATAAAGACAAAGGAATGCGGGAAGTGCAGTGACCCAGACCCAGCCGCGCCACCAGTGAGTGCTAGGAGGCCTGGGGCCCCACACACACCCTCCGCGAGGGGGGGGGGGGTGCTGCGTAGGGCTCCAGAATGGCTAGGGATGGCCCTGAGAAGGATCCAAGCAATTTGATCTCCATGATGGGTCTTGGCTAAGCTGGCCAGTAAAAAGCTGGAAAGGAAACTGTGGGTGAGAGAAATCATCTTGAACAAAGACTGTATCTTGCTAGATTAAATTTTAGTCTTTTATTTGCTTGTAACCATCTCTACCGTTATCTCTTTTACTTAGTATCACTTAATGCATGTTCTTTTGTAAATAAACTTACTTTGTTTTCATTATAAATCATGAGTGCTGGGTAAGTTCAGTCAAGTGTGTGCTTCTAGATAGCTGACAGGTTGCAGTGTTTCACTGTCTCTGTAAAGGCAGGAAACCTAACACTTTCTCTGTGAGGGTCCACTGAGAGGGACTGTTCCCTGCAATAGGACAATTTTGGGGCACCACTCAGGGCTTGAATGGTACTACAAAAATTAACTAGGTCAGGCAAAGCAAGGGTGAGGCTTGTGGGCTGATAGCAGGCTGTTGGGATCAGAGCTCTGGGCCAAAGCTTTACAGCCACAGTACACACCGGGTTAGAAGGCAGACAGTGACCAAATTACTTACTGGCCTGAGTGAACCACAAAACATCACACTGTCTTGAGACAGGCCAATTAACCAGTATTCAGAATCCTAAATCCAATTAAAACCCATTATTTCTCTGTTTACCAATGCTTAGCTTCTGTCTCCTCTCCAGAACTATATGATCTATACTCCTGGGGGAATGCTGCACCATTGCACAATGCAGAATTTTGCAGAAATTAATTTTGTGTGCACAGAATTTCCTTTCCCCCACAGAAATGGACTGCGGCTGGGTTCTGGGGGGAAAGGGGTGCAAGTAACTGGGCCGGGGGGCCCTATGGCTGGGCTCTGGGGATGGGGAAGGAGCAGAGAAATAGGAACTGGGTTGTCATAGGGGTTTCTTTAACTCTCTACTCCAGGGGAAAATTTTTTGTGTGTCTGTATTGTTACAGACATATTTGCTGACAGGTATTTTGAAATAAATTACCAAAATAATTGAAACTGATGTGATTATATAGTGTTATTCTGACAAATAAAATTTGCAGAATTTTAAAATATTGTGCGCAGAATTTTTATTTTTTGGTGCAGAATGCCCCCCAGAGTAGGTCTAATCACTTGGTGATTAACAGGAGAAACTGTTTGTCTTTTAAATTACAACAGAATCCCAAATATCCCAATATAATCATTAGAAGAGTTTTATATCTAATCCCTTGTCTGTGTCTTATTTAACTTTCACTCACCAATCCATGTCGACATCTTGGGGAGGTTTCCTTCTCTTGGCTTCTTTCTGAGTCTTCCCTATTTTTCATATCACTCTTTAGCGGTTTGCTTGTAGAGATGGACAGGAAGAGTTGTGGAGTGCCTGCTGGCTAAGAAAAGTAACAGGGCGTAAGAGTGTGGGATGCTCACTTTAGAGTCTTATATATCCTTCTTTTATTTTCATGAAATTATAGGAAAACACATCTCTTTCATGCTTGTTTAGATTCAGGTTGGTTGCTTTCAGTCTGTCATTGACTCTATGCCATGAGAGTTGACTCAGATGACACTTTTTAAATGAATAATCAACATTTCTTTAATTGCCTTTGTTCTTCTTGTGGCAGGAAAGATTCACATAACTTTTAAAGTTAAAACTAACTATTTTTTTTAATTCAGTCCATTTTCTGAGATAATTTTTTAATTTTTCTTAGAGTTTGACAAACACTCCCATTCTCTATGTAAGTCATATTAGTTCTCACACCACTCTTTTAAAATTAAATAACTCTTAGGAAGTCTTGAGCCTAAGGTGGTTTACTCTACATTGCAATTTTTGAAACAACGATTTTCTTGTCTTCCTGCGTTTGGGTGAGGGTTTGCTTGTGCCCTGACGGCAATTAATTAATTATTTCCCCATTAATATAAATATTCTAGGCTTAAATGGCTTCCTATATTAGTAATTAGTCTAGCATCATAATTACCTTGCTATATGTGTGTATAAAACATCTTACTTTTCATGTAACAATGATATCATACCGTTGTTATATGAAGGCTTGCATTTAGATATGAAATATCCACACATGTACATATTAAAAGAAGCTTATACAATCTTCAGCATTTAGGAAATAACAAAGGTCCTTTAAGTGGAAAAATGAGTTGAAAGTAACCAGTATCTTCTATAAAACATTTCCCACCATATATTTGTTCCATATAGTGTGTTTACAAAAGAAATCAATTTTAATAAGGATATTTCTAGAATTTTTTGTATAGGTTTAAACTCAGGTTTTTGTTTGAAAAGAAAAGGGGATGCGGTTAGTATAGGCCCACTTTACCTCTACATTTTTTGCTTTGATAACACAACCCTGTATTCCTTTCAAAATCAAGTTTCTGCCTTAGTATATTTACATGGTTTGTCTGCTTGCTGTCTGCTTGTCCTTGGGAGCTAGACACAGAAATTTCCTGGAATTTATTTGATCATCTTTAACATTTTCTAACATAATTAGGTAAACACGTATTGTTATATTTCCAAGCATTCTGTCTATTACATTCTTGTAGCTAGATCTTAATATTCAATAAATGTGCAAACAAGTTACAATAATTTTATTAATATCATTTTTGCAACAATATTGAGGTCTCTCCCCACCACATTACTAATGGGCTGCTGAAGTTTCTAAATGGTGCAGCACCCATGTAGTTGCATAGCACAGTCCAACCTCCAGGTGACAAATGCTTGGGTAGCTGTGGGATAATCTGCACCTAAAGGAAAAGGATGGAATTTTGAAAGCGACAAGAACACTTTTAGCAGCTGTGACTGCATAGACATCGAGAAGCAGCAGGGGATCCAACTAGACCTACATTCTTTGGACCTGTAACAAATAGTATGCAGATGCTCTCCAACAGGGCCACAGGCATAATATTCCATATTTCCATCTTGGCCAACTGTTACCATTCAGAAAAAAAAACTTACCAAGCATATAATGGAAATTGAGGCATGGATGAGAGCTATCTGCCTGGGATTCGACCCACAGAAAGCTGAGGCTATACTGAGAGGGGAAGGAAGCTATCAGAAAAAATGGGAAAGATTGTTTCTGTGCCCAGGCTGAAGGTGCAAACAGGTTTGAAGGAGATCTGCATAATACTTAATACTCAGGAGTCTCGAGAATCGAAATGTATCAGTGTGAGGTTTGCTGTGGACATGGCCCTCAAAGCCTCTCCTGGTTGTCTCCTCAAAGCCCCTGAGTGCTTCCAGCCCCACCTTCTTCTCTTCTCACCAGGGTCAGCAGCTGGAGCCATTTAGATATTCCATGGATCTTGCCCCTTTCCACTGTTTCTTGCCTTAGCAGATGTTTATTAGCTTTCAATAGTGAATACTTCTTGTGCGGTTACGTGAGAAAAGTGGAGGACGTTTAGGATTAGTTCCTGAACTTACATTTTACAGTGCACTAAACTAAACTAGATTACTACCCTTAGCCAAAGAACATTATTTGAGAAGAAGACATTGGATTTTTTTAAATATATGATAGGGCCAATTCTTCAGGTAGTGTAAAACAACTCCATTGAAGTCAGTGGAACTATGCTGGTTTACACCATGTGCGGATCTGGCCCAGGTTCCCCCTGTGCAGAATATATTTTTTACTGCAAAGCTTTTCATTTGGACTTCAGACAGTCTATGAAAAACTCAGTTCTTGCATGTATCACAGTATGAGCTGAGCAAGTGTGGGAAAGAACTACAGGAATGATTCAGTAATAATTATGAAACCACACATGGCGCATGGGTAAACCACTGCTTCTGCCCCTGTAGTCACAGAATAACTGTGCATAAGCAGAGTTACTATCAGTGCTGACAAATATCGCTTTGGTAATAAGACAATTATTACTACTTTTCAGGCCAATGAGCTAGGAAACACCAAGTTTTAACTTGAGTTAAAACAGATAAGCCTGCAGAAACAATTACTTACCTTAGTTTACTTGCCTGATGAAACCTATGTTAAAGCTTCAGTTGCTGCGGGCAATGTAAGTGTATTTTAATTAGAAAGTAAATGTAAGTTTAATACAATGAATTTTGTCAACCCAGCTGAAATACCTAGAGCCAGTTGGACACAATTTATCATGCATTTGCATTAGATGAGAATTTTTTACCGTGGTAAAGCACATTAATGCAAAACCCGAACTTTATAGGTACCCAGCACTTTCAAAGCTGTGCTGGTTTGATATTGGTGAGATCACATATTTATTTTCAAAATCTTAAAGGAAAAAGGACATTGATTCATCTGTACTTTTTAGAACACCAGAAACATATTTAAAGAGCGTGTTCTGGGATGGGAAACAGGATAGTGATGGAACTTTGAAGGCAAATAGGATTTCCTTCATAGGTTATTACTTTTTGCTGGTAGACTTTTCAGGTGCACTGAGACTTTCCCATGGACTTTTCTTGGAGTGTGGCCCATCGGACTTCAGGTTTAAAGCAGCCTTCATCTAAAGGAGGCAATAGGTCCATGAGGGAGGAATTGCAAAGCTGCAAGGGAGGACTGCAACTCATTTTTTGGTTGAGGGTTCAAATGGGAGTGGTTGGGGAAAGTTTCTTCCATTCTACTTTGATTTCTTTTTAGGGGAAATGTATGCATATATATTCCCAGAAATGATGATGGTAGGATTAAGGAAACATTCCAAGGAGCTGAATAATATACTAACCTTGTCATCTGAGGTCAAGGGTACAAAATTTCCAATCATTAAAGTGGTATATAGCTACCAGGTCATCCAGGACTTCTCACTGCTGCTACATTCACAGATTGCAGTGAAGAGATTCCTCCATCTTTGGCTGCCAGAAAACTCCAACCCATACAAGGACCTTGACACTGTGGACCATGTGTCAGTTACCTCCAGGTTATTCTGTTACAACTCACTGTCTCAAGTTGAACATGATGGATCATCAAATAGAAACTACTGCAAAGATTTTCAAAATTACTCGGTGAGGTAGTAAAACTTCCATTGACTTCAAGGGGAGTAGAGATAGCACAGTGCCAAATGCTTTAGAAAAATCACACCCTGCAACTTGTACAACATGCAGTACCCCCCATCTATTATGTTTTTAGGGCTAGTGCAAACATATCACATTCGTGCTCTGCCCACTCTGCTGGTTTCCTATCTACTTCTGCATCAAATTGAAAGTCCTACTAGTAAAGTATAAGGTCCTCAGTGGGTTAGGAGCTCACTGTTTCAGGACCTCAACATCCATAACTCACAAGAAAAAGATTCTCATGCACTGGGTGCATAGCATTCTTGTAGGCAAGACCTTGGCTATACAATGCTGTACAAAAGGATCTCAAACTGTGTTTATATTGAAATACATGACCCACTTTTTCGCTAAATCCTTCTCCCAGTAATGACACCTCTGTCATGGCCAGTGCTCAATAGATATGATGAGGGAGAAGAGATGAATAAAGGGGAAAAAAAGGAAGAAGAAGAGAAAATTTACAAAATCAATAGAGCTGAAAACAAGGACTAAAAAGAGAGTTGAGGTCTCCTGAGCGACATTTTTGGACAGTTAGTGTTTCCTAAATTGTTGTGCATTACATTTAGATACCATAGTGATAAGCTCCTTAGAAACATCCGGATAAGATAAAGGTGATAATTGTTGGTTGGAGAGAACATGACAGGAATTTATCTCAGACATGGCCACATTGTCACAGTCATCCATGCCTTTGTGATTCACAGATTGGACTACAATATTGATGGAGACACCTATGAGACTTCAACTGGTGCAAAATGTGCCAACATGCTTACTTGGCGGGGATGGACATAGGGAGCACCTTGGATTGCACAAACATCCTATTAATTTTTAGGTATAATTCAAAGTGTTTATATTGATCTTTAAAGCTCTTTATAGTTTGAGTCCTGGATACTTTAGATACCACCTCTGTCTCCCCACACAACCAGGACAGTTAAGATTAGTTGATATGCTTTTACTAGTGGATTTGCATGTTTAGGAGTTGGTGTCAGGGTGTTCTAAATGAAAGACTATTGACTTGAATGTAATTCTCCATTGGTCTGACAACCGATGACTGTTAAAAACTAAAGCATAGAGTGTGATGCTCCCCAGGGATGTCCAGGGTTGTGAGGCACCTCACCACCACCTGCCCTTAGCATGAAGCTGCGCATGCTGTGAATCAGCACCCTGAAACCATCAGCAGTTGGCCGCACAAGCACTACCTTCTTGGCCTCTCTGCACAAGTTGCAGGTTGAACCATTCCCTGCAGTTTCCATCCCCTTATCCATTGAACAGCCACAGAATTACTAGGCCTTCTGTCCCCAAAAGAACAGTACTTCCCAGCTTGCAAGATATAACTCAGGATCACCATTCACTTACCACCACAGCACTTAACTATATTTATTACAAGGATGAGGGAGAAAAATTGTTCTTCTTAACCTCTGAGGATAGGACAAAAAACAATGGGCTTAAACTGCAGCAAGGGAGGTTTAGGTTGGACATTAGGAAAAATTTCCTAACTGTCAGAGTGGTTAAGCACAAGATAAATTGCCTAGTGAGGTTGTGGAATCTCCATCATTGTGGATTTTTAAGAGCAGGTTAGACAAACACCTGTCAGGGATGGTCTAGAGCAGGGATCGGCAACCTTTGACACCCTGGCGGGCTGGGCCAGTTTGTTTACCTGCCGCGTCCGCAGGCTCGGCCGATCGCGGCTCCCACTGGCCGCGGTTCGCTGCTCCAGGCCAATGGGGGCTGCGGGAAGTGGCGCGGGCCGAGGGATGTGCTGGCCGCCCTTCCCACCACCCCCATTGGCCTGGAGCGGCGAACCGCGGCCAGTGGGCGCCGTGATCGGCCGAACCTGCGGACGTGGCAGGTAAACAAAGGTTGGTGATCCTTGGTCTAGATCATATTTAATCCTGTCATGAGTGCAGGGGACTGGACTAGATGGCCTCTCAAGTTCCCTTCCAGTCCTATGATTCTATAGTGAAAACAAGGATAAGTTTATCATCAAAGAATAGAGATTCAAGTGATAGTGAGTGAGAAGATTAGAAACAAATGGTTACATATGCAACAGAATCATAGCGCTCTTTTTAGAGACTAAACTTAACTGATAGGTTAACCTCCTGTCTAAAACAGTTTATCTCATCCCAAAATCTCTCCAGCATTTTCAGTCAAACCTGTTTGAGACCACTTTTTCATGAAGCAAACTAGCTATCCTTTTACTTCCTTAGTAAAGGTTGGCTGGGTGTCTTTGTCCCCCAACTACAGTAGAGAAAATCTCTCACATGCACATCAAGATAGGTTTCTCTCCCCACCCCTGCTGCTTTTCCTCTTCCTCTTAGTTTATTTTTTTGATGTTTTCACTATCGTTCATTAACATTCAGTTCAGACTGGTAAAAGGAGATCCACTGTGAACTACACCACTGGTTTTCAACTTTTTTTCATTTGCGGACCCCTAAAACATTTCTAATGGCGGTGCAGACCCCTTTGGAAATTTCAGATATAGTCTGCAGACCCACAGCAGTCTGTGGACCACAGGTTGAAAACCACTGTTCTATGGTAAGGACAACCTTTCATGGATCCCTTAGACACAGTCTCTGGCCCCCCAGGGGTCTGTGGAAAACCAGTTGAAAATCACTGCACTACACAATACTTAATTTACATGTAAACAGACAGACAGATAAACATTTGTTTTTCACCTTTGCTGGTGACCAGTCCCTAGACACAGACGTTATATTTTTCAGTGAACGTGTCTAACTCCTTACATAACATCCATAGATGTGTTTTGTAATGAGAGTGTTGACCAGTGTGACACTGATTTTTATTTGAAACCTCATATGACACTCTCTGGTGAACCAGAATGCACACACCAGACTCAGGTGATTCCTGTAATCCCTATGCCGCCAATCTAAGGTCCTTGCCAGTTTTCCCTAATTGATTCCTGGGTCACACAGAGTAAGGCCCACTTACTTAATCAGGCATTTCTTAATCAGGGTAACACAAGGTATATTTATATTTTTGAGGCTCTCTGCTTTGCTTGGGTGAATCTGTTTTTTTTTATATAATTAATTCTTTAAAATTAATTGTTATATTGTTTTGACCTTGGGACATATAAAGCAAAAGAAACTAATGGAGGATGCCCATTTTAAAAATGGTAAAATAAAATTTGTTCAAAACAAAGAATTGTCAGAATATCAGAAAAGTTGTTGTTGAAGTGAACTACAGCATTTTTATAAAAATAATACCATATTTGTAAAAAGACAGAAAGTGTTGTCATTACATTATTAAAACTCTACCCCAAAAAATTAAAACTCAAATGTTCATAAAAATATCAAAATTGCATATTTTATGAATTGTTGCTTTCACTCCTTAAACTACCAAGATACCTAATTGCACAGTACCTGTTTCATAAATATATTATTATTGTAATTTCATAGCTTCCTTAGAAAAGATAGCACATTTTTGTTTTGACAAAGCAGCACATCAAACTAAGGATATAGAAATCACTGCTTTAGTTTCATAGATTAAGCACGGATTGCTCATGGCATCAGTTATTGGGCAGCAGGTGTCAGAAAGCAGGATAAATGTGCAAATGAAAATTCAGCTGTTCAGAGCTTCACGAGTGGATTTTAGAAGGATAGAAAGATATAGATTAGCTTTAAATTCTAGATATCATCTTATAAATGTCTCACAATTAAAATACATTTCCTCAGAATTGACTACATTGAGTGCCAGGCACTAGATGATTTCACAGACCTAGCACTAATACACAAAATAAATGCATAGTACAACCCTTGGCTGGGAAGCCAATAAAGACAAGGCATTGAGTATCACACTGGAAATGCTCTGCATGAGTCTAGCTATAGCCAATAGGTTATACTGAATGTGCAATGAATTAATTTGGTATGATTTCCCTTAGAGATGAGATTCTGCAAGAGAAAAGGAGAATTTCAGGGCCTTAACAAAAGGACAACAGGGAAAAAATACTCAGACATAAACAAACTATCCAGCAAACAGCCACTGGAATTCTGGAATTGTTTTTCTTTAGTTTCATTGCTTGGACATTTTCAAATCAGGCTGGATTGAGACCAGAGTATATTTGTTTACAGTGTGTGTGTGTCATATCTCTCCCATTTGGATATGCCCATATCTTAAGTTTCTTTCAGCATGCCTATCCTCTTTATTTCTGTGCTCACGTCAGTGGCAAAGCTTTACTGCTCAACTGAATGCCTCCATCTGCTTACCAAGAAGAAATCTTTAGTGAAACATATAAAGTTCGTTTCTTATTCTTTCTAGAACATTTCAAGTTTTCAATTGACTTTAATGTATGGTCTGCAGAGTAAAGTTTAGAAATCGGAAGCACCAATGCTACTCCAGAGGTCTATAACTTCATATATATTATATATGCGCATGCACACACACAAATATATAGTCTTATAATGAGATGTTGATTTTATTTATTATGCAATTTTAGCCAGCTTAGCTATTCCACTTCTCTTATCATTTATTTTGAACTACAAATATAAAGAAGTAGTAGTATCCTAAAATGATCCTAAAAGCTTAAAATACTTCAGTTGTGGTTGAATGAAAATAAGAGACAAATGGATAAATTAGATGTATCTCCCATTTTGTGAGGATGAAATCTTAGGAGTTTTCTCTCAGATTTGTGTCCTGCCAATGCCAAATTCATTAAGGAAAACTTAATTTGGACATGTGTCCTAGTCTATTTATTAATTTATTTTGTGTGTGGAGGAAAGCAGATGAGGGGATAAATGTGGTCATTTTTAAAGCAGTTGCTTAATACGCCTGAAGGACATCAAGAAAAACCTGAAGCATTAATAAACCAAAATAATATGTACAGTACGCCCCACTTCATTCATTCAGTTTATGTGTTTGTACATGCATTTGTACATTTATTCACTTTGTTTATATTTATTCAAATATAATTTAGTAAAAGAAGTACAAAACCTGGAATCTTTTTCCCATATCAGAGGGTTATTTTTGTAGAAGTGCAGCAGTGGCTAATTAATTATTTGCATAATTTGCCCTGTTTTTTTCTAGTAGGCATGTGTGTGATGGATTTTTGTTTGTTTATTTGTTGTTATTATTATTATTTTCTGGCAGATTTTTGCCTGACAGAAAAGATAAGTAACTAAGGCCATCTGATCTCTCCTTACACTGTGTGGGTTTATTATTTTCTCTTTTGAGGTGAATGTAGGACAGGGGAGTAAACAGCTTTTCTAGTCTGTTCCTGAAGAAAAAGGATCCTTGAGGTGGGATGCTTGAATGTATTTCTCCACAGATAAACAGGCACACACACCTATAATTATTGCCTGTCTTTTGTTGGAATGCCCTTCTTTTTGTTTAAGAATTAACAGATGCTGGTGACCTTCTGATTTATTTTTGTTTAGCTGATTGCACGCCCATTTATCTACCTATATACACTCACTCACTGACAGCAGGTCCCATTATTTTATATGGCTTTTAAGAAAATGGAGCCTAAAATTTTCAAGTTGGCGATAAACCATTTAATTTTCGTTAATTTGATGACATACCTAGTTTTAGCATTTGTAGCAGCTATAAAACATATGTTAACTTCCTAATAAAACCTGAGTAATGCTTTATCTGTCACCTTTTTTGCAGTGGGAAGCAGTGCACAAGTTATTACCTAGGGAACAGTTGTTGCTGTCTCCTGTACAGATCCATATCATTCTCAAATTTGCATTCTGATGGAGAAGCAACAAATGTTACTTAAATCCCATGAAGTGTGTTAATTATACTGAGCTCCGTGAAATTATGGGTGAGAGAGCCAAAAAGAATTCTACAATTGCATCTTGGGTCTCTTGAGCATATCTTGTCAGATTAATGTCTTTGTCACTCAGATGATAACCTTAAAATTGCTTTTCTCCCTAAGTGATATTCCCCAAACCTCAATGATACGGAAAATCTCACACGAAGCTAAATAGCAGATGCAGTTTGTATTGTTTACATAAACAATGTCGGTACTTTTATGGAAATATATCAAAATTGAATTCATTAACAAGCGCAGCTTGTTACTTTCCCTTAATTATTGTACAGTCTTTCTACTGTGCTTTTGCAGACAGGCCACAGGGCCGAGTCTCTAAGAGACGATATTTCTTACTGGTATGTCTCTGAAACAAATAATAAAACCACATAGCTGCTTAGGATGTTATGTTTCATCTTTTTTTCTCTTTCCAAGCCCTCAAGAACCATACCTGCCTCATTACATGACTCTAGAAGCAACTGTACTGTGAAGCACTAATTGAAATTATCCTAGAGATTTGATCACAGGCACAAATCCCTCCAGGGCTGTCTCAGGTGGGAGCACAACAGAAGGCCCCCTAATAACACAGAGGAAAGAATTTACATACAGGAGATTGGGCTGCATGCTTCAGTTCCCCAGCAGGGGACATCCTCCACCCTCAGACACATGCATTCTTCTCACAAAGTCACAACTATGACTGGCTAAACTCAACCCATTGGAAATCTATATTAGATGTCAGACCCGTCTAAGAGACAAATCTAATCCTTTTGGCTGAAAAATAGCTCATAGCACTCTGCTGCTCCTAGTTTACTGATATTTGGAAGAATGGTTTGGTTTGGCAATCAATGTCCTAGAGCCACCAAAGACCTTGATATTATCGTTTTTCTTTAAGCCCGTAAAAAGGATTACTGAAAAAAGAAGAAATTCTGTGATGTTATACTAGCGCCACCAGTTTTACTTATCTTTAGGTTTACAGTGCCATAAATACCCCAGACATGTTACTGAAGGCTAATTAGTAATATTTTAATAATTTGTAATGCATTGTAAAGAATTTCAAAGCTTACTTTAGTTTGCTAAATGAGAACCACCATATAACTGGACACATTGTATGCACTAAGAAGTACATTTGGAAAGCAAACAATGTTATTTGTGCCTGTTCAGCACCTCAAAAGAGTTATGGGATAGGCTCCAAATATAAGAAATTCCAATGGAGCCATGCCAGTTTACAGCATCTGAGGATCTGGCCCAAAGATTTGAACATGTTTAGGGTCTGATTCTCTCCTCCTCTGCACCTTGAGCAGGCTTTTACATGGTGCAAACTGAATGCAAAATGGGTGTAAAATACTGTCATTTTGATTTGATAGGTTTTACCCCCACTTTGTACAGGCATGGATGATAATACAAGATGCAGGGCAATGGAAAATACGGCCTTGTGGATGAGATCTGAATTTACTCTAATTTACACCACCTAAGGCTCTCTCCCTTTATTCTGTTTGTCCCTGTTGTAATAAAGTTATTTAACTTAGCTTGAAAATAGTGTGGTTTTTCTATTTATGGAAATCCATCCACAAGTACACTTCAAGATTACCAGTCCCATGAATAAAGACTATAGGCACTCTCAAGTTAGGGATACCAACTTTAGCAGTGTCTAAAGAAAAGATAGGAGTAATGTGCTGGAAATTCTTTTCAGCGGTCTCCTGCAGATTTCAGGGCCTCTCTTTCAAAAAGCCATTTGGCAGAGGTTTCCTTGAAGATTTTTGAAATCTCTGTGTAAATAATATTTCAAACTTACAGTTAAAATTTCTGGAGGACTCTGCAGGTCACTCATTTTTAAATCTGGTCTGTTTATCCATATGAGGATCTGCTTTGCCTAGAGTGTCCAAAAAGGCTGTCTGAAAAGAGAGCCTTTGCTTTATTTTTTAAAATAGCTCAAAGACAGTTGAATAAAGGAGTGCCTTGAAGGACCTATATTGAACTCTGGGTCTAAAGTAGATTGAAAAGTATTTTCCTCTAATTCCTAATCTCTTTTGTGGTCTCAAGATGGCTAACACAAAAAGACTGTAATAGCACAGAGTGAGATGTGTCACCAGGTATCTTAGCAAGACACAAACCATGTCTTCTGGATTGCCCGTAAACCATTACCTCCATTGCTTAGAGGTAGCCCAATCCAATATTTACTGTGAAAATTCAAATCACGTGTTAAGAAAATGACTTACTATAGCTCCTAATGAAAAATGCCTCTGGATGGGTTATATCAGCAGACTAACAGGAAATGAGCAGAAGAGCAAGACTTGAAAGCAATAGTTTGCAATCTCTTTGATACATGGTTTTATCCTACGGATGATGAAACAGGAGATATGGTACAGTAATACTGAGAGCTAGACGATGGGAAAAACCACGGGACAGTAAAAATGCTTTGGTGTAAAGACATAATTCATCACCTTGAACTGCAAGAACACAGATTTTTATTTCCCCCATGAACTTACTGTGTGCTTAGGTGGTTATGTCATTGTGAAAGTAAATCCAAGAGATGGAATGCTACTCAGTTAAGGCCTTTTTTTCAGGAGATCACACAGATAGCTTGTTTTACTGGGGAAAGAGGTTAGAATCTGGAAATAGGTAAGAGAATGATAATGGGTGGAGATTGATGGGTTTGAAAGAAGGGTTGAATACACTTGAATACAGAAAGTATCTGGACATTTTGGAGCTTTATCTAAACTGAATATTTGTATATTTGCCTAGCACTAATTAGTAAAGGTAAGGGAAAGGGCATGATATGAATTGGAAAAGGGAAGTATCTTTCTCAGTAATGAGTTATATCCTGCATCATAAGTGACAAAGAAAAACACCTATGCATTCCTGTGTCCTCATCACGTAGGCTCTTAAATTAGGACCTGTATGATGATGACTACTTAGAACACTGTGGACCACAATAATCGTTTGCACTGGAAAACCCTGTTTAGGGAATTAGATGGTTCTCTCACACAGATTTTCCTTTTTATTTCTCTTTCCATGGGTGTGGGCAGGGATTTGCTTCCAAACTCTGGAATGGGTAGAGGTTTGGTCCCTGAGAATGGTGATTCCCCAGCAGCCAATGCCTTCCAGACCACCTCTTGCTATACATAGATCTTCAACCTTACTTGGGGACTTCCACGGAGCTCAGGGGAAGGAAAAAGTGATACTACAGAGGCAGTACCTTCTGCATCCTTGCTCAGTCAAGAATCTCTAGCAGATTTGTTTCTTAGATTAATTGATGTGGAGGGAAAAATTTGTCCCTGTCCTTATTTAGTGAGCATCAAATCTGGTTGCCCTAATCTGCTTCTAGCACTATTTTTGCCTAGCTTAGAACAGCAACAAAATATAATAAAATCCCATGCAACACCCTGCCTATCACAGGGTATTCTGTGTCTATTTATTGCCTGCAAAGATTCAGGTGGCAAACACCTGGTCTGACCCTTCCCAAGGGCAGCTGGTTTTTACAATGTTGTGTTGATGTGTTCCACCAAATTACCTCTGTAACTGCATTCACCACACTACATGACCAATACAACTCGAACTGACACATCTCTCAGGAATGAACTTTGGGAGTGGGAAAAAGAAAATTTGAAAATCTGAGTGAAAGAAAGACCCGGTGCTTTACAAAATTGCTGTGTTGTCCCCTCGTTCCCTTAAAAAAAGGCTATTGTATGAAGAATTGAACTGTTCTTCCTGACTACTGCAATCAATGAAAGCAATATTAAAATTATAAACAAACAGATTATCTGTGTAAAAATGGATAGATTGTTTTCGAGGCATACACAGATGAATATTTTCCTTTTGTATACAACGCCTATTCAGTAGACCATAAAGACTGTTATATAAAGCAAAAATGATAGTTAAAAAATCCAACAAACACCAAGCCCTTAATCTTCATGAAAAAACTACTTTTTAAAATAAGCCCTTTCGTTGTACCTAGGGGCGGGGGGAAAGGGGGTGGGAGAGATTTGTGAGGTGCTTACAGACTAGATGCTGAGATCCAAATTAGAGACCTTCTGTTCTAAAATCACAGCTCTTCCAAATGAGCTAATGAAGTACTGTACTGTAACTCCACTAGCTCAGCCTGACAACCATTACTCCCAGCTCTGCAAACACTGTGTTAAATCTCTGTGTATCCTTGGTGACTGTTATTAGTAGGCTTGGGTGTATTTCACTAGACATTTGGAATTCAGCTAAGAAAATTCTCTATCGGAACCAAGCTATAATGGAGCTAAAGATGTTACAATCACTCTCTTTCTCAGAGGGAATGGGGGGAAAATGACTCTGCCTGCCTGGAAATGTTTGATTTTGATAACCAGCGAATTGTTGAAAGGGCAGCATTTTGTCTTCTTGCTCTAACAGTGTGCAGTTTTGCTGCATTCTTGGGGCATCCACTGACAATGTGTGAATCTAGTTCATGTAAATTTGTTAAATAATGTCCAAGCCCCTTAACATCTTACATACAGAAGTAAAACTACAGAGGTGTTATCTTTCATCTCAGCTACTCAGAGAAGACTGCACTGATCTTGAAATAATGATTTGTTTTCCTCATATTTATCTTTATACAGTTATTGACACCAGTTACTTTAACTAGTCACTAATCTGAGGTCATGCAGCACTCACAAGCTTATTATATTTATTGATATTTGTATGCTGGTTCACAGCATTAGTCAAATTGCATAGATGGGATCAGGTTCCCTAGTGTAATGTAGCTGCTTTCTGCTGAACTGCTGGTGGATTCTCGCTGCAAAGCCTGCATATCTAGCCCCAGGAATATCCCAGTGGAAGAAGGATCCTCTGTGTTTTACAGCATGCAATCCCCCTCCTTGCTGGTGGTATATGAAGTATGAGTGGAGGAAACGGGGTGTGACCAGAGGCACCATACTATATCTTGGTCCCTGCCTGCTGTTTCAGCCCCTTGTAGCTGTTAGAGCAGCCCCTAAATTGATCTCACTTATTCCTGAGAACCAGCCCTGCTCACAATTGTTCCAGACTCAGAGGAATATGATGAACTTGACACCACCTTTGCAACCTCTATTTTATGTTGTGTGCGCCTCAGCTTTAGCAGAGAATCTGGTCCATTTTCTTTTACTCATCATGTTCAAATGCAAATAAATGTTGTGCAAGTCATGCAGTGGGCAACTGTGCATGTTTTCTCCAAATCAGGGGTGGCCAACCTGAGCCTGAGAAGGAGCCAGAATTTACCAATGTACATTGCCAAAGAGGCACAGTAATACATCAGCAGCCCTCCATCAGCTTCCCTCCCCCCCCCCCCGCTCCCAGCGCCTCCCGCCCACCGGCAGCCCTGCTGATCAGCGCCTCCCCCTCCCTCCCCGCACCTCCCGATCAGCTGTTTCGTGGCATGCAGGAGGCTCTTGGGGAGAGAGGGGGAGGAGCAAGGGCACTGCAGGCTCGGGGAGAGGGCAGGAAGGGGTGGAGTGGAGTGGGGGCAGGGCTTTTGGCAGAGCCAGGGGTTGAGCAGTGAGCACCCCCTGGCCCATTGGAAAGTTGGCGCCTGTAGCTCCAGCCCCGGAGTTGGTGCCTATACAAGGAGCTGCATATTAACTTCTGAAGAGCCACATGTGGCTCCGTAGCCACAGGTTGGCCACCCCTGCTCCAAGTGAACTCTTGTCAATGCCCTGTCATCCTGACCAGGCCACAGTCTTGCTGTCCTAGGCTTGTCTCTCATTAGTCCAAGCTGAAATCATTCTGAATTGTGATGATTCTTTCAGGGGGCTGTAAATGAACATTTTAAATGAGCCCACTGAAAATGATTTTCAGTTCTGACTTGATTCAGTATTTGATCCAGGGCTCCAAGACAAATGACAAACCTTCTGCACAACCTACCCCCTCTTTGCTAATGGTTTTGATAATTCAGTAGGACTGAGATGTGATATACTCAGGGCCAGCTACTGCTCCCATTGAAATCAATAACAAAACTCTTATTGACGTCACTGGAAGTGGAAACAAGCTTTCAGGTCCCCATCGCTTGTATTAGCCATGCTATTCCATTTGATCATTTTTAGGACAACTAGAATGACTTGCATTATTATTATTTATACATTAATAATGAATGTCTAAGAATTCCTAGTTCAGTAACACAGCAGTTATACATTACTACCAGTAGCATTGTGGATAAATGGCTGGATTCCTTTTTTCATCCTTTCCACTTCAATTTTGTCTTTATTTTAAATGCTACTTCACAAAAATTATGTATTTTTTTAAAAACAGAAATTAAGAAATCCCCAAAGAAGAATTGTGCATGTTGAATTTAGGAGCTTTCCTTTCCATACTATGAAATGTAAAATGTAGACAAATATTTCCTTTCTGCCCATACTGGTTCCAATTATCTGGCTGGGTTTGCGGGGGGCAGAGTGGGGGAGTCATTTTTTTCTTTGCTGCTACTGATGGGTAGAATTAGATGGCTAGCATTCTGCAACTGGCACATCTTTAGATGAAAGTCTCTGGAGAAAATCAAAGACAGATGTGAAGAAATGTTACATTTGACTCTGGCCAGAACTCTGTGTGAAGAGCTGTGGCTGATCAATACTGGCCCTATTAATTCTGATCCTGGACGGATGATCATTGCTTTTGTTCCCTCCCCAGAGTTAAATTACTTTGAAACAGCACAAAAACTGTTCACAGGAGTTAGTCAGAAGCCATATACAAATATTTTCTCCCACCCTGCCAAGTATAACTCATAGTTTCACAAACTGAATAGAGGAGAATTTGGTGTTATATTGCGCCCTTCATGCTCTCCAAGTACCCCCCAAAGCAGTTTACAATGCTTGAATTACTGGAGGTACTGGTAGTGCAGTGACTGTATAGGCACTAAATCAGCAATGGTTCATGCAGAGCACTACATATTAGAACCTACATATTAGAACCTAAGTTACTTAGAGAGAGGGAATGGAGTATTATCCTTCTTGTGGGATATTTCATTTCCATCTGCATTGGTAACTAGTGATGGGCTGCAGGTGACTCAGTTTAACATTTAATCTAACCATGCAGCACATCCTTAACTCTGTGCAGCAGTACCCACACTGATGAGCATGACAAAGGAACCATATTAATGTAACCCCATATATAAAGCTAAGGGACTATCTCTTTAGCTGGTGTATATTGGCATTGCTCCATCAAAGTCAACGCAAGGATGCCCATTTCCACCAGCTGAAGACATGGCCATAAACATTTTGACCTGACACCAACCCTTTTCCTCAAGTCTTTTCAAGTTGTCAAGCTTTATACTTAAATAAACAATCCTACCAAGTGAATTCAAGTAGCTAATTTATCAGTTCTTCAGGCACCATTTACTTTTTAGATCATCTGCCAAGCAGCAGAAAGAAGGCAGGAGAAACACATATGCTTATAGTCATTTATCTACCTTTATATTTTCTGAACCAGGAATCAGAATAAGTTAAGGGGGAAAAAAGACAAAAGGAGACATCCTCCAAAAACAAGGAGACACATAATGGCAAATCCTGGTGTTTATATTAATTTTTTACCCATTCCTTCCTGAAGAATACTTCCATTGACTTTTTGAGTGAGGAAAGATTGAGCAAAAGCAGAGGACTCAATTGTGTCTATAAGGCACAATCCTGCATTTAACTTGATAGAAACCATCTATGCGCTTATGAACAGAGACACAACCCCACCTTCAGCTAACCTGGGAGAATGAAGCATGTGCAGGCTGTCCTATGCTTCAGAGCACAGCAGCCTGTTGCTCCGTTGTGTCAGGCTTGCTCTGCAGGACAGTGTGAGAGGAAGGATGGTTGTCCTGTGTTTAGAGTGCTTGACTGGGACTTAAGAAATCCTGATTCACTTCCCTGCTCTACCTGAGACTTCCTGTATGACTCTGGGTAAGTCATATAGACTTTCTGCACCTCAGTGCCCACCTGTGAAAGGGGAATAGCAACACCGCCTGACCTCACAGGGCTGTTGTGAGGAGTTCAGAAACTATAGTGATGGGAGCCCTATAAGTTCTTAAGATAGTTTGAATTTGAGTGGGTTGGGGGGGGGGGGGGCGTAGCCATGACTATGCCTCCTCCTTGTGCTCTTTGGGATAATATGCATTCCAGGGACTAGTCCCTGCACTATCCTGTGTAAAGAGACTAGAGTTTCCCTTGTGTAGGGCCCATAAGTGATGAAGCACCTTGTGCCCTCCTGGGAGAGTCTGCCCTAGTGTATGGACTTTTCTACACAGAGCAGCAAAGCACACTAGAGGGGTGTGATTTCTAAAGCACATCAGTATGTTGTTTACTTAACTGGACCATGTAGACCCTGCTGGCATGAACTAAAAGTTCCCTAGTGCACATCAGATTACGTACTAGCCGCTAGATTCACAAAGAAACGTAGGTGCGTACAATATCACTGGGATTCACAAAGCCTGAGTTCAGCACCTAAGTGCCCTATACAGTGATTGGAGACAGGTGTCTCAGCAAGCTAGGCGGTGCCCTGCCTAAGGTAGCCAATGGGAGATACCAAGACAAAGGTATGTGCTAAGCACTGCCCTTCTCTCATAGATAGGTATTTAAATCCATGCTACAGGGAGCTACCTCCCTCAGTTTCAGGGGGGAGGAGACACTTCTTTATAACTTTTAGCCTAGTGAATCGGATACTCACTTGGGATATGGGAGACTCCCAGTTCAAGTCCCCTCTATACTCTTTGAAGGAGAAGAAAGAATTTGGACTGTGATCTGCTACCTTTGAAGTGAGCGCTTTAACCACTGGATTATGGGACATTGTGACATGGGGTACCCTCATTCTCTCTTCTTGAATCTGTTCCACTGTGACTAAAAATACAATATTTTTTAAAAGTGTCTGGAGCTGGGGGGACTGGATCACAAATCTCCCATCTCTGAGGTGAGTGCACTAATCACCAGGCTTGCTCAATGCTCTCTCTCTCTGACCCAATGATTCTTTCAATATTTAGCCACAGTGGAACGGCTACAACACTGGGCCAGAGAGAAAGCAAGCAAGCCTGTGTGAGAATGACTCTGTAGCCTGGTGGCTAGACCACTCACCTGGGAGACTCAGGAGCCAGTCCGATTGCCTTTTTAAAATTATGTATCCACAATGAAACAGCTTCAACGGGAGAGACTGAAGGAGCCCCACTTCAGAATATCCCATTGAAGTAGCAGATCCCACTCCCTTTCAGGTGGAGTGAGGACTTGGACCTGGGGCCTCCCACATCACTACCCTAACCACTGTGCTACCTCTGAAGTGACCTGCTATCTTTGAAGTGAGTACCCTAATCACTGTACTAAAAGTCTGGGGGGAGGTGGACTGCCACAACCCTGTCTTGTGTAAGCTTCTCAAGAGGGGTTAAATCCAGTAGGCAAGGTCTGAGCACACTTCCCGGATCTCAGGTAAGTTAGGTGGAGGAAAGCCTGTCTTTCCCTGGCTTGTGTATCACTCTGGGGCTAAGGCATTCAGATGTGGGGCCTGTGGTGTGGGGCTGCAGCATGCATGCTCAGAGGCAGAAACAGCCATTTCGGAAATTTTAATGCAAAAATTTAGGCACCAAGTGAATTAGGCCCCTACGGCATTTGGAGGCAGATGAGCGAGGGGCTTTGTGAATCCCAGGCGGCCTGATTCTTTGTGAACCTAGCCCTAGGTATTGTTCCCTGTGGTATTAGGTTTCAAAACTCCTCAGAGCTTGCTTCCTGACCCACAAGTGTGCCCACTAGATAATGGGAGCTCTGAGCAGAGAATGGGTGTGTCTGACAAACCATGA
The DNA here is from genome assembly GCF_028017835.1 of Emys orbicularis. Lineage (NCBI taxonomy): Eukaryota > Metazoa > Chordata > Testudines > Emydidae > Emys > Emys orbicularis. The sequence goes on from NC_088683.1 coordinate 301,433,012, forward strand.
GAACGTGCTCTCCTACACTATGCTAATATAGTGCATAGATAAGTATCCCCCTCCGCTGTATCTCTCCTGTGGCTGTTAGTATGTATAATTTTGACAGTGCCCGGAAGAGTACCAATAGTCAGGAATAACTCAGCAACCCAACAGCCTCATTAGTGCAGAGTCAGGCTCCCCTGCTCATCACATTTTACCTTACACTTATACACGCAACACTCTGCCGTGGCTCTGTGCAGGATCAAGCCCTATATGTACAAAAGGAAATGTGTTCCCCCTTTTTAAACATTCCCTACCCCTTATTTCAGTAATCCCTCACCAGGGACTAGATTTAGCTCTTATTAAAAGCTAACACAAGATCCTAAACTCTAAGCCAAGACTACTTTAACCCCCAATATCAATATAATCTATGAGCTGTTTGCCAAGTTGTTGCTAACCGCTCAAGTATAGGAATCTCGTCTTACAGCCTCACTGTAAGCACTATACTTTTGCTACACATGAATCTTGGGTTTTGCAATCTCACTTCCTCTTGAGGGCTGTGCTCATAGATTATTATTACTAGTTGTAGCCCTAGGGTCGAACTTTCAACTTTGTATTTTTGATCCCTCATTTGAGTCTTTTCCATATTTTCTCCAGTTCTTTACATGACTTCTATTATTAGCTTCTTCAAAAGCTATGCTCTTCCAATCTGCCCTTTCCAGTGTTCTAAATATAAACACAGAAACAAAGAAATGCATATTAATAAGTAAAGAAGCACAGGTGTGCCTTGCAGACAGCAGGGGTTTTAAAGTCTTTCAAGAGTCCTTGAATCATTATCCTTACATAATTTATATTGCAGCATTATATGCAAATTCTGGACCACCTCTCAAAGAGCTGAAATGAGACATTTTGAAAGGTGGACACTGGAGGGACACAAAATTATTTATTTATCCTACTGTACACTTGTGATACATGGTGAAAATTCTCAGCCAAGTGTGGAGTCATGCAGCTAAGGAGAGCAGGAGAGGAGAGAAGGGATGGTTCTATGCCACCTTCCCACTCCCCTGGGCCAGCCAGAGGCTGTTCTAAACTCCACCAGCTACAGAGGCAGTGGTGGCTCCAGGCACCAGCGCTCCAAGCGCGTGCCTGGGGCAGCAACCCGTGGGGGGTGCCCTGCCGGTCCCTGTGAGGGCGGCAGTCAGGCAGCCTTCGGTAGCTTGCCTGCGGGAGGTCCGTTGGTCCTGCGGATTTGGCGGCAATTCGGCGGTGGGTATGCTGAAGCCGCGGGACCAGCGGATCTCCCACAGGCAAGCCGTCGAATCCGCGGGACCGGGGACCTCCCGCAGGCATGCCGCCGAAGGCAGTCTGCCTGCCGTGCTTGGGGCAGCAAACAAGCTAGAGCCGCCCCTGCTGCAGAGGCAACACATGAACTGCTGTGATGGCCGAGAATCAGCAGAACACTTTGCATTCTACCTTGTCCCCATCTCTCCCTGCCCCGACAGAGATGGGCGAGCAATTTAAATCCGGTCAATGGAAGGATTCCTGTCAGAGGGAAGGAACACTCTGCTATGTTGCTGAGCAGCTATAATCAACGCAGGGCCAAGAGACTGAGTCAAAGTCTAGATGCTGAGGGCTTTAATAAATTATCTCGCATGGGGACTTGAGGGGGAAAATAACACAGAAAGACTCTCCCTCCATTTTTGTCCCCTGCACAAATGTCAGGCAAATTTGTAGCCCCTGCACTGAGTGTAGGGACTGCTCCCTCCCAGCACCTCTAGCCATGGCACTTCCCCACCCCCCCCTGCATTGGCTGGACACATACTGGAGGGAATGTTCCATGCTCCTAAACAGTGGTGCAGTGTATGCACTCCCTTTCCACTCCAGGCAGCTCACAGATGTAGATCACCACCCTAAGCTTCCTATGCGGGGGAGGGCCCAACATGGGCCTGTGTTTTCACAGCACAATTTGGACATTAGTCCCTAATTCAGTAAAAACACTTACTCGTGCTTAACTTTAAACATGTGCTCAAGTCACATTGACTTTGAATCGGACTTAGGCGCATGCTTAAATGCTTTGCTAAATAGTGAGGAACTAAGGCATGTGCTTCTGTACACCATATAAATGTTTTGCTGAGTAGTGAAGGATTTAAGCAATTGATTAAAGTTAAGCACTTGCTTATGTACTTTTCAGTATCAAAGCTAAGAAAGGCTAACAAATTTATTAGAGCATAAGCTTTCGTGGGCTACAACCCACTTCTTCGGATGCATATAGAGTGAACCATATATTGAGGAGATATATATACACACACATACAGAGAGCATGAACAGGTGGGAGTTGTCTTACCAACTCTGAGAGGCCAATTAAGTAAGAGAAAAAAAACTTTTGAAGTGATAATCAAGATAAGGTGCCACAAGTACTCCTGTTATTTTTGCGGATACAGACTAACACGGCTGCTACTCTGAAACCTGTCATTATGCAAGGCACTGCATTTAGCCGTATGGAGTGGAAATCCATCAACTTCATGAAAAAACTCGTACAGATACAGACAGACATCATCTTCCTTTCCAAATGCAAGCAGATGGACATCATACCAAAAGGACTAAAGGTAAAAAATCCATTACAATCTACATATCACACAGACTATGCTGAGAGACTGTGTCACACACTCTCAAAGAAACTGCGAAACCACCTGATCAGCATCCTATACAACAAACAGGGAAAGATTAAGAATGAGCTCTCAAAACTGGATACTCTCATAAGAAACCAACCTTCCACACAAACTTCCTCATGGATAGACTTTACAAAAACTAGACAAGCCATTTACAAGACAAACTTTGCCTCTCTACAAAGGAAAAAGGACACTAAACTATCTAAACTGCTACATGCCACAAGGAGCCACAACAGTAGTTCCCTTAACCCACCCAGCAATATTGTTAACCTTTCCAGCTATACTCTTAGCCCAGCAGAAGAGTCTGTCCTATCTCGGGGCCTCTCCTTTTGTCCCTCCAGACCCACGAACATGATACAGTTCTGCGGTGACCTAGAATCCTACTTTCGACGTCTCCGACTCAAAGAATATTTCCAACATACCTCTGAACAGCATACTAACCCACAGAATCCCCCCTACCAGCACTACAAACAAAAGGATTCTGCGTGGACTCCTCCGGACGGTCGAAACAACAGACTGGATTTCTACATAGATTGCTTCCGTCAACGTGCAAAGGCTGAAATTGTGGATAAGCAACATCACTTGCCCCATAACCTCAGCCATGCTGAACACAACGCCATCTACAGCCTCAGAAACAACCCTGACATCATTATCAAAAAGGCTGACAAAGGAGGTGCTGTCGTCATCATGAATAAATTGGAATATGACCAAGAGGCTGCTAGACAGCTCTCTAACACCACATTCTACAGGCCATTATCCTCTGATCCCACTGAGGATTACCTAAAGAAACTACACCATCTGCTAAAAAAACTCCCTGACAAAGCACAGGAACAAATCTGTACAGACACATGCCTAGAACCCCGACCAGGGACATTCTATTTGCTACCCAAGATCCATAAACCTGGAAATCCTGGACGCCCCATCATCTCAGGCATTGGCACCCTAACATCAGGCTTGTCTGGTTATGTGGACTCTCTCCTCAGACCCTACGCTACCAGCACTCCTAGCTATCTTCGAGATACTACTGACTTCCTGAGGAAACTAGAATCCATCGGTGATCTTCCAGAAAACACCATCCTGGCCACTATGGACGTAGAAGCCCTCTACACCAATATTCCACACACAGATGGACTACAAGCTATCAGGAACAGTATCCCCGATAATGTCACAGCTAACCTGGTGGCTGAACTCTGTGACTTTGTCCTCACCCACAACTATTTCACATTTGGGGACAATATATACCTTCAAGTCAGCGGCACTGCTATGGGTACCCGCATGGCCCCGCAGTATGCCAATATTTTTATGGCTGACTTAGAACAACGCTTCCTTAGCTCTCGTCCCCTAACGCCCCTACTCTACTTGCGCTACATTGATGACATCTTCATCATCTGGACCCATGGAAAAGAAGCCCTTGAGGAATTCCACCATGATTTCAATAATTTCCATCCCACCATCAACCTCAGCCTAGATCAATCCACACAAGCGGTCCATTTCCTGGACACTACTGTGCTAATAAGCGATGGTCACATAAATACCACCCTGTACCGGAAACCTACTGACCGCTACACTTACCTACATGCCTCCAGCTTCCATCCAGGACACACCACACGATCCATTGTCTACAGCCAAGCTCTAAGATATAACCGCATTTGCTCCAATCCCTCAGATAGAGACAAGCACCTACAAGATCTCTATCAAGCATTCTTAAAACTACAATACCCACCTGCTGAAGTGAAAAAACAGATTGACAGAGCCAGACGAGTACCCAGAAGTCACCTCCTACAAGACAGGGCCAACAAAGAAAATAACAGAACACCACTAGCTGTCACCTTCAGCCCCCAACTAAAACCTCTCCAGCGCATCATCAGAGATCTACAACCTATCCTGAAAGATGATCCTTTACTCTCACAGATCTTGGGAGACAGACCTGTCCTCGCTTACAGACAACCCCCCAACCTAAAGCAAATACTCACCAGCAACCACACATCACTGAACAAAAACACTGACCCAGGAACCTATCCTTGTAACAAAGCCCGATGCCAACTCTGTCCACATATCTATTCAAGTGACACCATCATAGGGCCTAATCACATCAGCCATACCATCGGTGGCTCGTTCACCTGCACATCTACCAATGTGATATATGCCATCATGTGCCAGCAATGCCCCTCTGCCATGTACATTGGCCAAACCGGACAGTCTCTACGCAAAAGAATTAATGGACACAAATCTGACATCAGGAATCATAATACTCAAAAACCAGTGGGAGAACACTTTAACCTGTCTGGCCATTCTTTGGCAGACCTGCGGGTGGCTATCTTAAAACAGAAAAACTTCAAAAACAGACTCCAACGAGAGACTGCTGAGCTGGAATTGATATGCAAACTAGACACAATCAACTCAGGGCTAAATAGGGATTGGGAATGGCTGAGCCATTACAAACATTGAATCTATCTCCCCTTGTAAGTATTTTCACACTTGCTTCTTATCAAACTGTCTGTACTGAGCCATCTTGATTATCACTTCAAAAGTTTTTTTTTTTTTCTCTTACTTAATTGGCCTCTCAGAGTTGGTAAGACAACTCCCACCTGTTCATGCTCTCTGTATGTGTGTGTATATATATCTCCTCAATATATGGTTCACTCTATATGCATCCGAAGAAGTGGGTTGTAGCCCACGAAAGCTTATGCTCTAATAAATTTGTTAGTCTCTAAGGTGCCACAAGTACTCCTGTTATTTTTGCGGATACAGACTAACACGGCTGCTACTCTGAAAGCTAAGAAAGAAGCATGTGTAGGTTCTTTCTACTTTATAAAAATAGGTTTTTCCACAAAAAAGAACTCTCCCCAGAGTGCAATGAACAGACTGCCCTGATAAGTTTCAAGTTCTTATAGTTGACTTCTGGTTTCTATTCTTCTACTTACCCAAATACAGAATAAAGGGCTTATCTTCACTTCAGTGTTAGCTCAAGGTGTAACTCAAGTGTTACCCCAGCCCAAATTTCATCCACACACAAAAGTCTCTCAGTCCAGCTAAGTTCTGGTTTAATCTTGAGTTAGCTGGCCATCAGGGCTGTGGGTTGAAGTTTGAGTGCTGCTAATGCTGGAGCTAGTAATGTGGTGAGGATGCAGTTACTCTGTCCTGCAAATACCAAGTCCGTGCAACTTGAGTATTGTTGTGTAGTGTGACTCCTTTCATTTGAGTGTAGATAACTTGAGCTAACCCTGCAGAGAAGACAAACCTCAGGCTTTTTGTCTTCTCAGCTTAAAAAAAAAAGGTGATTCTTTACAATGAGATAACAAACATGTGATGGTTGTCTCATTGTAAAATCCTAAATGGAGAAAATGTACTTGTCTGCCCTATAACATCCCCACCTGTGGTTGACCTCAGCTACTTTTCCTCACAGTCAAATTAAAGCTATATTTTTACAGCAGGATAGATAACCTGTGGTAGTTATTTCACGGTAAAAAAAAAAAACCTTTTTGTCAATGAAGACAAGGCCTGTGTGTGCTTTAGTTTTCAAACACTCATTTCCATTTTCAAGAATTATTTGTGGGTTGGGGACACTGTAAAACTACCACCACAATTAGCACAATTTGGACCCCTTGCTGAGAGTCTCAGCAGAGAGGCCAAAGAGTGAATTATGGTTCAGGCATACAAGCAGAACAGTGTGGGTAAGCCTGAAATACCACTGCACACATACTGTGGATGCTAGATGTGAGTCACTGTCAATCTGGCAGTTTTCATGAACACAAAATTCACTAATGATTTTTAAAAGAATAGCTAAAAAGTAAGGGGTTTGTGCTCCAAGTATATGATTCATCGTATTTTTTATTTTTGAAACATCATGAGGTCATAATCATTATGTTTTGAGATTAGATTGACTTCCTTTCTCTTGGCATAAGAATTTTGGTTTCAGCTCGTGATTTACAATTCTCTTCTCTTCATCATTTTGCTCTTCAAGTTTTGTTTGCTGCCCCTGAAATCTGTCTAGCTATTCTTCTTCCGTTCCCTCTTCTACTTGCAAAGTCTTTTTTGTATTTTCACCATGTTAGAAAACTTTTTTGGAAGCAGAAGAGTACAGGGAATCTTAAAGTGTTTTGTGTTAAGCTTCTCAAGTGACTGCTTCATTTCTGACATCCTTAATTGTAGCAGTGCAAAAAGCACTATTTTAATTATCACTGACCATTTTTCAGACATTCTCTGTTCTAGGCTGAACTGCAGTGAGCATTTGAGCTTTTCCAAGCGAGCTCAGAGAAGCTTGCTCACCAATGTGAATATGCCATCAACAACCCACTGCAGTTTTATCCAGAATGCTTTGTCAGGCAGGTAGATCGCTTGATGCAGACCAAATTATTTTATGCTTGGTTAGTTACACAACATATTTCTGCATTTAGTTGTATTGTTGTGGTGCAGTTAGCTGACTAATGACTCAAGAACTTTATTTGCTATATTCATCTAAAGCACCTGCCCAATTATTGGATTGCAATTATGTAAAGAAATTATTCTATGGAATTAACAATGGAAAAACCAATATCAGGCAAAGAAAGGTCAATAGTGCTTACAGAACAGTCTAGGATTGCTTAACCGAGGCACTGTAACGAATAGCCAGAATATTAGCCATCAATAAAGGTCATACACTGATGCATGACTCAGGGACATCAATGGGAATTATGGCCACAATTCAGCAATACACTTAGGGACGTGCTTAACTTGCAGCATATGCTTAAATCCCATTGACTTTAGCCAAGGCCTATACAAAGGCATTGAAGGCAAATGACCAGTGAAAACATTTTTTCTAGCATCTTTCATCCAACAGTCTCAAAGCACTTTTCACACAAAGATGTGTTAGGCTTTGCAACACTGATATGATGCAGGGAAGTATTGTTATTGTCAAGTTAAATGTATATTAATATTAATATTTAATACAATTTGTAAACCTCTAGCCCTCCCACAGACAAAGAGAACATGCAAAAATCCCCAAAGACCAAAAAATAAAATAAAATAATAATAGAAACCTGGAACAAATATGAAGCACACCTATCAGCAACCATCTAAACTAAAAGATTTGGTCACATTCCATCCCTATTTTTTCCATGTATTCTTTAACATACACCATAAGCTTGAGCAGTTCATAGAAGCTTGTGCTAACTGTCCTCTACTGCCATTGACCTCATTGGAGGTTGTGGGTCTTCAGCACCTCATACACCTAAATAAATGGCTTAACTTCAAGCACCAATGTTTGAATACTTTGGCTTAAGTGGGCCCAAGATCACATAAGAAATCTGAGGTAGCTGAGGGAACAGTACCTAGGTCACCTGACTTCCAGTCCTGTGCTTTAACCACAAGAACAGGAATAGAAAAACAGGGTACAAGGTAAAGATCATTCACCTCCACAAGAATGGTGAAAGAGCATCTGGGATGGGATGGAAGAGCACAGATGCATAATTAAGGCCCTACCAAATTCACGGCCATGAAAAATGCATCACAGACTGTGAAATCGGTCTCCCCGGTGAAATCTGGTCTTTTGTGTACTTTTACCCTATACTATACAGATTTCATGGGGGAGACCAGTGTTTCTCAAACTGGGGGTCCCGACCCAAAATGGGGAAGTGGGGAGTTTGCAAGGTTATTGTGTATGGGTGGGGGCATTGTGGTGTTGCCACCCTTACTTCTGCACTTCCTTCAGAGCTGGGTGGCTGGAGGGCAGCAACTGCTGGCCAGGCGCCCAGCTCTGAAGGCAGTGCCCCTCCAGCAGCAGTGCAGAAGTAAGGGTAGCAATACCATACCATGCCACCCTTATTTCTGTGCTGTTGCCTTTATGGAGGAGTTCCTCAAGGAATCTATTTTGAAGCACTTGGAGGAGAGGAAGGTGATCAGGAACAGTCAACATGGATTCAAAGGGTAAGTCATGCCTGACCAACTTGATTGACTTCTATTATGAGATAACTGGCTCTGTGGATATGGGGAAAGCAATGGACATGATATAACTTGACTTTAGCAAAGCTTTTGATACAGCCTCCCACAGTATTCTTGCCAGCAAGTTAAAAAAGTATAGATTGGATGACTGGACTATAAGGTGGATAGAAAGCTGGCTAGATCCTCAGGCTCAATGTGTAGTGATCAATGGCTCAATGTCTAGTTGGCAGCCAGTATCAAGCGAAGTGCTCCAGGGGTCGGTCCTGGGGACAGTTTTGTTCAACATCTTCATTAATGATCTGGATGATGGGCTGGATTGAACACTCAGGAAGTTTGTGGATGACACTAAGCTGAGGGGAGAGGTAGATAGGCTGGAGAGTGGGGATAGGGTCCAGAGTGACCTAGACTAATTGGAGGATTAGGCCAAAAGAAATCCGATGCGGTTCAACAAGGACAAGTGCAGAGTCCTGCACTTAGGATCGAAGAATCCCATGCACTGCTACAGGCTGGGGACCGACTGGCTAAGTGGTAGTTCTGCAGAAAAGGACCTGGAGATTACAGTGGATGAGAAGTTGGATATAAGTCAAGAGTGTGCCCTTGTTGCCAAGAAGGCTAACGGCATATTGGGCTGCATTAGTAGGAGCACTGCCAGCAGATTGAGGGAAGTGATTATTCCCCTCTATTCGACACTGGTGAGGCCACATCTGTAGTATTGCATCCAGTTTTGGGCCCTCCACTACAGAAAGGTTGTGGACAAATTGGAGAGAGTGCAGCGGAGGGCAACGAAAAGGATTAGGAGGCTGGGGCACATGACTTATGAGGAGAGGCTGATGGAACTGGGCTTATTTAGTCTGCAGAAGAGAAGAGTGAGGGAGGGATTTGATAGCAGACTTTGACTACCTGAAGGGGGGTTCCAAAGAGGATGGATCTAGGACAGGGATCAGCAACCTTTGGCATGCGGGCCATCAGGGAAATCCGCTGGTGGGCCAGGATGGTTTCTTTACCTGCATTTTCCACAGGTTCGGCCAATCACAGCTCCCACTGGCTGCGGTTCACCATTCCAGACCAATGGGGGCTGCGGGAAGTGGCGGCCAGCACATCCCTTAGCCCACGCTACTTCCCGCAGCCCCCATTGGCCTGGAACGGCAAACCGCGGCCAGTGGGAGCTGCGATCGGCCGAACCTGCGGACTCTGCAGGTAAACAAACCATCCCGGCCCGCCAGCAGATTTCCATGATGGGCCACGTGCCAAAGGTTGCTGATCCCTGATCTAGGCTGTTCTCAGTAGTGGCAGATGACAGAACAAGAAGCAATGGTCTCAAGTTGCAGTGTGGGAAGTCTAGGCTGGATATTAGGAAAAACTATTTCACTAGGAGGTTGGTGAAGAACTGGAATGGGTTACCTAGGGAGGTGGTGGAATCTCCATCATTAGAGATTTTTAAGCACTGGCTGGGATGATTTAGTTGGGGTTGGTCCTGCTTTAAGTAGGGGATTGGACTAGATGACCTCCTGAGGTCTCTTCCAACTCTGATATTGTATGATTCTATGATTCAATGGAGGTATCCTGATCCACACCATTTGAGAATCCGGCAAGTTTAGTGGAATAAATTCTATTCCAGTTGGAAAATAATCTCTCTACAAAGAGTTAAAAGCATTGCAGATGGCCTGATGTGAAAGAGAACTTGGCTGAACTAGTGAGCAGCAAAGGCAATCAACTTACATTGACTTTAAGGAGGTGGCATTTTGTCAGTTTAATGAGTGTCATCAGACTTGTGCTGGACCCCTACGGTTATGCAGACTAGCCTTAATCATGAAACAGCAGGAAGCACTGAACAAAATAAAAGGTGAGCTATAAGATGTGAGCTGCCTTCTCTTTTGAGCAAGGAGACTTTAGATAAAAGAGGATTCAGGGCCCAGCAGGGTTGTAGTGAAAGTAAGCTTACCCACCTGGCTCTGAAAACTATGTACTTATTGGTGCTGTGGGATTGGTCAAACTGTTGGAACAGTGAGAGATACAGAAGTGCCCAGTCTGTCAATGTACATGTGATAGATCAGTGTGGAGAGTTTTGTCTTAAGAAAGACTTGCCTCAGCTTTGCAAGGACGCCTAAGTAAACTGTGCTGATTTTTGCTCTTTAATATCTATCTTCAGACCTAACACTACAGGCACTGAATATAATAATAATAGACCAGAATAGGCATCTGATTCTGATTTCCTGACTCAGGGAAATATACTCAGTGAAATCAGCAGGAGATCAAGAGTCAAGAGTACAAAATCATTCCCTAATTTATTAATCTGAGTCTGTGTCTACATATTGTTCTTTCTTTCCTTAAAAAAAAAAAAAATGATGCTTGAGTCCAAAGCTTCCTCACCTCTTGCAAGTCTTGACATCATTTATTTTTAGTTAATAAAAGGTATATTACTTATATCAAGGTTAGTCAATAGGCGGACCATGGGCCAAATCTGGACTTCCAGAAGCTTTTGAACAGACCCCGCAATCTTTTTATTTTCTTATTATTATCATTATTGGGTTTTTTATTATTGACAAAAGTAATTGACTACATCATAGAGAACCCATAAAAGGCCAGAAAGGATCACCACATTATCTAGTCTAACCTCCTATATGTCTCAGGCCATTAAACTCCACCCAGCCACCTCCACATCAAACCCAACAACCAAAATTAGAACAACGCATAACAGCCCTCAAGAGCCTAAACTATTGAGTGCTACAGGCAGAGAACAAGTGGGACCAAGGTGCAGAAATACCCGAGGATGAGTGATGGGGGAGGGGGCAGAGGTTTTGGGGGGAAGAGGAGGGGCGGGAGTGGGGCCTTAGGGGAAGGGATGGCACAAGGGTGGGGCCTTGGGAAGAAGGAGTGGTTTGAGGGCAGGGCTCGGGGAGCAGGGCCAGGGCGGGGGTGGGGCCTCGGGTAAAAGAACAGGGCCTCAGGGAAGGGGCAGCATGAGGGCGGGGGCTCAAGGGGAAGAGGCAGTGCAGGAGGGTGGGGCCACGATTCGGGCACTGGTGCCCCCCTCCCACTGTTAGGAAGCTTCTGCTGCCCCTTCCCATGGCCCTGTAATGATAGGGCATTGATTAAGAAAGAGTCGTATATCTTGTGATCAATCTATGGCAAATTGCTATCTATGGGGGAGATGTACAAAAGAACTAAAGGAAGAACATAGTGCAAACTGTTTAAAAGAATTCTAACCTAGAAGTTCTCAGAGTTCCACTCTGCTTCTTTACATTTGCATTGATGAGAATTAATCCCAGCCTTGTTTTCCCACCCCATTACATAGATCCTGGGTTAGGATTTACTGTAAATTCTAGCAAGCTGTGAGCCTTTTACAAAATTGATACCTAAATTACATAGCTGAATCTGAAAGGAGGTCCACAGGAATACACTGCACAGGTAGGATGAAATTTTCAAAAGTATTCAACATTGGCCCAACTATGCTCCCATGGAAGTCAATGGTAAAGCACCAGTTGACTTTAATGGGAGTAGAGTTAGGCCGATGCTGAGTGCTATGGAAAATACTCTGTACTACTGCTATTGAGATGCTTATATTTTATTATTGTTTATTTCAGGGGTTGGCAACCTCTGGCACGCGGCTCGCCAGGGTAAGCACCCTGGCGGGCCGGGCCAGTTTGTTTACCTGCCGCGTCGGCAGGTTTGGCCGATCGCGGCTCCCACTGGCTGCGGTTCGCCGTCCCAGGCCAATGGGGGCGGCAGGAAGCCGTGTCCAGCACATCCCTTGCCCGCGCCACTTCCCGCAGCCCCCATTGGCATGGGACAGCAAACCGCAGCCAGTGGGAGCCGCGATCGGCCAAACCTGCCGACACGGCAGGTAAACAAACTGACCCAGCCCGCCAGGGTGCTTACCCTGGCGAGCCACGTGCCAGAGGTTGCCGACCCCTGGTTTATTTGTAATGCAGCCAAAAATGTACCCGGTGTCTTACCAAAAAAAAAAAAAAAATCCCTGTTATAGCTACTCAGACTCTTTGCTGTTTGGTAGTATATAATGTGGATCTGGTTATACATATACCAAGATTATTTTTGCCAAATGAAAAAGTTTGGTCTATGTAACGATATTCGTGTTGCCAAATATGGGGCCTTTGCTTCTGTTGTGATGTTTTACCACTTCATAAATAGTTCCATAATTTGTCCTTATTCTTAATTCACATGGTGCATATATTTGAATCCATTTTCTTAGTATCTTTCTTTCCTCCACAATTATGCAGCCTTCTTAGGCATACAACTGATAGTTAGGGTAGAATGCAGCTGCCTGGATTGTAATCAGCACAAAACGGAGTGACCATATTACATCAATCTTGGCTCATCAGCTGGCAGCAGCCCTGGAGTTTTCATATTGATGTATAAAAAATTTACCAATCTCTTGGATATTTTGACCCCTTACATTCCAAGAAGTTGAGATCATTTGAAGTAGGCTTCCATGTCATGTCATTTTTAGTAAATGGTTTTGTGCAAGAGATATTGTGAGAAATACATCCATGAAGGGTAGATTGGTTTGCTTTTTCCTCCATTTTAGGTAGATGGGACATTTCATTTGCAAAGCCGCTATATTCTGTTCTTATCTTTCCTGCACTGTTTTTCTCTAGTAAGAGTCCAGAGTCAAAACTTTAGATGTGACCACTCCTAAATTTCAGGGGGTTTCTAATCTACAGCCGGATCTAGATAAGAATTTCAGTGCACATCCCTATTTCTTTAGCAGGCTGAACGAGAATCCCACCACTGAATATCCCTGAATTCTGAGGTGTTTGTGATTCACACGTGGTTCTGAATTTGGTGAACAGGGTTTACATTTACTTTCTTTCTTTTACTTGCATATACACTGCTAAATTACCATACTTCCACTTCCATTTAATGTTAACAACGTCTCTTTGAAATGTATAAAATGTAGAGATGAACTTTGAACTGCTCATATAGAACCAAGGCTGTGAGAATACTTTGGCATTACTTTCTGGCACATACTATCTATCATACCTTGTACTTGTTTATATATATTGGCTTGTGTTGTGGTTCACTATTCCAGACCCAGACCATTAGCATGGCTTTAACTGGGTTTCACCATCAAATATTTCTGGGTTATCTATGGCAACTGTGACAAGCATGCAGAGGTGAAAGTGGGCGGGTACAGGCCGGTTTGGCATACCAGTAAGAAGTGGCCACTGGTACGGGCCATACAGCCGATGTTAAAGCACTGCCACTTTTGCCTCCCCCACCCCTGCAAGCATGTATCCATCTTTGACCATACTAAGAGAAACTGCTAGATCTCCTATTATTTGTGGAGTAGAGAGTCCCCTAATGTTTATTTACATGGTATATTACATCTTTTGTTACAACTTGAATTGCATGAGTTGTAATGTACTCAGGGGGGATTCTTTGCACTTGCAACAGAAGTTTGAGTAACAATCAACTATTATTTATTGTTTATATTACATTTCTGCCTGGTGGGGCTAAGTGTGATTCAGGGTCCAGATTCTGAGGTGCTGTGAATAATAATAATAATCATAACAATAAGACAAGAATTTACAGTCTAAGTAGACAAGATAGATAAAGGGTAGAAGAAAGGAAATAATAACATCCCCATATTACAAATGGGAACTGAGAAAGAGAGAGAGAGAGAGAGAGAGAGAGAGAGATTAAGTGACTCGCCCAAGGTGATAGAGTAAGTCAGTGGAAGGTGCTGAAACCAGATGTCCCAGAGTACCTCTGGTGTGATGACTGAGAAAATTATGCCTTGCATACTGGGCCAAATTCATTCTTAGTATAATTCCACTGCAGATTTTATTAGATCTTCCATAAGCAATCTCGGGACATTTGAAGCAGGAGAAAAAAAATTAAATGCCAGAGCTATTGTATGTGATAATCAAATGGAAAGATAAAACAGATGTTTAGAACATGTGTTTACCAAAGGGAGAAGTTTTCTGGCAACATAAGCAATAAGTCTGTGACATAAATCAAAAGGCTTCTCCCCTTCACCTGTTAAATTTTGTTTGTTGAGTAAAGAAAGTAACGGAAGTGGTTCACACACATCTTTGCACTGAAAGATAATTTCATGCATTTAACAGGAGAATACTTGCTAAAGTCTCGGGTCAGAGGGCAGCTTGCTGGAAGGTGTTCAGATTATTTTATGCCTGTTCTGTTGCCCAGCATATTTCTATTTTACAATGGTATCAATATGTTGCATTGATATGATAATGACTCATGAACAGCTTTTGTACTTGCAAGCATCATGTACCTGTCAAAGGTTTGCACTTACAGAGAATCCTAATTATTCTATGGAATTAACAAAGATCTAACTTATCGCATCCAGCAAAAGTTCAATAGAACTTGCAAAGCAGTTCTTGGCAGCACCAATTTATGAAATTCAAGTAGTGCAAAATCAGCTTCCATCTGTTAGCACAGATAAAGCAACAGTTAATACACTGAAAAGATCAAGTAAGCATATTGGCCAACATTCAGTAATTACAAGTAATTGCAAAAAACCATAGTCTCCTTGCCTAAAGAATATTTTCCTCAAGTCAGGGGAAGGGGAAAAAGAAGACAAGAAATAAGGCTTCCTCTTTCTGTGATCCTTCCCCCCCCTCCCCAAGGATCCTTGTGATCCTATATTATATAGCTATAACAGATATATTTTATTTTAAATAAACACTAAATAGAACTGCTGAACAGCTGCATTGATTATAAAATAACATTTTGGCTTACACCTACTGGTGGTAAGGGTATATTTCTATTCTGTTTTCAGCACAGTTATCTTGGAAGTGAAAATTTAACAGGCATGGAAAGTCTCCATCACCTGTAACAAGGTAAAATAGGTCAGGCCTGCATGAGACCAATTAAAAAAAAATTCTAAATAGCTGGAAGACAGACATTAAAAAAAAAAAGCATCACCACAAAACTGAAACAGGCTGTAATAAGGGAGAGGGAAAAATAGGAACGCATCACTCTTACAGTGGGAATGTGGCTTTGGTTAGTATGGGTTGAAGAGCTGTGTCATAATGGTATCACACTGTAACCCTATTTTCTTTATCAGCCATTAGTAGACATGGGTAAGTAAGGAGATCCTGTACTTGAACTTTTAGGTTACCCGTCGGTATTGCATTCCTCCTTTACTGATGTCAGTGGTGAGTATCCAGCACTGCATTCTATTCTGTTGGCAGTATTGTTATAGAAATCTGTTTTAATGTTTTGAACATTGTTTCTTTAGGAAGAATGTGAGGAGGGTGAAACAGAAAAGAGAAGATCAGTGAGATGAGAGAAAGCATGGCCATTAGGAATTAGGACAGCCATTCTATTTGCTGCCTAGGCCAGCAGAAGAGAGGTGAGCAATGTTTGTATCTCTGCCTGACTAGAGCACCCCTGGGGCACTGGGATGAACTTCTCAAGCAAGCAGGGCCAGCTCCAGGCACCAGCGAAAGAAGCAGGTGCCTGTGGCAGCCAATAGAAAGGGCGGCACTCCGTCCGTTATTGGGACGGCACATTCGGGTCTCCGGCGACAATTCGGCGGCGGGCCCTTCAGTCCCTCACTTCCTCTTCGGTGGCAATTCGGCGGCGGGTCCTTCGGCGGCAGCTCAATCAGGTTTTTCTTTTTTTTCTTTTTCTTCGCCGCTTTGGGCAGCAAAACAGCTGGAGCAAGAATCAACCAGCGATGTGGTACAAAGACAATACACGATGGTCTCTAGCCCATGGAAGTTTGAATGTCAATCCTCATGATATGCCTGTTTTTTAAGAAAAGTTATACCATATCTCTAGAACAAGTCTTAGTAGAATCTCTTACCTGTTTGGACTCTACCATCATGTCTTTGACTTAAATTAGTAGTAGTTGTTGTAGTAATAATAGTAGTTTTACTGTAGTGCCAAGGATATCTAGTCATAGACCAAGACCCCAGTGTGCTAGATACTGTAAAACCCAGAACAAAAAGACAGTCCATGCCACAAAGAGCTTACAATTTACCTATAAGGCAAGACACAGTAGATAGATACAGACAGACAGAGGAGTTAGAGGAAACAATGAGACAGTATTGGTCGGCATGATAGGCAGTGATATCAGTGCACCAGCAGCCTACCCGCTGTCAAGTTTATGGCAAAGGAAAGTTTTAAGAAGGGATTTGAAAGAGCATCATGAGTTAGTTTTGCAGATGTTCATAGGCATAAGGGACAGCATGGGAGAAAGCACTGAAGTGCCGGTTTGAAAATGTGATACGGGCAATAGCGTCTGGCATCATGGGCCAATGAGAAGTGGCAGTCGCCATCTCACTAGTGAATGAGAAATGATGGGTAGGGTGAGTATAGGCTGTGAAGGGCCTAGAAAGTGAAGACAAGTAGCTTATGTTGGATGCAATAGAAAAGGGGGAGCCAGTGGAAGGATTCAAAGCAATGGGGTAGAAAAAAGATCTTTTCAGCAGCATCTGAGTGGGTAAAAGGGGGGCAAGATTGCATTTGTCAAGGCCAGAGAGAAGGATATTGCCTGGATGAGAGTTTTAGTTGTGTGATTGTATAGGAAACACCTAACCATAGAGATGTGATGCACAAAGAATCTGCGAGATTTGGTCATAGCCTGTATCTGAGGACTTAGAGACAGGGCCGGCTCCAAGCACCAGCGCAGCAAGCAGGTGCTTGGGGTGGCCAACGGAAAAGGGCGGCTCGTCTGGCTCTTCGGCAGCAATTCGGTGGCAGGTCCCTCAGTCCCTCTCAGAGGGAAGGACCTGCCGCCGAATTGCCGCTGAAGAATGAAGTGGCGGCAGTAAAGCTGCCGCCGAAGTACCGCTGATCGTGGCTTTTTTGGGGTTTTTTTTCACCGCTTGGGGTGTTAAAAACGCTGGAGCCAGCCCTGCTTAGAGAGATGTTCAAGTCAAAGATGACAACTGGGTTATGGGTATGAGTGACAGGCAGGATGTTGTCCACAGTGATCAAGAAAGGTAATAGGAGACAGATTAAGAGTTCTGTTTTAGCCATGTTGAGCTGACTGCTAGACAGCCACAAGGAGATGTCAGAGACAGGCCAAGACTTTAGATTGGACGGAAGGAGACAAGTCTGGTGTAGAGAGATCTGTAAATTGTAAGAATAGAGGTGGTAATTGGATTTGTGTTTGCAGAAGAAATTGCCCAGAGAGGAGGAGGAGAGGGGCACAAGGGGGATCAGGAGTTGGGGGTCTCTGTTCATTAGAGGAGGAAAACAAATGAGAAAGTTCTGTGTCTGTGACAGGGAAGAAGAAGGAAAGCATTGTAGGGGAAAGGGAAGGGAAGGTGAGCTGAAAAGAGGGGGGAGGCCATTTCATACTTTGTCAATTTTCTCTTGCAGGAAATTGATGAAATCCTGTGCAGAGTGAGAGGTGGAGGGGGCAGTTTGAGAAGTGAGTCAAAGGTGGCAGAAAGGCAGCTGAGATTGCAGGCATGGGACTCAATTAAGTTGGAGAACTAGAACTGTTTAGTGAAGAAGTGGCAGAACTGAGGGAGCGGGGGAGCGGACACATTTGTAGTGGAGGAAGTCAGCCTGGTCACTGGATTCAGTTCACATGAAAAGAGTTATTCCCGTCTATACTTGCAAAATATATAGTATTCTGGCTTGAGTGGGGGTTTTTTTGTAATAGATTATTGGTGAAGCTATGCCCTTTTGAATGAACCATTTTGAATTGCTGCATCTTTCTGATGTTTTTTGTTTGGCTGAGCAGTTTTTCCTCAATCTATACCCTGGAACGAAAGGTCAGTCAGCCACTTTAGCAATCTGCCTTAAAGATTATGGGCGGACAGCAGCCAGCATAAATCTTTTGGTAGAAAAATCAATAAAATTGGAGATTAATGCTGACATGCAATGGTTGTTTCCTTATTTAGTGGACTCTATGTTCCAAACATAATCTATTTAAAAATCAATTTAAAGGGACATTGTTAGTTAAATTAGTCCCCAAACTTAGGTTTGGTTAAATAAAGATGTGACAACTCTAAAATTAATAGAAAGGTTTTCATTAGAGCTGGTCAAATTTCTGGAATGAAATTTTTTCCCACTGAAAAGTGGGGTTTCATAGAAAAATTTCTATTTATTTTTAGGAAAATCTCATTTTCAGCAAATTACTTTGATGGGAAATTTAGTTGTGAATAAAATTTTCATTTTGTTTTGTTTTTTGAAAATAAAAACGTTTTTCAAATTGCAGATCTTCCTCTCTCTTTCTTTCCTTTTTCCTTTTTTGCTAGTAAGTGCAACAGAGTGAATGTCTAGTGTTTTCTTTGTTTGTTTGGGTTTGGGGGGAGGATGCAGTTCCTTTTTCATTGTTAACTTTTTCCTGTTCCTCTCTAACTTTTGAAAAAATTTTCCACTTAAGAAAATTTATGAAGTTCATAGAATATTAGGGTTGGAAGGGACCTCAGAAGGTGATCTAGTCTAACCCCCTGCTCAAAGCAGGACCAATCCCCAGACAGATTTTTGCCCCAGAGCCCTAAATGGCCCCCTCAAGGGTTAAAGTCATAACCCTGGGTTTAGCAGGCCAATGCTCAAACCACTGAGCTATCCCTCCCCCTGCCAAAAGAAAAAAACAACAACCTTAATTTTGCCTCTTTTCAAAACTTGAGGAAAATTGGGAAGTTTGAGGAAGAAAAGATAAAAAATAAGAGAAAAGAAGAAAAAGAAACGTAGGAAATCTAAAACAGTTCAAAACATTATTTTGTGAAGAACTTTGAGAAAATAAACAAAGTTCTATTTTGAACCCAACAAAACAAAAATAACTTCACAATTTCAACATTTTCTGCAAAATTGTTTCCCCATTTTTTTGACCAGCTCTAGTTTTCAAGTTTATTTGTCTGTTTAATTCACTGCAAATAGATGGTTTGGGGGATTTAGATTTTAATATTTTCTTAGTGTTTGAATCTGACATAGTTCAGTATCTTATTAGTGCAATCATAAAATAAAATTGACTAAAAACAAAAGTAAAATTGATTAGCTAATTGTCCTTTCCTGAGCTATATGAAATGCAAAAAGTTAAGACATCATACCTGGTAAAAGTGAACTTTACAAATATTATGCAGTTTTATTCATATAAAATACTATTATATATATTGAATTATATGTATTTTAAACCTGTGTTTCTTTAAGACCACAAACTAATTTTGCTTAAACCATTTAATAACTTTCAGATGGCACTGACTTCAGTCATTACTGGTATGGATTTGAACGGATGGCTTAGAAGTGAAATGTACTGTATATCTTAGTATCAACCCTTTGAACAATCCAGTCCCCATTGAATCCACTGACAGCTTAATAACATTCACATGATGCATTTTACCAGTGATCTATGTATTAATTGCTCCATCATTGTAATCTATGCTGTGGCATTTCTAGGATGAGCTGAGGTTTGCAAAGGAAGTTTTGAGGCATACCAACATGCTGGGAATCTGGTTGCAACCTCACCGGTTTGCAGTAAGGCTTGAAAACTAAAAACTGAATAGTACGAGTCAGATTCTCAGCTGAGGTATATCACATGGAGTGACACCAATTTACACCAGCCAAGTATCTGACTCTGTTTGCTGAAAGCAAAATACATCCAAGAATGAATCTTCTTGACTGTATAACATTTTCAGTCATAAAAAAACAAAAAAAATTATGTTCCTGTTACCAAATGACAAAAATAGGAGCATTCTGAGTTCAATTGTGCTCAGTATTGAATGAGTGAATACAGAAGGCAAAGCACATTTACCCACCCACCCACTTTGGTACCTAGGTTCCAAACCTCTAAATGCAATGGATTACTCCAACAGGCTAGCAAAGTTGCTCAAATTGCCTGCCTGCTGGGAGTCTGGGAAGGTGGGAAGAGACAACGCTGTACAGCAACCACACTCCTCCTCCGCTCCTGAAGACGTTATTCCTGCCTCTGTTTGATACTGCAGTTCATTGCCTTAAGTGGACGCTTGCTACTGCTGCTGAAAGTACCCATTACATTTGGGAAAGATTCCCCCTTCCTGCTGAAGATAACAAGATGTATGTCTGAATGCTGTGATAATAAGGCTATTGATATTTTAGTGCTGGATTCTGAGGACCAATTTCAGAGGTAAGTCTAAGGAAATCTAAGTTGGTGTAACTCCCTCCTTTTCCCAACTCCTGCAGCATGTAAATTACACCAGTTTAGACTCCTTCAGGCCTTGTCTAGCTGTCTCTTTTAAATGTGTTGGCTAACTAATTTTAGTTCAGTGCTCTTTAAAAACATGTTGGCAACTAGTTCTACCTCTTTAAAACTGTGCTGATGATGTGCTGCTGAAGGCTGAGACTGGGCCCAGAGTTTGATTCTCCATTTCCTTGCACCTTGAGAAGCTGTTTACACTTTGTAAATTGGATGCAAAAGGTTCCCAAATCAGACCGGTAACATTTGTGCTAACTTTGCTTCTTAGCACTCACATAGGTGTAAATGACCTCACATAGTGCACAGCAGGGGAGAACTAGGGCTCCAGTGTATTTTAGACAACTGCTGTATAAGCCTGTTTTACAGTCGCTTAGAGACACCTTATGAATTAAAACCCAACTCTCATTGCACACTCTCTTTAATATCTTTTCATTTGGATAGGAGTATGCACGAGTGTTCTAGTTAAAACAATCCTCTAGCTCTGTCCAGCAGAGACATCTTTAACAAAGACCTGTCTACGAGGGAGAGGCCGCTCAGTATTTCTACAAAAAGAACAGGAGTACTTGTGGCACTTTAGAGACTAACAAATTTATTTGAGCATAAGCTTTCGTGGGCTACAGCCCACTTCTTCGGATGCATAGAATGGAACATATAGTAAGAAGATATATATACATACAGAGAACATGAAAAGGTGGGAGTTGCCCAAACAACTCTGAGGCTAATTAATTAAGATGAGCTATTATCAGCAGGAGAAAAAAAACTTTTGTAGTGATAATCAAGATGGCCCATTCCAGACAGTTGACAAGAAGGTGTGAGGATATTTAACATGGGGAAATAGATACAATTTGTGTAATGACCCAGCCACTCCCAGTCTCTGTATGTATATATATCTTCTTACTATATGTTCCATTCTATGCCTCTGAAGTGGGCTGTAGCCCACGAAAGCTTATGATCAAATAAATTCGTTAGTCTCCAAGGTGCCATAAGTACTCCTGTTCTTTTTGCGGATACAGACTAACACGGCTGCTACTCTGAAATCTGTCAGTATTTCTAGGCTCACTCAACGAGCACTATACCTCAGTAGCAGACATAGGCCAAGCTGTCTCTAAAACCCCACAAGATTGATAAGATTCTTTCCTTGTCTGAAATACATACAGTGGACTTAGTGCTTGAATTTGTAATTTGCAAACACTGAACAAATTCCTACCATCAAGTCATGCTCCAGCAAGGCACTCAGATAAAGATGTGTGTGTGTGTGTGTGTTGGGATACTGGACTCCTATCACAAAGGCCATCTAAAGAACAACAAAAGCTGTCACTACAGGCCAGATACTACATTAACTGATATTGTGAAGGAGGAGTAAGGAGGCTGGTTTGTGAGTCCTTTGGTACCAATCCTCCCCTCTGTCCCCCCCCACCCCCAAATCTCTTGGTCAGGGGATACTTCCTTCAGGCACAAGGAACACACTCTTTAATGGAGGGACCCGGGGATCTGCATTTATGTGGCTTTGGTTTCTCCCTCACCTAGCATCAATGGTGCACAGGAGCTGCCACTGGAGTAGCAGTATCAGGATCTGCTGATCTCCATGTTGGAGGGGTGAATTTTGCCTTCTCAACTTACCTGCACAATAGCTGCAGAGAGCCCAGTTATGGTGACTCATGCAGGAAAAGTGGGTATCCCCCGCGTAAACAGAAGTGAGTAAAATGTTTGCATTAGCACGGGGGTCGGCAACCTCTGGCACGCGGCTCGCCAGTGTAAGCACCCTGGCAGGCCGGGCCAGTTTGTTTACCTGCCGCATCGGCAGGTTCGGCCGATCGCGGCTCCCATTGTCTGCGGTTCGACGTCCCAGGCCAATGGGGGAGGCGGGAAGCCGTGGCCAGCACATCCCTCTGCACGGGCCGCATCCTGCAGCCCCCATTGGCCTGGGACAGCGAACCACGGCCAGTGGAGCCGTGATTGGTTGAACCTGCCGACGCGGCAAGTAAACAAACTGGCCCGGCCCGCCAGGGTGCTTACCCTGGCAAGCCACATGCCAGAGGTTGCCAACCCCTGCATTAGTATGATATTTTTTATCCTAAAACGCCTCAAACACAGCACAGCAGAAGCATTATCACAGTATTTGAAATACCATCTTCCTTTTAGAAAAGAAAATTTGGATAAAAAAGAAAAAACAATGGGAGCTGCGGGAAGAGGCGGGAATGGTGAACCGCGGCCACTGGGAGCTGGGGGGGGGGGGGGGAGCAGTGCCTGCCAATGGTCAACATCAGCAAAATGTCTCATGGCCCGCAATCAGATTACCCTGATGGGACACCTGCGGCCCATGGGCCGCAGGTTGCCCAGCATGGACTAGATGAAATCACAGTGGTTCCTTCGGGCCTTGGAACCTATGAATCGATGAGCGTCACAAGATACTAGAACTACACTATGGGCCAAATTTAGGCTTGGCATAAGCAAATACAACTTTACAGAAGACAATGTGCCCACTTACTCCAGCCCAGGATGTAAATTAAAGAGGTTTGTTTGAGGCTGATAGTAGGCCCACTATTTGACTTACCTTATTTTTGTTCCTACATTTGTTTGTATATTTTATAACTGAATTATATTATATTAATATGATAATTACATTATCGGGCTCAACGGGTAGTGATCAATGGCTCGATGTCTATTTGGCAGCCGGTATCAAATAGAGTGCCCCAGGGGTTGGTCCTGGGGCCAGTTTTGTTCAACATCTTTATTAATGATCTGGATGATGGGATGGATTGCACCCTCAGCAAGTTTGTGGATGACACTAAGCTGGGGGGACAGGCAGATACGCTGGAGGGTAGGGATAGGGTCCAGAGTCCTAGACAAATTGGAGGAATGGGCCAAAAGAAATCTGATGCAATTAACAAGGACAAGTGCAGAGTCCTGCACTTAGGAAGGAAGAATCCCATGCACCGCTACAGGCTGGGGACTGACTGGCTAAGCAGAAGTTCTGCGGAAAAGGACCTGGGGATTACAGTGGATGAGAAGCTGGATATGAGTCAGCAGTGTGCCCTTGTTGCCAAGAAGGCTAACGGCATATTGGGCTGTATTAGTAAGAGCCTTGCCAGCAGATCAAGGGAAGTGATTATTCCCCTCTATTCGGCACTGGTAAGGCCACACCTGTTTGGTCCCCCCACTACAGAAGGGATGTGGACAAATTGGAGAGAGTCTAGCAGAGGGCAATGAAAATGATTAGGGGGCTGGGGCACATGACTTACGAGGAGAGGCTGAGGGAACTGGGGTTATTTAGTCTGCAGAAGAGAAGAGTGAGGAGGCATTTGATAGCAGCCTTCAACTACCTGAAGGGGGGTTCCAAAGAGGATGGAGGTAGGCTGTTCTCAGTGGTGGCAGATGACAGAACAAGAAGCAATGGTCTTAAGTTGCAGTGCAGGAGGTCTAGGTTGGATATTAGGAAACACTATTTCACTACAAGGGTGGTGAAGCATTGGAATGGTTCCCTAGGGAGGTGGTGGAATCTCCATCCTTAGAGGTTTTTAAGGCCCGGCTTGACAAAGCCCTGTCTGGGATGATTTTAGTTGGTGTTGGTCATGCTTTCAGACTAGATTGGACTAGATCAGGGATCGGCAACCTTTGGCACGTGGCCCGCCAAGGTAAGCACCCCGGTGGGCCAGGCCGATTTGTTTACCTGCCGCGTCTGCATGTTCGGCCGATCGCAGCTCCCACTGGCCACAGTTTGCTGCTCCAGGCCAATGGGGGTAGCAGGAAGTGACAGCCAGCACATCCCTCGGCCCGCCCCTCTTCCCGCAGCCCCCAGGTACTTACCCTGGCAGGCCGTTTGCCAAACCTTGACGATCCCTGGACTAGATGATCTCTTGAGGTCTCTTCCAACCCTCATATTCTACAATTCTATGATTTTAAAGTCTGTGTTTTTCTGAGCCCAACACTCAGGAGCTATCCAACAATAACAAACAAACTGGTATATTCTGCGGGCAGGGGAAATTGCTATACAAATAGATTTTTTTGTTTCAAGTTTGTAAGGTTGTTATAAACAGCAGTAAGGTTGTTATAAACAGCAGTAAGGATTTTTTTTTTTAAAGGATTTTGAAAATGAGAAATATCTTGACAGAGTCCTTTCAAGCAATAAGACACAGCAGGGTGTGGAGCTACAGTACTGCCTAATAGTTATTAATCTGAATAAATAATATGTTTTAAATCATCAAGTGGCATTTAATTAACCTGCAATAACTGGCTTATTAATTCTAAATTAAATCATTATTTGAAACACTTAATTTAAAACATGAATGAATATATTTTCCTGCTACCTCTCCCTCCTGTAAGGTATCTCTGTGTTTGTAATGAATTATCAGTTAAGGTTTGGTATTTGCTCGCTTGCTCTCTCTCTCTCTCAATGAAAATCAAGGCCAGGTTTGAAAAGCTTCATGCTGTCTCTTAAAGAGGACCAGCAGAGCAAAAGATGGGAAATTCAAAAAGCAGAATAACCACATGACCATATGTTCCATGGGACACTGTGATTTTTTCCCCCCACACTTACTTCATAAATCCCCCAGCAAATACTCGGGGCCAGATCCTCAGCTGGTGTAAATAGACTTAGCTTCCAGTGACTGACATTTATCTAATCATTTCTTGTTGGTTCTCTCTGATGTTTGTTAAGCACTGACAGTGTGCGCAGTCCTATACAAGACACAGAAAGAAAAAAAATCCCTGCCCCAGAGAGCTTACAGTTGAAAGGGCAGGTACCGAAAAAAAGGAATAATGTGGCGCTCTTAGGTGTTTAATATCAACTCACTTTGGGGACCGTCAAGGAAGAAGTGATTTAAAGGAGGGATTTGAATGAGGAAAGGGCAATAGACCAGGATTTGGAGATGGTCCTGGTAATAATTGGAAGCATGAAAAAAGGCTCAAGTTCAGCAGCAGGAAATGAATATCATGTTGAGGCTGATATCACCACGTGTTGCAAGCACCATAATTTTTACAATTTTAAATGTGTCTACATGTAACAGGGTGTGGTGGGCACTATTGCCTCCCTTAAAGAGCCAGTCCACCCTATTACACTGTAGAACACATATCCCAGAGTGTACTGAGGCAGCATAACACAATATAAACTCTATGTCTACGCACAAACAAGTTTTCTGTGAGCCTGAAACACATTATGCAAATAGCGCAATATAAAAGTAACATGTTTTCTATTTACAAAAATAACCTGGTGGTTATAATAGTGAGTGAAATAGTATCAGAGGGATAGCCGTGTTAGTCTGGATCTGTAAAAAGCAACAGAGAGTCCTGTGGCACCTTTAAGACTAACAGATGTATTGGAGCATAAGCTTTCGTGGGTGAATGCCCACTTTGTCAGACGCATATATGAGTGAAATAGGTATCCGTTTTCTGGATTGATGTTTATGCATGCTGTGGAACTTGTATTATATATGTCATGAAACATATGTGCTTATGTGGGTGTCATAGAACTTGTGTCTTTGCATTCTGGAATTTCTGTTTCATGCATTCACAGTACGTAAACATATCATAGGATTTAGGCTGCAAATGCTGGGAAATCCATATTGCAGTGGGCAACTGGTGTAGCAAAGTCCTGTTTATTATATCTGCATATTATAGACTTTTGCTTTCATTTTTTTTCTTCTAATTTTTGTCATGTGTGTGTCAACTTTGATTTGTATGTACTTACATGTGTTTTGCTCTTCTGGACTACCAGAGTCCATAAAAAATCTTTATCCCATTGGGGACTCCCTTAAAGCACTTCTGTTATTAGAGCAGAATGTTAGTGTCCATTAATACCAACTGTCCACATGCCAAGAAACACTTAAGCAGTCTAAATTTTAAGTGGGGTATTGTTTTTTACATAGCCAAGTCAAAATCTGAATACATACGTAGAAAACTGTAAAATTTTAATGGCGGGGGATTGCTCAGCACAGAATCAGCTTCATCTTTATTGATGCAGGTAAGCAAGTGAGTACAAAGTCCTTCCACAACAGTACATGGTTCCCAGGAGATTTATCCCCAATCCCAACTTTTCCCTTGAGGTTTGGAATGGAGTGGGGAGGAGGTCTTGTTTTTAAAGGCAAACCGCCCAGTACAGTGTTTGCCCCTGTAATTTTAGCATTTTTCTTGTGTCTATTTTTACCCTTATTCTTCCTTTCCCCACCTTACATAAGCTCTGTTACTTTTACAGCCATTCACCTTTAAAAATCTGCTTCTTCCAAATGTTTTCTGTTTTTCTGATGGCAAGCTTTCCAAGGCATCTCCCTTTCAAGCATCAGCTGTAATCAATGCACATTAAACTCCCAGTCAGAGCTATTCAGCTCTCTGAGGTGAGAGAGTTAGAGGAGCGATAGAACCTCACCAGAAGAAGCCGCCTTTTAATCTTCATCAAGGGGGACTTTGAAACAAGTTCAGGTATTTTAATACCAGCATATCTCTGCACTAATGTAGCATTTCACAGGGTTTCCGCAATAACTATTGTTGGGTCTTCTCATAAGAGCCCTATAATAGCCATAAATATTCCTCAGGAGAGCGAGATAGACTCTGAAAGGCCTATAATAGCTATCATAAATGAATAATAAAATGCAGAAAGGACAAGCCACCATGAAAATGGCAACTGAATAAGATGACGAGTGTGCTGTATGTGAGTTAATTGTCTGCGTTTTATATTTACTGAAAATTCCAACTATTTTCTGTTGTGTCAGCAAAATTTATGGGGAAAACTGCATCTTCTGTAAGGTTAGGGCATAGTGCAGAAAGAGGAGAGCATAATACAGTTTTAAACCTACAAGAAAACCAACTTCTGGAAGTTTCAGTCAGAGCAGTACCTTCATCATTCTAAATGTATTAAATTAAATGTATATTATTCACCCTCATGCTTCAGGGTCTAAATCAACCTCTAAATTAGAGGGTTAGGAAGAAACTAAACCTATGGGAAGTGTTTCCATCACTGCCTACTTTAGGGTTTATGCACCTTCCTTTGAAGCAGCTGGTACTGGCCACTGACAGATACAGTATACTGGACTAGAAGGACATCGGGTCTGATCCAGTCCAGCAATTCTTAAGGGTCAGACTATGACACCCTTACTTACATTGAGTAATACCTTACTCCAGTCTCATCAACTGGAATTGGATGACTCAGTGTGCAGGGTACTATTCAGCTTCAGAAAGAGTGTCACGATCTGGCCCTACCGAAGCAATGAGGCACCTAAGGATCAGATTCCAAAACACTTACTCATATCTAGTTGTACCCTGCTCTTCAAGTAGTCCCATTCAAAGCAGGTGGACTGCTTGTGGAGTAAGCTATTCAATGTTAGTAAGGCTATCAGAATCTGGCACTCAAATAGGGTTTAAATACAACCAATTAATGATAATAATATTTAATAAGGTTCAATTATTATTTCTTTTTCTTTAAATCAACCAAAGAAGAGAAAAAAGAAAATACATAAAACTTGTCCTAGAATCAATGGATTCAGAAAAGGAGAAAGAAACAAAATAAATAAATAAAGCAGACAGCATACCAGTGCAGACAGGAATAGAAGAAACCTCAGAAATCCCAAAGGGAAGAGGAAGGAAGGCCTGTTTCTCATAGACTTTAAGGTCAGAAGGGACCATCGTGATCATCTAGACATTAAAGACTTCAAGTTATAAAGAATTCACCATTTAGAGTAATTAAAACCTGCAAGTGACCCATGCTGCAGAAGAAGGTAACCCCCCCCCCCCAGGGTCTCTGCCAATCTGACCCTGGGGGAAATGCCTTCCTGACCCCAAATATGGTGTTCAGGTAGACCCTGAGCATCTGGGCAAGGATTCACCAGGCAAATACCAGGGATAGAATTCTCTGCAGTAACTCAGAGCCTTCCCCATCTAGTGTCCCATCTCCAGCCGTTGGCGATCTTTGCTACTGGCAGTTGCCAATGGGCCACATGCCACTGTAGGCAGTCCCATCATACCATCCCCTCCATAGACTTATCAAGCTCTTTTTTTTTTTTTTTTTTTTTTTTTTTTTTAATGGAGATATCCTATCTCCTAGAACTGGAAGGGACCTTGAAAGGTCATCGAGTCCAGCCCCCTGCCTTCGCTAGCAGGACCAAGTACTGATTTTGCCCCAGATCCCTAAGTGGCCCCCTCAAGGATTGAACTCACAACCCTGGGTTTAGCAGGCCAATGCTCAAACCACTGAGCTATCCCTCCCCCCTTCTTCTTGAAACCAGGTAGATTTTTTTGCCCCCACTGCTCTCCTTGAAAGGCTCCTTGAAACTTCACTCTCCTTTCACATAATTTTGAGCCTAAACTTGTTGATGGCCACTTTATATCTATTTGTTTTTCTGTCCACATTGGCGCTTAACTTAAATAACTCTTCTCCCTTCTGGTATTTATCCCTCTGATGTATTTATAGGGAGGAATCATATCTCCCCTCAGCCTTCTTTTGCTTAGACTAAACAAGCCCAGCTCTTTGAGTCTCCTCTCATAAGGTAGGTTTTCCCTTCCTCGGATCATCCTAGTAGCCCTTCTCTGCACCTGTTCCAGTTTGAATTCATCCTTCTTAAACATGGGAGACCAGAATTGCGTACAGAATTCCAGATGAGGTCTCACCAGTGCCTTGTATAATGGTACTTACACTTCTCTGTCTCTACTGGAAATACCTTGTCTGATGCATTGTAGGTCTGCATTAGCCCTTTTCACGGCTGCATCACATTGATGACTCATATTTACCCAGGTGTTTCTCCTCCTCTGTCACTTACAACTGATAAGTCTCCAGTTTATAGCAAAACTTCTTGTTGTTAATCCCTAAATGCATGACCTTGCAATTTACACTATTAAATTTCATCCTATTTCTATTAATCCAGTTTACAAGGCCATCCAGATCTTGCATGATATTCCAGTCTTCCTCCATATTGGCAATGCCTCCCACCATCTTTTGTCATCTGCAGATTTTATTAGCACACTCTCACTTCAAATTCTCCATCCACCATGCCCTTCCAGTGACTGACACCTTACCTTATCTTACCAAGAAAAATTGATAACAAGATGGCACATTTGAGAGTGGATGGTCTATGGAGATGCTACTGAATATAAAGTGAAGCTTTTTAAATGCTTGTGGTTCAGCAATCGATCAAATCTAAGTTCTCCAAAGTAGTGTATATTCTTATTTAATCTCTTTTTTTTTTCCTTTTTGAAACGGTAGAATTTGTGAGGCACCCCCTTCAAATAAGTGTTAAGTTACTGTACAAGCCAGCTTCCTCCTTTGGTTTCCCAGAATCCTTTCAACATCTATTAATAAAGAGGGCAGAACCTATAGCTGAGGTAAAGACTGGAGGGCCATAGTAAAATGATTTACCTGAGGTTGTTCTTGGTCTGTTTCATTAAGGTTATTTTCTGAGTTTAAGTCTCTTCAGACAGACAATGTCACAAAAAAAGACAGAATAATATAACTGTGACTGAATGCACACATCTATTCAAACCCTACACACTATTTCAGGGGTCAGCAACCTTCGGCACGCGGACTATCAGGGTAATCCGCTGGCAGGCCACGAAACATTTTGTTTATGTTGACCATCCACAGACACGGCCCCCCACAGCTTCCAGTGGCTGCGGTTCGCCATTCCCGGCCAATGGAAGCTGCGGGAAGCGGCGCGGGCTGCAGGGACGTGCCGGCCACCACTTCCCACAGCTCCCATTGGCTGGGAAAGGCGAACCACAGCCACTGGGAGCTGTGGGGGGGGGCTGTGCCTGCAGATGGTCAACATAAACAAAATGTCTCGCAGCCCGCCAGCGGATTAGCCTGATGGGCCACGTGCCAAAGATTGCCGACCCCTACACTATTGTCATAATCTGTGTGCAACTTGTGTCTTGTGAGGTATCATTTGAAAGCTAATAACTCACTGGTCAATAATATCATGACAAAATGTGTGTCACAACATTATATGTAAAGTTTTGAATTCCCCCTAATGATGTTGGTAGCACATAATCAAACTCACAGAGCCCCGATTAGGCGAAACTAGTCAAGCAGGTCTTAAACAAAGGAATGTGTGTTTATCTCAATTTACATATAAGTAGTATACAAGGTCCTTGAGACAAGACAAGACAAATCTCCATTTTAGCAAATAACAGCATTGAAAATTCTTTTACAATGAGACTGCATTTCTTCTTCCTCACAGCTGGAAGGAACATTAAGATAACCCTCAGGAAAATGCATTTCAAAGGGTGACTGAGCTATAAAAGAGAGGGGCAAAAAGAAACCCAAGTTATCTCCCCCTATCCATTTCTTTTTTTCCACCAAAGAAGACAAAAGAAACCACCTATGGACTTTGGGAGCAGATCCTGACCTCGCATTTGATCAGTAATATCACTGGTAAGAATTTCACCTTGAACCAAGTCTGGTTTATTAAGTTTAGAAACATTTTATCTTTATTTCTCTTGCAATCATTTCTGACTTTAATTCCTTACACTTGTACTCACTTAAAATCTCTCTTTGTAGTACAATAACCTAAATAAAAATCTTCAATAAGGCTATTTTTAAAGGAGAAGGTCTTGGAAATCCCCTCCTTTTGACTTTTTTTCCAGTGTTCCTATTTCTGAGTATTACATTCATCTTCAGCATTTTGAATATTAAAACAAGGGTAATTGAAGTCAAAGCTGTGTTTAATTATGTGTGTAATTTACTAATATTTAGATATGTTTAACCTCATGCTGTCTCTCTGGCTTTTTTTATGAAGTTGAATGCACAGTTGCACAGAGCTGATTTGTGTTGCTTATAAACTATATTTTAAATGGTAAACCATGGCACCCCAATGACCATCTGTTACAAGAACATGTGTTATCAACCAAAGATTATGGCAGGTAGCCATGAAACTTAGTTTCAGTTTCTTCACTGCTAATCTTTCGAGAGTGTAGAGTGCTGTTGATGTGTTTTGCTCTCCAACCCACAGATTCTGGTCTCCTCTCTTCAAAGTTCACATTTTGCTTAATTTGTTGCTCATCTGAGGTTCTCAGTGTCAAAGATAAGAACATCAGACTCCAAAGTTATCTGTAGGAAGCTATGAGATGTGGAGTGCCCTCACACAGCTCCTGTTGAAGAGAAGAGCTCAACAGTTTACTAGATTGGGCCTTATGATAGACAGGAATAAGTCACCATGGCAATATACAGCATGAAGCCACTGGAAAGTGAGTGTGAGGTCAGTTCCCTTTTATTTAGTGAAGAGCCACTCCATCTCCTGAATTCCCTTCTCCTCTCTAATAGTAATAAAGCAGTGGTATGCTAGCTGCAAAGCCGGACCTCAGTATTACATAGCCAACAATTTTGATGTTGATATATGTATAAGGTTTGCAAAACCAGAACCCTAAAGTTAGACTCCAAAATCTATATTTAGGCACCTGCCTGAATTTCAACTGAGCAACTCATACCCTTCTTATCTCAGGATGCGAGGAGGAAAGCAGAAGAGAGGAAAGGAAACCATCTGTATTACAGGACCCAAAACCATGCCTTTCCTATCTCACTGATCCCAGCTCTCATTGAAGCCAATTGAATTTTGACTTCAGTGTGCATTGTAAGATCAGTCCCACAATAGAAAGAAAAAAAAACAAAGCACTTACCACAGTGTTGGAGCTATGAAAACAATAAATAATAAGAACTTTAAAACTTTCAACAAAATTGTATGCATCTTGACACATTTACCTTCTGTCATCAATACAAGGGGTACCACTGAAGTCATATGGGGCCAAGATTTTGCAAAATCAAGAGCTTAAAGACAGGGTCCTAAATCCATACTTAGACACGTGCTGAGCATCCAACAGCTCACAATGAAATAATTTAGAATCTTCACAAGGTTTCCATAAAATCAAAATATCCTAATGGGCTCTCCCAGACCATCTTTCTCTGGAATTGTATCCACTGGTAACCATCTGCAGACATGCACCTCTTATAATTTGAACAATATGTTGACATAATATAAAATTGCTTTGTTACCCAGGCTCAGCAAGCCTAGTAAATTGAGGCTGCTCTTTCTATCTATCAGGTTTTCAAAAATGATGGTGTCTGTAATTCACTATGGGACAGACATCTGGAGATCACACAGGAACCATCCATAATTCAGGACTTGGTTATGATGCAGGGAACAGACTGGGTATGAATTTACCAGGCCTTCTTATCTAATTCCTACATATGTCATTTCCCGTTTAGAAACTAAATGCAAACCCAGTTTCACTGACATTGTAAACTTTGCAGCTTTTTCTTCCAGCAAAATAATGATACTTGCATAGTTTCTATTTTTAAATTGTTCTTTGTCAGAATTTTAAAACACTCACTGTGATTCAGGGAAACAATCTGTGTGTGTGTTTTTCCCCTTTTTCCTCTAGGGAACTCACTAAATTTGCAAGTCAGACAAGCCAGCAATGTTCACCTCTACAAAACTCTATAAAAATATTATTTCAAGGGAAATTCCTTGGAGGAAATCCTTTAAGAAATGTGACTTCATTAGTAACTAATGTATTATTCTAGTCTACACTTCCTACAATCAAGCTCATTTTGAGACTGTTCAATGTATTTTATTTGTATTCTGAACAACTATTTTCAGTGTGGTCAGGCCACAATAGACCTGATCCTAAAAATGGGGTAACGGTGTTTGTCTTCACTGCATTCACATCGCACTGGATAATATTCAGTCAGCACTTGCTTTATTAATTCCCATTGTCAGAGGTTTTAAGCTCTATAATAAAGCCCTTTTCTTAGCTCCAAATTGTCATACACAGACTCAGCCCCTTGATGCTTAGATAGCTCAACCTACACACATAGGTAAGCAGATTTTGATAAAATATCAGAGTGACCCTTTAAGTTAGGTGTTTATTTCAAAAAAGAGGGAAAGGATCCCCCAATTTTGTTGTTGTTTTTTTGTTATTTTCATGGCTTCAAAGACTTATTTGTTTCCTCTTCTATAGAAGAAGAGCAGTAATTTTATAATGACAATTGTAAGCCCTCTTTCCATATATGAAGGCTGAGTTGCCACCTCCCTGGGGAATAAGCTGGGAATTCTGTTCCCTCGAAGCACAGATTCATGCAGAAGGCAAATGGCTCCAGCTCCATGTCTTCTGCTGGCTCTGGAAAAGCCCTACTCCTGCATTATTCTCTCAGGGGTTCCACCAACCACAGCTAGACCCAAAGCTCCTCCCAAAGGGCATTTTATAATGTGGAGGGGAGAATGGCAATAGTTAATATAGCCTCAAGCTATATATACTCATGGTGATTTCTTCCACCAGTTTGGGCAGTGGAGAAAGTGGTGCAAACCTCTCCACACTGTCCTCTCTTTTCACCTCCATTTGATTCTGTGGAACTGGGACCTCATGGATGGGTTTCCACCAGATGAGATGGGCATCAAGCCATGAGGCGTGACATATGGCCAGCACTTCCCTTAGTGGTGGATCAGTAGAGATCCTTGATCCTCTTCTCCTTGATTTTGCCTGCTAAATAGTAGTAAAAGAAGCTAAACGTACATGCAATTCTTTCCCAATCTTACTTTCGTATGTCAGCACTTGTTGTAGTTGCCATATGGATATTAAGTGATTACAAGTGGGATGGAAGTTGGTCCATACAATTGAGAATGGGAGGGAGCTAGCTGGCCAAAAGCTAATCTCTCTATTAAATTGTGGTCCACATTATGAAAAAAAAATACCATTTGAGTACCATTGCTTTAAACAAAAATCTAACTTTTCATATCAGTAAGCAACTTTTATGTACACACTATCCCTACTATCCCATTTGCATGATAGCCCTGTAGCCAAGATAGCAGTTGCTTATGTGGAAAATTACTATTAGAAAAATAGTTAATGTATTTTTAATGCTCTTTTAATGTTATTTAGAAGGTAGAAACAAGGAGGAGACTTAGCAACACACTGCATACACACTGTAGAAAACAATTCTTCCCTGACAGATGTACAGATGACTTCATAGACTACTTCCATCTCAAATATCTAAGGTTAAATGTGGGCTCAGGTACAGCCAGGTTAATTAGCTCAGTACTTTCAGCTTTGTTGGATTAGTGAACAATGTATGCAATAAAAAAATGAAAAGCTATGTAGTCTGGTTCTGGTCACAAAGAAGCCACGTGATGAGAAAGATACACAATGTCATCTGAAACAGAAATCCGATACATACTGTTCAAACTGCAGTAGGATCATGTTGAGAGTAAAAACTATAGTTTAGAATAAAAGTTTTATTTGTAACCTGAAATTTAATACAGCTAAACCAAAGGAAATTTTTCCCTCTGTCTGTAAGGATTTACTATGACAAAGTTATTGCTCCAGCTGCTTCGGGCTGAAGTACAGATAAAGGTAGATACATTAAGCACAAAGCCTTACATCAAATCATATAATCTTAACTGCATTATATTCAAGGAGGTGTGTCATTACAATAATTTTCTCTTCTTTTTCAGGAAAGAATGCTACTGAAATGTGTGCACTTACAATTTTTGCAGTCAGCAGCAAATGTCTCCTACATATTCCAATGCCATCAAGAGTTTGGAGTTGACAAAGGTACCTGGGTTTTCATTCTCAAGATACAGAGGCTTGTAGTAAAAACAGTTTCTTGTTAGCATGTATACCATGAATTCTGTACCAGCAAACCAACACAAGCAATTAAAGATAACAGAAATAATAAGCATCTATAAGACATAAAATCACAGAAGTGTAGAACTGGAAATGACCTCAATAGATCATCTAGTCTAGTCCCCTGCACTCAAGGCAGAACTAAGCAATAAGTAATAATAATTTCAGTGAGTTTCTTGGGGTCAAGTGTTTTGTTTATTATTAATTAATATAATGGTGAAGGGAATAGTTTTTTTAAAAAGTGAAATTGCAAAGCACTTTAACAGATAAAGGCTCAGTAAATTTAGGGTCTGTTTGAAATCGAAAATGAAGCTCTGTGAGACTTTTTGTACTACCTACTTGTGCTGCTACTCTCTTAAAATGTATTTTAAAAGTACATTGATATAAAACTCATAGAAATCAGCAAAGAATGGGATTTTAAACCATGTTCCACTGTGCAAGATTGGAGTATGACAAGTATATAGTAAATGGCTTTCTCCTTGACAGGTTCTGTCACCTAGGAGAGCAATGCATTCTTGTTTATGGAACTCATATTCAAGCTCTGGAACTCATAATGTCTAACTGTCAGAACTCTTTGGTAAAATGCAGAAGACTTTTAATTTATCATAAGACCTCCTTTATTTTGATTTACAGACAAAATATTTTCATGCTTTTAAAGAAAGGCAAGCCTAAGAGATGTTGTTTTCTCTTCCTGACAAAGCTTTTGGACATCGAAAACAGGGGCTGTGATTTTGACTTTGACAATGGGAAACCAACTGAAGTAAACACAGTTTCAGCTCTGATATTCATGTTAAGATGCACGGGCAGGGGGAGAGAGGAAATTCTGCTTCTGGATGCTCTTTTATAAATAGTCTCTTGTGTAAAATCAGTCTCTAGTCTTCTTAACGTACATTCCTTGTGGGATTAAAAAGGACATTCTGATTCAAATATGAGCTGAGTTTTCCAGTGATAGTGGGAGAAGAGTGCAGTCTTTCCCACTCTATGACCTGTCTCCTCTAATCACAGTTCCTCTCATAAGTGCCCCTCATCCTCTTAAAATAAATGTGCTTTGGGAGGTAGTATAAGCTTGGGAGTCAGGAGATATGTATTCAGATCCTGGGCTCTGACAACGACTTCATTAGGGATCTTGGACAAGTCACTTTGGCCTCAGCCCAGTCCAGCACAGCATTTAAGCACGTGCTTCATTTGAAGGGAACTA
Organism: Emys orbicularis; assembly: GCF_028017835.1. Taxonomy (NCBI): domain Eukaryota; kingdom Metazoa; phylum Chordata; order Testudines; family Emydidae; genus Emys; species Emys orbicularis. Next base: position 301,469,490 of record NC_088683.1, read on the forward strand.
ATCATGTGCTTAATGTTTAATACCTGCTTAAGTATTTTGCCCTATGCCACTCTGTCCCTCAGTGTTCCCATCTGTGAAATAGGAATAATAATACTGGCCACAGCTACCTCACACAGCTGTTGTGAGGCTTAATCAATTAGTGTTAGTGAAGAAATCTCCCTATGGCCGAGCCACCACAGTGCATCCTGAGACAGTGAGAGACCATGGTGCATCATGAGAGACGTAGTCTGGCCAGGAGCAAGACCCATGAGAGATGGAGGCACGAAGGACCTTGAACTATACCTCCCAGTAGGCAGACACAGAGACTGACATCGATACAAAACTAAATAGTCTGACATTTCCAGGCCAAAATTCTTCTGAACTTTTTGCTCTGCAAAACATTTCAATATTTTGACTTTTCATCCTGATTCAGGATCAAAACAAATGTCAAAATATCAGAATTTCCCATGGGGTGGAAATTCTATTTTTCAATCATCTTTAGTATAGCATATTACTATTCACAAACAGAAGGTTAAAAACACTTAAAAGAATTCTGGAGGGATAACTTTAACGCAGTTTATTTTGTCAGTGACAGTCCCGGTGCTGCTGGTATTCACATAAATGCTTCTTCTTTTGTTTCTGCAAGATTCCAAAGAATGAAAGGAAAAGAAATAAAACAATACAAAACACAACAAGAAAGGAAAGAAACCAGAAGAGGCATTGGGGATTGATTTGGAAGTACTTCCTGAGATTTTCTAAATGCTAAGCCTTCTATTTATATCTGTATATTTAACATGCATGCCTTAGGGAGCTCAGCAGTTGGAGCACTTTAAAAAAAAATCTATTTTGGATAATCATGGAAGGCATTCTTTAGTCTTTCCACTTCCATCTTACTAGTCAGTGTTTGCTAAAAGAGGTCATCGGCTTCCTAACAGATGTGACATTCCAAGGCTGACCTTTCATGAGAACAATAGAGTGAAATACTTGGATTGTGAGGCAGGAAATATTAGTTTTTCTGTGCAATGCGCTTAAAGTCCCATCTTTCTTAAAACCAAATTTATAATCTATATGTGGACCTGGCAACAGATACGTATTCAAGTATGGTATCTTGTTAGCAATACATAAAGTGAAGCTGGGCTCCTGAGACAAATTATCTAGCCCTTCCTAATTAAAATATTAATGAAATCACCTGTGCTAATAAAGTAAATATCTGCAACATATAGGCAACCATTAAAATTGATTTTATTAATGAATAGACCCCATATGATCCACTGAGAAAACAAAAAATATTATGTGGTTAATGCTTTATACATGGTAACATTTAATATCGTATAGTGATCTCATCTGTTTGTTCTTAAGGAAACTCTGTGGAAGCCTTGTAATGTCATCACAGTTCAGGACTGTAAATTACATTATGTTCCTAGGACCCAAACTTTTATGTGAAGAAGAGAAATTGGTGAAATCTCCAGCATGTATTTTTATTGCGTGATCACACCTACTTTGATCAATTCTAGCTTGCTTCATAAGCTGAACAGAGAATGGGCTGAAAATGAAGAAACATCCTTGTATTATGATTCTGAGGGTCAGCGTATTGCAGGATTTTACTTAAGATAAATCTTGTTTCATGGACAGTTGGATTGGCATGGAACTTTAACTCTGAGTACATAGTTCAAATAAGGGGCCAGATCCTGCAACTTTTACTCATGTGAATAAGCTTTGCAGGTGTAGGCACGGGGTGGAATATGTCAGTGGCTTTTTTCGGCAATACAAATAAATTGATTTCTGAGGCATGCATTATTGTATTTTCCCCAAATGACAACCTGAGTTTATAACAGGGGCTGGGATCAAAACTAGAAGAAAATCTCCTTTTTCAAATCTATTTCTTCAGTTAGAAATTATCACCAAGAACTCAATGATATTCTGAATAACTTTTTATATTATGTTTGCAGTGCTGTTGTAGCCATGTTAGTCCCCAGACATGAGAGAGACAAGGTGCGTGAGGTAATATATTTTATTGACATTACAGAAGTTGGTTCAGTAGAAGATATTACCTCAGCCACCTTGTCTTTTTTATATTATATTATATTATCACAGTAGTGTCCATCACCAGCACACCCCTTTGCTCCATGTGCTGTACAGATACTTAGGAAGAGCACAGCCTTTGCCTTGAAAGAGCTTTGAATTAAGGCCTTGATCTTCCAAACATTTATGAGCATGAACAGTCCTATTGAGTACAGAAGTACTGTTCATCTGAAGGCTGGGAAAAGGGATGCAATCAAATATATAAACATGCACACACACACTTTTGCCATTGTTTCTGTTGTAATGAATAAATAAAGTAAGTGCCTACTATTCCCTGCTGCCTCTAATTTCTTACAGGCATGTAGTAGAGGTTTGTCTTGTGGAGGAAGGAAGAATAGTAGCCACTGTTCAGAATGGACTAGTTGCTATGAATATTTGCTGAAATAAATCATTTAAAAAATTCTAAAATTCTGAAACAGTCTCTCTAGCTCCTCATCATTAAAAATGAAAGTATAGGATGTCTGCATTAAAAGCTATCTCCAGAACAGCTGAGAAAGTAATACAGGAGTGTCAGGCAGCCATCTGGTCTTCCCAAGGCTCTAGCAGTTAGACCCTGTTAACCCTGATCTACCTTTTTTCATTTAACTCTCTGATGCCAGTGGAAAGTGCTTACACGTGCATCATCGAGCCATTTTGTACAAATCTGTATTAATACTCTTACCACCACCCAGCACTCAGAATCCAGGATTAAGGCTTTAAACCAGATGAAATATATATTGGGATTCTCAACAAGTTTTATTTCTTTCTATAATGTAAATGTGTTAATGCTCTGACCTCAAAATTGGAACACCAAAGACAAGATGGCTATCAATAATCTGCCAAAGTACAGTTCATCTAGATCAGGCACTGAGAAAAACAGGACTCCCCCCCCTCCACCTCCTCCCCCCCCCCCCCACAAAAGGATAACAAAGAGAGAAATCAAAGGGTTATGTCTTCTCAATAAGATTTTTTTTAAAAAAACTTTCATTCTAATCACAATTTGAGATAATACAGTATTGTACTACTTTTAGCATTATGCCTGTTATTGACCCTATTCTACAAAATACACTATTTATGAAACCTACAAATAGTTGAAAGAAAAGATGTTTACAATATGGTGATGAATATTGAAAAATGCTGCAGCATTTATCTGAGCTGCTAGCTGTTTATACTAAATAAATAAATAGAAGCTTTCTATTCCTATCATGCTTTTCATCTATAGATCTCAAAGTGTTTCACAAACTTGGGTAAAAGTTATTCTCTCTATTTTACCAAGGGGGTAACCAAAGCACATTAAATGACATGTTCAAAGTCAGTGACAGAGTACACTGAACAGAATTCAGGACTCCCAAATCTGAGTGAAGCACAGCTCGTATGACCACACACACATTACTGCTATTAGATATACCAATAATTATCAAGTAAAGAACAATCTGACTGTCCATCTTGTTACTCTATCATTTCTCCTAGAATTTGAAAATGCTGTAGTTGAGTACACCTCTACCCCGATATAACACGGTCCTCGGGAGACAAAAAAATCTCACCATGTTATAGGTGAGACCGCGTTATATTGAACTTGCTTTGGTGTTCCTTGTTCCCTGACTGCCCCCTTCAGAGACCCCTGTCCCTAATCACCGCCAGGACTCCCCCTTCTCCCTGTCCCGACTGCTCCGACCCCTATCCACACACCCCGCCCCCTGACAGGCACTCACTGGCAGTGGCGGGAAGCGGAGCAACGTGGCCCCAGCCCACTCCACTCCGCCACCTCCCAGCCGCGGCTCTCCGCTTCCTGCCGCCGGTGAGTGCGGGGAGGTTGGGGAAAGGATGCCTCTCGTACTCACCTGTGGCGGGAAGCAGAGCGCTGCAGCTGGGAGCTGGCGGAGTAGAGTAGGCTGGGACCTGGCTGTTCCGCTTCCTGCCACTAGTGAGTGCGGGGAGGTTGGGGAAAGGACGTCCCCCGCACTCACCAGTGGTGGGAAGAGGAGCGATGCGGCCCCAGCCCGCTCCGCTTTCCTTGCCCAAGCCCTAGCCCCAGCCCCAGCTGTGTCGCTGGTGGGGGGGGGCTGGGGGGAGGTTGGGGAAAGGTCCTGCACTCACATGCGGCGGGAAGTGGAGCGTCGCGGCTGGGAACTGGCGGAGTGGAGCGGGCTGGGGCCGGGCTGCTCCGCTTTTGCCACTGCCGGTGAGTGCGGGGGGGATCCCTTCCCCCAAGCCCCCTCCCCCGAGCGACATGGCTGGGGCTGGGGCTGGGGCTGGGGCCAGGGCAAGGGAAGCGGAGCGGGCTGCTCCTGGCCCCCCGCTAATCCCCTGGGCCACTCTGGGACTGCGGGGCCCCCAAAATTGCCCCCCCAGCTCCTGCCTCCTAGACCCTGGTGGAGGGAGCCCCTGACCGCCCCCGAGACCCTCTGCCCCTTATCCAACCCCTCAGCCCCAGCCTTAACACGCTGCTCAGAGCAGCGTGTCAGAGCTTTACCGTGTTGTATGCAAACCTGTGTTACATCGGGTCGCGTTATATCGGGGTAAAGGTGTATTTTAAAAGTTATTTATGAAGCTACCTACACAACTGGGTGAAATAACACCCGTGTGTGAGTGAGAGATGCACAGATAATTTAGAAGGTTCCCTATTTGATGTGCTGCTTGCTTCATCAACATACGGATGGTACACCTGATTGTCTAATTGTGACTCAAGAATGCCTTAATACCAACTGTCAAGGAGATTAGAGGAATGTCCTGATTCTGATACATACATTCTGGTTCACCAAATAACATCTTGTGAGGTCTTAAATGGAAGGTGGAGTCACAATGGACATTAATATCATTGTGAAATGTATGTACAGCTATTATGTAAGGAGTTATGCATATATACTCAAAATATTTTCTTAAAGTTTGTATCAAGGTATGAGTCAGCAGCAGAGGTGAAGAAACTGGTTCTCTGACAGCTAAGCAATGTTTATTCACACCTCTCTGTTGGGATGTAAATGAAGCATTGTAAGCTAATACAACGGATGCCCATTTACAGACTAAGTCAAAAAAAAGATGTGAAGTCAACAGGAAGGCAACACCCAGGAAAAAAAGGGCCTGGCTGGTTATCCTCTCTCTGAGTACAGACAATGAACTTTGGGGATATGTGGGGGATGCAAAGAAGATATCCCTCATCCTGCAAACACAAAGGATATGAGTATTGCCAAAGCAAATGTATTGTAAATTTTGAGCAAATACTCATAACGAATGTTCTGCTCAACTGTAATAGATTGAAAACATATCATTGGCTGAATTCTTGAATGCCACAATAAGTTTTCAGCCAACCTTGGTGGAAAAGCTGCACAAGATTTTGGGTGAGGTAACCTTCTTTAGTCAGGAGGGTAACCTGAGAAACAAGGCGAGTGAGGTAATATCTTTTTTAGACCATCTTCTGTTGTTGAGAGAGACAAGCTTTCAAGCTACGTAGAGCTTTTTCTCAGGTCTGGGAAAGATACTCAGTGTGTCACAGCTAAATACAAGATCAAAAGTAGTTAGCACATATTCTAAGGGAGGAGGCATGGCCAGAGAGCTCTATGAGCTGACGATCTAGCCTTCATTAGCAGACAGTCCCTTGGGATTGCTAGGTGAAAAATCAGGGAGACAAATCTGTTCCCTGACAACTCTCTCCACCCCACTGCTGTGTCAAATGGAAACTCAGTGCAGCAGCAGCTCTGGTCCCCTATGTAGCATACAAGCTTTAGCGACATGCACAGAAGAGTTCATATTCACAATTCCATCAAAACTGGCTGAAAGTAGAACAGGACACTACAGGAACATTATCAACATCTATAACACCGGGTTGTAGCCCACGAAAGCTTATGCTCTAATAAATTTGTTAGTCTCTAAGGTGCCACAAGTACTCCTGTTATTTTTGCGGATACAGACTAACACGGCTGCTACTCTGAACCCTGTCTAATGTGGGACATAAGTGGTTACATACTAGACAATAAGCAGATTCAAAGTTTTTGAAGGCTAAACAAACTGTAAAAACTAAAAAATAACAAATTAATTCTGATAAACTTGCTAGCCAGGTTGTACCATGCAGCCAGATGTATGTCTATAAAGATATGGGCAATTTTTTTCTCGTAATCTTGCCAGTAAGAAAAAAGAAAACACTATCAGAATTTAACGTGCTGTATGATATTTGAGAATAACCCTTCAAGCTGTCAGTCTTGTTGCCAGTACTACTGTGCAACAGCATTAACCAACAGGAGCATGGACTGATTTCAAGCCCAGGTGCTGAGCAATTTGAAATGCATGAGCTTCTTGTTGAGAAACAATCATTCCCTCTGAGGCTCTTATTGTCCTCATCACTTCATGAACGGTGCACACGGTGAATGTGCATTTACTTTCTTTGCTGCTAACATTCAACATGCAAATTTCCAAGGAGAGAGAACATTTCTATCTCCTCCTTTCTTCACAGAATGCTCTCCTTATAAAAATACAAAGTACTGTATGGCAGAGCTGCTCTGGAGAGTTCAGCAGATATGGCAGCAATGGTAAATAATAGCTAGACAACAATTAGCCTTTGACCAACAGAGTGACTGTGTCCTAGTACTCTATGAAAAATGTCATATATACAAAGAAACACCCAATATTGACATGTTTATACTTAAAGTACTTTGGAAGTTATATTTAGGCTCATTGCAATTAGGGATTTCTTAAACTTCACATCAGGGCTATGTTCTTTTCTCTAGGCCTTCTCCCCAGTATATATACATGAAAAATCATTACTCAGAAATAATCCCGGGCCAGTTGTTTTCCAAACATTTTTATATCAAAGCTCACAAGCATTTTTAACAGCATAGGCTTTATAGGTATAGTTCAGGGGTCGGCAACCTCTGGCATGCGGCTTGTCAGGGCAAGCACCCTGGTGGGCCGGGCCAGTTTGTTTACCTGCTGCCTCCGCAGGTTCGGCCGATTGCGGCTCCCACTGGCCGCGGTTCGCCGCCCCAGGCCAATGGGGGCTGCGGGAAGCTGCGGCCAGCACATCCCTCGGCCAGCACCGCTTCCCGCAGCCCCCATTGGCCTGGGACGGTGAACCGCAGCCAGTGGGAGCCGCAATCAGCCGAACTTGCTGACGCGGCAGGTAAACAGACTGGTTCGGCCCACCAGGGTGCTTACCCTGGCGAGCCACGTGCCAGAGGTTGCCGACCCCTGGTATAGTTACTCATATCTATGAGTCTAAAAATTTTGCAACCATTCACTTCACAACTTAAATCATGAGAATATACCTATGCTGTATATACATTATAATATCCATTTTTGCATCTGGGTTAACTGAGGTCCAAGTGTTTAAACAAGATCAAACCAGCAAGTCAATGGCAAAGCCAGGAATAAAATTCAAGAGTCCAGACTCCCTGCTCTAACCATTGGACAGCATACTTCCTTCTTTTGTAGAAATGGCATCATTAAAAATGTAACATTGACTTCTCAGTCAATAATAGCTTCTTATGTTTATAACAGTAGATACCAAAGTAACACAATTAATGCAGAGTGGTGAATATTGAATGTTTGATGGGACCCACTGTGAGTGAAACATTTTCCGTTGGGAATTTTCAAACCTTTCCATTGGTTGGACCACATCTGCCAAAAAAGCTTGTCTTGTGTACCAGAACCCAACATATTCCTGATCATATATCATCCTTGTTGCCTTTACAGCAACATATATAGAAAATATGTTAGGAAAACATTTTAAAGGACACATTAATTTGAAAATTATACTTTCTCTGACATTATTTTTAACCTACTCTAATTAAAAGTAGGGCTGGTCAAAAAAATTCTATCAAACTTTCTTTTTTAATGGAAAATTGGATTTTCATCTGCATCTGCTTCCCTCAAAAAAAAAATCTATTTTTCATTGCAAAAATGTTTCAGTTTTTGATTGCTGTTGAAAAACTGAAACAAACAAGCAAAATTCTGTGGGAAAACATACAAAACAAGACAAACCACATCAAACCAAGCCAACCATGTCCTGACCACCTCTAGTTCAAAAGAACACCAGACTTCAGATTGCTAAAACTGGAAGTAGTTAAGAAACCCCCGACTCTGAAAAAAAAAATCCCAAAAAACCAGGATGTTCTGGTTTATTTGCATAGTACATTTGACATCACTTTGTGTGCATTATTATTATTTTTCATATTTATTATGGTAGTGCCTAGGGACCAGCCGAGAACACCTATTGTGCTACTCACTGTAGACAATTTAATGACCCCTTATAAACATGACCCCTTATAAACATCCACAAGGGGTCATGGAAAACCTCTTAAGGTATTTAAAGATTTATTATATAAAGGTGAGCATGTGCATAAGTCTTGGCAAGATCGAGGCTTTGGTCACAGACCTTGAAGGGAGCAAATTTTCATTTGGAAGAATATTTGCAGAAAGCAGAAGCTTGTAGCCAATTCTCGTGGTTTTATCAAGAATCTAAAACTATTTACTGTTTTTCTTAAAGCCACAAAGCTAGATTCTCAAGCGGACACAGACACCTAACTGCCACCATAGGAACCTAAGTCCAACATTTAGGCTCAGTGTCACTCACAAAACCACCACTCAGCTGCCACCAAACAGTCCCCATGGTGCCTACATTTCTGCCAGTATGCATGTGCAAAGCTGCCTAAGTCCTGACACCAACAAATTAATGAAAATCTCAACCTATTATTTGCAGATAATTTGTGAAGAGAAAAAAGGGCTGAGTTCATTGGATAAATTATTCATAATGAATAATTTGACTAGCTTCAATAGGCAACCTACAGCAGATAAGGGCAATTTTAAAAATCCCAATCCTTAGGTGGTTCAAGATAGGGGGGAAATATTTTTAGTCTCAGTGCAGGGCAACAGGAAAGATTAATCCACTGCTAAGACCCTTTAAGACACAACTTATCCTGGAGTGAATGTTTATGGATAGTTTATAAATCCTTTAATTATAACAGCATGATTAGTGCTGCTATTATTATTACAGTCAACATGTCTTTAAGGCAAACCCAAAATGAAAAAAAAAAGTCTTTACTTTTTTTCTAAATAAGACAGTATTAGTAAAAGAATACAAAAAGACATTTTCAGTGCAAATCTGGGTTCTAGTCCTGCAACTCTTACTCAGATCTGCCATCCCAGTGAAATAAATGGAATGACTCAACTAACTATCTATTTAGGTACTTTGGCCTTGATCCAAAGCCCACTGAAGTCAATAAGAATTGGTTTTGGATTGAGCCATTATATTGGCCCTGTTACTGTAATATCAGAATGTCTATTGTGGTCACATGAGTAAGGAGAGCGGCACTGGGCCCCAGAGGCCACATTTTTAAAGGTGTTTAGTCACCTAAAGATACAGATAGGCGCCAATGAGATTTTCAAAAGCGCCTGAACATAAAAGGTATTGAAATACTTTTTATAAACAAAATTCAAAATGTAACAATTAGCTTTTGTCTTAATTGCTAATGATTTATTGAACTCTAATGCCATCAGGCCACTCCAGTCCAATTTTGCAAGGGAAAACATCTGTAAATTGTGCTGATACCATTGCATTTGGAATAGGAGGAATTCAGAGGCCACTTGAGACAATCTGCTACCCTAAGCATGACTTCATCATGCCAACCCCCTATTCACAGGCCTGGGGCAGCAAATTTGGCCCTGCCACCCCTCTATTGTGATGGAGGGCAGCTGGGCCAAATTTCACTGAGTGGCTTTGCAACCCAGTGCACTGGTTCATACTACCACTCAGATCTGGCTTAGTGTCTCTTTATCACAGGGATTCCCAAACTTGGTTCATGGCTTGTTCAGGGTAAGCCCCTGGTGGGCCGCGAGATGCTTTGTTTACCTGACCATCTGCAGGTTTGGCCATTCGCAGCTCCTAGTGGTGCGGTTCGCCGTTCCTGGCCAATGGGAGCTGCGGGAAGTGGTGACCCGGCCCGCGCTGCTTCTCGCTGCTCCCATTGGCTGGGAATGGTGAACCACAGCCACTAGGAACTGCGAGTGGCCATACCTGTCGACGCTCGGGTAAACAAAGCGTCTTGCAGCCCGCCAGGAGCTTACCCTGAACAAGCCCCAAACCAAGTTTGGGAACCCCTGCTCTATCATGATGGAGGGATGGCCGGGCCAAATCTGCCACCCAAGAAGGCAGCTGCCAAGAAATCTACCACCCCTAGGCAGCTGCCTAATTCATCGCCAGAGTGGCCTCTGAAAAGATTTGAGGTTTTTTTCCTTTCAATACTTCAGTTTTTCAAGACTCCCTGCTTTTTTCTAAGAGTCCCAGCTCTGAAGGCCATCAATACTCAGCTCTTTTAGTGTCAAGATAAAGCCATGATCTGTAAAACAGTGGAGCAATGGTTGCGCCAATTAGATCAGCCATAATACTTATGTGTCAGAACAAGTATTAATAAAAAGCCCAAAGAAAGGGAAATCTTTTTTTTTTTTAATTCTTGTTATTTGAGTGAATGCCTAGGTCTGGAGTCTGAAAAATATTCCTTTCCCTTGAGTCTAACTCAGTCTGCTAGACAGGCAGAGGCTTCCACGCCCCCGAAAGAAGTGAACCCAGTAATGAAAGTACAATATAAAGAGAAACTACACCTACACATTATATCCACTGACCAGCCGTAAGGGAAATTGATCAAACACAAATATGCATGTAATGTCAGGAGATGTATAAGGGAATTGTTGAAGGGGTTGCCATGACTATAGCTTGAAGCATCCAAAAAAATACAAATGTAAACGATTAATCATAGTAGAAAAGAAGACAAAAAAAGTAGGCTGTTAGTGAAAGACTAGTAAATAAAGACTTTCAGGCTGGTAATTCCTTCCAGGCAGCACAAAGAAAACTATGAAACACAGAACATAATATGTTAAAAAGAATCTTTCACTATAAAAGCCAAGTTCTAATCTCAAACATGTAAAGTGCATTTCAGTCTATTTTGGAAAAAAAAAAAATCCCTTGCAACATTGACAGAAAATAGGCAACATATTCTTGGTTTGGCCACAAACTTCCTGATTCATTGTTATCTTCAGTTACAGCTGTGGGTGTTTGTCACCTTTGAAAATCAGACCCTGAATTTTAGCACCCACAAACTGAGGCATACAAAACTACTCGGTATCAGTTTCTCCAGCTGCAATATAGGGAGGATACTACTTACCTCATGAGGGTTTGTGAGGATTAATTAATTGTTGTTTGTGATGTCATGTAATGTCTGTAATGTACTGACGTCCTCAGATGAAAGGTACTTTACCATAGTTCCTAGACAGTGGAGAATCAAGCCCAAAGTTCTAGGGCACTTTCACAAGAGCCCCCTACTATACCTTTATCGATGTATTATTTAGAAAAGGTGTAGTCTTGTAGGCTAATATAGGCATCCAGGCAACATCTTGTGCTAGAAAGCTCTACCTTGATCCAAACACACCCTCTCTGGTAGTGTGGATCAGCCTCGGAATACCCCAGGATGTCTGGGATTTAAAACTTTTGGTGCACCACCACAATCACTGTGACACCTTGCAGGGGGGTTGCTTATATTACTCTTCCATTTCTAAGGCCCATAAAGTAAACCTATGCAGATAACTTACTCATCCTTACACTGTAAAGTATCATTTCTCTGTTTCATCCACCTGTTGTTTCCGGTCTGACCTGTGGATTGTAAGTTCTCTAGGATGGGGACTGACTTCTTCATCTCTTGTTATTTGTAAAGTGCCTACCACAATGCTTGACAGGATTCCTCCAACAACAAAATAAAAACAATAATAATTAATAATGATGTTGCAATATGAAAATTATTGTCACTGGGAGTTGGACATGTGTGTCTGAATGAAAAATGTGGGCTACATCCTTGTTAGAAAAGTAACTCTGCATTTATATAATATGATTTTTTCCCTCAGTATAGGTAAGTATGGCCCCTGTGTGTTTAACCCTCTCTACTGCCTACCAACATCCACAATTATCTTTGTGTCATTGCTTTTTAGTCTTGTTCTTCTGATAGGTCCTAAAACCAAAGACAATTCTATTCTTACTGATCAATTGCCCCTGACATCTTGCCTCCTCAGCTGTGTAAGCTCAGGGGCGATGGAATAGCTCAGCAACAGTTTGATGCCAGAGACGCCAATCTGGTTGTAAACCTAGGTATGGAGCAGCGGCTATCTTCATGCAATTTGTTGCTGGTCCCCAGTAATGAAGCCAGACACATTCCCCGGGCTGGTGTTATTAGACCTAATAGAATTGACCATGGAACACTGCTGATTTGCTCGTGGGAGCTTTGGAGCTGAAAGCACAGGGGTTCTTTCCTTCGTCTCAGAGCTAGTGATTAAAGTAGATCAGAATCAGACTAGGAGACAATTTTGGTGTCTGTCATTAGAGGTCTTGATGTTATGTGAAGATGGGACACAGAAAGGGGAAGAGAACAGGGAATAGGTATGTGTCTATTTTATTATACCAATCCACCACCCTCTCTCTGACTGGAGAAACAAGAAAAAAAATGTATCTGAAAAAATGTCCTGTCCCCATGCAAGCCAGTGAAACAAATGTGTGTGTGTGTGTGTGTGTTTATTGTATCGTATGGATGTATTTGTGCACAGCCTGTAGAGCTAGGTAGTGGGCACATTCCTGGTGATCTGCACCCCCATTCTTATAAATGCTGTTATTTAGGCTCAATGGGGAACATAAAGTGATGAAAAAACAAAGAAAACGTGTAGGAGTAGCCAGGTCAAATACTCAGGTCAAATTTTCAGGAGATTTAAAGACATTCCAAATACAGCTTCAATGGAAAATCTGGTTGCACAGCTCTGGTCTTTCCCCCCAACAAAAAAGGAAAGCTGGCATTGTGGTCTCTGTCACCCAAGAGTGGGAGAGGAGGAGTTAATAGATTAACATATCCTCCCTCAAAGGCAGATAGAGAACCCCGAGCTTATTCATCTCTTCTCCAATCAGCTGCTGCTGCTTCTCAGTCTATGGGTGGGAAGATTAGAAGGGCCTGAAACTTCCCAGTCAGGCACAAGATTTTGATGCTACTCACATATCAGATTCCCCTGCAGGGCAAGTCCTTTCCTCCCAAGCAAGGGAGGGGGAGCTTTCCCTCTGGCTTTTAGCAGAGAAAGTGGAGCTACTCTCTTCCATGTTCTTATTACTTTCCCCCTCTGTTCAGAGACATCCCAGAGGGTAGTGTAGGACAACTGATTATTTAAGCCGAGAAGTCTTACTCGCAGGGTCTAGCAGCTTTCCATCTTGTCACCTGTCGTGTTTAATATGTGTGTGAGATTGAGAGACGCTGGGCACTACAGTATCATCAGCATGCTGATATACTCAGCCTCTACATTTTCTTTTCAACATATTCCCATTCTAGTGTTTCATTATGTTCACAGTATCTGGGTAAGACAGTGACCTGGATGAAAGCAAACCGGATGTGACTTACTGACAAGACAGAAATAACAGGAGTACTTGTGGCACCTTAGAGACTAACAAATTTATTAGAGCATAAGCTTTCGTGGGCTACAACCCACTTCTTCGGATGCATATAGAGTGAACCATATATTGAGGAGATATATATACACACACATACAGAGAGCATGAACAGGTGGGAGTTGTCTTACCAACTCTGAGAGGCCAATTAAGTAAGAGAAAAAAAACTTTTGAAGTGATAATCAAGATGGTTCAGTACAGACAGTTTGATAAGAAGCAAGTGTGAAAATACTTACAAGGGGAGATAGATTCAATGTTTGTAATGGCTCAGCCACTCCCAATCCCTATTTAGCCCTGAGTTGATTGTGTCTAGTTTGCATATCAATTCCAGCTCAGCAGTCTCTCCTTGGAGTCTGTTTTTGAAGTTTTTCTGTTTTAAGATAGCCACCCGCAGGTCTGCCAAAGAATGGCCAGACAGGTTAAAGTGTTCTCCCACTGGTTTTTGAGTATTATGATTCCTGATGTCAGATTTGTGTCCATTAATTCTTTTGCGTAGAGACTGTCCGGTTTGGCCAATGTACATGGCAGAGGGGCATTGCTGGCACATGATGGCATATATCACATTGGTAGATGTGCAGGTGAACGAGCCACTGATGGTATAGCTGATGTGATTAGGCCCTATGATGGTGTCACTTGAATAGATATGTGGACAGAGTTGGCATCGGGCTTTGTTACAAGGATAGGTTCCTGGGTCAGTGTTTTTGTTCAGTGATGTGTGGTTGCTGGTGAGTATTTGCTTTAGGTTGGGGGGTTGTCTGTAAGCGAGGACAGGTCTGTCTCCCAAGATCTGTGAGAGTAAAGGATCATCTTTCAGGATAGGTTGTAGATCTCTGATGATGCGCTGGAGAGGTTTTAGTTGGGGGCTGAAGGTGACAGCTAGTGGTGTTCTGTTATTTTCTTTGTTGGCCCTGTCTTGTAGGAGGTGACTTCTGGGTACTCGTCTGGCTCTGTCAATCTGTTTTTTCACTTCAGCAGGTGGGTATTGTAGTTTTAAGAATGCTTGATAGAGATCTTGTAGGTGCTTGTCTCTATCTGAGGGATTGGAGCAAATGCGGTTATATCTTAGAGCTTGGCTGTAGACAATGGATCGTGTGGTGTGTCCTGGATGGAAGCTGGAGGCATGTAGGTAAGTGTAGCGGTCAGTAGGTTTCCGGTACAGGGTGGTATTTATGTGACCATCGCTTATTAGCACAGTAGTGTCCAGGAAATGGACCGCTTGTGTGGATTGATCTAGGCTGAGGTTGATGGTGGGATGGAAATTATTGAAATCATGGTGGAATTCCTCAAGGGCTTCTTTTCCATGGCTCCAGATGATGAAGATGTCATCAATGTAGCGCAAGTAGAGTAGGGGCGTTAGGAGACGAGAGCTAAGGAAAAGAAGCCCTTGAGGAATTCCACCATGATTTCAATAATTTCCATCCCACCATCAACCTCAGCCTAGATCAATCCACACAAGCGGTCCATTTCCTGGACACTACTGTGCTAATAAGCGATGGTCACATAAATACCACCCTGTACCGGAAACCTACTGACCGCTACACTTACCTACATGCCTCCAGCTTCCATCCAGGACACACCACACGATCCATTGTCTACAGCCAAGCTCTAAGATATAACCGCATTTGCTCCAATCCCTCAGATAGAGACAAGCACCTACAAGATCTCTATCAAGCATTCTTAAAACTACAATACCCACCTGCTGAAGTGAAAAAACAGATTGACAGAGCCAGACGAGTACCCAGAAGTCACCTCCTACAAGACAGGGCCAACAAAGAAAATAACAGAACACCACTAGCTGTCACCTTCAGCCCCCAACTAAAACCTCTCCAGCGCATCATCAGAGATCTACAACCTATCCTGAAAGATGATCCTTTACTCTCACAGATCTTGGGAGACAGACCTGTCCTCGCTTACAGACAACCCCCCAACCTAAAGCAAATACTCACCAGCAACCACACATCACTGAACAAAAACACTGACCCAGGAACCTATCCTTGTAACAAAGCCCGATGCCAACTCTGTCCACATATCTATTCAAGTGACACCATCATAGGGCCTAATCACATCAGCTATACCATCAGTGGCTCGTTCACCTGCACATCTACCAATGTGATATATGCCATCATGTGCCAGCAATGCCCCTCTGCCATGTACATTGGCCAAACCGGACAGTCTCTACGCAAAAGAATTAATGGACACAAATCTGACATCAGGAATCATAATACTCAAAAACCAGTGGGAGAACACTTTAACCTGTCTGGCCATTCTTTGACAGACCTGCGGGTGGCTATCTTAAAACAGAAAAACTTCAAAAACAGACTCCAAGGAGAGACTGCTGAGCTGGAATTGATATGCAAACTAGACACAATCAACTCAGGGCTAAATAGGGATTGGGAGTGGCTGAGCCATTACAAACATTGAATCTATCTCCCCTTGTAAGTATTTTCACACTTGCTTCTTATCAAACTGTCTTTACTGGGCTATCTTGATTATCACTTCAAAAGTTTTTTCTCTTACTTAATTGGCCTCTCAGAGTTGGTAAGACAACTCCCACCTTTTCATGCTCTCTGTATGTGTATATATATCTCCTCAATATATGGTTCACTCTATATGCATCCGAAGAAGTGGGTTGTAGCCCACGAAAGCTTATGCTCTAATAAATTTGTTAGTCTCTAAGGTGCCACAAGTACTCCTGTTATTTTTGCGGATACAGACTAACACGGCTGCTACTCTGAAACCTGACAAGACAGAGTGTTGCTTGTTGATTGAGGCGAGTGTTGATCTGGAACTATGTGGCTATACACATTTCTCTCAATAGCCAAAAGTTCCTGGAGCTCCTATTGGATCTACTGGTACTCCTAGATCATCCCATAGCAGAGGTAGTTTATAATGCTTCTTAACACTTCCAGGAAGCCAACACTCATCCTTTCCTTAGGGCTACATCAGAAATTTCAGCAGTTGTCCATTTCCTGAGTGCAACAGACAACCATTCGCACATACCATGCATGGGTACATAAACCTCTGTACTGTCTTTCTATTAATTTCTGGGTGCAGTTCATCTGCTTGTTGTTGGGTGTTTTTAAAGCACCAAATGGTCTGGGACCCACATAGATGCTTGTTATAGCACTTGAGAGTAACTGGAATGCTCTTGTTCTCAATTCCCAAGGTAAAACTCTGTGAGGCAAGGCAGGGAACTCTCTAAGGTAAAACTGGTAGCAGGACTTTCCCTCTGAGGCCTCTGAAATTTGTTCCCCTTGGTGCCTCTACCACAGCCCAAGTTAGCGACACATCAAGGGACAGGCCAACACATTTATTTTGTTCAGCATTTGGTCAAGTTTTGTTAAAATTTAATTTTGCTTTTTGGTTTAATTTGTTGACGCTTTTTTGGTTTTTGGGGAGGGTTAGTGTTTGGTCTACATATACACCAGACAGATGAATGTGGCTTATACCATTTATATTTTCATATTTATTGTCTTAAGCTGCCATGGTAACTCTCTCTCTCTCTCTCTCTCTCTCTCTCTCTCTCTCTCTCAACACTTATGCAATCTGCTAATCTAAATCTCCAAAGGAATTTTAGCGAGTAAATTTTAGGTATCAATAAGTCATGAGTTTCAGTCATCGACAGTTGCATGACCGGAATCATGCTCTGTGGTGTGTGTGTGTGTGTGTGTGTGTGTGTAAAATTTCCTTTCAGTATTTCATTTAAATAGCTAGAGCTTAGCTTCACTCATATTTTGAGGCCCCAAACTTGGCCAAATCGGACAGTCTCTACGCAAAAGAATAAATGGACACAAATCTGACATCAGGAATCATAACATTCAAAAACCAATAGGAGAACACTTTAACCTGTCTGGTCACTCAATAACAGACCTGAGGGTGGCAATTTTGCAACAGAAAAGCTTCAAAAACAGACTCCAAGGAGAAACTGCTGAACTTGAATTGATATGCAAACTAGATACAAGCATCTTAGGCTTGAATAGAGACTGGGAATGGCTGAGCCATTACAAACATTGAATCTATCTCCCCATGTGAGTATTCTCACACTTCTTATCAAACTGTCTTTACTGGGCTATCTTGATTATCACTTCAAAAGTTTTTTCTCTTACTTAATTGGCCTCTCAGAGTTGGTAAGACAACTCCCACCTTTTCATGCTCTCTGTATGTGTATATATATCTCCTCAATATATGTTCCATTCTATGCATCAGAAGAAGTGGGATGTAGCCCACGAAAGCTTATGCTCAAATAAATTTGTTAGTCTCTAAGGTGCCACAAGTACTTGTGTTCTTTTTTCTTTTCTTATTGACTCTACTGTCTCTGGCATTCCCCCTCTTAGATCCCCCTCTCTGTCATGTATTTTATCAGAGTTAGACAACCCCAAATTATCTAAGAATGACCAGAGAACCTGAGTATGAATAAAACAACACCAATGCAGAGTGTGACCATGAAGTTGAATTATACTTTAAATCACTCTGATGCTTAGTGTTTGCACCAGAGCATCCTAGAGAGATGGAAGGTGGAATTGTGTTGTCATTATACAGAGACTCTGTTTGAAGAAACTATCCACCCTTCTTATACATCTTTTTTCCCCCCAGATGTTAGATTCTCAGCCATAAAAACTTACTGTGGCATACAAGAATTCAGCCGAGGATATTTTTTTCAATCTATTACAGGTGGGCAGAACATTCGTTATGAGTATTTGCTCAACATTTTCAATACATTTGCTTTGGCAATACTCAATCCTTTGTGTTTTCATTTTCTGTGAACATGCATGTGATCAGATTATACTAACATTAATGCTCATTAAAAGAAATATCAAAAACTCATATAAAAACATTTGTGGACATGAAATTTTAAGACCACAATCCTGAAACTGGATGCATGGGAACAGATCCCCTACACCCCAGCAGAGCCCCATTGAAGTAGACGTCGATGTATGCAGATCTAGTTTCTGGATCTAAACGAGCACAAATGAGTATTTATTTTGGAAGTTCTTGCATATGCAACCCACAAGGAAAGGAAGAAATACTATGTGAGTTGTCAGTCAAATCACAATTAGCCAACATAATGTGAATGCTGAAAATAAACCAATAGTTATAGACAACTATAATATCATGTGACACCAACTGTCACACAAAATTATAAAAAATAATTTAAAACTTTTCAAAAAATAAACAAGCACAAAGAAATCATAATAATCTGTTCATGGATATTCCACATGGTTAAAGCATTCAATGTCAGTGTTCATTCATGTCTATATCGACTGTAATAATCTAGAGTTACATTAGTAAGGTTTATTTAAAAACAAACAAACAAAAGAGAAAAGAAAAGAAAAAAACATTTGGATGGGATAGTGGACTTTATGCTTGAGGGCATAAAAAAAACTGACTAATGGGTGTTAGGAAGAAATTTCCTCCTATGCAGGTTATTCCATAACTGTAGGAGATGGGATACTGGACTGGATAGCCCAATGGATGGTATGGATATTCCTATGTTTCTAATCTAATCCCGCTTAATCCAAACCACAATTTTAAAATGCCTATTACTATAATTTCTAGATACTGCATATAAATTAGACAATAGTGAGATGTGTCCACAAGAGGTAGCCCCATTTTTCTCCTATTCTTTCTCTGTTTTTAAATTAGAGGAGGGAGGGAAAAAATAAAAATGTTGGGTTTAGATGGTTTTTGCCGTCTAGTACAACAAAGACAGTTTAATTGTTTTAAGTGAAAATTTGACCGTCGTATCTGTCCCTAGTTTATATTAATCACTTTGGCACATATAAATAAAATGAACACTGCATGCAGAATGATTGCTTACCATCAAAAATTTCATGAGGATTTTTAATATGTAGAGTTACCCTACATGCTTGGATCATTGTATTAAAGTCAGCCTCAGTAGGCATTGATACAATACACCATAGAAGCACTCCGAAAGCCATTATAGTCCATCATGTCAATGATCTGTGCATGAAGGATTTCCTTAGTAGTATGTATTGGCACAATACAGCATGATGACTTTAGAACCTATGATTATGATTACAGTGGAAGAACCATAATGGTTCCATTAAGATCTCAGTGAAATTAAATGGCAGTGTCTCATGAACTTCGACCAAGATCATAATAGCTCTGAAGGGTCTCTTATGATCACCATGGAAGAAATGAAGAATGATTGCCATTGAAATCAGATCAGGGCCTTTCAGTATCAGATTTTCTTTATTCTTTTTTGTGGGGTTTTCCCCGCCTCTTTTTCCACTCATGTTAAAAATAATGGGAAGGACATTGTTAAAAATTGTAACAGGTTCTCATTTAAACCCACAAAAAAGTCAGGAAACTGAGAGATGCAGCTTTTCAGTCCATCCTTAACTCATTTCGTTGCACCTCTAGGTATTACAGGGGTCTGAAAAGACTGTGTGATCTTATTGACCATATGTGCTATAATCCTCTTTAAACACAAAAGCTGTGTAAAAATAATCCAACAAAAGCCAGGAACTACAGAGTTAAGGCTTCTTATTCCATCCTTAACACAATCTCACGTGTCTAGGGATTGTGTTTAATATTCTTTGGTTCTGAGCAGTCTGTTCACAAAAGTACTGAGATAGCTCAGAACCATGGTACTTGTGATGGTTTTTCTTTTTTGTAAATGTGTTATGTGGACAGGTGAAATCAGCATATATACCTTCCAATGTAACTTTCATCACTGATAAATTAATTACTAAATCACAAATAGGCCTAGATTTTCAAAGTCATTAATGACTTGAGGTGATACTGTTTTTGTGTGCCCAACTCAAGGCATTTTTAAAGGATTCTGGTTTTCAGAAAATGCTAAACACTCACCCTCTGAAAATCAGGCCCCTTCATGGCATCTCCTGTTGGGCACCCACAAATTAAGACACCCAAAATAACTAGTCACTTTTCAAAATCTTGGCTATATATAGTTTATGGGAAGCAATAACCACCACATCAAACAGTTTTTACAGTAAACAACATATCATCCCCATCACATTCAGAACAAACGCCTCTACATATAATCTTCTCTGTAACAATTTATGAACCTTCATACTCAGTGCTCTTCCACAGAAATTAAATTCCACAGGAATTCCACAGTTTTCCAATGACCTTTATATGAATGCTGAATTGCATTCAGTGAGCCTGAACAAAGGAAGATGCATAGGTTACCTATGAAGTCAGTTTAGTCAAGTGTGCAGAAGCAGGAAATGAAAATCTAATGTAAACAATAGGAGCATAGGCTGTGGTATGGTTTTTGTCAACGCACAAGCTGATTCCATTCAGGAATGAAACTTCATGATGTTTTGTTCAGTAAAACATTAAATAGTTACCATTTTCCTTCCACTCACATAGCCTTTTCTTAGGAAATGGTTGTTTCCAAATGGTTCTCCATGTTTCCTTTGTATGCATAGCTCATCTTTTCCTAAAATGCATAACTCTAGTTCCTTTTAGACTTAAAGGGCCTTATTTTCTACCATCTTCTGCTTTACATCTGTGCAAAGTGGGTCAAGATGTCTTCCATTTTTCTTTGGTAGCTTTTCACACCCACCTTGCACAACTGTAAATGACACCCAAGGTGCAAGGCAATGGAGAATCAGGACCACCGTATTTTAAAATGCCATTTTGTTAATAGAAAATGGTAAATTTAAGCTTCACAATACTGGAAAAGGCAATGTAGCTAAGCAGAAGTATACTGTGCATACTGTGCCAGATTCCCCCATGGTGTAACTCCATTAACTTCAGTAGTTACTCTAAGGATGAATTTGGCCCAACAGTTGATACAATGGGCCATATATCCCTTGCCTCCAGACAACGTGGAAGTTCCTCGGCATAACATACAGGGGACTGAAAGTTTGTTTCTACAGATTGTTGTGTGGCAGGGGGGCAGTCAAGGTAGAACATCTGGATGTGAGATGTTCCCTTTTGCAAAACTGTGGCTTTCCCAGAGGCAGTCCCACAGCAGTCCCACAGTCACCTACTCCACTTCATGATCTAGCCCATTGTGTTTTGACAACAGTGATAATTTATTTTGGCTCTAACGTCTGGTTTGATCACAAGCCTTCCGAACCAATATGAAGCTGAACTTTTCAATTAAATCCTTCTGAGCGTCATCAGGCTGTATATAATTTATAGTGTTACAATCAAAATAGCATCCAGCATTTCAAAAGGTTAACCATAATCCCACAACTCAAATAAAAAGAAAGCCAATCTTTTGGTGGTGGCCTTCCCTGCTTTTTCCTAATTATAGACCCTAAATGGACCTTTCAAAGGCTGGCAATAATCTGATATAACACCCTTTGTAGAGCATTAAAAGGGATCAAAATATTATATTAAAGAATGAAAAAGATAAAAGTAGCAATTACAGTTTAATCTCCCCAGTTACAGACCTTGTATTTGCTTATTTCCACATACAGCACATATTGTCCACAACAACGCTGTTCCCCACACTGTCACACTAACGATAAATAAAAAGTGCATACAGATGGCATATGGAAGTGGTTTTAAAAGACTTAAGGCTTTCAAAGCTTTCATAAAAGATCTAGGGGAGAAAATGGCTCTGCACTGTTTGTGGCTCCTTAAAGAGTCCTTGAAGGAAATGTAATGCAAATTTTATTCCATTTTCTGTGTCACATACTGTGCTCATAATAAGTGAACAAATTATTGATTTTCAATAGGGAAATTATTTAAAACACTTATCTTATGCTTTCTGGATCAGTATTAGCTACAAGCATGTAGAGATGACATTTATTTAAATCCTGTAGCCTGTTATGTCAGAGAAGCAACTGCTGAGTGTGCAGTACCAGAATAGTGTCATTTAATACAGCTGCCCAAGTACATTTCCTTAAAACAATCAAAGAGAAATATAACATTTTATTAAAAAATGTTATATTCATGTAGTTTTAAAATGGGTCTATTGTTTTTCAGGCCATTAAGTAGAGATTGTATCGCATTGAGCTGTTCTGCCTTCCTGAAGGCAGTCTTGGATCACAGTTTCACACTTCGCTATAGTCTCCATGATCACGACCTCCCACAATAGATACATTTGTATGGAAAAACAGAACTTTCAAACCACAAAAGAGAGGCTCATGAGCACATCAGAAAGAGCTTCCTCAATGGTTGGCTCCTAGCTCTGGAACTCATTGCTGCAAGTTAGAGTGACCACAAACCTCACCACCTTCAGAATTACATATACAACTCACTCCTTCAGCCACAGTATTTATTAAAAAAACCAAAATGTACCAACAAAAGAGAGAGAGAGAGAGAGAGAGAGAGATCCATTATTTCCAGAATCTGTAAGATGCTCATCTACCACAGCTGATAAATATCATACAAATGTCTATCTTATGTAACATACTACTGACTTGTGTCCCTATTACTGCCCTCTACTGGATATGAAATGTGAAGCCTACACATGTAGGCATATCCAATTTCCTTCTGATGCCTAGCCATTTAGTATCTCAGGCTATGTCTACAGTATTGACCTATGCTACGCAACTCCAGCTCTATGTGAATAATGTCGCTGGAGTCGACGTACCTTAGATCGAGTTACCGTGGGGTCTACACTGCGGGGGGTTGACGGGAGAAACTCTCCTATCAACTTACCTAACTCTTCTCATCGGGGATAGAGTAGAGGGGTCCTCATTAGACCCACTAAATCGACCGCAAGTGGATCAATCTCAGAGCGTCGATCCCGGCTGTAGTGTAGATGTAGCCTCAGGGTGCTCCCATGCATCACCTCAGTGGCAAGTCCAAATAGAATGGAGAGATGTCTTTCAAGCAAACAAAGAAGTGTTTATTCTTTCTTTATTGTAGTACAGGAGCGCCCAGAGGCCCCAGTCAGGATGAGGCCCCAATTTCCTGTGCTCTGTTTGCGTACACATTCATACCCAGACAGTTTACAATCTAATCAATTTATGTATTCTACCAAAAAGCCTTCAAAACTGTGGGTGTTACAAAAAGACAAGACATAAAGAGGTACATAACAAGGTAGACACCGTTCCTCAGTCCATTGTCCATCCCAATACATTCCACACATTAATTATGGGACTACTCACATACTTAAAGTGAGAGACAAGGTGAATGAGGGAATATGTTTTATTGGACCAAATTCTGGTTTTGAGTGAGACAAGCTTTAAAGCTTACAAAGAGCTCTTCTTCAGCTCTGGGGGAAAGTGAGGCAGGTGCTAAAGTATCTTGATAAAATGGGGCCAAGAATTACTGGACAGATGGGATTCCTAAAAGTACAGTCACTAGAAATGGTCCTTTGGGGATAACATGACATTATAATTTAGCCCCAAATTAACTTGCTCCTGAAACATCACTGTTTCTGACACTTCTAAATGTACTGGTACCTGGCGTAATCATTATTTCTCTAAATTTGCTATTTGAGGTGTCTCTCTGACAAGCCAGACAGTTTGGGATTTCATTAGATGCCACTATCTATCTTAAACTGCTTTGTGTCAATGCTACCTAATCTTTATTAAAAGGAAGTCAGGGGAATAGAAAGATATAAAGATGAATGTAAGATACAAATGTTCAATATAGTGGGAAGAGCAATTTTTTTCCCCTGCTGATAATTCTTTTATTTGTTTCTGGTCCAAGTTAGTTTTTATTAAATGGAAGGAATGAGTGGAATTCACATGTTATTGCTTTTTAAAAAGTAGATTTTTTTAAAAGTATGCTTGCTTAAAAAACAAAACCCAACATCACAGTTACAGAAGTCCCCTACTGGTGGGACGTTCACAGTCAGTAATAAATAAGGCATAGTGGAGTTTTCCTGAACACAATAGAATTTCTTCCTAATGATTGAATTATCATCTGTATTTCATGTTTTAAGAAATAACTTTTGTTCTTTGTTGAGTGCTCAATGTCATCTTCCCTTTTGTCAAAAAGTAAATTAAATAGCTCAAAGGAGCTTTGTGCAGAAGTGTTTGCTCCTTTATTCTGTCCCAGAATGCTGAGAATACAGATAGCCTCCTTTCTTTGCAACAGCAAGTGTTATAGCTCTAACAAGAACATAAGGCTAGCTGTGAGCAAAGACAAAATGCAAATAATATGGCTAAGGGCCCGGCTGGGAATAACTAGCACAAGTGTGATCTATTATTACCATGCATTCGAAGCTTTGTTGAAGTGATTTCAGATTCCAAGATATTTATTTTTGGGGTTGATCTGATGAAGTTGAAAAAATAAAACAAATTTTTGCTCCCTGTTTGCTACTGCAGTATTGAGCAAGTGACATATAAGCCAGCTCCTTCCTGCATTTCTCAAAGACTAATTTAAGCTGTTTATCAATAGAAACTACAAAAGAAGGGTTTATACTAATTGGATAAGACATTAATATCTTCTAACTCCACAAATAACAGGATCCTTAATTATGAAACAATTATTCATTGCGGTCTTTCTGTGTTCTCCATTTGAGAAACATGACAAGATGTAAACTCTTAAATATAAATGGGAAAGTATGCAATTTTGTGCTTGTCAACTGTTTATTTATGATGGATCTTTGTTTTTATCTAATGACTATGGATACAAATTTAAAAAAATCTTAAGTACCATTTTCAAAGCTGTTTTACACAATTGGGGCCAGATTTTCAAAGGTATTTTGGAACCTAGAGATAGACTTTGGCACATACACCTCTACCTCGATATAACGCTGTCCTCGGGAGCCAAAAAATCTTACTGTGTTATAGGTGAAACCGTGTTATATTGAACTTGCTTTGATCCACCGGAGTGCACAGCCCCACGCCCTCCCCCCTCCCCCCCCCCCCGGAGCACTGCTTTACTGCTTTATATCCGAATTTGTGTTATATCGGGTAGCGTTATATCGAGGTAGAGGTGTAGTGGTATTTTCAAAAAGCACCTAAATACCTTTGAGGATCTGGGCCTTAGTGAAGCTGCTCTGTAGCTACTACCACATCTTCAGAACTGCAGTAGCTGCTCAATCCTTTACCCATTGGGATTTGGTACATGGATTTGGGGAGCTTTGAATTCACTGACTACATTTCTCACCTCCTCTCCGCCTCCCATCTCACCACTAAGGGGAATGGAATTCCTGGGGCAGCACAAAGTGGAACAGACTTCCCATACTGGTTTTCTGCACCCTGCATTCAGCCCTGCTCAGGAGAACCAAACAGATTCCGCTACCTTTCCAGCTGCATAGACTTGTGGATGCAGCAGGTTGGAGGGCAGAAATAGTCCAATAATACCTAAATAAATATTACTCTGTAAAATACGACAGTATGAGCAATTCTAGCAGTAGCCCCACTTGCCTTAATGATATTATGAGCTGAGGGAAAAGTCATCGCTTTTGTAGGAAAACTCTTGAAAGGAACATGGAACTGCATATTTTGACTTTCCCTAACAAACTCCCAAAGAAAGACAGAGAGCATGGCCATTCTAATGCACAAATATGCTAAGAGCCACAGGTGCCTTTGCCCTATTCCCAAGACCTCCTGCTCTCCAAGGATGGCTCCCAAGGCAACTGGTCTGTGTCAATTCTTTCTTGCCCCCCATAGGCAAAAACCTTTTCTGAGCAGGGGTCATTGTTGTTGTACTTGGTATTGGAAGGATGGAAGGCATATAGAATAGTGTTGACAGGGTGTGCTTGGCTATGATATTTCCTCAATGAGAAATACCTGGAGTGTCACATTGATAAACTTTCTTCCTGTAACACTTCCAGATTTACTGAATTATGCTGACTATTATACAAACATGGCCTGGAGGACAATTAACAGTGTCTAAGGGGCCACATTTTAAACAAATCTATCAGAAAGAGTGTGACAAACATTGCATGACATACCTCTGTACAGTGTCATACGCCCAATGGATGAAGAATCCACAGAACTCAGTCATGCCTGGCTACCTTTCAGGACTAAAAAAAGGTCTGATAGGTAACATCCAGTACAGTAAAGCCCACTTACTGCAATCATGGTTTAGTAAGGACGCTACATTCTGTGATCCAACCCCTCAGAACCAGTGCTATTATATATTAAGTGATAATCTAAATTATAACTGCTACCGTGATTGCTTCAAACTCTGATTACAGGTTGCACTATCAAAAATCAGTGATACAGGTGCTAAATTATCATTATAATGGGCTCTCAGTGCAGAGAGACAGCTCAAAATATCTTTCAGTAACTGCTCCATTTTCATAAAATTTTTGGAGATCCTTTAGTATGAATGTGTGAGATTTTTCCTCTTTCACAAAAATCAGGGGCAACTGGTGACCTCCTCTCTTTGCATTATTCTACAGTAAACCAAATATTGTTGAGATTAACCAAATAATTACCATAGTAATTATAGAAATACAGAGCTGCTCTGGAATAGACTGAGGTAACATGAGTTACATTTAAAAATAAAGACAGACCTACTATTGCAAGACAATCATATTTTTCCTCTAAAATTAATTAGCTGGTCCCTCAAATTCACTTGAAATATTTGTTAAATGCTGCAGAATTCTGGAATAAAATTTTGTGGAAGTTTAACAATGCAGTCTTAGTTTCCTCTCCCCACTTACTTAAGCAGCTACCTAGAGGGATTGTTATTCACCAGGGGTTTTGGTCAGAAAACATAAGTGGCAAACTCAGTTTACTCGTGATAACAAACTGAGATACCAAAATAAGATACCACATCCCCATAAGATACTGTATCCTTTTCTCTTTTGCATACTTTGATCACCAGTTAAATACTTAATGATATTTACATGGCAGTCATTAGGCTTCCAAGTTAACATTCCATTGCGGTAAATGGGAACAGTTTACCCCAACAACGTTTTTGTTTTAGATTTAGGCAGAGATTACCACATTGGCTACACCTAGTTCAAGTCTGGAAGGTTTTGTTTGCAACCATAAGGGCTAGAGATTTATATTTTTTAACTCAGTGCTTAGATTGTGAAACACAAGACGGCAGACACGGACGAAGAGTGCCACTTTGTTAGGTTGCAGGAATCTGGCCCAATTTAAGCCATGACAATCATCTTTGAAATATTATTTCAAACTAAACAATCAAGCTGGTCTGCTTACTGTAGCCTGAGCAGACACATAATAAGGACACTGGCAAAACTCCCATGGACTTTAACAAGACCAGGATTGGACCCCTATTTCCTATTGACTGACACTGATATTTTATCAGAGCACATGTAAAATTCATATTTTCTCTTTAAGTATTAGTGCTTTGCACAAATAAATCATTTAGATTTTTCAGCAAATAGAAATCAGCATGGAAACTCGACTGAAACACCAGTGCCATGGTGCCGAGGGGCCTTCACTGTAATAGTTTTTTCGTGCTAACCATGAAGCCATTTATCTCTACCTTGTTCTCATGTAGTAGGCAATGTACAAATTGGACAGACGCAAGCATAATAGTTTTTAATAATATTATAATAAATTTGCACGCTTGCACTGAAGGTTGCCCCGCTGCTTATTTTTCGTGGTGAAATGACAAGTCCTTGTATTAGCCCCGTGACAAGGTGGTGTGAGAAGGCCTCTTTCATTTTGCAGTGGGGGGGGGGCAAAAAAATGAGGATGTTGCTCTCTGTGGAAATGTTTATCCCATTTAAGCTTGTTTTCATTGAGGTCATTTCAATTTGTTGAAATAGCTCATAATACGCAAAGCAAGACAGACTCAACAAGGGAAAGAAAGAAGATTAAGAAGAAAGAGAAGAAAGGGATTACTTAAAGAGGATATTCTGTGGTGAGGAGGAAGCTTTGCGCCTTGTAAAATCTGCAGCTTGATTTACAACATTACAAAGTACACTGATGTACAGCACTTGCTGATGTGAAAATATTGGCACTGTCGAGGTTACTGGCCATTGGTACTTTCTAGACCTCACAGGATGACAACCAGTAACATTTCTCATTCGGCTCTTTTCAGAATACTAACCAAAGTAATTGAAACTTTAATTAAAGAACATTAAAATACATCTTTCCTTTTAATAGGCAGCACCTGCAACACATGAAAATGATTTGTTTGGATTGCTAGATTTCCTAATGTTACAGAGGCAATTGACTGCACCCATATGCCCATTAAACGCATCTCCTGATGAACAAATACATAGGATTTGCAAGATGATTCATTCATGAAAAAGGATGAAAAATGAGTCATCCCTTGAAAAAGAAAATTGTTTGTAATATCCAACAGAGCATTATAAACACAATTTAACCATCTCTTTTGAGATCTACATCATGGCTGGACAAGATAATTAGGAATGGGGATTTCATATTTTTGGCTCTCAGAATATTTAGCAAAAATTATTTTGTAAAAATTACCTTGATGACATATCTAGATTGTACTTTATCTTGAACTGAATACCATAAATTGCATTCTTCCATTTCTGTGAGGATATGGCTATGCCACAAATATCTAAAATTATTACAGCCAGCCTCTCAACCTGCAGAAATAAAATACAATGTTCGCTATTCTTATTCTGTTATAAAGAAAACTGTGGGGTTTATTCCAAGAATATAGGTCTAAATCTATCTAGTGACATAAAAATATATAGCCCTTGGAAACAACTGTTACAATATATGCCTAAGACTGCTTCAAACATAAGGGCACGGTTAATGTTAAGGACAACATAAGACTTCAAAAAAAGAGACAAACAGAAATAATATTATGTTGCAATTTATATAGCAACTATTATCCAAGGAGCTCAAAATGCATTACAAACAATAATTAAGCCTTCCAAAATAGCCCTGTGAAGTAAAAAATTACAATTACACCAATTTTACATATGAGTAAACTGAGGCACGGAAACATTAATTACTTTGCCCAAGGTCATGCAGCAGATTAGTGTTAGATCCAGGGTTGGAATCCAGGAGTTCTGACTCCCAGAACCTGGCTCTACCAGATAATCACACTGCTTGTGAGGATTTCTGATTCCTTTCATTAAATTATGCATTGCTGGTTACAAGGTTAGTATCTTTTCTCAATTAGATTAAAAAAAAAACCTCTTCAAAGCCAATTACTGTAAAATTCTATTTTAAAAAAAGTTAGAGAACTATAAAACCTATTTCTAAAAAGAAATTCCACCATACTGCTGTGCTCCCCCCGTAATAAATTACCAATATGACACACAATGATAAGAGTCAGAGTCTCTCACATAATTTCCAGTTTTAAAAATATTTTTTAGGTCATCCAGGCACTTGATGAGATCCAAGATGGCCATTTCAGTGTGTCAGTATGGTGTTGGAGAAAGAGAGAAAAATAGAAAGGGGGAGAAAAAAAAAACTATTCAGAGGAACTGACTTCTCATTGTTCACCCCCCAGCTAAGAGTCTGATTCTCAGAATCACTGCTCAAAGAAGAGGTGTTTGTCTTTGTTCCACACAATGTTCCATGAATGCTGGTTCACTGTCTGTTCACAGCAAGTGGGAAAGATTAGAAATTGATCCCGTAGATCAACAACTGGTACTCAGTTGTTGCAATAATCCCTTCAGTCTGCTGTTTTCTATGATCAGCTGGCTCACTCTTCCAAGGATAGTCATTGGACTTAGGCTGAAATGTCAGAACGAACAGCACAGGCTAAAGTCAGATATAATGCAAGCAGGCACTGTGTAAGCTCCCAACACAAGCCTGCCAACGTGACTTACTTCTGATTTGTAAAAGACCTTCGATTCCAGCTCCTCTTCTCTTGAGCAGTGATTGCCAGTCATGCTGGATTACACCACAGAAGAATCTCAACATAAAGCATAAAAATCTGTATTCAGTTTCTCGCCGATGACCTTCTGTTCCTATGAGGGTCTTAGTACTGATGTCCTTTTTGCTCACCATAATAACTTCATCACCAATGAATCTATTGCTTGTAACAGATGTTCTTGTTTGGGCTCAGGTTGAAGGACCCGATACAGTGAAGATAGAGATGTTCTTTACCACAACCACTTCTGCTAACTAAGAACTGAATCCTGGGTACCTTATTTATGCAGGTAGTCCAGGAGGATTATTTGTGTAAAGGCAGCAGAATCAGAGACTAAATGTGCATCAATACCAGAATATCAATGACATACATAACAAGCTGATATGATTACTATGCTATCTTGGTGAAATCTACCCTGGGGCCTGTATGGACATTCCACAGAAGGCGGTAATTCAAGACTAATGTAGGTTGGAAGGGATGTTTAGAGTTTTTCATGGGCTCTGTGCACTTGCATGAATTTCACTGATATACAATAAGTGCAATATTTGTACATGCCATGAAGAGCAAAAGCAGACTAATCTAGCTGAACAAAAGTTTTGGCTTTATAAAATCAAAACGCTGTGGCTTTCCGTCTCTTGCTGGATAGCTTGTGGCTTTATAGAGCACGACATATGGTTCTAGAAATTCCATGAGCCACTGTAGTTTGCAAGTAAAAAGCACTGAAATGAATAAAAGATGTAAGGCTAGTAAAAGAGCAGCCAGCCTATATACTGTGCCCATTCTTAAACTCTGGTATTGTCTGAACCCATGTTATAAGAGAAATACACCTCTACCTCGATATAACGCTGTTCTTGGGAGCCAAAAAAATCTTACCGTGTTATAGATGAAACCGCGTTATATCGAACTTGCTTTGATCCGCCGGAGTGCGCAGCCCCGCCCCCCCGGAGCGCTGCTTTACCGCGTTATATCCGAATTCGTGTTATATCGGGTCACGTTATATCGGGGTAGAGGTGTACATTAAAAGGAATTAATATATATGTGAAACTCAAATACAGCACTGGATTTACAGGGCTGGACTCCACCCTTGGGTGCCTATGTGCAATTCTCTGTTGACTTTCATAGGGATCTGTAGAGGTATAACTGAAAGAAGAGTTTGGCCAAAGTACAAAAGGCCTGATCCTACATCTCTGAAGTTTTGCCATTGATTTGAATGGGTGCAGCAGCAAGTCCTAAATGAATTAACCAGAGTTATGTAAAGACCTACAAAATCAACACAGCTATTGTGGTTCCATTTGTACTATGCATCTAATGAGACATCCACCTTGACTCTCACCCTGACAGCTATCTGTTTTCAAATACTACCCGTTTTCTATGAATAGGTGATTAAGTCTTTTTCTGTGATGAGCCACTGTCCCTTGACATCCATCTAATTTCATATAATCCCCACCCTCCACTTTAAAAACCTTATATTCTTTTTTTTCCAAAGATTTTTTTTCAGTATCGTTACAGTTCACCCCGTATTATTACCTTTCTTCTACCCCATTTCCTTTTATTATTGCACTCTGCTATCTAAACTGGTTTATTTTGTATGCATTTTACTTTTTATTATAACATTCTTGTATTTTATATTGTTTTTATGAGGACGAACAGTGGCTAAGGGCTTGGCCGGGGAGAAGGTTGCTTTATAAAGATCACTAATTAATTAATTATTACCTGCTAAAGAAATACTTTATCAGTGCACTAATGCCAGAAGCACGTAAGGTCTCTTTCTGCGTCTAGTGCAGAAAATGTTCCAGTTTATGTCTCTCTGTACTGCTGATACTTTGTATTTCTGCAGCCAGTTTACACAGTTTTACTCTATATGAAAAATATTAATATTGCATGATTTCTAGCTCACCACCTGCAAGAAAAATGTTACACAACAAATAGTCTGTGTCCCTGTAACAATGATATACTAGTTTACAACCCATGTCAACAAACAGCACCTAAATCCAGCACTAATGTATTCCTAAGGACTGAATGTCAGAGCTGGAATGAAGGCCTGGTCTTCCATTCCACAAAGCAAGTGTTTTTAAAGCATTTCTTGCATTCTTTTTGACATATTATTTTTTTAAATAAAAGCCTGAATATTTTGTAATGTTAATTAAAAGTAATAGACAAGATAGCAATCCAATGATTAAAGACTGTGGTCATACTTTTGACTAGTTGATATTGTCCCTCCAATTAATACTGTGTCATGTTTCCACGCTTCATGTGTCCAACTGCTGTGCAGGGCAGACTTCATCCATTCCCCCGGTGTCCCAAAGGGATTAATAATTTTGGTTTCAGTCCATTCTGGATGATAGTTTTCTGAAGTCAAAGGGCATTTTCTTCTTGGTACATTAAGTATTATTTCAGCTCTGTGTTAAGCAAGGCATGAGGGCGTCTGTCATTTGACTGAAATGATATGACATTTGTGGGAGGGAGGAGTGCAATTCAACAGGCAGAAAAGTCTTAAACAGATTGGAGAAATCATCAGTTTAATTTCATTTGGAGATTAGCAGGTGCAAGATGTCAGGTATTGTCACCTACACATTGATAGCAGTTTTAATACATCTATTAACAGTAAGTAATACTGGCTAGTGCTGATTGCCCGAGAGGGTATCACCGTCTTTATGGAGCTAGAGAATTGGGGATTTGCATTAAAATATGGCACCTCTCTCTCTGCCCAAGAACTGCAGCGTGACAAAGAGTACATGGGACATTAGCAACTAGGGAATGAATTCCTACTGTGACAGGGAATGGGTTTACCGGTGGCATTACCTAGTGGTTAGGTCACTGGGCCTCTGCTCTCCCTCCCATCTCTGGTACCTCTTGCCAGCAATCCCTCCAACACCGTGAAGCCCACCTCTTTGTAGTCAGCAACTTGGCCCTCCAGATGGGTCACCAGCTCAGTTCACCCCCCTTCTGGGGTAGCAGAGTTCAAAGACAAATATAGAGTCCCATGTCTTCACAACAGGGAAGGCCTTAAGTCTACCTCCTGACCTTTGTAGACAGCTCGCCCTTGCCTCGGGGCTTTCAGTGTCTCTAATCTCTCCTTACTTCTGAGATGGGGATTGTGGAAAAGAGGTTTATGCCTCCTCTGTAACAAGGGTGGTTGGTAGGGGAGTCTGGGCCCTCGCACTCCACCAGGCTCCGACCCAGGGCCCTATGAGAGGCAACAATATCAAGCACCCTGAAGTGCCTCAAGACTGCCTCCCTGGGCCATTTCCTATCATTCACCTCCCCTCAGAGTCTCACAGTACAACATAAGAGGGCAAAAGAAAATAACTGAACCTTCAAACCAGCTGGACTCAACTGGTAGCCTCTCCCTGGCAGCAAAGGCCTCTGCAGTAACCTTGTTCATGAGCTCTCAGGATAGGTCTGTCCTCCTACCCTGTCTGCCTCCTTTTGAGCTGCCTGGCTCCCTTTAAAACTCCTCCTCCATCTAGAGCAGGCTTTGGAGGAGTGCGGGGAGCAGAGTCACCTGGGTCCAGAACGGCTCCTTAAGCCATTCAGTTCTAGTGTAGGTTTATACACCCCCTCACAAATAATAAACACTGAATTTTACAAATGTCAAAGGTATCCAGGTTCTTACACTGCCTCTCCTTGCCCTCCTTCAGACTCCTCCTTGCGTTTCCTGTCATCTCTCAGGTCTTCTACAACCTTCTGTTGATCTTCCTCATATCTTCTCCATGACTGCTGACAATCTTGTTCCCTGTCTTCATCTTGGCTCCCTCCCTACAAACCAATTGTGGTTTCTAGCTCCCTCCCATCCACCCTGATGCCATTCCAGTCAAATGTGTTCTCTTCAAGGAGTGAGCAACATAAGATTTGAATGGAGAAGCACCAGGGGCCTCTTCACAGATACTTTCAGAAGCAAGATCCTTCCCAGTACCTCACCAAGTTATTTGTAGGGAAGGGCACAGTGTGGTAAAGGAGTAGAGCCATATGGACATCTCAGAGGCATTACAGGAAGGGAGGATGAAAATCTCAGGCCTGGTTTACACTAGAAAATTAAGTCATCTTAACTACATCGCTCAGGGGTGTGAAAAATCCACACCCAAGTGCTGTAATTAAGATGACCTAACCCCCAGTGTAAGCAGTGCTAGGTCCACAGAAGACCTAACTACTGCCTGTCTAGGAGGTGGATTACTGACACCAACTGGAGAACCTCTCCCATCAGCATAGATAATGTCTACACTGAAGTGTTTCAGTGGTGAAGACAAGTCATTAGGAAAGGAGTGTTGTAGCCATCAGCTAACATGAAACTAAAACTGAAGCCTTGGACTAAAACTGAATGCAACCCCAAATATGAGGGCCTATATACATCACTCTTAGCAGCCAGTAAGGAGAACACTTTTCTGGAAATGGTTTACATGGTAGCCACCAAGGCTTAAATTCAGCCAGAGCTGTCCGGAACGGAGCTCCAGTAAATATTTTTAAACCAGTGGGGCTGAAGCCCGGAGACCTGGTGCGCTCTCCGGGGCTGAAGTCCGAGACCTCCTGCTCGTAGCTGAAGCTTGGAGCCCCATTTCAGGCGGAGGGCGTGGGGGAATTTAAACCCTGGTGTAATATAACAGTGTAATATTTTCAGTGTGTCAACTTATAATAAAATATAATCCTTTCTCAGCTGCATAAACTTTATTTAAGAAAGATTTAAATGAGCACATGTTCGTTTAGTCAATCTTGCACCTATAATTGGGTTTAACATATGAATAACAGCTTAAACATATGTGCGTCTCTATTTATCATAAACTACAGTACCAGCAGTCAGAACTAGCTTAGACTGCTATACAGCAATGAAAGATATCTTTGCATATATATATGCAAATGAACACAGCACTTACACAAATGCACTCACACTTCTATCTGCAGTGTTGTCAACTCTCACAATTTCTTTGCAAGTCTTGCAACATTCCCTGGGTTTTTTATACTCACAACTCCTGGAGTATTACATTTACAAGGGATTCACAGCTTCCATTTAAAATACAAATACATTCTAGCCCTCCTGGATGGAGAAAAGTATCTGGAAAATGTGATCCAAGAACACCCTAAAGGCTCAGAAACCAGAAAGAAAAGAAAAGAAAAGAAAAGAAAAGAAAAGAACCCCAAATATATTATTTTAAAAAAAAAAGTCATGATTCTTAAGACAATCTAATGATTTGGGGGGGGCTGACACATGAATTGTGAATGTTTGGGGTTGGCAATACTATGTCTGCTTCTAGTAACTATAATATCACACAGTTAAAAAGAAAGTTATATATTGCTTTGTTGATTTAACAGAAGAAATGGAACAGACAATAGAGTGAGCATTATCAAATGGAGGAACAACATATTTTGTCTTGCTGCGGTTCAGAAAATTCACGATAAAGGAGAAAGGCACCTGGAGGAAGGGGACAAGCAGGGGTACAGGAAGAAGAAAGACATCCGAGGGGAAAGAAACAGTGGAACAAAAACACCCAGAGGGAGAGTCTGGTCCACACAATTCTAGCCATCTCACCAAAATGAAATATCAAAGTAGACTTCTCTTTATATACCTTTGCAGCATGCACCCGACATTGCCAGCTCTTAAGGTGGCACTGTCAGGATGGAAATAAAAATCACAGTGCATTTACATACACATACACATATGCACACACACACACACACACACACACACACACACATTTGCTCCTGTTACCTCTTCTTGTAGCACTAGTCAGCAAACAAAGTGATCTCAGACTTTTGACTCTGGCCAAGATCAGCAATATACATATGTATTATATATATTTAGTGGTCCATAAAAGTATGGTTCTGAATCGCTTCTTACTTACACAGATGTAAAGAAAGAGTTACTCTATTTACTTCAATGGAGTTACGTTGGAGTAAAATATTAATATGAGAGGAGAATCTGGACTTTTGTGTTTACTTTCCCCAGCCCTAATTTACAAACACAACTATCTTTCTTTACTAAAAAAATATGCAAATGATAGCAAGGTTTTGTTCTCTGGGATTGGATTCTGGTACGTCATTTTCCCCCTTATACACCGCTACCTCGATATAACGCGACCCGATATAACACGAATTCGGATATAACGCAGTAAAGCAATGCTCCGTGGGGGCGGGGCTGCGCACTCCACTGGATCAAAGCAAGTTCAATATAACGCGATTTCACCTATAACGCGGTAAGATTTTTTGGCTCCCGAGGACAGCGTTCTATCGAGGTAGAGGTGTATATTTGGTAATGGAGCACATTCCTTTATATATTTATATTTCTGAACATAATAAAAACCATCTGGCAGCATTTCTTTTGAAATCAATATCAAAAGTGATCCTGCAAAAAGTCAATATATCCTAGGGAGAGGCATAAAATATGGTTGAAACTGGACTGTGATAATGCTGCTACTAACTCTTCCACATGACACAGTGCTACTGTGGTGATGGCTCCATTAGAAATCAGTAGATAAATAATAGAAATTTTCTAATATGGAAACAAATACATTATACAGTATTTAAAAAAAAAGAAACAGAAAAAAGGAAATTGAGCAGGGAGCATGAGGTAAAGTTTTTAGCTTGAACTGGCGGTTGTTACTATCTATATATAAAAAAATAATAATGGCCCATAGCAGGGATCTTTCCTCCTCTCTTTTTATCAACTCCATTTTAGGCATCTTTGTATGGGAGTTCTATAGAGAGCAGTGCTCTTTCGTGGACTCTGAGAGGGATGAAAGGAAACTGAGGTTTTTACTGGCTTGACACAGAGACCTCGAAGAACTCAGAATAATGACAGAAATGTTGCCCACTGCCAGACATAGATTTGCAAAGGGCAGAATGTGATATAAATTTTGCCTCCCTGCTCACATGCAGAGTCCTGATAAAAATCTGAGTTAAAAGACGTTGCAGCATTTACAAAACAACAAAAGCTTCCAGCCCTTAGAAATGGCTGAAACCCCTATCACCTTTACCCCTAAAGTTACACTAGGTCTCTTCTCTGCTCCGTATGTACACATCAATCCCAAGCACACCTGTAGAGATGTCGCTCGGTCACCTCAACCCACTCTAGGGGCAGGTCTACACTACGGGGTTAAGTTGACCTAAGTTCCGTCGAGTCCAACTTTGTTATTCACATAGCTGGAGTTGACGTAGCTAAGGTCGACTTATTGCAGTGTCTACACTGTGCTGGGTCAATGGGAGAAACTCTCCCATTGACTTACCTTACGCTTCTTGTTCCAGTGGAATACCGGAGTCAATGGGAGAGCGATCTGTGGTTGATTTAGCGGGTCTTCACTAGACCCACTAAATCGACCCCCGGTGGATCGATTGCCGCAGCATCGATCCACAGTAAGTGTAGACATACCCTAGGCTCATGCTCACCAGTGCCTCCGTTTCCCCTCTTGAACTCCTCAATAATCCACAAAAGCTTTCTTGTGTTTAATAATACCCCTTCTTGTGGCCTGGTTTACATGAAGTGGAAAAGAAAACACAAAACTTCCAGGTGAGGCTTTTCCTTCCACTGATTTGTTCTCTGCACTCGAGCCTTTCTAGCTGGTATAGGCACTCTGAACTCGACAGGCATTCTCCTCTCTCCTGGCTCCACAGGTCTCTCTCTTCTATACCTCAGAGGCCTGATTTTAACCACATCACCTGCCTGTCATGTGGCATTACTCATTCTCTCCACCTAGGAGGTGAGTTAAACGTGTCACAGATGTGGCTGGGACACATCTCCCTTTAAAGAGGCCAGCCGCTCTGACTGGAGACAAAAATAGACTGATTGTTTTCTTCTTCTGTTCTCTTATTTTGCTTTCTCCCTATTTATTCTTCCCTGCCTCAGATGAATGCATGACTGCAACATAACGGATGAGACTTAAACCCGCAACTCAAGAAATTTTGAGTTAAAGCTCCAACCACAACTTTAGTTCTATCCCCTCAAGTGTATTAACTGGACTTTCATCACAAGATCATGTAATACTGGATAATGTAATACATTAGGATATAAACTTGTAAAGATGTATGCCTGTGCTTAGCTATGCACTGTGAGCAGCTCTACTGATGCTAGTGGGACATTGCAGGACCAGGGTCTAAGGTTGCAATCTTGCAGTCGATAGCACACACTGTTGACTTCAGCTACAGCATCAGAACCTTCATTGGCAAATGTTGATTTTATAAACATGGATAGAAATATTTCACACTGTAGTATATTCCCACCTTATACAGCAAATTGACATATGAGCACTTCCCAAAATGCTAGAAAATGAGGTATGTCACATTTCACACCTATTCCAAATTGTAACTGTACATTTAATGCATCTTTCAGATACCAAGATTTCTATTTTTACTGAAGAAATTAACGAAGTCACATGAATAAGTAAACATCATCAATGCTACTTACAAATTAAAGATTTAAACATACCAGTACACTCACTAAAGCAAAAGGAAAATCAGTTTAAGCTATGAATATCGGTAAATGCTTAGGACAATAAAGAATGTGGCAAATGTATTATGTAATTGAGATGAAAGTACTAAAAATCCTTATGCATTTTTCTGAAAAAAGAAATAAATAGGCTCAGATTCTCTGGTGTGCCCAGTTTCCATTAGCTGCAGAAGGCCATCAGGTAGTCAACTGGAGTTCCCTGATTCTCTGATTACTTCTACACCAGTTGTGTGTCTGGCTGACTTTAAACCAACCTCAAGACTGCTTTAAATTCTGTCAGCTGTAATGGTCCCAAAGGACCATATTTTTCTTAGGCCACATCTTCTTCCTGCTATTTTCTGGCCCCAACATCACCCCAGAGCTGCAATGAGGAAGGTGGTGTAGGTACTACACCAACACTGTACCTGCTTGAGATCACCAGATACCAGGAGAATCTCCAGCCAAGAAGATATTTGTGGCTCCTTCTCCATTTCTGCTACTCGAGAATCTCAAAAAGGAAGGGAATCTGGCTTTGTGCTAATAAGCATCCAAATATTTTTTTTTAAATACCTCCATTAAAAAAAATGTATTTTGTTTATTTTTAAATGGGCTTTTTAGAATTTTGGAGGTCAAATCTTTTTATTTAGGTCCAAACCATCCCTTCTGTCTATGCCTTGTGGATCCCATTTTGGAGGAGATGTAGAAATAGAGAGTGCTTCCTTTATTCCGTAATTCTTCCCCTTCTCCAGACCTTATAGAAATTCTTTTCTGGGATGGGGGAGCCACGTAGGGGGAGGGAACAGGCAGCATCCATATGTTGTCCCCACACCATCCCTATATACACCACAGCCAATATTGCAGGAATCAGAATTAAGTCGGGCATGTGTGCATGCGCGCGCACACACACACAGAGGCCATGTTCTAGAATCTCTACCTTCCCCAACACTCCAAGAGTTGGTTCTAATGAAGGCTCCTGCAAAGGCATTTGGGGTAGTGCAATTCCAATAAATGCTTCTGTCATGGAGCCAACAGGACACAGAGACAGCTGGAGCATGAACATTCTGTGACCTCTGGCAGATACCCCAAACTCTACAGGTTTTGTGAGTCAAAGCCTTGGTCAGTTTTTTTCCCCTTTTGGGGAGTTGGGAGGAGCTGAAAGGGGAGATGGATAAAGACAATCTAGCCCATTCTCATAATAGATTGATTCAGAGGAAACCCCACAAGGGGAATGTTGCTGTTTCCTATCTCCAACACAGGCCATCTGTGCCTTTATTTATTTATGGACATTTCTGTAGCAATCACCACTCTATAGTATCTGAATGAATTGTTTTATCTATAGCAACAGTTCTCAAAATTTCCCATAGCGTAGACCACATGCTAACAGAGAGATAGTCTAAAGGACTCTTCCCCTCCCATTTTTGATTGGATAATATCTTGGGGCATCTACAGCAATTGTTTACACAGAAAAGTCACATTAGGAAAATATTTATGTATATTTAGCTCTCTTTTGTGTAATAAGTGTCTTGTCATTATGGAAAAAAGTTAATCATACTGACTGGTTTTGCTCATCATTTAATCTCTTCTTTCCTTCTGTTCTTTTCGTCTCACTTTCTTTGTGCCCCCTGCTCTACCTGGTCCCATTTCTTCCCTCTAATTCCTTAAACATCTTTCTTCTCTCACCTTCTTTAGGCAGCCCCCTCTCGTGGAGGAAGTAAGGCTGGCCCTGCCTCCTCCTCCTCGAAAAGTTATCCAACAATCCAGGCACTTCTTTGCAATGAACAGCCTGGATGCCTGTATTTGAGGGAGGGAGTGACTGGGCAGCTCTCTGTGCAAATACTTTATGGACCACAGTTTCTAGACCACTGCTCTGTAGTGTTTATGGTGCTCATCCTCATATTCTCAGAGAAATGAGGGCATTGGAGGACCAAACCTGCCATCTTCACTCAAGAAAAACTCATTTTCAATGGGAATTTTAGATGTGGAGGCAGTGCGGGACCTGGCTGATGAGGAGTCAGTTTCTGCATTCAGGCACAGAGCCTATTACCCGTGTACCAGTAGCATTGTCAACCCCCCTGAAAATGAAGAGATTAGCTTGAAAATCAG
Organism: Emys orbicularis; assembly: GCF_028017835.1. NCBI lineage: Eukaryota > Metazoa > Chordata > Testudines > Emydidae > Emys > Emys orbicularis. The sequence continues at coordinate 301,510,133 of NC_088683.1, forward strand.
GAGATTTTAAAATAACACCTTTTCATTTTGTCTTTTTGTTTCCCTTTTGGTGCTGAGTGAGTAGGTTTTATGCTTTCAAGCTCTTCTCCACAATCTTGGAGGCAAGAAATTTAATATTTTATTTAGATAAAAGCTGAGATTCTACAGTAATAACCTGATTCCAGAAGCTAGGGCTTAAAAATATGCACCCTAAATATAATGAGAATCACAATAAAATCATGCAAGCTAGTAGCACTGTTATGTGTGAGGGTAGAACTGGGCTCTAAAAAAGAAATGTAGGGTGGTACAAAAGAATTCCTGCAACTTTGTGTCACTTAAAGGGAGTTAACATTACATATGACAAGCTGCAAGTACTATAGGAGCAGTATATAATTGTACTTAAGAACCAGAGTCTGGTACTTCTTATTCAGGCAAACTGCCCAATGACTTCAGTGGCAATTTTGCCAAATGACTGCAAGATAGGTCTTACTAATAGAGATTTAGTACCAACTGAAGAGGTCCCAGGAACTCAGGAAAAAACCCCATAAAGGAATAATAAATACATTTCACAGATAATTAAAGAAACAAAAAAAATATGTTAAAGCAGCTATTATACAGAGATCAATATTTGCAGAATCCCTCTATTGAATGCTCACAAAGGCTGTATTTATGACTACAGATGTGCTCATAACAACAAACCTCTATTCAAAGATTACATTTGTATTTGTATATGCTGAAAGACCTCGGGTATTCACATGGCTCTTCTCTGTTTAATTTAATTATATAAGGGGAGCCAGGGAACAATAAATTGTTGATCATTTTCATTCAAAGAGGAGCGCTTTTCCATAGTCACTGTATACCAGTCTCATTTGTAGCCCTTCCCACTCATTTGGCAGAGTAACGTATTCCCATGTTCTGGGAATTATCTATTTAGTGGCTATGATCATAGGATTGCATATGTCAGGCTGAAGTTAATGGGCCAAAATCTGGCCTCAGTTACAGTCTTGCAACACCACTGAAGTCAAGGAGGATTCAACGATGTCAGTAAGAGAAGATTTTGGTCTAATGTGTTTGTCATATTGGTCAATAACATTAAGAACCCCCTCCCATCAGCCATTTCTATTGCTTATTTCAATGTGTAGAGTCTCCAGATACTGATTGCCCCTTCTGCATGTGAATGCAGTAGGGAGGTCAGAAAGGGTACAGACAGGCTCTTTTCCCCTCTCCCTCCAGCACACCTGCTCAGGAGCCAGACACAATCCAAACCTACCTGTCCCTTTAGTGATTGTCATGAGGCCTGGTTAGTACATCTGGCAGGGCTCCAGAGCCACAAAAGGGTCAGTCAGTTAGGCTTGAAATATGGCCAGGGTTTCCCTTGTGTGCCATTTGGCAGTAGGTACTGGGGACATGGATGTTATACATTTCCAAACCAGCAGTGAAGACTACTGCTTCCTGCATTGCCCCACATGAAGCTACAATCTTGCTCACCAAATTCAGTAATGTAACACACAGATAGGCCCACAAATAGCTTGCATGGAGTTACAAGCCACATGTGTCCTAAGCGCACACCGTCTTGGAGTACAGACATGTAAAACAAGAAGACATCACTTGTATGGTGTATTGCAACATCAGTATTCTCTGCAACATGGGTAACTATGCTTCTTTCCCATAGGAAGAACAGAAATGGAGACTGATTATTATGATTCATACATTCAGTCACAGATTTTAAGGCCAGAAGTCATCATCTAGTCTGACCTGCTATGTGACAGACTATTGAATTTCACCCAGTTACAGCCATGTCATAGAATATCAGGGTTGGAAGGGACCTCAGGAGGTCATTTAGTCCAACCCCCTGCTGAAAGCAGGACCACTCCCCAGACAGATTTTTACCCCAGTTCCCTAAATGGCCCCCTCAAGGATTGAATTCACAACTGTGGGTTTAGCAGGCTAATGCTCAAACCACTGAGCTATCCTGCCCCCCTGAACTGAGCTATCCCACCCCCCAAGGCCAATTCAGTCAGGGTGGATGTGGTCCACTCCCAATAATATCAATATTATCAATTATTGGGAGTGGACCACATCCACCTGACTGAATTGGCCTTGTTAACACTGGTTCTCCACTTGTAAGGTAACTCCCTTCTTTTCATGTGTCAGTATAATTATGCCCGTATCTGTAATTTTCACTCCATGCATCTGAAGAAGTGGGGTTTTTACCCACAAAAGCTTATGCGCAAATAAATCTGTTAGTCGTTAAGGTGCCATTGGACTCCTCGTCGTTTTTCTTCCAGGAAGGCATTCAGCGTTTATCTGACAATATTAAAAAAAAAAAAACAGCTTTTAAAGAAAGAGTACACAGTATTCTCCTGAAGCCTGTGATGTGCTGGCAATGGAGGAGCTGCACCAGGGATTGCCCTGTCTAGGGTGACCAGATGTCCCGGTTTTATAGGGACAGTCCCGATATTTGGGGCTTTATCTTATATAGGCACCTATTACTCCCCACCCCCTGTCCCGATTTTTCACATTTGCTGTCCGGCCACCCTAGCCCTGTCTGACTGGTGAGGAACAGCGGGGCCTGGACACCCTGCTGTCACTGCAGGAGCTCTCTGTTACAGTACAGTAGCTCTCTACAGGCAAGGCCCCAGGTAGCAGCGTGTTGTCATCTGAATTCTACAAGCATTTCTGGCATCTTATTAGTTCTGACTTTTTTCTAGTGATTCTGGAATGTATCCAGAAGAAAGAGCTGGCCCTCAGTTGCTGCAGGGCAGTAATCACCCTGCTGCACAGAAAAGAAGATTTCCATGACTTACGGAATTGGAGACCTATTTCCCTTCTCTGCTCCGATAACACTGGTCTACAATTTTTGAGAAGTCGTCTGCTTCAGAGATAAAATGTGCTATTTATTATGTATTTTGATGTGCTGAATTCAAATATGACAATTAAAACAACTGATTGGCTACTGTTTCTAAGATATTTAAGTTTTTACATTTTATGTCTATGTATATTGTGTAGATAGTAGAGTTTTAATCATAAATTGTAAACCTAGGTCTTTTCATGTGTGTATGGTTGCTTTACATGAAAATATTTCACCTGTCCTGTTTATGTAACACTTTAAAAATCAGGAAAACTCATAGACTCATAGACTTTAAGGTCAGAAGGGACCATTATGATCATCTAGTCTGACCTCCCGCATGATGCAGGCCACAAAAGCTGACCCACCCACTCCTGGAATAATTCTCTCCCTTGACTCAGCTGTTGAAGTCCCCAAATCATGATTTAAAGACTTCAAGTCGCAGAGAATCCTCCAGCAAGCGACCCCTGCCCCATGCTGTGGAGGAAGGCGAAAAACCTCCAGGGCCTCTGCCAATCTACCCTGGAGGAAAATTCCTTCCCGACCCCAAATATGGCGATCAGCAGAACCCCGAGCATGTGGGCAAGATTCTCCAGCCAGACCCGCATTGACCATTGATACTAATTACCAGCGATGGCATGTTATTGACCTATTGACTAAAATCACGTTATCCCATCAAACCATCCCCTCCATAAACTTATCAAGCTTAATCTTAAAGCCAGAGAGGTCTTTCGCCCACACTGTTTCCCTCGGAAGGCTGTTCCAGAACTTCACCCCTCTGACGGTTAGAAACCGTCGTCTAATTTCAACCTAAACTTCCCGACGGCCAGTTTATATCCATTTGTTCTCGTGTCCACATTAGTATTGAGCTGAAATAATTCCTCTCCCTCCCTGGTATTTATCCCTCTGATATATTTAAAGAGAGCAATCATATCCCCCCTCAGCCTCCTTTTGGTTAGGGTAAACAAACCCAGCTCCTCGAGTCTCCTTTCATACGACAGGTTTTACATTCCTCGGATCATCCTAGTGGCCCTTCTCTGTACCCGTTCCAGTTTGAGTTCATCCTTTTTAAACATGGGAGACCAGAACTGCACACAGTACTCCAAATGAGGTCTCACCAGTGCCTTGTATAACGGAAGCAGCACCTCCTTATCCCTACTAGAAATACCTCGCCTAATGCATCCCAAGACCGCATTAGCTTTTTTCACGGCCACGTCACATTGCCGACTCATAGTCATCCTGCGATCAACCAGGACTCCGAGGTCCTTCTCCTCCTCCGTTACTTCCAACTGATGTGTCCCCAGCTTATAACTAAAATTCTTGTTAGTCATCCCTAAATGCATCACCTTACACTTCTCACTATTAAATTTCATCTATTACTATTACTCCAGTTTACAAGGTCATCCAAGTCTCCCTGCAGGATATCCCGATCCTTCTCCGAATTGGCAATACCTCCCAACTTAGTGTCATCCGCAAACTTTATCAGCCCACTTCTACATTCGGTTCCAAGGTCAGTAATAAATAGATTAAATAAAATCGGACCCAAAACCGAACCTTGAGGAACTCCACTGGTAACCTCCCTCCAACCTGACAGTTCACCTTTCAGTACGACCCGCTGCAGTCTCCCCTTTAACCAGTTCTTTATCCACCTCTGGATTTTCATATCGATCCCCATCTTTTCCAATTTAACCAATAACTCCTCATGCGGTACCGTATCAAACGCTTTACTGAAATCGAGGTATATTAGATCCACCGCATTTCCTTTATCTAAAAAATCTGTTACTTTCTCAAAGAAGGAGATCAGGTTGGTTTGGCACGGTCTGCCTTTCGTAAAACCATGTTGTAATTTGTCCCAATTGCCATTGACCTCAAGGTCCTTAACTACTTCCTCCTTCAAAATTTTTTCCAAGACCTTGCATATTACAGATGTTAAACTAACAGGCCTGTAGTTACCCGGGTCACTTTTTTTCCCCTTCTTGAAAATAGGAACCACATTAGCTATTCTCCAGTCCAACGGTACCACCCCCGAGTTTACAGATTCATTAAAAATTATCGCTAACGGGCTTGCAATTTCTCGCACCAGTTCCTTTAATATTCTCGGATGAAGATCATCCGGTCCGCCCGATTTAGTCCCGTTAAGCTGTTCGAGTTTGGCTTCTACCTCGGATACGGTAATGTCAACCCCCCCTCCTTTATTCCCCTCTGTCACGCTGCCTCTATTCCTAAGCCCTTCATTAGCCTCATTAAAGACCGATGCAAAATAGTCGTTTAGATATTGTGCCATGCCTAGATTATCCTTAATCTCCACTCCATCTACAGTCTTCAGCGGTCCCACTTCTTCTTTCTTTGTTTTCTTCCTATTTATATGGCTATAAAACCTCTTGCTATTGGTTTTAATTCCCCTCGCAAGGTCCAACTCTACCCGGCTTTTGGCCTTTCTCACTCCATCTCTACATGCTCTGACCTCAATAAGGTAGGTTTCTTTGCTGATCCCTCCCCTCTTCCACTCTTTGTACGCTTTCTGTTTTTTCTTAATCACCCCTCTGAGACGCTCGCTCATCCAGCTCGGTCTAAATCTCCTGCCTATGAACCGTTTTCCCTTTCTCGGGATACAGGCCTCCGACAGCTCCTGCAACTTCAACTTGAAATAATCCCAGGTGCCTTCCGCCTTTAGATCCGTAAATATGTTAGCCCAATCTACTTCCCTAACTAGTCGCCTTAATTTATTAAAGTTAGCCCTTTTGAAATCGTAAACCCTAGTCTCTGATTTAATTTTGTTAATCCTTCCATTTAGTTTAAACCGAATTAGCTCATGATCACTCGAGCCAAGGTTGTCCCCTACAACCATTTCCTCAACGAGGTCCTCACTACTCACCAAAACCAAATCTAAAATGGCATCCCCCCTCGTTGGTTCCGCAACTACTTGATGAAGGAATTCATCAGCTAGCAAGTCTAGGAAAATCTGAGCCCTATTATTGTTACTAGCATTTGTTCCCCAATCTATATCCGGGAAGTTAAAGTCTCCCATGATTACACAGTTACTATTAGTATTTACTTCCCTAAAAACATTAAAGAGTTCTCTGTCCATATCCAGGGTAGATCCCGGCGGTCTATAGCACACCCCAAGCACTATCCCAGGGGAGGCTCTAGTAGTTTTTTTACCCAATGTGAGCATTGCCCAGACAGACTCCGTCTTATCCATTCCATCATTTATTATTTCTTTACAGTTTACCTCATTATTGACATACAATGCTACTCTCCCACCTTTACCTTTGTTCCGGTCGTTCCTAAACAGCACATACCCTTCCATACCTGTGCTCCAGTCATGACTACCGTTCCACCACGTTTCGGTTATTCCTACAATATCCGGTTTCATTTCTCGGACCAGGAGCTCCAATTCCTCCATTTTGTTACCTAGGCTTCTCGCATTGGTGTATAAACATCTTAATTTTTGCCGTTTAGCCTCTCTCTCATTAGTTATCCAATTTGGTATGGACACCGTACCGCCAGTATGACCTATTAATCTAGTATCCATCCCCCCCGTCTTCCTTATGTCCAATCTCTTCCCCCTGGCTATATCAGTTCTTGTCTCATCACCCTCCTTCTCAATGTTGTAATCTGGCGTGGAGATTAACTGGATATCTCCCAACCGTCTCCCACGAATTCCTAGTTTAAAGCTCTTTTGATGAGATGAGCCAGCCTCCCTCCCAGAAGTCTATTTCCTTCCCTACTTAGGTGAAGTCCATCCCGTGAGAACAGTTGTCTGTCCCCGAAAGCCTCCCAGTGGCCATACATCCCAAAGCTCTCCTTATAGCACCACTCCCTTAGCCAACTATTTATCATCACAATCCTGTCAGCCCTTTCCTGCCCTTCTCTAGGAACAGGCAGAATCCCACTGAAGATGATCTGAGCCTCGATTTCCTTAAGCGTCTTCCCCAGCCTGGCATAATCTCCCTTGATTCTCTCTAGCGAGAACCTAGCAGTGTCACTTGTTCCTACGTGAAGGATTATCAAGGGGTTCTTACCTGCTCCTTCTAGGATCCTTTTCAACCGCAGGTCCACATCCCGTATCTTAGCGCCTGGTAGACAGCACACCCTTCTGTTCTCTGGGTCCGCCCTGGTCACAGGCCTGTCTAACCTCCTCAGTAAGGAGTCCCCAATCACATAAACCTGCCTTTGCCTGGTGACAATGCAATCTACTAATCTATCCCCTGTTCCCTCTAGTCGCAACCCCTGTCCGTTCCTATTTTCCGTTATAATCCCCCTTATGCCATCCTGTACCCTCCCGGGGCCCAGATTTGGTGCTGTCTCCATCAACTCCTCCCCTCTTTCTATGGGACTAGCAGCTCTTCTCTTTTTCCTCACCCTTCCCCCTTCAGTTACCACCTGCTGCACCCCTTCCTCATTATCCAAACACCCAAACCTGTTCCTGAGCTCTATTTCTCCTTCACTGGCCCTCCTTTTCCTTGGCCTGCTTCTCACGGTCACATGCTTCCACTGCCCTTGTTCCCCCCCGACATTCCCCCCTCACAGACCTTAGCCCCTGCTTCCACCTGTACCCCTGAGCATTCCCCTTCAGCCACTCCTTGCCTTTGCTCCATTAGCTGCTTGAACCCTCTTCTAAACTCTACCAGGGTATCTACCTGCATCTCCAAACCTCGGATCTTTTCTTCCATCAGCTCTATTAGGTGGCATTTCATGCAGACATACCTCTGGTCAGGCACCCCCGCTAGGACCATGTACATACCGCAGCTGCCACATGGAATCATCTGCATTGTATCCCCCGCTGCTTGGCTCATGGCTGCTGTTGTCCGGGCCTGCCTGCTCACCTGTGCTCTCTGCACCTGGGGGAACAGAGCACACGGGACACCGCGCCCTCCTGCCTCCCCTTCCACCTCCCCCTGCAAACTCCCACTCAAATTCTCCTGTTAGCAGCCCTGTTTGCCGGCTCCTGTGCCACTGCTCGCGGGTTATATATAAAGGGTTATATAAATAAAATTTATTATGAAACAAAAGGCAAAAAACTATTATGTACATAGTTTAGTCCTATTTAGTCCTATTCAGTGTCTACTCGGCGCTTCTTGGCTTGTCTCTTGTATTCATTAAATGGAGCATCTCTTGTCACTGTCCAGCAATAGTCTGCAAGCATTGATGGGCTCCATTTGCCCTGATAGCGTTTCTCCATTGTTGCAATGTCCTGGTGAAATCGCTCGCCATGCTCGTCACTCACTGCTCCGCAGTTCGGTGGAAAAAAATCTAGACGAGAGTGCAAAAAATGTATCTTTAGTGACATGTTGCAACCAAGGCTTTTGTATGCCTTGAGGAGGTTTTCCATCAACAACCTGTAGTTGTCTGCCTTGTTGTTTCCGAGAAAATTTATTGCCACTAACTGGAAGGCCGTCTTTTCCTTGCCACGCAGTGCATGGTCAAATGCATCATCTCGAAGAAGTTCACGAATCTGAGGACCAACAGAGACACCTTCCTTTATCTTAGCTTCACTTAACCTTGGAAATTTTCCATGGAGGTACTTGAAAGCTGCTTGTGTTTTGTCAATGGCCTGGACAAAGTTCTTCATCAGACCCAGCTTGATGTGTAAGGGGGGTAACAAAATCTTCCTTGATTCAACAAGTGGTGGATGCTGAACACTTTTCCTCCCAGGCTCCAATGACTGTCGGAGTGGCCAATCTTTCTTGATGTAGTGGGAATCTCTTGCACGACTATCCCATTCGCAGAGAAAACAGCAGTACTTTGTGTATCCAGTCTGCAGACCAAGCAAGAGAGCAACAACCTTCAAATCGCCACAAAGCTGCCACTGATGTTGGTCATAATTATGCACCTCAAAAGTTGTTTCATGTTGTCATAGGTTTCCTTCATATGGACTGCATGACCAACTGGAATTGATGGCAAAACATTGCCATTATGCAGTAAAACAGCTTTAAGACTCGTCTTCGATGAATCAATGAACAGTCTCCACTCATCTGGATCGTGAACGATGTTGAGGGCTGCCATCACACCATCGATGTTGTTGCAGGCTACAAGATCACCTTCCATGAAGAAGAATGGGACAAGATCCTTTTGACGGTCATGGAACATGGAAACCCTAACATCACCTGCCAGGAGATTCCACTGCTGTAGTCTGGAGCCCAACAGCTCTGCCTTACTCTTGGGTAGTTCCAAATCCCTGACAAGGTCATTCAGTTCACCTTGTGTTATGAGGTGTGGTTCAGAAGAGGAGGATGGGAGAAAATGTGGGTCCTGTGACATTGATGGTTCAGGACCAGAAGTTTCATCCTCTTCCTCGTCTGACTCAAGTGAAAATGATTCTGGTGCATCAGGAACCGGCAGTCCTTCTCCGTGGGGTACTGGGCGTATAGCTGATGGAATGTTTGGATAATGCACAGTCCACTTTTTCTTCTTTGACACACCTTTCCCAACTGGAGGCACCATGCAGAAGTAACAATTGCTGGTATGATCTGTTGGCCCTCTCCAAATCATTGGCACTGCAAAAGGCATAGATTTCCTTTTCCTGTTCAACCACTGGCAAAGATTTGTTGCACAAGTGTTGCAGCATATGTGTGGGGCCCACCTCTTGTCCTGATCTCCAATTTTGCAGCCAAAATAAAGGTGATAGGCTTTCTTAACCATAGTGGTTATACTGCGCTTTTGTGATGCAAAAGTCACTTCACCACAAACATAGCAGAAGTTATCTGCACTGTTCACACAAGTACAAGGCATCTCTGCTCACTTTGGCTAAACAGAAATGTGTCCCTTTGCAAAATCAAACACTGACAAATAAGAGAGCATGACACTGTATGATTTCTAGAGCTGATATAGGGCAATTTGTTCAGCAGAGTGATTTAAGCTTCGTTATGATTGCATCATCCATGACTTCTAGGAATAACATGATGCAATTCATATCATGTATGATGCAATACCAGCTTCAAATTGCATCATTCATTGTTTTGCCTAAAAAGCAAGTACTGTCCAAATCCAGTCATAGATTTATTCATAGATCCAGTCAAAGATGTATTTTAGTCATTTCTGGTTTAAATTGAGATCCCTTCCCTTTATAACTCACTTATCCTCCACCATTCCCAAGTCAAGGGTCGTATATACTGACCCAATAGCATATCTTGAAAACTAGAGCCAATCAACAATTTTAAGCATCATTTTCGTTCTCAGTGACCCAGAATTAGTAAAGTTTGACTACATGTATTTCAGAAGCATTTTGGCTGTAGAGCAGTGTAATAAGATTTTATCCAGAGCCTTAGCCAACTGGTTGAAGGACATCTGGACTCTCTGATACATCGTGATCAAACATTGTATTCCTAACTGCTGTATGATAGATCATTTGGTTTTAATTTGTGATCTTTTTACTGTTAGCAAATTTTGTAATCTGGATGTGGAGCTTGTTTCAATGGACCAGGAAGGCCGTCGATAGAGTTAACCATAGTTAACTTTTGGAATTGGAACAGTGTTCTCTTCTTATATTTCTCTATTGGACCATAACATTTTTAGTATCCTAAAGATTAATGGAGATCTTCGCTGCTGCTTCCCAGTTCGTCACTGGTGTCCCCTGTCTGGGATGCTGTATGCCAGGGGTCGGCAATCTCTGGCATGCGGCTCGCCAGGGTAAGCACCCTGGCGGGCCGGGCCAGTTTGTTTACCTGCTGCGTCGGCAGGTTCGGCCGATCGCGGCTCCCACTGGCCGCAGTTCGCCGTCCCAGGCCAATGGGGGCGGCGGGAAGCGGCACAGGCGAGGGATGTGCTGGCCACGGCTTCCCGCCACCCCCATTGGCCTGGGACAGCAAACCACGGCCAGTGGGAGCCGCGATCAGCCAAACCTGCCGACGCGGCAGGTAAACAAACTGGCCCGGCCTGCCAGGGTGCTTACCCTGGTGAGCCGCGTGCCAGAGGTTGCCGACCCCTGTTGTATGCTTTTAGTTTGGAGCCATTCCTGCACATTCTCAGAAGCCATCTGACTGGCCTTTCTGTGCAAGGGTTGTCAGATGCTTTCCCAGGTCATCTGTCGGCCTATGCAGATGATATCTCAGTTTTTATGAAGTCTGACAGTGATGTGTAGGCACTTTTTGCTTTTTTACAAGTGTATAAACAGGCATTAACTGGGCTAAGCGCAATGCAATCTTACTTGGCTTTTGGCAGTGCAGTGGTCCCCCTTTGTTGCCCCAATAATTATAATAGGGCATTTCTGGAATTAAGGTGTTGAGGGTCTTTTTCAGATGTGAACAATATAGGTTAAAGAACTAGGAGGGGGCTAAGGAGACAGTGCAAGGCTGGCGCTGGCTCCGTCCTGGACTCTTTTCGGAGATGGGTTTTGATTGCCAACAATCCTGTGACATCAGCTCAATGGCGTGGCACCAGCTTGTGTATCATTCTGGGCCTTTTGGACAGGAGTCAGAATCATATTAACCATTTTTTAAAATCGTTAACACTGGTTGCACCCTTCTTCGCTGTTCCTGCCATTAGATGAAGGGTGACATGGGCACAATTTAGTCAGCAGGGTGTCAAACTTTCACCTCCAGTCTGTTCTGCAATTGTTGTTTTCTGACTTCCCACCAACCTGGAAATACATTGCTTTTTCTCTCCTCTGTGATGCTGCAGAGGTGGAGGGGGAGGAGAGGGGGATAAGATTTGACTCCCCTATTTTTGTTGGTACATGATCTATTACCTCCATTCTGTAATGGTCTTTCTAATGCCTGGTGACTTCTGTGAAGTATGGGGTCAGATCAGGTGTTTTCTTGGAAGAGTCACTGTTTTTAACCCACTTTTCCCCACTGAAGCTCTCTTGTCCAGGATCCTGTTTTCTGCCTTTACTAAGGCTAGGTTGACCAGGCTGTTCCACCTGATTATTCCTAACTGAAAATCATTGATTGCTGTTCAGACCAGAATCCAATCTGTGTGGTTTTTGAATAAGGCCCTTGCTGAATTCCAGGCAGAGCTCCCTCAGCAGGCGATTCAGTATTTGCAGAGATTGCTCTTCCAGGGGGGACTCCTGTGTCCCCCTCACTAGCCATCTCTAGTGAGGGGATTGGTGTCCAGGAAGGGTTTGGTAAATGTTCCTTTTGAAACCATGACCAAGAAGCAGCTGTATGGTATGTGTGCCAAGGTGCAGCATTATGCCATCCTCTCTGATCTCCCTGATACAGCCTGAACAATGCCTCTGTCCCTTGATGACTCTATGTCCTGGTCTGGAGGACAGAGTAAACACCTCCTTTTCCTACAGTGACTTGCAGTGAAGGGTCCTGCACAGCATCATAGCACCCAATCGTTTTATGCACCATATTACCCCGAGGTGTCTGCTCAGTGCCTCTTCAGTTCAGCATCAGACACAGTATTTCATTTTTTCCTACATTGCCCCCACTTGATTCCTTTTTTTGATTTTTTTGCAGCATTTTTCAGTGGTTTGGGATTGACTTTCTCCAAGCCCCTGTTTGTTTTTGGAGTGAGATACAGTGCTTGCATTTGGCCAGTTTCCTGCCTGGCTCACTTTTTGCTGGGTCAGGCAAAACTAATTGTTTAGAATTGTTTTCACCATAACAGAATGGCCGGGGATAAAGAGATGTGATGACCTAGGGCTGTTTCACACACTGATTGTGGCCTGGCTGCAGCTTGATTACTCCTTTTATAAACTGACTTGTAACCTGGACACTTTTAAGTTGACTTGGTGTGTTAACAATATTTTGAGTGAACCTGGTGATGACAGTGCTTTAGTGATCCATGCTTAATGTTCACTTAAGATGGATTTTACATGCCAAGTCTGTAGGCATCAGCTGAGCACTGATAAATTCATAGCTGGAAGCCAGACCAGCTCACCTATATATTAGTATTGTTCAAAATAGGTGTTAGACTTTTAAAAATGTGTTAGTGTTTATACTCTACAAAATACTTGTAAGTTGCTGCATGCATTAACCTTATTTCTAGTGTCTGTATCCCATGCTACAAGGTAAATGTAAGTTTGCTTTATACTTGTGAACCTAGGTTCCTCCACCCATCAAGAACTATCAAAACTAAATGGGCCATTTTGGGACAAACACTTTGTTGATTGCCCCCATCCACCAAAGAAGTAGTTACATGCAAGAGTGCTGGTCCCATCTGTTTGAACTCTGAGGGATGGGCACATAAAGATGCTCATAAGAAGCAAAGAGATAACTATTTCTGTTTGGACTCTCACAAGGACTGAAGCTAAGGGTACGTCTTCACTACCTGCCGTATCGGCGGGTAGCAATCGATTTATCCGGGATCGATATATCACATCTTGTTAAGACGCGATATATCGATCCCCGAACGCGCTCACCGTCGACTCCAGAACTCCACCAGAGCGAGCGGCGGTAGCGCAGTCGACTGGGGAGCCGCGGCCATCGATCCCGCGCCGTCTGGACCCCAGGTAATTCGATCCAAGATACTTTGCTTTCAGCTACGCTATTCGCGTAGCTGAAGTTGCGTATCTTGGATCGATCCCCCCCCCCCAGTGTAGACCAGCCCAAAGAAATAAAAGCAGATATCTCCAGGGTCAATCTGGGTTAGCCCTAGAAGACATTCAGTGGACAGATTACTATATCTCTGTCATCTTTTGGAACCATAGACTAATTCATTTGTGCATATACGTTGTCTGCTTTAACCTGTAAATAACTTATTTCTTTTCTTAGTCAGTAAATCCATAGTTAGTTTTCTATAGGATTGGCTACCAGCATTGTCTTTGGTGTGAGATGTAAGGCACAAATTGATCTGGGATAAGTAACTGGCCTCTTGGGACTGGGAGAAACCTGAGTATTTTGTGATCTTTCACATAAGTGACCATTCATCACTAAATTTAGCGCTTGCCTAGATGGCAAGATAGACTAAAGGGTGACTGTCTGTGACTCCATGATAAGACTGTTACAGTGCTTCAGTTCACATGTGTTACTGGGTTGGTGAAATCTAATTACAAAACATATCAGTTTGGGGTGTGTGCCCTTCTTTTTTACGGTCTGCCCTGATGTTGGCACTCAGAGTTGTGAGCCACACTAGACAATGTGACACAGATTGTAATTTTATAACATTTTAAATAGTTTTAATGTGAATAAAGGTGTTTTCATATCATGTCTCTCTCTAATGACTTTTCAAGTATTTATCCAGTGTGCAAAAGTTTCAACAGCAGAAACTTAAAAAGCCCCACATCAGAATATCCCATGCCCAGTGATTAGAACACTCACTTGAGAAGTGCAGATATACTTGTTCAACTCCCTTGTTTTCCCCCTTAAAGTAGAGGAGGGACTCGAACCCAGGGTCTTTCACATCCCAGGTGAGTACTCTAACCACTGTAGTAAAAGTTAGGAGGGAGGTGGTATGCCTCTGCTGGCTTTTTGGAAGAAGACCATAGGTGGCTAATTCCAGAAGAAGGTTCACAGATGAGTATTGCTAGCAGAACTAGGCATCTTCCTGCAGCTTAGACTTAGGTGCCTAGCTCTGTGAGGGGGTGGGGCTTAGTAGCCCCCTCTGGTCAGCATCTTCTATTGTCTAGCTTAGGCAGCTCCTTACCTAGCATACTAGTTTTTGTGAATCTCAATTTAAGGTACCTGTCTCTCCCCATTCACTGTTTAGGACTATAGGTGCACCACTCAGGCTTTGCAAATTGCAGTGATTTCATAGAGGTGAGGCATGGTGATACTGAGCATCACAACACCTAACTCCTTTTGTGCATCCAGGACTAAGCTCTTTGGGGTGGGAGCCATGTTTTCCTGTGTATGAGGGCATCACAAAACATCACTTGCTCCACCAGAATACAAATAGAAAACAATACTAATAACAATAGTAACATGTATCAGAGGGGTAGCCATGTTAGTCTGAATCTGTAAAAAACAACAGAGGGTCCTGTGGCACCTTTAAGACTAACAGAAGTATTGGGAGCATAAGTTTTTGTGGGTAAGGACCTCACTTCTTCAGATGCACTTATTGCACTTATTGCATCTGAAGAAGTGAGATTCTTACCCACGAAAGCTTATGCTCCCAATACTTCTGTTACTCTTAATAGTAACATGCATACTCATGGGGAAAGCTTCTTCTTGCACTCCCCATTCACTCTGCCTTTCCAGTTATGCCAGCCTTAATTCATATCTTTCTTTCACACCTGTCTGAGCCTCTTTACACATTGCTCCCCATGCATGTCCCATCAAGTCTAGATCACCAAGCCACCAACTGCTCTGCATTCAAGCCTTCCTGAAGTTTCACTTATTCCATGATAGAGTCATAGAATATCACAGGGTTGGAAGAGACCTCAGGAGGTCATCTAGTCCAACCCCCTGCTCAAAGCAGGACCTATCTCCAGACAGATTTTTGCCCCAGATCCCTAAATGGCCCCCCTCAAGGACTGAACTCACAACGCTAGGCTTAGGAGGCCAATGCTCAAACCACTGAGCTATCCCTTCCCTCCCCTCCCCTCCCCGTTATGATGCTCATATGAAGTGGAGAAAAACCCATAACTCAAAATGAGTGTTTTTTTCTGGGCTTCTCAATGCGTTTCTTCTTTTATTCATGTTTAAGACTGAAGGCCTCTGGGGCAGGGACTCTCCATTCTGTCTCTCGTGGAGTGCTGAGTACATTATTGATGCATCATGTTCACCATCATAGTGTTACCAGTAAAGTATTCCCCAGTAACATGCTCAATCACTGTTAATGGGCACTTATTGTAATCTCTGTCCTGCTTAATTCTGGCCACACCCTCCTATTACTCGAGGGGAGTGAGTCCCAGGCAGTTGATACTTGCTACATGTTCTGTCTGTCATCAGGAAGCACTGAGTAAGATTAGCGAATTTAGCGTTTGTCAGGAAATTCTGTATCTTGATGGTGAACTCAAGGGGTGCAGTTATTCAAATGCAATCACAAGGCAGTAGGTTATAACACTTCCAAGGAACATTACATTGTGGAAGACAAACTGAGGGCTAATTATTAACACTGAAATGCATTTAACCTCACTTCATTATAACACCCGACATATTATCTCTTCAAAATCACTCAAGGTAAGCTAAATTGCCCAATGATTGATCACGTAATACAAGACTGTATCTAAAGGGGCAGCAGGAAAGTGGCTGTGAGCCATCCACTTTGATTTTCCAGAGCTTAAATATCAGCTTCCATTTTCTACCAACATCATATGATTTCCTTTTTTTGCACACTGGTTTATTGTCCAATTTATTTAATCATGAAAAAGATAGTGTATGTTGTTGCTTTTACCTTTCCCTTTTATGGCTCTATTAGTGTTTCCTTATTGTTTTCCAACAAGAACCAGTCAGATAGCTTTACTAGATAGCACAACAGGTGTCTGGCATTTTCTCCTAGTGTAACTAAAAAACAAATGAGACAGAGGATGTTGGCAGAAGTATATCTAAATTTAAAGTAATATAATTGCAACTGAAGATAACAAAGGAAGCAAACTGATGTTAAAAATTTGCTACTGATTATCCTGGCAAAGCATTATGTGAAACTCTGAATGAAGGAAACAGCATAAGAATAAATAGATTTACTGTACCATAGAATAGATCAACTAATCAGACAGGTCAGCATGCTAAAATGATGAAATTATGATAGAAAGCAAAAATGTTTACAGAAAAGAAGAACATGGGAGTAATGATTGGTTCCAGCCACCTGAACATTAACTGGAATCCATGTTAAAGCTCCGATCCAGACTTTCACATGTGCTTACCTTTCATTATGTGAGTGGGCTTATTGAACTCAATGGGACTACAAACACATTTAAAGTTAAGCATGCGTTTAAGTCTTTGTAGGATCAGGATGTAAGTGTAAATGTGTGGTGTGGTCCAGCAATTAGGGTGCTGACATGGGAGACTCGGGTTCAATCCCCTACTCCACTATAGACATCCTGCCTTATGCTGAGCAAGTTTCTTAAGGCCAGACTTCAATGGGGATTTTAGGTGTTGCTTGGCTGAAGGGAACACCACCTAAATTCCTAGGTGGCCTGCAGCCTAGTGGAATTTTCAGCCCTGTGTTAGGCAGTTCTGTGCCACCTCAGATCCCTTATGAGTTCCTGGGGATAGTTAAAAACCCAAACAAGGGATTTTCAGAAGCCGGCCAGGTGAGAAGTGCCAGGAAGAGGAGAGGGGTTTAGGTGGCTGACCTGACAGGCCGGAGATATATAGTTCCTTCTGCTCAGGATCCTGAGATATGAACCCTGTCCTGGAGTTAGGATTTGTCTACACGGCATGGCAATGTGCACTAGCAGGGTATGATTTTGCACACTCATGTGCCAGTGTAGATGTGCTGGCACATAATAAAAGGTTAACACGCAGCAAGGAAATTGTAGTGCACACTAGACAGAGTTTACGTGGGACAGTTAGTGAACAACACATTGGTGTGCTTTAGAAATCACACCCTTCTAGTGTGCACTGCACTCTGAGTATGCTTATGAGGTCGGGGCCTGCTGGCAACATAGGCATTCCTTTGCCTGGTTTGAGAATCCCACTTTGGGGCTTCTAGGGCTTTGGCTTGAGTTAGGGCTCCAAACAACTCATTAGCCGTGGGATGGTAGCAGTGCTTTTGCCACTTTTAAAATGCTGAATGGAGAGAACTTAGGCCTAAGGGGTTCAGGCAATGCCTGAGCTGCAGCTTTGAAAACCTTAATGACACTTACATGGTGGATTTAGGTGCCTAAACCCTTTGAACATCTGGCACATGGTCTCTCTGTGGCTCAGTTCCCCATCTGTAAAATGGGTACGGTAATACTTCGCTACTTCTCAGGGACATTGTGAGGATAAATGTTGTTATAACCCTGCTGCCTCTTAAACTGGAATGGTGTTAATCCCCAGTGTGACATTCAGCCAACAGAGAGCTCTGTAATCCCTCCAGCACAGGAAAGAGAAGAACTGCTAATGGGAATCTGACTCAAGAGGAATCCTGTAGGAGCAAAAGCATGAGGCCAGGGGCAGCCGCATGGGGGCTAGCTGTGGAGAGGTGATTGGACCGCTTAGGAAACACTAACAGCCAGGCAGGAAAGCAGCTTGTTGCTCTCAAGGGGGCTAGTGCAGATTCTTGAAGGTGGCCGCAAACAAGGGACAGATCTGAACAAAATGACTGACTTTTGGCCATGGGATATTCTGACCATTGTCACAGGGTGACACTGGCCCTTTAAGGAGGAAGTGCATCTATGATTCATCAGCTGCTTCCCAGTTAGGGCCAAAAAAAACCACCTGGGGCATATAAATGGGAGAGCCTGGCAACAGAGAAAGAATAGGTGGGAGTTACCAGAGACCAGGATACTGTGGATGGCCCCTGAGCAACAGTGCTGAAACCAAGGCCGGGGGGAGGGAGATGGCCAGGGGTCCATGCCCCCCTCTTTTTAACGTGGGTGTAGTCTGGGGAACAGGGAGCAGCGTTGCCCCTCCCAAACTTCAAGCCTTGGGCAGGCACAGAGCAGCACCAGCAGGGGCTGTGCTTTGCGGCAGGGGAGCTATCAGCTGGCACCACTACATGCTTGCCCAAGGCTTGCAGTTTGGCTGGGGCAAGGCTGCCTCGTGTCCCCCAAACAGGGCCGGCTCCAGGCACCAGGCAACCAAGCTGGTGCTTGGGGCGGCACCTGGAGGGGGGCGGCGCGGCGCTCGGGCCGCCGGGGAGAGCGGGGCCACAGCCGGGCTCGCCGCCCTCCCCCCGGCGCTCTGGCCGCCTTCCCCCCCGCGCCCTCCCCCCGGCTGCCGCCCTGGGACTCGCCGCCCTGCCCCCGCTGGGGCTCGCCGCCCTGCCCCCTGCGCTCTGGCCGCCGGGGGGAGAGCCGAGCCCCAGGCGGGGCTCGCCGCCCTCTCGCCGCCTTGCCCCCGGCGCTCTGGCCGCCGGGGGGAGAGCTGAGCCCCCGCCGGGACTCGCCGCCCTCCTCCCAGGGCTCCGGCCGCCCTGCCCCCGCTGGGGCTCGCCGCCCTGCCCCCGGCGCTCTGGCCGCGGGGGGGGGGGAAGAGGTGAGAGCCGAGCCCCCGCCGGGACTCGCCGCCCTCCTCCCAGGGCTCCGGCCGCCCTGCCCCCAGCGCTCTGGCCGCGGGGGGGGGGGGGGGGAGAGGTGAGAGCCGAGCCCCCGCCGGGACTCGCCGCCCTCCTCCCAGGGCTCCGGCCGCCCTGCCCCCGCTGGGGCTCGCCGCCCTGCACCCGGCGCTCTGGCCGCCGGGGGGAGCCGAGCCCCCGCCGGGACTCGCCGCCCTCCTCCCAGGGCTCCGGCCGCCCTCCCCCCGCGCCCTGCCCCCGGCCGCCGGGGGGAGAGCGGAGCCCCCGCCGGGGCTCGCCACCCTCGCCCCGGGGCTCCGGCCGCCCTCCCCCCGGCGGGAGAGCGGAGCCCCCGCCGGGGCTCGCCGCCCCCCCCCCGGCTCCGCCCCCCCCCGCGGGGGGGGGGGGCGGCCGGAGGCTTTTTTGCCTGGGGCGGCAAAAAAGCCAGAGCCGGCCCTGCCCCCAAACTACACCCATGTTAAAAAGTGGAGGGTGGGGGCATGGCCCCTTGGCTCTCCCGGTTCTGGCACCGGTGCCCCTCCCCCCCTTTTACAAAGGTTCTGTTGCCCTTGCCCCTGAGGAAAGCTGTAGGCAGTTCCTAGGGGAGGCTGAAAGCAGGAGAGCAACAAGAAGGATTTTCTGGCTGAGCTTCCAAAATAGAGACCGGGGCTGAAGGCCAGAGAGCAGCAGAGAGAGTTCCCTGTGTCACCCTAAGACAGCCTTAGGGTGACCAGATGTCCTGTTTTTAAAGGGACAGTCCTGTTTTGGGGGACTTTTTCTTATATAGGCACCTATTACCCGCCATCCCCGTCCCCTTTTTTCACAGTTGCTATCTGGTAATCCTACCCTAAGTGCCCTTCACTGCCTACTGGTAAAGGGTTCTCTGCCATAACAGCAACTCCTGTCAGGTTGGACAAGTTGACTACACCTAACACACTGGTGTCCTGGTATTTATCTATAAAGAATGGGTGTAAGGTTTCAGGTTAAAACTTCGAACACACTGGTCATTAACATCATTTTGAAATGTAGGTATTAACACTATATGAGGAATTATGGGTACTTGCTGATATTATGCTTTAAAGTCTGTAACAAAACAAAGGGAGAAATACATGGTTTTCCAGACAGAAGGGAAAAAGTAGTTCTCCCTGTCTCTAATGTAAATTAAGCAGGTTTAGCCAAAGACAATGGGAATCACATTTGCATATTAAGTCAACGGGAAAAGTAAATTAACAGAGGGATGTGAAATCAGCATGGGAAAACATGGGAGTCCGAACCCCTGGGGTTCATCCTGTTTTTGGAAACAAATCCAAAGACTTTAGGAAATAAAAGGAAAAGAAAAGGAACATTTTGTTATCAATTTCACTGAGGAACATTCCTGGAGGAGGGGAATGATTCATGAAAATTTTGGATCCTTATTTAACTGAAAGTTAGCAAGCTCTGCAGAAAAGGACTTTGAGAATGAGAAGACTGCTTTGGCCAAAAGATTGTAGCTTGTCAAGTTTTAGTCACTAGAAAGTGTGTTATACTCTTGTCTCATGTGTAACTATTTTCTTTTTATATTGCCTTGCTTAGTATCACTTAAACCTCTGGGTTTTATTGATAACCCTATTGTCTTATTATAAATTCATCTCAGGACTGTTATATTAGATTGAGGTGTGCATCCTCAGCTGAGTCAACAGGCCGGTGTGTATATCGTCTCTTTGGAGAGAGCAAACTTAGTAATGTCTGAGTGATCATTGCTTAGGGCTGGATACTGCAGGGGAATGCTCTTCAAAGTGGGCTGGAAACTGAAGAGCACCAACTTTCCTTGTAAGGCAAAGTAAGGGCTGATAGGGTCTTGAGGAGGGTCTTTGCTGGGCTGGCTAACAGAGAGCTGACACACTTTAGCAACTGCAGCAAATCTCTCTCGCTCGCTGAAGCAGAGGTGTAACAGAGTGACTTACAGTTCTGAATGCCTGGGGAAAGCATCACAGCCTGCTGACTTGAATCTGAGAATCGGACACCACTGAAGGCAGGGAAGCAGCAGAAGGGTTTTTTCTGGACAGCTGGATCCAAAGAGTTGGAGAGGGCTGAGGGCAAGGGAAAGTGAGGGGCTCTCTCCTGATGAGATGAACTCCCAGCAGAGAGGCCCTGGGAACTCTAGCTGGATGTGTTGGGGTGGCTGCCTGGCGACAGGACAGGGGGACTGAAGAAGAGCTGGAGGGTGGAAGATGCCAGGGAGTAGTAATTAAGATGTTGCTGGATTACAGGATGTGGGATTTTAAGGACTATATGCACTGGGTACTAGAAATGGACTATGTTTTGGGACTTCTGTTATGGATTATATGAACTATGTTTTTGTAAAAACCTGGCCCCAAGGGGTATTTTTAGGCAAGAGTATTGTTGTTACTTGGGACTCTGAGACAGGGAAACTGAGGCATTCGTGCCTGTTCTGCCACTGGAGGGTGCCCCAAATGGGTCACCTTATCACAAAGGTTTTCTGGGAGATGGGTGGTCTGGAGTCAGTATTCCTTGCAGTAGGCTAGAGGAGCCCTACCACTGGGCTGAACTAGGAACTGTTAATTCATGTTTTGTTTGTAACTTGCAATGCTTATTTCTAACAACCCTAATAAAGGAATCCTTTGTTATTCATCAGACTCTGTGAGACTTTATGGGAATTCACCAAGAGCTAAAGCCAGAAAAACCTACTGCTCGAAGTGTTTACCTCAGAGTGTGGTACACCCATCTAGGGGAGTGGTGTACCACAGTATTCACAGCAACTCCCTGCAGTGGGGGAAATTACAATACATTAAAGACTATGAGGTGCTCAGATACTACAGTAATGGGGGAGGACATCTAAATACCTTAGATTCTGCATAGGCAGGATTGTAAATGGAGTTTGGGATGACTAATAAGGGAGAGCTTTAATATACAATCTAATTTAATTTTGAATTCTGCAGCATACTTTATTGTAGATGAAGTAATGTTTAGATAGTAAATGAAGGGCAAATCACTGAAATAAAAACAGTGATTTTTCTTAACATTTTACACTTCCCCAGTGCCTTTCTACTCAGTCTGAAAGCACTTTACAAACATACATTAGTTAATACACACAACTAAAGCTGGTTTGAAAATGTTTTGTCTGTGGAAAATCTTGACTCTTAAGCAAAAACCTGAAATTTTAGCTGACAACTTTTTGGTTTATCATGTACCTGAACTAAAATTCCCATGAGGCACCCTCATTCCCCCCCCGCCCCATTCTCCTCTATGAGCTGGACTCTGGTCGGACTCCATCGCCCATGATACACCAAGGTTTCTCCTTTTGGAGAGTCATTGTGGTGCATCCCTGGATGCAATGCATCATGGGAGATGTAATCTGGCTGGGCAACCCATATTTCCCATTTCCTGACTATTTGTTGCTTTTACACAGCATAACATATGTACAGTTATATTGTGAGATCTCTGCGACATGGACCATGTCTATATTATGTGTCTATAAATTGCCTAAATGCCCTGCCAAAGAATATTATTTTTAATTATTAGAACTTTGTATGTTTTTACAACTAAACTCCATGACAAGTCCTTGCAGTATTAGGGCTGACTAGCCCTAAGTACCTTCAGGAGAGCTTGGAATCACATTCCAGAACAATAGCTTTGACAAAGGGTGCTGTTTTTACTCCCTCTCTGCTATCACAGCTCCTTTGGCTGGCATAGCTAGCAAGAAGCAGTGCATGGCCTGCCCCCTACTGAGGAGTTCACTGCCACTGTCTATGCTAAACACCTCTGGCTCTTGTGTAACAGAAGCTCAAGGAGCAAGACTGTAGTGGCCCTTTGCCACTCATTTCAGGCTAGCCACAATCTAAAGTAATTTTCTCAAGGTCAGACAGTGTGACGCAGTGTGCCAGTGACAGAGCTGGGAATAGGACACAGGAGTCCTGACTCTTAGTCTAACTACTAGAGCACACACATATTGCTACTTTCATAGTGCAAACTTTAAGACTGCTAGAATGTTTTCATGAAATCACCTGGGACAAAGCAATGGAGGGAAACAATATCGGGAAGATGGAAAACCTTAAAATATGAATGAATGAATGCACCACCATTTTTAACACCAACTGACCAAAAATATGCTAACAGAAACCAAAAAAAGTCAATGTGGAGGACCCAGAAAGAACAAAGAGGTAATCAAGGATCACACAGAGGCTAATGCAAGGTATTAAACAAAACAAAACAGGATAACTGAAAAGAGTTTAGAATGCAGCTGAAGAATGTGTAGCTTTCTGCTAAAAACAGTGAAGGTGGAAAATTAAAGGAAAATTGCAGAAGAGGGTAAGATAAATAATAAGATATTTTCTCAAGTACATAAGGAACGAAAGGTCATTGAAGGAGACAGTGGAATTTCTAAGAGATGGCCAGGGTAATTTACTGACTGAAGAGATAGACATTGCTAAAACACAATCAAATGAATTCTTTGCCTCTGTGCTCACATAGAAGGCTGGGGGACAGATGTCAGAAACAGACATAAATTTCCCAGGAGAGCAAGAAAAAAATATAGAAGGAAGCAAGCTTCATGCCAGAACAGGTGATCAAGAAATTAGAACATCTGAAGACTACCAAAACTCTGGGGCCAAAAGGAACCCCCCCAGGAATTCTAAAGAAAGTTGCAAAAAGGGATAGGAAACATTTCCAGATGGATCTTTGGAAACAGGGGAAATCTGAATAAACTCATGCATCTATTGAATAAGGAGTAAATCCTGCCACATTCCACTCTTGTGAGTGCAGAAGGCACAACTAACAGTTGAATTAGCCTGGTTCGACTGTGCAAAGTTGGAGGCAGAATGTAAGAAGCCATTCAGAGACTCTACATCCCCCTAGTGGGGCCACTGAAGAAAAGAACATTGAACGGGAAGACAGGAGAGAGGTGTGACTAGTGAACTATAACCATGACGATCCAATGGCTGAATGCATTTTTGGGGGAAGAGAGGATGCAGGACTAGGTGGGCTTCAGTTGCAATTATAGAGCTGCTCTTCTACCACTCTGAGAAATAGCCCATCATCAGCCTGACGGCCTATTCACCTGGGATTGGTGCAAGAACCAAACGTTGGCCTAAGAAAATTCTGCAAACTTGTAATCATTCCATTTCAATCAGCTTTTTTTACTAAGAGAACATGCAGTCGGAGGATTAATAAGCATTGCAAAGTATTCAAACTTGAATGTCTAAGGTTAGGTACCTAAATGTGTATGTTGGATACTTAAATAAATAGCCTGATTCAGAGATGCTGTACATTCCAGCTTCCATTGAAGTCAATTGGCCTTACTGCTTTGTGCTGTGTTTTGCATATATAAAGGGCTACATGTCTGAAATCCACTTCAACCACATAAAGCCAGGGGTCAAATTCACCTTTTAACCTGGTGCGTAGGTGCTGGAGTGCAATTTAGTGCCCCTGGCCTGGAAGCTGCTAATTATCTAATCTCTGAGCTGCAATAGTGGACACAGCCCATCTGTGACAAGAGGCTTCCTGCTAAGAAAGGTACTTCCTGTATCAGCCCAGAATTATCTTAAGCGGAATGAGCAGCTACAAAGATACACAACAATGAGAAATTAAAGTTGGCCAAACTTGTTTAAACGTCAAATAATGTAATCTTCTGGCTTGTTCTGAGGGATGAGTGCAGGTTTAGAATGGTTCTTATTTTATCTGAACTAGTTCACCCATTGTTAGAGAGGCTTCTTAGAATACAACAATCAGAACAAATCCTTTGATTATGCAGTTCAAGTTAGTGTCTCTGCTCTGCTTGCAAACTCTAAAAAGACTCCTTCTGCCACACAGTAAGAGGCCCACTGTCACCCCATCTAATATATGCTGGTGACCTCTAAAGGGCTTCTGCACTCCATGTCTTATCAATAGGACCCTTACCTGTGCACCCCAAACAGAACACAACAGTATTTGCTTAATGATCTCCTCTTTGACACTAGGCTGGGGAGACAATGCAAGTTTTGCCTGTCTCAGAGGAGCAACCCTGATGCAGTGTGTCAAACAGCAAGACAACCGCAGGTTGTGCATGTATTTTTTATGTCTGCACACACTACGGTATGCACATTTGATTTTACCTGATGTGCCCCCAGCTGAAAGATAAACAAAAAGAACAGAATCTCATACTCATATTTCACACAATTTCATATGATCCTTCATATTATTTGTCTTCACTCCCACACTTAGTCTTTGCAAATTTTCAGGAGCACAAAATAATTGCTTATTGTGTTTTTTTTTAAATTGTTCCCCTTATTTCCCTTTTTATTCCTTCTCTCAGGCAGCTGCACAGCTAGGCTCTCTCAATATCTCCCTTCCAAAAATACCAATAAGTACAAATAAAAGCAAATAAAACCCATCCACTTTAACGTGTCCCAGTAAAATGCCACAAGAATTCAGGGACAGACTGAAACGCCCATCTTGGTCACACAGATAAAAGTGGGAGCAGTTTCTGAACAAGCACACCTCCTTAACACAGTCAGAGCACCTTCCCCATCAGTTACCATTGTTCACCTTCAGAAACAAGTAGTACTGTTTTATTGCTTTTTGCTAGATGCAGAAAGGCAAATTCCTGCCCTAGGCATTGTGAAGTTTGTATGTCAGAAGGAATGAGGTAGTGCTGTAAGCCTAGGTTTTAACATATTTAGACTTCCTCAAAGTCACGGTTCAAATCCTTAAAAGGTCAATATCATCCTTCTCAAGGATGGTAGATTAATGAAATTTCAAAGGTGGTAATCTTTCAGGTGAGACCTTAAAATCCAAACTTCTGACTGCTCTGCATGGACATTAAAGATTCCATGTAAGGTTTCACAGTGGTAGGGTCCTGATGGGTGTTCTTGGTCAAATTTCTGCTCTGGCCAATCAGCTGTGGTTTGTTGGTTGCCTGCTAACGTTCAGCCTAAAAGCATGTCAGTGATGTTCTATGTAACTAGGACCCAATCCTTTCTCACGTGGGTAACCCTTATGAATGCCATCATGCTCATAGTTCGTGCTTCAAAGTGACAGCCATTACATAAACAAGTAAAATATTATTAAAATTCCCCCCCCCCCCCCGGTACCCTGATATTCGGAGTGAAATCCTGGCTCCATTGAAGTCAATGGCACAACTTCTGTGTTGAGAGAAAGAGTCTGGAGATTATTTGACATCTCCAGTATCCGTCTCCCAAACCTCTCTGATTTAAGCATTAATTGTGATAATATATGACTGTTCTTCTATCCTTTACTGCTTTAGAAAATGGTTCCGTATCCCCTGTTGTTGACCTTCTTCAATGGCCATCCTTACCTAGGCACAGCAACTAATCAGAGTCAGGTGTTCTGCACATCAAAGAGAACACATTTCTGGGTAAATGCAATAAATAAAGGTAATGGTGCAAACCTGTGAGAAAGGTCCTAACATTAGTCTTGAGGAATGCACACAGGAAAACATACTTTTAAAAATCAATACCAGGGTCTCGGCTCTCATCAGACATCTAAGAGAGCAATGCTTTAGAGAAAAAGGACATGACTTAGAGAAGTCAAAGACAGTCCCTTGGCTCTTTCAAGTGGGGGAATAATAAAAAACCCCACCTTGTTTTGCTGTAAATTGTTCAAAATCCAAAGGTCTTTTTTGTTTGCAAAGCCAGGTTTACATACTTACAGAAAATATTCACTATATTTGGCACTCAGAAGGAGCTAGTCTGCCATCACTTTCTGTATTTTTAGCAAAGTAAGTAAATTTGAGTAATAGATTGTGCATAAAATAGACAAAAATCTTGCTGTTCTCTTGAAACATCCCTGGCCTCCTACCACCTTCGCTCTCTACTCAGTTTTGTTTTCTTCCTTGGCTTTCTTTCTGATTTTTAAAATGGTCTTTAGGTTTTACAGTCTATCAGAGCTTTACTCCCAAAGCTATTGCACCCTAGCGTTTTGCTTGAATGTCATAGCCGCATCACACATATTCTTCTTTCTGGGGTGTTTCTTTTAAGATTTAGATTTTATTTAGTTCTTTTCAGAAATACTACACAGGTTATAACGTCCAAGCAGGGCCAGCCCTAGACCAAATGGTGCTCCAGGCAAGGAGCATCTTCAAACCCCCGCCCCCCCATTTGTTAAACTTTTGAATACCTTATTTTTTATTGCTTTTGTAGCCAAATTCACAACTTTGATGCATGATTTGCATGCATGATTTATCCCTGTCATATAAGACAATAAAATTGTATGCAAAGGTCCATTCTAGGAGGTTAGTGAAAACCGAATCCAGATATGGAGTACCTGAAACATTTTACTTCAAACATTCTATTTTCCCATTTGTCACTAACATAAACAGCACCCCGAGCCCTGTGCTCCCCGCCCCCCTCCAAGCCTGGCACTCCAGGCGGTCATCTGGGTCGCCTGCCCCTAAATCTGGCCCTGCATCCAAGCCACTAATCACATAGGGGTTGATCCTGAAAAGTGCTTGGCAATCGTGTGAACTTGTACTGATCGCAGTGGGAAGTGCTAGCAGGAAGAGCGCCCAGCATATTGCAGAATCCATAAACAGTAAGCCCTTAACAAAATTGACAGGAAACCTGCAAATTAATGAAGATGAGAAAAAGAATGATTGTTTTCAAGTAATTTTCTCTTCCATTTCATTGCTCCTATCCACAGCCCTGCATCTGTGTTTCTTCCCTTTGCTTTCCAAATCTATTTCATGTGTTCTTATCTTAAACCATATATGAGAACATATGGCCCCCATTCCTATACCAACTGAGTGCCTTACAATCTTTAATGTATTCACCCTTAACACTCATGTGAGATAGGACAGTGTTATTATACCCACTATACAGATGAAGAACTGAGGTGCAGATTCACAGTTACTTAGACACCATTTGGGTGCCACTGGCCTTCACAAAACCACTGTTTAGCTGCTGCCTAGCGTTACAAGTGCCTAAGTCCCAAGGCACCTAAATTCCTGACAAAACAGCCCATAGGTGCCTACATTTCCACCAGTGGGCATGCACAAAACTACCAAGGTGCTAATGCTGCCAAGGTATTCTGTGCCTTAGTTCATGGCTAAGCCCCAGGCAGTATTCTCAAACTAGGCATTTCTCCACCTATCACACCTGTGGGGCCTGATCCAGTAGGCATGCTCTAACCCCCACAAAAGACAGCTAGGCTGAGCAAGCATGTGTCCAGAATACTCAACTGCCCAGAGATTAGGGCACTCACCTGGGAGTCAGGTCTGAATCGCCCCCCTCAGCCTAACTTGAACCCAGGTTTCAACTTCCAGCTGAGTGCCCTAACCATCCAACTGTTGGGTACATTGGGTAATATTCTCTCCTGGTGGAATTGTTCTACTTTGAATAAATAATTAAATATTCACTGAAACAGGAACTTGAACCTTGCTCTTCCATATCTCTGAAGTATCCCCTAACCACTGGCCGTTGGCTATAGAGGGAGAGTGTACCTGCCTATCTGATGTTGTTTTTTGTAAGATGAGGCTCATGGCTGTGAGTTCCAACCAGAGAGAGGTGTCTCCCTTCAGCCTGTCAGTCATGTGTCTAAGTGCCATTGTGGATCTGAGCCCTAAGCATTGCCCCTTATCTCTGCATTTCACTCCTGGCTATTTTAGGCAGCTCCCTGCTCAGCTTGCTGGCTTCTAGAAATCCTTTTTAGGCCCTCTAACTCTCTTTAGGCAATGCCGGGGGGTGGGGGGGGGGGGAGGGTCTAGGCACCCAAATCAGATCTGTGAATACCTCTAGGTGTCAGGGTGCCTAGGAGTTAAGTATTACAATGCCTAAGCCCCCTTTGTGTATCTACTGCTGAATGACTTGACCAAGGTTGCACAGAACTTGAACTCAGGCCTTCCAAGTTCTAGGTTAGTAACCTAACTACTGGATTGTATACAGGAATTATAAAAATATGACACTTACCTTTTGGAGGTGGCCCAGCCCGCACCGCTTCCTGCAGCTCTCATGGGCCAGGAACAGTGAATGTGGCCACTGGGAGCTGCGAGTGGCTGTACCAGTGGATGCTAAGTAAACAAAGCATCTCGCGGCCCGCCAGGGGCTTACCCTGAACAAGGTGCGAACCAAGTTTGGGAACCCCTGGCTTATGTTATACCTTTCTCTGCTAGACTAAAGAGCCCATAGTTAAACGTTTGTTCCCTATGTAGGTACTTGCTGACTAATCAAGTTACCCCCTTAACCTCTTTGTTAAGCTAAATAGGTGGAGCTCTTTGAGTCTATCACTAGAAGACAGGTTTTCTAATCCTTTAATTCCTCCCATTTATGCATCCCAGGATCACATTAGCACTTCAGGTCTCAGCATCAAACTGGGAGCTCATATTTAGCCAGTTATCCACAAAGACCCCCAAATCTTTTTTTCTCCAGAGTCACTGTTTCCCAGGATAGAGTCTCCTCCATCATGTAAGTATGACTTAACTTTGTTCCTAACTATATTTACATTTACAAATGTATATATACACACATTTCCATGTAGCCATATTAAAATGCATTTTTTGCTTGTGCACAGTTTACCAATCAATCAGATTGCTCAGTAACATGTTCACTTCATTATTTAACACTCCCACAATGTTTGGGTCATCTGCAAACTTTATTAGTGATGATTTTTTTCCAGGTCATTGATAAAGATGCTAACTAGCATAGGGCCAAAACTGATCCCTGCAAGACCCCACTGGAATCAGACTTGCTCAGTGATGATTCCCCATTTACAGTTACATTTTGAGACCTACCAGTTAGCCACTTTTTAATCTAGTCAATGTGTGTCATGTTAATTTTATATTATTCTAATTTTTAAATCAAAATATTGCTTGGTACCAAATAAAACACCTTACAGAAGTCTCTTACTACACCACTATTAACTGTATTCACTAAATTTGTAAGCTGATCAAAATATATCTAGTTTGGCAGGATCTATTTTCCATAAACCCCATGTTGATTTGCATTAATTACATTACCCTCCTTTAATCCTTTATTAATAGAGTCCTGTATCAGCCACTCCATTATTTTGCCCGGGATCAATGTCAGGCTGACAGGTTTATAATTATCTGGGTCATCCCATTTCTCCTTTTTAAAAATTGGCACATTAGCTTTCTTCCAGCCTTCTGGAACTTCCCCAGTGCTCCAAGTCAACTCAAAGTCAACATTAATGGTCCAGAGAGCTCCTCTGCCATCACATTTAAAACTTTTGGATGCAAGTTATCTGGGCCCGCTGATTTAAAAATGTCTAACTTCAGTAACTTCTATTTAACATCCTCCAGAGATACTACAGGAATGGAGAGAGTGTTATCACCATATGATGAGACTATATCATCTGTTTTTCCCCCCATACAGAACATAAATATTTATTTAACACTTCTTCCTTTTCTGCATTGTTATTGATAATTCTACCATTTCCACCTAGTAATGGACCTATACCATTGTTAGGATTCCTTTTGTTCCTAATACATTTAAAAGACTCCTTCTTATTGTCCTTAATTCTACTGGCTATAGAGTCCACCTTGTGACCTTAAGCTTATCAATTTCCTACAGTTTCATGAGTTCCCTTGAGTCCCTTGCATACTTGCACCTGCTCTAGCCCTACATTCTTTCAAGTAGACATGATCCAATTCACCTGAAAATTGAGTGAAAGACAACACAGATCATGTAACAGATGTGTAATGTGCTGTCTGCCTGAAATACTGCTGAAAAGTGGACCACATTACTTGCGTCTTGTTGCAGCTGAGGCGATCCATCCCAGCCTCCTGGCACTGTCCTTCACTTAGCTCTGAAACTTGGATTCTGGATTTCTTTTCTCATGTGCTGTATCACCATTGGTTGCTGGTCCCCTTCAACCTGCTCTTCTCCTACCCATCTCTTTGTCATTATGCTTTTCATCCTTCTTCTCTTCCCACTGCACTACCACCCTCCCCCTCAATTTCTCTATTTACCTACTAAACTCTTACTTCAACAATCCCTTCTCTTTCTTCACTTCAATCCCAAATGCCCCCCCCCAAAACAAACTATTGCACTCAAATACATTTGTAATCAAGAACATGAAACTAACACAATTTGTGCCTGCCATCACTCTGACTCCTTCATGTGTGTTGGATCACTTTCGCTCACACTTCTTTGATTTGTTGACTTTTTAGATTGTACCCATACATGTTTGTACAATCCTAGCACAGTGGCATCTTGATGCTGCAGAAAGAACTTCAGAGGGGCTCTATGTAGTTCTCTTTGTGGGTTCATGATCTTGGACACTACTGCAACAAACAAAAGTAAAATGATAATAAAACTAACTATCCTGGGATATTGGAGATTGGGAGCCAACTAGACCACAAAGCTGAAAATTTAAAAATAAGTGGTGTAAGTATTTTTCCCAGTCCAACAGTTAATATTGCTAATATAATTTCCACAGTTTTGGTTCTTTTCCGCAACCTTTGATCATTATCTCAATCTTATCTGGGTTGAGCCTCAGCCAACTAGCAAAGAAAGCTTAAGTGAATTATCCTTGACAGATAAAACAGAATAAGAGAATACTCTCCTCTACCATAGGGTCAATTTCTGAGGTCCTTACTCAATCTTTACTCATTGAAATTTATGAGTTTAATTTCTGAGTTATGCATAGGCAGGGATTAAGTCAAAACTGAGTATTGACAGCTGGATTAAGCACATGGTGATTGGGGAAGTATATTTGACATGTCTTCTTAGTTCCAAGCAGTATTTTTAGTTATATTTTAAAAGTATAATTCTTAATTGTAAAGTGAGCTAATTTCAAGGAACACAATGTGAGGTAAGAGTATAGGGGACAGCAAATATTGGTGGAAGGCTAATGAAATAAATTAGTTTCTAGGAGGGATCTGTACTTGATGAGGGAGCACTACTGTAATATCTTCTATGCCCCGCCCCTTGATATTTAATCTGTTATAATACAGTAATTCCTGCTTCACCAATTATGCTCTTGGAAGGTGAACATGCTCTTCTGAAAAGTTCATTGTTTTTCTTACCGCTGTTAATGCACAACTACATAGGCAATAGTAATGCTATCTAAATTTTATTCAGTAGCTTAATACTTGAACAGACCTTATGCCTTAATAAGGCTGCACAAAAAAGTCTCCGGAAAGCTGAATCTGTGCTAGTTCAGGGCCTGATTCTACTCCTGTTGAATTCTATAGAAGTTTAGCCATTGACAACAATAGTAACAGGACTGGGGCCTAAATGGGACTAAAACATTCTTTTAGCCAGTACATCTTAACTGGTCCATAATAACCTGTTAGGGTTGAAAAAGTTCAAGCCAAAAGCTGTTGATTTCCCTAGAGCCAATCAAAATGATAGATACACTGATGCAAGATCACAGCTCACTGGGTTCAGTCCTTTCTTCACTAGCTACAGATGGCATGTAATTTAGGGATGCCCATTTGGTGAAATTTACCAGTTTCTCTAGAGATCACACATATGGGTTTGCAGTTAAAAGACAATTGCACCACAAATAGCATTTTAAGCATGAGTTGTAAGCATTGCCAGTAAAACGGTGTCCAAAAAAAGCAGAATATATCCACATAAGAGAAGGGAAAGAGCTTGTGTTATGCTTTACAGCACTCCATGTGGCCTTTTAACTTTACAAAAAGGACAGAAAATAACTATAAAATCAATGTATACAGCACTTGCCAAACCTCCGAAATTAGATATGAGAGTCTGTCTTAACAGTTTATGGCTTTCCGGCATTTAACTTCTTTTTTCCAACTTCATATATCACAGCCACAATCTTAAATCTCCAAAGAGCACAGAAGTGCGGTTAGAAGAATTTGTAGCTGGATTGAGCTCTTTGCTTGCTTTAGAAGATAGGTGTTGCTGGAAGAAAGCATGCAATGAGATTATTTGATATAAATCTATCTTTAATTCAGAGAGGGTTTTTTCACTAGTTATTAAAGATGGTTATAGTTATCAGCTATGCAGATTTCCAGCTGGATGCATGTGTAAAATAAAAAAGGAATTAATTGTGTGAAATTGCCTTATTGGTAAAGCAGATGTCGGGGTGAAATAGCAATATTGACCTAAACTAGCAATAAACAGGCAATCACATTCTCAATGACTAGCCATAGAAAACTGTGATTTGTGTAAAATACAGCACTAAAGTTTCCCTGGCAAAACAAGTATCTGATTTCCATTTTTCTATTCAAGCATAGTTATGCACATTTCTTATAGCGAAGGTGCCATCACCAATTTTTTATTCAGCAATGTAGTCTGGTAAATTTCTTTTCTTCACTATAACATCACATATGGAAGGGAAATATAATTAAGAGGTTAGGCTTGGACATGAGGCTTTTCAGATTGATTGCATAAAGTTCCATACTACTCCCCCCTCCCCCTTCTGATGTAAATAGCTTGGATTGCAGCTAGACACGCAAATTGTGACATTAAAAAGCAAGATTCAGTTTTTCTGGCTGCTTATGAATGGCATCAGCTGAAAAATTGCTAGGGATGGAACTGCTTTTGTTTGTGAAGTGGAAAGCTGGGCAACTGGTGCTGTTCTAGAAAGTTGTAGAATACAAAACTGGTTCTACAAAGCAAAGGACAGATAGATATTAGTACTGAAACATTTATAACACCATTGTGCATCTGTAGTGAGGAACTAGGGGTAAGCCATTCCATATTCTACAGTATATGTTCAAATCAGAACCAGCAGCTGTCATACATCTTCCTCCACGTTCCTATATATATTTTTACCTAGAGCATTTCTATTTTAAGCTAGTATACTGCAAACTTGTAGCAACTTTAGAGTACTCTATTAGACAAGTTCACATGACTCCTATACTTTCCCACATAAGTTTAAAGTGTGAATACAGTTTTTATGTTGTAAGAAGAGTTTATATGGGCCCAGGGGATTCAATAAATGTTGTTTATGACTTTACCTTGTCAGTTAAGTATTGAGTCAAAGCAGGTGTTAAGGCTACATTATGTGGCTGGAAAAGAGCTTAGAAAAGATATAAAACTGAGGTCAGGATCACCTCCAGTCATTAGAGATGTCATGACTAAGGTGATAGATTTAATGTTCTGAGCAACCTCTGATGTCAGTATTTCTCCTACAGTTTCATTTTGGGGGAGGGGGAGTCACTTTTCAAAAAAAGTGCTGCTGAAGAAGAATGGTGTCTGTGCTCCACCCCACAGATGTCTGTCTCAATGTAGACAGAAATTATCCCTATATATATAGGCCATATGTTCAGCTAGTGTGAATTGGCATAGCTCCATTTTCTTTAATGGAAATTAATCAATTCACATGAGCTGAAGATCTGGCCTGTAGCATCTAAAACAATTTTGGACCCTTCTAGCTCAAAAGGTTTGTATGGGGCAGGTCTATCATACCCAGGAGGGGCAATCAATTACTGAAAAGTGGGGCATAGTTTTTTGGGTGGCTAGGTAGTGAATAAACACTGCTGGGTCATTTCTTTAGATCAAGTTTTCTTTCTGGGACTCAGAGGAGTCAGGCAAGAAGGCCACAGGGTTTCCCACTGATGAGGGGATAATTATTTTCTGTTAGAATTCTTGTTCTTGTGAGTGAGCAGAAGGGTGATACCTGGGAAAGGGTTCCATTTCTTTCTCCAGATAAGGTAGTAGCTTGAAAAATCAAATTACCACAGGGCAGGTCACTAGGAACATGGGAATTTCCACATGGGATCAGATCAGTGAGCCATCTAGTCTGGATATTTCACAGGTGTCACAGAACTAGTAGAGCTCCTTCTCTGGCTGGAAACTGAGGCTGTTGTGTTTGGAGCCCACCTCAGTGGGGCCCATGTGTCCTTTAAACCTCCCAAGTCTGAACAGAGTCCAGGCACGGCCCCGGCTTGGGGTCTCTGGCCCAGATTCTCAAAGGCATTTAGGCACCTTACTCCCACTGCTTTCAACCTTTGAGGATCTGGGTGTCCAGGCATATTCTTTGGGGTGCAGATCCTCTGTCTAGCATCCCTTTCTGAGAGCTGCTTAGCCCCCAGGACTAGTGCTGACCCCTCAGACTTTCCCATAGTTTAAGCACACCCTTTGGCAGAATTCAGAGGTATTTAGGATTTACAGTTTAAATTTTCTGGGGCATGTGATAGGGAAAGCAAATGTACACAGAGATAGACTTTGCACAGGATCCTAACCATTAATCTTTATTTAGGACAAGAGAGATATGGATCTAGACAAAATAATAAGCACACCTATATGCATTTCCCTGCCTCAGGTTCCTCACCACTTGGGAGAGTCCTTAGGACTTGGGAGGAGTCCTCTGGGGTGTCCAGATCCTTCTCAAAATCATGGAGTCTTTCTGCCTCTGTAGGTAAGCTAGCTTTCCTTTGCCCTTCTGGTAACAAAGTTACACAGGACACCCTTGCTTCAAAAGCATGCTCCTCCCTCCTGCCCAAAGCTTCCTGTCTATCTCTTTGTGTCCCTCAAGTTTATATGTCCCACACTTGGATCCTTTGTTCTGCTCCTAGAGATTTTTCATTTCCCACTCCCTGCAGAGAACTAGCTTTTCCCATGTTCAGTTAGCCTTCTGTCATCAATGTGTTACCTCCTGTATAGGTGACCAGTTAAAGTCTAACAACCAACAATCGTACCTGGTCTGGGAAGAATGGGTTACAACCCTGGCTGACTCCATATCCACAGAGGCACTCCATGATATAACAATTTCATAATAACTTCATAATATCAACCAGAACTCATAAATTGCACAAGAAACACTCTTTACAGTACTGTAGGCTGGGAATGTGCTGCTTTACTCAACGCCATAATAAACAGAGTGGAGGAAAATTAGGAAATAATGGAGAGATGGAGCATAGCACCAATCCATAATACTCTGAATAACCCAGCTAACCCCTTGATGAGCACTTTACTACAGGTTCCCCAAATCATCGCAACAAGATATAATAAAACCCCCTTGATGGAAAATTATGCAGTAATATACTTTCAGGGAAATTTTCTTACTAACCTCAGGTAAATAGAGGCTGTTTTAATAAATTCCCTGAATCATAAGGGTTGATATCCTTATAAGTATTTCTTTTAGCTGTTGCAACTTTGGATATTCTTATGAATGTTTAATCCTTTGTTGTTGTACTAAGCTCTAAGCCTCAATAATATCTTGCGG
The DNA here is from genome assembly GCF_028017835.1 of Emys orbicularis. Lineage (NCBI taxonomy): Eukaryota > Metazoa > Chordata > Testudines > Emydidae > Emys > Emys orbicularis. The sequence goes on from NC_088683.1 coordinate 301,546,029, forward strand.
CTGTGAGCTCCACAGGTTAATTTGTTGTGTAAAGCTGTCTTTCCATTCACTATTATTATTCTGTGTTTCGAGAAGAAAACACTTTGTGTTACGAACTAAGGCCCAGATTGTTAAAGGTATTCAGACGTTGCTCCGCTCAGCATTGCAGGACATAAGGGGCCAGATTCATATGAGCATTTAGGTGCCTATTCTTGCAGATAGACCCCTAAAGGGATTTTTGAAGATTCCAGTTTATATCAGTAGGAAGCAGGTGCTTTTGAAAATACCACTAGAAGCATATCGTCATATTAGGCACCTAGATACCTTTAAAAATCTGGGCCAAAAGAAAGAAAAAAGGCAGCACTCTACTTGACAAAGAGTTGAAAGTCTAAAAAAGACAAAACATACAAAGAGGTGGAGGGTGGGGGAAAGGAGAACAATGGGACTACTTGCAGAGCAGGAAACTATTTAGCATGAGTAGGGCTGCTGGTTTGTCCCGGAGGAAAAAGAGTCACAGATACCATGATGTTTCTGTTTGTCTGTGTTCTTTTTTCCTGTCCATGATTTTCCCAGAGGCTGTGTCACCAGTCTGGCGTGGAGGAAGGGACAGTGACCCTGCCCTGCTCTCACCCCACAGCAGCGGCTCCTGTCCTGTGGGGCTGGGCCTGAATCCCCGCTCTGGGCATTGAGTCTGATGCACTGCCACTCAGGTTTCACTCCCCTTTCTCGCTGGCATCAGGAGGGCAGCGAGGGGTGTGTGTGATGAATTCTGATCAGCACTGCAACCCTGCAAAGCAGGGCACAACACCCGGAGCAGGGTGAGCCTAGCCCAGCCTGAGGTAAAAGAGCTGCCACCTGTGGTAAGTGCAGGTTGGGCTTGCTCTCCAACCCTCCCCCACGCTTGGGGCCTTCCTTCCTCCCAGGCAGAATTACAGTTGTGGATGGAGGGTGCTGCTGGGGGTGGTCGGTAGCCCTTAAGCAAGGTGAGGAGGAGAGCTTTTTTAATCAAAAATAAGGGAGCAGTCATGGTAAGTGTGGTAACTCATGACTTTTACTACATTTGCTGTGATGGCTATGTGATTTTTGAGACAATCTGCAGCTCTAAGCATGAGTAAAGTTGGCAAAATCTGGTCTAGTGTATTTTAGGGGAGTCTAGTCTTTCTTAGACTACACTGCCAACCCATTCAACACTGTTCCTGTGCTGTTCCCTGTCTGTTTTGAACCATAGTCCAATCTGATTGCACTCAGGCATTCTGATTAATAAATAAAGGATTATACATGGTATTTTATTTCACTTATGCTACCCCTTTTCATGTCATCAGCAGGGTGGGTCTTCTTAGCTTGATTTTTTTTTTTTTATTAAAATCAATATCCACCTCTAGGTGTTATCTGGCAATTATGGAGCCTTACATCTGTACCTGCTAAATTGATTGAAATGATCAGTAAAAACAGAATAGCAAAACATGTGCAAGATCATGCAATGGGGCCTAATCAGAATGGTTTCTGTAGTATATTGAGGACTGTGTTGGAACTGCAAGCTATTGCTTTAAGTGTGGGGGTGGAGAGGTTGCTGGTCCTGCTTGCAGGCTTGGGGGCTCTGTGGGAAAGTATGCAATCAGAGTCAGTTATGGAAATAGCCATCTTAAAACAAGGGGGGGATGAGTTGTGCCCTTCTGCCTTAGGGAGCAGCCTGTTTTCAGGTTCTTGTGTGTCATCATTCTGAATTCTACAAAATAAAGTAGTGGTACACTGCAAGAGTATTTATGCTTTTATCCAACTTCTCTGTGTTTGTGTGGCATGAACGTAACAGTTTCTGGAAAAGAAAATTGTGTCTCACTCTTCTATTAGAATTCTTTGAATGGGTCAGTAAAGTAGTGGAAAAAGGACAACTGGTTGACCTAATTTATTTACACTTCCAAAAGGCCTTTGACAAGGTCATAGAGTTCAAGGCCAGAAGGAACCAGCAGATCACCTAGAAAGGTCTTACACAAAAGACTAATAAACAAGCTAAGTAGTCATGGGGTGTGTAAGCACTAGGACTTGCCTTGCGGTTAGCATCAGGCACAAGCTGAGGGCCAGAAGCCAATTACCAAGAATCAGGCCAGGTTGGAAAATCAGATCAGAATCAAGAGACAAACCAGAGGGCAGGATCAAGATTCAGTTACCAAAAGTCAGGATACCTGGAGGTCAGGATCAGAAGGCAGGAATAGGTAAACACTGGACCAGCAGTCCATGACAGGATGAAGCCCAGTTGGTCTGACAACTTCCTGTTTCCTCCTCTGGCTTAAATAGGGCTGAGGCCCAATGAGTAGTGTTGAAGCTATCTCAGTCAGAGTGTAGGGGTGGGGCTTGTGCCTCAGTTAGGTTTCATGCTGGGATCCCAGCTACTGTCTGTGAGCTGCCAGGTGGAGGATTGGAGTGAGCTGACTCCCACAATTCCTACAGGTTTAAGACATGTGGGGCCTGACATGAGCCCCTCCCCCAGGGGCACCCTCAAGGCACTTGTTGAGGTGGTTCTCATGGAAGGCTTATATTAGAGTGGGAGCATGAACATTTTCCACTGGCTCCCACATACTATCCTCAGGGCCATAGTCTTCGCAGATGATTGTGTATAAAAGTTTACCCCACCAGCATTTAGAATCCACTGTCTCATGCACAGCGTATTCCTCAGGGTCTTGTACATGCATTGGCAGGGGAGGTGGTTGGGTCCTGTTTGTAAATGAATTCTTGGTATAGGGTTTCAGAAGATATATTCCAGGTGAGTCTTGAGAGATCAGGGTAGGTGTAGTTCAATAGTGACCAGGTTAACATGTTGACAGATTTCATAAGATCCAAGGAACTGAAAGTCCAACTTACATGAGGGTCTATTTATATGGAGGTGCTCCATCAGGAGCCACACTTTTTGTCCCACTGAGTACATGCAGCAGAGTTGACTGTTGCTCTACGTCAGGGGTCGGCAGCCTTTGGCACGCAGCTCCCCAGGGTAAGCACCTTGGCGGGCCGGGCTGGTTTGTTTACCTGCCGTGTCTGCAGGTTTGGCCGATCGCGGCTCCCACTGGCCGCGGTTCGCCATCCCAGGCCAATGGGGGCTGCGAGAAGCCGCGGCCAGCACATGTCTCAGCCCACGCCGCTTTCCGCAGCCCCCATTGGCCTGGAGCAGTCCGAACCTGGGGCCGAACCTGCGGATGCGGCAGGTAAACAAACCGGCCCGGCCCACCAAAGTGCTTACCCTGGCGAGCCGCGTGCCAGAGGTTGCCGACCCCAGGTCTACGTGTTGCTTTAAGTCAGCCTTCACTTTTTTTTCAGGTGGCCCCTTACTTCTTCCTGGATTTGATGAATCCTCTGCACCAAATCTGAGGCAGTTGGATTAGGAGAGGTCATAGGTGACTGTGGGTGGAATCAGAGGCAGTACTCATAGTTGGCAAAGAAGGGGCTTTTCCCCATGGAAGCATAATCTGCATTATTGTACACAAACTCCATGTAGGTTAAAAGCAAGGACCAACCATCTTGATCGTGGTTAATATAACATCATAGGTGTCACTGTAAAATCTGATTGACCATTTCCATCTGGCCATTAAACTGAGGGTGGTCAGCACAGGAGAGGAGTAGCTGGACACCCAGGAGATGTGGGGCCTCGCACCAGAATCGGGCTGTAAATTGTGACCCTCAATTAGAGATGATGAGATCTCGTAGGACATGGAGATGAACCACATAGCTAATCTACACCTGAGCTGTCTCTTCAGCAGAAGGGAGCCCAATGCAGGGCATGGAGTGGGCCATTTTGGTGAAGTGGTCTACCACCATCAAGGTAGTCACAAAGCCATTGTACTCTGAGAGCTCCACCATAAAATCAATGCAATAACTTCCCAGGATGGAGTGTCTATTGGTTGGAGTAGGTCACAGGGTTTGTGGCTCGGCATTTTGGCTCGAGCACACACCTCACAGGATAATATTAAGGCCTTTATTATGTGGCACATTTGGGACCATCAAAAAAGATGGAACATCAGTTGCTGAGTCTTAATGAGACCCAGTTGTCCCACCAGGTGGGAGCCCTGTCGTAGCTGTAAGGCTGCCACTCTTGCCTTACCTGGAGGGACATAAATGCAATTATTCACAAACATGACCCCCTCCCCGGTGTCATGCGGTTCCCTGTTGATAGCAACTAGTTAGTCAGGTGGTATTTCCAAGGCAGAGGCAGAACACCTAATCAGTGTGATTAGGTCCCAGCAGCATTCAGGAAGTTGCAGGGCTTGAGGATGTGGGCTGGTTCCTGGTCAGGTCCATATGGTTCAGTGTTAAAGCTTCAGGACAAAGACTTAGTTTGAGACCCGCACAATCTGTCGGAGTGAGAGGCGAAATACTGTCATGGATCAAAAACTGGGTGGAGGGGAAAAAAAACAGAGTAGGATTAAATGGTCAATTTTCATCAGAGCAAAAGATTAACAGCAGAGTGCCTCAAGGTTCTGTACTGTGTCCCATATTGTTTAATATATTTATTAATTATCTGGAAAGGGGGGTAAATAGTGAGGAAGCAAAATTTGTGTATGAAATACACTGTACAGCATTCTAAATTAACCATATCCACTCAGGACAGGGGTCTGGGCATCATTATGGACAGTTTAACATAAACCTCTGCTTAATATGCAGCTGCAATCAAAAAAGCTAACTAAATATTTGGTTATATAAACAATGGTGAATAATATAAAGATTATAATACCTTTAAATAAGTCAGTGGTGTGGCCTCATCTAGAATACTGCTCACCCCCTCTCAAAAAGGATACTGCAGAACTAGAGGGGGCTCAGAGAAGGGACACAAAAAAGTCTCATATGAAGCAAGATTGAAAAGATTAGGATTGTTTGCTTAGAAAGGAGATGAATAAGATAAAATATAGAAAATAATGAATGATCTTGGAAAGGTAGATCAGAAACTTCTGTTCTCCCTGCCTCATAATCCAAGAACAAGGGAACATTCAACGAAAATTTAAAAACAACTAAAAAAATACTGTACTGTTTTCACACAATGTGTGATTAAACTGTGGAACTCAGTGCCACAGGATGTCATTGAAGTCAAGAGTTTAAGATTAAAAAGATTGTATGGATATTAAGAATATCCAGAGTTTTCATAATTAGTGATAACAGAAATTCTGGAAGGGATAGTAAATCTCAGGCTTCAATGATGAAGCCAATCTCTAACTATTAGCGATCAGATTGAGACCTAATGTGAGGATCCTACATCTGCCTACTGTGTGGTTCTGACACCTTCCTCTGAAGCACTGGTGTTGGTCACTGTCTAAGTGAAAGGATATGTGACTACATGTACCTTGGGTCTGATTCAGTATGGGAGTTCCTATGTTTTCATGTCCTAATTATAGGTGAAGCCTAGTGCAATGCCTATTAAGATTATTAAGGTTGCCCAAAATTTCCTTTTATAAGACCTTTTTTCAGTAGTTTATAACTTTGCCAAACTGTAACCACTTGGGCTGAAATTTTCCATGCCTCAGGCTGACTTGTTTTGGAAAATTTCAGCCCAAATGGTTCAGCCATTTGTGAGAGTGAGACTAGAGAAATATACATTGTTTTGCCCATGGTAAGAATTTCTGATGACCTTTTCTTTTAAATGCTCTAGTGCAGGGGTTGGCAACCTTTGGCACGCGGCTCACCAGGGTAAGCACCCTGGCGGGCCAGGCTGGTTTGTTTACCTGCCACGTCCGCAGGTTCGGCTGATTTCGGCTTCCACTGGCCGTGGTTTGCAATCCCAGGCCAACGGGAGCTGCAGGAAGCGGCGCGGGCGGAGGGATGTGCTGGCCGCCGCTTCCTGCCGCCCCCATTGGCCTGGGATGGCGAACCGCAGCCAGTGGGAGCCGCGATCGGCCGAACTTGTGGACGTGGCAGGTAAACAAACCGGCCCGGCCCGCCACAGTGCTTACCCTGGCAAGCCGTGTGCCAAAGGTTGCCGACCCCTGCTCTAGTGCGACATGCATTGGAGCAGGGATTCATAATTCAGCAATGGGGTGGGCCATGTGTCAGGAATGTGCCTTTTGCCATCCCTGTGAAAAACTGGCCAAATCTGGCCAATTTACAAGACACTTGTTCAAGGAGCCAGGGAGAAACCATGAAATTGGACAAGGACCCCAGGGAGGGAGATTTGGACTGGGAGCCAGTGGGGATGGGGAACATGGGTGGGGGTGGAGGGTCATCTGAAGGCTAGAGTGTGGGGGGAGTGACAGATTGGATTAGGAACTGGGAGGTGGTGAACTCAGACTGTCTGGGCTAGGAGACTGGGACTGGAAGTGGGGTATGAGACTGGGAGTCCAGAGATATGAAACTAAGACTTGCTGGGCAAGGAGACTGAGAAATCAATGGGAATGGAGCACCTAAATAAGGTTGTGGATTGGTCCTCTGTTCCCCATTTGTTCCCCTATCACCCCCTCACCTCACAGGGGTGTTCTGAAGATAACTTCTTTAATATTTGTAAAGCACTCAGATACTTTAGTGATGAACGCCCTGAAATACGAGGAAATTAATAATTTTATCTTCAGAGCAGGGTTTGAATAGTGTGCAGTAAATGAGTCCTGGGGCCACCTGTTGAATGAGGAGAAAACAAAATATCAGCTCCATACTGTGTACTGAATGACACAAGGATCCTGTGGGGAAAAATAGTGAGGGATCATGAAATTTAAGGCTATACCATAATGCATATACCCAAGGGGGCAGAAATTCTGGTATTACCTAGTGTTTATTTTGCAACCTTGAAAATGTTCTTTTAATATACTGATAGTTTTTGTGTGTAATATAAAAGATATACTTTTGATTCAATATCTAATATGATTTTGAATTGTATTTCCCCCACAGGGGGTATAAACCAGTTTGCATTTTATATCCTTTCCTTTCATGCTATGGTGTGGCAAAAATGCTCTGACATGTTAATCACAGCCATTGGCAATATCTGTCACACAATGCATTGGGTGCCTTTCTTCTTTTCAATGCTTATCCCTAGGTGCAGAACAAAACATCCGGCAAATACGACCCTGATGGTTGCTGTTTCTGAGCTGCTTATATTTAAAGCAAGGCATTCATATGTATGGAATTATAATGCTAAAAACAAGCCATACCTTGTTTGCTCATTGCTTTTCCTTTTGCTTTTATGGCTAGCTTATGTGTCTGACATTCTAGACCTTGTTTATTTTGCAACTCTGTTGCATCTTTCACAGCTGTCTCCGTGGAAACCACAGTCTTAATTGCACACTTTAAGGTTAAGTCTGTTTCTGTTAAAAGCTGCATCTGTGTGGGCTCATTAGTGTGCAGGATGTGCAATGAATCTCTCAAGTATCAGGGGGTAGCTGTGTTAGTCTGTATCCAAAAAAACAACAAGGAGTCCGGTGGCACCTTAAAGACAAACAGATTTATTTGGGCATAAGCTTTCGTGGGTAAAAAACCCACTTCTTCAGATGCACTGAGTGAAAGTTACAGATGCAGGCACTATATAATGACACATGAAGAGAAGGGAGTACCTCACAAGTGAATCTCTCAGTGCATCACCAAACTCGCAGTGTTCAACTAGTCGCCTTAACTTTGCTATGTAGGCTGCACTGGATTCACTTTTCTGTTGACACTAGTGATGAAAAACAGGAACAATCTACTACACATTTTGCAGTGGTGGAATAAAGAGAGGTTTACCTTCTCTCTCAGACTGGACGAACTGTTCAACTTACGACAGCACATAGTGATTAAATTTTTATTTACAGATCCACATTCTGTAGAAGTAAAAACTATGAAATAATAACATAGGACAGGAAGGGACCTCCTGGGTCATTCAGCGCCATCCCCTGCTATCACAGAGAACACTGTCAGATAATCCTGTTCATAATCTTATCATCTTAAAACCAGTTAAATTTCTTGCTCCCACAAATGCAGTGTCTTGGCTGGAAATGTGGTTCTGTACAGGAGTTTTCAACATACGCACACACATGTACACACTGTCGTGGTTAAATTATTACAAATACAATTTTTGCAGACTCTAAAGGAAAAATAAATAGTGATTGAATAGAAATTCTTGCAACATTTAGGGCCAAATCCTGCTTCCAGAGGCAGAGCTGGTGAGGTTCTGCTGAATAGAGAACAGAAGCATGAAGTCAGAAGCCAGTATATGGGCAAACATCTTTAAAAACCAGAGTTCAGTTTTATGGGGGCTCCATGTGTAGATTTCTAGTGCAGGAACAGGGTTAGGTTGTGGATCCACTCCTCTGTAGATCTACTGGCCATTGTCCCCAGCAGAGCAGGTGCATTAGAGTTTTTGAGGCCATTGCAGCTCAGATGGTGTAGAAGTGAGCCAAAGATTCATAGATTCCAAGGCCAGAAGGGACCATTTTGATAATCTAATCTGATCTCTTGTATAACACAGGCCATAGAACTTCCCCACAATAATTCCTAGAGCAGATCTTTTAGAAAAGCATCCAATCTCGATTTAATAATTTTCAGTGATGGAGAATCCACCATGACCCTTAGTAAATTGTTTCAATAGTTAATTACTCTTGCCATTACAAATTTATGCCTTATTTCAAGTCTGAACTTGCTGGTCCTTAGCTTCCACCCATTGGCTCATTTTACACCTTTCTTTGCTACACTGAAAAGCCCATTATTAAATATTTGTTCCCCAAACACTATTTATATATACCCAAGTACAGATACAGCTGTTCTGCAGCCTGGAGAGAAAGCTCCTTCCTTTCTTATTTGTGGGTGGATCCCTAAACCAAGTAACTGGTTTAACCCAGTTATTTTGGGCTGTGCATGGGGTCAGTGAGTGTTCATTGTTATTCTTTGGAACCTGCTGCATTATGCTGAGAAAACTGTAGATGAGAATTACATGACATCTTCTTTCTCAGGTAAAGAAAGACATGGACAAGAGTCATCACACTACATCCCCAATGGAGTTCAGGATGTCTGAGCTTGGTCTGGTGTAATGCAGATAGCTACACATCATCAAAAATTGAGATAACCATAGTACAGTACATTTAAAGATTGTCAGTACATCACATGAAATATGGCAGTACAAAAACCAAGATGGCTTTATTCAAACATTCCATATGAGCTTCGTGGGAGAGTAGGTGACTCAGCTGATTAGCAATGGTGTAATTAGCCTTTCCCCTGTACAAGCTGCTGCATCAAATTTGGCTCAAATTGGGAGTGACCTAAAGTTGTTACCACCTACAGGCTACATGGTGACCTAGGTAAAATGAACTGATGGTTTTAATCAGGTTCTTCTGGACCCATGACCACAGCATAAAAACCATTATCACAGTTGGAACTATGGAGCAGACACAGTTCCAGCTGAGAGGCCAAGGACTGAACAGGCATGGACATTGAACTTCCTTTTCACCTCCTAAAATGGACCCTCTAGGATGGGTTTGAGGAATACTGGTTGAGCTGTGAGGGGCAACACCTGGTGCCATGGCTCTTTAAAGATAAGATTCTGGCAGACTTACTCCGGCTGAGTAGTACCATGCTCCACAATGAGTACCACAGGATAAAGTATTATACAACATGAGTAAAAGTATAATAGGGTTCTTCAGCCTCCAAAGCTGTTTGTCTGGCAAGCCACAGAAAAACACTTTTTGCCTCCTGTGGTAAAACTCGCAGGTCTTTACCAGCGGCTCTGTGCTAGGTACCCTGCAACTCTTTCTATTTCCCTTTCAGCGCAGCTCCAAAGACACCATGTTGTCAGGACTTCTTGAAATGGAGGCTGCTCCTGGGACCCCCATAAAAGAGATGGGATTTCACTGCACAGCAAGGGGCCACAGGAAGGGTGACACAGCATGGAGTTGAACTGCCTCTTCAGCAGTGTTGCTGCTGGCTGTTTGGAGGAGGGGACAAGAGACAACTCTGGCCCATCTGTCCTATTCCCAGAAGGACTCTATGTAGTCTGAGGCAGGGAGCTATGTGGGAATGGTCTGTAGAGGGAATGTGGTAGGGATGATATCCACAGATGGAAAGGTCCTTCACCATGGATATGTAGGGGAACAATCTCCCCCACAGTATTAAATGGCAATAGCTCCAAATGCTTTACTCGTGCTCAAGGAGAATACAGCAGTAGTTTTTTTTTGGTTTTTTTTTTTTGAATGTGAACTTTTACAAACACTAAAATGAAGCAAATAAGCAAACCATATGCAGGTGTTTAAATATTTTCCTTGACATCTGAGTATTTACACACACTTTGTACAACCTTAACCTGTAGAAGACAAGTATTCAAAAAATGAAATAATGAAAAAAACATGGCCCTATAAAAAAGCACACTCAATGCAAACTAATCTCCAAGGATTAATATTTTAATACTGATGCATTTGTGTTGTGTAAGCAAATATAATTAGAGAATATTTATTAACAGAGTAAAAGAAATTCCATGTGGAACCTTTGTTAGAAATAAAATGACTTCAGGAAAAATATAATCTAGCTTCCTGAATATATTCACACAGGAACATGGGAATTGCCAGTTCAGATCAGTGGTCTGTCTACACTGATACCTTGTCTTGACATGTCCAGGATCAGATGCTTCAGCAAAAGTTGCAATAAACCCCAAAGTAGAGAATTCCGGAGTAACCTGCCCTTAAGGGAAGTTTCTTCCTAAATCCCATCATTTAGAAGCAGTCTCCACCCTGAAGTAGGAGAATTTCATAGATTTTAAGGCCAGATGGTATGACTGTGATCTAGTCTGAACTCCTGCATAGCACAGGCCACAACATTTTACCGAGTGATTCCTGTCTCGCTCCCATAAATATGCTTTCCTGACCGTTAATGTGATCCTGGGGTGGAGTAGAAAGATAATTTTAGCTCTGTATTTGGCGCTGGTGTGAAGTCCACTGGAGTACTGTGTCCAGTTCAAGTTCCACAATTCAAGAAGGATGTTGACAGTTCAGAGAAGAGTCATGAGATTGATAAAAAGATTATTAAACATGCCTTATAATGATAGAAGTAGTGCTGGAACATTTTTAATAGTGGGAGTGCTGAAAGCCAGCTCTCTTACCCCTGTCCACTCCCCTCCCCCAGAGCTGAGGCCAGGACCAAAGCCCTGGGTGTGGGCCGGCAGCTAGTATCCCAGGCGCGGTGCGGCAGCTGGGACCCAAGGCATGGAGTGGCAGCAGAGCCCCGGACACGGGGCTGGCAGCCGGGAGCCCGGGGGTGCTGAAGCACCCTCCGCACTCCTAGTTCCCGCACCTATGATGATAGTCTCAAGGAACTCAACCTATTCAACTTAACAAAGAGAAGGTTAAGGGGTAACTTGATTACAGTCTATAAGTATCTACTTGGGGAATAAATATTTAATAATTGGCTCTTCAGTCTAGCAGAGAAAAGTATAACATGATCTAATGGCTGGAATTCATAGCTAGACAAATTCAGACTGGAAATAAGGCACACATTTTTAATGGTGAGAGTAACTGACCACTGGAACAATTTACCAAGGGTTGTGGTGGATTCTCCATCACAGACAATTTTTATATCACGATTGGATGTTTTTAAGAAAGATATGCTCTAAGAATTATTTTGTGGGAGTTTTTTGTTATACAGGTCAGACAAGATGATCACAATGGTACCCTTGGAATCTATGAATCTGTATATAAGATGTCTCAAATTGAGCACTCAAAAATTAAGCCACCCAAATCATTAGCTATTTTTGAAAATCTTTGTGATCCCTCTGTCACAAAAGCCTTACAATCTAAAGGACCAATCCTGCAGTCAGATCTGCCTGGGTGGGTCTTCCCATGGGCATGGGGTGCAGTCATGAATCCAATTGGAGGATCAGAGTCAAAGAGCCTGCTTCAGTTCTCATTGAAGCCTGTGATAAAATTCTATTTACTTCAGTGAAAGCAGGACTACGCCCCCAAACCGTCAGGTGAAATAATATAAAAATATCTAACACACCCACTAGCTAGAGGTCCAGATTGAAAACGGATGTAAATGTGGTGGTTGTATCTGGGTTACTGTTTTGTTTGCAGTGAATTTGCATCCGAAGAAGTGGGTTGTAGCCCACGAAAGCTTATGCTCTAATAAATTTGTTAGTCTCTAAGGTGCCACAAGTACTCCTGTTATTTTTGCGGATACAGACTAACACGGCTGCTACTCTGAAACCTTTGTTTCTATGGTGGATTATCACAGAAAGGAAGAGTGCAATTCACCTCAGTGCAGAGGGGTCATACAGATCATATGCACTACTTAAGCTTCATGTGAAATGGTCCATAGGGTCTTGTATGTGCCCCTTTCAGTGATATGAATTTCACCTTGTGTGAGGTTGTTGAGCCTTGTGGGCGGTATATTTTGTGTCCAGTCCCCAGTCTGGAGGTAGCTTAGTAAGCTGCAAAGAAGAAAAGTTTTATCCCATGGGGATGAGGAAGTGGACATTTTATTTCATGATGGCTATTCTGCTTCCTGCCACAGCCAAATCAACAAAACCTTCATTTTAAGAGCAAAATACAAGATTAAAAAAAAATCCAGCAAAAAATATGAAAGGCTGAGGACAAGTTGCTGAAGGTTCTTTGTGACTTATGTCTAGAGAAAAAAGAAAATATATGCAAATGAAGCAAACAGACTGTAGTTGTTATCCTCCTAAGAACTTCAACCCATTGCTTGGGTTCTAGATGGGAGCTTAACTGCGCAACCGAATAGGGCCTTCTTCATAATTAATATAAAAAACATATTTGTGAAAAAAGTCCTTTCCTTTTCTCTTTTTTGAAAGAAACAACTTATTCTCTGGAAGAAGTCTGTCATCCTGGCGCATTTGTTTCAATGTAGTGCTAGCACATCTTATTAAAGTTTCAAACAGGACTCATGCAGATTAGTATAAATATCTTATTTTGCCTTACCACCAGATTTCTGTTGAAACAGAACAAATCACTATATTCATTCATCATCATTTGGCTGTGAGGTTGCAGCATGCCAAAAATAGTAAACACTTGTGGAATCTACAGTAATTGAGAGCAACAGTAAATTACATTTTAAGTGCTCATCAAGGTGAGAATGAGGCACTTCAATGCCTCTTCATACATCCTTGTTAGGAATTTTGCCAAACTAGAAGAACATGCAGGTTCATAGAAGATGCCAACTCTAACCTTTCTTTGTTTCCTTTGAAGTTCAGATGAGACAAAATGTTGTTTTTAACTGTGGTTTGCTAGGTGTACCATCATAGTGTGATCTGCTTAGTTGACAGCATCTCTTCCCCATCAGCCCTCCCTCTCCCCCCCATTCACACACAATTCAAGGAGCTGAAAAAGTTTGTTTTGCCATTAACAAGATGAAAACAGTTCTGTATCATACAATAGTTGCATTGCAAACAATATAATTTATGTTATTACATTATTACTATATTTTATAGCTGCCTTGCAAAATTGCCATTAACATTTACCATTGTAGGTACAAAATCCACTCCTTTTACCTTTGACATAATAACTGATGATGAAAAAAACCTAATAATATTGTACTCATCCATCACAACAATAGCAAAATTGCATATCTAGGATGAGCAAGGAAATAAAATTTCACAATGCTACATATTTTATTATATTATTTCCATCACCATGGTATCTGGAAACACCTTTCATCCCAAAATATAGAGACAGTGTTTCACCATCCCAATATTTATGCCACAGGATACAATACACCATACCATAGTTTCAGACAGAGGCTTTGTCTATACTACAATATTCTGTATCTTTTTTTCCAGCATAGCAGATGTACTAAAAATGGTGACCGTACTTGGGTACATAAGGGTCAAACATTTTCATCATTGCTTCATGACCCTGTACTGAAAGTATCTGACCCCTATCTACACTAGCACTTACACTGTTATTAGCACCAGTGCAACTTTACCATTGCTGGAAAAGAGCCTTGTTATTTATTTATTTATTTATTTATTTATTGCTGCAGATGTACAGGGAATATAGCAAAAAGAATTTAATTTCCCAAACTGAAATTTGGTCAAAATAACAGAGTTAAAACCCATCATGTTGCAGGAAGTGCCATGGAGTCATTAATGATACCATGTATTTAGTAGCTCAGTTTTACAACTCATCTAAACCCACTACTTCTGACAGCACATTATCTCTATTTCCCCTATCACCAGGCTGGCCTTTGGTTAACTGACATTTGGTTTACTTAGAAAGAAGAGTACAGTATCATCTGGTAAATAGTCAAGCTCATTTACTAGACCACTTTGTGTTTTTCTTAGAAGTCTCTCTTCCAAGAGTTCATAGAATCATGGAAAGTAGGGCTGGAAGGGACCTTGAGACGTCATCATCAAGTCCAGGCCCCTGCACTGTGGCAGGACCAAATAACCTAGACCATCCCGACAGGTGTTTGTCCAACCTGTTTTTAAAAACTTTCAATGATGGGAATTCTATAACTTCCCTTGGAATTCCAGAGCTTAATTACCATTATAGTTAGAAAGCTTTTCTTAATATCTAACCTAAATCTCCCTGGTTACAGATTAAGCCCTTTACTTCTTTTCCTACCTGTAACTGTTACCTCTCAGTCTTCTTTTCTCAAGACTAAACATGCCCAGCTTTTTGAACCTTTCCTCATAAGACAGGTTTTTTAAACCTTTTTATCATTTTTGTTGCTTTTCTCTGGAGTCTCTTCAGCTAATCCATGTCCTTCTTAAAATGTGGCACCCAACTTTGGACACCATAGTGCTGAGTAGAGCAGGACAGTTACCTCCTGTGTCTTACATATAACAGTAATTCACACCAGAATGATATTAGCCTTTGTCACAGCTGTATCACATTGTTGACCCAGATCTTTTTCAGCAGTATGACTGTCTAGTCAGTTATTCCCCATTTTGTATTTGTGCATTTGATTTTCCTTCCTAAATGAAGTACTTTCACTTGTCTTTATTGAATTTCATCTTGTTACATTCAGACCAATTTTCAATTTGTCAAGGTCATATTGAATTCTAAACCTATCCTCCAAAGTGCTTGCAATCCTTCCCAGCTTGGTTGCATCTGCAAATTTTATAAGCATACTCTCCGCTCCATTACCCAAATCATTAATGAAAATACTGATTAGTACCAGACCATGACTGACCCCGGAAGACCCCACTAGATACACCAGTTTGACAGTGAACCCTGGATAACTACTCTTTAAACCAGTTGTGCGCCCACCTTATAGTAATTTCATCTAGACCACATTTCTCCAGTTTGCTTGATTAGGGCAACCTCTGCTTAGCTTATTGGATCTGCCACAAACACATGCTGTGGTAATACGGCTGCAGTAAAATGGCCATTCTATCTAATGAAATGTGAGGACATATCAAGGGTGTCAGGACACCAAGGCCATGCATAGTTTCTAAACTTTTGATACTGAGCACCAAAGAAGTTACAATGTCTTAAAACTTGTATTTCACATACCTTTGGAAAATGGCAGGGAAGTTATTGACAAAGGCCTAGATCCACAAAGGTACTTAGGCATCTAAGTGCCTAATTCAGGCATGTTGTTGCCTGGTTTGTAGATTGTGCTGTAGCTTAGGTGGCAGATAGGCATGCAGATGCCTAGAGTGAGGCAGAAGTGTGCATGACCAGGGGCAGAAAGTTAGTCCCTAGTGAACTCTTCCAGTGAAAATTTAGGCAGCAAGTGAGCTTAGGCACCTAGAGGGTTAGGCAGTGGCTGAGTAGGGATTTTGTGGATTGCAATAGTGACTAAAACTGGGACTTGGGCACCTAAACATGGGCTTTAGATGCCTGCATCCCTTTGTGGACCTGGGTCAAAGTAACTTGTGATTAAGTGAAATACATAATGTGAAAAATGAATTGGCATGGAGCAATGCTGGTTTAAATCAATATTTTAGGTTTGGTTAAGATGAGCACCTACTATTTGAATGCTTATCCCAGGGGTCGGCAACCTCTGGCACGCAGCTCGCTAGGGTCGGTTTGTTTACCTGCCGCGTCCACAGGTTCGACCGATCGCGGCTCCCACTGACTGCGGTTCGCCGCTCCAGGCCAATGCGGGCTGCGGGAAGCAGTGTTGGCCGAGGGATGTGATGGCCGCGGCTTCCCGCCGCCCCCATTGGCCTGGGACGGGGAACTGCAGCCAGTGGGAGCTGCGATCGGCCGAACCTACGGACGCGGCAGGTAAACAAACTGGCCCGGCCTGCCAGGGTGCTTACCCTGGCGAGCCGCGTGCCAGAGATTGCCGACCCCTGGATTATCCAGACTCTAAAGGAACCTCTTGAATTTTCAAAAAATGAGCAAGAAATACCACAAGAAAAGTTTTTCTAATGTTATTTCAACGTTTGCTCTTTTAATGGGACTAGCCAGAAATAGAAAGGGCAGAGGTACATGAAAATAGAAAAAAAACGTTTCAGTAGCCATCTTTGTGGTAAAATAGTATTATGCCTTAGCTTCAAACTTATACATTTGAATCAGATGATAGTTTAGCTGAACTGGTTGGCTCATTTTTAATCCATTTACTTTCCCATGATTTTTTCCCTGGTGGTTTTTTAAACATTCATTTTAACGTTCCACTAGAGAACATTCAATATAGTTTGCTAATGATAGCCCTTTTCTCTTTTGCATAGACCTTGAGAGAGAGAAAAAGGACCATATATCTCTACTATTATTTTAAAGTGCTTAAAAAGAACTTGGCTAAGTCCTTCTATCTTCTCAAAAATAATTGCACTGTCACACTCATTCACATTTCGCTATAACTGTCAGGTGCTGGTTTTGATATGTAGCACAAAGCAGAAATCAAGCATAATCAAGTGCTTATTGCAGCTTTTTCTGTAGAACACAATTATAAATGATTTTGAGTATCATCTGAGGAAAGGTCAATTCATTATCTTAAATCAGGACTAGTGGTTGCGGTGATACAGTAAGCATTTATCTAAAATTCCATTAAAACAATATTCTTTCTGCCAGATGATTTGACTTTGAAAAATCCATAGTTTAAACGACTATCTGAATCACATAACAAGACTCAATTACACCAGGTGGTATTGACTGATGTATTTAATAATGCAATAAAGATGCCATCCCTGACAGAATTTGTTAGTTTGAAAATAGGGCAAAATGCCATTTTACTACAAAGTTGGCTAATGAAAAATATTGCTTACAAAGTGATGAGACCTGTCAAGCAAATTTACAGTATGCAATATTTATAAGCTCTCGTATATTTCAACAGAGTCTGGCGGCATGGGCATACAATAGCAGACAATATGATTATGGTCACTGTGCAGAATAAACAAGCTAAAAAGGTGCAATAGGTGAAGTTCAGACTGCTAAACAGTCCTCAGTAATCAATGAATGAAAAACTTCAGGGTTGGAAAATAGCTCCCAGCTTCCTAAACTGAGTTTGCTATTCCTTGTGCTTATACAGGCAATGTCACAATTTTACTGCCACCTGGATGTTTCACAGGCCCCACAATTCAAACAGATTCTGCTTGTGGGGGATTAAAGGTTGTGAGTTGGATTCAGTGAATCCAAATCCCAGAAGTTTGGCAGAGGACTCAGTTGATTCCTGGGATGCCAGCATTAATGGCTGAGGGCCAGATTCTAATCTCAGATGCATGGCACGCGTCGCCTCCTATCTCGATTAAGCCACGTCTGCGGCTAGCACAAGTAATACACAGCAGCAGTTTTTATGAAACACAGTGATAGCACTGCTGAGCATCTGAGATTAAAATCTGATCCTGAAGGTATAAAGATGCATTTCTTTAAATACACAAGCTTTAATCATTTTAAAGGAGTTGGGGGAAAATGTCTGCCTTTACTTCATTTTACCTTTAACCTTCCACACGCCTTACCCCCAAATGGGGATCTGGTGATTCAAAAAATATATCACAGTAGAGAGAAAAACGCAAGTTAGGCTGACATGTAAAGAAATCAAATTAGTAGTAGAGGCATCACAGGAAGATTATTTCCCTCACCCTCTAACTTTCTCAGATATATGTTGGCCATAAAAGGATTTCATAAACTCACAAGTATTTATTCTTTAAGTAATTCCACAGTGTTGTAAAACAACATGCAAACTGCAGGCTAGAGAGAAATAAGAGTGTCAGCATAGCAAAACTCGATTAGAAAGTTTGATTTGATTATCTGTACCTTGTTTGCAGCACACTGATGCTTTACTCAGTAGTACCTGACTAGAATATTTTCATTGCAGCCTGAGCAGGGAAGCTGGGGTTCTTGACAGAATACTAGGCAGCAGGAAGCATGACATTTTATGCTGGAACTTTCCAGCATACTAATTGCTGCTTTGGAAATTATACTCGCTTGATCTTGTCTATTGGTTCAAATGGAAGATATCCAGAAAGATGTGGTTGATACTGGAGATAAAAAAAAGTTGATATTGGAGATAAAAAAAACCAGGGGTCTGAGGAGCTGAAAGGTACTGTACAAGTAGATTGATGCAATGTCTTAATGTACTGGCCTTGAACTACAGGAACTTGATGGTGAATCCAGCCAGATTAGGGAGACTGAGAATCAATCAGTTTCTGATGGTTGTAAAAGTCACAATAAAACAGAAGATGGTTGTATATTTATTGTCAGAGAGCTACACACCAGACTCTCTTCTGCAGTAATAATTAAAAAAAAGTCAACTAAAGAGGTTAGCTTGAAAAGCAAGGAACAAAAACGCCTGACCTTTTTGTTCTGAGAAGAAAGTCCATTAGCTGAATGATTGATTTTGTGCTTAACTTCTTTTTTCTTCTCAGCATTTATTTCCCCCCCCCTGTTCTCTTTCTGTATGTTACATGCAATACCACAAAGCATTTAGTAGCCATTGGATACTTGTTCTCCCCCCCCACACACACACACTTTGCTCCTCCCCCACAAAAAGTAGGAAACTCAATTAACAGCTCTTGTAGTATTGGATTTCATTGTTGCTGAGCAACTTTAACCTTCAGTTCTAACAGGTTAGTCATGATAAATCATACAGTATTTTTTTTAAGGCAAAGGAGGATCTGTGCAAATTGTGTGCCTTCTTTTTATCCTATCATTTCATTTGTCTTTCACCCGCATTCACTAAAAAGAATTAAAAGGTACAGCAAAATTAAGCCTCCTGCTTCGAAATGCAGTAAAGGAGGATTCTGTTTACATTCACTGTTGGTTTGACTTTGAGTGGACTGAGCCTACATTGTGCGCACTTGGTTCATATATAATGTAGATGAGATTGGTAAGGCCAGAAATCTTAATTTATTCATTGTACTAGAGTAATGCCAGCCACCTCCTGTTTTCATTATACCAATCGAATGCCAGCCATTTCCTGTTTTCATTAGACCATTGTAATGCTAGCCTCCTACTGTTCTCATTAGTGCAGGACTGTGAAATGGCAGCCACCTCATGTTTTCATTATAACAGAACTATATGGTGCCAGCTGCCACTTGTCTTACTTTACAAAATAGCATTTGACCACAGAATGTATTGTTTCCATGAGATGGGACACAGACAAGTCAGAGGCCTTAGAAATTCCTGTTGAGATACTGGAAACTCAGTGCAGTAGGACTAAGTTGATGCCACAATGATGAAAGGAAAAGCACGTAAAAGATATAAGCACTCAGAAAAGTGGTAAACACTCATGGAATACAGATATATTCTAGTAAACATATTAGAATCCTATTTTTTGCCCCATAATCTACCTCAGCCTCTGAGGGTAAGCAGAAGGATGGTGTTATGGTTAAGGTATAGGACTGAGCATCTGGAGAGCTATGCCCAGCTCCATCCCAGATTTCCTGTGTGAGCTACGGGAAGCAACAGCCTCTCTGTGCCTCAATTCTCCATCTGTGAAATGGAGATAGTAATACTTCCTTTCTCCCACCTTCTGTCTACATTTCTGCTGTGAGCTTGTGAAGGCAGGGAATGTCTTTTACTGTGTTTGTACCGTGCCTAACACAATGTAGCCCTGGTCTTGGTTGGGTGCTACTGTAATACTACTAGTAGAACTAATAAGGGTCTGATCCTGCAAAGACTTACTCACACAAGTAGGCCTATAGAAGGCAATAGGAGATGTTTATAATACTAGATGCTGCAATTATATCTAACCCCTGTAGTTACCGTCTCGTTATGGGACTTTTGTGCTAGGCACTAGAATCAAAAAGTATAATGTTCAAAGTAATTGAAGTGTGATGCATTCAGTATGAAAATAAGTGGGTATTAATAAGTATTTTACCTAAGCACTTAGCCTGCTGGTGATATTAGTTAGTGGTAATAACAGATATCGAACCAAAGCATAATTGCACTTTGCACATTGAATGACTTCAGTGTAATTATTGTAAAATGTCATTGCAATGAAACTAGTAGTCTGAGGAGGGGGTTGCAGGCTCGGGCCCTAATATAACAAGGAGCTGGGATTGGGGCATGAGAAAGACCAAAAGCATATATTGGTATGTAGATTCCTGGTATCTTGGCCTCCAAAGTCCTAGTCCTGTGAAATACTCAACACCAGGACCTGAAAAAGTGCCATAGTGGAAACCTCTATTCTGCACCTGGACAAAATTATCAGTTCTAAACAATGACTTCGGTTTTAATTATTCGTGTGGTTCTATCTTGTCATGTTTTATCTGCTGTACGTTTTAATGATTTATGGTTTTAATGTTGGTTATGAGGCGCCAAAGAAGGCTATGCAGACAGATCCCTTAAAAATAAAATTCACTGCTATTACAAATAGTGGCACTTATCGTCATTGCTTGGGAGGAAAAGAACTCTTCCGAAGAATTTTGTTCTGCTTTCTATGGAAAAGCTGTGGTTTCAGGAAAAAAAAAATCTTTTGTCATCCTCAGCTTGCTGTGTTATTAACATTACTAAATAATTGACAGATGTATATAAGTTTTGTTCAAATGATTAAAAGCTCATGAAAATCTTAACCTGTTAGTGTTCCTTGGGAAACAAAGACCTACCCATCTGTTAAAGGATTCTGTAAAATCTGTAACGAGTTATCTTTAAAATGACAGCTGTCACCCCAGGTTTTGAGCCTTGAAGAAGGAGTAAAAATACAATGAAGTAAATATGCACTGTTAACCAAAACCAAAACAACAAAAAAACTCCTAACTTGTTATTATTGTGATCACCTTACAGTGGGCTGAGGAATCCCTTGTAATGTACCTGTGATCTGCAGTGTTTAGACAGGGTCCAAGTCAATAATGGGGTAGTTATGCTGGAGTGATGTTATGGCTTGATAAAACAATGTATGTCTGCATATATCTTCACACTTGTCTGACACATTCTTCAAAATGGATAAGATTTTACAGGGATGGTGGCGTGTGATAGCATCACATGAAAATTACTTCTTCTGAATTGCAGAAGCCAAAGAAAGCTGAGAATGAGGGCATGAACACATTCTTTTTTTTTTTTTTTGGTACATAGGTTGTGCCTTTATCCCCCTTCTTCTCCTCCCCCTTCCCCTTTTACCCCAGTTGTGGGAGACTTTGATAAGGGTAGCAAATTTCTAACTTCTTTTCTGGTGCCATTCCATCTCCCCATTCTGGTATGTAGGGCAGGTGGAGTCATAACATTATTTGTGAAATAAAATGCAAATTCTGGTATGCAAATGGACCATTAAGAAGTAAATTAGATTCAACAGCAGTGGTAAATCAGCAGTTATATTGTTTTTTATATAGCAAGATTCCAGCAGAAATAAAATCCAACAAGTTTGCAACACATGTTGTGGATGGTAATGCGAGTCACCACTGGAACAGCAACCCTAAGGCTGATGATGTGCTTTACTAAATCTGGTGCACATTTTACTGCCACTTTGATGCAGTCTTTAAAGCAGTGAATGCTGAGCAAAGTGCTTTTAGTCTGCTGGTAATACAGTGTATTAATTACTGTTTATAATAACTTCCATTTTTACATAACTGTTGCATATTTGTGCATGTTATGCCAACTAAAATCCTCAGTGTGGACTACTGATTATGATTAATATTTCTATTGTAGTTAAATTGTGCCTGCTTTTAGCAAAAGAAGCCTGTCATCCTGGATTATTTTTTGAAACACCTTCCCAAACCCAGGCAAACAAAAAACCAGGTGGCTTTTCAAAGACAAGCCAATGTGAATTTTAACTGACTGCCGCATTCAGAAACTGTGTCTGCTGAACAAAACAATATACACATGTCCAAAGGCTGGTCTTTCTTTGGTCCACCCCTGTAAGCTTAGAAATGCAGCTTAGTACTCGCTGGTATTCCTTAAAAATAATTAGGATGAATTAAACAAAGAAACATGAATGAGGACGGCTGTAAAACACTTCAGAAGGAGCTGTGAGTTAGTTTCAAGATTTAGTTGTAGCCTCTGGTGGCTCCTTGCTGCCTAGATTTGTCATTGCCTGTAAATGCTTGGATTTCATCCAGGCAAGAGGTGATGTGAACAGCACCTTGGACTAAAAGAATCACCAGTTATCAGCAGAGCTGTCTCAGCTTTACATTCCTGATCCCACATTAAGCTTGGCCAGGCTCCAGCAAAGCTCTTCAAGTATGAGAGCCTAATTCAGATGTCCTCCAGCCTTCCTGCCTCGCCTCCAACTGCAATGGTATGGAATGTCCCTGGCATTTCACTTCCTCTGCAGAGGTGTTAAGGAACTGACACCATCACCAACATCCAAACCATCTGTTTCTCTCTTCCTTCACCTGCTCTACCTCCACCATCACCACACATACCCATCCCAAAGAGCTTTAGCCTTTTAGTAGTTTTAAAATTTATCAGTTTGGTAGATGTTGCTTTTAAGCTTAAGGGTCAAGGAATGGGTCTTTTAAGAAAGGTGTTTCAACTGGAAACTAAAATGATATATAAAATCTTTAGCACAATATTGTAGGTCTTTTGTTTGCTTTATATCCAAGTTCCTTGAGCTTATATTCCCCTCTTTTCTTTTAGCTAAAGTGGAGCTGCTGTATTCATAGGTGCTGAAACTAGGGTGATGGGGGTGCCACAGCCCATGGCTTAAAGTGTTTTCCATCATATAAGGGTTTACAGTTTGGTTCAATGACTCTCAGCACTCCCACTATAAAAATTGTTCCAGCACCACTTGCTATCATTAGAAGAAAAGTCAGGGCGGTCCTCATAATCAGCATCTGTGCTAGTCATCTGTGGTAGACAGCAGTGGAGAGTGATGTGGTTTCCATTTCTTTTTTGTTTTACCTCAGAGATATGATTACCCTGTGCTTTTACTGCTCTGGGATCTCTATAGGTTACTTTTTCAACCCTTTTAGGCTTCCATAAACTAATGTTCTTTTTTGAACTACTTCCACAATGGTATATATATAAATAAACTGTAACCAAGACATCATTATTTGGGGGTGGTAAGACAGCATTACACAATAGGTAGGAGGCATTCAAAACATATTAGCGGCTTGATTCATCCATGCTGATGCATGTTACAGGGTATGGTGGGAGTGTAATATATGACCATACACTGGAAGGCTGCCTGGCTCTTCTCTCAAGCCAAGGTCAAGAAACCAGTCAGGAGGTGGGCAAGGAGGGATTGGGGGGCAGGTATAAAACACAAAGAAATGCCTGTCCCTGACAGTAGCACAACCTCACTCCTCACCCCTCCCATCGGACACAAAAGAGGTGGGATGAAGACCCTAGACTCATGACCCTCCAAAATGGAACATGACCATAAGTTGTAAGGGGTGGGACAGAGAGTGTGCATTGCAGATATATTTGGGGCCTGCTAACGAGGAGGTGGGAAATGGGAATGAGGAGGGAGGAATGGGGAACGGGGACACAGGCAAGGCTCTGGGGCATTAGAGCTGGGAAGGGGGGAGACGGGATAAACTCTCTGCGGCATCAGAGCTGGGAATGGGACGCTGGGAAACAAGGCTTTGTGGCATCAGAGTTATGATATACATGCTTGCTGGAAACTAACCCCAACATCGCATTGCCTGTACTTTGGACTTCTGGTCTTTCACTTTCTGTCTGCGTGACAAGAACAAGGGGAGGGAGTGAAGGGAAAGCCCTCTAACTGCATCATGGAGGTATTCCTCAACTTCTGGGCATTTTGCTCGGGGTGATGGCAATCTCCAGGGTTCCATAGGGCCCTCTGCCAAAGTCTAAGATGCTTTCCACTGGCACAGAATCTGGAGTAAGTGAAAGCGTAGATGTTTTTCAGAAGCTTATCTTGTGGCCAAAGATAAAAATTTATTATCAGTTGTTTATCTACCTTCTAAACACCTAATAAAACAGTTTGTTAAAATAATAATACAAGTTATTCAAGTAATTTCACATTTGGATTATTCTTGTTCTATACATTTATATTCTTTTCTTTATGTACTACAGTGAGTCCTTATCAAATGATATGGGGCCTGATTCTTAACACCCTAGCAGCTTGTGCCAAGTGGGTGCTAAATGTTACCAAATCAGAATAGTAGTGCTTTACACACACTGTGCACTTGGCTGGCACAAGATGTAAGACAGTAAAGAATCAGTCCTGTTGGGGAATGTCTATTTTAAGGCTCAAAACTCGACACCCCTCAAAATGCAACACAAGGAAAATTAACAAGTGTTACTTTTTTGGGGTAATGATTCAGAAATATAAGTGGACTTTGAGTGTAAAAGGCCTTTGAAAACCCACGTATAATACACACATACAGCATTATGATACTGGAATATAAAAGTGAAGAACTGCAAAATAGTAAGATTAAGAGCTTTGTTAGTTATGCCATGATAATTTATAATAATAGACAATGAATGAGTTTAGATGCGGTCACTCTTAGGTCAGTGCCTTGCTGGCATGATTGTGGTTTTGTCAATTCTTCTCCCTTTACATAGATTTGTTGATTTGCTTAAAACGTTGTTATTGCTGATAGGACAAAGGTGATGTGCTGGAGGATTTTAGGTAAAAAGTACACAAACTTGTAATGACAAGAAGTCACAGGAGCAGGGTGACCCAGAAACAGAATGACATGGAAATTGTATAAACATAAAAAGTTGTGTAAATTGAAGCTTGTGCATGCATATTGTACGGGTCACATAAAACAAATGCATAATATGCTAAACACTGATTGGAAAAAGGTTAATTAATATGTAATGTGGAAATCAATAAAAACACCCAAGTGAATAAGGCCCAAATCAGAGAAACCCTGGACCACAAACTGAAGGAACGGTTCTGAAGGATTAGACCAGGGATCAGAAGCAACGATGACCATCATCACATACAGGAGAACTTCCCTGTGCCTGGGAATGTGGTAACTTGTGCCCTGTACTAATTCCATCTTATGTTTATCATCTGCCATAAACTTATGTTCAGACACTATAAGAGACAATACTTCTGTCTGAAATTGTATAAATAAAGGCAAAAATTGAGTAAGCCTAAATTGGGTGGATTTGTGACTCAGTTTCCCACCTTACACTCCCAACAGTCCCCTTGGTAAATATTTATTTAAGTCATTTTAGACTCAAATAGGACTTCAGAGATATTGTAATTTATCACCGTGTCAGTATTCATTATATAGCTATGAACTATAATACATTGAGTAGTTATAAAATATATTAACTATACAAAATATGCACACCAAATAGTTTGACTATTTCCCATGTTTTTTAATAGAAAACACTCAAAAGGTATAATCTAGGTTATGGAAGAACCATATACATAATTTCTTGTTAAAACAATACCTCTATTTAGAGCAGTCTTATCTACTAAGACAAGAGCAAAATCCTGCTTTTGTTCTGTATCAGGAGTTCCCATCAGACCCTGTAGCAGTTTTCAGTAACAAAGAATGTAGAATCTGGCTGTAAAAGGGCAAAAAAAAAAAAAAAAAAAAAATTGGTGAAGTGCTATTTTTTTTATAATCTAGGATCTTAAAAATGGCCAAATTTTAAAAACATTTTTTAAAATGTATTGAGACCTTTTCTACCCAAAGATCATTGTGAATGTTTATTATTTATATAGTGCCAACAAGTATTTTAGGCTCCTAAATATGGACAAGGGTTCTCTGCCCCCAAAAGCTTACTCCCCGAGTAAATTTATAATGGATATGACCATAAATCTTCTATTTTATTAAATAAAAGTATTTTAAGTGTATCCTTTGTTTTACATTTTTAAGTAAAAATTTATAATAAAAGAGAGAAACACTACGGGGCTGCTGAAAAGCAGCTGGAGAGCAAATGAGTATGTGATGTAGAAGTTATCTTCTGTGAAACTGTTTCCTTATACTATATGAACATTAAATGAAAACTTACACTGAAAACCATTGTTACAAATAATAGTGGCTACTTGCAATTCGGCTGAGGACCCTAGTAGCAGGAGTGGGCAAAAGGACTTTTTGCGTGAGGCCTGAAAGGGGTGATGTTTTCTTTTGGATGCAGATCTCAGCCTGGATGGATCAGCAGATCCATGTCTTTGTCACCTTCAGACTGGACTGCTGCAAAGAATTCTACATGTGACTATTTCTTAAGACCACTTTGGGCTTGTCTACATGGTGCATTAGTCCACAAAAGAGGGTTATAAATTCTAGTGTGTTAGCACATCATGCACTAACTTGCCCTGTGGACCCTGCTGATGTGCAATAAAAGTTCCCTAGTGTGCTAATGTAGTTCCATTTCAAACAGGACTACATTAATGCACACTATGGGTGCGTGCCACTAGGGTCCACGTAGGCCAGTTAGTACGCAACATGCTAGTGCATCCTAGAATTTACACCCTTCTGGTGCAGACTAATGCAACATGTAGATAAGCCTTTAGAAACTGCAGCTAGCACAGAATGTGACTGGATTCGTTAAGGAATGTTTCTTCTTGAAAGCATGTTAAAAACGTGCTTCATCTGCACTGGCTTCCAATTCATTTCCAGGTGCAAATTATGCTGCTGGTTTTAACCTAAAAAGCTTGAATGTCTTGGATAAATCACAGATTGCCTCTCTCCTTGTGATGCAGTGGCAGCAGATTTCAGAGGGGTAGCCGTGTTAGTCTGTATCAGTAAAAACAACGAGGAGTCCTTGTGACACCTTAGAGACTAACAAATTTATTTGGGCATAAGCTTTTGTGGGATATAACCCACTTCATCAGATGCATCAGTGGCAGCAGAGGCACTTTAGCTGATAATCTCCTTGTTAAATAGTGAGGGTCCTTGACTGCTCCCTTTCTCCACAGGTTAGCAAGAGCCCAAATTTGTTGACTGCCAGGCCATGCTGTAAGATCTACCTGTGGTTCGTGTCCTTATCAGGGAAAATAGAAAAGTCTTCGTGGACATATTACATTTTTGTGTGAATAAAAAAAACCCCCAATCATATCTGCTCTAAAATACCTGTAGAAAAGATGCATACCTATAAGCAGTACTTTTATTTTAAAACAAAAACAGACTCCACAGATTGATTCCAGCATCTATTAAGAAAGAAAGAAAATACTGTCTCCTAACCATTAAGGGAAACATTTCTCTTAATCTTGAATTTAACATATAGTGAGCGGGGTCATATTAGTAATCAGAAGCAATGAACAAAGGGCGATATTGTGCTTCCTATGTATCCCTCTGACACCATAAGCATCCTGGAAAATGTGACTCAAAAGGCTTAAAGATGGCTCATTAACTTCCTGATCCATTTCTGTGTGCACTACTGATACTAAGCTGACCTTTTACAAGTCAGGCTACACATGTACTGCACAGGGCCATCTCCCCATTACTGTCAGTGAAATTCTGCCTGTAGGGACATATAACTAAGTGAAGAAATATACTTTCAGCTGCTTTCTTGTCTCAGACATATAAGGGTTGAGAACAGGATATTTGTCCCATGAGTGAACACCCTGAAGCAGCTATATGAGATTGGCCTAGTGGAGATCTAACAATCTTTATGCAACAGACTGGCCACTTTCCAAATGAGAAATCAATGACACTGTATTCTGGGGTAAAGGGAAGCTGGGATGGTTTATTCCTTTTTGTTCTACATACAGTATGTACCCAGCCAAGCTCTGAATTATGCAGAGTTCATGACAGCAAGACAGCAAACATCCCCACGTCAAACAAGGACTTCAGGAGCATAAGGTACATTCTGGCAGGATTCTGCATAGACAGGGCTTGCTGGATTTTGGAATGCAGCCTGTGGGAAGACAAACATATGCAGCAGAAAGCAGAGAAGAACACAATAGGGGTTTTCTGTGTCCAGGGTAGTCAGCTAATTAGATGCAGGATGTTTTTGTTTCTGCATAATAGAGTTATAGAAGATATGGAATGAGTGAATAGCCATCTTTCCTGTAGGACTGTAAAGATCAGCCTCTGGTAATACAGAACCGAAAAGGACAAAAGACCATGCTAGAATAACCGTGAGCTAGAAGTTGGGTATTTACAAATATCTCCCTAATACCTGCAGTATCCTGAATGATCTAAATATGAATCTGTCAAAAGCAAACACTATTCTCTTGTTGGTTGAAAATCCGTGGAAGAAACTCCCCCAGAGCTCCACATATATCAACCTATTATCATTATGCCACATGGGTAACCACAGAAGACATCAAATTAGAGCACTTTTAAAAAGCCCTTTGGCACATCATGTGGTGAATTCATCTTGATGCAAAAAATGAATAAGTTACAGGCTAGTTAGGATTGTATATTTTGTCAACAACTCAAGCAGCCAGACTTAATACTTAGTAACATTTCCCCCCATTGCTTTGTCATGTTGCTTACAGCAGAATATGAATAGAGATTACTTACCTCTGTTACCCAGGACATTGAGAAAGATTAAAAAAACAAAAACAAAAAACAAAAACCCTACATCTTTTGGCTTATTTTTCCACATGTACACTTGAGTAGTGATTTGATCTTTCTTGCTAGGCTGACAGCCTTTGAGAACTGAGACCCTCATTTATAATACTTCTGGTGAGTTCACTTCAGTATAGTAAACCAGTATAGTAAAGTCCTATTACTGAAGCTCTATACTGTTGTAATAATAGCCTGCAGGGCTTCATCACATCAGCTGCTTAAAAGATAACCCTACCCAGCTTGATGAAAAGTCTTCACCACTTTCCTGTTGAGAGAAAACGGTTACACATTTCTAATAAATGAAGCAGCAACTGTCATTTTTTTGGCAAACTGTTAACTAGCTGTAACAGCCGCATTGCCACAAGTTGCTTTTCCAAAGTAATTACCATCAGGCTCCCTGTGGTATGCAGTGTTTAACACATTTCTTTTCTGTTAATGAATGCAAGAGCAGGCAACACCACTATTAGTAATTGCTTTTTATTCGTAGTCCTCATTTTCCAGATAGGTCACATTAAACACAGCCATTAAACAATAGCGGTTGAGATAATCCATACAATGTATGCTGCTTTTGTTTGTTTTTTTTAGTGTTGTTCACCAGTCACTTGGTGCAGCTCTTAGCCATATGGGGAGACAAGGGTTGATAAATGTGAACTGCCAACCTGTGGAACAATGGGGCCAGAGAAGTCAAGACCTTAATCAGGTTTCATTCAATTACACTTCAAATCAACAAATCTTAATAGCCAAAACTCCCATTTGAATTAATGCACTGATAAATGCTGCCTGATGTCAAAAGAATGTAATTAGACAATAATGAGTGGGCATATAATATGCCAGATTTCA
Source organism: Emys orbicularis (assembly GCF_028017835.1). Classification (NCBI taxonomy): domain Eukaryota; kingdom Metazoa; phylum Chordata; order Testudines; family Emydidae; genus Emys; species Emys orbicularis. Next base: position 301,575,499 of record NC_088683.1, read on the forward strand.
GACTACTTGTTGACCTCAGCATTTCTACTCCATTAGGCAACAAACAGCTGGAAAGCTAGTTTGAATAAAGCATTGAGCTCCATCACTAGCATCTGTATGACTTTTTAATGGTCATATTTCTAAATGGACAATCTCCTGTGTGCACTAATGGCAAATCACATTTCAAGAGAAGTTCTCTTCTGCTGGACAGGCCTAGAAAATGGTAAATTTTCTAACTGATTTTGAATTCAGTTGTTTATGATTTGGTTGGTCAACATTTTCTGAAATCACAGGAAATGTTACTCTATTATTTGCTTAGGTTAATATACAAGTGGCATAGACATCCATTCCTCTCCACTCATATTTCATGCCTTTATTAGTTGTTTAATGGATTTCCCCTTGTATCAATAATTATTTTTACAATTGTCTGGTGGAAGTTTTCATTTAATATAAAAAGTCACTTTTAAAATCTGCCTTATGTACGCAAAAATGCAAGAAATAATCCATGGGCTTTAGTTTTAATTGCTGGGTTGTTTCCAGTTGTTTGCAGGGAGGTTGAGGGATAGCCAGTTATATTTTACTTCTCCCATGTGTGGTATTTCCTTCACTTAATCACACAGATGCTAACTTAACCCTCAAAACCTCCCCCCATATAAACTTTATCAGTTGATCATGATGTATCAACAGCAGTGGCAGGTGACTCCTAAATTATGAAGCAGATATCATATTCTGGGATAGCCTCATTGGAAGCAATATGCCAGAGTTCTGCAACAGAAGGCAGTTGCTGGACAAATTAAATAAAAGCAAGATTTGCTAAACTCAGCTATAAAGCTGTGAGTCATGAATTCCGAATTACCTCAGACTGGTAAATAAATAATCACTACTAAATACAGATAATGTGTTAAACAGCTCAAGCTAGTAAATCACTAGTGACAGAGAGCCTTAAGGTAAATTTCTTTTACACTGGCACAGCCCTTTCTCAGAATGTTGTGTTTTTATGTCTTCAGACACATACAATGAATTGTACAATTGGTTTCTGAGTGTTAAAATTGTTTATAAAATACAGAAGCCTCCGTCACTTGACTACATTTACATACTGATTTAGGTTTAGCTGAATAATGGATCTCACTGGCTGAACTAAAAGCTTGGTGCTCATAAACTAAAGTGATGGGCACCATGAAAATAAGGGTAAAAGACAGACAAAATAAAAAGGGATCCTCTCTGGAATTTTAGCTATCAAGCAAAATCAACTTTGAATCTCCTGGCAAAATAATACTGTAGAACACAGACAACAACACATTTTAGATACACAAATTGTCCAAAATATGGAGAGTAGCTTGATAAAACATGTACAATATCCTTTGTTTACATATGATTGTAGACTTTCTGTACAATGGAAGCTGAGAGCAAACTTTTGGAATGGCTGGTTTTCAAGAACCAAAGACAATTCATTGTAGGACTGACTAGATGAGAACACCTTTTTCACGGAATACACAACATCACAGCCAGGTGTTGGTCAACTTTGTTTCTTGAACTGATGAATATTATTTAAGTATGGCCTTGTGGGATCTGAAATGGCCAACCTGAATTAAATTCACTCTTTTAAATACATTTAAAGATATGACAGTTTAAATTTAGTGTAATCCAGATCCACAGTTTTCTATAACTGTGTTTCATGGTGCTATGTCATAGAGAATATTTAAAATACCCAGAGGAAAATGTTAGTCTAAACTTTTCCTCTGCTGCTTCTTGTGCTTGTGCTAGTTTCATTTTAAGCAAATATTTAAATGTGTATTTTTTTCAACTTTCATCTAGAAGCAATTTTGAAGTTTGCCAAACACCGTAAAGAAGGGTTGAAGTTAAATAGGGGGATGGGGTTGGAGCGGGGGAGAGAGAGAGAGAGAAAGAGAGAGAGATATTCTCTTGCAAATTATTCCAACAAGACGATAACAACGCAACTTAAAATAATAGTTAAAAAAAACAAATAAAAAATAAGCAGCCCGCACCCAGAACCTTGGTAAACCATAGCACTTTCCAAGAAACCAGAAAAAACAGCGCTTGTACCACATAGGCTCTGACACATTTTTATATTCTATGAACTTAACAGTAGCATAAAACATTAAATATTAGGATCAGTTGTGATTTCAACCAAGAATGTGTTACCTAAACAGACTGTTTGCATATGTGCTTTGAAAAAAACAAGGAGGTTTCAGGTGTTGGTTCAAGTGTAATTTTTGTTATTAAACATGGGTTTGCAATAGAAGGACTTGCACACAACCATGACTGATAGTTGTATTTGTAGGCCATTCAGTTAGCTCCATCAGCTCACTCAAACACATTCTGAACAGATTATGTACTGAAGTACTTTGTAGACCATACATTAAACAAGAGACTTTGCTCTGAGGCAGTGCTTCCCACACTCCATGGGGAAAAGGAAGCAGGAGAAAACAAAACTCATAGAGTTCGACAGCTACTGAGGCAACACTTGCCATTTACAATATAAGCCCAAATATTTTTGCAACACAACTATATATTAATTTAATAAAATACACAATATAGCTCTTATACACTCAACAATTTGGCTCATATGCACTGAATCTGCAATAAATCAATAAAAATATGTCATTTGATGTAAACACATTGAATCTTCTTACATTTGCACATTTAAATGGTCATGTAATTTGTGTAGATGTCTAAGACATTTTCACTTTCCTGAGCTATTTTAGTGTCCACAAATTAATAAAAAAGTGTTAATAATGTTATTTTGTTTCATGTATTACCCTTCAAAGGTAACTATTTTTGCGAATTTGTATTATACCTCAGGTTTGTTTCTAACTTAGTGCTAACTATTTATATTTTTGTCGGACACTAAAATGCTAAATAGGCATTAAAACCTTTTTTTTTTTTTTTAATCAAGTGAATTAGCTTATGTGTGTGCAGGACAAAATGGACTATATCATTTTACATTTAACTTTAATATGATATGAGTTGTGTTACTAATGACCAGAATATGTTTTGTTGAATAATGATCTGGAATGATTTTTGTTTGTTTGTGTTTTTGTTTCATTTTTTGTGTCAGATAACTTTATACAGAAATGTTTACCACAAATGAATGTTAATGTTTGGTGTAGCTTGGACTACTACAAAATCTTTGTTAGGACTTTCAGTAGAAGCCTGTGGTGACTGCTGGAAATCCACCACAGATCAGAATGATTCAACCCTGCTTTTCATGGGGTTTATAGGTAAACAGTAAAGTCAGCATCAACTATTGAGGACAGTCTTAAAATATCAGACGTAGTTCTATTCCTCATTTCTCATACCTTCCTATCAGATTGTCAAAATGGCACCGTCTTTCCTTCTTTCTCTTGGTTCTTAATGTACTTCACACTGTCCTAATGAAAGTTTGGTCAAAATGAAACCAGTAATTTATGTGAAAAAGAAAGAGCAGTGAAAAGAACATACTTGTGGGCACTTCAGACGTTCACTAAAAGCCTTAAAGCAGCATTGGTCTTCCTTCATCCCTGTAAAACTGTTATAACCAGGGGCGATCTTTTATTTTTTTCCAAATAAGCAGAAGAGGCAAGTAAGTGCCAGCCTACACTTTTTTTTCACTTCCTCACAGCTACAGGGTCACTTCCACGACAGTCCTGTAAAAGCTTGTCAATTTCTCTCACAACTTCCTCTGCGTCCACTGACTCTCTCCCTAGATCCCGATTTGAACGGTCTAACTGCTCCAGAACAGAGTCCATCTCACTTGAGTCTCGGCTCACTCGGGAATGTACATCTGCAAAGACCCTAGCCATCTGATCTGATGCAATGAATGGAGCGTCTCTTGACTGTTTACTAGGTGATAGATACTGACTGTCAGTTGACAAGTACTGGCTGCTTGGTTCAGCCAAGGCTCCTGATTTCACTTCACAACCATCCAGTGGTCCTTTTGTTGAGGTGCAAGGCTCAATGCATGTCTTGGTTGGGCTGCTCGATGCTGAGGGAACCTCCTGAAGAAGAGGACTCAGGGCACGTTTGGCTTTTAAATAAGGTTTAACATTGGCAATGAGAATAGTGTGCTCTCGCTTGTCTTTCCCAAATGTACAAAAAGTCTTTTTCCCGGTGGGATTCACAGTTTCATAAGTCTCAGTCTCAACGTTAGCTTCAACTGTGGGTACAAAGAGATTTGTGCGATAATCTGCATTTTCAGCCTGATTGGTTGTAGGGAACTGTGGCATCCAACACCTGTCAGAATGACCGAGCACTCTGCATTCATCTGTGCAATTAACACACTCTTCTTGTTCTGTAAAGCAAATGAGAAAAACAACAACTCATGTTATTAGGGGTTCCTTTAAACTAATACAGAGGCTATGATCAGCTCTCAGTTTGGCTTGCCTGACCTCTGATTTCTTAATTATGGAAAAAAGGAATAATTAAAACATTTCAGGAGGACTGCATAAACTAACTGGTTGAGACAATATATTTACTTAACTCTATTCTCTATTAAAGCATTCACATAGCCCAAAGGAAATAAAAAGGGGTCATTAGAGAATCATTCTCAGTAGAACTGAGCTTCATCTGCAAACTAATCTGCTGTAGAAATCTTTTAGTCTTTGTTCTGTAGAACTCATCCTAGAAAAATAGTGAACAGTACTTAAGAAACTCAAAAGGCATTATCAGGATTAATTTTTCAAATCAAATAACTGAGCAATGACTAGCTCTCTGGAAATACAAACACTTCATAGAAATCAGCTAGCTGAGTTTTCATTTTTGTCACCTCCATTTTGTTTGTAATTGCTATGCTTGGTGACAGTCATGAAATAAAAAGATTTTCTTAAAAAGCCAGCTTTTCCTGCTGAGAATAGAGAACTGGAATTTTCCATCTGTATGGTTCAGTATAAGCTTGTCAAAAATGCATACTGCTATTTTATTAGACATGAGACTGGATCATGTAATCAGTTTCTTCCTTTTTTGTTTTGGTGAAAGTATGTGAAAATGGATTTGCTCAATACATACAATTTGGAAGAATGATAAGCCTTGACACACTATTTGAACTGATAATGCTTTCAGTGAGGATTTTTATATTTCTATTTTATCAAAGAGATAATGGAACATAGCTAAATAAAGCATTTTTGTTCACTGCATTTTTAAAGACTAAATGTGGAAATTTCTGGTCCTACAATTCAGTTCAAAGGCATACATAAGAACTTTGAGCTAGATTAATGGAGGGACTAACATGGTACCACACCTAACTTTTAGGCACCTTACTGCTCAGAGGAATCCACAGCCCCAAGTTAGGCATCTAGGCTCCCTGTACAGTGCATAGGTAAAAGAGAAATAGGTGCTGGTTGTGGTCCCCTTATATCTTTCAGCCCACTGGTTAGAGCACTTAACCAGGATGTGAGTGACCCACATTCAATTTTCCCCACTGCCTGATGCAAATAAGGAACTTGGGTCTTCCCTGTCTCAGGAGATTACCTTAACTATTGGGCTATGACGTATTCTGGGACAGGTTTCTTTCAGTCTCTCCTGTTGAGCTGTGTATAATTACTTAAATATACATTGGGAGAGACAGTGAGAGAGAGAGAGAATGACTCTATAGTTAATTATACAAAGCAGCACAGCTCCAACAGGACAGACTGAGAGAAACCTACCTCAGACTACACCCTAGCACAGTGGTTAGGGCACTCTATTGGGAGAGGGAAGAACTACGTTGAGATCCCGTCTCCATATAAGGCAGAATGAAGAATTGAATTCGATCTACCACATCCCAGCTGAGTGTTCTAACCAGTGGGCTAAAAGCTAAAGGGCACCACCAGCAGCTGTTTTGTGTGGATTCAGGTGTTCGCTGAGAATGCCTACTGGATTGGATTCCACAGCAGGGGAACACCTAGTTTGAGCATCCTGCTGGGGCTTCAACATGAAATAGGTGCCTAGAATGGGACAGCTGTGTGCATGCTCCCTGGCAGAAATGTAGGTGCCCTAGGGGACTGTAATGATGGAAATTCAGGCACCTACAGAGGTGGGCGGCAGGTGAGCGGTGGTTTTGAGTATCTCAATGGTGACTAAATGTCAGACTTAGGCCCTAAATCAGGTCCCCAAGCTGCGGCCCGCATGCGGTCCAATTGGCACACAGCTACGGCCCAGCTGTGTGCTAAACACTGCCGAACCCGCGCGGCGAGATCCGGGGTCCCTGCTGCCCAGTACCCCACCCAGGGCTCCGCTCCTGGCCCCACTCTGTGGAGAGGTCTCTAGGTGGGAGGCGCTGGGCATAGGGGTTTGTAGTGGGGGGTTGAGGGGAGGGAGAGCGCTGTGGTTCTCAACCTGCGGCCCAGGTAACACATTGTGGGTAGCATGAAAAATAGGTTGAAAACCACTGCCCTAAATCCTCTGGAGAACCTATCCCTTTCTGCTTAAAAATGTATTTTGGCTGGTCATTTTGAGCCAAACCAATTATTTCTGGACTTTCATTCTTCACCCCCGAACTCCACTGTGTGAATGACTCCAGCTCTATGTCAGGAGGCTAGAAAATTTCAGAAATACCCTTTGAATCCCTTATTAAGGGATTCTTGATTGTAAGGGGAACTACTGCCCGTATTCTCAGTACTCTCCAGCCAATACTGAGAGTAAATTGTAGGGATATTAAAGAAGGTACTAACAGTGATTCCCCCAAGTGACAGTGACCCCCTCATAATTTGTCCCCCACACTTTAAAATCCAACAGTTTCACCAAGTACAAAAATCTCTTGGGTCATCTGTTAAAACTTGTAAGCTACTGTCTGTAGAAACCATTGATTATATCTATCCTGTGAAAGATACTTTGTTACTATGTAAAACTTACAAACAAGTTAATTGACTTTGTTCTTGAAGTAATTAATACAATCTAAACAAACACTATAAGCCGTTAAGTGACTTTCACTTCATTCAACGGCTCCTAGGACAGACCCCCACCCTCTGTGATTAAAGGGCCGGGAGTCTCAAATGAATTAGCACACACCCCGAAAGTGGTGGAGACAGTAAATTAAAATATGGTTAAGCTATGGAATGTATACTGATGAATGCCTGATATACATGAATGGTTAGGGAGGTGCCAGCCTAGAAAGGGAGTATCCATCGGCCGAAGAATGCGTAAAGTGGACCACCAAAACCCCTGGAGGGTAAACTGGGATCCACCCCATCACCTGGAAGGATGAGAAACACAAACTTTGGACAGTGTGGAGCCACCAGGAACGTGCCCAGGAATGTGCCATCCACTGATTGAGTCAGCAACAGCAGGATGAAACAGCTCCCATAGACCAACATAGGAATTAATTCCTATAAGAATGGACTCTCAAGACTGAGGATTTTGAGTCTCTGGTTCTGCTGCCAACCTCCAGGAGCATCAGGTGCACCTGACACAGACTCGGCTCCATCCTCATGACCAAGATACCTGGCCAGTAACTTGGCATGAGCAACTTCTAGGCTGGTAACTATAACACCTATACAGAACTTAAATGAATGATTGTGTGAATGAATCTCTCTCTCTCTCTATATATATATGTGTGTGTATAAGGAATAAGTAGTGATAGGAATAAGTAGTCAAAACAACGTTGTTTACTTTTATCTTTTGCTTTACCATTATATTTACAATAAATGTGGCATCTTTGCCTTATCCCTCTTAATAAGATCCTGCTGGTTTTTATTCTATTGGTATAACAAAATCTCAGATGTCTTGAGTCCTGGGTTTTCTGTACACTGTTCCTCAGCTGCTAAGAATTTCCACCCACTAAAGTAGCAGACAGGCCTCCAAATCATTATGGTTTTTTTAAGAATTTGGTAGCCATAAAAATGTTTAGATTTGGAATTCCAGTTGAACTAAAAAGATTGAGATCCTGATATATGTATGTGCGCACACACACACACAGAAGGTCTTGATCCTGAAAAATGCTGAGCACCTGTAACTCTTACTGACTTAATGTCAAAGTGTACTGGAGGTGAACTGCACCTATCAGGATCAGACAATAACTATTTAATAATCTTAGAACACACATCTCTATGTATTAAATATATACACACAAACTACACAAATCCACACACACATAAAAACACAGAGAGGCATCTAGCAGAATCAAATATTATAAAACAGCATTAATCATTTACACTTCAAAAAAATCAGACATATGACTGAAGCTTGAGCTAAGTTTAATTAATGCTGTGCTACATCACTTTATAGTGAAGTAATTTAATTCATGGTGAGCGAGTTAACCTAGATATATTATTAATAATCATTTACAGAGTACTGCAAATTCATGCAGTGCTCTACACATGTTCCTGACCCCAAAGAGCTTAAAATCTAAGACTGACAAAAGAAACAAATATGAGACAGAGTAAACTGCTATAGGGGGAAGAGAGTGTGGAGAAATTCTTGAGGAACAGAACATAGCAGGAAGGATTTATGGAAGAAATTAGTAGAGGATCTCTGGAGAACAAGAAGTTGGACACTCTTCTTAGTGTATGGGGAATGGCGTAAAGTAAAGATGGTGAAAAGCAGGGAGTTTAAGAAGAAAATGAAGAGAGCATACCAAGAGAGGGCTGGGAAGAGCTTAAAGACTGGGGTTGAAGTTTGTGATGCCTGTTTTCACCCTGTATTAATGAGATGACACTAGTGCCCATATATATATATATATATATATATATATATATATATATATATATATATATATATATATATATATATATATAAAATACGTGGTGATAATTGCTTGGTGATAAAAATGCAGAGCCACACAAATAAATTACATTTCTCTTACACCTGCATTTCACCAATTAGTCTATCTCTATCAGAACTGCAACCCCCTGAGCAGCTTCAAAAGAACCAAATGAAAAATAAATGGCTGACCAAAAAAAGAGAAAAAATCCCAAAACAAACCAAACAAAATAAAACTTCCATCAACCTGCTAGAGCATCATTTCTCAAACAGCGAGGGTCCTCCAGAGGGTCTGCCAGTCCCACTGATCAACTCCTCCCCCTCCCTCCCTCAATTCTTCCCCCTCCCAGCTGTTCAACAGCATGCAGGAGGTGCTGGGAAGGAGCAGACACGGGGCACGCTGGGGGAGGGGGCGGAATTATGTCTGGGGCCGCCAGCCTCACTGATCAGCTCCTCCTCCTCCCTCTCTCAATTCGTCTCCTCCCTCCCAGTGCCTCCTGTACGCCTGGGAACAGCTGTTCAGCGGCGCGCAGGAGGCACTGGGAAGGAGGGGGAGGAGCGGGGACGGGGTGTGCTCGGGGGAGGAGGCGGAATCATGTCCGGGTCCACTGCCCCTGCTGATCAACTCCTCCCTCACCCTCCCAGTGCCTCCTGCATGCCGGGGAACAGCTGTTCAGTGACGTGCAGGAGGCGCTGGGAAGGAGGGAGAGAAGCAGGGACGGGGCGCGCTCGGGGGTGGGGAAGAAAAGGGCGGCGGGAAGAGGTGGAGCAGGGGTGAGGCCTTGTGAGAAGGGGTGGAATGGGGGGCTGGGCCTGAGGATGAGCAGGAGTCATGGGATCTGCAAAAAAAATTAAATCAAAATGGGGGTCTTGGGTTGCTAAAGTCTGAGAACCACTGTGCTAGAGAATATTCTTTTATTTTTCATCCCAAACAATGGCATATGTCTCTCAAAATGATGCCAGTCAGGGTTAGGACAAACAATTTTGCATCTTAGACCAGTAACAGATAGAATGACATGTGTGAATAACCAATTTTTTTGGTTTGCTGGCCAAACTGAAAAAAAAAATGTTTCAAGTCGAAATAAAAGCTTTTTGGTTTTCTAGGTGAAACAAAAAACTGAAAACAAAATAAAAAATCATTTTGGGTTGAATTAAATGTTTTCTTCAAAGTCAAAGAAAAATCTGGGCTGTGGGATACCTTTCTTCAAGTCCTTACTCTGTCCCATCTGGTAGGGATTTGAACTTGTTAGACTCCCTTCCCCAACTACAGGTGAGTGCTCCAATCACCAGGCTATAGGATATTCTAGAGTTGGGCTCTCTTATTATCTTCTATTAACACTGTTTTATTTTGTATAAAAAATAAATATTCATTAGAAGAGGGAGTGAAACCCAAGTATCCAATCCCCCCATCACAGCTAAATTCCCTAACCACAAGGCTAGAGTCATTCTAACTCTCTTTCTGGCTTTATAGGCAGAGCATTATGAAAAGTAGAATAGCTCTCTTTTTAAAATCTATCTAAAACATTTCTAAACTTTTCTTGTTAAATATGTGGAATACACAGATGCATGACAGTGTGGTACAAAGGTTTTTATGGCCATCTTAAGGGATTTCCTGCACAAGTCATTCATTTCCTGACTTCTCAGTGTTTCACATTGCAACCTTAATATTCTTTTAATGTAGTTTCTCATCTTAAAAAAGCCTGGCCAATTCCATACAAAAAATTGCCATCCTATACAATATTTGCTAGGCAGCTAGGGCAGAACACTCTCTACCACACAATCAAAGATGCAGGAGTTCTCTACACTTTCCTATGTACCTTCAATCATTCTATCAAAGCAGGTAGGTCCTATGTCCCTTCTTACACACTTTCACTCATATGGAAAAAGGCAGCTCTCCCTCTGAACTTTCTTAACATATGAACATGTGCACAGAGACGATAGAAGACTGGCAGACACTGATAGTAGGTCATATTTTAAAAAATCAGTGCATATTTGCCAACTATTTTAAGACACTTATAACTTTAACATATCACAGCCAACTTTTGTGAAACCACTAAAATGCACATCTACAAAGAAGAAATTATATTCCTGCTAAATTTCAAGTTTTTAAAACTAAAATGCTCACAGCAAGACCTAAAGTTAAGGCTACGTTTTAGTCACAGATATTTTTAGTAAAAGTCATGGACAGGTCATGGGCAGTAAACAAAAATTCATAGCCTGTGACCTGTCCACGACTTGTACTATATACCTCTTACTAAATCTTAGGGGGTGGTGGGGGGGACGACGGCATGCAGCCTGGGACCCCCACTGGTGCTGGGGGGCACAGTTGGAAGGGACAGTTGGCAGGGCTGGCAGGCTCTCTACCTGGCTCCACGCCTCCCTGGAAGCGGCAACATCCCCCTCCCTCAGCTCCTAAGTGGAGGCGTGGACAGGCAGTTCTATGCGCTGCCTCCGCCCAGAGCGCCAGCTCCACATCTCCCATTGGCTGGAACAGCGGCCAATGCGAGCTGCGGGGGCAATACCTGCAGGCGGAGGTAGTGCGCAGAGTCCCTTGGCCAAGCCTCCACTTAGGAGCCAAGACAGGGGGATGTCGCCACTTTCGGGGAGCCCCCCCCAGGTAAGTGCTGCCCAGAGCCCTCACCCCATACCGCACCCCAAATTCCAGCCCTGAGCACCTTCCCACACTCAAACTCCTGCTGCTGCTGGGAGGCATGGGGGCCCTAGATTTCCCCAGCAGCAGTTGCTGAGGCTGGCCCTGGGGCAGTCCCAGCTGCTTGGGCAGCCCTGGGGTCAGCCGCACCAGCTGCTGGAGAAGTCATGGAGGTCACGGAAAGTCACGGAATCCATGACTTCCGTGATCTCCATGACAACCTCACAGCCTTACCTATAGTTAACATTCCATAAATGTTCCAATCTAAACAATATTTTCAGTCTTATAATTTTTTTGGTCTTTTAACTCTTGGGTTGAAATCTGGCTGTTTTTTTCTGTCTAAGGATTACTTTTTTAAAAAAGTAATAATGTTTCAGCCATTTTTGAGAATGGGAATTGAGAATTTTCATATATGGAAGTTGTATTTTTTTTCATTGCCTCCCATTCTCAAAAATGAACCAGTTTTACTTATTTTTTTAAAAACAGTAGTCCTTGGACTGAGAACAAACCATTCAAAGATAAAAGACCAAATATATAATGAGACTGAAAATAAAATGGAACACTTATGAAACGTTAACTATAGGTATCACTGTACACTCTGTCTGTAACTAGAGCCCTGCAAATTCGCGGATATCCACTTTGTATCTGCAGATATTCGCATCCGCAGATGCGAATCATTTTTGCTGATTGGGGATGGATGCGGATCCAAATTTTATATCTAAAGCCCTACAAATTTTGTATCCATAGAGGGCTGTATCTGTCATGTATAGAAAAAAAACCCCTATGGTTGAGATTTTCAAAGCCGACTAGTGGACTTAACGGGAGTTATGTAAACTTCAATATGAGTTATGTGGCTAAGTTCCCTAGTCAGCTTTGAAATTGTCAACATTTATGAATATATGTGTGTGCATACATATAAGTGTTTACATACATATATGTGTAACTATTACACACTATTTATAGATTCATAGATTCTACGACTGAAAGGGACCTCGAGAGGTCATCAAGTCCAGTCCCCTGCCCTCATGGCAGGACCAAATACTGTCTAGACCATCCCTGATAGACATTTATCTAACCTACTCTTAAATATCTCCAGAGATGGAGATTCCACAACCTCCCTAGGCAATTTATTCCAGTGTTTAACCACCATGACAGTTAGGAACTTTTTCCTAATGTCCAACCTAGACCTCCCTTGCTGCAGTTTAAGCCCATTGCTTCTTGGTCTATCCTTAGAGGCTAAGATGAACAAGTTTTCTCCCTCCTCCGTATGACACCCTTTTAGATACCTGAAAACTGCTATCATGTCCCCTCTCAGTCTTCTCTTTTCCAAACTAAACAAACCCAATTCTTTCAGCCTTTCTTCATAGGTCATGTTCTCAAGACCTTTAATCATTCTTGTTACTCTTCTCTGGACCCTCTCCAATTTCTCCACATCTTTCTTGAAATGCAGTGCCCAGAACTGGACACAATACTCCAGTTGAGGCCTAACCAGCGCAGAGTAACCAGTCCCTCATCAATAAAGTACACAAAGAAAAATCTATGATGCATTAGACTTGGTGATCCCTTTAAATAAAATGAATACTTATCTTTATATATCATATTTATCTTTTCCCTCTAGTTTCCTGAATTGGCTAAAGCTGTTTTTATACTTGCATTCATATTTGCAGTATTGACTAACCTTCCATTTCTGTTCCCTGGACATCCTAGCACTGACTGAATTAAATATGAAGCAAAAAAAGGAGAGAACAGTTTTGTGAGGAAAAAAATACAAGTTGACCTTGAAGGGAAAACCACCAGCAGTGCATGAGCTTTTGCATTACATTGCTGAAAATCTGTAGCTTTTTACTTCACTCTTTTATGTCGCATCATAGGAAGCAGATTTGGACTATTGATTATCATACATTATAAGCTGCTCACCTCACCATTAGCCTGTAATTTTGACTGCTGCTGCTAGCAGACAGTGAAGAAAATCGAACAGCCACTTTTGTACTAGCAGCAGAAACTATAAACACAAAGTGAACTATCACCACCGAGGGCCAAATTAGTATTTATGAGAAAACAGAATCAATTTAAAGGTAAAAATAAATATATAAAATAGGTCATATGCAGCATTGTACAGCAAGATGCACTGGAAGGGTGATATGCACCGTTGGTCTTTAACTCTACTCGTCTACCTCCTGTTGAAAATAAACCCTTAACAGTCCAAGTGTGTACAATAAACAGCAGCAGCCTGGAGACTTTCCTCAATCTCTGGAGCTTTAAGGGTAAACAATCAGCCAAGTGCTGTATGCACTTTAGGGAGAACAAATCCTAAAATAACCTGCTAAATTATCAACCATAGAAAGAAAAGGAAACAAGCTACCTGGCAAATGATAGTCACCTAGATTGGAAATCTGTAGCAGAAAGAGAGCTAAGATAGCCCAGGATGAAGTCATGCTGGCAAAATGTAGACTGTACAATACAAGATATATATTTGAGCAAAAATATGCTACATCTGATATACTGTTTTAAGCTACAACAAAAGTCAATGCAAAAAATGGTCATTTGAGCTAACCTTAAAATGAAAGATGAACTTCTGTGGTTCTTTCTCTTATTCCTTACTCTTTCCTCACAGTCCTCATAAAAGAGAATAAAATAAAAATGGTTCCATAGTTCTCTTTACATCACAAATACACTGCACTACAATGATAACTAATTAGTGGGTTCATATTGCTGACTTCTTTCATATGGCTAAAAAATGGGAAATTATAATTTGACTCATTAATTCTTAAGTGTCTTCTTTATTATCGCAAGGTGAATTTAATATAATTAAAGTTTTTTGCTTCTAACAATGATTCAGTATAGCTAACCTAACTTCACAAATACTATTTCACTTTAATTGGCTCTTAGATGTCTATTTTAAATTACTTTAAAAATAAAAGACCAAACATAAAAAAACAACTGCCAAGAAACATCTTATATGATATGTTTATAATCTCCAGGTCACTACAGTTTGTGTCAAATTACCGTACATAATGTAATAGTGTATGCTCATGTTTGTGTGTTTATGTGTGTATGCTGACTTCACTTACATATAAGAAATTATATAAAATCAAACAAAACAAAACCACAATACCCAAAACCACACTTGAGTGAGGCAAACAGGATTTGGCCCATTATGCCTTATATTGGCTGACTTGCTAAATGATAGCTCACGTGCATTCTTTGCCTAAAATTTCATTCTCGTGGCATTTAGCATGTGTAGCTATGCATCACCATATAGGCATGTAACAGGGCTATAAGGTAGATAAATAGATTTTGTAAAACTACATATTACATTTACATATTGGAAAGGGTAAAGGAAGAACACTTACTTTTCTACCATTTATGGGCAGTGAATTAAGATGTCAATAATTTTGTTATATATATATTGTTACAGTCTTGGTGGATACTAGCATATGCTCATCAGTCTTACATATTAATATGCTTTATTCTTTTTCCTCTTCTTTCAAATAACAGCTGATCTCCTGGACAGCTGGAGGGAAAACCTGGCACCACCAAAATCAATGAAAGTTTTGCCATTGACTTTCACAGAGCCAAGATTTCACCCCTGTTTCCTATCCTCTCTGGATATTGCCACACTCTTATCTACCTGTTTTACCTTGTTCACCTTTATAAATGCTAAAGGTAAAAAAAAGATCCAATCCTACAAATCCTTAGTAGTATGCAGTCCAGCTGAAGTCAATGATACTGCTCTTGTGAGCAGGGCTATTCAAATGAGAAAGGGTTTACAGGACTGGGCCCAAAAGTTTATATCTACCTGTTCTTAAAGCATGATAATGCTATTACAGTCCACCTCTTGCTCATGAAATGTTCTCTTTTCTACTGCATTACATAGTGACCAATAAGAATGTGTTTTCTGAGCTTTATTACATATTGGGGGGGGGGGGGGAAAGATTTGCCTTTGGGTGCATGCACAAAGTTCACATTGACTTTCCTGGAAGCTGAACTCATTTGACCCTTGGTTTTGTGTATTCATTACTGAAAATGGTTATATATGGAACTCAAAAATGAAATAACTACAGGGCTCTTGAAATCACACATATTTTCAGTCTAGTTGCATACAAAATTATGCAAAGTGAAAAATCAGCATTTACTTTAGACCAATAGAACGCACTAAATTTTATATACTATTTTAATATTTTGACATAAATATTAAACATTGAATGCCTATATTTATGTACACATATGTATAAATGGCTGTATACTTAACTGTATATATTTTCCAAAAAGAGATATCAGTAACTCTCTCTTAAGAACGACAGCTAGTAATTCCTGTAATCTGATCAGAAAACCTTCTAGAATTAATATGAAATTGTGTCTCACTTTTAATTTGAGGGAGACAATTACCTTTATTCAAAAATGTTGTAACCTGAAAGAACTATTTATCAGTAGGCATCTATTAGAGACAAAAAATAATGGCTTCTCTGACATGCCCTAAACACTAGGGTTATATGACACTTCTGATGAGAACAATCAACTAAAGTACTACTTCTGAGGTTGGATTCCTGTTTAATTACAATTGCTTTTGACATAAATAAGCAGAGGTAAACAAATAGTTCTCCACACATGCTTGCATTTATTAAACCGAGCTGTTTGCAATCTGCATATTTATATTGGCTTGTCTGTTTAAAGGCTTCTTTCAGTTAGGCAAAGCTTAGATTAGAATGATGATTGACAGTAGAACCAAAATGGATTCCCGTTTTTTTTAACCTCTTAACTCTTGTGGGCTTTTCTTCTGATATTACAACTATCAACACCTGAGGATTATTACCCTTATAAACAGTTTCCCTCTAGTTTTCCAGGAAACAGGGTAAGGGGAGGATATTTCTAACATTGATATGGCATAAAATATTAGAAAGGCAATTAAAAGGTGGTGGGCCAGTAGATTTAGTCCTAGTTCATCACTGCTGTGTTAGTCCATAAACATTTCAAAAATATTGCAGGGCTGAGAGGATTATTACATACAGTACATTAAAATATGCTTTGAAATCTATGAAAGAGTTAGTGTCAGTCTTACATATTTTTAGAGGCAGTGCAAAAATAAGAAAATGTACTTGTTACCTGAAAATTTTCCTTCCTCACAGCGGGCTGGTCCACAGATCCCAACAATGGGTCTTTGGCCTCTGCCTTGCTGTTCTGGAGGCAAACCAGATCTGTGAGTCACAGACAGAGATAGGCTCCACTTCCCCAAAGCCCACCAATGTGAACACTTCCTCAGTAGAAAAATACTATCTAAACCAGAGGGGGGTAAAACGTGGTCCTGGCACCACTTGTGGCCCTTGAGACTCTAAACTGTGCTTGAGGGTGATGGCGTTAATAAGAATTGATAATGTGTTCCCTGGGACACATCCTGTAATTTGTCAGTTGAAGAGCTTAAATCAGCCCTCCCACTCTGCAGTGGGGGCAAGGGGATCAGTTTCTCATGTAGCCCCAGGAACAGCTCTGATAGCTGGCCACCTGCTGCATCAGAGGGAAGGGAAGAGAGAGTCTTTCTGGATGCTCCATGGTACCTGCTTCCCTACCAGGGTTTGGGAGCCCCAAGTGAGCAGGATAGGAGGTCAAGTGGTTCTGTCTGAGCCTAGAGAAGTGTTTAGAAAAGGATATATCCCCTCTTTCACACAGGACAGCTCAAGAAAGAGAAAAAAAGAAGTAGAAAACCAGCAACCAATTTTGGCTTCCTAGTTCTCTGACCCTGTACCAACCCTGAGAGGGGCTGGAATCTGCTTTAATTTGCTCACTAATGGACCAAATGGCAGCTGCAGATAGACAGAGTACAGCACACTCTGGCTCTCCCCGATCCCACCACCAAAATACTCCCTGAGCCAGGGCTGCAGGGAGGAAGACATAAGAACCAGCTATGCCAGCTCTATGCTTGCTGAGGAATTCCCCACCCTAAGGAAATCCCCAGCAGGAGACTTGCTGGTGGTTTGCATTGCCTAAACAGTTGGCCTAAACTGATAAACTATTAGCATTTAAACTGTGAATATAGTGACTCCTTGTTGTAGAGCCCAAGAGCTGTTTCCTGGAAAAGAAGAGAAATATGACTGCAGTAATTAATAGGACAGATCTGTGGATCTGTTAGAAAGGACATTTTCAGACTAACACATTTTCCTATTCTTTGTCAAAGGCAGGTCTGTAGATCATACAATGGGATTTTATCAACATTATTCCAATGAGATGGGATTCCTCTAGTTCAGAAATTAAATTGAATTTGTATAATTATTTACCAATAATTCATAAAATTCAAATTATCTTTTATGTTGTGTTCATATCTATTGTGATAGTCTAGGAGCCCAGTCAAGATCAAGGCCCCATTGTGCTGGACACCATACAAACAAATAGTAAAAGCCAGTCCCTGCTCCAAAGAATTTACAATTTAGTTAGAGAGAAGAGGCAACAAGTGACTATGAGAAATAAAAGCAAAGAATGAGGGAGGACAGACAAAGGTAATGAAAACATGATCACACTCTTGATCCTTCCTGAATGTACCAAATATTTTTTTTAAATAAATAAACAGTGCTATCCCTGACTGAAACATTGCTATCCCTGAAAGCCACCATGTCACCAATGCCACATAGCAGTCAGACATGTCCTTTAAAAATATCTGCCATCCCCAAACTTTTAAGATGGTGTATCTCAGCTTAAAAAGCAAAAGGCTTCTCTTCTGGCTATAGATGTAAAGACTATGTTAAGCTAATTGCTATCCCTGGCTGGGATGATTTAGTTGGGAATTGGTCCTGCTTTGAGCAGGGGGTTGGACTAGATGACCTACTGAGGTCCCTTCCAACCCTGATATTCTATGATTCTATGACACAACCGAGCACCAGTGGTTAGCTTTATATTACCACATTAACTATTTTTCATAAACTATCAATTAGCTTAACATAGTCTTTACATCTATAGCCAGAAGA
Organism: Emys orbicularis; assembly: GCF_028017835.1. Taxonomy (NCBI): domain Eukaryota; kingdom Metazoa; phylum Chordata; order Testudines; family Emydidae; genus Emys; species Emys orbicularis. Next base: position 301,593,754 of record NC_088683.1, read on the forward strand.
GAAGCCTTTTGCTTTTTAAGCTGAGATACACCATCTTAAAAGTTTGGGGATGGCAGATATTTTTAAAGGACATGTCTGACTGCTATGTGGCATTGGTGACATGGTGGCTTTCTGAAGGATTCTCTCTCATTTATATACCTGTTTCAACATCCCTGCTGTCATTCAGAGTATGTCATCACTTCTCTTCGATTGTGATAGACTGCAGTCAGTAGGGTTCTGTGAGGGAGAATGGGTTTGCCTATTGCAGGATCAATGCATTAAAGTTTGTCAATAGATACTCAATCCTTTATACATGGTAGACTATGACAAGGAGGCGTGGCCTCCCTCAGAGATTGACAAGGAGAGACCACAACCCGCCCCTTGGGTTGTAGAGCTAGGAAGGTCACGCCTGCCCTGCCGGAAGCTGAGGGGTGGGACAAGAAGCGGAAGTATAAAAAGCAGGTCCCGCAGCTCAGTTGGGCTGGAGCCACTGAGGGAGACAGAGCTGCCAGTCGACCAAGACGAAGAGGAGCTGCTGGGGATGCTGCTGTCCACCTACTGCAGGGAGATGGAGGACACCCATAGAAAGGAGGTATAATCAAGAGGAAAGTAGGAAGTAGCCCATGAGAACTAGATGGCAGTCTGGTTGGGCTTTGGCCTGATACTAGGTCAGCGTGTTGCAGGAAGAGACTCACTGACCTAGTGGTGGACCATTTCACCACTGTTAGGGCCCTGGGCTGGGACCCGGGCCCCTCATCCCCTTAATCCTTGTGGGAAGCAGAATGTTTTCCCATTCCTCCTTCTGAAGGCCATCATTGCTACTTCCGCTTGCCAAGATTCAGCTATCAGATCACCACAAACCTCTCCCTTGCCACATAGTAGGCTGGAGATCTCTGAGGAAACCTAACTTTGTATATGGGTTTAGAGATGTTTTTGTAGGAAGGTGGGGAAAAAAGGAAATGCCTCATGTGAGATTTGCCCTAGGTCAGGATAACCAGTTTGACTAAATGGCACCATGGACTATAATTTTGCCAATTGCTGACTTTATGTTTTATTGTATTATTAGTGCCTTCAAGTCAGAGATTTCCTGGATGGAGTTTTCACTTATCCCAATTTATGAGGAATCCACATTCTTCTATGATTTTGAGTGTCACAAGAATATCATCCTTGGCTTTCTGCCTGGGTGATGCTCCATTACAAGATAATTCAAGAGAGAATAAATAAAGATGCCCCTTTGTCTGAAAGCTGCCTTTCTAACTACGAGAACTTTGGCATAGACTATTGGGAACACAGAGAGATACAGTTAGATTTTTTTCAGGTTCACAGTCAATAATAATTTTAAAAAATCTCTAAAATATTCTGTTTGAAGATGACTTTTAGAGTCTTCATGCTGAACTTTAATTTCTCCAGATGCCTGATCAAGAGTTCCAAGTTCCAGATTGTGCTGTTGTTTTTTAATACTTTGAGGATCATAATTAGAATAGAATATAGACATTAACAATTCTCTGTTGGAGGAACTTTCTCTGTTCCTCTGATTTGCATGTGTTGAAATAAGCAGCTGAGTCACTTTGGTATCCATCACCTTTGAACTTGTTGCATCTTCATCTGTTACAGAGATCTGTTTGAGTACTATGCCATAAAAAAATGGCTGTCTGTTTTATAGCAAGACCTGTAGTCTCTTTGGGTTTTTTCCCCAAAGATTTTGCCATTACTTGTCCACAGGTTTCCTAAATAACCTCCCTGGATATAGTTAGAATCTACTTTGCCTGGCCATTAGCTTCTCACAATCTGAATCATATTCCTTTGAGAAACTGCATTACATACTACAGAACTGGACAAGAAGCCAAAGGGCATCCACAGGCACAACCAAAACGGAAGATGCTGTTAGTGCAATCTTTCTGAGAGATGTCCTCTATTACTTTATCCTCATGCTTTATTAAGGAGGAGCTACAGTAAGACATTCCACAGTCTAAAAAAAAGCTCAGGCAAAACAGATAGATGCTACTGCTGCCCTTAAGACTACTGAGGAAGCCTCATAATTTCTCTTGAAGATAAATCATACAATATGTCTGTCCATGGATTCCTTGGGAGAAAATCTCCATTCTGTAAATGATAGAGCCTTTCATTAAGGCAGACATGGGTGCAGACATTTAGAAAGATGACCAATCTTGTTGTCGACATGTAAACATTATGAACTATCTTGGGCTATTCAGAGACATTTTGGTTTCCTGAAGCATTTCACTCTGATATAATTAATACAGAACTTCATATATGCTTCCTACTAAACCTTGATTTGCTTTTGTTTTATATTAAACCTCTGCTCTTAGTCTTTTTGTGTGCATGGAAAGAAAAGGTGAGGGACTTCTGTGGGGTTTTTTGGCTTGGCTGTCTGAATCGTTTGGCTCTTAGAATAAAAAATAACAGGGATCTGAAACAAATGATCCCCAAAGGTTGTCTGATGGTTCTAAAAGTGACCAATGGACTTCTGAATAAGATATTGATTTGCTTTATTTTTCTTGTAAAGAAAAATGTTGCTTTGACCATTAAGGGGCCAAAATGTATAAGTAGCACCACATGTAACTGTACTGTTTGTCGTTCATTAGGAAAAACTGCATAAGGAGTTAAGGAGGTAAAAAACTGTTCTTAGGAGAAAGAGAACTCAATTTTTTTTTCTTCGTGCTACCTGCTACTGTACAGGTACATCATACACCATGCTTTGTAGGTTTCAGGCATGTAATTTAGCTAAAATGATACAATAGCAGAGCTTTACACTTATTTGTCAAGTTCTCAAGTGACTCTGTGTAGTTCCAGCTGAAGATGCATACAAAGCAGTTAATTTGCTACCACCAAGGAAAAAATGTTATAACATAAAAAACGTTCCCTCCCTTAGCTCAAAATTATCTAGTGTCTAGGGAGCCCAAGTATTTGTAAAGCTGGTATCATGCATATGCTTCCAGTGTATCTGCTACACATATACACCTGGCATCCATCTCTATGTAAAAATAGACTTAATTGTCCCTAGAATGATTATGTGAAAATCTCTGTTTCTGGATATTTAATACAAAACAAATAAGTAAAAGGACAAATGTGATGTTGGAGAATTACTGTTACATTACTGGCAAGGTTTCCAGACAGAATGTGCACTGCATCATGGCTATCAACAAAATAGTTTATTTCTGACTTCTAAATATCTCTAAATAGAAACAGTGGTCTTTTTGTAGTATGACATTTGGTACTTCTCACAGCTGCTTAATCAAATTCAGAGCTGTTTCCATTAGGAAATGCTTGAACTGGAACTTCATTTCCCATTTGTTCTCATTTTTCTTTTTCGATTGCCATTCCTCCCTTCTTCATCCATATTAGCCTTCCTAGAACCTAATTGACTGGCAAGGCAGGTGAGCAGTCATTTTTGAAGCTATGCCCATTAATGTTTTGGGGTGAGCTGCAGGGGTACTGTACAGCTTAGTGTAATTTTCAGCTCACTAATGGCAAAAGAGTGCAATACCTAGGCAAAGCACCTGATCTCACATTTTTCAACATTTTGAAAAATTCCAAGCCTATGGCCTCTGGTCTGGCAGTTCATGCAGAATAGTGGTCCATTAAAATACCGATGCAATTGCAGAAAACTAAAGCAAAGGCACAAACAAGAGGAATGCCTAATCTGAAATTATCTGAATCTCCGTGCTAATGTTTGCATCAGAGGAAATGGTGACATTAGCAATTATCTTAATTCCAGATGAAAAATTTGTGTATAACTTTAATAAAAATGAATTCTTCTTGCGAAGGAGCACAACAGTCTGTAACATGCTAGAAATCTGACATCCCTCATGAATTATAACAACAAACACTATAACTGCTCAAGGTCTTTATTTTTGTAATGCTTATGATTATCCATTTTCCTCCACAAGTTTATAGGCTCAAGTGTTCCTTCTGGTGGAAAAAAAAGTCACTTTGTAAAATGACACCTTGGTGGTACATATACATATTCACAATATGACTTCTATGTCATATTTACGCAGCATACTAGTCAAAACAAGATTTCACCTATTCTTCCACATAGTTATTTCCATACAAAAATAAAGGTGCATTCCTCCTCCTTGTCTATCTACCTACAGAACTGTGGTAGACACTATCAGAAGTATACAATTTAACTTTTGTTTTCTATAGAGTAAGTCTTAACCCATGTTTATTTACAAGTTTTTCCATGACTGTCTGCCTGTCCTGGTATTGTGTAACCACTGGCTTTGGATTTTGGACTTTAAGTAAGCCAGGCTCACCACCAGTAAGTAATAGCTGGGCAGGAGGGAGATCTGTTATAAGCAGCTTTTCTCTTTTCTAACAGAAAAATACAGAAGAAAGTTTACTTGACTAGAACAATGTACCTGTAATATTCATTGTGATATATCACTGTTCCCCTCTTGGTATTGCTAGAAATGCACTCTGAGCCAGAAATTCCTATTTCAAAGCCTCAAGAGGCCTGACCTCTTTCTTTCCATTAGGTCTGTGGCTTCTGAACACTAACTCAAATATCATTTGTGTAAATAAATTAGCAGTTTAACTATTTGATTCAATAAGAGTACTTCTTAGGGAGCCAGAGTGGGGTGACAAACAAAGGTTTCCATATTGTCAATAAACCTCATTGTAATATATAATGTCTGCCCTTCTGACAAATTGACATCACATATTTAGCAGCTAATTTCTTAAAACACAATCAAGTGGAAAACAGTGACAGCAATCCTGTAGAGTGCACCTGCATTACAAAATGCTCCTATGATATATTACTACGGATACTTTCATACACTAGAACCTACTGGTTTACATCATGTTCAAGTGAATTCAGTGGCAGCTGGATGCGCCGATCTGCCTCCAACATTTGCAGCCACAGTTCAATGCACCTGCACACCTTCAGGGAATGTTTCAGAGGCTTACTGACCCTCTGGACAGAGTACTGAGACTAACATCTACAGTATCTTCGGGGCTATGTATTGGCAGCCTGTAGAATGAGAAATCGGAAGGAAAATTTAAAAAAGCTAAGCACTGAAGTAAAAGGACATAAGAAAAGAAATATGAAAATGGCCAGTAGACAAGAATAAAGAAAAGGTAACTCTTTAACCAATTAACTGTTCTCCAGTAAGAAAAGGTGACTTTAGGTATTCTGAACTTCAAAGTGGAAAACAGAGGGGGGAGAGGAAATTATATATGAAATATAAAATGTCTTCTCTAATATTTAATAGAAATAGGCAATCAAAACTCATTTCGTATAGACTGTTCATATTCAGTCTCTTTTTCCAAGAAAATCTGAGCTGTAGCATTTAATAAGTGAAAGTTATACAAAATCATGTTTTATTTTATTTTTCTTATTGGTAGCATATCTTTTATAAAACAATCAGCAAATGTTGTCTGTGAGTATAGTGGCCTCTTCAATCCCAATCTACAAATCTAATGAGGACAAAAGCGGAGAATAAAGTATTTCAGACACAGAGGATTATTAACTACAGTATGTGTATTTCTGTTGCTTTGTATTTTCTGATTTTGAAGGGGAAAGCACAGAGTTTTCTAAATGCTTTCAGTGTCACTGCTAGCAAACTCTAGCTCTGATGATAACATGCATCTTTGATGACATGGATGAACACATCTAAAATTCAAGTCTTCCTTCTAGCAAAGCTGTAATCCTGTACAGAAGGTCAAGGAAAATACGCCTATTAAATCCAACCAGTTATAAGCTGTAAGCAACATTTTCCTATTAGGATTTCTCTCTCTGCTTTGCTATCTGATTTCTACAGGGATATGCACCTGTTTACCATGCTAAATCCTGTTGTTCATATTTTGCTTCTAACACTTTTCCTTTGTTCATTTCCTAGTGGTAACAAACAGAATTGGTGTTATTGGTAGCATTCTCCAAAGACACAGTCAATGCAGATGCAGCTAATCCCCTACTGCTTATTATTCAGCAATCAGTGCCTGCCAGTAGGATTTGGGAGTCCCAAAAGACTGTTTTAAAAGGAAAGGGTTAAATTCAGCTTGCTTAATGACATTCTCTGCTCTTGAGACTATTCATCATATTCATGGAACCAATTCCATGGAGGGAGCTAAGGTTGCCAGTTAAGTTAAATTAAGCTAGATGGATAGGAATCCAAGTGAAGGAGATCACTGTCAGGATCTAAAGAAGTGTTCTTTTAAGGGTGGAAAGCTATTTGAGCAAAGATGGTTCTTTTAATCAGATTTCTAGTCCCAGATATGCCTTGTAAAAAGTTCCATTTGGTAGATATCACCTGTAGAGCTACACTACCTAAAAAATTATCATATGAAAAGTAACTTTCTGGGTTACGTAAATCAAAACATTAAAGTGAACTTATTCACTTTCTCTGTCCCTCTCTCCAAAACACCCAAAAATTAAAATAAAAAAAAATAAAAAAACTATTAAGTGACAATTTTTGAGAGACAAACTGAATCATGAAAGGCCACAGTGGGGAACCCGAGGTCTTTGAGGATAGATTTATACATAGAGTTAAAATCCTTCTCAAATGCCGCATGAAGATCTTCAAACACAGTAATGGACTAGGAGCTGAAATGCCTGATTTGCCAACCTAGGATTTAGAATTTTTTTGGCCAGCCCAATACCTAGGCCCATCCATCAAAATCACAGAAAGGATTAAGTGTTTGGGACAGAGCAAAGAAAGACAATAAACATCTTTAGCCGTTTATTGTTATTCTTTCAGTGCTCACCAGCCATGCTGGGAGCTCTCTGAGCAAGTCCCTTCGACTTTGTTGTACAGCTACACATGAAGCTTACTTTTGTCTTTCCTCATTTACTGTCTTAAAAAGGGAAGCAAATTTCTATCTTGACTTCATTGAGAATACTTATATGCTTAAAAGTAGGCATGTGCTTATGTACCTTGCTGAATTGGGGCCTATAATAGTGACATTTTACATACAGAAAAGCTGTACTGGTGCAGAGCTGAATCTTACCTATCACAGTTTGGGCAAAGGTGAGTTTTGGGAAGGAGGAAATTTCTGTTTGACGGGTTGACTTAAAATAATGATGGCTGTTAGAAAGGCTTGCAGGGCTGGACAGTTAGAATAAGTCCTTGGGAAAGGGACTAGTTGCAGGGGGCAGGTCAGGCAGGCAAAAGTAAAAGAAAAAGTCAATTTATCACATCTCTGCAATTTATCATATTGAGATCAGCTTCACATATGTATATGATAAACTCACAAGGATATTAGGGATATATATTATGGGGACAAAACTGTCATCCTACAAATGTATGAAAAATATTTAATTATGCTATTACTATACTGTAATTCTAAAATCACAAAGAAGCCATATCAATATTGGGAGTATGGGAATAAAGCTCACAACACTTGCATGACAGAACATAAGATACAAGGCTTGCTTTGACCCTGTATGCCTCCCACGCTGCAATCAAGTGCACTGACAACAAGCCAGAGGTGTTCACTGCATGAGCAGGTGAAAAAGGTGATTGTAAGAAGTGTGAAGACAATTCTGTATCCATAATACATTCATCCCAATGTGCAAGGACATCTGTTAAAATGCTTTCTCTTAACAAGCACCTTTAGAGATCCCTATGACAGCAGCTGAAGAATGATAAACAGAGGATAAATTAACAAGGAGCTATGAGGTGGCACAATGAAAGTGGAGAACATCTATTGTGAGGAACACAGACCATGAATAAAAGTGGTGATAACCATAAGTAGCAAATAAATACTTTGAGGACTAGCTGTTACTCTCTGTTACATGGAGCAAAATCTGCTTGAAGAGTTTCCAAACCTCTGATAGGATTAGGGTAACCAGATGAGAGGAAGAAAATATCAGGACACATTTGGGGGGGGGCTGCCGACGGAGAAAAAACAAAACAAAAAACGGAGTGCGAAATATCGGGCCAAATTGCGTCCCGACCAAACATCGGTCAGGACGTGGGACAAACGCCTAAATATCGGGACAGTCCTGATTTTATCGAGACGTCTGGTCACCCTAGATAGGATTTGCTGTGTTTTCCTTCTGCTTTAAGGGAGGCCTCTTAGTGGAATGTGGGAGCCATGGCTCTGTGGGGTGCATAGGAGCAGAGAAGGAAATGAGCAGAAGAGGGTAATGAGTATGCAGCCCTTTCTCTCTAGCATGGTCCTCTCAGTGCAAATCTACCTGGGAGTCACCCACCAAAATCGCAGAAAGGTTCAAGAGTTTGGGACAGGAAACTCATTTATTTTACATACTCTTTCAGTGCTCACAAACCAAATTTTTCATTCAGGCCCTCATATTCTGCAGGTACCAGTGGTCTTGCTTGCAATTTGATTTGATCACATCACTACTCCCTTCAAATCTTGACCACACCTTTGTCAGCTTCTTGCACAAATGCCTCTGCCTTCTTCTATGCCCCCCTCCCATGATCTCCTTGAACTCATCTGAAAGACCACTACTCTGTCCACATTTAAATCTCTCTTGAAGACCTACATCTACTATCCTGTCTACAATTCTTAGTTGACTGCAATTCTTATTTGACTATATATATCTGTATATCTATATATATCTATATCTATCTATATCTATATATAGATATAGATATCCCTCTTGCATATATAAATACAAGTAAATACAGGTATATTATATATAATATACTCCCTGTATTTATTTTTCCAGGCATTCAAGAATGGAAAGTTCTTGTCCAAGCAGCTCACAGTCTCAGGACAGATAGACAGATAGGACTGGCCATAATATATCTCCCTCTTTGTTCTTCTTCCCCTAACCTCTGTCTGCCTATCTATCTGTTCTGAGACTATGAGCTGCTTGGGCAAGAACTTTCCATTCTTGAATGCCTGGAAAAGTGCCCAGCACATCATGAGTGCTACCATAAACTAACTAATCAAAATGGGCTAAAATGTTCAAATGTGGGTTTGTGAGGTTAGTCAACTAAGTGTGTATTCAAGCACCTAATGAGGATTGAGGTGCCTAAATATAGATTTAGGTTTCTACCTTTAGATACAAACATTTGAAGATTTTGGACTTAGATCCTAAATACTGACTTCCTAGCTCTTCTCATGGCAAGGTGGGAAAATATCCTTTGCAGACAATTCTGCTATCAAATATGAGCAAAACTGCAGAGCCAAACATCCAAATGGATTGTTTGTGTTTCTGTGGCATATAGAACTCAGCCTATTTTCATAATGAAATCTTATATAAAGGAGGTTTTATTTGTGCTATCTGCTATTTCTCATACTCATGTTTTCAGGAACACGTTTTTTAAATTTCTTGGATGACATGCTATAACTTGTCATGCCCAGTTGGGTTAAATCACTCTGCAAGAAATTTGCACATGGTTAATGAAACACCTTGCATCCACCGAGTAGCAGACAGGAAAGAAGAGCTAATTTAAAGAAACTTGCTTATAATCCTATCCCTTCCGTGAAGGTAGAGAGTACCACTGATGATAGAGATTGGCCTACAGGGCCCCTAATGGCATCCTCCAGACATGGAGAACAGCAAACAACCTCCTATCCATACGGGTACAAGGCAAGAAAGCAGCAAGAGCTGACAGAAAATCTGGGGCAGGACTGGCCATAAGGGTCTGAGGTACTTACATCTATTCAGAACATACAGATATTAAAAATCAGATACCCAAATACTATGGGTCTGACAGCAAACAAACCAGAATATACACATAAGGCCCAATCCTACAATCCTGATTTGGGCAACAGTACCATTGACAATAATGGGAGCTTTGTCTGAATCTGGACTGCAAATTCCAACTCATCATTCTTTAGAATGCAAGACCCTCTGGTTCATAAACCTTGACTCACCAGTAATTTAGGTGCTATTTTTAAAATATAATTTTAAGTGACAAAAAGTATTTGTTTGTAAAAGGAAAGCACACTCATGAATGGAGCCCTTTAAGTAAGAACTTCAATGTGGGACAAATGTCAAGATAAGGCAAACTTTATACTTAATAACCTTGATTATGCTTTTTTTTTTTTTTTTTTTTTTTACATAAATAGAAAAACACCATTCACTAAAAAAGTTATTTATTCAGAGGTCATTCTGAAAAAATAAAGGCAAAAAACTTAACCAAAAAACATTTACACATGCACACACAGTATACACAAACACACAGAGGCAGTAAATAGGATGTCTGACATACACCTGCCTTACTTAAGGGCAAAATAATAAAAAAAAAAACTAAAACAGCTTCGCCCAAAGATTTAGTGGTTACAGAAAATGCCCAATCCACCTTCTGAGTAAGTTGCTGCCTTTCCCACCCTTCAATCACAAATCCCTGCAAGATCAGCTTATTGCTTTGATAAATGGCTGTGGTTAAGCACAGGTGGATTTTTTAAAACGGACTTCAAGCAAAAATAAAAGAAAATCCTATACAATGCAAAGGCTAACAAAGAATGTTTCATTTCTGATAAAGCTAAACAGCAATGCATTTCAGCACAACTTTCCCCCCCCCCATTTAGCTTTATCAAAAATACCCAGCAGGCATTTTTCTCCATTTAGCTTTATCAATAATAAATAATGAAAGCAAACACTGCATGTTAAATTCTGTCATATAAAACTGGGAGTAAATCTACCTTGAGAAAATGAATGGGCTGAATTTTCAGAGGTACTGAGCAACTACAATTCTCTTAGACCCCCTCAGAGTTGTAGTTGCTCTGCATCTCTCAAGAACTGGCTCAATGGGAGTTTTGCATGGGTAAAGAGAGCAGGATTTGGCTTCTATTGTCCAGGGCATCTGCATGCCTAGAAAAAATTATAGATGAGGAACATGGAAAACAACTACAAAAAAGAAGGCAGTTTCTACTAGGTATAAGCTGATGATGATGACAAATGCTGTTATTTGTTAAAAATCATGTACTTTGTTTTCTTTTTCATTCCACTGTTTTACAAGCTATTTTCAAATTCAGAAAAAAAATGATGTGATGTGCTTTTGTTAGATGACATAGGTATAATAACAAAATGATATACTGATTTCTATAGAGGTCACCCTTTTAATTAATTACTAGAAACCCCCAAACCAGAAGAATATTCATCAAACATGGCAAAACCTGAACAGTTATTTCTTTAGTTATGTTACTCTGCATGTGATCATCACTTCCACTCTTTTCTTCTTTAATTACAGATTTAATGAATCAAAATTATTTCTAACCACCATAACATGATATCAAGTCTGACAGTGAGTTGGCATATACATGTCAATCTCTTTCTCTTTCTCTCTCTCACACACACACACAAAATGAAAGAATAATGTTTCAAGCCCAATAAGTTTTGGTCAGATGCAGAAATCTTCACAGACAGACAGTGATTTGAGTGAATATCTTTCTTCTCTGAGCTGCTGGAGAAGCCTCTCCAGCTGTCTTGCAGTAAAGCAGATAATGACTAGATAAAGTATTTCATGTACTTTAGCAAAAACTGCCTTTTCAATAAATTTACACTAGGCAGTAATGAGCTATATTGTGTGGCGGTTAATCTGCTCTAAAAAAAGTAGGAAGAAATTCTTCTGCCCGGCTCTCAGGTATTAAGTCCGTACATCTTTTATGTTGACAGTTCAGCTCCAGGCTATAAAACAGAAGAACCTGTTCTACATCTACTGTTTAAAACAAGCGCAGAAAACCTAAACCCCCATCAATCTGCTGTCTTAGTTTTACGACTTATCTGTGGCAAAAATGAATCATAAGAAAGATTTGTCCTGATTCCACAGACAGATCCATCAACCTGCTGGTGCTTGTGAACCATACAATTCCTACAGAGATTGGTGGTAATGGTAGACTTGCAGTATTAAATGTGTTGAAGTGTTGAACTACGGATATTCACGTCTGATAAATTTCAGTGAAAGTCTGCAGTAAGAGCATGCCCAGAAAACGTACACACACACACACACACAGATAAATTTTCATTTCTTTCATACCTCTACAATCTCTGCATTGCATACCATCTTTTATAAAGCTCTGTCAGGACTAATGCAAATATAATAAGGCAGAGTGATTTAACTTTGAATATTATTCAGATGAAATTTTGGTTCAACTCTTCTGGAATATAAAATGCATACAAATCTGCAGTCTTCTTCTTCATCATGTTACTTGTAAGCCCTTTAAGAAATAATACAGTCTTATCAAGTTCTGAGCCATAGCCTTAAAAAAAAAAAAAAAACTAGGAAGATTTATAATCTTACATGTAAAATTCTGATCACAAGAGAAGACAGCTAGCAGATGAAGTATTTGCTCACCTGGCAGAAGCAGATCAACAGACTGAAGTCTACTTGTGATGGTGTGTAGGGTGAGGATAGCAAAGGAAAGCAAAGTCGGGAATGCTTGAAAAATAAAATATTTTTAGTTAACAAGTAGAAAAATAAAATGTTGGGAAAAGGGTCCGTATCAATTCTGAATCCCTCTCCCCAAATGGTCTCTGCTTTTGTATAAAACAACCTTTTTGAATGACCATCTCTAAGAGTAGGGCAGCAGTGTCACAGAAATGCATGAGGCCTCCAGTTAAGGACTAATGGCCAGTCCTGTGTAGGCCCTACTCAGGAAAAACTCCCATTGAAGTCAATGGGTAAATTATTCTATGTGCAAATGATAGTGGGAATGTCATAGTGGTGATGCAAATAGTTTCAGATAATACTGTGTTGGCTCTGTTTGTATCTTTCAGCACTCCATTTTGGCTATACCATGGCTTACTATTGACAGCAACTTCAAGGTAGTAATCTACTAATAGTCAAAGCCAGAAATTAGCCGCTGAGAGGGAAAAAATGGGACCCGCTCTCTCAAGTAAAAGGTGGTTTATTGCCTTTGCTCTAATGTCTGAGGCGTGTGGGGGACGTCTGAAAGGTGACATTAAAAAAAAAAAAAGTTTGAGTATAGTTTAATGGCATTTATCCCACAAAGATTGGGAACAACTGTCCAGTCTATTGATTATTTAAATATTTAAATAAAATAAAAGTAAAAGAAAGTAAAAACAATTAATTATATAAGCTAATAGAAAAAAAAACTTCTCATGCAAAGTAATTGCAGTTTTTTTGACCTGATATCGAATTCATTTAATCTACTTTATGAAATTGCTTGAGGAAACATTCAGCTGTTTTCTGAAAGATTGACTTGGGGATTACTGAAGCTGTATAATTGTTCAAATGATCAGACTTAAAAAGAAACACTTTGTTTTACATTAATCTTACTGAAATGGGCAATGAATTTGAGAAATAGATTGCTGTCTAAAAGTCTTGCCAAAAAAATGTCTAGCTGAGAGCAACTGTAGCTCCTTTTAATTTTTTTTTTATTTTAAACAATCTCATTTTCTTACTTTCAATCTTTATTCAACATCTGTTGTTTCCCCCTCCTCTGTAACATAATTATGCAGAATTCCAGCGTAAAACAGGTTGAGTAGTTAATAACAGGCAGCTTAAACATTTTTTCGCACTGTTGCCCTGCAGATGTTTCTTTCGTTTTCTTCTTTTTTTTTTTCTTTTTTTTTTTGGCTTCATGTTTAATTTGTGTATGTTTCTGTCCTGCTCTTAAAGTGTGCTCTCACAACATATGGAAGCACCTGAAAGTAAGTCTGGGATATGCACATGTTTATAAGGCTACTATTATGATATTCAGCACATCAAAGAGCAGAGTGAAAGGCATGTTATTTGTTTTGTTGAAGCAAAAGCAATTAATCTATGAGTCATCTTGTTACCACACTCAAATTGATACTCCAGTGAGTTTTCCAGAGCTTTTAAAGAGATTCTTTATGTAGGTCCACCATCTTTCAGTATTCATAAATGTTCTCTTTTCTCCAAACAGGCTTATTTTTGCCTTCCTAAATTTGACATAAAACCACTATATATCTTAAAAGTAGTCATGCTTCTATGATAAATACTTCTCATTTTGTAATACTTCATTTCAGTAAGTAGCACTTGACATTCAACCTAAAAAAAAGGTGGAAAATGTTACACTGACAAATGTTTGCTCTGTCTAAAAAGGTCCTCTGAAACACACAGCTCCTCCATGCAAACAGAGAGTGCTATAACATGCTCCATTTTCCATGAATTTTCAAAGAGATCATTTATTAGGATGAATAAGGGGTCCTAATTCCAATGCACAAGTGAAAAATATGTTGTGACAAGTAGGAGCTAACTAAGAAAAACAACAAAATGGTCTAATTAATCTTCACTTTATCCATATTAGAATAAAAGGGTAAAAACAATGAAGGAGCGATTGAAGTCATATTCAAAAGAAGATACTAGATAGAAATAGTTAGGAGGGATCTCATCTTACATACGATGGATCACAAGTGAATAAAATGCAGCAGATTCTGGGAAAATGTGTGCTAGAGCAATTCGATACTCCTATCTTCAGTTCTTAGTAAATATCTCAACTGAGATTATCCAGTGAATTCTGAATTATTGTAAACAAGATGGATCCAAATAATTCTTAATAATTTAAAATAGAATATTTTATCCACAGGGTTATGAATTAATAGTTCATCAAGTTTGTGCTCTCAGGACTGAGAAAGGCTTTTTATGTTGTAATAGGGTTTTTTTTTATATATTATCACAGATTGTTATACAGTATGTGTGGACACCTCTGTGTATTCTCTCCATATTTCTTGGCAGGCTGTTATACAAAATGTTGATTTTAATCTTCTTCCGGTTTGCTCTGCAGTGTGCAATTTTTATTCCTATGCTGAGTTCCACTGACAGTTTATGTTACAGTGGGAAGAGATACTATCCCTTATTAATAGAACAGAATATCATTTGCAGGCCCCTTTCTGTTTTTTCACAAAAGTTTGCCTTATAATTTTTATTTGTAGTTTTTTAGTGCTGAAGACAAAACTTAATTTCCTAGTATTCCTAGTTAGCATCTGCTCTTTAAAGAAGGTCATAAAATAGTGTGCAGCTCCTAACCTTCAGGCTTTTCAGTAAAAGAGAAATCATGATATTCCAGTAGCAGAGTCAGGTGTAGATGAATAAAAGAATGCTTTTGAACTAAATATGAACAGAAAATATTTCAGAAAGCTTAATATCTTTTCTTTGGGCAAAATTACATTTAGGAGACGGAGTTACAGATTATCAAATTATTCCCCCCACTCCCCCTTTTTTTTGTTCTCCTGAAAGACGTCTGTTTTTTTCCCCCGAGCAGAAGGTTAAAAATAATTTTGAAATGAAACACCTCAGATTTTAAATCTCTTTTTGTGATAAGGTAAGGAGATGCATTTGATTTTTTTTAAATGGCACCTAGTTCTAGAATCTGCTCTAATAACGAAAGATGACGTGTGTAGTTTTTGTAAATGTGGCCTGTAAAGTTAGTCATAAATATGTGCATATTTAACATGGACATTTCTTTTGTAATGTAAAATTTTACTTTGGAAAAAAATACTATTTCTGTGCAGAGGTTCTTCTGCATATGCTTGAGACAAATCTCTTTACAGTTTTGCTTTTAATTTTTGTAGTTACAAAAAACCCTTTTGTTCCACACCATCCTCACCTGCTCTCAACAAAGGAATCAAAGCAGAAGAGGCAGTTTAGAAACAGAGAGAAAATGCCACAAAATGTTAAAAGAAACTAAAAGACAACACCCCACATCTGGCACATCCTGCAAATACCTGAGAAGACTGTGAAGGAAGACTAGTTTGTACTAACTGCCACATATCAGTGTATTGTTAGTTATTGTGCACTCATGTGTGCATAGAAAATTGGGAATCTTGAACTGATCCAGCCAGGTTGTAAGTTGCAGCAAGACTTTTGAACCTAACAGTGTGTAAAAATGACAACAACATTTTCAATACTAATACAAGAAACTATTTTATATGAGATTGCTACAACTGTGATATTGTTTATAGGAAAGTCTTTCTGCCACATTATTACAGTTTGTTTGGATGAAAAAGAAATGCATACTGTATTGTAGCACTGTAAATTACACCCTGCTCACTTAGCTTCAAACAACCTTTTCACCACACCATACAAACATCTTAGGTTTCAGTGTTTCCTGGTGGGAATTCTACAGAACTAAACAGATTTCTACAGGGAATTATGTTGTGATTTAATTTAATTTTTCATGACATTTAGCCCATAACCCTCTATGTTGATCTGAAAAAAGATGCAGAATTGTATTTTAAATTATTATTATTATCAG
Organism: Emys orbicularis; assembly: GCF_028017835.1. Classification (NCBI taxonomy): domain Eukaryota; kingdom Metazoa; phylum Chordata; order Testudines; family Emydidae; genus Emys; species Emys orbicularis. The sequence continues at coordinate 301,609,855 of NC_088683.1, forward strand.
AATCATTATCAAAGAAAAGAAGAATGATATACAATAGCATTATGGACATATTATCTGCTGCACATTCGAGTACTCTGCAGAGCAGATTATGTCATTTCTTAAAAAAAAGTAAAGAAAAGACATAATAAGCCATATATATATATAATCATTATCTTTGAATATGGCTACCAAAAAAAGGGGGAAATAATTTAAAACTTTTCCTTTCAGTGTTAAAATAAAATGGCACACTGACAGTACACGCTGGATTGTGATTAATCACCTTGTCTTCTCAGATTTTATATATGAATTCAGAGGACAGTTATTTCTGAGTTAAAGAAGAAAATCTTATATATAAATTTAATCCAAGGATTTGTGTTTTTTTTTTCTTTCACCAAAAATTACAGACCTTGTAAGTGCTACTCATGTCTACACATTCCGGCCACATGCACTACAGTGCAACATCACTTTCTGAGTTCTACCAAGATATGATAGCTGTCAGATGAAAGTACCACACATTCTTTTGCAGGGAAAGAATTTGCTGGGTTTTTAAAAATGACATCACCAAGTTGATAAGCCTGAAATCAGACCTACCAGCATTTGTGTGTATGTATGCACATTGCCAACCTGCCGATCTGTTCCGTTCTTGTGAGAAGTTTAAGAAGTTCTAAGACAGTGGTTTCCATCCTCTTTTGCTGAAGCCTCTATTTGTTGTGGATTAGCAGATGGCCACTCAACATGCCCCTCACACTATTTCCTCCTGCCACAGATACCACTAACTTTCTTTTCTCTCTCTCCTCTCTCTTCTCCTTTTCTGTCTTCTCTTTTCCTGTTTGCCATTCTCTTCCTTCCACCATTTTCCTTTCTTAGGGCTTAAGAAAGGAAATGCACTTACCGGGGGTTCAACGCATGGCGACAGATGCATCAGCAGTCGATTTAGCGGGTCTAGTGAAGACCTGCTAATCGACCACTGATCGCTCTTCCGTCAACTCCTGTACTCCACCTGAACAAGAAGCGCAAGGGGAGTCGATGGGAGAGTGTCTCCATTCGACATCACGTAGTGTGAACCCTGTGGTAAGTAGATCTAAGTACGTTGACTTCAGCTATGTTATTCATGTAGCTGAAGTTGCATAACTTAGATCGGGGTCGGCAACCTTTCAGAAGTGGTGTGCCGAGTCTTCATTTATTCACTCTAATTTAAGGTTTTGCGTACCAGTAATACATTTTAATGTTTTTAGAAGGTCTCTTTCTATAAGTCTATAATATATAACTAAACTATTGTTGTATGTAAAGTAAATAAGGTTTTTAAAATGTTTAAGAAGCTTCATTTAAAATTAAATTAAAATGCAGAGCCCCCGGACCGGTGGCCAGGGCCCGGGCAGTGTGAGTGCCACTGAAAATCAGCTCGCGTGCCACCTTCGGCACGCGTGCCATAGGTTGCCTACTCCTGACTTAGATCGATTGCCCCCCGTAGTATAGACAAGGCCTCAGTCTTTACAACATTTCTACATGTTTTGTCTGATTCACCTCCCCATTCCTAATCTCCTGCTGTCTGGGAGGTCTGAGCCCTCTCCCAATTCCTTCACTCATACACAGACTATATGCTGCCGGGAGAGCAGTATCTATTTGTGCAACAGGGGCCCAAAAAAGTTTGACTTGTGGGATGCTGCCTGAGCCTGCAATCTTGTATACACGCTATTGCAATCAGCTATTGCAGTCAACTACATTAAGGGTCACAAGGAACAGGCGCAGAGAAGGAGGATTCTGGCTTTCAGAGAGCCACCTGCTTCTTTTCCAACAGACACAGCAGCATGTTTGCAATGTGTGCATGTGAATTTGCAAACCTATGGCTTTTCCGATCCAATGTGATCACACTTATCTACTCCTTTATCTTGGGCCCACATAACTAGTCTGGTTCCCAAAAGATGGACATGCCCCTCATCCCCTGGTATTAAACACTGTTGTAAAACTGGGGTTCTTGTAGGTTTCAATACTTTGCCTCCCTAAGTGAACGAAAAGAGAGCACCAAGCAAAAGAATGGGGTAACATGTGCATATTATTAAAATTATCAAAAAAAGGAGCTTGTTTTGTTTGATAGTAGTGGATCAGATACCATGAGGATGAGTGCAGTATAAAGACTAATATATAACAGAGAGATTGAGAGAAAGATCACATTGTGGAGAAGCTGGTATTTTTTTCCATATCAGCATAGGATAATAAGCCAAGGGAGGCTAAGCTTCCCCTGTTACAGCGTCTGCCAACCCGCCGCCAGATGCCTGGGCCATAGTGGCCCCACCTGCACTCTGCCTCTTCCTGTCCCTGCTCCACCCCTTCCCTGAGGCCCCCACCCAACTCTGCCTGGCTGAGTCCCTCCTCTCCTCCACTCCACCCCCCCCTTTCTGGAAGTCCCCGCCACTCGGCACGTCCTCTCCTCCACCCGCTACCCCACAAGGTCCCTCGTGCCCACTGCATCCCTCCTCTCCTCCACAGTCCCTCTTCCCCCACAGAGACTTACTGTGGGCAGAGGCCTTGAGGTGGGATGGAGAAGAGGAGGGACGTGGTGAGCATAAGCAGAGGGGGCCTTGGGGGAAGGTGGTGTGTGGAGAAGAGGAGGGACAGAGGGAGTGGTGGTGGAGGGGACCAAGCGGGATAGGGAGCTGGAGATGAGGAGGGATGCGGCGAGTGGTGGCAGTGGGGGGAGGGCAAGGGCGGACCATGGGTGGGGTCAGGGGAGATAGTAGGGTGGAGTATTGGCGGGGCCATGGGAGGAATGCGTGGGGCCACAGAAGAAAGAGGCAGGACAGGGAGCTAGCCTCCCCCAGGAGAAGCTTCATCTGTGACCCATGCATATTAGACTGTTTTTTTTTGAAAAGTACATTTCAAAAAATCAGGAATTTTTTTTAGAGTAGGCACAATTTTGGGCTCATCGACTTTGACAGTATGCTTCCTTTGCTCTAAGCAAATTGTGAACCAGTAAGCCACCAGTGTTCACTGAGGGTTGAGAAGAAAATATGAAATGTGTTTCACTTATGAACCTATCTTTTTGTTAAATTCACCCACTTCGTCACTGACATATGCTCTTTTCGAGTGGACATTAAGAGTAAATGCAATCACTCAAATGTGAAAACTCCATATTAAAGTTTTTCTCAGTTATTTATTCCAGTAATTGTAGAATGTGCCCAAGATGATCAGGTAAACTTCTTTAAACACAGTGCCCTAATCTATTAAATATTGCCTGGAAATTGCCATTTAAGTTAAGTCTTTTAAAAGAAAGACTACATAGAATATCAAAGCTATAAACAAAGGCAAAATAGTGTATACAATTCATGCTAAAAACAGAAAATAAGATTAGAGGTATTGTTTCTGATCAGAGACAGACAAAATAACAGCACAAGATTAGCTAAGAGAAAGAGAAACTGGGGACCCAGCATGTGGGGAAAAGTGGGGGAAAGACTGAAAAGACAGACTTTATGTACAATAGGCAGAAAGTGATCAAAGGGTAAAAAGTCAATGATAAGATCAGAGTAAGAAGTAATGTCATAATTAATGAGTATTAAGAGGCCGTCAGAAAAAGAATGAAATGAGAAAGTACAAAACAGCATGTGATTAGCAGGGATGATCATAAAGAACTAAACAAGAAACATAAGAAGGGTAGTAGTGCAAGAAAAAATATGCAAGAACATTGAGAAAGCTTGAGAGAGACAGAGAGAGAGAGAGAGAGAGAGAGAGAGAGAGAGAGCATTAAAAGTAAAAATGCCAGAGCCTGAGGAGAAATGTAATGTAATGATTGGATCAAAAGTGTGTGGTCGAATCACATGAGCGATACTAAAAATGATGAAGAGTAATAATAATGATGAAGAAGATGACTGAGCCTTTAAAAGAAAAATTCTGGAGCCTGAGAACCTTTTCATTCTTTTATATGGAACTAAAGCAGTTCACATAAAAGAGCAATTTGAACCACTTGAAAACGCCACTGACATCAGTGCAATCTGACTAAATGTATACTTCCTAATGCATATTTTAGTGCCTATCAACAGTACATAAGGTATTACACAGAAATGCATGCATAATAATAATACAAGCCTAAACCATTCAGCTGTATCACAAATAATAATTATCTGGGACACTAAAAGATCATGGCAAAAGCTAATCTAATAAGTCTTCCATTATCCTTTAATACTTTAAATCTGTGCCGTGAGCTAAACAGTTGTCAAAATTGAGTTCTGTTTACAACGAGCTGAATAACAGTGAAATAAACAGAGATCACTGCTGAGCTCTAATTACAAAAACAAATTGTTCTCTCTGTAATCGAGCTGAAAAGGTTAGCTCCTTCCCACCCACCCCCACCCCACCTTACTTTATGCGTGCAGTAGGTATAAAGGCAGATGAAAGAACATAGGTTATCAGTTGTGGAGACAGGAATTGTAAGAGACAATATATAATAGAAAGACCCACCAGATATCCCCTATTAGCAGCTGGCTTGCAGGGATGAGGTCACAGAGAACACAGTGGCTATTTTATACCAGATATGGTATTTCAATATAACTCAGTTAATGGCATACTCTTCTCTCTCCAGAGCAGGGTGACTGAAGTGATGCTTACCAGCTGTCTTCATCATGACTAGAGACTACATATGCAAACATGCAGTGCAGCCTTCCGCTCAGCTCACGATGGAACACTGTAAACTATACTCTCTAGTCTCCATGATCCATACATCCATGTTCAAAATTATGGCTGCATCTTCTCCATTTAATGCAAATTAGGTGCAGCCTATAGGCTACCTGAAAGTTGACAACATAGTCCTTGAGGAGGTAAAATTTTGGTAATCAGGACTTATACCGTATGCTGTAAGTGTCCAACATTAGGGGGTTCTGTTGGATGGTTGGACAGTTCCTTGTATTCAATATTATCTTATGTTCTGATTTTTTTATTTATGGTTCTTGATGAAAGATCACATGGCATTTATTGAACACAATAAAGACAATCAAGTCTAGACACTGAGTAGAGAACCTTGCCATCCTAACCATCCCAACCTTGCCAACATCCTCTCTTATATCACAACCACAGATTAATTCACATCTGGCACCAATACAAATGTTCACAGCTGAAGACAAAATGTTATTGAGTGCATAATAACAGCCATGGCTGCATGCAAACAATCACTACTCTACAGGTATATAATTCATTTCTTGATAGAAATGTTATTATAATGCAACTAAATTTAACAGTTCCTCAGCAGGTATCACTGGGGTGAGAATAGCTCACCACAGTCAGACTGTAAAAAACTGTTTTACACAAACCAGTCTCTGCTTGTTCACTACCAGAGACAATTCATTTTGTATCATCACGTAAGCTATTCTGCTTATGTGGCATCATAGTTACAATCTATATTTCTCAGCTCTGCACCCCAGGGACCAAAACTCTTGAAGTAAAAGTAAAGCAAGTAGTCTGAAAAAAGGGTAGTTCCAATTCATTGCGTGAAGACAATTAGAGTCACCTTAGATTTCCAATACTCTTATACTCTTATCTAAGAAGGCCTCTAAATTACTATTCTAAAACACTGCCAGTCTACGTACACAATTTTTATTTTATGAATAACAGGTACAACATGCATATGCTCATTGTAGAACTAGTGGAAAGGTACTACCTCAGTATAAATAGTACACAGTTATTCATTTAAAGAAAACAAATGTCTGCTGCTCAAATCAGGGGAAAAGGACCATTGAAAATCCAGACTAAGTGCTACAATGGCCTAGAGTATTGTTTCTGTGAATAGTGAATAAAAATACCCAACAGGCAATTAAACTTACTTAATTTCCAGTTCTTACAAATCTACATCAGAAATCCTAAAAATTTAAGGCTCATTTAAAACACACCAAGTGGGCAATTAACAGCTTGTTGAGTCTGTCAATCAACTGGAGATGTGGAAGGAATTTAAGCAGATATAAGTACTGCCAGTCCTCATGTTTGATGCCTTTATTTTTCTTCTACTAAATGAGAAAAACTTCAGTCAGTTTACTTCCCTAACAGAACTAAACTGTAGAATTTCTATTAATAATTCTTTGGCAAGGCATCGTTTTTAACACCAGAGATGTGAAAAAGTCTTACGCTTTGGAAACGGAATGGCTACCTTTTTTATCCAGGGTAATTGATAAAACATAAATTTAAACCTCACTACTTACTGCCATGAAATTTCTAATATATTTATCTAGATACAATTTATCTGCACTTACACGAGGTTTGCAAAGTCTGATTTCTATAAATGTTAGGATCTTAACATTGTGTTCAACAATACTTTAAGTTGCTTTGTTTGTCTACACAACTCTTGAGCTTTTTACTAGGAAAGGAATCACTTCACAGCACCCATTCATGATTTGAAAAGAGAGCTATTATCCCTGGATATCCTTTTCTATAATTTTCCTCTTTAAGATGGAAGGGCATAAAGTCATTATTCTAAACAGAAATAATAGCTGAAAAGAAGACTACACCTATTCTCCTCAGTTTAGCATTATGAAAGTTCACATTTGTTTGGACAGTTTCTTGTACAATGGGCAATTCATCTGATTAAGACTCCAACAGAAACAAAGTAATTAATAAATAATAGCAACACATTTTCCAAGGTCTTACCTGTAAAAAGTACTTTAAAATTTCAAATTTACAATATAATCCTACTTCACTGCATACAGACATATTAGTTCAAGATCTGAAGCCTCATATCACATACAGGAACAATTTTGATCCTACTTTAATTCTGGTTTAACAATCAGGAAAATTTGTCTACCTCTTAAACATTAAGGGCCAATTTTTAAGTAGAACAAAACAGAAGCAACTGTTAAAATGTGTCTGCACTCACTGAACACAAACCAAGTAGTTCAGGTAACTGCACAGTTTTGCAGGCACACTCATTATGCCCAGCTTAGAAATTGTGGCCCTAAATTCAAACATTCATAGTGGAAACATGCCACCTCCATACAGGTTGTGGAAAAAAAACCTATATTTTCTTCTGCTACAACAGTGGTGAAATCACAGTTAATAGAACTGTTCAGTGCAGTCAACTGCCTAATCACCCCGGACAGTATAACCCAAACATCTGGCCAAAGCACCGATCACTGCAAAATTTGTCAAAAATAAAATTTTAACAAAAAATTTAAACAAAAATTTTGCCAATTTTTTCCTTTTTCCAGCCAGTTTACTAAGCAGGTCCTTATCCCTCCAGGACAGTGAACAACAGCAAAGAGCAATTAGGCCTACCACTGAATGCAATTATCAATGCCTCCTTCACCAAAGACAGTTTACCAGCCTTCTTGAAGATTGTGGCAGTCCATTTTCTCCTTAAGAAACCAACATTTGATATGGATAGTCTCTCCCACTACTACCCTGTCCCCCACCATCTCTTCAAATTTCAGCAGCATGTGGCATCTTCCAACATCCCAAATCCCACACACATTCAAGCTTCAGGCCAAGGCTGGACATGGAGATGACTCTGTTCCACTGATGGATGACTTCCCAAAGGGAAAATGACTGATATCAAACCTCAGTGCTTATAGTATTCAACCTATTTTAAGCAACAGCCATAGTGAGTCACAAGCTGTTGCTGACTTACTTATGAGACCTAGCCAGAGAGGATGGTGCAGCACTATGATGACTCAATTATTTCTTTCAAATAGTATCCTGAACATGTAATGTGCAGCTGCTCTAACATGAAGTTCTGCAGGTATCAGTACTGTTCCCCCTCCTCTTCAATTTCTATTGGAGACTGCTTCGAAAGGATGAGACATAAAGGGGCCCCACTGCTGATGGAACCCTGCTTTATATCACCTTCTAAACAGATGCCATCACCAAGATGCAATATTACCGACAAGAGATTAGTACCTGGATGAAGAGCAGTTGGTTTCAACTGAACCAAACCAAAACTGAAATGATGATGGTGGAAAAAGAATAGTTTGAGAAGATAATCGGGACACTAACTTTTCTCACCACCTGAGACATATGCACTATGTTTATCTAGGAAGTACAAAGTCTCAGGATCTTACTATATTCATCACCAATCCTGAATAATAGGTAGAAATAATAGTGCGAAATGCCTTCTTTAACTTCCATCTTTAGAACATAAGAATGACCATACTGGGTCAGAATAAAGGTCCATCTAGCCCAGTATCCTGTCTTCCGACAATGAACAATGCCAGGTGCCCCAGAGGGGATGAACAGAACAGGTAATCATCAAGTGATCCATCCCCTGTTGCCCATCTTTCCAGAAAATTATAACCATTTCTTTTGGTCCTGGTTCTGACCATAGTAATCAATGCATTAGTCACTTCTAGACAGGGACTGATCACTGTGGCCAGATGCAGGAGCAAAAGAAATTTCTCGCTATTATTGCTACTGCTATTGTTGGCATTGGAAGTAAATGGGAAGCCAATGGAGCATGTGGACAATGTTGCTTCCACCCTCAATGACACATAAACACTCCAACTTGTATAGAATGCTGACTCTTGGTTCTTCAGAAGGAAAAACTATCAATAACATATCACATCCGTTTCTGCATTCTCCACTAGCTCCCATTTTACTTCCAATGCCAATGCAAGACCCTGGTCAAAATATTTAAAGCCTTTAATGGATAGAATATATCTGAGAACACTTCTCCATTCATTAGACACTGAGACAGCAGTTGTTTTCTATGCCAATATACATAATAGTATTCCATGTGAAGCTCTAAAGAACAGATATAAAATGCTCTTAGTTGATGGCTGCCATCTGTGGAAAAATCTACCAGAGACATAAGGAGGGATCAAACCAGAACTTTTCAGACCACATTGCAATCTTAATAGCACACAATAATCAAAGTTCAAAAATTACAAAAACATAAAACAAACCAGAGTAAGCAAAATCAGCCAAACCTGTGAAAGGTGAAGAGCAGACTCAATAATGTGTATCTGAATTGCTATATTTAGCAACACCATACTATAGACCAGGTATCGACAACCTGTGGCCCGCGGCCCGCCAGGATAAGCACCACCACTTCCCGCCGCCCCCATTGGCCTGGGACGGCAAACCACGGCCAGTGGGAGCTGCGGTCGGCCAAACCTGCGGAGGCGGCAGGTAAACAAACTGGCCCGGCCCGCCAGGGTGCTTTCCCTGGCGAGCCGCGTGCCAAAAGTTGCCGATCCCTGCTATAGACAGACAGACAGACCTGCAGCATATGAACTTTCAAAGCTCATATGTACAAGGAAGGCTAATGCAAGGAAAGCTAATGACACATGGGAAAAGGAGATTGTAAAACATTTATCTGACTTTAATTTGTTTTTAGAAGGCAACAATGGACTTTTTATTTTTGTTTCTCCTCATATTCCATCACTGTCCATTTTTATATTAATTTGTCCACAATACCCCAAAGTCACTATTTTGGCATTCTAACTCTACACAAGAAGTGGAGAGAGCAACTTTGGGACCAGTATCAGTTCTGCTGCATAGAACATATGGCAGGATATCATCTAAGAATTACATGGTTGGCAGTCACCACAGAGAATAAGTCATGTTAGTTCTCAGCGTGCATCAGTGTGGAACTCATGCTTAGTTACATAGAGTTTCAGGTATCCTTGTCCACTTTTGAGCCGATCAATCACAGTGTAGTGTACCATGGCTTTGAATTCAAACCTGCATTTTTCTTTTTAGATCTGGAAACCCCTGAATATAGGATTGATGGAACTGCTTGACTGAATCAACCAATCTAGTAGGGGGACACTGTCAGGTCAAATATGACACAAATTTTATGCTTTGTAAAAACCTATTTTAGCTATAGTTATAGGAATAAAAATATTTTAATTTTTAAGGTTCTAATAGAATATTTTAAAATAAATATAAATTGCAAACCAAACATTACATTAGTGAATTAGAACCTATAAGTGAAACAGATTAGAAACTGGCCGCTCCCTCACAAAGCAACTGCCATAAAACAACCACTCTGAGATGCCTCTACTGTGCCTTGAGAGACAAACTTGGTCTGGTGGGACAAATTCTGGAGCTGATACTGGACTTATTCAATGCCAGCTTGGTCGACTGGGCCTGATGAGCCACCTCTATCAGGAGGTGTATCTGACGCAGCCCAACCAACTCCTGCAGGTCCCAATAGAGCCCAGGCAGTACAGGTATCTCATGTTTTCTTTTTAAAGAAAAATGTGAGTAACTGAAAAACTAACTATAAAGACAAATTTTCTTCAAAAAAGGCATAAGAAGAGAGAGAGAAAGGAAAAGAACCAACAAGGAAAGTATCAAGGACACTGTGCAATCCAAGTTAAGAAATAGATAAGAAATGAGGGGCGATTGGGGCCATTCCCTGTTTTATACCCTCAGAACCATCCAAGGGGGGGGGAGGTGAGGGGTGTGTGGCCCTAATGGACACTGCTTTCCAGAAGGTTGCAGAAGCTCATGGTTCAGGTGCCTTGATTCTACAAATGGGAATATGCAGATACTTCTCAAAGAAAAAACGGTCATTCCCCCACAGAGCAACTACCACATTCCTAACCCCCTCTGATATGCTGCGTAGTGAGGCACTGTGAAGCAGATCTCAAGATGGATACATAGATTCTTCCTCTGTGGCCTCTCCATAGCCTTGTCCTCCCATGAAGTAGGGGCATGGTGATTTCACTACTTTTGAGCTCTGAGCATCTGTGGGTGTCATGACCCATCCCTGATCTAAACCCTTTACATGCTCTGTCTTTTCCTTCTACTGAGTCCTGCCTCCTCCCTTAATCCAGGAAGCAGCAGGCAGTGTGAAACAACATCAGTTTGTGTTAGGTGGCAGAGTAACTGGCATGGAGCCCCAAATGGCTCCATACAAGAACCTGTAACAGCAGTGGATGTAAAGTGGGCTGGTAGTTTAAGGTGTTGTTCTAATAGAATATTATTTTAACACAATACAGTATGTGAAATCTAGAATATAAAATTTTGAGATTTTATACATTTGGTTACAAAACACTATGTGAAAGAAAAAAATCCAATAATCTTAAAACAAAATAATAAGATTACAAAACATTATTTACTTCATTTAACAAAAAAATGACAAAGGAAAGGTTCTTTGAAAAATAAAAGAAGAAGATACTTCATAAGTATTTGACTTAGGTCAAATTACAAAGGATGAATATAAACAAATAACACAAGTATATAGGGACAAAATTAGAAAGGCCAAGGCACAAAACAAGATCAAACGAGCTGGAGACATAAAGGGTAACAAGAAAACATTCTACTTATACATTAGAACCAAGAATCAGGGGGTATCTGAAAAAGTGAGGTTTTTACCCACAAAAGCTTATGCCCAAATAAATCTGTTAGTCTTTAAGGTGCCACCAGACTCCTTGTTGTTTTTATTAGAGGCAAGAGGAAGACCGAAGACAGGGTAGGCCTGTTACTCAATGAGGGGGGGGGAAACAGTAACAGAAAATGTGGAAATGGCAGAGGTGCTTAATGACTTCTTTGTTTCTGTTTTCACCAAGAAGGTTGGTGGTGATTGGAAATCTAACATAGTGAATGCCTGTAAAAATGAGGTAGGATCAGAGGCTAAAATAGAGAATGAACAAGTTAAAAATTACTTGGACAAGTTAGATGTCTTCAAGTCACCAGGGCCCGATGAAATAGATCCAAGAATACTCAAGGAGCTGACTGAGGAGATATCTGAGCCATTAGCGATTATCTTTGAAAAGCCATAGAAGACGGGAGAGATTCCAGAAGACTGGAAAAGGGCAAATATAGTGCCAATCTATAAAAAGGGAAATAAGGACAACCCAGGAATTATAGACCAGTCAGCTTACCTTCTGTACCCAGAAAGATATTTGTCAGGGTTCCCTCTGCAGTCTGAACTCTGGGGTACAGATGTGGGGAACCGCATGAAAGACCCTCTAAGCTTATTTCTACCAGCTTAGGTTAAAAACTTCCCCAAGGCCAAATCCTTTCCTTGTTCTTGGACGGTACTGCTGCCACCACCAAGTGATTGAGACAAAAATTCAGGAAAAGGGTCACTTGGAGTCCCTATTCCCCCAAAATACTCCCCCAAGCCCCTTAACCCCCTTTCCTGGGGATGCTTGAGAATAATATATGAAACAATTGCCTTTAATGTAAGTACAAACCAGACCCTTTATCTTTAGGACACTAAAATCAATCACGTTCTTAAAAGAAGAACTTTATTATAAAGAAAAAGTAAAAGAATCATGCCTGAAAAATCAGAATGGAAGGTAACTTTATAGGGTAATAAAAATATTTAAAACACAGAGAATTCCCCTCTAGGCTCAGCTTCAAAGTTACAAAAAACAGGAATAAAACTCCCTCTTAGCATAGGGAAAATTCACAAGCTAAAACAAAAGATAATCTAATGCATTTCCTTGCCTTACTTACAATTTTTGTCATCTTAGATGAATCATTTCAGGTATGTTTTCAGGAGATGTTGGGGAACAAACAAAGAGAGCACAAACAAAACCTTCACACACCTCCCCCACCCCCCCAGATTTGAAAATATCTTCTTTCCTTATTGGTTCTTTTGGTCAGGTGCCAACCAGGTTATCTGAGCTTCTAAACCCTTTATAGGTAAAGATTCAGTACAGCTACCCAGGAGGGATTTTATGCTACCCTTATCTGTATGTATATGACAATATTGGAACAAATAATTAAGCAATCAATTTGCAAACATCTAGAAGATAATGAGGTAACAGTCAGCATGGATTTGTTAAGAACAAATCCCGTCAAACCAATCTGATAGCTTTCTTTGGCAGGATAACAAGCCTTGTGGATGGGTGGGAAGTGGTAGACGTGGTATATCTTGACTTTAGTAAAGCTTTTGATACTGTCTTGCATGATCTTCTCATAAACAAAGTAGGGAAATACACCTAGATGGAGCTACTATAAGATGGGTGCATAACTGGTTGGAAAACTGTTCCCAGAGAGTAGTTATCAGTGGTTCAAAGTCATGCTGGAAGGGCATAACAAGTGGGGTCCTGTGGGGATCAGTTCTGGGTCCAGTTCTGTTCAATATCTTCATCAGTGATTTAGATAATGGCATAGAGAGTAAACTTATAAAGTTTGCAGATGATACCAAGCTGAGAGGGGTTGCAAGTGCTTTGGAGGATAGGATTAAGTATCGGGGGTAGCCGTGTTAGTCTGTATCTACAAAAACAACAAGGAGTCTGGTGGCACCTTAAAGACTAACAGATTTATTTGGGCATAAGCTTTCATGGGTAAAAACCTCACTTCTTCAGATGCATAGAGTGAAAGTTACAGATGCAGGCATTATATACTGACACATGGAGAGCAGGGAGTTACTTCGCAAGTGGAGAACCAGTGTTGACAGGGCCAATTCAATCAGGGTGGATGTAGTCCACTCCCAATAATAGATGAGGAGGTGTCAATTCCAGGAGAGGAAAAGCTGCTTCTGTAATGAGCCAGCCACTCCCAGTCCCTATTCAAACCCAGATTAATGGTGTTAAATTTGCAAATGAATTTTAGTTCTGCTGTTTCTCTTTGAAGTCTGAAGTTTTTTTATTCAATGATAGTGACTTTTAAATCTGTAATAGAATGACCAGGGAGACTGAAGTGTTCACTTACTGGCTTTTGTATGTTACCGTTCCTGATGTCCGATTTGTGTCCATTTATTCTTTTGCAGAGGGACTGTCCGGTTTGGCCAATGTACATGGCAGAGGGGCATTGCTGGCACATGATGGCATATATAACAGTAGTAGATGTGCAGGTGAATGAGCCCTTGATGGTGTGGCTGATGTGGTTGGGTCCTCTGATGGTGTCGCCAGAGTAGATATGGGGACAGAGTAGGCAACGAGGTTTGCTACAGGGATAGGTTCCTGGGTTGGTGTTTCTGTGGTGTGGTGTGTAGTTGCTGGTGAGTATTTGCTTCAGGTTGGGGGGTTGTCTGTAAGCGAGGACTGGACTGCCTCCCGAGGTCTGTGAGAGTGAGGGATCATTTTCCCATTAAACTGGGCTTGAATAGGGACTGGGAGTGGCTGGCTCATTACAGAAGCAGCTTTTCCTCTCCTGGAATTGACACCTCCTCATCTATTATTGGGAGTGGACTACATCCACCCTGATTGAATTGGCCCTGTCAACACTGGTTCTCCACTTGCGAAGTAACTCCCTGCTCTCCATGTGTCAGTATATAATGCCTGCATCTGTAACTTTCACTCTATGCATCTGAAGAAGTGAGGTTTTTACCCACGAAAGGTTATGCCCAAATAAATCTGTTAGTCTTTAAGGTGCCACCAGACTCCTTGTTGTTTTTGGAGGATAGGATTATAATTCAAATTGATCTGGACAAACTGGAGAAATGATCTGAAGTAAATAGGATGAAATTCAGTAAGGACAAATGCAAGGTACTCCACTTAGGAAGGAACAATCAGTTGCAAACATACAAAATGGGGAATGACTGCCTAGGAAGGAGTACCGCAGAAAGGGATCTGGGGCTCATAGTAGACCACAAGCTAAATATGAGTCAACAGTGTAACACTGTGGCAAAAAAAGCAAACATCATTCTGGGATGTATTAGCAGGAATGTTGTAAGCAAGACACGAGAATTAATTCTTCCGCTCTACTCCGGGCTGATTAGGCCTCAACTGGAGTATTGTGTCCAGTTCTGGGCACCACGTTTCAGGAAAGATGTGGACAAATTGGAGAAAGTCCAAAGAAGAGCAACAAAAATGAGTAAAGGTCTAGAAAACACGATCTATGAGGGAAGATTGAAAAAATTGGGTTTGTTTAGTCTGGAAAAGAGTAGACTGAAAGGGGACATGTTAACAGTTTTCAAGTATGTAAAAGGTTGTTACAAGGAATGGGAGAAAAAAAAATTCTTCTTAACTGCTGAGGATAGGACAAGAAGCAATGAGCCTAAATTGAAGAAAGGGAGGTTTAGGTTAGACATCAACAAAAACTTCCTAACTGTCAGGGTGGTTAAGCACTGGAATAAATTGTGTAGGGAGATTGTGGAATCTTCATCACTGGAGATTTTTAAGAGCAGGTTAGACAAAGACCTGTCAGAGATGGTCTAGAGAATACTTAGTCCTGCCATGAATGCAGGGGACTGGACTAGATGACCTCTCGAGGTCCCTTCCAGTCCTATGATTCTATGAAATTATAAATGAAACTAGATGCACATTTTGTGGCAATCTGAATTGCAATCCAAATTGGAACTGTAGTTGATGTATTTGGAAGCATATGTGTTGTATCCATCATGGGAAATGCAGCTGTATGTGTGTCAAAGTCACAGAGAGGTGTCTTGGTTTGAGAAAAAATATTAACTGCTGAAGGTTATATTCCTGAGTGGAGATTTGCAAAGATAATCCCTGGAAGAGCTCTCTGAAATAACCAAGCAGGCCAATGTTGATGTAGGAGGCAAAAAGATGGCACAGCACAAAGAACAGAACTAATTTATGTATTTAGAAAATTGTATAATAAATGAACCAATAATAGTCTTATTCAAAAGTACTTTCATTGAGATGTACCTTTGTCTATACACTAATCAAAAGCAGATATAATCACTAAACATACTTATGATAATTTTCCACTCCTGAAGGCAAAGCTCCGAAGAAGAATAAACGCAAGCAGGGAATTGGTAGCTTTTACTTTGTCAGGATATTCCAGAGAGAACAAAACTAAATATCGGACCTTTCACAAGGCATCTAGTAGAGACAGACACATCTGCCTTCAGTAACAGACATGACAATGGGAGATCATTTTCATAAAGACGTGCTGATAAAGTCAGTTGGGTCACAAGGAAGGCTAAAATCTGGGGAAATGACACAGTGAATATTATCCAACTAATTTTGGATAATAGTTTTGCTGCCTTCCTCTTCTGTACTAAGCAGGATTTGAAGATGACATCACACTTCAGATTTCCTCATAGCTTCAACCACTATTGCCTGATTTAGACAAACTTTCTAGACAGCCTGTGTGTACATACACTTTAATTCACACAGATGTAGATTTTACATGCTAAAATTTTTGAATTAGTGTCGTAGTAGCTGAATCAGTGCTTACACTGCACCTTGATGACAATTTTTATTACACTTGCTTTCATACCATTATTCTGAACGTCAGTGAGCTATTTTAAGTACCAGCTTAGTTCTGTTTAAAACAGGTTTTAAAATATCTACATTAGAAAAAAATTAAAGCAGTTTAGCTTAATTTATGTTGGTGAAACCAGATGCTTACCCACCTGACTGCTTATCAACATGCAACAAAAAATGTCTGAAAGATATTCATACAATATGTCCCTTTAAGAAAAACACTGTGCAGTCTGCTTTACTACAGTGCCAAACAAAAAATGGGCAGGCCCTGGATGATGAGGAATCATGTCAGAAACAGGGTTAAAAATCCCATAAATCCAGAGAAAATAAGATTCTAGATATCCTTTCAATAGCTTCACATGACAATTATTATTATATATCACATGATATAATTATTTTAACCTGAAACGCCTTTTCTTTTTATTAATTTGATTGATAGTGCTGCTTCCTACCCTTGCTGATAATGACAATACTTAGCTCTTATTTTTATTAAAACGTAATTTTACAATGTATTTTCTGTAAAAATGAATGAATAATTTAATGAATTTTCAAAATACAAGAGATCTGGGGCCAAGTTCAGAAGGGACTGATAAGTTAGTCTCCCTAACAACCACTGGACACATTCTAACTGATGTAGAAGAGAGTCTAAGAGAGTATAGAGCATAGAGAAGCCATGTGATGCTGTACAGTGTGGTAAATTTAAATAGGGTAGAGGAGGAGTCGGCAACCTCTGGCACGTGGCTCGCCAGGGTAAGCACCCTGGCGGGCCGGGTCAGTTTGTTTACCTGCCGTGTCCGCAGGTTCAGCCGATCGCGGCTCCCACTGGCCGCGGTTCGCCATCCCAGGCCAATGGGGGCGGCGGGAAGTGGCACGGGCTGAGGGATATGCTGGCCACGGCTTCCCGCCGCCCCCATTGGCCTGGAGCGGCGAACCACGACCAGTGGGAGCCGTGATCGGCCGAACCTGCGGACGTAGCAGGTAAACAAACCGGCCCGGCCCGCCAGGGCGCTTACCCGACCCCTGGGGTAGAGACTACTTTAACTTACACCTGCTTCTGAATCCTTTGTGTGTAAGTTATACACACATGGAATCTTTTATTCATCAGCAGAGTGAATTGAAGTGTGTGTAAGGGAGCCTAAATCAATGTAATGGGATCTAACTTACACATTACTTCTGAGTACAAACTTTGGCCTTTTTGCTTATTCAGATAAACATGTTTATTTTAGGACTATGAGAATCTTGTGGAAGTTCACATTTTGCACACCCTGTTTTCCTGAAACGTAAACCCATATTTTCCCCAAAGAACAAGTCACTTTAAAAATATGTGAAGCAAAAAAGAATCCTGCAGTATGGATATTAAGGATTAGAAAAATAAAATAAAAACCTGGCCAGTACAAGAAGGTGGCCATATTACATAAAGAAACCGAACTGCCCTTCCAATAAGAAATCCTCATGACCTGATGGCTGTGCAAGTTGGTCACCACTTGACAAAATTTAAAAAAAAACCAAAAAACTAAATGTTAACATCTCCAGGTCACGAGGTTTTGACTGGTGTACAACACAGCCAGATTTGTTCTGTAGGAAGTTTTTTGATGTACACCCAGAGGGCTAAACATTTGATATTGAGGTAACTTTGAAGATGGGAATTTATGCAACATGATTTTTTTCTTGGGGGTCCTGTTCTATTTGCCAAATGTGCAGCCCCCTAGTGTATCCTTACATATGTGGGCCTTTTTAGAAGGCAGAATGTTCACTGTTAATAATATTGATGCTGAGCAGTATTTTGTGATTCTAGTGCAAATAATGATACATGCTGAGCTATGATGAATATAATAGGACAGGATAGGGCCCCAAGTGTCTTAAATACATATTTATTTAGATTTAATAAGACTGTTTCTGTATGTTTATTAAATGCTGACTGATTCTTAAACACATTTGCCAAGGATTAACAGCTGTTTAAGAATTTAATGAACATACAAGAACTGTCTTAGATTTAATAAGGTTAGATTTAATATTATTGTGAATTATTTCAAACCTCCAAATGATACATTAATTACTAAAGATTAACACTATGTAAAATATAGATATCATATACTGAAGTTAATCCCTAAGTTAATGTTTGTAATCATGCATTGGTATTTAATTAACATAACTTTTAACAGCTCAAGTGGTCTGATAAACATGCTAATTATTTTGACTTTTAGTTTGAGTCCCATATACGCTTGGCTACTAGTGAACATTTTCTGTCAATCACTTGAGCAGAGTATTTCAGTACAATCTGGCTTTTTAGAGCAAAGCTACAGGTTGACCTCAGATTCTAATTTTAAATATTAAATGCACTATTTTTATAGCTTTTGGCACCAGAGATACAAGCCCAGAAGGATTCCAGAGTTAAACAGATGAATCTTTAACTATAGCATCAAGAATTAAGGGCCCTATGCTGGTCTCCACTTTTGCAAGTGAAGAATAGCAGAATCTAACTGTAGGAGCATGGAAGGGAGGAGCATACTCTGTAATAGGATGCCTCTTCTCCATAACCTTGTAGAGGGCCTTCCATGGGTAGGTATGCCACAGGTATCACAATTCTGATATGGAGCAGACAATCACTGTCTCTGGCATCATCTCCCCACTAATTTAGACAAGATCTGAGGAATAAATTAATGCTTCCACTTCCAACAACAATTTCTGCCAGACCCCTGAATGGCCAGTGTGCAAGTGCATGGTAACATAACTCTTGAAGAAACTTTGCTTCTATATTTAGGGGACTGGAAGGCAGATGACCTCCATGGCTACTGGCAGATGCTGGGGCAATCTGCAAATTTTGGAGGCTGAATGTGATTTCCACTTCTTTAGAAGAGCAAACCAATGAAACTCTGAGTCTTAACTCTTTCAATTTCCAGGTCTCTACAGAAGAATAACCCACCTACGGGAGAATCTGGGCCTAAGTTTTCATTAGCTTCACTAGTGGAAAAGTTTAACTTTATTCAACTAAACATTCTTTTAAAGTTGCCCTCTTTCTTAGGTAACTTAAATTTTCTGGATTTCATTAACAATGTGATGGATATTTTTTCCCTCCCTTTTAAAATTAATAATAAATTTTGATTAAGATCTGGACATACTGACAAATAATTTATTTTACTTTCTTCACCAATTTTTCATTATGTTTAGTTCTCTACTGCTTCGAATATTTTCTACTAAATGTAAATATTAAACAGTCGCATAACCCACACACACAAAAATTGCTGCTGTGCCTCTTTTACTAATCTGTTTCCCTTTTAACACATAAAATCTCACACAACCAGAGGAGACATCTGGCAGAGAAAATTTAAAGTTAAATTATGCTAAATCGATTTACAGCAGTAAGTAAGGATTATATTGTATTGATCCAAAACAGGAAAGGGCGGGTCTACTCTGCCTACCCTGATTAGTCTCTACAGCACACAACAAAGTGCACTTACACTATGGTAAACCTCACTACAACTTAAGTTTAACTGCTCTAAATCTTCAGGATGACAAAATAAATTTCTGCTTTCTTCTTAATTCTTAACAGAGAATTTAAAAATACTGTATTCACCAGAAGGCCACACTATGCTGCTTTGTGCATAGGGCAGCCTCTGGTTATTCTTACGGAATCTAAATGTGTCATGGTTATTTGCCTTTTTCTCTTTGGTATTATATACTATATTCCTACTCTCATGCTTCAAAACTAATTTTCTCTTTTCTCTCCTCTCCCTCTCTCTTCTCTGTCTTTACATACATCAGGAAAGCCAAAAAATATCCTAATTTGCATTCTAAGGGATGCAGCTGTATAGTAAGTGCCGGTTAGATTCACAAATGGGATTTAGGTGATGCTATGCTGAGGATCCCTCCCCCATCCCCCGGTGTCACGATAGGGCAGTACTAAGTCTGTTTGGGAGCTTAACAGTGCATTTCCATATATTAACATTTTTGGATTTCTTTAAAGTTTAACCTTAACTATCACTCTGCTGGGTATAAATTATAATGCCTGTTTTGGTGATAATTGCAACACCCCTGTAATTTATTTTATCCTAAATTACTAATATATACTTTCAACTTTAATTTCACCTGAAAATAGGTTTTGTATGGGAATTTTTCTTGGGTTTTTTTTTCATTGAAAATGTCATACATGAACACTACATAAAAAAATTCTCTTGCTATCATGTGATATTTCTAATAGTTTGAAGATATCTTTTTTATTTTAATCTTTAGGGCCAGATTCATCAACATGTTCTGGATACTTTATGGCACTCTAGAGAACCACAACCAGAGTTTAGAGAGACTTTGCATCATCACAGCAGTGCAAAATATAGTGTATACGCCAGTTTCTGCCTCCAAAATCTCATTCATTCCTATACACCCATGCACCTCCTCCCTAAATTTTACCCTCCTTTCTTAACCACCTACATTCCTCCATACACACAAACACCCATCTTCCCCCACCCACCCTTCTGCACCCCTACATTCCTCCAACCACATCTTCCCTAGTTTGCACCCCCCCCAAATCGTCTGTCCTCCTTGTTGAGTAGGCTTGATAGTTTTAAAAAAAAGAAATATTTAGGAGTATGTACAATAGAACAAACACTATCTTTCATTACTGAAAATGTATCTGTCAGTGGAAGCTGAAGAATAAAATCTCTTTCAGAGAACCCAAAAAGAATTGCCTTTTTTCAAAATGGCCAGAGGCCTGCCCTCAGTGAGGATGTCCTCTTCCAAAATAGCCATTGTCTCTCAAAAGGGAATAAAGCCAACATGCCCTCAGGGAAGATGGTAACCCTCTATGTCTGTCAGGAGGTGAATGGAGACAGTGTCCGTCTCTGCTAAGGGCATCCTCTGGCCAGGGCCGGCTCCAGGGTTTTTGCTGCCCCAAGCAGCAACAATAAATAAATAAATAAATAAATAAATAAAGCCGTGATCGCGATCTGCGGCAACTCTACCGCCGTCGCTTCATTCTTCGGCGGCAATTCGGCAGCAGGTCCTTCACTCCAAGAGGGAGTGAGGGACCCGCCGCCAAATTGCCGCCGAAGAGCCGGACGTGCCGCCCCCCCTCCGTTGGCCGCCCCAAGCACCTGCTTGCTACGCTTGTGAGAACAATGGGAGATGGCAGCCAACTGAACCCAGTTTTTCCTGGAATTCTCTGAAATAAAATATTATTCTTCTGCCTCTGCTGAAGAAGAAACATTCAGGTATGAAGAATAACACCAAAACATGACAATTATTCCTAAATAAACAAATTTCAAATTAGACTGAACTATTGCAATGTTAAGGGTTTTAGATCAAGAATTCAAAAGCTAGGAAATTCTAAAAGTTAAGGTTGCAACATTAACTCTGCCATGTTGCACATATAATGTGGTACAATTTTCATTAATAATAAATACAGTAGAACCTCAGAGTTACGAACACCAGAGTTATGAACTGATCAGTCACCCACACACCTCATTTGGAACCAGAAGTACACAATCAGGCAGCAGCAGAGACAAAAAAATAAAATAAGAAAGCAAATACAGTACAGTACTGTATTAAACGTAAACTACTAAAAAAAATAAAGGAAAAGTTTAAAAAAAGATTTGCAAAGGTAAGGAAACTGCTTCTGTGCTTGTCTAATTTAAATTAAGACAGTTAAAAGCATCATTTTTCTTCTGCATAGCAAAGTTTCAAAGCTGTATTAAGTCGATGTTCAGTTGTAAACTTTTGAAAGAACAACCATAATATTTTGTTCAGAGTTACAAACATTTCAGAGTTATGAAAAACTTCCATTCCCAAGGTGTTCGGAACTCTGAGGTTCTACTGTAGTAATGTTTTGCACTGAAAAACTGAGAGAGCAGAAAAAAATGTTGTATGCAATGTTGCCAATTGAGGGTGCTCAAAGCAATTTTAACTTTTCTTTGCTAGAGGTCACAATCTCAAAGTCTTGCCTAAAGAAGTTTAGCCAGAATTTTTTTTAATGGAAAAAGTATTTTTTCACACCTTTCAAAATCAAAACAGCTGAAGGGAATTAGTTAAAACTTTCTGAACATATTTGCCTTTGGACAGATAGCAAGTATTTAACAAATCAGTCCAAAAGCATAGGAATTTAACTGAAATTGTTTTGCAACTATTCTCATAGCCAATCCTCTCTAAAACTGTTAGAACCATATCCTAAGAATATACTGTTAATCATACATGCAGATTTTACACTATCAATGGAATATTGCTGGGGAAAAAATGGGAGGCTGGCATTTTATGAAATAATTATTGCAAAGATGCAGCAGATAATTTTCAAAGTTATACAGCAAATAAAAAGTTATTCCTTCTTTAGATTAGAAAAAAATATTGATAATATTATAAATTTACAGACCAAAGGCCAAATACTAGAAATGGAGCAAAGCCCTTTAATGTGGGCTTTGCTCACATCAACAAAAAAGTCACAGGGCTAAAGGTCAGAATCCTCAACATCAACAGCCCACAGACCCTAGGAATGGAGAAGTAGAAACAACACATGCTTTTCCTATATGTGGGGTTTAGGAACAGTGGATTTGTATAGTGGCCACTTTTTGTGGCCACTCACACTGCAGAGACTATCACAGAGATTTTCTTCACAGTATGAAAGGTGGTGCTGTCCTTCTGCTGCACCTGGCCTGCACAAATCTTTTGAACCTTATTTGGGCAGGCGAGGCATTCAAGGATTTGGCCCAATGAGACTGCCAAACTTCAGTTTTTACATAAAAACTGGTTTGAGTTATGCAAGCTCACAATAACCCACAAGTAGGAGGGCTGAAGTTAAATATTCTGTTAAAACAGCCAAGTCTTCCTATATTAAGTTTTTCTAAGGTGTCCATTAATGCACTATTTAAAAAAACACTAACATTTTAAATCTTTCCTCTTATAAAACACTCTCTCATTTTGATAGGGTAGAGATACTGTACACTAAGTTTTAGCCAGCAGCAGTTTTTACCCTAGAATTATTAAACTTCACAAACACAGAGGTTAACTGACTGCCCTGGCATAAGAGCACACTTGCAAACTGCATTCACTTTTAGAGTCTGGGAACAGGTATAAGAAATGTACATGTTTGAATTTTTCACACTGCTCCTATAATTGAAAATAAACTGGGATTCTTTAAATAATCAACTTTCAGAAACTGTTGGTTAATAACATACTATTAAAGAAAAAGTTAACATCTGAAATATTAGGAGTTGTGGGTTCTATCTTGCTTGATTGCCTTGATTTCAATGAGACTATTCACCTGAGTAAGGCTAGCAGAATTTGGTCCTAAATTTGTACAACACATTTACAGATTTAAATAAAGATTTTCTGATGTCACAGCATAACTTTGTTACATTGGGCATATGCTCCCCTCCATTCTGTGTAGCACAGGGGAGCAGATGGAATTAAATGTAGCTTGGCATGCTGTACAGGGGCTGCTATGCAGCATCATCCCCTAGTAACACGTAGCCACTATCAGCTCCTTTAGAAAACAGACAGCAGAGCGGCAACATAAAAAAAAGGGCATGTCACCTTCAGGAAAGGGTAGTAGTCAAAGAACATCTGTTATACATGGAGTGTTCTCAGTATAAAGAACTGTAACATGATGAAATATGCATCAGAAATTCCTGCTGCTCTCAGGAGCAATAAGTCTCTTTCACAACATATGAAGCCCACTCGGGACAAGGAGGTTATATGAGAACAGCTGCTGGGATGAAGGGGAAGTGGTAGCAGGACATGGAAGCCAGCTCAGCTGCCATTTTGGATTTTGGGGTAGCTGATAAGTGTATGGTGGCAGAGTGCATTGAGTACATATACATACACATTGAGTACATATACATTAGCATCCCTGGGGTTCAGACCCAACTTGAAATTAGTTTTAATCAGTTAATGTTGTTACAGCACTGTGTCTAAGCAAAGCCCTCTATAAATGCTAAATAGTATTATTATATTCCATGGATTCTTGCCTCGGAGCACTCAGCAGTCCACACCTCCTGCCAGTTCTGCACCACAGCCAGCCATGTGTCATAGAGGAGAGGATGCTCACTGACAAAAAGCCTTGGGATTATTCAATGCAAATTTTCCCCTTCTGTGCATTTTAATGTAGGGAGGGAGGATATGGCCCATCATCGCATTTAATTATGTACATGCTCTAATTATGTAATTTAAATAACTGGATACACACACAAACATAGACACGTACTTTTAAATAAAACTGAATTCCATACAAGAAACTATAATAAAGGAAGGGAAAGTTATAATATTAGCCCACCAAACCAAGAACTTTCTCAGAAAAAGAGTAAAGGGTACAATCCTGTCACAAGAGTATGGGTTTTATGAAGTCACCATGAATTTATATGTGTATTCCTAAAATTTCTATTAACAAAAGTAAGCACAACAGAATAGCTGTTTACTACATAGAAAAATATATAAAACCTAAAACAATAAGAACTGTCTCTTTTTTGGTTGCCTTGTTCCAAAGTTGTTGATCTCTCAATGCCCCCACTTTTCTTTCCATTTACAGAAAGAATCTGAAAGAACATTGTTAGCTCAAGATAATAATTTTGACACAGAAGTGCTTCATCTTACTGAGCACTGTGAGCCTTTTCTCTGCTTTTCTTGCAGTAAAAAAGCACAAAGCTTTACTATGTGAAATACTTATGAATTCCAAGACTTCCAAGAACAAATCACAGTACTATGACTTTGTTCCTGACTACAGCTAAGGTGGTTTCAAAATAAGGATTACAGAAAAAGGTATAGAGTCTTAAACTGGGGGTGAGGGTATTAAGGAGTGAGTGGGGAGGGGAGAGGAAATGACTTCTGCATTTCTAGCTTTCAGAAATACATGTAGAAATGAGCATCTACAGTATAGCTCCTAAACCTTACCCTTTACACCCAGAGTTCAAACACAAGACCTGTTGTTAAACAGTTGTGAGCTTCAGGAATATCCTAGGTACTGGTGTGCAAACAAGCACACCAAGCAAACAGCATTTGAATTGGAGTAATATTTATCCAGGTCAGGTTTCAATCCCTTCCCCTTTAAGAATTCTTCAGCATCATATAGCAAATTAATCTGGTGCTGAAACTGTGTCTACAAAATAAAAACATAAAGATATAAATGCAAAAATATGGAAATCATTTCACAACTGACCCTTCAAATAGCAGGGCTGGGAGCCAGTCCCACAGGACAAGTCTTCTTTCCCGCAGCCAATGGGAAGAAGGTCCCTGGAGGAGAGGAGCAGACTGGCAGGCTTGGGGTAGAACTGGGAAAGTACAGCTGTCTGGGATGGCCAACCTCCAGTTAAAATGGAAGGTGAATTGTTGGGAGAAAAAACGAAGTAGCCTGTAAAATGTTGTCTGACAAAGTGGCATAATACAGCAAAAGGTGCACATACAGTGCCCTGCTGTCTGATTATCCCCTTTGTATTGCAAAGACACATTTCTAGTTCCATATAGATACACAAGTACTTTTCGGTATGTTTTGAAAGTCAGTCATAGAGAGTTTTCCCCTATTTTTTTGTCTAAATAGCTTTATTTAGTTTTTCCCATATACTTAAGTACACTGCCAATACACCAGGATATCCTAGTGGTGAGCCCAAACAAAATGAAACAAGCCTTTGGTTGAAAATCTGGTATGGATGAACCCAACTCCAACTGAAACGCAGCTTGTGGTAATAGGTACTTTCATGCAAAGTGTGCAGCTCACTGACTCTTCAACTCCTGTAACATCTGCCTAAATTTATCTGTTTTATATATAAGGGCAGTAAATAGATAGAGACACTAACCTGACCCCTTCTCCCATCAGAGGGTCAACACTTCATATAATTTTTCTGTCCATTTTTAGCATAGCATCCTCTTCCTCATCCCGCTCCCCCTTTGCTCCCACTGCTAGAGCTCCCAAAAGCTTCAAAGACTTGAGGGGAGCATATTGGTGGAGGGAGGCAGCATGCAGGAATTCTCTTGTCTTTATGGCAGAAACCCAGCATAGTGGCTTGGACCCTGCTTCTCAGCAGCTGTTATTGTCTCCTGGCCTGACATCACAAAATGCCATCAGAGAACCTACGTTCAATATGGAATTGAGACTGAAAATGCAGACATTCAATCTAAAAATTAACTGGTAGACTCGAGTTTAAAAACAAAACATGCAAACAAAAAGGGGATTCATTATTAAAGGACTTTTAAAGGATGGGACAAAAAAACAAAAACAAACCCTTCCTCTCACAATATAATAAACACACTGTACATCCTCCAGTTCAGTAAATACGAGCTGGATGTCAGATGGGCTCAGGCTTAGTTTTGTTCAAAATATAATTTGGGGGGATTCTAGTTTGAGATACTTCTCAGAATCATACATTTTAGATGTTATGATCATCTGGTCTGGTCTTCTACATAACAAAGGCCACATAATTTCATCCAATAATTTTTGCATCTAGCCCAACAACTTGTGGCTGAACTTTGCTAATGCATATCTTTTATGCTCATTGGTCTTACAGGAGAGGCCGCTATGAAATATTAGAGGGGCAGTACATTTGCAGAGACTAGTTCAGATCTATATTTTTGGTCAGGAAGTCTTGGTTTTGGCTTGTGGTACCTTTAAAATCCTTGAACAAGTATTTAGTTCTATAAGCATTCAAAATGGACTGCTTATAAGATTCAACAGGAGAACTTTTAAAGCAAAAGTGGATTTCAGCAAAGCCATTTGAGTATTATTATTAGCAAAAATGCTAGATGATTGTGTCAAAAGCAGTAATACACCAATGGAAATTCACAATGTTCAGTCCGTTCACTTCACCTAGGACTTTCATGAGGAGGACGCGGCCAGCGGTACAGTTGATCAGACTCGCAAGCTTAGAAGTGCTGTTTTCTTGAACAATCTACTGATAAGAACATAAGAATGGCCATACTGGGTCAGACCAATGGTCCATCTAGCCCATTATCCTGTCTTCTGACAGTGGCCAATGACAGATACTTCAGAGGGAATGAACAGAACAGGTAATCATCAAATTATCTATCCCCTGTCTCCCATTCCCAGCTTCTGGCAAACAGAGGCTAGGGACACTTCAGAGCACGGTTTTGCATTCGTGCCCATCCTGGCTAATAGCCATTGATGGACCTATGCTCCATGAACCTATCTAGTTCTTTTTTTAACCCTGTTATAGTCTTGGCCTTCACAACATCCTCTGGCAAAGAGCTCCACAGGTAGACTGTGGGTGTGTGAATAAATACTTCCTTTTACTTGTTTTAAACCTGCTGCCTATTAATTTCATTTGGTGACACCTAGTTCTTGTGTTATGAGGAGTAAATAACACGTCCTTATTTATTTTCTCCACAGCAGTCATGATTTTATAGATCTCTATCATATTCCTCCTAAGTCATCTCTTTCCAAGCTGAAAGTCCTCGTCTTTTCTCTTCTCAGATGGAACCTGATCCATACCCCTAATCATTTTTGTTGCCCTTTTCTGTACCTTTTCCAATTCCAATATATCTTTTTTGAGATGGGGTGACCACATCTGCACACAGTATTCAAGATGTGGACATACCATGGGTTTATATACAGGCAATATGATATTTGCTGTCTTATTATCTATCCCTTTCTTAATAATTTCCAACATTTTGTTAGCTTTTTAACTGCTGCTGCACACTGAGTGGATGTTGTCAGAGAACTATCCACAATGATTCAAAGATCTCTTTCTTGAGTGGTAACAGATCATTAAGACCCCATCGTTTTATATGTATCATTGGGATTATGTTTTCCAATGTGCATGACTTTGCATTTATCAACACTGAATTTCATCTGCCATTTTGTTGCCCAGTCATCCAGTTTTGTGAGATCCCTTTGTAACTCTTCACAGTCTGCTCTGGACTCAACTATCTTGAGTAGTTTTGTATTATCTACAAATTTTGCCACCTCACTTTTTACCCCTTTTTCCAGATCATTGATGAATATGTTGGACAGTACTGGTCACAGTACAGACCCTTGGGGGACATCACTATTTGCCGCTCTCCATTCTGAAAACTGACAATTTATTCCCATCCTTTGTTTCCTATCTTTTAACCAGTTACTGATCCATGAGAGGACCTTCCCATGACAGCTTATTTTGCTTAAGAGCCTTTGGTAAGGGACCTTGTCAAAGGCTTTATGAAAATCTAAGTACACTATATCCACTGGATCACCCTTGTCCACATGCTTGTTGACCCCCTCAAAGAATTCTAGTAGATTGGTGAGTCATGATTTCTCTTTACAAAAACCATGTTTACTTCCCCAATAAATCATGTTAATCTATGTGGCTGATAATTCTGTTCTTTACTATAGTTTCAACCAATTTGCCTGGTACTGAAGTTAGGCTTACCAGCCTGTATTTGCCAGGATTGCCTCTGGAGCCTTTTTTCAAAATTGGCATCACATTAGCTATCCTCTAGGCATCTTGTACAGAAGCTGATTTAAATGATAGGTTATATACTACAGTTAGTAGTGCTGAAATTTCACATTTGTGTTCCTTCAGAATTCTTGGGTGAATACCATCTTGTCCTGGTGACTTATTACTGTTTAACTTATCAATTTGTTCCAAAACCCTCCTCTAATGGCACATCAATCAGGGACAGTTCCTCAGATTTGTCATCTAAAAAGAATGGCTCAGGTTTGGAAATCTCCCTCACATCCTCAGCCGTGAAGACCTTATCTTCTTTGAGTACTCCTTTAGCATCTCGATCATCCAGTGGCCCCACTGGTTGTTTAGCAGGCTTCGTGCTTCTGATGTACTTTTTTTTTTTCTGTTACTTTTTGAGTCTTTGTCTAGCTTTTCTTCCAAATTCTTTTTTGGCCTTCCTAATTATATTTTTACACTTCACTTGCCAGAGTTTATGCTCCTTTCTATTTTCTCAATGGAATTTAACTTCCACTTTTTAAAGGATTCCTTTTTTGCCTCTATCTGCTTCTTTTACTTTGTTGTTTCGCCATGTTGGCATTTTTTTGGTCCTCTTACTATGTTTTTTTTTAATTTGGGGTATACATTTAAATTGAGCCTCTATTATGGTATCTTTAAAAAGTTTCCATGCAGCTTGCAGGGATTTCAGTTTTGGCACTGTACCTTTTAATTTCTGTTTAATTAACTTCCTCATTTTTGTGTAGCTGCCCTTTCTGAAATTAAATGGTACTGGGGTGGGCTGCTTTGGTGTTTCTCCCTCCCCCCCACAGGGATGTTAAATTTTATTATGCTATGGTCACTATTACCAAGCAGTTCAGCTATGTTAACCTCTTGGAGAAGATCCTGTGCTCCACTTAAGACTAAATCAAGAATTGCCTCTCCTCTTGTGGGTTCCAAGAAGCAGTCATTTAACATGTCAAGAAACTTTATCTCTGCCTCCCATCCTGATGTGACATGTATCCAGTCAGATAATTGAAACGCCCATTACTACTGAGTTTTTAAAATTTTTATAACCTTTCTAATCTCCCTGAGCACTTCACAGTCACTATCACCATCCTGGTCAGGTGGGCAGTAGTATATCCGTATTGCTATATTCTTATTATTCAAGCATGGACTTACTATCCATAGAGATTCTATGGTACAGTTTGGTTCATTTAAGATTTTTACTTCATTTGACTCTATGCTTTCTTTCATATATAGCACCATTCCCCCACCAGTACGACCTATTCTGTCCTTCTGATATATTTTGTACCCTGGTATTACTGTGTTACATTAGTTATGCTCATTCCACCAAGTTTCTGTGATGCCTATTATATCAATACCCTCATTTAGTATGAGCCCTCAAGTTCACCCATCTTAATACTTAGACTTCTAGCATTTGTACATAAGCGTTTTACAAAAATTTCACTTTTTAGCTGTGTGCCATTATGTAATGTAATTGAATGGGACTCTTTAATTTTACTGTTTCTCATCAGATCCTACTCACTGCAGAAAATTAAGAAACCTTTGGAACTGATCATAAAATCCATAAATAAATAATAAAAGCCACAGTGGGTTCTGAGTCTTAAACTAAAATCCCCATTGTTAAAATGATACCGCATTACCCAAATATCTCACAGGGTGTTGGTTACTGATTTGGTCAGAGACAGCTGGCTAGATAGGTCATTTCATTGATACAACAGCTTTGTTGCTAGCATTTCCCATGGCAACTGCTTACATAAAACTACAGATGTGCTTGCTTAAAACACAGAAGTCAGAAAAGGGGTGGGAATACCAGGGAATGTATGGTAAGGAACAAATCTGATAGGGATAAAACCTCATTTCTTTTGGGCACTATCAAATAGTTTCTATACTCTATAGTTCTAGAAACTGATACTTCTAAATCAGAATGAGAAAAGTCTCTGGGACATCAAAAGGTAAGAGACTCTACGTATAAACAAGCTGGCATTGCTCTGGGTCTGGATAACACTGAATCAGATGAAAGTGAAGAATGGGTATTGCGTGCAAGTCCTGACATACAACAGCAAGGTAGTCTCTTACCTGACCATGTTAGGGGTAACCAAGTTGGAGTGGATGATACTCTTGGACATAAAGATTCTTAGGTGGCGTCAGAACAAGTAGTGCAGTCTGACAGCTATTCACATTCTGGGCACAGAGAGAATGTGATAGAAGATGTTCTGTCCGGGGGGAAAAACCTATGGGAGGAAGCAATGTTGAACAAAATATTTCATAGGTTGTGT
Source organism: Emys orbicularis (assembly GCF_028017835.1). NCBI lineage: Eukaryota > Metazoa > Chordata > Testudines > Emydidae > Emys > Emys orbicularis. The sequence goes on from NC_088683.1 coordinate 301,640,530, forward strand.
CAGTTTTTGGGGGACTCCCAACCTGAATCAGTTTCTCAGCAGAGGCAATCACCAAACTGTGAAAAGGAATTTCTCCACAATCTTCTTGTTTGGATATCTCATTAAATTAATGCACTTGTATAACAACCCATCATTCCAAATGGCACAAAAAGCATTGGTGATGGTGTCAGAGAGCAGAACAGAATCGTGCCTGATCTTTCCTCACTGACCATCAAGGGCTGATTTTCAGTCAATTAAACAGATCCCAATGGCTTTTAATTATCCTGGGGACCTCAGGAATTGTGACAAGGCTGTCAAGGGGGAGATCAGAAAAATTCTTGGTTAAAAATTCTGATAATCTCATGCTTACTACTGGGGAATCAATGCAGAGTACTGGATTTTAAGAATAAATTATCACACTCTTGCTCAAAGAGTGGGAAAAAAATCAACAAATAAGCTACAACAGACTTTAAGGGACTTTGTTCTGTGGACAAACTCAAGAGTTCAGAATATTCTTTCAGATGTTAAAACACTGATAATGTTTTTGTTATAAGAATGTTGCAGGTAGGCCTACTTCAGTTAAGATGCATATGTATTTTTGTTGTAAGAAGAAAGAAGTATTATATTTTGCAGTTGATGCTTTAGTATCTCTTATTTTTCTTGGGCGTTCATTTTGCTCCTTTTATACTGGTTAGCTGTGTTGTGTAAATTATGACAAAACTGTACCCTCTTGCAGAGAAACCTGGCAAGCAGATTATAGGGTTTAAAGGAGTCTCTGACATGAATCTTGAAGAATTTCCTTCTAATCTTCCTCTCAGGAGGCTCCTCTGTCCTTTCTTTTCTCTCAAGAATAAAGTTATTGTTAACTAGGCAACAGCATTTACGCAAACTCCTCCTGTGAGGTGTGGATGAAAAGCAAACTTTGATACCATATATTTGAAATTCTGATACCACACCTTGTGTCACAGCAAATATTGAGCAAGGCTATCGGATTCAGAGAGACTTGATCTCAAAAGTAATTTTGACAATAAAATAAAAAAATAGTTTTATGTAGGAAAAAGTAGGAAAAACACAGGATGTAAACCAAAATAGAAATGAAATAGAAATCCTGCAGCATTCTAACCAGGAAAAGGATTTAGGGGTTATTAGAAAAAAATCCAGCTTTGTGGATAGCTGCAAGAAATGGAAAATAGATTTCTAGGATGCACTAACAGAAGGATGGAATACAAATTATTTTGCTATTGTACTAGCCATTTTCTAGATACCATTTAGAATATGATTTTCAGTTCTGGTCACCTTTTCCAGGAAAATATATTATTGCCCTTATGTTTAAACCATAGGTATCCAAAAGGATGATTCCGGTATTTAAAAAATACTATTGAAAAAAAAATACTATGAGCTATTTCAGTTGGAGCAGCAAAGAGTTTCAAAGTAACTTAACAGGAACTATTCAAAGCTGTTAAAAGTGTTTAACAAAGGGAATGAGTTCAAACTGTCCTGTCTGGTGAAAGGGTTAAAATAACTCAGGGATACAACCTAAAAATGAGGCATAAACAAAAAATTCTGGCAAAACCATAAGCATATTGAATAAGTTGCTTAGTAAGAATAGTGAATCAGATAGTGTAAATAAGTTTAAAAGACAGCTAGATGTTTTTATAGAAAGAGAGGACCGAAGTATACAGCAGGATGGCTTCACTGAAATAACTGAATGGAGACATGCTTGTTTAGTACACAAGACTTATTGTTCCAGTGACTTTTTTAAAAGTGTGTGGTTTTTTTTCCCCATTGAGGCCAAATGTCTAGTTTTGATAAAAATTCCCTCATTTGCAGTTTCTCCAATATTTAATAGTATTCAGCCAGCGCAAAACAAAAAGTGCCATCTGTAGACTTCCCCTTCAAAATCAAACTTTCTCAACAGCAGATGTATTGGGGCTTTGCTCACCACTGTTTCTTTCCTTTGGTGGAAGCCGAGAAGTGAGTGGGTTGCGCAGATCCCCATATCCAGCCAGAAGCTATTTCTACCCTAGACATTTTTTTCATAAAATTTCCCATTTTGCTACCACTGTGTGGCTGTACAGGTGGTAGCATAAGTGTAGATCAACCACTGACATTTAACCACCCTGTCATTTAGACCTGCTCTGAGCCAGGTTAGATGACACAGTTGTTAACATATCAGTAACCAGTTCACACTAGTGTTCCCGCTGCTGCTACCATGGCTGGGCCTGGAGTTACACTTCAGATAGGAATGCTTGGAAATTATATACAAAAGTTTGCAGACACAAACTCAGGCCAAGAGTTTCAAAACCCTAACATTAGGTTCCTGAATCCATTTAAGCACCGTCTGATATTAAAAAGTGCTGAATACCTAATAATTCTAATTGACCTCAGATCAACAAAAGCAACAGCATTTTAAATCTATTTAAAAAAACACCACCTGGCTTAATTTTTTGTTACAAATTGATGGTTTTCCATCCTTGAGTGCAAACTAGAATGATGACAGAGCCAGTAATTCTGCTACCACTTTGAGCTCTGGTCTATACAGCTGGTTTTTGGCCACTCTTCCATTTCCTTTACCCTGGAAGTCAATTTTTCTTTATGGAAAACAAAACCATTTTCTTTCACTATCTTACTTGTCATTCGTCTCCTCCCACAAACTAGCCTTTTCATTCAAAAAACAAAACCTATTTTCTGAAGAGAAAGAATACACTGGTGCAGGTACAATTATTGAGCCCAATACTGCTTGCATTAAAATCAACAGTAAAACAATCATTGATTCAGTAGGAACAGAATTGGGCTTTTGGGCTTCATTCCTGCAATGATCTCTGCATGGATGAACCTGTGTGTCCATATGAAGTTCAGTGAAGGTTTGGAACCTTAGTCTACATAACTCTACCATCCATTTTGTTACTGAAGAACTCACAGGAAACAACAAATGAATATCATTACCCTTTTTAATTACATTTGAAAAATAGCTCCCTTTGCCATCTCTATGTTTACATTTTATTTGTTGTGTAAAACCCCCCAAAACAGATTTACCTAAATGCTTCCTGCTGATATTCAGCAACAGATTGCACTTAACATTCATAGTTCAATTTCTGTATAAAAAGAAACTGAGGAAGTAATATGAGCCAATTGCATGAGTAGTTTTTTGATTAATAGGACCCCTCATCCAGATATGATGACAAATGCAAACTTCTGAATAGCTCTTTGCATTATTACAAAAATAAGCAATACAAATGGTTGACTAAATTTGCTTACTAGTCTTTTTGTAATCTGACCTGTACCTGGGTTGATGTGTATAACATGTTGCTGCACAAAATGCAATAATACAAACTGTCTTTTAACCCTTTTCTAAAAATGCACCTGTTTTGTTTAGATTATTAGAACATAACTTTCCTAATTCTACTTTTTTTTAGTCTTTTGGAATTCCATTGTACTTTCAGGTTACCTGTTATGTTGAAGCCTGGAGACCCTGTCCTCTGTTTTCTATACAAAAACTGAGAAACTTAGATCCATGTTCAAACAGTTTCTTTTTTTTTTTTAAAAAGTCCAGCACTGCATCTTTATACAGATCAATGTCCAATTATAAGCAGAGTCACTGTGGTAAAAGGTCAGGGAAAAAAATAATCTTTCTGGCATTTATTACTTGGAAAACAAGGCCTTATATGAGGTCAACCCTCCAATACACACAGAATAAATTATACTGCAGCATTATAAATATTGTACACAACAAAAATTATATTGCAATCTCAACATGATCAGAAAAATGAAGTAGAGCATGTATTTGCTGATGAATGTGCTACAGATCAGACTGTGCTAGAGGCAAAAATCTAGTTCCAATTAATCACCAATTAATAAAAAGCTTATAATGTATTTCTGCTTAATTATAAATATAGCTTCTCATTAAGAATGACTTAATTAATCAATTTTTAAATATCCTTAACATTGTGAATCACTTTCCACACAACAGAGTAAAATGACTAACAGATATGTGACAGTAAATTCAAAAGAATTCATTTGTTCATTTCCTCATTGCTTTTGAGACTACAAACAAAACACACAAACACACATGATGCTGGAGCATTCAGTTTGGCTGACATTGTTAGGAAATGTCATATTTCTTTTGAAATAGAAGATATAATTAGTGAAAAGGCATAAAAAAATGAATTGGACACAGACTTTGAGGCAATAAACATGCTTATTTATCAGAATGTATGCTTATAGAGCATTGCCGCTGTCCTAGTATAAATCATTGTAGCAGCTTCACAGACACTTATCTGTGTCTTTCTTAGGGTGTGAATGAAATGATTATACTGAAAATCATATGATGCCATTATTTGACACTTCGCTTCTTATATTGCAATGAATAGTGAAGTCAATGTTACAAGTAGGAAAATATAGCCATGAACTGAAAATTTCTTCTGATCCAGTTTTTTGTCCCCCCCCCCGATATCCCAGGTTTTTTCTTAAACCTCACTCCAAACTATGTAAAGAATGGAAATGACTGGATGTTATTTTGTCTGTTGTTGTAATCATATCTAATTTCAATTTTCAAGGCATGCCTAGGCAGAAAGACTGTACACTATACATTTATGGAAATGTCCCTGCAAACAAAGTATACTCTAATAGTTTTGGAAAAATACTAATTTTATTGATTTTTTAAATCTTCTTTGGAATAAAAAAAAGGCTATTGCAGTTTCATGTTTATACTTAAAGATATTGAACATTCTTTGCTCTGGGCCAAGATTTACTGTTTCATCTGATAGTATTATCAATGGGCTATTCCACCATGATAAACTCCAACTGTAGCACTAATAGGTTTATAATGATTGCTTAAGCTTTACACTTTGTAGGCATTGGAAGCTTCACTCACCTTGCTCAAGTGGCTGGCTTTTAGTTGAAGTAGTTTTCATCTTGAGTGCCTCCCTAACAGACATGTCACAGCAGGAGCCTTTGTTAGTGTCTTGGTCACTGTCAGCCTGATCACTGTCCCCATGCCCGCTGTCCCTCAAGCTGGCTCTTTCTGGGTCCTTGAACGTGGAGCTACTGAAATACATATTTAAAAAAAAGAGAGAGAGTTGTATTTACTTGTTCCAATTTGAATTGTACTCTCTGGCAAAGCAATTTTGACAAGAATGCAAATGGGGAAGCCGAGAAAGTTATTTAATAGGCCTTACCTTTGAACAAACTGCTGCCTGCTGCCCATGTAATTGGGCTCTGCGGGAAAATTGTCTGTCTGTGAAAGAGAAGGAAAAAAATACGTATAGTTGTACACTGGACAAATCTCCTGCAGAGCAACAAGATTTCCTAGAGGAGAAATGATTAATAATTCAGAAAAATCCCTTAATCTTCAGATTTGTACATTTTAATTACATTGGAAAATGCTGGCATGTAATTATGTACTCAGAACAATTAAATGATTCCGGTCCACAAATTACCTGCTAAAGTAAACAATGAAGCTCCAATAAGTGGTATTCTCTGTCAGTAACCTGACAGATGACACTGTTTATGTTTTTTCATTAGTTAGATATTAAGACTGATGGTTATTAGAGAGGAAAGAAAAAATTACCCAATTTTTGCATATTACAAAAGTGAATTATTCAATAATACTCATTTTTAACATAGTTACATCATCTACTGGGATTCTGACGCCTTTATTGCTGAATACAATTTCATTTAAACCAGTACATTGCTTTTGAATTGCAAAAAAAAAATAGTTTAAGAATCTTTGTGTTTGTGGCTTATGGGTCTTTTCTTTTAAATATTACTGGAAACAAATGCAAGCATTATGCATATATTTGATTTTGTCTCTCTAATTCATTCTCATCAGTATTAATAGCTGTTTCTGAACAATAGGGAATGCATGCACACAATAACATTAAATGATTGTTGTTGCCAAACATTTTTTAAAAAGAAGATATTTTATAAAGTCTGTGACTAGTGTATTTTTAGCCGTATGAGCTAAGTAACTGTAGAACAGGAGTATTTACAGCATCCAGACTGACATGGAGTTCTGCCAAAGGGAACTGAATTCCCCTTGTATCATCAACTACAGTTCTTTTGGTGAAAGAGAGAGAAAGAGACTGTATCTTTCATAAAACACCATATACTATACATTCAGACACGTCACTTCTTCTTGCAGCTGACTTAGCGACAAAGCTTCTACTGTTTTCTGAAACACTCCATATCACGCCATTATGCTCCGCAGCAATGAGTTCTGAAACAGCATCTAGCACATAAGTATCAGTAACACAGGGAGCACTCAATTAACGAAGCAGAAGGCCCAAGGTAAGGTTTAATGTTGCAGGACAAGTGTTTACATAAATGACTAGTCTCTTAAATATTTGTTTTCCCTATTCGCTCCCAACTTAATTTCTTAGGTTTGTTTATTGTTATGTGCAGCTGATGAAGATCCACTGTAATAAGAATGATTTGCTGCCATTTGTAGGGTGCACGGGAAGTTTGGGAGAATGTGACCCTACATCTGAAATCTATTCTTCTAAGTTGCTTGCTGCAACCAACTATCAAACATCTATCAGTCTCCCAGTATATGCAAAATAAACTTAGCTATATAACTTGTGGTGGGGTTTTTTTAAACTACAGATTATTTGGGGGGAAAAACTACATTCTCTCACCCACTAATTAAAGAAGAGTATTTATTCTGTGGGTTTTTTCCCCCTTACTGCTTATTAACTCTTTGGCACAGACAGCTGGTACAATATTACCAGGCATTTTGTATTAACATTTGAAGCAGTTTCAAATTTCAGATTTGAAATGCACCACACTGTGTATGTTGATTTAAAAATAATCTGATTTTGCACATGTGAAAGTTTTCTTTTAAGAGGCGTAGCAATGCAAATCATATGTCTGACAACAGAATCAGACTTTTACTCCTCTTCAAAATAAAATGTTTTAGATTTATGTCTCCAATCCAATACAAATTGAGATTGTAGCCTCAAATCTTCACAGTGCTTTTCAAATATAGGGGTTTATATATGCATATAGCAACTGATTTTATTCAGATGTTAGAAGGTAAAAGGGAATTCTGTTGTGGGAAATATCATATTCTTAGGTATAACCTCCGAAAATGTAGTCTAGAGAACTGGAACTTTGGAATTATGGGTTCTAATCCCAGCTCTTTCATTGGCTTTTTGTGTGACCTTAGGCAAGTCTCTTAGGACCAGATTTTCAGAAGTGCTCAGTTCTCACTATTGAGGCTAGATTTTGAAAAGTGCTCACAGTAGGAGATGTAGGGAGCTGAGCACTTTTGAAAATCCAGCCACTTCATTTAGATGCCTAAACAGAAGCAGTTTGGTGCTTGGCCCTTTTGAAACCTGATCCTTAATATCTACTATCAAAAAAAGCCTCTGCTAGCTTTTTATTTCTATTAAGCTTGCTACTTAACATGTAGGCTGTAATGTACATATATCAATGAATAGTACAGTTTTAAAAATTAGTTATTTAAAGGAATTAAAATAACAATAATGGAATGGGGGAAAGCAGATAAACTGTAAGAATAAATACTTATGTTCTCTCTTAAATGTTCACGTTAAATACCACATAACATATCCCCAAAACAACCTTAATTCTGCCCCCATATCCTGTTCAATCTCAGCCTATAGACCAGAAACGCTCTTATACTTACCCAACCTACAATATATATATTCTGAAAACAGTCTACCACTGCTCACAAATCACAGCTCATCCCACCCAGCATACTGGTTATAGCCAATAGAACCAACCACAGACCATTTTCCAGACCCCATTCATCTTAACTATTATTGGCCAGAGATGCCAACCTCTTGCTCTTATCTTCAATAATCAGACATTTGCCTCTTCCTAATCCCAACGATCTATTATGTTCAAGAGACCACCCAGAATCAACACTGTTCCCATCTATCATTCCACTATGAGGCAAAAAGCTAAAGTTACCTCATCCAGTATATTTATATAGACTGGATAGCTCAATATAATTTCCTTTTTTATCTTCCTAAAGTCAAAGATGCTATCTTACAGATACAGGCCAGATATTAAATTTAGCTCAATCCACCTTACATCTATGCCCATGCCTCGTAATACTCTGTTCAAACTTTCTATCTAGATTCTTGGAACTTCACCAATCATCACACCATCTGTATCATACATATCCTCCCAAGGAATAATAACCAAATCACAACAGGCCATTTCTGCAAACTTCTCACCCTCCTTCCTCCGAGGCACTCAGGGTTATGATATTTAAATTATTAATAATAATAATAATAAACAATTAATTTCCTTTCCTTCACCAAGGCTTGCACATTACTTACTTATATAAAGGAAGAGAGATAGAGTAGGTCTAGAACATATTATTACACTTTCATTTGTAATCCGTGGGCCAGTGCCAATGGTATACCTGGAGAAAGGGTTTAGATGGCTTTTCTCCATCTTTCCCTTCCAATCCTGGGATCATCTGAATGTATTTGATCACTGGTGCAAGACAGAGCAAGCCATGTTACACTGTTTTGTACTTGCCCCATAAAAGTATTGCCAGTATTCTCGGAGCAATGTGTGTTCTGGCCACACCCCCTTCAGTCTCCAATGCCAAGGGGGATAGCAACAAGGTGCATACAGTAGGCTATACCAGATTTGTATCACCTGGGGATTTGCCTACTTAAGGGGAAACCCAGTTGACTGAGTGAGCAAGCTGTCTGCTTTCCGCTGCCAGAGAATCACAGAGGAGCTGGAGGGAGGAGTGGCGGCGAAAGGATTTAGAACTAAGAGTTATAAAATGTCTAATGTTGTAGGTGTTATGGTGTAAAGCATAGCCCTGCTAGATGGATGACAGTTCGGTATACGGCAGCAGAGTTAAAGTTGTTTTTTGAATATTAGATGTGACGTTTTATGAACAAACATTTATTCAAGAGGCTGTATGGAGTGAGTATTTGATTATTTACTTCCCACTTCCATTATTTTAATTTTTTTTTTGGTATAAACTAACATTCTTTTGCATACATACATTTGAATTTAAATGTTAAAGTGAATTTTAGCTGAAAATACTTTTTCTATGCCAAGTTACAAGGGATAAGAAAAACAGGGTTCATAATGGAACCCTAATTGCAATCTTAACTATGGAGTTGCTACCATGAAGCTCCATATTCAAAGTAAAGGTTAATGACCTGTAACTCAATAATAATTCGACTGATTTTCTTCATATTATACTTAGCAGAAAAACAAACAGTTGGGTGCCATCCTACAATAAGTCCATTGTTACAAAAGAACACACACAATTACTAGATAATCTATGTATAGTTGCAGAACTAAGTGTAAAATCCTACTCCTTCAACTCCAGAAACACAGACTTTTACCACTTAAGCTTGGAAACTCCCTACCAATGATGAGCTTACAGCAGGGCACTCTAAGCTAGAGGACAAAATCCTTACATACACTATCCTTACACAGGGGCGGCTCCAGGCACCAGCGCAGCAAGCGCGTGCCTAGGGCGGCAAGCTGCGGGGGGTGGCGTGTCAGTCGCTGTGAGGGTGGCAGTCAGGCAGCCTTCGGCGGGACCGGCAGATCACCTGCAGAAATACCGCCGAATCCGCATGACCAGCGGACCGCCCGCAGGCATGCCACCGAAGGCCACCTGACTGCCGTGCTTGGGGCGGCAAAAAACATAGAGCCGCCCCTGTCCTTACATACACTGAAACCATTGATAATAAATACTAAACATTAAGCTTTGAGGCAGAGATTTTCAAAGGTGCTTAAGGGAGTCAGGTTCCCAACTCACACTGGTTTAAATGATTTGGGTGCCTAACTCACATGGGTTCTATTGACAATCCCAGCCTAAATGAGCAAACATTAAAAAAAAATTTAAAATGTAATAGTGATGAAAGTTGATACGAAATATTTTCACCAAACTTCATCTTAAATATTTTCAGCAGACGTATTAGTCATACCGCTTTATACCACACACCTGCAGTTCTAAGCAATGTACGGCTTTTGAAAAACCTAGCACCAGCAAAAAGCATTTTCTTGCACTCTGACTACCCAAAACCTTTCCATGTTATTAGCTGCAGATATTATTAGTGGTATACTGTATGCCCATATTCCTTGCTAACCTTTGAACTCATTTACATGTAACACACTAATTTATAGAGTTTTATTGACTGTAATGGGATTTTAATTACTTGAGTAAGGACTATAGGATAAAACCTCAAGTGCCACTGGTATCACACAACCAGAGTAACAGAGTCAAACTTTAAGATTCAGTGGCATTACAACAGCAGAGAATTCAGTCTTTTGTGTTTGGAGGAGAAGGAAGATAAAAGGACAGGCAAACTACACCTCTATTAAACACTATTTATGATTGTAAATGTTGCAATCTAAGCAGTTCTCTTGATAATTTTAATTCTTAGGAAATAATTTATTGGTCAGCTTTTATCTGAACTAGATGTTGAACGGATGTTCAAGAATCAGAACTGAACTGCCATTTATAATTATTAGAACTGTCCACAGAACCATTGCATAATAGGGCCTACTTGGGGCAGCCATGCTGGCTGCTAGGGAGGTGTTTTCTACACCAGATTAAAATATATTTGGGCAGAGAGGTGACGGAACTTTACATGTATTCAGTGATCAGGAATCCCCATATAAGGGGTGCAGGGCACCAGCTACTAATCTGAAGCCTGGAGTAGCCCATCCAAGGGGCTACACTAATGCACCCTGGTCTGCTCCCGAATTGAACAGGCAGATAGCATTACCCACCTTCCCACCAAAACCCCACAAAGGACAGCTTTTTTAGCATCAGATTTTGGAGATTTTATTTGGAAGTCAAGATGTTCACTGAGTAAAATTAACTAACACAGTGCATTAGACAGGGATCAAGCATGGTGATAATAAAGTACTGATGAAGAACACACATACAAATTCTGCTATTAGTCATACGAAATGCTGGCCGGATGGAATTCGAAATTGCATGCCGTGGTACACACCTACCCATCCACATTCTGTGATACCAGCTGGGATCTGTAAACTCAGAAGAAATAAATTTCAGTACACCAACACTGCAGTTGCTTATTCCTTACATATGGGGAACTCAGAATTCTCAATTTCCAAATTCACAACCATGTGACCCAGAAATTTGCATGTCCACTGGTTAGGTTCTACTATTTAATTTTACAATAGCTACTACTTGCAAAAAGATTAATTTAAGAGAAAGGAAAGGAGGAAATTGAGATAAAAATAGGCTGAATATTAGGAACAACTTCGTAATGAGATCCACTAGAGTGGGATAGTCTCCTATAGAAAGATATGAAAGCCCCACCATTTGAAACATTTTAAACAAGACTGGAAACAGCACTAGATGATGTTGTATTACAGTGAACATTCCTCTAGTGGCAGGGGAGGATAGCCTTGCTGAACTAAGAGGTCTCTCCTATTTCTAATTTCTGTGAATCCACGCAAGGGAGGAATGTGGGCACTGAAATCTACATTAGTTGAAATGAAATGTTTTTGATGTTTTGTAAATGAAGAAGATTTCCACAATGTCTCTAGAGGTTTTGTTCTTTTGGGAAGATTCGCAGGAGAAAGGTACACCCTCTGGGATCCACCAGGTTTGCATGCATCCCACTATTTCCCAGTGGGACAACATAGGGCAACTTCATCATACCTGTGGAGATTTTCCCCTCCAGAGTCATCTCCCTTGGGTATTATGACAGAAGAGTATGATCTGGATCCATGTTGGAAACATCAGTACGTCCCTTACATGAGTATTTAATTTCCAAAAGGGACCTGAACCTTGCCTCTTAATATTTGTGTGCACAAAATCCCACATTGGTGCATGCAAAGGTTTTCACTGGTGCAAATTTGGTTGTTTGTGCATGTGCAGAACTTCCAAAATCATAGGTGCAAATTTAAAAGCTGTTTTACAAAATTAGGCCCACTATTACACTGTAATTCTCCAGACTGAAATCCACTATTGGTACATTTCTAATTAGCTTGTATAAGATGATTAGAAAATCAGACAGAAAATTCAAGCTTGCAACTTAACAGCTCCCTCCCTTGTAAAAATAAACGTCTAAAAACAACACAATTCCAGAAAAAATTTGAGAAACATGGTATTCAAGTATTCTTGACAAATTGTGCCCAGAAATAACTGTCAGATTAGAAGAAGATTTATTCTAATATCTAAAAAAGAAGACAAACATTAATCAGATTTATGAATATTAGGAAACTAGAATATTCATAATCTTTCTCAGAATTACAAAAACAAGCATGACATCTGCAAAATGTGTGATTCAATGCAAGTCTATTTTATGTAGATGTTCATACCTGAAACTACAATAAAGCAAAATGTCTTTGCTGACTCTAACATCTTTTTAATTAAACATTAGCAGAAAATAAATGGAACATCGCTCCCCTTTATCAGACTGCCACTTAATATCTAATTCAAGCATCTTCCAATTCTTTTCTTGAAAACCTTAATTCCAAGTATTTTCCTTCCAGTGAAACAGAGCTCTTACATACTGGCAATCACTTTGCAAGACAAAAGAACTGTTTTCTGCCAAATCTAGTTTTGAGAGAACAATTGTCTTGATTTTGTTAGAAACTGTTTATGTTCTACATGGTACAATTTTCCACAAAGAGAAAGAAAAGATTTCTTGGTAAATCTGTTGCTGAGTGTGTTTGGCCTGAAGACTTATTTTTTTATTTTGGTATAAAAACCTTAAACCTCAGACCTTTACCATTAACAAAAGGTATTGGCCCAAGAGCGAACAAAGAGTTGTACATAAATCAGTAATGAAGAATTTTAGCTATTTGGAGGATAGAAATAAAAAGTGAAACCATTTTAGACAAATCTAGGAACAATTGTCCTCTTATGTGCTGTGCTCTCATTTCCTTCTGGAATTGCACCATTGAGGTATATTTTATATTACATATATACATGGCTGGGAAGCTTTACACTTGTAAAATGTGGGTTTCCATATTAGAAAATGTACAGCGTGCTTATATGATTTTTCCAATAACATATGATATTGTGCAAAAACACATTTTCATTAAGAAAATACATGATACCAAAAATAAACAAGGGCACATGTGAAGATGTGTACCACTGGCCTCTGCTGTAGGGATACTGACTGCAGGTTGCTGGTAGCATGCATTTCTTTTGCCCAAAGGAAGTAGGATTCTTGTGGGAAGGCCATGGATTGCACTTTCAAACCCATATACACACCTACCCCGGAAAGCAGAGAACAAAAGAATGAGCGATATCCACCACTCTCTCCATCTGATATAATAAACTGGAGCATCACAGATTATCCTGGCCAAATCAGTTCCCAATCCATGTATTATTATTTATTTGCCAAGTTCTGCCAATGGTGTACTTGGCAATTCACCAGACACAAAAGACTCAAGAATACTTGCCAGATTTTCCCCTGGCCCTTCTAAAAAGGAAAAGTGAAAGATAGATGGGAAAGGGGATGGACAGATCTTGGCCAAATTCGCATCTGAAATAAAAGTCATACGAGAGAATGCAATCTCTTCATGATCAATTCTTCCCCTCCTCAGAGGGAAAGCTCTTTCAGACTAACACATCCCTTTTTCTCCCCATCACTGCAAGAGGAGATGCAAGAGACACCTAGCAGCCAAATCTCTCTCCATGAAAAAGAGGAGAACTGGGGAAAGGGTGACAGCTTCACTCAGTCCATGACTCCTCTCCTACTAAAATGGGAATCAGAGGGAATGCTTTGAAGGCCCAACTCTTGCTTCCCTTTGCTGCATAATGGATTTTTTTTTTTCACTAGGAGGTCTTTGAGCCTCATTCACATGAGATGTGAACATCTGATGAGAACATAAACAAGGTGAAGGAAAAATAGTATCAAAATATTTATTTAATGGTAATATGACTTTTTAAAACAAACTATTTTTTGGAGAAGGCACAAGAAATGCATATAGAAAGATGTGCCAAATACCACACTGTATAAAGAGCTCTGGCTGAAAATACAATAGCTCTGCCTCTGCTATCGCAGAACAGAATCAATAAATAAACATAATGAAATTCATGACACATTATTACATTACTCTGTATTGCCTCTATTCATTTAAAAAAAAAAGATGAGCACATTTAAAATAATTCACAACATGTCAAATGCCTGTGAGCATTGCAGCTGAGACTGATGCTTTAAGAGGTATTTGTGAAGTTCTTATGAGGGGACTTGATATGACTTATATCAAAGTTAAGATGGCAGTATGGGAAACCAGAACAATAACTACTACACTCTAGCCTACTAGTATAGTTGTATCCAATATATTTTCACTGTTGACCAACGATATGTACTTACTAGAGCCACACTGTCAATAAAAACCACATTAAGAACCTTTTGAAAGAGCTTCCCTGTCAATTAGGCTGCAGATGCAACCTATCGTTCTAGTTTTCCTGTCAAGTTAATATACTGGATCATATTAACAGCACTGACTTGTCAATAATGTAGATCTGAATCCTATTATTGGAGTTATGCTACCAATATAATCGGCTTTCTGTTTATCGAGCTCTCCAGTATTTGGAAAAGCTGTGAAATGGGATTATAAGGTTATGTTGTGTACATCTGTCTCTACACTATATAAAATATTTCAGGAATTTGATCCCACAAGCTGAAGAAACACCTGTCTAATCATTATTTTCCATCACATGAACTTCAGACAACAGAACAGCATACCATCACTGAGAGGACATTAAATCACGCTCACTTATCACAACACGTTTCCTGCTTGTTCTAAGTAACCCTGTAATTTTACAAGACACTCTACCTGTGTGCCACACATGTAGGAGAAGTGCTAGGGGATGTGTGTGTACTATCCCCCCTGTATGAGACAGCATCTGTGCCAGGAAAAATACAAGAAAGGCTATGAAACTAAGCATGCTTTAGGAATGAATACCTGAAGCGCTATGTAATTTCAGTGCTTATTTAGCCTCTGTGTCATGCTGTATAATCTTGGTGTGATTGGAGCTTGTAAGTATAATTTTAGTGTAACATGGACCCCTGGAAATAATTAATAAGAGGTAGTAGTTCGTGCATAAAATAACAGTAAAAAGTTCAGCAAGCCTCCTATTTAACAGAAGCCTTAATGAAGTTGAACATTAGTTGCTTTTAACCACATAAAGTATTAAATAACTACTTTGACTGGATTAGCAGAATATACAACAGACCATTAAAACCTGATTATATTTTTTTGTTAAAATTGCACAAAAAATAATTGCATTAAAATGTAGTGGGCATTGCTCTTATCAAATTAACTCTGACTTGAAAATATGGGTTTAAAAACCATAGTCCAAAATGACAGTTAAAGGTCAATGAATCAAGTTTCCAATTATATTTTCTGGTAGCAGATGGGTGCAATGAAACCTAATGATTGAATTTGAAATGCTTTAATGCATCTTTTATCTATGGTTCTCACCATGTTGAATCTACCTTAGCATTCCGAACAAGATGTTATGTTTACTACAATTAACTGACTCAACTACAATTAAATGACTAGATGATATCTCCACCACCTTATCACTGTATCAGCTTGCTCTAGGACTTGTGAATCACAAGCAAAAAGAGATAATACATCTTTGATATCAACTTTGATACCAATGTCATCCTGATTTACTTATTAAATGTTAACACTGAAAGTTAAACCAATTAAAATTACGTACAAGCTGACAAAAGCAAGGATATTAAAAGTTAAGGAGACAGTCCAAGTATCTTTGCATAATTTAAAAAAATATTCTCCTTCCTCTCCCTCTGTTTGCAACTCTCCCTTGGAAGTATGAAAACAATCTTCTTATATTTTTCTGTCATGCACACTGGTTTTACAATGCTCGTGAATGCTGATCTGGGGGCATTTTATTTTTAATTTTGAATGAAATCCCAAAGTTCTTACTCAAACTTCCACTCAAGCAAGTAAATACTTCAGGATTTGTCCTATTCTTACTACTATTGTTTTCCTTTTTCTAAGAGCACTGAAACATTTTTTTCTAGGGGAAAAAATCTATTAAAGTAACAGTATATGGTAGGGAGGTAGATGAAAATTTCTCCTTTTATTGGTATACTATCCTGAACTCACAGTATACTGACAGGAGGAAAACAGAGACATTCTGTTTTGAATGTCTTAGCTTTATTTAGTTTGTATCAACACCTTAATATACTGTTTATATAGTCTGGGGCTGCTCCCTCTCCCTCTAAAGACAATGGCAAAACTCACACCAGGCCTTATCCAAAGCCCACTGAAATAAACTGTTTTTTTCCACTATCTTCAATATGCTTTGGATCAGCCCTTTACTTCAGCCGGAGCAGAACTGAGTACTTACATAGGGGTTTATATCCCCACATACATATACACTGAATGCTGCAGAAAGCTGCAAAGGTGCAGGGAAAAGATTACAATGGGCTCTTAACAAGTGAAATGATGGGTAAAGGAACTCCTGTACAGTATGTTCCACCTCCCCATACACACTTGCAGATGCCCTTCTACACAGACACATAGTTAGGGTTCAGTGGGTTTTTGAGGGTGATGATAAGGAATGAATGACCAAGAGAGCAGACCCTGTATATGACATGTTCTACTCCAAACCCAGCAGATTTCCAAATGTAAATCTGCACAGGTGTTAGTACACTGACTCCATGCTTTTGTCTCCAGGGGAAATCTATGATATAGTATAGACTTAGAGCCCTCCTGCTAGAGGCAGAGGACACAAATGAGCAGGGCATTGGACCTGCCTGTCAGTGCAATACTTATGAAATATACAGAGGCAGATCTGCATTTTCCCACAGTTCTTTCAGTTGCCCTTTTCTTTAAATTGGTGCCCTTCACCTGCTTTTGGTACTTTAGGAGTTGTAAAGGAGCTTTCAGAATATTTTCCTCCCCTGAAGATTTTCTCAGAGCCAGTCAGAAATTAAGCCTTTAATTTTATTTAATTCTTCACTGAAGGCCATGAAATCTACATTATTTACTTCTGTCCAGGTTACTATTTATTTAGGTTCATGTAACTATTTATTTCAACATTTTAAAGTTGTTATTCATGTACTTTGCTTCATGGATATGATGGTCTATTCTCACATAGATATAATTACCATGAACTAGCACTAGTTAGAGTCACAGCCTCTGTATATGGAAACACCTTCAGAACTGAAAATTGAACCCACAATGAAGGAACACCAAATTATCGAATCTGATGGCATCACATGCCTGTGTGACGTACATCTGCAGTTGTAAAATTTTGTGATGTTGCTTTATCATCTATGACATAAGATAAATAATTTAGGCCTGCACAAACTTAACAAGAGGTTATGTCCTTAAATAAATGTTAGAACCATTACCGTCATGTATCTTCACATAAGCACTTTGTAAAATACAAGGTTTGGGTCCAATTTACCATTAATATAATAGTGGTGGTAAAGAAGGCATTTCACCATCTATGCCTTCACAGAAAGGTATGGCCTTAATTTCTGGATGCAGAACTTTCTTCCATGATACATGCCTTTATCACTTCAAGGTTAACCTATTGCAGTGCATTCTACATGGAGCTATATATGAAACTGGAACTAGCACCAAAGGCAGCAGCTAGCTTGATAAGTGGTGTATTTATACATAAGACCTCACATGACACCTATGTTCTGGAACCTGCACTGGTTTTCTGTGAGCTTCCATAGGTTTTAAGGTGATGGATTGGACCTGTAAAACCCTAAATAGTTTGGGATCAGCCCACCTCAGACTGCCTCTCTCCCTGTGATACACTGCCACAGTTGTGGAGACTTGGAAGCTAGAGCCACTTGGTAAAGTAGAGAGAGGACAGCTGGAAAGGTATTCTCTGTAAGGAGCCTGGGATTCTGGAATTCCCTCCTGCCTCATTCCAAACTAGCATGGATTTTTGTCAATTTTCAGGGCAGAGCTGCTGGACCCATTTGTTTCACCTGGGGATGGGAGACTGATGTATAGGCCAATATATGTGATTGTTAATATTTGATTATAACCAGCTGCTTGGTAGGAGCGTGAGTTGACTGAATTGGTGGTTTGATTTTATAATCTTATTTAAATGGCAAGGCACTCAGAGACATCATATGGATGCTTTAATCAAGAATAAATAAATCAATTGATATTGTGGTGTGATGTATAAACCTATTTTTTTCCCATGGATTTTCAATTAATGGGCTGTAAAGGCTCTAAGGAAGCCATTCCAACCTGCTGTGTTTGTGACAATGCCCAAGTCAGAAAAATGCCATAAAACCAGTTGAGAGTTGAAACAAACAATTCTTCTGACTTTAAAAAAAATCCCAAATCACAACAGCAATAAAAAATAAAATTACACACACACACACACACACACACACAACACATGAATGTAAAGAAAATGGACACATTAAGGTTCCTTAAATTGCTCTCTTTGAACACTCATAAGGCACTAATCTCTAACACAGGCTAATGCTGCTCCCTGCAGGTGGACTCATGAGCCCATGTGCAGCCACACTGACTTCAACAAGGGCTCCGTTTGGAGGCAAGAGGTCATCTGCGCAAAGCTGTTTACAGGCTATGAGCCTAAGCACCCAATCTTGAAAATACCTATGCACACAAGTAACTTTACTCAGGTAAGTAAAGGTCATTAGGACTTGAATAAGACTACCCCACATGAGTAACTCAGGTGGATGTTTCAGGATCTGGTCCTGATGGCCCACAGACATTGCACTCTAAAGAAACATGTTAGTCCGTGTGCCATTGTGGACAAAACAAAAAATCCTAAAGGCAATATGTGGCCCTTCAGTTCACACACTATTCCATCAATGTTACTATATGACTCTAAGAACGATCCAGCTATTGTAGTAAAACTAAACTTTTTTTTTTTTTTTTTAAATCTGGTCAGGGATAAAATAACAACATATATACCAATCCTCTGAAGTAAACTCTACTGGCAAAACTCCTATCAGTTTCCCATGCAAGCAGAATTGGGTTCTCACTCCTTGCCTGAGACCTTATATGTCAAGTTTCAATTTGGAGAGAATTTTTATGGCAGTGCTATAGAGCCTTATTTCTAGAGATTTATAACGGAAGTGCTGACTTAACTTTATCCACAACATTACAAACAGTACCAGTGTAATAAGTAGACTATACCAAACCACTAGCAACCCTAAAAATTCACAAGGAACAGACAGACCCTGGCAGGAATTAAACTGCCATTTTCACATATCTGCCCAAGGGAGGTATTGTAATTGCAAAAATTTACTCTTAGACTGCTGAGACTCATAGTAATTATGTTTCTTTTTTTAATAGAAATAGCCACAGGTGGTAACAAATTGGGTTTTGAGATAGGGAACTGGGCATGTATTCTAACCCAAATTACTATGTAATTGTCTTGATTATAAAATACTGTAGAAAACCTATTGCTCAAAATTTAAATCAGAACAAAAAGTCTCCTTTAAATGTATTCTCTCCTCCTCTTGCTACTCAGCATGGGTACCCATTTCTTCATTTATTGGTATCAGCAAGACTAACACAACTGCAAGCAATCCATAATAGATATTTGCCAATACCAGCCAAAATTCCTGCAGCTTGCATTTGTTTAACTGTAGCAGTTTTCTCTTGTTTTAACTTCATTCAAGGATAAACAGTAGCCTTACAGAGCAGGTCAAGATCTGGAAAGCTAGCCACTAATTATTAGGATTGTTCTGCCAAAAATCAAAGTGCAGGGGATGCAGGGAAGATATTGGTGTATAAATATTTAAATGAGCGGAGCTTAAAAGTTCTATCCAAGATTCTGGAAGCAGAAACACACAGGCATTTAAAATTGCTTACTTTACTTCTGAAGAAATCTTTATTTCATGACAATCACATTACTGTGTTAATGAGATGTATACTGTTGAAGAGACTTCATATATAATGGTGGTCAATGAATAAATAATAAACAAATCCATCCAGTTAATTTTATCACTATTCAATATTCTATTCTGCTAGGCCTGAAAAGGAGTTACAGGTGGCTTAAACAGATAGAATAAATTTATGGACTTACATAAAGAAAGGACTATACTTCAAAAGAAACATCATAAAACATTTTGTTTTCCCTCTTTTCTACCCACTGCCTACATAGTTGACTGATTTGTTCCTTACCTTGAAGCTACGGGGATGCAAATTACCGTGTGTTTTTAATACCTAATGCTGTTAATAAAACTGATTGAGTGCTGATTATTTCACATTCCACATGATTTATACCGCCTCTTCATCATTATTCTCAATACTGAAGGTTGATAGTTGAATACACAGTTTTAAGCAGGATGTTTAACTGCAACTATGCAGTAGAAAGGGAGGCCGTTCCTTCATTACACTTTTGCTCCAGGAAAACATGACAACAGAATCTGCCTCTAAACCTGATGCTTTCTCGTTTGTTGCAAGAGGGTACAGACTGACAACATCTTCTCCAGGACTGCTTAACTGTTCTTTACAGGTCATGTAATACATACAAAAAAGCCATTAAAGGTGCATTGTTAACTCACATTCTTTTCCATTCAACCTGTAGATATCTCTTTTTGAAACACATTGCATCCTCTTCCCCCCCCCCCCCACACACACACACTTATTTTGTTTGAAGTGTGGCCTAGATATTGAAACAGTTTCTAGGGTTTTCTTGATTGCCATTTTTAAAGCTTTTAAATCCACTATTTCCCAAGCACTCTAAATTCCACTATATTCTTATTGTCATCTGATCCAGTGAAATGATGATGAGATCAGTAAAGAACACACTGGGTACTTTACAGCTGTGGCTGGATAATCTTGCTCATGATCATCAAAGCAAGATTGTTTTTATGATCTTCAGATCTGCATATCAAATTACACAAGTGTATGCAAAACAGCAAAAACTATCAAATATTCAGTCATCAGGATTATCTCAATAGAGTAGTACAGAATGCAGTTTGAGGGAAAGTTAAATGATCAGTTTTTGCAGCTTGGATTCAATTTTGGGAGATGCCACAGGGAGGGATGCTGATAATAAAGAATCACAAATTCTGGGCCCAATTCTACATATATTTACATATGAGCAATTTCACTCACAAGTAATCCCATTTAATTCAATTGATCTATTCCAGTGGTGGGCAACCTACGGCCCGCAGGCCGCACGCAGCCCATCAGGGTAATCTGCTGGTGAGCCGCCAGACAGTTTGTTTACATTTGCACGGCCTCCGGCAGCTCCCAGTGGCCGTGGTTCGCCGTTTCGGCCAATGGGAGCTGCGGGAAGCGGCGCAGGCCACAGAGACGTGTTGGCCACCGCTTCCCGCAGCTCCCATTGGCTGGGAACGTCGAACCACGGCCACTGGGAGCTGCAGGTGGCTGTGCAAATGTAAACAAACTGCCTGGTGGCCCACCAGCGGATTACCCTGACGGGCCGCGTGCGGCCAGCGGGCCGCGTGCGGCCAGCAGGTTGCCCACCACTGATCTATTCTCATAAGTTAAAACACTTTGCTGAATAAGTATTTGCAGAATCAGGCCTTTTGACCTGTAATACCAGTGCAGTTGTTCTATCTAAGGAGTTGTTATATCTAAGGAGGTTAATTTTCACAGATCTTAGAGTTAATCATAAACAGATTAAGGGCATGATCCACTAAATTAAGGAAAAAACTCTCATAACGTTGTGCAAGTAGGATCCAAGTGTTGAATTTAGGGTGCAGTAAGAAAGCTATGAAAGACCATTTAAGTTAACAATCTTTATGTTTTAGAGTTTTATGGCAACTCTCTTCCAAATTAAATGACCTTTGCAGTTTTATACAATTAAACTTCTAGCAGTTATGACAGTTCCTAATGCAATTTTGTGTACTCTTGCTCAGTTTTTATTGAATTGTAGCCACAACAATTCTACCCATAAGTGGTTGCTTAGCAATCAGTAATGATCCAGGCAGAAATATAGTAAGTAAAGATATTGACTGACATTCTCTGTGTTTGAGTCATGATGTTCATTAAAATACAAAAAACACCACGAATGAAAGTTGAAAACAAAATGTATAAATAAAAGACTAAGTATTATTGTCTTTAGGAACAAATTATTCATTTAAAAACTACAAATTGTGATTCACGTCAGTTATATATAAAGATCCTTAGCTATTATTAAAAATACATTAAAATCCTTCAAAATTTTGATGAAGCCATTATTTACCTTTTGTTTTTAATTCAATTGTCAAGTGTACTCTGAATGGTTTTAAAAACAGTATATATCTACAAAGCAAGGAAGAGTTTATAGCTTTGAAGACTTGAAATTGATTTTTAATGCACCAGCTTTCAAACACTACAAAGGCTGCTCTTCACTGATAAAGACAGTAAACAAGAAATACTCCTTTAAATGTTCCCTTTAATGTTTTTCTTTAATTAAAAATCAATCAAAAACATTGCAAGTTTTTAAAAATGCTTCAGGTTTTTGACACACAATGTGTTCAAAATAAAATGGAAACTTATGATTTGTTACTTTTGTTTACTTGTGCTATTTTATATTTTCTTTGCATTGTAAGCATTGGTAATCAAGAAATAAAAAAACACATAAAAGTAGTTTATCACTGAACACAGCTATTTTTATTGAATAGAAACATAACAAAAATAAGATAAAATAAAACTAGATGTTATAAAGCTACTGAAGCAAAATGCTTTTTAATACCTTTAAATTATTTTAATGTATTCCTTTCCTCTAATCAGACCAAAGCCTATTTATGTAGATTAGTTACATCTAGAGTCTCATTTATCCAACCTGTATTTATCCTTTGATCACAAAGCTTGTTAACTTAAATGGTCTTTTATTGTTATGATTCGTTTTCCCATAATTATGCAGTTTAACTGCCTGATTTTTTTCGAATAAATATATGCAAACGCGCCAATCATATTCAGCAATGTTATGCTAGATGCTCAATGAACTGTAAGAGTCATTTCAATACAATAAAACTGTCTGGAAGTGTTCCAGGGCAAGGATTGCAAATACCAGTAATCATAGTGTCACTAGGACTAGAACAAGCAAATGTAAGTGTGTCATACATATATCAATACATTGTCTGAAACACTGTCTGAAACTAATTTCACATGTCTATCACTGAAAGAACTTACAATGAATCGATAAGTTGTGCCATCCACACAGCTGAAATTCTGCATTTATATTTTCTAACAATTCTCTCTTTTTACACTTAGAAGTCTGCTGTCCCATGCATTGGAGACTGTAGCATTCAGTCACCCAGCACACTGATGTCATTAAAGCCTTTTTTATTAAAGCTAATGTATTTTAAGTAATCAAAGAACATCTCCTTTACTGCAATAAATTGACAGTACATCAGCATAGGACTGATTAACTTTAGAGCTGAAAAAAAAAAGACATCCTGAAAGTAACTGAGAGATGAACTGATCTTTATACTGTCCTTCTGCAGAGGTAGCCCCACTAACTGGATAAAGCAATTCAGTAATAGAAATAGATTCTTCTGTTGTGACCTTAATAAAGCATGAACTGTATGCTGCAGCCTCTGGGATTTATCTATAAAATATATTAGTGTTGGGAAGGTTATATAAAGCAATACCTAATATCCTAATTAACAGGTGTATATGTACAAATTTGCTTATTCTTCAGTGTAGTACTTAACAGTGGAAATTGTATACAAAATGCTTAATACTGTCAGAATGCGTGCAATACTGAGTTCCATCATTTCAGAACCATCAGAAAGCCTGACCTACTAGTTTCTCCCTCTTCCCCACTAAAAAACAAAATGGTCCTTACTCTCAAAAATTATATTTTCCCAAAAAAAGATGTTGCCAGGCTCTCCCTGGAGCATTTTCATCTCCATATAAGAATCTGCATTCCCATGAGAGGCAGATTTCACTCATTCCCTACCTTTTGGTACCTCTCATCATGAATTTTACCACTTCTGTTTGTACAATGTAAGCATTGATATGACTGAAAATAAAAGTCCTCAAGCTACTTTCTGGGGGAAAAAAAATGTCCAAAGTATTTTCTTCTGACCTCCTGACACCAAGATACTGCTTCTCTACTAGTAGAGATAAAAAAGGAGCTGTGTTTCTGCTCTGGTCAACAAATCATTGTTTAAAGATCCTTTCACGGAAATTCTTAACTGTTGCACAATATTTTTTCCTTTCATCTAATATAGACAGACACTCCTCAAACTTGAAGAGTTTGTTACCTCCAAATAGCAACACTGCTACAGGTGTTCTTTTGTTTATTTTAAAGACTTCTGACAAGTGAAATACACTGACATGGATTTGTGTAATACTGCCTGAAGGGAGAGAAAGTGGCTGTAAAGAGAAACTGGAGCTTCTTCATATTAAAAAACCACTCAAGAACTGATTTAGGGTGCACTTTTGCAATCCTTAATCAGGTAAAACTCCATTCATTTTCATTAACTTTTTGCGTGAGTAGCAACTGCAAGATTTGGTCTATACTTGATTATTTGTAGGTAAGAGCTGCAAATACTTTAAATTTACAGTCACAATTTTCCACAGAGCTATATTTGCCACATTTTAAAAATAATAGTATATTGTATACATGGTTTTAAACAAATACAAATATTTGTTTTGATAATATAAAAGCAAAAAATGTTCTTTATGAATAGTTCAAAGGAGTCTTAGATATCTCTGACCTTTATATCACTATAATTATTAATTTATTTATTATTATTAATTATTATTATTATGTTATTATATCATTTCAAACTCCAAACATAAATTTGGACATTTAAATTATAAAAAAAAAATAGATTGAAATCTCCCCAATTCTTCATTAGAAAAAGATTCTGCACCATCGTGCTCAGGCTGTTCCCATTATATATATGAGCAACTTTCCACATCTGCTATGACAGACGATTTTTATGGCTGAGTTCTAAATATAAAGATCAGATTCAGTCACCCTTACTCACATTCCATAGAAACCTTAGTAGGAGGCTTGATCTTGCATCACTGAAGTCAATGGGAGTTATATTATTGACTAAAATGGGAACTAGATCCCTTGTTGTGAAGTTTGACTGGATTCAATAGGATTATTTGTAGAGTAAGACAGTACTTAATGTAAGGGTGGCAGAATCTGGGCCAAAGTTATTGCTAAACCAAAAGTTAACTCTTCAAGGGCTCAGTTGTACAACCCTTATTCATGCTGGTAATCACTTATACATCTGAGTACTTCCATTGAAATCAATGAGACTACTCATGTAAGTGGTCACCAACATGAGTAAAGTTTCAACAACTTTGTAGCACATAACAGTCAATGGGAGTTTTACCCAAATAAGGATTGCAGGATCTGTCCCTTAGTCATTTATTTTAACTGCACTAACTTTTTTCAGCTCTTATATGTCTCTTTTAACAGAAAATAAGTCATACAGAGCCCTTGAGCTTCTTAACCATCTAGTTAGTGAGGATTTTTATTTTGGAGGCATTGTTCTTTTTCCCTACTCCCAATATCTGCGTTTTCTCCTCCTTACTCTTAATTTGTCTCTCCCTTTGCTATTTTGTATTGTTTAACTCTGTAATGTTTAACCCCACAAACCATTTTGGAATATAGGGCCTTCGATTGATCTCACTTACACCTGCATAGATCAGGCTTAACTACAGTGAAATCAATGGAATAACACTGTTGTAAAATGTAGGAGGAAGAAAGATCAGAATCAGGCCCAGAGGGTCTATGATAGACATGGTACAAAAGAGGGGGAGCCTGATCCTGCAGCCATTACCCACATTAGTAATCCCAGAAGATACTACTGTGGGATATGGTTGCAAGATCAGGCCATAAAGTACACGTGTTTAACGTAACAGTTTTATATTCAAACAGAGTAGCAGTTGGGCAGAAAGGAAATATTTACTGTTGTGCAAATATAAAGAAAACATCCAATCCTGCAGGTCTTACGCTGGCAATACTTGCATTGACTTTAATACACAATGAAAAATAGGCCTAGAATAGGGGTCGGCAACCTCTGGCACACGGCTCGCCAGGGTAAGCACCCTGGCGGGCCGGGCCAGTTTGTTTACCTGCCGCATCCGCAGGTTCGGCCGATCGTGGCTCCCACTGGCCGCGGTTCGCCGCTCCAGGCCAATGGGGGCGGCAGGGAGGCGCGGCCACCACACCCCTCGGCCCGCGTCGCTTCCCGCAGCCCCCATTGGCCTGGAGCAGCGAACCGCGGCCAGTGGGAGCCGCGATCGACTGAACCTGCAGACGCGGCAGGTAAACAAACTGGCCCGGCCCGCCAGGGTGCTTACCCTGGCGAGCCGCGTGCCAGAGGTTGCCGACCCCTGGCATAGAAGCTTTAGAAATGTGTACAGTGTAATTATACCCAGTGCAATATATATTTACAAATCTCAAACATTTAATAGGGCTATTTTGCATTACATCTAATCTAAACATACACATTATAAAAACTATCATAATACCTCTCAGCCAGATAGCTCTGACATGAGATCAGACATTAGTCTGGTAGTTTTTTATTTGAGTTTAGAAAATACTGTTGGTAAATCCAAATGCCTGGGAAATATAATGTCCAAACTGCAAGCCTGCAATTGTGCAGAACTTCCACTGACTTCTCCTAAATTCTCCTCTCAGTACATGTCCTAAACTTCCACTAGCTCTATTAGAAAAATTAGCTTCTGCATCAGAAGAAGAATATTCTCCCTTTGCAAAGGATATAAAAACCAAACGTAATGTGAGTCTTTTGAGATTGGAGTTCTGAATTCTGGGAATGAATGCAATTTGTTTTTTAATTATTTCAGTTCTCCTGATATTGCAGTGTCAGCATGTTTCATTCTGCAACACTGCACACTGAAGTTTCTAAAAGAAAACAATAATATATTTGAAGACATAACAGCATGAATACAGCTTACGGGGTTTTTTTCCCCTTGAAGTCTATATCTTCTCAGATACTACTAGACACCTGGTGATGAGGCTGCATTGGGACTTAACAGTAATCTGTTGACACATCGTAAACATCAGGTGCCTGGAAGTATTAAGAATGATCTGCACTTTATCTTAAAATGTTACAGGACTGCCTAGTGCAGCAACTGTGGTGACTCCCAGCTTGATAGTTCCTTGTAAAATGGTCTCTTTCTTTTCTTCTTCTTCTCTTTTTTTTTTCTATTCAATAAAATCTGTGACCACAGTTTCCCCATTCTGTCTCACTTGATATATTTACAAATCTCTCCACAGTGCATCACAAGTATAATAATAAATATTCTCTATGATCATCAACACTCCTTGCATATGTAGATAGTTTTCTACACTACTGTCATGTCACTTTAAAGAACCTATTTCTGCTGGTTTCCCTTTATCCATCAACTCTTTCATCTACTGGAAACTTGAAGAAAAAGAAATTGTGGCTTGTTTGCCAGCAGAACTATTTGCCTGTTTCCTGTTAGCATGAATTGCTTACACACTTAACTATAGAAGTTTTTGATAGGGCTGAATATGTACTTGTAGATTACAGAGCAAAGTCCCATTTGTTACAAGATTAAGGGCTTGGATGGAAGTTTGAGTTAATCTGGCCATGAAATTTATACCTTTTCTCCTCTATGTGAGCCATTTAAAATTTTGGTTTGTAAATAAATTTTGTTTGTGTATATAAACACATAACAGTACATTTATATCTAAACATATTTATGCTAAATTATTCTTTAAAACCACTATTCTTTATTAGAGGATGTATACAATGTGCTGGTTGAATTGTTAAATAACAGTAAGATGTGTTTGTGCACAGTAGGTGTCCTAACTATGTATGACTAGTAAAGTAATAGTCTTTATATGTCATCCTATCAACTGATTAATCTATTGAATAAACATGGCCTGATTTTCAGAGTTGCTGAACACCTGCAAGTCTCATAGAAATCAGTGAGTGCTGAGTTCTCAGTGCCGCTGAATATCCATCCAACATTTTACACATACATAATACAGGAAATTTGAAGATTTTCATAATTATGGTACAAAACCCACTAATTCACATTAGTTACTTATAAACCTGCAAATACTGAAATTTACTCACAAATTGGTGAGTAAATGGACAGTTAAAACATAAAGCTAATGCATTGCAAAATGTACTTAATTAGGAAGAAAATTATGCCACCTCATTCATACTGAGCCTTACTTTACTTGGCAAGTATTCTCATTGGGCCAGATTCTAAGTAGCACCTTTTTCCAGGTATCCCTTAACTTTGATGGGACTATAGGTGAGATACGATGCTATGCACATGGATAAGGATATCACAATCTGACCTATTGAATTTAGTCTGGGAGTAACTCCAGAGTAAAAAGGTAAGAATGGGAAAATCTGGCCCTTATTGATTAGACAACTCTAGTCTTGATTTGATTATTTATAAATTTTTGGTAGTGTACTAGTTAATGTGGTGTAATGCAATGTAGTATATTCTGTAAATATACAAAATCTTAGTAGAACCTCACTAGAGAACTCTACCATTAAATCCTTGCTGAGAAACAGGAAGAGAAAGAGAGCTGTTCTGTTGTGTACATTAGAAAGTAGGAGATTAATGTGGTTCCACCATACATATATATTTTAAAAACTACACTGAATATTCACTAGAGAAAATACTTATAAAATAGCTTAGCTTTCACCTACTTAAAGCAATGAGCAAATTGTGCATTTTTCACTAGTTAATGAAGGTGGACAAGAACCCAGATGGTTGGAAACTAGCTCTTCCTTTTACTGGCTACCTCTTTTGCTTCTTAACAACATAGGTTATTTTCCTAGAAGTAGATTTTCTACCAGTGGATTAGGATCCATTGGATCCAGATAGAGAGCCTGATCCTGCACTCTTTGGTCATGAAAAACTCCCACTGACTCCAATGAGAGCTTCAATGAAGTGCAGAATCAGACTCAAAGTAGCATGTGCTTTCTGATTTTAAGTGCAGAGTTTATATATATCTAATTTGGGGATGGGGAGAGAAAGAAGGCAAGAAAATATAAAAATTCATTTCAGGTAGCCTGTGGTGAAGACATGCAATTTTTTCCACATAGTTCTCCTAATACAAACTCCTGATACTATAAACTTGGACCTATCCTGAACAGGGCCCCAACAACTATCTCAAACTGCATATTTGTTTTATGATTATGTTGTGACTATTAAATTCAGGTCCACTTGTGACTTAAACTAAATTTGATCCAGCTTTCCATAAATGAAAGATGAGTGTTTCTTAACTCACTAGCTGCACCACCTTGCTCCAAAACACTGTGTGTAGATATTCAGGAAAACAGAAAGTTAAATATTAAGTATACAGGTTCATGCTATCAGGACTTACGGTTAATTTTTTTCACAGTCATCACAGCAAAACTTTCACAGAAACCACAACACACCTTTTTTTAAGGGAGGAAATTCCTCTTTCAGTTTTATATAAATTTCAAAAAAAAATCATGACTGATATGATACAGTGAACACTGTAAAAAAGGAATAATATTTATGACTGAGATTTTACACTACAGTTGAATCTTTACTATTTAGTAGTATCAATACATGTATTAATTGCTTTATATAGACATTACATGGTTGCAAGAGAATATAATTTTCTAAGTTTTAGTAACTATTACACTTGTCACTTGGGAAAAAAAAGTATTTTTGTATTCTGACAACTTCATTTTATAGGAAAAAAAATTACATGACTTAAACAAGAGTCATTGAAAGTTATTTATTTGTATTTTAAAGCATGAATTATAAATTGAATTATTTTCGGTATTGCCCTAACCTAATATTCTTCCTGAAGTGTCACTTTTTGTTAAAATCAAGTTCTGATTTTGAATATTGCTCAACCACCTAATTGATAGCAACACAAATTCATGATAAGTATAAAATGAAATTGTTTCTGTGACACAACTCAATAGTGGGTTGAGGAATAGTTCGCATTGACCTTGTACACAGGGCATTTTTCTGCAGTTATTAAAATATACAGCTATAGATGATCAATTATTGGCCACCTCTCTTGACAATATTAGATGCCACTGGAAACTAAGTAAATTTGGTGTTCACAAAACTGCATCATATGAAGCCTCAAATGCATTACGAATTTCCTTTTGATACATCAAGTGTCTACAGTGCAACTTTTTCTCATTAGCTGGCAACACAAAATGAGTCTGTGTCACTTTTGATACACTCAGCTCATTCCCCTATGACTCAGAACAGCATATTAGGAGAACCACAGGACAAAACAGATATGACACTTCAGATATATTTAATAGTCATTACCCAGAGCCTGCATTCAATGAAAAATCTAAAAATTGCTTTGGAGCATACCTGTAACATTTGAACATTAAGCAACACTAACTAAGGAATACTTTAAATTAGATCAATTAGGGCCAGATTCTGCCCACTGTTTTATAGTATAAGCCCACTGCTTCAGAACACATCTTTTGTGTTTGAACTTCAAACTACACACTATGTATTAAGTTGTTATTTTACTTAAATATTAAACTCAATCCAATGGCCCAAATTCTGCCATCACTGACATACATGAATGTCAATGGGTGATGAGTGTTACTGAAGGCAGAATGTGGCCCACTACTGTATTTTTCAAAAATGAGCTTTGATTAAAAAAAAAAAAAAAAACAGAGCATGGAAGTCTTTCACTATAAAGCAATAGTCAATATTGATTCAGGCTACTGGAAATCTGACTAGTCATTCTGTTGATTTACAATAGGATTTGAGTTTTGTTAACTTTGCGGGGGGGGGGGGGGGAGGAAACTATCACATACATTTTAATCTAGTTAACTAAGCAAACTTTCCAAGGCTGAAAGTTTTATTGTTTTCAGGGAAGAAAAGGAAGTAATGGGGCCCCAAATGATACTGTTCTGTGTCAAAGATAAAAAATATATGTATATATGTTCTAAAAAGGAAACTTAAAAAATTAAAAGCATACATCTTGGAAATAGCTCATATTATATACAGGATTGGAAGGCTATATACACTGTTGCAATAGATTTCCTCGGGGGGGGGGGGGGAAGTGTGTCCTTAGTGTGTACAGTTTCTGCAATGTCCTGTTGGTTACAGAAGCAGACATAACTTCTTCAAATATCCCCACCACCTCTCTGCCCCAAACAAAAGTACAGTGAAACCTGTGGAAGAGACCACCTTCCTTTTGCTTGTTTGCAGTGTTGTTGTAGCCATGTTGGTCCCAGATTATTTATGAGAGACAAGGTGGGTGAGTTTGCCTTTCCCAGATTGAAGAAGAGCTTTGTGTAGCTTGAAAGATTGTCTTCTTCACCCACAAAAGCTGGTCCAAAATAAGGTATTACCTCACCTACCTGGTCTCTCTCACCTTTATTAGGCAATACCCCAAAGTATCCCAAACATATTAGGCTTGACAGTGTTCTCACATATACCAGCTTTACACTGTTGTAATTCCATTTATGTCAGTGGAATAACTTTTGATTTACACTGATGACACCAGCATGAGAACAGAATCAGATCCCTCAAGTATGATCTGCATACCTTTATTTTAATAAGTCCACCTCCCTGAAGTGATTTTTGTTGGTGCCTTACAACAGGTTTCACTGCAGACAAAACATAACGTTTAAACCAGCGTCTAAAGTGAGGTCCGGGTTATTCTAAAAGTCTCCTACCTGAATAATGGACATCCGGCTCGGGGGAGCCTCGCTGGCGTTAGTCCCTTGCCCTGTGAAGCTGGTGTGGCAGCCCACATGTCCCTGGGGCACAGTCAGGTTGTTGGAGGCGGGTTTCAGATACATCACCTCGGACCTGGGTGAGCTGAGGGGCAGACGGGTCTGGTAGTCAAAGTACATGGGTGAGGTGGCCAAGGATGGGCTGCTCACTACGTTCATGACATTGAGGGGGCCCCTGCTGTCCTCGCCCTCACTGGGCACCAGCATGATGTCATTCTTGCTGATCTTCTTCTTCTTGCCCTTGCCTCCACCACCGCCACCTCCTCCTCCTCCCCCGCTGCTGCTGCCCCCTCCTCCCAGCTGGGGATGGCTGTACTCTGCGATGCGGCAATTGTAGGTGCGGATCTCCTTGTTCTCCCGCTTGCACTTCACGGCAATGGTGATCATGGCAGCTAGTAGGATGATGGAGACAGTACTCAAGGTCACAATCAAGGGCAGCGACAGGTCCCAGTGAGGTCGCCGATGCTGCTCACCATTCACCTGCGGCTCGCCGGCTTCGGGCAATGGTCCTGCCAAGGCCCTGACAATCAGTTTGGCCACAGCTGAGAGGCTGGGCTTGCCGTGGTCACTGACCTTGACCACCAATTCAGCCACGGGACTGAGTTCTTCCCAGTATGGGTGCAAAGTGCGGATCTCGCCACTGGTGGGGTCCATCTCAAAGAGGTGCTCCTCATTGCCTTCGACGATCTCGTACGTGAGGCGTCCGCTCTCCCCAAAATCACTGTCCAGGGCATGCACGGTGCCCACGGGGTAGCCCACACCAGCGTTGCGTGGCACCTGGAGCTCCGCAGTGTCATTGATGAGGGCAGGCAGAACAATGAGGGGTGCGTTGTCATTGACATCGAGCACGGTGACACGCACAGTGGCATTGCTCTCGCGGTGGGGTGAGCCCGAGTCCTTGGCCAGCACGCGGAACTCAAAGTGCTTGGTTTGCTCGTAGTTGAAGCTCCGCAAGGCGTAGATGGCGCCATTGGTGGGGTTGACAGAGACGTAGGTGTAGATGGAGACGTCGCCCACGTGCCCGGGCAGGATGGAGTAGGACACAGTCCCATTCTGGCCCAGGTCTGGGTCCTGGGCCAGCACGGAGCCTAAGTACTCGCCAGGGATGTTGTTCTCAGGCACCTGCAGCACGTAGAGGCTCTTGCTGAAGCGGGGCGGGTTGTCGTTCTCGTCCAGGATCCGCACGGAGAAGGACTTGGTGGAGTTGAGCGGGGGGCTGCCCCCGTCCCGGGCCAGGATGGTCACGTTGTACTCGTCCTGCGCCTCGCGGTCCAGCGGCCGGTCGGTCACCACCGTGTAGAAGTTGTCGTAGTTCTCCTCCAGGGCGAAGGGCACCGCGCCCGCCCCGCCGCCGCCCAGCACCCGGCACTGCAACTGCCCGTTCTTGCCGGAGTCGCGGTCGGTGACCCGCACCAGGGCGATGACGGTGCCCGGCGGGGCGGCCTCGCTGAGCGCCCCCTGGCGGACGGAGACGAAGCCGATGGCGGGCGCGTTGTCGTTGCGGTCGATGAGGCGCACGGTCACCTTGCAGTGGGCGGGGATGGGGTTGGGCCCCAGGTCGCGGGCCTGCACGTCGATCTCGATGAGGCCGCTCTCCTCGTAGTCCAGGTTGCTCTTGACGCGGATGAGGCCGCTCTGCGGGTCGATGCTGAAGAGGTCGCGGACGCGCTCGGGCGCGTAGCCGCTGAAGGAGTACAGCACCTCGCCGTTGGTGCCCTCGTCCGCGTCGGTGGCGTTGAGGTCGATGACGGCGGTGCCCAGCGGCGCGTTCTCCGGCAGCTCCACCACGTACGAGGCCGCCTCGAAGACGGGGCTGTTGTCGTTGGAGTCGATGAGGCGCACGTTGAGCTGCACCGTGCCCGAGCGGGGCGGGTCGCCGCCGTCCAGCGCCGTCAGCACCAGCGTGTGGTGGCTCTGCTCCTCGCGGTCCAGCGGCTTCTGGATCACCAGCTCCGGGAACTTGGTGCCGTCGCCCCGCGACTTGACGTCGAGCGAGAAGAGGCCGTAGTCGTCGCGGGTGAGCAGGTAAGTGCGCAGCCCGTTGTCGCCGGCGTCCGGGTCGTGGGCGCTGGTGAGGGGGAAGCGGGTGCCCGGCGCCGCGTTCTCCGAGATGTCCATGTCCACCTGGTCGGAGGGGAAGGCGGGCGCGTTGTCGTTCAGGTCCTGGATCTCCACCTTGATCATGCAGATCTCCTGGTCGTTGGCGAAGACCTCGAGCGAGAGCTGGCACTTGGCGCTGCGCCGGCACAGCGCCTCGCGGTCGATGCGCTGCTTGGTGTAGAGCAGCCCGCTCTCGCCGTCCACGTCCAGCAGGTGCGGCGCCGAGTTCTCCAGCACGCGGAAAGTCGATTTGGTCCCCCGGCCGCCTCCCCGCTCCGCCGGCGGCGGCGGCCCGCCCGCCCCCGCTTGCAGCCGGGCATCCCTGCCGATGTTCCCGATCACCGTGCCCGCCCCCTGCTCCTCCGGCACCGAGTAATTCAGGTTCTTCAGAGTCAGGGCAGGAGCCCAGCAGAAGAAGAAGCAACAAATGGAAAGGTACATCCCCGAACCAGGGGGTGGTGGCAGCTGCGGCAGCACCAGGGTGGCCCCTGCCCCCTCTTCCTCCTCCGCCGCCTTATTCCCTCTCCCTTCTTCTGTTCCCGCTGCCTACCCCTGTGTTTTAAGTTGCTGAACCTGTTGCTCTAAAACATCTGCAGAGACACAGGTTGCGGGGCAGCAAATGGAGCATGTAGCTCGCAGGGAGGGGCGAGAGAGCGAGAGAAAAGCCGCCTCAAATCAAGCGCTTCTGCGGCCACACGATCCCCGCACAGTTACTTAGGCTGTCCAACTTCAGCTGGAGGAAGAGGAGGAGAATAAAAATATATCTTCTTCTTTAGACGGATTCCGAATGGTTGTTTAATTTTTTTCTTTAATATTCGCCGATTTACAAAGAATATAAAAAATGATCGGTGGTGGTGGTGGTTTTCCAGATCAGTCCAAGGAATTTAAAATATATATAGAGAAAAGGGAGCTGGCTGTTGGGAAGCAGGACCGTAAACAGAAAACGCTTATTTGCTACTCATTGCTTGTGATGCGACTGATGGAGTGGAGGGTGGGTAGGACGGGGAGACAGCGGGGGAGGGGGGTAAAAAGAGTCTCTCGCCTGTGTAGAAGCCCGCTCCGTGTGCAGTGAGAGGCAATGAAATGTCTGATTGCACCGCGGGGTTGTTGGTTTTCAGGGAGTGTTTTGCTGCATTTAGAGATCTAATCTTGCATTGCTTGCGGCGGCGAACTGCATCTCGCTGCCATCGGTATTTCCCCCTCGCCGGCTCCTCCACGCTCACTCTTTCCTTTCCGAACAACAAAAAGAGGGAGGGAAATTGCAGTGTGAAAACTAGTGTCCGGATTTGTAGCTTCCTTTCTCTCCCCGCGCCACCAGCCTCCCTCTCTTCCTTTTTTGGGGGGTGGGGTGGGGGATTAAGAAACCCACCAGCTGCTCGTCATCACTAGCGATAGATGTGTGTTAAAAAAAAAAAATCACAGGCTGTGCTCAATCAAATGCACACTTGGGTTTCTTTAAGACAGGCCAGTAGCCGCCGCCACCACCACATCCTCTCTCACACACTGTGTGTGTGTGTCTGTGGAGCAGCACTTTTCTCGATGCAGTTTAATTCCAGTTTGCTTTTCTTTCTAGTCGAGAGGAAATCAACAGGCAACCCATGGCTGGACGCACAGATTAAAAAAAAAAAGAGAGCGGGGGGAGGGAAGCAACCCACCACACACACTCTCTCTTAGTCTCTCGCTAAAAGGGAAACAGTCTCTGCATTCACAAGGCTGAGCTGTCAAGTGCCTCTCTTTTCTTTCTATTCAGCATCTCCTTCCAATGACACTGCCTCCTAGTCCTCTTCATTTAGGGGAGGGGGAATCTTGGCGATGAATAAAAAGAGTCAAATATTTTGATCGACAATTCTTTTAGAATAAAACAAATACAATTCAGTGTTTGGTGTGATGCATTTTGCAGTCTTTTCAAGCTGTAATAGTCTTTCTGGGCATCTTGGTGTGTGGGGAAAGAGCGGCTGCAATGCCAGATGCGTTCACCCGGGATGATTTACCTCCCCAGTGATATTATGTATAGGTATATATCGAGGGGGGAAGAAGGGGGTTAATTTTTATTTCAGGTTCTTTTAACAGCCGAAAAGAAATGATTGACACATCCAGAAATGCAGGTGTTTCAATCTGCTGGATGAGTCAGATCCAGCGGAACAAATCACATTCACTATCGCCTCATGTTCCTCGCTTCACAGACATTAGTTGCAGCTTCTTCCTAACGCTTTTCTGACTCACGCTATAGACAGAAAAATCAGATTCATGTTTTGGAGGAAAAAGAGAGAGGGGAAGAAAGAGGAGGGTGTCGGATCCAGCTGCACTTTTACAATACCTCTTTCTCCGGGAGACTGGGGATCAGGAAAACAAGGCTGTTATCCACTCACGGGCACAGAGGCGCGTCTGTCTCCTGCTTTGCTGAGTGTTTTTAGCCACCTTTCCTCAGAGTTATGTGTGAACACCCAGAGATCTTGCACATTAACGGGGGGGAAAGCACAGGTTCCCATTGAAATGCTCACAGTTCTAGTCCCAAGTCTCAGTTCTGTGTTGTTTTTTCCTCCTTTATTTGAGTCCGGAGCCACTGTACATAGTTAATTCTGCAGTCTGTTGTAGAGGGATTTTTAAAAATTCTTCTCTCGGTCTCATTGATGGGTGGCACCTTTCAAACAGGCATTAGCCAACGTTAACTAGACCATATGCAAAAGCGATGTCGATTTCAGAGCAAACAGATCCACAGTATAAGCCGTCCGTAGGTAAGTGGAGATTTGCGAAAATTCAACAGTTGGAGCACTGTCTCTTATAGCTCCCCCTCCCTTACTGCAGCATTTGCTGGGTTCCCAGCCCCATCGCTCTCTCCCAGCGCCTCTTGCCGACTGACTCTATTCATCTCACGCCGCTGCTTAAACATTGATACTGATTCCCTGCCAGCCAATCCGTGCTGAGGAAAGGAACCTGCCTCCGAACCTGGCCTCCAATGAGAATCAGTGGAAAGGCTTGGGGAGGCGGTGCTAGAATCCCCAGTGCTTTGGTGTCATTGATTAGATCAGTTAGATTGGAGACTAACAATGTGAGAAGGGCTTGTTGCTTGTAAATTGCAGTCTCTCATTTCTACACACTGCAGCGTCTCGCTGGCATTTTTATTTTTATTTTTTTTGTAGAAATATTAAGGAGTCTTAGGTGATCGCTGAAAATAGAGAAAAATTAGGACCAATACTTCCCATATGTCAGACATTAAACAAACTGTAGTAACGGCGTATGACGGGATAAAATTTGCATGCATGACATAGATCCCAGATTCCCAACAGGTTCTCTACGTAAATCCCTGAGTACGGTTAGAATGCTTCACTGTGGGAATGGGAGAATGTGCCTCCGTGTGATCCAGCTGCCGGTCCTATATATCTTCTGTGATACCGGTGGGTAGGCAGCGATCTTCACCCAATTCCCCTGCCTTCGGTAAAAATATTTGAGTTGCCACTCCATAAACAATTATTTCAAACGCACTAATATAGTAATGCATGACAGATACCCCGAATATTATAATTTTTCCAGCACATACTGATCAATAAGTGTCTCAAGAGGGGATAATCAAATATCTCCGCCCTCTCCTCAAGTCCGTTAAACATTTCACTAGAAATTGGGCCCCACCCTAACCACAGTTAGCAGGTTTCACAAGATGACCAAAATATAAATCTTATCAAGCACAAAGAAACCTTTGTCCGAATGCTGTGTGGTACCTATGGAAGCTGGTCCGGTGGTAAACAACTGGAATAGGCAATTTCGGCACTTCTGCAAACGATTCTGGTCCACAAGAAGCTTCTTTTGTATCCAAGTATTACCAATATTTAGAAGCACCTGGCGTGCTCTCTCACCTCTTTCTTTTCCTGGATTCATGTTTTAGTACCGAAACTAGGACTACTGTCCCTACACATATATTCCCTCATAAAGCAGCCACTGGGAGAGCTCTATAAACTTCGACTGCTGTTCAGACATCCCGGGCGAAAGTTGGGGGAGCAGGAGGGGGGAAGCATGATGTATTGAAATAGAAAGGTGAGTGTTTTGATTGCTAATGTATTGATCTCAATTCATAAATACTAAAGTTAAGTTGCCATTTATAAATTGTGAATGACGAATGTGTAAGTGAGTAACATGAATCATTTAGGAAGTAAAGAATAAAATCTAGAGCAATTACAAGATGCTTCTGGAAATTATTTTAGAGGAGTTTGTTAAAAATTCAGGTGAGAGAGGATTTTTTTTTGCCTGAGTCAATGAAAATTACAGTCAGGCTTTTTTTAGTTATGTCCATCAATATAATTCAACTAAGAGTACAGCTTTTACATTTATATATTCAAATCAGTGTTCTTGCTAGAGCACTTCCCAATCCTAAAACCTCTTTGTAGCTTTAAAATGGATATTTTGCCATGCAGAATTATTCTGCTTCTAACCATTATGAAACTAATGCTGTGTAAAATCTATCTATCTATCTATCTATCTATCTATCTATCTATCTATCTATCTATCTATCTATCTATCTATCTATCTATCTATCTATCATTACAGGTGGAATCACTAAACTGAAATGTACACATAGTCTATGTGCCAAAGAGAGATATATATATATATGGTATATTTATAAAATGGGCTTTCTGAAAGAAGGATTCTGACTGGCTGATGAAAGCTCAGTGTGTGTGGCTGTCTGATACAAATAGTCTGTTTTTATTTACCAAAATAAGACGTGAACCAACAACACATTTTATAAAGTGGAACATCGATACAAAGATACTCCGTTGTCTCAGCAGGTTTGTATCACCCATCCTTGGGTCTTATGTTGTTATTGTTATATAGTTAGGCAACTGTTGCCAAATTAAATACTGTAGGATATCTAAATATGTGACATAAATGCTCTGTGAATATGAAAAAATCTCATTGCATTTATGTACTAGCTCCCTCTAGTGTACTGAGCCAGTACTACTGCATTTGGGGCATCTTGTGGGTGAGTGAATGGGTACCCATTTGTGTACATATGTTGTCTCTAGTTTGTCTTTCTGTTAGGGATCAGTAGGGTTCCAACATGCCAAAATAGTCACTTCACTTTTAAGATGGAATATTATGAGTAATATGCATCAAAGGATTTCTTTCTAATTTTTATGTTCAGTTGAAATAAGATGCATTTGGGGATTTTTTCTCTCTCCCCCCCCCCCCCCAATTCAGCAATTGCGTCTTTCCATTTGATATAATTAAGTATTCAGCTTTACATGCTGAACAGTTCTCAACTCACCCTGAAGTCAATGAAGGTGAGAGCACTCAGCATCTCATAGGATAAGCCTCCAGGACCTTGAAACAAGGGGCAAACTATATAGTGCATACTCAGCCAAAACTTCTATTCAAATCAGTGGAAGTTTTGCCTGCAAAATTTGCTGGGAAGATTTGCCTAAAAGCACCAAAGAGCTACATACCATTTACACTAAGTACACATGTAGAATATTTGGAAAAAATATCAAAATGTGAGTGCCTAAAGTTAGGCCCCTAAATCCATATCTGAACACTGACATAAATGGTGTGAGGTGAAATCCATCCCACTTCAAGGGGGGGTGTAGTATTTCACCCCTTATTTTCAGAAACATTGACTGTCTGTGGTTCCTATTGATTTCATAGACTCAGCACCTCTAAAACATCTGTCTCCCTTTCTGGTGTTTGTTCTGCCAGGCAATTTATAGCCATGAAAAGCCATTTATTGATTTCAATCCACATGTGCAAATAGTACAATTTTTGTTTGTTTAACAACTCTCAGATATTTCTAAAATATTTATTTCTGTCAAATATGTAGCATATATCAAATGATGGTGTAGAGTGTTATAAAGGTTTTATCTGTGTTAATTTGTAATAGGTACATTACTCATGTGTGGAGAAGCCACAAGAGAGTTGTGAAGGTCATTGCAAATGAGTGCCAATAACACCTTTGTAGTGCACCACACTATCATGTATTCTGCATATGCCACATGTTTAGTGGGGGAAAAAAACCTATTAGAAATATTTTGTGAGATAAAATTTCTGAGTAGAGAGGACCATACAAAGATAAACTATATGGATATAACTCTCAGGACATAAGAATACAAATATACTAGGAGGATTATACTAACCAGCCGCCTGATCCGAAAAAATATATTGAGTGTTGAGGATGATCAACAAGAGAACTGAGTCCAATAAAATGGCAATAATGAATTACTTCAACTACCTGCATATGAACTGGTCAAATGGCACAAGAGGACAAGATTTAGAAAATCAATTTCTTGAAACCTGAAATGATTGCTTTTTGGAGCTGCTAGTTCTATAACAAACAAGAGCAGGACTATTCTCAACTTTGTTTTAAGGTACACAGCAGTTGCTTCAAGAAGTAACTTTAATTGAACTGTTAAATAATAGTGACCACAATATAATAAAGTTCAAAATCTTTGGAG
The DNA here is from genome assembly GCF_028017835.1 of Emys orbicularis. Classification (NCBI taxonomy): domain Eukaryota; kingdom Metazoa; phylum Chordata; order Testudines; family Emydidae; genus Emys; species Emys orbicularis. The sequence continues at coordinate 301,680,683 of NC_088683.1, forward strand.
TAAGGATTCATCCCAAACACTAGGTCTTGGTGACCCTATCCTGAGAAAGAAGGATTTATTTTATTTCAATTTAAAAAGAGAGGAAACTAGTCAAAAGGACATTAAATCAAAAGTACTGAAATTAAAATCCTTAGTCTCTGGGTGAGGGCCACTTAAACTTATCATAACAGTGATAGAAGACAGTCATATCCCTAAACTAAAAAAGAAAGTAGGATGGCAAGGAGAAAATCAATATGGGTAAATGGCAAGGTTCAAGATTTAGGTTATTTCAGTCTAAAAGGTATCCTTCAGAAAGCAGAAATCCAATCATAGTGAAACTAACAGAAAAGAACATAAATTACAGCAGGTAAAGTGGAAATTAGGAGGCCTAAGAGGGAATTTGAGGAGCAAAGTACCTGTAGATAATTGAACAGAAATAGCCAAACACTTACAAACAAATACATTATTAAGTATATCAAAATCAGAAAGCCTGAGGGAGAATTGGTGGGTCTGCTGGATTACCAGGTAGCAAATGGAAAAATTAAAGAACATCAAGACATTGTAGAGAAATTAAATGATTTATTTGCAGCAGTCTTTAAAGGAAATGTTGGGGAGATATCTACCCCAGACCTACTCTTTTCATGTAACAAAGATGAGGTATTACATAGAATGTGGTGTCGACAGAGCAACTGATGAACTAAAGATCAAAAAGTCACCTGGACAGGATGATAGATATCAAGAATTCTGAAAGAATCTAAAAATTAAATGACTGAGCTGCTATAAAATGTGCACTCATTAAAATCAGCTACTATAACAGAGGATTAGAGGGTAGTAAATGCACTTATCTTTTTAAAAGGCTGTAACGGTGATCCAGGGAATTATAGTCTAGTGAGCCTTACTTCAATATCAGGAAATCAGTTGAAATTACAATTAAAAATAGAATTATAAAACACCTAGATTAACATGATATAAGACCTGCTCCAAAGCCCACTGAAGTCTTTCCATTGACTTCAGTGGGCTTTGGATCAGCATGTAAGGACAAACTAGCACAGCTTCTGTAAAGTAAAATGGTGCTTCTGTAGTCTATTAGAATTCTTTGAGTGTGTTAACAAAATAATGTCTAAAGTTCACATAATATATTTAAATTTCTAATTTTACTTTATTGTAGTGAAGTGTCTTGCAAGAAGCTATCCAAGGCCTGGTCTACACACACAGAAGTTAACTAAGTCAAACTGATGTAATTTTGCATGTGGACATTTTTACGTCAGTTTAAACCTTGATAGGTAGATGAAAAGGGTCAGGAACTGAAGCACTGGGGGAAGGGCAGGGAGCAGATAGTTGCAGCAGAAGAGCAAATCAGGAGTGAGGGGTGGATAAGTGCAGGAAGAGGATGGTAGGAGTTCAGGTGGATGTGGGTTGTATAGGAGCAGAAGGGGTGGGACACAGGATCCAGGCTGGAGGTGATGCATAGAAAAAGAGGATGGTGCAGAAGCAGGGAGGTGGGGAAATCAAATAGGAGCAGAGACAGGAACTGGGTTAGAAGGCGGATAGGAGTAGAGTAAGACAGAGACAGGCTGGGGGCACAGAAACAGAATGATCTATAACCACTATATTATGCTCCCTCTCAGGACCCCTGAGTGTCTACATTCCTCTGCTGTCAGAAAATAACCAAGAAATCCCCTGGGAGGATATGTGTCTCATTCCCACCCTCCCCACATTGGCTGGACTATTTGGAGGATAATTCTCTCTCTCTCTCTCTCTCTCCCTCTCTCTCTCTCTCTCCAGGCCAATGACTATTTACATATTTATCCACAATGAAACAGTCATTGTGCAAGAAAGAGCAAGATGGATACAGAAGCCTAGTGCACTCACATTGGAGGTGGGAGACCTTAGGTTCAGTCCCCCTGCTTCAATCTCTCCTTCATTATTTATCCACAGTGGAACAGCTTCAATAGGAGAGATCGAGAGAGCCTCACATCAGAACATCCCAAAGCTCAATGGTTAGAGCACTCTCCTGAGAGTGGGACATGCCTTTTCAAATTCTTTCCCCCACTCTAGCGGGGGGGGGGGAGGGGAAATTGAACCTGGGTCATCCCAGGCAAGTGGTATAACCACCCAGCTAAGAGTTACAAGGCAGGCACCTCCACCTCTATTATGTGGTCAAAGATAGGTGCCTAACTCATTCTTACAAGAAACACTTTAGGTGCCTCATCTATCTGACTACAAGTGTCTGGTTCCCATTTGTAGATTGCTAAGCAGAGATAGACAGCTCCATGCAGCCTGGTTTTAGGTGCCTATATCTGAGAGAGAGAGGATTTAGGACAAACCCCTCTCATCACCATCTCCCATTGGCTAGCTCAGGCAGCTTACCATCTAGCATGCTGGCTTTGTGGATTCTAAGATGCTTATCTCTCTCTATGCATTGTATAGGGAACCTAGGCACCTAACTTGGTTTTGTGGATTGCAGTGGTGTTCCTGTGATTTTCTAGTTTCAGAGTAGCAGCCGTGTTAGTCTGTATCAGCAAAAAGAACAGGAGTACTTGTGGCACCTTAGAGACTAGCAAATTTATTTGAGCATAAGCTTTCGTGGGCTACATCCCACTTCTTCGGATGAATAGAATGGAACATATATTGAGGAGATATATATACACACACATACAAAGAGCATGAACAGGTGGAAGTTGTCTTACCAACTCTGAGAGGCCAATTAAGTAAGAGAAAAAAAACTTTTGAAGTGATAATCAAGATAGCCCAGTACAGACAGGTTGATAAGAAGTGTGAGAGTACTCAACTCGAATTGATATGCAAATTAGACACAATCAATTTAGGTTTGAATAAAGACTGGGAATGGCTGAGCCATTACAAACATTGAATCTATCTCCCCATGTAAGTACTCTCACACTTCTTATCAACCTGTCTGTACTGGGCTATCTTGATTATCACTTCAAAAGTTATTTTTCTCTTACTTAATTGGCCTCTCAGAGTTGGTAAGACAACTCCCACCTGTTCATGCTCTCTGTATGTGTGTGTGTATATATATCTCCTCAATATATGTTCCATTCTATGCATCCGAAGAAGTGGGATGTAGCCCACAAAAGCTTATGCTCAAATACATTTGTTAGTCTCTAAGGTGCCACAAGTACTCCTGTTCTTTTTGTGATTTTCTAGATACCTCAAAGGTGCTATGACACTCAGTGTTGTAACACCTACATTCCTTTGTAGATCCCATCCTTAGTACTCTGAAAAATCAGGCTCTAGGTATCCTGTCGGGCTCACACTTTTGACACTTTGGGCCTTACAATATCTGTTACTCAGTTCCCTAATTATGAAATGGGGATAATCACACAGGAGTGTTGTGAAGATAAATTCATTCATCCTTGCGAAGCACTTAGATACTATGGTGAGCTCATCATAGAAAAGCTCATCAGGAAAATAATTTTGTATTCAGTATAGTATTTGAATAATGGGCAGTAAATAAGATCTGAGCTATGCATATTGATTAGGAGGATAAAAAGAAATATTAAATAATTACCCATTCACTGAATGATGCAAGAATCCTCTGGAAAAAAGAATGTGATCATGTCATTAAAGACTATGTCATAATGCATACGCATGAGGGGGCCGAATTAGCATTGCTTGCACAGTCTTAATTTTGGCATTTCCTAATTGGGTGCTTGACTTTGCCACAGTAACATTCTTTCCAAAATAGCTTTTAATATAATAATATATAAATACATACATGCAGTATACTCACATGTATATAAGTTTATAATATTGTATTACACTGAGTACACTTATTAGGCATATCAAAATCCATTGATATAAATGTATGTCCCTTAAAATTAAGTCCACTATTAAATCTAGAATCTGTAGTAGGTAGAGTCACAAAAACTCTTCCTTATATTTTTACTCTATGATTAAAAAAATAAGGTGTTTCCATAGTTTAGTTTAGTGGTTTCAGTTTTGGCATCTCAATGTGTATTTCCATCAAACTACATGTTTCAGATGCTGAATTGCATGTGTTGCTGACTCTTGTAAAATTGAATTTTACTAATAGTGATTATTAACTACTGTACCAGTCAATGGTGTACGCCTGGTTTTAGTCTAAATTGCTAATACCACAAAGAGAAACTTTCAATATTTCTCAGATGAGTTCATATCTACAGAGACAACTAGCTAGCAAAGTTAATCATAAGCTCCTGATGACATGTAAAAAGAGTAATTTTCTCTTTTGATCATACAATGCCAGGAAGAAGACATGGACACAAGAAACTTGGTGAAAGCAGTGGTTCCAAATTTTATTATCTAGAATCTGTGAATTAATAGGGTTAGCAAGCAATCAACTTATCAGACAGTTAGTCCAGTGTAATATACACTGATGTCAATGAAGTCAGTCATAAATAGGGAATGCTACCCTTAGCTGATCCTTAAGCCATTTCATCCTTAGAGTACAGGTGCTGAGCTTTTGTTGTGAAGAAGTCATTAGAGACTTTGTTGAGAGAAGTTTCAATAGAGTATAGAGGGGTGAAGCCATATTAGAGAGTGCTTAGGATGAAACTGAAAGAAAGGATCCCCACACAATGAATGTAGAAGCCATGTTTTGTGAGCTTGGATATAAAAGGGAGAAGGGAGATGGAGTGGTAGTTGGAAAAGCAGATAAAATTATGGATTTTTTTTTGTCTGGCCATCATCTCAATTATTTTCATATACATTTTCCTTGGTTAACAAGTACAATTTTTTTTCTCTCCTATCTGTAAGCCTTACAAACTCCTTTAAGAGTCACACTTGGTTCTTTCTTTCTCATGCATCTTGCACTAAAAGTTCTACAGACCAAATTAGGCTTTTGGTTACACCCTGTGCAACCCTATTGTCTTTAATTTCAAAGTATTCCTTTACTGATTCCAACTGTATGGCTTTAACAGATTTGCACAGGTATAACTGATTGCAATATTGTAAACAATTCAGTAGCTAATCCTCAGGAAGGAATAAAATCTTATTTACTCTTTCCTAGCTGATGCGGTAACATGAGAGAAAAAAAGCAGTAAGATATCTTATTTTTCTCACTAAAGTCAACAGACAGAATGGTGAATAAAAACAAGGAATAGAGCTGTTGAGTGAAAATGAACTGTTTTTATAGTCATTTTTTCCAAGCACAGCAGTATTTTAGCACTTTTACATTGTTGAAAACCATTCACTAGTAGTGTGCACATTTATTTGAACCATTTAGGTGATAGTTTTGTTTCTGTGGACTTTTTTCATTTGTATACTCCTGTGTGAGGTCCAACATAAAGCTGGTAAACAGCATACAGTAGATAAGCTTTCAAAATGTTATGTGGCATTTTATCCACATATCTGTCAAGTAAAAGGTTAGGATTCTCACTTTTTAAAGAAAAACATACCAATTAGCAAAAATGCAAGGCTGTCTAGAGCATGAGGTTTGGAAAAAGTTTGACGTTTGTAGCTGCAATACAGTCCATTTATGTGCATGAGGCTTCACTTAATCTTGTTGTGGGGATAAGAATCCTGTGGGGCCCAAACCTCCAGTGAGTTGATATTGCTTAGCACTTGCAAGATCATGTCTTTTGTCCAATATGGCTCCATCAGGGTAACTGTATATAAGATAACTGCTTAATTTGGCTATTTGTTTGCTAAATTGAGGCCTCAACATTGCTCTTAACTGTGTAATCATCAATTAAATTGATGCCCTTAGACAGTGTGCAGGAGAGTAAGGGGGCTCAAGAGCTCACTCCTTTGCATTGGCTACGTGCATCCTGGGTTCCAGCAGAGGCTGCTGACACACCTCCGTGGCCTTGGCCAGGGAACAGCAGGAGCTTTGGTTCTACCCCCTCAACATGTTGGCCAGCTGGGGTGACCGGATCTGAGATGGAATGGGGAGGTATCTGCAACTTGTGCAGAGCAGTAGGAGTCAGGGGGGATTATGTCTCTAGAAATCTTGCCCAATCTACTCCTAGAGTGGTGCTGCTATGCACCACCCCTTACTCCAGGCAAACTGTTACGTTACAATCTTGTCATAAATGATTAGACTACAGTAGTGAAAATCAGCACCAAATGAACAAACAAAGTGAAACAGCCTTTTAAAAAGTAACCCTTACTGTAAGTTTTAAAGGAAAATATACCCCAAAATTAAGGCCAAGATTTTCAAAAGTGTCTAGTGATTTTAGATGCTTTAATTTTTGACTGCCTAAAATAAGACACTTTAAAAGGGCCTGATTTTCAGAAATTGCCTAGCACCCATGTTCTGAAAATCAGGTACCCTTAAGATGTCTTATGTTGGATACCCAAAATGTGAGGCATCCAAATCACTAGTCATGGTCTTAAATGTTATCTTATTTTGTGCTCTAAACTAAACAAGAGTAAATTAACAATAACCAAATAGCAATGTTGTTGTTGTTTTTAAAAAATTGAAAAAGAGAAAAGCATGCACCTATTTGCACTAGTTAGTATTCCTATCACTAGTTATTATTTGTTAAGTTCCAAAACAGTGTTTGGTTCTGCCCAAGAAAGAGAAGAATTCATGGCTGCTGCCCCTAGGAGTTTAGAATTTAAAGAAATTAATATAAATGAACTGCTATATTGCTTCATTTTATTATAATATCTTAAAATGTTAGCAGAAATAACATCTTAACATGCATTCCAAGTTAAGATTTGCATTGCAAATAAAATCAGTCTGAAAATGTATAGTGTGCACTTGGTTTTAATGTATTGTGTATAACCGTTTAGGTATTCTAACTTTCAGCAATTCACTGATGTGCATATTCAAGAGATGTCTCCATTGCAGTGTAAAGAAGAAAAGTACATGTAATAAAAAGGGGTAACATTTTAAATTAAGGTTCTGTTTAAATTATAGAAGTTTAATTTTGATGTAATAAGTCACTGTATATTCATAAAATTAGGGTAGGTATTTTATACATATATTCAGATTTAAGGACTGCGTAATTAGTTTGTATCTATCCTTAAACGTTTGTGTTTCTTAATAACTAATTCATAGTTAACGTTCAATAACTGTGTTATTAACTCTAAATTAAATGCATATTTGGGAACTTGAGTTTAAAGTGTTACTCAAGAAGGTTAGTTAATTTAACTTCAAAATGCAAGGTATATTGATTCACCACCTCCGACTGGCTAGGAGACTTGATCCCATCCTGGGAATCAAAGGCACTGGCCTCAACTATTCATGCCTTGCCACCCCTTGGCGGGACTAAAGTACGGCAATATACCTGGGCATGAAGCCTTCAGTGCTTAGGAAACTCCAACGAGTACAGAACACTGGAGTGTGTCTTGGCAGCACTGGCTTCTGAGAATCCATCAGAGCTGTCCTCCACTCTCAACACTGGCTTCCCATAGAATTTCAAATCAAGTTCAAGGTCTCAGTTCTTATCTTGAAGGCATTCAATTACTTGTACCCAGGGTATCTAAAAGATCGCCTAAAGCCCTGGGATGAAGACTGTGGTTGACAACTTCACTCCTGTGGCACAATGGGATTTTTTGCACTAAGGGTAAAGCTCATCTGTGCAGGAGATGGAACTTTCTCAAGGGCCAGTCCAAGACTGCAGAATAACTTGCCCAGAAACTAAGGACCATCATAAACTTCACCACCTTTCACTTTAAGTGGAAGGTGCATTTTTTGACCTGCAGCATAGCAATATGTGTGTTTATATATTTAAAAAAAAATCCCAAACAATATATTACAGTGCACATACTTCTTCCCCTGGGGAGAGGAGGAGAGAACAGATGTTAGATTGTTTAATGCACTACTGGAAGCCGCTCACATATGACAGTGATGACCATGGTATAAGAGCCTATATAGAATAGAATTGATATAAGGACACAACACTGAGGCGAACACCTCTGATGTCTAGTGTTCAGGGACTGAAATGTTTGAAGTACATTTAGGTCACAAGAATGATTGAATGCAGATGTTATTGAACTCTTAATGCAAAGCTTAATCATGTAGAAAACTGTTGAGTAAGCACATTTTAAGTTACTATGCATTATCTTCTCTAAGGAGGGTGACCAGCTTGACCATTATCTCTGTTCTTTAAGGTCTCTATTATGTAATATGAGAGTTCAATACTTTACAGGGTCAAGACCTAAATTGTAACTATGGGGATATGCCCACAGTCCTTGCTCAGGTAAAACTCCCTTTGATAGCAGTGGAAATTTTTCCTGAGTAACTATTGCAGGTTTGGGTCCTATCTGTCTGGAGCCAAATTAAATTATTCAGCTACTTGACAACCTTGCCACTAGGTAACCAACATAATGTAACTACTGTAGAGCTTTGCAGTCAGTTGAAATCATACTAAGACACATTTAATTAATGTATACAGTGCCTTAATGTGTTGAAGGCATTTCACAGAATGATTACAAAGTTATAAGGGGACCTCCTGCCCCACTGAAGTCAATGGAAAGAGTCCCATTGACTTCAGTTGGGGCTAAGATTTCACCCATAGTCCCTATCCCAAAGAGTTTTCAATCTAATTAAATAAGAAATATTACAATTTGCAGCAGTGATGCTTATGCAGTAAATCATCACATATTCACATGCTTAATGCTCAAGTTAAGTTGATTGTATTAGCATTAGTAGTCCAGAAAATTTCATAATTAATATATTAAGATTAGTTCTCTATTTGTTTTGTCCATTTTCTTTAGAATGGAATTTGGAAACCCTCTGACAGATTCTACTATATGCATTCTCTAGTGGGTCAATGGAAAATGACAGGAATATAACAGGAACAGCTAGTATTCAAATCCTGATCACATAAAGATGATGATTAATTGACAGAGTGAGCCAAATCGCTCCACTGTGTTGGGCTTGCAGTCATGTGTGATTGACATTCATCTCAAATGGGTTAACTGGCTACAAGCTCTGCTACAATCTAATTAAGGGCCCAATTCTGTTGCCATTGAAGTGAGGGGCAAAATTCCCATTAGCTTTAATAGGAACAGGATGGGAGCCTTTGCTGGCAACATCTTTTTACAGGTTTAATTGAATTAGAAGATACTCATGGTTTAAAAAATGCTTTTGTGTAGGGTAAATTGTGATTGTCAAGGTTAAGCTCATCAAAGCAAACATTCCTTCCTATCCACAGACCTGGAACTTTGTTCAGCTATGTGCAAAACATACATCCTCACAATGTATCAAACTAACTATCTGAACCCTGACCCAGAGTGTCCACCTTCACTTTGGCTGTAGCTAAACAGGACCTAGGCTTACTCAGTCTTTCTTAATTCCAGAGCAAGGAAAACCAAACAGGGTCAAATTTTGAAATATAGAATGTTGCTCATAAATGAATGAGCTGAGACCTCCTGAGTGGATTCTGAATTGTGGCTCCAAAGATAAAAAGTCAGCCACCATATAAACAATAAATAAATAAAAGATTAAATAATCTTATTTTATCATTGATACTGTCCATGCTACACTGTGTGAAAAAGCATAAATGATTATTCATTTCCAGTTGCATGTTGTATTATTTACAGTCAAGTAAATAATTTAGAGTAGTTTTCATTAAATAAATGTGTGCAGCTCATTATCACGCAAAATCTTGGGGTATCTTAAGCTATCAACATAGGGAATTATCTTCCTCTCATTGAAATCAGTGGGAGTTTTGTCACTGATTTCCAAGGCAGAGGGAACAGGCATGTTGACATTGAAAATACATGTTATTTTTTTTTTAAGTTAGTATAGGCAAATACAACACTAATAAAGTCTGCAGTCAATAAATTATAAGATATGATATAACATATCAACCAGAGTAAAACACTGCATAGAGTAAAACTATCTTAGTAAAAGGTAAAGTAAATTATTTAAAATTAAGTATGTACATATATTTTGCTGTCATATTTGCTGAAATATTACTCTAATTTGATTCAGAGATACACTGAAAAAGAAAGAGCAGAATGTTCTAGCGGATTATGAATTGTCTTTCAAATAAGAGACTTTCAATCAAAATATTTAGACTGTTGCTCACTATCCACACTGACTCACTAGCTCCACAAAGTGGAGAGCAGAGTCACTGATAAATTTTTTAAAGGATCAGTGCACTAAAGCTAACAGGTGTTCATTGAATTTAACAGGTTAAAAAAGTGTGCTAGTCAATTTTAGGTGTCAAAATATTTCTGGATTTGAGACTATGTTTAAAAGAAAGAATGCTAAACATTTTCTATTAGTACTTTTAGATAGACTACAAGTAGGTATATACATTATAGAAAGTCCAGGTCTTTAAATGCGTGTGGTATAAGTCACAAATCATGTTAATGCATATTTGAATTTAGGCATCATATGTTAAACATTTAATGGGATTTAAGTTTTGTATCATTTTATGATCTACCATTCTCCATGTTTAATATTTCTCCAATTATCATTATAAAATTGCTTCAGTATTTTTTCTTTGATTTATTTACAGTAGCATCAGATCTACAAATTTTAGTGACCTGCTTTACTCATATAAATAATCTACGTAACTGACATGATACAACAGTTTGAGGAGTGTTATTGTTAATTAATCAAGTTCCTAATTATATTTCAAGAGGCAAACCTAGTGTCACTAGGCATTTTTATTTCTTCTGGTTGGTTATCATGATTTCTAAATTAAAAAGAATGAATCAAATGCCACATTTTTATTAGCAGAAGAATTTACTGATTTGCTGCTGCAAGGTTTTGCTTCTACTTCCCATTGCTTTTGTCAATGAAACTGAAAGCAGTTGCCCTTTGATGCTTCTGATATTATAATATTGTCAGTGATAAAGATTCACAGACATTAATTTAACTGACAATAGATTGGAGAATCCAGATGCTTAATAACTGAGTCACAGGAATGATTTGTGAGATAACGAGGCTCATCTAAAAGAACTCAAAAGAATAAAGGGTTTTGTTGTTGTTTTGGTTCCTTTCTTATTTTTTTTCCTTCCCCAAATTTCCTTTCTACTTTGAGAGAAAGCAGGTTGAACTGATGGCACAAACTCTCAATTAATCTCCCCCATTTCTGTTCTTTCTCTCCATGCACCCCCTTTTTAACTTTCCTTTAAATTTAGCTGCTTCTCCGCACCAGTAGCTGTGTTTGGTTGACAAACACTCCAGAATAAGCCCATTTTCCAGTAAAAAAGCCCCTTCTCTAGGAGGGGCTAAGCCAGATGGGGGATAAGGAATGGGGTTCTTAACTGAGAATGCTTTGGAACTGATAGCCAGCTATCTGGGGTCTTGTTTTTTTCAGGATCAAAGGTGTATTTTTAGCATATGGTAATTAACACCTATTGAATCCTAATATAGACAAGGCAAATTATAGTTGTAGTTTTAAAATGTGTTGGCTGATTAAGGTAAACCTTATTGGATGAGGGTGCGGGGAGGGAGAGCCTAGCATTTATCTTGACCAGCCAAGGTTTAAAAACTGTAACTTGCCTTGCCTATACTAGACCTTTAAAGTGTATTAGTTATCACATATTAAGTTACAAGTTAAAACGCTTTTTCCTCCTAGTTTAGATGGGGCCAAGGTTAATGCTGGAGGAAAGGGAATCTGGACAGATCTTGGTTGTTTACTTCCCTTAGGCTTATACAAACCACATTTGAGTATGTTACTCTAAGGGCTGGTCTACACTGGCGAGGGGGGGGGGGTCGATGTAAGATACGCAACTTCAGCTACGGGAATAGCGTAGCTGAAGTCGATGTATCTTATTTCGACTTACCTCATGTCCTCATGGCGCGGGATCGACGGCCGCAGCTACCAGTGGAGTTCCAGAGTCGACGGGAGCGTGTTCGGGGGTTGATATATCGCGTCTAGACGAGACGCGATATATCGATCCCCGATAGATGGATTACCCAATATAAATGAAAGAATTATGAGGTGAGGTGAAGGTGTTTAATAATTAATTTCTAGGAGTGACTTCAAGGAGGAAAGTATTATTGCTTGGCACACTGAAAAGTGTTCCAGCTGCAGGGAACTGTGTGGCAAAAACAGGGAGTCCTGAGTGGGCGAAGAGTGTACAGAAGAGGCAGGGCATTGTGGATGGGCAGAGATATAGCAGCACCTGAGAGCCAAGATATAAGCAGGAGTGGCCCCATGCACAGCCTTGAATGTGGGGAAAAGGATGAGAAGTTTGACCTAGGGCATGTCTACACTACAAAATTAAGTCGATTTTAAAGAAGTCGATCTTTAGAAATCGATTTTATACAGTTCATTATGTACCTCTCCACTAAGCGCATTAAGTCGGCGGAGTGCGCCCTCAATACCGTGGCTAGCATCGACTCACGGAGCGGTGCACTGTGGGTAGCTATCCCACAATTCTCGCAGTCTCCACTGCCCATTGGAATTCTGGGTTAAGCTCCCAGTGCCTGATGGGGCAAAAACATTGTCGCGGGTGGTTTTGGGTACATGCCGTCCATCTCCCCTTCCTCCCTCTCTGAAAGCAACGGCAGACAAACATTTTGCGCCTTTTTTCCTGGGTTACCCATGCAGACGCCATCGCATGGCAAGCATGGAGCCCGCTCAGCTCACCGCTGCTGTTGTGAGCATTGTAAATACCTTGCGCATTATTCTGCAATATGTGCAGAACCTGGCTAAGAGACGCCAGAACGAGGGCGATTGTGATGAGGACATGGACACAGATGTTCCTGAAAGCACGGGCTGTGGCAATTGGGACATCATGGTGGCAGTGGGGCTGGTTGATACAGTGGAACGCCGATTCTGGGCCCGGCAAACAAGCACAGACTGGTGGGACCACATAGTTTTGCAGGTATGGGATGATTCAGAGTGGCTGCAAAACTTTCGCATGCGTAAGGCCACTTTCCTTGAACTTTGTGAGTTGCTTTCTCCCGCCCTGATGCGCAGGATGAGAGCTGCCCTGACAGTTGAGAAGCGAGTGGCGATAGCCCTGTGGAAGCTTGCAATGCCTGACTACTACTGGTAAGTCGGGAATCAATTTGGAGTGAGCAAATCTACTGTGGATACTGCTGTGATCCAAGTAGCCAATGCAATCACTGACGTCCTGTTATCAAGGGTGGTGACTCTGGGAAATGTGCAGGTCATACTGGATGGCTTTGCTGCAATGGGGTTCCCTAACTGTGGTGGGGCGATAGACGGAACACATATCCCTGTCTTGGCACTGGACCACCTTGCCAACCAGTACATAAACCGCAAGGGGTACTTCTCAATGGTGCTGCAAGCACTGATGGTTCACAAGGGACGTTTCACTGACATCAACGTGGGATGGCCGGGAAAAGTGCATGACACTCGCATCTTTAGGAACTCCAGGCTGTTCGAGCAGCTGCAAGAAGGGACTTACTTCCCAGACCAGAAAATTACCGTTTGGGATGTTGAAATGCCAATAGCTAGTCTTGGGGACCCAGCCTACCCCTTGCTCCCATGGCTCATGAAACCATACACAGGCAGCCTGGACAGCAGTAAGGAGCAGTTCAACTATAGGCTGAGCAAGTGCAGAATGGTGGTAGAATGTGCCTTTGGACGTTTAAAAGCTCACTGGTGCTGTTTGCTGACTAAGTTAGACCTCAGCGCAACCAACATTCCCATTGTTATTGCTGCTTGCTGTGTGCTCCATAATATCTGTGAGAGTAAGGTGGAGACGTTTATAGCAGAGTGGGAGGTTGAGGCAAATCGCCTGGTGGCCGATTTTGAGCAACCAGACACCAGGGCGATTAGAAGAGCACAGCGAGGTGCACTGCTTATCAGAGAAGCTTTGAAAACCAGTTTCATGACTGGCCAGGCAACAGTGTGACAGTTGTGTGTGTTTCTCCTTGATGCAAACCCACCCCCTTTGTTGATTTTAATTCCCTGTAAGCCAACCACCCTCTCCCCTTCAATCACAGCTGGCAAAGGACATAAAGTAACTATTGTTTTGAAACCATGCATTTTTTCTTTATTAATTAAAAAAAAAGTGAGATAACTGAGGTAGCCAGGGTGGGGTGGGGTGCGGGAGGAGGGAAGGACAAGGCCACTTTTCTTATTGTAGCCACACTACAAATCAAAACTGTTTGAATGACAGCCTTCTGTTGCTTGGGCGATCCTCTGGAGTGGAGTGGCTGGGTGCCCAGAGCCTCCCCCCCGCGTTCTTGGGTGTCTGGGTGAGGAGGATATGGAACTTGGGGAGGAGGGCAGGCGGTTATACAATGGATGAAGGGGAGGGGGGGTCTGTGCTCTTGTTGGCTTTTCTGCAGCTCCACCAGATGCCTCATCATGTCCGTTTGCTCCCCCATTAGCCTCAGCATCGCCTCCTGCCTCTGCTCATCGCGCTCACTTAATGATTTCCTGGACTCTGCCACTGAATGCCTCCATGAATTAAGCTGTGCCCTATCAGTGCGGGAGGACTGCATGAGCTCTGAAAACATGTCATCGCGAGTGCGTTTTTTTCACCTTTTAATCTGCGATAACCTCAGGGACGGAGATGATAGGGGGAGCATAGAAACATTTGCACCTGCAGGGGGATAAAAAGGGAGAGTAAAATTGAATATGATACATTTCTGAGAATCATAGAATCATAGAATATCAGGGTTGGAAGGGACCTCAGGAGGTCATCTAGTCCAACCCCCTGCTCAAAGCAGGACCAATTCCCAACTAAATCATCCCAGCCAGGGATGTGTGTGTCAAGCCGGGCCTTAAAAACCTCCAAGGAAGGAGACTCCACCACCTCCCTAGGTAACGCATTCCAGTGCTTCACCACCCTCCTAGTGAAATAGTGTTTCCTAATATCCAACCTAGACCTCCCCCACTGCAACTTGAGACCATTGCTCCTTGTTCTGTCATCTGCCAGCATTGACAACAGCCGAGTTCCATCCTCTTTGGAACCCCCCTTCAGGTAGTTGAAGGCTGCTATCAAATCCCCCCTCATTCTTCTCTTCTGGAGACTAAACAATCCCAGTTCCCTCAGCCTCTCCTCATAAGTCATGCGCTCCAGACCCCTAATCATTTTTGTTGCCCTCCGCTGGACTCTTTCCAATTTTTCCACATCCTTCTTGTAGTGTGGGGCCCAAAACTGGACACAGTACTCCAGATGAGGCCTCACCAATGTCGAATAAAGGGGAACGATCACGTCCCTCGATCTGCTGGCAATGCCCCTACTTATACAGCCCAAAATGCCGTTAGCCTTCTTGGCAACAAGAGCACACTGTTGACTCATATCCAGCTTCTCGTCCACTGTGACCCCTAGGTCCTTTTCTGCAGAACTGCTACCTAGCCACTCGGTCCCTAGTCTGTAGCAGTGCATAGGATTCTTCCGTCCTAGGTGCAGGACTCTGCACTTGTCCTTGTTGAACCTCATCAGGTTTCTTTTGGCCCAATCCTCTAATTTGTCTAGGTCCCTCTGTATCCGATCCCTACCCTCTAGTGTATCTACCATGCCTCCTAGTTTAGTGTCATCGGCAAACTTGCTGAGAGTGCAGTCCACACCATCCTCCAGATCATTAATAAAGATATTAAACAAAACCGGCCCCAGGACCGACCCTTGGGGCACTCCGCTTGAAACTGGCTGCCAACTAGACATGGAGCCATTGATCACTACCCGTTGAGCCCGACGATCTAGCCAGCTTTCTATCCACCTTACAGTCCATTCATCCAGCCCATACTTCTTTAACTTGGCAGCAAGAACAAAAGGGAGACTCTTTCACAGTGAATCAAGCAATTCACAGCAGACAGCACATGTGCTTTAGGTATAAGGTCACATTTTGCCTTTTATATTGAGTGCCTGCCGGTATGGTGACACATCACACACGGCTGGGCAACAGAATTCGGTTTCCAGGCAGCCATGGTAAGCCAATGGGTACGTGGGGTTGGCTTCTTACGCCTTCATAACATGTGGGAATGGTTTCAAACTGCAGCACCCTCCTTTCCCATAGCAAGCAATGCTGGTTGAGTTTGCTGTTTAAAAGGAGGGGCTGCGGTTTTCAGGTGGATGTGCAGCACACCCCTCCCCCACCCCTCCGCGTGGCTATTCTCTGGGATGATCCCTCCCCCCTCCCCCCTCCCCCCTCCCCCCACCATGTGGCTATTCTCCAGGATGATCCCTTTTAGCCAAGCGCAAACAGCCCAGCATGAACGGGGTCCTTTTACTGTTCCCTTACAAAAATTCCCCTATTTCAACCAGGTGACCATGAATGATATCACTCTCCTGAGGCTAACACAAAAAGATATAGACCGAATGTTGCTTGAATGCGACCAAAACCCAGGACCATTCGCTGCCATGTTTTGTGCTGCAATGATTCCAGATGACTTGCTACTGGCTTGGTGTGGTAAAGTGTCCTACCGTGGAGGACGAAATAAGGCAGCCCTCTCCAGAAACCTTCTGCAAAGGCTTTCAGAGTACTTCCAGGACAACTTCATGGAGATGTCCCTGTAGGATTCCTGCTCCATCCCCAGACACGTTAACAGACTTTTCCAGTAGCTGTACTGGCCACGAATGCATCCCAAGTCTTCAGGGCAAATCAAACATTAAACACTATTGCTTTTAAACCCTGTACTGTAGTTACAAATGTGCACTCACCAGAGGTGCCTTCTCCGGCTTCAGGGTTGGGGATCCCACCTTGGGAGGCTATTGGCTCCAGGGTGATGAAAAGGTCCTGGCTGCCGGGGAGAACGGATTTACCACTTGCCTGATGCGCATTCTCTTCCTCCTCCTCTTCCCCATCCACAAAATCCTCCTTCCTGTTGCATGAGACTCCCCCCTTGCAGGTGTCCATGGACTGTGGTGGGGTAGTGGTAGGGTCCCCCCCTAGAATGCCATGCAGCTGATCATAGAAGCGGCATGTATAGGGCTCTGATCCGGAGCAATCATTTGCCTCCTTTGTCTTTTGGTAGGCTTGCCTGAGCTCCTTAACTTTCACGCGGCACTGCTGTGTGTCCCTGTTGTAGCCTCTGTCCACCATGCCCTGTGCAATTTTGGCATATGTATTATCATTTCTTCTTTTTAATCGGAGTTTTGCCTGCACAGATTCTTCTCCCCATACAGCAATCAGATCCAGTGTCTCCCTTTCGGTCCATGCTGGAGTTTGTTTGCGATTCTGGGGGAACTGCATGGTCACCTGTGCTGCTGAGCTCGCCACGCTGACCAAACAGGAAATTAAATTCAAAATTTCCCGGGGCTTTTCCTGTGTGCCTGGCTAGTGCATTGGAGTTCAAAGTGCTGTGCAGAGTGGTCACATTGGAGCACTCTGGGATAGCTCCCGGAGGCCAATACCGTCAAATTGTGTCTGCAATACCCCAGATTCGACCCAGCAAGGTCAATTTTAGTGCTACTCCCATCATCAGGGAGGAGTACAGAAATCGATTTTAAGAACCCTTTAGGTTGATGGAACGGAGTTGGTTGTGTAGACACTTTCATTTTAAAATTGACCTAATGCGGCTAAATTTGACCTAACCCTGTAGTGTAGACCAGGCCTAGTGTAATGAGATGGAAAACCAGCAGAGATGCTCAAGCCATGGGGTGATATGATCAGAGCTGTGACCAGGAAAGATAACCTTGGCTGAAATGTGTTGAGTGAAGTGGAAAGGGAGATCAGAGTGAAGAATGTTAAAGAAGCCAAAAGCAGGTCACAGTAGGTGAGAAATAATGAGGGCCTGAGGCAGAGGTTCAACAGTGGAGAAAAATAGGAAGTGGTGAATGCTGAGGATGTTGTAGAGAGAGAAACAACAGGCTTTGGCCAGACCTGGTATGTAGGAAATATGGAAAGTCAAGAAGAAGTCAAAGATGACCCCAAAGTTAGAAGTTTGACTGCCTGGGAGGAGGGATTATCTACTTTAGGATCTTGTTGTTTTTATTCACTTTCTCACTTGCATGCTACAGCCACCTTGTTTGTAATAAAAATCACTAAAGCAATATATATATATATATAAAGGAGATGGAAATGTGGGTTCTATTGTTGGCTTTAGCATGGATCTGCCCAGTGACCTTGGACAAGTCACTTCCTCTTGCTGTGTTTGAATTTCTGCATCTGTAAAATGGGGATACTGATACTTACATCCCTTTGTATAATGCTTTGATAATGACAAATTTAAAAAAAATCTGTAGAAGAGCTAAATTTTATTATATGGCATCCAAAGTCTAGTTGTAGGTGTGATATTTAATGCATAATCACCCCACTCGCTGTCACACCAGGGATTATGACAATACATCATCTACTATATTATTTAAGGTACATGTATGTTCCAGATATTAAGACTGAAGCAAACTATGTTTAAGATTGATAGAAAGTTGAAAATGATTATTCCCAAGGAAGTAGTCTTGGAGGTGGAGGTGTCAAAAATCTGCTGTGTGAGAGAGACGATAAAAAAAATTCAAAGATGTTATAGGACAAACTTCACCTTGTAGGAGGCCTGTTTAATTATGCATGACTCTAGAATGAATGCCATCAAAAACAATGGAGGCAAACTTCCCTGGAGTGCTCCACTCAACACATCAAAGGGTTTTTTAAATTATTTGTGTAAGAAGTAGATATCACTTGCGTCTTTTTCCTGCAATCCCTATGCAGGCAAAATTCTCATTGACTTCAATGGGAATTTTGGCTGTGGTGTGGCTGGTGTGGCTGGAGGATCATGCCCATGTGTATATGGCTTTGTAAAAAAGTGGTTAACTTCTAGTGCATAAGAACTGGAATTAGGAAATAATCTTGACTGGCTACAGAAAAATCTAGTAGATTGACCTGAGGTCTGAAACCATGAACTCATGAGTGCTAAACCCAGCTCCGATAATGAATCGTTAGCAAACCACAGGCTAAATCAGGGATTGGCAACCTTTGGCCCATGGCCCGCCAGGGTAAGGGAGATCTGCTGGCCGCCGCTTCCTGCCGCCTGCATTGGCCTGGAACGGCGAACCACGGCCAGTGGGAGCCACGATCGGCCGAATCTGCGGATGCGGCAGCTAAACAAACCGGCCCAGCCACCAGGGTGCTTACCCTGGCGGACCGCAGGCCAAAGGTTGCCGATCCCTGGGCTCAGTTGTACTGTGGTGCATGGAGGAGGAGATGGGGGGACAAGGCACCTTCCCTCTCCATATGCATTCCTGGGGTGGATTCCTGACCCCACTGAAGTAAGTGGAAGGTTTGCCGTTAATTTCAATCAGGTGAGCATTTCACTCCAGGCAATAATCCTGTTAGGAAGCTCCAGGCTAGTGCCACTCCTGGTGGAGCTAACTTCACAAGTTTGAGAGGCACAGTGGGGATTATATATTTTACACTGTCAAAGGGAGTTGAAGCTGCCAATTCCCCTCAGGAGGAATTCTGTCAGAGTTAGCCAGAATTCTTGCTGAGGCCACTGCTGCAATCCTTACCCTTTCACTGCAGGCCATGGTTTTAGAAACACACCTACTAAGAGTATTCTGAGGCTTAGTTAATGTTCACAAAATCCTTTAGAAATGAAAAGCACTAAGTAAATTGTGAAATATGAATAAAGCTATGGATTGATACATTTTATATTACCTATTTCTTTTTCGTTCTGTGTTTGTACAGCACCTAGCACTGTGGGGTCCTGGTCCATGGCTGGTGTTCCTAGGGGCTATTATAATTCAAATAATAAAACCAGGATCTCATTACAACCTGCATGTAAGCAGGATCTCCTCCATATCCTCTCTGCCATTAATGTGAAAGTCAAACTTAAAATACACATTTTAACTTTTTAAATGAAACTGCTGCTAACTTCTGCTGAGACAATTAGCAGGTGTCAGTTAGGAGACACAATAGACTATGTCCCCAATTACTTTCTCTTTTCAGACAACAGTTTGCAATCACAAGAACGTGATGAGGCTTAATCAAAGATCAGAACTTTTTAATTAAAAGGGCCTTTTGTGACTCGTCATTTGACATTAATTACTGTTTTAGTTGGATTCCTTTTGATTTGTAAAGGGCCCTGAGCACTGCAAAAATTATATCACATCATAGAAATTGCTGATTATTAAAACAAAAAGTTGTTTTTCATCAGTCCTGTCACACACCATTGTAAAGAAAACATCATTTCAAATGTTAAATAGCCGCCTTAGATAAACAGACCTGTGAGTTTTAAAAGCAAAATAGCAGCTGGCACTTCAACTGACTTGCCTTAGAATGGGCAGTCATAAAGCACTTAATTGTAATGATTGATAAGGTCTTCTGTCAGTCTCAGCAAAACTTTCAGAAGGCTAAACAGCTGGCATGAGGTACATTTGGAGTTTTAACTAGTCGACTAGCCTTTGGGGGGGTCTTAAAGCTAACTAGCATCACTGGTATTAATAGAGGACATCAATCAAAATGAAACATTGAAGCAGAAACTGATCGGAGTCTTCAAGTAATATTTTAATTTGTCAGCCCACAGAGAGTAGGATAAATGTTAACAGCATTCTTGTGTGATGGCTTTAAAATTCAAATCCAGCAGTGGCAGCAATGTTAGCAAGTCATTCTTTTGTGAGTTTTGCTTTTTCATACACTCCAGTTATTCAGAATAAAGTGGGTACAGGGACAATGAAAACCCTTATCTGAATAGACTACGGAAAGGAAGAAAATGAGAAAGGTGTACAAGTAGCAGGAGTAATTCGTAAGCCATAGGAAATGCATGGGTGAAGTACACACAGGCATATGCCCAGAGTAAATGTGCTTTTTGTGGTGAATTGTGGAGGGGTTTGAGGAGGTTGTGTGTGAACAGAGGAGGATTAAAGAAAACAGAATTAACGCCCAAACCAGGGAGTGGCAACACAATCCTCACAAATCTGAACAGATCCAGGAACTCCTCCCTGGACCTGGCCTGATGGCTTCATTTGTGTCAGCCTATGTTGGCCTATACAGGGGTCCTTCATGGTGAACAGGGGATTGCTTATCCATGCAAAAGGGCAATATTTATGTTGTGAAGAAAGTCTTATGTGGTGTCATTGCACCTAGATGAGCTTCATCCTCAGGGCATGTTGAATTAATATCAGTCTGGATTTTAGAGATGCCAAGCACCCACAGCTCCCAATGAAATCTGAAAACTGGGCCCTAAATTCTCTGCTCTGTGACAAGCTAGTTGGAGTAGTAATTTATACCTCAGCAAATCAATTAAAAAACTGTTTTCCATCACAAACTACACAAAATGCCTTAAGCTGAGAATCAGATATGGGCAGGGGTATTGACAGAGAATTCGTTTTCCCCCCAAATTAATACCTGATTTACTTACCCAAACTGGGGTCAATCTCAGGCCATCCATATAACAGATTAATCTGTAGTTTTAGTAATAACTAAATGGAGGCGAGTTGCTTGAGAGAAAAGATGGTCTCCTGGTTAAAGCACTGAAGGGGGACATAAGGGATCTGGGTACAATTCCTCACTCTGATGCATCTTTCCTCTGCGAGCCTGGAAAAGTCACTTAATCTCTGTTCCTCATCTATAAAATATGAATACAATTTTTTTCTTGTCTATATACATTATAAACATTTCAGGAGAGAAGCTGTTACTTATCAGTTGTTTACAGTGCCTGGCATAATGGAGCCTGTAGGTACCACTGTTATTTAAATAAGTAATACTTCAAGAATATGTGGTAAGATGAGGCCCTGAAACATAAATCCTTGTATCAGAGGCCTGGTATGAGACCTAAGGCCTGAGCTAAAGTAATGGTCAAGATTTTGCTAACATATAGCAAAGTTAAGCTGTGAGCCAGAGGTAGGCCCTGCTCACAGAAGTTGGCAAGAAGCAGGCTGCTATTTGCATATATACACATATCAGAGGGGTAGCCGTGTTAGTCTGGATCTGTAAAAGCAGCAAACAGTCCTGTGGCACCTTATAGACTAACAGACATATTGGAGCATGAGCTTTCGTGGGTGAATACCCACTTCGTCAGATTCATGTAGTGGAAAATTCCAGAGGCAGGTATAAATATGCAAGCAAGAGTGAGTCAGGCTAGAGATAATGAGGTTAGTTCAATCAGGGGGGATGAGGCCCTCTTCTAGCAGTTGAGGTGTGAATACCAACGGAGGAGAAACTGCTTTTGTAGTTGGCTAGCCATTCACAGTCTTTGTTTAATCCTGAGCTGATGGTGTCAAATTTTCAGATGAACTGAAGCTCAGCAGTTTCTCTTTGAAGTCTGGTCCTGAAGTTTTTTTGCTGCAGGATGGCTACCTTTAAATCTGCTATTGTGTGTCCAGGGAGATTGAAGTGTTCTCCTACATGTTTTTGTATATTGCCATTCCTAATATCAGACCCTACGCCACCAGCACTCCCAGCTATCTCCGTGACACCACTGATTTCCTGAGAAAACTACAATGCATTGGTGGCCTTCCAGAAAACACCATCCTAGCCACCATGGATGTAGAGGCTCTCTACACAAACATCCCCCACACAGTTGGAATACAAGCTGTCAGGAACAGTATCCCTGATGATGCCACAGCACAACTGGTTGCTGAGCTCTGTGACTTTATCCTCACACACAACTATTTCAAATTTGATGACAATATATACCTCCAGACCAGTGGCACCACTATGGGCACCCGCATGGCCCCACAATATGCCAACATTTTTATGGCTGACCTGGAACAACGCTTCCTCAGCTCTCGTCCACTCACATCCCTTCTCTACCTACGCTACATTGATGACATCTTCATCATCTGGACCCTTGGGAAGGAGACTGGAAAAATTCCACCACGATTTCAACAACTTCCACCCCACCATCAACCTCAGCCTGGACCAATCTACACGGGAGGTCCACTTCCTAGACACCACGGTGCAAATAAGTGACGGTCACATTAACACCACCCTATACCAAAAACCCACCGACAGCTATGCCTACCTTCATGCCTCCAGCTTCCATCCCGGACACACCACACGATCCATTGTCTACAGCCAAGCACTGAGGTACAACCGCATCTGCTCCAACCCCTCAGACAGAGACCAACACCTACAAAGTCTTCACCAAGCATTCTCAAAACTACGATACCCGCATGAGGAAATAAGGAAACAGATCAACAGAGCCAAACGTGTACCCAGAAGCCTCCTACTGCAAGACAAGCCCAAGAAAGAAACCAACAGAACTCCACTGGCCATCACATATAGTCCCCAGCTAAAACCTCTCCAACGCATCATCAGTGATCTACAACCCATCCTGGACAATGATCCCTCACTTTCACAGGCCTTGGGTGGCAGGCCAGTCCTCGCCCACAGACAACCCTCCAACCTGAAGCATATTCTCACCAGTAACTACAAACCGCACCATAGTAACTCTAACTCAGGAACCAATCCATGCAACAAACCTCGATGCCAACTCTGCCCACATATCTACACCAGCGACACCATCACAGGACCTAACCAGATCAGCCACAACATCACCGGTTCATTCACCTGCACGTCCACCAATGTAATATACGCCATCATATGCCAACAATGCCCCTCTGCTATGTACATTGGCCAAACTGGACAGCCTCTACGTAAAAGGATAAATGGACACAAATCAGATATTAGGAATGGCAATATACAAAAACCTGTAGGAGAACACTTCAATCTCCCTGGACACACAATAGCAGATTTAAAGGTAGCCATCCTGCAGCAAAAAAACTTCAGGACCAGGCTTCAAAGAGAAACTGCTGAGCTTCAGTTCATCTGAAAATTTGACACCATCAGCTCAGGATTAAACAAAGACTGTGAATGGCTAGCCAACTACAAAAGCAGTTTCTCCGTTGGTGTTCACACCTCAACTGCTAGAAGAGGGCCTCATCCCCCCTGATTGAACTAACCTCATTATCTCTAGCCTGACTCACTCTTGCTTGCATATTTATACCTGCCTCTGGAATTTTCCACTACATGAATCTGACGAAGTGGGTATTCACCCACGAAAGCTCATGCTCCAATATGTCTGTTAGTCTATAAGGTGCCACAGGACTCTTTGCTGTATACACAGTTTATCAAGTACTAATAGGATAAACATGGGCCAGGATGACACCAGAACAGTCTGGTACGAACACATTCCACAGAGATAATGAGGAACAGACTGATCCATCCTAGAAGACAGGGTCAAAAGGATAATATGATGGATAGACTTGTTTGTTCGACTAACATGTACCAGGAGAGAGGCAGCACCCCAACATGCAGAGGGCTTGTACCTCGATACGTCAGGAGTGATGTGTAACTTGTTTGTACCTGTGTATAAGAATACATCCCTGAGGGGATTTCTTTGTGCAGACTAGGGGGCATTGGAGAGTCCTGCCACTGACTGAGCTGCGTCCATTGTCAGGGGGCACAAATTTGTAGTATGTCCTGTAGCGTCTGCTGGAAACTATTACTGTGCTTCGTTTGGCAATACACCTGGCCGGGTGCCTTCATACTTTATCAGAGTCTGTGGTCATTGGGGGTTCTCTCAGGGTCTGCTGTGTCAGATATCTGCACAGAGCTGGGGCAGCACACGGAGAACACATGCACACAGCCGACTGTTATCAACATTGGATAGAGTAGAGCACCACACCGGTGGCATCTGACGACAGCATAAATTGTATTTATTCATTTTTTTCACAATGTAGTTACTAGCTTGTTAGAGCCTGAAAATCACTATAGAAACCGTGGTAGCAAATTAGGTAGTTAGCAACCAGCTTTCAACCAATTAAAGATATGGTCGCTATGTTAATTCTATTCCTAAAAAGGACTAAATTACAATATATCTCCTATAGTATGATGCCTTCTGAAATGGACAAAGCCATTATCGTTCACATAAACAGTTTTCCTTTTTAATTAAGAAAGTTAGTATTTGTGTATGAAGACAAAAACATTTGAGAGAATTTTAAACCTAGACTGAATGCAAAAAAGTGTGTTTTATTATTGAAAATATATTGTTTTTCAAGGAAATACACTGAGTAAGAACACAAAATTAACATAGTATTTTGTATTCTTTGCATCAGTTATTTCCCAAAGAAAGCCTATCAGTTAAAATGATGAATTTTAACCTTTTCCAATTCTTCTAGAGAACATTCAATTTATATTCTTCAGACTCTTTGCTACTTGTTCACCATACTAATGCAAAAATTATTGTTTTTGTAATATTTATAAAGATCTAGTTACAAGTTTTCAAGGACAGATTTCACATTTCTTTCAAATGTGAACCCTCTAGTATAATTTAAGAAAAAAATGAAATAAAGTAGCTAACATATGGCATGGTTATGTGATTTAATGCATTAATATTGAAATATAGTGTTATATTGAATATGATTCTGATGGTCAATAGAAAATACAAAGGTCATGTTATCAGAGAATACAGAAAGCTTAAAGACTTGAATACCAATGGATTAACATTTCTGTGCAATCCCTTTTTTGCTCTTGTGAGTTCCAGAAATGTCCTTATAAAATTGGTAGCTTCAAAACCACTTCACAAAAATAACCCTGTCAATATTATTGGAGACAACTAAATCCAGATAAATCCAAGTTTAAATGTAGTCTTAAATTTCAGGTTAGGAATAATCTGAATTTTCATATTTGTGAAATCAAACATAGCTTTGAAGACAATCCTAGTCAAAGAACTCTAAACTTCCAGTACTCAGAGAAAGACACAAAGACCCCATTTAATTGTGATTAAAAACTCCCTGGTGTCTATTATCCCCTAAGTTACACCTGTGCAAACTCCATGAAGTCAGAGAGGTTGCACAGATATAACTGAGGGCAAAATTTATCCTATTATTGGATTGTGGCTCTCCCTTTTTCATCTAGCAGTTCCTAGAGTTAAATTTTCTAAATAATGGCCTCATGAGCATGCTATCAGTCGTGTTCACAAATGTCAGAGTTCATGAGAACAGGTTGGTTTGCATATTTAAATCCAGCAACAATAGGTTTGTATATATTCCTTCTATCACAGTCTATGGCAGGGGTCAGCAACCTTTGGCACGCGGCTCGCCAGGGTAAGCACCCTGGTGGGCCGGGCTGGTTTGTTTACCTGCCGCGTTCGCAGGTTTGGCCGATTGTGGCTCCCACTGGCCATGGTTCGCCGTCCCAGGCCAATGGGGGCTGTGGGAAGCGGTGCGGGCCGAGGGATGTGCTGGCCGCCACTTCCCACTGCCCCCATTGGCCTGGAACGGCGAAGCATGGCCAGTGGGAGCTGCGATCGGCTGAACCTGTGGACATGGCAGGTAAACAAACCAGCCTGGCCCGTCAGGGGCCTTACCCTGGCGAGCCGCATGCCAAAGGTTGCCGATCCCTGAACTACAGGATACTCAATTCCAAATATGCCAACAAAACAGTTGTAAAAGTGCTGGCAGGACACTTGGTTCTGATATACTATAACTGCCCCATCCTTACAGGCCTTCTTAACATGAGAAGCCAATTCTAAAAGGTGTCTTGCTCAGGACACGCAAAACTGTGCTACCACTCTGCTTCAGCAGGACTGAGCTTTGCTGCTGCTAAGCTGTGTGTCAGTTTCCTGACACACCAGCTTGTCTAGTTTGCCAGCAAACTCTTCAGGACTGTCAGTCCAAACCTTGCCTTGCAGGTAACAGTCAGTCAGCCCAAGTTTCTGAGTTCCCCAGACACTTAATATAGGTCCCAATTCAGCAAAACACTGCACGGTCCAGTCCCTTTCACTGTATACGCACAGAAGTTAATACGTTTTCTGCCTCCAAAGACATAGTGTACACACCAGCCTGTTAGGTTATACACAACAATGGAATGGTCTTGTAATAAAACAAGAATGAGTTCATTAATAAAGAGCAGGTATTTAAGTGATACCAAGTAAGAATCAATGAGACAGGTGTGGCTATAAATTAAAAAAAAAAAAAAACACACGCTTCCTACTTACTACAATTTAATTTTAACAAGTTACAATCTTTATCTAAGCAAGTTTCTCACTTACATCAAGTTTCTAGTACTCTTGCCTTTCAAGCCAAGAGGATCCAGGTTTCATAGGCTCAAAGGGTGCAGTCCCGTAAATGACGGATAACTCAAATGTCTTTTTTGCTCCCCTTATATTACTCATAGTCCATTGTCTCTGTGTGAAAAGCCAGGAAGGCTTCTTGGTGTGCAGATTCTGTCCCCCAGCATGATTGTTGAACAGTATTCTACCCTGTTGGTTTCACTTGACGGATTTCTTACCTTTTATTTAAAGATACTTTCATTGTTTTCTGCCTGTAACCAAGCTGGCTAGACAAATGAATACACATTCCTTTGTCTAGTGCAGGCTGGTCTTATGCTTTGCCTCCCAAACACATTTTAAGAACATATTTCTAGCACATATCTATAACTCATTATGCACAACACTTGCCTAAATCACAAAGTGCTTTTAGGGACCATTGTGTCAACAGTTTACATATGATACCTTACATAACATCTTTGGGATATGTATTATGACAACAGTTTGTTGAGACAATGAGTGTCAGGCCTGAGTGAGTTACAGTATGGGGCCCCTCTGCCAGTTGGTATTAAGGGGCTTCCAGGGCCACACCTAATCAACCTGATTTCCTCTTGACTGCACACAAACACCTGTGCATTCAGTTCTAGCACACCATAGACCAAGGTCGGCAACCTCTGGTACGCGGCTCGCCAGGGTAAGCACCCTGGTGGGTCGGGCCAGTTTGTTTACCTGCTGCGTCGGCAGGTTCGGCCGATCGTGGCTCCCACTGGCCGCGGTTCGCCACTCCAGGCCAATGGGGGAGGCGGGAAGCCACGGCCAGCACATCCCTCGGCCCGCGCCGCTTCCCACAGCCCCCATTGGCCTGGGATGGTGAACCGCAGCCAGTGGGAGCCACAATCGGCTAAACCTGCGGATGCGGCAGATAAACAAACCAGCCCGGCCTGCCAGGGTGCTCACCCTGGCGAGCCGCGTGCCAAAGGTTGCCGATTCCTGCTGTAGTATGCCCGAAAATAATTCTCCATACCCACAGAGAGACACATTCTGCCCCCCTTTCTCTCAATGAGCAAACTTTTTGAGTAGTCCCACTGATTTCAATTGGACTATTTACAAAGTAAGGGTACTGTTGTATTAATTTAGATGGAATACATGGGCCAAAGGTGTTAACATAACCCAGTCACTGTCCACCATCAAACAGTGTTAAACAAGGTATGGAGTTTGGTATACAGAGACCTCAGTCTGCTTAGTACCATGGCAAACATACCATTAAAATCTTTTTAACCTTTTATGTAAGATAAAGAAAAGAAGGAAAAAAACAGTTAAAGCATTTGAAATGTAAAGTATTAAATAAGACTTTCATTTTTACAATATCCCTTGTTCCCTTTCCAGTTAGCTGGGAAGAGTTTTTAGAAGGAAAACCCCCATGTTTGACAGTCTCTTAGATGGTATCAAAGATGGTAATAACTGTCTTTTGGGGAGGGGAAGAAGAGAAGAAGTTAGTTTAGATAGACTGGAGCTGTTGTTGTTAAAGTCCAATTCCATTTCATCCAAGGTGGTGTTTGGGATTCAGGTGGAACTGGTAGAGGTGATGATGTTATCTGGGTACCTCTCTCTGGCCTGATTTGGTCAGGACATCTCTCAGGATTAGGATGAAGAAGGCAAGGGGTCCCAGGAGATGGTGAGGCTGGTAGCAAGGACAGTGAAGCTTGCTTCAGTAGCCTCCATCTGTTCTTTCTATATTTCTTTAAGGACCCATAAAAGGGAAAGATGGAAGTGATGGAATAGCCCATCCCCTCATTATTTTGTCCACCACTTAGGCTTAGCTTCTGACACACCAATTTTGGTTTGCTGATTTCCAGACCCACACTTTCTTGTTTACTAAGCGTGATCTTAACCCAGTCCTTAAGTTATATCAGTAGGCCTTTTTGTTTAGACTAATTCAGTATTTCTGTCTTCTTTTCGAACCTTTTCCCCATCAACATTTGTTACTGTGACATTTTATGAACTTTCACATACTTTTTACAGTTGAGCTAACCATTAGAGTAAATTTGTAGGCCCTATTATCACAACAATACTACTCAGCATGAATAAGGGTATCAGAATCTGGCTCAAACAGAATAGAAGGAAATAAATTGCTGGAGAGCTAGGCCAAGTAAGAACCTTCTTCTTCATGCCTTCACTGAGGAACAGAGAAATTCTGAGAGTGAAGGAATACTTACATAACATAGAACTTGCTTTGGAAGTCACGGCTATGTCTATGACAGAGCACTCAAGCATGTGGTTAAGTTTCTCTGAAGTCAAGACTTAAAGTTAAGTATGTACTTCATTGTTTTGCTGAACTGGGAACTGGGAAGTGTGGGGAATCTGAGTTAAAACTAACAGCAGCTGATTTAAATACCAAATGTAGGTTAAAAAGCAATGATATATTATTTATTTATTATTTGTCATTTTTATCACTGTGCAATGTCAAAAGTAATCAACAACAAAAAGCATATAGGTGCATCATAAGCATGACCAACTGGCACCATTTATATTCTGCATCTGAAAATAGATATCCAGCATATTAGCCATCCACATTAAAAATGAACACGCAAATAAAATAAAAAATTCCCCTGTAGTCTTAAGAAAAGGTTTCATTTTGACAGGGGGGATGTGAATATAAGAATGTTACATTGAACATGGTGATTTTCTACTACATTTACCTCAGGCAATAGTACAGTGAAATTTAAACAAGATAGTAATTATATCAAAGGTGTCAAATAAAAAACCTTCAAAATTCAGATTTACACACGTCCCTCTGAAAAGAGAGAAATCAGTCAGCTCTCATACCTTATTATATAAGTATCTAATACAAATCCAAAGACAATTCTCTTTTCAGGATGTCATAAGAGTGGTGGGTGTAACTGGTATATACACTGGAAGAAACGAGGAGTTCTGAACTGTTGGTTGGCAAAATAAAAAATAAAATAAAAAAATTGTTGGTTTGATGCACTTTGCTACACATCAAACTCAAAATGAATCACTTTTTATCTCTGAAAAGATATTCTTTCCAAATTGTGTCAATCAATTGGAACAGTGAAAAGATTCCACCCCACCACCATCATCCTAGTGACCTCACCACACATTAGGTGGTTGAGGCTGTTGTCTGGCTTGTTGGAAAAGGTGTGTGCCCCTTTAAGGGCTAGAGAGCCCAGAAGCGACTTTCTACTGCAGATGCAAACCAAGTCAGCCCCCGGTGACCGGAAGAGAGGGGGAACTATATAGGTCCATGCCGGTGCAGGAAAGGCCCTCTTTTAATTTTAATTAGAGCCATTAGATTACCAGGTTAAAAATGAAGACAATAATTCCCTTCTCAGTACATTTTTCTTCAGCTGCATACAGCTTGGACTCTATGATAACTGCTGGTGTTTTAGCTACATCAGAAAAATAAATTCTTAATCATGGGCCAAATCTCAGGTGGTGTAAATCGTACCTCCACTGAGTTCAGTGGAAAGACTTTTTCTGTTCCACCTTAAAAATATGAGGGTGGCTATTGATGGAACAATCACAGGTCCCAATACTGAAAGGTTCTGAGCAGTCCCTGAGTTATCTCAATAACACTGCTGGGGAGAGGAATGGACATAGCACCCTGAGAGGGAATGCTGAGCCCATTGTAGGATTCGCTTATGGTAATATGCTTGTCCCTCAAATCATTTGATAAATCTACACCTATTCTAAAACTCTAACCTCTGTTAATACCAGATCTAGGTCTTTCAACAAAATATTAGGCTCTCTCTATATCATCGGTTCTCTTGCTATGGTCTACTATCGGTTTGTGGCACCCTTGCTGTGACTGCTGACTGGTTACATGGTGCTAGCTCCTCCTTTTTTCCCACCTGCTAAATTGTATAAAAGACAACTAAGTATAAATTAAATACTTCACTAATATTACTCTGCCATGTAAGTAATTGTTGTAAGTGCCACATAGATGTTGTGTGATTATGAATGTCAAGAGAATTGGTCTACAAACCACGCTGTGAAAAAAATCTCAGGGCTCAGTCCCTAGGCTACTCTCAACATTTTTTTTTCCCAAAAAGCTTTCAATATCACTCCCTTGAATTCTGACAGGTAGACCCAGACCCAGATTTTAAATTTTTAGAATCTATTTCATTCTCTAAGAATTTCCAGTTAAACTGTAAAATGTTTTTATGTTGCAGGTTGTTGGCAGCTGACAGCAAATGTGCCTTTTATCTATGGGCAATCAGATACCTTGGTGAAACTGAAGGGCATGCTAGCTACACTTCAGTCTGGCTAAATGGGAGAAGCAGTTAAGTTCCTTTATTGATTAAGATAGCTGAAAAAATAAAAGCCACTAGCCAAAGCACTGGTGATATGGAAGGCCTAAGAATTAACTCAGGGAGAATAAGAGGGGTGTACTTGGAAACTAATTGCAAACACAAGGGCTGGGGCATTGATTAGATTGAAGTTGAGTATGCTTGTGTATGTCAGAAGTTATCACCCAGAAAAGTGAGAAGAAAGCCAGAGAAGCTCTGGGTGAATGTGACCCTGAGAGAGAGCCAAGAGAGAAAGCTTCTTTGGGCAGAGTGCTGTCTGGAAAGAGGCTTGTGAACAGTGAGCAAGGAAATTGCATCCTGTCCTACTGTGTTTGGGGAAACAGGACTCTGTGTACATTCTTTGTAAATAAACAGAATTGCACCAAATAAATTCTTGACTCATATAATAAATTTCTTCAAATGGAAACAAGTTGCAAGACCTTCCAGATATAGCCTAAGCTCTTGGGCCAAAAGGGACAGCATTATTTGTCATTATGATATGCCTCACAATGTGTAGAGAGTTAATGCTGGATTATTGTGATGGAATATATCATCCATATTTACAACTGTAATGTTCAAATCTTCAAACTGATACTGCATTAAGAAAAATTAATCTTCTTTTCATTCTAGATTTTCAGAGTGAGTCTCAAATTGAATTTTGTATTGAATCCTTGTAGAAGTGCCAGAAAAGTTTCATTACTCTAGATCTTATCAGTTTTGGAAGTGTCTTTGATCTGAGAAGTAAATAACATGTAATCTGGGGGGACTTGTCTCTGGTCATGTGGAACTTTTTGATCTGATTTCTTTTTGGCCCCTCCCCGCTTACTAAAGGGTTGAGCCATTATGTCCTTGGGTAGGGCCTCTTGCAGGGGCTTTGGCTGTCAAACTGGAGGTCAAATGAACTTTCTCACTGTAAATATGGGCTGAGTAGCCCCTTTTGCTGGAAAAGGGTGCTGGGCAATTTGACCTCTGGTGAGGACAGGGGGTCCCACCACTAAAGTGCCAATGGCCAACTCATCAGTAGTGGGGAACTGCCATCAAGAAACCAGAATCAGCTGGGAACAAATACAAAAGTGGAATCAAAGGGATAACAAAAGGGAAGCAGTGATAGAAAACACCATTCCCCTCTCCCCCTTTCCATCTGCAGGCCCAGATCATTTAAATTATAATCCAAAATGAACAGGCTAGTGTTTGTTATGTGTAGGAGACAGCCAGAAAAAGCAAACAAAAATGTGAGCTAAACAAAGAATACAATCAAATCTGTCTCTTTTTCTTTAGTCCAGCAGCTTCAGATCAAATTTGGAGTCCTACTCTTAACTCCTAGAAAAAAAAATGGTTCCAACAGGGCTGGTGTGTGATGAACTGTGGCTATGAAGTTTGTACAGGCTAGGGGTGTATTTCCAACAAGGCCTTGTCTACATTAGCACATTTAGTGGCTGCAATTCATCCCTGGGGCTCCCTCCATACATTGGTGTCTTTTCCCAGTAACTGGCTATCTAGCATTTATCCACTACCAGGAAGTTACTTTGTGTAACCTGAGTCAGTCATTTTCTGTAGAGAGTCTAAAAGCAAGACTAGTCATTAACTAGGACACATTTTGTTATCAGCCTGAGCTGTTCGTATATCAAGACCCAGAACTCTTGAATAAATCTACCTGGGATATATCTAGCTTATAGGATAGAAATTTCACTGCTCCCCCATTCTCTGTTACATAGTCACTGACATGCTTGTTTGGCAGAGCCCTGCACTGGGGCGGTGCAGAATCTCACTGTCATGGAAGAGGCACCAGGGTCATCCTTTACGAGAAGCTTTCCATTGCACTGATGGGAGTAGGAACTGCTATACCCTTCTAAAGGGCATAGCATAATTTTCCCCATGTGAACAGCCAGATCTTCCTCCTCTCTGATCTTCCTCATAGACTGCTAGACTTTAAGGCCAGAAGGGACCATCATGATCATTTAGTCTCACCTCCTCCACATTGAAGGCCACAGAACCTCACCCACCTACACCAGTTGGAGGCCCATAACCTCTGGCTGAGTTATTGAAGCTCTCCTTTGGAAACTATACTTCTCATTCACTTACTCCCTAATCCACCTCCTCACTTTTCAGTACCATACTTCCTCAGGGGAACATATTAGTAACAGCCCCAATGCAGGGACTGTTATTCTACCTGGATTTTATCCAGACTGTGCAAGTTGGTGGAGAGACTCTTTAATTCTTCCCTCACAACTGCCAACCCACAAAGGGCCAGGCAGATTCTAGCCCCAATGATCTATAGATTATGGGGATGTGTCTCATTGGAACCATACATCATTGGTATGAAAGTCTGAAGTAAGTTTCACTGCTAACATTGTGAATGGATGATATATGGCCCATATTCTATTTCTGGACTTTTGTCTCTCTTTTGCACTATCACGCTTTTCCATAAAGTCTATTTTGACCTTCGTCTCTCCCAGAATAATATATGGTTGGCCATAGGAGACCAGGTTATAACCATAATTAGAAATACTCTAGGTAAATAGTCTATAATCAAACAAACAATTTTCATATTTAATATGGTATGAAATATATCTACTAATGCTACATTTTCTTAAACTTCTTACAAAATTAATGAAAATTTATATTTGGGGCTTAAACTATGGGGCAGTGTTGCTTTAAGAGGATCTACACATTTTAATTCACTCAAATACATTCTAAAATATCTAACTCTCAATATGAAATTATTGAAATAAAAATAGGATTATCAGAAATTATTCATTATTTTTATTATTAAAAATAAAAAGGGCCTAGAGGCCCTAATTTGGGTTTGGGGCCCATTGCATTGTATACACATAACAAGAAGTCAGGCCTTGCCCCCGAGAATTTACAAGTAGGAAAACAACTTTAATTACAAACTAAGTAAATGAACTTAGTCTTTTTCATGAAAATTGAAGGAAAGCATGATGGTTCTTTGTGTTACTGTTCTTCCACTGTTCTACGTGTAAAAAAGATAGTAATCATGACTCGATAATCTTTCATATATTTTCAAGTACTAGTAAGACAAGCTGCACTCCAGGATTTTCAATGTGCTGTAGAAATGTCCACACTGGCCTAGTGGATGGGGGGAAGCTGTAGACATGATATATCTTGATTTTAGTCAAGCTTTTTGACATGACATTCTCATAAGCACACTAGGGAAATGTCTAAATGAAATTACTATAAGGTGGGTGCAAAACTGGTTGAAAGACCATATTCATAGAGTGATTATCAATGGTCTACTATCAAACTAGGAGAGGGATCTGTGGGGTCCTGCAGGGGTCTGTCCTGGTTCTGGTACTAATCAATGTTTTCATTAATGACTTAGATAATGGAGTAGGGAGTATGCTTATAAAATTTGCAAATGACATCAAGGAGGGAGGGGTTGCTAGCACTTTGAAGGACAGGATTAGTATTCAATATGACCTTGACAAATTGGAGAATTGGTCTGAAATCAACAAGATGAAATTCAATAAAGCCAAGTGCCAAGTACTACACTTATGAAGGAAAATCAAATGCACAACTACAAAAAGGGAAATAACTGGCTAGGCAGTAGTGCTGCTGAAAAGGATCTGGGGGTGATAGTGGATCACAAATTGAATATGAGTCAACCATATGGTGCAGTTGAGAAAAAGGCTAATATTCCAGAGTGTATTAACAGGACCATCATGTGTAAGACATGAGAGGTAATTGTCCCACTTTTCTCAGCACTGCTGAGGCCTCAGCTGGAATACGGTGTCCAAATTTGAGCACCACACTTTGTGAAAGATGTGGACAAACTAGATAGAGTCCAGAGGAAAGCAACAAAAAATGATAGGTTTAGAAAATCTGATCTGTGTGGAAAGGCCAAAGAAATTGGGCATGTTTAGTCTTAAGAAAAGAAAACTAGGGGGACCCAATGCTATGGGCTGTTATAAAGTGGACTGCGATCAATTGTTTTCCGTGTCCACTGAAGGTAGGATCTGCAGCTTAATCTGCAGCAAGGGAAATTTTGATATCAGAGAAAACTTTTAAACTATAAAGATAGTTGAGACTGGAACAGGCTTCCTAGAGAGGTTGTGGGATCCCTGTCATTTGAGGTTTTTAAGAACAGGTCAGACAAACACCTGTCAGGGACAGTCTAATTATACTTAGTCCTGCCTCAGCTCAGAGGGCTGGACAACATGACTACTAAAGGTCTCTTCCAGCCCTACATTTCTATGATTCTTTTACTATGCAGTAAGCTGATGCAGTGTTACTCTGACTTGCCATGCATTAACTTGCTGTGTAGACAAGCTCTAAGTGATGGAGTAAATATTGGCTTTCACTAAGAACAAAACTTAAAAAACAATGCAGTGGCTGTGCGGTGGAGTGGAGGCTGAATAAGCAGACAGGGGTGCTGGAATAATTTTTATAGTGGGGGTGCTGACAGCAATTGAAACAAACTTTAAATAATGTATATAATAGAAACCTCTTCAAGCCAGGGCGTGCTGCCTGCACCTATGGGAGCAGGCACTGAGGTTCCTCCACCTACCTTATTCACTTGGATCTTGCTCCTATGAAGGCTTACTCACATCCTGTTGAATGGGACTATTCACATGCTGTTAAGCACATGCTTCAGTCTTCTCAGGATTGCAGAGTTGCTAACTCTTCCCACTTTATCTTGAGTCTCGTGGCATTTGCTGTTTTTCTTAACACCTCCACTCTGGAATCAAGAGACCCCAGGAAAATCTCAGCTTTTATATTTTTTAATGTAGCCCTCACAGTTGTAGAGAACACCTTGAAAATATGACTTGAGTGCACTCTCTATTTCCCCCAAAAGGGAAATAGAGAACCTCAAATTCATATATATATATCAATTTAAAGCCAATCTCATGATATTTTGGGGCCTAATCATGATTTTTGAATGTTGTATAGAACAGCATGGAGGATGATAAATGGGAAAGGAGTGGGGCCAGGTGGCATTGTGAAGGTAGATTTCACTCCACTTGCCCTGTACCTGCAGAAAGCCAGATTGTTTGGTCATTTTGAAGAAAAAAATGAATTTCACCCTTAATGAAGCCTGCAGGGTCACCTGTCTACACAGTGTGTATGCTTTCTAGCAATATTGGGTCATTGTTGACATAGCAATTTCCTTTTTACTAAGAACACAGTGTTATGGTTCTATAAATAAATGCTGTTTTCTGCATAGGGTTTTGACTAGAATGCATTCAGAGACAGTATTTCTCCATGAAAATCACTTGTGGTGATTTATATATAATTTTTTTAGTAATCCCCTAATTCATTAGGAGCAGTATCTTCTGTCACCAGATTACTATGTAAATCTATGTGCATAAGTCTATGGAAATTAACTTTTCAAAGGACAGACACCATATTTTTAGTAGCAATCAGGATGTTCTATTTGTAATATTGTTTCCTGTCATGCTAAATCCAGGTGTGAATTCAGAAGATACGCTTGCATTGGACAATTTAGTAATTTAGGCTTCGATCCTGCAATGAGCTCCAGGTGGGCACAGGAGTTTGCCTGTGCAGAGCTCATTGCAGGATCAGGGCCTTAAAACCAAAATTATTAAGGTCTAACTATTTTTATTCACTAGTGTTCAAATGGATTGGTTAAAATACCTATAAATGCTTCATCTAGACAGCAGGGCACCATTTCAGGAACTGATTGCCTATTATAATGCTGACAATGAAAGAGGAAAATACCTAAAAGGAGTGGGAGCATGGGCTATGACTTTCCCATTGAACTCAATGTAAAACTTATAATTTCCTGCCCCCAATTTGCAGGATGCTTCAGTTTTCGGTGGCCATTACACTATGCTTCTAAGCTGCTTTTCAAATAAAACTGTAATGAGTGGAAAGCAAAGGCAACAGTATTGCAGTTTTCGGAGTCCCACTACAATAAAGATTTATTTCATATATGTACAAGAATATTCTCCTGTTCTTTGTTTTGGTTTTCTTACCTCCCTCATGGAATTAATCAACTACAAATATCTTTAGCATGATTTATTTTACAGTCCCTGGTCTAGGTCCTGAAAATGCACTCTCCCTCATAATAAAGACGCCCCTTTTAAGGATTCCAGCAACAATACTTAAGAAAGGAAAAACACACACACAAATAATCCAAACAGTCACCATTTTCCATGGCAGAGGTGTGTGCAGAGATCAGACACAGTATGCAAACTCCAGCTCATGTTGTGCCTCCTCTGGTAGAGAGCATCTGTCTCGTTAATGTGAAGGGATAAGGAAGTATGTTAACCAAGGACAGAGGGAATTGGGGAGGGATGCAGGAGACTGGGTGCTAATTGAAGCAAAGTGTTCTATTAATATAGAGTGCTGGCTCCAAGCATGCCTAAAATCTAAATAATGATTCTAAACTCTAAAGACCTTATCCTGCATTCCTTGTGCACTCAGTACTCCCATTTAAATCAATGGGGCTTTTATGGACATGAGAAACACAGGATCAGTTCATAAGCAAATAAATTGTCAGAACTAACAATAAAATCTCACAATGTTTACAAGAAAAATATTTATTATTAGGTTCCCTCCCACCTAATAATAAATATATGGCAGGTCCAGTCAGACCAAAGGCACCATACTGCTCACTCTGACACTCTGGAGGCGCATCTAACCCACTAAATTTCCTTTGGGATTTTTGATGGTTTCCAAATGATCTCTCCTGTCATTTAGTGCTACAGCCATTGGACAGTTTGTGTACATTGCTCTTCAAAGGCTTATAGAGAATTTGACTGCTAGGTTGTGTAGCTTCTTAGGATATGCTTAGGGATTTGCCTTGTGCATTCTCAAACTATCTGTTGTTTCAATGTCTTTGCATATTGGAATATCTTAATGTTATGTAAACATTAATTACTTGATGGTTGTGCAGTGTTTTGACGCTGTAAAGTGCTTTAAATATGATAATTATTATATGTATTATTAATATTTTTCCAAAACACAAAGGGCAGCTGATCCTCTTAAGAGCATTCACCTATGTAGAGCCACGGGACTCCATCCTGTCTCCATTCCCATTCAATGAGCATATTGGACTCCAAGAGGAGAGTATAAGGCACTACAATCTTGGTTGTGGTCATTGGAGACTGGGGTCAAGGCATTTTCAGAAACAGGAGCATGGTGTGGAATACTATCTCACAAGGAGACAGAAGGAACTTGGATATTAACACCTTCAGACCCCACAGAAAGGATCATGTTTTTACACTTGCCATCCTGTAATGAAACTACCAGAACGATAGGCCATCTTTCCCCCTGAAGATAACTCCTTTTTTTTTGAAAAGCAACAGAGGGTCCTGTGGCACCTTTAAGACTAACAGAAGTATTGCATCTGAAGAAGTGAGGTTCTTACCCACGAAAGCTTATGCGCCCAATACTTCTGTTAGTCTTAAAGGTGCCACAGGACCCTCTGTTGCTTTTTACAGATTCAGACTAACACGGCTACCCCTCTGATCCTTTTTTTTTGGTATGCTCACTCTATCACTAGAGCAGTGGTGGGTAACCTGCGGCATGTGGGCCGCATGCAGCCCATCAGGGTAATCCTCTGGCAAGCTGCGAGACAGTTTGTTTACATTGACCATCCGCAGGCACGGTGGCTGCGGTTCACCATTTCTGGCCAATGGGAGCTGCGGGATTACCCTGGCAGGCCGCGTGTGGCCCACAGGTTGCCCACCACTGCTCTAGAGTGATGGGTTTAGAATATAAGTCCTTTGGACTGAATTTTGCTTTGTGTAATTCTGTTAGTGCCCAGATAGATGATGGTTACTACATAAAGGTTTAGGTAAAACTGATAAATGATATGAACAAGTCCATCTAACACATTATAGTTATCAGATTATAATAATGATAGTAAATAAAACCTAGCTCTTATATAGCATTTTTCATCAGTAGATCTCAAAATGCTTTACAAAGGAGGTCAACATAATCATCCCCATTTTACAGAATCATTTTTAATTTTTCTAAATCTTACGGTACAGTACAGCTACCAATTAAACCCTATGCCATGAATGGACTTGCTAGCACTCAGACACAGCTCTTTGGAACTTGGAGGAAATACCCGTCCCCATATTCATATATTGTTTCCATGTCTGAGAAGGACATCCTCTCTGAGGATGTTTTAGAAGATTCTCAGATTTTGTTACATGTCTTGCTTACTGCACTAAAAACAAGTAAAGTTATTAACATTGAGCTAAAATCACCTAGGTTGATTTGAATTTGTAAAAAACCCTGGCAGATTCTCACTCCTATCTTTCTTCAGTGAAATTTGGCTACCCAACTAAAGTCTCCACTTAAGATATTAACCACAAAAGCTGGTTGACATTTTTGATTGAAAAAGTTTCCTGTGGTTTCATCAAAATTATCTGTGGGAAAATGTCTGTTTTAATTAATTTTTTGTGTTTGCTAATCACAAAATTTAAACCAAAAAAATTAATTTCAAAACTAAACAAAATAAGATAGTTAGTTTTGTTAATTAATTTAGAAAACATGAAACTTTTTGGTAATTTTTTTTTAAAAGGGATTTTAAATATGAAATTTTCCATGGGGAAAATTTATGTTTTCTGATCAGCTCTAATTTATACTGAGTTGTTTCAGTGTTAAAAGCAACTACCTTCTCCCTAAATTTTACCATTACAGGTAGAAGGTTCAATTATAGCAACTTTTCCCAATTCCTTTTTCTTCAGTATGCCCATAATAGCCTAACCTGCAATTATACCTTCCCTCCATAGGGGGCTCATCTACAAGGTAATTTGTGACTTTTCTGACTCCTCAGCAATAGGATTCAGAAATTCATCTTCTCTTTTCTTCATGTTTCAGTGGCCTTTCAAATGGCAATTCAGAAGCTGGGAAGTAGAAAGATTCTCTTCCCTTTGCCCTCTGCTTGGTTAGATAAAAGAGCAGTTATCAGCCGAACTACATGAGTCTGGTCAGTGCACAGAAGAACAGACTAAGGAGCAGACTACATGCTCACCAACAAAATAAGACTTTTAACCAAGAGAGCAGGCACATACAATGAGTAAAATGCTGTCATGCTAATTTGATAAAGCTTTTCTTCAAAAAATGTTAAGGCTATTACAACAGCACTTCTTACAATGAAATAAATAACCTGATGCAGACAGTAGGTTTGAATAGTGACAATTAGATAGCTGATGGTGATACTGTATAGTACACAAACTTAGGCCCAGACATTGCAAAGACTTATTTACATACATAAGTTTACACACTTAAGTAGTTCCATGAAGACAGGGAGACTAGCCATATGTATAAAGTTATTCACATGCTTAAGGATATGTCTTCACTACCCGCCGGATCGGCAGGCAGCGATCGATTCAGCGG
This sequence comes from Emys orbicularis, assembly GCF_028017835.1. Taxonomy (NCBI): domain Eukaryota; kingdom Metazoa; phylum Chordata; order Testudines; family Emydidae; genus Emys; species Emys orbicularis. The sequence goes on from NC_088683.1 coordinate 301,721,076, forward strand.
GGATCAATTTATCGCGTTATTCACATAGCTGAAGTTGCGTAACTTAGATCGATCCCTCCCTTCCCCCAGTGTAGACCAGGGCTAAGTCTTTGCAGAATCAACACCATATTTAATTTTAAAAGTCAGCTCTCTTTTTTTCTTGCAGTGATTTTGCTACCGCTAATGGCCACTTGCTGTCTGTAGGCTGCAGTAAAGAGGAGGAGGAAGGGAACAAAAGATCAGTACACTATGATCTGCACAGGAGACAGCAGGGAGAGCTACCACCACTCGTGGAAGCAACTGGTGAGGCCAAAATATTCAGCAACACAATGTATACCCAGGTGGGGGTGAAACTGTGGTACAGAGAAAGGAAGTGCCTGTGTGGGCAAATCAAATAATATTGTGATACTAGGGAGGAAGAGTTGCCTGGGTGATTGTGCCTGGGAGATGAGAGGAGACTGTGGTACTGGGATGAGGATAGAGGTGGCCAGTAATGGAATGCTAAACTATTCAGCCACTAGGTGGCACTGTTTATAAAATACCTTAATTAAACAAACCTCACATCTGGTGTGTATAAGCAAGCTCTTTAGCCAGTCCATATCTGTAAAAGGAACATGACATGCCCTGCATGGTTGATTTGTGGGGATGGAGGAGTTTTTGATGTGATGAGGTGAGGCCAGATGTTGGATTTGTCAGAGGGAATGTCCAATATTAGGTGCTATGGAGATGGAGGAACCAGTTGTTCCAGGGTGGGTGAAATGGTGAATGATTGTGCTGGTGGGGAGGGGTGGTGAAGATTGTGTGTCTTGGTTGGAAAGTGTTCATGACAATTTTGAAAGGCCAGTGGGGATTTGTGCATGCAATGTGGATAAAGCCGTTATTAGACTGAAAGGGTGGAGGGTGAGTAGGGAATCAGCATATCGCACTGTCCTATTTTATTGAAATTTCACTGGGTTTTGCTAATATTTGTTTATGTGTACTAACACAGCAAATTTGTTGTAAAGTAATCATTACTTCAATTATGATATCTAATGGAAAGTTGGTAAAAGATTTTTGAAATGCCATTTTTATGTTAGTATTTAGGTGTACAGAAGTAATACTTTTTCCAGTTACTTTTTGCTAAATCATAATGAGAGGATAACTAATTGATTGTGCTCTTCCACATTAGTCCACATTAGTCTCCACATTTGATTTCTGGTCCTTTTCTCTCACTCCACACAACTGCCAGAAAAAAGGCTGCTCCAATGGCAGTTTTTGGAAAATGGGAGAAGAAAACTAGTTTTACTCAATATTGGCCCCCTCTAGCTCTGATTGATGAACAATGTTATTGGGCTCTGAGGAGAATCCCATCCAGTCCTCCTCTGCCAGGAGGATGAGTGATAGATGCAAAACAGGCTTAGTGAGTGAAGAAAGCATTGAACCAGGGAAAATGTGGAGAGTGCCTTCAGCTTTCCATCTGAGTGCAAAGAATTCCCTTTCCTTCCACTCAGGGGACAAAGATAACTAATCCAGTCATTTTTATGAGCTCCTAATAACACACAGTAAGTGTGTTACAGAAATTCATCAAAAAACTGCTGTTTTGCCCAACATTTTATATTTTCTCCTTATTCAATTGATCAATAAATAGCTTCAATACGCAGCCAACAGAAGCTTCATGTTGGCTGTGCAGTCAGAAGGGATAACAGGCCCGTTATGTCTAGTAATTAGAGCACAAGGCTTGGAGTGAGAACTCAGGGCTCATTTGCTTCTATTTCTGACTTGCTACTGACTCAGTGTGAAACTTTGGGTAACATTTGGTCAACATTTATTAATGGATATCTAAAATTAGGCATCTACAATACATAATTAGGCACTAGTATATAACTGGCCTGAATTTCAGAGGTGCTTAAAGTCAGGCCACTTAATCTGGTGCCAAAGTATGGATTTTGGTGCCAACTTTAAGCACCCAAATTTAAAAATCTTGGCCATTACACTTTTCTATGCCTTAGTCTATCTGTAAAATGTTTATGATAATACTAACCATGCAGAGTTGCCATGAGGCATAATTAATTAATGTTTCTGAGGTACACTCAGCTCCTCAGATGACTGGTGCTATAGTAAAGGCATTTATTTAAGCATTTCTGCTTTCTCTGGCTTGGAGGAAGAAGAGCACATTTTTCCACAGCATGTTACTGAAGTATATAAAAGACGAGAAAGGGGAGAAATATGGAGCATTCACAAGTCATTTAACAGATTATTCAATTTGCTGGCCAGGTAAAAAGCTGATTGCCCCAGGTTCAATAAAGGTCTAGAAATCTGGAAAAAATTTCAAATTGAATAAAATAATTCCTTTATTCAGAACAGGTAGATGTTCCTTGCCCTTGTTTAGAGTAATGGTACATCATGATGGCTTGATCTAACCAAAAGCAGACTACAGTTGCTAATAGAAACAAAACTTCAAACTAGGTTACTCAGAATCACTCGACAGGAGGTAATTGCAAAATCATGCATGATAAACAGGAACATTTGTATATTATGTTTAAAAGTTTTAAACATATAAATATTGTGCAAAGTCATCATGAATATTTTATATGCAGTGAGCTACAGAATGCTACTAAACTGAGCTATTCAACTTAAATTACATGGAAGTGCCCAATCCAAGAATAATATTTCAGTTATTTTACATTACTATACAATATTCGTATTTAAACTTGCTTTAGTGTCTTCGCTCCATTTTATTGTTAGGCCAGTCTTTTACAGCAGCCCAGCCAGTCTAGTTGGTAAACACATTTGTCTCATTTTCACAAGATACTCGAATAAAAACAGATTTTAATTCTAACTTGCATTGAACTAATGTGAGTCTCTGTTAAACAACTCAGCTGGGATTTCACAGTTCTTTTGCTGTCGCTTGTGACATCAATGGTTAACATTTTCATTCTTTCTTTTCCCTTTTAATTCTTTTCTCTCTAGAAATGCTTATTGATAATAATATTGCAAAGCAATAATAAGGGCAAAAACCTTCTTGCCTGATTCATACCTTATTCATTTCATTTGTCCCAAAATGATACTAAGGAGAACTGTGTGGCCTGACAAATGACTATTTGTTATCCACAGCTCTCCAGTATTTAACAATGTAATCCAATTAGCTCTGGGTGATATGGTAATAAGTGGTGGTAAGTGATGAAATCTGTTTCACTCTTCCCAAGCTCTGCTCCATTCTTAAAATTATTTTGTTTTACGTCTCTTCTACTTTGTTTTGTTTCTGTCCTTCACCCTTATTGCAACTTTTCTTGTTTTGCTCTTCCAAATGCTCATCAGAAAAAATAAGCACAGAACCAGTTGAGAAGTAACATTATTTACCTCCCCGTTAAGAACTTTCTGCTGGTTGTGCCTGCTGTAGTTAAAGTTGCAAAATGTTTCCATTATTCCCCCCTCCCCCATTTAAAACATTTTAGCATTTTCTGAAGCATTCATCTTTTGGACTATAATTATCCATATCCAAGGATCACAATATAGTCATAGCTGAACATTAAAGCTTATAGGTCAAATCTCAGAGATTATCAAACAAACCAAGCTCTTTTTGAAGATCTAGAGAACAGCATCTTTCCAATGACATTTGGCATGATATTTAAGCTAGAATATATTCTACGAGTTTGTGTCTCAATCTTCATCTAAAAAACACATTCAAATGAACACAGAGAATCACCACAGTATAAGATGACATCTATCAACCAAACTAAATTCATATTTCTTTGTGGTTACATTTTGTTTGACATACCTTTCCTCTCCACCCAGAGATACCCTCAAACTACAACTTTGATGTAACCAGAAGCTAGCATAAGACCAGTTAATACATGTTTGGCTCACTTTCTATAGAACAAACATTTTATTATGATCATATTACTTAAGTATTTTAAATTCATGGTAAACTGAACACTAGGTCACATAGATGGGAGAAAAAATGTAGACAGAAACATCCTGGTACTTCAATGCTCTTGCTATAATAGATCATGTTAATGGATTTTATACATCTCCAGTTCATCCACTGCAATACTTTTTACATTGTGTTAAACGTGTACGTGTTAAATAGTAAACATATTAAAACAACATAGCAACATTATTAGGTATTTCCATTAAAATTACAATTTGGAGCATTTTATAGCTTGATCATTTCCAAAAACACTGACTTAAACTTTTCAATGCTTTGCATACTTTTCATTTTTTTAACCAAAAAAAAGGTTAATTTTTTTTTGCATCTAAAGCAATCAATCATATTTTTGGTAATTCAGATTAAAATTAGAACATGAATTTCAGAAAAAAGTAAATGGCTGCCTGATGGAAGACTCTATAGAAGTCGCAAGATCAAGTAGCACAAGAGAGGCAAGTATAGTTACCACAAAGGTAAGTGATTTATTAGGAAAACTGATCAGAAAAAAAAGAAAATCACATTAAAATGTTCTAAAAATGTTGTTTCTTTTCATCATCATCAATATTTTCTGACCAGCTCTGTTTATTAGTAATACTCTGGAAGAAACATAGTGAATCAACACCATATCTCATTGTAATTAAATATACAGTTTTAATACATTGTCTAGTAGTTCTCACTTTTATTCACTTTAAAAACATCCTGCTCTCTTCTGCTTGACTTCAAACTTGCCTTTTTTTCTTTTCTTTGGGTCCATATTTATTTATTTTTCTTCTCTTTATTTTGTCTTTCTGTTCCTTGCTTTCCACAGCCTCTAGCTCATGGTTCCACTGAGTAGCCAAATCATAATTCATAGTTTCACAATCAGAGTGACAAAAGAAACTATCTTCTTACACATTATCAGATTTGTGAATGGCACATGTACAAGTGTCATTACAATCTCTACCATATATTATGTGGGGTCTGGGCCTGTGTAAAGGAAACTCATTCTTCCTGTATTTCACAACAACAGTCTGCAAGCTCTCCAGTGAACTAGACTTTTTAAAATTCAAAGTGGGACTAAAATCTTTGGTGGTAGCCTGCATTTTGTGTCCAGCCTCAGAAATTTAAATGAAAGTTTCCAGTATATTTTTTGCCAATTTCTTATACCATAAATCTGTCACATACTGCTATTTAAGTTCCAATCCCTCAACGGAAAATTAATATAAAATATGTAAAAGAAACAGAGGATCATAGATGGTGAAAGCCATGGAAATTCTGAGCTAAGGCGTGCATGTTATTCTAACATAACTCCACTGTATGTAGTCACTGAAGCCTGTGTGATCTCAGAATAGAGGGTTACATGTATGGTACTATACTGGTATGTACTCCAAAGTTTAGGCATGATGGACATAACTAAGAGATACTGTCATCATATTTTGCCTCTGTCCTTGGTTTAAACTTTTAACAAATTAATAACAAAGGAGTTTTCATTTCTATTCTGCCTTTAATTTTGAACATGAAACAACATACCAAAGGATGGAAACTAGCCTTGGTTGTGAGACTATATCTATTACCCCATACAGAAAACATTTTCCATGAATTGCAATTCTAATTCAAAAAGTGACTTTTTATAAATTGCATTCTAGAGTTCCATATTTATTGTGTTGCAGTGGTTTCTAGATCCAATATGCTCAGTGTACAAGTTATTCTGTTTTCTTATTAGGATCTAAAACTCCAACTGGGATCCAAAAGTCAAATTGTATCTTTTCTTGCTTCTGGATCATAATCAGTAACATTTGCTGCAGGTTAAATTTTGCCTTCAGTTACAGTTTCATTGTCTTCAGATTTTGCCCTCACTTATACTTGTCCAACACAAATGAAGACAGTGGAGGGGCAGAGAGGTAAATTAGGCAAATTTGGCCTTGAAACAGAAACTTAGTTCACAGTTTCATTGATGACATGTGAGCCACAATAAAATCCATGTCCTTTATCCATAGCTGTACTGGCTCTGCAATGGTAATAGAAGCAGACAATAGTAGACTATTTGTGGCATTAAAGTAAGCTGACGTGAATACACAAAGGGAGTTGATCTTTTGATTAAGAAGTGGCCATTTTTGTATAGTCTCTTTGCAGTGGAAGTGCACTTTAATGTTACATTAACAAATTTTGTTTTTACTTGTTATACTGGACCATATGATATCAGTTGTAACTCCATTTAAGTTAGTAAACAACTGTTGGATGCATTTGATGCTAGAAAGTAATATTGTTTTCACTGATAATCCCTGTATTGAGTGATAGCCACTGAAAAAATTAAGTGTCTCCTTGAATCAAGTGAAAAAAAAGCCCTTACTTTTGCCCTGGGGGTGGGAGCACTTCCTTTTACAAAAAGTAGCACTCGGTACCTATAGTGTTGTCTCTAATATGTACTTTTGAAGATAATGCAAATATTTTCACCCAGTAGGAGTACACAAGCTTTGCAATTGCATGCCTGTTGTATTGTCAAGTGACATTTAGCATCATTTACTTTTTGGCTGCCATTTCCTTGTCTTGCATAATACATTTTTCTTACATTAAAAACTGAAGCATAGGGAAATTTTAAAGTTTGAGTGCACCTGTGGGATGACAGCATGATAGACATCTTTGAAATAAATGCAGACTTATGGTGAGCAGGATCAGCTGCAACCCCATAAAGTGACATTTTAGGATATGGCTGGCTTAAATTGTATAATGCTGAACAATTACAGAAAAACATTGCATCACGTAAAACTGTAGTCTGAGAAAAAAAGACAGCAGTGTTTAGAGCTGCAGCTGATCCTGCTTGCCATATGGCATGTCACTCACAGTAATAGCACTTACATTTCTTCAGGAAGTGCACTTAAATATCAGTTAGTGAACAAGGCAGTACACATATTTTAATAGAAATTTGCAATCTTTGTACAGTCAAGGAATATGTCATAATCAATGTATCCACATAAATCTGAATGGCATTTTAAAAGTTCTTTTATTTAAGATTATTCTAAATGCTGCATTTAAAAAACCATAATTATTGTGCATATGGTTCATAGCAACTCTTATTAAAACAAAATAAAACATAAAACTCATGAACAAATAGTTAACATAGCTTCCTGCTTGCATGGGATACAAATGATTTTCATATGTTACTTTTATAACTTTACCAAACTGGCTGTAGTGTTTTCTGAGGTCCTGATGGAAAGCCAGTTGAAATCAGTGGAAATGTTTCCATTAATTTGAATGAACTTTGCATTAGTCTGAGGGGCCTACTAGTTTAGTGCTGTTTTCCAATGAATGCAGACAGTTAATGAATATGAAGCCTCTTTCCTGTGGAGTAGTCCAAACTTCGTCTGCCAAAAATGCAATGATCATGTAGACAGAAGCCAAGACTTGCAAGGATCAGCTATTTCCTCTTGTTGGTATGGGTGAGCTTTAAGAGTTAACACTTTGGGGTCATAGTGGATAGTCAGTGGAACATGAGCTCTCAGGGCAGTGCTGTGCCTAAATGGGATAAAGTGGTCCTTGGATATATAAACGGGAAATTATATTACCTCTGTATTGGCATTGCTGGGACTGCTACTGGAATACTGTGTCTAGTTCTGGTGTCCACACTTCAAGAAGGATGATGAAAATTGGCTAGGGTTCAGAATGATTGAAGGACTGGAAAACATGTCTCATAGTGAAAGACTGAAGGAGCTTGATCTCTTTTAGCTTATAATAGACAAAGTTTGATCACAGTCTATAAGTATGTATGTGGGGAAGAGAAGTTTTATAATGGAGGGCTCTTTAATTTAGCAGACAAAGATAGAATAAGATCCAATGTCTGGAAGTTGAAGCTAGACAAATTCAGACTAGAAGTAAAGTGCAATTTTTTAACAGTGAGGGTAATTAACCATTGCAACAACTTAACCAGTGATTTTGATGGATTTGTCACCACTGGCAATTTTAAAATCCATATTGGATGTTTTTCTAAAAGATATGCTTTAGTTCAAACACAGGTATTGGACTTGAAGCAGGAACAAATACAGGGAAGTTCTATAGCAGGGATCGGCAACCTTCGGACCGCAGCCCACCAGGGTAAGCCCCCTGGCAGGCCGGGCTGGTTTGTTTACCTGCGTCCACAGGTTCCGCCGATCACGGCTCCCACTGGCCGCAGTTCGCCGCTGCAGGCCAATGGGGGCTGCGAGAAGCCGCGGCCAGCACATCCCTCGGCCCGCGCCGCTTCCCGCAGCCCCCATTAACCTGGAATGGCGAATCGCGGCCAGTTGGAGCCACGATCAGCCAAACCTGTGGACACGGCAGGTAAACAAACCGTCCCGGCACACCAGGTGGCTTACCCTGGCGGGCCGCGTGCCGAAGGTTGCCGATCCCTGTTCTATAGACTGTTATACAGGAGGTCACACTGGATGATCACAATACTCCTTTCTGGCCTGAAAAAAATCCCCAAAATAAATCTAAATTTATAAATCAAGTCACTTTTTATTTTGGTATATCTATAGCTGTTGATAGAGTCCCTTATAATTTTCAGGGATTATTTTGATATTCACTGTTAGAAACTGATGTTTTCTGATCTATCCTGTAGCTTATTTGTTCCGTCTAACTACTCCTGTCTTACAATATCCTAGTCAGGTGCCCAAGAATAGTGTTTGTTTTGCAGTTTGCAATTTCCCAGAGCTTTTTTCCTGCTAGGAAAGTAAGTGTTTTTTTCTAGCAGTCACTCTGCTAGAAGTCAGCTAGCCATTCTTAAACTTATAGATGATGGTCCTGCAGTCCTACCTCAGGCAAAAATCCCATTGGTTTCAATGCATTAGTGAATTGGGCTTTATCTATAAAATTCTTTGTCAACAGCAATTTAAAACCAGCTTGGCAAATCACTAGAAAACTTACTAAAGGGAAAAATCCCGTAGTGACAGGAAAAAGGAGTACATGACCAAACAGATCTTTTCCATTTCTAAACTCTATTGACCTGATTATCATTGAAACTGGTGTAAATCAGGAGTAACTACTGAAGTTACAATAATGTAAAACCCATGGAAATGAGGGGAGAATCAGTGTCTGATATTATAATGTAAACGAGTTGAGCAAACAGCGCTGTTCTTAAGAGTTTTTCTTCACAGCATGATAATACTGAGATTTCTCTTTTCATTTTCAGTGGCAGAGGTTCTTTTTCAGCAACAGGCAGAATTTGCATCCTGACAAACATTGGACAGCAACATAGGGATATTGGTGAAACTTGTCTTTGGTTTCCCCACATTTTCCCCTTATTCTGCTTAGTCTGCAGAATATTGCCTTTGTCTGCTTTGTCCACTGAACGGCACACCGCTCTCGCTTGTGTGAGAATTCTTTCTTACATAGCAAATCTCCCATTTTTTGCTACTCAAGCTCTTTATGCTCCTGCCCAATGTGTGCCAACTCACTATCTTATTGGAACTTTGCTTATTTCAACCTTCTCTCTCCTACCTTGTCATCACTCCTCAGGGTTCGCTCTGACCAGCTTGTAGAATTTCATTTTTCTCCAAGCTATTTCCTCTAAAACAACTGGCCTTTTTCTGCCAGTGTTTTACCATCAAAGATAACATGCAGGTGAAAACACCTTTAATTTTTACCTGTTGTCCTAGTCCAGCACCATATCAACTGTGCCTATTTCTGCTCTTCTGCAGTACTGTACTGGATGGGCCAGAGCAGGTGAAACTGGATAGCTTCATTTTCTGTGCCTGCAGACCTGCACACTGCCTTTTGAGTCATGATATCTTAGGATCAGGGTTTTTACAGTTGATGATACTAGTTTACCATCTCTTCTGCTTGATTTCCTGGTAGTTTCTCAGGAGCTGACAAGGGTGAGCTTCAAGTACATTTTTTTCTGCTGTAATGTTTGAAGAAAATTTTAGTGAGAACAAGCAGATTATCTAAACAGAGCCTGATGAGTCTGTGTCCCGGCTCATTGATCTTTCCTAATCCATGTTTGTTTAATTCATTCTGATCCATGACCTTTGCTCCCACTTTAGCTTTGGAATGTCCCATATTCAGCAGCACATCAGGTCTTGGCACTGTGTCAGTGAGTTAGAAGTCTTGAATTTCATCATCCTTGGCTGCTGTGGAAGAAGAGAGGCCTGAATGATGCTCAGGTTAATTGGACTTTCTTTAAAAGAAATAAGATAGGCTTTGAAGGATTATATACCATTAGGGCTGGGATTTTATCCTTATTTAGAACAAGTACCAACATGTTCTCATTTTTAAAACTTAATCTTTATTTTTTTAAAATATAAATATAGTAGGATAGATGCAGATAGCAACTCACTTGCTGCATTCCAGTGTCATTCAGTACTTGGTGATCAGCATTTCGTCATAATGGAGAATTTAGAACAGTAGGTTATTAATAGAGGAACTGGTTGATGTATACCAGTGGTTCTCAAACTTTTGCATTGGTGACCTCTTTCAAACAGCAAACCTCTGAGTGTGACCCTGCCTCATAAATTAAAAATATATATTTTTATATTTAACACTAGTATAAATGGTGGAGGCAAAGCGGGGTTTGGGGTGGAGGCTGACAGCTCACGACCCCCCATATAATAACCTCATGACCCCCTGAGGGGTCATGACCCCCTAGTTTGAGAACCCCTGAGTATACAATATAAGATTGGGTGTTTTTACACCATGAGAGCACAGATTTTTCTAAGTACTGTATGAAAGGGAGAGACAGCTCTAAATAATTTTCTAGTTCTAGCCATTTAGCATAAAATAACTTTTCCATTACAAGGCTTTCCCATATTAGGATATAACAGTGAAATATTGAGAGAATACTACATAAAAGCTTTTCAGTTCACCTTTAACCTTGGAAGTGCAGATCATTTTCACTCCAGAGTACCATTATGAGTCAGGATGTATAGCCCATTAGAAAATAGAAAGGTTTTCTCTTTTTTCATTTGGTGGACATGCTCTGTATGCTTTAACATGCATTTGAGATAGGTTCCCTGGAGCCTTATTTATGAATGGTATGCCTATGTTAAATTGCATGCAAAGTATAGTATACAGAAAGATTGCATAGCTTTGTACCGCTCATGTGTGTTTTAAACATGTATTAATATATGCCTCCTGATGTATAGTGAGACCCTTGTTTGGTATGAGAGTGGGCCAACATAGATTAAAATGGGGGCATTAGAAGAGACAAAAGATAGAACTGGCACATAGGAGCTATGAAAATGGATAAAAATGTTAAACAAAAATGTTCTGAAAAGTTAGATACAACAACTATACTAGCCCTAGGGTAGTTCTACTGCAACTTGAACACCTGGCACTTATATAGCAAATAGAAACTGACACTTGCCAGAATCTGACCTTGACAGAATTATATAATATTTCTAGCATGATTGAACAATGTATTTTAGGCACTCAGAGGTTTTCTATGAATATTAGGCAGGCATGTCTTTTATTGTGTCCTTTGTTTCTGTTAAATCATTTGTGTGTGTGTGTGTGTGGCCAGAGCAAGAGAAATCCCACTCTATTTAGTTTTGAATCTCCTTTTTTAATCTAGGTGTTTATATACCCCTCATGACTATAGTGTCTTAGTACCACACAAACATTAACTAATTCAGTCCCACTTCTGTGAGGTAAGGAAATACAATTACTCTCTCTAAAAGAAAACAAAACACCTAAAAGCCAAAAACAGATAGGGAACAGAGGCACAGAGAAACTAGAGCAGGGGCCGGCAACCTCTGGCACGCGGCTCGTCAGGGTAAGCACTCTGGCGGGCCGGGCCAGTTTGTTTACCTGACGCATTGGCAGGTTCAGCTGATCGCGGCTCCCACTGGCCGTGGTTCACTGTCCTCGGCCAATGGGGGCTGCGGGAAGTGGCGCGGGCCGTGGGATGTGCTGGCTGTGGCTTCCCGCCTCCCCCATTGGCCTGGAGCAGCGAACTGCGGCCAGTGGGAGCCGCGATCGGCCGAACCTGCGGATGCGGCAGGTAAACAAAATTGCCTGGCCCGCCAGGGTGCTTACCCTGGCAAGCCGCGTGCCAGAGGTTGCCGACCCCTGAACTAGAGGTTAGTCCAAAAAGATTTAGGTGCCTAAGTCCAAAATTTGCATCTTCAAAACCCCCATTCAGTTGCTGCTTAACCCTGTAGGCACTTACATTCCACAGGCATGTAAGTCTCCACTGGTAAATTCCCCAAATTTCTGCTGGTGGGCATGCACAAACCTGCCTAGCTCATGCCTCAGCCTCAGTGTGATGCTCAAACTAGGTATTTCCTCCCCCCACCCATATCTCACCTCTGGGGCCCAATCTGGTACATATTGTCAGAAGCTGCCTAAGAGCATGCCTAAGAGACTGGGCCCAGCACAAAATACAGGAGGTGGTAGTGCCTCCCTTTTACCATATAGCCCAATGGTTAGAGTACTCACCCAGGATGTGGGAGACTCAGGTTTGATTGCCTATTCTGGCTGATGGGCAGCCAGAACTAGAACCCAGGTCTCTTATTTACTAGTTGAGTGCCCTAACTACTGGGCTGTACGGTATGCCAGAACAGCACTGTCTCAGTCTCTCCTGTTGAAGCTGTTCCACTTTGTCTGAAACACAGTCATTGGAGAAGGGACTGGGACCTGGATCTCCCAAGAAAATGTGCTAACAACTAGGCTATGGAGTTATTCTCTCTTTTTCTCTCACCCAATTGTGAATTGTATCCTTATATCACTTAACTTTCCCCATGCATTGTATAGGGAGCATGGGCACCTAATTTGGGGTGGTAGATTCCACAGGGTGGCAACAGGATCCTTAAGGTTAGGTGTTGCTGAGCCTATGACTAAGTCCCCTTTGTGTCTCTACCTTAAGTGACTTACCCAAGAATTTTTGTTAGGGCCAGGAACTGAACAAGGTTCTCTGAATCTCAAGCAAGTGCTATGTGAGTTGTCTCTTTGAACACAGTGGGATTACTTACATGAAAAGGATTGTTCTCTGTATTATAAAACCTCCGGTTCCCTATACATTAACAAAGCAATTTCTTATCTTGATACATATGGTATATGCACTATATTTTATATTTATATATGTATGCTACTGCCCACATTAAGGCCTAGATCCTGCAAATGCATCTGCATGGCTGGATTTCTACAGAACCCCAGTGACTTTGGTGTAGGTATATGTAGTTGTGATTTCTTTGTGTGGATGAAGTTGCAGGATCAGAGCTTAAAATACATTCATTTATATCACAGTTCACCTTGCACTCAAAAGTAGAGGTTCTGTGTTCTCGTATCTGAGATTCTTGTCTTTGTTGTCCAACCAGATTTTGTTGACATACTGGTATGTTTCTGTGTAATTTGGAATTTCTACTTAAGACAGGGAGTTCATCTAGCTGGCTATGTAGCAAAGAGAAAGAGAAGGTCATGGAAGAAAATAGGGAGAAGAAAACTGGGTGCTGGAAGTGGAGAGCGATGATGCTTGGAAAGAGAAAGTCAAGGTCAAAGTGTTCTATCATTGATGGCCCAGGGACTGCATGTTCTACCTAGGGGGTTGAACATCTTAACAGTTTGTTAGATGAATAGGAGGAGAATTGTAATTATTCTGATTACTGTCACTGATTGTCTACCAATTATGCCCACAGCTATTTGATACTAAAACACCCTATTATTATTGTCAGCCTATCCTCTGCCCCCTCTCCTCTCCCATCCCACTTATTTGTTCCATCCGCTTGTTATGTCTTGTCTTTTAGATTGTAAACGGATAGGGGACATGGATTGTCATTTATTATGTTTGTAGAATGCCAAGTACAATGGGGTTCCAAACCTGTTTGGGGCCTGGTCGCATAACCACAAAAATAATTAGTTTCTATTTCTTAATTAAACAAACTGAACATGAATTTAGTGTAAAGTGTTTATATTGCATAATGTATAATTTCTTTTTGAAAAAAATGTGTTATCAAAACAATGGCAGTAAAGCCAAATTATACATTTTTTAAACATCTCAGAGAAGAATTTGTATCATGATTCATTGTGCACATTCTAATTCTAACTAGTTTCCTTAAAAAGATCTTTATGTAAACAGAATATTAATCCTTTTATACATTGAGGGAAATCTAACTTATTTTTATTGGATTTCTTTTGAACATACATATAACGTGACTTTAACTCTCTTCCATATTTTAAGAGAGAGAGAGTACAAATGTAGGCAAATAATGAAATTGGCAAGAGAGCTAAAAATATGAGATACCTCCTCTGCCTGCACATCCCTTCTGAAAGTATTGGCTAATTATATTTAACATGGAATGAGAACATAATTTCCACTGTTTTGACAAGCAACAAATTGCACATTAGCTCCTTGTAAATAATATTATTAAAAACAGTTGTCCTTGTCTGTAGTTTCTTCTTTGTAAGAATAAAATTAATTTAAGGCCCATCATTCACAAGATAAGCATTATAATATCAAAGCAGCAGTTATAAGACATCGGAAACTGAAGATCCTGTATACCCAGTGAATACTAGGATAAATTTGGTGTTGCAATAAGAAGATAAAGGGAGAAGATATGTGAAGTCTATGATAGCAGCATGGTGCTTGTTGTAATCAGATTTTCAGTCATGATTCATTTGACTCAGTTATTTTACTAATAATATTATCCTGACTATAATCTAAACAGAATATTGGTTTCCACTGAGAAATGTAAATTACAGATTGTTAAGCATTTTTTCTACTTTTTTCCCCTAATTGACTAAGTAAGCTGAGATGTCGGCTTTTTTCTCAAAGATGCAATGTATAGGTGAATTTTAATATTACTTTACATTTATAGATCACCTTTCATCCAAAGAGCAAAAGGTGATTTACAATACAAATATTAATTAAATAGGCCTTGCAGCTACATCGTGATGTACATCCCTAATTGCTATTATAATACTCATTTTAGACTCAAGAGCTGATCCTGCAATGGCATTTGCTAGCAAGGACTTTCTTCTGCATCTCTGCAGAATCCTTATAGAGCCATGGGACTTCTCTATGGCACCAGGGTCCACACAAACTAGAATAATAGAAATGTCCCATGCACTGAGGCAGGACTTAGTATTATCTAGACAATCCCAGTTAGGTGTTTGGCTAACCTGTTCTTAAAAACCTCCAATGATGGAGATTCCACAACCTCCCTAAGCAATTTATTCCAGTTTTTTACTGCCCTTACTGTTAGGAAGTTTCTCCAAAGGTCTAATTTAGATCTCCCTTGCTGCAATTTAAGCCCATTACCTCTTGTCCTGTCCTCAGTGGATAAGGAGAATAGTTTATCACCCTCCCCTTTATAACAACCTTTTAGGTACTTGAAGACTGTTATGTCTGTTATGAAGACCCTCAGTCTTCTCTTCTCCAAACTAAACAACCCATTTTTTTCAATCTTTCTTGGTAGGTCATGTTTTCTAGATCTTTAGTCATTTTTGTTGCTCTTCTCTGGACCTTCTCCAGTTTGTCCACATCTTTCCTGAAGTGTGGTTCTGAGAACTAGGCACAGTACTCCAGTTGAGGCCTTATCGGTGCTGAATAGAGTGGAAGAATTACTTCTTGTGTCTTGCGTACAGAACTTCTGTTATTACATCCCAGAATGAAGCTCACTTTTTTTGCAACAGTGTCACACTGTTGACTCATATTTAGTTTGTGATTCATTATAACCCCCTGATCCTTTTCAGCAGTACTCCTTCCTAGGCAATCATTTCCCATTTTGTATTTGTCCAGTTGCTTATTCCTTCCTAAGTACATTTGGCCTTATTGAATTTCTCCCTATTATTTTAGACCATTTCTCCAGTTTGTCAAGATAATTTTGAATTCTAATCATGTCCCCCAAAGCACTTGTAACCCCTCCCGGCTTGGTATAATCTGCAAACTGTATAAGTGTACTCTATGCCATTATCCTAATTATTTATCAAGCTATTGAATGGAACTAGACCTAGGAGAGATTCCTGTGGGACTCCACTCGATATGCCCTTCCAGCTTGACTGTGAACCACTGATAACTACTCTCTGAGTATGGTTTTCCAACCAGTTGTTCACCCACCTTATAGTAGGTTTGTCTAAGCTATATTTCTCTAGTTTGCTTATGAGAAGGTCACGTGAGACAGTACCAAAAGTCTTACTGAAGTCAAAATATATTGCATCTATTGCTTCCCCCCATGCACAAGGCTTGCTACTCTGTCAAAAAAGGGTATTAAGTTGGTTTGACATGATATGTTTTTGACAAATCCATCTTGACTGTTACTTATCACCTTATAATCTTCTAGATGCTTTCAAACTGATTGTTTGATTATTTTCTCCAATAATTTTCAGGATACTGAAGTTAAGATGATTGGTCTATAATTCCCTATGTTGTCCTTATTCCCCTTTTTATAGATAGGTACTATATTTGCCCTTTTCCAGTCCTCTGAAATGTCTCTATCCTCCATGGCTTCTCAAAGATAATTGCCAATGGCTCAGATATCTCTTCAGCCAGTTCCTTAAGTATTCTAGGATGTATTTCACCAGACTCTGTAGACTTGAAGAAATCTAACCAGTCTAAGTAATTCTTACCTCATTCTTTCCCTACTTTAGCCTCAGATCTTACCCCATTTTATAACGATGTTCACTATATTCATCATCCAATCACTGTTAATCTTTTTAGTGAAAACTAAAACAAAAAAGGATTTAATACTTTGATCATTGCTGCATTTTCTGTTATTGTCTTTCCCTCCTCATTGAATAATGGGCTGACCCTGTCCTTGGTCTTCCTGTTGCTTCTAATGTATTTGTAAAATATTTCTTATTATACTTTATGTCCCTAGCTAGCTTAATCTCATTTTGTGACTTGATAGCCCTTGAGGATCAGAGCCCATATTAAGTCTCACAAGGTGAAATCCTGACCCCATTAAAAGTCACTGGGAGTTTTGTCATTGACTTCAATGGGACTGAGACTTCATCCATAGTACTTAAGTCCAAGAGCGCAGTCCAGGATCACACATGGAGTCAGTGGCACAGCCAGGAAAAGATCCCAGGAGTCATAGTCCTCAGCCCTAACTACCAAATTAAGCTCCCTGGAGTGCAATATTTTCCCCCATGTAAATAAACTGTATATTTAGAGACAGATTTCTGTTAAAAAACGAAGGGCTAAATTCTATTCTTGTTTCCATGAGGTGCAAAACCAGAATGACTCCATTGACTTCAGTTGAATTACTCCAGTTGAGTTACTCCAGATTTACACTAGGGTAAATTAGACCAGAATTAGGTCCTAATTGTTAAATATATGTCTTAACTGGAAAACCAAATTAAGCCATATATGACTTTATGAATGCTAAATTGATTATTTGTATTAGGGGTTTCTCTGATACATTCATAGTGATAGCACACTTCAAATAAAATGACACTTCAAAAAAGGAATGCTTACTTGGGCCATGGTTCTGGGATGTGCTGCATGCCTTGGGGTGTTGCTTTGGTCTCTCCTACTGAAATGAATGGGAGATAGGGTCTCAGCAAGTCACATGACTGGGCCAATTATGCTAACATGCAGTGGAACATCCATACAAGTGCATGTAACATCTGCACAAAATTGCATTGTGCTATTATTATGTTGAAATTAAAATGCATCATTATAAATGGAACACTTATATACTGTTATCAGCGGAACAATTGTTATGTATTGAGCAATCAGAAGCACCCACTTGCAAATCCTTAACAAAATGCTTAGCATTTAATAAACAGAATTTCCAGTGAACTTAGAGATCAATACAGCAGTCTAGTCACCTTTCAGAGACTGCTCTTCAGAGCTTTGTCTCTAGCCTTACTTAAGTAAAAACATTCAGAATAAAACATTAGTTTCAACAGTGCATCCCATTTTACAGTTCCCTGGCACTTCAGACTAAAAAGTAACACATGAGGCACCTGAGCCTAGATCCTCAGAGGTATTTGTGGGAGTCAGTGGGAGTTAGGCACCTAAATATTTTAGAGGCTATGGATCCCGGTATTCTACTTAATCTAAATGCAACCAAAATCTAACTTTCACCTTTTCTTCCTGGATTAAGAGATCGGATTCTAACAGTCCTCATTTGTAAGGAGTATCATGTAGGTGTCTAACTGAGTTATTAAAAATAACAGGTTTTGCTTCTCCATGAATGGATGTTAATTCTACTGCTCCCATGCTAGAAGAGTATTATTTAGAATATTTTTGGTGTATGTAATTAAGGGAGAGATCAATAGGTGTATAGTACCTTCTGTTGCAGATAGGGCTTCTCAAAGAAGTGAGATTTGCAGTTATTCTAAAAGCAAAGATATTGTACATGGACTTATCTTGATATCTGATAGCAGCTTATTGCACAGTCAGAGAACTTTTTCTGATATATTCTTACTCTTGCATTGAAGATATTTATCCTGGGCTCGGTGACTCTGTGGATCACAATATTCTTTAGGCTTCCATAGAAAGGGGCTATACCTGAGCTTATTAGTTCCTAGCCCAAAGAGAGCTTTGTAGAGCTAGATCAGGACCTTACAGTGAATCTAGAATTCAATATACATCCACTGCATGGAACCAATGTGATATTCTCTCAGAATGGTATCCTGTCAGGAGATGAATTACAGCATGCTGAAGCTTTCCATGGTTTTCTCAAGTAGCCTCAAATACACAGGTTTTATATGTTCATAAAATAGAAATCCCCATAATCAGATTAGAAATTGCTGGTGTTTTATGTATTCACCAAATATACCTATAAACAAGCATGAAAGTTAGAATACAGTGAAAATTGTGCACTTATTGATTGGCATATACAGAAGAAAGAAATTAAGCCCTCAAGACCAGAAATAAGGACCTTTATATATGGACAAGGGGATTCCTCATCATTTAACAATGGAAGGAGAATAAAACAAACAATGTATATTCTTCTGGCTATTCTTCAAGAACATTCTTGCTATGCTTATTAGTAATGTGTGGACACTGCTTGACATCATAGTACATGAATATTCCTGTTACTGTAGTGCCCAGAGACCTCAATCAGACTATCAATCCCATTGCTCAAGATGCTAGTTATCATTCTTGCAACAGGATTTTACAGACAGTGGCCCAGATCCACAATTGGTATTAGTCAACACAGCTCCATGAGGATCTGGCTGCACAAGTCTTTTTAAGAGATCAAGGCTCTAGGGCCCTAATGCAACATATGTATATACAGAAATGACTAATGGAGAGATGAGGTAATATTGATCACAAGGTGATGTCTCCTCCTGGTGGAGCCAGAGGTGTGGTGATTGGTATAAATCATCCTACAAGTTGGATGTGTGCTGAAGGTGAGATCTGGAGGAACACAAGACATACACCTCTGTGCCTGAGGAGAACACATTACTGAAAACCAGTCAACCAATGAGAACCAGAAGAAGGTGCTAGAGTAAACCACAAGGCCACGAGGAAAATTCAGAAAACCCATTTTAAACAAAGGGGGGAAGTCCTTGGGGGAGATGTAATTACTGTCCTTGTTTAATGTTTGATACCTGGCAAACATTGAAGCAGGGCAACCTTGAAAATTAATTGATGGTGGTAAGAGTCTTAGCACTAGGACCCAATTGGATCTCTTGCAGTTTTGAGAGCCAACAGTGTGCTGAAGGTTTGGGTGAAGGGTAAGATTATTCTGCCCAAAGAGGACAGTCAAGAATGCCTGCCTCCTGAAGCACTGGGGAAATATGCTCAAAAGTGGTGACTACTACACCCTGTAAAATAGTGTAGCATCACACTCCCTTCAGCACTGGCCTCAGTCTTGCAGCAAATGTGCAGGGTGTGCAGGACCAAGACAAAGCCCATAGCCCTCTCCAGAAATGTAGAAACCTGTCACACACTATTTTACCCTCTCTTAAGCTGAGACAGCACAAGCACTGGCCTTGTGACTCCCTTTTTCAAGGAAGGGCAGGGCAGAAAGGGTGTCCTGCATCATTTACCCCCTCCTTGTATATCTGCCCTAAAGCAGCTCTAGTTGAGCCTGATCTGGGATGTGGAAATAAATACATAGACAAATTAGATATTTTCAAAGTGTTTTTTTCAAATAAAGAAGAAATTATTTTGTACCTGGAGGACGTAAGAGCTAGTATATCAAGTATTCATGTACCCACAGGGTCCTACTTCCATTGCAAAATTTAACATCTGACAAAATATGGCCAAAGCTGCAGGGGACCTGCAACTGCAGCAAAAGCTCTTCGCCTGACGAATTGCCATATACTACAAAATATGCAAAGGATATAGGTAGGAAGCTTGAATAGAAATGGGAGCGGGGGGTAACTCCAAAACCCTCATTGGATGAAGATGGCCTTGAATTGCTGTTAGAAAGTACCCAGAGGAATACCAATATGAATGGTTAATGAACTTTTCCTTTCCATTGTCCACAATAAGTTTGTTACATTTTGAAAAAGACTTGAAAAGAGAAGTCCTTCACTTTGAAGATAAACAAAAACTTTTTCCCATCTAATTCTGCACATTGCAGAAACTGTTCAGGAACAATTCATCCGTGTGAGAATGTGACCCTTGTAATGCTGCCAAGGTGAGAGAGGCTTAGGACAATCTGCTACATAAGGGCTGATTGCACAAGTTAAAGCTGCCTGAGGGCTGCTTTAGCATATGCTCCCAATTTTTCTAAGGCTCCTGGAGAGAGAATATTGTGTGTCATACTTTACGCTTTCCTACCTCTTTTAATCTTTCTACCCCTTTTGGACAATCATCAACCAGTCTCTCTAGTTGGCTGATAAGTAGCCTAAGCACTACCTCAGATACCATGAAAGATTTCCAGAGTGTATGATTTATATGGGATACATGTTAGTGAAATGTCTGCAGAGAGACTGCAGAGATGTGTAACACAGTTAAGAGTAGAGGAGGTTCTACTTGTTGAGTTTGGTTAATGCATTAATGCCTCCATGTGGGAGACCTCCATTTTGGGTTCTCGCTTTGGAGTCATAGTGCAGTGAGAAAAGAAGAGGATTGTGGGGGTCAATTTACATGCTCCACACAGTAACTGATCTCTAGTTTTATAATCTAAAGGAAAGAATTGTCTTTAAAATACACAAGCAGATGGTAGGGAATGTAATGCAAGATAATGGTAGCTCAAAATAAATATAGGAATAAATATAGGTGTAACTTTGCAAGCCTTTCTTCAGCTCCTGGAAATAATGAGTCAGTAATGAGAATAGTTTAGCATCTGAAATCAAGCAGAATAAAAGAACTCTGGTATTTATGTGTAGGATTTACTGTTAGCAATGCAAACCAAAAAAAAAAGACTAAGAAAATATCATGTGTACATCACTCAGTTATTCATATCATAGTTGTAAGATAAAAAAACTACTGATAGCAGGTAGTATTAATTAGGAATCTACTATATAGTTAAAAAGTTATATTAATTTACACATTCTTTAAAACCTACTCTTTTTATGATCACATGACTTTTTATTGTATTTTACACTTCATGCATTTGGTATAGATAATTCAATCCCCGAAAAAACCTTGGACATCCCTATTCAATCTGGCAAACTGATTTGAACACATTTAAAGAAGAAATTCTCAATTTTAAATGTAGTTTATAAAATTGTTTTTTTGGCCTACACTATATAATACTTAAAAGGAAATGCACCTTTACTCTTTTATCTGATTAGTATGAATGATTTAATAAAAATAATCTTAAATTCATAGAAACTGGCGATCATATATCCTACCCTGATGTCACTGCGGTTTATAAATACACAAGCAACCACTCACATCTGTTCTTTTATTTTCTTTTTCGATTTAAGAGGGAAATTGACCTTACAATCTTTAACGTGACTTCAGGTCATTGTTATTAGTGATGAGAAAATACTGTGTTCTCCTTCTGACTGAGCCTGGCAAACCTCCCAGATATTTTACAATCACAGTATAAAAAACCCTCTGAAATGCTTTTTATTTTTCAGGTTTAGGCACTTGTTGTAGTACTCTATACATCTGGCAAACAGAAAATCTTTTTGCAAGAGAATGTGTACTCTTTTCACATGAATAGTGTTTCTTTTCTGAAGCACTATACCTTTAGAATATAAACTTCACTAGACCTTTCTTACTGGTCAAAAGATTAGTCATTTTAATTTGGGGGTCAGGGGTCCAGGGAACAGTTTCATGATTTTAAGTGTGAGCTGAAGAGAGTGTGAAACATCTGAGTTGCATTCAGGTTCACCTGTGGCCGGCCTAATCTAAATCCCTAGTAAGTATGGCCTGATGGATCCTTTCATAATCATAATATAAGATCCAGATCCAGAAGCCTTAGAGAGCAGTGGTTCTCAAACTTTTGTACTGGTGACCCATTTTACACAGCAAGCCTCTGAGTGTGACCCCCCCATATAAATTAAAAACACTTTTTAAATATATTTAACACCATTATAAATGCTGGAGGCAAAGCGGGATTTGGGGTGGAGGCTGACAGCTTGCGACCCCCCATGTAATAACCTCGTGACCCCCTCGAGGGTCCCGACCCCCAGTTTGAGAACCCCTGGCTAAGAGGGCTGGAATTCTCTGCTCCCTCTCTAGGGGAAAAGGGGAAAATCCTGCTCTTGCCAGCTTCATTTACATTAATTATAATCAATGTTCATAGTCATGTTTTGTTTGCTTACTTTTTCCCAAATAAAAAAGATGCTTGTGGTTCCAACATTCCCAAGGACTCTTGAGTACTTGTGAGTGGGGAAAACCACCAACAAAGGTACCAAGGAAGCTTTTATTTTAATTTCCCAAGGGCAGAAGTATAACTACGCTTGGCAGAATTTGATTTTTATATTTTTGATGGTTAATATCAATGTTTATTTTTAAACTTTTTTATTTTAAGGGACTTAAATTTTCGCAGTTGTAGGAAATTATGGGGGGAGGTCAGAGAATAATTGTGTAATGACAGTAGAGGTTGCAATTCAAAAAGTTAAAGCTTCATGACAGTCAAAACACAAATTGCCAGCATCACATGTCAAAATATACGAAGTAAATATCCTCAAATCACACTGTAGTTCTCAACCAGTATTTTTCTTATTCTGCCTATCTGCAAATTTCCATTTTCATTTTTCATCAGTTTGTGTGTGTACTGTAAAATAGATGTTCACCGACATTTACCAATAAAAATCTAATCCTTCCAAGTCTAAATATAACTCTAGGTAGGGACTTGAACCATGCATTCATTACATTTATTTATTTTTAGAAGAGGACCCCAAGTCAGATTGAACTTTGCCCCTGTTGCTGCCATTGGCACCTGAGTGAAGGTTTACAGTAGTTTGTAGAACCCTTGGTCGGTACAACATAATTTTATAGCATATACCAGGGGTCGGCAACCTCTGGCACGCAGCGCTCACCAGGGTAAGCACCCTGGCTGGCCGGGCCGGTTTGTTTACCTGCCGTGTTGGCAGGTTCGGCCGATCGCGGCTCCCACTGGCCGCGGTTAGCTGCTCCAGGCCAATGGGGGTGGCGGGAAGCAGCGCGGGCCGAGGGATGTGCTGGTCACGGCTTCCCACCGCCCCCATTGGCCTGGAGCGGCGAACCGTGGCCAATGGGAGCCACGATCGGCCAAACCTGCCAACGCGGCAGGTAAACAAACTGGCCCGGCCCACCAGGGTGCTTATCCTGGCAAGCCGCGTGCCAGAGGTTGCCAACCCCTGGCATATACTCATTGTTCAAACACAACTGTCACAACACTGGGCAATATAATAAACTATTTCAATTGTTTGTAAGCTCTTGGAGGCAGGGACTTCAGGTTCTGCTTGTAACATGAGCCCCAGGGGGTGTGGCCAGAATGATAACCCCTTGGGGCTGTTACAAAACAGGTTAGTTTAGAACAGTACTATGGCTGCTCTAAACTATGACGGGGATGGGGACAGCAAAAAAAAAAAAAAAAAACAGATGTAGAATGAGGGAGCCGCAAATGGCTCCTTTGTAACTTCGCATTTGAGATATAGGTAGTGCTCACTGAGCACAGCGAAGGAATATCTACATAGTTTTCTTATAAGTATATTTTTACTACTGTAGATGCTATGTACATCATAGGCACTGTCAAAATAACTAATAATAAATAATAAGAAATCGAAGTACATGGGACAAGCAGGGCCGTCCCTAGACCAAATGGTGCCGCCACATTTGTTAAACTTTTGAATACCTTATTTTTATTGCATTTGTAGCCCATTTCATGACTTAGATGCACAATTTGCATGCATGATTTATGCCTGTCATATAAGACAATACATTTGCACGCTAGGATCTATAAATCTGTATTTATTCATGCCATATATGAGCAAATTTAAAAAAATGTTTCCTCTAAGCTTATAGAAACTTTTTAATTTTAAGAATAAACTGAAATGTACTAACATCAAGAAATTGAACTGTGCACCAACATTGTGTGGACCAGTATTAAATAGTGTTACAGTAGGTGACAGCTTTAGAATATTAACTGTAGTCCTTTAGTTGAAAAGGTTGCTTTTTTCCCTTTTACCTTGTGAACAGAAGAACAGCATCAGAGAGATCCAAAGACTGGCCAATGGCATTTTCAAGTGATATAATAGCAAGCGATGTCAGTCTCTCGTCTGCCATTGTTGATTGAAGGTACGTTTTAATAAGCCCGAGCTTCAAAAAGCTGCACTCACCACTCGTGACTGTGACCGGCATACTGAGCAGAATCCTCAAAGATATCCACACATTAGGAAAAGTTTCCTTCAACTCTGCATCATGAATGAACTGGAGAACTTGGCGTGGAGAATTCTTCCCATGTTGCAAAATGTGATGGATGTTATCCAATTTGACATAGGTGTCTTTATCATTGACATCTGAACATTCTCCATGTGTCAGCATCCAGTGAAGGTCCATACAATTGTTCAGCAGTGTTTTACTGTCCGTTAGCAGCTTACTAAGGTCATACAAAAATCCCCAGTTATTTTTGTAAAGCTTCATTTGTCCAAACCCTTTTTCGATGGACACTCAAGCAATGTCAATGAGTGAGTAAAAAACTCCTCTTGATTTTTTTCCCAAGATTTGAATCACCTAATCCCTGCCCTTGTAACCAAGTTGTCACTTCTTCTGATGAATGTGAGTTTCCTTGAAGACAGGCTCACCTCCTAAGTTTTTGGTTGTTTCTTTGGCAGCAGGGATGGCATCTTCAAATCCGTTGTCTCTGTAGTCGACAACAAAATCAAGGCAGCTTCTCATCAAAGTAGTAGTGATCACGATGTCCATCAACCGAGTTTGTAATGCCTTGCTTACAACATATCCTTGGAACAGGATATCATGCCAAACCACAGTTGAGACCAGTGATCTGGTTTGCCAGGCTTTGTCCCTCATGTCGGATTCCAGCCTCGGCTTTACTTGACAATGCCAGTTCCATCAGGGCATTGTAAACCTCATTCACTTGGTACCTCAGTGGCCTTATGCTGTCAATGCAGTTCTCCCAGTGAGGGTCACTTAGTGGCTTCATGGTCAGATTTGTAACATGAGGATCTTCCACCTGATAGTTTATCTGAAAACAGAACATATATCCTTTGGCAATTTTTCCCTTTTGTCACTAACAACAAAAACAGTACCCTAAGCCTTGCACACACACACCCCAAAGCCTGGCACCGTAGGTGTTTCTTGGGTCGCCTGCCCCTAAATCCAGCCCTGGGGATAAGAGACTAGGAGAGATGTGAAGTGCTGGTAATAGTAAGCATTGACATAGGGGATTGATCAAAAGATCGCTGGCTCTAGACTGTGTAGAAGAGATATAGCTTGAGCTGCAGATTTGGCACACACATGGAATCAGTGAGGCAGAGGAACACGGGTAAGCTGTTTTTCCATGTGCAGAATAAAATCTACTTCACGAAGGTGTCATGTGGTTTAACTGATTAGTGTCTGAAAAGCACTTTGAGTTCCTCAGATAAACTGCAGTTATGTAGCATCATTCATCACTGCAGAAAGGAAGATGAAGAGGACATTGAATTCTTCAGAGCTGACGGGGATGGGAGCAATTAGCCATGCAAGGCCTTGAAGATGAGGAGAACATTTGTATAGCAGACAGGGATGTGGTTCACTTACACAGAGAGAGATGGCAGTTGGATACAACCTGGAGTTTGGATATGAGCAACTTTGGGAAGCCATAGAGGATGAAGCTGAGGTAACCAAGGTATTGAAGGCTAGATTCACAAAGGTACTTTGCCACTTAAAGAGACAGGTGAATAAGTCCAATATTTAGGCACCACTGACATTCACAAAACCATTGCTCAGCTGCCACCTAAATATGTACATGTACATTTGTGCCGGTAGGCATGTGCAAAGTGGCCTTAATCTTGATGCCTCTCCACGGATAACAAGCTAATTGGAGTGCTACCTCATGCCTAATCCCTGGCAGAATTCTCAAACTAGGTGCCCTGCTGCCTATCTGGCCTCTGGGGCCCAGTCTGATAGGTGTCTGAGTGCCTACAGGATCTGGCCTCACTCAAAAGGCAACAGTGTGTGTTTGTACATGCTCCAGCATACCCAACAGTCTACTGATTAGGAGACTCACCTAGGATATGAGAGACCCAGGTTTCAATCCCCACTCTGCCCGATTTGGAGCATTTGAACCCATGTCTCCCACATGAGTGCCTTAACCAGTGGGTATAATGGCATGGTCTGTCTCTGTTTTTTGTGAGAAAGAACATGGGATACCTAGGGCATGAGATACCTAGGGCACTTACTCCAGATCATACACTTAACTCTAGGAGAGGGTTTATGGTTGAGAATTCCAAGCATAAGGAGATGCCTGTTGTGACTGGTTTGGTCATAGAGATCCCCTTAGGACTATCACCTGATGTGCTGAAATTACCTCTGAGCCTGTTTTCCCTGCCAGCTTGGGACTCCAGAACCCTGTCTTTTTGAGCCAGACATGCTAGCCTGCTGCAACACAGATCCAGAGTCTGGTCCATGCCCCAAAGTTGCAGACTTAACTGAAAACAGCTTAGCAGGTTACCTGTCTCTAGCACCCAGACACCCAGTTTCCAATGGGATCCAAACCCCAAATAAATCTATTTTACACTGTATAAATCTTATACAGGGTAAATTCATAAATTGTCCGCACTCTATAACACTGATAGAGAGATATGCACAGCTGTTTGCTCCCCCAGGTATTAATCATTTATGCTGGGTTTATTAATAAACAAAAGTGATTTCATTAAGTATAAAAAGTAGGATTTAAGCAGTTTCAAGTAATAACACACAGAACAAAGTAAGTCACCAAGCAAAATAAAGCAAAAACATGCAAGTCTAAGCCTAATACATTAAGAAACTGATTACAGGTAATATCTCACCCTCAGAGATATTACACTTCTTTCACAGACTAGACTTCTTTCTAGTCTGGGCCCAATCCTTTCCCCTGGTACAGTCCTTGTTAGTTCCAGCAGACATCTCAGGTGGTAAGCAGGGGTTCTTCTTCGAGTGCTTGCTCGTATCGATTCCAATTAGATGTGCATGCACCGTGTGCACGCCGTTGGAGAATTTTTACCCTAGCAACACCTGGTGGGTCAGCTATGGAGCCCCCTGGAGTGGTGCCTTCATGGCGCTCGATATATACCCCAGCTGACCCAGAGCCCCCTCAGTTCCTTCTTACCGCCCATGATGGTCATTGGAACTGTGGAGTTCAGCTTCACTGGTCTCCACTCTCCCTAGCACTTACAGTTTCTTGTTATAATAGTTCATAGTTGATAGTTTATAGTAGTTCATAGTTATAATTGTAATTCATTAGTATTAGTGGGATGGGGGGGTTTCCCCTCCTCCCTGATTTTCTATTGGGCTCATGCCCAAAGCTTCGGGATTCAAGCCCTGTGGTTCCTGCTCTAAGCCCATGCGAATGGGCGACCCCCACGACTCTTGCCTAAAGTGTCTGGGGGAGTCTCATCAAGCAGACAAGTGCAGGATCTGCAAGGGTTTTTGTCCCCAGACCAAAAAGGAGCAGGACTTTCATCTCAAACAGCTCCTGATGGAGGTGGCTCTTAGTCCTCAACCTCCTGCGGCACGCCAAGATCCGGCACCGAGCACCTTGGTGTGCAGCACCCCGGCGGCAGCAGTAGGAGTGGCACAGCGGTTGGACTCTGACCGAGACCCACGGCACCGACGCTCCCCAGCACCACAGCCGACATCATCAGCCCGGCACCACTCCCACTCTCCCGGCCAGAAGCGGCACTGGAAACCAGCAAAGGCTGGCCCACCTCCACAGAGGCCAGCCTCCTTGGAACCATCTCTGCAGGTGCGTCCCACAGAGGAACGCCTAAAGGCACAGTCTATGGCCTCGGCACCGTTGACTCCGGTCCCTGGAGGAGAACCGTTGAGTCCGGTGCCCCTGGACTCCCCTGTACCGTGGTCGACATCCAGTTGCCATCCACCCCAGATACCTTTGCGGCTGCGAGGGACCTTATTGCTATGACGGCATCAGCATCTCCTCAGCCTCATGCCAAGGCAGTGATACCTGTACGTGTGACACCATCCCGAGGCAAATCGGCCCTGATCCACCCATCGGCACCGTCGGTCGAGCCACGGCACTGATCTCGTTCTCGGCACCATTCCTGTTCCGACGCCACTTGCAATCTTGACACTGCTCGCAGTTCTGGCATTGCTCGCAGTCCCGGCACCGCTCTTCTTCATGGTGCTGGTTGTACTTGCGACGCTGCTCGTACTCATGGCACCGCTACGACTCCAAGCACTAGTCCCGGTCGCGACGCCGCTCTGCCCACTGGTCGCCGTCGAGGAGCAGATCCCGGCCCCGATACGGCTCCTGATGCTGCTCATTGTCTAGACCCAGGTCCAGATCCAGGCACCATTCCAGGTCCCGGTACTGTTCTAGGTCCCAGCACCACTCCCCAGCGTCGTGGCACCGTTCACCATCACCCCGTTGGCGTGACCCAGTGCAGATCTGCTCGGCACCACCGTAGCCTTCCTGTTCCATTTCCTATTCTTCGGGATCGGAGGCAGTGCTGCGATTCTAGGATCGCTGCCATTTCGACCATAGCTGCCCGGAGTCGGGGATTGGGCATTGGCAGGTGCAAGAGCAGGGTCCTGCTCAAGGGTCCACCCAATGGCCGTTCTGAACACCCTGGGCATACCACCAGACACAGGGTGCTCCATCTGGGGCTTCTCACTCCACCCCATCTGAACCACAAATGCCAGAGGCTACCGCCACTTGGCCCGCCCCGGGAGGCATGGAGAACATGGTGGCTCCTCTTCCCACTGCAGGACCTCCTCCAACACTGGTTCCTGCTCCGGGCCCTGAGGTCGCTGGCACAGGACAGCTGGGCCCAGCTCCGCAAGAGGCCCTAGATGACCCTCTCCCCCATGTGGCCTCCTCCTCCTCCTCCTCCTCACCTGACGAGGCGGTGGCAGGCACTGCTGTCTCAGGTCCCCCTCCCATAGACCTCCATGCCAACCAGGACCTCCTGCGCAGGGTGGCGCAGAACATGAACTTGCAAGCAGAGGAGGTGGTAGAGGCGGAGGACCCAATGGTGGATATTCTGTCAGCAGAAGCTCCGTCAAGGGTAGCCCTAGCCCTTATTCGGACTATCCAATCCACCACCAGAACTATCTGGCAAACACCTGCATCCATCCCACCGACTGCTAAGGGATTGGAGCGCAAATACTTTGTCCCCTCAAAGGGGTACAATTATTTGTTCACCCACCCGCAGCCTTGTTCACTAGTGGTAGCATAGGTGAACGAGAAAGAACGGCATGGTCAGCAGGCCCCAGCTCCCAAATCAAAGGATGCCAGGCACCTTGATCTATTTGGGCGCAAAGTTTATTCCGTGGGGGGGTCTTCAGCTCAGGATCGCTAATCAGCAGGCACTCCTGAGCCGTTACAATTTTAACTCCTGGAACTCCATGTTGAAATTTAAGGAGTTAGTACCTCCTGAGTCCAGAGAGGAGTTCGGGGCCTTGGTTGATGAGGGCAAAATAGTGGCACAAACCTCGTTGCAGGCCTTGCTGGATGCTGCGGATTCTGACGCATGCACTTTGTCCTCGGGGATAGTGATGAGGCGTATCTCCTGGCTGCAAGCCTACAACCTGCCATTGGATCTTCAGCAAACACTGCAGGACCTCCCCTTTGATGGAGAGGGCCTATTTTCACACAAAACCGATTCCAGGCTACAAAGCCTTAAGGACTCAAGGGCGATAACGAAGTCCATGGGCATGCACACACCGGATACCCAGCGGAAACCCTTTAAACCCCAGCAGCCACAACAACGTTCCTATCCTCCTCCTCGACTGAGGCAGGATTTTTATAGGAGACGGGGGTGTAATGGCAGGAAGAAGCCCTCCAACCCCCAGTCTGGGCAAGGCCAGAGCCCGTCCAAGCCTTTGTTGGGCTCAAAATAGGCCTTTTGAAGGGATGCTCGAGGATGATGTATTGGACCTCATTCAGGATCCTACCCCACCCTTCTTGAATCGTTTATCCCACTTCCACCGTGCCTGGTCCCACATAACTACAGACCGCTGGGTTGTCCACACGGTGGAAGCAGGATGCTCTCTCCAATTTTCTTCCTCCCCACCCTCCTTCCCTATCCCTTTTCAGGGACCCTTCTCACGAGCAGCTCCTTATTAAGGAGGTTCAGACGCTCCTCGCCGTGGGGGCGATCGAGGAGGTTCCGAGGGAGCTAAGGGGTGGGGGGTTTTACTCCCAATATTTCCTAATCACCAAGGCAAAGGGAGGGCTTCGGCCCATTCTGGACCTATGTGGTCTCAACAAGTTCATGGTAAAGTTGAAATTCCGCATGGTCTCCTTGGGCACCATCATTCCTTCCCTGGATCCTGGAGACTGGTACGCCGCCCTCGACATGAAGGACGCGTATTTCCACATAGCGATTCATCCGGCGCACAAACGCTTCCTCCACTTTGTGGTCAGCCGTGAACATTATCAGTTCACAGCCTTTCCCTTCGGTCTCTCCACGGCCCCACGAGTGTTTACTAAATGTATGGCGGTCATGGCGTCCTTCCTTCGTCAGCGGCGGGTGCAGGTATACCCTTACCTCGACGATTGGCTTATCCAGGGAAGCACCAAAGAACAAGTGCAGTTCCACCTCCGCTTGGTCAAGGACATGTTTCATTGTTAAGGCCTCCTTCTCAATGCAGCAAAGTCAACACTAGAACTGACCCAGTGAATAGAATTCATCGGGGCGGTTCTGTACTCCGTGCAGGCATGAGCCCTCCTGCCGACCGCTTGTTTCCAGGCTATAGTGGCCCTTGTCCGGAGCCTTCAGAGCTTCCCAACCTCATTGGCAAGAAGTTGCTTGAGTCTTCTCGGCCACATGGCTACCTGCACAGAATTGACCAGGCATGCCAGACTTCGACTCCGCCCATTACAAGCTTGCCTGGCATCAGTCTACCGCCCAGGTCAAGACAGCCTGAACTTGGTGGTCACCGTTCCGGAGTGGGTCCTGGCCTTCCTCCGCTGGTGGCTAAATCCCCGGGTGGTTTGCGAAGGAGTACCTTTTCACAGCTCGCAGCCCTCCTTGTCCCTGGTCACGGATGCATCAGCCCTGGGATGGGGTGCCCACCTCGGGGACATTCAGTCGCAGGGCCTATGGCCCCCATCCGCGCTCTCCCTTCATATCAACGTTTGGGAGCTGATGGCGGTGCGCCTTGCCTGTCAAGCCTTCCAGGAGCGGTTGCAGGGTCGTTGTGTGGTGGTCCTCACAGACAACACCACGGCCATGTTCTACATCAACAAACAAGGGGAGAGCCTGCTCCTCCCCCCTTTGTCAGGAGGCCATTCAACTGTGGGAATTCTGCATAGCCCACTCTATTCACCTGCTGGCGTCTTTTCTACCCGGGGTCCAGAACATGCTGGCGGACCACCTGAGCATTCCACTCCCACGAATGGTCCCTTCGACCAGATGTCATCCACCCCATCTTCCGAAGGTGGGGGTTTCCCCAGGTCGACCTGTTCGCCTCCCGCAGCACTCGGAAATGTCTGACTTTCTGCTCCCTCCAGGGCTGCTCCCCAGGCTCTCTCACAGACACCTTCCTGCTCCCCTGGACGAGTCGACTATTTTACGCCTTTCCCCTGTTTCTCCTGGCATGCAGGGTCTTGCTCAAAGTACCCAGGGACAGGGCGCGAGTGATTCTGGTAGCTCCCGCATGGTCTAGACAGTATTGGTACACCACGCTACGGGAACTCTCTGTGAACGCTCCAGTCCCATTGCCTCTTCTTCCAGACCTGATTACTCAGGATCACGATCGCCTCTGCCATCCCGATGTATGATCTCTCCACCTCACAGCATGGATGCTGCATGGCTGAACCCTGCAGAACTTCGCTATTCAGAATCTGTGCAACAAGTACTGATGGGCAGCAGGAAGCCCTCCACTTGGGCCACATATACGGCTAAGTAGAAGCAATTTTCGGGCTGGTGCACTCAGCGCAGAATACCCCTGCTCCAGGCGTCCGTGCCTCTCATCTTGGAATACCTGCTGAGCCTAAAACAGCAAGGCTTGGCGGCATCCTCTGTCAGAGTTCACCTTGCGGCCATCTCAGCTTTTCACTCGGGTGCGAATGGCCGCTCTGTCTTCGCCAGTCCCATGGTTGGCAGGTTTCTAAGGGCCTGGACCATCAGCTTCGACAGCCAGTCCCCGCATGGGACCTTAACCTGCTCCTCTCCAGACTCATGGGGCCCCTGTTCGAGCCACTGGCCACCTGCTCCCTCCTCTACCTCTCCTGGAAAACGGATTTCCTTGTCGCTATCACGTCAGTGCGGCGTGTCTCTGAGCTCAGAGCCCTAACCTCCGAACCACCCTATATTATCTTTCTAAGGATAAAGTGCAGTTTTGGCCTCATCCAGCATTTCTTCTGAAGGTTGTATCGGCCTTCCATATCAGCCAGGACATATTTCTTCCATTTTTTTATCCAAAACCGCATGCCAGTTGCCAGGAACAGCGGCTGCACTCCCTAGATGTCTGTAGGGCCCTTGCCTTCTACATTGAGCGTACAAAACCGTTCAGGAAGATGACCCAGCTCTTCGTCGCGGTGGCGGACCAGATGAAAGGCCTCCCGGTTTCCTCTCAACGGATCTCCTCGTGGATCACGTCCTGTATCTGCGCTTGCTATGATCTGGCTGGGGTATTGACCTCACTGCTCACTCCACAAGGGCCCAGGCCTCATCGGCGGCTTTTCTCGCCCAGGTCCCGATCCAGGAGATCTGCAGAGCCGCAACTTGGTCCTTGGTACACACTTTTGCTTCGCACTATGCCATCATCCAACAAACAAGAGACGATGCGGCGTTTGGTAGAGCGGTCCTACAATCCACGTTACTTCACTCTGATCCCACCGCCTAGGTAAGGCTTGCGAGTCACCTAATTGGAATCAATATGAGCGAGCACTCGATGAAGAAAAAATGGTTACTCACCTTTGTAACTGTTGTTCTTCTAGATGTGTTGCTCAACCCCGCCCCCCCCCAACTCCTCTGACGGACTAGTCAGCAAGAAGGAACTGAGGGGGCGCTGGGTTGGCTGGGGTATATATCGAGCGCCATGAAGGTGCCACTCCACGGGGCTCCATAGCCACCCCACCGGGTGTTGCTAGGGTAAAAATTCTCCAACGGCCGTGCACGCGATGCGCACACACCTAATTGGAATGGATATGAGCAACACATCTTGAAGAACAACAGTTACAAAGGTGAGTAACGATTTTTTTTCTGATGACTGGCAGCCCCTTTTGTCCTGCTCCTCCCACTTTTATAGCTTTTGCACAAGGCGGGAATCTTTTGTCTGTGCTTGTCCCCACCCCCGCCTCATCAATGGAAAAGTACAAGGATTAAGATGGATTCCAGTATCATGTGACATGGTCACATTTCACTATAAGATCCCTAGTCTCTATTCTTCCTGGGTTGGCCAACACGTACACAGGAAGGCTTTCAATTAACTAAGGCCATTTACAACTAATTGTTTCTGGAGCACCCTTAATAGCCTCCATTTAATATGTTTACATCAGTGATACAAGTTTATATCTTATTCTCCTAGCTCCAGATATAGAAATAATACATGCAAACAAATAGGATGAACACACTTAGTAGATTACAAGCTTTCTAAAGACACCACACAAGGGGTATTTAGCGTAAAGCATATTCCAGTTATGTCATATTCATCAGCATATTTCCATAAAGCATATGGAGTGCAACATCACACCTATCTCTGACCTGTGAGTCCAGGTCCTAAAGTCCAGATCAGTGGGAATTAAACACTTAAGTACCTTTGCGAATCCGTGTCTTAAGTCCCACCCTTTCCCCCTGCATTTCACTCCTGCCTACCTCATGTGGCTCTCCGATCAGCTTGCTGGCTTCTGAGAATCCCTTTCTTAGGTGCATAACTCTACCTCTGCACTCTATGGGGAACCTGGGTGCCTAACTCGGGTCAGAGGATTCCACTAAGTGCACCTAGGGGTTAGGCATTGCAATTCCCAAGTCTTTGTGTATCTAGACCCAAATGCCTTGCTACTAGTAGAGTGAGGAAGCTGGAGGCTGAGTCTTCGAAAAAGTAGACCCAAAGCTCTGTAACACCCTCCCTAAAGAAATCAGGAAAAGTCAACCCTCACCACCATCTGATGTGACCTCTCTTAATCTCTCCTGTTGAAACGGTTCTACTTTGTATAAAAAGTCATTGAAGCAAGGACAAGAAACTGGATCTCCCATCTCTGGGCCCCAACCCCCGGGCTATAGAGTCAGTCTCACTTTCTCTCTGTCCCAATGACTATTCACTGTCATTCATAATCTCTTTTTCAATACTGGCAGCCAATACTGTTCCTGACCTCATCACATTAGCAAAGCCAATCAAGTGATCTGAATGGATGGATAGCTTATGTGCTTCATAATATTCTGCCATTTTGTTCCCTAGGCAAGTAGAGAGAAGTTAAACTTTGCTGTTGTTTAGACAGCAACAGTGAATTTTAGGACTGTGAGTCTTAAAATAGATCTGAAGTTTTATTGCCAGTGAGAAAGTAAAGACTATATTTGTTTATTGTTCACAGGGCAATATGGTTTTTGTGTTGAAATATTTAAATCAGTACAGAAAATAACAGAATAGAAACTTCAGAAAGCAAAAAAGAGAAGCCAGCTTTAAAAAATCCTCCTCCTTATCATCAACAGTTTGTCTATACTGGTTACCCTTTAAAGCTTGCCAATTATCCCAGTATTTGCAGTATTCCCATGCTATTCCCTATAGTAAGTATACTGAAGTGACCTTATGTATTTACCTATGGAAAACTGACAAGTTTTTACAGGCCTTCTCTTAGACAATCACCCTCAAAGAAAACCTGGATAAACGGATATACCTTGTAGCATGCCTTAAAGATCAACAAACCTGCTTCTGCCTGACTGAAGGGGTAGCAAGATCAAGGTCCTCCACTGAGAATGCTCTGCTGTCCTGTCAGATCAAGCATCCAACTGTTCTCAAATATTAAGGGTAAAGTACAGAAAGAGAGGCTGTTACCAAGACATACATGTGTCTATTTACATGTGGTTATGTCTATTTACATGTGTCTTATGTCTATTTACATTGTGGTTATCAGCTTGTGGGGGCATATTTTTATACAGTTATTTACCAGGAGTGTTTTACTGTAATTTTAAAGTTACTGAAACAATTTATAAGTGTAGATAGCTTCTTAAAACCCTAGAATAGGCTCTTATTTTTCAAAATGAGCCAGAGATGTTTTTCAGAACCCCAGAGTATGCTCTATTGGCTTCGCTTATTACATTTTCCATCATTAGCTTTTATTTAATAAATCCAAGTAACAAAAAACATAGACAAGGGTCTGACTTAAACTCACAAAGGCCAGGACATTGAGAGTTCAGGCTTTTCATTCCTTTTTTAAATCAGGTCTTTGTTATTTGATACTGCAGGGATCTGGGACCCAGAAGCAAGCTCCTCTAGGCACATGCTATAGTACATAGTATTATACGTGCAGCAAGACACCTACGATATTAGAGAATTAGGGGGGAAATGAAGCAACATGTTATAAGAGCCAGAATGATGGTACTTCAGATCGTCTTCATCATAATACTATTATTCAGGATGCCTTCTTTTTATGTGCTTAAGTGCTATTGAAATACTGGTTAAGTTTGAAGGGAATAGCTGTGAAATATTGCCCTTGAATCCACTCATTATTTTAACTTTTATAGTGATTGCTTAGGAAGCAATGGAGGAAACAGCACAACATGTGATCTATCAGTTGAATTATTTTATTTTCATGGATTTGAAGAGTTTAGATTTCTAACAAATAGATAAGAAAGGCTGATCATGTGGTCAAGGCATCAGACTGAGGTTCAGGCAAACTGGATTTAATACATGGTTCTGCCATGAACTAGTTGTGTGTCCCTGGACAAGTCTCTCTGTGCCCATCTGAAAAACGGTGATAGTAATACTTATTTTCTCCCACTTCTTTGTCTGTCTTATCCTGTTTAGTTTGTAAGCTTATAGCAGGGACTTTCTCCGACTATGCATTTGTACAACACCTATCGTAATGGAGCTCCAGTCTTTGTTGGGGCCTTTACTGTAAGAGCAGAGTAGGAGTTACTGTAACACATACACAATAAGTGCCTATACCAATAGACCAAATGCCTGTGGAGCCAGGACTAGAACCTGGTCCAACTCTAAAACATAATTCATTTGAAGACAATCCATTTTTTTCTGTTGGTTGACCACATTTGAGCTGATCACAATAACTTAAAAATGTCAGTGTGTGAGTGCATGTTGCTCATTAGGAGCATCGCTGTAATTGAGAGATAATTAATATCTACTTTTTATTTCCAAAAAGGAAAACAAGTGTATTATGTTCAATGGAACTAGTGTGAAGGATCCATCATGAAATAAATGGAGGTAACTGAGACACTTTCATTATGTATGGATCATTAGTACAGTACACCATAATGGCCTCTCAAGAGCCATTATGGTGCATCCTGTGAGTACATAGTGGCATAGCTTGTAATACATGAATAACTGACATTCTACAGCAAAATAATTTAACTTAATACCAGTAAATCATCTTGGTAGATCTACAGCTAGGTCAAAATGCAGCTGCCCACTTTTCAAGTGGATTGAGATGCTGTGAGAATAAATTTTGAGAATCTGTGTTTTGTGCTTGGCATTGGCTACTACTGGTGGGAGACAATGATAAAAATGTTTCCAAGAAAATGTTAGATTTATTTTTCACCTTTTTTTTTTTTTGAATTTTACAGCATATAATTCTCAACAACTGTAATCAGCGTAGCTGCACTGAAGTCAATGGAGTTATGTCGATTGCTGAGGATCTGCTCCAAGATTTTTTTCCTGCTATATATTAGCTTGTGAAATGCATTTTGGTGTAAAATTTCATGTCTGTGAAATTAGCCTCAGCCACTGTAATGACTGCCTATAGTTTCTCCAAAATACTGTTAACCGTGAGATTCTTCTCAAGGCTACATGTGCATAGTGTGGCAAGATGCTGAATGCTGTTATTGCTTCTGCTGCTATCAAAGCTGATCCACTCTGCAGTAATGCATATAAAAATAGTGGCTTTCCCACAGATCCAAATGTCCCTACTACAGTGGACCTTCCCACCTGGCCAAAATATGGCAATTCCCCTTTACTGTTATGTAAAGCTTGAGCAGAGCCATTATGCTGGGAGTGGAATAGCCCAAATCAACAGGTTGGCATCTGCCACTGAAGGGATCCAACTTCCATCAATTTTCAGAAGCCCTGTCTTTCCACATATGAGAAGAGAAGATCTACTGACTTAGCAAGGAGTAAATCTATATTTACTGTCTATGGCTCGGCCTTCGGTCTTCTAATTCTGATATTCAAATAGTCACCTTTGTGCTCTCCCCAAGCAGTCCATCACTTTTGGGAGAAGTGCCCTGTAAACATCAATTCAAGTCATGCATTATCCTCCTTCAAACTCTCCTTTGTCATGTATCCTACAAAAAATCTTGACAACAGTTAGCTGCTGTAGGAAGTCCACTTCCTATCATGGTGACAAATACTGTTTCCTTGTACTCCCCTGTCTGTATCCGTGTGTTGTCTTTTGTCTTATAATTAGATTGTAAGCTTGTCAGGCAGGGATTGTTTTTTGTTGTGTTTGCACAGCGTCTATTACAATAGGGTCCTGGACCATGTCTACAGCTCCTAGGTGCTATAATAATACATGGTGCTAAAACAGCTTCTGGTCTCCTTTCTCATTGGAGTTACTTCCCTTGACACAACATGTCTGGCATGGAAGACGCTCCCCTGAACCCACGTTCTATTCCTCACAGCTTACAGCATTATATTCTTAATATGGGTACTAGGACTCCCACTCTTGTTTCTCATTTCACTCTTTATACACCCATGGGTCTGCTTTGACTTGTTTACAGGAATGCACTTAGTTCTGCTACTACCTCTTTGTGGGAATTGAGGAGAAAGAGCCTGGGAATCACCATCACCACTATCCCTCCTGCTCACTGGAGAGGTATTGGGTAGGCTAGATGGATTTCGGAGGCAGAGTGTTTGGAAATATTGGATGGGAAAAGGATGGATATTTTTGAATGGGGGAAATGTTATAGACAGGGAATGTCATTTATAGCTCTCAGCTGCAAAGATTTTTGGGAGCCCCTTATGGTTTTGGCCAGACATCCTCACATTGTGCTATTATAATAATGCCACTGTTCGTTTGTCTCCCTGCATGGACTGGAGTCTGGGAGTGCTCCTCTGTTTCTTACAGCTTTTCATTTGTTTGGTAACTTTTCTCCACAGAAGCTGAAGAGGAAACACTCCACATTTGTGGAATTGCTTTTATTCTCGATGTTTGCTGGAGCCAGATTGTGCTTGGGCTTGCATGCCCATGCAAGGTAGTAAACAGCCCCCTTCTTAACTTGTGCCCACTACCAGTTACCACCACATGCGATGCAGGAGGAGAAGCAGGCTCCACAGAGTTACTTATATGCCCCCCCTTGGAAGCAGGAAGGATGGGACAGTGAATGGGTGGAATCTTGGCTATATTAGCATATTAGCAAAATACACATTGCACCGTGTATAGACCCAGGGCAGTTCACTCTCTCCCTGGAGCAGGGAGATGGGTGCTGTTTGAGGGGCAGTGTAACAACATGCTTCCCTGTGCAGAGGACAGATACTAAGCCATGATCTAGACCTTCATCTTTTTTATTCAATGCTTTACTAAGCTTGCACTTTGTTATTGTTGCATCCCGTATTTTTATCCAAAGACTGCCATTGGTAAAGTTGACACCAGCCCAATGTGAACTGTTGTCGGGCCTGCTAAAGGGATGAAGTTTGCTTTTGCTGGGCTTTAATGGATATTTAGCTTGGCAGCTGCTTTCTGAGACATGGTTCTCTTCAGGGGATCTCTCCATTTCAACAGCCACCCTATAGGTTTCCCTTCTGGTACTGAGCATCAGACATCTGCTTTCCTCCTCTCTTTCTTTCCCAGTCTTCCCCATATCATGTCATCTGTGGGCAGCAGAGTTCCTTGTTCCTCATATTTGTAACAAACAGGAGCTTTTTCTTGCACAAGCCTACTATGCTCAGGAGCACCATAGCTATTCCTGGAAATGTGGAGAATTACCTGTGAGCTGCTCTTTGTCTCTTCTGCTGCATACCTCACAATGATCTCATTGTGCCTGGGGTGTTTTTGAAAATGCCATAGGCACCATCAGCTGGCACAGGGAAGAAAGAGCTCTCCACTCCTTGCAGCACTTACTTTTGCACCCCACATGCCTAGAGGTGCAGTTTCAGGCAGGTTCAGTTAGTTATTTTCAAGTAGATTTGATTCCTCCCCTCCCTTTCGTTTTTAAGAATGAAAACTGGGCCACCTGCCTGAGTTTAATTTGCATTTTTTTGAAAATTTAGTCCATTGCACCTAATGCCCAGGGACATTATCAAGGTTGAAAAGCCCTGATTTTAACTTACTCCCCCCCCTTTACGTCTGTTTGTATTTAGGCATCTCTTCCTGCTCAAGTCCTTTAATACTAATTACTTTTTTTTAAAAGCAATTTCAGTAACATAAGTCTTGCCCTCCTGTGTGAACCTGTAATAAGCATGTTTGTCTTACATTGAGAGAAACGGATGTAGGTGGAAGTACAGATTTTCATTTCATTCCAAAGGAATGATTGCAATTACACATATTAACACCATCCTTTTTGCACAAGTTAGTTATCAGAGTACTTTATAAGAGAATACAATATTGGCTCCTAATGAATGTTCTCATTTTGGGACTTGTATTATTATATGAGAATCCATTATCTCCTATTAGCAGGGTGAACTCTGCCCTCTACTACTAAGTATGTTCAGGGCTAGAATGAGGTTGGCTGGCAGTAGCCCAGCAAATTGATACTTCTTTTGAAGGCTGTCATCTTTGAAGGCTCAATCATCTGAGCTTTCATTTAAAAAATAAAAAAAGCAAGCAGACTTTCAGAGCCCAAGCACTCTGCTCCTTTACTGGTAAATAAGTGCATTTACATAGAGTTTGAGTAGGAGTTTTTAGATAGTTAAGTGCCTGTCTGTTCTGAAAATCCAGTCACACAGTTATCCCCACAGACACTGGGGGTGAGGTATTGAACAGATGGGGAAATAGTATGTTTACTTAAGTGAGGTGTTCAGAACGGGATTTGGAAATACTTTGTGGACTTTGAGTTGATGTGTGAATAGTTGGGTGGTCCATTGGCTCATTGTTTCTTGAAGTTTCAGACTCTGCTGCTGGATGCTGAACAAATAGCAATACGCTCCTGTATTTGGTACCTACTTTGTCATGATATTAGTATGTGGCTACAGATGACTTCAAATTTAATATGCTACCTAAACATTTAGTGAGAAGTTCTTCAGAGGTCTTCTCCAAAAGTATTTCACATATCTTAGGGGAGAACTGCAAAAAGGACTCCCTTGCAGGAGGATCAGATTTTGCTGGGAAATGGTGAGATATTATATAATAATGAATTTGTATGTATTCACACTGTAAAACAAATGTATTAACACAGTGGTTTGCAAACTTGTTCCATTTTGTGACCATTTCCCCCTTAATTGAAGGAACTATTCTGGGGTCCCCTTCCCATCTAGCTAGGAAATAGCCAAGACCCCCTATCATTTAGTAATATGGGAAAGATAGGTTGACATCCCCTTGATACCTGTGTGTGATCCACAGGTAGAGAACACCTATCTTAGTAGATGGGATGGGGGGGGGGGCATATTTCCCTGAAGGCTAGCCAAATAGATTGAAATCCTTTGCTAGTTATTCACCTTGCCATCACCACTTTTCGCTTTGGCACAATAAAGATGCTCGTCCTATGTATTAATTCTGCAAATTTATTTCAGGAACTGATCAAAAGAATGATATACCCAGATGTTACCACCAGCTGAAGAAAGAAAGTGTCATATGGGGGTGGGAGGAAAGACAGTCACTACCAGGGAGGGATAGCACTCCTCAGGAGTTTTGTTCCATGGGAAAAAAATGATTCCCTAAGTGGAGAAAAAAAAAAAATTAGGATCAGTGGCTATTTGAGATAGATAAACCACAAGAAAAGAGGTCCACTCTGCTGCTGAGCTACTTTTCACCTTCTCATCTCTCTTTCAGGCATCCATTCTTTTCCCAATATGGCA
Organism: Emys orbicularis; assembly: GCF_028017835.1. Lineage (NCBI taxonomy): Eukaryota > Metazoa > Chordata > Testudines > Emydidae > Emys > Emys orbicularis. Next base: position 301,762,487 of record NC_088683.1, read on the forward strand.
TGTAAAATTGAGAATTCACTGATGCAAGTGGCTGGAACTACTTTACACAACTGCTTGTACTAAACTTGTCGAGAGAAAAATACTAAATTATATCAGTCCAATAAAAACCTAAAGTGCCTTTGTGGAACAGTACATTGAAGGATCCCCTCCTGTCTGTCTGGGAACATGGACTGATGGCTAGGGGAAGGCTCCCCTATATCTGCTGAAGAAAAAGTGTCCGTAAAGGGTCAAATTGTAGGAGAAATCTGTGTCCAAATTTACAAGACAGATTAGGTGTAAACTCCACATACAGTGACATGCTGGATGAACAAGTTAAGAGACACACATTTACTATCACAGTTGGTTTGTCTGAACTATTTTATCTGGCACACAGTCAGGATAACTCCTGGCACAGGCTCAGCTCAGCAAGCCTACGTTCCTGAGCTGATAAATCCAAATTCAACACTTACGTGTAAGAGACAGGCTGTGAAGCTACTGACTCTGAAAGGATCTTATCTTGCTTTAGAGATAGATGATGCTCAAGAGAGTAGAAATAGGCTGTGACAGCCTCAAAAACAGGAGAAGGTGGTCTTGTGGAAAATACACTGATCATGGATATAAGATAAATAATTGGTCCCAAACAGTGGTAATTTTAAAATACTCTTCTAAGGGAGGGATGGTTTATCCATCATTGCCATTAGCTACCCTGCCATTACCCCTAAGCTCTTCATTAAAAACTGAGGTAAAGTATTTATTTAGGTGTTAGGCCAGGCCTAGATAATCTTTCATCTCCTATCCTCAGTGCTTAGCAGTCTCACTTCTTGTTTCCTGGTTTTATTCTTATTTATATGGCTGTAAAACTTTTTACTAATGGTTTTAATTCCGTTTGCAAGGTCCAACTCTGCTTGGCTTTTGGAAGTTCTCTCTTTATCTCCACACTTTCTGATCTCCAAGAGGTAGCTTTCTTTGCTGATCCCTCCCATCTTCCATTCCTTGTAGGCTTTCTGCTTTCTATTAATCACCTGTTTGAAATGCTTGCTCATCCAGCTTGGTCTGCAACCACACCCATAGTTACTCTATAGTAACTACTTTTCACAGAGTATGTATCCAAGTTAAAAAGTCTGTAATGACTTAAGGTGTCTCATTCAAAAATTTCCACTATATGCCCTTTTAAAAACAAAACAAAAAAACAGAGGTTAGGAGTGCTGGGTAGAGCTGGTGAAACATTTTCAATTAAATCTGTCTTCATCAAAATGCGATGTTTCGTCAGAGACAAAATGTTTTATGAAGATATTGGTTTCAGTTGTTTGTATAGAAAGCTTTCTGAGTTCCACTGCTATCTAGTCACTGCCGACCCAAGGTGATGGTGACTGGAAAGAAAAAATCTAAAACTAGTCCTTTTTGCTCTGACACAATTCTCTTTCACAAAAGCATTTGAAAGGTTTTGTTTTCATTCCAGTGAGGAACAACAAACAAAATTTCATAACCTTGAAAGTTGTTGTCAAATGGAATTGTCATCCTATGGTCAGCACAGGTGCTGCGGTGGGCAAAGTCATTAAATTATTTCAGCATAGTACTAGTTCTAACAAATTGTTTTCACTATGTTGGAAAAGTAGCTAAAAAAAGCATACAAGCTGAAAACAAAGATTTTTCAGATAACCCTTGATTTGTAGTAGCACATGAACTACAAGCTACAAAGCTTATTGTTTTAGCATTTGCATAGGTAAGAGTTACAAATCAAGATTGAGGGTTACAGGTTACCTGTGTTTACACATGTTGGGGAATTTTCATAGAAATTAGAAACAACTGAGTTGTTAAAAGCATATTTTGGGGGCTTGTGCATGTAATAAGAAAAAGGTTTGGCTGTAAATCATCAACATCAGGGATGGCAATTTTTTATTTAATTGACATTTCAGTAATTCAATAATTGTTCAAACATCTAACTTTAGAATTACTGATGGTAGAACTGACAGTTCTGTAACTTTTGATTGATATCAAGTTTGACAAATTGATAAAGACTTGTATTAAGGAACCATAGTTCCATTTTGCTACACAAGCTCACTTCCACAGAATAAAGAATTAGAATACATTTACTATTTGGTAAGAAGACTGAATTATTATGATTGGATTTATTACTTCTTGATAAGTTTTAACATCATAAATTAAATTCATGCATTTAGACACTCTCATATAATTATACTTAGTTTACTTTCTGTAATTTCTTATTTATCTTTAAACTGTATTTTGATAAGAATTCTCAAGTCTGCGCTTTAGCTAAAACCACCTGAAATTAATGAATTAATAATAAACATGCTATGGTTAATTGGCTAATTAAACGTATTTAACTAATGTGAGTGTTTTGTGTTTTATTTTCCCTAATGCTCTCAAACCTTGCTATTTTCTCACACAACTTGTTATTCGCTCATTTGGTCATATTTGGCTGCTGAATGTGATAAAGTATGAAAGCCTAATCTGCTATTATAACAACCTGAAAACAAAGGTGACATAATTTTTCACAGTTGCTTTGATTGCAACCCAAAAAGCCTGCTCTAACAGAGAAAGGACACATGTGCATGCACACACACACTATTCCATTCTCCATATTATGACCTGACACATATTAGATCAGTGTCCTCTTGTGAGGCAAGCAGTCCATGATAATGAATGCCAATTTCATGCATGTTACACACAGGCAAGGCTTGCTGCTCACCTTTTCTATGCAGTTTCCTCAAAAGTCTGCCTGGGTTATGAATAGACTATTCAAGTTGTCACAAGTTTTCAGTATCAAGTAAAGAGAAGCTTAGCCCAAGCCATACTCGGCAACAATTTTAAATGATACTCTATTCCTAAAAAAGACGGTGATTCCTTGCAGAGAACTATAAAATCCTTCCATCTCTAGAATGTTAGGTCATATTTTCTCTTTATTTCTCAGTGCTCATTTTCACTTTACATAGAAATAGGGTTTAGATTTTTAAATGTTTACATGAACCTGCTGCTTCTTTCCAACCTCGAGCAATGATCCTCTGTTTGTGATGTAACATTTAGTTGCTGTGGGACAATGATAGGGTCACAATTGGAGGATTCCAGGGTCTGATTTCATACAAAGAATGAATGCAGTAGCAGAAATAGATGAAGTCCTGGGGAGCAAAAATCCTGTTTTCACAGGAACTAGTCTACTACTAAAGAAAGTGAATGTGAATGGGAGAGAAACATAATTGTCCCTAAAGAGAGGGCTACCTACTGCTATTTAGACACAACCTTATATCGAGAGAGATGGAGTGCCTCACTGCCCCAGGGGCAGGATTCTCTCTCAGACACACAGAAACAATCCTCCCCAAGATTCCCAGCGCACAGGGTGTATATGGTCTGCAGTTGGTTGCAGTGCGGAAGGGCTGGGCCAAGGCTCTGCCTCCTCCCCAGCCACCACGAGGAGATGCATGTATCAAAGAGGAAACTGTCCCTCCATATTCCTCACACACATCCCCACTGGACCTCAGAAGGACAAATCACAGTCTGGCTCAATGTTTTTCAAATATGTCTAGTGGGAGTCCCTGAATCTTTTAAAATTTAGTATATATTGGTTTACTTTTCAAAGCAAAGGATCTAAACTTAAGCACCTAAATACCAATGTCTGGCACCTATGTGGTGATGTAGATGAGTAAATCAGCGTTTCAGTGCCTAGCTTTAGGCACCCATGTCTGATGATTGTGTTCATTAATACTACTGTACAAATGCCTGTTATTAAAGTACAAGCTGGTAACAAATGTATTGTTTCTTAACACAGGAGATAGTGCATCAGTCTTGTAAATGAGGGGTTGCAAGCTCAAATCTCCCTAGGGTGTGGGTAGCAGTTTCTGGCTGGGCATGTAGTCTTGTCACTCGTTCGTTGATCGCTTATCAGCTGGAACCAAGATGCAGCAGTCGTAATGACCCAAGACAATGAAGATGACCAGTGATTGAAACTGTAGGATATACATGAGCAGATACATGAAGAGAATTTAGTCTATATGAAGTGTGGCTTGTTGGAGCTGATGGAAGAGAAGAGGAGCCAAGGCTTGGAAATGCAGGTGGAAACTATGGTTAAGTTGCAAAGGGGGTTTGAGCAGATGATGGAGCAAAGGAGAGAGGAGCGGAAGGGGGAAGTCAAGACATGCAGATACAAGCTGGACTGAAGACAATTGCAAGGGAGAATAACAGACAGGAGGACTCTCAGAAGCATCTGGTGCTGGCCAGTGTCAGTGACAGACTTCTGGGCTAAATAAAAAATCAGCTCTTCATTTGTAGATCTCAAAGTATTTTACAAAGAAAACCAGTGTCACTAATCACATTTTACAGATGAGGAAACTGAGGCACAGAGACTTGCCTACAGTTACTCATCAGGGAAGTGGCAAAGCTGGGACTAGGACTCAGCTCTCCTGAATTGTAGTCCAGTGTTCTAACCACTAGGCCACAGCACTCTAAAAAGAAACAATTAGAGACAATTGGTTTGATCCAGTATGCAAGTAAAAGCAACATTAAAATAAAAGTAAAAGCCCTTCCGCACTGCAACCAACTGCAGTCCATATCACCCTCTCACAGGAAAAGGCAGGTCTATGTGATTGGGGACTCCATCCAAAGAAGAACAGACAGTTTCAAAAGAGCTAACTTTAAAAAATTTAGGGAATTAGTTAGGGAAGTTGGCTGGACTGAAGAACTCAATGATCTAAATGTGAAGGAGGCTTGGAATTACTGTAAGTAAAAGTTACAGAAGCTATCTCAAGCCTGCATCCCAAGCAAGGGGGAACATTGTAGGATGGGGTTGCAGACCAAGCTGGATGAGCAAGCATTTCAAACAGGTGATTAATAGAAAGCAGAAAGCCTACAAGGAATGGAAGATGGGAGGGATCAGCAAAGAAAGCTACCTCTTGGAGATCAGAAAGTGTGGAGATAAAGAGAGAACTTCCAAAAGCCAAGCAGAGTTGGACCTTGCAAAGGGAATTAAAACCATTAGTAAAAGGTTTTACAGCCATATAAACAAGAATAAAACCAGGAAACAAGAAGTGAGACTGCTAAGCACTGAGGATAGGAGTAGAGATGAAAGATTATCTAGGCCTGGCCTAACACATAAATAAATACTTTGCCTCAGTTTTTAATGAAGAGCTTAGGGGTAATGGCAGGGTAGCTAATGGCAATGAGGATATGGAGGTAGAAATTACCATATCCAAGGTGGACGTCAAACTCAAGCAGCTTAATGGGACTAAATTGAGGAGCCAGGATAAGCTCCATCCAAGAATATTAAAGGGACTGGCACATGAAATTGCAAGCCCAAGAGCAGGGATTTTAATGAATCTGTAAACTCTGGGATCATACCCTATGACTGGAAAATTGCTAATATAATTCCTATTTTTAAGAAAGGGGGGGAAGTGATCAAGGAAACTACAGGCCGTTAGTTTGACCTGAATTGTATACAGGGTCTTTGAACAAATTTCGAAAGAGAAAATAATTAAGGACATAGAGATGAACGGTAATCAGGAGAAAATAAAACAAGGTTTTACATAAGGTAGATCATGCCAGACCAACCTGATTTCCTTCTTTGAGAACATAACTGTTTTTTTAGACAAAGGAAATGCAGTAGATCTGATCTACCTGGATTTCAGTAAGGCATTTGATATAGTTCCACATGGTAAATTATTAGTTAAATAGGAGAAGATGGGGATTAATATGAGAATTGAGGTGGATAAGGAACTGGTTAAAGGGGAGACTATAATGGGTCATACTGAAAGATGACCTGTCAGGCTGGAGGTTGGTTACTAGTGGAGTTCCTCAGGGATCAATTTTGGGACCAATCTTATTTAACAGCTTTATTATTGATCTTGGCACAAAGAGAGAGAGAGAGTGCTAATAAAATATGCGGATGACACAAAGTTGGGAGGTATAGCCAATATGGAGGAGGACCGGAATATCATACAAGAAAATCTGAATACCATGTAAACTGGAATAATAGAAATAGGATGAAATTTAATAGTGGAAAGTCATACATTTAGGGACTAACAAGAAGAATTTTTGTTATAAGCTGGGGACATATCAGTTGGAAGAGACAGAGGAGGAGAAAGATCTCGGTGTGTTGGTTGATCACAGGATGACTATGAGCTGTTTGGTCTCCCATGTTAAGAAAGATTAACTCAAACTGGAACAGGTGCAGAGAAGGTTTACTAGGATAATCAGAGGAATGGAAAAGCTACATTGTGAGAGAAGGCTCAAAGAGCTTGGCTTGTTTAGCCTAACCAAAAGAAGGCTGAGGGGCATTATGATTGCTCTCTACAAACACATCAGAAGGATAAATACCAGGGTTTGAGAGGAGTTAAGCACCAATGTGGACACAAGAAAAAATAGATATGAACCGGCCATGAACAAAAAGTTTAGGTTGAAGATTAGGCAAAGGTTTCTAACCGTCAGAAGAGTGAAGTTCTGGAACAGCCTTCCAAGGGAAGCAGAGGGGGCAAAAATTTGAACTGACTTCAAGACTGAGCTTGATAAATTTATGGAGGGGATGATATGATGGGACTGCCTATGATGGCATGTGGCCATTGGCGACTGCCAGTAGCAAAAATACTCAAAGGCTGGAAACAGGACACTAGATGGGGAGGGCTCTAGAGAATTCTTTCCCAGGTGTCTGCCTGGTCGGTCTTGCCCACATGCTCAGAATCTAACTGATCATCGTATTTGGTGTCAGAAGGAATTTCCCCCCAGGTCAGATTGGCAGAGATCTGGGGATTTTTCGCCTTCCTCTGCTGCATGGGATATGGGTCACCTGCAGGTTTAAACAAGTGTAAATGGTGAATTCTTTGTAACTTGAAGTCTTTACACCATGATTTGAAGACTTCAGTAACTCAGCCAGAGATTAGGGGGTCAATATCAGGAGTTGGTGAGTGAGGTTCTGTGGCCTGCAATGTGCAGGTCAGACTAGATGATCACAATGGTCCCTTCTGGCCTTAAAATCTATTAGCATGAGTCTGTGTAGAAATAGGGGTTCCCTTCATTCTGTATGCAGAAAGAGATGAAAAGTCTATGAGAGGCTCGGGAGGCTCTAGTTCTTTCTAAATTGAATGTTAGAAGGACACTAGCATACAAAATCTGTAGACTAGCTTCCTCCCTAGAGTTATGCAGGTTAGGGTAGAAAATGAGTAATCATCTGACCAGGTTAATGTGGAAGTCTGAAGAGCTCTTGGGAAAAAGTGAGGCTGGAGTGAAGAGCCACTTTGTCCCAATAAAAAAAAGTGTAGGGTGGATCTGCCATAATGGCACCCAGTTCCCTTTCGCTTCTAGCTGAGTAAAGAGGTTTCCATGGATAAGTGCAGGAGAAAGCTATCTACCAGAGGTTCAAAGGGTGCTGTTATTAGGTCATTGAGGATGACATTAAACATCCCAAGTTGAAGTAGGTTATCTAACGTATAGAAAGATAAGTGGAAGGCTGCAATAGCTGCAAGATGGACTTTGACAGAACAGAATGACAAACCCAAGGTCTTTAAACTTCAGGTAGTCTAAAAACATGCACTTTGAGAATTGGAGGGAGACTAACCATACTGGATGCACCAGGAGTAGAATTACTTCCATTTATGAGGCTAAATCTTCCTCGTGGATGGTTTCCTACTGTTCAGCAGCATCTTCTGCACTTCAAATGAACAGTCCATTTCTATAACCAAGAGCCATTCAAGAGTCTGGTCTTGAGATGTAGCATGGGAAGATTGGGTCGAATAGTTCCACACACCCCCGAGTCTTGAGTCAGCAATTCTGTTGTCAATGGCAGGTGAAGAGGTGGCCAAAGTGACAGGCAAATCAATCCCAAGACCCATATCTATCAGAGCCAGCAAACCTCTGTCCTGTTTTATCTTTTTCAGGAATTTGAGAAGCAACCGGGGGGGGGGGGAGGGGATAGCCATACAGCGGGGATCCTGGCTATGGAATGAGGAATGCATCCCCTAGAGAATTGTAGCCATGTCCTTTCCTTCAGCAGAGCTTGTTGCACTTCTTGTTGGATGCTGTCACAAAGAGGTCTATCTCTGAGAAGCACCAGATGAAGAATATGTCCTGTAGGATCAGATTGCTCAATTCCCATTTGTGATCTTGGCAAAAATATCTGCTCAGCATGTTGGCTATGGTGTTCTGCAGGCTGGGTAGGTATGCAGCTGAGATTTCAGTCTTGATGGCCATGCTCCAATTCCAAAGCTTTACTGCCGCTGTTCTCAGTGATAAGGAACTTGCTCCTCCTTGGTGGTTTATGTAATACATGGTTGCTCTGCTGTCCAGCATGACCCTAATTAGAGGACTTCTGATTATGGGTAGAAAATGCTCTGAGTTTGATATGAAGGCCAGATTCGAGGTGTCCACTTGCTCTACCATAAGGTTTTGAAGCTGGACACCCCAGGCTATCCGAGGCATCTGTAGTTATGATTTCTGTTGGGGGGTGGCTGAGTGATTGGGACTTCCACACAAGCCGTGTGGGAATCCTTCGACCAATCAAAGGACATGAGTACTTTTGGGGGAATAGATGTTCGTTTGTTTAGGTTGTGCTTGGAGGGCTCTCACACAGTCCTAAAGCAGGCCTGAAGGCATCAGGAATGTAATCTGGCATGAGGTGTTATGAATGAGCAAGCTGTCACGTGACCCAATAATTGAAGGCAGGTTCTCACAGTTTGAGGCTTTAACTGAAGCTAGGAGATGAGGTTGGACATTGTGATGAGTAATCCTCTAACCTTAATAATAATTCATTGTTAGTAACTTAACGAAAGTCTTTATTAGATACATAGTTAACATATATAGAGAGCATCTTAACTCAGGTGAATCAAGCAGTCTAACCTAAAACCAAACAGCCTCTTCCCACTGTCAGCTCCTGCACCCTGAAGATTCTATTAATTCTCATAAAGCCACAGTAACACCACAGTGCCTTAAAAAAAAAGCAATACCCCCCTCCCCAAAATTTGTGTATATGTATCTCAGAATTATCTTAACAGCTTTCAATAAGTCTTTTAACAGATCTTGACTCAATGACCATCTAACTTCTATATTTCCTGTATTATTGAAGTTTATTACTTAGAGGAATTATGTCATTTTAATTATTTGCTGCTCTTGTTGCTGCACTAAATCATTTCTTTCAGCTGAGTCTGGTTTTGCAGGTTACAATTGCAAGTGTCTGACTTCGTCTCTACAGTTGACCATAGTCATGACATCACAAGGCTAAGGTACTACCTTGTTATAGTGGCTTTCTGAGCCCAATTTCTACCATTATAGATATATATATATATTCTATCATATAAATGCAACTGAACAAATAATCTTTGAAACCCAGGTGGTATGTCCTTTTTGAAATATTAACTACTGGTTTATGATCTGGTTTTGCCAGTACAGATTTACCATGTATATGTGAAAAAAAATTGTGTACAAAAACCAATGTCAAAACCTCTTTCTGTTGGAGTAAGCTGACATTCTGTTTGTTTATGACATAGCTCTAGATAAATAAGCAATTGGTTTCCATAGATCATCACACTTTGGTAATAGTATTGCTCCTTAGGCCTTGTTTTGGCTGCCTCTGAAGACAAATTTTCTAAGTCTGTTACTATGAAATAGTTTTTATACTGAAGCTGTTTTTATTGGTTGCTTAAGCTTCTTAAGTTCTTGCTGATGCTTACAGTCCCATTTCCATCAATTATTTTTATAAAGTAAAGCCCTTAAGTTTGTAAGGATTTTTTCCCTGCCACTTAGATATGTGTTTTCCTAAAAAGTTAACCATACCCCAAAATTTCTGTAATGACTCCTTATTTTTTGGGTAAGCAATATTATCAATGACTTCTCTTTGTTCTCTGTAATCCCTGATTGGTCAGCTTTTTCTCCTAGATGTAATTATTGTACTCGCAATTTATATTTACTTTGCAAAATTTCAATCCTGCTTCTTTTGCTCTAGATAATGCTTTACTTAACCTTATATCAGGTTCTTCTAAAGTTCTTCTCCATATTGTTCTATCATCTATGTATACTAGTCTGCCATCTATATTTACAAAAATCTTTTGCATTATTCTATGAAATACCTCTGGAGCTGAACGCAATCCAAAAGGTAATCTTTGAGGAAACAGTAATGTCAATAAGGTGTGTTAAACATAGATAGAAATTGACTTTTTTGCTCCAATGGTTCTGACCAAAATCCATTTGAAGCATCTAAAGAAGCAAAATATTTTGCTCCTGACTTCTGTCCAAATATTTCTTCCTGGCAGGTATTTTAAAAATGTTTCTTTTAACATACTTAAGTCTTTTGGATCTAAACATAAACATAAAGATCCATCTTTGTTTTTTATTACTAAGAATTCAACCACTCAGTCAGCTCTTCTACTCTTAATTTCATAAGTTTATAAATTAACTAAACTTTTCCAATTCCTTTTGTACCCTATTTCTCCAACCTAAGGGTATTTTTCTAATTGCATGTATAACTGGTTTCTTTGTTTCATTTAACTGTATCTTGTACATTGTATTCAATTTATCAATGCCGGTGAATAACTGTGTAAGTTGATGTTCTATTTCCAATCTTTCAGAATACTGAATAGTCTGAATCTACCAATTAGATTTAGTGCTAAACATGTTTTTAAACCTAAAATAGAAATACCTTGCCCCTTAACTACTACCAATCTTAGATTTTCTAAATAATATTTAGATATGACTTGTAATTCACAGATACTCCTAACAGGAATTCTCATCCCTTAAGTCTGTAAATTAATATATATTGTTCTCTTATTACAGTTTTTACTTTTAGACATTTTAAAATTTCTTCTGAAATTACATTAGTTTGTGCACCTGTCTCTATTACATACAAAATAAAAGTTCCATTAGCAGGAGGGATGTGGGAGGGGGGAGAAGAGGGGAAGTCAAGCTCCATAGAGACTAGGAGGTCCCTCAACAACAGGCATCTTCTTGGTACTTGGAAGGCATGTTGGAGAGCTGAGTTTGATGTAGTTGAAGCCATCAGTACCAAGGATGGCAAAGGGGTGTGATCAGAATGCCCCTTGTCTTTGTGCCCCACTGGAGGGGCAGGTGCCAGGGGATCTGGTGCCAGTACTGAATTATTCTAGGGGTGGAGTACTTTTGCCTGGTCCATTCTGAGACAGGTACCACAATTGGTACCAAATGCGGCTGTCTGCCAAAGACTTTTCAGTGCGGATAGCAGAAGAAGGTATTTTAGTCAGTGCAGGAAGCTTGGTACCAGAGGGCCTAGGAGCCTTGACTGTACTGCTTCTGGGACATGAGGTCTTCTTGCTGAGAAATTTCTGAGGTGATTTACCCCTTTTCTTCAGTGAGTCTCTATAAGGGTATTTAAGTCATTTTTTTGAGGGCTTTGAGCTAATTTCTGGAGTTGCCCCATGCTTCTTACCCAAGGAAGTCAGAACTGTGGAAGTCAAAGGTGTGCTCATGTTGGACAGCTGGATTTGCAGTTGCTGAGGAGAAGAGACCTTCTACAGATCTGGCAGGGTTTAAATCCCATGGTTTTGTGAATATCCATCACGAAAAGAGAAAAAGAAGCTTCAAACAAAGGGAGATGCTCAAAGGGAAGAGGGAGGAGGACCACAAAAAAAGAAAGGGAGGGTGGAACTCATGTAGGAGAAAAAAAAGACAAAAAGTATGCAAGGCAAGTTAAAAAGTAAAACAAAGATACAAATCAAGAATAAGGTATGGAAAGCTAGCTAGGACTAGAGGTATGCTAACTTGTGGACATGACACAGCTCCCTCTCTATCTGTAGGTGGTCAAGAAGGAACTGGAGCAGTGGTGGGTCTGCCCTGCCTTATAAGCGCCCTCAAATTGGATCATGAAAGTGTACAGAGCGTGGGCTACCATAAAAAAAATCTCCACTCAGAGGCACATGGGCATGTGCCCAGCTGAAGTGGAGCACCCATAAGTGTTTGAGAAATTCTCTAGACTCTGTTTTGTGCGCCTAATCTCTACGCCAAATAAGTAGGACTCAGTCCACCCTAAAATGGAAGCTGCAGATCATGAGCATACTCAGTATAAAAATCAGCTAAGTAGATCAAATTTGGAGCATGCCCAGTTAATATAGTAGTATGGCCACAAAATAAATGGCCTAGAGCATGGGCAGTAGGGTCAGATGAGGTAATCATGGCTCTAAGACAAAATAACAGCAGTGAGCAGGTGCAAGGTTAATAGTATTGAACAAGTCCAGGCATGCCTAAGGTAATGTGGGGGGAGGGATAGCTCAGTGGTTTGAGCATTGGCCTCCTAAACCCAGAGTTGGGAGTTCAATCCTTGAGGGGGCCATTTAGGAATCTGGGGCAAAAACAGGGGACTGGTCCTGCTGTGAGCAGGGCATTAGACTAGCTGATCTCTTGAGGTCCCTTCCAACTCTGATATTCTATGAATTTTAACAGTACACACATATGAAGTGTTAGCATATGTCCTACGTAGCATTGTGAATTCTGATGGATTTCTGTTAAGCTTCCATAGCATTATGCAAAGTTGTTGCCATCTGTATGTTAATGCACTTGCTGCAACACAGTGTACACATTTAATTATAACCATCAATCACAATTGCTGTTTTGCTTTTGTTCTTATTACAATGTATCATTGTCTCTGTCTGAATCAATGCCTTACCTGTTTTTAATATTTAGTGAGAGTTGCATGTTGATTTTTTTATTGGTATATGTACTTGTGTGACAGGAAAGGGGTGGGGCATAAACTACTACAGACACAAAGAAGGGGGGGGCGCGATCAAATAAGTTTGAAAACCACTGACTTAGAATCATTTGAACAGTATGCTACTGTAGTTTAAATGCTTTTTAATTTGCAATAAGGGCTTTGTATTTTAGATCATATTGTAGTAGGGATTGTGAGTTACATCAATAAAAGATATTTTGGTAAGAGTACAGCCTGTGTCCAGGGGCGGCTCTAGGCACCAGCAAAGCAAGCACCTGCTTGGGGCAGCCCATTTGCAGGGGCGGCAGGGATCCAGCATGGGAGCTGAGAACCAACAGGGGGCCCTGGGAGCTGTAGTTCCTTGGTTAGCTCCCTGCCTATAGAGCCAGCCCTGGAGCAGGGAAAGAACTACATTTCCCAGCATTCCCTTGGGGGAGGGAGTGAGGTAGCTGAGACCTCATGCTGCAGTGAATGGAGAGCTGCACTGGGAAGGGCAGGGATACCATATTTTAACATTCAAAAAATAGGACACTCCACGGGGAGGGAGGGTAGCCCCACCCTGCCCCCATCCACTCCCTCTGACTGCCCCCCACAGAAACCCCAACCCATCCAACCCCTCCTGCTCCCTGTCCCCTGATCACCCCCTCCCGGGACCCCTGCCCCTAACTGCCCCCCAGGATCCCACCCCCTATTTATGTACAGGCGTGACTACCTGCCCTTTCCTGGTTATTATACGCGGCCAGTCCGCATCCACATCCAGTAATTAAATAAACTAATAATTTAAATTGGAATTTCATCCATTAATAAGTATTTATTATATAATTAAAACCATTCTATTGAAGGACAGATATTAAATAACACTAAATAAATTAATGTTCAAAACAATATTAAAAATTTGAAAATTTAGAGCATGGAAACCAAAATAGCTAAAATTTAGTTTTGGCAAGATACACGGAATGGAAACTCCGGGATCTTTACCTGTCACTGAATATAGCCATCATACCAATAGTGGAATATAAAACAAGTCTACATATACTCTCCTTAAAATTTTTACTTCTGTCCATTCCCAATAATTGTAACAAATCATTATTACCTTCACTCCACTTGCCACGCGCCCCAAGCACAAAACCAAAGAAGTGAATATTTTTACCTCCCGTTAAGTTTTTAATTTCTTCCTCTAACTCAAGATAATAAGCCACCTTCTCACTGTGGGCTTGTTCCAAACTTCCGGCATTATCCTCCCATCGCACTGTAACATCAACCACCACTGCTGTATCTCCTTTTATAAATATAATATCCGGCTTTCTTAACTCACCCTTACTATTTCTCAAATGGGGCTCTATCATTGCCTTCCACCCTAATTTACCAACCTTATCTACAACTGCAGACACTACTCTATTATGCCTTTTTATCCTAGCATTCTTAGTCTTATAACATTGTCCTGAGATATGGGGAACAGTCTCCCGCACTTTACCGCACCATCTACAAAGAGCATTCATACCTCCTCTTCCTCTTGCTAATGTCTCCCTAGTAGGATAAATATTTGCCCTAAGCTGCAGTGCTGCGATATACGCTGACGATTTAACTTTACTAGAGTTTCTAAAAATCGAATTACTAATTAAATCATTTTTAAAATATTTTATCCCTATTCCCTGACATCTCAGTTCCGACCATCTTAAAAATTCCTCTTCCCTCCATTTCTTGGGATGAGATGTTACTGCACTAAATGACAATATTTTATCCACAAGATTTTCTCCTGCATATAGATAAGATAGGTCCATCCAATCATCTCTCGAGACAATATGTCTCCTCCATTTACGAATTAACATATTTGGGATTTGCACACTAAACTTAGTGAGAGCTAAACCACCATCCCTACCTCTAGAATAAAATATCCCATCTGTGGTACGCTGAGGTAAATGTAAAATCTCTTTAACTATTTTTCTAACTAACACATCAAGATCGTCTAAAAGATTAAAAGGGGGTTCTATTAAAAGAAGATTATAAAATAGCTTCGGTAAAATATATGTCTGTAAAATTAATATTTTTTGGGCCGGTTTTAATGGGGCCTTAATTAAATTCTCACTCCAATCTTTCAATTTTTCTTTAAGTACCGGTCCCCCTACACCTATCCAGGGATCTATTCTAGCTCCTAAATATTTTTCAAAATCCCCTGGTTGAACATATTCAATCTCCTCTGACCCTATCTGCCAATTATCCTTAGGATTAACTACATAGGTTTTATGTTTAGTTAAAATATGAAAGCCTTTCGTTTTCTTCACATTAACAGAGAGATTAGTATTTTTACAAAACTCCTCTAAGATACCCAAATTTTTAATCATTCCTTTATATGAGTTACTTAAAATTGCCACATCATCGGCAAAAGCCAATGACGTGACACCATTGCCCTTAACATAAAAACCACTTCCTTCTACTTCTAATCTAGTTAAAAGGGGATCCATAGCAATATTAAACAAAATTGGGGACAACGGGTCACCCTGCTTGACCCCCCTCCTAATTAAAATAGACTCAGTAACTTCATCACCCACCCATACCCTAGTTGTGCAATTATCATAAAGGTCCCTAATAATATCTATAAAATGTTCATCTATACCAAATCTTCTCAACCCGGCTATTATATGTCCGTGTCCCACAGAATCAAAAGCTTTAGCCAGATCTACGAACACTATTGCAATTTCATTCCCATTTCGTTTAGCCCCTTTAATCAAATTATCTAATATAGCAATATTTTCCTCACACCCAGGGGCGGATATAAACCCTTTTTGTCTACTACATATCTTAACTGTTTCCACCAGTCTTTTTGCTAATATTTTGGTATAGATTCTAATCCAAACTGACCCAATTGTCAATGGTCTCCAAGATGTTAACTTCTTCATTTCCTCCTCATCTTGTGTCTTTGGTATTAAAATCGTTCTATTTTTCTTAAATTCATCTGGTACCTGTCTATTTAGAAACCATATATTAAAAATTTTTGTAAGTATTAAGGAGTCTAAATTAAAAATATCCCACAAATTGCTCACTTTTACTTTATCTGGGCCAGGAGCACTATCTTTTCTTATTTCTCTTAAAGCTATTCTAATCTCATCCACAGAGATCGGACTCATTAATATATCATTATCCGCATTCTCTGTGGATGATGGCCACCCTATCATATTACCATGTCCAATTGTTCCCAAAATATTCACATAGTATTCCTCAATTTCTTTCATAGGGATAGCACACTTAGCCTTATCTGGCTCTCCCATTATAAAGCGAGTCAATCTTCTTCTATCCTTATCAAATAATTGTTGATAGAATTTATACTTAGCTTTCTTTGTAGCATATCTCCTAATTGCATTAAATTGCTTCCTTCTCCCCTCCTTTCTCATCTTCCCTTTTCCTTTATTCCTCAACTCTATTTGACTTTCGTTTCTAGGGTCCTTTCCCTCTACTAATGAATAACATAATTTTTCCAACATTGCCCATCCGAGAGCTTTTGTTAAATCCTTTAATAATCCTTCAATTTCCCCTAAACTATTTATTATTTCTCTTCCCTCCCTACTTTGTTTTCCCCGTTTACATATTTTCTCCACTAAATCCACTTCTGGATGTCCTTTTAGTGGGAAAATCCTCTCTCTTGGGGGCGGAATTTCTAATATATTTACTCTAATGTCCTCTACCTCAGTCACTTCCTCCCTATCTCCTGTTACCACTAACTTCTTCTTTGCTAATTCTCGTCTTTTATCTGATATTTGTTTATTCGTTTTGGTCCTCATCTCGCTCTCAATACATTTATTTATATTCCTTTTCCCAATATATTTCCTTTCCAACTGTATAAGCTGCGCAACCTCATCTTTGGTCCATATACGAGATCTAGTCGATCCCTCTTTGATCTTACTTTTAGCAGCCATATCTTCTTTTCTTTGCTCATTCCTCACAGCAGGGTGTCTATGTCTACAGTGTTGGCTCAATCCAGATCTAGTATGAAAACCAAGCCCACAGACCGAGCACGTATGGCTCTTCATTGGGGTATCCTCCTTCTTGGGTATGCACTTGGGGTAGTGGCAAGCTATATTATGATATTGAGAAGATTTTCCACATTTACTACATACAACTTGTATGGCTTTACTTTTATGAACCACATTAATGTGTTTGGCCCATTTACCAAATGTTGGTAATATCTGGGGACATATTGGACAATTAAAACTATCAACGGGATACTCTAAATAAAAAACCCCATCCTTCCACGAACTACTTTCTAATATATTTATATTACTACCAGTACTGTTAAGATCCTTATTACGATCCCTATTAAAATCAGTACTTGGTCTAAAACTATTTAATAAACTAGACCCATTAACTAAATGAGCATTAAGATATCCCGATTCACTAACATATGGATCATCAAATGTACTTAAATACTTAAAATCTGGATTAAAACTTTCCATAGTTAAATCATTAAAAGTGTCCCTTGTAAAAACCATCGGTAAGATAGATAAAATCTCCTCACCATGATCATCACAAACAGTCTCCTCTACCTCCTCTCCATGCTCCACTGGGAGGACTTGATTCTCACTCTCATGCTCATGAGACTTCATTATAGTCCACACCATTTTATCCATTGGTCCAGCGACCCTAATCACACCCCTAATATATTTAACACTGTCAGCCGGGGCATCAAAGCCAACAGCGGGGGCGTTATTAACCCGGTCCAGCGCCAATCCGGTATAAAAATATAAATTACTTTTTTCCATAGCTAAAAGATTTACCCTTCTCAGGGGGAAACTAACCCTTTCCAGGGGGAAACTAACCCGTGCCTGGGGGAGACTACCCTTACCAGGGGGAGTCAACCCGTACCTGGGGGAGGCTACCCTTACCAGGGGGGCATCCATGTGGCACCATATGGGGCTGCCCAACCCCGTCCCACACCCCACTGAATGTGGGATGTGGGTTCGTCCTCCGCAATCCGCCTGGCTATCCAAGCCAGTTACCGACTCTCACCACGAGGAGGTAGCGGTTGGACTTGCAATCCAGAGGCTTTCCTCGAAGAGGGGTCCCAAACAGCATAATGTCGAGCTCTAACGGGCGTGTGAGAAAAGGCTCAGATCTTGGTAGGGGTTGCCCCTATTGACCGGGCTCACGCCCACCCCCACCTCACCGATAACCCATTCTCTCACTACCCTCAGGCAATGTTTCCGTCCAAGCCCGACAGCTGAGAGGGTCCAGAGACACATGGAGAGCCTCCCTTCTCCTTGTCCCCAATTGCCCCCTCCTGAGACCCCCCCCAACTTTCCCCCTAGGACCCCACTCCCTACCTGTCCCCTGACAAACCCCCGGGACTCCCATGCCTATCCAACCGCTGCCTGTCCCCCCCAACCCCTGACCCATCTAACCCCCCCTTCTCCCTGCCCCTGACTGCCCCCCCCCGAACCTCCGCCCCATCCAACCCCCCAGCCCCCTTACCGTGCCACTCAGACCAGCATGTCTGGCTCCACGCAGGGCCAGACACACTGCTGCATACATGCTGCCGTGCTCCCCCGCAGAGCCACAGCCCCCCCCCCCCCAGCACCTGCCTTCCAGATTTGAACACCTCAAAATTCAGGAGTGCTCAAGCTCAGTTTGGGCAGCTGTTACTTCATTTCTCCCAAATCAAATATACTGATCCACTGTAACTTGCTGTAGAAAAAGTAGGATAAAATTGAGCAAGAAATGCTTCCCAGTGGTTATTAGGACTGGAATTGCTATTTTCAACAGCCATTGCCTTTTTTGTTTGTTTGTTTGTTTAAAAGGAAGACAGTGATATTGCATTGGCAAATTCCCCATAGAAAGAAAGAGAGGAACAAAAGAATAATAAAGGCACCTCAACTTTTCTTCATTTATGTGGGACAGTCTTATAATATGCATCCAGATATCCTCCAGTCACACAAGCTGAAAATTGTTCCACTTTACTGCAGTTCTGCAACCATATGGGAACCAATCCTGTCTGTGTTCTGTGCACATCTAAAATTCCTGCTGAATGACCTGCCGTGGGAGCGAGTTACCAGTGACCCAGGGCTGCGGCGGAAGGAGGATTCAGGTGGAGAGAGCCCAGGGCTGGGGCAGCAGGAGGTGTGTGTGTGGGGCAATGGTGGGGGGGAATGAGGGAGCCCAGAGCTGGGGCGGCAGGGGGTGTGGGTGGGGGGGAAGAGCCCAGGGCTGGGGCAGCAGGGGGGTCCGGCGAGGAGCCCAGGGCTGGGACGGGGGGCAGCCAAAATTTTTTTTGCTTGGGGCGGCAAAAAACCTAGAGCCGGCCCTGCCTGTGTCAATCACTTTATCTAAAGATAATACCAGTGTCCTTCAAATGTTTCCTTAGCTACCCTGGAGACCCACACCCCAGGAAAAGCAGATTAAGGGGGCGATAGGCAGATTATTCTAGGGGTGAACCAAAGTCTAAATTTTGGTTTAATTTAGGGACAATTACTTGAAGGAAAATGTACATTTTCTTGGGGGTAGCAGGAGGAATAAAAACCTAACTAGCAAGCATGGCTAGATAGTTTGATAACTTGAAATAGTACCTCACTGAAAAGGATAAATTAACTGGATTTATAAACTCTAATTCACAGTATAATTTAATCAGGAAAAAATGTGTGTAGAAGTCTTACCTTTCAGTATCAGTTCAATTTTTGAATACTTGTTAAGTTACTAACACATTGTTGCGGTCACCATTTC
The DNA here is from genome assembly GCF_028017835.1 of Emys orbicularis. Classification (NCBI taxonomy): domain Eukaryota; kingdom Metazoa; phylum Chordata; order Testudines; family Emydidae; genus Emys; species Emys orbicularis. The sequence continues at coordinate 301,781,841 of NC_088683.1, forward strand.
TAAGGTAAATCCTAGAAACTTAGGGTGTTACATTGGTTTGTTTAAAAATGTGCTTAGGCCTAAAGGTCTCTGTATTCAATAGGGTCACAGCACAGCTACTTAGCATTTATTGTTTTTCTACACATTTTATGTAAAAACTGAATTGAAGTATACAAGTCAAGCAAGATAAAAAATAGCCCAATGCCTTTTTATAATTTTAGAAGCAAAAATGCATATTTCAATGAAATAATGGCCAGTGTACTAATTTTTTCAATAAGGTAACTAGTAAATAATTCTGGGGATAGCAGCCTGGGATTTACTATATTGGATCAAAGCTTGTTGTCCAACTAGTCTGTAAATGGCCTGAACCATTGACTTGCACTTGATGCTTCTGTAGAAACTTCTTTTATAGTGCACCTTGCCAACTGTACAATACTTTAATGTACATGGAAAACAAATTACTTCCTGACTGCAGCATGTGATCAGATTATGCCCTACAGCAAAAGATTTGATTAGCCTTATTATTTTAGCTAGGATGGTTACAAATGTTATTAGTGGTTCTAAAATTATCCAGCACCTTTAAAAAAAACAATCTAGCCACGGTATATTTCTCATGGCCTCCTGCACTAGTGATTCTACAGGCTGACACAGAATCTGTTATAAAAGTATATTCTTTAACAGGCTGTACATTTACTTTTCTTTATTTCCTTTAATGTGTGTTTTAATACTATGGGGCAGGCTGGACAAGGACGACTAATCATTGTTTTGCTGTGCCCTTCATAAAGTCAATAACCTCATTCAGTTCCCCATCCAATATTCTCCTGTCTTGACTAAATAATCCTAGTTGTTACATGTTCTCAACATATACAAGCCCCATGCATCTGAACCATCTTTGTTGCCCTTAACTGGACCTAGTCAATCTCCAAGTGTGGTTTAGTGTGCTTACATGGCAGCCAGATTGACGTAAAAGAACATAATGATTTCAGAGCAGCTGTTACAAGCAAAGGTCAATGATCTGTGAACTGAAAGATCTGTAAGTAAAGCATGACTAGATAGGCCATAATAGTGCTAAAATAAAGAAAAACCTGCATTTTAATAACACCCTAATTACATATTTATTCCTTCCACAAAACATTACACATTTTTAAACTTATAATTTTACATGATTGCCTATAATATTTCAGGAGTCACTACAGTCTATTTGGCCCCTGCTCTGCCAAGTATATAACATGATAACGGACATGATAACTCCAATCCTGAAGAAAGGGCTGTACCGAGATCTTATTTGGGACTCTTATTTTTTCCTCCCTAGCTGGTGAGTCAGCACAGTATGCTAAGTCAGAAATATTAAAGTAATAAAATACTTAAATTAAGTTCTATCATTGAAATGGCAGTTACAAGAATATAAGAGGGAGTCAGCTAATACTGTAATTAATATCACTAGTTAGAATGGTTTTCCTCTTTGAATGTAAACCAAAAACAAATGAGTGGTGTCCATAAAAAAGACTTATAATGCCAGAACTTTGCATGGGGTAAATGGGGATGGGAAGCATTCATGTCCTTGGGAGTTTATAATTTAAGGGCCCTGATCCTATACTGTGTGGGTGGTTGTGCAAAGTCCCGTTGCCTTCACATAATGACTCCAACAACTCCAGTGCACACAGGGACAGTGTAGCTGTAGCTACACCTTTTGAAAGGAGGATGACCCACTGACTTCAGCAGGCATTGTAAGAGTCAGGGGTGTGGGATTGGGCCTAAAACAAGTTAGACTGACACAAGTTGTGAAATAGACAACTATTTCTGTATGAAACCATTTTCTCTGTCCAGCAGTAATCCAGGAAAACAGTGACACTAAAAAAAATATCTCCGATCAACCAGACAAGAGATTTACAGAAGATTTATGTTTAAAACCTTTTCTTTACTGTAGGTGATTTATCTGAAGCCTGGAATTTCCACAGCAGAAGTCTGGTATTGGGAGAGATTTGGAAGTGGGATAACATAATGCTCTTAAATACAATATGAGAATATAGTGAGACAAAACTATTTTAACCACCACCACCAGTTGTTTAGAATTTCAGTGCACCTACATGTGCCAAATGTACATCTAATGTATAATTATAGGCTTTTAATGGTCATTACCTTAATAATCATTCCAGTTCCGGTGCACAGGAAAACTAAGTTCAAACATTTTATATTTTTGTGTCTAATCGCATGGCAGTCACTGAATAAAAATCAGGGCTTCCAGTTGAACAGGCATCAAGTTCCACCTGAAAATGTACTGCATTCCCACACATTTAATGAATCTTTCTAATCAGTTGTTGATTTGAATCATGCTCAAGTTCAAATGTTTCTTGGCATAAGTGCCACACAACTATTGTAAATAAATCGCTTCACTGACTTTACTAGTGCACAAAGTTAAATGTCAAAAAAACTGTATTTGCATTTATATACAGTATAATTGCATGCTGATCAGTACAGTGTAATTAGGGATACTAATGTAAAATGTTAACTAAGAGCCTAAGTGTTCGCTGAAAAATCAATGGGAGCAAAGAACAAAAAAGAAACTAAGCAATGGGGGTTTATTTTATGCTGTATAAAGTGAAGCGCTGAGGAAGCTTACAAAATGCCTATAATGTACTTCAATCAGTTATGTAAATGAACTCCTATAGTGTAAGAAATGGTCCTTCCCTCTCTGAACTATGTATTTTTTCTTGAGATCCCTCAACACATGAAGAAGTGCGGATCTTGACTGACTTAATGTATTTAAAATTTCCCTTATGGAGAACTGGATTTGAACTGCTTGGGATTACAATCAAAATGAATTTGATGGTTCAGCTCAGCTCCTAATGGATTACAGTCTGAGTGTCATCAACTTCATATTACAGAAAAATTGTGATCCCTTTCCAAATTTAGAAGTCCAGAGCTGAACAAACAGAACGACTAAAGTCCGTCTTTTGATCCCAGGAAAGAGGCAAAAAGAGAATTTAATGCCCTTGCTCATTCAGCTGAGGCTCTCTGTTTGCTGAGCACCTGCGGTCTTGATGTTGAAAGATGTGTTTATTGAGAACCAAGCAAAACAGGAATTTTGGTAAAAGGTGCAGACAGTCTTGAATGAACCCAATAGAAAAACCTAACAGACATGAACTAATATTACTAAAACATAGAACAAGAATTCTCCAGTCCAGGTTGTTGTTTTTTCCCCTTTTTATTTTCAGGTGATTTTGGAATTAGAAGGTTATAACTAGCATTGTGTAAATCTAGATCTGGGGGGGAGAGGAGATTTTTCAGAGGTATTCACAAATAGTTGATTGAATAACAGTGAATGGTTTTTGCTGTGTTAAGCTTCTCCCTTTTGAAAAATGTTTTTACTGTCCACAAATTCTCCAGTGAACAAATCATTTTGGCAGGATTATTTGCAGAAATAGCAAATACTAAGCTAATAGGACAGAATAACCATATAAAGTGAATTTTGAACTCTCAAACATGCTACTCTTCCAGTCAGGCAAAAAAAAAAAAAAAAGGTTTGTGACAACATAGCTCAAATTTTGAATGTCAAATACTCAAAACCGGCACAATCTGCATGAAAGTAATTGTTTTTAGACAATATGCAGCAAATAACTTGGTATAAAAAATAAGTTGGACAAAATCCATAAACAGTTCATGGCTAATTCACAAACAGAGAAAAGGAGCTGAACTCAGCACACTCAGTGGCTTACTACAATTGCTCATCTGTGCCTGAAGCAATTTAAGTCATCTGGTTTTGGGGTGACATTAAAAACTCCAAACTCAAATCAGGTTGATCAGATGGTTCACAAAGTTTCACAAACCTTTTGAATGACCCTGAGTACAGCAGTGAGTGATGCTAGGCTAATGTTTGGTTTTTGAATAGAAAAAAAAATCATGTAAAATATAAGGTTTCATATGATGTAAATGTGAAGCCAGGTTAAACTGGGGATTTTGCTGAGTTTTGCTTTAAGCTTTCGATTTGGTTTCAACAATCCGAACACTCAAAGTGAAACAGAGTGGATGCCAATCTATGTGCATTGAAAGCGAAGAAAAGGTTCGCATAAACCCTTGCCCTGTGACACTGCTGAGTGTTGTATAGCTCTAGATATGACTAAGGCTCACTTAAGCAAATCCACCATGAAAGGTCAAAATGACTTATGGGGGTTAAATGTGAATAAACTGCCACTCTAGTAGGCTTTCTAATCCTCCAAAGACTAAGGCGGCGCTTCAGGTTCACTCATAAGGAATCTGCTTACTGCACTCACACCCTTTAAAGGCCAGATTCTGATACGTTTATTTGTGTTGGATGGCATGTCACTTCACAAGTAATCCTGCTGAAGGTGGGGTAAGGTGCTACTCAACGTAAGTAAGGTTGTCAGAGTTTGGCTCTAAGACAAGTCTCTTCATTAGTCTATTCTTAAATGCAACCTTCTCGTCTCTGACTTCACACTGAAAAGCCAAATTTCTGCTCTGTAGCAGTAGCATGAATATTTACAACATGCACTCTCCCCAGCAGACTGTGCTCAGATCCTCTTAGAGCTGGGGGTGGTGGGGGAAGGGTTTTCCTGTCCTGCAAAGCTTGGAGATTTTAAACATTTTCCCATTCCACACTGGGATGAAACAGACTTTTTGAAATGTTTTTGCTAAAAGCCACAAAACAGACACACCTCACCCCAGAACAGTCCCCTGGCAAGGGCATTCACCTAGGATGTGGGAGAGTCACATACAAGTTCCTGCTCTGCCTGATTCAGAGAAGAGACTTCAACCTAGGTCTCCTGCATCCTTGGCAAATGCCTTAACCACCAGGCTATAGCATCAGAGTTTCACTCTACATCTCTCCCATTAGAGCTGTTTCACGTTGTATAAGTAATTTCATAGTCATTGACTATAGCAAGCAAGAGAGACTGACTGAATCAAGTGCCTCGTCTGAATCTGGCAATACAGGTATACAGTTGGATGCCCTTGCTGCTGGGCTATTAGCAGATGGAGGGTGTCGGTTGCACATGCATGTTCTAGAGGGCCTCTCACTAGCTGTGTAGACTTTGCTTTGACATTGTCGTTCAAGCTCTCAAGCTAACCCCCCTCACACTTCTTAGCCTGAGCGCCAGAATGAGCTGCATCATCTACAGAGCCATTTTTAGAGTGATAGCATGAATCTGTGGACTCAGGCTGGGAGGCTTGCTCTCAGATGCAGTGTAGACATGCCCCTGCATAACATAGGCTACAGACTCCCCTGAATAAATTACTGAACTAGAGCATGGTCCCCACAAAAAACTCCCAATCTTGATCTAAAAATTGCCAGTGATGGAGAATCCACCATGAACCTCAGTAGTTTGTTCTGGTGATTAATAAACCTTACTACATAGGAATGCCTTATTTCCAGTCTGAATTGGTTTAGCTTCAGTTTCCAGCCATTGCTATACCTTTCTCTGCTGGATTAAAGGATCCCACTATCAAATATCCATTTCCCATGTAGGTACTTAGATTGTGATCACTTCAAGGATGGGGACTCTATCCTGAGAAACAGTGACTCTGAATAAATTTCCTTGCAAAATCTTGGTTTTGTTGAATCATCATTTTCACATTAGACATTGAATCACAATATTCCCAACCAGCTCTCATAGAGACAGATATGGACCATGCTATGTATTCTCTATTCTGCACAGTGCCTGAATATACTGCCTCCACTTTATTTCCAGATTCTGCTAACTCAGTGCAAGGAAGTGATCATGGGACCCTAACACAGATTTCCCATGTGACTACAAAACTATACTATAAAATTGTGAGTGCAAAATTAGAACAAGAGATACTATGAGAGGCTGCTAAATAGATTTAATGGTGCTTAGCATTACCCTTTTGAAGCCGTAACCCTGAATCTTATTTTTTTAATGTTATGGTGATGATCATGAGAGATAATTATGGTTGTGTGCGCCGACACTTATTACTACAAAAATAGGATAGTTGTGGAGGTTTTGGCAGTACTCTGATAGCCCAAAGGGTCAAACCATCACTCCTGGTGCAATTGCACTATGCGTTTGCTGCAAAGGATTGCTGTCCTATTTGAACCTTTATTAGCCAAAAAGTAAGTGTCTTCCTCTGTCCAGATTTGCGATCAATATGCAACCACCAGGCAACACTTCAGATTGTAGTTGATTGCACAGCATTCACAATGGCAAATTGTGCATTATGAAGATGATAAACCTATATGAGAAAAATATCCACTAGTGAAGACCATAGTGTGTTGATGGCCCACAGTGGAGTTTAAGAATAAACCCACACACAACTCTAGCGATTACTGGTCTAAAGTTCTCCCCTCTCAAGTGACTGATGCATGCTAATTTTTCTGTATCGTATGCTACACAGTAATAGTATACACTCTTCTCACCACATAATTAGTTCTTTTGGGGTTTATACAAACTGATTTTCATACTCCTGAACTCTTGTGCTGGTAAAAAATAAATCTGAGAACTGAAAACTACAGGCTAATGTCAGGTTTCAGAGCAGTAGCTGTGTCCCACCTGATGAATCCATACCTGCTGTTTGAATGCTGTATTGGGTTATTTATATATATTCCTTTACTCTTCATTGGGATTAGAACGCCAGAGAGGTGTTAACCACATGGTCAAACTCAAGCACACAAGCCACTGCAAAGGGCCTTTGAAACAAATCTGGCCATGTTTCAACCACTAGTCTTGAGTTTTGGAGGCATTACAAAATTGTGTCAGACAGTGACCTTCTGTGATGGTCAAAGTGAGTAACAGAAAAACAGAGAGGTCTTGTTTATGTTCAGGTTCACTTTGTGCTGTAAAACTGTGTGTGTGTCAAGATCAGTGGACATGTGCATTTTCACTTAAAAGCAAAACAAATTAAATTACAGAGCCCATAGCATGGGGCTGGTGAGTGTACTTATCTGTTAAGAACCAAGAACATATACAGAGACTAAGGCTATTAACATCTATTACAAATACTAAACTTAATGTGTGCAATGTGTAGCCTTTCGGTGGGCTAGAGTTCACTTCATTGCCCTTCTCTAGCACCTACAAAACCCAGCTCCCATACAAAAGTAGCTGGAGACCCAGAATTCCGTCTCTAAGGATTTTCAGCAAGGATTGCACAGGGTAAACCTCCCCACATTCAAGTCCCAAAAGGAACTAAAGAAATCAATTAAGATTTTATAAAGTTACTTAATTAATGATAAAGAAAGAAATAATATAATTTCTACAGCATGACATGGCTATTTTATAATCCAGACATTATCTTCAATAATACATAAACAAATAAAGAAAACAAAATTAAAATCTGCACAGTTCAGTCCCCACAGAAACACAGTGAGAAGAAACTGAGAGTTTCCAAAAGCTTAGGTTTAGTTCACCTATGTCTCAGATAGAGTCTTTGATCACCAAATCTATACAGTCTGCTCAATCTAAAATAACATCTTCCCTCCACTTGCTTGTAGGAAGAATCTTCATCTGGAATCCATGCAGACTTCCTCTGCTGAAATCACTGTTCTTCTTCGAGTGCTGTCCCTGTGGGTGCTCCACTCCGGGTGACGGTGCATCCCGGCGCCGTTGATCGGAGATCTTCGGTAGCAGTGCCTGATCGGGACGCATGCGCTCAGCTGCTGACTCATGGTCTTGTTAGAGTCTGCCTAAGCGCGCGCGTTCCGTGCCCCCCTCAGTTCCTTTTTAACAGTCCTCAGTTGAAGACGGGACTCAGGGCAGTGCTGATCCTCTTCTCTGGTTTCCGAAGGAAACAATTACAAAGAACATAGAAATAGTTAGTTAGTAACATCCCAGTTGTTTCCCTTCCTTTAGAATAGTTACTTAGTTTAAAAAACAAAACAAAACAAAACAAAACAAAAAAAAAAACTTTTTTCTTCAAGTTTGTCTCCCGCTGAGACACTCTCCCCTGGCATTCCTAGCACAATAATGCCAGGGGCTTCAGGATTCAAAAAATGTGCTTCCTGTCAGGACTCTATGCCAAGGTCCTATGGACACTCACCTTGTGTGAGTTGCCTCTGCGAGACACACATCCCTGCCAAGTGTGTCCATTGCACAAGCCTCAAAACCAGGGCTTGTCGTGACAGGGACCTGTGGCTGAAAATGCTTCTCATGCAGAAATCCCTGCAGCCGCCTCTGGAGATGGCCAATGGCAAACCCTCTCCCTCACGCTCCCCGGCCAGGTCCGAACCGATTGGGAGAGCGGCTTCACCCTCTCAGGCGAAGAGGCAGGAAGCCCAGCTATCTCAGTGCAGAGACTTTCACAATGGTAAAGGGTCTCCTGCAAGATCCTTACCCTCAGAGCTGACAGCACCAAAGGCAGGGGCCTCCGACCATCCCAGCACCTCACCCACGGCTCCCGCAGAGCACAGAGGCAGGGACCCGACCTCCCGTACCGGGAAGGTCTCCTTGGCACGGGTCCCCTCAGCACCGAAAATAGACAAGGTGCCAACACCCAGTGCCGAAAAGAACATTGGCACCGAGCCTGCCTGCCATTCAGATAGCAGGAGTGGACCTCCGCAGGGAGCCTACAAGCGACCCGCAGCACCGGGAAAAGTCAAACAAAAGTCTGTGCATGCCTCTGAGCACAGATTGCGTGCAGCAGAATCACAGCCCAGGGAGCAGCAACAAAAGTTCCTCAGTCAGGACAACCTCTCAGTGGCACCTGAGCCTAACTCTCCGCTTCTGGACACACTGTGCTCACTCTTTGACCAGCCACTCTCCCCACCTGACCTGGCTACCTTTACTGACAGTGAGCTTGATATGCAGCAGCAGGCAGAGTTCTCCCCACCTGCCTCTCCTCCTCAAACGGAACCTTTTGCACCTCAGGTCATGACTCACAACCACCAGCCTCAGTTTCCCTACTTCGTCCCGCCGTGGGCAGCACCTAACTTTTCTTATCCGATGCCTTGGCCTCAGTGGTACCCTTGGCCAGCTCCTACTGCCACTTGCCCTCATACTTCTTCCACCAGACCACACGCTCCTTCTGCGCCTCTATCACCAGCTCCATCTACTTCTAGAGTGCCTGAACCCCCCTCTAAAGAGGTGGGCTATGGACCATACCCTGATTCACTGACTCCTAACTCTCCATCAGCTCCAGACGGAGCCCTCATGCCTCTGCCTCCACAGAATGTGGACGATTTAAAACAATTCCAGGAACTTTTCAAGAGGGTGGCATTCAGCCAAGACATTTAGAGGAGGTCCAGGAGACACAACACAGACTCCTCAAAATCCTCCAAGCCTCTCCACCCTCAAAGATCGTGCTTCCTAGAACCAGCTGACACTCTCTGGAAGACACCAGCCTCTATCTTACCAACTTGCTAAAAGGCTGAACGTAAATATTATGTTCCTGCTAAGGACGTAGACTTCTTATTCTCTCATCCACAGCCAAATTCTCTTGTAGTGGATGCAGTGACACACAGGATGAAACAGCCGCACTACCGGCCCACCCCACAAGACAAGGACCTCAAACGCCTTGACCTCTTGGGCCGCAAGGTTTATACCTCCTCCACTCTGCAATTTAGAATTGCAAACTAGTCTGCCCTACTTGCAAGCTACGACTTCAATAACTACAATAAACTCTTTGATTTTACCTCCCATATCCCAGAGGACAGGAGAGAAGACTTAAGTCAGTCCTCGTCGAGAGCCAATTGGTCTCCAGAATGGCCCTACAAGCATCTCTAGACATGGTGGACATAGCAGCCCACACTATGGCAACTGCTGTGGTTTCGCACAGATCTTCCGGCTTTCTGCATCCGGTATTCCCAAAGACCTGCAGACCAAAGTGGAGGACCTCCCCTTTGATAAAGATAAACTCTTTTCCAAGAAAACCAACAAAGTCCTTCACACCATGAAAGACTGTAGAGTGACCCTGTGCACCCTGGTCATCTACCCATCCCTTCCCAGGAGACAAAGGTATCAACCTTATCAGAGGCCACACACACAACAGTATCACCAGCCTCAGCCCAGATGATATGATATGCCCAGGAACTGCCCTAGACCTCCTAGGCGCAGACAAAACCAAGCGCAAACAGCTACCTCCCACCCATCGGGAAATAAACAACAATTTTGAAGCATTGGTCGAGGGTCTGCATGACCACCCCTGGACTCCACCGCCCACTTGCCCATTTGTCCACCGCCTCCAGGTTTTCCACCATGCCTGGCAGCAGATTACACAGGACCGTTGGGTCCTGGAAATAGTTCAGTTCGGTTATTCCATTCCTTTTATATCCTACCCTCCTACCCTTCCCCCTTCCCCGTCCCTCTTCAGGGACCCCTCTCATGAGCACCTACTTCGCGTAGAAGTGGCTCATCTTCTACAGCTAGGTGCAGTGGAACCAGTGCCGACACAACATTGAGGAAAAGGGTTCTACTCCCACTACTTTCTGAACCAGAAAAAAACCAGGGGATGGAGGCCTATACTAGACCTACGTCAACTGAACAAATTCGTAAGGGTACAGAAATTCAAGATGGTCACACTAGGCACAATAATACCTGTGCTGGAACAAGGGGACTGGTTCACAGCCCTCGACCTACAGGACGCCTATTTTCATATATCCATTTATCCAGCCCACAGATGCTTCCTACGATTCACAATCAGACATGACCATTTCCAATACAGGGTACTCCCTTTTGGACTTTCCACAGCACCGAGAGTATTCTCCAAGACCCTAGCCATAGTTGTGGCCCACCTCCGCAAACACGAGATCATACTTTTCCCCTACCTAGATGATTGCCTCATCAAAGGCAACTCATACGACGAGATGCTACAAGCTACCCATTTCGCCATCTCCCTTTTCCACAGTGTAGGCCTGCAAATAAACGTCCAAAAATCCACCCTGACACATAGACAGGAGATCGAATTCATTGGAGCTCACCTGGACTCAATTCGAACCAAAGCCTCACTCCCACACAACAGATTCCTTGCTATCAGACATCTCATACGCACGCTCTCTGTTTGTCACACGATACAGGCAAAAATTTGCCTACAGCTCCTTGGCCACATGGCAGCCACCACCTTCATTGTCAAGTACACCATGCTGCACATGAGATGTCTTCAGGGCTGGCTCAACTCCAGCTACAAACCCAGCAGGTACAGCCTCTGCATGCTGCTAACTCCGCCAGCGAACATACTAGCTTCCCTACAATGGTGGACAAGACCAGAGAACCTCTGCACGGGCGTTCCCTTCCAACAACAATCCCCCATGCTCATGCTCACCATGGACGCTTCCCTGATTGGTTGGGGAGCACATCTGGGGGGACACACGGCACAGAGCCGTTGGTCCATGCCAGAGATGCGTCTACACATAAATCTTCTAGAGCTCAGAGCAGTGAGACAAGCCTGCCTTCACTTTCTTCCCCTCATAAAGAACAAATCTATCCAGGTCCTAACGGACAATATAGCATGTATGTTTTACATCAACAGACGGGGGAGCACGATCGCACTCCCCATGCATGGAGGCCATCTGGTTGTGGAATTGGTGCATACAACACCACATACAAATTATTGCTTCGTACCTACCCGGCTGTCACAACACTACCGCCGACGCACTCTGCAGACACTTCTCCACAGAACACGAATGGGAATTGCATCCCGCGATACTACAACAGCTCTTCTACCACTGGGGCACCCCATCAACAGACCTCTTTGCCACAACCCAGAATCGCAAATGCCACCTATTTTGCTCCAGAGCAGGATTCGGGACTGCATCCCTAGGAGATGTGTTCCTCATCCCATGGAACAACTATCATATGTACGCCTTTCCACCGATCCCTCTGATACACAGGGTCTTGCACAAGATCAGAGATGACAAGGCCCGGGTCTTACTTATTGCCCCGGCTTGGCTGAGACAGAAATGGTATACTTACCTGCTCCACATGTCTGCCCGTCCTCCACGGACTCACCCCAACAGACCAGATCTGCTTTCTCAGGACAACGGACTGATTCTTCACCCTCAGCTCGAGAAACTCCACCTGACAGCGTGGTTCCCTCATGGTTCCAGACCCACAAACTAGCCTGTTCTGAGCAAGTCCGATACGTACTCCTGCATAGTAGAAAAGACTCCACTCGTAAAACTTACTTACAGAAGTGGAAGCGCTTCTCCCTGTGGTGCTCAAATAAACACTTAACACCCCATACTGTGACCCTCCCTAACATCCTAGAGTACCTCCTGAAAGTAAAACAGGACGGACTCTTGCTCAGCTCCATCAGAGTACACCTCGCGGCCCTCACCACCTTCCATGATTTGTTAGACGGCTATTCACTCTTTGCCCACCCCACCATAAAATGCTTTCTCATGGGTCTACAAAATCTCTACCCTGAGATTTATCCATCGGCAGCTGCATGGAATCTCAACCTCGTTCTTCGCGGTCTTGTGAAACCTCCATTCGAGCCCTTAGCTACCTCATCTCTTCTTCACATGTCCATAAAGGTAGCTTTCTTGGTTGCTATAACATCAGCAAGGAGAGTAGGGGAAATAAGCGATCTGATGGCCTAGCCTCCCTACACAACCTTTTCTAAAGACAAAGTTACCCTGCGACCACACCCTAAATTTCTCCCTAAGGTGGTGTCCACCTTCCACCTTAACCAACCAATATACTTACCTACAGGGCCGGCTCCAGGCACCAGCCGAGCAAGCTCGTGCTTGGGGCAGCAGATTCTAAGGGGCGGCATTACCTCCAATCCTTTTTTTTTTTTTTTGCTTCACCACTCCGGCCGCCCTGTAGGGGGCGACGGCACAGAGGAGGGGAGCGCCCTCCTGGGAGCGGGCTGCACGCTCCGTCTGCCCCAGCCAGTGCCAGGTCTGCAGCAAGCCCGGCAGGGCAGCCCGCGTCTTTCCCTGCCCGCCGACCGGAGCGGCGCGGAGCCCTCCTGGCAGGTGGCATGGCGGGAGGGGCCGCGTGGCGAGCGCCCTGCTGAAGGAAGCCCTGGCCGCCCCCCTTCTCTCTCTCCCCCTCCCGCTCCCTCTCCCTCCCCCTGCTAGCTGGGGCGCACACTCCGCTGCCAGGGGCATATCTGAAGTGCAGGGAGTCCCCCTGCACCCTGGCTCCAGCCGCCCTGCACGGTTTTTTTGTATGTTTTTTTTTGCTTCACCGCTCCGACTGCCCCGCAGGTTTTTTTTTTTTTTTTTTCTTGGGGTGGCAAAAAAGCCAGAGCCGGCCCTGCTTACCTACATTCTATCCCAAACCTCATGAGAGTCCGCATGAGGCAACTCTGCATACCCTCAACATCAGACGAGCAATTGCCTTCTATTTAGACAGGACTAAATCATTTTGTAAGTCCTCGCAACTATTTGTCTCCACTACCGAGAGATTGAAGGGTGTGGCTATCTCTAAGCAAACGCCTTTCCAAGTGGATCTCTGACTACATCAGATCCTGATACCGCATTCAGAATGCTCAACTGCCCGAAGGCATCAGAACTCATTCTACTTCCTTTGGCGAGAGAGACAGACCTGAAGAAGAGCTCTGTGGAGCTCAAAAGCTTGTCTCTTTCACCAACAAAAGTTGGTCCATAAAACAAACAAACAAACAAGAGCGATGTTAGTGTACACACTTGACCAAATATCTCCCTATCCACTCTCTAGTCACCACCCACTAAAACTTGAGCATATAGAAGGATATTTGGGACAGCAAAGCAGAGGGGTAAGAAACATTTCTCAGTGATTCACCTGAAAATCTACTCCCACGGTTGACCATTATTCCCAGGTTTGATGCTTTGCCTGTTTATTTCACTGAGGAAGTGTGGTTGTTGTTGTTGGGGTATTTTGGGAGGGGGGGCGCTAGGTTTAATCTTCAGTACAAGCAACCTGACTGAGTGCCTAATGAGTCTGAGAATGAATAGTGGGATAAAGAATTTTTTTTTTTTGCTAGATTACTGCTTCAGATTTGGCCTAGGCCAATAGTGAAAAGAACTAGAACTATTTTGCTAGCTTTGTTGGCCTGTGTGAAATGAGCTAATTAATATCTATTTATTGATGTATGACAGGTATCTGCATTACAGCTGTCATTAGTTGACATAGTTCTTGGAATCTCAACAAAGTATTTATGTTTGGATAGACCCAAATGTTGAACTACTCTCTCAATTCTAATAATGATCCCACTGTTAGATGCCAAGCCATAGGCAGTCTTGCCTAGTAGTTAAAGCAAGAGTTCAGCCTACCAGTTAGAGCAACATCCAGGGTGGGCAGAGTCCAGAACAAGTCAAGGGTCAGTTCTGGAGAGATAGGAGCCAGAGCCAGAGAGTCAACCAGAGTCATGAGCTGGGGTGAAGCCAAGGATCAGTACCCCGGGGCAGCCAAGATACACATTGAACAACCAGAAAGCTACTGCTGTTGCTGCTGATGAGCTTAAAAGCCAGTCAGCTGCCCTTCATGACCAATCAGGTGGTGCAGTCATTCAGGTAGCTTGCTGCAGGCTAGCTATTCTTGTTGAGTTGCTAGGAGACCAAATCTACTGCAGGCCCTGATCCCTGACACCCTCCAGGACAGAGTAGAAGTACATTGGAGGCAGGCGCAGAGAAATATGCATTGCTATTCATGCTGTGCCTCTTCTGTGGATAAACAGAGGACTTCACCTGCTGGGACAGTCAATTTGTCACCTTTTTAAGCACTGAATTCACTTAAAGAAAAAAACAAACACTACCCTCATCAGTGCTGCATTTTTGGGCCTTATCTATTAAATAGTATTTTATTTTGATTTACTGGTTATCTGTCACGTAACATTGCTATCACTAACTGGAGTTTTGGCCTATTGTGGAGCACTGGGTAGTTTCCCTTATGTGGTAAGGTGCTGGGACCAATCTCATGATATTTTTTATTAGATATGTTAATGTGGCAGGAAGCGGTGGCCAGCACATCCCTCGGCCCGCGTCACTTCCCAGTGGGAGCCGCAATTGGCCGAACCTGCGGACGCGGCAGGTAAACAAACCGGCCCGGCCCGCCGGGGTGCTTACCCTGGCGAGCCGCGTGCCAAAGGTTGCCAATCCCTATGCTAGATTGATGTCTGCATTGTTCTTTCTGTTATTAAAAAAAAAAAAAACCAACCAGGGATTTAAGAATACTGTAACAATTACCTGTTTGCCAGCTTTTTTTTCCTTTAAGAAAATAAATCATGCATAAAACATAGGGGGAAAAAAGGATTTTGGTTAGGAAATTGACTTCCTTCTGCTTTCTGGGAATCCTACAGAACTATATAAGGTAATAGTGAGTGTCTGAAAAGCTTGCTTACTGTACTTCAGTGAACAGAAGATTTGTTGCAGTGTGACTAATAGACATGTTAGTCTGTGTTTTAGACTCTCACCTGGGAATTAAATTTTATTGTTTCTTTGCCAACTTGGATTTTTGTTTTTTTTGGGGGGAAAAGGTGGGGTAGTGTTGTCCTGCACAAACTGAGCTGGAAAGGATCTCAGCACGCAAACAAGCTATTGAAGAATAACAGATAACTTGGAAATATTGGGTCAGTCTTGAAGTGACTATTAAATATGTGTTTGAAAATTCTGTTTTTGCCATATTAAAAGTGTAAAACCAAGGGACTACATAAATTATGTTATTAAAAGTGTGTGTGTGTGTTTACTGGATATATTCACTCTGAAAGGTGAAAGTGATGCCTTAGTGGAATTATGTGAATGAAGTCAAGATGGAGCTACTGGACTAAATCAAAGACAAAATGATATGAAAATGATGTGAATGAAGCCAAAAAGAAACTAGCAGCTGAAATGAAACAATATGACCAAACAACAACAATACATGCAAAGTAGGCCAAAGAAATGTGACATAACTGAATTTGAACAGCCAAACTGTAAAGTGAGGATTTTTTAAAAAATGAACTTAAAGGAAAAAGACAAATGGAAACAATGGGGTACATTGTTAGGCCCCAGTTCTAATCTCTGGTACTAACTGTGCAATGTTCCACAAGCACAATAAAGGATTTTTCTAATTACACAGTGAAACATACTCTTCTGTGAAATGCGATGTGTAAGAAATGGAACTCACAAAGAACCTGATCCAGAGCCCATTGAAATCAATGAGAATCTTTTCATGGATTTCAATTTGCTTTGGATCAGATCCTAAGACCCTGATCCTTAGAGGCAGTATGATCTAGTGGGTAGGATACTGGACTAGAAATTGGGAGACGTGATTCTATTCCCAGCTCTGCCAGTGACCTGCTGTGTGAACCTGGGCAAGTCACTTGACCTCTCTGTGGTTTTTGTTTACCTTCCCACCCTTTGACTGTCTCACATATATTGCCAACTTTCTGACCGAACAAAACTGAACACCCTTGCCGTGCCCCTTCTCTGAGGCCCTGGCCCAATCACTCCATGCCCCCTCCCTCTGTCGCTTGCTCTCTCCCACCCTCACTCACTCACTCATTTTCACTGGGCTGGGGAGGGTCCCTTTTTGAGCAGGTGTTTGGTTGTAAATTGGACACCTGGCAACCATCACTATCACTGTGCATTTGTACAGTGTTTACCACAATGGAGTCTAATTTCAACGGAGGCCTCTGGGCACTACCGTAATGTAAATAATAATCCTGCATTGGCATCCACTGGCCCAGGTCCCTACAGCTGTGCTGAGTCCCGCAGTGGATGTAGTCTTGAGACTGTTCTAGACTGCTATGGAGGCAGACAGGCATGGAACCTGTCTGAGAGTTAGAAAGTTACAGTTTGCTCCTTGATGACCCATCCCCTTTTCCACAGCACCCAGTGCAGTCACAGCAGCTTAGATCCATAATTTAAAAAAAAAAAAAAGTTTGGAAAAAAAATCCATTATTTCTATGTGTCAAAGAAAACCAAACCTTTTTTCAATGTTAAGATTAAAATCCAGTTGACTAAGGCCTGCGAAAACATAAGGGTCATACTCCACTCAACTTCTGCCTTTGAGCTTTGGCCAAACCTAACATCACCTACTGATCTGAGACACTTGTATTACGGCTTATCAGGAATGGGTTGTGTATGGAGCACCAGTCCGGCACAATGTTACTTTCCCACCTTGTTTTCTCTTTTAAACCAAGACCCTGAGCCCGGGAGGTAATGGGTACTTGCAACTTCATTGACTTCTGTGAGAGCTGTGGTCACTCAGACCTGGGTCCACAATGGTATTTAAGCACCTAATTTCCATTGAAATCAATGGAATTAGATGCCTAAATACATTTGAGGAGCTGAGTCTTAGATGATTTAACAAGATAATGTCAATGTTGTACTAATAGGTAACGGCTGACTCATAGACAAAATTTTAGGTGACAAATCTGAGGAAGTGTCCCAGATGCAGGTGTCAATAGAGCAGGGTTTGGAACAAATTAATAAATTAAATGGTAATAAGTCACCAGGACTAGATGGTATTCACCCAAGAGTTCTGAAAAAACTCAAATATGAAATTGCAGAACTACTAACTGAGGTATGTAACCTATCACTATAATCAGCCTCTGTACCAGATGACTGGAGGATAGCTAATATAATGCCATTTTTTAAAAACGGCTCCAGAGCCAATCCTGGCAATTACAGGTCAGTCAGCCTAACTTCAGTAGCAGGCAATTTGGCTGAAACTATAGTAAAGAACAGAATTATCAGACATATAGATGAACACAAATGTTGGGGAAAAGCCAATATGGCTTTTCTAAGAGAAATCATGCCTCACTCATCTATTAGAATTCCTCAAGGATGTCAACAAGTATATGGACAAGGGTGATCCAGTGGATATAAGAGTACTGGGACTTTCAGAAAGCCTTTGACAAGGTCCCTGACCAAAGCCTCTTATGCAAAGTAGGCAGTCATGGGATGAGAGGAAAGGTCCTCTCATGGATCAAAAACTGATTAAAAGATAGAAAATAAAGGGTAGGAATAAATGGTCAGTTTTCACAGTGGAGACTGGTAAAGTGGGGTCCCCCAAGGATCTGTCTTGGAACCAGTGTTATTCAACATATTCATAAATGAATGAAGGGGTAAATAGTGAAGTGGCAAAGTTTGCAGACAATACAAAATTACTCAAGATAGTTAAGTCCAAAGCAGACTGCGAAGAGTTACAAAAGGATCTCACAAAACTGGGTGCCTGGACAACAAAATGGCAGATGAAATACAATGTTGATAAATGCAAAGTAATGCACACTGGAAAACATAATTCTAACTGTACATCCAAAACAACGGGGGTATAAATAGCTGTTACTACTCAAGAAAGAGATCTTGGAGTCATTGTGGATAGTTCTCTGAAAACATCTGCTCTGTGTGCAGTGGCAGTCAAAAAAGTGAACAGAATGTTAGGCATCATTAGCAGAGGGATATATAATAAAACAGAAAAAATCATAATGCCACTATATAAATCCATGATGCGCCCACACCTTAATACTGCATGCAGTTCTGGTCACCCCATCTCAGACAAGATATATTAAAATTGGAAAAAGTACAGAGAAGGGCAATAAAATGATTAGGGGTGTAGAACATCTTCCATATGAGAAGAGTTGGAATTTAACAGTGTAAAGTGCAAGGTCATGCACTTAGGAACTAACACCAAGGAATGTTGCTATATATATATATATAAAAGTATAGAGATATCCTATTTCCTAGAACTGGAAGGGACCTTGAAAGGTCATCGAGTCCAGCCCCCTGCCTTCACTAGCAGGACCAAGTACTGATTTTTGCTCCAGATCACTAAGTGGTCCTCTCAAGGATTGAACTCACAACTCTGGGTTTAGCAGGCCAATGCTCAAACCACTGAGCTATCCCTCCCCAAAGCTGGAGATCTATCAGTTGGAAGTGACAGCAGAGGACAAAGCCCTGGGGATAATGGTTGATCACAGGATGACTATGAAGGCAGCACAGAAGTGAGAGTGGCACAGAGGTCTGGGCTCTGAAGGCAGCACAGCCATGGAGCTTCCTGCAGATGGGGGAGGTTCCTGGAGGTGGGTCTGACCTGGCCCCAGGAGCAGCCCATGCAGGGGAAGAAGAAGTCCTGCCCCTCCCCAGGTCCAAATTCAGGACTTGGAAGTTAAAGGGGCCTTGGGCTTGCTGTGGGAGGGAGCACAGCACCTCCTGGAACATGGGGCCCTGGGTGGTTGTCCACCCATAAGGCCGGCCCTGCCCCCCCCAAAGTGATGACTGCCCATACCCTGTGACCTTCATTTCTGTGCTGCTACTGGCGGCAGCTCTGGCTTTAGAGCTGGGTGCCCGGGCAGCAGCCACGGCTCTCCAGCCACCCAGCTCTGAAGGCAGCGCCCCCATCAGCAGCAGTGCAGAAGTAAGGGTGGCAATCCGTGATCCTCATTGACCCCCTTTGGGATTGGGATCCCCACGGTTACATCACTGAAAATTTAGATGTAATTCGGATACTGTGAAACTGACTATTTTAAAAATCCGATGACTGTGAAATGACCAAAATGGACCATGAATTTGGTAGGGCCGTACATATAACACAAGTACCAGGGGTCACCCAATGAAATTAATAGGTAGCACAATTGTTGTTTTTGTAATAAATAGGTATTACTTTTTCACACAATGCACACTCAACATGTGGAATTCATTGCCAGGGGATGTGAAGGCTAAAAGTATAACTGGGTTCCAAATAGAACTAGGTAAGTTCATGGAGAATAAGTCCATCAATGGGTATTAGCCAAGATGGTCAGGGATGCCACCGCATGCTCTGGGTGTCCCTAAACCTCTGACTGCCAGAAGCTGGGACTGGAAGATGGGATAGATCACTCAATAATTTCCCTGTTGTGTCCATTACCTCTGAAGCATCTGCCACTGGACACTGTTGGAAGGCAGGATACCAGGCTAGATGGACCCCTGGTCTGACCCATTATGGCCACTATGGAACTGCACTACAACACAGCCTCAGCCTCTCTGAGCACCAAAGAAAACATCTCCAACACATTTCCCTAAGGAAAAGGTGCCAAAACCTCTGTTCTTTCAAGTTAAGGGCAATGAGAAGGAGGAAAGGGGAACCTAACCCTGCTGTGTATGGCCTGCAGTTAGGTTCTAGTTTCCTGTTTTTCCCTAGGC
This sequence comes from Emys orbicularis, assembly GCF_028017835.1. Taxonomy (NCBI): domain Eukaryota; kingdom Metazoa; phylum Chordata; order Testudines; family Emydidae; genus Emys; species Emys orbicularis. Next base: position 301,801,813 of record NC_088683.1, read on the forward strand.
TTCAATGAGGAATTTTAAAACATATAACACCCACCGAACCCTTTCACAAATCCACCCTTAGCCCTCCATACCCTTTGTGATAGATTACTCCATGGCAGAGACACAAATGGGTGAGAATTTCAGTGATGTCCCAAAATAAGACTATGGCAAACAGTTAGTTAACTTTCAGAGGGGTAGCCGTGTTAGTCTGAATCTGTAAAAAGCAACAGAGGGTCCTGTGGCACCTATAAGACTAACAGAAGTATTGGGAGCATAAGGTTTCGTGGGTAAGAACCTCACTTCTTCAGATGCTCCCAATACTTCTGTTAGTCTTATAGGTGCCACAGGACCCTCTGTTGCTTTTTAGTTAGTTAACTTGAAGGGGGAAAAAAACAACTTATTTTCTGAGTTAGTTTCTCCTTAGTAAGGCATGACATGTGTGTGTCAAGCAGCTTCCTTTGTGCCTGCTCCATGGCAGATGTGATGTCTGCTTCAGCCCCCAACTATAGACCCTGCCTCTCTAGCTTAAGATGTAGAAACACATGCTATCAATTCTGATTCATTGCCCGGTGTTGACTAAGATTATGGCCATCATATAAATAGGAGCTCATCCAGGATTTGAACCAGTGACCTTTTAGGTAGAAAAAGCACAAAACTTTATAGCAGGGGTTGGCAACCTCTGGCACGCGGCTCGCCAGGGTAAGCACCCTGGTGGGCCGGGCCAGTTTGTTTACCTGCCGTGTCGGCAGGTTCGGCCGATCGCGGCTCCCACTGGCTGCGGTTCACCATCCCAGGCGAATGAAGGCAGCACATCTCTCGGCCTGCGCTGCTTCCCGCAGCCCCTATTGGCCTGGGACGGTGAACCACAGCCAGTGGGAGCCGCGATCGGCCGAACCTGCCAACGCGGCAGGTAAACAAACTGGCCCGGCCCGCCAGGGTGCTTACCCTGGCGAGCCGCGTGCCAGAGGATGCTGAGCCCTGCTTTATAGCAAGACTCTGTGGCTGAGACTATAACAGACTCACATCCCCTATAAACTGGTACCACATTATGACTAATGGGTTGTAGATGTTTACATAGGAAAGATGCATCCGAAGAAGTGGGTTGTAGCCCACGAAAGCTTATGCTCTAATAAATTTGTTAGTCTCTAAGGTGCCACAAGTACTCCTGTTATTTTTGCGGATACAGACTAACACGGCTGCTACTCTGAAACCTGTCATTATTAGGGGCTGTCATTCTTCTTGAAGTCTTTGATGTTCTAGCAGCCCTCACACTTGCTAGTAGTACACATCATTTTGTTCAGCCTAGTAATCATCTCTGGACTCTTTCTATGGTCTCTGCACTTCCTACTTTCTCCTCCCTAGGCACAGTTCCAGAACCTGTACACTACAGTGATCATTACATTGTCCACAACCACACCAGCTATGGCTAACTAATCTGTTCCACAAAAGGAGAAAATAGAGCCACAACTACTGTATTTGCTAACTATCAACATAATGGGGCTTGAACCCTGAACAGCACCTTACCTGTATATTTTGACTTCTTTTGGCAAATATTTTCTTCTGACGTCTGCCCTGCACATATCACGCAATTCTGTACCTTTTCCCATGTTTCCTTTGTGTAACTCCAGTTGTAAGGATAATATTCACTTTGAAAGCAAGTGAGGCAGAATTTAAACTTTAGCTCTTCCTAATCTAATTTGGCCTCTGCTAGTAACATATATTTTTGTTGGCCACCCAAATCTACTCTTCACTGGGAGCAAAAGTGATAAACTACTGGAGATAACACTGAGCACAGTTTTGTGGAGCCTTGGTTGTGATATAAGGATGGGAACTGTTTTCACCTTTACAAAGGAGGAAGAAGAGGACAGAGGAGTACCTGTTTTAGGGAAATGCTGACTTACAGCTGCATTGTAATACTTTTCAATGGGATCCTGCTGATGTGATTAAAAGGTGCTGTTCCACAGTTGCATTATCTCATTCACTTTGAAAGGGAAAGCAGCAGAATTGATCAAAACATGCCACCCCACAGCTGCATTCTGAGCCACTTTCAGTGCAGCAGCAGATGATGTGAATGCGAAGTGCTAGGTTTGTTAAATGAGTATGGGATAATGGAAATTGGGTACATTTACTTTTTGCCTCTTCTTTATTCTTCAGTCTCATGAAATGGATCAGTAAACCTCACCCCTATTCAACCATGCCCTCCCTATTCTCACTAGGGTTTCTACGAATGTGCTTTGTATACATGTGGCATAATATTTTGTTAAACCTTTTATTGCTTGCCAAAAACAAGTTGTATGGTTGATTTTAATTAGAGCTAGTTGAATAGTACAAAACGTAATTCACGTAGAGCCATGGTAAGTTTGTTTCACTGTTATTTGGGGAATCATATGTTTCATTGATTTTGAGTTTATTTGGCCTTTAGTTCCTTTCTGAAAATGTTTTTGAATCCCCCCAAATTCATCAAGTTTAGCATGAATAATGAGTCAAATGAAAATACTACTATTTGTTGTTCCTGTTTCTGCTACAAGTTTCAGTCATCCAGTGATCTTCTAAAGAGTAGGAGTAGGGTCTGGATCTGGAATACCTGGACTCCTTGATACCACAGGTTTGAGTGCCAAGCATAGTCAGCTCAGTCATTCATCCTTCCAAGATAGCTAGTAAGTGAAGTTCCCAGTTATGTAGTGTGCCATATGAAGCTTATCTGAAAACCAAGGTCCTGTCTGCTGGATACTAAAGAGACATCCCATGACATTTTTCACAGCAGCAGGGATTTATCCTGATGGCTCCGAGAAACATTTTCCTCCACTGATGTGTAGTGTACTGTGCGCAGGTTGTCTGGCTGCCTGCCTATGCCACCCTATCTGTCCACTTTGGGATCCTTAAGGATGAATGGTGCTATCAAAAAGTATATTTTTATTTGTATTATCGCAGCACCTAAGTGTCCCAGGACCGGATCTCATTGTGCTAGATGCTGCACAAACAAAACAAAAAGACAGACCCTGGCCCAAAGAGCTTACCTTCTAAATATAAGACAAGAGACAACAGATGGATACAGACAGACCAATCACAAGGACACAGTGAGACAATATTGGTACAAGGGAGCACAAGGACACAGTGAGACGATATTGGTCAACATGATAAGCTGTGGTCTCAGGATGCCAGCGGACTGTTTTATATGCCTCACAGCAAAGGAGAGTTTTGAGGATGGTTTTTAAGGAGGCTATTGATGAGCTTTGCAGCTGTTTATGGGGAATAACTCCCAAGTGTGCGGGGCAGCATAGGAGAAAGGATGAACATTCTTGTTTCAAAATGTAAGTGGGCGAGAGAGGCAGGCATCCTGGGCAGATCGGAGGTGGGAGTCAACCCTGTTAATGTTATTAAAAAACGTTAAACAAATCAACCATTAGATGTTAGAGATTTCTTAAAGCCTGTTCTTGAATACTGTGGGTTGAGGCAATCTTCAGTAATAGAACATATTAAAGAAAATTAAAATGTAGTTTGGGTAATTAATTGTCCTCATTATCATCCTCTTTTTCTTGATATGTGATAGGGCTAACCATTTAGCCCTGTCAGTTAATATACTCAATGCCTGGATGTTTCCCAAATCATACTTTTTGTGTTTAAAACATTAAAGTGAAAGGAATGGTAGTGCTAGATGAGTCATTCAAACAGAAATCTGAGGACTGCCACAGTCCAGTGTGCCATAATGAACCTGAACATTGGAAATTCAGGATCAGCATGCTATCCAAACCAGTCAGGGAGAGGAGGCCAGTGAAGAACTGAGCTCCAGATGGCTGACCTTGAAACAGACAGAATAGGGCTGAGCCTGATTGCTTTTTTTTGAGATTAGTCAAAAAGAAGGCGAGAAAGATGGAGGGTTGGCCATTTGGGAAAGGAGTGTGTCAATCAGTAATTGGGGACACAGGTGGAAGAAGGGATCGGCAGGAGAGGGAGCAGTTTTGGATTTTTGCTACCCTTTGTGATAGTGACAAAACCTAGACCAGAGCCTGAACTTCCCTGGGTTCAATCACCCCTCTGGAATGTTGTGAACTGCAGTCTATTCACAGGGGCATACTAATGTTACTTCAGTAGAAACATGTGCCTTGGCACTCAAGGGGAGAACTGTAGATCAATTGTGAATGCTCCAACAACATCTATGGATATTTGTTTCAAGGGGTTGGTGCACATCAGTAGGGAGAATGTCATCACAGCCCTATTTAACACCAGTATCTTACTTAATGGCAGTACTAACCTACATCATTATTTTCATAGTTATCAGCATACCTAATGCATCACTCCTTGATATCAAAAAGTCTAGGTCAAAAGCCCCAAATCAAAGATTTCTAGGGTCAGACTGGAGAATATAACCCCTTTCACATTTTCCAATGTCAGAGAAAATTTGCTGTCAAATGCAATTGCTCCAGTCATACTCATTATGTGCATAGAGGATGGAAATTTAAGGCTGGGATGAGGGTGGAAATTTCAGAGAGCAAACAGTCAGTGGCACTCTGCTGTTTTACATTGTTCTTTCCAAAAGCTGGTAAATTAGAAGCTCATCTTCCACTGCAGCCTAGATTTTTTTTAAATTGTCGTACACTTATTTATACTGCCAGCAAAGCAGATTGTTTATAAACTGGCTGCCTTAGTATACATCTAATCCATCTGCACTACAGTGGATATTTTTTTGTTCCATGAAAAGTAGTTGGAAATAACTGTTGATCTCTTTTCACAGGCATGTATCTCCAATTATTGTATCTGACGCATGACTCAACCGATATCATTCATATATAAATGTATTTTGGTATGTTGATGCAGTTCAGTTCTTTTTTTTTCTTTTGGTGGGGATAAGTGTAAGATTTTCTAGATATTTGGGTACAAAAAAACAATGAGCCCAGCCCTTATGTAAGTTAATTCTAGTTTTATATGGGCTCTGTCCTGCATGGTTTTGAGCTCTCTATCATGAACAGAGCACCTTCAACCAATATTGATTTTTTTTGGTTCCTTGACTTATGGCTTATACTAATATTTGGCCTGATTTTAAGTAATATTCAGTGCAAATTGTGAGTGCTCAGCACTATCAGGAGGCCATATTGTGCCTTTGGATTTGAAGCAGAACTCTCCATATATAATAAAATGTAATCAGTGGGATCACTGTTGAGTTGTTCTTCATAGCTAGTGGTACACAATATAGCCTAGGATCAAGCTTATTGGACCAATACTGTTCTCATTTACAGCAGTGTAGATCTGTCATAGAATAACTTATTTCATTGTGGGTCAGGAGATATTATTAGACAATCTTTGATTGAGTTAGGGGGGAAATGGATAATCTACAGAATTTCTAAAGTTGAGAATGAATTTAATGTCCTCAAAAATCCTGATTATAATTCTCATGATTAATTTCATACAACATCACTTTTAGTGATATTTTTCATTTACTCATTTATTGCTCGAGTTCTTAATGATTTGAACTAACATGAAAATAAACTTAAAATTGATCAAATCCATTTAGTTCTTCCTCAAAACTCCTGAATGAGTACAGCATTTTGTGGGTAGATTGGCATACTGACAGCTCTATCAGTTCCCAAGGAGAGAGATTGCTGTCTTCACTTGTTTCAGAAGCAATGGAAAATGTTTTAGAAGATAATGTGAACTATAATGATAGGTAAGAAAGCAAAATACAAATTATCAAGCTGACTTTCAATTCAGGCTGCTTTGTACACTTCATCAACACAACCAGCATGAAGAGGGCAGATAAAAGGTGAATACAGATTCTTAGTGCTACCCTTTATCTTGGAGACATCTATTGCTCCCATCACCGAAAGATTATTTTTGTTTATGAGACTTTGCCTCGTTTGAAGAGCTGATACACAGAATGAATGGCACTCTTTCTATATACAAAGAAATCAGGGGCCATTTCATTTATATTCTACTGCCTATCATGCAGGGTGCTGGGTGTCTCCTGTGAGGCACTGAGAGTTTATGCTCCCAGGCACTCAGGCACTTACGGCCAAATTCTCAATAGCGGGAATAGCTGGGCTGTATTCTGGGAACACTATATGAGATAAAGTGTGTGAGGTTGTGGAGCTGCTCTATGGAATTCATCTAACATCTCTGCTGCAGGAAGCTGGGATGAGAAGAGAGGATACATTCACTGGAAGAGATTTTTAGCCTCCCCCAGCTTACTAATGCTGTGTGCCTATCTGCCTCCAGCACACTGCTTCACATGCAGCACCTATGGAACGGTGGTCTGGAACGGACAGGGATTGCAAACCCTCTGCCCCTCCCCTCAAAAACTCAGGCCTGTCTCCTGTGCAGCAGAATTGCTTTAGGTTGGTTCAGCCTGCTTACCCATTCAGGCTGGTTAACTCTGTGGGATAGTACAAAACTATGGCCCCAGTGCCTTCCTATCACTCCCTGCCCCCTTTGAGATGCTGTCCCAGTGCCAGCCCAAGCTCAGGAACTACAACAGTGACAGGAGCTTGCAGAGGCTATGCAAGGAGGAAGGAGTCATGCAGTGCTCCCTACGCACCCATATAAGCACCTGTCATGTGTATTCCTTTGCTTTCTATGCTTCTTTTGTTCTTCAGCTGCTATATGATTGCCTGACTTTATGATCTCGAGTTATGCTCTCAACACAGTTGAGATAGTTTAAATCAAAAGTTACTAGCTGTAATGGGGTATACAATCCCCACACTGAGCCGGAAGGGGTTAAAGGATAGAACTGGCCCTTCCAGCCCTGCAGAGCTTGCTCCAACTGGAGGAAGGGTTGAAAAGGGGGCAACCCAGATCAGAAAGGGGGAGGTGGATAGACCTACCCTGAAGGATCCCCATTAGAGTGCTAGTGAAGCCTCCCTCCCTGAAGGACTATAACTGTATGCTGAGCCCATTTGGGGCTGATCGTTTGTTTGCCTTTTCTTTTGCTTTTCATCTTATTTGAACTGGAAACTGGAGGAGAGTAGCAGATGGTAGGAAGGGACCCAGGGAGGGTAACTTGGAGGGCACTTTGGGGGGCTGTAGCCCCTGAATTTGATATTCCTGTGTGTACCTCAGAATTTGACAGTACTGCAGTCAGTTATTCTGTGTGCTTAATTACTGCCAGCTGAAACCCAAACATTATGTAGATAGGGATAATCTTAGACACTAAGAGGCAAGAATGTGCAGCTGCATGTTTGTAGCTCTGCTAGTAGAATGGGAAGATGGAAAAAGAAGTGAGCGTATTGTAAGAATAGAAGGAATGTTTGGATGGCCGACCTTGGTCTTGAGCACATTTAACATGTAAGCTTTATTGTTGTTATAATTTAAAAATGTTTTAATAATAAAACATAATGAGTAATTTTTCTAAAATTAGGGGTTACTATGGTGACCCATTAGGAGTCACTATAGGTTGTGTGCTTTGTTTAAAGTTAGCTATAAAAAAATTAGGCGAAAAAATTTGCTTTGGAGCAGTCCAAGGAAGTTTTCTTTGGGCAAGGATCTGGTATCATAAGAAGTCAAATGGAAGGAGGGGTTCCTCAAAACCATTTCTTAACCTTAGGTAAATGTAAATGTTTTAAAATGCTGTAAACCTACTGCAATTGTGTGTGTGTGTGTGTGTGTGTGTGTGTGTGTGTGTGTGTTTAAGAGCTAATAAAAAAGTAGTTTTAAGTGAAAGCACTCTTGCTTGTATCAATTATTTATCAGACATATGAGCTGAGCCCCACTGATTTATTCCTGACATCGCCTGGAGAGATACAGTAAAGTTACCACTGCTTTGGGTTCTGAAACCTGTTAACCCTCCGAGGGTCCTGGGTTGGAGCCTGGTGAAGTGGATGGGCCTGGTATCCCCTACCACTGCTCACCTCACCTCAACATGAATAAAAGAGGCTCTAGACTGCAAGACCTACCCACAAGGAGGTGGTACTAGGTGTGCTAACCACTGGGCTACCTAACCTCACCGAGAACTCTATCACACCAGCCTACTCAAATTTATGTGGTACATTAGCCATCTAAAGATTTTACATTTGATACACAGTTTTGGCTTCTATTTCTGGAAGGTCATTTCAACACCTAAGAGTTGCTGAATTGTTTATTGATTTCTTAATTATTCAGTGTTTCGGCTTACTTCTCGTGTCTGTGTTTCTTTCTGTCTAAAATTTAATAAATCAAAATATCAAAAAAACCAACAACAACCCAACCCTTTGTCATACCAAGGGCCTGATCTTGTTCTCATTTTAGTCAATGGAAATTTTGCCATAGACTTCAATATGAGCACTAGGACTGTTCGCCTCAGTTCAGGAAACCATCCCTATTTAGGAAAAGTGCTTTCAGCAACTGTTAGGTCTGTAATGATAACTGGGGCCTAGTAGGCCCACCCCAGTTGTGATCTTAACTGTGGGAAAGAAGGGAAAAAATCATAAAATGTCACAAACCTATAACAATGGAATGTTGATGGGAAAATGTGTACAAGGGAGACAGACTGAATTAGTCTAAACAAAAAAGTCTACTGATATAACTTAATGACTCTGTTGATTCCTGGAAAACTAGAAATTTGTGGTACTGGAAATCAATGTACCAAAAATGTTGTGATGGAAATGAGGCCTATTTGGTGAACAAAATAATGAGGGGATAGTTTATTTCACCCACCACTCCATTTCGGTTTCTTTAAAAAAGACTCTGGTGGGAACTACAAGCAGACACAAATGCTGGCTGACTGAAAGATGGGAGAACAGGAAGGAGCTAGTGAGCTTCAATGTAATGGCTGTCATCCCCACTGTCTCCTGGGATCCACTGTGACACTGCTGGACCTTCACTGTCCTTATTCGGAGAAATATCCTGATCAGACCGGGCGGGGCCAAAGAAAGGGACCCAGATGACATCATCATCTCCACTGGCTCTGGCTAAATCTTGAACATATCTGGGATGTGAGCCTTTGTCACACATACCCTTGAGTGATCTTTCTCCTCTCCACCTTCTCTCTCTCCTTTTTCTTTCTGTTTAAATTAGAGTCCCGTTTAGCTAGCCAAGACTGCATATTTTGCAACATCTGTGACCAGAAAAGCGGCTAAAAGCAAGCCCTAAACAGCTCGACACGGACGCAAGTTTGCCAGGTCTCAGAGTTGCTGGTAAAACAGCGTGCTATGCCTGTGTTTTTTTCCAGCAGTGAGTCTGCAAGAGGAAATCAGCACAAGAGACAGAAGCTGCATTTTCTATCTTTGCTGTTCTCTTCTGACCTCTTTTACATGTGTTTGCCTTGTGTTGTCTTTTAGTAAATGAATTGGACTTTAACAATAGCAGCAACAACTGCTGAGCCCATTTCAATAGTCTTATCTTTTCCCCAAGAAGGACAGTTATTACCATCTTACCATATAAACAACTGTCAGGCAAGAGGTTTTTCTCTATAAAAACTCTCTACAGGTAAAGGTAACAAGTGATATGGTTAAAATAAAAGCTTTATTTAATACTTTACATTTCAAGTGCTTTAACACTTTCCCCTCCTTTTCTATGTCTTCAATGAAAGGTTAAAATGATTTTTAATGGTATGTTTGCCATGGCATTAAGAAGGCTGAAGTCTCTGTCAAACTATTTAATGTTGGACAGTGACATGGTCATGTTAATACCTTTGACTGTTTGGGCCCATATATTGCATCTAAATTAACAGAACAGGTCTCACTGAAGTCAGTGGTCTGGTAGCCCGGCTGCCCGACCCTTCCTAGCTTGTACATCCCCAGGTCCCAGGATGCACCCTTTGTAGGTTATGGGGGAGGCAGAAAATACAGCTTTGGAAGCAGCTGGTCTCCTTCTTTATGTTGTGAGGGGAAATCTGCACATGGAGGGTTTCCACCTATAGATGGTCCTAAGGGCACGGTCTGGCCCATTATTGTTATTCCTATACCACCATTGGTGTGTGTATAGCAGTGGTGTAGCCAGGATGGGACATTTTGGTGGGCCCTGACTTCATGTGGGTTGGCAATGACAGGAAGGTGGTGGGGTAGGAGGGATCAGGGAGCCTGCCTTCCCCCCTCCCCTCCAGCTGGCCTTGTGTGGGTCAATGGACACTCTGGCCAGGGCCCCCCCGGAGGCCCTGGGCACGCACGCAGCTCCGGGAGGAGATGCCGCTCTCTAGCATGCACAGCTCCCCGCACCCATCCCCCTCCCAACGCCCAACGCCAGGCCCGGCTCCCTGAGGCAGCAGGCCTACCTTTTTAGAGGATTTCCTCTGCAACCGCCGGACCGCCTGCTTGCTCGCCCACCCTCCTCCCAGTGGTGGATTAGCCATTGGGCCAACAAAGCTGTGCTCTGGGGCCCCAGACAATTTGGGGGGCCCTGGAAAAATGGGCACCACTGTGCCCCAACCCTCTCTGCCCGGTGCTCCAGCCAGGGAGCAGGGTTGGGCGTGGGGGCTTGCGGGTGAGCACCAGAGTGGGGCAATCCCCTGCACCCCAACCCCGGGTCCCCGGCTGGAGTGCCATGAGGGTGAAGTGGGGCAAGCGATGGGCTCAGAGCAGAGCCAGGACTTGGGGTGGGCCTGGATGCTAAGTGGGTGGGCCATGGCCCACCCAGACCCACCCGTGGCTATGCCCCTGGTGCATAGCACTTGCAGACATTAGAGAAGGTAGGATCCCTGCCCAGAGGTTATGATCCAAGTATGACCCTGGTACCCCTGTTCAGGTCCTGATACATTTACATTTAAAAAAAATCACAGAGACATACTACATATTGATATAATGTCACCGATGTAAAGTTATATCATGTCAATAAACAGATCCTGCAAATACTAAGTCCTATTGGAATATCCAGGTGCTTAAAGTTAAGCATGCATGTGAGTTTTTGCAGGTATGGGGCTCTTTGAATGTACTTAAATATATGGCTAAATCCACTGAAGCCATTGGGATTTCACTGGTACATCAGGGTGCATCTTAGCCCACAGTCTAAAACATGTAAGAAAAAGAATATTGGACATGTACCACAACTGGTATTGAATTATTAGCAGAGCTGGTTGAATTATTGGTTGAGAGTTATTTATCTGACACCTTTTTGCATTTTTACTTCTAATCATTATTTGACTTGCTCTATAGCTAGTCAAACAATAATCAGGAAATAATTGCTTTGTTTTTTTCCCCATCCCATCTTGTAGAATATCAGGGTTGGAAGGGACCTCAGGAGGTCATCAAGTCCAACCCCCTGCTCAAAGCAGGACCAATCCCCAGGAACATCAATAGCTGAATAGCCGAATAAGTTATTCACAAATAACTATTGTCCTTATCTGACCATCTCTAATTATTATTAGGCTATTTGTTTTAACATCTAAATATAATCACACTTAGAAAAGTCTGAGTTTGTCTTTTTCACTAGATCATCGCCAAGACCCTGATCCTACAAACACTCATATGCATGCTTAATTTTACACATGTGAGCTGTCCTCTTGTAGCAAGTTGATGGGAGTAAATACTTAACGGGGATAAATCATGGCAGGATCAGTGCTTCAAATTGGCATAAGTAGTAACAAGTCTTCTAGTGATGCTTTGTTCTCTCAAGATAGGAATGACAAACCAATATTTAAGCAACTTTTTTTTTCATTTTCGTAAATAAATGTGCTGAATCACAGTTCTTATCCAAGTGGGAAATTTATAGCATTGACTAGATCTGAATAGCTCTGCCAAAACCACACCTGCCCTGCAGCCTCCATTATTCAAGCTCTAGGTTCCCCCAGAATGTAGCTTCCCCATAGTGTTTTATTGCCAAATTATGTACAGTAGTGGTTGTGTGATATGGACAAATGTCTGCTAAGATCTAATCTGAGGCCACTGAACTAGTTTTGCTTGTGACCTGAGCCAGATTTAAACAGAAACCTCTGGAAGGTGAAAGGCAAATATATTAACTCATGTTATTATGAAGTTTGCTCCAGGGCAGGAAGATTTCAATAACATTTGAAAAAAAACTTAAAATTGAAATATGAATAATTTACAAAACAAGAAACCTCAACTAATAGTCTTATGTTCAAATTCAAGACCTACACGACCTGTAGGCGAGGTTACTGTAATGTGCTTTATTTGGGGCTACCTTTGTAACAACTTTTACTGCAGATTGCGACTATTAGAGATGCAGCAGCATGACTTCTCATGGATCTTTGCACACTATAATCAGCAAAGCCCATGTTCTTCAAAGAGCAGTGACTGCTTACTATTCAGCATGGCCCTGATCCTGCAACAAGCCCATGTGCTTACGTTTAAGCAGGTAAATATTCCCAATGAAATCAAGTACTTGTGCTTAAAGTCAAGTATGTGCTTACATGCTTTCATTGAAGTAGTACTGTTAGCTTCTAAAGCCGAAGACAAGACACATTGCATTGTTATAGCATGTTCAATGTATTGCCACACCTCTATGAATGGGGAAACTGAAAATGAAAGCTTGATTCCCTACAGGCTTGTGCAGATCTTGGGCTGTGTTTTGACCTGTAATAGAGATAGGACACTAACTGTAAGCTGAGTTATAGATCTAGGCTGAGATTCTGAATTGCCCACTGAGTGCTGGGGTGTTGGGATACAGAGACTGAGTCTGAGTCCTTTCTATTCTATATAGGTTCTTATACTGTGCTTATCATACTGCACAATATCTGAGTGCCTTTCAGTAGTGCATTAAGCCACTTGGCTAACATCTGTCATGGGGCAGAGGGAGGAACACAAGCAGTGGAGTGTCTTGTTTTGGTATATTTATACCTGTTCCTTTGTATTTATGCTAGAGAAGGCAAGGTCAAAGAAATGCACCTTGCACTTGGAGTAGAAGTTGGTGAGGTTTGTGGTGGTCCTTAGTTCCTGGGATCATTCCACAGTCTCAGATTGACCTTCCAAAAAGCTGTGTCTTGCACAGATGAGCTTTACCTTTAGTATTGAGAGTGCCATTGTGCCAAAGGAGCAAAGTTGCATAAAGCGCTTTGGATGATACTTAAAATATCCTGGGCCCAGGCCCTTGAAAATAAGGATTGAGACCTTGAACTTGATTCAAAATTCTATGGGAAGCCAGTCTAGAGAACAAGTAGCCTGTGTTTCTGAGGAGACACGCTGTAGTATTCTGTACCATTCACTGGCTAGGCTGTTTATTGCTGTGTGGGATGTTGGATTTTTGGCTCATTCACAGATTTATTGGGCATGTTGCCCTTTTCATCTATACTGATCTAGTTATTTTTTGATGCCCAGAGACCTTTGGGCATGGACTTCACTAAATTAAAGTGTATTATTATTACACTATAATGTCCTCAAGTTCCATGAAATGTTGTATTGTTAGTACAGGGATTTGGATACTGTACACTATTGGCTTTGTCCAAGCAGAGATTGCCAACAATAACTGTGAAAGTTAGCATTCTCAGCTAATTAACTTTGTCAGAAGGAAAGAGTTGGAAAGAATGGACAAATACTTGATGAAAGTCACTTGATCACACTTCACATCAAACAGTGCATATAGCTAGCCTGCCAACTTCAAAATACACTATAACATTAAAAACACCTGAAACCAGGTAGAGGGTTTCATCTGGGTTCTGAAGAACCTGCAAAGAGTTTTCCAAGACCAGTGAGATTCATATTTCTAGCTATCTTTTCTTTAGATTCTAACTGACTCCTGGGTCTGGACATGTAGTCAAATGGAGATGAATCCTCAGAGATCAGTAAATGGATGTGCACTTAACACAATGGGCAGTAGAAAGAAAGTGAAGAAATAGGATGACATTGGTTGAAAAGCTTTTTGGTAAGGTTGGATTTCAATACCAACCCCTCTTTCTTGTCTGTCACCTGGATGAAGGAAGATAGTACGTTGGGATTTTTCCACCTCATTTGTGAAAAATCCTTTAGAATAATTTGAGTAATCTCAAAGACTTTGATAAACTACTAGGTTTAGTTAAGGGCCAATATTTATCCATAAGATTTTATGTAAGATATACTCTGAAGGGTATTTTACATCTATGTGTGGTAGTTTTCCTGCTATGTTTTTTGTTATATGTCTAAATTTGTATACAGCTCCACTTGTGTTTCATAATCTTCAGATTATGTATATTCTTAGTTTCCTTCTTTAATTTTAGAACTCAAAGTGAACTTGACAGTTCAATTTTTTCTTTCCCTGTGTCCACGGCTTATAATTAAAAGAACAGTAAATTGAGAAACAAGGGAATCAGCCTAACATGACTACCTACACTCTGTACACGGTCCTATAACAAAATTGTGGGATCTGTGTGACCACTCTTAGCCCTGAGCAATTTACACAAACAAGCCAGGGTTTATTTTGGAGGCAGCATAAATGATTTTTCTTCTACATGTAAACCACAAAATTCCCTAGTTACATTTTGGATATTGAGTTTCACAGGAGCCAGCAGTGACAGCCTCTGCTAAGCTTAGGACAGTGACAGCCAACGTTTGTTCTGCAGGCCAAATGCAGCCACTGGAATGCTAAAATATGGCTCTTGACCCATTTTCTGAGCTGCTTCCCAGATGGGCTTGGTGCATCAACATGGTCTAAGGGTCTGATCTAGCTCATGTTAGTGTCAATGAAAAGACCAACATTGACTTCAAAAACAGTTGGATCAAGCGCCAAGAGCATGTCTGATGTGGTCTATTCTGGGTCACAATTGTTGAACGAGATGGATGAAAGTATGGCATGCATTATAAGGACTAGCACCCTGACATATTCTTTGATTGCTATGATTATGTACCATCTATTTAAACTTAAAAATAACACTGGAAATAGAGAGAAGGCCAAGTTTTTAAAATAGTGTCCTGATTTTCAGAGGTGCTGGTTGCAAGTAGATTCAATTGAAGTTGATGGCTATGACGAATGTCCAGCACCTATGAAAAACCAGGCCACAGGAGCATAAAGGTGGGCTCCTAAATACATATTTCGCAGCTGTCTCATGGGCCTCAGCATTCTTGAAAAATCAGGTGCCAAAACATGGATTTGGGCTCCTTTTTTTTTGAAAAGTTTGTTTTATGAACAAGTACATATGATATTTATGAATCTTATATAGTATATATTATAATAAATTCTAATAACAGCCAGTTGTATTTTATGTTAATGTGAATGTAAATATTTGGGTGTTTACAAGGGCTGTCAATTAATCGCGCTGTTAAACAATAATAGAATACCATTTATTTAAATATTCTTGGATGATTTCAATTACAACACAGAATACAGATATGGTGCTCACTTTATATTTATTTTTTATTACAAATATTTGCATTGTATAAAACAAAAGAAACTGTGTTTTTAAATTCATCTAATACAAGTACTGTAGCACAATCTCTTTATCATGAAAATTGAACTTACAAAACGAGAATTATGTACAAAAAAACTTGAATTCAAAAATAAAACAATGTAAAACTTTAGACCCTACAAGTCCACTCAGTATTGCTTCTTGTTCAGCCAATCCCTCAGACAAGTTTGTTTATATTTGCAGGAGATAATGCTCCCGCTTCTTGCTTACAATGGCACCTGATGTGAGAACAGGTGTTCTCATGGGTCTGTTGTAGCCAGCGTCACAAGATATTTACGTGCCAGATGAACTAAAGAATCATATGTCACTTCATGCCTCAACCACCATTCCAGAGGACATGTGTCCATGCTGATGACAGGTTCTGCTTGATAACAATCCAAAGCAGTTCAGACTGACACATGTTCATTTTCATCATCTGAGTCTGGAGTCACCAGCAGAAGGTTGATTTTCTTTTTTGGTGGTTCGGGTTCTGTAATTTATGCATCAGAGTGTTTCTCTTGTAAGACTTCTGAAAGCATGCTGCAGACCTCATCCCTCTCAGATTTTGGAAGGCACTCCAGATTCTTAAATCTTGGGTCCAGTGCTGTAGCTATCTTTAGAAATCTCACATTGTTACCTTCTTTGCATTTTGTCAAATCTGCAGTGAAAGTGTTCTTAAAATGAACAACCTGTGCTGGGTCATAATCCGAGACTGCTATAACATGAAATATATGGCAGAATGTGGCTAAAACAGAACAGGGGACATACAATTCTCCCCCAAGGAGTTCAGTCACAAATTTAATTAATGCATTATTTTTTTAACGAGCGTCATCAGCATGGAAGCATGTCCTCTGGAATGGTGGCCAAAGCATGAGTGGGCATATGAACGTTTAGCATATCTGGCACATAAATACCTTGCAAAGCCAGCTATAAAAGTGCCATGCGAATGCCAGTTCTAACTTTGAGGTGACATTGTAAATAAGAAGTGGGCAGCATTATCTCCCATATCTGTAAACAAACTTGTTTGTCTTAGCAATTGGCTGAACAAGAAGTAGGACTGAGTGGACTTATAGGGTCTAAAGTTTTACATTTTTTTTTTGTTTTTGAGTGAAGTTATGTAATGAAAAATTCTACATTTGTAAGCTGCACTTTCACGATAAAGAGATTGCACTACAGTTCTTGTATGAGGTGAATTGAAAAATACTATTTCTTTTATCATTTTTACAGTGCAAATATTTGTAATAAAAATAATAATATAAAGGGAGCACTGTACACTTTGCATTCTGTGTTGTAATTGTCAGGGCCGGCTCTAACTTTTTTGCCGCCCCAAGCAGCAAAAAAAAAGTGCCGCCCTCCCGTAACACCCCCCCCACCGAACGCCGCGCCGCCGAAACCTCCCCCGCCGAGTGCCGTGCCGCCAAATAC
The DNA here is from genome assembly GCF_028017835.1 of Emys orbicularis. Classification (NCBI taxonomy): domain Eukaryota; kingdom Metazoa; phylum Chordata; order Testudines; family Emydidae; genus Emys; species Emys orbicularis. The sequence goes on from NC_088683.1 coordinate 301,818,428, forward strand.
CCCCACCACCCGTGGAGCACCGCGCCACCGAAACCCCGCCGAGCGCCGCGCCACCGAACACTCCCCGCCCTCCCGCCGCACTGCCGAACACCCCCCGCCGAGCTGCCAAACACCCCCGCCCCCTGTGAAGCGCCGCGCCGCTGAAACCCCCGCCGAGCGCCGCGCCGCTGAACACCTCCGCCCCCCGCGGAGCGCTGCACTGCTGAAGCCCCTCCCGCGCAAGCACCGCCAAACACCCCCCACCGAGCGCTGCGCCGCCGAACACCCCCTGCCCACAGCCGAGCGCCGCACTGCTGAACACCCCCCGGCCCCTACCGAGCGCCACCCGCCGAACCCCTCCCCGCCAAGCGCCACGCCGCCGAACACCCTCCACCGAGCGCGGCACCGCCGGAACCCCCCACTGCCGAGCGCCGCGCTGCCCCCCGCCATGCCAAGATTGGCCGCCCCTTACCAGGTGCCACCCCAAGCACGTGCTTGGTTGCCTGGTGCCTGGAGCCAGCCCTGGTAATTGTTATAAACCAATATATTTGAAAATGTAGAAAAACATCCAAAATATTTAATAAATTTTGATTGGTATTCTATTGTTTAACAGTGCGATTAAAACTGCGATTAATCACGATTAATTTTTAAATCATGATTAATTTTTTAATCACGATTCATTTTTTTGAGTTAATCGCGTGAGTTAACTGCGATTAATTGATAGCCCTAGTGTTTACTTCAACGGTGATTAATGTGGCATTACATTGATATTCAGTAATGCTGGAGAAGTACAGGCACTGTAATCAAATATAATCAGTATGTAATTCAAATGCCGCATCAATATTGTTCTTTGTTTGCTTTCTCTCTTTATAAAATGGAAACTCTAGGTTGGAATTTCCTGCTACCTTTTCATGCAATAAGGCCAACTTGCCATGGCCAGCTTGTGAGAATCAAGAGTAAGAAAGGAAATTGAAGTTGTCATCCTAAACACCATGTCAGTATTTCAATTAGCTCAGAAAAATTGAGGGTCAGGTTGAATCTGTCTGTAATTGTTAGTGCATTTAGAATATTTCAGAATGTAACTTTTTCAAAGTGTCATTCTGTTACATTATCCAACACAGTCCTTTATTGCAGCTTTTTGACTACATAAAATAATGGGATTTTTTTCTGGGGAGTTCACACATCTGAAAATATATTTTAAACTTTTTATTATTTAAGACATTGTAATTAAAAATATATTTATGATCACTGGATAATAGAAAAGAAAACCAATTATTGCTGATTTTTCCAAAGCCACGATTTTCTAATAAAGATTTTCTTTATAACAGAGGTATTTTAATCATGCCAAATTAAAAAAAAAAATTTTTGTATTACAATGGAAATGAGAACACAGGTGTGGGTAAAATGAAAGCCATTAAGAAAAGTTACACAATACATTCTGAAGAGTGTTTCTTTTATTAAACCATATTTCCACTCATGTTCAGCTGTTTAATTTACAATTTACTGTACAAACATCAGGTATCACTGAATAGCTCCTCACAATAAAATGTCACCCAATGGAATGACCGATTGCATCATAATTTGACAGGAATGGCAAATTACATGCATCTTAGATTACCTCTGGTCTAAAAAGGACATCTCAGCTCTTCCTGTTTCTCTTTATTCAATAAAAATCTTGTGTCGTTCCTCTATTTTAAATAAAGTAACGTGCTGTTTGTTTTGATCCCAGGCTTGCTGAACTCAGAGTCCACCTGAAGGTGCATATAATTACATTTGCCTAGAAATGAATCAAGTCAAAGGGTCTTTGAAATCTTTCCTTACAGTATCAGAGGGGTAGCCTTGTTAGTCTGAATCTGTAAAAAGCAACAGAGGGTCCTGTGGCACCTTTAAGACTAACAGAAGTATTGGGAGCATAAGCTTTCGTGGGTAAGAACCTCACTTCTTCAGATGCATTTCCTTACCGTGATTACCTGCTTCAGCTTTGGCAGTCAGCAAAATATCACTTACCAAAGGGCAGACTGGTTTATTTGAGGGGGACTTAGCTTGGTTCTGAAAGTTTAGTGATTTATGTTTTGCATGGTTACCTAATTGAGTCTCCTCTGATAGCAGTTCTACTAGAATCTGAAGGCACAGTTGGCATACAGAGTATCTTCAGCTACTATGAGAAGCTGACATAGTAGTTAATATTTGACACAGTCGCAGTGTTAGAACTTGGTAATAATGTATCTTCAGAAACAACAATCCTGTATTTCTTTTAAATAAAGTGCTCTGGGTAGGTGATCATTGCAAGACTTTTCCATGCCCCCCAAAAGCAATCTTTTTCAAAAAGAGATTTCTTTAAAAAAGGAAAATGCCAGTAGCCTCTCTTTATCACTGGAATTCCCTTATTCACCCTTTCATTGCTTTTACTTCATTGTTTCTTTACTCTGGGCTCTATATATCAAGTGCTCGTGTCTCCCAAACCCAGCCCATGACAATTCCTAAACTAGCGCCTGAGATGCTAAGTAGGCTTAGTGATCTTATGTTAGAATGGTGGATGGGTGATGCTTCCAGATGTGCTTGTGACCAAAGTGTGATCTCAACAAGAGGATAGTGGGACCCTAGCAAGTGAGCCAGGATACCCACTTTAAACTGAAAATTAATAATTTTAGGGACCTCTGTATTCCAGGATTCTGTGGCTATGGGGTGTGCTTTGGAATTCATCCCCTGTGCACAACTGTGCTCCAGAATGTAGTCCTAATGGTTGCAAAGACACCTTTGAAAACATGAGCTGAGTATAAATTGATGAAGTGGTGTTTTCCTGAGTCTACGAATTGCGTGAAACAATAGCTCTGAGAGGTGTGTACTACCCTGTTCATTTCAGTGGGCTATTTCTGAAACCTAAAGACACTTTAAATCTGAACATTAACTGCTTAATTGCTTATATTAGCAGAAATATCCATAGATTTCAAAGTACTTTTCAAAGATGAGTAAGCATAATTCATCTCTATTTTACAGATGAGAAAACAGAGCAGAGAATTTAAGTTATGTGCCCAAGGTCACATAGTATGTCAGTGGTAGAGACAGGAATATTACCCACAGCTGCTGACTTCCAGTCCTGTGCACTGTCTACTGGTCCATGACACTTCTTAAAGGATATCTCAGCCAAAACAAAGACCCTAACACACACACACACACACACAAGAGAGAGAGAGAGAGAGAGAGGAGATATGCAATACCCTGTTCCTTACAATCTTTAACTCTTTGATTCTATGCCTTCAATAATTCACATAACTCAAAATCATGGCAAATTGCTGGGATTTCAGATTTATTCTGAGCATGGATTCTTTGGACACGTCCAGTCTAGATGAGTCAGACACTTTTAAACCTCTAGAAAGACAATCACATTGAAGAGAAATACACATCTTCATAAAGTCAGTAAAGTCAAGCGCTTGCTAATAAACTTGCATGTTGTAGGAGCCCAAAATAGTCTCAATTTGAGGTAACTCCTGAGTTGTGGCAGTATTTTGCAATCACATGTACACAAAACTCCTATTGAAGTCAATGGATTTGTGTGCACATACAAGGCCACATTTCTTGCTTAATCCAGATTGTATATACACTCAAGGGGGATGCAAAATACCCCTACACATAGCAAAAAGTAATTAGATGCAATGTCGGTCTAATACAAGCATACTTTATGGGAACTGGATAAGAATAATCAAAAGTCAATCAATTTTTCAAACCTGTCTAGAATGGAATTACTTCATGCTTTATTCAGTACAGCAGAATTAAAGAAATGCTGTACACTTACTTCCAAAACTGCCTGCTAAAACATTTTGCAAACAAATCTGTCACCCTCATTTTTCTTCCAGTCCTATTAATAATCACAACTGTCTCTAACAAATCTGTAATATCTCAGATACAAGAAGATCTACCTTTTACAAGTTTTTCAAGTTTTTCCACATTTTATGAAGGCCCACATATAGAGGAGCTAAAAATGTACAGTACTTTCATTTGTAAACTAATTTGTGCGCACATGCACATACACCCTCTCCAAAAAAGGAAGAAAAAAAAATCCGACCCAAACAACAACAAAAACCAGATAAACAACCCTCTTTCAACAGAAGCTAGCTGATAGCATTATTCAAGTCCTAAATCAGGTCATCCATACTTCACCTAGCTCAGGGGCATCCATAATTCACCTAACTGAAGGCTGCTGCATTGGCAATTTGCCTGGTGCCTGAAGTCTGCATGATGTGTTTTTGTTCTGGAGGTTTATGCAAGAATTTAATTAAAAACTTTTTTTCCTTTAAAGGACAAGAGGGATTTTGGGAGTTTTGAGAGGTTACAGTCTGAGAAACTGTGAAGAACACAGGTCTTAATATGCTGTGCCCCATTTGGTCTAAGCAGCCTTCCACTATATGCTTATCTTCACAAGGTGCACCTCTGCATTAAAGATTCTGGCTTTCAATCTGGCTGTTTTTTGCCACATCGGTGGAAAAAGTCTTGTTCTTTTAGGCAGCAAAAATAAACAAAAATTTGATGTCCTTCAATAGAGTGCAAATCCTGCATTCACACATTATGGCTTCTGAAGAAATTATTTTCATTGTCTTTTAAAATTGAGTTTCTTGAAGGCAAATGCTTTCTAAGAAAAACATAACTACAAACCAGGTAATCTGAATCCACTGCCACTAATTCCTAAAATCTGGGTCATAACTGCTTCCTTGTCATAGGAATTGTACTCATCAAATTGCCTATTAACTTCTGCTTTCTTTTGGTCCCATGGAAAATAAATACAGAGAAGCAGAAGGTGTTTCACATTCATTTTACAGTTCTTTCAGCATGTTAATTGCTGCTGCCATCATCTCTTTGTCCCCAGAAATATAGGTTAGATGAGAGTCCCAATAAAAACATTTAATAAATCTCTCTTTCTCCTGAATGACATCTTTCGGAAAGCCAGGGGTTTTGGGAAGGCGTACAGGTCCTAAGTGGTCTAACATTGCTAACCGTTTTTTTGTCATACAATGGGTTTTATCCTGGTAGCATTGGATGAAAAAAAAATAATTGATATAGTTGAAAGGAATACAAGTGAGGTTCATTGAAAAGGAGTGGTCTTGAATGAATGTGAGCTGATGGCTTCAGAATGTCCCAGATGTTTGTATTCCTCTCACTAGATGCATATGGCAGAAATCTTGCCTATCACCCTGTGTCAAGGCTGTATCCCTACTTTGAACTTTAGGGTACAAATGTAGGGGCCTGCATGAAAACTTCTAAGCTTATCTACCAGCTTAGCTCTGGTCCGCTGCCACCATCTTAAGAATTCCCTCCCTGGGAAGCCTTGAGAAACCTTTCACCAATTCCCTGGTGAATACAGATCCAAACTCCTTGGATTTTAAACAAGGAGAAATTGACCCTTCCCCCCTCCTTCCTTTCACCAACTCCTGGTGAATACAGATCCAACCCCCCTTTGGATCTTAAAACAAGGAGAAATCAATCAGGTTCTTAAAAAGAAGGCTTTTAATTAAAGCAAAAGGTAAAAATCATCTCTGCAAAATCAGTATGGAAAATAACTTTACAGGGTAATCAAACTTAAAGAGCTCAGAGGAATCCCCTCTGTCTTAGGTTCAAAGTATAGCAAACAAGAAAAGCACTCTAGTAAAAGGTACATTTACAAGCTGAGAAAACAAAGTAAATCTAAGACGCCTTGCCTGGCTTTTACTTACAATTTTGAAATAAGAGAGACTTGTTTAGAAAGATGGGGAGAACCTGGATTGATGTCTGGTCCCTCTCAGTCCCAAGAGCGAACCACCCCTTAAACAAAGGACACACACAAAAAGCCTTTCCCCCCCAAGATTTGAAAGTATCTTGTCCCCTTATTGGTCCTTGGGGTCAGGTGTCAGCCAGGTTACCCGAGCTTCTTAACCCTTTACAGGTAAAAGGATTTGGAGTCTCTGGCTAGGAGGGATTCCATAGCACTGTACACAGGAGAGCTGTCACCCTTCCCTTTATAGTTATGACACCCTGGCTTCTGAGTGGAGCTTCCTTTGCCAACCAAAGTAGGAATATTAGCTAGTATAATCTATTTTGCTCTTTTGCACACAAGAAAGCGGAGCAGTTTTCACATATCTGATCTGCTATAGAATCTAGATTTTTTCCCAACCAAGAGTACAGATAAAGGAATCTCAACAAAGAAAATCCCCCCCCCCATGTTAGAGCTAGTGAAGGCCAAAATGGTGAAGAACTGGCAATGAAACTCTCAACTTCTGGGTCTGGGTCATTGATATCCTCATGGATATAAGTGAAGGCTAGCTCATTCCAATCCTTCCTTGATTAGATTTTTTTTAAAGCACCAACTCACATTTGCCCTCAAATAAAGTTACTAATATCTCTGAAACATTAATTTGGTGCTGCACAAAATCCATGGGACATACTTGGATTCCAAGTCTATCCATTTTTTTAAAGTCAATCTGCAGTTACAGTGAACTTCCTATTGCACACACCTTGATTATGAGAAGTTACGTAGAAGTTACTTTAGAATTTCATTAAGACATACATTCTAGGACTTATTCCAGCTTCTTCCAGAAGCTGGTATTCATTTTCATCTGTTTGCGCCTCCAACCCTGCAGGATCCTGGGCAGGGGCTTAGCACCCTCTTCACCAGCCCTCACTCTGCCCTGGGTACTCCCAGGGACTGTGGGCAGGGCCGGCTCTAACTTTTTTGCTGCCCCAAGCAGCAAAAAAAAGCGCCGCCCCCCGAGTCCCCCCCGCCAAGCGCCGCGCCACCGGAGTCCGCCCCCCCCCCCCGCCGAGCGCCGCGCCGCCGGAGCCTGCCCCCCCGCCAAGTGCCGCGCCGCCGGAGTGCCCCCCCCCGCGGAATGCCGTGCCGTGCTGCCCCCCTGCCACCCCAAGATTGGCCGCCCCTTACCAGGTGCCGCCCCAAGCATGTGCTTGGTTGCCTGGTGCCTGGAGCCGGCCCTGACTGTGGGGCTACTCCATCCCTTGATCACCCTACCCAGGGCCAAAGTAGGAGGTAGCTTTAGAACTAGACAGAAAAGGATAAATTGTCCTAGTGGGTTAAGATAAGTCTAGGGGCAAACTGTTTACTTGGAAGCTAAAGAAGATATCAACTGATGGGATGAAGAAATTCTGCCAGGAGGCACTAGAGGTTGCCAAAATGGCAATGGGGAGTGGCTGTCACCTGCATGGATAACAAAGGGAAGGAGCTATACTGAAACTGCCAGGTTACTGAAAGAAATTAAAACTATAAATTAGGGGAGGAGGTGGGTGCTTGAATAAAATTGTGTTTTATTTATGTTAGGAATGATCTTATTTTCTTAAATTCAGTTTAAAAATTGTGGGGTTCTGTTTTATTTTTTTCCCAGCCAAACCATCAAAGAGCCATGTATCCTGGCTCTGCATCTAGAACCATTTTTAATATAGCTTTTTTGGATGCAAAAAATGCATAGGATCCCATAAAACACTATTTTTAATACCATATCTGTGGTTCAGTATCCTCCAGAATGATAATACTTGGGCACTAAGCTAAAGGAATCACTCGATCAACAGGCTGGAGCACTGTCATGGTATTTCCAGAAATACTACTTAGGCAGCAGGACATCTGTTAGTGATGGGAAACAGTTTTACCTTCTGTGTGCATTAGCAAAAACAAACAAACAAAACAATCCCCCCAAATCCTACTATATTCTCAGGAGTCTGAATACTTTAGGCCAGATCCTTAGCTGGTGTAAATTGGCCTATTTTGACAAGAGTCAATGGAACTGTATTTTCTGTCAGCAGCTGAAGTTCTGGCTCTTTATATTTGTAAGTATTGCATCTTCCTCAACTGATTATTTTTGTGCCTACTCAAAGATGAAGATAGAGTCCTTCCCTTCAATTACTGTGCATACAGGTTCACTTGTCATCTAGAGGATGATCATTAAGCATCCTGGTAAATGATGTCAATACAGTAGGATCAATAGCCATAGAAATAATAGAAGCTTTGAAGAGAATTTATTATATAACATCCTGAAAGTGCTCAAGTTTCAGAGTTTATCAACATTGCTGTAATTCTCTAATTTTATTATTAGAAGTAATATAGGAAATAATTGTGTTTGAGAGCTGTAATTTATAGGTGGATTTGCCTAGAGATTGCTTAAAAGATTTAGAAATGTCAAGCAATTAAAATATAATTTCCCTTCATCCCCCTCCCCATTTGCACTGTGTTAAACATTTAAGTGACTTTAAAGGGAAACATTGATATAATAAATATATTACACAAAGCAAAAATATATACATTCAATATTTTGAAAATAAATTGAAATAATAGTTGTCTGAAGATCTCTGACCAAAAGTAAGCAGTCTTACTTGTCAGAAAAATGTAGAATCCTTTATTCAATTTGTACAGACTTTCTAAAACCTTTGCTTAAATTAAAACCCCACTCTCTCATTCTAATCTTCACCACATTCATCCTTTCCTGCATTTTCATCCCTGCTCTCTTGAAGCTAAGATATTGAAAAGGATAATTTTGGCTTGATAGCACTATGTGTAACTGGACGACTGTATGTTGCTAGGATACCATTTTGGTGGTCAACTGTCTCTAGTGCTGCTTCAATTTCTTGCCAAGCTGACAGACATAATATTAGCTTTTATCCCTCCTAATGCTTGGATTATGAAAAGTTTCCATTTGTTCTTTCCATTTTGAGTTTTGGGGGCTGGGGGAGAAGCATGCTTTAAAATATATGGAGATATACCTATCTCATAGAACTGGAAGGGACCCTGAAAGGTCATTGAGTTCAGCCCCCTGCCTTCACTAGCAGGACCAAGTACTGATTTTGCCCCAGATCCCTAGAGTGGCCCCCTTAAGGATTGAAGTCACAACCCTGGGTTTAGCAGGCTAATGCTCAAACCACTGAGCTATCCCTCCCCCCTTCTTCTACTTTTTTACTAAGATCAGTTGGTAGATCTAGTTCGATAGTTTTAGAATTTTCCATACCCAGTGGAATATAGGACCGGATCCAATGCCCATTGAACCCAGTGGGAGTCTTTCCTTTGATTTTAATGGGCATTGGATCAGGCCCATTTAGAATTTTTTCTATATCTGTGACTGGTGGCCTACTGGCTGACCTATTAGGGACTTTCAAAGCTAAAAGCATGAGCTGGGGCTAAAGAGCCAAGGTTCTAGAGCTGGGGATTGTAACAGCACAGAGAGGCCCTGCAATGTATGCTCACCCATGGGTTACATATCCATGGGGAAAATGCATTCTTCTAGCAATGAAAATAATTACTGTTTTTTTCCTTTGGATGGCAATACTTCTGAAAAAAGGACTTCCATCAGTACTGCTGAGTACTCAGCTCTTTTGAAATTAAGGCTGGTTATTTGGATAACTAATATTGGATTTAAGAGTCCAGACTTAGGTACCCTTTTTGAAAATAATCTTTGTTGTAGTGAACATTCTCTTCCTGCTTCTGGTGAAATTAATGGTAGTTGTGCAATAAACTTCAGTCTGAGAGGGATTGAGTCACAAATATTAAATACTTCAATAAAAATATCAATGAGAATTTGTACTTACCTGTGCAAAATCTTGTGTCACTCAATAGCTATCTTCTGTGAGAAAAGGGGAAAAATCAATCAACAATATAGAATTTCAGTTCCTAGGTGGACGTGATGTAAACCCAGCTAACCACCAAATCTTGAGCAATGACACTCACTATCTTATTATTCAAGAACAACCAATCCCACAATAGAGAGTGTGAAAAATAGGTGGCACACTATCTACATGTGGCGGAGTGAATGGGCCCAAGAGGCTGTCACTAAAGCATGCAGAATAACCACTACGTTCAAGAAATCAGACAGGCATTAGATAGCAACTAGGAATTTACTCCTTAATGTCACCCACAGTCATTACATTTGTGTCTGATGAGAAAGAGCACAAAGAGTACTGCAGCATACATGTGAACCTGATGCCCATAGCAGTACAAAAGCTATTGGCCGCAGACAAGGCTGTTGGCCAATGTCAAGCTTCCCTCCCTCCACATTCCTTTATGCCCAGCACTGAATTCATGATTACTAACATCTGCACATTATACTGGCAATGTGTCATTATTTCCTGGCATCTATGGATGTCAGGGGAAGACTAGAGCACTTTGCATAGGCCATGCACAGCTGTGTGTAGCTATGGTTCATCCAGACCATTCTGAGAGTTTGTCTGATTCATGGCCAGTGATGAATATGAATGGATTTTAAAAAGTCAACATTTATCCAGTTACCTCACAGTGATATACTTTATCATAGTTTTTCCTTAAACAAATGAAGTACCAGTGTACAGTACTTGAGATTTTTTAAATTGAACCAAATTAAACCCCAGAAAAATAGATGCCAAATGGCAAGATATGTGCAAATCCCAATGCTTTATCTAATGTGGTTAGGGGTAGGGGTATTGTAAAACGGGACCCAACCTAGGGTGACCAGATGTCCCGATTTTATAGGGACAGTCCCGATTTTTAGATCTTTTTCTTATATAGGCTCCTATTACCCCCCACCCCCTGTTCTGATTTTTCACACTTGCTGTCTGGTCACTCTAACCCAACCCCACCCTAAGTTATCTCGGTGGAATGAGAAGCAACCCATCTCTCACACTTCCAGCGTTACCCAGAGAACAGGCTGGGTGTGGTTCCCTGCCTGTGGGAAGGGATGGGACAGTAGTAACTCCAGGGGACTTCCATCCCCCTGATCTAGCTAGCAAGGCTACATCAGCAGCAACATTCGTGTCTTGTGGCTGCTCTCTTTTCCCTATCCTTTCTCTGTAACATCATCTGTTTAATTTGTAAGCCCTTCAGGGTAAGGATCTACAGCAAGTTTCAATGGTATACTCCTGCAGCTTCGCACCCACTCTGACAACACAAAACAGCCATAAACCTCCCTGAATTGGCCAGTGTTTCCATCACTGGAGCAGCACACAGTAGTCAGGGGGCCTTGGTGAATTTGGACTAGTTTCCATATTTATCTCTTAAAGGGCTGAGCATGCTCGTGGTGTAATATGTTATATCAAAAAGTACTTGAAGTTGGGAGTCATTGATGTATCAGCACCCAGAGTGAAACTTCCCATAGAAAGCAATCAAGTTTTCATGAAGTAACCACACCCACATATATTATTCGGAAGACCGAGTGGGAACTCCAGGGCTGGTCAAAAAACTTTCAGTCATAATTTTTTATCAACAGAAAACTGGGGTTTGACTAATGGAAATTTTCATGGAAACTGTTTGCTTTCCTCACAATTTTTTGATTTTATTTGTCAGAAAACTGATTTTTTTGTTTTGTTTTTTTATTCAAATTGGAAATTTTCCACAAAATTAAAAAATAATCTAAATTTTCTACAGCAGAGAGAAGAAACCATTTTTAGATCAATACTAGTTAATTCACTCTCTGGTGTAGCTGTTAAAGCTTAATGTCTCCTTTGTATTGCAGATCAGCTGCACAGGGTGGGGTTGTGGCCAGACCACATGGTCTCACTGAGTTTACCAGATATAAAACTCAGGGGCTGGTATATTAAGAAGTCATTTTGGGTCTGGGTTTTGGGGCAAGAACGGTGGATATGTGTGTATATAAGAATGCTGCTTCCGGGAACAGGGCAAATGAGCCATGCCTGAATTTTCTGCAGAAAGGGTTGGTGGATTATAATTGAGTGAATAATTGCTTCAGTTCTGGGGATGATCCCCTAAAATATTGTTTTGTTTTGAACTGAAGCTGATTTTTGTTTGTTTTTCTTGAACAAAATAAAAGAAAACCTAAACCAAAACCAAAACTATTTAGCTCAAAAACTACCTGACATGAAATATTTGGGTTTTTTATTTCATTTTTGGGGTGTTTTTCACCTTTATGTTCATTTGTTTTTAATAAACATAACTAAATTTTGAAACAAAATATTATTTAAAGTTAAACAGAACATTTTTGATTCTTTCAGAAACATTTTTCCTTCCCCCCTCCCCGTTTGAGCAATTTACCAGTTTTGTGAATAGCTATGGTACCCCAAAATGATTTTTTTTTGGCAAATTTACTATTTGCTGAAAAAAATTCACCCAGCTCTACAGTGAATAGTCTTCTGCTACTTCAACTGAGAGAAAAAAGGATTTGTGTTTATTTTGTAAATAAACACACTACAGTAAGAAAATACCTGGTGTATCACCAATTTCTCCTCCAAATACAAAACTGATCCATAAGGTGCTAAACATGAATTTATATAGCAACCTTTGTACCACCTGGGAGTTGATCCTGAGGAGCATATCGTTGTACGGCTGACGCTTATTACATTTGCGAGGTTAACTGTGATTGGTAAATGTGATAATTGTGCCCCTTAGCAAAGGGATGTACCATGGCTCATGCTGGTGATATTGCTATCCTTTTTAACTGTGCTTCTGTTTGCTGCTCATTATTTTGTTTATTACCAGCCCCCTCTGGATTTTATTGCTACTGAAATTTACTTCACAGTCTGCCACTTTACAACTAGCTATAACTCACCTATATACTTTTTCTCTTTCATGTAATCCAACGTCTTTCTTCACATGGCAACCATTGCTGCCTCTGGGTTGCTTCTTTTCCCTGGCCACACATGGCACACAGAGTCCTACTCAAACAGGGGGTGTCTGTCTCAGGGAGCACAATGGAGCTTCCGCATGAACACACACTGCTGCTAATTGGCCATTGAGAACTCATTGTTGGGCAATATTGTATGTGTTTTTGTGTCTATGCCATCTAGACCTTGGAATATGATGGCACATGGGAAGCAGCAATGTTTCTGACTGAATTTGGGTACAGCTGCCATGTGTACATGCACAATTCTGTACAGAAACATAATCTAAACACAATCCAATGCTTGTCTTCCCATTGTGACATGCTCATGGCAATGACTGCTGGGTTGATTGTCACAACCTTCTGCCCTGTTTAGAAATATATGGCTGCACTGCTCATCTGCCAAAGTAGAGGAGATTCTGTCCCCTATCCACTCTGGCTGGACTGCCACTGCGCTCAGAACATCCATTCACAAGGGAGAGGACACACCACTTCATTGTGCCTAGTGCTGGGAATCACTCTCCTCTTTGCCTTACATTCATCCAGTAACAGAGGTCCAGTGAAAATTTCTGGCACAAGAATTCTGGGTGCATCTTATATCTCATTCCTGATTGTGATGCTCTGTGCCTCGGGGGAACACCCTGCAATCCCATGTTCATCCTTATAATATGATTGTGTAGTATCCAATGCAAAGTTTGTCATGTCAGGTGTCTTTGGAAGGCTCATGATGCACTGAGTATTGTTGTTATAGTAATGTTATTGGTTGTAATTTCATGTATATAGTTATGAGGTTGAAAATCTGTCCTCATGGCTTAAAACAAGCCCAGGCAAAACTCTCCAGGAGCAGAGGGGCAGTTCACACCTCATCAGGGCATGTATGGGACAAATCCAGCCCAGCCTCACGGGAACAAAGGGCACTGGCCTAGGCAGCAATGAAGGATCTGTTGGACTCTCAAGTGAGTCACCCCACCTTCCCTTGGTTAGTTTGGGACTACGATGAGGTAATGCTCACCTGACTCTGAGGGGGGGGGGGAGCCAAGAGGGAAGAAAGAACAGGATAAAAGGGAGAGATGTTTGCCATGCTCTCTCTCTTGCACCTCCATCTACAGACACTACCACCAAGCAACTAAAGCACTGATCAAAGGGGAGCGCCTCACTGAAGGGCAACCAGACGGCCTGTAATGAAAAGCATCTAAGTTTGTAAGGGCACTGAAATTTTAAGATCAGCTTAGAATGCATTTTGCTTTTATTTCATTTGATCAAATCTGACTTTTTGTGCTTTGACTTATAATCACTTAAAATCTATCTGTTGTAGTTAATAAATTTGTTTGTTTATTCTACCTGAAGCAGTGTGTTTGATTTGAAGCATGCCAGAGACTCACCTTGGGATAACAAGCCTGGTATATATTAATTTCTTTGTTAAATTGACGAACTCATATAATATTGCAGTGTCCAGCAGGCATAACTGGACACTGCAAGACAGAGGGTTGTCCTAGGGTTGTGTCTGGGACCGGAGATATTGGCTAGTGTCATTCGGTTGCACAATCCCAGCAGCAACTGGGCAAAAGTGCTCACTCACATAGCTGGGAGTAGCTTACATGCTAGAGGCTGTGCATGAACAGCCCGGGAGTGTGGGTTCTCACAGCAGAGCAGGGTCAGGCTGGCTCCCAGAGTCGAGGATTGGAGTGACCTAGCAGATCACCGGTCCAGATAACACCAGGGGAACATCACACTGATCACTTATATCTTGTGTCCACCCAAACAAGAACTTAGCTCTCTGCTTCACATTGTGATTGCCATTAAACTATGCCTGGCTGTATTTACATAGACCAAGATTTCCTATATTACACAAGTACTAGTTTATAGCTGTGATTATTCTATTAAATTGTTTGCTACCATATAACATGGCATATGTTGCTGAGCTTTTTGCAATATCTGTTTATGTTTACGCATATACACTAAAACTAACAAAAATGCTCTTCAGCAAACAGTATTTTAACTGTATCATTCATTTTTAAAAACCACCAATGCAAACATTCCCTGAAATCTTATTAAAAATTGCTCAAGATTAATGTATAGGCGCAAATAGCAATACAAAGGCCACTGACTGCTAGCAGTTATTTACATAGTACAGTAAGTCTGTGTGCCTCATTTCTTGTCTAAAAATAATTGGTTCATTAACCTTACTCATATTTATAACCTGAGCATATTATTATGTTCCAGTGCAAGAACAGATAAGTGTTGGGGGTGCACATGCACAGGTACGTGAAGTGTTCAGATTTAGCACTCCTGGATATGAATGCACTCACACATTTTCCAGGGTCAGGAGGATTTTAGGGAGAGGGAAGAGATAGCACAACCTGGGGATAGAGAAACCAAAAGTCTCTTGTTTTCAAATTATTGGTGAATTCTAGTATGTATGAAAAGTTAAGTGAAAATATAAAATTAAATTGGAGAACAGTCTGGCTTAAGATAATGATCACCAACATGCGTAAGAGTGGCACAGTTTAGTCACTTATAACTATTGAATTATGAAACTTGACTAAACAACTAGCTTTCTAGGGAACCTTGTGATTTCTTGCTATGTGAGTCCCACATGTGGGACCAAATAGTTCTTTCATGAAGATACCTTTAGGATGGGTACTTCCTAGAGATTCCTTAAACCATCCTTTCTTAGGGGAAGATATATGAGGTTAGAACCCTCATTTTTACAGAAAGACCTTCCACTTGTAGGCTTCCGTGGCCCCATGCACTCCCAAACAGCAGGATGGGGAGTTTGAGTATCTTTAGAAGAGAAGTTAATATGTACATAGCATTGGGGTATATTTGACGGATAACTGCAGTACAGTCTCATACAAGAGACTGTACAACTATGACATTGTTGGCATTACTGAAACTTGGTGGGATAATACACATGATTGGAATGTTGGTGTGGATGGGTACAGCTTGCTCAGGAAGGACAGACAGGGGGAAAAGGGAGGAGGTGTTGCCTTATATATTAAAAATGTACACACTTGGACTGAGGTAGAGATGGACATAGGAGACGGAAGTGTTGAGAGTTTCTGGGTTAGGCTAAAAGGGGTAAAAAACAAGGGTGATGTCATGCTAGGAGTCTACTACAGGCCACCTAACCAGGTGGATGAGGCTTTTTTTAAACAACTAACAAAATCATCCAAAGCCCAAGATTTGGTGGTGATGGGGGACTTCAACTATCCGGATATACGTTGGGAAAATAACACAGCGGGGCACAGACTATCCAACAAATTCTTGGACTGCATTGCAGACAACTTTTTATTTCAGAAGGTTGAAAAAGCTACTAGGGGGGAAGCTGTTCTAGACTTGATTTTAACAAATAGGGAGGAACTCGTTGAGAATTTGAAAGTAGAAGGCAGCTTGGGTGAAAGTGATCATGAAATCATAGAGTTTGCAATTCTAAGGAAGGGTAGAAGGGAGAACAGCAAAATAGAGACAATGGATTTCAGGAAGGCGGATTTTGGTAAGCTCAGAGAGCTGATAGGTAAGGTCCCATGGGAATCAAGACTGAGGGGAAAAACAACTGAGGAGAGTTGGCAGTTTTTCAAAGGGACACTATTAAGGGCCCAAAAGCAAGCTATTCTGCTGGTTAGGAAAGGTAGAAAATGTGGCAAAAGACCACCTTGGCTTAACCACGAGATCTTGCATGATCTAAAAAATAAAAAGGAGTCATATAAAAAATGGAAACTAGGACAGATTACAAAGAATGAATATAGGCAAACAACACAGGAATGCAGGGGCAAGATTAGAAAGGCAAAGGCACATAGAATCATAGAATCATAGAATATCAGGGTTGGAAGGGACCTCAGGAGGTCATCTAGTCCAACCCCCTGCTCAAAGCAGGACCAATTCCCAACTAAATCATCCCAGCCAGGGCTTTGTCAAGCCGGGCCTTAAAAACCTCCAAGGAAGGAGATTCCCCATAGCAGGGCTCCTGTTTGGCACGTCTAGGCTTGGCTTTCTGCTCTGAGTATTGTGACCTGGCATACAGGATATCAGCACTACTCCAGGTTTTGCCCTTCTGTAGATGGAGATGGAGGGATGGATGGACTAAACCTGATTGGCACAGAGACCATATGTGCCAGGTCACAAAGCCACTGTGGAGGCCTAATCAAATGTGTTTTTACATCCATTTCCAAGATTTCACAGACTGTATTCAAATTCACGATTTCTGTGACCACCGTCATCTCCCTGACAAAAATCGTAGCTCTACCCGTAATTAAAGGTTCTTATACAGATTCAGAAACAACTACTCAGCAGGTCCAGTAGCTGCCACACCCTGTTTCTGGACCCTTCTAGCTGATTAGCTTGGTTCTCTGCACATGTACGGAGACACAGTATATTCCAATGAAAATCCATGTCTCTTCCCCATTCTCTCTCTACCTTTCTTTTGGACAAAGTGAAATGCTGCACCTATAATACACATGGGTTATATTTTCCTCTCTCTAAAACTTAAATTTGATTGACTTTTTGTGATGTATTGAAAACTTTGTTAAAATTGTAAGCTATCACTTTAAATTCTCAGGGGGTTTTCTGGTCCTGCTTGCAGGCTAGGAAACTCTGTATGGAAGCATGTGCTCTGGGGCTAGCA
Organism: Emys orbicularis; assembly: GCF_028017835.1. NCBI lineage: Eukaryota > Metazoa > Chordata > Testudines > Emydidae > Emys > Emys orbicularis. Next base: position 301,835,579 of record NC_088683.1, read on the forward strand.
GCAAGCCATCAGCAAAAAGTCAGCCTAGAGCAAGGTGGGTTGAGTTTAGCCACTCTGCCTTTGGAAGCAGCCTGCTTTGTCTCTCTCTGTTTTGGTTCTTGTGTTACAGTTGTCAAAACTGCAGCTTTCTACTAGACTTGATTTTTCTTTTTTTATTATATAAAACATTTATTGTAAATTATTTTCTCTTTCTTATAACTAGATGTGTTTAGAATATCTTTTATGTTACATTGAAGTATTGTGTCGGATTCCATCTGTGCCCTTCCTAAAATATTTACAAGTGCCCTATTTACACCTCTTTTGAGAAGGTGCACTGGTGGAGCACATAAATGTGAGGAAAATTGCTGTGAAGGTACAGAAGAACTAATTACAGCATCATAATTAGTTGAATGCTTCAACAGCCTTAAAGAAAACAGGCAAAGTGCAGAATCTGTGGCTTCTTATGCATCCCTACTAAAGGACAGCAGCCTGCTGTCATGCACTGTCTGTTGCGTATGGAAAACTAGAGCAAATAGCAGATGGGACCTTCTGTATCAAAAATTCATTTTTGTGTCTGAGTACACTTCTGTTTCTGAAGGAATTTATAAACTCAGCTCAATTATATTCTCTGTATATATATATTGTGACAAAGTTCCTCCTCTATCTTGGTGGGTCCTGCGCTTATTGGCGGATTTTCTTGCCTCAGAGATTCACCATGTGGGTTGGGGAACAGCCCAAAGACCTACCCCTCTGGAAGAACCCACAGTCCAGGTCAATTGGGAGGTTTGGGGGGAACCCGGGCCCGCCCTCTACTCTGGGTTCCAGCCCAGGGCCCTGTGGACTGCAGCTGTCTATAGTGCCTCCTGTAACAGCTGCATGACAGCTACAACTCCCTGGGCTACTTCCCCATGGCCTCCTCCAAACACCTTCCTTATTCTCACCACAGGACCTTCCTCCTGGTGTCTGATAACGCTTGTGCTCCTCAGTCCTCCAGTAGCACACCCTCTCACTCTCAGCTCCTTGTGCCTCTTGCTCCCAGCTCCTCACACTCGCACCACAAACTGAAGTGAGCTCCTTTTTAAAACCCAGGTGCCCTGATTAGCCTGCCTTAATTGATTCTAGCAGCTTCTTCTTAATTGGCTCCAGGTGTCCTAATTAGCCTGCCTGCCTTAACTGGTTCTAGCAGGTTCCTGATTACTCTAGTGCAGCCCCTGCTCTGGTCACTCAGGGAACAGAAAACTACTCATCCAGTGACCAGTATATTTGCCCTCTACCAGACTCCTGTACCCCACTGGTCTGGGTCTGTCACAATATATATATGTCTTATTTATGAAAGCAGTAGAGTAGATTCACAAACATACATTGTTCAGTCATAGATATTGAGACTGTATAATTAACTTTCCTTATTCACTAACATTCCAACTCTGAATCTTCAAGGCCAAATGGTGCAAAACAAAAGGTAAAAAATACATCATCTTCATCAGGTTTTCATAATACAATTAAGTGGCATTTTTCTTGAACCACATATTAATGACACTATGTATAACATGTATATATTTTATGCCGAAGTGTTAATGAGTGCAGTCAGTCACAGACCTGGGTAAAGCCAATGGTTGTATTAAGCATCCCTCATTCAAAGGAGCATAACAACCACCATACTGGGTCAGACAAATGGTCCATCTAGCCCAGTATCCTGTCTCTGACAGTACCAGAGCTTCAGGGGAGGTATACAGAATGGGGTAATTTTGGAGAGAAATACCCCTATCTTCCCCTCCCAGTTTCTGGTTATGAGAGGTTTAGGGTAATCCCAATCATGGGGTTGGATTCCTGACCAATATTGCTAATAGCCATTGATGGACCTATCCTCTATGAACTTATCTAGTTCTTTTTGGAACCCAGTTGTACTTTTGGCCATCACAATATCTAGTGGCAATGAGTACCACATGTTAATTGTGCATTGTGTGAAAAAAGGATTTCCTTGTCTGTCCTTGTCTGCTACCTTTCAATTTAATTGGGTGACCTCTGGTTTTTGTATTGTGCAAAAAGGTAAATAACACTTCTCTATTAATGTTTTCCACACCTTTTATGATTTTATAGATCTCCATCATAGTCCCTGTTAATTGTCTCTTTTATAAGATGACCAGCTCTAATCTTTTTAGTCTTTCCTTGTACAGAAGCTGTTCCATGCCCTTGGTCATCATTTCCACTATATCCTTTTTGAGATAGGGTGATCAGAACTGGACATAGTATTCAAGGTCTGAGTACACCACACATTTCTATAGTGGCATTATGATATTTTCTATACCTCTCCAAGTAGTTCCTAACATTCTGTTAGCCTTTTTGACTGCTGCTGGGCATTGAGCTGAATTTTTCAGAGAACTATCCACAATGAGTCCAAGATCTTTCTTGAGTGGTAACAGCTAATTTAGAACCCATCATTATATATGTGTAGCTAGGATGACTTTTTCCAAGGTGCATTATTTTGCACTTATCAATGTTAAATTTCATCTGTCATTTTGTTGTACAGTCACCCAGGTTTGTGAGATCCCACTGTAACACTTCACAGTCAGCTTTGGTCTTAATGCTCTTGAATAATTTCATATCATCTGCAATCTTTGCCATTTCACTGTTCACTCTCTTTCCCCGAACATTTATGAATTCATTGAACAGCACAGCTCCCAGTACTGATCCTTGGGGCACCCACCTGTTTGCGACCTTCCATTGTCAAAACCGACCTATCTTTTTAACAGTTACTGATACATGAGAGGACCTTGTCTGTTATTCCACGATGGCTTAGTTTCTTTAAGAGTCTTTGGTGAGGAACCTTATCAGAGGCTTTCTGAATGTTCAAGTACACTATATCCACTGGATCACCATTGTCCACATGCTTGTTGACACCATTAAAGAATTCTAATAGATTGGTGAGGACCTTCTCTGTTATTCCACGATGGCTTAGTTTCTTTAAGAGTCTTTGGTGAGGAACCTTATCAGAGGCTTTCTGAATGTTCAAGTACACTATATCCACTGGATCACCATTGTCCACATGCTTGTTGACACCATTAAAGAATTCTAATAGATTGGTGAGGCATGACTTCATTTTACAAAAGCTATGTTGACTGTCCACCACAAATCATGTTAATCTATGAGTCTGAGAATTCTCTTCTTTACTATAGTTTGTATCTATTTCCCCGATGCTGAAGTTAAGCTCACCAGCCTGTAATTGTCAGGATTCCCTCTGGACCCCTTTTAAAAAATGACTTTACATTAGCTACCTTCCAGTCATCTGGTAGAGAAGCTTGTTTAAGCAATAGGTTACATACTACAGTTAGTATTTCTGCAGTTTCATATCTATATGTATTCCTTCAGAACTCTTTGGAAATACCATCTGGTCCTGGGGACTTGTTACTGTTTAGTTAACCAATTTGTTTTAAAACCTCTTCTACTGACACATCAAAGTGGGACAGTTCCTCAGGTTTGTCACACACAGCAGAGCTATTCTTTTAGGTATCTCCCTTACATTCTGTGCAGTGAAAACCAAAGCAAAGGATTCATTTCATGTTACTGTGATGGCCTTGTCTTTCTTGTGCTCCTTTAGCACCTTTGTCATCTAGTGGCCCCACTGAGTATTTTGCAGGCTTCCTGCTTCTGATATTCCAAAAAAAATTCTTATTAGTAGTTTTGCATCTTTAGCAAGTTGGTTCTCAAATTCTTTCTTGGTCTGCCTTATAATACATAACCTGCCAGAGTTTGGACTCCTTCCTGTTATCCTTGCTAGATTTTTGACTTCCAAATTGTAAAGGATACCTTTTTGCCTCTAACGGCCTCCATTACTCAAATGTTTAGCTATACTGGCATTCTTTTGGTCCACTTATTGTCTTTTCAGTTTTGGTGTATTTAGTCTGAGCCTCTATTATGGTGTTCTCAAATAGTCACTTTCGACAGCACCTTTTAATTTCCGTCTTACAAATGTCCTTATTTTTGTGTAGTTCTCCTTCTAAAGAAAAATGTTACTGTGGTGGGGTTTTATTTGTATTATCCTTCCCCACCCCCAGGATATTACATTTAATTACATTATAATCATTATTACCGACCAGTTCAACTATAGTTACCTCTTGGACTAGATCCTGTGCTCCACTGAGGACTGAATCAAGAATTGCCTCTCCCTTTTTGGGTTCCAGTACTAGCTGCTCCAAGAAGCAGCCATTTATGGTGTCTAGAAATTTTATTTCTCCATCACAACCTGAGGTGACATTTACCCAGTCAATGAGTATAGTTGAAATCACACATTATTATTGCGCTTTCTGTGTTGGTAGCATTTTTAACCTCCTTTAGTATTTCTTAGGCACTGTCTCCATCCTGATCAAGTTGTCAGTAGTACAGGTATTACCTACTTCTAACATAAGAACATAAGAATATACTCTATATACTTCTTGTTCAAGCATGGAATTTGTATGCATGGAGATTCAATGGTACTGTTTGTGTCACTGAATATTTTTACCTTTTTTGACTCTATACTTTCTTTTACGTATAAAGCCTCTCCCACAACAGGCTGACCTACTCTGTCATTCCTGTGTACTTGGTACCCTGGTATTACCATATTCCAATGATAATCCTCATTGCACCATGTTAATATGAAGTCTATTATATAAAAATCCTCATTTAATGCTATCTATTTTAGTTTTCCATATTAGTATTTAGACTTATAGCATTTGTATATAAGCACTTGTACATTTTGTCAATATTCAGTTTCTTGCCTTCACGTATTATTTCTAAAATGGGGCTCTATTTCATTTGATTGTTCCTCTATAGCTCCTTCTTGTTCTTTACCTGTACTGTACTTTACTAAGATTAGCATTCCCCCTTTAATAATAAGGGGTCAAGCCGGGTCAGGATACCAGGAAGTCAGAGTCAGGCACTGGGTTACAGACAGCAGGCAAGTAGCAGAGTCAGGGACAAACCAGAGTCAGAAGCTAGAATCTAGGGTCTACAGCAAGGATAGATCAGAAGGGGAACGAAGCAGATAATCTACATTTGTTGCTCAGACAGCTCCCTAAAATGACTTCCTGGTTTATATGCCATCACGAGCCAATCAGTGGGCTGTGGGGTGCTGCCACTCAGGCCCTTCTGGGCGCTATTTCCTGCAGTGTCTAGCTTCACAGGGTCCTTCAGCAGTAATTCAGCCTAGCCTTCCAATGGCAAAGTGGAAGCACCATTAGCTATAATCCCAGGTTCCTTTCCTACTAGTGGAATTGTCTTTTCTCAGTGGAATCACCATGAAACACCCAAACTTCACAGATACTTGTTTCTGGTAGTATGCCAGATGTACCACAGCTCCCAGGCAAGTGCTGAAGGCCCTTGATGCTCTAGCCTTTGGTGGGTTCCCAAAAAGCATGCACAATTACTTGCTAGGGCTGGAGGGGAAAGATTGCCCGTCTGCTTTGTTCTCCTGTTGTGCACCTGTTGAAGTGAATGGTAGTTGGAGTGTGCAGTGCATAGCAAGATTATGCAATTAGATTGGGATTTAATGGGGTTGTGGTTCCTACTACAAAACAGGCTAGACAACCCCTCAAAAGCCTCTTCAAAATCTTAAAAGTAATCTAATAGTACAATTCTAGCTTTTCTAACTGTTTTGTTCACTATAGACTTATAAAAATACAGTTCTGACTTAGCAAAGAGGCAGTGTTGCCACCAAAATGTGCTTTTTCTTCCTAGTAAATTAAAATTTCATTGCTCATTCCTGCAACTGTGCTGAAGCTTTCTTTTTGGGAGTAGACGGTACTTCAGGGCAATTACTCTGTGGAAAAATGTATGAGATGTATCAATAGCGGTGACCTCTCTGTCACTGACCCATGCTGATAAATTTCTGGAATGAACTCTGTCAATGGGTTCGGGCGGAGGAAGGCTAAACTCTACAGAAGGAAATCTATCACATACTGAGCTGTGCTTAGAGTTTGCTTATTAGAAGCCATGAAAAATAAATGGGTTACGTATGAAGCTTATTTTTTCACCTACAGAATGACTTAGGGCACAATGGACTACATTGAGGGATCCTCCATTATTTCAGTCAATGTTTTAGATATTCCTCTTCAATGTTGGACAAAATACATTCCTAATTTCAGTGGAATTTACTTTTACTGTCAGAAAATAACCTTTAGCTATGCAATGTGTTTTATACATGCTAGACTAAGTCCTAGAGCTTATACTATGCCATTATCCACAGCAGAAAGTAAGACATATGATACCAAAAAAAACCCATCTGATATATTGACAAGGAATCACACTGGATTCAATATAGCTTGTCAGATATGCATAGGACTCAGCCTCAGAGGATTCAGTGATTGAAACAGTAACAGGATGGGATTATTACTTATGAAAAATAAAAGTAGTGGGTGAGTATAGGAAGCGCTGGAATTCAACTTTGCCTCTGCATAGTCCTGAGTGAATTACAAAGAAAATAAAGGGAATTCTGTAGCTTTACCAGTTTTATAAAGTACAAATTGCAAAATAATAGGTGTGGGAAAACAGAATGGAGTGATATCTTACCTATAAATGTTAAATATTTAATATTGGCACCCAGGATGCACACTACTTAACTGGCGCTTAAAATTTAAGATACTTTATTTCATACAGTAATTAAAAAGGCCATCACTTAACAATTATCAGGAATTTAAAGTGCCTACATGTATCAGCTCGAAATCTTCATCAGGGAGAAGGAACAAATGCAAAAAGTCACGTACTTTTATATAACTGTTCAGAAACAGTAATTTCAGGTATTCATCTTCAAAAACTCTTTGACATTTACTTGAGATTAATTAATCATTCAATACAGACCTGACTGCAATATACATTGCTATCAATCACATAATATGACAATGACAGTGAGTGAAAAATACCATTTTTTCATTGTATGTAGACAAATAGCTTAAATACCCCCAAACCTAAACATGTGAATTCAGCACTGTCATTTCATGCCTTTAGTGAAACTGCATCTAATGCTGTAAGAATGTTTTGTAATTATCTCTTTTATCTTTCTAGCACAACCTCTTTTCAGGCTCAGGGTTGCTGCTGAAACCATAATTAGCTTATCTAGTACAGCTGAATGAACAGTAGAAAACAATGTATGGAAGTGGTTTCCTTATCCACTTTCAGGTACAATTCAAGCTGCAGATACATATTTGGGTCAGAACTAGCTGAGAAATCACCTATCTTTCTGTGCACTATCCCCAAAGTTGAGAACAACTGATGTGCTCTTGTTTTTCAATCCCTCAGTGCTAATGCTGGGAAAAGGCATTTTCAGTGCTTTGTAATTTGTTTCCCTTCTTGATCCAATGGAGCTTGAGTGTGTTAATGTTCAGGGCATTATGCAAAACTAATCTGTTCCCTTCAGAAAATTTTGTGGGAATGTCTTTTTATAGTCTAACAGTGGGATTCAATCCATTATATTTAGTTTGGTATTGGACAATGAATGTAATATTACTTCATATTGTGTATTTGTGTCAAAGGAGCAAGTTAATTTTCTAACTTGATGTCGTATATCACTTTTGAACAGGCACACCTGGAAATACAGTAATTTTCAGGCATCAATCCCTTTGAGTTTAGGACCCCTGTCAGGCTCCCAGTTTTCCTCTGCTTTCCACCAAATGGACAGGATGGATTTGACTGATCCCAGTGTTCTCTGATGAAGATTCTCTCCACACAATATTGTCAGAGGAAATCTTTCTCTTCCGAAGCTGTTGTATCCGGAATGGCATGCTCATATGTCCCTCAGAAACATTCTCTCTCTATTCCAATCTGATATTCAAAACATACTGGTCAGGATTTTCAAAGGTGAGTGAGTATCTGAAGTTATGCTCCTAAATCTATATTTAGGCACCTAAATAAGTGACCTCATAATCAGAAATGCTGAGCACCTAACTTCAGTGGAAGCTGTTGAGTCCTGAGAATTTATGAAAATCAGCCTACTTATTTAGGTGCCAAAATATTGCCTTTCAAAAGTGCCTTAATGATTTAGGACCCTAAATCCCACAGAAAGTGCATGGGGTCTAGGCTCCTAAGTCACTTAGGTGCCTTTGAAAATTGTACTATTAGAAGCCTATCTTTAGGCAGCCGTTTTTTAAAATCTAGGCTGGTATCACTTTTCTGACTTAGTAATACTTAATATCCCTCTCCTGATGTTGATTTTTTTTTGCTCTAAACACAACATTTCCATATTATTTAATTCTGTTAAGCCATTTTAGAATATAGTTTGAATGGAAGATATTGCACGATATAAAGTTGAACTGTATCCAAGCAGATTGCATAATCCTAATATTTGCTCATTTCTAACTTCATAGGGGTAGGTCTATAGAAATAAAGACAGTGGAGACTATATTAAAATGATTAACTCCAAGAGCAGACATTAAAAGGGGGCAACAGGGCCAAAAATTCTCTGTCTACTTCAGAGAAATATTTTTTAGAAGTCAATCCAAATTATTGATGGGTTACTAATGACTCATTGGGTCGGGATTTACAGGACAGATGGGTGCTTTGACATTCCTGGGTGGAAACTGTGTTCTGGGCAAATATGTTTGATAATTTGAGATGCATACATGGTATTTTGCTTCTCTGAAGTCATGCACGTCTGTTTGGATGGCATTGTGCCTGCTTACAAGACAGCATAGAAGTCAAGCAACAGTAGGGTTTATATAGACAGTTGGCATCACCCTACAAATGTCGCTTGTTTTACAGGACGTTTTTATTCTGTGCCAGAATTATCATATTGGCACCACATGCCTCTTTACACCTAATTACATGCATTGAAACTTACATGCCCCAACAGGAACGCATGAACTGGGAGGAAGGGATAGAAAGGGAAAGTTTATGGCTGCTTTAGAATTCCACTTAATCTGTTTTCAGACCACTATGGAAATCAAAATATAACAGTAAATTATTGCTTTTACGCTCTTGTATGCAAACCATTCCCCTATCAGGCCATGTCAGCAGTGCCCCCCTCTTCTGATATGACCAGTGAAAGGCACTGTCTAGTTATAGATCTGTGGGAAGATATGAGCTTTTGCTTCTAACTCTCGCTGCCTTTTAGGATATGTCTGCACTGCAATTAAAAACCTGCACCTCGGCTTATGGAACATGGACTGCAGGGTTGTTTCATTGCAGTGTAGACTCTGAGCTCGAGCTGCAGCCCAAGCTTTGGTACCCTCCCACCTCTCAGGTTTCTAGAGCCTGGACCCCAGCCTGATCCTGGAAGTCTTTACTGCAATTAAACAAACCCGCAGCCCAAGCCCCGTGTTGCCCCCAGAAGTCCTAGACCAGGGATCGGCAACCTTTGGCACGCGGCCCACCAGGGTAAGCACCCTGGTGGGCCAGGCCGATTTGTTTACCTGCCGCGTCTGCAGGTTCGGCCGATCACGGCTCCCACTGGCCGTGGTTCGCCGCTCCAGGCCAATGTGGGCTGCGGGAAGCGGCGCGGGTCCACGGATGTGCTGGCCGCCACTTCCTGCCACTTCCTGTATCTGAATTTATGAATATTGACTACGTATCTGTATTTCAAATGTAGTTACACCTGGGTAACACCTACTAGACAAGATGCTTTCAGTCTAGGTTGTAGGTGGGGAAGGGCACATTTAGTGCAATGGGCCATTAGGAAAAAAAACAGTTGGCCTTAGGAGAAGCTTATCTCCCACCTAGTGAGCCTTTCTGTGAACGCTCCAAACAGCCTGTGAGTGATGGCTGCTATGACTCTACTAGGACATGTGATGAGACCACATGTCTCTAGACCCCATCTTGGGATGTCAGCATTTTTCCACAGACCAGTCTGGGAACCCAAGCTTTGAAACAAAGGGTTCCCGCCATATGCAAAAGCTATATAAGGGAGGGAGTGACATCATCTGCTGTTCTTCGTGCCCCAACCAAGAAGACTCCTGGAAACACCTGAGGAACAAAGACTGAACTGGGAGAAGTGCTGGACCCAGGCTAAAGGGATTTTTAGCCTGTGAATGAAACACCTGGGGATTCCAAGCTGTAAAGCAAGTGCAGCTTGTCCCTTAAGAATCTCCAGCCTGCTTGTAACATCTCTTAGGGTGAGAATCTGATATTCATATCCAGTCTATTTAGTATATTAAGTTTAGTTTGCATTTTTTGTTTATTTGCTAGGTAATCTGCTTTGATCTGTTTGCTATCACTTATAATCACTTAAAACCTATCTTTTGTACTTAATAAACTTATTTTTGCTTTATCTAAACCAGTGTGTGGCAATCATGACTCAGGGGCAAAAGGCTGTTGCATAGTCCTCTCCACATTGAGAAAGGGTGCGAATTTCATGAGCTTACGCTGTACAGTTTCATGTGCAGTGCAAAACAGTATAATTTTGGGTTTATACTCCAGAAGGGGTGTGTGCCTGAAGAGTTGGGAGTAGTTTTCCCATGCAGGGCTGGTTAGAGAGCCTGCTTGTAACTGCCTCTGGGTGTGTCCCTACCTGTATGTATGCTAGTGAAAGTGCAGACTGGAAGGCTTTGTAGCTTGTCACAGCAATACAGTGTGAGAGGGAGCCCAGGCTGGTGGGTCAGGGGGCTCATTGGTACCCCAGTGCCAGGTGGCACCCCCGGGGGAAACCCATCATAGTCTCCTTACACAGTCCACATAAAGACCAACATGGATTACATAGTGTTCCGGTTGGTAAGATGCTGCTCTGTTTCTACTTCCCCTGAGTGCCTGGCTCCCCAAAATGGTCATGAAGGAGTAGTCAGAAGTAGCTACATCCCTCACCATTCACTGGTTTATAGAATTGGTCAGCTGCACTGGAGAAGGAAACTGCATCCTACAAAGGAGTGCAGTAACAAATGTGCAGCCAGTATGGGAACTCCAGGAGGCATTCTGTCTCCTAAGGTGGAATACCTCTTGTTACTCCTCTGGGATGGTGCCTTTCTGCACTTCCCCTGATACAAGGATACATCTTTCTTTAACAACCAATTCTGAAAGCATCAACCTGTCTCAAAGAGATCCAGGAAAGAGGTCTCAATTCATGGATGAGACAATGGTGTTTGGAGGATGGATTTAGGTTTATTAAGAACTGAGGAACCTTTTGGGAAAGGAAGAGCCTATACAGGAAGGGTGGGCTCCACCTAAACCAAAACAGAAATAGTTAGCAGACATGTAAAATTAAAAAAGTAATAGAGGAGTTTTTAAACTAAGAGATGAGGGAAAGCTGCAGATGTGGAAGAGCACATGGTTCGGACAGGGACTTCCCTTAGGGGAGGGTTTATTAAAGGGGATATTCTATGTCGTTTAAAGAGGAGAGGATAGAAGTTGATAAAAGTACAGGAAGAAACTGAAGAGAAAGAGTCAAATGACAAAGGCAGACAACTAAAAACTGACAAATTGTATAAATGCTTGTATACAAATACAAGAAGTCTAAATACTAAGATGGGTGAACTACAGTGCCAAGCATTAAATAAGAATAGTGATACAATAGGCATCTACGGATAGAAATTCCATGCTTGAATAAGAAGAGTATAACAGTAGGAATATACTACTGATCACCTGACAGGATGGCGACAGTGCTGGTTGGGAAGTGGCACTGTATGTGATAGGTCATAGAGGAGTTTTTAAACTAAGACATGGAGGAAAGCTGACAGGTATGGAGGAGCACACGGTTCGGACAGAAACTTCCCTTAGGGGAGGGTTTATTAAAGGGGATAGTACTGACCATCTGACAGGATGGCGACAGTGATGGTGTGGGAGTGGCACGTATGTGAAAGAAAGCAAAGAGTCAATATATTAAAATCTTAAATGAATCAATCCATACCATAGAACCTCTTTGGATAGAAATCCCATTCCTAAACAATAAGAATATAGCAGTAGGAATATACTACCTACCATCTGGCCACGATGGTGATGGTGATTGTGAAATGCTCAGGGAAATTAGAGCAGCTACAGAGGCAGAAAACCTAACAATGGGGGATTTCAACTATCCTCATATTGACTGGGTACATGTCACCTCAGGAAGAAAGGCAGAGATAAAATTTCTAGACACAATAAATGAATACTTCTTGGAACAACTTGTCCTGGAATCCACAAGGGGAGAAGCAATTCTTGATTTAGTCCTAAATGGTGCACAAGATCTAGGTAATTAGCGACCATAATGTAATTACATTTAACATCTTTGTAGGGGGGAAAATTCCAAAGAGACCCATCACAGTAGCAATTAACTTCAAAAGGGGAACTACACACAAATGAGGAGGCTAGCTAAACAAAAATCAAACTGCAAGCTGCATGGGCACTTTTAAAAATCACCATAATAGAGGCTCAAGTTATATGTATCTTCCCTCTCCTCAAAAAGAAAAGAAACAAAGAAACAGTGAGAGGACCAAAAAAAAAAAAAAAAAAAGCCACCCTGGCTAAAGAACAGAGTAAAAGAGGCAACTAGTGACAAAAAGGCATCCTTTAAAAATCAGAAGTCAAATCCTACTGAAGAAAATAGAAAGGAACATAAACTCTGGCAAGTCAGGTGTAAAAGTATAATTAGGCCAAAAAAGAATTTGAAGAGCAACTAACAAAAGACACAAAAATTAACAACATTTTTTAAAAGTACAGCAGAAGCAGGAAGCCTGCCAAATAGTCAGTGAGGCCACTGGATAATCAAGGCACTAAAAGAGCACTCCAGAAAGACAAGCCCATTGCAGAGAAACTAAATGATTTTTTTGCATTGGCCTTCACTGCAGAGGACGTGAAGAAGATTTCCATTCTTTTTAGATGACAAATATGAGGAACTGTCCAAGATTGAGGTGTTACTAGAGGAGGTTTTGGAACAAATTGATACATTAAACATTAATAAGTCGCCACAACCATATGGTATTTACCTAATTGTTCTGAAGGAACTCAAATATGAAACTGCAGAACTTCTAACTGTGGAATGTAACTATCACTTAAATCAGCCTCTGTATAATGCCTGATTGGCTGCAGAGGCCAGCAGGCTGGCTCTTAAGCCAGCAGCACCTCACTGGCTGCTTAGTGCTCATGCCCTACAGTGCCACACAAGAGCTAATTCAAAAAGAGAGAGTAGCTGAGCAACTAAGTAATAGCAACAATAATATATTTAGGCTCAGTGTCTTGGGGAGAGGAAGTAGGAGACCAAAAAGGCACAAAGTGACACTAAACTTTAGAAAGGGAAATTTCAATTTAATGAGGTTTGTCAATAAGGCCCTGAAGTTAAAAGTAAAGGAAGTAAAAATCCTTAGAGGTGGCAGGCATGCTTCTTGAAAAAAACCAACAACCAATAATAGCATCTTGGAAGATACACATATTACTGGAACCAGAATGGAACCAGAAAGGCAAGGATTTTTTTCTTTAAAACTGTAGTAGGAAGCCAGGCAAGAGGGAGACTAGGGAAAGCTCTAACATTAGCTCAACTGTCAAGCAGAGAAAGAGAGAAAATAATAGCTTTAGGGATAATATTGTTTTCCTTATCCTACTAAAGAATCTTGTGAAATGTGAGAAGAAAACAACTTTTTCTGTGCCTCTTTGCCACTGTGACATGGCAAGAGACATACCTGGAAGGGAAGGAATGAAATGCAAGTGGCACCTTTATTTACTTTTCATTAGGGGAAAACAGAAGAATGATTAAAGACAAGTGGAAGAAAACAGCTCTCTGAGGGCTCTATTCTGCAACAAAGTGTCTCAGTGGCTGCAGGTGTTAGAAGCTCTTCAGATCTCTTAAGCTGCATATCTATAAATCCTCTACCTGACTGAGCAGTCTGAGTTTAAAAATCCTGGAAATCTAAGAATGCTCCATTAGATCTTTAGTGCTATTCTTTCATCAGCAATGAAAAAAAGAATATGACCTTTCTTACCACTATTTGCTCTGGGCTAGATTATGAAATTTTCATTCCCTCTGGCACTCCCATCAGTGGGCCAGGTTGTGTGAGTGACTGCATACCAGTGGGAGTAATGGGTTCACAGTTTAGCTCTGTATGCAGAAGCTGAGTGATAGAGAATATTGGAGATGTGTGGGCTACATTGTGTCTCTCAATTGTATGTACACGAAAGCCTTAATACATCATTCCAGTGGAGGTGAGTACTGGAAGATAATCTACAGTACCAATCAGACCAGTAAATCCTGGCCCATTCAAGATTCACCACAGTAAATGCAATCCAGATTAACCAAAGCTACTTAAATAGGGCACTGAAGTGATAGTGGAAATTCCCTTGTGGCAAGAGAGTAAGTAATAATATTTTAAATATAAAAAAATAAGACTGTGTGAGGTTATTTATTTTTACTCTGGGGCTATGTCCACTTTTGTAACTGATTGTGTACTACTCCAGCCTACTCCAAAATTACCTACCTACCTACCTGTGAAGGGAACTGTAAAAAAGAAAATTCTGATGAATCCACATAATCGGTTTGGAGGTGGTCGGCTTGGGTTTTTCATGCTAAGGAAATCTGCTGGGTGCAGAGACAATTTAATTAGACATTGGAAAATATTTATTATTGAATAGATCTATAAGAGAACAATCTAAATGACTGGGCACTGCTAAGACTGAATCTTCACAGATATCCTAAAATTCTTCTTTTAAAAAATTATTTCATTTGAGCTGCTATAGAAAGACAAATGTTTCAAATTTTTTATTTTTATGTTTCTTTGGAAGAAAACATAAAACTTATTTTTAATGCTACTTTTTTAATTTAAGAAGGGCACAGTGGTAAAAATGTATGTAAATCTGTTAGGGATTATGAAGAATTTGTCCCTTTGTGCTGGAAAAATCAGGGATGGTTTCCACTCCTGTTCTTCCCTTGTGACAGACAGATAATAGGAACAATGTTTCTTCTGTGGAAGAGACAATTTGTACACACAGTTCCTAGGGAAAAAGAAACAGTGACATAAGAAACCTATATAACCAATATTAAAGGATAAGAAACATACTAATAAGAAACTCTATTGTGAGCTATTATCATACTAGAAGTCCTTTTTGATAAGGAAAGGATTGAACTGATCACAGGACTTGGAAATAAATCTTCTGATCAGTCATCAGATTGAGACAGAGGACCTGATTCTGCAATGACTTACACCTCTTGTAAGCATTCACACATGTGCGAAGTGAAACCAACATGTAAAATGCCAACAAATCAGTATTTTTCACTCACTTGTACTGGTGGTCATGTCTTGCATGCTCTCTGTGCTCATTTCCCCACAGATGTAAATGACTACACAAGCTGCAAAGAAATAGAGAACCTTACCTAGAGAGTTTAAATAAATTGGCCCTGGCCTTACTTTCCAAGCCAGAATTAAAACTCAGAGTCCTGTACTGAGTCCGCAACTTATAAAAACTGTGCTATTTCACGGTTGCAGGGGGGAAAAAGCATGGGGAATGACCCTGGAGTCACAGACTTCGATGCAGTGAGCTAAAGAGGAAGGGCTGCAATTGTAAGGTCTAATCTCACACACATGTACTGCCACGCATAGGCCCCAAACCATGGAAGCATGTAAGCTTGTGTTTTAAGTCCCATTCAAGTCAATGACTTTCCTTTCTGCTGGAGGACAAGAATCTACAAACAGGTGATAGGAAACCAGATTCTCTAGTGTTTTCCCCCTTCTGTACTCATTGTCCTGTGTGCAAAAAAGATGACATTTTGATTTGGTAGCATTTTGCAAAGGAGTAAGTGACCACACATGGCGCAAGGCAGTGGAGAATAAGTCCCAGGTATTTTGTATGTATTTCTCCATCACCTAATAGACCACTCTTTATGGCTGACATTCAAGGAGATTTGGGGTCTTCCCAGTCTATGCCATGAGAGCACCAAGGTATAGTTTTCCGCTGGTCATTTATTTTAGCAGGCTGATTGGTTTATTATATAATTGAAATCTATAAGTTACACACAAACTATTATAATAATTATCTCATAAGAATATTCATTAGTTAATCTCCCACCCTAAATGTATTGTACTCTAATAATATGGGTTTAATAATAGATTGTGAATGTAGAGCTCATTACTTATTCTCATCCAGTGATGAGTTATGAAATTTATATATAATAGAGAAGCTATTTTTTCCAGGAGAAAAATGGAATAATCAAATGGAGCTCCTCTTCATTCATTGTGTATAGCTACTTAACAGCTAGTTAGCAGTAGACAATAGAAGGAAAAGATGGAATTCATGCTCAATGTTTGAGATACAGTTGTTATATCTGAACAGGAGAAGAAGTAGACAGATGGTGACAAAAAGATGAAGAGCCAACAGAGATAGTGAGATTTAAAAGAATATTTAAAAATTTCAATAGACAGGAAGAAGAAAGAAATCTGTGCTCTGCATTTCAAGCTCAGCTACATTATTAGAGAGAGAAGGACAGACAATTTTCTTTACCTATAAATGGTATTTATCTGATGGATAAGCTCATTCTGTAGATACTTGCATTCTTGCCTCTGTCACACTTGAACAGGCATAAGTGACCAATGAAATATCAAACTTTTTGAGTCCCTATTCAGATAGTCTTGTAGCTCCTGTTAGCATTCTCAGCCTGAATGTCATTCCAACTGGAGTGAGAATCACTTGGATGGAAGGAAATTAAAGATATGACAGTGTTTCATATCAGCTAGTTGAAGAGGAAACAGATCCTCAGCTGGTGTAAATCAGTGTAACTCCACTGACATCAGTTGCCCAATATATTTTTAGCTACAAAACACAAAATCTAATCTCCTAACAGAGGCTGTCCACAAGACATACCTTTCAGGAGTAGACCAATATCAAGCCAATAAGAGAACAGAAAACCAGTGAGGAGTGGGGCATTTGATATTGACTTTTTTTTTGGTGAAGAAATAACTTTCCTTGATGTAAATGATGTCTATTCTCCAAGAGGACAAAGGCAGTCTTCAATTAAACAGGTCTATGTAGTATTCTCTGTGGATAATGAAGTTGGATTTCTTCTTGACCACACAAACTAGAACAAACTTCTGATAAATGCTGCAGTTGTGGAGGCAAATGTGCCTTTAGTCCAGTAAAAGTGCATGTGGAAGACCATAGGGAAACTTGGTAAACAATGCGGCTGGCCAGGAATTGTTTTTGTCAGAAAATGCCAGTCTGTTGAAGCCATTTCTTAGGTCGGGTGGAATTTTTAGTCAAAGGGACAATAACCCATAATAGTTAACTGAAGCATTCATCCAAGTTGTGGGAGAACCGGGTCCAAGTCCCTGCTCTGCTTAATTCAGGCCATGGACTTGAACCAGAGACACCTATATACTGGGCCATTAGCTTTTCTGGTCTCTCTCTCTATCTCTCTCTTCCTCCTTCCCTTTCAAAAGCTATTGGTTTCATTCTGCATTAGAATGGAAACAAATGCCAAAATGTGACATTTTTTCATGTAATGGACTTCTTGTTTTCTGGCCAACCCTAGTAAATATGTTTATATGGAAAAATTGTCTCTCTACAAAGGAGGTGGTGTTATTCTTGAACTAGGCTATGAGCCAGAGTGTCTGATGAGCTATATTTAGCATGGATATAGATCTGCTGAAAAATGGATAGAATATTAGGAAATATGAGGCAGGTTTAACCCAGGGTTAAGTTAAGCCACAGATCAGGAATCATTGTTTATCCAGTTCTCTGGATGGGTTCAGTTCAGCTCTGATAGTATTATTCCAACATTTTTGTTGAGGATTGGATATAGTGGAAGTTTTCAATAATATAGTAATTGGGTAGGCAGTAGTGCTTTAACCTGGCTCATCCTTGTCTTTACCATATATGAATAAAATACTAAAATTGGGTAGGCTCCACATATTATGGAGAAGTAGTAGCATTTTGTATATATTCTATATATTTATGCAATGAATTTGGCCAGATAAAAATTCAATGCAGAACATAAAGTAACCACATATTTTGCACTTGAGATCTGAATTCTGTTTCAGCACAGATATGTCCAATTAAAAATAGTGCCCAACTGGGATTTTATAATTAAGTTACACATCTACAGCATGAATAACAATAATTGCAGCTAGTCCCAGTATCAGACATATAAATTCTCTAAAGAAGGACAGTCTCTCTTAACTAAGAACACAAATTCTTTCCACAATAATAGCCACCCTTGTTCCACCTGTGACAGACCCAGACCAGTGGGGTACAGGAGTCTGGTAGAGGGCAAATATACTGGTCACTGGATGAGTAGTTTTCTGTTCCCTGAGTGACCAGAGCAGGGGCTGCACTAGAGTAATCAGGAACCTGCTAGAACCAGTTAAGGCAGGCAGGCTGATTAGGACACCTGGAGCCAATTAAGAAGAAGCTGCTAGAATCAATTAAGGCAGGCTAATCAGGGCACCTGGGTTTTAAAAAGGAGCTCACTTCAGTTTGTGGTGAGAGTGTGAGGAGCTGGGAGCAAGAGGCACAAGAAGCTGAGAGTGAGAGGGTGTGCTGCTGGAGGACTGAGGAGCACAAGCGTTATCAGACACCAGGAGGAAGGTCTTGTGGTGAGAATAAGGAAGGTGTTTGGAGGAGGCCATGGGGAAGTAGCCCAGGGAGTTGTAGCTGTCATGAAGCTGTTATAGGAGGCACTATAGACAGCTGCAGTCCACAGGGCCCTGGGCTGGAACCCGGAGTAGAAGGTGGGCCTGGGTTCCCCCCAAACCTCCCAATTGACCTGGACTGTGGGTTCTTCCAGAGGGGAAGGTCTCTGGGCTGTTCCCCAACCCACATGGTGAATCTCTGAGGCAAGAAAATCCGCCAATAAGCGCAGGACCCACCAAGATAGAGGAGGAACTTTGTCACACACCTTACTCATGTATATGGCAATATAATCTTCATCTGAAAGGTGTTTAACAGAGAACTTTCCCTTGCTGAGAGCATAACTTCTAGATCAATTAGATGTAGAAAAGAATGTCCAGGAGAGAGCTTGATCTGTTGGGAAAATATTGTAGTATTCAGACTCTGTCTAGCAGCCTCCATTTGTAGCTGCTGTTTCTGACAGATCAAACTTGACCACCGCTAACAAAATGGCTGTGAAGTATAGCAATTTTCCTTAATGTTCTTTCTCATTACATGGCCCATTATGCATTAAACTGAGTATACAAAAGTAAACATTACATCATTAAGTATATAACCAGGCACACAATATGCTTTCTCTAGAACCATTCCAGACCTACATCCATATAATAACATTACACAGTAATACTAATAATGATTTAAATCTTAATGTTTTTAGCTAATCTACATTCCAGCCTCATATCTACAAAAATAATTTTTACAGGAAGTGAATATGGTCTGGAACAAGGTTTCTGGAAGCAGCCCCTAGACACAACCTTTCTTATCTTCTCAGGTCCAACTGAGGGGAAACCAAACAACACATGGATACTTTTTCATTGTACTCCATGGGTCTGATCCAAAGACGCTAATGGGATTTTTCCCCCCATTGACTTCAGTAGCATTTGGATTACTACTGGCTCCCATATGCTTTCCATTTGAAAGTAGGGTTAGTATTGGAAGCTTTTGCTTTATATAGTTCTTTGAGCATGTGCAGGGTAGTTGGGAACCTGCTAATGGCCCCAGCAAAAGTCACAACGTAACATCTGTGTTGAATCCAACTATGATTTTTCTTTTACAAAGGAGGAATGTGTTTTTTCTACGAAGGTGGTCGCACAGGCATTTGGATGCTATGTCTACTGAAAGAGAGTGCATTTGGGAGACTCTGCAAGGGGACTTGCCCCATATGTATATAAAAGTAAGAAAGGCAATTTAGATGTTAGGACAATGCAGCAAACCATTTCAATTAGTACTGTTTCAATTTTTATGCTTTCAAATATCTCCTAAATAACAGTTTCCTTGGGCTGATTGAATCTACAAATATTGCTCTTTGTATCCAAACTGTGGCTCCAATCTAGCTTGCAAAGACTTATGCATTGTACTTAATTTGAGCTGGTTTTGGATAATGGACAGAATAATTCCACTGTCCATTTACTGAAATGTTTCCTTTTGGAGGTGAGATGGGCACAAAATGAGTTTTTCTGGGCGTGTTGCCTTCATCATTAGGATAGTGCATAGCATAGACATAGTTTATCCCTAATCATATTGTGTGTAGAAAATATTTGAGGGTTTTGTGTTTGTTTGTTTTTAAAAGAGGGCTACATTTTTGAAAAGTAAATGCACTTAAACTGCATATGCAAAATGGTAAGTTTGTTCTCAAAATGTGCAATCTGCTGTTGCATGTGGAATTTCTTGTTTTGTTTGCCACAGTATATTTCATGCATTCTGGTTAGGTGCAGCTTTGTACAAAGGTAGCCTGGTAATAAAAGTCCTGTTAAATTAGGGGCAGATTTTGTTACTCTTGCTCAAACTGAGTCAAAAGTAGCTCCCATGAATTAAGGCCCTGATGCTGCAAAGACAATGCACGCGTTTAGTTTTATGCTTCGTAAGTTGTCCTGTTGACTTCTATTGGACTACTTTCAATGCATAAAGGAAAGCATGTACATGAAATTTTGTAGGATGGAGCTTATATTAAAATTTAACATAAATGAGGCTGGCATAATTCGGCACTTTTATTATTGAAATGTATCTATAAAGCCTTAACCATGAATATACCTTAAGGCTTTCATATACCTTAATGCTGAACTATACAAATATAACTTAAGGTGAAATTTTGGCTATATACATCTATACATACTTGTTTGAAATCCTCAATAAATTTCACAATTTGTATGTACTGGACCTAAAATGTTGTCATATTAAATTGTAATCAGATTCATAGTTTGGGGCCACACATTAAAGCATTGTTGGGATTCTTTCTTTTGATAGTACCTTGCTACTTTGCAAGCACAAATAATATACCAGAATGTTATACGTGGGTTTTACAGAAGTACATTCAAATTAACCATCATAGTAAACAGAAGCCATCCTATGGAGAGTTGGCTGATGACTACTCTTGTGAAACCTACTGCTCCTAGGGGAGAGCATTTTAATGCAGCACACTGTTCCTCTAGATCTTTTGTACAGAACATTTGGAATTTTGAAGCTATTATTTTTATCCCATCCACAGCTGTTCAAGCTCTTCAACTTTTCCCAGGGCAAAGAGTGCCTCATCTTTATGATGTTCATGTGCTCAAGAGCTTGGCTACAAAAACACACCCCTTATTAAGACAGAGGAAAAAAGAAGGTGATCAATAGATATTGAATACAAGCAGCAACACCAACATCAAGGTAAGCAATGCTTGTGCTAGAAAGTGAAGGGCGATTTTACAAGAGAGATTTTATGATTAAGGGCACAGAGACTAAACTTTTAGCCAAATGTGACACTGAGCCCTGGGGCAGGAGGTCATCTGGAGTGACAGATGCTACATTACATTCTGCCAGGTGGATAGCATAGGAAGTGAACACAGCCATTTCTCCAGATGTACTTTATGTACAGACCTGTTTAGGAATATGAGCAGTAAAAATAGCAGGTAGACTCACTTTAAATTCTGGGACAAGATTCTGTCAGTCACTTTAACGTTTAGGCCCTGGTCCTGCAAACACATACATTTACGCACACAGATTGGAATCTGAGGTCCAGATCCAGCAAAGCATGACTAGTTCCACTGATGTGAATGGTTTTAAAGTTAAAACCATGCTTATGTGCTTTGTAAGATCCGGAACCCCATTTCTACCATGGTCTCTATCTGTGCACTTAAAAAATATCCATCACTGACGTATCTGAGCACATTCTCTTGGAAATGTGTTGCATTAAAATATTTAAATTTAGAGATAGATGTTAAGCTTCTAACAAGAAAAATGTCATGGGCTACCTTTCAAATCCTGGTTGTATTGAAGATTTAGCTGCCATCACACCATCGATGTTGTTGCAGGCTACAAGATCACCTTCCATGAAGAAGAATGGGACAAGATCCTTTTGACGGTCACGGAACATGGAAACCCTAACATCACCTGCCAGGAGATTCCACTGCTGTAGTCTGGAGCCCAACAGCTCTGCCTTACTCTTGGGTAGTTCCAAATCCCTGACAAGGTCATTCAGTTCACCTTGTGTTCTGAGGTGTGGTTCAGAGGAGGAGGATGGGAGAAAATGTGGGTCCTGTGACATTGAAGGTTCAGGACCAGAAGTTTCATCCTCTTCCTCTTCCTCTTCCTCGTCTGACTCAAGTGAGAATGATTCTGGTGCATCAGGAACCGGCAGTCCTTCTCCGTGGGGTACTGGGCATATAGCTGATGGAATGTTTGGATAATGCACAGTCCACTTTTTCTTCTTTGACACACCTTTCCCAACTGGAGGCACCATGCAGAAGTAACAATTGCTGGTATGATCTGTTGGCTCTCTCCAACTCATTGGCACTGCAAAAGGCATAGATTTCCTTTTCCTGTTCAACCACTGGCGAAGATTTGTTGCACAAGTGTTGCAGCATATGTGTGGGGCCCACCTCTTGTCCTGATCTCCAATTTTGCAGCCAAAATAAAGGTGATAGGCTTTCTTAACCATAGTGGTTATACTGCGCTTTTGTGATGCAAAAGTCACTTCACCACAAACATAGCAGAAGTTATCTGTACTGTTCACACAAGTACGAGGCATCTCTGCTCACTTTGGCTAAACAGAAATGTTTCCCTTTGCAAAATCAAACACTGACAAATAAGAGAGCATGACACTGTATGATTTCTAGAGCTGATATAGGGCAATTTGTTCAGCAGAGTGATGTAAGCTTCATTATGATTGCATCATCCATGACTTCTAGGAATAACATGATGCAATTCATATCATGTATGACGCAATACCAGCTTCAGATTGCATCATTCATTGTTTTGCCTAAAAAGCAAGTACTGTCCAAACCCAGTCATAGATTTATTCATAGATCCAGTCAAAGATGTATTTTAGTCATTTCTGGTTTAAACTGAGATCCCTTCCCTTTATAACTCACTTATCCTCCGCCATTCCCAAGTCAAGGGTCGTATATACTGACCCCATAGCATATCTTGAAAACTAGAGCCAATCAACAATTTTAAGCATCATTTTCGTTCTCAGTGACCCAGAATTAGTAAAGTTTTACTACATTTATTTCAGAAGCATTTTGGCTGTAGAGCAGTGATATTTACACAGGTATTTTTGGAGGTCCCCTGTTCCAGTGGTGCAGGAGAGTTGATGATTCAGGAAGAGGCATTCTTTCTTCTGAGTCACTACTGAACCCAGGACCTGAACAGCTACAGAACACATGTTAGGGGCAGTGTACTACTGTCTGTACTGATTTTTGTGTGGGACATAAATCAAGAACACAATCACCATGCCATAATTAAAGATCCCAATGACATGCAGTACCTCAGACAACAAAGAGGATCCTTGGATGTATAATATAAAGTAGAAGCAGGGAGATGTTATTACCACTGTTTATGGCAATAGTCAGGTCATTAGATGAATAGTATGTCCAGTGTTGATGTGAACATTCTAAAAAGATATTGATAAATTAGAAATTAGAAAGAGTTCAGAAGATTTAAAATGGGATAAGATTTCAGAATAATTTGAAGTGGGAAAGGTTCAAGAATTTACTGAGATCTAAAAAAACCCTATTTTACAGTGACAAATTAAAGAAGCTCAATCTATTTAATTTATCAGACTGAAGGTTAAGAGGAGACTTGATCACAGTTTCTAATCACCTACATGCAGAGACAATTTGAAGATTTTTGATAGTAGAAGTTTCTTTAATCCAGCACACAAAGACATAACAAGATCTAATGGATCAAAACTGAAACTAGACAAATTCAGATTAGAAATAAGACATGCATTTTTAACCGTTTACCTAGGGATCTGGTGGATTATCCATCATTTAATGTCTTTATATCATGATTGGATTTTTAAAAAAATGTATGCTCTAGCTCAACCAGAAGTTATGGACTTATTGTGGGAATCACTTAGTAAAGTTCTATGGACTGTGTTATGAAGGAAGTCAGCCTAGAGCAGTGGTGGACAACCTGCGGCCTGCGGGCCGCATGCAACCCATCAGGTTAATCCTCTGGTGGGCTGCGAGACAGTTTGTTTACATTTGCACGGCCACCCGCAGCTCCCAGTGGCCATGGTTTGCCATTCCTGGCCAATGGGACCTGCGGGAAGCGGCAGTCAGCATGTCCCTGCGGCCCACGCTGCTTTCCGCAGCTCCCATTGGCCAGGAACGGTGAACCTCGGCCACTGGGAGCTGCAGGCGGCCATGCAAATGGAAACAAACTGTCTCGCGGCCCACCAGAGGATTAACCTGATGGGCCACATGCAGCCCACGGACCGCAGGTTGCCCACCATTGGCCTAGATGATCATAACGGTTGCTTCTGGCCTTAAAAACTATGAGTCTATTAAATAATTGTTTCATTTGAATATGTGCTAAAAGGAGTATCTTGGTCAAATTCTGGCATAAAATATTACACTCTCTGTAGCTAAATTTCTGCTGAAATTCTTCACTTCTTCCATTAAACTTTTGTGTAATATTGTTGTATTCTGTTAATTTTTTTTAAATTAATGGAGATACCCTATCTCCTAGAACTGGAAGGGACCTTGAAAGGTCATCGAGTCCAGCCCCTGCCTTCACTAGCAGGACCAAGTACTGATTTTGCCCCAGATCCCTAAGTGGCCTCCTCAAGGATTGAATTCACAACCCTGGGTTTAGCAGGCCAATGCTCAAACCACTGAGCTATCCCTCCCCCCTAAGAGTTCCTGCGTTCCACCCCAGAAAGGATTGCATTTCATTGATGCATTAATTGATTCAGCTATGCTCCTCGTCTACTACTTCACAAAAAGCCGTGAGGCTAAATAACTTTTATTAAATGTCTTGAGATTCTACAATAGACAAATGCAAAGTATTATATAACATTCTAATGAACAAAAAAAGGAGGGTGAGGATGGAAATGTATTTCTGAGTTACTTGATTTCTTGTAAAATTTGCAAAGGGATTGGATGCTTCTATTTTATTTTTTTTGTTTTTGTTTTCAAATTCCTGTCTATGCCTGTTAGTCTCTATAATTTTAATCATTAGAACTCTTACTATTGAAAGCAACATTCTTCCCACATTCTTTGTTCGTTGTTTGCACAGAAAGTTACCCAGAATCTTGTTATGAAGAAGACTGAGTGGCGAAGATGTAAATACCTGCTAAAGCAATGAAATAAACATTAGGAGCCATATTTTCAAAAGAACTATGCACCCAACAGCATCCATTTGTTCACTTCCAGGAAGTAGACATATTTTCAAAAGGGTTTAACATCCAGCATTTCACATTGACAGCAGAGGGAAGAAGTTAGAGCTGAGTACTTTTCAAAATCTGGCCCCTGCATTTAGGTGCCTAAATGGGAGCTGACCTATACTGGACGCCCTGCCCATAATAATTCCCAACAGGCTGGTCCTACAAGACTCTTTAATGTCTTCATCTCTCACAGTGCAAACAGCAACACTTGAAAACGATCCTTATAAGCTACAGATGAAAAAGGCCCTTTTTGTAAATGAGTTGATTAAGTACTTAATGGAGCTCTGCCAAACGCTGATGACATCAGTAGTACAGATGTTAAAGTTCTGGATCTGTTCGCCTGTAACATCAGCCTTTCTAAACAATGAGCCAATTCCCAATGACTGTCTTGACTGAGTACGAACTGAATAAGAACCGAGAGGTTTGGCCCTAGGCGTTTAACTTTGAAAGGGAACCTTAAATGTTTTCTGTCCTCAATGGCTCCTCTGAGTATTTACAAAGTTATTGATTTTTAAATTTGACTATAATTTGGTTCTGATTACGATTTCTGTAGAAAATTAAACTGCAGTTTACTATAAATAGGTTCAGGGCTTGATCCACTTAAAAATCAGTAATTCAAATTACTTTAAAAATGGATAATTTTTCTTTTGTTTAGCAAACAGCCATCACATTGTGTAGCATATTCTCCAAAATAGCCCCACTTGACTCATTTCATCCAAATACTATAGACAGGTTTAAGGGAACATGAACATACAGCAATACCTATAAATTATATACATAACGAGAAAAAGCAAGTTAAACTCCCTTTGATGCCTACATAAAAGGAAGTCATAATAACTGATGTCTATGATAGTTGTGTGTGGGGGGTATATTCAAATTCTGTGACATCATTCATAGTTATTAAATGACTGTATAGGTAGAAAAGAACCCAAGATCATATTAACAGCTTTTTAATCAGGAGGATTGCATAAAGACATAAAGTCAGCTGTAGGATCAGCATCTGAGGTCCCCTGAATTATACCCCATTTTAGACCTGGGTTAACCCTGAAAAGTACATCTTGCAGAGGGTTTTGAAAACTGTATCTTATAGTTCAGGGATCGGCAACCTTTGGCACGCGGCTCGCCAGGGTAAGCACCCTGGCGGGCCGGGCCGGTTTGTTTACCTGCCGTGTCTGCAGGTTCGGCCGATCACGGCTCCCACTGGCTGCGATTCGCCGCTCCAGTACAATGAGGGTGGCGGGAAGCAGCGGCCAGCACATCCCTTCGCCCGCGCCGCTTCCCGCAGCCCCCATTGGCCTGGAGCGGTGAACCGCGGCCAGTAGGAGCCGCGTGCCAAAGGTTGCCATCCCTGGTATAGGTAATGGAAATGATCTAAAAAGTACAGATTTGCTTGGACACTTAAGTTTGCCTAAACTCAACCTCCAAGAACAACTCACATAAGGCATCCATGTTAAACACACAAGATGTAATCCTGGCCTCATTGAAGTCAATGGTAAAACTCCCATTGGGTTCAATAAGGCCAGCATTTTGCCCACATCCTTCCTGCCTCCTCCTAAGATTCTCTAGGTTTATGTGTGTCTTCAAGAATGGCCTGGTGACCTGCATGCTCTTATTTCTTTCATCTGGGTGAGGTGGTCTCTTGTATGTGTCATCCGTAGCCTTGAAAATATTGTGACTGTGTTGCTATTCTCCACATACATTCATGGGAACACTTCAGACCTTGAATCCAGCCTACGTTTTGACTGGACTTCACATCTGAAACAAAAGATTTGTACAGCTTATCTACAATCCCACCATAAACCATTCATAGATATTCTGAAATCAAACACTAGGCTATAGAACACACTTCTAAGGCTTCTCCTGGAATACCAAATCACCAACAAATGAGTTCTTACTCTTCCCTCCCCCCGCCAAAACACCTAAACATACAGAGGGTAGAGGTGCATTTTGTTATGACCTTTTTCCCCAAAGGACATCTGTTAAATTGTTTTTTGCTGTCAAACATATTGTAATAACACAAAACATTGTGAATAGTACTGATGTCATCTAGAGGTACCAGTCATATTTTTGGGTAACAAAAACAAACACGAATCACTCAAGCCTCACTCTTGACATCAATTTTGATATGTCTGCACATCCATGTAGCTTACAGTTGCTTTCCCTAAGTATCCAATACACCAATTCTCTCTGCCTGTGTGTGTATATTCAATAATAAAAATGATATGAATATGCCAGATCCACACTAGTCAATTAAAACACCTCCCTTCATATTCTTCTCTGTATTTTGTTTGAATATTATAAAATAATTTAAAAATTGCATGAATCATTTAAAATGTGTAGCAAAACCCTTACGTTTTCTTTGTAGTGGCTGCAGGTCAGCAGCAAAATTTGCCATTTCAGGCATGGAAAATGTACTAGACACATCATAGCCAGAGAGCTGTAACTGTGCCACAGACCTTCAGCTGGTGTAAATTGGTGTAACTCCAATGTACCAAATAAGGATCTGGGTCTGCTTATTTAGGTGTAGTCATTACAAAGACTGAGATACTACCTTCTATCAGTGAAGACCAGAGGCATCATCAAGATGAGAAGCCCATGCCTCCACCCCAACTGCTAGTATGAAGTGCTGGAATTCCTGCCCTTGCTTTGGTTCAACGTATCCAGCTTTGACCATTTCTCCATGCTGGAAGGGAGAAGCGAGAGACCACCTTCACCTCAGAAAGTCTAAATCTGCAATACTCTACCCTTGTATTTTTAGGTCTTTCTCTCTTGGGAATAGTGTAGGGCATGCCTGAAACTAAGCTAGATTTGCCAAGCAGCTAGAGTAAAATTGACATAATTCTGGTCAGTTTCACTGCTGTCTGTGGGGTTCTGCATAAAACTGATCAAATAACTATGACAATTTTGACAGTTTTTCAATGAATAATTTATTCATAAATTTACTACAGCCCAGCCATCTCTGTTTCTGAACAGTGTGCATAGACATTAGGACTGCCTGTCCCCATGATCAGGAACACAACCCTGAATCTGTTTACATTCAGAATGTGATCTTCACTACCATATAGGGCCTATAGATAAAAAGTTAGGCTAGGAAAGAAATGTATGATTTACTCCCCATGGCCCCATCTCACTTTGGCATATAATGAGGGTATTTTCAATCTTTGAGTCCAGGCTCGCAATTACAAATACTTACTTTAAAATATATATATATATGTAGAGCTACCTAGGGGATTGTTCCCAAACTCATTGAAGTTAGTGGAAAGACTCCAGTTGACTTCAGTGGAGTTTAGATCTGGTTGTGCTGGATTTATGTGCCAAACTGTATGCCCTCAGGTTTGAATATGTTGGCCTTAGAGTTTTCTAATAGTTCTACATAATCTTTTAAAAATTACTTCACTCTAAAGTCTTCTGACCTCAGGAAGACGTGGATTTCATTTTGTGGGTTACTGGGCCGTATGGGACTTGCAGTATTTGCCTTGAATTCTCAGTAAATTTTCATATATAGAATTAGTCTGTATTTAGTGTGATATAAAGTTCCATTTGTTTTTTTTTTATTTGTAGTCTACATTCTAGACTGAGAAACACTAGACACATATGTTAAGTGCATTCAAAATCAACTTTAGCTGGAGTAAGTGAGTGAGCAAAACAGTGTTTCATTCACATTTTGTTCATGTCCACAAACATTTTTAAATAGCGGGGCATTATCGTAATTTAGTCATCCTGCACACTGCAGGTCACTAGACATACATGGACACTGTCCTGCTGAGCTGAGCTTACCCATCTAAGATGTCCCAAAGAGTTCCAGGGAGGCACATCCTAGTACTCTCAGGGACTTCCATTGATTTTAATGGGATTCTGCATACTCATAAGTGTTTAACTTTGTAGATCCCTTTGGAAGATCAGGCTCTAAATTTTGATATGTGATTAGTGAAGGTAGCAAACAGTATGGGGAAGATTAGCATGAACTGCTTTCCAGAGTGAAAACCAGGACACTTGCATTGGGAGAGGTGGGCAGCTAAGAGGATATTTTTTGTACTGTCATGGAATTAAACCCTGGAGGATTTTAACAGCAGTGGATGAGTTAAAGTTGTACTGATAAGGAAGACGTAGGGTTGTCTGGGAAGACGTGGTGGCAACATGTGATAGGCCTACACATGTGCTTAGTCAGCCTGCTGTCAACTTAACCAGAAACATAGTGACAAATGGTAAGCGACAAAAATGATCGAGGGATGGAGGGAATGATTTATGAAAAAAAGAACTAAATAAGTATATGCTAGCTCATTGTGGAAGGAGGGAACATAACAGTCTGAATGAAAAGGAAAATAGGGCTATGGTCTCCACTTTTGTGGTCACGGGATTGGAGGAGTGTTGGGAGCCCTGGTAGCATAGAACCACCCAGGGCTTACCAGATCTAAAACTGGACATTTTCTAGATATTGGTCCTGTGATGCAGTCTGAAAGGTATGAAGAGTGCTCACTGACAGAGCAGTTGGCTGAGGAAGGAGCTCTCTACTCAGCTGTGCTCTCAGTAATTCCTAGAGAGAAAGTGTTCTCATTTTGGGATGCTGATTTGACTCAGCTCTGACAAGGAAAGTAAAATTGGAGGATAAGGAAAGTAAGAATGAGGGATAATTCAAAGATTAGAGAAAGGGAGGCCTCATATGGTTGAAGTGTTCTGCTCTGAAGCACTAATGGTACAGAAAAAGACTCTGATTAAAAGGACAGCTCTTTTTATTACATGGACAATGATTTTGGCCTGAAGACTCACTAGTTGTTTGACATCATTACAGAGCTGATGTTCTCATGTTTGTTTTATGGTTTATGTTTAATATGTCACTTAATGGACCCACTGATTATACTTATATGGAGCACATAAAGTTATTTTATGTGTATTGAAGTGCTTTATGGCCACTTACTAGCACTTAGCAGTATTAGTTGCTTGCACTATTAGTGGTTATATCCTTTGACTTCAGGTTGTGAAGTACTGAACAACTGTCAAGCTCTTCTTCCCCCATAATGGAGAGCAATCTGGTTGACACTTTGATTTCCTTGTGTCAGTTTGAAGTGCCAATTCAACTTTGCTATGCCTTACTGCCCCCAGGGGGGGAGGTCCCCAATATTATACAAGGCATTTACGTTCACTTTTAAATGTAGTGTTGGAGAGGATTTAGTATTATCTTTAGTTTTCTGCACGGATAAAACATGACTATTAGTTCTAATTCTAAGCTGGGGATGAGTCTCATGTATCTATAAGGCCAGCTTGATGGCCAGTTCTCCGTCTGACTTGGATTCCAACCAGAAAAATTCCAAGGCAGATCATCCAGATGCAAACCCATAAGCTTATTTTGCAAATCTTTAGCATTTAGCTGCAGCATTTGAATTTCAGGGAATGCTTTATCCGGGCTTAATTCTTTTAATAGTAAAAAAAAGGTTTGTAATCCATGGACAGCAGTGTCAAGTAGCAGTTTTATGTATAGCTGCAGGTTATGTGTTCTATTATAAGAGAATTGAGATATGATAGCATAAAAGATTATATAGCATATTGTATCAATAAAAGGATACTGAGGGCAGAAGCCTTTCTGAGATTCCTCTGTTAAAATGCAGTTTTATTACAAAAACTGGTTGGAACTTCATGGATTTTTCCTTCACTACAGTATCTGAGATCCTTTTAGACAGCTATGTGTGTCCATTTGTCTGGAGTCTTTTGAAAATAAGCAATTTAGAACATCCCAAGAAAACCCTGCACAGATAATTTCTCTGTGTTTCTGTACCTCACACAACAGACCTGCTCTAAAAGAAAAAAAATTGCTCTTATAGTAAAGTAAATAAAAAAACAAACAAACAAAAAGCCCACTTTAAGTCCATCTGACCACATGATTGCACATTAAAAGCAGAAAAAAATAAGGCAATGAAATACATTTGTTTTATTTTGCCCTAGATGTTAGTAGTATAGACATAAGCAAATTGACTTTTCAAACCTTGTTTTCACGCTGGAGTTTAGCTGCAATCAAGTACTGTATATTTTCTTCATGCGTGCATGCATCCAATTTACAAATGCACACTTCTAATTGGTGATACATAGCTGCTGGGTCAGGCAAAGGTCTCAGAAAGCAAGATACTCATTAAACAGTTATTTGACATTGTTTTCTAAGAAAGAAAAGAGGAAAAATCAGGGAAATTGCAACCTTTGTTACTTTATAGCAATGAAAATACTGGGAACAGATTACAAACAAACTGGCAAATCATGCAGAGGATTAGAAGAGAAGGAGAATAAAAAGCTAATGAACGAACAAAAAAAAAAAAAACTAACTTTCACTTGAGGCTGCAGCCTGGCACCAAAAATCAAATTAATTATAATCCTTAGCTTTTGTTTACTGCTTTTCATTTGTAGATCTTAGAATGCTTTGTAAAGGAGGATAAGATAAGTATTATTACTATTTTACAGGTGGGGAAACTGAGGTACAGAGCTGCTGTGACTTGCTCATGGTCTGGGAACAGAACCCAAATCTCTGAAATATGGTCAGAACTCATAATTCATATGTTTTCCTTGTATTTAATAATGTATTTAATAATGTTGTGGGGCCCTGCCAGCCACCCCTTTTCATTTATACCAACATGGCTACAACTCAAGCAGCTCTGATTTTAACTGCAGTGATTATACATATGGTTCATGACATACATAAAAGAAGTAGAAGAAAAACATAACTACTTTTTTTGGATGGTTGTACTATAACCCAACTATATTTCTTAAATTCCAGAACCCTACAACAACAACAACAACAACAACAACACAGAGAGAGACCGAGTAGGCAGAGAGGCACAACTCAACCCATCTTGCTACCTGCTGGATCTTTGTAGACTACTCAAGAGGACCCAGATCACACAGCTTCCCTCAGAGACCCTGAACCTGCAAGCAGCACCAGGAAACCCCTCATAATTTACAGTGATAGCTAGTAGTTTTAACACAGTTTTCAATACACTACAGTTATGATTATAGGAGCTAGGACAAAACCCTAAGATAGGTGGGCCTGTCTTAATTGATTCCCTTTCTCTCTGTCTCTTGCCAGTGCACTCAGGAGTGATTTGACCATGTCACAAGCCAGGGTGTTATAAAAGCACGAACAAGAGGATATACCTCCTCATAATTTCAGGCTGTTCATCCACTCTGGGTGTACATTTTTGGTGCTGGTGAGTGGTGTTACTCCAAGACAGGTCTTAAGTAGTTGCCACTTATAAGTGGAATGTATGACATGGGGGAGATCAAATCAAAATGATCTGAAGAATAATCAGGGGTCAAATAAACTGCTGCTTCTGATCCCTAGTTGTTCCAGAAATGGCTTCATGTAAAATGGTAATTGAGCCCTCTGAGCCTGGAAAAATATAGGTCATGTACTAGAGGGGCCAGGATGTTTCCACATCCCAAACATTCTGGACCTTTCTCCTCCCCACATGGTTCATTGGCCTCCTGTGTAGCTTGTGAGGGACTTTCCCTTAAGCTCCAGGAGAATCATAGTATATTAGGGTTGGAAGAGACCTCAGGAGGTCATCTAGTCCAATCCCCTGCTCAGAGCAGGACCAACACCAACTAAATCATCCCAGCCAGGGCTTTGTCAAGCCGGGCCTTAAAAACCTCTAAGGATGGAGATTCCACCACCTCCCTAGATAACCCATTCCAGTGCTTCACCACCCTCCTACTGAAACAGTGTTTCCTAATATCCAACCTAGAACTCCCCCACTGCAACTTGAGACCATTGCTTCTTGTTCTGTCATCTGCCGCCATTGAGAACAGCCTAGCTCCATCCTCTTTGAAAACCCCTTTCAGGCTACTATCAAATCCCCCCTCACTCTTCTCTTCTGCAGACTAAATAACCCCAGTTCCCTCAGCCTCTCCTTGTAAGTCATGTGCCCCAGCCTCATAATAATTTTTGTTGCCATCCGCTGGACTCTCTTCAATTTGTTCACATCCCTTCTGTAGTGGGGGGAACAAAACTGGACACAATACTCCAGGTGTGGCCTCACCAGTGCCGAATAAATGCTCCTACTAATACAGCCCAATCTGCTGTTGGCCTTGGCAAAAAGAGCACACTGCTGATTCATATCCAGCTTCTCATCCACTGTAATACCCAAGTCCTTTTCTGCAGAACTACTGCTTAGCTGGTCGGTTCCCAGCCTGTAGCAGTGCATGGGATTCTTCCTTCCTAAGTGCAGGAATCTGCACTTGTCCTTGTTGAACCTCATCAGATTTCTTTTGGCCCAATCCTCCAATTTGTGTAGATCACTCTGGACCCTATCCCTACCCTTCAGCGAATCTACCTCTCCCTCCAGCTTAGTGTCACCTGCGAACTTGCTGAGGGTGCAATTTATCCCATCACCCAGATCAATAATAAAGATGTTAAACAAAACCGGCCCCAGTACCGATCCCTGGGACACTCTGCTTGATACCGGCTGCCAACTAGACATTGAGCCATTGATCACTACCCATTGAGCCCGACAATCTAGCCAGCTTTCTATCCACCTTATAGTCCATTCATCCAAACCATACGTCTTTAACTTGCTGGCAAGAATACTGTGGGAGACCATATCAAAAGCTTTGCTAAAGTCAAGATATATCAAATCCACTGCTTTCCCCATATCCACAGAGCCAGTTATCGCATCATAGAAGGCAATCAGATTGGTCAGGCATGACTTGCCCTTGGTGAATTTATGTTGACTATTCCTGTTCACCTTCCTCTCCTCCAAGTGATTCAAAATGGATCCCTTGAGGTCCTGCTCCATGATTTTGCTGGGGACTGAAGTTAGGCTGACTGTTCTGTAGTTCCCCAGGTTTCCTTTCTTCCCTCTTTTAAATATGGGCCCTATATTTGCCTTTTTCCAGTCATCCAGGACCTCCCCCCGATCACCATGAATTTTCAAAGATAATGGCCAATGGCTCTGCAATCACAACAGCCAACTCACTCAGCACCCTGGGATGCTTTAAATCTGGGCCCATGGACTTGAGCATGTCCAGCTTTTCTAAATAGTCCTTAACCTGTTCTTTCACCACTGAGAGCTGCTCACCTTCTCCCCATACTTTGTTGCCCAGTGCAGCAGTCTGGGAGCCGACCTTGTCTGTGAAGACAGAGGCAAAAAAATCATTGAGTACTTCAGCTTTTTCCACATCATTTGTCACTAGGTTGCCTCCCCCATTCAGTAATGTTCCCACACTTTCCCTGACCTTCTTCTTGTTGCTAACATACCTGTAGAAATCCTTCTTGTTACCCTTCACATCCCTTACTAGCTGCAACTCCAGTTGTGCCTTGGCCTTCCTGATTATACCTCTGCATGCTCTAGCAATATTTTTATACTTCTCCCTAGTCATCTCTCCAAATTTCCACTTCTTGTAAGCTTCCTTTTTGAATTGAAGCTCACCAAAGATTTCACTGTTAAGCCAAGCTGGTCGTCTGCCATATTTGCTATTCTTTCTGCACATCGGGATGGTTTGTTCCTGTGCCCTCAATAAGGCTTCTTTAAAATACAGCCAGCTCTCCCGTTCTCCTTTTGCCCTCATATTAGCCTCTCAGGGGATCCTGCCCATCAGTTCCTAAGGGAGTCCAAGCCTGCTTTTCTGAAGTCCAGAGTCCGTATTAACATGACACCAAAGGAAGTAATAAGGCAAAGAACCCCCTTGGTTAGAAATTCTTTTAGTCCCAAGGCTCCTGAATTTTATCTGAGCTATATGTACTGAATATCAAACTGGTCACAGACATGACTTGCCCATCACAAGCACTTTAGTCATCAAAACCTTTTCATTACTACTCTTATCATAAATGTCATAGAATCATAGGGTTGGAAGGGACCTCAGGAGGTCATCTAGTCCAGCCCCCTGCTCAAAGCAGGACCAATCCCCAGACAGATTTTTACCCCAGTTCCCTAAGTGGCCCCCTTAAGGATTGAACTCACAACCTGGGGTTTAGTAGGCCAATGCTCAAACCACTGACCTATCCCTCCCCCCAAATGCTAGAATCCTACCAAACTGGCAAAATTCCTTTATTAGCAATGCAATTATTCCTGATTTATTATAATTAGAAAGTAGGTGTGCATAAATATATAACTGATGATCTCAGTGGACCCATTATTTAGTTTCTGCCTGCAAACACAAAAGACTTTTTCACATGCAGTTGAAATCCAGGATCAATTACATTTTCATCAGAGGAATAAAACATGTTTTCTTTCTACAGTGGCCACTAACAGTCTGTACATAGTTATCCCCAGACCCAATGGACTAAATACACTATGGACTAGATTCACAAAGGGACTGAGGCATTGCAACACTGAGCAAATCAATGAGTGGATGGACATAGGAACCTCAGAATGGGATTCACAAAAGCCAACATTTTAGGGGGTCCCCACCTAAGCCAGCCAGTGAGAGATGCCAAGGAGAGGGGTGTGTCCTAAGCCCTGTCCCTCTCAGGGTGTTTGGCACCTAAGTGTGGGCTGGAGGGAGGTGTCTGTCTCTGCTTGGGATGCTCAGCTGCAAATCCTCTCTTGGAGTCAGGCACGGGGGGGTGTGTGGTGTGAGACTAGCCTCTCCCTGATAACTCTTAGCCCAGTGGTTAAGGTACTCACCTGGGATGTGAGAGACCCCCAGTTCAAGTTCCCCCACTACCAGAGGGGGAGAGAGAAGGGATTAGAATAAGGATCTGCTGCCAGATCCCTATTCTAATCTATTGACCAATGAGCTATTCTGATGTGGGGTTCCAACAGTCTCTCCTGCTGAAGCTGTTGCACTTAGCAGTAAATAATTAGGGTCATTAGAAAAGGAAAGCGGAAATTACAATGACTCCATAACCTGGTGATTAGAGCCTTCCTCCTTGATGTGGAAGATCCAGAATCCAGTCCCCCTTCAAACCTCTCTCCCAGTTTCTTGAAGGAAGTGTCTTAGGTGCCTGATGCCAAAGAGGGTTCACAGCTGACAATCCTAAGCAGATAGGTGCCTCCTTCCACCTCAGACTTAGGCCCTGAACTCATTGGGAGGGATGCACAGAAATCAGGCAGAGCAAAGACTCTTCCCCTGGTTTGTGCATCACATTGGGATGTAGTCATCTGGAAGTCTAGAGTGGAGCGGCAGTGCAGAAACATAGGTGCCTAGTGAGCTTTTACTGCGAAAACTTAAGGCATCAAGTTTAAGTGCCTACATCATTGGTGTTGGGAGTACCAGTGGTGCCTGATTTTGGGATTTAGGCAATTAAATTGGCAGTTAGTTGCTTAAGTCCCTTCGTGAATCTAGCTCTAAAAGATTACCTAAATTAACACTAGTGGAAATTATTCTTTCATGTAGTTGGTTTGTGTTTAACACCAACTCCCTCTCATGCATATGATCATGGGAAATGGAGTGGTTCTTTTACATGCATGCCTTTTTAAAATGGGGATCAAAGACAGTATTTTTCATTTCTTTCTTGGGAATCCAGCTGAGGTATACCTCAGATATGCTCATAATTTATTTGCTATTTCTGCCCACCACCTACACTAGGAAGTACTAGAAAATTGCAGTTTTATTTTTGCAGTTTTCCTCCGGCTCTGGAATACACTTGAAAACATTTCAGCAACGAGTGTGATATTTCTAGACATTACCATTTGACACACTGTAACAGGCCATTACAAAAAACTGACTCACTAGAAGAAACAGTTTCCTCCTCAGATCTTTGACAGGAGTCCCTGCAAGCTAAGTCTACCTGGAATTTAAAAATGTATTCTCAGTTTGTGAGATCCATATATAGTTTCAGGAGTGATTAAAGATTCCCAAATGATACAATATAATATTAAAAAAAAACTGTTGTTATCCTAACAAAATTAAATTAATCACAAAAATGGGGTTATCAGTACCATACAAAAATTGCTTTGCACAAAGGAGTGAGGCTGGCCCACATAAAATTTATACTGAATTATGTTAGTGTGAAGTGTGTAACATTGATTCATTCATTTTAATTGATCAATTATTGATACTAAGTTTCTCACTGAATTTCAGATACCGTGAGCTAAAAAGTACAGACCTCAAAATTTATAAATCATTGTTTTGTTAACTGAATTTAAAAATAAATAAGAAATTCCATAACAATGGTTTGTGATAAAATATAAAGTTCAATCATATGAACTGAAC
The DNA here is from genome assembly GCF_028017835.1 of Emys orbicularis. Taxonomy (NCBI): domain Eukaryota; kingdom Metazoa; phylum Chordata; order Testudines; family Emydidae; genus Emys; species Emys orbicularis. The sequence continues at coordinate 301,872,858 of NC_088683.1, forward strand.
ATAGGATGTAAACATACTTTATTATCATTATTTATTATTTCAGGAGTGTCTAAACCGTCAGTCAGCATTCGGAGCCTTATTGTGCTGGGTACTTGTGATGGCAATTGCTCAGAGTTGGTTGGTAGTGGAGCACTGCCTACTGGTTAGGGGTTAGGCCGGTGACTTTCAGAAGGGTTGTTGGTAGGGGAGCCAGGGCCCTCCCATTCCACCGGGCTCTGAACCAGAGCCCTTTGAGGACTATCAGTTCTCTGCCAGCTGGGGAGGATTAAGGCGGGCCCTCCCTGGGCCACTTCCTACCACCTCCCTCCAATTGTCCCAATGCTGCAGTCTGGGGTGAATCAGCATGAGGGCTCCTCCTGGGGTACGGCTCAGCCTCCTGTCACAGATTGAAGTGTCATTAGAGGAGGTTTTGGAATTAATTGATAAACTTAACATTACCAAGTCACCGGGACCAGATGGCATTCACCTAAGAGTTCTGAAAGAACTCAAATGTAAAGTTGCGGAACTATTAACTAGGGTTTGTAACCTGTCCTTTAAATCGGCTTCTGTACCCAACAACTGGAAGATAGCTAATGTAACGCCAATATTTCAAAAGGGCTCTAGAGGTGATCTCAGCAATTACAGACCAGTAAGTCTAACGTCGGTACCGGGCAAATTAGTTGAAACAATAGTAAAGAATAAAATTGTCAGACACATAGAAGAACATAAATTGTTGGGCAAAAGTCAACATGTTTTCTGTAAAGGGAAATCATGTCTTACTAATCTATTAGAGTTCTTTGAAGGGGTCAACAAACATGTGGACAAGGGGGATCAAGTGGACATAGTGTACTTAGATTTCCAGAAAGCCTTTGACAAGGTCCCTCACCAAAGGCTCTTACGTAAATTAAGTTGTCATGGGATAAAAGGGAAGGTCCTTTCATGGATTGAGAACTGGTTAAAAGACAGGGAACAAAGGGTAGGAATTAATGGTAAATTCTCAGAATGGAGAGGGGTAACTAGTGGTGTTCCCCAAGGGTCAGTCCTAGGACCAATCCTATTCAATTTATTCATAAATGATCTGGAGAAAGGGGTAAACAGTGAGGTGGCAAAGTTTGCAGATGATACTAAACTGCTCAAGATAGTTAAGACCAAAGCAGACAATGAAGAACTTCAAAAAGATCTCACAAAACTAAGTAATTGGGCAACAAAATGGCAAATGAAATTTAATGTGGATAAATGTAAAGTAATGCACATTGGAAAAAATAACCCCAACTATACATACAATATGATGGGGGCTAATTTAGCTACAATGAATCAGGAAAAAGATCTTGGAGTCATCATGGATAGTTCTCTGAAGACGTCTACGCAGTGTGCAGAGGCGGTCAAAAAGCAAACAGGATGTTGGGAATCATTAAAAAGGGGATAGAGAATAAGAAGGAGTATATATTATTGCCCTTATATAAATCGATGGTACGCCCACATCTTGAATAGTGCGTATAGATGTGGTCTCCTCATCTCAAAAAAGATATGCTGGCACTAGAAAAGGTTCAGAGAAGGGCAACTAAAATGATTAGGGGTTTGGAACGGGTCCCATATGAGGAGAGATTAAAGAGGCTAGGACTTTTCAGCTTGGAAAAGAGGAGATTAAGGGTGGATACGATAGAGGTATATAAAATCATGAGTGATGTGGAGAAAGTAGATAAGGAAAAGTTATTTACTTATTCCCATAATACAAGAACTAGGGGTCACCAAATGAAATTAATGGGCAACAGGTTTAAAACAAATAAAAGGAAGTTCTTCTTCACACAGCGCACAGTCAACTTGTGGAACTCCTTACCTGAGGAGGTTGTGAAGGCTAGGACTATAACAGCGTTTAAAAGAGAACTTGATAAATTCATGGAGGTTAAGTCCATTAATGGCTATTAGCCAGGATGGGTAAGGAATGGTGTCCCTACGCTCTGTTTGTTTGTCAGAGGGTGGAGATGGATGGCAGGAGAGAGATCACTTGATCATTACCTGTTAGGTTCATTCCCTCTGGGGCACCTGGCATTGGCCACTGTCAGTAGACAGGATACTGGGCTAGATGGACCTTTGGTCTGACCCAGTATGGCCGTTCTTATGTTCTTATGGGCCAGCTCAGTCCAAGGCTTTCCCCTGCTGGGGTAGTCCAAACAAAAATAAAGGGGCTCAATCCAGTCCAGAGTTCATATGAGAGGGGAATGCTTCCCTCTTAGGCTGTCTCTGCAGCAGGCCCTCCCTTCCCTCAGGGAGGGGCCTTTGGGCAGTTGTTTTGGGAGAGATTCTGCCCTCCCTCAGCTCATCTCCCTGGAGCTGCTGGTAGCAGGTCTGCTCTCCTCCCTGGTCTGTCCTCAAATAATCAGCTCTCCTGCCTGTTAGCTCCTTCTCCAGTTGGTGCATTTGTTACAGGTTGTGGTGGGGTGGGGCTGGATGAGCCCAGAGTAGTTCCTTAACTCAGTGTGGGGTTTATACGCCCCATCACAGTAATGTACATGCACATAATGATCCCTGATCCAGAGAATTTACAGTCTTAGGCCCTGATCCTGCACATATTTGAACATGTGCTTAAACTTTACAAACTGAATCTTAACTGAAGGTTAAGATACATCACATCCTGGATATTTTACAGGAGGGGAGTTCCTTTGGGTTTTAGTCTTAGAACCCTAAAAGTTCTGTGTATAGCCCCATAGGTATGTCCTGGATTCCTCTGACCAATTTTGTCCATTCAACCTTACAGTGCAAGATTTCTCAAAGTAGTCAGATTGGTTAATCTTAACACATCCAGGAAGTGTCTGACAGGGGAGATCATGGTCCTTCAAGGGCTAACTGGGCATCCCCTGGAGCCTCTAGGTTCTTCTAATTAAAATGACCTATTTTAGTAACAAATAATTTTGCTCTGGAGGGTGTCTGAGGTAAGAGCCCTTCCCATCACAAAGCCCTATTATATTTTTCACTGAAATAATATAGTCTCATATACTTCACCAAATTTATCCCTGAACTCAATTTGGATTTTCATAGATCTTAATATCTCATCCTGCCTTCTTCTTGTCCTAATCCAAAGCCTCTTAGAATATAAGTGGCATAATTTAGCTGTTCCTACGAACTAAAGTATGCAAAGTCTATTGCTATTAATTGCTAGATGCTGGGGTAAGATGTTTCTAAGGGTATATCTACACTACCCTCTAGATTGGCAGGCAGCGATCGATCCAGCAGGGATCAATTTATCGTGTCTAGTCTACTCCTGTACTCCAGCGCTGCGAGAGGCGCAGGCAGAGTTGACAGGGGAGCAGCAGCAGTCTACTCACCATGGTGAAGACACCACGGTAAGTTGATCTAAGTATGTCGACTTCAGCTACGTTATTCACATAGCTGAAGTTGCGTAACTTAGATCGATTCCCCCTCCCCCAGTGTAGACCAGGGCTAAAGCTACAATCATGGGATGGTTGAAGGCCTACCTATCTAAGGCTAGGTCTACACTGGGGGGCGTAGCTGAATTTGACGTATCCGATCCGACTTATCTCGCTGTGAGGACACCGGCAAATCGACCGCCGTGGCTCCCCCGTCGATGGCGCTTACTCCTACCTGGGCTGGTGGAGTACGCGCGTCGATTCAGGGATCGATTGTCGCATCCCGACGAGAAGCGATAATTCGATCCCCGAGAGATCGATTTCTACCCGCCGATCCAGGCGGGTAGTGTAGACCAGCCCTGAATCATACAAGCCTCTTTTATGGCTTCCCACCAGAGAGTTTTAGGGTTAATTCTATGTAGTGCAGAGCTGTTTTATGTTTGTACATCTCTTCTTTTACTAGGTCCCATCAATTGGATCTCTCTTCTTCAGCTGAAGCCACCTTTGGGAGGACACTGCTACAGTTAGGAGGAGAAAGCTGAGTAGAGAAAATGTTTCTTTGTTTAATTTTTTCCTGTCCCTCCCCTCAGTAGTTATTAGAGCTTTGGAAATGATAGTTCTGGAGAATTCTTGCTAGAGGCATTTGTCTGCATGTCCTGATAAACAGCTTTGTAAATCCACTCATCTGGAGGTGGACGGCTACTTCTCTATTATGAGGACTAGTGGTTATAGATTTTATGGTTGAGAGAAATTGGCAGGTAAAAGGAACTTTCCTTTTATTCTACATTATTCCAGTAATGTGATCTCTTCATTCTTTATACAGATCCATTCTCGATTTTCCATTCAAGCTTGGTCAATTAAGAGATTGGGGCTGTCAGTGGCAGTTCAACCAAAAACAATCCAAAAAGCTTGACAGTTAGAAATGTAAATAATTAATTGGTGACATATTATTTTAATTCATAAATACCTTCCCAGCTAATTCCTTGCTAAAGCGATTTTCACACAGCCACACACAAATGTCACACATTAAACCCAAAATATCCATTTAATGGCTCAAAGTGACTTGTAATATATATATATATTAAAATTCATCAGTAGGTGTAACCACAATTAATTTGTATACCTAATATTAGTTTGCTTTTATGTTGTCCTACCCAAAAACTTTAAATGATGACTCTTTAGCTTATAATGTAAAATTAGTTAATTCAAGACTTTTTTTCCATGAGAAGCTGTCAGTTTCATGCAACATCACAAATGCTGTGTTGTGATAAAATGCAAGAATGCCTAGAGATTTTTCACATATCATCTCCTGCATGTAAACATGGATTTTTCCTAAAACAGTGCTTTGCTGAAAATGTAATAAGTGTTCAAGTCTCAACACTGATTTTTTCCCCCTCAAGATTATCTATAATTACTTGGGATGAAACATTTTGATGAAACACAAATAGGTGTTTTGTAATTAACTCATATTCAACTTTTTTTTATAACTTGAATATGTACTCTTTGAGAAGCAGTAAACTAAAAATGACCAAACATGAACTGGGAAAAAAGGAAATATGTGTGTAAAAGTATTTGCAACTCCTCAGATGGATCTGGCAGTTAAGTAGATTTCTCCATCTTGGTTTGCATGGTCCCTCTCAAAACGGATGGAAATTTCCTTTAATCTCAAAATGCTATTATTATAGTAGTCTCCTTGTTCTGATATCAGCATCGTCTTCCCTTAGAGACTGAAACATCTTATTATCACTCTTTCTTCTTTATCTTGATAAGTCTTTGTTACCAGTGGAAGGGGCCCTTAGTTTTCAGCATAGTAGACCAGTTCTTGATCTCTTATCCTGTCCTAGTGTTTTCATCCTGGGGGAAGCCATTAACTGAAGGATTCTTTTATTCATCTTTGATGGGTGGTCCATTGCCTGGTTCCCTTTTATTAAATGGTGATTGCAACCAACTAGAATACCAATTCCACTTCAAGAGAAGAGCTTCTGTGGACCCAATGGAACACAAGTGATGCTTCATGCATAATCTTTTCACAGTCCAATAAAGAATCAGGACATTTCAACTGTGGCTTTATATTTTGAAACTTATAGTTACTGTAGCTTAAATTTCCCAAACCTGAGGTCACAAACTTTGCAAATTCTATTTTTAGGATTTTACAATTCAATTAACAAATGGAAGCATCTGCTGGATTTTCCTGGATATGCCTTATTTTGACATCCACAGCTTCCCAGTCTGTGTAACTTGCATATAATTAATTAAGAGTTCTGTAGGCCCCACAGCATTCTGTAACGACCCCAGCTAACATGATGCAACCCTTTGCTTTTTCTTATATTGTAGTGTCTCCTTTTTGCAGCGTCCATTTTGAAGCTTTCTGGAGTTATGTGTAAAGTCTCTCCATATTCATACCGTGATGATTTTATAAATTTATCGAATCAGTCCATTATACAAGTAATATAAATTCACTTGTGTCATATCTGGTTAATATCCTTTTATACCTTTGCTTATGTTCTGGAATCACTTGTCTGTATACATTTAATCAAGCACATAACTAGCTTCTCTGGCCTTTCACCTCCTTTTTACATCCTCAATTTGGATTTACCTTGGGTATTTTCACTTCAGATTTGCTTTGCTACAAAATTAATTAAGAATTTCATCTGGTCTTTAATATATCATACACTATAGTTTTGATACCTTTGTTCATTATGTCTCAAGGATGTTCATTAATCAACATTAATATTACACAGGCTATCTTGTTATGGTTACTTAGCAACAAAACTGTGTCTTAAATTCTGTCACTGTCACATCACAGAATCTGTGCCCAGAATAATTTAAATAGCCATAAACCTGTAAATGTGTTAAATCTGTATAAAACATTTCAGATGCAGCAATACTTTGAATCAATCCTATCCTATCCAGGTTCTTATGTTGTTTATACTGCCCTCACCACCAGTATCCGAGTACCTTCCTGTGCATTAAGCAGTTGTGACTAACGTCAGTCATGTTTGGTTCATTAGTTGTCTCATCCTCTCCCCCTGGGGAGAGTTGTGTGTGCAGTGTAGGGCTTTGTTTTATTAAGGCTTTTTTCTTTTAATTTCTTATATGTACACACTGCTATGCATTTATATTAGAGAAGGTAGGTTGAAGAAATCCACCTCGCACTTGGAGCGGAAGGTGATGAGGCTTTATAATGGTCCTTAGTTCCAGCCATCCTGAAGAAAAAATATGGCAATATCTTTTGCAGCTGTGTTCCTACTGGACCTGGTCTCACATATTAATTACCATTGATGAATATGTTATTATTAGTGTTTATTTTGAGAGTGTTCCTGTCACCTTTGTACCAAACAAACAAGAAGCAAAAACAAAAACCATCATAAAGCTTAGGCATATAAATGTTTTCATCTAAATCTTTCAGCAGGCATCATACAAAGTAATGTCACTCATTTTTGGACACCATTTTCCCACAGAAATGTGGAAGACTTTCAGAGCTGGACATCTGCCCTTTTGAGAAAATGAATGTAGATCAGGAATTAGATCAGTTCCCAATTAAATACTGAGATTGAAGTCAGTCCATTATATGCACAGCTCAATCTAAATGTTGGAGATCCACAGCATAGGTTTTTAGATAGCATGTGAATCTAAGGGACAGATTTTCAAAATTGCACCCACAAAATATGTGCATATATTTACTGTACACAGAGAATCAATATGGCACAGACATGTTTTTTTGTGGCTTACCTATAATTTTTATGAAAGAAAAGCTAAGTTTGTTTTTTTTAATTTGTGCTTCCTCACATTTTTATTCCTTTGGCTCCAAGTGATGCTCTAAATAGCGAAAACTAAAATATACATCTCCATTATTCATGTGGTTTCATTTGTCTTTCACTATGCAGCATATTGGCAATAATTACAAACAGGAGCCATTAAAGCAAAGACTGTCAATGTATTAAAGAAAAATTGGAATCAGCTTTCAGATACTAGGGAAAACAATATTAGGAGAAATGGGAAAACAGGAAAGAGAAAGGGAGTCTGGAACAACAGCCCTTGGTCTTCTTTTTTTCCTGTTTCATGTTCTTATTGTCTACTGAGAATTTTATTCATGAATTCACATTTGTCAGAATTCACATTAGACAGTTGACACTGTATGTCAGCTTTCATAATTCCATTTTTGTGATATCTCTTGTAACTTACACCTCATTGCTTTGTGGACAGAAGTTGAGACAGAAGTACCCCATACCTACCTATTGGAACATTGCCAGATAGTGTTTCCTAGTCATATGGCTAAGTTAGTTACTGAAAGACTTGCAAGTACCAGAAGGGAACACACAGTAGTTACCAGGGCCGGCTCCAGGCACCAGGCAACCAAGCACGTGCTTGGGGCGGCACCTGGTAAGGGGCGGCCAATCTTGAGGTGGCGGGGGGCAGCGCGGCGCGGCGCTTGGCAGTGGGGGGTTCCGGCGGCGCAGCACTCGGCGGAGGGTGTTCGGCGGCGCGGCGCTTGGCGGGGAGGGGTTCGGCGGGCGGCGCTCGGCGGGGGCCGGGGGGTGTTCGGCGGCGCGGCGCTCGGCGGGGGGCGAGGGGTGTTCGGCCGTGCTCGCGCGGGGGGGGCTTCATCAGTGCAGCGCTCCGCGGGGGGCGGAGGTGTTCGGCGGCGCAGCGCTCGGTGGGGGTTTCGGCGGTGCGGCGCTTCACAGGGGGCAGGGGTGTTCGACAGCTCGGCAGGGGGTGTTCGGCAGTCCGGCGGGAGGGCGGGGGTGTTCGGTGGCGCGGCGCTCGGCGGGGTTTCGGCGGTGTGGCGCTCCGCAGGGGGCGGGGGTGTTTGGTGGCACGGCGCTCAGCGGGGGGGGGGGGGGGGGTTCGGCGGCGCAGTGCTCGGTGGGGGGGATGTTACGGGGGGGGGGCAGCGCTTTTTTTTGCTGCTTGGGGTGGCAAAAAAGTTAGAGCCGGCCCTGGTAGTTACATTTTTTAAGAGTTGGAATACATTTTTCAAAATCACCTAAGGCCAGGTCTAGTGTAGAAAAATGGTGCATGTTGACATGTTGAAAACATTTTTCTTAGTGTAGACATGGCCTAACTGACTTAGGAGCCTAAGTCCATTGACTTCAGTATTCTGGAAAAATATTACCCCATGCATGATGGGGTGTATAGATCCCACACAGATGAGGTAGATGCCAGTGGGGCTGGTATGCCTGCTGGTAAGGCTAACCCCGCCCCTCTGGCCCTGTCAATCTTGTATGATAGGGAGGCAGACTTTAAAAGGGAGGAAGTTGCAGTCATCAGGGTGGGGGAGGAACAGGATTGCTCTACGTGACACAATATAGGAATGACTCTTGAAGCCATGGAGGGAATTCTTAGCCAGGGAGACTTTCACACTGACCCTGAGGAGAGTACAGTGGTCTTCCAAGTAGGAGTCTGACTTAGAGGCTCAGCCAGAGGGATTTGGTTGGTGTTGGATTGTTGGCACGACTGTAGACTTCCTGCCCCCTTCTTTGCTGGGGCAACAGAGAGGGAGTATCTCCAGATATAATAGGGTTTGTGATTTTCATTTTGATCCCCCATCTGATCAGACTTAAGAAGGCCCACAAAGCACCTCCCTTGCACATAGCAAGGAAGTGGGGCCTGTGCTGGGACCACCTAGTGTTGATAACTAGGTGTGCTCAGGTCCTCCCACTATTACCCCTATGTATTTTAAAAACTGATTTAAAAACTTGGTTGAGGGGCACTAGTAATACTGCCTTTTCCCTTCCTTGTAATATGGTTTCTTTGTATATTGCCTGAACCCTTCTTTTTAAAAAGATATTGACCCAAATCTTTGGTGTGGCTGAGCTTTTTTTTGGTGCAGGATATGAAGAGGAGGCAAAGACATCTTTGTAACTCCCTGAGTTTAGCCCCAGTGCAATTTAGAATAGCAGCAGAAGGATTGACCTGGCCCAGAGTTGTATTAAAGCCAATGGATAATGTGCATTTTAAATACTTAAAAACCTACCATGGTGGTGATACAAGAACATTTTTGTATTCATATTAGGACTATATGAATCTAGTGCTTCCAGTCTTCCACAATACTTCCAGAGACTGCTGCTGAGAAAGTATTTATCCAACATGCCCCTTACTTTGGACTGTGCCTTAAATGCTTTGTGTGGCCCATATAATGTTGCAGAAGGAAAACATACATTGAAGATTATATAGGGATTTGAAAAATGACACTGCAGTCTAAAATGACTCTGCAAAATAAAGTCCAATGTATTTACCATAAAAGAGAATAATGAATCAATGTAGAGTATAGTATATAATTTATCAACATTAGCCTTGGACGGTGCATCAAGCACAGTATGATTGATTTAAATGGGTAGATTTTTAACGTTTTGAACAGGTGGCCAACTTATAACAACAGTTTAAATTTTTATAGTATCTTATCATGCTGAGGTAGCTCATGGTGTTTTAAAATTACATTAAAATTAAAATTTAATCTATCCTGCAGAGTTAATAATTAGCTAATGTCAGTGAAAAGTCAGTGAAAACTAATCAGTCTTAAGTGTAGACTTAAATAAGGGAAAAGTAGGGATGTCATGGCAATGAGTTTCTTCCAAGCAGATGCAAGGTAGTTGAAAGAGCAAACACCTTGAGTGACATTTCAGGGGTGACAATTCAGAGGCCAATATTAGTTGACCTCTTCTACCGTCCCATAAGGAGACCCAAACACAGGCTTTGTCCTTGTTTGTATAGGGATGGGGAGTTCAAAATATGTTTGAAAAGCTAATTGTGGCCTGGGCTGTCCTAAAATGCAGCCAACAGCTGCCTGTTCCTTCTCCCTTTAGTGAAGAGAGATGGTAGTCTGAAGAGGAAGGATAGTCCTGCAGTTAGGGTGCTTGCTTAGGCTGTGGGGCATGTGGATTCAATTCCCTACTTTGTCACAAACTTGCCCTGGTCAAGTCACTTCCCCTCTCTGTGCTTCAGTTCCCTATCTGAAAAAAGGGGGGGGATCTTCTTCTTCTTAGCATATGCACAACGTGCCTCAGCTGGCCCGTAACCAGGATTCATCACCGAATGTGGTCCGCTGATTGGATCATTAGCTTCCCTGGCCTGGCCCAGGTACTGACGGGGAGTGCAATGTGAACTGATCTATGCCCCCCAAAAGGGGGATAATTATACTGGAGTGTTGTGAGGGTATATACCATAGAGAAGAAAGAGTGTTCTGATGAATAAACTTGCTTTTGTCTAGCAAAGAGACAAGCAGAAGAGAATCTTATGGTTTTATGCATTTATTATTGGGGAAAAATATGTAAATGTACATGCAGATGAAGTGTAGCCCTCTGGTTCTTGTCAAGCTGCCAATGTGGGCATTAGTGTTGCAAAGTTTGGGCACCCTGTAGGGCTTTTATGTCAGCCTAAGCACCTTGTTAATATTATAAAACTTGACTGATAATAAGTGCAATTAGGTCAAGATTGAGGTCACACCAGTGAACTGCCTAGCGCCAGAATTCTTGACTATAGGGAATGGCTATACACAGAACTATCAAAGAAGAACAAGAATGTATTATTAAAGAGATGATTGAAACCAGCAATCAACACTTAAAAATTCTGGGACGTTTGTACTTCTGTCATCAAGACAGAACAGCAGAAGCAGAGCAGGGTTTATCTTCAAACCTTACATTGAAAGAGAGCCAAAATAGACAGAAATACTATTCATTTTCCTGGTTTGAATACAAAAGTGTTCATGCATCATCTCTGTGATAGGTTTTAAAATATTTAAAATGCACATTATCCATTTGCTTTAATAACTTGTCATTGGTTACATATAAATTAAATAACTGTAGGTGTGTTTTAATAACTGCATTATGCAAGAAATAAATATGGGTGCCATGTACATGCTAATCACAACGACAGAACAGCAGATAACATGTTAAACTGAGTAAGACTATTTGTATCAATTTTGTCTTTTGAAAAGGCATCTATAGCAAGTTAAATTAAAATACTTATTAAATGTCAGAAGTTCTAATAAGTGACTGATATCTAATTAATGTGCCATGTGATAATTTTAAAATGTTAATTAATGCCTCAAAACTCAATAAGTGGTACTTGACCTATTAATTTATATCAGAGAAAAAATACAATAATTGTCTCCTAAATAAAATACTTATAGCACTTTAAAGTGTTAGCATATAGTGTTGATATAGTGGCAGGCTGATTTAACAGAAGGCCTTGACGTAGGGATAAACTATGAACTTTTGCTTCCTGGGTTGATGGAGAATAAGCATTCTAGCTTTCTTGTTTTCTTCTAAAGTTATATGGTGAGTTCATGGTCTTGAATGGAAGGAATTATGATCACAGGCTAGAGCATGCTGTAATTCAGGCAGTCAATGTGCAAATGTATTCATACAGCTCTGCCAATGCACATCAGACCTAAATTGCAATATGCCCACTGTCTCAGTCTTGAGTATCCCTTAGGTAGATTGGCAATCATGATGTGATGGGGATGAATTTCTGTTACTTACTGAATCAGACCACCAAAGTACTGGCTAGAAAAGAAGGATAGTCCAGAGGTAGCATGTTATCCTTAAATGTGGGCTGACTTGGATTCAAACTCCTTCTCTACCAGTGACTTCCTGTGTTACTTTAGACAAATCACTTACCCTATCTGTGCCTTGGTTCCTTCACCTCTAAAATGGGGATTATTCATAGATTCATAGATTCGAGGACGGGAACGGATCTCGAGCGGTCATCGAGTCCAGTCCCCTGCCCTCACGGCAGGACCAAATACTGTCTAGACCAGGGGTCAGCAACCTCAGGCACGCGGCTTGCCAGGGTAAGCACCCCAGTGGGCCGGGCCAGTTTGTTTACTGGCCGCGTCGGCAGGTTCGGCCGATCGCGGCTCCCACTGGCCACGGTTTGCTGTCCCAGGCCAATGGGGGCTGCGGGAAGCGGCACAGGCGAGGGATGTGCTGGCTGCGGCTTCCCGATTGGCCTGGGACAGTGAACCGCGGCCAGTGGGAGCTGCGATCGGCTGAACCTGCCGACGCGGCAGGTAAACAAACTGGCCTGGCCCACCATGGTGCTTACCCTGGCGAGCCGTGTGCCAGAGGTTGCCAACCCCTGGTCTAGACCATCCCTGATAGACATTTATCTAAACTACTCTTAAATATTTCCAGAGATGGAGATTCCACAACCCCTGGTCTAGACCATCCCTGATAGACATTTATCTAACCTACTCTTAAATATTTCCAGAGATGGAGATTCCACAAGCAAGCCTTCCCTCTTTACCGGGGCATTGTGAAGATAAATATATTAAAATTGCCTGGTGCTCAGATACTGTGGTAATGGTGGCGTATAAGGCCTCAGATTTCCATTTGTAACTAGAGATGAGTGACATTATTCATTGCGAAGAATTACCTTTTTCTCCTTGCAGAGTAGTCACACAAAGTTTATTATTTCCTCAGATTGATCTCTTACCATCGTTGAGTAATTTTTATTGCACTTTTTTATTTTATGGATTAATTATGAGCAGTTTGATATCAGTATTCAATACCAGAAACCCTTTATTTAATGAACGCTGATTTTTATACAACTCCCTGTTTATCTGGAGTTATCGTTTTTTTCTCCTCTAGTCCAATAGTTGGTTATTGTATTTCCCATGATTATGAGAAACTCTCATTTTACAAATCTTTGGTCCTCTCCTGAAACTTTTGTATAATCAAGACTATCAGAATTTTGTTCTGTGTTGCTTAGTTATGATTGTGTGATGGGGTGTACTCCTTACACTGACTCTCCAAGGGCCAAATTAGGTCAAGTTGGCCCAATCAGCCAATTATGGGGAGATTCAGGCTGGAGAAAGCTAATTAGAAGAAAGCTCACCTGTGAGATAAGGGAGAAGGAAGGGAGAGAAGAAGCACAGTAGGAAGGAGTCCAGGGGTGAGAGCAGTAAGGCTGGTGAAGATGCAGATCTTAACTTTTCACTACAGGGCCCTGAACTGGAACTCAGAGTAGAGGGTGGGCCTGAGTTCTCTTACCAGCCACTGCAAAGTGGTGTTATTAAGGGAAGTGGATATGAAGACTGCTGCAGTCACTGCTGGAGTGAAATATTCAGGGCAGCAAGCATAAGGATTGCCAGATGCTGCTTGTGGAAAGAGCTTTGAAAGATGATTTCAGAAGGGGAAACCACTGAATGACCTGGCCAGACGGCTGAGTCACGAAGAGGAAACTACAGCTTTTGGAGTGAGTGAGAGGCCACACTAGGAAAAAGAGACAAAGTGACAGAGTGCAACCTGCAGAAAGGTGTTTTGGCCTGGCAGAGCTAATCTCCAGAACCACCAGGAGGAGTTGTCATCCAGCGGTGAGTAGGGCAGTCCCATCACAAATTGATTAGATAAATTACATGGTACTGTTTCTTTTTGATTATGGGATCCCTCCTGGTAAGCATATTCCCATGTGCGCATTTCAAATCTGGCTTCTTTGAATATTTGCTCATGTGAGTTTTCAGATTCACTTTCCAAGAACATTTAAGTTGGAATTTGGCTCAAAGGTTCAGGTCAGTCCTTACTTTACAAGAAGCAGTTTGTTTTTCCCTGGGTTTATATAACAAGAAGCTTATATAGTTTCTCAGTATGGGGCCAATTCTGTACTTCGCTGAGTACTTATTACATAAGTAGTTCTATTGAAGCCAGTAGGGCTGCTTTCATAGTAAGGCTCTACTCAAGATGAGCAGGGGTATGAGAATCAGGCCCTATTTGAACATACTGAATGAATGCTGAGCTACAGCATATCAGTGCAACGCATTTTTAAGTTGAACAGTACAACCTAAATTACAGAAGCACACACACAAAAGAATTTTCTAAGTTAAGGATCTTCATTAACCTTATTATGACAGTATGAGACACGTTCCAAGTTCCTATCCCTGTTGGAAACATTCTCTTTCCTGGAGTGCTAATGTGTGTTGGCTCCCATACAAAATTCCCTATAATTTCCTAATTTTTTTTATAATTACCCTTGATACAACACCTCTGAACATTCAAAATGCTTCATTGCCAAACAAAATATTGTAAAAAGGATTCACTGTTAAAATGTAATAGGCTTTCTCAGCTACAAAATATCATAACTGAAGTCAATGGAGTTACACGGGCATAAAGGTGTAAAGAAGTGGGGAATCAGGCCCTCAGGTAGCGTTATCCATGTTAGGAAATAACTGCTCTGAACAACTTTACATTGTTTGAGTCACTAGAGGATCAGCTTTTTAGAGACAACAATAACATTAATTCCTGGCAGAGATATGTGCCATGATCATAACTTTTGCAATTATAGCAAACAATGGTTGTTTTGCCTGGATTGGTGTCCTTGGAGTTATGACCTTGTGTCACTGAGAGAAGCATTCAGCAGTGTCAATGACTTACACTGGCAGGCCTCCCCTGTAAGGAATCCTAAACAGTACCGCCACCAGCAGCAACAGCTACTAATGGGAAAAAATGCAGAAACAAAACAATCTCACCACTGCCCCCCAGTCACTAAAGGAAAAATGGTTTCAGAGTAGCAGCCGTGTTAGTCTGTATCCTCAAAAATAACAGGAGTACTTGTGGCACCTTAGAGACTAACAAATTTATTAGAGCATAAGCTTTCATGGGCTACAACCCACTTCCGAAGAAGTAGGTTGTAGCCCACGAAAGCTTATGCTCTAATAAATTTGTTAGTCTCTAAGATGCCACAAGTACTCCTGTTATTTTAAAGGAAAAATGGAACATTCAAAATAATAAGAGTTTAATTTAGTTCTAAAGGTCCTGAATCACCTGTGGGTTATGCTGGTGTAAATCAGGAGTAACTTCCTTGAAGTTACTGGTGTACTATTGGTGTAAATAAGATGAGAATTAGGACTAAAAGGCCCAGATCCTCAAAGGCATTTAGGAACCTAACTCCCATTGAAATCAATGGATGTTAGGTGCCTATAACCTTTGAGGATCTGGGCTAAAGTATTTATTTTTGATATCCTTTGATCAATAAACTAAGTTTCCCCAACCACCTGCAGGAATCTTTCTAAAACACAAGATATGGATTAACCATCTATCTTTTTTTTTTCTATTTGTTAGTAGGAACTTGTATTACAAGTCCAATTCAAACCCTTCTAGACGTTTCCTTTTTCAAGCAAGATGTGGATGGGAGTTACATTAATTCATGTAGGTATGAGCAAATACTAAAAATGCTAGCCTCAGGCTGGCAACTTTCCTGAGGCTTGCAGGAAAGAGTTAATCCTTTTGTCTGAGAAGGAGCACAATTGGTTGCAATCAGTGAAAAGAAGTTCAGTGCAAAGATATTCAGTAAGGGTGAGGGATCTGTGACTAGCTGTGGGGACTATATAATGTTGTGCTGTAGGGTTGGTCTGAGAGTGACTAGGAAAGACCTGAGTGGAGTGTTTCTGCAGAGACTAACCAAAAAAGGCAAGTGCTTGACAAAGAGAAGCGTCCAACGCTCTGGAATGGAGTTTCCTACTCAGAGAGAGTTGGGACAGGAGCAAGATTAATGGGAAGTCTTGCTAGGGAGATGCGAAGCCCTGATTCAAGGGTGGTTATGGGAAGCTTGGAAACAAGAGTGAATACTTTATTGTTTAATACCAATAAACCACACCCTGGAGGAAGAGACTTCAGATAAAGCAGCATAAGCTGTGAAGTAAGAATAATAAAAATGGCTGCCAGTAGAGACTGGTCTCTTTCTTCTTCCTCCTGCTCTCCACTTCCTGTGCCATGACTGCTCCTGGATAAATCTGCTGCTAGAACTGTTTGACAATCTTTCAACTTTTGTTATGGGAAAAATCCCTTTTTGAAGGTAAAAAGAACTCTCATGGAAAATACTTGTTTCCTTTGACACTTTTTTGATGGAAAATCAGAAAAATACTTGGGTTATATTTTTATCTTACTTTACAAAAACTGAGTTTATTTTTCTTAAATTTGAATTTGTATTGAATTACTGAGTTTGGAAAAACCCTTCTTTTTATTGCTGAAAAAATGTGGGAAATAAATTAAAAAAAAAAACAGCACAAAAACTGGAGGTAGTAGTTGGTGCTACCAAGTAGAGCAACCCGCCGCTGAGCCTGCTCCCTTCTGTGTTATTGGATATAGGAGATTCTTGGCATGAGCTACTGTTGCTGCAGTAAGCTTAGGCAATTTTTATGATTAATGTTTTTTGGGTTGCCTGTTTACATGAATTGGGGTTACTTCAATGACACCATGGCAATTTACACCAGCCGAGGTGCTGGCCCATATGATTAGCGACACCTGAACTAATCAAAGAGTCTTTCTATTTAGACATATTATGCTTATTTATTGGCAATTACTACAGTGTACTAGAACCTTTCCCCAAAAGACTTATTCTTGTATTGAAGAGGACTGAGGAAATGGTTGTGGTGTTCAGATACCTGCAACAGAGGCTGGCAGCTGCTGAGCAGGTCTCACAGACAAAGTTGAAGGGAGAGGAAAGCAAAGTTGGAAAAGGAAGAGTTGGTTGGAGTTTCAAGTGGAGCTCCTGGAAGATGAGAAGATGGGGTTTGATACAGGGATGGGAGCCCTTCAGTATGAAAGAAACTTCTACTGACTAAGTGGAATGCAAAGGGTGAGAAGCTGGACAAGGGGTGCACACACATACCCCCAGGCTGACACTGTCTTGAGGGGGAGGGCTTCTGTTGGGGTGTGTAAACCCCACACTGATTAAGCATGGTTTAACAGGAGCCTCAGTCCAATTAGGCCACAGAGTGGCACCTGGAGGGTTGTGAGGCATAAATAGTGATCAGCCCCAGCTAGAGAGGACCTGGGTCTACATAAAAGATGAACAGGGACATGGAAGAGAGGCCAAGGAAGAGACCCAAGAGAGAGATAGTTGGGCATTTCCTCTCTTGGTCAAAAGGCTGAGAGAAGCCTGGGAGATTTTGAGCCAGAACTAGAGGGGCCTGAGCCAAGAGAAAGCCTGTGAAACACTAAAATAAGAGAAAGATCATTGAAAGCATTGAACTGATCCCCAGCAAAAGCCCTGAGGAAGGAGGGGTTTCCTGGGACCTGCAAAGGAAGCTAACGGTTTCAGGGAAGCCTGCTAGAGGGAGGGAAAATGCTGGGTGCACACAGTTTTAAGGTAAAGGCTACAAGAGATGTGATTTTCACTGCAGCAGGCCCAAAAGAGGGTTCAGTACAGAGCTCCGAATGAAGAACTACCAAGAGATGAGGAGTTCTCAATACAGAGAGCCCAAGATAGGGATTGGTAAAGTACTGGAAATTGAGTGGAACTAGAAGTACTTGAGATTTTTTGAGTGGCAAAACATTGAAGATCCCTACTACAGACCTATGGGTCTTAATAACCCCCAGAAAGGGGATGAAAAAACTGAACTTCGGGCATTGTTTTAGGTGAACTTGGGATCATATTACTTCAGAAGGGGTGTGGAACTAATCCATCACCTGGCCGTAGGACTGAACTGAGAGAAGAGGTAGACCACCTGAAGGACCAGAGTGACCTCTGACAGGGGACCCTAGAAAGGAAAGATCTACTATGCTATGCCCAGGCACAAAGGGTGAGTCCATTCTTCTACGCCACACTAAAGTGGACCCCAGTAGTTAAGGGTCAGATTGTAAAACCCTTTCTGCTGCTAGTGAGCATTCACGTGAGTAAGTGCTTGCTAATGGGTGACATTCATCCACCTGTAATAGACTACTAGGATAAAGCCTGCGTACCAGTTAAGTGCCTGCTAAGCCCTGCCTTGTGTTGGTCCTTTGTGCAGGAATGAATTTCACCCTAATGTAAGTAGGGGAGTTCAGTTTTAGCCTTGAACTACTCTCTCTCTCCAGAAAGCAATTGGGTTTAGGAACTACTGCAACAGCAGCTGATGTGATGTTCCAGGATCATAAAACACTAGTGTTTTTCTTCTCCCAGATATAACACAAACTGCTATAACTGAAGGAAACATTTTACTTCTGTCAGGATTAAGTAAATTAATGCAGACTTTAAATTGCTTTTGCCATGCAAATGTTGGATAATGTGTGATGGTCAGCACTACTTATTTTCCAACCTTGGTCACAAATCTTTACACAGCAAAAATAAGCAAATTGTTTAACATCTCTATTTTTGACTTGGGACTGGCTCACTTAAATGTATTTTAAAATAATGGGAGCTATTTTATGATAAATGCTAAACATGTGACTCCCTCTTAGCTCATGACTATTAAGAAAGACACTTAATGGATAGATATATGGTTTTATTTTTATTGTGAATACTCTTTTACATTGTGGATTTTCTTGTTGAGATTGCCATTGTTCACTGTTCTTGCTCAATGCCGCTTTAGAGTTAATCATTTTGCAGCCATGGCCTCCGATAAGAATGCTTTCCAAGCCTTGTCTGTATATTGCATGCGTATGTAATTATTTTGAAAATAAGTCAAAGTAGTTGTGATGAGATGTATAAACCCACACTGGAAGTGAAGGAGTTAAGAAGCAACTTTGGGCACAGGTGACCCTGCCAGCCCCACCTACAGAGCATGCTCTAGCTGGAGGTGGAGCTTAAAAGGGAGCCAGAGAGCTCAGAAGGGGCCTGACAGAGCAGGGAGGGAGACCTACCTTGAGAGCTTTGAAGAAGAGTGCTGCAGATACCTTTCTCCTGGTAGAAAGCCTGCCTGCTGAGCCCAGGGGGGCTGAAAGTTCAAATTTTCTTTTACTGCTTTGAGGCAAACTATATGACTTTAGCGAGAGAGTGGGTGGTAGGAAGTGGCCCAGGGAGATAGCCTTGGTGCTGGACATTGGTACCTCTCACAGGGCTCTGGGCCAGAGCCTAGTCAAGTGGGAGGGCCTGAGTTTTTCTACCAGCCCTCCTCCTTATGAGTTCATGAGAACCCTCACTTCCAGACTCTCCCTTGGGGAAGGAAGGTGAGACTAAAGATCTTTAGACCCCTGTGGCTGGGATTGGAGACCCGCAGAGGTCAGTAGACTGACTGAAAGTCCCCCCCAGTCAGGAGGCCGGGGGGGAGGCATATCTTCTTGTGGACTCGGTCACCTGGAAACGGATTAGACTGATTGGTGACCTGACTGGTGGGTTGAGTCTACACCCAACAACAGGCAGACTGCCATGGGACGTGACTGTGGCCCGGGGGAAATATTGGAGGCAGGCTGAGCAGAGGCTTAGTCCCCTAACTGCTAAGTGATGCCACCAGCAAACACTGCTCATCACAGTAGTAATGTTGCTCTGGTGATGGCCTATGAGTGTGGTGATAGGTATGAATCACTTTGGTAGTTCCCATTTTGAATATCAGTTGAGTTATTTGTTTAACAGCCAGTTCAGATAATCCAATTTGAAGCTGGCATAACCAGTGAGGAGAACCGATGTGATTGAGCTTGTTGAGGTATTTATAGCAGACACTTGAGCCCTTAGCCTTGAGCCTTGGCTGTAGCCAAGGAGCACACATCATAACTTGCGAAGAAGTGCCAGTGCAAAGCTGCCTTTAGACTTGCTCAGGCCAGCTGTGTGCTTGTCCAGCCCTCCGGTATAAACAACAGCAGCGTGAAGGTTATACTAGAACAGTGATTATTGCTTTTCTTGGTCAAATGGTGGCACTATATAAAGTAGTAAGAGTGCTGAACAGAAGCCAGTGGGATAAGACAACTATCTGCACTCAGGGGAATCACAACCTCCTATTGTGGTGAAGGAAGTGGAACAGAACCAGGATACAAATGATACTAGCAGGGCTAAGAGACCTAGGGGAGGTGCAGAGGCAATGCCCCTGAGAGGGTTAGCCATGTCTTTCTGATTGTATTAACTGGGCCAATAGGGTTATATGGACCAGGGTCAAGTTGTGTTGTATAGTAGATTTTGACTAGGGCTGGGCAAATATAAACTTCCCTGGCTGCTTTCTTTTGTTCTGACTGAACCCAAACTTTTCAAGTTTGAGTTTGCAGACATCATATCGCAACACAAACATCATGTGCTGATGGCGAAATGCAATGCTTGGGCATCTTATTTCTAAAACTTGAGGCTTTGGTTACAGATATCTCAATTTTGTTAGTGCCTCTGTGGTTTTTTTCAGAACAGTATTGACCTGTCTGGAGTTCTGTAATATGTGAACAATAAGCATGAATATGAGCAAAACATTGCAAACGATGATACTTTAGCACTAAAGGTCACTGAACTGTAGTTATACATGTACTCTTTGAATTGTGTGGGCACTAGAGGTAACATAATTAATCCAGTTAAAGTTAGAATACTGTGGACCCCTTTGGCAACCTTAATTTATTTACCAAACAGGAGTATAACCTTTCTGAAATCATGAAATGTTTCGATAATTTTTTTCCTAACTTTATTTTTATTGGTGCCTTTTTCTTCAAAGTTCTGTATGGAAACAAAACTTGGAATATCAAAATAACCAAGTGATTCTGTGTTTTGGAAGACTTGAATTCCCATTTTGTACTCATGTGGGGTTAAGGTAAGCTTTTTGAGGGCTAAACTTTCAAAAGAGCTCAGGACCCAAGAGCTCCCAGTTAGGCTCCTAAAAATATTAATGGTTATTTTTTCAAACAAAACTCAGCACATGGCAGTTCCCATTGGTCTCATTTCTGGGTGCAGAGCACTGTTGAAAAATCTGCCCTCTAAGGAAGTGTCTAAACTTTGCTTGACTGAACTAGTATACTTCTTCATTAATATTCACATGCATGATATTTGGGGTTGGGGGGAGGTATGAGGGATGGAGAGGAGTAGTCAAGCAGTCTTTAAACAGTGATTATGAAAAAAATATATACATTACAATTCAAAACTCCAAAAATATCTGCTTGTTTCATTGTGAAATATATAGATGTGCTGATCTATGTCATGTGATTTTTCTTTAACCTACAGTTTAAGAAGTGGAAAACCTGCTTCGACGCACCTGTTTCAAGTTTGAATTCTGAGCCTACCTGCAGATCACCAGATGTTCTGGTATTTCATTGCTTGCATGTCTCTACGTGTATTTTATTGTGTTTACTAAAGAAAATGCTTTCAATAAAGTTACTGAAGACATTTATTTCCCTGCTGAGTGACAAACCAGTTTAGAGATTCTCACAAGATGTTCATGATACTCTATTTTGCAACTGCCAGTAAAGGAAAAACTTCATATAAATAAGTGGATTAATGTGTCAGTGTTGTATGCACTATAATGAGGATAATTTACTGAAGTTTTGTAGCTTGCTAAAATTTGTGTCTTCTGTCCCTTTTATAAAAGAAGCCAATAAAAAAAGCAAAATAAAACTGTTATGGAAGCTTACATGCTTAAAGTATGATATGAACTCACTTCCCAAAGAATTTACTCTAACAATCAAAAGGAAAAAAGTGAAGTATTTTCTGAATGAAAATGGATAATAAAAATTGTGTTCATTAAGGAGAATCTTTGGAGCATTAGAAAAACTTGTATGACTAACTGGGTCTTTCCAACATAACTGGAGTTTTCTAAGGTGCTGAGGATCACTCTTAAAAAAAAAAAAAAAAAAAAAACAACACACTCCAATTTCATATAATATCTTAAAGAGGAGATAAATAATCCAATCACATTTAAAATTCAAAAAAATTATTGTAAAACACAGAACAAGTATATTAAACAGAACTGTACAAAAGGTGGTGGGGTTTTGTTTTGTTTTTTAAAACACAAGCAGAGAGGTCCAGATTTGTATTCATTATTTCCCGTTAGTATGTTGGCTCACTATACACCACCACAATGTACTGAACTATTTTTTTGTTCATTTTCTCCTATCCCTCTGCCCTTTTGTAATGAATACAAGAGAAGAGTGGGCACTGTTGCTCTACATTACTTCTGCACCTTCCCCTTAGGAGTTCTTCAAGTTCCTTGATCTATAAATACAGAGTGGGTTAAGAGATCCTGGAGGAAGCCACCTGTCTAACTTAAGACTGGTGCTATAGAAAATAGTGTTTAATTGCAATAGTATTGTTACTGTAAATCAGATGTTTGAGTTTTGTTTACAAATTGATTGAGGAGTCCTGGTCATTGAATGAATATTCCACTGTCACATATGCATCAGATGTGTTTGTCATGTCTAGCCCTAGGTGATAAGGCCCAATGCCTTTTGCTGTTCCTTTTTTCTTTTTTTTTCTTCTTCTTAGCATCGATCACTTATTCAACTAGTCTGAAATTGTTCTGTCAGTAACTTCAGTTCCCGTTGCTACTAATAATTAATAGAGGGATTTATTTTGTGGATGTTGCATAGTTGGTATCTGACAAATGTACTTGAAGTGTCTGTTGCCAATTTGTTTTGTTGTTATTTCTGTATTACCATGCTGTTTCAGTCAGCATGCTGACAAAAGAAATAACTTGAGGTTTATTGTGATGAGGGAAAAAATAACTGAAATGATCATGCTAATGTAGCAGAAGTATAAAAGAAAAACGACACCATCACTCTAGGTGGTGATGAGAGTGAAACTACAGTGATATTTGCAGGAATGGAGTTTCTCCCTGTTTTCAAAAACTACCCCATCAAACATTGGGGATTTTATTAAGCAGCTTCAAAGTTATTCTTAAAATCTACTGTACTACAGTGTTACCCTCTGCAGAACCCCATTGCTGGTGCAGGCTGGGCAGTTTCTTTATCAGAAAACGCTGTCACGCAGCAGATCTAAGACTTAGCACCTAGATCTCTGGTCATCAGTGATTTCAGCTGTAGTGGTCACTTAGCCAAACAAAAGATTCTCAGTTGAGTTTAATCAGCTCTGTCTTTAAACAGTGGAGTGGGGGAGGATCAAATCATGTTTAGGACTCTTTAAATAGAACCAACACTACCACTAAGCACCTGTCTCCATCCTCTCTTCCCTTTCACTGGGATTTGGCATCCCTACCCCCTGCTTAGCTACTGCAGTTCAGTTGAGGGTGACCCTCTCCACCAGGGCAGGCCAAACACAGCCTTGTCACCCTCCCCTCTCAAACTCACACACACACACTCTCTCTCTCTCTCTCTCTCTCTCTCACACACACACACACACACACACACACACACACACACACACCAAGGACAACAACCTTTCATCACCCCTGCACCCAACACCAGGAGGACTCACAATCCAACACCAGCCAAAAGTGATCATTCAGGCAAAGCAGCTCTTTCATGCTGCACACCCAGGTAGAGTAAGTGTGTCCATGCAAACAAGGTCAGTTCTTGAAGTTTTTTCCCCAAGCTCATCTCTCATTGTCGGGGAGAGCTCATTCATACCCTACTACATCCTCTCCCTAGCTGAGAATTTGTCATCCTGGCAAATCACACTCCATATTATATCAAGTCCATCTCCATTCCAACAATTATGGGCAATGGGAAATCATATGGAAGAGACTTTGAGGGAACAGACAATTTGGATGAGAATTTGAAAGAATAGGCTATGTTGGAAAAGAAAAAACTGAAGGACAGAATGATGAAAGTTGGGGGGAGGGAATGGGATCTAAATTTAGGGAATAGGCAAAAGGAACAGGGAATGAAAATAAGGCAAAGAAACTAAAAGCAAAAAGTCTTAGACATCATGAAAACTGGAAGGAGGTTGAAGAGAAAAAGTGTAGTAAAAGATGTAGAAAAGACAATCAATCAATCTAAATAGACAAAGCAGACTAAGAGGAATGGGAGAGGGAGGGGAACAAATTGGTAAAGTGAATATAATCCAGGTCTTTTGACTCCTAGTCCAGTGCCCTATCCACTACAATGCTGCCTCCAAAGACCAGTCCAAGCCCTTGGGAACAGGTAGAAAATACAATAGAAGGGCTGAGACTGGAAATAAGCAGTAACAGGAAAGATTAATACTATTTTTCTCTAGCCTATCCTATTTCTCTATTACCCAGTTTTTCCCTTTGAAAAGGATTGCCCTGGGGAGGGTGGCAGGCTCAGGAGTGGGAGATAGCCTTTCCCTTTGCTCCTGGTTATTAAAGTCCTCTTGCATATATAAACTTTGGGTGGGCTAGAATTTGCTTTATCAGCCCCCTCCTAGTACTTCAATATAATTCCTAGAGAAAGCACACGGAGAACCAGTCATTTGAGGATCTCCACCAAGGATTGCACAGGGTCAACCTCCCTACAATCAAGTCCAAAAAGAATTAACTTAATTCTTAACTATCAGCTTTATACAATATCATAATGATAATATAATAGCTTAATTTTACTGAATATCAAGACTACTTCATAATCCACATACCTTGTCTTCAGTTTTACTTAAATATAAACAAAAGAAACAAATTAAATCTGAACAATGAGATTATAAAAACAGTGAAAAGTAACTCAGAGTTCCAAAAGCTTAAAGTGAGCTCACTGAGCCTGTTAGTCTTTGTTCATCAGCTCGATCCAGTTTGCTAAATCAAAAGCACTGCAATAATATCTTGCCACCTCTTGTGTGCAGAAATCTCCAGTTGGAACCCATGACTAGGGGTTGGACTATGACTTGGCTACATAAATTAGAAAATTCATCAATATAACTATTTAGGTTTTCAGAATCAAATTACACAACCACAACAGAAAATAACACACTCAATTACTGTCTTGGGAAGGTCACTTTGTTTACATTTTTTGACTAAGAATCCCTCAAAATAGTGCCTCACTTGTGCCAACTTATCAGTTCCAGCGTTGCTAACACAACAGAGGGGGAAAAAAATCCTAAACTAGATCACAAAGCAATTTGTTCAGTTACTTACATGCCAGTTCACCAAGATCTTCTTTCCAATAGTTCTATAGTAGCCAAGCCTTTTGTCGGACTATACCAAAGGATTTCTGTATGATTTCTGTATTAATGCCATAAGGAGATGTATGGTAGATAGATTGAATGTAGCCCCCCCACCCCCGCCATAGTTTAAAGGTCCCAAAGTAGTGTTAATTAGAAGGCCTTTTTCTTCTTCTCCCTGTGAGCAGTTTACAAGGCCAAACTGCTAATTGTGTCAGCACATGCTGGGACAGAGAGTCTGCTCTCAGAAAGGCTAAGACCTTTCAGAAACAACTGTTCCTTGGAACAGCACACAGAGACTCCCACCCTTCTCGCGTTCTTTATCTTGCTTGTTATGTATGTTATATGGTAAGGGGGTTAAGCAGTTTTGTTACCCCCTAAGGGTGGTTAAAGTCAAAAGAGCTATATGTTGAAATAAAGCTAGGGAGTGCATGTGAATGGATGTTGTGTGTGAATAGAAGATGAATGGTTAGGAGTGCCAGCCTAAGAGTTACAACTTCAGTATCAATCGGCTAAAGAATGCGCTAAGTGGAGATAACCGGATGACCCCCGGAAGGCGGACTGGAATCCACCCAACAGCCCCAAGGATGGGAGAACCAAAGAACAAGATAACATCTGGCAGCCGTCACGGAGCCCTCATGGATGTGCCATCTGCTGATTGATTCAGCAACAGCATGATGAAGCCACCTCCATAGACTGGCATAGGAATAAACTCCTATAAAAATAGACCCTAAAAACTAAGGACTTTGAGTCTGGTTCTGCAACCACCCTCCAGGAGCATCGTATGCGCATCTGACAAAGGCTCGGCTCCACCCTCGTGCCCAGGTTACCTGGCCAGTAACCTGGCATGAGCAACCTCTAGGCTAGTAACTATAACAACTTTGCAGAACTTGTATGTGTATGTGTGTGTGTGAGTGAATGGAATGTAGTAAATATAACTGTCTACTTGCTTTGCTTCTTTTGGTATTTTTTGTGAGTACATGGGATAGAATATTTATGATTACTTGTTTACTGTGTTTCTTTTTTGTATTCACAATAAACGTGGCATTTTGCCTCATCCCCTTTTAAAAGATCCTGTTGGTTTTTATTTTATTGGTACAACACTTTTAACCTATTTCCCAATGAATGATATCAGTCCTAGGATCTGACTAACACACCTAACTTCCTGTAATAAACTCCTACATTTATGATAGACTGAGTGCAGTACAAGAAGCTTGCACACTTTCTTATTGTATGTCTGTATACACTTAGAACTTGAAAGGCAGTATGAAACATTATGGTAGACAGGTGTACAGTTCTACAATCTTATTTAACAACAGTAACTTGTTCAATTTCAAAGCTACTTTACAGCAATCTTGATTGAAACCATTACAAAACAAAGACACACTGTACGTCTAACAACCCTTGAAACACATATACAGGCATGTACATTTCCTTACTAGTTGGCTACCCAGTTTCAGAAAGTGGTCAATTGACTTATGTGAGTCGCCACCCAAACAAAAGTCTATGTGTTACTTATCACCAGATCTTTGCTCAGCCATCAGGTTTCAGCTCAGTTATTGTTCACAGCAGGAGTTGACACTGCAAACACAGGTGAAGTGAAGGATGGACATGACTATAGTCTTTTTTTCTAGTGCTAGCAGGCAACTTGAATTGCTGGAAAATACAGACAGTTACAGGTGCCTGTCTGAGATAGATACTTGATGTCCCCAAGTGGCTGACCCAAGACCTCAGTCTTTTCCCTTCCAGGTGTCTTTGGCTTTCACACTGTAAATCTTCCATTTCTGTTCTCCTTGTTTTAATAACAGTGGTAGGACATTAGTACGTATGGCTGTGCTGAGTCTGTGCATTATTAAACAGGTGATTTCTGATTATTCCTCAGTATTATCAAGCGTGCTTAGAAACATGTTGTTTGGTTTCAGTTCCTTTTATATACTGCTGCTTTCAGCACCAAAATATTTCACTAACTTGATAGCATAAGTTTGCTTGATTGCAAACATTAGCTTTACTTCTTCACTTTATCACTTAAACTAAAAGTAATCAGTATGAATGCAACCTCTTTCTTTCCTAACAACATTGTCCATGAGGTAAACCCTGTCATTAAAGTGTAGAATATTTTCCCCAAAGCTAACAAGGAGTCTGGTGGCACCTTAAAGACTAACAGATTTATTTGGGCATAAGCTTTCGTGGGTAAAAACCTCACTTCTTCAGATGCATAGAGTGAAAGTTACAGATGCAGGCATTATATACTGACACATGGAGAGCAGGGAGTTACTTCGCAAATGGAGAACCGGTGTTGACAGGGCCAATTCAATCAGGGTGGATGTAGTCCACTCCCAATAATAGATGAGGAGGTGTCAATTCCAGGAGAGGAAAAGCTGCTTCTGTAATGAGCCAGCCACTCCCAGACCCTATTCAAGCCCAGATTAATGGTGTTAAATTTGCAAATGAATTTTAGTTTTGCTGTTTCTCTTTGAAGTCTGTTTCTGAAGTTTTTTTGTTCAATGATAGTGACTTTTAAATCTGTAATAGAATGACCAGGGAGATTGAAGTGTTCACTTACTGGCTTTTGTATGTTACCATTCCTGATGTCCAATTTATGTCCATTTATTCTTTTGCGGAGGGACTGTCCGGTTTGGCCAATGCACATGGCAGAGGGGCATTCCTGGCACATGATTCCCCAAAGCTGTATCACTTACAGTTGACTTTCCTTTTGTACACATTTTAATTATAATATTAGATTCCATTAAGCTGCTCATTTTACTACTGCATCTAGCACATCATATAGTACCAATGATTGATATTAATGTAATATTTTTAATTCATTTGTTCATAGACATGGAAAAAGAGGAAGTCTCTTTCACCACATCAGTGGTACACTCTTGAAAAAGTCTGCAGCAACTCTTGAGTTTCTTCAGGCTATTGAGCAATCTAGCCATTGTCTAATGGTTTTTATTCTCTCAGCCCTCTGTTCTATCTTTTACTAAAAAGCCTTGACACCTGGGCAATTCTTAAATAGTAATACCTCATAATTTTGGAACCTTAGTTCTACAAGGAACAGTCCTCTTATTATTTTGTCCACACGTGCAGGCCACACCTTACCATTTCCTGCTCTGATTAGATAACTTTTGGCCCAGCTGTCACTTGTTTTTCATTATTACCAAAACCAAAAGGAAAACAGGTTTGTCCAGTGACATAACCAAAGTTTTTGCCCACTAATCGTACCCTCCGCACAATATTCTAGAGAACATAATGATCCAAAACACGCAGCTCACAACGGTGGTACTGCAATGTCCAGTCCTGGACAGAATCTATACTGAGTTCACCATCCAGCAGCTAGGGTTGGAGAAAGGGGAGAGCCCCACTATTGAATCACCACCACATCCATCAGGTAGATCTTTGCTTTTCAGATTTAAAACAAAAAACTAAGTGCCCCCAAACCTGTAAAGATTTCGGCTTGTGCATAACTTTCTCACTTGCTTTGAAGCCACTGGGATTATTTGTATGAATAAAGTGATATCTGTAAAGCATAACTGGGGTCTAAGAACCCAGTCTTTCCCTTTCCTCCCACCCCCCAACCCTCCGGAGTTATTACACTCTGAGTGTAGTAAGACCCACCAGGTCTCCTGGGAGAGTGTCCTGAATATGCGGGGGAGGAGGGAGAGAATTCCCTTACATGCTTCTGCATCAGAGATTGTTCCCTTTCCACCCCTGCAGGCACCATGCCTACTTTGTGGAGCAGCTGTCATTGTCATGCAAGGATATGGGGTAGCTGAGAACAAAGGTCATCTATTTTAGACTGGTTCTGACTGCTGGCAGCTGCAGGCTGCCGCCACCGGCAGGGTCTCATTGCTGTTTCAGAGTTATGTAATGTTGAAATAAACATAAGTGCCTTACAAGCTTTCTGTGCCTTAATAAGCAAAACAAGATCCCTTCACCAGTGTCCAGCCTGCTGGGTTTGCCTGACTTGTACTGCCACAAAGTGATTTCAGGATATGTCCAACAGTGTTTTGGACCACAAGTACAGGAGTGTTTCCCTAGTCTTCTTCTGAAATGTTCTGTGCTCATGTGGAAACATCCTCTGGACATGAATCTGCAATTAAAAAAGAAAAAAGTTGCAAAATTTACCAGAGTTAAGAAAACTTAATACCACCAAAAATCTAGTGAACTCCCAGGATATTTCTAAATACCTTCCCTGTTGTTCCTCCGGGTGCTGAAATGGTAATGTAATATAGCAACTGGAAGAAAAAAATATCCTTCCTTTTTAATATGGAAAAATATTCCCCAGTGTCTCAGATACTTTTTCAAATACTGAAACCCAACTCTTTGTGAAATGTATTAATACTGTATAATCAAAAGACCTTTTTTCTTTTTCTTTTTTGCTATATTATGTATTCCTTGGTTGTTTGTTGGCTGTATTGGTGGCACATCTCAGAGCAGCAGAGGCATTTTATTAGGAAATACAGTGGTTAGAGAGGGAGTTTTTCAACCGGCCTCTGTTTGCTTTTTCTTCCTTTCATCCGATTTGGCTGAGATTATCACATTTTATTTCCTTGGATCCTCTTCAGGTTGGCAGTGGAAGAAAACTAAGCTCTTTATCTAATTTCTCTTGTGCCTTGCACTATTCTGACTTGGTAGCATTGTATACACACTGTGTGCAGATGACTCCCCTTAGTACAAAGCAGTCTAGAATCACTATCTGCACTACAGATTTGGCCATGTGAGGGGTACAGCTAACTCAATTTTGTGCTGCCGGCATGACGGGGAATAAACCCATTCTATTAAACTGTTTATGAATGATTTGTAGGGTTAGGGTCACAAAGCAGCTGGAGCATAGCGGTGAATCTGGCCCTTTGTTTTGTACAGATTGAAGAAAACACAAATAGCTTTGTTCCGCTTCCACATCAATTGTTGAGACTAAAAAAAGTTTGTTTTAAAATTCACACTCCCCATGCCTCAATTTAACACAATCCATGTTCCTTTTATTTTTGAACCTTTTTTTCTTTAGCATCCCATCCAAACATTTCCAGTCCTTTCACATGTCTGTTACTCATATCTTCAAGAAGGGATCCCACTAACTACAAACAGATTAGCTGAGAGAGACTTCTTGTCATCGTAACAGCTGCCTAGTGAGTTAAGGAGACTTACCTTACAATGTTCTTTTTCCCCTCTTTTGTGAACATCTGGGAGATTATAACTACACTAGAGGAGTCACTGGTAGAGTATAATATAGTTTATGAGTGCACTATAGGCGGGAGCACCTATGTATTACACTTATTTACGGATTAAGTTCTTTCCCATTTAGTTATATGGGTGCTTCCAAACCACTTGCATACGATATTATACCTGTATCATTGTTTCATCTAGTATAGTTACGATACTTAGAGTGTATTCTATCTTAACACAGGCATAACTCCCACTGATTTTAAGGTCTGACATTTGACCTTATGATTCAATATTTTGCAATATCCGCATTTCAGGACTTTATTACAGAAATGAAGTATTTTGGTTCAGTGTATTTGTATGCCACTACTGTGTGCATCTCATCATTATTAAGTACCTCAGATATTATCATACAGCCAAATCCTGAAGTCCTGGAAATCAGTGGGAATTATTCCAGAGTAAGAATAGAGTGAAAACTATATAAAGACTTGAGGAATTAGCCCACAGATGGAAAAGAACTTTTGTCAGTAAATTCATTTTCAAATTTTGTCATATAATGCTTCCAAACCACTCAGCCAAAGTATCTCAGCCAAATTACGGTGAGATTCACACGATGGCATATGAATATGCTGAAAGAAAATATTGTTTTTGAAATAGTCAGGAAACACTGAAAATGCAAAATGTTGATTCATAAGGCCAAATCCTGAAGTTCTTGAAATCAATAGGAGGAGTTTGACATGAACAAAGACTAAGTAAAGACTTTAAGATTTGGCCTATGGATGGAAAAGACCTGTGAGAGTATGCTGACTAATTCGTGCTCCCTCTGATGTATTTCTTACAAGTTACACCTTCTAGAGCAGTGGTGGCCAGCACGTCCCTGTGGCCTGCCGCTTCCCGCAGCTCCCATTGGTTGAGAACGGCAAACCGTGGCCACTAGGACCCGCGGGGGGCTGTGCCTGTGGACAGTCAACGTCAGCAAAATATCTTGCGGCTTGCAATCAGATTACCCTGATGGGCTGCATGCGGCCTGCAGGCCGCAGGTTGCCCACCACTGTTCTAGAGCTTTGTCTAACCCAGTTTTACATTTCTCCAGGGCCTGAATTTCCACCACTTCATCTGGACATCGGTTTTCTAGTTGTCACTGTCAGGAAGCTTTATTTTATTTTTTTTTAATGTCTGGACAGCTCATATAAGATGGCATCAGAGCATTACATGAAATGGCCCAGCAGACTATTGTGAGGGTAGAGGTACTCCAAGGTGTATATACAGCATTGGAGAATTAGTGACAGCAGAGAAAACTGCAAAGGATAAGCAAACTAGCCATGAAAATAAAAGACTAAAAGCCAGTCTCCCTCAGTCAGCTCTTCGTGAGGGATGTGCTGGCCTCTGCTTCCCGCCGCCCCCATTGGCCAGGAGCGGCGAACCGCAGCCAGTGGGAGCTGCGATCGGCCGAACCTACAGACGCGGCAGGTAAACAAACTGGCACGGCCTGCCAGGGTGCTTACCCTGGCGAGCCGTGTGCCAGAGGTTGCCGACCTCTACTATATACCCTTGTTTAGGTATTTCCCCTATGACTTAGGTACACCTATCAATGGGAATAATACAAATTATACAAAATATATGAAATTGATGTGCTGTTTTTTTAAAATAAGAGAACACATGATGTAACATTGAGAGCTATAGCCTTCAGCTCTCTCATTAGAATTTCATGCTTCTAACTCAATTTTTAATTTGAATTTAATGTTGAGATCTAAAGCACTAGTCAAAGCCATATTACAGCTGGATTTCCTGACCTTTAACTGAAGTGTCCCTTTCATCTGTAGATCTGGAAACTTTTTTGCTTTTAAGAAAAGGAACAAATTGCTCTGGGATAATGTGAGTGCCTCTCCTGGGGCTAAATTTTCAAAACAACTTCTAAATGTGTACATGCAAATTTTACATGTGTTAAATTTGCGTTTCTGCAAAGAAACAGGGATTTGCAAGTGCAAACTGGGTGGGTAGAAGTGCAATTAACCAATTTATGCACTCAAATATGGAAGGGTATGGTGGGCCAGGCTTGGTACAAGCTTGTTCAAGAAGAAATTCATGACTAAGGGAAATGCAATGCATGCTGAGAAAGGATATAAAAAACAGCCTTTCTGCCAGTAAGAAGGAGAACAGGTCAAACCTGTAGTGAGCCTCTGTATGGGAGAGGAAAGAAGGAGGGAACTTGAAGGGAACAGGCCTGCTTTGGAGTTTGTGTGCTCAAGAAGCCTGGAAGGGAGTCAGAGAGGAGACCTAGTTACAGACTCCAGAAAAGGTGGAATACAATGACCTGATGCGGTAGGCGCCAGCTTCCTGCAAAGGGAAGGAGGGAAGAAGTCCCCACTGCAGTTGGGAGGGAGTTTATAACACAGGCAGAGAGCCTAGGACTCAGAGCAACCAGAGAGCTGTTCAGGTACAGCCTAGTTTAAATCCCAAGAACCAAAGGGAGAAGAGCTTTGGGGAACTTTTGCTACTAAGACATGAAAGTCTTAGTAGCAAACATGTAACGAGGAGCTGTGGCCTGGGCTGGGTGAAGGCCTGTTCTGATTTGCACTTTTGTTACCCAGAAAGGGCTAGATTTTTTACCAGCTTGGCTGAAGGGCTAACCTAACCAATTGAGAGGGAGCCTGCCTACCTACCTAGAAGTTTGGAAACAGGCTGCAGCTGCACCTTATGCTGCAGAGGTCAACCACCCTGGGACTTGGAGCTTGCATGCGTGTAGGTTTGTGGGCTAGGTATGTGCAATGGGATGGAACTCACTATCTGCTTCCAGAACCTGAGACATACCAGAAAAGCCTGCTTGTTCTTGGCTTGGGGCATTGTCTGAGCCTATAGTCCTCTTTGTTTGAGGTCATCCTTAGTAGAGATTACTATACCCTATTCAGATCTAATCAACTGATTTCTTCTTCTTCTTCTTCTTCTTCTTCTTTTTTATAAACTATGTATGTTTGGCTAGTGTTATACCATCTGCTTTCCTTACTTCTTCTCATACCCTTCTAAAAGCTTAATTACACCTATTCCCCCTAAATAGCTGGTCTTGTCTTTCTTCAGTATATCTCCTGATGTCTGGTAGGAACTCTGTACATTTTGTAGAATTTTCTCCTTTTATTATACTGTTAAGGTCTTTTACATTAATGGAGATTAATGTAATGAGGTTATTCATAGTCACCATTCTTCCTTATACAGGTATATCTTGATATATGTTGTAATAAAGTATAATCCTATTTCTTTCAATAAGAGTGCATTGGTAAAATCATACTTCTGCTGTACCATTGTCAAAAGATTAACAATTACCGAGGCTGCATAGAACTCATGTTTTGTACTAATGCCATTTCTTAACATATCTACTTCTCACAGGCTTTAAGGGTTTTATTCTTACTGATCTTAATCACTGTATCCAATGTCTGCCCTCTTAACACCAGTCTGTTTTCCCAGGTAATGTTCTCAAACACACCCATTCTGGTTTTTTTTCTTTCATAGGCTCTAATTGCCTCACTTATTGTAGAAGGGACCTGCTCCTGCAACCATATCTCCAATAGTTGGAAACATGAACATATAATTGTGGTGTCAGCTTTTGCTATTTAAGTTCCTTTTCCTCTTCCCTCTATTCTGCTGTGACTGTTACTACATCAGTGCTCCTTTTCTGTACTTTCCCCATTCTTCACTGAATGGCCTTATGTTTGGCAGGAACAAGTAAGTACCATGTAGTGGGGCAGAGCCCCATCTCAGTCAGGAAATGGTTAAAGAGCTCCTCTGGGAACAAACAGCTTGAAGCTGGTTAGCCCTGTTTGGCTTGACAAGCTTGGAGTTGGGCTAGTCCTTAAAAGGGAAGATCTCTGCTCAGTGTAGAGCAGCTCTCTGAAGAAATGGGTCTGCAGTTTAGAGCTCCCCGGCTCTAAGAAGTAGGGATTGCTGGCCAGGTAAAGGGCTTGAGAGCCTTGGCCACCCAAGCCCTCTCAGAAAGGAGAAAGGCTGGTACTTTTTTCCTGTCCCCCCTCCCCCCTCCCTTTAGCTTTCCAAAGGCCTAGGACTTTGCTTTTGTGGGCTGCAGAAGCATATCTACTTTATGTGTAGACTACCATATCTCCCGCCACAAGGGGGGAAGCCTCAGACTGTGCCTCAGACTCTGTGCCCAGGAGCAGTTCCCATCCTCTTCCCAAGGCAGTGCTAGAGAGGTATAGCCAGCTACATACACCTTGAGGATAAGAGCTATTAACCAACAGATACATCTGAATGACTATAGTTGAGCCTTTCACTGGGGATTTCTTGAGCTTGAAAGGCCCCATGGATGTTCCTCTATAACAAATTCACATCACCCCTATCATCTGATCCCTCCCCCACATAAACACTTTGAATGCGCACTCTTTGGTAATGTAATTAACCCCTAAATAACAATATTATCTCACTCACCTTGTCTCTCTCTCTCATCCTGGGAGCAACATGGCTACAACAACACTACAAACAAACTAGCAAAAAAACAACCACAAAACTCAGGGGCCAGATCGAAAGCCACTGTAAATTGTCCTACTTCTATTGAAGTCAATAGACCTTTGCCAATTTACACCAGTTGAGGATCTCTCCATAGGTGTTTGTTCTGAACGTTACACTGATTTAAAACCCCTTTCAGAAGAATCTTTTTGCTTGCCGCATGAGAATCTCTTTCTGCAGGTAATAATGAATTTTGACAACCGTATCTCTGGGTTTGCCACCCGTTACAGACAAATGGTACAGGCCCCTGTATGCCCTTCCAAAAAGCACCTCTTTTGATGGGTCTATTTTTAACAGATGCTTAATTACATTTTGTATCACACTTGACAGTTTTGCCTGTTTCCTGGCCTTCTGATATGCTCGCCAATCTTAAATTATTGTGCTTCTCTCTCTTCTCAAAGACATCACTCTCATTGTGTAAGTCTTTCCCATTTTGTTCTATTTCTTAAAATGTTAGTCTGCCTGTGGATGACAGTTTCAGAGGTGTTTTCCAGTTCATCTTCTACGATTCCTGTTCTTTCTCCTATGTCAGTCACTTTGTTTTTAATTGCTGTTAACTTCCATATGTACAACGTCAAATCTTATACCTTCAATTTCAAACAGAAGCTCTCTCACATTAGATTTTAATTCAGACAAGGTCTTAGTTTGCTTTTCCTTCTTTTGGTACAATCTAGTGTTCCTTGTCTGGCTTGGGGAGTTTTACCAAAGACTCTCAATCTTTGTATTTCTTAATAATCTTTAAATCTCTGGGGGTTTTAGATTTTTGCCATGAGAAACTTTTTGTTGTGCTTTTGTCTGGTGCAGAGTGATATGAGGTACTAGTTCACTGGATGCTAATGGGATATTACTAACAGAAACAGACTCCAGTGACTTGTTCCCTTGTGTATGGATTTAGGGGAGTGATGAAGAGGGAAGCTGTTGCTGTCATCTCCAAGCTCTGAGCAAAGTCAGTCATTCTTGCTGGGTGATGACACCTGCCCCTCTTGCAGCTTTTTAAGGTGAGTGATTACATATGAGTACAGTGCACTACAGTAATCTAATCTGGAGGTCACAAAAGTGTGGCTCGCCACTGCTAAATCCAACTCCAGTAGGTAGGAGTGTGTTCTTCATGCCAGCTGTACATGGTAAGTCTGCCTTCCATCCCCGCCCCTGGGTCATAGCAATTTGAGTTTCTGAAAGCAGCCAGGATTCAGGTAAATTTTAAGGCTAATGTCTTAACAGTATGAGGACAAATACCCTCATTGGAGGGTGATATTAAGAAGTGACAATTTCTATGAAGAGTTTCCCTCTTCCACCAATATCACTTTAGTTTTTTCATCTTCAGTCAGCTACTCTTCATACAGTTGCCAATTACAGTCAAGCCTACAAGTAACTGAACAATGTGTTGTTTGTGTCTGATGTAAATGTGATGTAGAGCTGAGCATTATTTGTATACACTGCTGGCTTTTGAATCCTTGCTGTTTAACTGAGTCTGTAGAACTGCTCTCTTTTGGATAAAATTGTGTTTCATAGGCTCTATAATCCTAATAGTGAATGGAGACTCAGTACCTCGAGTGGTGGGCACTTGTGTTTAAGGAGCAATAGGATCTGAATTCTCTCCTCAGTGTCACTGAAGTTTCAAATGGTCCTGGTAATCATCACAGTAACCACCATGAATTTCCAGATCTGTTACAAGATTAACCTAATTTGAAATTAGCTAGACTTAACCCCTGAAGTCTTGTGAAAAGTGCCACAGAAGCTTTAATGACCACAAGCAACCGGGACTTCCATTTTATACTATATCCTACAGTGTCCCCTAACACCGTTCTGGACATTCATTCTAGAGTGACTCAGAGTAGAGTCCCAAGTGCTGAATCACAGAGATGTTCCATCAACTGCTGCTCTGGCTTCAGCCTGTTTATCATGCGCTGATGGGATTGCAACAAAAGGTGCTACATCTGCAACTGATAAACTCACTAATGTTTGTGCTCAGACTATGATAATGGGGGTTTCATAAATATCTAGATAGAAGCACCCTCTAAATTCCTGGGGGGGGGGGTACAATTTCAGTGCTTTTAGGCACACTCAGATTTGGAGGTGATCAAAATTTGCTAACTGGTTTCGTACATTTCTTCTATACACTTGCTAGTCACTGTGATAAACTCAGGACAAACGGCTGCGGGGGCGGGGGGGGGGAGGGGGGGAGAAGGGTAGAAAACAGTCCCAGAAGTTTAAAAGGCCCTCCTCCCTATCAAACTGGGAAGGGGTGACTACAAGTCAGTCAGGTTAGTTGAGAAGGGGTTACCAGAGATCAATTAGGATCAGGTGAGAGCGAGTTACCTGTGGTCAATTAGGATCAGCTGATTCCAACTAAGGGCTGCCTGAGACCTTTTTAAACCCTCCCCTGTGGTGAGGGGGGGGGGGGGGGTCAAGTTACCAGTAGCAGCAAGGGAGCAAGCCTCTCCAGGAGGGGAGGCTGCATTCCCTCCTATAAGGGAGAAAAACAAACCCAAAACACTGGCTGAGAGCATGGACTGCCCCTATGCAGCCAAGAGGGACTGTTTTACCCCAAGCCTGTCTCACCAAGACTAAAAACAGTACAGGCTGGTGAGACTGAGAAGGTGCCTTGCCACATCACAAATAAGGTTAGGTAGAGGAAATTCTTACTGCTTCTTGGTTCATGAATGTTTTTAGAACTGAACCACAAAGCTATTTTTTATTTTACTTGTCAATGTTTCATTGCTGTATGCATTGTGGATGAATGATACCATATTTACATCAGAATAATGATTTGCCGTCTATCTACTAGTATGATTTAAAGAGTTTGAAGTGGAGTAGAATTGAAGTATAATTAAATTATCTCACTTTGGTTCCCTGGGAACCTCAATTAGGAGAGTGACATGTTACTGTTGCAAATTAAGCATATTTTGTTGATGTGTAGGAGACAGAAGAACAAAGATGGAAGGGAATAATTTGGTGGCATGTAGAGGGGGGAAATCTATTGCAGATGCATTGGAGAATTCTATATCAAAGTAGAGAGTATTAATGTCTCAAATAATGGCTGTAATATACATAATCCTCCAAGAATGACTATTATGGCTAGTGTATTAAGAAGCAATAAATTAATAACACTTTAATTCCTTCAAGCACTTCTGTTGCTCCTTAGTTCAAAAATAAGGTATCACATAATAGTGATGGGATGAGTCACAGATTATAGTGATGAATAGCTCCCAGCAGGAGATCTAGTATAAGAGGATCCTTTCTCTTTCAAAGAGTGATCATTTGTCCTTTCCTTTTCATTCCATTAATACAATTATTGCTATAGCTAATGTCAAACCTTTCAAGGAAGAAACAAACTATTATCGAGTTCAAATAAATTTGGAAACACAACTTCCAAATCTAAAGGTGTTTTGGAGGCCTAGGAGAAAGTTGAGTATTTGTCCAACTTTGAAACTTATGGCAGTCACTGGCAAAACAAGCACCAATCTTGCCCATAAACCCTGCCATCTTTTCCTGTGCTCATTTGGAGCCGTGTGTGTGTGTGAGAAAGAGAGAAACAAAAACACCTACAAGGGAACCTGTATAATGAGGGAAGATTGTTCACCTAATTAAATACCTCAGTAATTAATGGAAGAATTGCATGTGAAACAGCTACACAAGTGATTCTGGGGATGAATATTATTATGGATACATCATTACAACAGTGCTTTTCACATCTATTCTGGTAATGTACACTCAGGGTGCAATCTTAGCTCCACTGAAGTCAATGGCAAAATTACCATGGACTTCAATAGAGGCAGGATTTCACCCTCAATGTCTGACTAGGGAAAGCTCAAGCCAAAATACTAAATACAAACAGCCTGGAACTTCAAGGGATTTTCAAAATCTGAACCCAGGTCTGCATATGATTTATTTTATTTTATTTATTTTACAAATTGATCTCTAGCTCTGTTATGAGCTGAACCAGACATCTGGACCTTAACATCCTGTGGATAAAAACTGGATAATACCTGCTGATTCTTGCACACTATTAGTTCACAATGCCATTATCTGCAGTGACTATAAATTTGAGTTTGTAATTTCTTGATTCCAAGACAGAAGGTGCATTCTAAGTCCTGTAGCAAAATCCACGGTGCTCTTGTAAGACCTTTTATGATTTGAGCACTATATAGTTAATGTGTTTATTAAATTAAAGTGTTAATTAAAATTTTTGGTGGGTTATACTGATAGAGTGACAATTGTCAGCATTTCCCTTACAAACCCCTGTTTTAAATAACTGAGCTATAAAAAATTGTTCTGGGCTGAAACTTGGGCATACTTGCAGCAGCTATGGACTGTGAGGTCAAACATGCATTACAGCACAAGTACCTAAATATAGCATACACTTAATGTAAGACCGTCTGTGAAGTATCAGGAGATTGTTAATTTTGTTCATTATTGACTTGATAACCTGAAGTAGCATCCCTTTGGAGCCATTACAGAATATCATGTTAATGCAGTGTGATGTACATGTGCACTAAAAAGCCTTCATCAATTTGTTTTTCTTGACTGGTTCAGAGAGTTCGTAGATTCCAAGGCTAGAAAGGACCATTGTGATCATCTAGTCTGATCTCTTGTATATTACAGGGCATAAAAGTTCCCCAAAATAATTCCTAGAACATATATTTTGGGACGACATTTAATGTTGATTTAAAAATGGCCAGAGATGGAGAATCCACCAGAACCCTTGGTAAATTGTTCCAATGGTTAATTACTCTCATTATTAAAAATGTATACGTTATTTCCAGTCTGAATGTGTGTAGCTTCAGCCATAGACAACCAACTTTTCCGTGCACCGGAGGGTGCTCAACCCCTGCCCGGCTAGGCCCCACCCCGACTCCACCCCTGCCCTGCCCCCTCCTGCCCCCGCCCCGCCCCATTCCAACCCCTTCCCCAAAGTCCCTGCTCCAAATCTGCTCCCTCCCTACCCCTTTTGGACTCCTTCCCCAAATCCTGGCCCCGACCTCACCTCCTTCCCCTCTCCCTCCCAGCACTTGCCACCACGAAACAGCTGTTTCACAGTGGCAAGCGCTGGGAGCTAGGGGGAGAAGCGGAGCTCCGGTGTGCTCAGAGGAGGAGGCAGAGGCAGAGCGGAGGGGAGCTGGGGAGGGGAGCTGCCAGTGGGTGCAGAGCACCCACCAATTTTTCCCCATGGGTGCTCCAGCCCCGGAGCACCTACAGAGTTGGCACCTATGGCTTCAACTTCTCGCCATTGGATCATTTTATATCTTTCGCTACTAGATTGAAGATTCCATTATCAAATATTTTCGCATGTAGGTACTTATAGACTGTGCAAGTTGCCCCTTAAGCTTCTCTTTCTTAAGTTAAATAGGTTGAGCTCCTGGAGTCTATCAATATAAGGCATGTTTTCTAATCCTTTAGTCATTCTCATAGCTCTTATTTGAACTCTCTCCAATTTATTAACAACCTTTTTGAATTGCAGATGTAACCCTCACTGCTCCTTGGTGTAGTGTTCTGTCCCATATAGTGGCACTGAGACCACTTAGAGAGAGAGACAGAGAGATTAATGAGTCTGCTCTATAGCCTTAGCTAACAGCCAGTTGGCTTTTAGCTCATGCAGTAGAGCAGGGGTCGGCAACCTTTGGTATGTGGCTCACCAGGGTAAGCACCCTGGCGGGCCGGGCCAGTTTGTTTACCTGCCGCGTCTGCAGGTTCGGCTGATTGCGGCTCCCACTGCCCGCGGTTTGCTGCTCCAGGCCAATGGGATCTGCGGGAAGTGGCATCGGCCGAGGGATGTGCTTGCCACGGCTTCCCGCAGCCCCCATTGGCCTGGAACGGCAAACCGCAGCCAGTGGGAGCTGTGATCTGCCGAACCTGCGGACGCTGCAGGTAAACAAACTGTCCGGGCCCGCCAGCGGATTTCCCTGATGGGCCGCATGCCAAAGGTTGCCGATCCCTGTTCTATAAATATGGCCTACCTTCTTTATTCCTAGATGTATATATTTAACCATTTTAAAATGTACATTTTACGCTTATTGTCAGCTTACCAATCAGTTCAGATCATTTGGAATCAGTGCCCTGTTCACTTCATTATTTACCACTCCCCCATTTTTTTTTGTCATCTGCAAACTTTATCAGTGATGATTTTATGTTTTCTTCCACGTAACTGATAAAAACGTTAAATAGCATAGGGCCAATGACTACACTAGAAACACACCCCTTCGATGGTGATTCCCTGTTTAGAGTTACATTTTGAGATCTATTAGTTAACCAGGTTTTAATCCATTTAATATATACCATGTTGATTTTTTATAATTATTGTTTTTAATCAAAATGTCATGGAGTACAAAGTGAAAACATCTAAGTATATAATTCCATGTAATATATTTTGTAAATAGTACATTTGCTACTTTTATGTTCTTCTTTCATTGAGAAAATCCACGGCCCTGTGAAAATTAGTGTACAATAGCTTTTGAAATATGGGGTGAGATTTTTTTTCAGGTGCTCAGCACCCACAATTGGGGCCAGATTTCCAAAGGAGATCAGTTCCTGCTGTGACACTTAGGGCCAGATTTTGAAAAGGGCTCAACATGCTGAGCTCTTCTGGATATCTGTCACTTAAGTTGGTGCTGGCCTGGGGTCTGAACTCTTCTGAGAGTGCTGCCCATTCTGTTCAGTTTAGAAAGAATAGAGTAGATTATTACTATGAATACCAGTATTTCAATTTTACGGCAAGAGGGACTCTCTCTGCTCTTCTTCCCTCCCCCGCCCCCCGCCTCCCAGGTCTTTTCAAAATCATCAAAAGAGTATAAATAACAGTAAGAAAAATAGAAACACTAAGATTATGATAAAAGACAGCTATTTGCCTTGCTCCCCCCAATCTGTCCAGAATGCTGGTGTGAAAATCAATTTTATCTCCTGAAACTAAGACCATGAAACTCCCCAATTAATTTTTTTCATCAGTTACCATCTCCTTCATCATGTTCAAGCCCCTTGTCCTCCCCAACCAGGCTCTGCTTTCATTTCTGCTTACTGTACCCCCTTTTCTGATCCTGAGACTCCACTCAAGCTTCCCACTTTGATGGTCCCTTCATATTCTTTTCCCACTTTCATCTTTGTACTTTGTTCCATACTGCCACTTAAGGCTGAAACAGTCTCCCTCTCCTTGGCTGAAATTCACCTTTATGCAGAAGACTGATACGGTGCTTATATATAATCCACTGTTTAGTTTTTGCTGTGGATCCCCCTCTCAGCTGTCACAGACGATGAGAGTCTGTTATGGCCCCCACTGATGTGATGACTACCGTCTTGGCTGACACACTGGGGATCTCCAGAGCTGAAAGTTATGGAGCCAGGCTCTGAGGCTGGGGCTGTAATAGATTCTCCTCCTCTATGGATCAGGCACAGAGGGGGATATGTAACACACTGACTAGTTGATTACATACACACCACTTAAGCCCTTAAATAAATGGCATATAAACACTGCATTCAGGAAGGTTAGCATGGGTAACAGAGGTGGCACTCTACATTAAAGACACCATTATCTTTTTGTACAGTTATTGATAACTGAGAACCACAGGATCTTTGATTCATATGCATTCATGTACTAAGTCCAGGAGGATCTACTAGTGGGTATCTGTTACAGACCA
Source organism: Emys orbicularis (assembly GCF_028017835.1). Classification (NCBI taxonomy): domain Eukaryota; kingdom Metazoa; phylum Chordata; order Testudines; family Emydidae; genus Emys; species Emys orbicularis. The sequence goes on from NC_088683.1 coordinate 301,915,171, forward strand.
CTGAACCATACCAGGAAAGAGGATAAGTTACTCAAACACTTGTGTGGAAGGAGCAACTGTACTTTCATGGGGGACATTAATTTGGAAACTGTCTGCTGGGGAGGTTGTGCAGCCGGTAGTAAAACATTATTACAGTTTCTAAATATTATAAATGATTATTTTCTAACATAAAAGGTATTGCACCTAACATGAGGTAACTCTATTTTGGATCTCCTTGTGATGGATAAAGATGAATTAATCAGTAGACCGGAAGTTGGTGGTTGCCAAAGGACCAGTGATCATGACCTGATTATGTTCAATATAGGCAAACAGAGGACAGTGCAAACTAGAGTGTGTGTGTGTGTGTGTGTGTGTGTGTGTGTGTGTGTGTGTGTGTGTGTGTGTACTTTATTCAAAAGGGCTTATTTCTCAAACCTGATGAAAGTTGTAAGTTAAAGCAGCGGTGGGCAACCTGCGGCCCATCAGGGTAATCCACTGGCAGGCCATGAGACAGTTTGTTTACATTGGCCGTCCGCAGCTCCCAGTGGCTGCAGTTTGCCCGTTCCCGGCCAATGAGAGCTGTGGGAAGAAGCGCGGGCCGCAGGGACATGCTGGCTGCCGCTTCTTGCAGCTCCCATTCACCAGGAACAGCGAACCGCAGCCACTGGGAGCTGCGGGTGACTGTGCCTGCAGACAGCCAATGTAAACAAACTGTCTCGGTTTACCCTGATGGGCCACATGCGGCCTGCGGACCGCAGGTTGCCCACCTCTGAGTTAGTGATTTAAAGTTTAGACATTAAAATGAATGCAAATATGGAGTGCTTAAAGACGAGTTTCAGATGGCCAAAAAAACATGCTTCCTCAATCAAGAAAGAGAGCAACTTCGTCTAAAAGCCCATCCTGGTGCAGTGGGGAAGGGAAGACAGAAATTAGAAATAAAAAGGCAGTGTATAAGAATGAAACAAAAGGGGATATAGATAGCAATCAATATAGACTAGAAGGTGGCAAGTTCAGAAAATTGATAAGCAAAGTTAAGAACATCAGGGAAAAATCCATGGTTGGCCAGGCTAAGAACAATAAGGAGTTTTTAAAAAATATTAGGCTAGGTACCATTTCTAGGATTTCTTTTGTTCCTAACTGCACATTAATAATAATGTAGATAAAGCAGACATGTTCAAAATACTCAACATTCATTGGAGGTTTTTAAGAAAAGGTTGGACAAACACCCGATAGGGATGGTCTAATAGGTTTACCGGGCCCTGCTTTAGTACATGGGGCTGGACTTGATGACCTCTTGAGGTCCCTTCTGGCCCTACATTTTTATGATTTGATGAGTCCATGATTGGGGAGATGAATACTGCATTCAGTTTTGTTGTCCACATCTTAAGAAGGATGTTGGAAAAACTGGACAAGATGCCAAATTGAGCCATAAAAATTATTTGAAGGCTGGAAAAAATGCCTTACAGTGGGAGACTTAAAGGGCTCAATCTATGTAGTTTATCAAAAAGAGGATTGTGGGGTTACTTACAGTGTAAATACCTTCAGGAGGAGAAAATGCTGGGTACTAAGGAGCTCTTTAGTCTAGTGCAGAAAGGTATAACAGGAACCAATGGCTGGGAGCTGAAGCCAGATGAGTTCAAATTTGAAGTTAGCCAGAATTTATTAACATTGAGGGTGGCTAAACATTGTAACAAGTTCCCGAGGGAAGTGGTTGATTCTTCATCTCTTGATATCTTAAAATCAAGACTGGAAAATATGTTTTAGTCAAATACACAGGTCTGGGCTCAATACTGGGATATCTTGGTGAAATTTAATGTCTGAAATATATGGAAGGTCATACTAGATGATCTAGTGGTTCCTTCTGGCCTTAAACTGTATGAAACATCACTGGGTCCATGTTAACATACAACTGCTCAGGATGTGGTCTGGTATCTGTAAAATGAAACAAAATTCCTTTAATTATAATAGAGAGAAATCTTTTTTCACTATTCGTTTACTTGTTTCGGCAATAAAAATAAATTAGTCAATTTCACTTTTCCTATTGTCAGGTTTTAGTGAATTTTGCTTTCAGGTTCCAATGCACTAGCACAATACTACAATGATTGGTTCACAAATGCTTTATGTGCTATTTATCTTAACAAAAACAGCTTATTCCTATTGGATCAAGAAATATTAAAATATGATAAAAGCCATTTCTACAAAGTCTAAATTTTGGATCAAATTTGGTCCCTTTAAAAAAATAAATAAATTTTAAGTTTCTTCTGTTAATGCTTAAAAGCAGCTACAGGGGACATATATAATCCAAGAGTTCAAAGCTATGCACATTTGTCAAAAACAAAATGATGTGGTAAAATAGTATGAAAGCGCTCATACTATTTTTTTCTTTATAGATTACTCAGTGGCAAAGTCACAAGGCAATTATCTTTTTTTTCCCCTTCAACTCTGCCCTCTTTTTCATATGCCTCTGTTTGTTATTATGCGATGTTATACAAGAAGGAGGTCAGTTCCAGAACATGCGTACTTTTAAATAGATTATCAAAACACATATTTATTTCACTTTTTAAAGCCAGTCAAATCTATTTATCAAACCTACGTATGAAACAAACAGTAATCAGAAGTAAATGTTTTTTAGCTTTCATTGAATTTTTCAGTATTGTCAGCTACTGAGGCCAAGATATTGTACTAAGAGGAGAATCTAATGTTACATTGCTTTGCAATGAAGGACACTGATCCTGTAGTCCTTTCTTATGCAAAAATTCATTTGACATCAATGGAAGTTTTGCCCAATCAGGCCTGATTCTGTGAAATATAACACTATAACTGAGTATCATTAAGAATAAAATTCACACAGGTGCATGGGTCTGCATGTAGCCCTCTGATACACAAGAACCACAACAGTCCTGTTCATCCTGTTCAGGTTTGGAGTGTGTTGGAGCAGCTGCTTGGGGAAGCCTTGACACATGAGTGCTGTGGGCTTTGGCCTACCCTGAAGTGATTAGAGTCGAAGGTTGTACTGTGGGTGGGCTCGAAGAGGAACCATTGAATCCATGCTTAAGTGGATCCAGTGTTTCTAAATCCCCACATTGAAGGCGGAAATGAGGGACAACAGCGACTACTGCAACCCATACACTAGAATGTCACCTTCTGGGTAGTTATGTTCTGTCCAAGTTCCTACCTACAGGCTGGAGAGTTAGATTTCTATGCCGCAATCCGCACAGATTTCTGAAAACAAAGCCTGATTAGTTAGGCTTTGTTCAGAGATGGGTTAAGCTATTCTAACTAACTATATGGAATGACACTGACTCTGTTTTTTCTCGTATGGAAAAAGAATCTTGCAAACCTGTTTCATACTGATCTCTCTTTGACATCATTGGCAAATTTTGACTATTTTATTTCAAATGGATTCCGAACTTGGTCCTCTGTTCGTAGTTATGAATCACGATATAGCATCATGACCATCTGAAAGAATGGTCTGAATAGTCACCCTCTAGAACTCTTAAGCTGTATGTTAGAAATAACTGTAAAAATAATTTTACTGAGGATCTTTTGAAGTATGATTCATGCAATTCATAAAGATGTGCACCCAGCAATATTTCTAATTGTACATTGACATTCTCATGGGTATGTAAACACAGCAGTGGGGATGGAAGTCTCTAGCTCCTGATTTCTTAATCTCATTCCTGAAGGTATCCATTTCTCATTGGAGGTGAAGGTTGAATGAGTAGCAGTAAGTGTGAGGGAGATGGTAATGGAAATCAGTAATGGTAATTAAATTACAAGAATTAACATATCCAGCATTTCCTGCTCCTCTAAGCTGATGTAACCAATAATGAGAGGTTAATTAGTAAAGTAACTTTACTTCATGGTCTCTTCTCTCACAAGGCACAGTCTTCACCCACAGACGTTATTGGGGTAGACTTGATGTTTAACTCGCTATTCTCTCTTTCTTGGTCTCCTCCATTTCCTGTTGGAGCCAAGGAAAAAACCCTGCTATTGATCCTAGTAAGAGCAGGTTCGAATTCTTCATCCATGAGGAGTATGACCTCATAATTCTAGTCACCTGTATAACATCACAAGTACAGAATTAATGATACCCCGTGTGGCAAATGGCCAATGCTATTGTGGTGGGTCCCGCACTTTTCCTTGGTGTGGTGGGTCAGGGCACCGCCCCTGCCCCTATTCGTGGACTCCAATAATGCCCTGGGGAGGGAGAGAAGGGGAGCGGGGGAGGGACCTAGGTTCACCACCTCCATTCCCAGCCCCTTCAGCTTCACAGGCTTCTTACCCTCTTTCCCCTTGGGCTGGGTTTCTCTCAGTCCTCTGTGCTGGGGGAGTCCCTCTGCCCTTCTTGGGCAGGGTTTCTCTCTCCCTGGTACTCTGATCCTCTGGTCAACACCAGTACTCCTCCAAACTACAGTCAGCTCTCCTGTCTGACTGAAGCAGGGGTTTTTATTAGGTCTCGGGTGGGACCTTAATCGGCTCCAGGTGTTCTAATTACCCTGTAGTAAGTTCTCCTTAGTCCAGAGGGAATAAGGCTCTGATCATCCTGGGGCTTATATACTTCCCACTCTCCTGCTGCCCTCCGCCTCTGCTGTATCACACCATGAATTGAAATAAGGGCAGGGAAAATATTTAATTACTTGCCCCTTTTCCACATGGTGCCTTATCCCTTGTCTGAGTGATTTTTCCAGAAATGATCACCTCTTTGATTGCAGTCTAGAAAAGATGCTGCAGTGCTGAAAATACTGTTTTTTACGTTCCAAATGTAAGACTTCAATACAGCAGATTGATGAGTAAGATGGGATGTATGTAGGTACACAAATGAACCTAATTCTCCACTGCCTTCATTTTGCATAGGGCTTAGTTCAGCAAAGACTTAAGCACCTGATGAAGTTCCATTGGCTGCAGTGGGACTTACAATTTGTGTGCTTAGACAACTCCAATCTCTTTAATTATGCTGGTATAATTAAAATAATACAACCCTTCTTAGTATAGATGCAGTTATACTGGTATAAATGTGCTTATATGTTAGTTGTTTGGCACACTTGCAGTGTTATTGTAGCTGTGTTGATTCTAGGATATGATGATCAATACCCCCCCACTCACCTTTCAAGATCCATGGGTTCTACACATGCTATCACAACATATGGCATATATCATCCAGTGCACTAAATGCCCCAATAACAACTATGTGGGTGAAATCACTACTCTATTGAATGAATTCACACAGAAAAATGATAAAAGACAAAAATACCATATCACCTGTGGATGAACACTTCTCCTAAAATGATCACTTCATATATGACCTCTCAGTCTTTGTACTCAAAGGAAACCTGCACAACATTTTCAAAAGATGAGCTGGGGAGCTTAAATTTATAACTTTGCTAGACACTAAAAATCATGGTCTTAATAAAGACACTGGATTTATGGTTTATTACAACAATCTGTAACTCATTAACTCCTCACCCCTTTTGTGTGTTTTGACTACAGAGTTAACTTGCCACTTCACCTTGAATGGTCTCTTACAATATGTTTTAACTACTTATGCTAAACAATCTGTTCCACCTTGTATTTAGCTGCGACACTCTGAGTTCCTTTCTCAAACATGTAGAAGAGCTCTCTGTAGCTCAAATTCTTGTCTCTCTCACCAACAGAAATTGTCCCAATAAAAGATATAACCTCACACACCTTGTCTTTCTAGTAGTTAAACATGTTTTCTTTTTTGTTTTACATAAATTATTCTCTGAAAGCATAGAACTTTCACATTTGACTGATTTCTCTCTTCATTATAGTCCATTCTTCACTATAACTATCCTGAGTTTTTATGTTTATTTAGATTTGTTGCTTAAAATTAAATATTGTCTTCAGATGCAGTTGACATTTCAATTTGTCTTTTGAGTCACAGGGCACATCTACACCCAAAAAACCCCAAACCTGTGACAGAGTGAACTAGGTCCTGAGGCCCTCTGGGGGCCTCATTGTCCTGCCACACCCATCCCAGGAAAGGAGCAGTGGAGCTAAGTCCTCTAAGCAGCCTAGAGAGACTGAACAAGAAGCAGCCAATCAGGAGGGAAGACTGCAAGGAGCTAGCCAATCAGAGAGGCTACAGGGAACAGCCAATCAAGGCCCAGGAGGGCTATATAAAAGGCACTGCAATGCAGATGATAGTCAGTTACTTGTTGGAGCCAGAGGAGAGCAGTTGGTGCTCCTGGCTGGCCAAAGGGACTGCGGTACCATGGACAGCTCAGTGCTGATAGGGACCAGGGAAGCAAGAGCTGTTGGCTTGCTGCTAGGCCTGAATACAGAAGAGCTCTGAGCTAAGGGTGAAGCACCAGTGAAGGCTGGGACCATGGGGAAGTAGCCCTGGGAACTGAAAGCAGTTTTGCTAAAGAAACATGGTGGCACATGCCTGCTATTATTAGGGTCCCTGGGCTAAGACCCAGAGTAGTGGGTGGACCCAGGTCCCCCCCTGCATTGGTCACTGGAGAAGTAGCCTATAATCAGCCCTGGAAGGGGAACTGAACAGGTAAGGGGCACAGCTAAAGAGCTGGGGCCAGAACAGACCAAGAAGGCAAAACCATTGCCTCCAGGAAAGAAGTCCAGGGGATGGCCTGATACCAGGGCCAGGACTGTTTAAAGACTGCAGGCATTCCCGAGCAGAAGGGGCACTCATGAGAGGTGGGTGCCACGCTGTTACACAAACCCATCAGCAGTGAATCTCAGAGTTGGGTCAACTGACTTGGGCTCGCAGGGCTCACACTATGGGGCTAAACAATAGCAGTATAGATGTTCCCACTTGGGCTCCAGCCCTTGCTCTGCAACCTGATGAGGGGTGTGGGTCTCAGAGCCCAGGCTTCAGTCCAAGGAGAAATGTGTACTTTGCTATTTTTAACCCCTAGTGAGAGTCGTGGACCTGAGTCAGTTGACCCAGGCTCTGAGAGTCATTGCTGCACCTTTTCTTTACTGTATAGATCAGGGATTGGCAACCTTTGGCATGTGGCCAGTCAGGGAAATCCGCTGGCCGGCCGGGATGGTTTGTTTACCTGTGGCGTCCACAGGTTCGGCCGATTGCAGCTCCCACTGGCCGCGGTTCACTGTTCCAGGCCAATAGGGGCTGCAGAAAGCGGTGCGGGCTGAGGGATGTGCTGGCCGCCTCCTGACCCAGATGCCCAAGAACACGGGGGGGGGGGGAGGAGGAGGGCTCTGGGCACCCAGCCACTCCACTGCAGAGGATGGCCCAAGCAACAGAAGGCTGTCATTCAAACAGTTTGATTTTTAGTGTGGCTACAATAAGCAATGTCGCATTGTCCTTCCCTCCTCCCCCACCTCACCCTGGCTACCTTGTCCGTTATCTCATTTTTTTTTTAATTAATAAAGAAAGAATGCATGGTTTCAAAACAATAGTTACTTTATTTCGAAGAGGGGAGGGTGGTTGGCTTACTAGAAATTAAAATCAACAAAGGGGGTGGGTTTGCATCAAGGAGAAACACACACAACTGTCACACCGAAGCCCGGCCAGTCATGAAACTGGTTTTCAAAGCCTCTCTGATGCGCAGTGCGCTTTGCTGTGCTCTTCTATTTGCCCTGGTGTCTGGCTGCTCAAAATCGGATGCCAGGTGATTTGCCACAACCTCCCACCTCTCCATAAACGTCTCCCCGTCACTCTCACAGATATTATGGAGCACACAACAAGCAGCAATAAAAATGGGAATGTTGGTTGTGCTGAGGTCTGACCTACTCAGCAAACAGTGCCAGCGAGCTTTTAAACGTCCAAAGGCACATTCTACCACCATTCTGCACTTGCTCAGCCTATAGTTAAACTGCTCCTTACTACTGTCCAGGCTTCATGAGCCATGGGAGCAAGGGGTAGGCTGGGGTAGGTGCAACCACGCCGTGCTGCCGGCTGGGAGAGCAGCCTGAGGCAGAAGCCTCCAGCTCGCATGATATTCCAGGCAGGACTGAATCTCCATGAGATGAAACTTAAAGAAGAGAATGACCTGGAGTCTCTGGCTCCCATTCGGTGCTCTAAGAGGAGGATGGCCATGTTTGTCCAGGCGCCCTGATTGACCTCACTGAGGAAGATTCCAAGGAGTCCTCCCAGAGCAGCAATACCACATCTGCCAGCAGCACCCAGGAGGATAAGAACAGATCCCCCGAGCTCGTCACTGAGGAGCAGGAGAGCAGAGTTGCAGGGGAAGTGGTGGAATACCAGGATGGGAAAGATTTTGGAATTGGGGAGCTCATGTGGGGGAAGATGAAAGGCTTCTCCTGGTGGCCTGCGATCATCATCTCCTACAGAGTCATGTCCAAATGTCAGGCAATCTCCAGAATGCACTGGGTGCATTGGTTCGGGGACGGGAAGTTCTCCGAGGTTTCAGCAGACAAGCTGGTGGGTCTGATGGCTTTTAGGCAGCATTTCAACCACTGCACGTTTAATAAGCTGGTCTCCTATCGATGAGCCATACACCATGCTCTGGTGATTGCTAGGAGCTGGGCAGGGAAGACGTTCCCAGAACCCCCGGCCAAGCGGCTAAAGACTAACTTCTGCAACAACAGCAAGGAGTGGGTGGAGGAGGACCAGAGCAGAGAACAAATGGGTTCTGAAGTCACAAACAACAACAGGAGCCTTGAAGACAGTTGTTTATTGTGCGGGAGAAAAAACCCAGACACATTCCACCCGCTGTTTGAAGGGGGGCCTTTGCCAGACTTGCAGGGATCGATTCCTGGAGCTATTCTACATGTACAACGAGGACGGGTACCAGTCCTACTGCACCGTCTGCTGCGAAGGTAAGAAGCTGCTGCTGTGTAGCAATGCCAGCTGCTGCAGGTGCTTCTGTGTCAAATGCTTGGAGGTCCTAGTAGGGCAAGGTACCTCGGCCAAGGCAAAAGAGCAAGAGCCCTGGAGCTGTTACATGTGTCAAGCACAGAAGTGCTATGGGGTGTTACAGCGCTGATCGGACTGGAATGTACGGCTGCAAGACTTCTTCATCAGCGACAAAGGACAGGAGTATGATGCACCTTAAATCTAAAAAGGCCCACACATTTCCCAGAGTCACTACCCTTGATAACAGAATGTCAATGGTTGCATTGGCTACTTGGATCACAGCAGCCCCCACAGTAGACTTGCCCACAACAGCAACGGTGACGGTGAGTTGAGTGGGCTCCATGCTTGCCGTGGTATGGCGTCTGCATGGGTAACCCAGGAAAAAAGGCGCAAAATGATTGTCTGCCGTTGCTTTCCTGGAGGGAGGGGCGACTGACGACATGTACCCAGAACCACCCGCGACAATGTTTTTGACCCTCAGGCATTGGGAGCTTAACCCAGAATTCCAATGGGCAGTGGAAACTGCGGGATACCCACAGTGCACCGCTCCGTAAGTCGATGCTAGCCATGGTAGTGAGGACGCACTCTGCTGATTTAATGCGCTTAGTAGGGACATACGCAATCGACTGTAAAAAATCAATTTCTAAAAATTGACTTCTATAAAATCGACCTAATTTCGTAGTGTAGACATACCCTTAGTTCTGAGATGCATCTTTAATTAATTGTAATTTAATACAATTGTGATCTTTCATTGTGATCTACTGGCGTGAAATCTGGACAAGGGCAGAAGTCCCACTGAACGGGACTCTAAACAGCAGGAAGTGTCCGTCCATCATTTTTCAGCTCTTGTACAACCACTGAGGATCCGATCCAGCAGTTGTTACTCATGGGAAAACTCCAGCTGATTTTAATATGGCCAGCATATTTGTGTGTGGCCTCTTATCCAGTCAGTATATATCAACCAAAACTCGCATTTGAATGTGTGGATCTATAGAGATCTGCTTAGAAAAGTCTAAAATGTCTTCATTATTAAAGGGTCCTCTTTTTCTCATTTGCATATATAAAAACCTGTTCAATCAACTTTTTTTAAAGCCATTAAAAAACAAAACAATAAACTAGGAATTTGCATAGACCAAAAATTCAGACCAAAAGGAACACTTTTCAGAGAGTTATTTATATGCAAAGGAATAAAAACAGTACTGTAGAATAGATTTGTTCTTCCAACCTGTGGTAGGACAGTTAACTCATGCGATTAACTCAAAAAATTAATCTCAATTAAAAAAATTAATTGTGATTAATCACACTGTTAAGCAATAGAATACCAATTGAAATTTATTAAATATTTTTGGATGTTTTTCTACATTTTCAAATATATCTATTTCAATTACAATACAGGATACAAAGTGTACAGTGCTCACTTTATATGATTTTTTATTACAAATATTTGCACTGTAAAATGATAAACATTAGAAATAGTATTTTTTCAATTTACTTCATACAAGTACTGAAGTGCAATCTTTTTATCATGAAAGTGCAAGTTACAAATGTCAGGGTTTTTTTGTTACATAACTGAACTAAAAAACAAACCAATGTAAAACTTTAGAGCCTACAAGTCCACTCAGTCCTACTTCTTGTTCAGCTAAGAGAAACAAGTTTATTTACATTTACGGGAGATAATGCAGCCCACTTCTTAATTACAAAGTCACCTGAAAGTGAGAACAGGTTTTTGCATGGCACTGTTGTAGCTGGCATCGCAAGATATTTACCTGCCAAATGCGCTAAAGATTCATATGCCTCTTCATGCTTTGGCCTTGTTCCAGAGAACATACTTCCAAACTGATGACGCTCATTAAAAAAATAATGTGTTAATTAAATTTTGTCTGAACTCCTTGGGGGAGAATTGAATGTCCCCGGCTGTTTTATCTGTATTCTGCCATATATTTCATGTTATAGCAGTCTTGGATGATGACCCAGCACATGTTATTCATTTTAAGAACACTTTCACAGCAAATTTGATAAAATGTGAAATTTTTAAGATAGTTACAGCACTCGACCCAAGATTTAAGAATCTGAAATGTCTTCCACCCTACTCTCAACCCCAGATTTCTACTAGCTCCTCACCTATGCATGCAAACAGATAATTCTTGAAAGAATGAGTCAGAAAACACAACTAAATTGTTCACATGAGGTCTAAATAAAGACTGTGCAAATAAAACTTTTTTCTAATTTAATTTATTAAAGACACTTAATGAAATAGCATTTTTAATTGCAGTGTGTCCTGTTGACATAAGTGGGTGACCCAAAGCTGTATTGAATTCTCTTGCTTGCAAATTTCTAATGGTTTTTCTTCCCTAAGAAGCAGCTTTCAAAAATCAGATTATTTAATTGATTTTATTAAATTGAAAATAAAGGAATTCTTCAGCTCAGTGCTTGATAAGCAATGGTACATCTCTTTATTTGTGGCCATATAGTTTCTGAATGGACATTCTGTTTGGACTTCTTAGCTAAATATAGCCATGGCTATGTGTGTGTGCAATGGCTTCCCCTTCCTAAATTGGTCAGAACCTTTTGACTAGGGATAGTGGGTAAACAACCTTTGATATAGGTGGGCAGCCTGCATAACTCTGAAGTAGCTTGATCATCTGCAGGACATTCCTTTGCTGGCTACTCTGATAGCATTCAACCCTTCAAAGGACTTTACAGAAATCTATAGGAACACAAGATGCCTACCCCAAAAAGTATTATTGGCTCATAGATACTATATGGAAAATGCAGTATAAACATATAAAGATACATTAAGACAATATTTATTGTGAATGCACTAGTCATAACTCATTGTTAAGTCTGCAATGAAAAAAATATAGTTTAAAGGAGGCACTGATTCCATTGACTTTATAATAAAACCCAATATATTTCAATAACCAACTCACACAGCTTAATAAAGGGGCCTAGAATTATTATGTGAAATGTTTAAGTTGAAAAATTTCAATGATTATAACACATTTATATGGGTCCCAGTAGTTTAATGTCATTAAAAGATAGAAAATTTATGTTTGGTACATCTACAGATATTGGTAGTGATGCCATTACAATATGAGTGGAACAGATATGTCCATAATAAAATATATAAGATGGCACTTCAAATTATTCTGTTCTGTTGAGAATAAGCCCAACTCCCTAATGTTTCCTCATAGTTTTGATTTTTTTCCAACCTGGTTTACTCTGTGGTCCTATTGGACATCATCTTCCAGACGATAATCCTTTCTCCTGACCAGTGTTGAGAACTACACATAGTGTTTTAGATGGTCTATCGATGGCTCTTTTAGTAGCAGTATTGCTTTTTTTTTGTTTTTTGTACTCGTTCTTTCCCTGATTACATTGATTATTGCCATTGTGTGATGTATCAATGCATGAAGCGATTTCTTTGTACTACAACTTTACATTTTCTTGATCAGTTTTGCATTATTCTTTGCTTATTTATTTGTATTACAGTAGCACCTGGACAGCCAAGCTATGATCAGTGTTCCATTGTGGTAGGTATTGTCCAGATACACAGTACGGATCCAATCTTTCCCAATTGAAAGTGACTCATATGTTTAAGTGCTTGCAGGATCAGATCCTAAACAGACAAGAGAGACAAAGAATGGGAGAAAGAAAGCATTACTAAAAAGCATTACCATTATTATTCCCATTTGACAGGGAGGACACTCGGGCATAGATAGATGAAGTGATTTGGCCCAAGATCTCACAAGTTGCCTATGGAAGAGCTGGGAAACGGACCAAAATCCATTAATTTCAGTCCAGTGCCTTAACCACAAGACCATTCTTCCTCTGCAGGATGATTCTTCTGTTAATATATTAAAGAGACAAAATTATGCAGTTAAACTTTTTTGTCTGAGATCCATTCCTTTTAACTTTATTCAGATTTACAAGTGCATGTTTCAAATCGATTGAAACATATTTTTTGGGCCAGATTTTCAGATTCTGGCTTCCATGTTCTGTGGGTACAAATTAGAGGTGTAAATACTTGCACCAACAAATTTTGTCCCTACAGAAATGGAGGGTTGGACCATTAAAATTCCTCTCATTGTTTATTCTCCATCACCAAAACAAAAAGCCTTTTTTGTGATAACTATGTATGTGATACAGATTAAATACTGCGGTAAAAATTTTAATTAGTTCCTATCATACACCCAAACATACTTTTCTAAACTCCCAAGAAAGGAAGGAAAAAACACCTTGAGCAGGGAATATGACTTAAAAGTGCTATTTTGAGACATCTGAAAGAAAGAGAAGAGAGAGAACGAACTGTAGAAGCTGTAGAAGCTGTTTTATGACTATTTTATTGCTCAAATACTCAGTATTTTCTTTTAAAAAACTTTTTCTAGTTCACAACCTTTTAAACCACTTTAAATGTATTCCTTGTTCCCTCCATAGATTAAACAAACAAAAGTAAAAACCTCTCAAGCTCTTTAAGTACAGAATAGTGATCATGCTTACCAGCTGAATACTCATGTGTTGGTTCAAGTCAAAGGGCCAGATTTTGCTACCACTATACTCATTAATAGTATCTTACTGTTTGGTAGTCCCATTGCAATATATGGGACCATTCATAGAAAAATACTAATCAACATGAGAAAGGATTGCAGAACCTGAGAATATTAGAGATGTATACAAATTCTAGAATTCTGATCTGGATTTTGAAACCCACCTATTCTTTCTTTCTTCCTTCTACTCTCCTTCCCCCTACCCCCCAAAGTTTGGGGCTGTCGGGATCCGAGAGTTTGGTTCATTCTTAATATCTAAAGTAACAAATGTCAAGAGAAGTGGCTGAGAAAGAATGAATGACTTCCTCTGTTGCTAGTGAGACTGGCAAGGGCATACATAAAAAAGGGAAACAGGAGAAAAACAAGCAGCAGACCTGCAACAAGCCTGACAGCATACCGCTGCTATGATAGGCAGCCTGTGCAGAGGGGAGAGTACAAAGACAGTTACAAATGGCAAGGTGCATATATATGAATACCAATAAAGATTCCTCCCTGCTCCAGAATCTCGGTACAGTGCTGTTTTTCACATATCTGTTTAGGAGCAGCTTTATAATTGGTTTCACTTTAAATACCTAAATTAAATATACATATATAATGCAAGGCACATTTGTCTCATACCTTGTTGCAGCAGCATGACACTTCTCAAAGTAGCATTGCTGATTTATAAGCAATATGACTGTTTTTTAAGTCATATCTGTGATTTATAAGTCAGGGTTTTATGTAGTCTGGGTATTAAGATCTATTTTATGAATCCCAGTTTATTTGTTAAAGAAGACTGATTTACTAGACAGATTTATTACTCATGGCTTAGAAATTCAAACCAAAGTCTTATATTTATAAATTGGATTCTTAAATCAAATTCCAATTTATACATAATGGGACTGGGTCTAAAGATGTGAAGACAGTAATATATCCACTATCTGCTTCTACCTGAGGATACCAAAATATGTCTTGCTCTTCATAAGTAACTTAATTATTGCTCAGTTAGGTGAGGGGAAAAAGCTAACTTTAATCAAATGCTTCCCTTTGGGCACATTCTGAGGTTAAGCAGACAAAATGAATGCCCCAATCTAGAACCTTATAATGCGTGTTGGTTTGACTTACATATTTAAAGAATGGGTGAAATCCTGGCCCACTAGAAGTTTGTCATTGATTTTTAATGGAGCCCGGATTTCACCCACGGTTCATCTCCCCTGCTCAGGAGAGAGGACAGGAAGGTAATATTAATCTGGGTATTTCTCACCACGTTTTTCAATATATATTCACACAATTATGTATTTTAAGATTTCCAGAAGTTGCCAAGATCCTGTTAGAAACAAGCAAAGTCCAAGTGTTTAAAGAATGCAATCAGTGAAGAACCTAGTGACAGCTATTTGAAAATTGACTTTTTAGTCAAACTCATCTATCAGAAATAAATATTAAAATTCACTAGAAACACTTTTCTGCCTTATGGTGTATAGCCTTGGCTTGGAGTGCCAGGTTCAGCTAAGCTGAAAACAATATGGCTGAAAGCTACACTTTCAAATCATCTTCCTGAATAATCTTTTACTCTAGATATAGCCTTATATGTAACCAATACATGAAGCATACCATGCCAATGCGTTAGTACCAGGGCTGTCAAACGATTTAAAAAAGTCTCAACTAATTGCAAAATTTAAAAAAATTATTCACAATTAATCTCACTGTTAATAATAGAATACCAATTTAAATGTATTATAAATATTTGTGGATGTTTTTCTCCATTTGAAATGTATTGATTTCAATTACAACACAGAAAACAAAGTGTACAGTACTCACTTTAAATTATTATTTTTATTACAAATATTTTCATTGTAAAAAGATAAACAAAAGAAATAGTATTTTTCAATTCACCGTGTACATGTACTGTCGTGCAATCTCTTTATTGTGAAAATGCATCTTACAAAGGTAGAATTAGGTTTTTTTTACATAACTCCACTCAAAATCAAAACAATGTAAAACTTCAGAGCCTACATGTTGAAGCATGAAGGGGCATATGAATGTTTAACATATCTGGCACATAAATATCTTGCAAGGCCGGCTACAACAGTGCCATATGAACACCTGTTCTCACTCTCAGGTGACATTATAAATAAGAAGCGGGCAGCATTATCTCCCGTAAATATAAACAAACTTGTTTGTCTAAATGATTGGCTGAACAAGAAGTTGGACCGAATGGACTTGTATGAGGGGAATTGAAAAGTACTATTTGTTTTGTTTATCTTTTTTACAGTGAAAATATTTATAATAAAAATAATAATATAATGTGAGCACCGTCCACTTGGTAATCTGTGTTGTAATGAAAATCAATATATTTGAAAATGTAGAAAAACATCAAAAATATTTATAATATATTTAAATTGGTATTCTATTATTGTTTAACAATGCAATTAAAACTGCAATTAATCGTGACTTTTTAAAAAAAAAATCTAGTTAATTTGTATTAATTGCATGCATTCACTGCTATTAATTGACAGAGCTAGTCAGTACCAAAACACTGGAATCTGTTTTTTTTTTTTTTTTTTTTTAAATTCTTTGGCCGTGGCTCCCAATGTTATCCCTGCCTTGTTACTTTTAGTAAGCATCATAGTTCTGATAGCATTTTGTCTTTGTTTTTGTGCTCTTGCCCTTCAAATATTTTGTATATTTAGTTTGTTTACTATAGTCATATAGTTGTATGAAATCTTTTTTGGATTAGTATTAGCTACAGGACTAAGTGGAAAACCTACAGACTTAGTATCTCTCAGAGACCAGAATGCAGGAATGAAATGCTCAAAATAATGTATGTCAGAAACAGAATGAAGACTGAAATTCACTTTGCTTTTTAGAAAGGGTTGCTACACTAAAGATAAATGCTTTCTGTTATGATGGTTTTCTGAGGTGCTGTACTTTACATCTAATGCCAAATAGCCTCATTTGGAGAAACATGGGTATGTCCTCGGGATTATTTGGCAGCGGGGAGGATGCACAATTGTGGTAGCACCTCTCTCAATCCCCCCCCCACAAATTTTATTTCAATGGAGTAAAATTTCCTTTTGTGTCTGTCCAGGTTCTTTTTAATCTTGCTGCAGAAATCCCTCCACATCTGTTTAACAACCCCATCTCCAGCTGAGAGAAAAGTATTGATGGATTGCAGAGTCCTGTTCCACATTCTGTTATTCTTGGCAGCACCTTCCCCTTCACAGCTTCCGTACATAAGAGTACAGCAATGGCAAGTATCTTTTGTTCCAACATTTCATTCTCTTGTAGACTAAAACAAACAGAACTTCTTTGATATGACAAGCACTAACATTAAGACCCTTGAATCTGCCCCAGGGGGTGTCAGTTGACACAGTGAAATGCACCCTAAGCAGCATGCAGCATTGTGATGTGGAGGTAAACATATCCATGTGAGCAGCACAGATGTCAAAAGCAAAAGTAGACACTTGAGAAACCAGGAAAAAAAATGTGTTGCTTCATTTTTTATGTATCATATTAGGTCTGATTATTTAATATCTCCACCCACACTCCCAGAAAGGATGCTTTTGAAAAGGCAGTTTGCACTAGAGTTTGGATAGCATATGTGATAAGTAGTGTTGCTCAGGATTATTAGTAGACGCAGGCAAAAAAGGTTCTTAAACAATTTCCCTGAGCCTCAGATCAGTGCCTAAAGCAATCTGAACCCATAACTCTGTTAGAAGCTGTTTAGATAAATACTCCCCTTATTTTGCTCCATCTCCTAATGGACCCCTCCAACCCCAACTTTGCTAACACATCCATTGCTGCAGTATTTGATGTCACAAGGCTTCCTGAAATCAGTGATATCCCAGGATGTGCTTCTGACCTAGGGAGCCCTGGAGTGCTGAATACTCTCACGAAACATTCAGCCTAGACTCAGTAGGGCTCAAAACCTGTTGACTGCCTTACAGTCCTACCACAATATGGAGATCAATAAAAGTAAATCCATTGAGTATCTAGAAAAGGGAGTAAGGAGTTGAGACCAAGGAGTGGGAAACAAGCATTTGGGGGGGAGGGGAGGCAGGGGGGAGGAGAGAGAACTGTGAGGAGGAACAAAGAATGAATAAGTGTGTATAAGTTCATGCCAGAGGTGATTGTGCTGGGATGGTGGGAGAGTTACAGTGATCACACTAGGGGATGTGGGCAAGAAAGGGAAAGGGTGGGAGGCAGGAGAAGCAGTGGACACAGTAGAAGGAAGGAGGAAGACAACCCCCAAAGGTGAGAGCTAACTTGGATAAGCATTCATAGGGTCTCACAGAATCATAGAATCTCAGGGTTGGAAGGGACTTCAGGAGGTCATCTACTCCAACCCCCGGCTCAAACCAGGACCAATCCCGAACTAAATCATCCCTGCCAGGGCTTTGTCAAGCCTGACCTTAAAAACCTCTAAGGAAGGAGATTCCACCATCTCCTTCATAACCCATTCCAGTGCTTCACCACCCTCCTAGTGAAAAAGATTTTCCTAATATCCAACCCAAACCTCCCCCACTGCAACTTGAGACCATTACTCCTTGTTCTGTCATCTGCTACTACTGAGAACAGTCTAGATCCATCCTCTTTGGAACCTTCTTTCAGGTAGTTGAAAGCAGCTATCAAATCCATCAAAATGTCTAGAGGTTCTAAACATTAGTGAATATTTATTAACTCCAAGTTCCCACCTGGACAGTGTTGAGGCCAGGGCATAAAGAGCCTTCTGTCCTCCATGTGTGATCTGCATAAGGGCTGGGAAGGATTTCTGAGAAATCATGTTTCCTACTTCCTCCGGGCTTATAGTACCCCAGAAGGGGGTAGGAGGTGAAAGGAACTGCTCTACAGAGAATGGAGTAGGCTGTGTTTCACAATAGAGTATAATAGTGGCTGTTCTCTTCCCGGCATGCATTCTGCCCCTGGATGTTCCCCCTGGTGTGGGGAGGAACTATGTTACCTCTTACTGTGAATGGTGCCGCGTATCACAGTCTAGCTCAGGGGTCGGCAACCTCTGGCACGCGGCTCACCAGGTTAAGCACCCTGGCGGGCTGGACCAGTTTGTTTACCTACCTCCTCCGCAGGTTCGGCCGATCGCGGCTCCCACTGGCCGCAGTTCACCGCTCCGGGCCAATGGGGGCAGCAGGAAGCGGCGCGGGCCGAGGGATGTGCTGGCCGCGGCTTCCCGCCGCCCCCATTGGCCCAGAGTGGCCAGTGGGAGCTGCGATCGGCCGAACCTGCGGAGACGGCAGGTAAACAAACTGGCCCGGCCCACCAGGGTGCTTACCCTGGCAAGCTGCGTGCCAGAGGTTGCTGACCCCTGGTCTAGCTCTTAGACTGAGACCTCAGGCCCCAACTGAACTTTAAAAATCAGTAGCAGAAGGCATAAGAAAGTGAAGCCTTGACTCAGATGTTTCCTTTTCTTTTTTCCCCCACTCTGAACACTCTAGCTTTGTCTCTGATAAACTTGAAGGGAGTGATGAGTTTGAGTTTGAGTTACTAGTCAAATGCCAAGTCATCACTATAAACTTCTGTATATATTGTTGTGAGAGTCATTTCAAACTGAAAGGCGGAGAGAGACTGTTATTGGCTTTATCATGAAGGGAGGAAGACAAGGCAAAATAAATATTAAAACAAACACATCAAAGAGCCAAATAGTGAGTGTGATGTAAATACCTGCGGGGGTAATAAGGTAACTCCTGAGGGAGGATTCAGAGATTCCAGGGCTACGAGTGGCCTAGTCTGACCTGTTGTGTAACACAGGCCAGAGAATTTCCCCAAATTAATTCCTAGAGCATCACTTTTAGAAAAAAAAGAAACCTACCACAACCCTTGGTAAATTATTTCAATGGGTAGTTATGCCTCACTGTTAAAATGTACTCCTTATTTCCAGTCCAAATTTATCTATCTTCAACCTCCAACCATTGGATCATGTTATATCTTTCTCTGCCAGACTGTAGAGCCATTATTAAATATTTGTTCCCCGTGTAGGTACTTATAGACTGTAATCAAATACTCCTTAACCTTTTCTTTGTTAAGATAAACAGACTGAGCGCCTTGAGTCTATCACTACAAGGCATATTTTTTAATCCTTTGATCATTCTCGTGGCTCTTATCTGCCCCCTATCCAATTTATCAATATCTGTCTTGAATTGTGGACACCAGAACTCCACACAGTATTCCAGCAGCAGTCACACCAGTGCAAAATACAGAGATAGAATAACTCCTCCACTCCCTACCCGAGATTCTCCTGTTTATGCAACCACGGATCACATTAACCCTGTTGGCCACAGCGTTGCAGTGAGAGCTCATGTGCAGCTGATCATCCACCAAGACCTCCAAATCTTTTTTCTGAGTCACTGCTTCCCATGATAGTCCCCCATTCTGTAAGTCTGACCTATATTCTTTGTTCTGAGATGTATACATTTACATTAAGATGTATTAAAATGCATATTGTTTGCTTGTGCTCAGTTTTCCAAACAATCCAGATTGCTCTGGCCCAGTGCCCTGCCACTTCAATATTTCCCATTCCCCCAATTTTTGTGTCATCTGCAAACTTTATCAGTGATGATTTTTTATTTTCTTCCAGGTTATTGATAAAAGTGTTAAATAGAGTAGAACCAAGAACCTACCCTGGCGGGACCACAATAGAAACCAGGAGGAGTCAAAAAAGAAAATAAACAGAAAGCAAATATTAAGGGAATAAGGCAAATACTGGGGGGGAAAGAAGGCAAAATAACAGAAAATATACAAGTTGTGAAGGAATAAGAAAAATAATAAAGTATGGTTACACCTACTGTATACAATAAAACAAAGCACTGAAGTCAGACAAATATTATACTAATAGAGAGAACTAAGACAACTGCTGGGAATAAGGCAAAGACTTGGATGATTTAGTTGGTGTTGGTCCTGCTTTGAGCAGGGGGTTGGACTAGCTGACCTCCTGAGGTCTCTTCCAACCCTAATATTCTATGATTCTAAGATTCTATGAATAAGACATATATTGCAAATATGGCAGTCAGAATACAATAAAAGGCCGAAGACAGACAAAGTGGCAATGAAAGCAGAGACTTTTTTTTTTGCATAAGGCCAATGAAATTGGGACAGGTTTGACCGATAGATATAAAATGAACTTGATTATATGAGGGGGAGCATTTTGCAACCTTTAAATCATGAAAAAATGGTACTGTAGTATCTTGAACGTTATTATTAGTACTTTAAGACAAAATGTCGTTTCTTTTAATTTCCATTGAGACTTGGTGCTTATTGTACATAACCAAAGGGGATTTGTTTATTTGTGAGCCCAGAATGGCACTAAAAAAAGATATTTGTGTTTTTCAGAGTGATTTGGTTGGATTAATATTTTTATGCCCTGTTATGAATCCTCCATATGATTCAGAAACATATTTTATTGTCATTGTTAGTTATTATTTATATTGTGGGAGTGCCCAAAGGCCCTATACAGGACCAGCGTCTCATTGCACTAGGTGTTGAACAAGCACACAAGAAGACACAGCCACCTACACTCTGATTTGAAACTAGATGTGAGTGTAACAGGTGATAGGAAAGAGGGAGAAGGATAATCATAATACGATCACACAGTTACCTAGGTAAGTCATTGCACAGCTTGATGGTTCCTAATCACTTGAAATACCTGATCTGCTGGTCTCTCGCTTAGGGGGCTGGAGCTTTCCACTCCCTCAATGTACCTAGATTCATAGATTCCAAGGCCAGAAGGGACCATTGTGATCATCTAGTCCAGGGATCGGCAACCTTTGGCACGCGGCTCACCAGGGTAAGCACCCTGGCGGGCTGGGCCAGTTTGTTTATGTCCGCAGGTTTGGCCGATCACGGCTCCCACTGGCCGCGGTTCGCCGTTCCAGGCCAATGGGGTTGGCGGGAAGCCACAGCCAGCATATCCCTCAGCCCGTGCCGCTTCCCGCAGCCCCCATTGGCGAACTGCGGCCAGTGGGAGCTGCGATCAGCCGAACCTGCGGAGGCAGCAGGTAAACAAACCAGCCCGGCCCACCAGGGTGCTTACCCTGGCAGGCCGCGTGCCAAAGGTTGCCAATCCCTGATCTGGTCTGACTTCCTGTATAACACAGTCCATAGAATCAGGGGGTAGCCGTGTTAGTCTGTATCTACAAAAACAACAAGGAGTCTGGTGGCACCTTAAAGACTAACAGATTGATTTGGGTATAAGCTTTCATGGGTAAAAACCTCACTTCTTCAGATGTATGCATCCGAAGAAGTGAGGTTTTTACCCACAAAAGCTTATGCCCAAATCAATCTGTTAGTCTTTAAGGTGCCACCAGACTCCCTGTTGTTTTTACAGTCCATGGAACTGCCCCCAAATAATTCCTAGCGCATGAACATGCTAAGGAAATGAAATGATCACACAAGAGCAATTGCTGGCAACGTTTGCAATTCTGCAGGAGCCTTTAGAGCGCACATCGCTGTGCCGCTGCTGGACCTGATCATTTGGAATAGGGGGCAGGAGCAAGACAGTTTTCTAGAGTCAAGTGGGCTAGCCCAATAAATGTACAGTCTTTCCCCTCAAAGAACTGATTTCTGTCCAAACCTTCAACTGGTGCCAGAATAGTCAGTTTTGATGGGACAAAAAAGGAAGATGTAATCCGTCAAAATCTCAGAGCCAGCATGAAAGGCTTTCACAATTGGAGGGTTTTGGTGGTGACAGAAGAGGATAAGGAAAAGATCAAAGCATGACTTAATGCTCTTTTTCTCTCTCCTCCATGAGACACCAAATAAAACAGTGCAACTCTTTGTCTGCCAATTTTGCTTCAGACCAATACACTCAATAAAATGAACTCATTTGCCAATTTTTGTGTCTAATTGTGTTAATCTATTGTATTATGAACTTAAACATGTTTCATGCTGCCGGCAGCATGACAGGGTGGCATTTAAAGCTGATCAGGGATTGGGAAAGGGCTTGGCTACCAGAAAATGATGTGTAATCTCAGAGCTGCTTTGGTCTTTTCCAGGGATGTTTTGTCTTTTATCTGGATGCTTCCCAATTTCACTCTGCTTTCATTACAGGGAGATCAGTTTGAAAAAAAAAATCACACTTTTTGATGAATATATGTTGTCTTCTGTTATTACCAGAAATACCTTAACTGAAACTGATCACCTTAATTGAAACACTATATATTCTGTTTTTCTTTGTTAAGTGACAGCTCTTTTGTGTATAGTCAGTTTAATTGTTCCATTGTACAGTTAGCTTCCCTCACTGGGGGTCTTTCACATAGCAACAGGGGAGAAAAAAAATCATTTTTGAAATAGGGGAAGGTGATAAAACTAGCATGGGAACTCCGAGGCAGGTGCAGCACTCTGAAATTACATATCTAATTTCACCTTTCTTAACTACAACAATCTCTTCCACCCTAATGATCTTGAGATGCTCATGGTGCTGTTCCAATCCATACAAGACATAGCTGCTAAAATCATCCTTTTTGCCCATCAATCTGACTGTTGTCACCTCTCCAACCCCCTTTCAATCTCTTTGCTGAATCCCTGTTTTCCACTGCAATAATTCTTGTTCCTTCTCCTCCCCTTTAATGTTCTTCTCAACTTTCCCTTTCTACTTATCTGCTCTTTTTCATCAGTTTGGCAATGATGCCAGCCGTATAGGAACATTTGTCTGCTTCTCCTACAAATGTCCCCATGCTTTTTCCATACTGCCCTGTAATGTATACTGAACATCTTTCTCAACTTAATTCCTAAGGGCATTCATTGTTTTCTCTTCTTTCAAATCCCTTCTCAAGTTTCATTTGTGCTATGATGTCTATAAGATGTCAGACAAGAGTTGGCTTGACTGAGCAGCAGTTGGGGGATAGTTCACATTTATTTATTTATTTATTTATTTAAAAAACCTTTTTAACATGATCTGACACCATCCATGTGTAACATGGGATCTTACTGTTAACCTCATCCTCTCCCTTTCCTCAGATTGATTATCACACTCAGGTGTTCTGTCTTGCCTTAAATTAGATTGTAAATTCTTTGGGCTAGGGACCCACTGTATGTGTGTACAGTGTCTGACACAGTCAGACCAGGAAGCTAATATGGGCCTTTTGACACTGCTGCAATACAAATAGTAAATAACATGTTTTCCAAACATGCAGATATTTTAAATGCATGTTTAAAACAGGTGCAAAATAAGTAAATGGACACACAATTGTGATTTAAGAATGAGGGAAAATACAAACTGCAGTCACAGTTGTTCATGTTGCATGCAAAAACACAGGTGTGTTTTTGAAAAATCTAACGCTCAGCATTCAATATGAAGTAGTCGGTGTTCAGTGCCAAATTTCCACAAGTCCTAGGCAGACTTAACTGAAGAATTGAGAATTCTTTATGGAAGAATTTAGAATCTCCCCAGGAAAGCACCCTCTGGTTTTGGAAAAAGACTGCACCAAAGTAATTTTATACAGTCATCTTGATTTGGATAACGGAAGGAGTGGGGCCACGAGAGTGAACAGAATTAACTATGTTCCACTAGATGTAGGCCTCAGAGCTCCACTGTCTAGATGGAATTTTGATATAACTTTAATTATTGTGAGATGCATAGAAATGCCTAAATTAAATAAATTATTACATTTTAAGAGAATGTAATCCGCACCTTGCTTTCTGTGTATTTATAGACACACTCTGTTTCAACAAGCCTTTAAATGGAGATCTTAATTCACATTTTCTATTTGGACATTTGCAGGGCATATAGCATCCATTACTTAACTGACATTACCTCTTTGGTGACAGTAATGAAAATACTAATGGAATTCTGCCTTGACCTACAATCAATCACTCTGATTGGCAAATTACATTAAAATAATGATCTCTGTGTATATTAATTATGAAATAGTCACTGCAATTACACAAAAAGTTGAAATATGAAGAATATTATTAATAAATTGAAGATCATTCATTTCTGTATACCGATCTTACGTTCTATAGCTATGGGAATTGTTCCAATGATATCCTGAGAGTGGCTGAAAGAACTGGACATAAATAGTCGGCAAAAACAGAGCAAGATGTAATGTGCTGAAGGTGTAGCGTACACATGTATTGTGGAAAGGAGATGATTAGTAGCAGCTCGACTAACAGCTGCTCCCAAACTCTAAAACGACCTCCCAAAGGATATCAGGGGGAGTCCTACCCTTGATGTTTTCAGGTCATACTGTAAAACGCTCCCACCTCCTTCTCTAACGAGCTGGAGAAGAGGGGGAAATGTGCCCAGTAATAACAGGTATGAGTTAACCTGCATCAAGACAAAGAATGGTAGATGCACTCAAGTTAGGGGGACAAGATTTCACCTAGAGCAAGATAGAGAACTGAACTAAATGCCAGACACTCACTGTATTTTTAAGCCTTTTTTGATGTTTGGATACCATGGTGAGGCACTTGGTCAGTTCCTAAAGATAGCAAGTTACACAGATTTTCCTGTGGTTCAAGTAATAGAGTCCTGTGCTTTTGGAGCAGGAGGATCCAACTGCTCTCCTTGTCCCCCTGTGGAGTTCCGATTGGCTGTAGCAGCATGATGACTGCAGTGGAGGTCCTAGCTCATCACGGATTTGTTATACTACTGTTGGCAGTGAGATGTGAACCCACAAGGTGATAAAGGATAAGTGTGTTGTAATTGCAGGACTATGTAAAGTGCAGGGTGGTGTATGTGGTTACCGTTGATCACTGCGGCATGGAATCAGAACTCAAATAGTGTCAAGTATCGGGGGTAGCCGTGTTAGTCTGCATCGACAAAAACAACAAGGAGTCTGGTGGCACCTTAAAGACTAACAGATATATTTGGGCATAAGCTTTCGTGGGTAAAAACCTTACTTCTTCGGATGCATAGAGTGAAAGTTACAAATAGTGTATTTCATAGGACCAAATACTGGTGGTGCTGCACGGGTTTTCACTAAGGTGGTAGTGACCTTGGCTTTTTGTACTGAGTTCTACCCCTACAGCTGCCATGAAGTTTCAGTTTGCCACAGTCTGCAGCACAGCAACAGCCATTAACCTCCTCGATGGCCAGAGACTTCTTCCAAACACACTATTGGTATTAATTAATTACGACAGAGAATTTCTCAAATGGCACTAGTCAAACCTCAAAGAAATCATTATTGTGCAATGGTTACAGCAGGGGGCTGGGAGTTAGAACTCCTTGATCATATGCTTGGCCCTGCAAATCATTAACCTAATAAACATTCTGTGACTCCATTTCCGCATCTGTAAAATGAGGATGGTAAATGTACCTATGTCACAGGGCTGTTGTGAGGCTTAATGAATGTATGTAGGACACTCTGACAGTTCCCTATGAGAGGGGCAAAGGAAATGCAAAATTTTATTATTACATTTTTCTTCACACTTAAAACCACTCACTTATGTTTAAATATATACTAAATACAGCATTTCTTGCGCTGACGTTTTATTTTACAGCTGAGCATTTAAAATTATTTTGCCCAGTGTTAAAAAGATATGCAGGAGTGGCTGTTCAGCTCTTGGAACTGATTAAATAAAATCTTTTTAACTGGAAGTTGAAACACTTTATCAGACACAGACAGAACCTACAAAGTAAATTCAATGGACTCACCTTTGCCCCTACTAGTAATAAAGTGGAAACCAGACACTACAGCTGCAACCAGAATAATAAAAGGGTAAGCATGTATCCTCCATAAAGTTGCTTCATTTGGAACAGCAGGTCTTTGCATGAATAAACTTGCAAATAAACATGGGCTAAGGTTTGCTGAAGTATCCCTCCTCCTTTCTCTCTGGCCCTTGTTCGGGAAAGTAAATTTTTACATACCACCTCACTCCTTCTGCAGAAACCACAGTTAGAAGTGAGCAGAGTATAAAAAATTGACTCCCTCCCATGCAGGAAGATACTAGAACTGAATGTTCTCAAGTTTAGACTAAACATGCTAAAAAAGCTAGTCTCACACAAAGTGAAATCAAAGCCTCAAAGAACTTCAAAAAAGACCCACAGTATTTGGGATATGAGCAGATAAGAGAAATACCAGTTATTGACAGAACTGTCTAGTATACCAGGAAAATGTCCTCTCTGAAATCATATCCAAATTCCTCAACGGATCTGTGTCCAAACAGTAGTTTGCATAGTCACCCTTTATGGTGAAAGGAAATAATCCCTGAGCATTAACTACAGCAATACTACAGTGTCATAATCCCCTTTGTTTACAACGGTGATACCCAGCTTATTACACAGGAGAACCACATAAACCTAAGCACAACCTTGTGTGGGCCAAACAGATTCCACATATTTTAATAAGATTTAAAGTCACCTGTATGGATTAATATTTGAAGTTCAGCTTGTTTTGTATGTATTTAGATAGGTTGTTTCTATGTACAGTATTGTCTATTTACACACTCGTGTAAACTGAAATGATGTAAACATGACAATATATGCCACAATTCTGGATGGCTGGCAGTTTATCCCCATCCTTTCCTGAGAGACATTGCCTTCCCCCAACCCACCATCTCTCCCTCTCTCCCTACAGCTTACTGTGTCAACCCCATGAATAGCCCTCGGGAGCTGTTCTAGAGCTGTTATGGCTTGCTGTGGGATCCAGCTGCATCCAGGATATAACCACAACAGTTCTTATAAACTTTGCTCTGCACTCTGGTTTGAGGTGCCCCCAAGTTTTGTTATGTGAATCATAATGAATGAGTTTTGAATCTGAGGTGTCAGGAGCCATCGGCGGCAGGTGGCTGCTGCATCAGATCTTAAGAGGTGGGATCAGGACTGCCGAGAGCCGGTTCGGGCCCTGGTGAAAAAAAATTTTTGGGCCCCCCAGCAAGGGCGGACCGGCTAAACGGGGCCAACGAGAGGGGAGGGAAGCCTGGGAAGCTGGGCCCTGGGCCCCCTTCCGGACCACCGGGCCCCGGTAATTTGTACCGGCTTCCGCCCCTCTTGTCGGCCCTGGGTGGGATAAGTAACATGTTGGAGGTGTCTGAAGGGAGCTGAGTGAACAGAGCCTGAAACTGATAATCCCCTTCCAGGCTCCCCTTACACTTCACACTTTACCCCCCATCTACCCAAGCTCTGCTCTACCAACTCTTTGATCAGGCATTTGGTTCAAATTCTGTTAGAATTACTACAGCGGTCTTGATAATACTTTATGGAACGACAATGTGGATTAATTGTGGGAGAATCCCGGCAGTATAGCACTAAGTGAGAGCCCTTGACCTAGTTCACTGGGGCCACCAAGAGCCTAAATATTATAGGCAGTGCTTAATTTGTAATGAAAGAGGTGCCGGGGCTCATGCAATTTTTTACTTTCATAACTGACATGGCAAACCCAGAGGTGCTGGGGCTATGAACTGCCAAGCCCACAGATGCCTGGGCTCAGCCTTGGCAAGCCCCAGCACAAATTAAGCACTGATTATAGGGTCAACCTTTTCTAAGTCTTCTAAAATTAACTTGCTTAATCAGATTTCTTTGACATTTGGTGTGCCTCAGGAGGTGCAGGGTAGGGTTAGTGTCCGAAATGTGGAGTCATCAGGCAGTAGCCCAGAGCCCTGAGCCTCCCCCCCCCCTGAAAAAATAGCCTTTCTACAAATATTTCAAAGTGGGTTTTTTTGTGCAGAGCTAGAGAACAAACTATTGATGTGATGTGGGTTAAAATGGTCTCAATGTGTGGGTGGCAGTTTTATTTTGGGGGGAATGTAATCAAAGTATTTTTGAGGGGGAACTAGAATACTTCCTGGGAGGGAAGATATATTAGGGGGCTGAGGAGTGGGGGGAGAGGGGTTTTGGGCTGCAGTAAAGGGAAAGAGTTATGGGAAGGGGGATGGATGGTGACGGGAGTGGATAGAATTTGGGGGCTCAGGTGAACCCCAGCTCTGCCAGTGCACTCCAACCCCCCAAAGTCTTTGAGGAAAAAATTACACATGTGAATGCTTAGAGTCATAGTCATAGAGTTTAAGGCCAGATGGGATCACTAGATCATCTAGTCTGACCTTTTGTATACCACAGGCTACCAACACCACCCAGCACCCCCACACTAAACTGCTTCCTGGGAGAGGATGAGAAATAAGGGGGCAGAAGAGTAGGGAAATAGAGGGAGAGGGGTTTGGGGCTGCAGTTAGGGAAGGGGGGTTATGCGGGAAGGGGTAAGTGGGGATGGGTGGCAGCTGAGGGGAAGAGAGGCTGGGGGGCTCAGGTGGAAGCATGGGGGTTAGGGCGCAGAGCCGGCTTTAGCAAGAGCGGGGCCCGATTCTTGGGGGCGTGGCTTGCCGCAAGCCCCGCCCCCCAGGAATCGGGCTGCGCTCCGGCCGGAGCTCCAGCCGGGGTCCTGGGGCTTGGGTCTGGCCCGGAGCCGCTCAGCCGGGGCCGGACCCGAGCCGAGCCGGGGGGCCGGACACGGGCCGGACCCGAGCCGAGGGGCCGGGCCTGAGCCGGGCCCGAGCCGAGTTGCGGGGGCCGGGCCCGGCCCGAGCCGAGGGAGCCGGGACAGACCCGAGCCGAGCTGCGGGGGCCGGGACGGAGCCGAGCCGAGCCGCGGGGGCCGGGACGGGCCCGAACCGAGCCGGGGGGCCGGGATGGGCCCGAGCCGCGCCAAGCCTTGGGGGACGGGCCCGAGCTGAGCCTTGGGGGACGGGCCCGGCCCGAGCCGAGGGAGCCAGGCCGGGGCCGGAGCCGAGCCGAGCTGCGGGGCCTGGGCCGGACCCGAGCCGAGCCGCGGGGGCCGGGACGGAGCCGAGCCGAGCGGGCCGGGCCGGCGCGCTCGGCCAGAACCGGGGCCGGCGCCCCGGGGCCGGAGCTGCTGGAGCCGGAGGTGCTCGGCCGGGGCCGGACTGGGCCGCGCCGCGCCTCCCCGGAGCGCTTCTCACGTCCCCCTCCCACACCCCTGACTCAGCTTACCAGGTGCTGCCTGCCCGCCCCTGCTTCTTTTCAGACTTCCTGCGAACCTCTGATTCGCGGGAAGGAGGGGCGGGGGAGGAGCAGGGGGCAGAGCGTTCAGGGGAGGGAAGGAGGGGGAAGTGAGCTGGGGGCGGGGTGGAGAGCTGTGGCGCGGGGCCCTCTTGGCGCGGGGCCCAATTCAGCCGAATCGGCTGAATCGGCCTAAAGCCGGCCCTGTTAGGGCGAGTAGCAGAGCGGTACATTGGGGGTGAGCGGCAAAAGAACTAGGGAAGAATAAAAGCCACCTGTCAGCCCCACACTCTCCCTTCTTGTGTGTATGTGCCCAGACCTGAGGGGCTTTGGCCCTTCTAAGGGGGTGTGATAGGGTGTGTACCCAAGCAGGCCCTGAATGGGTTAATGTGGGCCTGAGAGGCCCAATTATGTTATCTGGCTGCACCTGGACAGAGAGCCAGGCTTAACTGATCATGAAGGCCTGCGGGGCAGGAGCAGGCTGGTTAAAGAGAGGGAGTTTGTAGCAGAAGGGCTGCCTGGAGAGGGTCTGCAGGGGAGAATAAGCCATGGGATCCTATTACTGAAAGCTGGGTCAACCCAGAGAAGTTGTGGGGAAGAAAGCCTGAGAAAGGCTGCGTAGGAAGAAGCCCAGGGTACAGCAGCAAGGGGTGGGACTGTGCAAACCTTGGCTGGACCTTGGTAGAGAGAGGGATTCACTGACTTGAACAGTATAGCCATTAGAACCACACAGCAGACCCAGAGGAAAGATGCTCAAGAGGAAGAAGTCTTTCCATCTGTTTTGTTCTCGTCTGAGTTACCACAGACCCACTCTTGATACTAATGACACTGTTTTGGGTAGCTTGTTCCAAATTTTGACTGATCACTGAATAAAAATGTCTCTCTTCCTGTGTGACACACACAATGCACCTTTGTGAGGTGCAGGAAGAAGGCAACTGGGGTGCTGTGATTATTGCTTACCACAGTGCTCATAATTTTCACTGATACCAAGTGCTTCCCCAATCTGTTGTCTCTTACCTTAGGCTTAGTCTCTGCCCCAAAGAACTTACAATCTGTCTTTTTGTTATGAGTGTTTGCACAAAGCCTAGCACATTCCTAATTGAGGTGTCTCAGCTCCTACAATTTAAATAATATTAATGGTCACACTTTATATTAAGGTTCCATCTATAAAAGGTTAATAAATGATGAATAGAAACACAGGTGTGATACAGATATGAGTATTGTATGGTATACATGATTATTTACTATGCTTCGATAAATGCTATTATAGAGGTTCTAAGCAACCCATTGACCATTTGGGCTCTCTAATATTCTATAACTATTAACCATTTACTAAAACAAATATTAATGATCTATTAACTGTCTATACATTATTGATAAATGTATCCGTTAATGTAAAGTGTGGTCATAATAATAATATCAATAATTATTAATAAAACCTCCATATCTGGAAGGGGAAAGATTTGTTTTTAGCAAAAGATTCAGGTGATTTTAGTTATGTTCTTTTAGCTATGATTTAGAAAATCCTGAGTCTGCCAGGGACTACCAGTGTGAACCTGAACAATTACTTAACCTCACTGTACCTCAGTGTCCTTATCTGTGACATGGGACATAATACTGACCTAGCCTACGCAGGTGCTGTGAAGAATGATTGATCAATAGTTATAAAGTGATATGGAATCCTTCAACTGCCAGCACGGAGTCTATGAATAAATAATAGAACTATGGTGTAGGGTGGTACTTGAGTAGGCAAGCAGCTAAACAAAACAGGCCATAGAGGACTCAGACTCCATAAAATGGGAGTAAGAGTCCTACCAGTAGTTTAAATCTCTCACCTGCTAAACATAAATCTCATACTCCCTCATTTCTAACCAACACTGCTTCACATGCTTGACTGAATGACTTGGCAGGACAGCAGCAGGGCAGTGTCACTGAAGAACCTGTCCTTGTCTTGGTCTCGTAGAAATCAGTTGTAAGTGGCACAGTGTCAGGGGAAGACAGAAGCCAAAGGGAACAGGGTTCTCCCTGTCTGTAGGGACACAGTGTACTCTCAGTCAGTATAGGAGCATGACTTCACTATAAAAGCAATTGACAGGTGGAAGCGAAAGAGGGACGTGGATGCTACTGCAATGAGAGTTTTCTGAAAGCTGCTGTCAGATTGATAAGATCAGCATTCATACCTGTAGAGCTCTCGTATCTTAGCAAATTTGTAATTAATAAATACGTCTCAAATTTGCAAAGGAGAGATGTATGCTTCCTTCCTGGGCCCATCTCGTAAGAAGAGCATTTAAAAATGTTCATTTGTTTGTTAAACCATACATTATGTATCAGCCGTAAATTAGGAATTTTAAACTGGGCTAAAGTTATTACTCTTCAGTACCAGTCACCCTTAACATATCTAGATCTCAATGTATCTCAAGAAAATGATATTTATAAAATCAGGTTTAGTAATGTTGCTGCAGGAGTAAGGACAGGGTGTAACAACAGAAATGAATTAAAAATGCTCATGCATTATTAATACTGAATGTATAATGCCTAACAAGGAAGGCACGGCAATAGTTTAATAAGATACTATCCTATGGATATTGATGTGTCAATAACTCTCAAGTGATTAGTATATTCATTCATACCTCATTAAAGATTTATTGGTGTTTAATTCCTGGCAAACTCAAATATGAGGCACATCTCTGGTGAAAGAGGCAAACCTTTTAATAATATCTCTCTGTTTGTTTATTTTAAATATAATTTATCTGTAATACTTTTGTAGCAAAGTGTTTGTCACTCTTACTGAAATGTTGTTCACAGTTTATTAAAGATTTATTGCTATTTCACCCCAGAGGAACATTTACATGATGTGCATCATAAAATACTAAAGAGAGTAAAGTAGAGCTAAGGAGAAAACTATTCATTAATATGCTATTGTGTGATTTTTAAGTACGGCACTAACTTTGTGACACAGCATTTACTCACTGAAAATGGGATAAATGCTTTTCATATTTTATTCAGTTTTGGGGGGAATTTCATTCCTGAGCTTAAGTTAGTGCCTAGCGCTATCGACGGAAGATTCACTATACTTATTTATTTTGAATGCTGAGTGTCAAGACTGCATAGCTCTTAATGCCATGGAATGAAATGTGATGTGTTCCCAGTGATCTAACGCATCAGGATGGATGACATTTAAAGGAAAATCGACGGTAAACAGGAGAAGAAAGGGCAAATGCAGTGGTGTGGAGACCCAAGTTAACTTCATGCCTAACATGAAATTTCACAGTGGAACTGCCACTGAAAGACAATGGGGTTGAATTTATCCCTGGCCTAACTCTACTAAATAGAGTTACCCCAGGGATGAATTTGGTGGATTATTTTTCAAATTACAATAATGTGACTCAAATCTTCCCCCGGGCTATGAAATGAAATACTATTCCAGGTATATCTATGAAACGAGTTGATTGTGTACTAAAATTTACCTTTTGGTAGTTAAGCACAGTCATGCATCTGGCATTCTGTAAATGTAGAATTCCTTGCATTCTGATTTGATTGTATTTTACACCCACTTTGCATTCACTGTACACTGGGATAAATATCTACAAACAGGTGGAGGGCAGTGGAGAATCAGGCTTTTAGTTTTTCATTGCACATTTCATTAAATATGCTAGATAAAGTTCTTTGCCTCCTCTCAGTTACAGCCTTATTTGAATCCTACACAGAAGGATGTGCAGTACATCTGTATGTGTAAGATCCAAAGGAAGAATTAATATGTCCCTAGATACCTTTGTGACTGTGAGAAAACTTAATGTCCTTCAATGACAACAAAACATGTTTGCCCTTCAATTTCTTTTTTGTAACCTGTTTTAGTTGTGAAGCTTTATAGGTTTATGCAGATTTAGCACTTCTCAGCTATCATGTATTAATTTGCAAAACACTTAGCAGTTCAGTCTTCTAGCAGATCAGTGCTTATGCTGAAGTCTCAAACCTTGCAAACAAAAGTCTGAGCCTCAAAAGATAAGACAGAAAAAGCAGGTTTACACAGTTTAGCAGTCTATAAAATACAAGTAAGCAGATATTGTAAATCATTAACAGAATACCAAAACTTTCTTAGAACATAATGTAACTAGGCTAAAAAGTACTAGCAAATCTTTCAGAGCAGCCTCAATTAATCTTAATTTTTACTGTAACATTAATCAGAATTTACACACAAAAGATTATATATGTGAGCTATTTATATGATAATGAAATTGTATAAAATCTATGGTACACACGAATCAAACATTTATATTTACTTCTTTTCTTCCTGTGTTTATTTAATTCTATTTAGGATTATGTAATTTATTTTCATATGCCATATTTATGAATAAGGAAATGCAATCTATGTGACTTTTCATCCACATAAAAGAACCATACCATAAAGATTTTTAGTTCATATGAGGCTTAATGGTCTAGTTTATAGGCACTGGACTGGGTCTTGGAAGATGTGGGTTCAATTCCCAACTCAATCACACAGCAGCTCTATCAGCTTGGGCAAATCACTTGATCTGCCCTGCGCTCCAAATGTAAAATGAAAATAGTACCTCTGTATGTCACAGTGGTGTGGTGAGGATCACAATCCATTAATGATTCTATGGCACTCAGATCCTATAATGATCACAGCCATATAAGTATCTAGATAGATCTCGCTTCCTCAAAATATATAGGGAATCTGCTTTATTTTACACCTCATAACATCTAAAGCCTAAAAGTGTTTCAGGATCAGTTACCTGATTCGAAGTTTCTCTACATTAAGGTCACTCAAACATGTCTTGGATTTCCTATTGGTACGCCAGAGAGGGTGGATGTTCTATGTCTGTTTGTCTATAATGGAAAGATAAGTGGGCTCAATTCTGCACTAACTTGTGTTGTGTAAGCATCTGAACCTGTGTAAATTGGGTGATTAAACTTTACCAATGGTTTAATCTCAATCTGTGCCTCAGAGGTGATTCCTTTCCGGTGAAAAAATATTTGCATTTAGACTGGCTGTCTCTTTGAACAAAGGAGTAAGCTGCGAAAGGGGCGTGGCTGAGCCAAAAAGGGATGTGTGTGACTATTATCTGTGTAAAAGTTGGTGAAAGTTGCTGGTGGATACTAAAGCAATCAAGAGGCTTTTCAATGTTGCCAACTCTAGCCATTTTGTCATTGTTTGGTGTTTTCTTAAGCGCCGGCTCCTGGAGTCATGTGATCACATCAGACTCTCAACTTTCATTTAAAAATAACAAAAGAAAGTTTTTAGTCCTCATGGTTGCAGAAAAAAGCTTGAAAATATCATAAAGTTCATAACTAGAAAGAAAATAAGAATCCAAAATTTATTTATTTTTAAACTTTCATAGTTTTTTGGGACCTGACTCATAAGTTTTTAATTTCTTGATTTGGCATTTAATCACATGGTCCCTTGTAGATGTAGTGTGCAGGGACCTCACGCAGCAACAACATCTAACAGTTAACTACCTGGCACATAGACCATGGGAAATACAATCTGTTTACCTTTGATTTTGTATGGAGGATCACAGTCCCAGAACATGTTTGCATGTGTACAGTGTGTGAAAACCAATAAGGAATTGTGCAGATGGGAGAGAAGAAAAAGCAGACAAGCAGCCAAGTGGATTACTAGCTGGTAGAGCAAGAACCCTTGACATTCAAGTACCAGAATTGAGAAAGGAATTGTTTTCAGGCTAATTAGGGAGTATACGCTAGCATACACTCTGGGGAACTTTACAGCTCCAGAAATTTCTGAGTGAGAGCTTTTGCACAGGGGCATCTTTCCTCTGCAGATTTAGTCAGCATTTGCTTTTGGAACGGCTTGTGTCTATTTTCACAGACATGCTCACTTCCTTTTTTTCCCTTGTGCTACTCCCCAAATTCCCCAAACAGCACTAACAGTACCAGCAGCTCAGGGATTACAATACCCTTGCAAGCTGCTGTTTGAGAGGTGATGGAATGAACAGTGGGATAACTGCAATACTCACCACATATATGCAATCCTTAATCAACAATAGTGTCTATAATTAAAGTTGAAAGCAAGCTGCATTATTAACTCTAGGTGAAATCGTGGGCCCAATGGACACAATGACAAAACTCTCATTAAATCAAATTGATTCAAATTAGAAATAAGGCACACATGTTTATCAGTGAGGGCTATTAACCATTGGAACAAACTATGGTGGAGTCTCCATATTCTAAAGTCTTCAGATCAAGGATGCCTTTCTGGAATATATGATTTGGTCAAACACAAGTTATTGGTCTCAATACAGAGGTCAATGGAAGAAATTACATGGCCTGTGTTATAAAGGAGATGCCTTCTGTCCTTAAAAATCTATGAATTGATGACTTAAATGGGCCAGCATTTCACCCTCTCTTTAGCCCTTCTATAACTTTTAATCTGAGAAGTGGTTTGGCCTGACAAATTTCAACATTTCCTCTGGCAGAAGAGAACTTTTCTGTAAAATTTGAAAATAAAAAGTAATTGTTTTTAGTTATAGATCATGCAACTATCACTCTGATTTGAAAGTTTTGTTAACAATTTTACGTATCAAATTGTTATCATGTGTTTTCTAAGTAGTTTGATTTCTTGGGGCTGGTTGCAGCTTTATTAGTAGAGGGATCTCCTGTTCTTTGTGGCAGCAACAGGAGTTCTCTTTCGTCTCATGTAATAAATACTAGTGTTTTTGGCCCTAAAGTGACCAAGGCTTGCAGATGTGAGGGCTAACTGCTAATTGTTAATAGCAATAGATTTATTGCAGAATGGTGTATAAGTGTTTCTTTTTCCAACTAAATATGAAGACAATTATTCAAGCTGTTTTTGAGATATGCTTAGTCTGCATATGGAGTTACTGAATAGAAACTTCATGGTTAGGATTGAAACAAGGTTTTGTTTGTATTAATATTATGTATTAACTATTTTAACATCTATTAGCCTTCTAGGTGCTATACAGTAAATAGGAGACAGATATTTAAACTAAGATGCTTGCAGTCTTAATGTAATAAGCCCAATATTCTTTCTCATTATAACTATGCATAACAAAACCTCTTTATTGTGATCTCTTTCTGGGTACATTAAAATATTTTGGGCACATATATATTGTTATGTGTTATATATATAAAACACCCCTCCCCCCATATAAAGTGCAGAGTTTTTAAAAATCTTTAAAGCATCATAAGCATCTCCTATACTCTAGCCAGCTCTCCATGTCCCTGATTGGTCCACAGACTGATAATTTTGTATAGATTTTTTTACTGTTACACTGTTCTAAGACCTTAAAGCTGCATAAATATCTTATACCATTCAACAATCTTACATCAGCATCTCTGAAATTCAAATCTCAGACGATCTCTTATTATTGATGATATAGTTGTATAACCTTGAACACCCAAGTCTGAAGAATGTTGGCCTTAGTATCACAAGGGTTTTAGGTATGTTTAGGTATCACAAGGGTTTAACACCTCTTGCACACATGCTGTTATTAAAAATGTTATTTATGATATATTATATTTAAATGGGATTTTTTTGTTATATAAATGCATACTTTCTTCCATAAGCTTTTCATACTGGATGGGAGGGCTCTGACTTGAAGAAATGACAGTCACCTCAGGTCACCAACTTTATTTATTGAACTTTAGGGAAGAAAATTTCAGTATATTTGTTTGTTAGTGGGGTGATTACAAAACAAACAAACAAACTTTCATTCCCATGTCACATGCTGCCATCTAAGACATAATGGGCCTGGTTCTCTTCTTATATCTTTTTACACTGGTGTAATTCTGTGAATTTCAGTGGCATGGTTCCTGAGTTCCATTGGTGTGAGAACACAACTGAGCCCAATGTATTTCTTTATGGACTTGTATGTTACACCCCACCATGTTTGATTATGAGCTGATATTCATGACCCTTTAACTACTATAAGAACCTAGTAGCAAAATATCAGTATAAGAAATGTCACTTCATCCCACATATTGCACACATAGGGTCTGATTCTCAAGCACTTATGCACATGAGTAATTTATGCATATGAATACTCCCACTGAATTAAATGAATCTACACCAATAAGTAAAGTTAATCACATGTGTAAGAGTTTGCAGGATTGGGCCCTTAATATTTACACATGTTTTAAACAAGTACAACCTTGAATATATTCTTGTGATACCAATGTATCTTTGCTATAAGTTTTACAGTGTATTGAGTTTTAGTGAAACAAACTCATTTCATTTTTATCATAAATGAAGAAAGATTGTTTTGCATATTTATGAATAAGGAATCAATTATTAGGATAAAAGCAACATGCTTCCTTCTTTGGGTAAAATAATAAAACTAAATGTTGCAAGATAACAAAAGTCAGAGCTCTCTGAAGGTCAGCAAATATGCTGTAGGCACTGATGTTGATAGACACATCTGTGCAAAGGGCAAACTGCCACCAAATAGTACCTGTAAAAATCATATACTGTACAATGGGGAATATGTGTAATCATAGCATGCACATTCAATAATATTAGTGAATGTTTGAGTAGTTTGAAGTATTAACACGCCATCCTAAGAACACCTTTTTACTCAATGAGCACAAAGAACTCTACAAAAGTGCATCCGAAGAAGTGGGCTGCAGCCCATGAAAGCTTATGCTCAAATAAATTTGTTAGTCTCTAAGGT
The DNA here is from genome assembly GCF_028017835.1 of Emys orbicularis. Lineage (NCBI taxonomy): Eukaryota > Metazoa > Chordata > Testudines > Emydidae > Emys > Emys orbicularis. Next base: position 301,953,070 of record NC_088683.1, read on the forward strand.
GCCACAAGTACTCCTGTTCTTTCTACAAAAGTGGGTATTTATCTCAATTTTTTGGATGGGGAAACTGAGGCAAAAATAGGGTAAATAGTGACTTGCCTATGGTCTACAGAATGGATTTTTAGTATTTTTGAGGGGGTTCAATCTAGATTCCATTTGTATTCATTCAAAGTTGTGTACGGAAAACGCTTGCAAGTGCACTATATCTACTGTCATTAAGAGGCCTGCTACAATGTGCTACTGAGCACCTGATAAATCCAACTTCTCCTTTTGTTTTCTTTTTTCCCCCCTATGTATGTTATATGCAGAGCAAGATCCCATACACTCTCCAGCATTTCCCCTCCATTCTTGTTCCTCCACTGTTTGCATTTGATATTACACACTCTCTCTCTCTCTCTCTCTCTCTCTCTCTCTCACACACACACACACACACACACACACAAAACTGTTAATGGTGCAAAAGTTAAGAAATGCCAGAATAAAAGTAGCTTGTGCAACATTAATTCGGCTCCCTTGCTCATATGCAATTCTAGAGTGTCAGATTACAGATCAAATACTATTTTTTTCCAAAGGACCCATACCACATTCAGTGCACAGGGTGGATGGTGCTCACTGAGTGAGCGGCTAGTCAATATTTAGTTTTATCCTTGTTGTTCAGTGTGTGGCCCCAGGTCTTATTTACTGCACACTATTTAAACCCTGCTCTGAATACAGAATTATGAATCTCTCGGGGATTATTTTATGTTACTGTTTGAATGCTTCATAAACATTAAGTTATTTTCACAACACCCTGTGAGGTGAGGGGCTGGTATTGTCCCCATTTTACAGGGACAGTGGAGCTAGGGCACAGAGAACCAGATCCACAAATAGATTGCAATGCTTAACTTCTAGGCATCTAGAAAATTGCTGGAACAACACTGTGATCCACAAAGCCTGAGTTAGGCACCTAGGCTATACAATGAATGAATATAGATAGGCTCCTTAAAATGTGATCCAAAAAGCCAGCATGTTAGGCAGAGAGCAACCTAAGCTAGATGATGGGAGATGCTGACAAAAGAGATGTATCCTATGTCCTGCCCTTTTCCTGGAGATAGGGACCTAACATCAGGCTGCATGGAGGCACCTGTCACTGCTAGCAATCCATGGTTGGGAATCCCTCCCCTGCAGTGTAAGTGGGGGAGCTGTTTCTTGTGAGAATGTGGTAGGCAGGCACATAACTCGACACATACCTGCTGGACGAGGAGGCGTTGCTCAACTTAACTTTAGGCCACTGGTTAGAGCACTCACCTGGGATGTGGTAGTTCCATGGTCAATTTTCCCCACTGCCTGGTGGGGAGAAACGATTTGGGTAGGGGTCTCCTGCCTCTCAGGTGCATGGTCTAACCACTGAGCTAAGGGATATCCTGATACGGGGCTCCCTCAATATCCCCTGTTGAAGCTGTTCCACGTGGATAAATAGTCATTTGAACAGGGGAACTGGCCCCTATATCTCCCACCTTCTAGGTGGGTGCCCTAACCTCCAGGTTTAAGAATCACTCTCACACACTTTCTCTCTAGCCCATTGACTGTAATTATTTATCCCAAGTGGAACAGCTTCAGCAGGAGAAATTGAGAGAGCCCCACAATGTAATAACCCAACCACCAGTTCAAATCCTTCTTCCCTATCAGGCAGGGTTGGGACTTGAACCCAGATGACCAACTCCCTGGGTAAGTGCTTTAACCAGTGGGCTATAAGTTGGGGACTACCACAATCTCCTCCTTTTCCAGCCAGATTTTGAATGGGACCTGATTTGGCAGGTAGCCTCCAAGCACACCTACTGGATTGGGCCCCATGGGTGAGATAGGCACTCCTCTGCCTATCTCATGGATTGCACTGGGGGTTAGGCAAGAGATGTCCAGATGCCAAGAGTGAGGCAGCAGTGTGCATGCCCAGAGGCAAAAAGTTAGGCAACAAGGGAACTTTTACAGTGAAACTGTAGGTTCCAAGTGATTTTAAGTACTGAGGCTGAGGAAGCAGTCACATGGGGGTTTTGTGGATCACAGCGGTGACTAAAACTGGGACTTGGGCACCTTAGTCTGCTGTTTAGGTGCCTTTGTGGTTCTTGACCATAGAGATTAAGGACATAAGTATTCACTCATTTTAGGTGCCCAATTTGAATATAGGGTCCGATTTTTCTGAGCACTTAGCATTTTACTTAGCATTATATTGTTCTTTCTATGTGCAAAACACAGCTTCCATTGAGTTTAGTTGCTGCTATGCAGGCTCAGCACTTCTACAAATCAGACCCCACCAGCTCCCCTGATAACACAGGGACTGTTAGGCTACATTCCTAATATAGCCCTTTGTGAATGTGCAATGCCTTGAATTGGTCCTATTGGGAAGAAAAAATCTGTAAAAAATACGAACAAAAACAAGCAGCAGCATTTAAAAGCTTTTTGAACAATAATTTCCTCTCTGCTTTCCTCATCCCTGTTGTACTCACAGATTGTTTTTATATCAAAAGGCAAAATATTCCATTATGAGCCATTAGTATTATTTTATAAATAGACTCTAATAGCAGTTGGCATTCTAAGTGCATTTGCCACACACCAGGATCCTACTGAAAGCATGGCAGCCAGCCAGAGATACAGGAGCACTATGAGAATAACTGACTTAATGATCTGGGAGGGGGGGTCTTGTCCTCCCCTCTCTGTGCCTCTCATCATTCCCATCTTGCACTGTATCTATGATCCAGGTCCCATTCCTCAAGCACCTGTTGGATCCTTATCTTGCCAGGGAAGTGTGTAATGTTTTGCTCCTGCAGCATCTAGCTCGGTAATATCGTTGGAAGATGATGAGTGCCCTCAGTTCCTCCAGTGTTAAGGGGAGGATGCTGCAGTAGCTTGCAGGATCAGGCCTTCAGCCTGCACTTTGAATGGGCCTTGCCTGTTCTCTACTTATCATAGCCTCTGGTCTCTCTATACGTTGGGTTTGAGGCAAGGTACTGTATAGGGTGGCTGTTGAATGTGGGGTAGGCTGGGCAGACCCGGCAAGAACATCTGTCTTCTGTTGCTACAAGAGGAAGCTGACTTTGTTTGCCCTTGGCCAGTATTGCTATGGCAGTGACTCATGTGTGTGGGTAGCATTTTCTCTACAATGGTGTTGGTGCTGGTGTTTTAGTCTCCCCTTACTCAAAATGGCTGGAGGGATTTTCCTCAATTTTCTTCTCCAAGACACGTGAGTCACCTTACACAGAGAACTGGCATGGCAATTCTCAGCCATACACATGAATGGATCAGAGATAGGGATGTGTGAGGAGAGTGTGGACTTCCCCCTCCAGCAAGAGGGAAAGGATGTCTCTCAACAAGTCTTGTTCTTCAAACTATCACCAAACCAAAGGGGAAAATTGATTTTTCTCCCTTTATTTGCAGGCAGTTCCCTGTTCCCCTTTAGTATGAGGAACTTCAGTTCAACAGCAGCCCCTTGGGGTCTTTTCGCAGCCCAGTTCAAAGAAAACAAAAGGCAGTGGCTTTCTCCAGCCAATCCCTTGCAAAGAAACAATCAAATGGTCAATAAATCAGTCTGTCCTTCTGAATAACCCTGCCTTCTAGTCTCACCATTTAGAGGATTCTTTAGCTTAAGAACCTCTAGTCTTGCTCTAAGGAAGAACTTCTTTCTCCCTCCACAGATGCCTGTGTGCTGAAAGGCAAGCTTCATTTTTTTTTTTACACCAGAGCTGTAATTGAACCCAGCTGGCCTATTTCCTGCCTCTTCTTGGATCTTCTCTGCTCTCCAGTTGCATGGGATTACACACCTCATCAGAAAGAGGTTAGAACAAAGGTTGTTTTACCTTCACCAAAGCAGGTGTAACCAGCACCTGCTATAATGTATCATAAATGATATTAATATCAAAAGAGAGACAAGGTGGATAAGGTAATATCATTTATTGGACCAACACTTCATACAGTAAAATCAAAAGAAAGTTTAATATAGACTTGTGTGTTGAAAAATCATTTCTATTATTCCTGTCAATAATCATGAATAGTGTAATGACAGGCTTAAATATCTATGATTATTAGGCACTGACTCCATGGTTTCTCCAGAGCTCAAGCAACCACTGAAAAAAAATATGGGGTGTTCAGCACCCATGGGCCACAGCATGGGCAGGTATAAGAGTCTTGGGGAGGCTCCCCAAATGGGGCAAGAAATGCAGGATGCGGTGCACCTCTCTTTGGCGGTGCGACAGTCTGACACCTTTGAAGCACCGCCAGCAGAGGCATCCGAGAAGTGGGGGAGCCACCAGCACCCTGCCTGCGCTTCACCTGGAGGCCCCACTTCCACTCAGCCTCTTCCTGCCATGGCCCTGCCCATGCTTTGCCTCTTCCCATCCCCACTCTGCCTCTTCCCCCAAGGCATCACCCTCTGTGACGGGTTGGATCACAGAAACCCCATTGGGAGCTGCCACCCAATGTACCAAGATTACCCTTGCTCCTGTTTTCCCTGCCAGCTCAGGACTCCAGCACCCTGTCTTGCTGAGCCAGACACTCCAGTCTGCTCTAACACAGACCCAGGGTCTGAATCACTTGTCCCAAAGCTGCAAGTTTACCTGAAAACAGCTCCCAGAAATGTGCTTGTCTTTAGCACTCAGATGCCCAACTCCCAATGGGGTCTAAACCCAGATAAATCGGTTTTACCCTGCATAAAGCTTATGCAGGGCAAACTCATAAATTGTTCGCCCTCTATAACACTGATAGAGAGATATGCACAGTTGTTTGCTCCCCCAGGTATTAATACATACTCTGAGTAAATTATTAAATAAAAAGTGATTTTATTAAATACAGACAGTAGGATTTAAGTGGTTCAAAGTAGTAACAGACAGAACAAAGTAAGTCACCAAGCAAAATAAAATAAAATGCGCAAATCTATGTCTAATCAAACTAAATACAGATGATTTCCTCACCAGTTCCAGAGCACTCCCTTTTACAGGCTAATCTCCTTTTAGCCTGGGTCCAGCAATCACTCACACCCCCTGTAGTTACTGTCCTTTGTTTCAGTCTCCTTCAGGTATCCTGGGGTGTGTGTGTGTGTGGAGAGGCTCCTTCTTTAGCCAGCTGAAGACCAAATGGAGGGGTCTCCCACAGGTTTAAATAGACTCTTGTGGGTGGGGACCCCCCTCCTCCCTCCTATGCAAAGTCCAGCTCCAAGATGGAGTTTTGGAGTCACCTGGGCAAGTCACATGCCCCTGCATGACTCAGTCTTTACAGGCCGACGCCATTGTCCACATGGTATCTTGCATGTCTCCAGGAAGACTTCTTATGTGGATTGGAGCATTCCAAGATGCATTGTTCTCCAAGTGTTTCCTGATCAGGTACTTAACCTGGCGAATTCCTTCCTAAAGAAGCTGACCAAATGCCTCCCAAAGCTTACTTAGAAACCAAGCAAGCATACAGCCCATATTCTTAACCTCAAGTAGAAAATGATATATATATGTACAAATAGGATGAATAGATATAGTAAACCATAACCTTTACGGAGATATGTTACCTGGCACAGGCAGCACAAAACATATTCCAGTTATGTCATACATACAGTTATAAGCACCCCCTCCCCATAAAGCCTTATGGGGTACACTGTCACACCCTCACTCTGCTTCTTCCCTCCCCCGCCCCCCACAAAAGCACCCATCAGTGAAAACAAAAGTCAGTGCCTGTGCCATGTTTTCCTTTAAAGCACATTGTACCCAACATCTTTAGTATCCAGAAAATAGACTGAGACATACCTCAGTGTTTTACTAAGCAGATAAATCAATCCTTCCTAAATGCCTGAGGATGACACATTCATGGACAATACATGAATGCATGGGATAAACTAGCATGGATGGACCTGAGACAACTGATATTCTGCCTCTGAGGTGAACATGTTGCCTATTGATGATGCATACTACTGACATTCTTAAGATTCTTTTTCCACTAACTCATTTTCTATTTAATGTTCACTGAACCAACTTCAGAAGCAAGGTCAGTGGTAAGTCTGCTTCACTGTGACCTTCATTGACTTGAATAATGTATAAGTGAGCCTTGCTCAGGATTTAAATGATAATTTAGTAAGCTCAATCTCTAATTTTCCTAAAAGATCATGTAAGAATTATTTTATTTTTGAATGCTGCTTGTCGAGATAAGTTTTGCAGTAGGTATGTAATTCAGTTTGGGGCCTGATCTCCTGGAATTTCATTTTTTCTCTCTCCTGTTAAAGAATCTATGAAATGCGCAAAAAAAAAATCTTCATATCCTTCCCCTCCCCTTTATGTTAAATATTATGAGGTGATGTGTCTAAAGTTACTGATAGCCACTAATATCAGTACGTGGAGGACAGGTATTTCTTCATACCACATGAGTTTTTTAACCATAGTAGATCCCTTCTAGGATTGGGAGGTTGATAAAGATAAAGAAGTTGCCTCTTTCAAGTGCCTCCTGCATGTGGTTGAACAGCTCAGGCAGGCTTGGTTCCCTGTCATTAATACCAGAGGACCAATTAGGTAAGGCAAGATGACCTGTTATAGCTATTTGAGTGACTCATGAAAACACTAGACATTACTAAGTAATAACTACTTATGTCAGGGATCGGCCCAATGGGGGCGGCGGGAAGCCGCGGCCAGCACATCCCTCGGCCCGTGCTGCTTCCCGCAGCTCCCATTGACCTGGAGCAGCAAACCGCAGCCAGTGGGAGCCACGATCGGCCGAACCTGCAGACGCAGCAGGTAAACAAACCGGCCCGGCCTGCCAGTGTGCTTACCCTGGTGGGCCGCGTGCCAAAGGCTGCCGATCCCTGACTTATATAGTTGAAGAGTGTTTCAGTCCCACAGAACCTTTGACTGATGGCAAATTAAAGACTCAAATATCGAAAATAGTGTGACATTTTTTCGTGATCAATAAATGTATTTTTTCTTAAGATGAAGGGCTTTGGCACATTAGGTATTTTCTTTAAAAATCATAGGAACAAAGGAGCTTTGAGACAGTGGTGGTGAATACCAGTATAAGAACCTGAACAGATGGAACTGAAACTCTGGTTCAGACCAAGGTTCACTAATCCAGGATCCTGTCTCCAGCAGTAGTCCATTCCAGGTGCTTCAATAGTTATCACATAAGGAAAGTTCCCAGCTGACCATGATCAGTTTAAGTTTGCATTAAAGCTGAAGCATGAATGTTTCCCTTCTATTTTACTACTGTTGTATTTTTCCTATGTAACTGTGGATATTTGTAGTTTATAAGGTCAGAAGAGGGACTGCATTACACAGAATTTCAACAAGTGATTAATGTGTCAAGCCCACAACTTCTGTTTGAGCTATATAATAACTCTTTAAAAGACATCCAACCTTAATTAACTACTTCAAGTGGCAGAATCCACCGCATCCTTAGGAAAGTTGCACCAATAGTTAATTAACCTGACAGCTAAAAAGATTTACGCCTTATATCTAGTTTGGATTTATCTAGTTTCAGCTTCCCACTATTTGGTTCTTGCTATGCCTTTGTCTGATAAATTAGAGTCCTCTGTCAGAAATCTTCTCATCACATAGATGCTTGTAGACCATGATCAAGTCAACCCTTAACCTTCTCTTTGATAAACTAAATAAACTGAACTTCTTTAGTAAAACAGATTTTCTAGTCCATTAATCATTCTTGTAGCTTTTTTTTTTTAGCCCATTCCCATTTGTCAGCACCCTTTCTAATAGGTCAGTACCAAAATTGGACAGGTTATTCCAGTAGGTTTGCCAACTCTGACTGAAGCTATTCTGGGAGATTTTTTTCCCCAACATGACATAATATCATTTTCTTAAAATATCCTATTAAAATCTCCTGGATTACTTTCAGTAGTCACCGGGAAATCAATGCCGATTCCGGGAGACTCCAGGCCAAACCTGGAGGGTTGGCAACCTTATATTTTAGTCTCATTCATTTAACTATTCAAAAGCACACCTAATTAATATGGGCCAGAACCTCAGCTGAGTTAAACCGGCAGAGCTCCATTCAAATGGAATTATATCTATTTACAATAGCTTATCTGGCCTATGAGTTTTTACTTATTGTAGGTCATGCCCCTAAATAATTAATTGCTATTCACAGAGAGACTTTATTATGTGAGCAATGGAATTCTTGATGTACTGGTATTTTTATTTTTTTATTTTAAGAAAATCTCTGTGATTCATTCTTAAAAGAAAGTTTTAGACCTCCAGGATTTTCATGTTTAACTTACTCTATATAATGAATTTTAACTATACAATTCCATTTATAGAAGTAATTTTCATTTTATTTAAAAGAGGTTAATACACAACATATCACTTGTTTTTAGAGTGTGCTCACCCTGACCTGGACTATCTGTAAATATTAATAGGGTATTCTATTTGTGTTGATGCTACAGTTTCACTAAACTGATCCATCAACTTGCTGAATGGATGAATGGTTTGTGCAAAAGCAAACACTGCAGGAACAAAAAAAGTAGTTTGCCTACATGTGTAAACTGGTGGTAATGCAGTGTAATTCTCTAATTTGTACACACATCTTGCTCGTGTACTGTTTTCCAAACCACAGTGGAAGGGATCAAGTGACTTTCACAACAATGTCATCCACTGATATACCAGCAATAAAGTTGTATAAATGATGGGTTTATATTAACCATTAACCTTTCAAGTAACAAGTATATTGAAAGGATATTGAGCCAGATCCTTCTCTGCTGTGAATCAGAATATTGCTATTGACTTCAGTGGAGCTACATCGATTGACAGCATCTGAGAATCTGACCCATTTAGTTTACATGTATAATATACAATTATTTAAAACCTTAAGTGTATGTGGTGTTTAATGATTAACAAAATCAGACACTTTCGCAGTGATGTGCATGTGTTTTGTATCACTGGCTTCCATCCCTCACACAACATAAACTATGTAAACTTCATTTTTCATGCACTGAAAGTACAAATCTGTGAGTGCTGCTGACAGAATGGTAATATGTTTGAATGCAGCCATTCTCTAATCAAACAGTGGAGAAACCCTGGGGGAAAAAAATTAGATTGAACATTTTCCATTTCAAACTGTTTTTGTACACTTGTTTCAATGGATATTGCAGAAGAATGGGAGTTCCCGGAATGTATGTTTATTGCAAACAGTATTACAAATGTTTTTAAAAAGCCACAGACGTTAGAGGGGAGACATAATGTGAAAATGACCCTTGTCTGCTTTTAAGCCTGAATTTCTTATTGGCATATTTGAGTCACAATAAATTGAGGTTGTTGAACCCACTCCTGATTCATGGGTTTGTCAAAATATTTACCAGTTAGACTTGTTGATCAGGGCAAAAATCTGTATTCCTATATATATTCACTTCATGTTGCCAAATAATCAGAAATTAATTTTACACATTCACAAAGCCTCAACAACGAGGTACATTTGGAATATTCCTATCTGACTTGCTGTCACGGCATCAGCCTATAACTTTTAGTACTGTCAAAATACCCTTTGAGAGAAATTAAACTAGAATAATGTAATGCATTCAAATGCATACCTTTTAAACAGATAACTCCATTCTTGCAGGATGGATGTTTAATCCTATTCATATTGTGATGGCAGTCCCTGCATTTCAATTTTTGCTTTAGTGATTTCCTCTTGGGAAGCCACTTAACTGGTTTTAATGTTTCTTTAGGTGATTCCTGTCCTGCAATTTATGATAGAAATTTCCTTGAGATATATATTGTCGGCTCTGCTCTGTGATAAGAGGCAGAGTTATTGTTAGGCTCTCAGCCAGAACTTCTTATATATGGAAATGCTAAGAGCTCCATTCTACATTGGTGTTCTCCCACTTACTTGGTAAAAGAAATACTTCTAAAAACATAATTAAATTAGAATATTCTTATGTTTACTTCATCTCTCCTGATTCACATCTCTCTCGCACACACATATTCCATGTAGTTATGCCAATTTAGAGCAGCTGAAACAATAGCCCATAACCTTTCCAAATTGCTACCCTATATTAAAAACAAGGTGCCTAGACCTCTATTCAAGGAAGGTTCATTTCTTTCAGCAGAAGAAAGCAAATTCCAGGCTTCAGAGGTCTTTCCTTCAATGCAGGCATGAGATGAGACTGTGGGAGACATCTACCCCTACCTCAAATCACTGTTCTAGGGGTGTGGTGAAGAAAGAACTGGCTGTGATGACTTCTTGCTTCTCTTGTGGGGAGCTAGGATTAGGCAGAACACTCTCCCTTCTGTTTGGGGAAGGAGAGGTCACCTTCCCATAGTGCTCTACATGCAGGATCAAAGAGAGAAGATCTAACCCATGAGGAGCAGTGGCCTCCCACTTTTCATCTTCAGTATATGTGCCCTGAGAGAAAGCTTAGGCTTTGAGAAACCTTCTCTTCTCCTTTTCAGTAAGTAGGAGTTAGTCTATGAGAGGCCCACCATCCCTCTCCTTTAGTGGGTAGTTAGGCTAAGGATTCTCATAGAAGAGAGAAATATGCATGCAGGGAAAGCTCATCTGGAGAACTGAGTGAACCATGGAGTAGTTACCTCTGAGATTATCTCATAGACAGAAGGGAACATCTAAACAGTCTCAGGGATGGGGATGCATGCAAGAGGGCAGTATTGCAGCACAGTGGCTGTTGGATAGCGAAGCAAACAGGGGATGTTGGTGTTTCTGTGATGGTATAGGAGTGCCCGAGGAACTTATGTGGTAGGTGTCCTCATTGGAGAGTAAGAGCTTTCATCAACCACTCCACAACTGTCTTCCTGCCTATTTGTAACAATTATGATTACATTTGCAACCATAAAGGTATAGATAGGCAATTGAACAGACAGGTGTTTGGTATGGTGAAAGGTTTCTTAGATACAATGCTGAGTACCACACAAACTTATCTATAAATGCATTTAATCTCCCTATGGCTATATATCTATTTGGAATCCAGAGTGGCAATCAGCATTTTAAAAACAACATAAAATCATCTTATTTCTCTTTATTCTTTACCAAAGTGAACATAAAATTGATCAGCATCCCTTTTTATTATAGTACTAGGTTCTTTGTTTCCTTTTCCCCATCTCTCTAGATCAGAGGTCAAGCAACAATGTTATGATAAAATTTGGGTCAAATTTTGTTTAAATCTTCTATTGCCAAGTAATGTGGTTCTGGTTGACAGAAAAATTCTGTGAATTAGTGTTGAATTTACTGAGCTACTTCGGCTGAAACAAAACCTAATCTCCCCCTCCACCCCCCAATCAAAATGTTTCATTTCAAAAATGTTGAAATGAAATGTTTTAATTTTTCAATTCAGAACAGCTATTAGTTTAGAAATTTACCTCAGTGTTATTTTTTTTTTAAATATAGTTAAAAACTCATGAAAATGTTCTATTTGGCTTGAATGAAATAGTTTGTTTGACTCCAATTTTTTTTGACTGTTTGGTTTGTCAAAATATTAGGATTTTTTTGTTTGGGTTTGACCCAAAAACTATTTGATTTTGGTTGATTGTTCAGTAAACTGGAACAAAAATCAGTTATTTGCACAGCTCTAAGTAACTTCTAGGAAGTTAGCCATGTGCTGATGAACTGATGTATACATCTTCTGGTCTGTTGAATTTTGGACATGATTCACCTGTATTTCCTTCTCTTTCTGTAGCCAAAGTCAAGCATTGAAAAGAATCATATTTTGGAGCCAATTCAGGGATTATGCACTTCTTTGGAGATATAGTGAAGAGTTTTTGTTGTTGTTGTTGTTGTTCCATTCACTCATTTTCAGGTTCATGATGGAAAGTAGAGGACTCACACAGGATACTAAATCTAAGTTTTCAGTGCATCACTTTTCAAAAGAATATCAGTGCTTTAAATCCTAGAATGTATGAAGGTGTTCATAGGCTTATCTTCATACCATTTACAGATGGAGGCTTAAAAACCAAACACCGTAAACCTGGAGTTTTCTCTCTGGAATTAGAACTTTTGTTTTATTTTCATTTTTTAAACCTTTGAAACATATTTTCCATGCCCTTTGAAAACATCAACAGCAGAAATGTTTGTATAAGAAATGTGTAATAACTAGGTATAATATTTTATATTAACTATTTCCCATTGTATTATTTTTCCTGATATTTTCTATTAAGCACTCAAAAGTCAGTACAAACATAAGAACAAATTACTACAAATTAATCCCATTTTGTTCAGTTTTTTAAATTATAAAAATTCCAAAGAAATCATTTCACTCACCACTAAAATGCAACTATTTCTGGTGTGGAATGCAGTAGTTTAACAATTCTAAGCAATATTATGCAACAGATTAGGTCAGGATGTAAATGAAGATATCTAGGAAGATGAATTTACAGCGGGAGTCTTATAGTCAATAGTAGGAATATAATTTCCCAGAGACAGGAGAATTAACACCTCAGTGATACTGCTATGAAAACTTCTATCAGATCTTTAATCACCACAAGTGATCAGGACTAAGGGTAAGTCAAAATTTTATTGAAAAGTTTAGTTTCTTTAATGAACAATGCCTTTTTGTGAGAGATGGAAATTTTCACAAGAAAACAGATATCATTTGAAAATTTCTTACTTTCAATTAAACAATTTGAAATGAAACATTTTGATTTAAATCAAACAGAATCAAAGCTAAATTTCAGGGGGGCGGGTTATCAGAGTGTGGTCAGATGACCAAGTGGCCTAGTGGTTAGCATACTAATCACTTCTAACTCCTTGCCACTCTGTCAGGGTGATAGAGGTGCCTGTTCCTCACCCAAAGCTGGGAATCTTCTGCTCACCACCTGCTTCTGGGCCTCGGACCTTGAGGTGTATGTTAGGGGAACCCGAGACCTCTCTCTCCACTGGGTCCCATCCTGGGGCCCTGTGGGAAGCAACAATCAGCAGGATCCTCCTTGCAGAAAGTCTAAGTCTGCTTCCCTGGGCTACTTCCTATCTAGATATCCCTCCAGTTTGAATTGTGGCCCTTATAGTTCAAACTAGGGCTTTCAATTAATCAGAGCTAACTCACGCGATTAACTGAAAAAAATTAATCGTGATTAAAAAAAATATTGCGATTAATTGCACTTATAACAATAGACTACCAATTGAAATTTATTAAATACTTTTGGATGTTTTTCTACATTTTCAATATTGATTTCAATTACAACACAGAATACAAAGTGCACAGTACTCACTCTATATTATTATTTTTTATTACAAATATATGCACTGTAAAAATGATAAACAAAAGAAATAGTATTTTTCAATTCACCTCATACAAGTACTGAAGTGCAATCTCTTTATCGTGAAAGCGTAACTTACAAATGCAGATTTTTTCTTTGGTTACATAACTGCACTCAAAAACAAAACAGTGAAAAACTTTGGAGCCTACAAGTCCACGCATGTGAGATTTCTAAAAATAGCTACAGCACTTGACCCAAGGTTTAAGAATCTGAAGTGCCGTCCAAAATCTGAGAGGGACGAGGTATGGAGCATGCTTTTAGAAGTCTTCAAAGAGCAACACACTGATGTGGAAACTACAGAACCCAAACCACAAAAAAAAAAAGAAGATCAACCTTCTGCTGATTCAGATGATGAAAATGAACATGCGTCAGTCCGCACTGCTTTGGGTCGTTATCAAGCAGAACTCATCATCAGCATGGAAGCATGTCCTCTGGAATGGTGGTTGAAGCATGAAGGGACATATGAATCTTTAGCGCATCTGGCACGTAAATATCTTGCAATGCCAGCTACAACAGTGCCATGCGAATGCCAGTTCTCACTTTCAGGTGACATTGTAAACAAGAAGCAGGAAGCATTATCTCTTGCAAATTGTAACCAACCTTGTTTGTCTGAGTGATTGGCTGACCAAGAAGTAGGCTCTGAAGTTTTACATTGTTTTATTTTTGAATGCAGTTTTTTTTTACATAATTCTACATTTGTAAGTTCAACTTTCATGATAAAGAGATTGCACTACAGTACTTGTATGAGGTGAATTGAAAAATACCATGTTTTTTGTTTATTACATTGCAAATATTTGTAATAAAAATAAATATAAAGTGAGCACTGTACACTTTGTATTCTGTGTTGTAATTGAAATTAATATATTTGAAAATGTAGAAAACATCCAAAAATATTTTAAATAAATGGTATTCTATTGTTGTTTAACAGTGCGATTAATCACACGATTAATTTTTTTAATCGCTTCACAGCCTTAGTTCAAGCAGTCAATCTTTTAACAAAAAAGAGTCCAATGGAGGAGGACCCTGTAGGATCTGCTGATTCACAAAGCAGGTGGTGGCATTGTGTTTGGGCCTTACTGCTCTGTGGCCCTGTTTTAGGCTCAACCTTCTGTCTGGCTTTCTGGAGAAGGATTCCTCCCTCCCGCCACTTGTCCACTCTTTGCCTGAGCTTCTGAGCTCCCTTTAACCAGCTCCTTCAGTCAGAGCATGCTCAGCAGGCCTAGTATTGCCTGCTAACTCCTTTGGGCCCAGTGTGGTGTTTTGTATAGCCTGGCACAGGGGTGTTCTTTGGTTCTTTCACCCTTTCTCTCCCTAACCTTTCCCCCATTTTTCATTTGGAATAATTTTGCTGAAAAACTGGAAAATTGGGGGAAAGTTTTGTACAGAAAGAAACTCCTAGTTTTTTGACCATCCCTAGTTAAGACCTTAATATATGTCTCTATTGAAAAATGGCACTTCCGGTCTGGATCCTGGGAAACTGGATTTGTATTTCAATAGGGAAGATGTCAGGTTTTCTGCTTTTAACAATTGCCTCTCCAAGGGCCTTATCCAATGTACAGTAAAGCAAGTCAGTGGAAGTTCTATTGACTAAAAGGTGTAGTCAATTGTTGGACTATGCCCATGGTTCATCCTTTAAAAATTTTCAAGAGACGAAACTGAACTTTGTTAAATGCATTATCTAAAGACAAAGCAGTACAATATGAAAAGGATACATACATACTCTCCTTGCAGCAACAATTCTTATCTTGCAGCATATTCACTTTCCACAGAAGGTGTGCTTCAAAGATATCCATTCCAGTTAGTAGTATTTATAGTATGATTTTAGAAGTTAAAAACTCTTTACATCACTAAATTCCAAATCACCAGTTTGTAACTGTTCCCTACTTTGTTGTTTTGTTCTGTATTTTTCTTATCTTTGTTTTGGATACTACATTGCAAACCAGTTGAGTGTAAAAGTACATCCCAACCTGTGCTAGGACAAACCATTCATGTATCTTGGATTTAACAGGCTTCCTATTTTCTGATGCCAAAACTGACTTCATCTTTGCAAAGTGTTTTGGGATACTTGACTTGTGTGAACAGAATTGTGAGGAGAGCATAATACATTCATTTAACATAACTTCTCAACACTTTATATATAAAAAGTATATGAACACACACATATATATATATATGTAATACCATGTGTGTAGTATCCCTTAATGTGGAATATAACGCATCTAATATACACGTATTGACTAACAGTTTACTTCAGTGGCAGTGGGGTTTGGTGGTGGGTCACACCCTATTAGTGATCAGCACTATAGTGGTAAAATATCAGTGGATCAAGTTCAAATCTTGATAAGATTTTTTTTTTAAATGTAAAGCAGATAGTATTTAAAATATATCTTCAACAGCCTGCATTTTATACTGTAGAGATGAAGGTTGAGATGGTTTGGTGGCTGGATTGTCAGGTCAGGACTTTGTCAGAGGTCTGAATTCTCAGGGATTTGATAGCTGGTTTGGGATCAGGAGCCTGTTGGGGCCTAGAAGGGACCTGGAGGCTTTGATAACTGTGAGTGGGGGCTGACGTTTTACCAGTGGGCTGGAGGTATCTGGAGAACTGGGTGTGAGTGTGGGTGATACAGAAGGTGCACGTGGCCAGTATACAAAAGATGTACATGGCTCAGGTTTTTTCAAGCTCTGATCACTTACCATTACACTTTTTGCAGCTGATACTCTTCACTCTTTATTACCCAGCCCCCAGCACGGCTGGCAGCTAGTTCAGTCTGTGTCTGACTAGAAACAGGAGGCTGTTGTACTGGATACAAAATTAACTGAAAAATAAAGATTAAAATGCAAAAGTATATATATTTAAGGCTTTATTTTATAGTAAAGTGATTTGGGAAGCTTGAATTAGAGGGCTGTCCCTTCCTGAACTCCAGCTAGAGGAAATTAGCTAGTCGTGAAAGAGATGTGAAGAATTAATTTCTCATTTGCTAATAACTGCTCGTCTATTGGCAGCCTCTCACTGTGGGGGAGGGAGCAGGAGAAAACAAAAGTCCAACCATCGAGGAATGGTTAAAAAAAAATTGGGAGTTATGGTTACAGAAAAGGTAACACACCAGTTACATACCAAGGAAAATGGACAGAGGACAGATACTTAGATATTTGGTTACCTTTTGTTCGATACTCAAATTACATTCACCTGAAAAAAAATTCAACATACCTGTCCATTTTTTTTAACTTTAACATATCATAGATATGAAATACAGATATTGTAGCAGACCAATTTCTGATCTGCTACACCAATACAAATCCATTGAATACATTGACAGTCCTTAATAAGGAGTATGTTTAGTGTGTTAGAATCAAACAAATTCTGGCCTGGATACATGAACTGATTATTGTGCTAAGAGTTGTTTGGTATTTTATTGTTTTTCTTTTAAAAATAGGCATGGGAGAAAAATGAAGTATAATGAGTTAGGAAAGGAAAATGGTTGACATATTGGTACAGTGGGGCTTTAAGACATATGTGGGGCACAGGACTTCTGCTGAACCTCTTTACTATATTGGCACAAAGCAGTTAGTTAATAGTCTAAATAGAGTTGCTCGTCTAAATACCCATTGCAATCCCATAACCCACTTCATCATTTTGCTAGTGAACTCAAAGAGATATTGAAAGTGAAGCTTAAACATATGACTTAATGTTCTGGTAAAAAAAATCAAAATAATTTACATTGTAAACCCAGCATATTGCTTTACTAATCTGAATAGACTAAACTCCTTACAATAAAGCCTCAGAAAGAAAGCTTACTGCACAAATGTATATTGGTAAAGCAATACTTTCTTATAAACAAGGCACCACCTTGCAGTTGTCTCTAATAAGGAGGTACATTGGGTAGCCAGTCAATTAAACAATTATACCTCTGTTGCAGGATATATTAACCTATGCTGACTGTATTATATATAACTTTGTTCTGTTGCACTGGCTGTATACTTTCCTCATGGAATACTAGTAATTCAGTTGATGTATTTTTCTGCAATAGTATTGTATGAACCCTGCTTTGTAATAGTATTATTTTTATTCTATCAATTTGAAACTCTTTGGAAATAAATATTAAAAGAAAAAATCTAGCCCATTATGTGTGCAGTTCAGTAAGTGAAAATTATTTTTTTTAAAAGTCTTATGAGAAAGAATGGAGGCATAAGTGCTAAATGGGAGAGTCTACAGCATACTGACAACTGATTGAGTTTTATTGTAGGAAAATCCGTGAAGTTCTATGCCATGTATCAAGGTTACAATGAAAAAGGTGAAGGAGGTGATGGATGGATTATGTTGCTAAAGGCACAGTATATAAAACCAACAAGGTGGTATAACTATTATTGTATATTCTGCTATTTACATGTCACATTGAATAGTGTGTATTACATTGGTTATCATATCAAAGCTAGAAATACCTTCTGCTTTCAAGGGTAATATTGTATTAAAGATTAATAAGAGACGTTGAAGAAGCTAAGCCTCTTATGATAGGAAAAGTTGTGACCTAAACAAAGTTCTTAAAATTGTAAAGTGGACAAATAAAACAGATCCAGAAAACTTTTCAATGGCGGCACGGGCAAAATTTATTTATAAATTTATATATATAATTTATACCCTAAATAATTTAGAGATTAGCTGAATATCTACTAGCTTTGGTACAGACAGCCTCATCTTTAATGCTTTACAGTATTTGTCAACCTCAGTTCAACCTTTAAAGCTTTGCATGGCCACTGATCTGTACTGGCCCATAAACAAGAAATAATAAACACAACTATGTTATCAGTTTAAACAGAGGCATCACACTTAGATGCACATCTCTTTGTTGCCTTTCCGTTTTTTGGGGGTTTTTTTGGGGGGGGGGGTGGTTCATCAAACAGCTCCATACACGGTGATTTTTTACAGAAGGTACAGAAATAAGAGCTAGGACTAAAAACTCCTGAAACATTTTTGGAAACTGTCAAACTTAGGAACAGACAGAAATTCTGTTTTCCTCATAGCCAGTTCATGATGTGAAAATTGGAGTGTTCAGACAATTCTATTTCTGAATATCTGTCTTTTGACTATTTTACTTTAAGAGCACACAGCAAGTTACCATGATTCTAACAAGTAACTGCAGATCTAGAGTTTAGAGTTATAATATTGTAATCTCCTCTTTAGATTTTAAGACTATTAGAATGAACAAACAAATTAATATTGAGCATATTAGAACTGTTTTAAAGCACTGTACATACCTATGCTCCTATATAACTAAATTATAAATGAGAAGTTTCTGCAAGATTGAAGAGAATATGAAATACCCAGTTTTAGAAAAAAGTCATATGTTCTTAAATATGAAAATAGAAATTCAGAAGTAAAGAGGGAAATCTGCCAAGTACAGAGAAGCACACGGTTCAGGCAGAGACATCCCTTAGGGATGAATTTATTAAAGTGGGAAATGTATATCCTGGTAAAGTACAAACAGGAGCTAGTAAGGAACAGTCAGGGCCAATCGGGGGGGGGGGGGGGGGGGGGTCAGGAGGGCCATTTGGCTTGGGCCTCAAGCTCAAGGGGAGCCTCAAATTTAGACACTTGTTAATTTTTTGGCATTTGATAAGTTTCACAACTTGTTTTTATGCCCATCCCTATCGGACCAAAATGTGACACATTCTCTCAGCTTAGAGCTGAAAATTTAAGCAAATAAGAGATGTGATTTGGTAAAAGACATAATTCTTTTGTTAACTGATATAGATTTTGTCATATTAAAGAGTTAAAATATTCATAAATATTAATAAAAATATATCGGTTCTGATGGCACAAGATTAGATCATGTGTCGTCATTTTTTATTTTTTTTATGGCTAGGGACCTCAAAAGCTGGCCTCTCTGGACCTCTGAGAGGGCCTGGGAACAGTCATACATAAAAGAGTCCCATTTAAATATATAACACATGAAGGCAAGCAACTGATTATTGAGAAAAAGTACAAGTGATTATATACAAATGATAGAAGTCTAAATACTAAAATGGGTGAACTACAGTGTCTGGCAGTAAATGAGAACAGTGATATAACAGGCATCATGGAAACTTGGTGGAATGAGGACAATCAGTGAAACATGGTAATACAAGTGTACAAATATGTAGAAATGACAGACAGGCCATACTGGTCAGGGAGTGGCACTTTATATGTGAAAGAAAGCATAGAGTCAAATATAGTAAAAATCTTAAATGAATCAAATTGTACCATAGAATTTCTATGGATAGGAATCCCATGCTTAAAAAATAAGAATAGAGCAGTAGGAATATACTACCAAACATCTGGTCAGGATGATGGTGATGGTGACTGTGAAATGCTCAGGGAAATCAAAGAGGCTACAGCGGCACAAAACACAATAACAATGGGGGATTTCAACTGTCCTTGTATTGACTAAGTATATGTCAGCTCAGGAAGGGAGGCAGAAATAAAATTTCTAGACATCATAAATGACTGCTTCTTGGAGCAGCTTGTCCTGGAACCCACAAGGGGAGAGGCAATTCTTGATTTAATCCTAAGTGTAGCACAGAAACTGGTCTAAGAGGTGCATATGGCTGAACAGCTCGGTAATAGCGACCACGGTGTAATTAAATTTAACACCCTTTTAGGGGGGAAAATGCCAAAGAAACCCATCATAATAGCATTTAACTTCAAAAGGGAGAGCTACACAAAAATGAGGACGCTAGTTAAACAGAAATTAAAGGAACAGTCAGAAGGGTGAAATGCATATAAACTTCATAGAGACTACTTAAAAACACCACAATAAAGGCTCAAACTCAATGTATAACCCAAATAATAAACAACAACAAAAAGCAGTAAGAGGCCAAAAATATGTCACCCTGGTTAAACAGAAGAGTAAAAGAGGTACTCAGAGACAAAAAGGTGTCCTTAAAAATTGGAAGTCGGATCCTACTGAGAAAAATAGAAAGGAGCATAAACTATGGCATTTCAATTGTAAAAGTATAATAAAGAAGGTCAAGAAAGAGTTTGAAGACCAACTAGCTAAGCACAAAAACTAACAGCATTTTTTCCCCAAGTACATCAGAAGCAGGAAGCCTGCCAAGCAACCAGTGGAGCCACTGGACAATCAAGGTGCTAAAGGAGCCCTTAAGAAAGACAAGGCCGTTGCAGAGAAGCTAAATTAATTCTTTGCATTGGGGTTCATTTCAAAGGATACAGGGGAGATTCTCTACATCCGAGCTGTTCTTTTTAGGTGACAGATCTGAGGAACTGTCCTTGATTGAGGTGTCAGTAGAGGAGGTTTTGGGACAAATAGATAAAATAAACAGTAATAAGTCACCAGGACCAGATGGTATTCACCCAAGAGTCCTGAAGGAACTCAAATATGAAATTGCAGAACTACTATCTGTGGTATGTAACCAATCACTTAAATCAACTTCTATACTAGATGATGGGAGCGTAGCTAATTAACAACATTTTTTAAAAAGACTCAAGAGGCAATCCTGAATTTGAAGATAAACACGAAATTAAAATAAAGATGGTTGCAAGAGAGCATTCCATGTTTAAATTAATGAATAACACAGGCTGTTTAAATTTGTCAAGTGGTAATAAACAATGAGACTGATCCAAAGCCCTTTGAAGTCAATTAAAAGACTCCCATCAGCTCCAGTGGGCTTTGGATCAGGCCCCAGAAAGGTAAATTAATTTTAATTCTCCACTTTTCTTGGGAGGTGACTTTTATACCAATACACCCCTTTGCTAGTTGAACTTTATATCCAATGGGATTGTCAATGATAGTTCAACCAAAATTAATTATTTATTTAGCAACCTAAACCCCTGAAATGTCAATTAAATTCAAAATTACTCCTCTAGATCATGGCATTTAATATATAATGTTTTTCCTTTCACACAAATGTGACATAAGTACATTAAACAGCTAGCCACTAACAGTTGAACTTTTGTGGGAGTTTGGCCTGAGAAGAGAGTCATGATTTTGTGCTCATAAGGTATAGTCTTGATTTTTTGAGCGATTTGTTACAGGTATATGGCTTGATTCAGAGCTCACTGATATCCCTTAATGAAGGGGTGTTGCTGATCTAGTTTGGCTAGGTTTAAAAGCCAGTCATTAGCGAACATTGGCACAGTAAACAGCTAACAGTAGATTTTCTTATCAAGTATCGGGGATAGCCGTGTTAGTCTGTATCCACAAAAACAACAAGGTCTGGTGGCACCTTAAAGACTAACAGATTTATTTGGGCATAAGCTTTCGTGGGTAAAAAAACACTTCTTCAGATGCACTCCTTCTGCGAGGGATGGGCTTTACAAAGGAATTTGGGGGATTTCCCCCCCCACACACACACTTTTCTTTTCTAGGAATAAGATCTAGGAAGAGAAGACAATGGCTACTGAGGCAGCACTAGAAGTGGCCTAAGAAGGAGAGGAAAACAAAGAGATGGTCAGATGCACAAGTGCGGGATTGTCATCATCCTTGAGTGGGTATCTGGTGGAAGCTACTTATTCATCAAAGGTTGCCTGATATAGCTCCTGGCATAGAAATTCCAAGGATTAGAAATGCAACTGGACACAACAATGGAATTCAGACAGGGATTTGAAAAGTATAATACAGGAGATAAGAAAGGAGATGGTATAGAAAACACCAGGTTTGCAGACACCTGTTGAACAAAAGGATATGAAGGTGTGGACTGCAGGAAGATGAGGGTGAGCTAGAGAAAAAAAGTGTCTATGAGGACAAGGAAGAGACCAGCTAGTGGTGATAAAATCAAGTTAAATAATAAGTTTACTGCACTGGAGAATGAGGAGGATAAACTGTCAGAAGATGAGGTTGTAAGGGAGAAAAGAAAAGGAGTCAGTCCCTGCAGAAGAGAGAAAGAAATAATGGAGATAGCCAGGGACCAGAGCATAAGGAAAAAATGAGGATGATGTACAAGGGACTGTGAGGGATAACATAAGGCAGATTCATATTAACATCAGGAAGGCACAGGTTGGGGATTGGTCCTGCTTTGAGCAGGGGGTTGGACTAGATGACCTCCTGAGGTCCCTTCCAACCCTGATAGTGATCAGGAAGTCCATACTCAGAAGAATTGACAGACCTATCACCAGACCCAGAGAATTGGAGAGTGTTCTGTCTGCCAGGAGATGAGATGTGGATGTGAGGCTGAAGAGGATCCTAATGGGAGATGGGAGAAATCCATGATTGTGCTACATGTTGGGACAAATGACACTGCTTGGAATTTCTTCAGATCAAATTTAGAAAAACTATTTGAAATTTTTCAGAGTAGCAGCCGTGTTAGTCTGTATCCGCAAAAATAACAGGAGTACTTGTGGCACCTTAGAGACGAACAAATTTATTAGAGCATAAGCTTTCGTGGGCTACCGAAGAAGTGGGTTGTAGCCCACGAAAGCTTATGCTCTAATAAATTTGTTAGTCTCTAAGGTGCCACAAGTACTCCTGTTATTTATTTGAAATTTGAATCCCAAGCACGGGGGAAAAACTTGTAAGGAAAGGCTCCAGACCCAGCTGTAATTAACCATCTCAAAAAGAACAAGGAGTCCGGTGGCACCTTAAAGATTAACAGATTTATTTGGGCATAAGCTTCGTGGGTAAAAAACCCACTTCTTCAGATGCAAGAATGATGTGAAGAAGTGGGTTTTTTATCCACGAAAGCTTATGCCCAAATAAATCTGTTAGTCTTTAAGGTGCCACTGGACTCCATGTTGTTTTTGTGGATACAGATTAACAAGGCTACCCGTCTGATACTTCACATCTCAAAAAGGTTATTTGGAGTAAGCAGAGATCCTATAGGAAATAGGGGGGGAAAGGGATTGATCAGCAAAGAAAGCTACATCTTGGAGGTTGGTAAACGTAGGAATAAAGTGAGAAATGCTAAAAGTCAAGCTGATGTAGCTCTTTACAAGAAAATTAAAAATAAATAAGCTACTGGTGTAGGAAGTGAAATCAGATATTATAGGGATAACAGAAACATGGTGGAATAGTAGTCATGACTGGAGTATAGGTATTGAAGGCTATGTGCTGTTTAGGAAAGACAGAAATAAAGGCAAAGGTGGTGGAGTAGCATTGATATATCAATGATGAGGTCAGAACATGTAGGGATAAAGTGAGAAAGGCCAAAAGCCATGTAGAGTTGGACCTTACAAAGGGAATTAAAACCAATAGTAAAAGGTTCTATAGCCATATAAATAAGAAGAAAATAAAGAAAGAAGAAGTGGGACCGCTAAACACTGAGGATGGAGTGGAGGTTAAGGATAATCTAGGCATGGCCCAATATCTAAACAAATACTTTGCCTCAGTCTTTAATAAGGCTAATGAGGAGCTTAGGGATAATGGTAGGATGGCAAATGGGAATGAGGATATGGAGGTAGATATTACCACATCCGAGGTAGAAGCCAAACTTGAACAGCTTAATGGTACTAAATCAGGGGGGGAGGGGGGGCAGATAATCTTCATCAAAGAATATTAAAGGAACTGGCACATGAAATTGCAAGCCCATTAGCAAGAATTTTTAATGAATCAGTAAACTCAGGGGTTGTACCGTACGACTGGAAAATTGCTAACATAGTTCCTATTTTTAAGAAAGGGAAAAAAAGTGATCCGAGTCACTATAGCCTGTTAGTTTGACATCTGTAGTATGCAAAGTCTTGGAAAAAATTTTGAAGGAAAAAGTAGTTAAGGACATTGAGGTCAATGGTAATTGAGACAAAATACAATATGGTTTTACAAAAGGTAGATCGTGCCAAACCAACCTGATCTCCTTCTTTGAGAAGCTAACAGATTTTTTAGACAAAGGAAACACAGTGGATCTAATTTACCTCAATTTCAGTAAGTCATTTGATATGGTTCCACATGGGGAATTTAGGGTATCTACTACAAGTTGCGGGATCATCAGTTGGAAGCAACAGAGGAGGAGAGAGTGTGTGGGTGTGTGAATTGATCATAGCATGACTATAACCCATCAGTGTGATGTGGCTGTGAAAAAGGCAAATGTGATCCTAAGATGTATCAGGCAAAGCATTTCCAGTATCAATAGAGAAGTATTAATGCCATTGTACACATCACTGGTAACACCTCATTTGGAATACTGTGTATAATTCTGGTCACCAGTGTTCAAGAAAGTTTAATTCAAACTGGGACAGATGCAGAGAACAGCATCTAGGATGACAAAGGAATAGAGGGCCTATATTACAACAGGAGACTGGAAGTTGATGACTTGTTTAGCCTAGTAAAAAGAAGGCTGAGGTGTTCATGACTGCGCTATATAAATACATTAAAGTGAGTAAACACCAGGGAGGGTGAAGAGCTATTTAAGCTAAAGGACAATGCTGACACAAGAACAAATGGGTATAAACTGGCCATGAACAAATTCAGGCTGGGAATTAGAAAAAGGTTTCAAACCATGAGAGGAGTGAGGTTCTGGAACAATCTCTGAAAAGGAGTTTTAGGGGCAAACAACTTAATTAGTTTTGAGAGAGAGATGGACAAATTTATGAGTTCAACTGTATGACAGGGGGGATTATGATGATAGGGAGCAGGGTTGAGCAGCCATGAGGCTCACTTCTGGTTTATGTCTTATGTTTCTAAAAGCTCATTCTTCAGAGCTTCAGCTGGCCATCTGAAAGCGTCAGGAAAGGATTCCTCAACTTCAATGTATTCTGGGAGTGGGAGGGTTGGTCTCCTTCCTCTGAAGCATTAGGGATGGCCATGGCTGGAGATAGGACATTGGATGGGGAGGTCCAGGGCTCTGACCAGTCTCTCTTTCAAGTGCTAGGCTGGCTGGCTCTTGCTCACATGCTCAAGGTCTAACTGATTGCCATATATGGGGTCAGGAAGGAATTTCCCCCCGGTCAGATTGGAAGTGACCTTGGGTTTTTTTTTGCTTTCTCTGCAGCGTGTGTGTGGGTCACTTGCTAGCATAGATGCTGGAACTAGGGGTGCTGGGAGAGTGGTAGCACCCCCTGGGTTGAAGTGGTTTCCATTATATACAGGGTTTACAGTTTGGTTCAATGGCTCTCAGCACCCCCACTGTACAAATTGTTCCAGCACCCCTGCTTGCTAAGATTATTTGAGTATATCTCAGTCATTTCCCTGCCATTGCAGGAGCCTCAGGCACTGGTGCACCTTGGTTCTTCCTATTGTCTCCTTTTGGCACATAATAGTCTAGTCTCCTGTGGGCTGTAATACTTTGGTCTAATTGTGGTTGTTGGGTTTAGTGTGAAGATGCTGGGTGGTGGTGGTGGCTGTGACATACAGGTCACGCTAAATGATCTGGTGGTCCCTTCAGGCCTTAAACTTGATGACTATAAATATGAACTTAATGATTCAAAGCTATTTCCAATCTGCCCCACACCATGCGTCCAGAAACAGGATGAGGATATGGTCCTTAAAACCTGAAGGATCAGAGGAGATCAGTGATAGGCCAAGGCCATCTATGCAGAGAATCTGTGACCCCACAGCAGCTCTGTGACCCTTTGCTTCTTAGCTATCTCTATTGGAGCCAGTGGCCAATTAATCTTAGGATACTGTGTTCAAGGTGGAGATGTTCTCAACCATGGAGATGTGGCTGTGGAAAGGAAATACTGTCTATCTCTGCATTGTCTTTTTGGGGGCGACTCCACGGCATCTGTGGGAAAAATGTATGTCCTGCTCTCAAGTCCACTCACTCCTCTCCCAGCCTGCCCACTGCCTCTCCCTCTTCCCTTTCCTGCATGGATCTTTGAGAACCCTCTGTAGGATTCAAACAAAGAGAGGAATGCTGCCAGGGAGATGGCTATGGTCAATCCCAAATGGAGAGGATCGTCCAATGAAAAAACAGATCTTGGGAGTATGAATGAACCTGGTGAAGCACTGCTGGGTTTGGCTGATTATTATTAAACAATAGTTCTGTAAACTTACACAGCACTTTACCAATAGATTAATTTAAGATTTATTTCCTGATCAATGATGAAATAGATATCTAATTTGAAAGAGTTTATTAAGAATGATTACAGAAGTTATAACAAGCAGTGTATAGAAGCCTGGCAGTACAATACAAGTAAATATTCTGATTTAAAGAATTTAAGTATGTTGTTTGCTAAACTTAACAAGACAAAGGTCCTGATTCTACTCTCACTGATACCAGCATAAAACTGGTGTAACTCCGCCAACATTAATAGAAGTACCTTGGATTTACACTGGGGGAGAAGAAAATTATTCAACTCCAAGAATTATGTTATTTTGGAGAAGATGAGTGGGAAGGGAGGTAGGAAACCAATAAAGGTTAAATTCTAAATTCTTGCTTGGTAAAATGAGTTAGTCCAGGATAAGCAAAAAGAGCAGGAGGAATGAGGTGAAAGCACTCTGCAGGTAAACAAGTTAAGAAGAAAAATAAAGCTAGCATGTAAATGTAAATTATAGTTATTGATAGAAAATTGCCAAATGAATCATTGGAAATTATTAGTACATAGTTCAGCACACTTGAATTATATGTGTCACCAAGTATTAAGAATGATAATGAACTTACTAATTATTTTTTGAAAAGTCCTGAGTACAGATATTGATCTCAGTTACACTGGAGTAAAAAGCCAGATACCTCAATTGAACACATTTGAATTACTCCAGCTTGCCCACTGCCATCTCCTTCTCCCTTCATGGATCCTTGAACCACTCTGATGAACTGAAGTGAAGAGAGGAATGCTGCCATGGAGATGGCTGTGGAGGAGGGGTCAATCCCACGTAGAGAGGATTCTCTGAAAAATAGAATGTTGGGAGTTCGTTTGGACCTGGGGAAGCACTTCTCGATTTGGTTCATTATTATTAAACCACACTTTTGAAGCTCTGTACATTTACAGAACCCTTTTCCTATAGACAGAAATGAGAATCTGGCCCTTGGAGTGAAGAGGAAATAGGCATAGTTGGCACTCTTACTCAGTGAGAATTTCCTGGGGGAATTTTGCAAGCTGGTGGACAATTCCGAACCACTAAGATGATTTCATTTTAATAATATGAGGTAAATGCAGAAGATTTGTGAGGCTAATTCAATTTCTGAGAGGAAAAAAAGAGTTACTTAACAGTAACTCTTGTTCTCTAAACATATTGCAGGGATTGGCAATCTTTGGCACGCGGCTCGTCAGAGAAAACCGCTGGTGGGCCAGGACGGTTTGTTTACCTGCAGTGTCTGCAGATTTGGCCAATCGCAGCTCCCACTGGCCGTGGTTCGCCGTTTCAGACTAATGGGGGCTGCGGGAAGCAGCACGGGCCGAAGGATGTGTCACTTTCTAAACAGTTTAGTTCAGTCTAACTAGTATTTATTTCTTCTTTTAAAACCACAGGTATGAAGTTCAACCTGTCCAAGATAGTGGTGGGGCTGCATTAAAAAAACAACAACACAGAAAGCGACAGACTTATTGAGATAAAAGTTCAATGTATTTGTCATAAGTTTGGGGTAAGGTCTAAGGATCACCTATAATTATGGAATAGAGAATAAAATATGGATGGGACATCTGGCCCTGTAACATGGCCAAGGCAATGGCCACAAAGAATGAGACCTTCACAGACATGGACTACAAGGAGCAAGAATCTATTGGATTCAAAGGGCTTCTCCCTCCATGAGTTAAGTTAACACCAAATTCAATTCCCAAGGATCAGCAGGCTCCTATATGGGAGAGTACAAGTTTTCAAGACCCTTTTAAAATTGTTTCAGTAAGAGATGGACAAACATGCTAGTCTCTCTCACAGGGAGGAGAGAGGGTGAAATAGTAGATAAGTAAGTCTTAGCCATGTCCAGGGACCTTCAGAGACAAGAGAATGTCCTAAATAACTAAAACCAGCCAAGAAACCAAGCCAAGGCTGCCCAAAGCACAGAGATTGATATTGTGGGATGCCCATGCCTAGCTACAAAACAAGGAACAATTTCTAGTACTCTCCTCTTCTCCTTGTGGCCACACAAGGACCATCACAATCTGTCCCTGGGTTGAGACCAAAACAGATTTCTTTTTGTTTACCCTTCAATTGAGAGATTTGAAAAGGGAGCATGTCTCCAGAAGAACATGTAATATCCCATTATAAGACAGGTTTCAGAGTAGCAGCCGTGTTAGTCTGTATCCGCAAAAATAACAGGAGTACTTGTGGCACCTTAGAGACTAACAAATTTATTAGAGCTAACACGGCTGCTACTCTGAAACCTGTCATTATGCAAGGCACTGCATTTAGCCGTATGGAGTGGAAATCCATCAACTTCATGAAAAAACTCGTACAGATACAGACTTTTATATGCATCCGAAGAAGTGGGTTGTAGCCCACGAAAGCTTATGCTCTAATAAATTTGTTAGTCTCTAAGGTGCCACAAGTACTCCTGTTATCCCATTATAAGACTGATTTATCATGAGCCAGTCATACAGGTATCTGCTGGTTGCCACTGCTTATATAACCAAACACTGTTGGTCTGATTAAAAGCCCATTGAAGTCAGTTGGGAGTCTGTCCATTGATTCCAATGGGAATTGGATCAGGTTTCTTGTGAGGACACTGGAAACTCCTTCCAGCCCAAAGACTAATTCCTTGTATTAGCAGTGATTATTTCCCCCCATGAACCAGATATACTGTTAGCAAGATGTGAAAAACAAACATCTCAAAAGTTGAGGGCCTGAACCAATCCTGAGAATGGAGAGCAGGGATAATGCTCAGCAGAGAAACCATGAAGAATATGGCTTTCCTTAGGTTCAATTTGCAGAGGTTAAAAAACAGTGCAGTAAGACTCCCTTGCCATTGCCTTGCTCCCATTGATTGCATTGTCAGAATGTTCATTCCCCTTCACTAAAGAGACCACTGATGCTGGAGGGAAAGGCCCAGAGGGCTCACCCTCTCCCTGCTCCTCTCAAGACACACTGTATGTACATAAAGGAAAACCTGGTAAATATGTTCCTGTACTTGAAGCAGGCTCCCACTGAGGTGGAGCTGCAGTAGAATGGCAAGGAACAACATTTACTAAAGGTGTCTGTTTAACAGACAAATACCCTGGAATAGTTTTGATTGACACATTTTCCTTTTTATTTAGTTTCTTCTTCCAGCTTGTTATCTTCTATAGAGGCCTACAGCACGTAGTGCCCTGACTGTCACCCACAGAGCCCTAAAAAACATATAGTTCAGAGCTTGCTGTTGTGTGCCTTTGAAGATGGTAGGCTCTACAGGAAACTGCAGCCTTTGAAATTATATAACGTGCTAGAAGAGGTTAAAATAAAATTAGATTTTACATTTAAGGCAAACTAACTAAAACTTATGCATCATAACATTGCCTCCACACAGCCATATTGTAGGAGTTATGTGCTAAGCCATATAGCCCCATAACCAATTTTTGAGTAGTAGCTGGAAAATAGTGGGCATATACACTTCCATAACATAGTTAACTTGACTTTCCCCCACCTCCAAAAAATAAATACATTATTACAGATGGTAAGAAGACAGAAGAGTATTCCTGTCAAAAAATGTTGTTTAAATCAAAATGGAAATATTTTCTGGCAATGTGTCAATTTCAACAAAATTAAGATTTTAAAGTGATTTGACAGCAAAGTGGAGTACTTTGTTTTGACTTCCTCATTACATTTCATTCTGAGTTTTTCATTTTGTTTTGTTCTGACTTTCATAGATAAATTTTAATGTTATATTTATTTTATTATATTTTTTGACATTCAATGAAATGTTCCAAAACATCATTTCAACCTTCCAAATTGAATTATTTCAGAATATTGTGTTCTGAAAAATATTGCGACATATATTTTTGATACAATTTGGGACAAAAACAATTTTTGAAATGTCAGAATTTTATGTGGGGGCAGAATTTCCAATTTCCAACCAGCTCTGTTTATAACTTACATGGCCTTTCATGGCATCATAGAAGTTAGCGATGGACGAGACCTATTGGATTATCCAGTCCACCACTCTTAGTGCAGGACTGGCCTTTACATTCATAAATCCCAAGCAATGGGGTTTGCAATACCCCCTTGGAGGCACTAGTCCTGTGGTAAAGATTTTCCTGATATTCAGCAAAAATTTTTTCCTTTCCTTAGTTTCATTTGATCAAATTTAGTTAGTGTCCTGGTTATCACACTAAAATATCCCTCTTTGGTGTTTACAATCGTTTATATTTGATTGGCCTTTGCATGGGTGTTCAAGGGAGATGGAGCAAGTGTAAGGACCTGTCACTATTGCAGTCCCTGCATGTGGAGGAGATCAGGAACTACTCCATCTGTGCAGCATTGGGGAAGTACATCACCCTTATGGAGGTAGAAGGAGGGAGCATCGAGTGGGAAAACTAGGGAACACCCTTTAGGATTTTGCAGCTTGAACAATCCCTCTGGGCAACAGGAAGAAACTATGCCACCTTGAGGCAAAAATCCCTCCTGAAACTACTCCTGCAATGGGGTTCCTCCACTTTGCACCCCAAAGCAGGGCTGTGCCTAAAGGGCACAAGAGAACACAGATGGTTATTAGTACAGACTTAGACATCACTTGTCAAGCTGTACAGATTTAGTTCTTTTAATGTTTGCTGATAAATCAGTCTCTCCACGGATTATTTTTTCTTCTCTTCTGGAAACTCCTTCCAATTTATCAATATCTTTCTGGTAATGTGGCACCCTGGACTGAATGTAATAGGTTTAAATAGCTTTCAAGTAGCTGCAATGGCTTTTCTTTTTATTTTCATCGTAAAGCTCTCTTTGTGGAGTACACCCATAAGGCCAAAGTTTTGATAGCCTCTGATTTGGCACCTACAATCAATTGCAGGCTCAATTAATTGTGGGTGCTAGTGACAGCAAATCAGGTAATTAGATGCCTCAGGATTTCCATCATTTGCATTCACAAAAATGTCACCTACCATGTTCTAACTGTTAATTTTGGGTGCAAACTTAAAGGCCATGTTGAAGCCCCTTAAAAAAAAAAAAAAAAAGGAAGTCCCTTGGTATTATCATTTGATATTTACAGAGTACATTTTTATTCTTGTCAAACTGGAAATTGGTAGAACAATTAAAATGAGAAATGTGAAAGTCACAGCAGCTAGTTTTAGAATGGACATTAATGTTGTGAGAAAGATGCACTTTGGGGAATATCAGCAAGAACACTTCACAATCAGTGTTTTTCAAACCTCTTAAGGCTTATGTATGTACCATGCTCTGAGCCAGATCCTCAACTAGATAAGTGTAGCTATGATGATTTACACCAGCTGAAGGTCTGGCTCTGTGTGTTCAAGAAAGTTACTTTCACATGACCCTCACAATGTATACCACTCCAATACTGCCATAGTCAAGCTAATGGGGGTGTCTCTGAAAAATGTTGAGTAGGGCTGTGTAAGAGGTGTGGCATCCAGAAGGTTAATAGGACTGTTGTTAGAAATTGCATTGACAAGGTTGATGGTTGGGCTGCTGCCTTTTTTGGTCCTAGAACTCAGAGGAATCAACTGATATGAATCTTCCTCCCCAGAAATAGTTGCTGTGATACAAATCACTGTACTTGCATTCTAACAGTTTGGGAAAGTGTCATAGCGCCAGCTGGTAAATGAGAAAATGCCAAATATAAGTGAGAGTCCTACAGGTCACTATGATTTATAACAATTCTCTGAATGCAGTTAGCACAAAACGTATTGCCATATAAGCATAGCAAACACACAACAAAATGACCCAACACTATCTAAACTGCAGGACTCTGCAGGAAGTCTTGAAAATACTTCTCTAAGCACATAATACAACTGTTAATTTATAAGGAAAGGTTTGTTGAAAGGCAGTGAAGGTATAAACTGAATAAGTCTGGGAAAGTGAGCTATAACAGATTATTCCCATCTAAGAACATTAGATGCACATATTGTCTTTGCCCCAAGGCTTGCTACTTATCAGAGACCTTGGGGTAAAGAATATTAAAATTAAAAGAATGCAATTAAATTTGCATCAGTTATGGTATTTCTAAAATATTTTGTACTATTGACACCTTAGGACAAAATGTTAAACTGAAAAGGAAGAAGATTTCTCTAGGGCTCATTCAGTGCCCCAGACTTTCTTAAAGGAGACTTTTATTGATTAGTAGCTAACCATACTTGGGTCTTTTAAAAATGTTTAACCACATAAGGAAAAAAGTTCTCATGTAGAGGATGAACTTATTTCTAAGCAACCTTAAACTGTGGTTGAGTCCTATCCAGTCAACTATACACTGAAGACCATAATGAAAGCGTGTGTAATGAAAGCAACAATGGTGCTTCGTTAAGGAATTCTACTTTCTGTTATTTATGCTCTTTGGGAATCTACAGTCTATTCTTCATTTGAGTTACTTAATATCCTCAGACTCTGAGTGAGGGGTCCCATCGATCTTCTTTGAGATGTGTATAGAGGGTATTTTCGTCAGTTGGAGACATGATAAAGAATGTCTCTGAGTCTCCCCTCACACTGGTGGAAATCAATAGTAACTCCCATAAAGTCAACGAAGTAACACTGGTGTTAAGTGAGAATTGGTCCTAGTGTGGTGAAATGTACTGCACCTTTACTATACATTAGTACAGAAAAAAGTTTTAAACAAATTAAATAGTTCTAAAATCTGTGACATGTACTATTGCCTGTTGGAGTACATTGCAAGCAAAACTGAAGTGATTCTTTCAAAAGTGACATTTTTCTCAAGGCTAATTGTAAGGGAGATTTTGTGAAATGAAAAAAAAAACACACTTCATTAAGATGATCGATACTTTTGAATTGTAGTCGATTCCTCTTCTGATAATTCAGATCAATCATGATACAAATATAAATTATGCTGGATTTTCACAGACTGAGAGAATTCCGTGAGCCATTCATTGACTTTTATATCACAGAAACATAGTTGTCAAGATATAGTTGATCTGGTATTGGGTAACTTGATGAAATGTAAACAGCACTTACCATATTCAAGTGGATAAGTCAATGACAACCGAACCAATTTTGATTTCATGATCAAATCGATAATTACTTCAAATGTTATTCTCTTAACTCAAAATGAGTAGGGCAGTAAAACTAGCTTAAATTCAAAGCGTGTGTCAAGGCTGTATCCCTACTTTGAACTTTAGGGTACAAATGTAGGGGCCTGCATGAAAACTGCTAAGCTTATCTACCAGCTTAGCTCTGGTCCGCTGCCACCATCTTAAGAATTCCCTCCCTGGGAAGCCTTGAGAAACCTTTCACCAATTCCCTGGTGAATACAGATCCAAACTGCTTGGATCTTAAACAAGGAGAAATTGACCCTTCCCCCCTCCTTCCTTTCACCAACTCCTGGTGAATACAGATCCAAACCCCCTTTGGATCTTAAAACAAGGAGAAATCAATCAGGTTCTTAAAAAGAAGGCTTTTAATTAAAGCAAAAGGTAAAAATCATCTCTGCAAAATCAGTATGGAAAATAACTTTACAGGGTAATCAAACTTAAAGAGCTCAGAGGAATCCCCTCTGTCTTAGGTTCAAAGTATAGCAAACAAGATAAGCACTCTGGTAAAAGGTACATTTACAAGTTGAGAAAACAAAGTAAATCTAAGACGCCTTGCCTGGCTTTTACTTACAATTTTGAAATAAGAGAGACTTGTTTAGAAAGATGGGGAGAACCTGGATTGATGTCTGGTCCCTCTCAGTCCCAAGAGCGAACAACCCCTTAAACAAAGGACACACACAAAAGCCTTTCCCCCCCCAAGATTTGAAAGTATCTTGTCCCCTCATTGGTCCTCTGGGTCAGGTGTCAGCCAGGTTACCCGAGCTTCTTAACCCTTTACAGGTAAAAGGATTTTGGAGTCTCTGACCAGGAGGGATTTTAGTACTGTACACAGAGAGCTGTTACCCTTCCTTTTATAGTTATGACACGCCCCCCAAATCACAGATAGTGTTGGACGTTTGGTTCCACACTGGCTGTGATTTCTTTCCTGGAGCTCTAGGAGAAAACAGAGTTAATAAGACACACGTACCTTTAGACATACTACTGATTATATAAAAACTAACAATATGTTTCATTCCAAAAACAATTGTTAACCAGTTAACTCTGGGAAACTTTCCCGGGAGAGTGCATCAGCCACTTTGTTAGAAGCTCCCGAAATGTGTTGTATTTCAAAATCAAAATCTTGGAGAGCTAAACTCCACCGAAGAAGTTTTTTGTTATTTCCCTTGGCGGTATGAAGCCACTGTAGCGCAGCATGGTCTGTTTGTAGTTGGAAACGCCGTCCCCAAACATATGGGCGTAGCTTTTCTAGCGCGTACACAATGGCGTAGCATTCCTTTTCGCTGATTGACCAGTGGCTTTCCCTCTCAGACAGTTTCTTGCTGAGAAACACGACAGGATGGAATTCTTGATCTGGTCCTTCCTGCATTAAAACTGCTCCCACGCCTCGCTCGGAAGCATCTGTGGTTACTAGGAACGGTTTGTCAAAGTCTGGGGCCCTTAGCACAGGTTCAGACATGAGTGTTGCCTTAAGCTGGTTAAAGGCCTTTTGACACTTATCAGTCCACTGAACTGTATTTGGCTGTTTCTTTCTGGTTAGGTCTGTCAGCGGGGCGGCGATTTGGCTGTAGTGTGGTACAAATCGCCTATAATATCCGGCCAAGCCTAAGAAGGATTGGACCTGTTTCTTTGACTTTGGAACCGGCCACTTTTGGATAGCATCCACTTTGGCCTGTAGGGGATTTATAGTTCCTTGACCCACCTGGTGCCCCAGGTACGTCACTCTGTTTTGGCCTATTTGACACTTTTTAGCCTTAACAGTTAGTCCTGCCTGCCGGATGCGCTCGAAGACTTTTTTCAGGTGCTCCAGGTGTTCTGTCCATGAATCAGAAAAAATGGCCACATCATCGAGGTAGGCAACTGAAGATTCTCCCAATCCTGCTAGGAGACCATCTACAAGTCTTTGGAAGGTGGCGGGTGCATTTCGCAACCCGAAAGGGAGTACACTGAATTCATACACCCCTGCCTGGGTGACGAAGGCTGACCTTTCCTTAGCGGGTTCATCTAGTGGTACTTGCCAGTACCCTTTGGTTAAGTCTAAAGTAGAGATGAATTGGGCATGTCCCAATTTTTCCAATAGCTCATCTGTGCGTGGCATTGGATAGTTGTCAGGACGAGTTACAGCATTTAGCTTACGGTAGTCCACGCAAAAGCGTATTTCCCCATCTGGTTTGGGAACTAGAACCACTGGAGATGCCCATGCACTGGTAGAGGGGCGGATTATACCCATCTGTAGCATGTCCTGGATCTCCCTTTGTATAGCCGCTTGGGCATGAGGTGACTCCCGGTAGGGTGGGGTTCTAATTGGGTGAGCATTACCTGTGTCAATGGAGTGGTATGCCCGTTCGGTCCGCCCTGGAGTGGCTGAGAAAATCGGTGCAAAGCTTGTGCACAGCTCCTTTATCTGCTGTCGCTGCAGACGTCCCAGGGTCGTGGAGAGGTTCACCTCTTCCACGCCACCATTCCTTTTTCCTTCATAGTAGACACCTGCAGGCCACTCCGCGTCATCAGTTTCCTGGGCTGTAAACTGGCAAACGTTTAATTCTCTAGAATAAAAGGGCTTAAGAGAATTAACATGGTATACCTTAGGCTTTATGTTGGAGGTGGGGGAGGCTATGAGATAGTTAACAGCTCCTAGGCGCTCCTGGACCGTGAATGGTCCTTCCCACGACGCTTCCATTTTATGGGCCTGGAGCGCCTTTAAGACCATGACTTGGTCTCCTACTTTGAAGGACCGTTCTCTGGAATGTTTATCATACCAGGCCTTTTGCTCTTCCTGAGCATCCTTTAGGTTTTCTTTAGCAAGGGCTAAAGAGTGTCGGAGGGTGTTTTGTAGGTTGCTTACAAAGTCTAGAATGTTAGTTCCTGGAGAAGGCGTAAACCCCTCCCATTGCTGCTTCACCAACTGTAATGGCCCCTTAACCTCGCGGCCATACACAAGTTCAAATGGTGAAAACCCTAAACTGGGATGTGGTACAGCCCTGTAGGCAAAAAGCAACTGCTGCAACACTAGGTCCCAATCATTGGAGTGTTCATTTACGAATTTACGTATCATGGCCCCCAAAGTTCCATTAAACCTCTCCACCAGACCATTGGTTTGATGGTGATGAGGGGTGGCAACCAAGTGATTCACCCCATGAGCTTTCCACAGGTTTTTCATGTTCCCTGCCAGGAAATTAGTTCCCGAATCTGTAAGTATGTCGGAGGGCCACCCTACCCTGGCAAAAATGTCTGCTAATGCCTGGCACACACTTTTAGCCTTGGTGTTGCTTAAGGGTACAGCTTCCGGCCATCGGGTAGCAAAATCCATGAAAGTCAGTACGTACTGCTTTCCTCTGGGTGTCTTCTTTGGGAAAGGACCCAGAATATCCACAGCTACTCGCTGAAATGGGACCTCAATTATGGGTAGTGGCTGGAGAGGGGCTTTAACCTGGTCTTGGGGCTTTCCCACCCGTTGGCACACCTCACAAGACCGGACATAATTAGCAACGTCCTTGCCCATTCCCTCCCAGTGGAAGGACTTCCCCAACCGGTCTTTGGTTCTGTTCACCCCAGAATGGCCACTGGGATGATCATGGGCTAAGCTCAAGAGTTTTACCCGATACTTAGTGGGAACTACCAGCTGTCTTTGAGGATGCCAGTCTTCCTGGTGCCCACCAGAAAGAGTCTCCTTGTATAAAAGTCCTTTTTCTACAACAAACCGGGATCGGTTAGAAGAGCTGAGAGGCGGTGGGGTGCTCCGTGCCGCTGCCCAAGCTTTTTGAAGGCTGTCATCTGCTTCCTGCTCGGCCTGGAACTGTTCCCTTGATGCTGGAGACATCAGTTCCTCCTTGGACTGTGGACTGGGGCTTGGTCCCTCTGGAAGCGATGCAGGTGCTGGGGCTTTTTCCATTGACTGTGAACCGCTGTCCGCTGGTGCACTATGTGGTATTTCAGGCTCTGGCTGAGCCTCTTGGGTAGGGTTATCTGCT
This sequence comes from Emys orbicularis, assembly GCF_028017835.1. NCBI lineage: Eukaryota > Metazoa > Chordata > Testudines > Emydidae > Emys > Emys orbicularis. The sequence goes on from NC_088683.1 coordinate 301,990,230, forward strand.
GCTTCCGCCAGTTTAGGCTCGCTGGTGCCCTCTGGCATTGGAGTTGTAGACGGGGTTGCAAGCGCTGGACTCAGTGCTGGCAATGGTTCTGGTGCTGGTTGCGTTGCCAGTTCCGGTTCTGGGACTGGCTTTGGCTGGGTCTCTGGGATTGGATCCACTACGGCTGTTGCAGTCGTTGGCAGGGGATCCGGTTCCACCACCTGGTTTTGGGTCTCCGGTAACACAGACGGGGCCCTGGTGAAGGGCTCAGGAACAGGGATGGGGGTGAAAGCTTGCTTAGCCTGGCTGCGGGTGACTATTCCCACCCTCTTGGCTAGCTTCACATGGTTGGCCAAGTCTTCCCCCAGCAGCATGGGAATGGGATAATTGTCATAGACTGCAAAAGTCCACATTCCTGACCAGCCCTTGTACTGGACATGCAACTGGGCTGTAGGCAAGGTTACAGACTGTGACACGAAGGGTTGAATTGTCACTGTAGCCTCAGGGTTGATGAGTTTGGGGTCCACAAGGGATTGGTGGATAGTTGACACTTGTGCCCCAGTGTCCCTCCAAGCGATAACCTTCTTTCCGCCCACTCTCAAGGTTTCCCTTCGCTCCGAGGGTATGAGAGAGGCATCTGGGTCTGGGGTTCTTTGGTGTGATTGGGGTGTAATGAACTGTAATCGGTTGGGGTTCTTGGGGCAGTGAGCCTTTATGTGCCCCAGTTCATTACATTTAAAACATCGCCCTGCTAAGGTATCACCGGGGCGATGTTGGTTGCTGGAGACTGGTGTGGTGGGGTGAGAAGGCGTCTGGGGTTTCCCTTGGGATGTGGGTGGGGTCTTGGGTTGTCCCCGGTGATAAGGTTTTGTTTCGGCTTGCCCCTTCTGATATTCGCTCCAACTGCTACTAGCTTTTTTCTTTTCTGTCACCTCCACCCATTTGGCTCCAATCTCCCCCGCCTCGGTTACAGTTTTGGGCTTCCCATCTAGGATGTACCTTTCTATTTCCTCAGGAACACCCTCTAAAAACTGCTCCATTTTTACTAGGGAAAGCAGATCTTCCAAAGATTTAACATTTGCTCCTGATACCCAGGCATCACAATTTTTGTCAATGTGATAGGCATGCCGGGTAAATGACACATCTGGTTTCCACCTTAGGGCTCGGAACCGCCGACGGGCATGCTCGGGTGTTAGCCCCATTCTGAGTCTGGCCTTGTTTTTAAAAAGTTCATAACTGTTCATGTGTTCCTTAGGCATTTCAGCCGCCACTTCTGCTAAGGGTCCACTGAGCTGCGGCCTCAGCTCTACCATGTACTGGGTTGGAGGGATGTCGTATCCAAGGCAGGCCCTTTCAAAATTTTCTAAGAAGGCCTCAGTATCATCGCCTGCCTTGTAGGTGGGGAATTTCCTGGGATGGGAAGTGGTACTTGGAGAGGAATTGTTAGGATGGTCTGATGCATCCTGCTTAGCACTTGCTGCTTCCAGTTCATGCTTCCTTTCTTTTTCTCTCGCCTCCTCTTTGGCTTTTTCCAGCTCCATCTCTCTCTTGTGGGCCTCCTCTTTGGCTTTCTCCTCTCTTTCATGGGCCTCCTGTTTGGCTTTTTCTTCTCTTTCATGGGCCTCCTGTTTGGCTTTTTCCTCGAGTTTTTTAATTTGAAGTAGTCTCTGATGTTTTTTCTCATTTTCTTCTGCTTCTAGTCTGGCCAGTTCTAGTTTGCTAGCTGCTTCACTGGTAGTCATTTTCCTGGTTTTCTTGTGCTGGGTCTCACCCTCTGCAGTTGACTGAAACTGGGATGTATTTAGCTCAGGCTCCTGCTGAGTGCTGCTGAGTTAACAGAGACTTTCTAACAAGCTACTTCCGAGGATGTAAAAAAGAAAAAAAACACAATTCAGCTTGTAAATTATCTTTACCAGTTGTTTGCTCATTAATTGAACCCTTCTCTTAACAAAGGACCTTGTTAAAAAAACTTAACACCTCTGCCTTCAGGCAAGGAGAGATAAGATATGCATCTACCTTCAGCTCTGCTCTCCAAGCAGCTAGAAGGAAAAAAAAATCTCTTACTGGCTTTTGGGTTTAAAACGATCCCACCGCTGTGCCACCATGTCAAGGCTGTATCCCTACTTTGAACTTTAGGGTACAAATGTAGGGGCCTGCATGAAAACTGCTAAGCTTATCTACCAGCTTAGCTCTGGTCCGCTGCCACCATCTTAAGAATTCCCTCCCTGGGAAGCCTTGAGAAACCTTTCACCAATTCCCTGGTGAATACAGATCCAAACTGCTTGGATCTTAAACAAGGAGAAATTGACCCTTCCCCCCTCCTTCCTTTCACCAACTCCTGGTGAATACAGATCCAAACCCCCTTTGGATCTTAAAACAAGGAGAAATCAATCAGGTTCTTAAAAAGAAGGCTTTTAATTAAAGCAAAAGGTAAAAATCATCTCTGCAAAATCAGTATGGAAAATAACTTTACAGGGTAATCAAACTTAAAGAGCTCAGAGGAATCCCCTCTGTCTTAGGTTCAAAGTATAGCAAACAAGATAAGCACTCTGGTAAAAGGTACATTTACAAGTTGAGAAAACAAAGTAAATCTAAGACGCCTTGCCTGGCTTTTACTTACAATTTTGAAATAAGAGAGACTTGTTTAGAAAGATGGGGAGAACCTGGATTGATGTCTGGTCCCTCTCAGTCCCAAGAGCGAACAACCCCTTAAACAAAGGACACACACAAAAGCCTTTCCCCCCCCAAGATTTGAAAGTATCTTGTCCCCTCATTGGTCCTCTGGGTCAGGTGTCAGCCAGGTTACCCGAGCTTCTTAACCCTTTACAGGTAAAAGGATTTTGGAGTCTCTGACCAGGAGGGATTTTAGTACTGTACACAGAGAGCTGTTACCCTTCCTTTTATAGTTATGACAGCGTGTCCTTGTGGATAAGTTTAATTGTATCTCTAAATTGAGGACAAGCCAATATTAAGGAGATTGAAGGAAATACAAGAGTCATTTTCTCCCCTCATTTAGGCCCTAAACCAGCAAATTACTTATGCAAGTATTTCAGCATGTGACTCATCCCATTGAATGTGTGTGCATAGAGTTAAGCACATGATTAAGTGTTTTACTGGATTGGCGCATCACCACAAATGCAATCAATGGGTGTATACTCAGGAGTATAAATGAGGGGGAAATTTGAAACTAGGTGTCACAGTCCTAGTTGAGCTGCCCTTTGTAGACACTGACCAGGCATCTGTGTTTGGTATCATGCATTGGATCAGTATGCATCTAAGCTCCCCTGGGTTTGTGCAGGCTCCAGCCAGAGTTTCTGTCTTTGGCCCCTTTGGCACACTTTCTGAGGAGACTCTTTGTCTGGTACTATTTTTAAGAAATGGGACTTAGAGGTCCAGTTGCCCTCGGCCCTCAAGATCGGTGCTGAACCCCAAAACAGTGCAATTGCTCAAGCACACCCTCACCACAACTCCATCCTTGAGTTGCCAACAGTATACATGAAACTGATTTGTACAAAAGCACAGATACCTTCTTTACTACTTCTGCCAACTCCAGGCAGATCGACAACACCAAAGGACCACTAATACGAGGTCCATAACCTTTGATCTAACAGTCAGGTAGCACAGTCAGGTATACTTCTGCTGTGGCCTTTAAGATATCAGCTTTGCAGACTACACCATGCAGTGGTTTTCAGTCTTCAACCAGAAGAAGCTGCTTGCCTCATGGCTAGATACTTGTAAATTGTGGTGGAGAAGGAGCGGTGGGACAGAAAACAGCAAATATAATGGATAATATACAGCATCTGCATGGGTACAGTATGATGGGAATGCATGGTATACCATGGTATGAAGGATAATATAACTCAGCTGCCTGGCTTCAATCAATAAATGAAGTATATCTGAATAGCAGTGACCTTCTGTTTCTGTATATAGTCCTGTATACTAAGTTAGAATTGTCTATTGTTCTACAGTTGCTTTTGGAGACATCCTTAACACCCATCCCTCAATGACCCAGTTTCATCAGTTAAAAAATAATATCCCCCTTTAAGTCAGACTTAAGGTCAGAAGATATTTAAGGACTTATTTTCTCATTTCTACATCTTCAAAGGTATACATAATCAATGGTGACATCTCTGACTAATGGTGTGGTTTACTCTGTCCTTATTCTAACAATATCCGTGTCTTATCAGAATCCAGCTATGGGAATGTACTTTCTAAAAATCAACCTATTAGAGAATGAAACTGTAAAAGATTATATCAAAACACAAATATAATGTTTTTTTCAAGAGTGCTCTTAGCATATTTTGAAATTTCTCAAGTATTTCTTATTTTCCTGCAGTACAAATCATTCCTTGTACATATAGTTTAACAATATCTATACCTCAAGAATAATATCTGTTGATAGTATAGGAGTACTATACTTCTGTGTGGCCTTTAAGATTTCAGCTTTGCTGATTACATCATTAAGTGGATTTCAGTGTCTGGTTGCGTGACTCTTGGCTTGTTGCTTGTAAGTGGTGGAAGATGGGGAGGGGAAGGATGCGGGGGGAAGTAAATATGGTGGGTAATATACCCCATCTGTCCTGCATCCAATAAATTACCATAATTAGACTGAAACTATGTAAGAAATATCACAAATAAAGTGGTGAATTTGGGCATATTCCTAAATTTGGTTTTGCTGCATCTTTTTTTAAACAAACTTTTGCTTCTAGTTTTTGTCTAGTTCACCTAAAGTAGCTATTTGATTCTGTTGTTGTTTTTCTTAGAGTGTGAGGAGATGTTTCTGAATATTCTTTGTTTAGTCATAAGAGGATGTAGGAAGATAAGATGTGCTACTGCTGTAGATAGTGGTTATATTGTACCACTTTTTATAGATAGCAGGATCTCATTGGATTGTGGGCTATTGTTCTGAGTAGTGGTAGTTTTTGCTGTTTTTATGTATTCTTTCTTGTTTTGTAGAAGAGATAAAAGAAATGACAGAGGGCAAAAGATAAAGAAAATTCCTAGCCTGTTTAAAGGAAGAGAAGAAAACAAGTAGCAACTAAGCTCCAAAGTATAGTACAATGGTTGTCATTATCTCTGTCCCTATGCCTAGAAAATACCACACTCTTATGTACTGTAGCTTGGTAGCTTTTGGTAAATGGTGATTGCTATATAAGTTTCTGCTCAGTCTGCTCTGTTGACTAAAGGCTGTAAAATACAGCTCAGGGGACAGCAGGTCTAAAATCTAAATGCATTGCATCTGGCCATGGTGACGTACCTTAAACAATAAGAGAAGCAGATATATCCCCAGTGATTATAACTTTACTGGAGTGCATGCAGCAGCACTGAGAATTATAGGCTCAATAAAACAATCCATGGTGGATATATATACCTGGCTCTAGCTTTATTAAAAAGTCCTATACAGTTTAATAGGGAATTATCTCCTTTCTATATCTTTTATGAAGTACTCTATAGAATTTCATTCAGAATGATATCTTTAAGATGTTTAAAAAAAATCAGAAGGGTATCATTCCCTATTTAATTCTATAACTTTTAGGGATAATTTCTATCAAAACTCATTACATTTCTAAAAACCCTATTGGTTTCACCCCTATTAAATTCAGTTGGATTTGGCATATGTATATGCCTCAAAGTACAGTAGCTTCCTTCCTAATGGAAACAGAAGGATGAAGCGGAATAAGATCTAGAAAAATAAAGTCTGTGACAATATATAAGAAACCAAATGTCAAGACAGTTGAGCAACCGGCCATGACTTGAGCAGGAACTGGAGCAGGTACAGGCTGGACCTGAAACAGGTGCAGGAGCAGGAACGGGTGCAATTTGTCAGAACTACCAGAGACCAGGGAGCTTCCCTAACAAGGCAGCAACATCAAGCAGATTGGCGGTGGCTGCTTTCATTAGGAGCCTACATACTTGTCTGGGGTTGCAGGTATATCCTCTTCTTTTCTTGGCATCACTCAGACAGGTGACTGTCAAGCCAGATGCACAATTCAATACATGAGTTCATAATAGTGGGGGGTCCCACCTGGTCCATTCATCCTTTAGGTCATGTTCAGACCCTGGCAGGAATGGTAGATATGAGCTGACTCCTTCCATGTGTTTTGGCAACCAGATGCTGAAACTGGGCAGCATACATTGAGACAGGCCAACAGGAAGGCAGTGTATCTATGGGTGTGTGTTTTGAGCAGCAGAAAAACACAGAACTTCTGGCACTTCCCATCAAATCTTTCCAACAGTGGACACTTCAGACCATGTTCCAGAGGGACCACTGCCAGTGGTACTTTCGGTATTGGAGCTGCAGGAGTTTTGTGAGCAGAGAGAGATATTCTCCCAACTTGCAGCTGGGCAAGTTGACCCTGAAGGTTGTGAACCAACTCTGTCATCTCAGTGATGGATATGCCAGAGGTTTCCATCTTAGCTGCCATTGCCGAGCATATAGGGAGGAATCTGCTAAAACTGTCAGGACAGCCAGATGACCAGCTGTGGCTTGAGCTGTAACTGGAGATGGTGCAAGCACAGGTTGGAGAAGGAACGGGACCTGGAGCAGTCTGTCAGAGCTACTAGATAGCAGAAAGCATCCTCAACAATGTAGCAACATTGAGCAGACCGGTGTGGCTGCTTTCATTAGTAGCCTATATAGCTGCCTTGGAGGTCACCTGGTTATACCCTTGCTTGTGTGATTGGCTGGACCCTTAGGATTCCCACTTATGTATCTTGAGTGACTTATCAGGCTCAGAACACACAGGGATGATTCATCAGGCTCTGAACACATCACACCAAATAATCTTTGATGCAGATAACCTTTCTCTGTCATCATCTGCACCTATGACTAGAGATGAACAAGTGGGGGAAACATGCACAGACCCTGGCATAAGAAGCAAGGCTCTTCCTCTACTACAGCTGAAAGACTGAAATCTACCTTTAAAATGTATTTATATAATTGAATCAGTTAAGTTTCTTCCTACTAAGAATCATCTCACTGATTCTCCTCAAAATCCTTGCCCTTAGACACAGTGGTGTGATCAAGCTGGACAGAACTTGTTTACATCTGGGGTTTGCATATAGAATAGTTGCACATGCCATATCCCAAAATGCTAAAGCTGACTCTCCACACAGTATTCTCAATGTTCACAGCAGAACTCAGACTCATTATCTAACTCCAAATGACATGTTTTTTTTAGATTCAGATGCAGAAATCCCATTATTTCAATTTATTTCAGTGGACATTCAGTAGCCATTTTTGGATTGAGATCTTTTTCATTTTCATTTGAGAAATATGGAGTACCCTCCTGGCTTTGTCCTATTGTTTCCCTGCCTTCTGTGCTGAAAGCCTTTGAAAATGTGAGTTGGAATTTATGCTCTCTCTTCTATACAAAATGGGCTTCAGTGACAAATTCATTAACTAGATACAAACTTTATCCCTGCAAATGGTTTTCTGGAACCATTTCATTATTTATGCTGATTTGATACTGTGGCTTGTCAGGACAGATGGGTAATAAATAGGGAGATAGAGAATAAGATAGAGAATTCTGAACTTTTAAAAGGCTCACTCTAGAATGTTCAGCACTTTTCCTCATAATGAGCACACCTTGTTTGTCTTGGCATATTATGTCTCAGCCCCTCTTTAACATTCAGTGCAGCCATTTATCTAAAGGCACTTTTCATAATAGGATTCATTCATGATGGCTGATTCATGCAGTAGGTATTGTGCATCTTAAAATTGCACTGTGGAGCATTCCAGGTTCAAAGCTGGTGCTATGTGCCTGTTCTTCCCTTTGAAAGCCTGAATTTTGCTTGATCTGTCTTTGAATTCTATGTAATCCTAATATGAGCTCTTTAATACTCTCATAACCAGGTTTTCAGAGATGGCATTGATTTTTGGCACTACAATTTTTCACCTGCAAATAATTGCACCTAAATTTCACCCCTGCACAAAACGGTAGACACAGGCATTATTCTTTGTGCCCACAAATCAGGTGGTTAGAGGTTTAACTAGTATATGGAGATATAAGCATCCATTATGTGTGTGTGCAAAATTGTGACCACAAAAGAGCAGCTCAGTGTGTGTGTGTGTCTGTGTGTGTGTGTGTGTAAGGGGGAAACAACCAAAAATAACCCTCCCAAGAAGTCATACCTGTATATACAAAATATAATTAGTAGACTAAGAAATGTAGGTTTTAGCCAGTATTCTTATATTTGGGAAGAAAAAGATATTCTCCCATGGTGGAATTTGCTACTATTAGCTATCTGATTTCTGGGTTGATTTTGTTGTTAAATTAAAGTCAAACATTCAGATGAAATAGTGCAGTAGGAATTTCAGGGTTTTGCAGATTAGAAATCTTGAGCCAAATAGTTGGCGTAAGTCTGCATAGCACCAGTAAAGCTAATGGATCTACGCTGAGAATTCCCCCCAACCCCCTTTTTTTGCTTGTTTAGGGCTTGATATATAAGTCAACAATTTCTAAAAGGAGCAAATAAATGTAAAACTAAATTAATTGGTTCTATCATGTTACTTTATTTAGGGCTGGTAAAGTTTTTACAATAATATTTACATACAATATTTGGGAGTGATGGCACCTGTGGTTCTAGTGGTAATATTTAATTGTGGTGATGGCACACAGATCCTTCATCCACCCTCAGTGGGCTCAATAGTTCATCTACTCTGTTGACGCGAAGGTACCTATACCAAATCTCTAGCTGAGTATTTCCCATGTTGCTAGGTGGTCCCACGTGGATGTTATTTGTTAAATTTTCAGAAGGAACCCTATCTGACCCTGGCCCTTGTTTCTGCAGACACATCCTGGCAGAAGGCACACATTAGGACTGGGCTATGCTTGGACTATAATCTTTTATAAAGGGCCAGTGCATACCATGTTAAAAGTGTCCAAACGCACTTTCAAAGTGGGGCCCTCTTGTTCACTCCTGTACCTTATGACCACTTATTATCCCTTTGCTGCCCACCCAAAATGTCCATCTGAACCCATGCTTCAGTGAGAAATGGGGAAGCTCAGAAAACTGGAACTTAAATAGATAAATGGACAGATAGAGATCAGCAAGCGGAAAGCTAGGTGAGCCACTCCAACGCAACTGTCACATGCTTTTCCAACTCCCAGTCTTCAGCAGCAGTTTCCAAAATGGAGGGTGGATATTTGGCAGCTCTCCCTACCCCTTGTTCATCCTCTGCTCCCCCTGCCCCCCGCTTAGCAGATGCCCATGGTGCCTTTTCCTCAGCTGCAAGCCCATCATGTCTCGGAGGGACTCTCCTTTAAGCCTGTCTCTTCCTCTGTGGTATCAGCAGCTCCTGCAGGACCCCCTGGACTTGCAGTTTCCAAAGCATAACAGTGGTAGGTGCCGGGGGATTTATATTGATGACTCAATGTACCTATTTAGAGGACGCTGTCTAGTGGGACACCACATGATTGGTATTAGAACCATTCCTATTTAACATGCTTAGTGACCTGAAAAGGGGGAAAACAGCCTTTTACATTAAATTTACTAACTATTAAATTGGGAGATGTTACAAATATTAGTGTGAACAGTAAATTAGTACAGAAGAGACAGAGAACTTTGAAATATGAGCAGGAAATAAAACTAGATCCAACCTAGACAAATGCAAGATGATACATCTGGTAGGGGGAGGGGGGAAACACAGTGCGGGAGAGAGAATTGTAAATCAATAATGCTGAAAAAAAAGCTTTGTGGGTGACAGTAGACCACAATTCATATACGAGCTTGCAGTGCATTATGGTAGTTAAAAAAAAAAGCCAACTTGATTTGATGCTGCAGAGGAACAGTCATTCCACAGAGCTCAAGGAAGTGACAGTCAGTCTCTATGGACTATCCCTGGAGAGAAATCCTTGGGTGGGTGAGTGATGGGGAAGCACGGCGCCCCTACCCTTACATGGCCTGTTCAAGTGCCTATCACATGTGCAGTGCCTATCTTTGAATGCAGAGACTGCTGCCTTGGTGTGTCTCCATGATCGCTCAGAACCACAAAGGAGGCAAGGAGGAGGCAGGGCCAAAAGCTATTGAGTAGACCAAGCATCCAAACAGCCCCTGTGCATTGGGCTACTCCAGAGTAGTATGTCTCTGAGGCACAGTCCATCCCCAAGCTTCCTATGTACCATTCTGTACTTGAACAAATGGGTAAATGTCCCGAATAGGCTCTTTTATGGCAATGGTGAGACTGCATGTAGCATATTGTGTTCAGTTGTGCGTACCTCAGAACCAGAAAAATGCCAACAAATTGGATGATATTCAAGGACCAATTGCAATAACATGTATTAACGTTTTGTAGGGATTGAAAGATTTAAGACATACACCTCTACCTCGATATAACGCTGTCCTTGGGAGCCAAAAAATCTTACCGCGTTATAGGTGAAACCGCGTTATATCGCACTTGCTTTGATCCACCGGAGTGCACAGCCCCGCCCCTCCAGAGCACTGCTTTACCGCGTTATATCTGAATTCGTGTTATATCAGGGTTGCGTTATATCGGGGTAGAGGTGTATATGTAAATTGAGGTTAAATGACAAAGGGCATGGAATAACTGCCTAGAAGTGGTATGAGGAGTTCACTAAATGGCAAATCAATCCTGAGGAAGATCACTCATGCATCTTCTCAGGCTTCTCCATCCATTTTCCTGAGACATGAAGGTTTTCCTGAATGTGTGTTCAGAATTCTGGGGTGCCACCTCCACATCAAATCTTTTCCGGCACACTCTTGGGGGCTTCTCCACACTGCGGCCTAACTCTCCATATGCACCCTGTTGATGTGCATTAACAATTTGTTGGAGCACTTTGAGCTAGTCCCTTTTCAGAGGGGACTAGGTCAAAGCACTCTAGTGAACTGTCAATATGTGTCAGCAGGGTGCACATGGACAGCTGGTTCATGGCAGGATAGCGCAGGGTTGATTCCCACCCCAGTTTGCCACGAACTAAATGTTCATGTAGACAAGCCCACAGTGTATATTTTTTCCTGTTTTGATTTTGTAATAGTTTAAAGACCATGTTCCTGAGTGTATTAAATTTTTCATTTAGTTACATACATAAACAATTAGATTGACCTGGGTTTAGTCCTGCAGGGAATTAACCTTTCAGTTTTTACCTCGACCCACTGTGAATTCAAGCTATTATATCTCTGTTTTGGTATACTAAATGTTTTGTCCTTTGGTCATGTAAAGAAGATTTCCCACCCTAAATATTAGTTGCTGTGATAAATGAAGTGTGTGTGTGGGGGGGTGCAGATAGCTCCCTTTTATGACCCAGCCAGCCAGTAGCTATACACTCCCTCTTAGTAGCTGTTTTCTAATTACTCTATCTGTAAAGGGTTAAAAAGTCTCACTGCTATGCATAGGTAAAAGGAAGTGAGTGGGCACCTGGCCAAAAGAGCCAATGGGAAGGCTAGAACTTTAAAAACTTGAATAAAGACTCCCCTTTTGTCTGTCTATTGTTGTTCTCCTGGGGAGAGGCAGACAGGGCAACAGCTATGCTATAAGAAGCTTGGGGACAGGTATGAAAAATCCTCGGTATCATACCTAGAAACTATTCATTTGAAACCCCAGATATGTAAGTAGATGGCTTGTGGACTCCTCTGTGCTAACCCCAGGTGCTTTTGTTTCGCTTGTAACCTTTAAGCTGGACTTCAAGTAAGCTATTCTTGGTGCTTAATTCTTGTAGAGGCACTTTTAAAATCTAGCAATAGTCTGAGTTCCCAGATGTATTTTCTTTCTTTTTTTTATTAATAAAATGTATATTTTTTTAAGAACAGAACTGGATTTTTTGTGTCTTAAGCTGTTTGTGCATATGTTGTTCAATTAGCTGGTGGCAACAGCTGATTTCCTTTTTTTTCTTTCTCAGCTCTTCCCCAGAGGGGGGGTGAAAGGGCTTGAGGTTACCCCACAGGAAGGAATTCCCAAGTGCGCTTTCCTGGGCTCTCAAAGAGGTTCTGCGCTTGGGTGGTGGCAGCATCTACCAATCCAAGGTCACAGAAAAGCTGTAACCTTGGGAAGTTAATATAAGCCTGGAGTGGCAAGTATTAATTTTTAGAATCCTTGCGGGCCCCCACCTTCTGCACTCGAAGTGCCAGAGTGGGGAATTAACCTTGATAGTTGCCATTTAAGATACAAGTAATCTCAGGAATTTATAACTAATCCTGGCGATATTATCATCGTCTAATAATGTTTCAGCATAGTGACAGATCAGAGTAAGCATCTATCTCAAAGTACAAACTCCATTTTGTTTTGTAAGACAGTACTGTGCTTTCTTTGTTGTTGTTTCCCCCCCCTCCATCTCAGAGTGGGATTCCTGGAGGTGTTGATAGAGGGTGAACATTGCACAGCAATCAAGGGGCATTAAACTGGACTGTCTCCTATTCAAATGGAAGCACTCTTGGACAATGAGCTGGCTATCACCCAGGGCAATTTATTCTTCCAGGTGAGCTGGTAACTAAGCAATGGATCACCTTACAAGGGACTTCAAGTAACTGAGGATGGTCACCTGACAAAGGGGACAGCAACTTTAGAAAAGAGAGGCTCTTTCAGTAGCTATTTTTAATTCCTGGAAAACTAGCGAAACAAATTGACAATTACTATACGACCATGTAGATGATATCAGGGTGATAAATAATAGCCAACACGGATTTGTCAATAACTAATAATGACAAACTACCTTACTTTCTTTCTTTGACAGGGTTACTAGACTAGGGGACAGGAGGGAAGATGTAGACATGATATATCTTGATTTTAATAAGGCTTTTGACACAGTCTCATGTGACATTCTCATAAACAAACTTGGGAAATGTAGTCTAGATGAAATTACTTTAAGAGGGGGAACAACTGGTTGAAAAATCATACTCAAATAATAGTCTGTCCTGGGTCAGGTACTATTAAATGTTTTCATTAATGTCCATATTCTATAGTAGAATAGATAATATGCTTATAAACTGGGTGGATGACACCAAAGTGGGAGGGGATTGGAATTCAAAACAACCTTGACAAATTGGAGAATTGATCTGAAAACAACAAGAGGAAATTCAATAAAGACAAGTGCAAAGTATAGCACTTAGGAAGAAAACAATCAAATGCACAAATGCAAAATGGAGAATTAGCTGCAGAAAAGATCTGGGGTTATAGTGGATCACAAATTGAATATGAACCAATAATGTGATACTGTTGTGAAAAAGGCTAATATCGTTCTGGGATGAATTATCAAGAGTGCTGTATGTAAGACACAGGAGGTAATTGTTCCGCTGTAGCACTGGTAAGGCCTCATCAGGTGGATTGTGCCCAGTTTGGGGTGCCACACTTTAAGAAAGATGTGAACAAATTGAACAGAGCTCAGGAGGAGAGCAAGAAAAATTCTACAAGGTTTAGAGAACCTGACCTATGAGGAAAGGTTAAAAAAACTGGTTATGTTTAGTCTTGAGAAAAGAAGACTGAAGGGGACCTGATAACAGTCTTCAAATATGTTAAGAACTGTTACAAAGAGGACAATGATCAAGTTTTCACATGTCCCCTGAAGATAGGAAGAGAAGTAATCAGCTTAATCTGCAGCAAGGAGATTTAGGTTGGATATTAGGAAAAGCTTTCTAACTATAAGAACAGTTAAGCACTGCAGTAGGCTTCCAAGGGAGGTTGAGGGAAGTTTTTAAGAAGGGGATATACAAACACCTGTCAGAGATTGTCTGGGTATATTTGGTCCTTCCTCAGAGCAGGGAGATGGACAAGATAACATCTAGAGGTCCCTTCCAGCTCTAAATTTCTATGATTCTATTATTTTAGAGAGAGAGAGAGAGGAACAAGCCAGAAGCAGACAAAGCTGTGCAGGAGAAGAAGAGGAATCCTGAACTCCTAAAAAAACACTGACTGAAATCCCAAAGCGTTCTTGGTGTGGTGAGGACACTGAAGAGAGGATTTGAATGCAGATTTTATCCCTCTGCCCCCTCCCCCCCCCCAAAATGTATGTCTCTTGTGATGTTTTGTGATACACTAGTTTCAGGGCCTAGCCAAGTGGCCTGCGGGGTTAAGAGGAGAATCAGATATGGGAATTTGAATCAGAAGTGTGTGCCTAGAGGCCCAGAGCCAGAGAGACAGTACCTAAATACTGTCCATCCTCAGCAAACCAAGAGCATGTGGGACATAAATACAGCAGCATGGTGAGTAGCCACTGGGGAAGCTCATTAGGGTCGTAACAAGCATATATTGCTAGTTTGACTTTTCATATCCATTTTAGATAATCCATTCATATCTAAGGTTACATAAAATAGAAGTTTAACTGCCAAGTATCATTGGATTTCAGCTTGTTCTGATGATAAATTCAGTTATTGGCCAGTCAGATCAATTAGATTTCAATTATCCCCATATTGACTGGGAACATGTCACCTCAGACAAAATGCAGAGACAAAATTTCTCGATACTTTAAATGACTGCTTCTTGGAGGAACTGGTACAGGAACCCACAAGGGGAGAGGCAATTCTTGATTTAGTCCTGAGTGGAGTGCAGGATCTGGTCCAAGAGGTAACTATAACAGGACTGCTTGGAAATAGTGACCTTAATATAATAACATTTAACATTCCTGTAGTGGGAAGAACACCTCAACAGCTCAACACTGTGGCATTTAATTTCAGAAAGAGGAACTATGCAAAAATGATGAGGTTAGTTAAACAGAAATTAAAAGGTACAGTGACTAGAGTGAAATCCTTGCAGGCTGCATGGACACTTTTCAAAGACACCATAATAGAGGCCCAACTTAAATGTATACCCCAAATTAAAAAACACAGTAAAAGAACTAAAAAAGAGCCACCATGGCTTAACAACCATGTAAAAGAAGCAGTGAGAGATAAAAAGGCATCTTTTAAAAAGTGGAAGTCAAATCCTAGTGAGGTAAATAGAAAGGAGCATAAACACTGCCAAATTAAGTGTAAAAATGTAATAAGAAAAGCCAAAAAGGAGTTTGAAGAATAGCTAGCCAAAAACTCAAAAAGTAATAACAAAATGTTTTTTAAGTACATCAGAAGCAGGAAGCCTGCTAAACAACCAGTGGGGCCCCTGGACGATCGAGATACAAAAGGAGCACTCAAAGACGATAAAGTCATTGCGGAGAAACTAAATGAATTCTTTGCTTCTGTCTTCATGGCTGAGGATGTTAGGGAGATTCCCAAACCTGAGCCGTCCATTGTAGGTGACAAATCTGAGGAATTGTCACAGATTGAAGTGTCACTAGAGGAGGTTTTGGAATTAATTGATAAACTTAACATTAACAAGTCACCGGGACCAGATGGCATTCACCCAAGAGTTCTGAAAGAACTCAAATGTGAAGTTGCGGAACTATTAACTATGGTTTGTAACCTGTCCTTTAAATTGGTTTCTGCACCCAATGACTGGAAGATAGCTAATGTAACGCCAATATTTCAAAAGGGCTCTAGAGGTGATCCCAGCAATTACAGACCGGTAAGTCTAACGTCAGTACTGAGAAAAATTAGTTGAAACAATAGTAAGAATAAAATTGTCAGACACATAGAAGAACATAAATTGTTTGGCAAAAGTCAACATGGTTTCTGTAAAGGGAAATCATGTCTTACTAATCTATTAGAGTTCTTTGAAGGGATGAACAAACATGTGGACAAGGGGGATCCAGTGGACATAGTGTACTTAGATTTCCAGAAAGACTTTGATCTGGAGAAAGGGGTAAACAGTGAGGTGGCAAAGTTTGCAGATGATACTAAACTGCTCAAGATAGTTAAGACCAAAGCAGACGAACTTCAAAAAGATCTCACAAAACTAAGTGAGTGGGCAACAAAATGGCAAATGAAATTTAATGTGGATAAATGTAAAGTAATGCACATTGGAAAAAATAACCCCAACTGTACATACAATATGATGGGGGCTAATTTAGCTACAACAAGTCAGGAAAAAGATCTTGGAGTCATCGTGGATAGTTCTCTGAAGATGTCCATGCAGTGTGCAGAGGCGGTCAAAAAAGCATACAGGATGTTAGGGATCATTAAAGGGATAGAGAATAAAACTGAGAATATATTATTGCCCTTATATAAATCGATGGTATGCCCACATCTTGAAAGCTGCGTACAGATGTGGTCTCCTCACCTCAAAAAAGATATACTGGCATTAGAAAAGGTTCAGAGAAGGGCAGCTAAAATGATTAGGGGTTTGGAACGGGTCCCATATGAGGAGAGATTAAAGAGGCTGGGACTTTTCAGCTTGGAAAAGAGGAGACTAAGGGGGGATGTGATAGAGGTATATAAAATCACGAGTGGTGAGGAGAAACTGAATAAGGAAAAGTTATTTACTTATTCCCATAATATAAGAACTAGGGGCCACCAATGAAATTAATGGGCAACAGGTTTAAAACAAATAAAAGGAAGTTCTTCTTCACACAGCGCACAGTCATCCTGTGGAACTCCTTGCCTGAGGAGGTTGTGAAGGCTAGGACTATAACAGGGTTTAAAAGAGAACTAGATAAATTCATGGAGGTTAAGTCCATTAATGGCTATTAGCCAGGATGGGTAAGGAATGGTGTCCCTAGCCTCTGTTTGTCAGAGGGTGGAGATGGATGGCAGGAGAGAGATCACTTGATCATTACCTGTTAGGTTCACTCCCTCTGGGACACCTGGCATTGGTCATTGTCAGTAGACAGGATACTGGGCTCGATGGACCTTTGGTCTGACCCAGTATGGCCATTCTTATGTTCTTATGTTCTTATGATCAGTTTGCTGTGGGATTGGTAGCACATTCTGATGGATATTAAATCAGGTATAAAGCTTTTTTTCTTCTTCAGTTAAAGTCATGTAAACTGGTGGTATGAGTGGTTAATACTCCAAGTGCTGTTTTAATGGATGTACATTCTAATAATAAATAATAAACATGGTCAATTGTTTATACAGCTGTACATGCCTCTAGATATTACCTTTGTGTGCCTTCCTCGACAAACATTTTTTCTTTAAAATTTGCCACCATTGCTACCACCAGTTCAGCTCCACCAGTGATATCCACAATAGGAACTCCACTACACACCAGACCCTGGCAGCTGCCAGAATTTTTATCATTGTATCATCTAGAGCTGCTTTGAAAACTATAGGGGTTCTGAAGATGATAAGCAATGCCTTGAATTTCATATTAAAGTGAATAGCAGCTACTTCAGATTGTGGAGTATAGCTATAACTAGTTCCTGCTATACTGGAAGCTATGTGAAGCTTTTGAAAACAGATAATTCTCACTATATCCTACACAAGATTTAGTATTTTCCAGGGAGAGGGAAACAGGCAAAGATATAGTTTTTTAGACAATTAAGTAACGTTCCCAACATCCTTATTTAATACTCAGACATGATTCTTTGGTTGCATAAACTTAAGACTGTGTTAAAATGACAGGACAGTTTCTCATTATTGTTTGTTTCCCTCCACTCCCCTTCACTCATCATGAAGCAACATGATACTTTGTTGTTAACCAGGTAGACCCACCCTTTATGTTTGATTATCTATCTTCGGGTAAGCATACAAGGCATTTTGACTTGACCCTCTCAAGTCTGTTAGCACTACAGCACTGGATTGCCTATATACAGAATTCCTACTGACAATACTTTTCTGTTACATTTTTTTTTTGGTTCCTCAAATAGTCCTAATTGGTTCCATGTGTCCACTGCATTACCTACTGCCTTACTAGCTGCCAACATACTGTGAAGTATTTGCTTTTCGTTCACTGTTCAAATATTGTTGACACATCAGTAGCAGTAGGTGAGATCTAATGTAAAGAGGCATGCAGCGTTAGCGTTTCAGTGCCATTACAGAGGATAGACGTTTTTGTAGAGACAACACTTAAAAGAAATATGCAGGATGACAATCTAAATCTATCATTGTCTAGCACCCTTGGCCTAGACCACATTTCCAAACAATTTATGAGGAAGTATCTTGTCAGTTTAACACAGACATGAGCCTATGCAACCAAAGAAACACATCTAAGCATTAAGTATGGGTTACATTAAGTATGGGAGACATTATTTCATTGTCAGAAACTGCTTTCTAGTAAAGTATGGTTCCAATCCTACAGAAACAAACATACAACAGAGAGTAGAGGAGGGAATCATGAAATCTCAATGCTTTACTCTTTAAAGAAAGCACCAACAAAACAATTATAACACATTTCTGGTTTTTATACAGATAAAATCATCCAGTTATGAAAAACTATGGTGTGGCCTTTCCTGTGTTTGTATTGCACTGATAATTCGCTAGAGAAAACAATCCTTAACAATCATGAGCCCACTTTTAAACTGAGCGCTTAACATTAGGCACTTAAATACCGATTTAGATGCCTGAATATTAGAGTTGGTTAGAACATTTTCATATTTCACTGAGAAATGCTTCTTCACTGAGGCTGAAACATTTCACAGAGATGTTTTGGTTTTGACTAAGACTTAATTGAAAAGGTTTTTTGGGGAAGAGAAAGCGAGACTCTTCCCCATCCTCTAGAGCCTGGTGGTTAGGACACTGATCTGGCACATCCAGCTTCAAGCCCCTTCTCTGCCTGATTCAGAGTGCTGTGGGGTTAAAAACTCTACTGTGAATCAGGGACTTGAACCACGGGCTCCTACATTATAGGTAAGATCTCTAAGCACCAGGCTACCCACACATAATTTTGTTTTTTGTGTGGAAAAAATTAGAATTTTGTTTTGTTTTGTGCCAACACAGGATGAAAGCAAATTGCAAAGAAACAGAATTGTTGTCCTCCAGTCAGCTCTATTAAGTATGGATTTAGGTGTCTAAATTTAGGCAGTCCATCACTTGCTGATTGTGTGCAATATTTCATTGACTGAGTTGCGTAATTTTTCAGCTAAAGCGATTCACATATTTTGCTGACAGCGGTAAAGAGTTAACGCTGAAGCTATACAGCCTACACATCTTTTTTAATGTTTTATGTAAGCAGATGAAGTATATTGTATTTGAGTTTAAGCTGCATTGAGCTTAGCTAGTAGTAGTTATATAGTGCCAGAGTTGTGTATTGCCCCTTACTTTAAAAAAGACATGCTCCCCACCTCAAACAACTTAAGTATATGGCCCTAGTCCTCCAATACATTAGGATAGAATTGCAGCCCTTCAGTTGCAAAGGTGTGCTACAGCCATCTTAGCCTGTCATTGGATGATTGCCCCTGCACAGGGGAAATCACTAGGTGGCAAAGAACCATCAAAGCAGCTTCAGCATCATGCCCACTCCCAGCCATCAGTGCAGAGGGTTTAGTAGGGATATCCCGACAACTCAGTGATCTCCAGCTGCTGACACAAATCAGGGCAGCCTTCATCCTGTTCTAATTTGCACCAGTGACCAGGTTGTGGGGGGAGGGGGTGAAGAGGGGAATCAAATCCCTCCTAAACTACACCTTGTACTTCTCAGCTCAAGATATAGGACTTTGATTAGGCCTTAGCATCACATGTGAAGATAACAGATATGGAGTGATATGAGGCATACAGGAGGAAAAGGGTTGCAACATAAAGAAATTGGCAGCTACTTTGGCTGCCTCAATCTGAACTACAGTAGTTCTATTTGTTTTTGTTTTAAAAACCATTACTTTAGCAACATTCAGATTCATGGTACAAAAATGTATTTTTTTCTAACAGTGAAAAGAATAATCTATTTTATACCATTCTATCTAGCCAAGGATTCCAAGGATTGTTGCAGTCAACTTGTTATTTCTCAGCCTATACGTTCTTTGGTGTTACACTCTGAAACTTTTTAAGTCCAGATGTATAATGGTGTATGGAATGTAATCCAAAAGTTGTAACTTGTTTATTGTATATTTTTATTGATGGAGGGTATGTTGGAAAGGAGACAGAAGGAAGGTGGGGATCATGCTATTTCCTTTCTCCTACCTTTTGTCTCCACTTAGGTTGTAAGCATTCCAGGGGTGGGGTGGATCTAGTGGGATATCTCTGAATGCTATTATAACAGTAGGTTTTTGGAAGCAAAGGAGATGGAAAGATGGAGACTATGAGGAACGGGAAAGATTAGGGCCCCATTCAGCAAAGCACTTAACTATATGCATAACTTTAAGCACTTGTCTAGATTTTGCCTTCAATGGGACTACTGTACTCTCATTCTTAAAGTTACACACCTATTGAAGTGTTTTGAGATCAGATGAAGAGGTGGGAGGAGAGTTATTGTCTGAGCTGTGTACTGCAGTTGTTGGGGCCCTGTAAATTCCACCTGTTTGATTTGTATGTTTCAAGTAGTCAGATTATCACTGTTTGCTAATTGATATTCATCCTCCAACGGTTGAGAAGAAGGCTTCTTCTGCAATGGTAGTAGTGATGTTGCTTTTTTCCCCAATTTTATTAGAATCATAGAATATCAGGGTTGGAAGGGACCTCAGGAGGTCATCTAGTCCAACCCCCTGCTCAAAGCAGGACCAATTCCCAACTAAATCATCCCAGCCAGGGCTTTGTCAAGCCGGGCCTTAAAAACCTCCAAGGAAGGAGATTCCACCACCTCCCTAGGTAACGCATTCCAGTGCTTCACCACCCTCCTAGTGAAATAGTGTTTCCTAATATCCAACCTAGACCTCCCCCACTGCAACTTGAGACCATTGCTCCTTGTTCTGTCATCTGCCACCACTGAGAACAGCCGAGTTCCATCCTCTTTGGAACCCCCCTTCAGGTAGTTGAAAGCAGCTATCAAATCCCCCCTCATTCTTCTCTTCTGGAGACTAAACAATCCCAGGTTTCAGAGTAGCAGCCGTGTTAGTCTGTATCTGCAAAAAGAACAGGAGTACTTGTGGCACCTTAGAGACTAACAAATGATATGCATCCGAAGAAGTGGGTTGTAGCCCACGAAAGCTTATGCTCCAATATATTTGTTAGTCTCTTAGGTGCCACAAGTACTCCTGTTCTTTAAACAATCCCAGCTCCTCATAAGTGATGTGCTCCAGACCCCTAATCATTTTTGTTGCCCTCCGCTGGACTCTTTCCAATATTTCCACATCCTTCTTGTAGTGTGGGGCCCAAAACTGGACACAGTACTCCAGATGAGGCCTCACCAATGTCGAATAAAGGGGAATGATCACGTTCCTCGATCTGCTGGCAATGCCCCTACTTATACAGCCCAAAATGCCGTTAGCCTTCTTGGCAACAAGAGCACACTGTTGACTCATATCCAGCTTCTCGTCCACTGTGACCCCTAGGTCCTTTTCTGCAGAACTGCTACCTAGCCATTCGGTCCCTAGTCTGTAGCAGTGCATAGGATTCTTCCGTCCTAAGTGCAGGACTCTGCACTTGTCCTTGTTGAACCCCATCAGGGTTTTTTTGGCCCAATCCTCTAATTTGTCTAGGTCCCTCTGTATCTGATCCCTACCCTCCAGTGTATCTACCACGCCTCCCAGTTTAGTGTCATCTGCAAACTTGCTGAGAGTGCAGTCCACACCATCCTCCAGATCGTTAATAAAGATATTAAACAAAACTGGCCCCAGGACCGACCCTTGGGGCACTCCGCTTGAAACCGGCTGCCAACTAGACATGGAGCCATTGATCACTACCCGTTGAGCCCGACGATCTAGCCAGCTTTCTATCCACCTTACAGTCCATTCATCCAGCTCATACTTCTTTAACTTGGTGTCAAGAATACTGTGGGAGACAGTATCAAAAGCTTTTCTAAAGTCAAGGAATAACACATCCACTGCTTTCCCCTCATCCACAGAGCCAGTTATCTCATCATAGAAGGCAATTAGGTTAGTCAGGCACGACTTCCCCTTACTGAATCCATGCTGACTGTTCCTGATCACTTTCCTCTCCTCTAAGTGTTTCATAATTGATTCCTTGAGGACCTGCTTCATGATTTTTCCAGGGACTGAGGTGAGGCTGACTGGCCTGTAGTTCGCCGGATCCTCCTTCCCTTTTTTAAAGATGGGCACTACATTAGCCTTTTTCCAGTCATCCGGGACCTCCCCCGATCGCCATGAGATTTCAAAGATGATGGCCAATGGCTCCACAATCACATCCACCAACTCCTTTAGCACCCTCGGATGCAGCGCATCAGGCCCCATGGATTTGTGCTCATCCAATTTTTCTAAATAGTCCTGAACCACTTCTTTCTCCACGGAGGGCTGGTCACCTCCTCCCCATACTGTGCTGCCTAGTCCAGCAGTCTGGGAGCTGACCTTTTTTGTGAAGACAGAGGCAAAAAAAGCATTGAGTACATTAGCTTTTTCCACATCCTCTGTCACTAGGTTGCCTCCCTCATTCAGTAAGGGGCCCACACTTTCCTTGACTTTCTTCTTGTTGCTAACATACCTGAAGAAACCCTTCTTGTTACTCTTAACATCTCTTGCTAGCTGTAACTCCAAGTGTGATTTGGCCTTCCTGATTTCACTCTTGCATGCCTGAGCAATATTTTTATACTCCTCCCTGGTCATTTGTCCAATCTTCCACTTCTTGTAAGCTTCTTTTTTGCGTTTAAGGTCAGCAAGGATTTCACTGTTAAGCCAAGCTGGTCGCCTGCCATATTTACTATTCTTTCTACACATCGGGATGGTTTGTTCCTGCAACCGCAATAAGGATTCTTTAAAATACAGCCAACTCTCCTGGACCCCTTTGCCCTTCATGTTATTGATCGGTCTGCACCACATTTGAAAAAACTGCACTGTCAAATAAGTGTTGGTCATTTTACACACTTTTCTGATCTCCTTACCTGTCTCACTGAACTGTATCCTCCAGCAACTGAGTTTTTTCAGAACTTTACTGATTTCAGATGCATATTTGAGAAGCTCAATGCTCCAACACTTTGCTAATAGAGTTCATGCTTTACTGATCATAGCAGTAGGATGGTATATTTTATTTGTGTTCATTTACATAATATGCTGATTAAACTACATATTTAATCTGCTGACCTTTACTCTGTACTAATCCCATGTGTACAGAGATGTAATCAACATGCCCACTTTGCTGAATGCAGTTTACATCTCATAAGGTTTACTGATACCTTAGGCACTGTATTTAAAACTACACAGTGCACTGGTCTCTGCAGTTTGTATGTGGTCGTTTTACTCCTTCCTGCATCATAAAATGTATTGGGTGCCATCAGATTGAATATATAGTGATGGGGAATTGGTTGGCTTAATGAAATGATAAAGGGATACAGGTTGGACTTGTGGATTAGGCCTGGGACTGGGATCATAAGCAATGTGCTTCCAATATGAGTTATTGTGGCGGGGCGATGACTCACCTGCCACTGGCCCCCGAGTCCCTCCCGGACCCTGGTGCCCTTTCTCTCAGGGTTCTGCCCTCTGCAGTACCCCTGCAGTCTCTAGGTCTCCCTACCTCGGGGAGCCCCCAATACTCTATCCTCCCCTTGCCTCAGTTGTTACTGCCAGTCATCATCTAGCCCCGCTCCCTGGGACAAACTGCAGTCTATAAACCACTCATCATTGGCAAGGGGGGGTTGGACCAGCTGCCTCTGCCTATATCTGGGCTGTCCCCTGCAGCCCTGGTACTCTTTTGTGGGCCCTTAACTAGGCCTGAAGCCTGGGGCTTTGCTAGGCTGGAGCTCCCCAGCCCCCTCTGCCCTTCCCCAGCACTGCTTCACCCTAGATACCCTTCTCAGCTTCCCAGGCAGCCAGGTCCTTCTCTCTCAATGAGGCTAGAGAGAGTGTCTGTCCCCAGCTTATGGCCCACAGTCCTCTTATAAGAGCCAGCTGGACCCTGATTGAGCTGACCCCAGCTGTGGCTACTTCTCCAATTAGCCCAGCTTTCCCTGCTGCAGCCCTCTCCCAGGGCTGTTTTATGCCCTTCAGGGCAGGAGCGGGGTGACCACCCCGCTACAGGTATTTATCTAAAGTAACATGTAATGTTGCAGAATTACATAACAATGCATTCACCGTGCACTTATTAATTGCACTTAAGCATAATCCGTATCTAAAATGCATGTGTTAGAGAAGAATAACTCTTGAATTATTGAATTTGGCTCTGGTGCTGAACACTAGATGAGCTCTGGGACTGTTCAATGAGATATGTTTTATGTGGATACTGGCCCTATTTTCCCCCTAGCTCTGTGCAAAAAAGCGATATGAGAACTAGCCTTTTTAAAAAGCAGGTTATTTGTGGAGAGTTGTTTCCTTCTCCCATCTCCTAACATGGTATTTCCACCATAGCATTGCAGGATGGGCAGATTCAGTCCTGCTCCAATGACAACTAGTCTATACATAAAATTACTTCAGAAGTCCGTCCAGGCAGAGATAGAAACTGGAGCTTTTTTATTAGTGGAAAAGGAGATTCCCAGCATTTTCAATGGGACCCAGAACTTGTTTTTAGTCTTGTCAGTGAAGCCTCAAATGAGAGGCTTCAAAAAGCATGTGATTTTTATATTAAGTAAAACAGCTGTTCAAAAATCTTTTTTAGTGGTTTTATGGCTACCCCTGAGCCCTATACAGTTGGACTCATGTTAACTAAGATCAGAGTAAGATTTCATGTCTCGCTATATATGTTTCTGTAGAGTACAAACACTGTTTGGGGTTTTATAATAATATGCAGGGTGTATAGTAGGCCTTATGACTAAAGTGAATGGAAGGTTTTTGTATATTCAGATTTTCAGACTGATTAGCAAAACACTCATCAGTTCAATTAACAAAGCACACACTTTGATTGGTAATTTTATTGAAAATCTCAGGCTCCACAGAATCCAACTGGATCATCAAAATGTGTACCTGGATCCACGAAATATCGAAGTGGAGCATCAGCTATGTGCTGTAGCTCAGACTATACCCTATACATTCTAAAATACAAACATATGCAGATGGAACAATAAAATATTGTTTATCAGTAAGGGATATGAAAAAAAACCCAGGAGCCTACCTTAACTGGGTTATGGCTGCTTTGTGTCACTCGAGCAGTGCAAAGCATTGAGTGTACCAATTAATCTAGACTCATTCATGTCTTTTACAATATAAGTCATCTTGAGTTGAAGCTGTATTACATGTTCACGCTTTCCAATTTACTGTGTGCCTACAGTGATTTTTCCCCTTTTCTACTGAATCTGTACAGTAGCTATAGACATTCCCACAGATTAAAAATGAAAAGAAATCATATAGGCTCTGACTAAGCTTTTGGTTATTCCAACGTGAAGGAGAAATAATTCCATTAGAGTCAGTGGTGTAGCTCAGGCTCAGAACCTATAAGACAGTAACAAAAACAGATATCTAAACATCTGCAGGATAGCAGAAGAGCTATTCACAAAACAAGGAGCTTCAGGGAAGAAAACAGAAAGGTGCTAAGTCATACAGTGATCTGGTGATAATTCTGGAACTGGCTGTGTTGTAGGTTGACTGCTTCCTACCAGTGAATCACAATACACATATGAGAACACTGCTGTATGTGTTCTCTCCTTCTACAGGTCTGAGAGACTAAGAGATTGGAGTTTGTGACTTGAATTAACCTTAGGTTTTCCAGCATTATCATCTGGCTTCAGCCAGCATGCTCTTTCCTCGTAGAAGAATAAATAGCATTAGTACATATCCTCTTTCAATTGGTCCCCTGCACACACAGATATGAGGAGCTAAAATTTCTCTATAGTTTCATGTGAAGAACCCTGAAGTATTTTACAAACATCAATATACCCTCAAGCCCTCTGTGACAACTGGGTATTATTGGACCATATTTACATATTGCAACAGTTCCTGGTTATATGGTGCCCTTCCTAGATAGGCGCTCCCTGTCTTGCTGGTTCTTGATGTTAGCATGTCCACTTGCCCAGCTCCCCCTTACCTCTTCTTTCACTGCAAGCTTTTCCCCACTCCTTCCGTTTGTTCATTATTTTACCACACACCTCCTCCATGTCTCCTGCTCCCAACCAACTCTCCGGTCTGACTTCTACTATCCTACACCTTGGATTCACTCCAATATCTTCCCTGTTCCTTCTCTCCCCTGACTCCTCATTACTGTTCCCTGATTTCTGGCTCCCCACTTCTCCTCTTATTCTGTCCCTGGCCCTTTGGCTCCTTGTAGCTATTTCATACCTCCACCCCCACCCCCTCCTTCTTCCTAACTTGACTTCCACTGAAAATACCAACTTTCCCAATCACTCCATTCTGGAATTTAACATATCGGTAATTCATAGATTTTATGGCATCTAGTCTGATCTCCCACCTGACATAGGCCATAGAATTTCACTAGGTTTACCCTTGCATTGAACTAGTAACCTGTTTGACTGAAGCATATCTTCCAGTCTTTATTATAAGAAATGAGGGAGTTAAGGGAAATAATGATTTATACAACTATATCAAGAGGAAATAAATACTAGAGTTAAACAGACCTATTAATAAAGGAGAGGTTTAACTGAATGAAGACTCAAAAATAGCTAAGCTATAGAGCTACTTTTAAAAATCTCTCTCTAGCACAGGGGTTGGCAACCTCTGGCACCCAGCTCGCCAAGGTAAGCACCCTGGCGGGCCGGGCCAGTTTGTTTACCTGCTGCGTTGGCCGGTTCGGCCAATCGCGGCTCCCACTGGCCGCGGTTCGCTGTCCCAGGCCAATGGGGGCGGCGGGAAGCGGTGCGGGCGAGGGATGTGCTGGCCACAGCTTCCCGCCGCCCCCATTGGCCTGGGACAGCGAACCACAGCCAGTGGGAGCCGCGATCGGCCAAACCGGGCAACGCAGCAGGTAAACAAACTGGCCCGGCCCGCCAGGGTGCTTACCTTGGCGAGCCGGGTGCCAGAGGTTGCCGACCCCTGCTCTAGCAAGTAATAGAAGGATGAAGAGTAATTAGGACCATCAATATAGCGATTGATGAAACACAAGTAAGTGAATTCTTGGAAAGTGTGCACATATACATATCAGCAGAAGATTGACTAGGAATAACATACCTGAACCGAATGGGGGCTTGATTCTACTCCTATTGAAATCTGTGGCAACGCTCCCATTGCTTTCAAATGATGCAGGATCATGTGCCTACAGAACCATCAAATCTTTCTGAACTGCTCCATTCTCATATTGTTTCTCTGTCTTAACTCTGAAATATTTCCTTATACTTACTGTATCTATATATTACTCCTTTGCAGACTCACTCTTTTTTATAAGAAAATGAAATAAGTACACAGCTCATATTATGCCATAAGAAAAAACTAAAAGATACAGTAGAACAAAATTAGAATAGCTGATACACCATAAAAAGGGTACAGTATAGTAAAGACTACATATTGCAAGTAAGTAATTGTCCAGGATATGCTATAAAGTGATTTTATATGTTTTAAAACCCAGTTCCTGTTGTCTGTCAGCCCACAGCATACAGTATTAAGCAATAAAGTTTATCTGATAAAGACAGAGCAATATAAAGTGTTATTGTGTGTGTCATTCTTTGGTGGGAGCAGGGCCGGCTCCAGGCACCAGCAAACCAACCAGGTGCTTGGGGTGGCACATTTTCAGGGGCGGCATTCCAGCCAGCCTCTTTTTTTTTTTTTTTTGGCGCTTGGGCGGCAAAAGCCTAGAGCTGCGCCTAGCAGCAACAGCACATCCTGCACCGGGGGTGCCCTGGGGCCGCTGCGGTTCGCGTCGGGGAGCAGCGCCCGCACCTTATGGCCGGGTGGGCTCCGAGCGTGGGACACTCCGGCTGGGGGCCGCCCCTCGAGGCACATGGAGCCGCCTGCAGGTACCGCAGGGTGGCCGCCCACCAGCGCCACAGCTGGGGCTGGGCGAAGCGGCCAGAGCTGCCCAGGGACTGCGGCAGGGCGGCCAGGAGCAGCAGCAGGAGCGGGGCCATAGAGGGCGGGGCGCTGCTGTGTGGGGCCCGCGTCCCGCTCCCCGGGGCTCCGCTCCCTCTGGGGCTGCCCTGCCCCGGCTCCTCAGCCCCCTGCCGGGGCGGTCCCCCGGCTCTGTCCTCCCCACTCCCGGCCGGTCCTGGAGGCGGGAGCCCCGGCTGGAGGGACCCTGGTCTGAGGCGCAGCCCGGGAGCCCTGCTGCTTACCCCGACCCTGCCAGTGCTGGACCGGCTGGAGGCAAGGGGGGAGCAGTGGTGGGGGGAAGCCCAGCGCTGGGGCGGCAGGTGGTGCGGGTGGGGTGGAGAGCCCAGGGTTGGGGTGGCAGAGGGAGCGGGAGGGGTGGGGGGGAGAGCCGAGGGTTGGGGCGGCAGGAGGTATGGGTGGGATGGGGGGAGAGCCCAGGGTTGGGATGGCAGGGGGTGAGGGTGGGGTGGGGGGGGAGAGCACAGCGCTGGGGCGGCAGTGGGTGGGAGACTGAATGGGAGTTGGTACACGGGAAAGGTTGTCTGAGACACAACTATTGGTCCTATATTACCAAGGGCAGAATGCATTGTGTTAGCAATATATTTCCTGGAGTTGAGAGTGTAGGGACTAATGAAGGACAAGATTAACATACTGTATAAAAGGTGAATGAAGAATATGGGAGACCCGAAGGAGAAAGCTAAATATTCTTTAAGGAAAGGAGTAGGAGGGAGGGGAAAATCTAACCAGGTGATGCTACTGGGATTCAGTTAGCCCATCAGGGAACGTGAGTCTTTTCAGACAAGGAAAACATATGCTAAAATACAATCCATGTACATTTAAAGGAGTCAGGTTAGAAAAATATTTTTGTTGTTCAGCTCGTATATAGCAACGTGCATGTTTTCATCTCAGCAATCTGTAAATACCAGTCTTTGATCAGCAGTCCCCCAGCAATCTGTAATTAAATCTCATGTACAGCGTAGTGCTGTGGCCAGCCATTTCCCACTTAGTTTGATACAGCCAGTATGTTTCCAAAGTTAAGAGAAGTTGCTATCAGTGGAAGTCCATTAAACTTTCAAACCCCAAATGTAACAGGTAATATTGATATCATGAAGCTTGGAGGACTCTTTAAGACCATTGAAAGTGTCCTATCCACCCCAATCAGCATTTGTACTTTAGACCCATCAAGTGTCAGTAGGTTATAGTCTCTTCTATGCATCCCTCAAGTAAGTCCACTTAAATACTCTTCTTTTCCATTATTTGTATGTTAGAGTCCTATAATAGTGGCTTATAGTATCAAATGCTGAAATGGACACATAAAAAGAACAAAAAGTATCCAGTGGCCAAAAGCAGGAGAGACAAGATATTGCCTTTCTTCAAAAAATGCATTTAGGTGAATCAGCCACTAAAAAACTTTCATAGGAGAGATTTTCTGGAGTAAACTTCTTCTCTGCTGATTAAAAAATGGGGGAATTCCCATGCTATTTGATAAACACCTGACATTTCCTGTTCTTTCTCAAATCTGTTTATTAAACAGTGTATAACAGCAGAAGTCTGTAACAGGAGGAAAAATATAAATGTGCACAACCTAAGCATATTTATTTTTCTTCCCAAAGGACATTAGTTCCATTTTCTCCATAACAGCCAAGAAAATTTCCACAGGAGGGATATATTCTACGACAAGTTTGTAGAACATTGTATATAATTCTAACCTGAGGCAACTTTCTAGAGATATCTCCTGAAAATGGATCGAAAAGAGAATGATGGCATTGTGATGTTCTCCTGGTGTTATCTGGACCGGTGATCTGCAAGGGCACTCCAATCCTCGACTCTGGGAGCCAGCCTGACCCTGCTTTGCTGTGAGAACCCGCACTCCCGGGCTGTTCATGCACAGCCTCTAGCATGTAAGCTGCTCCCAGCTACGTGAGTGAGCACTTTTGGCCAGCCACTGCTTGGATTGTGCAACTGAATGACACTAGCCAGTATCTCTGGTCCTAGACACAACCCTAGGAACCTCCATCTTGCAGTGTCCAGTTATGCCCTCTGCACACAGCAAGCTTATATGAGTTTGTCAGTTTAACAAAGAAATTTATATGTACCAGGCTTGTTATCCCAAGGGGAGTCTCTGATAAACTTCAAACCAAACACACTGCTTCAGGTCGAATAAACAAACAATTTTATGAACTACAAAAGATAGATTTTAAGTGATTATAAGTCAAAACACAACAAGTCAGATTTGGTCAAATGAAATAAAAGCAAAACACATTCTAAGCTGATCTTAACACTTTCAGTGCTCTTACAAACTTAGATGCTTCTCACCACAGGCTGGCTGGTTGCCCTTCAGCCAGGCTCTCCCCTTTGATCAGCGCTTCAGTCGCTTGGTGGTGGTGTCTGTAGATGGAGGTGGAAGAGAGAAAGCATGGCAAATGTCTCTCCCTTTTATCATGTTCTTTCTTCCCTCTTGGATTTGCCCCCCCCCCCCTTCAGAGTCAGGTGAGCATTACTTCATCGTAGTCCCAAACTGACCAAGGGAAGGGTGGGTGACTCACTCGAGAGTCCAACAGATACTTTGTTGCTACCTAGGCCAGTGTCCTTTGTTCCTGTGAGGATGGGCTGGGTTTGTCCCATACATGACCTGATGAGGTGTGAACTGCCTCTCTGCTCCTGGAGAGTTTTGCCTCACCTTATTTTAAGCCATGAGGACACATTTCAGCCTCATAACTATATACAGTAAATTAAAACCTATAACATTACTATAACAACAATACTCAGTGCATCATGAGCCTTCTGAAGACACCCAACATGACAAACTTTGCATTGGATACCACACAATCATATTATAAGGATGAACGTGGGGGTGCACGATGTTCCTCCGAGGTACAGAGCATCACAGGCATACAATGGGACATATGAAAAACAAATATTCTATACAAACATTTCCTCCTTTGTATCATACATATCCTCTGTTTTTCTCCCTTCTTTAGGCTCCAGTTCAGAAAAGCATGTGTCTCTTTCAATATAACTTCTTTAAACTTTGTGCTTAAACTTTGACTTCAATAGGATTTAGATGCTTGCTTATAGTTAACAATGTGCTTAAGTGTTCTTTCTGAACAGGGATGTTTTCCTAAATCAGAGTCTTCGTATTTTTTATTAAGAATGTGTGTGAAAACAGGATCTGTGTTTTCTTAAGAGATTACCTTATCCTGCTGCTTATTCCCACTTTAAGCCTTTATTCTCTATTTTTGACATCATTATTATTTCTACAGAAGCAAATGGTCGTCACAAATATTATATCAAGTAGTGAGTAAGTTAGATGACATCTGTTGACTTTGGGGGCCATCTGCTAGGTTGGGAAATTATGTATAGGATGTTCAGTTTAAATTATGTTAATTGTAAGTACAATGGGACAGTGTAATGGGATGTTTTGGGGGGCTGAATCTCTTAATTCCACCAGTGCAAATCTGGCCTAGAACCTGAAATTAATGGAGTTATACCAGTGTAAACCAGTGAGAGATCAGAATTAGATTTAGTGATGCATTCTTTAGTTGTTTGGGAAGCAGGAAAAAAACAATCCTTGAATGGATATGGTGGGTATTAGATTAAAAGGTGTGCACTTTTAGGCCCTGATTTCGCCAGGCACGTAAGCTTGTACTTGACTTGAACAGGCCTTAAGCATGTGCTTAATGTGCTTTGAGGAATCGGAGGGTTGGACTATAAATTCATGGGGGTAAGGACCTTCTCAATGGGTATTTTAACAGAACCCAGCACAAAGGAGCTCTGACCCTATTTAGGTCTCTTGGGTGCTACTGTAATATGAATACTAAATACTAATATAGGTTTTTATATATAACTGATGTGTTTGTGGGACAGAATTTTGGGGATACATTTCCACAACATTCTTCATCTTGCCTGTTTTTTTCTCTTATCATCAAACCTATATCTGAATTTCAGATGTCCAATTTGTATGACTTTAACAGACTCAGATAGAAAATTATATTGTTTGAATCACTTTTTTTTGCACAGATTCACAACATTTTCCATATAGAAAAAATGTCAATTTTTCTCTCAATTCCAGTTTGTTATTTGAAATGTAGTCTAGCAACCTCCCTCTTCCCTCTTCTGCCAACCCTCAAAATGCCATGTACACCAGCCCTTCTTCAGATGCCTTCTCTGAGTTGCCCTCATCTTCCACATCAAGTTTAAGCTCCTTCATGGTTCTTGCCATCAAAGGCCTACATGATCTAGTTCCATCGTACCACTCTGCTTTCATATCTTTCCCCTCATCCCCCTTGCCCTTTGTGGTTTAACTGACCCACACAGCTAATTGCCCTCTTCATTTCCTCACTTCACTCTCATCTCTGCACCTTCTTCCATGTGTCCCCCTATACCTGTAACCACCCCCTGCCACATTCTTTCTTTCACAAGGTCCATGGCCTTCTGTCTGCTTCCCCTTCCTCAGCCTATTAAATGATGGTGTGAAAGAAAACACAAGAGCTCATGTATGAGAGAGAGGGAGAAACAAATTATGGTCAACTACAACATCACTCCTTACTCAGTCATTGGCTTTAGTTGCATCCCATTCCCACCTCCTTCATCTGCTTATTGTCTAATTCAGTTGCAGTTCCCTCAGAGCTGATTTGGGCTTTTTCTCCTGATTTGTTCATAAAGACCGTAGCAGAGTTTGAGTGCTATATAAATAACATTATATGAGACATAGACTCTAAACTGCATAATGTTAGACTATGGACCTGATTCACGTTGGCATAACTCCAGTTTTATGATAGTCCAATTCCATTGGAGTGAGGCTGGAGTAACAGTGGTGAATAAAGCAATTTGTTTTGTTTTCTTTTCCCTCCCTCAGCTCCAGTAACTATATCAACCATAAAAGAGAAGCTCATGTGACCATGTCACTTTTAGTGAAATTCTTTTGGAAAAGAATATATTGTATGGCCCCATTATACAGCGACATCCAAATAATAATCAGAATGCCAAAATAAAAATGCCCTATTACAACGTGTACTTTGGCTATGCATTGTTTTAATACACGAGGAAATCAAAAGCAGTAAGGCTTTGTTTTGTTTTTTTTCAAACTTCCTGCTGAATCAGCAGATCATGGCATGCAACATGCTAAAAGCATGAGGACAGATTAGATCTCAGTCACACCAGAATACATCCAGAGTGACACCATGAGCTTCAGTGGAGTTACTAAAGATTTACATAGGTGGAACAGAGATCAGAAATGTGACCATCATCTACTTGTTTCAGAATAACTAAAAATCTTTTTTTGGAAAATATCACAAGTCTGCCTGTGACATTGTTTTAATATTCTTTTGAGATGGAATAATCTTTGTTACATTCTTTATAACTAAAATACAAAACTTAGAATCATTGCAGCTACATGGAATCGGTGGCTGTTGCATGAAGATAATGCAGATTTTCAAAACATAACAAGAAACATATTTTCTTATTTATTTTATATTTGCTATTTGTGAGTTTGTGGTGTCAAGGCAGTGTATGTAATTTCACAGTACACGCAAAATAGAATTCCCTGTTCAATGTCTCTACCATTCACAGCTCCTCCAAAAATGCATTTCTCCTGTTCTCTTTGTGTTACTGATTTGTATCAACTTTGTGGTTCATTGTAGCAAATTCTGACAATGATATATGATATCAAGATTCTACGACAAGTACATGGAGAGCACATACACAATGCTGCACAATCGTTGTGCTGTGAGCCGTACACTATATTCAGCAACACACAATAGACAGCTAAGAGGTAGCCAACCAGGTATCCTGTGACCAAAAAGGAGGAGATATCCAATATTTCTTCCCTTTCAAACATTTTTAACTACTTATTTAGGAAATTTTAACACGTTTACAAATCCTTGCCATGAAATATAAGAAACAAAAACAATCACTACAACAGTTAGCTTTTGTTTAAAGAGACTTAATATACGATATAGTTGTCAGATCTTTCTGTTTAAGGGGGTGTTACTATATTAAAAAGTGAGCACCATTACAACACCTATAATATGTTGTTTCTAATGATTTTATTAAGTTGAGTGAAATCTCTACATACACACATTTGACAGAAAGAACAGGAGTACTTGTGGCACCTTAGAGACTAACAAATTTATTTGAGCATAAGCTTCTGTGGGCTACATCCCACTAACTAACTCTTTCTCTCCTCAAATAAAACTAAACTTTTACTAAAGTTCAAACAATATCACCTAGGGCAGGGATCGGCAGTCTTTGGCACACGGCCCATCAGGGAAATCCGCTGGAGGGCCAGGACGGTTTGTTTACTTGCAGCGTCTGCAGGTTCGGCCAATCGCAGCTCCTACTGGCTGTGGTTCACTGTTCCAGGCCAATGGGGGCTGCAGGAAGTGGCGGCCAGCACATCCCTTGGCCTGTGCCACTTCCCATAGCCCCCATTGGCCTGGAATGGTGAACCGCGACCAGTGTGAGCTGCGATCGGCCGAATCTGCGGATGCTGGAGATAAACAAACTGTCCAAGCCCGCCAGCGGATTTCCCTGATGGGCCGCATGCCAAAGGTTGCCGATCCCTGACTTAGGGTGACAAAGCTTGGGCTACAGTCTGTCACCACTTAGTCCCAGTCTTGAAAAGTGTGACAGAGACCTGTACCCTTGCAGAGTTCCAGTGAAATCAGCTGGACTCCATACAGGCATAGAGGTCCACCTCCATGGTTTATTTCGAAGGATGAGTGGAGCATAGTACTTGTGCTGCCTGTCTGTGCAGACATGACTTTAACCATGTTGGCATAAAGTAGTTAATCATCTAAACAGTGCTGTTAGTGTGACTATCATTACAGCTCCAAAGCCAGACGACAGGGTTATGAGTACATGATTATAACCAGATGAAATGTTTCAACCAAAACATTTTCTTGCAAAAATGCAGATCAGTGTGTGACAGGGTCCCCGCGCTACAACCTGGACTGTGGAACCACTGAGCCCTCTTAACCCACCGACGTGGGTTGCCTCTCACATTGTAATGCGAATGTTAAACTACAAGCTTCTCACAGGCACTGACTTACACAGACATCCACATGCAAGGACACACCCAGCTGAGTTATATGACTGATCTCCCAGCTACTTATGAACCATCTTTAGAGAGGCTCCAGCCAATTCCTCCCAGCTCTCCAGAAATTGTACCGACTGGCACTGGTCAGAAGCCTGACCAGTATAAGTTCATTACTTAGTTCGCAACTTCTTCATAGGAAAGTTGACATGCACCAGCCTTTGTAATCTGAGCTGAGATTTCCCAACCACTTCCACCAAAACACACTGTTTTAGGTAAAATATAAGACAGATTTGTTAACTAAAGAAAGACAGATTTTAAGTGATTAAATAGATTACATAGAGATCAAAGTTGGCTACCTAATAAATAAAACAAAAACACAGTCTAAATTTTAACTTTAACAGACTAACCAGGATTTGAATCAAGCAGTGTCTCACCCTGACAGATGGTACAAGCAGTTACAGTTCCTGGGACCAAACTTCCCCAGTTCAAGCTCTTTGTCTTACAGACATGCTTCCAGGTGTTGAGATGGGGTGGGGATGGGGGAAGAAGGGCCAAGAGCCACTGTCTCTCTTTTGATTCCTTTTTTTAGCTGCTAGAAAGATCCTTGCTGTGACTTGGGGGGTCCCCATTGGTCAAGCAGTCTACATCGCATATGTGCCTTCTCTAAGGCCTGGTCTACACTAACCCCCCAATTCAAACTAAGATACGCAACTTCAGCTACGTGAATAACGTAGCTGAAGTCGACGTACCTTAGTTCGAACTTACCACGGTCCAGACGCGGCAGGCAGGCTCCCCCGTCGACTCCGCGTACTCCTCTCACCGAGCAGGATTACCGGAGTCAACGGCGAGCACTTCTGGGTTCGATTTATCGCGTCCAGACAAGACGCGATAAATCGAACCCAGAAGTTCGATTGCCTGCCGCCGAACCAGCGTGTAAGTATAGACAAGCCCTAAGGAGCCTCTGTTTTCTTGATGGGCAAGTAAAGCTGTCTGGGCCCTCCTTTGTTACAACTGAAAGGCTGGTTGTGGGTGTTCTCAATCTCAGAACATATTTCAGTAACAACACATAGAGCAATACTTCATAATTTCACATACATACATACATGTATATTAATGTTCAACAGATCAAGATTTTTAAAATGATATCTCACAAGGTATACTGTGTACAAAACTTATAATCATATTAGAGCGGTGAATATAGGGCAAAGTGTCACAGAGTGACCCTGAAACATTTTGTGAATTCATGTTGTTTTTTGACAAATTGTTTCGGTTGAAAATTCTGAAAAAAAATGTAAACATTTTGTTTTGAACTTTTTGAAAAGAATGGTTTAATTTTTTTATTCAAAATGACTTTTGTTTATAAATGTATTTATATTTTATTTGAATGTAAAAAAAAATCCTTAAAATTGAAATGAAATGTGTTGAGTTGAAAAAAACATTTTGTTTAAACTAAATATATTTTTTTCTGAATTACCAGTGAACTGAATATCTGCTCAGCTCTACACATGATTTCACATAGTGTGGTTATTACTATCATCATAAAGAAAAAATATCCATATCACTTCCCCAAGATTTATTTTTTTCATACAAAAAGAGACTTACAATTCATGCTTGGGAATGTTTTTTATCAAGTGAGGATTTATTTTCACACTGTTTGTATTAATATTCAAATTTTTGTCCCCAAAATACAAGGCAAATATTATTAGTCTGATGCACAGCCCTACCAATTACACAGTTATTTGCATATGTTTTAATTTCTTTTCTACTCTGCCTAGAAATATGGATCCATGAATTAGGAAAATGTGCACTCTTCATTTTGTTAGGTAAGATGCAAAGTGATTGAAAAATATTGCAGCTCCTGTCTTGTGTTCTATGTACAGTTCTTAACTGTTCTTAAGAGAATAATATTTTATCTCTCAATTTATATACAATATTATTACTCTTATTGATAATGCTTTGTACTATATAATCTTATTTATCCATTTATGCACATGCAATGTTTAAATTTCTCTGACCTTACTATAATCTACCCAGTCTTTCTATTCAGCAAAACCTATTTTATTGCTTTCAAGTGCTTTCTGTTTTGTCCTTTATGGTGTTCCTTACCCACTGCCCAACTCCAGTGGCTTCTGTACTTCATGACATGCTAAGATAAGGTAAGTTGCACTAGCTTGATCTTTATAAAATATTTTTCTCTTTTGCATAGAGATGAAAATAACTGATTGCTGTCAACTTTATTCAAGTAAGGTCATTCTTTTGCAAGAAAGATTTTAAAAAGATTCATAGATTCTAAGACCAGAATGAACCACTGTGGCCATCTAGTCTGACCTGTATAACCAAGGCCATAGAACTTCCCCAAAATAATTACTAGAACATTGATTTTTTTTTCTAAAATCTATCTTGAATTAAAAATTGCCAGACATAGGGAATCCACCATAACTCCTGGTAAATTGTTCCAATTACCCCCAGTGTTAAAAAAAATGTACACCTTATTTCCAGTTTGAATTTGTCTAACTTCAACTTCCAGCCACAGATTCACGTTAGACATTTCTCTGCTAGATTGAAGAATGATTATAAAATATTTTTCCTCATGTAGATACTTATAGACTGTAATCAAGTCAACTCTTAACCTCTTTGTTAAGCTAAATAGATTGAGTCAATGAGCTCTGTCACTATAAGACAGGTTTTTTAATTCTCTAATTATTCTCTTGGCTCTTCTCTGAACCCTCTCCAGGGGGGAGGAGGGGGAAGGCGGCACACTCGGGGAAGAGGCGGGGCCGGGGTGGGGATTTGGGGAAGGGGTCCAATAGGGGCAGGGACGGGGCGGAGTTGGGGTGGGGACTTTGGGAAGGGGTTGGAATGGGGGCAGGGCACTGGCGGGGCAGGGGTGGAGTCGGGTCAGGGCTGGGGGTAGGGGGGCGTGAGCACCCACAGGCGCCGGGAAAAGTTGGTGCCTATGGACACCAGAATAGGTCACAGAATTCCATCAGTGTTTGCGCCAGTGCCAACAACAGAGGTATAATAACCTCTCTACTCCTACTCGAGATTCCCCTGTTTATGTATCCAAAGATTGAATTAACCCTTTTGGCCACAGCATCACACTGGGAACTCATGTCCAGTTGATTACCCACCACAACCCCCAAATCTTTTTCAAAGCCACTGCTTCTCAGGATAGGTCCCTCATTATGTAAGTATGGCCTACATACTTTGTTACTAGGTGTATAATTTACATTTATCCATAATAAAAAGCACATTGTTTGTTTGCTTCCAGCTTATCAAGTGATCTAGATCACTCTATACCAGTGACCTGTCCTCTTAATTATTTACTACTCCACCAATTTTTGTGTCATCTGCAAACTTCATTGGTGATGATTTTATATATTCTCCCATGCTATTGATAAAAAATGTTAAATAGTGTTGGACCAAGAACCAGTCCCTGTGGGATCCCATCAAAAATGCACACATTAAATTATGATTTACTATTTATAATTACATTTTGAGATCTATCAGTTAGCCAGTTTTTAATCCTTATAATGACTGCTATGTTAATTTTATGTATGCAGTGTTGTTGTAGCTGAGTCAGTCCCAGGATATTAGAGAGGCAAGTTGGGTGAAGTAATATGTTAATTGTAATTTTATATCATTCTAGTTTTTAAAATTATTGTGCAGTACCAAACCAAATGCCTTACAGAAGCCTATTACATCAAGACTACTACCTTAATCCATCAAACTAGATATCTTTTTTAGATGAGATTACAAATTAGATAGACTAGTTCTATATAACATAAACTCATCTATTTATTCATCTTCATGCATAGTTTCACAAGCATTTTTCTGAGAAATGTTGTGTGATACCTCCTTAACATGGGGTTGGAGCTCTGT
Organism: Emys orbicularis; assembly: GCF_028017835.1. Classification (NCBI taxonomy): domain Eukaryota; kingdom Metazoa; phylum Chordata; order Testudines; family Emydidae; genus Emys; species Emys orbicularis. Next base: position 302,028,834 of record NC_088683.1, read on the forward strand.
GGCAACTTGTCCTATCTCCTGGACCTGACAAAGCCCTCTTCATACAGTCTGAGTCCAGAGGGAGGCTGGGGATAGTCTTCCTGATGGGCAGCAGGTATAATAGGCAAGGGAAGGCAGTGTCTCCCCTAGCACAGCATCCTGCTGCCCGACACCTGGGCCGTGGTGTCCCCCCCCACACACCCCTCCCTGCTCTGATGCTTTCCGGAGGCTCCCACGGCCTGCTGATGCTGCCTGATGTGAGTCTTCCTCCTCTCCTCTCCTCTCCTCCACTCCACCCTCCTCTCCGTTTGGAGGTCCCTGCAGCTGCGGGCGCTTCCCCGCTCCTCACCCTCCATCCCCTCAGGGCATGGTGTGTGTGTGTGTGTGTGTGTGTGTGTGTGTGTGTGTGTGTGTGTGTGTGTGAGGATGCAAGCGGCAGGGGGGAGAGTGAGGAAGCGAGGGGAGGGGATCTCTGAGTAACCTTACACAGTGAAAAAGCCTTCCAGACCAGAGACTTAGGGCTTGTCTACTCTTACATTTTATAGCGCTCTAACTTGCTGGCTCAGGGGGGTGAAAAATCACCCCCCTGAGCGCAGCAAGTCTAAGCACTTTACAGCACTAGTGTAGACAAGCTCTGAACATTGGGAGCCATGCTCTCAGCGCTTGGAGATTATCCCCTCGTGGAGGTGGATTACCAGGAGCGCTGGGAGAGCTCTCCGCGCGCGACCACACTCGCACTTCAAAGCGCTACCACGGGAGCGTTACCTTGGCAGCGCTTTGAAGCTTCCAGTGTAGACATAACCCTAGTAGCAGAGATCACTGAATTTGTTAAAGGGCAATTAACGTGGTAATGAAGACATTTAACAGGCATTTACCAATGCCCAGGAAGCCTTTGACCACATTCAGCTGGCTTTTATATTGAATGAAAATGTGTTACTGGGGTTAAAAACAGTTTCCAAATGACCTGTCAGTTATTCTCTGTACCAAGCAGAAGTATTTTTGACTAAGCTCGCTCAAAAAGGAGCTGACATAGCCAGAGAGTTTATTTCTTAATCTAGTCAGTTTTTTCAAACCTAGTTTAAGTAAATGAGTCTGGCAGGGAATTCTGTGTAAGAAAACTTAGGCCTGGTCTACACTAGGCGTTTATGTCGAATTTAGCGCCGTTACATCGAATTAACCCTGCACCCGTCCACACCACGAGGCTATTTAGTTCGACATAGAGGGCTCTTAAATTCGACTTCTGTACTCCTCCCCAACGAGGGGAGTAGCGCTAAATTCGACATGGCCATATCGAATTAGGCTTGGTGTGGATGGAAATCGACGCTAATAGCTCCGGGAGCTATCCCACAGTGCACCACTCTGTTGACGCTCTGGACAGCAGTCCGAGCTCGGATGCTCTGACCAGCCACACAGGAAAAGGCCCGGGAAAATTTGAATTCCTTTTCCTGTCTGGGCAGTTTGAATCTCATTTCCTGTTTGGACAGCGTGGCGAGCTCAGCAGCACTGGCAACGATGCACAGCTCTCCAGCCGAGATGGCCGTGCAATCCCAGAATAGAAAGAGGGCCCCAGCATGGACTGATCGGGAAGTCTTGGATCTGATCTCTGTGTGGGGCGATGAGTCCGTGCTTTCCGAGCTGCGCTCCAAAAGACGGAACGCAAAGATCTATGAGAAGATCTCTAAAGCCATGGCAGAGAGAGGATACAGCCGGGATGCAACGCAGTGCCGCGTGAAAATCAAGGAGCTGAGACAAGGCTATCAGAAGACCAAACAGGCAAACGGACGCTCCGGATCCCAGCCCCACACATCCCGTTTCTACGAGGCACTGCATTCCATCCTTGGTGCGGCCGCCACCACTACCCCACCACTGACTGTGGACTCTGAGGATGGGATATTGTCCAGGGCCGGTTCCTCGGACATGTTAGCGGACGGGGAAGATGAGGAAGGAGATGAGGAGGACGAGGCAGTCGACAGCGCTTACCAAGCTGATTTCCCCGACAGCCAGGAGCTCTTCATCACCCTTACAGAGATCCCCTACCAACCCGCCCCAGCATGTAACCCGGACACAGATTCAGGGGAAGGATCAAGCGGTAAGTGCTTTAAACATATAAACCTTTATTTTTTACAAAACTTGAATAGTAAGAGTAATAACAATCTGTGACTCATGATTTCTTCCCCCTGGGCGCTTAAGTAATCTGTAACAACTATTTATAAAAAAATCAAACAGTGTCCGGTTGTGCATGATTGTGCTGCCCAAGCTGCTCCACTCTTTAGTCCCTGCTACTGCAGCTAGATGAAAATCCGGTCTATATGTCCGGGGATAGAGCAGTAGTCCTCCACGGACATCTCCACAAAGCTCTCCTGCAAGTAATGGGATAGCCTGTTCATCAGGTTCCTGGGGAGAGCGGCTTTACTTGGTCCTCCGAAGTACGAGACGTTCCCGCGCCAGGAGACAAGCAGGTACTCTGGGATCAGTGCCTTGCATATCATGGCGGCATAGGGACCCGGTCTCTGCAGGCTTTCTCGAAGCATCCTTTGGATCTCGGTGTCCGGGATCCTCATGAGGGTAATGTCGCTCATGACAACCTGCTTTGAATTAGGTAGGGGACTGTTAGTATTGTGACTGCTTGCAACAAGTTCCTTTACAGAACTGTGACCGCTGGTTTACAGCCACGCGGTGGGGGCAGGAGAGGGTCAGCATCCAGGGATCTTTCCCTGGCACATCCGCGAGGGGGTGGGACAGGGCCAGAGTTACTGCTTGGCTGATTGCTGGCAGCACAGACTGGCAGTGCTTTCAATGTGAAAGGTGGCCAGTGGTACTCCTAAAGTTTTAATCTGCCACAAGTCTACGGCTTACCATGTTTGCCTGCTACAGAGAGTACCGTGTCCTGCCCCGGTTCCCAGATCGGCAGTGCAAAAGCCCAGGCACTGAAGGCGAGGTCCGAAAATTCGACCTTGTCCTCAGTGCGCATGTGATAGGTGTGGTTCATGGTCTTGTTCACAGAGAAAGACTATGTTCTTGATTCACAACTACATTTATCTTTCGGAGGAATTCACTGCCTTTTCCTCATTCCCACAGCCACATCTGCAACTGTCTCCCAACCCAGCCTGGCAACACACTCCCAGAGGCTAGCGCACATTAGGCGGAGGAAGAAGAAGACGCGAGAGGACATGTTCTCAGAACTAATGGGCTGCTCCCGAGCCCAGGCAGCACAGCAGAACCAGTGGAGGGAGAATTTGTCCCAAATGCACCGGACACACATGGAACGTGAGGAGAGGTGGCGGCAGGAAGACCAGCAGGCGACTCAAACGCTGCTTGGACTTCTGAGGGAGCAAACGGACACGCTCCGGCGCCTTGTTGATGTTCTGCAGGAACGGAGGCAGGAGGACAGAGCCCCGCTGCAGTCTCTCAGTAACCGCACTCCCCCGCCACCAAGTCCCATACCCCCCTCACCCAAAGTCCAAAGAAGGAGGGGCGGAAGAGTCCGTGAAAACTCTCACTCCACCCCTGCAGACTGCTCAAGCACCAGAAGGCTGTCATTCCCCAAAATTTGAAAAGTCCTTTCCTGGCAGCCTCACCCAAGCCCCCATCCAAGTTTCACCCCCCAGTTTCATGTGTGGTTGTTAATAAAAAATACGTTTCTGTTCATTACTGTTTCAGTCATGCTGTTTTGAGGGAGAGTCTGTCTGCAGGGGGGGGAAGGGGCTTGGTAATTGGACAGGACAGTCACCTTTAGCAGGGTACAGAGGCGGGGGCAGGTCCAGCAGCAGGGCACATACACAGTGCAGTGACTAGTTACCCTGGTCAATCTGGGAGGTGATTTTCATGTTCTGTGGGGGGCGGGGGGGGGGGTTAGTTGCTCTGTGACTTTGTGGCGGGGGAGGGCAGTTACAGATCGTATGCAGCGGTCCTTGTCCTGGATCACAGAGCCACGCAGCAGGGGATCTGTAACCCTCCTCCCCCTGCCATAAAGTCACATAGCCCCCACATACACGCAGTCCCACTCAGGAGGGCTGGCAGGCTCCGTTGAAACAACCAGTCCGCTACTGTGAATCCTGTCATTCCTGGAGTTTAGAAGGATCATTTGCATCAGTACACTACACCCGCTCCCCACCACAGTCTGCGTCCCCGGTTTCAAAGATTCCTGCGAAAACAGTACTAAAGACAACGGTGTTCAATAACAAAAGTAAAACTGATTTTATTTTTTTGGAAGGGGGTGGAGGGGGTCTGTAACTGGAGAGGATAGTCATCCTTAACTGGGTAAAGAAACGGGGGCAGGTTCAGCTTCTCTGTACAGAAACTTAAAAGTCACTGGTTACCCTGCTCACTGTGGAACCTGGCTTTCAAAGCCTCCCGGATGCACAGGGCATCCCGCTGGGCTCTTCTAATCACCCAGCTGTCTGGCTGGGTGTAATCAGATGCCAGGCTATTTGCCTCAACCTCCCACCCCGCCATAAAGGTCTCCCCCTTGCTCTCACACAGATTGTGGAGCACACAGCAAGCAGCTATAACAATGGGGATATTGGTTTCGCTGAGATCACAGCGAGTGAGTAAGCTTCTCCATCTCCCCTTGAGACGTCCAAAAGCACACTCCACCACCATTCTGCACTTGCTCAGCCGGTAGTTGAAGAGTTCTTTTTCAGAGTCCAGGGCGCCAGTGTAGGGCTTCATGAGCCAGGGCATTAGCGGGTAGGCTGGGTCCCCAAGGATCACTGTAGGCATCTCCACATCCCCAAGAGTTATTTTGTGGTCCGGGAAGTAAATACCTTCCTGCAGCTGTCTAAACAGACCAGAGTTCCTGAAGACGCGAGCGTCATGAACCTTGCCCGGCCATCCAACGTTGATGTTGGTAAAACGTCCCCTGTGGTCCAGCAGTGCTTGCAGCACCATTGAAAAGTAGCCCTTTCGGTTGATGTACTGGCTGGCCTGGTGGTCCGGTCCCAGGATAGGGATGTGAGTTCCATCTATAGCCCCACCGCAGTATGGGAATCCCATCGCGGCGAAGCCATCTATGATGACCTCCACATTTCCCAGGGTCACTACCTTTGAGAGCAGTACCTTGACGATTGCGTTGGCTACTTGCATCACAACAACCCCCACGGTAGATTTGCCCACGCCAAACTGGTTCGCGACAGACCGGTAGCTGTCCGGCGTTGCAAGCTTCCAGAGGGCTATGGCCACTCGCTTCTGGACAGTCAGGGCTGCTCGCATCTGGGTGTCATTGCGCTTCAGGGCAGGGGACAGCAACTCACAAAGTTCCATGAAAGTCCCCTTCCGCATGCGAAAGTTTCGCAGCCACTGGGATTCGTCCCAGACCTGCAGCACTATGCGGTCCCACTAGTCAGTGCTTGTTTCCCGTGCCCAGAATCGCCGTTCCACAACATCCAGATGACCCATTGTCACCGTGATGTCCTCGGAGCTGGGTCCCGTGCTTTGTGAGAGGTCTGTGCCCCTCTCAGAGTTCAGGCTCTCACCGCGGTGCCGTAGCCTCCTCGCCTGGTTCATCTGCATCTGCCTCTGGGAAAGGTGGATGATAACCTGCGAGGCGTTGACAAGTGCCACAACTGCAGCGATGGTCGCAGCGGGATCCATGCTCGCAGTGCTGTGGCGTCCGCGCTGTCACTGACCCGAAAAGTGCGCGAACTGATTTCCCGCCGGCGCTTTCAGGGAGGGAGGGAGGGCGGTAGTGACAGACGGATGAAGACAATTACCCAAAAGCACCCTCGACCCTTTTTTTTTACCCAGAAGGCATTGGCGGCTCGACCCAGAATTCCAATGGGCAGCGGGGACTGCGGGAACTGTGGGATAGCTGCCCACAGTGCACCGCTTCCAATGTCGACGCTTTCCCCGTTAGTGTGGACTCACAAAGTCGAATTACTGTCCTTAGTGTGGACACACAAGTTCGACTTTGCAATATCGTTTCCACATATTTGATTTAAGTGAAATCGAAATACCCTCGTAGTGTAGACATACCCTTATTAAACTACTGCCTTAATGCAGGATGTCAATGACAAACACTTTTCAAAAGGAGAGATTAAGCTTCTATTTGGCGCAGGTAGCCTGGCTTTTCTTCTCTCTCTATACAGCATACACTGAACTCCCTGCCATGCAGAGGAGAATCCATCTGGCAATTGATCTATAACTGTTCAGTTCTCTTGGGGAATGTTATAAGTCAGGGATCGGCAACCTTTGGCACATGGCTCGCCAGGGTAAGCACCCTGGCGGGCCGGGCCAGTTTGTTTACCTGCCGCGTCCGCAGGTTCGGCCAATCGCGGCTCCCACTTGCCGTGGTTCGCCACTCCAGGCCAACGGGGGTGGCAGGAAGTGGTGACCAGCACATCCCTCGGCCAGCGCCGCTTCCCGTAGCCCAAATTGGCCTGGGATGGCGAACCGTGGCCAGTGGGAACAGTGATCGGCCAATAGTGATTGTGGACGCGGCAGGTAAACAAGCCAGCCCAGCCCACCAGGGTGCTTACCCTGGCGAGCCACGTGCCAAAGGTTGCCGATCACTGTTATAAGTGTTTTAAGGTGTAAAGGGGGAAGGGTCTCACGGCAGGGTGGGGTGGGCGGCAGCAGGGTGAGGAGGCGAGCCAGCTGCATGGCAGGTGGGGGTCTTGTAGTGGGGGGGGGTCTGGCAGGAGGATGAGGAGGCAAGCAGCAGATGGGCAAGCAGCAGGTGGGCAGGGGAGGAGGTGAGCGGAGGGGGGACCTCATAGGGAGGGGTGAAGAGGAGAGTGGCAAGTCAGCAGTGGGCAGAGGTGGAGCCTGGGGCATAGCAAGGGTGGAGTGTGGGCGGGGCTGTGGAGGAAGAGGTGGGACAAGAAGCCAGGGCCGGCTCTGGCTTTTTTGCCGCCCCAGGCAAAAAAGCCTCCCGCCGCCCCGCCCCCCCCCTCCCACGGGGAGTGCGGCCGGGGAGGGCGCCGAGCCCGGCCGCGGGCCCGCTCTCCCTGACCGGCCGGAGCGCCGGGAGGAGGGCGGAGAGCCCAGCCGGGGCTCCGCTCTTCCCAGCGGCCAGAGCGCCATGGGGAGGGCGGCGAGCCCAGTCGCGGCCCCGCTCTCAGGCCGGAGCGCCGCGCCGCGCCGCCCCCCTCCAGGTGCTGCCCCAAGCACATGCTTGGTGGGCTGGTGCCTGGAGCCGGCCCTGCAAGAAGCTAGCCGGGGAAGTTTCACCCACTGCCCATGGTCTTACTGGGGTGAGGCCAAGGGGATGCAAATTCTCTTCCATCCATCCCTCTGGATCTTACCTAGAAAAGCTGATATGCCCTCAAGCTTAGCTTTGCAGAATAGACTTCACCAGTGGTCCTGGGGTCAGCTATGGCTGAACAGCTGTTTGTGTGTGTGTGTGTGTGTGAGAGAGAGAGAGAGAGAGAGAGAGAGAGAGAGGAGGAGGAGATCCAGAAGATGCAGCACCAGGGATCTGGGAAAGGGGAGACTGGAGCCAGTCCAAAGGCAGATGTCCTTCAAGAAGAAGGTAGGGGGGTATGCAAAGTTTGGGGGCATACATCCTGGCTTTCCTGTAGAGCTAGGCAGGTCTTCTTCTCCTCCCTCTGATTGGATGATCTGGAGGAATCGCATGTGGATACTTTCATCCAAAAGTCCTCTCCAGTGGCCCATTGGGATGAACTTCTTTTTTTCTAGAGATGAAATCTTTCAACTGAGCATCCAGCTGTAACACCCAGGGGATGGGGGAGAAGAGTTCACATGGGTGGGGATGGGGAAAGATGCGGCAACCCACCTGTAGTCCTAGGTAGGCCTATTTTATCCCAGACACTCCAGCCTCTGCAGTCTGATGGTCAGACTGCTCCCTAGCTCTCTCTGCCCCATTATTCCCTTTAACTATCTAATTAGCCTGAGAGATTGTCTGTCTCTTTAAATCCTTCTAAGACTTTGACCTCCCAACAGCTGGGGAGGGGGGCTTAGTCATTCCTCCCAGCTTAGTCATGGAGAAACCTGCTTAACAAGCCTAGTAGTGGGTCTAGCCATCCCATCACAGCAAATGGCTCCAGCATTGTTTAGGTGTTGTTGGAGCAGCCGTTATCAGCTTACTGTCTACCTTCCTGCCAAGTAACTACATGCAGCTAACCCCTTCTTGAATTAACCCCTTGTACACTCACAATAAACAACACAGCAATAATCACACAAACAGATGGAACATAAAGTATTACAGGCAGCCCAATATCCTTGACAAACATAATCTAAAAAACAAACAAATAAAAACTTCTCAAAGTTCTAGTGGAGCAAAATAAAGTTCTAAACTGTAAACGAAAAATCCATTTATTTGTAGTAAGTTATTCATAATGTAGCAATGTTTTCTGATTAAATAAGTTAATGTATAGCTTGTGACATAAAAATAAACAACTTACTTTTTGAAAGGCTGTTAGAGCTGGTACATAGCTATGAATAAAAATAATCATAATTCATAATATGAAATCTCCATTTTATATACAGCGCATTGAATATGCTTGACTGTTGACCTGAGAATATTTTGTATTTTTCATTTGAAGATCTCAAAACACTTGAGAAAGCTGATTCTCTCCCCTATTCTACCAAAGGGAAAAGATAAAGCACAGAAGAGTTAAGTGACTTGCCAAGATCACAGAAGTATTTTAGGACCACCAGGGTTGCCAGCTCTCATGATTTTATCATGAGTCTCATGATAATTATTGTTTTCCTTAAAGCCCCAGCTCCAGGAGTCAAGCAAATACGTGACGATTTCAGCCTTCATTCTTAAAGAAAAAGTAAGATTCTAGCCCTTATGGCTGTGGAGAAAGTTTCAAAATGTGACCCCCATGCAACCTAAAAGTTCAAAAAGCTAAAAGCAAATAAAAAGAACACCAATCTATTATTTTTTTATATAATCTCATGATTTTAAAGCCAATCGCATGATTTTTGGTGAGCCTGACTCATGATTTTTGAACATTTGGGGCTGGCAATACTGGACCACAGATTTGACCTTTGACTCCTCCCCTGCACTATGATGCACAAGTTTCATTCTGGCCAAGTGGGAAACATTATCTTTGGGACAGATTGTTTTGTTGCCTAGAGTGAAAACGTGAGAAACTTCAAATGCATTTCTTTGCATTATTATGAAATCAGGGTGGGGGTGGGGTCAGTATCCTACAACTTGCCAGCCAATGGATTTGTAATATGCAAATGTTTTCACACAGCTTATTCTGTTCACTTTGGAGATCCCCTCAGAACTAAATTCTGTTCTCACAGTTACTCTGCAATTACATTAGTGTAACTCCTATGTTTTCTACAAAGTTTTTCTGGATTTAGCAGAGCAGGATTTGGCCTTAAGTTTGTAATTCAGATTTTGGGATGTTTTGGCATTTAGTGTCATTATACTGACAGTGGGGCTGTTGTTATCATGTGCAGCACCTGCAGTTTGACCTTTTAGTCATTTGACTCCTAGTCAGAAAAGTTAGGCCTCCGAAGCGTTACCTGGATGCCAAGTAATTGTCCAAAAATGAATGCCAGGAGTTAGACCAAATGTTTTCTCAGCAGAACTCAGCAAAGCCACCAGAGAGAGCATAAAACACTCTCCACACAGGTCATCCCCAGAAAACAGGAAGGGGGTGGGGAATATTAAAGTGAGAAGGAATGATATCAGAAATTCCAGCTGTAATCATTATTCAGGCAAAGCTCCCATTAAATTCAAGTGAAGGCCAGCAAATTCATGCTTTTTTGAGTAGCTGACTCAAGAACTTTTCCTTTCTTCTGGACTCCATAAACTTACCACTGACAAAGACAGTTTCTCCAATAGCTATTCTCTTTCTCATAATCCTTACTTAAAAACATAAACCTTGGTCATCCTAGGAGAAAGCACCTGCAAAATTCTAATTTATTTTAAAACTGATTAGGGACAGACAGTAGACAAGCTCCAGGCACCCAAAGCTGCTCTGACAAAGCCAGTTTATAAACCAGCCGTAGGCCATTTGGAACCAGTTCTATTTCAAGTTACCTTGGTCTTTTGCCCACACTGTGGGGCAGATCTCCTGCAATCTCGTTTAATTTGTTGCAAATCATTGGTGAACCCAGCTGATCTCTGGAAAGATTGTCTGTTGATCAGTGCATCAGTGGGTGTTGTCAGCAGGAGGTTACAGTGATTTACTAATCTGCCTTTTGGTTAGAGTTCTAACAACCTACTGTGACTGTGCAATGAGAAAGATTTAGGGTTTGTCTTCATTGGCTGCAACAGTTAGCTCAAATTAGTAGACTCAAATTACTGTGCTCAATCCAGCCTCATCGGAGTGAGGGCAATCACATTTCAAAACAAAACTGGAATTATACAAAATGATTTGATTACAGCCCTGAGTGACTGGATTAGCAGAGAAATTGGATTAGCTGCCAAGAAATTGTAATTTGAGCTGTTGAATACCCACTACATTAACAAGTTTCAACCCAACATCCCCTGCTCCACAATGGACCAACTAGCTTGATCTTACAGCACCACTTAACTTGAGCTACAGATTTTTGTGTGTGGACAGGAGTTGAGTTAAGGGTAACACTCAAGTTATAACTCAAGCTAACTGTGCTGTGAAGATTCACCCTAAGGGTCATCTCATATAAATAGTACTGATGCTGCAGCCAAAGTTTCCCCATCTATTTCAATTCTAAGGAAGTGGGGATGAAATTTGGCACTATGTCCTTCAGTGAAATTCTGCCGCCCCTACTGTACCATAGTACACCAACAGCCCCATTCATTTTTGTTAGACTGCTTTAGGACTAGGTATTACTCAACATATATAAAGGTAACAGAATTTGGCATCCTTGTGACTACAGGTCTATAAGGCCCCATGGGTCTAGCACCCAGGCCTCAGAGTTGCCAGGCACCTTGCCTCTCCATGCTACCACCCAGTAGCAGCTGTAACTAGTTTGTGCTCTCCTGCCCATGACACACTGTGGACACAGACCATGGAAAGTCCCACCTGAAGAGGTGAGAAAGGCAGAAGACGTATGGATCCTCAACCTATATAAATCCAAGGAGTAGTCCAGGAGGTGTCCAGGCAGCAGTGTGGATTGCTTATAGTTATCAAGAACATTTCTGCTTCTTTTGTTGTCCTTGGCTTGATTTGGACTTCATCACCTGACTTGGATTCTGACCCTTGGTATTGATCCTGGGCTTGAATCTAACTGTGAACTCCTTTGTTACTCCCAGCCTCAGGTTTGACCCATGTCTGACACTTTGTCCTGACTGATCTTGTTAGAATTCTGGTAGGCCAGATTGTGATACCCTTACTGCATGAATGGTACCTTACACAAGTGGTGTACTTGCATTTTTTAAACAACATGCACATTCACAGTTTATTTTCTTTTAGAGCTTGCCTTCACTGCAGTGTTAGCTTGAGATATAATCTAACCAAATTCCTGTCCACACACATCTCTATCTTGAGTGAAGTCATGCTGTAAACTCAAACCAGCTAGATCATCAGGAGGTGAGCGTTGAAGCTGGAGTGCTCCTGATGCTTGCACTAGTAATGCAGTGGAGATGCAGCAACTCTAGTTAAATTCATCAACTGCTAATCATAGAATAGTCGGAGAGGAAGGGAGCTCGAGAGGCCATTTAGTCCAGTCCCCTGCACTCATGGCAGGACTAAGGATTATCTAGATCATCCCTGACAGGTGTTTGTCTAACCTGGTTTTAAAAATCTCCAAAGATGGGGATTCCACAACCTCTCTAGGCAATTTATTCCAGTGCTTAACAACCCTGGTAGTTAGGAAGTTTTTCCTAAAGTCCATCCTAAACCACCCTTGCTGCAATTTAAGCCCATTGTTTCTTGTCCTGTCCTCAGAGGTTAAGAAGAACAATTTTTCTCCCTCCTGCTTGTAACAGCCTTTTATGTACTTGAAAACTGTTCTCATGACTCTCTTCAGTCTTCTCTTCTCCAGACTAAACACATTCAATTTTTTCAATCTTCCCTCATAGGTCATGTTTTCTAGACCTTTAATCATTTGTGTTGCTCTTCTCTGGACTTTCTCCAATTTGTCCACATATTTTCTGAAATGTGGAGCCCAGAACTGGACACAATACTCCAGTTGAGGCCTAATCAGGGTGAAGTTGCGTGGAAGAATTACTTCTTGTGTTTTACTTACAACACACCTGCTAATACAGCCCTGAATGATGTTTGCTTTTTTTTGCCACAGTGACTCCTCTTTAGCTTGTGATCCGCTATGATCCCACAGATCCCTTTCCACAGTACTTCTTCCCAGGAAGTTATTTCCCATATTGTATGTGTGCCACTGATTGTTTCTTCCTAAGTGGTGTACTTTGCATTTGTCCATATTGAATTTCATCCTATTTCCTTCAGACCATTTCTCCAGTTTGTCCAGATCATTTTGAATTTTAATCCTATCCTCCAAAGCACTTGCAAACACTCACAGCTTGATATCGTCCACAAACTTTAAAAGTGTACTCTCTATGCCATTATCTAAATCACTGATGAACATATTGAACAGAACTGGACCCAGAACTGATCCCTGCAGGACCTCACTCAATATGTCCTTCCAGCTTGACTGTGAACCACTGATAACTACTCTCTGGGAACAGTTTTCCAACCAATTATGCACCCATCTTATAGTAGCTCAATCTTGGTTCTATTTCCCTAATTCATTTATGAGAAGGTCAGGAGGAGGCAGTATCAAAAGCCTTACTAAAGTCCAGATCTACCACATCTACTGCTTCTCCCTCAATCCAGAAGGCTTGTTAACCTGTCAAAGAAAGCTATTAGGTTGGTTTGACATGATTTGTTCTTAACAAATCCATGCTGTCTGTTACTTACCACCTTGTTATCTTCTAGGTTTCTTCATTATCTTTCCAGGTACTGAAGTTAAACTGGTCTATAATTCCCTGGGTTGTCCTTATTCCCCTTTTTATAGATTGACACTATATTTTCCCTTTTCCAGTCCTTTGAAATCTCTCCCGTCTTCCATGACTTTTCGAAGATAAGCACTAATGTCTCAGAGATCTCCTCAGTCAGCTCCTTGAGTATTCTAGGATGTATTTCATCAAGCTTTGGTGACTTGAAGACATCTAACTTGTCTAAGTAATTTTTAACTTGTTCTTTCCGTATTTTAGCCTCTTGATCCTACCTCATTTTCACGGGCAATTGCTACTAACCTTTTTGGTGAAAACTGAAACAAAAAAGTCATGTAGGACTTCTGCCATTTCCACATTTTCTGTTACTGTTCTCCCCTCTTTCCCCCCAACCCATTGAGTAACGGGCCTACCCTGTCCTTGGTCTTCCTCTTGTTTCTAATGTATTTGTAGAATGTTTTCTTGTTACCTTTCACAGCCCACACCCACACCCTATGTCCTGGGCACAGTGAGGAGTCATCTTAGATGGAGGTACTAGGAATCATAGGAAAGAACCCAGACTGTGTGAGGAGAGAGGAGAAGCCACTCCAAGTAGCAAGCACTAGGGGAGGAGCTATATTGAGAACACCAGTAGAGTCCAGAAATATGACACACTCCTCTTATTCCTGTATCTGCTTTAATACTTAAGTTCCTTGCTGTTTTTGATAAATATCCATCAAAACTTTTGTTACTTAAGGAAATACTCAAAACTGCAGTAGAAGAGAAATTAGGCTACTCTACATGAGTATATGAGTTATGTTTTTTTCCTTAGCTGTGACTATTGAAATATACATTCAAGCAGAACTGTAGTAAAACTGTTTCAAACTAAACTGTAGTAAAACTAACGGGACATAGTTTTTGTTATGTACAGGCTTGGAGATATCTGTAGCTACAGTGGTGACTTCTGATGGCTAGGTCCTTTCTTTCTGATTTGTATTGGAGTATCCTGGGGGAAAGGAAAAGAGAGACTGATCTTGTTTGGCTATAGCCTGTCTGTTACAGTGCTTACAGTTACTGGCTTTTTTAAATTGGATTTTCTAAAGTGTTTTGATGTCTTAAGTTACTTTTCATAGCTTAATTTCCACAAAAGCTTATGCCCCAAATGCTGCTTGTTTTGTAGGGCTGGCTTTACAGGTTGGACCAAAGAAAACTACACCTGAAAAAAGGGGAGGGGCTGAATTTTCAGAAAGTAAAATTCCGATGTCAGTTTGTATAGGATTTTACATATGAATCAAATTAAAATGTATACAAAACTGAATATAAAATATGAAAAGACAATTTTTTGCCCTGAAAACTACTCTTCTTCCAGCTAAACTACATAAGACTAAACCAATAGAAAGGGCCTAAACCTGCCGTGTCATCATTGGTCCCTTCTTAACTGATTACGGACTGTGCAAGGCCTCTGTGCAGCACTGTTGGGGTCTTCGACACAAACTAAGCTGCAGGTGCGGTGCAGAACAATGATACACATTGTCAAGGAATGTCCACTATCCAAATTCAACGGTGGGCTCCGAGAGCTCCACTTGGCCACTAAGAATGCTATTCCTTGGCTCAGCAGATAGGCAAATGCTAAATAAATAAATGGCTTGTACTGATCTCTGCAGTTCTCTTATCTTCTCAAACGTTTTCCTACTGCCTCAAGCCCTCTTTCTGCAGTATTAATAAATGTAGCTCCTTAGTAGAACAATGGTAGAGTTCAGGGCTTTTCAGCAGGTCAGTTTCTACTGTCAGAGAAAAATGATACCATGGGTTCAGGTCAGGTACAATTTGGCTATGTACACGCTGTGTCTTATGCTGAGTTAGATTGAGAATATGCCTAAACCTCCTGTTACTTTTATTCTCCTCAACTAGGAAGCTGACTTCTAAGCCCTAGAACTCTGGCCAGAATACAAAAATGGACTTAGGTGTCGCAATGCTCAGCACTGTCTCTGGAGTAACTTTTAGGCCCCCAGAAAATGACTAGAACAACTCTGTGATCTAAAAAGACTGAGTAAAGTACTAAGGCTCCCTATAGAATGGATGGGGACAGGGAGTTGCCTAAGAATGAGATCCATAAAAGCCAGCACACTAGATGGGGAGCTGTCTAAGCTAGCCAATGGATGATGCTGATGAGAGGGGTATATCCTAAGCTCGTCCACTTTCATGGGGCTAGGCACCCAGGCTTAGACACTTATTTCTGCATGCAATTCACAGCTGGCACCCTGTCCCCTGGCACCAGGAGGCTTAGGTGCCTAAGTCACCACTTATGAGAATGAAGGAGGAACCTGCCTCACTCCTCCCAAAACAGATAGTGGTGCCCATCTTATAGCTTTTAGTGCAGCAGTTAGAGCACTCACCTGGGATGTGGAAGACCTCAGTTCTCTTTTCCCCTCAGATGGGGGGGGGGGAAAGGTGTGAGACCTCAATTCAAATCCTGTCAGGTACATGCTGTAACTGCCAAGCTATGGGATAGCCTGATGTGGGGCTTCATCAGTCTCTCCTGGTGAAGTTATTTCACTGTGTATAAATCCTTAGTCACTGCAAGAGAGGAAGTAGGAGAGAGGATAATTCTATAGTCCAGGGATTAGGGAACTGATCTGGGAGACTCAGGATCTGGTCCCCCATTCCTGTGATTACATACACAGTGGAACAGCTTCAATAGAAGAGATTGAGGGAGCACCCTTCTTTTGCGCCACATAAGAATATTCAGTAGCCCAATGCTTAGTGCACTTTCCTAACAGGATTTGAACAGGGGACTTCCACACCTTTTTCCTCCTCAGGTGGGGAATCTGAGGTGAATGCTCTAACCAGTGTATCAAGAGTTATATAAGGTGGGCACCTCCTCTGCCCAGATGTTTGAATTGGACCTGATCCCCTGGTTCATGAATTGCCTGGGGATATAGGTGTCTGGACACCTATAGCGAGTCAGCAGTGCATATCCCTAGAAGTGGAAACTTTGACCCTGAAAACTTTAAGTGCTGAGAGAGTTTAGGGGCCTACAGAGTTAGGCAGGAGTTTTGTGGATCATAGTGGAGCTTAAATCTGGGGTTTAGGCACTTAAATACCTTTGTGGGCCTGGGCCTCTATTACTGCTCAGTTAATGTATAACATTAATGTATAACACTAGTATTATAAGTGGGACACTGCTGTTGGAAAAAGGGGCAACAATGCACCTTTTATTTTAATGGTGATGAGTGGTAAAAATACATTATAATCCTCTCCAGGAGCACTCCATGGTCCACAAGATTGGTAGGCTTCATATGTTCCTCCCTCTTCAGTGAGTATGTGGAATACTGCAGGACCAATGCATGCTCCATGGATAGCAACTCTTTGCCTATTAGTCTTCAACTACACTGGCAAACATGCACTGACTCTATCTAGTAGCCAGGTGAGTAAATGACTATATAGCCAAGGGGTCTCAAACATGCGGCCTGCGGGCCGCATGCGGCCCGCGAGGTTATTTTCTGCGGCCCGCAAGCTCCTCGTGGCCCCCCCGCCATTCCCCAGTGGCCCCCCCGTCATCCCCCAGCGTTTACCTAGAGTGGCTCTGGCCCGACGCGCACCGGGGGTAGGGCAGCTCCCTGCCTCTGCGCCGCTCCGGGAAGCGGCTGGAACCTGGGGGAGGAGGGGCACAGGGGTGTGTGTGTTGCTGTTGCTTCAGGCACCGCCCCCAGCAGCTCCCATTGGCCGCGGTTCCCCGTTCCCGGCCAATGGGAGATGCTGGGGGTGGTGCCTGAAGCAACAGCAACACACACACCCCTGTGCCCCTGCTCCCCCACATTCCAGCCACTTCCCTGAGCGGCACGGGGGTAGGGCGGGCAGGCAGGCAGGCAGGCAGGGAGCCTGCCCTGCCCCCGGTGCACGCCGGCCAAAGCCCACCCCCCAAACCTCTCTTGCAGTCGAAACCCCTGCCCTGAGTCCCTTGCCGCACCCTGCACCCCGATCCCCTGCCACACCCCTCCTGCACCCCAACCCCCTGCCCTGAGCCCCCTGCTGCACCCCGCACCCCTCCTGCACCCCAACCCCCTTCCCTGAGCTGCCTGCTGCACCCTGCATCTGACCCCCTGCCCTGAACCCCCTGTCGAAACCCGCACCCCTCCTGCACCCCAACCCACTGCCCTGAGCCCCCTGCCGCACTCCTCCTGCACCCCGATCCCATGCCCTGAGCCCCCTGCCGCACCCCACACCCCAACTGCACCCCACACCCCAACTCCCTGCCCTGAGCCCCTGCCACACCCCACACCCCTCCTGCACCCCCTCGGGGCAGGGAGGGGGTTGAGTTGGGGTGGGGATTTCGGGGAAGGGGTTGGAATGGGGGCAGGGAAGGGGTGGGAAGAGGCAGGGCAGGGGCGGGGCCTCATGGAAGGGGTGGAGTGGGGGCGGGGCCAGGGGCAGCGCGGGGGGGGGGCTGTCAGTGATGCGGCCCTCGAGCCAATGTACTAGTCCTCATGTGGCCCTCATGGTCATTTGAGTTTGAGACCCCTGATATAGCCTATGGTTTCTAGACAGTAAGTTATTATGCTTTAAAGGAATCAAGTACGACAGAACAAACAAATGACTTAGGGGAAAGGGAAGGGCAAAATTAAAAGGGGGTATAAAGTAAAAACAAGGGATTAAATGAAAAGGCAAGGGAATCAAAGGTGATGAAGAAGCAAATAAATAATTAACCTCAGCATTAATAGATTCATTGAGTTTAAGGCTGGAGGGACCACTGGGGCATCTAGTCTGAGCTCCTGTATGTCATAGGTCACTACATTTCACCATTTACTCTTGTAATGAGCCCAAGCACCTAAATGCAACATTTATGTGTGATTGGCATTTACAAAAGTGCTTATCAGCTGGTGCCTAACCGTGTAGGAGTCTAAGTTTCTGCTAGCAAAGTTCCCAAGGCATTTCAATTTGTCCAGATGGGTATGTGCACAGCTGTCTGAGTTCCTGACTGCACATGACTGATGCCTAAATGCCAGTAGGATTAACAAACTAGGGATTCCCTTAATATCTTTTCTTTTGGGACCCAGACTGCTAGATATGCTCTGAGCACATCTAAATTCACACAACTGGCAGACAACTCCCCCCCACCCCCAACCCAAACCTATAACCAGGTCCTAGATCACTCAACCAGGATGTGCGAGATCCAGGTTCAGTTCCCCTCCCCACCTGCTTGATGTGGAGGGGGGATTTGAATTTGGTTCTTGTCCCCTTCTAAGAGAGTGCCTTAACTGCTCAGCTATAATGTCACTGTCACTCTTTCTGGCCCAGTGAATATTTATTTATACAGAGTGAAATGGCTTCAAGAGGAGAGAATGAGAGCCCCACCCCAGAATATCCTGTACTCCAGTGATTAGGCCACTCTCTTCAGTATCCTCAGTGTGAATCATGGAGTCTCTGGGCTCTGTCTTTCCTTTCTCCCTTGTCCAGACCAAAGCAGGGTGCCTCTCCTCTCTCTATGGAGGTTCCAAAGTATAGAATGATTGGGAGAGAAGGGACTTCCTCTTCTCCCATCTGATGCCTGGGACTGCTGAGGGGTGAACCCTGTGAAGTGGGGTGTAACTTTAGGGGGTGTTATGAGGGTATCTTACCTCAGCTTTCATCTGGAAAGGGATAATGTTTCTTTCTTCCCTCACTTGCAACTTTCAGTCCCCATTTTGAGGAAAAGAAAGAACCAAGCAGCTGCTCAGTGCAACAGAACTTGGTATCCCTATGCCTTCCCCCACCGTTAGTTGATCAGTTGAGCAGGGAGAAGGAAGATGTAGTTTCAGTCTTCCAATGCTTGGATATGCTTTCTCCTCTGGGAGGCCATTCTCGTGAACCAACTCAGGAAAATGAGCTGTCCTCTCTACACCAGTACGATTGGAGACACGGGAAGCCCACTGGAGGAGGAATAAGGCTGAATGGCTTCTCCCCTACCCCAAGAAGGTTCAGAAATGAGAGGATGAAACTGGGGCTAGAGACAGTATAGTGGTCACTGCCTGAGGAAGGGGAACCATGGAATAGGGAGCTGGGGAAAACAGGCTTGGTGGGGAAACAAAAGATGATGCACTGTTTGTGGGGAGGCAGAGTGAAGTTTTTGAGTCATGGGGATTGAGGGGCTGTGGTAGACAAGGGAATGCTTTGAGAGGAGAGACTGGCGAGTTGGAGGGAGAAGTGAGAGAACTTCTGGGGAGAGGGAAGTATATAGAGTCTTATGGGGGTGATTGTGTAGGAGAGAGTTTATACAGTAGAGTGATTCTGCGGGTGGTCAGAAGGCTTATGGTACTGTGAGAGCCTGCAGCCACTGTTGTTTTGCTGGCAAAATTACTTCATTAGTGAAATTGGGTGCTTAGTGTTGGCTGAAAAACAAATCAGGTTTCCTTCTCTCCTCAGAGCAGCTACAAAGCAACTAATCTCCTGCTGCTGCTGCAGCCAAAACATTTTTCTTTCCTCTAGACATGTCTTTTTGGGCTGGGAACGTGTCTAGGAAGTCTTAGTTGTGCTGTTGCTTCTTGGCTGCTGTCCTTTGAGCTGGCTTTTTAACACCCAAAATGGTAAGTGAGCTACACTTTGATAAATTGGATCCATAGATAAAGCTACTATAGGGTTTCAGAGAAGCTTTTGGTTGCTATATATATGATCCAAGAGTGGTACAAAGTGCTACATGGATTTTTTTTTTTTAATTTCATCCCAAGCCTCCATGTTGTCATCCTTTCCGAAAAAGAAAAGGGTAAGCTCATAGTTGCACATAGCTAATATTCAGATTTTAAAAGCACTGAAACATAAATATGAATATTGACTTCTGTGTTCAAACCCACTTCTCAGTGTATCTCAAACATGTTCTTCAGTGAGCTGTTTGCTTGATTTCCCATTCTTGTTATGGTTTGAAGTTTTACATAAGATGCAAGCCGCTCAGGTTGTGTTTTTACTTTCTACAGTGAAACTCCAGTTGTCTGGCTTTTCTTCTTCATCATTTTCTTTGTCTAATTCAAAGGGATTTATTTCCATTCACTGATGTATGAAAACTTCTTTCACTTTGTTTTTCAAATTACCATTTTCTGACAGGTTGTTCTAGATTCTTTGAAATTTTGCTTGGACCTAATGCTATACCATATTTAATTTACTGTGAAGCCATTTGAAAATAAGAAGATATGGAAATATGCCTAAAGTGATCAAATACTGCCTGCAACCCTGAAAAGCTGAGAGATTGAAAAGTTGAGGGTAGCAGAAGCTAGTGTTTAGCAAAAATATTGCTGGAACACATATTTCACTTAGGCTCACTCTCTGTATATTGGCCAACCTTGATTAAGTGTCAAGAATGTTGAGTAATCTAGTTCTAGGGTGCATCTTTTAACAGGGTAAAACGGGCATCTGAAAACTGATTTTGCCCTTGATGTGGAATTTATTGAATCTATATGCTAATGAGCTTTTCGCTATCTGCAGCCAAAGCACTCGTTTGTGATCTCATCACATCCAACAAGCTAAGCATTGTTGCACCAAGTTTTTACTTGCATGAGAGCTCTCCAGGGAAAATCTCTGTGTTAAAGAAGTGTATTTCTAATTTAGGAGATGGCCGTCTTCCATTACAATGTAGGGAGGAACTTTGCCGCTCGATGGTACCATTGCTTGGATGAGACATAAAATTCAAGTAATGATAACAAATAGTTCATGCTTTTAACCAGAGTGAGTGGTGCCCTTTCTGTCCCATGTCAAATTCTGCTCACTCTTGATTGTGCACTTATTTTATGTTGGATCCCCGTTTCCTACTGTGCCAGTCTATAAACAGACATTCTCCTTGCAACAACATCTTCTCTAGGTATTCTCTCTCTCCTTGATATGTACCTAGTAGTACTTATTCATCTTGCTCTTCTATAGTTTCAGGAACTGTTCCTTTACCTCCTTACTCAATATATGTTTGTAGCAAAACATTTCAGGGCTCTGTCCACATTTTTGATAAATGAATGACCCAGTTTTCACCTCTATGTATATTATAGTGTTATAAGCCAAATCAGTGTTTGTTCAGCCCTGATCTTTGTGGTCTCTCAGATACTTTTTTCACTGTTAAATCTGACCTAGATATTTTAAATGTATTACTTGGCAATTTTTCTCTTCAGCCCTGTTTGTAATACTGTGAATGTTAGCAGTTTGCCATGGGGGAATAGCTGATTTCTATGGATTTAAAGGGAAGGAGTGCTGCAAGATTTGAAACTGCATGTAACCAGTTCTCTTTCATTTGGAAATTGACCCACGGTGATAAAAGTTATTTTATTTCTAAAAATACTTAGTTACCAACTGTCAGCAAATGTACAGGTATGGAGAGGGAAAACATTGGAAACTGACTGTCAGTAAAAATAGTAAAAGGTTTTTATTTATCAGCCTACAGTCCTTTACTCTGGCAAATTTCTCAGTGCAGTCAGAATTGCTGGATATGGATCTATGCGGGCCTGGATAAATTCGTCCTGTACCGGGGAGAGAGTGTTTCTTTAAACTGTAGGGTGAATTCCATTGAATAAACTGGGAATTTCTGTTTAAAACTTAACTTCCTGGCTTGAAGGCAGATTGGATTTAAGGATTCAAGACTGTCTGTGGGCTTTTACTATGCATTCAAGATGTATGGGATTTCTCCTAATGGTTAAAATGGTCCATTCTGTAAAAATGGACATGTATGACCATAAACAGATGTTGTACAAACATCAGATTACTTAGAAATACACCTTTTCCCCTGCTATAACACGACCCGATATAACATGAATTCGGATATAACGCGGTAAAGCAGCGCTCTGGGGGGGCGGGGCTGCGCACTCCGGCAGATCAAAGCAAGTTTGATATAACGCGGTTTCACCTATAACGCAGTAAGATTTTTTGGGTCCCGAGGACAGGGTTATATCGGGGTAGAGGTGTAGTTATTTTCTGGTCTCTGAGTACTTTAAATACTGGCCTGTTTTATTTTTCAAAGTGTTGTCCGTTAAAAAATCTGAATAGTAGCAGTACTTTTTTTGAGGTTGGCACCACTCATTGTCCATACAGTACATATTCATTATTGCATTTCAGACTGTTCCAGAAGTAATAAACATCCTTTTAGGCAAGTAAATATCCAAAGACAACATGGATATTTTGATGTTTGGTTTATTTGTTTTAGGCATATCCAGAATCTAGGAATAAATTGACTTGGATCATGTAGTTGCTATCAATCTGCACAGCAAGCATTTGCTATGGTGTTTTTTTTTTTCTTGTTGTCAATAAAAACAGAGAACCTTCTAGAAGCAGATGCAGTTCTGTGCTTTCAGTACCACTCACAAAGGCAAGTGAATAGGCATAGTGCCATTGGTAGTTTTCAATCAGGCAACTGGCCTGCTAGTGCAGCAGCTGAATCGTATATTTATTTTTATTTTATTGTAACTAAGTGAAGCTAGAAATATTGCAAAATGTAACAATTGGTTGGTTTTTTTAAATATCATTTTTCTCCTTTTGAGCAGAGAGAAAAGAAGGTGTGTGTGTGTGACCCAGGAGCAACCACTGCCTGGTTGGAAAGTCTCTAGAGTCCCATGGTATAATGCTAATTGCTTCTGGTGACCAAAGGCTTTCAGTCTCTTTTGTGCTTTGGTTAAGCTTCAGTGAGAAGTATAAAATTCCCCCACATCCTCCAGGACACAAACCAGGGTCATTCTTCTTGTCTTTTATAGGCTGCCCCACATATGGTGATGAGAACCTTCTTGCAGGCCTGAGATAGAGAATTCAGCCAGGGTAGAGTATAGCACCATTAGAACTGTTCCGTTTATAAGTTATTTCTTGTTAGTTAAATAAAATGCATATCCTAAAAATACCTGAGATGGCTCTTAAATATTACATTTTAATTTGCCCTCCAGGCGATTTCCTAGTGGTTACTGGCAGAACAAATTTTCTCTAATATTTGTGTTCCATAGTGCTTACAAGGCCTAAGGTCCTGACTCTGCAAGTGATCCCTGTGTGCTTGTGAGAATCTATCCACCTGGATCCATTTGGGGATCAGTGCCTAACC
Organism: Emys orbicularis; assembly: GCF_028017835.1. NCBI lineage: Eukaryota > Metazoa > Chordata > Testudines > Emydidae > Emys > Emys orbicularis. The sequence goes on from NC_088683.1 coordinate 302,051,636, forward strand.
TATGGAGATGACAGGATAACATGGATAAAAAAAGGGGAAGGTGAGGAAGCACGAAGACTGATACAAAATTATGTGGCTTTTTAATTTTCATAAACCTTAGTAATTGCCTGGCATTTGTCCATTCATTTAGCCATTTATATTTATATATATTCATAGATGATCTAAGTTGAATCCATGTATATATATATATGGATTCAACTTAGATCATCCATATATATATATATATATTCAACTTAGATCATCTATGAATAAATTATCTTATATCCCAAACAATTTCAGTTGCTGCCTGTTTTGCAAGCAAACTAACCCTAAAATGGCAAACTGAATTACACTGGATGAAAAACAATTTATTTCTTGCCCCATAGTCTCTTCCCCCCAGATGACTGCAGTAAAATCAGTATGCGCTTGTAGTTCTGCTATATAGGGGAAAGGATTCACACCTTGAATGCCACATGGGCTCACTTGGGCATAGGCTGGAGGAGCAGAGGAAGAGTCAATGAATCTGCCTCTGCATCAGCCATGCTTTGCTTACTTTGATTGCCCAAAACTTTCATTGAAACTCATATGTCTCCTAGACGCAGATGCACAGGAACTTGTATAGATTGTGCTGCTCCCTTTGGACATGGCTATTTGTCATGGCAAAGCCAAAGGAGAAGTAATCATGGCACAGTACTTTAATATAATTTTCCAAAGGGACTTCAGAAAATTGTCACACATCTTTATCAATTTACAATAAAAATCTTTTAAATTTAATATTAAAGTAATTTATGTATGTAATGGATTATGTGTTTAAAACATAGGCATGCATGCAAACATATCAATATTGATAAAAAAAATCAGGGATCAGTGTTCAGTAGCAAGCTGACCACCGTGTCTATTAAAAATAAAATCCCTAAAAGTCATTTTAAAACAAACAAACAAATAAAAAACACAGGAGCAGTGGCTGACACATATATACAGCCTTTACCCTATAGATTTGTTTTGTTTTTCTGTTTTCCCATCACAAGCCAAGATTACCAAAGATTGCTACCACAGTACTCTGGAAAGTAATATTAAGCTTGGAAGGATTCGATTTTTATCAGGTAATGCTGGTAAACGTCGATTTCACATACACACACAAACAAACAAAAAGATTTCCATAGATGATAATCGACATTTCAAATAGGCAAAATAAGAAATTACTGCTTGAGAATTTTTGGTTTAAGACTATTTACTTTGTATATTTTTGGCATGTGATGTTGATACTTTGTGTTTTAGCAGTTCTAAAGCTTTCACGTTTTGAATCTCAGCATCTACTGACACTGAATAATTATTGTCTCATTTCCCCTTCCCCCCATAATTTCCTGCAACTGTGAACATTTAAATTGATTAAAAATAGACATCAGTATTATCTGTCAGAACTGTTAAATGAATAAATATCAAATTCTGCCATGCCTAGTAATAGCAAATTGGAAAAATCACAAATTTTTGGAGTAAACGAATAGTATTATCTGTGACAAAAGTTTGGGTGCTCCAAAATTCACTGAAAATAAAGTGTTGATGATTCAAACCCCACAAAATGATGGACAGATTCATGTGAAGTTTTAGGACAGAAAGAAATCATCAAATCTGAGCAGTCCTAAACTACAGCATATATAGCAAGGGTTGTGAAACAAACATTTTTTCACACCTCTGTTTTGACTGTCTAAATTCTTATATTAATTTCATGGCCTCCTATTTATTCCTTTGTAAATGAAAAGCTACAAAAGATCAATCAGCACAGCTGTCTTGAGGAATAAAAGACGTTATTGATACAATTGCACTGGAAAAAAAAAACATTCATGAACATGAAGCTCCAGAAAACTACTGTTGTGGGAAGACTAGGGGGAAAAAAAATAAAGAGAAGCTGAACTAGAGAGAGACTTCCAGTCCAATAGTTTATAACTGAGTTGAGCTGCTGTAGAAGATTTAAGAGTCAGTAAAATTATGAAGCATAACACTGGAACTTAAGCAAGAATCTATTCCATCTTTTCCAGGTGGGAGCAGATACTTTTCCCCGTCAAGGGACGGAGGGTTGAGGGGTGCAAAGGTATATCTTTCACAATAGTAAAGTTGAAAGGCAGTCACCAGGAGAGTGTCAGATTTTATCATCTATAACAAAAGTAAACCTACATACCTAAGGCTGACCCACAGCCTACTCAAGCAAAAGCAACATACAGAAAAAAAACCCTGCTTCTATCAATGCCCAGTTACTATTGACTAAACAGTTGCAATGAGGCTCATTAAGAAAGCTAGATGCTATGCATCTCCTGTCTGCCTCTGCATGTGTTACCTCAACGCAGAGGTATTCCCCTATGGGACTCCTGGAAATCAGTTCTTCAAACTCCATTATAAAGATAATCAGTGCTGGGGCTTGTTTAAGGATCTTAGTCAGGAATCCACTTACACACCACGCTGCAGGGTTTTGCCTTCGTACTGTCAGTGATTAAGGAACAGGATATTCAAACCAGAGTTTAGTACACAAGTTTTTCTGCCAAGTTAGTGCCGTCCTGGCCCTGATTACTTAGAATCCAATCTAGCTAAGCACTATACCACACAAACTGTGTATGACACTCAGATTAGTATAAATAATATTACTAGTATTTGCTAGGCTCTCGTAGTTAACAGTAACGACTATGGGGGGCAGTTAGGAGACATGCCCATAGCAATTAACATGTTGATTAGTATCTGCGAAAGAGCAGCTGTAAGAGTACTTCTCATATTTCTATCGTTTGTATAGTGCCCATCACAGTAGGCCAGGATTTTTTTTAAAGTGCTTAAAATTAAGCTTCTATATCCATGTTTAGGTACTAATGGGCAGATTCACAAAGGCACCTAACTGCCCCATTAGGTGCCTAGGTGAAACATTTAGGCACCACTGACATTCTCAACCCCCTTGTTCAGCTGTCATCTAATCCCATTAGATTTCGTGGGTTTATGCTCCAATACTTCTGTTAGTCTTAAAGGTGCCACAGGACCCTCTGTTGCTGTTTATCTAATCCCATAGGCTCCTAATTTCCCATAGAATTAGTTTCCACCTGTGGGCATGCACAAAGCTGCCTAAATCCCGAAGCCACTTCACAGCTAAGGAGCTGTTTGGAGGCTTAACCTCTGGTGGGATTCTCAAATTGCTCCCCTGCCTATCTTCCAACTATGGCCTGAACCAGTAAGCTCTAAGCATGCCTAAATCACACATAATAGGCCAGGGGCCGGCAACCTCTGGCACGTGGCTCGCCAGGGTAAGCACCCTGGCAGGCCAGGCCAGTTTGTTTACCTGCCACGTTGGCAGGTTTGGCCGATCACGGCTCCCACTGGCCGCGGTTCGCCGTTCCAGAGGTTGCTGACCCCTGTAATAGGCCAATCATCAGGGCATTCACTTGGGGCATGTGAGACCCAAGATCAGATCCTTGCTCTGCTTGATGTGGATAAGGGATTTGAACCTGACTCTTCCACATTTCAAGTGAGTGCTCTAACCTACCATGAGTCAGATATAATACATACTTTAGCTGCTCCATAGGGAGGGATCACATTTCTTGTCATAACTATTACAATTTATGCTACTGTATACATAGGGTGGGATTTTTCAAAACTTCCCAGTGTTGACCTAACATCCAGTGACTTTAAAGGGAGCAAAGTTAGGCCCGCATTGAGTATTTTTGAAAGTCCCATGCCTAGTATATTAAGTTAGTGTACAGAGGCTAATATTATTAGATTTTTATTTTGGGGGTGAGGAAGGCAAACATTTGATTACAAATATGCTCAGAGCCCAACAGGAGATTTACTTAGTGAACAGTTAGATATGGCTTAAGGTTAAATCACAAACTTCTGTGGAGGTCCTTGTACTGTATCTGAAAGCTAAAGAACTCATAGGCCAAAGTCCTTCCAATACAAATCTAGAGATCTTTTATACTATACTGTCTCTCCCCTTAGCTTTCCACTTGCATTCTCACAGCATATACCAATTGTCCACTCCAGTAGCAGATATTTGGAAATAAGTCTGGTGCCTCTCCTATTGTCCAACAGCACAGGTTCCAGTCACAAACAAGTTTGTTTAAATAAAAGTAGCCATGGTTGCAACTACCTGGAGACATCCGAATGTCAGTTAGTGTACCACTTTCTTTTGGAAGTCTTTTGTTACAATGGACAATCTACTTTATATCCCTGTGAGAACTGGCTTCTTGTGTAGGTCATTGTTTATTTCCTAACATTCCTACTAAAGATGTGCAAGCTTAATATATTTCTACCATTTACTGAGTTTGCTGAATCACAAAGAACGTGCACATGTTTTATGAACTCTAGTGTGGGTTACTGCGCACAGAAATGAAAACAATATATGTTATCTCCACAGTCAGCTGTCAGCAAAAAGATGGGGGGGGGGAAGCTATAAAAGTCTCTTGTATTGTTTTATTATGGCTCTCCTAGGAGTCAAATGCCAATGATTTAGCTTGTTACACTTTGTAAAGCAATAACCTTGGGTGATGTTAAAGAAGCTGTTTCCCAAGGTGCGGTTTATGAATGACTATCATCTAGCAGAAAATATAATACCATAATGCTATACTTCTACTTTAAATATTGTATGTTGAAACTTACCAAATATATATTGTGGAGCCATGGTAACAGATAAAGTTAAAGCTATTACTGGCTTTCTAATATAAGCCTGTTCAGGATCCCTGGCAGGTAGTGGTAGAGGAATTATGTAGGAGCAAAGAAGTAAATTCCAAAACCCCATAGAGTACTTCTGGGGGCTGATCTCTTGTGGAGGACCAGGGAGATCCATAAAGTCCATGATTCTTGAAGAGTTTGTCAACTTCAATAAGTCAGGGCTAAAATAGAGGTTTCTGTCTTATTATTTGTATTCCCATAGCTCCTTGGAACTCTAGTCATGAATCAGAACTCCATTGTGCTAGGTGATGTACAAACATGAAACAAAAAAGACATTCCTGGCTCCAAAGAACTTACAGTTAAGCATCGGACAAAAGACAACAGATGGGTCTGGACAGATATATGAGGGAGTAAAAGGAAACAGTGAGACAATATTGGTTAGTGTGATTAGCAGTGGCATCAGTGCACCAGTTGTCATTACTGCCAGGGCCGGCTCTGGCTTTTTTGCCGCCGGGGAGAGCGGAGCGCCGGGGGGAGGGCGGCGAGCCCGCCGCGGCTCTGCTCTCCCCGGCGGCCGGAGCGCCGGGAGGAGGGCGGAGAGCCCGGCCGGGGCTCCGCTCTCCCCGGCGGACAGAGCGCCGGGGGGAGGGCGGCGAGCCCGCCGCGGCTCCGCTCTCCCCGTCGGCCGGAGCGCCGGGAGGAGGGCGGCGAGCCCGCCGTGGCTCTGCTCTCCCCGGCGGCCAGAGCACCGGGAGGAGGGCGGAGAGCCCGGCCAGGGCTCCGCTCTCCCCGGCGGCCAGAGCACAGGGGGGAGTGCGGTGAGCCCAGTCGCTGCCCCGCTCTCGGGCCGGAGCGCCGCACCGCGCCGCCCCCCTCCAGGTGCCGCCCCAAGCACATGCTTGGTGGGCTGGTGCCTGGAGCCGGCCCTGATTACTGCAAAGGAGAGTTTTGAAGATAATGAGATAGCTTTGTGGATGTTTATGGGGAGGGCTTCTGAAGCATCAGGTGCAGGAGTAAAGATCCCTGACCCAATGGCTCACCCTCTGATCAGGTTTGGGCAACTAGCAGGAAATCCTGCTTATGGGACCTACCCTGGCTCATTACTACAGTATCCTATACCTACTTGGGTTATATGGGGGTCAATGTGTTTTTTTATAAACTGATTTTAAAATCCAAATAGAGGGGATGGGAAGGGAGGAGGAATGCTTGTAAGAGATTTATCTCATATGAATACTGTGGGGATGACAAGCTGAAATTTTATTTTTACCTTTTGCCTAAATTGTGTCACTGCAGTGTTTATGGTAATCATTCTGTGAATATTATGGTCACATGAATTATCTACAAATAACAAATCTTTATATTTTAATGGTAACCACAGTGTAGATAATAGGATTTTGCTTTTTTTTATTTACTGATCTTTTTCAGGGCCTTAACACTTTAAAGCACTGTTTGGAAGAAATACAAATAACTTTAGTGATATTGAGATGTTTTAGGGTTTTTTTTTAAGACGGAAATGTAGAGAAAAATCTCTATACAGAGTTAAGAAGGTAAATAGTGATCTATTAACTAAAGCCAATGTTATTACCGCAATTATTTATAGAGGGACAAAGAGTCAGATTATGACTTTTTGAACTGTGTGTTGGAAGGTGGAAGGTTGCCCCATCCCTTAGTGAATGGGGGAGGGAGCCAGCTGCCCATCTCCATAGGCTTCTGCAGTCTTTGTATTCACTTGGGGGAAGGCAGAAAGCAGTGAGTGGACCCTCTGAAAAGAGGGTTGGTGAGATCCTACACTGCCTGAGCATAGCATGCCTGCATGCAGTGGTACCAAGGCAGCTAGCTTGCTGTAAACTAGTCATGACCTTACTGGAAAGCAGCAGCAGCCTCGGTGGCAGTCATCACCACATCTGCAAACTAATATGGAGTCCTCCTTAAAAATGCAGGATCTGTGGCCATTATTTTCACCGACCTCAAAGTATCAAACTAGCTGCCTCTGGTGTGGAGACTGTGATTAAATTATGTTTAGGAAAAGTCTAATTTCTATAGAAAAATCAGTTATAGGCTTTGAGTCTTTGCGCTGTTTGTTTCCTTGGCTACTTTTTCAAGGCAAAGGGCTAGAAATGTACACTGTTTATTAATGAAACAGAGAATCTTCTTTCCAGTTCCCTTAAATCAAAGCTTGCTCTGCTTCTAACTTAGTCATTCGTTAGTCATGAGATAGCTTATATCTTTGACAGAAGTAAATCACATTTTCTTAGCAAAGTTTGGATTGCATTATATAAAGTATCTGTGCCAATAGGTGTAAATTTAGGGGAATGTTTATTTTTTCTCAGTTTATTGTACAGCTTCTCTAACAGAAGTAGAGAGAAGTGTATGTGAAGGGGACTGTGGTGGGAGAGAAAGCCTTCTGATCATATTTTCCCTGTCTTTTGTCATCTATAATGACTCAGAAGTTTCACATTTGTCTGTTACACTTCCTTCCTTACCCTGTTGCCTTCACGTAGGGGACATCATTCAGAGTCAGAGAGAGAGGAGGGAGATGAAAAAGGCCACTTTAAAGAGCCAAATTGTATAGGTGGCGCGGAAAGCCTGGCCTATAGTAATGGTGACCTCACACTTTTCATTTTCATTGTTTTGTAAAACTTTTCCAGGCTTAAACTGTTATGACTGAAATTTTCAGTGTCTGGTGTCTGCTGCCTTTTTTTTTTTTTTTTTTTTTTTTAAATTTCAGAGTACACAGTCATTTCTGAGACTGATGTTAGGTGAAAACACATTGTTTTTCTCATGTTAAAGGATTCTTGCAATCATTTCACTGGAAAGCTCTAGCACCTCCATGCTTTGCAACATGGATTTGAAATTTGGCAAAGGATGCCAGAGATGTGCTTTTTGCCATCCCTGTGAAAATCCACAGAAATCTGGCCAAGTTGTACACCTCTGCAAAGCACAGTTCACACGTGCTCAGTAGAGTTTGGAGTCACTATTGGTACTCTAGAAATAATAAAAAATCATCATCATCATCATGAGCATCATCATCATCTCAAGAGAGACACATAGATGTAGTTTTGGGCCTTTATGAGTGAGCAGAAGATGAGAATAATGAATCACAAGAATCCTAAAAATTATGAAGGATATGGAACAGAATCTGGGGTGGTTTTTTTTACATGATATGAGTGGCTCCTATTGATTATAATAGGAATTATTAGTATCTTCTGTTCAAAGGGTGGGGGCGGAAATGAGCAGGGGAGAAATGGAGAATATGGCCCTTTCTAATCCCACTGTTGCCAATTCTCATGATATTACTGTGTCTCTCACAATATTTAGTGTCTTTCTTAAAGCCCCAATTCCTGAGGTTGTGCTTATTATATAAGAATATCAGTAGTCATTTAGAAAATAAGTAAGTTCCCACCCCTCATGTTTGCAGGGAAAGACTTGATATAACATGAGCCCTAAAGGTTCAAAAACCAGAAGGCAAATAACAATAACTCAAAAAATGTTATTTTTTAAATCTCACAATGAAGCCAATTTCATGACTTTTGGGGAATCTGAATCATGGTTTTTTAATATTTAGGGTTGGCAATACTGTAATCCTAAGGAAAAAAAATCAACTTTATTTTCAGTTCATTCATAGGATGCATGATCTTCACACATATGTTGTAGCATATTGTTTTTGATAAACTTCAACATTTAAGACTTTTCAGTACAGGACGTGATAATGACAAATTATCACTAAGGAACAAATTATTGTATATTAACTATATAGCATAAAAGATAATAGTTTGTACTTTGTCAGGTTTTACATATAAATTGTCACTGTCTGCATGGCACTAAGACTGTGAGGCTCTCATTGGTCAATGAACTCTTCTGTGGTGCAGCATTTCTGTAATGAGACAGTGAGTGGGAAAAAGAAAGAAGGCACCAACTGGTAGGTTGGTCTTAGTTTGCTTTTGGTATCTCTTTTTTATGCATACCAATATTCAGACAGATCCTCAGCTGGTGAAAATCAGCATAGTGCCATTTATCAGAGGGGTAGCCATTTTAGTTTGTATCCACCAAAACAATGAGGAGTCTGGTGGCACCTTAAAGACTAACAGATGTATTTGGGCATAAGCTTTTGTGGATAAAAAACCCACTTCTTCAGATGCATGGAGTGAAAATTACAGATACAGGCATAGATATGCAGTAATCAGGCATAGATATACAGTATACAGTAGGCTTCGACCCTGAAGGGGAGGGGGTTGGCAGAGAGTAGGGGGACCCAGGCCCACCCTACTCCACCAGGTCCCAATACAAGGCCCTAACAATGGTGGGTAGTCCCACCACAGGGCAGCGGGGAAGTCACAAAAAATGCTGACTCATTTTCCGGCCACATAACCAAATTAATTTCTGGATCCCCTTGGTTACTTCCTACCACCCGTCCCTGGCATGACTCTGTAGTTTATGGGTTCCCAGTATCACTGGGGTAAATGGCGGACGGTTTTTCCAACAACTCCTCTCTACAGTTGGTCTCTTCTGGGGGCAGGGCACTGCACAGCTTGGTCTCTGCTCCGGAGTCATGAAGCGAGGTAGAGACATCTTCCTCCTTCAATGACTGACCCAACTGAGGCCTCCCTCTTATACTTCCTGTCCCACCCTTCCACTTCAGGCATGAGAGGACGGGGCTGGCTTGGCTCCACCCACCAGGGACTTTGGGGCAGTTCCTCCTCATCAGGGTTGGAGGGAGGCCACCCTGCCTCACTACAACTACAACATGTAATGCAGGGATTGGCAATCTTTGGCACACGGCTCGCCAGGGTAAGCCCCCGGCGGGCCGGACTGGTTTGTTTACCTGCTGCGTCTGCAGGTTCAGCCAATCACGGCTTCCACTGGCTGCAGTTCGCTGCTCCAGGCCAATGGGGGCTGCGGGAAGCAGCGGCCAGCACATCCCTCGGCCCGTGCCTCTTCCAGCAGCCCCCATTGGCCTGGAGCGGTGAACCGCGGCCAGTGGGAGCCGCGATCGGCCGAACTTGCGGACGTGGCAGGTAAAAAAACCGGCCCGGCCTGCCAGGGGTCTTACCCTGGCGAGCCATGTGGCAAAGGTTGCCGATCCCAGATGTAATGGAATGCATTTTATAAATCCCAAAATAAACAAATGTATGTAAGCGGTTTTCACTGTTGCTAAATTAATCCCCAAACAGTAAGGACCAAATTCTCTGTTGCTGTAATTTATGACAGCAGAGAATTTGGTCTTTCTGTAAGGAATTGGGCAACAGTTTCTATAAGTGAATATCAGTATATAAAGTTCTTATGTGCACATTTCAATAGTTCTATATTTTAAAAAATGCAAAGCTAGAGATGAGTCAATTAGCAGACTGATCATGTATTCATTGCACATCGTTTCCTTGTGTGTGTGTGTGGAGAATACCAAAGAAACCCACCACAGTAGCATTTAACTTCAAATAAGAGAACTACACAAAAATGAGGAGGCTACTTAAAACAAATTGAAGGGAACAATCAAAAGACTGAATTGCCTGCATGCTGCATGAAAACTCTTTAAAAAACACCATTAGAAGGGCTCAAACTAAATGTGTGCACCAAATATAATAATGATAATAATAATAATAATAATAATAATTAATGATAATTAATAATAATTAATAATACATAACTAATTAATAACAAAGTAAGAGGACCAAAAATGTCACCATGGCTAAACAACAGAGTAAAAGAGGTCATTAGTGACAAAAAGACATCTTTTATAGAATGGAAGAGAAATCCTGCTGAGGAAAATAGAAAGAAGGATAAATTCTAGCAAGTCAAGCATAAAAGTATGATTAGGCAGGGCAAAAAAAGAATTTGAAGAACAGCTAGCAACAGATAAAAACGAACCACATTTTTTTAAGTACATCAGAAGCAGGAAGCCTGCCAAACAATCAGTGGGGCTACTGGATGATTGAGGTTCTAAAGGAGCACTCGAGGAAGACAAGGCCATTCCCGAGAAGCTAAATAAATTCTTTGCATCTGCTTTCGCTGCAGAGGATGTGATGGAGATTCCCACACCTGAGCCATTCTTTTTAGGTGACAAATTTGAGGAACTGTCCTTGTTTGAGGTATCAGTAGAGGAAGTTTTGGAAGAAATTGATAAATTAAACAATAATTCACCCAAGAGTTCTGAAATTGTAGAACTACAGAATGTGATATGTAACCTGTTGCTTAAATCAGTCTCTATACAGCATGATTAGCAGATAGCTAATATAATGCCCATTTTTTAAAAAGGCTCCAGAGGCGATCCTGGCAATTACAGGCCTAACTTCAGTGCCAGACAAAATGTTTGAAACTATAGTAAAAAACAGAAATACCAGACTCATAGATGAACAAAATATATTGTGGGAGAGTCAACAGAGCTTTTGTAAATGGAAATCCTGCCTCACCAATCTAGTAGAATGTGCTGAGGGCATCAACAAACATGTGGACAAAGGTGATCCATTGCACTTGGACCTTCAGAAAGTCTTTGACAAGGTCCCTCACCAAAGGCTCTAAAGCAAAGTAGGAAGTCATGTGATAAGAAGGAAGGCATTCTCCTGGATCATTAACTGGTTAAAATATAGAAATGATCAGTTTTGACAGTGGAGAGAGATTAATAGCAGTGTCCAAGGATCTATAGTGGGACTTATGCTGTTCAACATATTCATAAATGATCTGGCAAAAGGGGTAAACAATGACATGGCAAAGTTTTCAGACAATACTAAATTACTCAAGATAGGTTGAAAGCAGGCTATAAAGCGTTATAAAAGGGCTCTCACAAAACTGGGTGACTGGGCAACAAAATGGCAGATGAAATTCAATGTAGATAAATGCAAAGTAATGCACATTGGAAAACATAATCCTAACTATACATACAAAATTATGGGATCTAAATTAGCTGTTAGCACTCAAGAAAGAGATATTGGAGTCATCATGGATTGTTCTCTGAAAATATCTGCTCAGTGTGGAGCTGCAGTCAAAAAAAGCTAACAATGTTAAGAACCATTAGCAAAGGGATAGATAAAAAAAGATCATAATGCCACTTTATAAATCTATGATACGCCCCCACCTTGAATACCGTGTGCAGTTCTGGTTGCCCCATCTCAAAAGAGATATATCAGAATTGGAAATAGTACAGAAAAGGGCAACAAAAATGTTTAGGGGTATGAAACAGCTTCCATATAAGGAGAGATTAAGAAGACTGGGACTGTTCAGCGTGGAAAAGAGATGACTGAGAAGAGATATGATAGAGGTCTATAAAATCATGAATCGTGTGGAGAAAGTGAATAAGGAAATGTTATTTACCCCTTTACATAACACATAACCAGGGGTCACCCAATGAAATTAATAGGGAGAAGGTTTAAAACAACATAAGGAAATAGTTCTTAACACAACACACAGTGAACCTGTGGAACTCATTGTTAGGAGATGTGATGGCCAACAGCATAACTGGTTCAAAAAGAATTAGATAAGTTCATGGAGGACCATCAATAGCTATTAGCTAGGATAGTGAGGGATTCAGTCCCATGCTATGGGTGTCCCTAAACATCTGACTGCCAGAAACTGGGAGTGGATGACAGGGGGGTGGATAACTTGATAAAGTTCCTTGTTCTGTTCACTGCCTCTGAAGAATCTGGCATGGGCCATTGTCAGAAGACAGGATACTGGACTAGATGGACCATTGTTTAGACTTAGTATGACAAGTCTTATGTTCTTATACTACCTAGTGTAGTCAATGGGAGGTTTAGGTGCCCATGGAATACAGGATTGGGCCACAAGTTTGGGAACTAAAAGTTTTCCTCCTAATAAAAAAGAAGAGTACACACAAAAGCATATGAGTGGGATAGATATTTATGCTACTGATGTCAACCCCTGATAATTAGGAGCAATATCATAATTTTTAAGGTGAGAAAACCTCAAAAATGTAGATGTTGGGTTTTGACAGTGTCTGAAAGTTTGGATGCTTATGTGAAGCTTACCTAGGAGTCTAACATCTGTGAAATTGGACTGGAAATCAGTGAAAATAGGCTTTAAGAGACTTCCAGAAGTTCAGCTACTACTCCTAGACAAAAACAACGAGGAGTCCTTGTGGCACTTTATAGACTAACAAATAGTGATCCCCGTCAGATTACATATGGAAACTTGAAGAGAAATCATATTTAACTAAACATTTTAGTACCTCAAACTGATTTAAGCCAAACTTGATTCTAAAAGCAGGCAAAGGTTAAAGAAGTTATATTTTATCTCCAGTGGTTCACTGATCCCAAAAGATAGCATTTCCGAGAATTATACTGTGGCATCAGAAACAGTTTTGGGTGAACTGTTTTTACAGTTCAAGCCAAAGACTGTGGCATCAGAAACAGTCTTTGGCTTAAATTGTAACAATAGTTACCAAAATCTTTCTTCTAGTATTGGCCATTCTGGGAACTCTGACATACAATTCAGTCTTTAAAGTATCTGTATGAACTGAGAGCAAGTTCTTTGGGAACTGAAAGGGAATTGATAATTAATATTGTGTCTAATCATTTATTTCTGTTTAGTTATAAGTAATGTTTTGTAACTAGTGAATTTTTTTTTTTTAATACTCAGTGTTCAATAAACATACTTTAATCTGTTTCCTGGGATATCCAGATGGCAAAATCTCTAACTTTCCTTAAGCAGTTAACAAAATAAGTCAGGAAAATGTTTTGCAATAATCAATAGCAAGTAATAAAAATGTGTGGATTAGTTTCCCTATTTATCCTTCAAAGATCACAAAGTCCAAAAACATTTCTATTAACTCTTGTTAAAATAAATAAGGTTTTAGCACTGGAAAGCTTATTGGCTGATTTGCACTGCAATACAATTTTCAGAAGTAAATCATGTGAATGTTATCTTTTTTTTAAGAATGTTACACCCTGATAGCCAAATATATTCTCTAGGGCTGAAATCCTGGCCCAATTGAAATCAATAGGACTTTTGCCTTTGACTTTAGTGGATTCAGGATTTCACCCTCGGTGTTTCAGCTCCAGCAAACCAGACAGCCCACTATTGCATCATTTCAAATGTATATCCCATTCTTCATTGTGTTAAGACCCACAGACCCATTACAGCAGGTACTTCAGCCTGCTTGCATTTTTGGTACAGAACCCAACCTATCAGTCACTTGCAGCAGAAGTATTTTTCTAATTCTGCACTGTGATCCCCACGGCTGAGCTGCTATACCTGTGCAAAGCCCAAAGGGACTCCACATGGCTTCAGAAACTTGCCCACATGGATCACAGTATAGGGCTGGGGACTTAGGGGTTACCAATTCACAAAAGTTGTGCTGCTTTAAATATATCAGTCTAGTTAACACAGTACAACTCCCCAAGACTGGGCACAGTTATATTGTAATGAAAGTATCTGATAGTGGTATAGCTTATCCTCTTTCCATATGGGAATACATTTTACCAGTATAATACACATTTATAATGGTATAAATGGATCCACACTAGAGGTTGTACTGGTATAATTACTCTGGTTTAAAAAAAAAATCACACTCATAACTAAAATAGTAAATTAGTACAAAAACTGTGCATAGACCAGGCCTTAGGGTATGTCTACACTACAGGATTAATCCGAATTTATATAATTCGAATTTAGGAAACCGATTTTATAAATTCGAATGTATTCGGCCACACTAGGCACCATTAATTCGGTGGTGTGCGTCCAAGCTACCGTAGTAGCATCGATTTCCAGAGCGTTGCATTGTGGGTAGCTTTTCCATAGCTATCCCATAGTTCCCGCAGTCTCCACCCCCCTTGGAATTCTGGGTTGAGACCCCAGTGCATGATGGGGCAAAAAACATTGTCGCAGGTGGTTCTGGGTACAGCCTCCCCCTCCCTCCCTGAAAGAAACAGCAGACAACCATTTCGCGCCTTTTTTCCTGAGTGAACTCTGCAGACTCCATTCCGCAGCAAGCATGGATCCCGTTGTGCTCCAGAACGCAGTCTTGAACATTGTAAACACCTCGCGCGTTCTCGTGGAGTTTATGCTTACCCAGGACCAGAAAAAAGAGGCGAGGAGGAGGAGGCGGCGATTGCAGCGCAGCGACAAGCGTGATGAGGACATGGACACGGACACAGAATTCTCTGAGACCGCGGGCCCCGGTGCTTTGGAGATTATGATGTTAATGGGCCAGGTTATAGGCTTGGAACGCCGATTCTGGGCCCGGGAAACAAGCACAGACTGGTGGGACCGCATAGTGTTGCAGGTGTGGGACGATTCCCAGTGGCTGAGAAACTTTCGCATGCGTAAGGGCACTTTCATGGAACTTTGTGACTTGCTTTCCCCTGCCCTGAAGCGCCAGAATACCAAGATGAGAGCAGCCCTCACAGTTGAGAAGCGAGTGGCGATAGCCCTGTGGAAGCTTGCAACGCCAGACAGCTACCGGTCAGTCGGGAATCAATTTGGAGTGGGCAAATCTACTGTGGGGGCTGCTGTGATGCAAGTAGCCAAAGCAATCACGGAGGTGCTGCTACGAAAGGTAGTGACTCTGGGAAATGTGCAGGTCATAGTGGATGGCTTTGCTGCAATGGGATTCCCTAACTGTGGTGGGGCGATAGATGGAACCCATATTCCTATCTTGGCACCGGAGCACCAGGGTACCCAGTACATAAACCGCAAGGGGTACTTCTCAATGGTGCTGCAAGCACTTGTGGATCACAAGGGACGTTTCACCAACATCCATGTGGGCTGGCCGGGAAGGGTTCATGACGCTCGCGTCTTCAGGAACACCAATCTGTTTAAACGGCTGCAGCAAGGGACTTACTTTCCGGACCAGAAAATAACCGTGGGGGATGTTGAAATGCCAATTGTTATTCTTGGGGACCCAGCCTACCCCTTAATGCCATGGCTCATGAAGCCAAACACAGGCAGCCTGGACAGGAGTCAGGAGTTGTTCAACTACAGGCTGAGCAAGTGCAGAATGGTGGTAGAATGTGCATTTGGCCATTTAAAAGGTCGCTGGCGATCCTTACTGACTCGCTCAGACCTCAGCCAAACCAATATCCCCATTGTTATTACTGCTTGCTGTGTGCTTCACAATCTCTGTGAGAGCAAGGGGGAGACCTTTATGGCAGGGTGGGAGGCTGAGGCAAATCGCCTGGCTGCTGATTACTCGCAGCCAGACACCAGGGCGATTAGAAGAGCACACGATGAAGCGCTGCGCATTAGGGAAGCTTTGAAAACCAGTTTCATGACTGGCCAGGCTACAGTGTGAAATTTCTGTTTGTTTATCCTTCCTGAAAACCCGCCCCCTTTATTGACTCATTCTCTGTAAGGAACCCACCCTCCCCCTTCCCCCAGCTTGCTTTCAAAGGAAATAAAGTCACCATTGTTTAAAAATCATTTATTCTTTATTAATTGATTATAAAAAGAGGGAGAGAACCTGAGTGGGGTTTGGGAGGAGGATCAGCGGGAAGGAAAAGCCCAGTAAAAAAAGGTTAAAAAAATGGCAGCCTTTTGCTTGGGCTGTCCACTGGGGTGGAATGGGAGGGTGTACGGAGCCTCCCCCCCCGTGTTCTTAAACGTCTGGGTGAGGAGGCTATGGAACATGGTGAGGAGGTAGGGGGGTTATACAGGGGCTGTAGCGGCACAGAACCTGAGTGGGGTTTGGGAGGAGGATCAGCGGGAAGGAAAAGCCCAGTAAAAAAAGGTTAAAAAAATGGCAGCCTTTTGCTTGGGCTGTCCACTGGGGTGGAATGGGAGGGTGTACGGAGCCTCCCCCCCCGTGTTCTTAAACGTCTGGGTGAGGAGGCTATGGAACATGGTGAGGAGGTAGGGGGGTTATACAGGGGCTGTAGCGGCACTCTGTTCTCCAGCAGCCGTTCCTGAAGCTCCACCAGACGCCGGAGCATGTCTGTTTGCTCACGCAGCAGCCCCAGCGTTGCTTCCCGACTCCTCTGATCTTCCTGCCGCCACCTCTCATCTCGAGCGTCTCTCCTCTCCTCACGTTGGTCCCTTCTGTCCTCACGTTGGTCCCTCATGTCCTCACGTTGGTCCCTCCTGTCCTCACGGTCACTGGCTTCTTTCCTATACTTGCAAACCGTCTCCTTCCACTCATTCAGATGAGCTCTTTCACTCCTGGTGGATTGCATGATTTCGGCAAACATCTCTTCTCTTGTCTTTTTTTTACGACGCCTTATCTGGGATAGCCTTCGGGAAGGAGTAGGGAGGCTTGAAACATTTGCACCTGCTGGAGGGAGTGAAAAAAGGAGAGAATTTTTTTAAAAGATACATTTTTCAGAACAATGCTTATACTCTTTCACGGTGTATACTATTCACATTACATAGCACATGTGATTTCTGTGCAAGGTCGCATTTTGCCTCTTAATATTGAGTGCCTGTGGCTTTGCTGCTAGAGATCACAGACGCAGGTCCGGGCAACAGAATTCACCTTGCATGCTGCCATGGTAAGCCACTGTCTTTAGGCTTCTGCGCCCTGCTTTCCCACATACCAAGCAAAGCCCGTTGTGCTGCAGTTTTCCTGTTAGCTTGTTTTCTGCTGCTGAAGGTTAACACCCCCCCCCATCCAATTCTCTGGGATGAGTGCTTTCTCCCTCCCCCCACTGCGTGGCTGGTATCAGGGAAGATCCCTGCAGGAACCAAACTAACACCCCCCCCCCACCCGCCATGAATTCTCTGGGATGAGTGCTTTCTCCCTCCCCCCACCGCGTGGCTGGTATCAGGGAAGATCCCTGCTAGCAAAACGCGAAAAGCTCTGGGCCAATCCTCCCCGCCCCCTTTGCACTTGGCTAAATGCAGGGAAGGATTTCTTTTCAGCCACAGGCAAACAGCCCAGTAGGAACGGCCACCTCTGTCCCCTTAATTAAATTTCCTTATTTCAACCAGGTTACCCTAAGCGATATCACTCTCCTGAGGATTACACAGCAAGATAAAGAACGGATGTTGCTTGAATGCCAGCAAACACCGGGACCATACGCTGCCAGGCTCTGTCAGGCAATGATACCAGATTACTTGCTACTAGCATGGCGTGGTCAAGTGTCCTACCATGGAGGACGGAATAAGGCTGCACTGCCCAGAAACCTTGTAGCAAGGCTTTTGGAGTACCTCCAGGAGAGCTTCATGGAGATGTCCCTGGAGGATTTCCGCTCCATCCCCAGACATGTTAACAGACTTTTCCAGTAGCTGTACTGGCTGCGAATGCATCCCAAGTGCTCAGGGCAAATTAATCATTAAAAATGCTTGCTTTTAAAACATGTTTTATATTTTAAAAGGTAAACTCACCTGAGGTCCCTTCCATGGGGTCATGGTCTTGGGTGCTGGCTTGGGAGGCTTGGGAGGGTACTTCAGTCAGGGTGAGAAACAAATCCTGGCTGTTGGGGAGAACGGAGAGCTGGGTGCTCTCTGCCAGCTCGTCCTCCTCCTCCTCCTCTTCCCCTTCCACGGAATCATCAGGTGTACCTGATGAGATTATCCCCATCTCGGAATCCACAGTCAGAGGTGGGGTAGTGGTGGCGGCCCCCCCTAGAAATGCATTTAGCTCAGCGTAGAAGCGGCATGTCCGCGGCTCTGACCTGGAGCGACCGTTTGCCTCCTTTGCTTTTTGATAGGCTTGTCTGAGCTCCTTGACTTTCACGTGGCACTGATCTGAGTCCCTATTGTGGCCTCTCTCCATCATGCCCTTGGAAATTTTTTCAAAAGTTTTGGCATTTCGTCTTTTCGAACGCAGTTCTGCTAGCACTGAATCCTCTCCCCATATAGAGATCAAATCCAGTACCTCCTGTACGGTCCATGCTGGTGCTCTTTTTCGATTATCAGCCTGCATGGTTACCTGTGCTGATGAGCTCTCTGTGGTCACCTGTGCTCTCCACGCTGTGCAAACAGGAAATGAAATTCAAATGTTCCCGGGGCTTTTCCTGTCCACCTGGCCAGTGCATGCGAGTTCAGATTGCTGGCCAGAGTGGTCACAATGGTGCACTGTGGGATAGCTCCTGGAGGCCAATAACATCGAATTGCGGCCACACTAACCTTAATTCGGATTAACAATACCGATTTTGACGCTCCTCCTCTCGTCGAGGAGGAGTACAGAAATCAAATTAAAGGGCCCTTTAATTCGAATTAAATGGCTTCGTTGTGTGGACGGGTCAAGCGTTAATTCGAATTAAGGCAGCTAAATCCGAATTAAAGTCGTAGTGTAGACCAGGCCTTAGTTACCACATATTAAGATAATGAATTAAGATAATGAAGTCCTGGTGCAGTAGTGTTGACAGTGTAACTGACACTGTTTTCTGAATGCTTTGGCAGTTTAGCATTGATGATGATGATGTTTGTAACTGATGAGGGATCAGAGATTGCAGGATGCAAAAAATGAGTACAGCTGAACCTTTCAAGTATTTGTGAATAATCACATTAACATAAATATTTAGGCATGTTCTGAAAAGATTTGTAATATTATTTCTCAACAAATATTATGTTGCACAAGTAATGTTTCCTAAAACCCTTATAGCAGGATTTAGTGGCTATTCAAACAAAGATGATAGTCTCAATGCAGACATAATTATGCAGACTTCTAGATTCACAACATTCTATGAGCAGTATTCAGATTTCTAAATCCCCTGTATGTTGCTGATTTTAAAGACATTTTTCTCTGAACTCCTTTCCTACATTGGTATATTATGCAGACTCTATTAATGTGAATTTCATACTCATGAAAGTTGCCAGCTGCACAACCCTAGAGAGGGAGAACCAGATCATCAGCTGGTTTGAATTGGCAGAGCTCCATTCATTGCAAAGGAGCTATGCTGGTTTTACACTAGATCTTCTCCCTCAGTTCTCTATTAATACACAGAACAGGCAGTGGCAGTGCAAACTTCTGTACATCACTCAGCACCTAATCATTTCTAGGGGCAGAAAAGTAGTTGACCTATCAGTCTTTTCCCTTAACCCTCTCCAATTTCTATCTCACATACCTTCCCTCTCCCTCCCCCCCCGCAACCCCCCCGCCCATGACAGGAGTGATAACACCTCTTCTAGTGCTGCAGAGCTTTTGGTACTGGTGTGACTCCTACTCTCTGCTGTTGCCTTGCCTCCTCATATGCTCTTCTCTCATCTCCCTCCCTATGTGTGAAAGTATGTATCACAATATACAGCATGCTGGTGCAAGGAGAAAGAGCATAATCTATAGGTAATGTGGCAAGAGCAAAGGCAGATGTCTGACCTGAAAACATTAGGGGTTCACTCCCAGAGTAGCTCTCAAAATAGAGATTGCTGTAAATTAGAATTGCCCTTTATCAACAAAGGTGTGTCATTGTAAAATCTGGGCATCTGATTACAGCTGCAGATGGTCTGTCACTGCGGGGATGTAGGGTTATAAAGGCCTGTGTTTCATTGGCCTAAGGTTACACAGTCCCGATTCAGTTTGTATTCCTATTCAAACCTTGATTTCTCTGCTGAGATTACTAACAAGGGTGCCAATACAGTCATTTTGTTTGATGTGGACACTAGTTCACTAGGTAATTGACTGAGACCATCAGCTAATTTTCTATGAACCATTGAGCAGATTTCAGGTGTTCTGAATGTTGCTTACATTCAATGTGGATCTGAAATGTCTAAATATTTGCAGAGTATTATCTACATATAGCTCCTTTGTGTATCAGGTGAGCCACAAAGGAATTACTTGCCTATTGAAATAGTATCTTGTGTTCTTACTGTGAGAGCACTGCAAACCAAACCCGACTCCCTTGCTCGTCCTAAGGATGAAGCAACTATTTTGAGTAAACAAAAGGTGCTGGAGCTTCATTACTTCTTTAGCTGACATTTTAGGCATATAATAGCTATTTTAGCTCATCATTACATATTTTTTATGGCTCCATTTGAGCTATGGACAGCTGGACTGATGTTGACTATGGCACCTGGCCTGACAGGTATAGAGAGATGAAAAACAGCCCCAGTAACATATTTAAACTCATAGACTCAGAAGGGACCATCATGATCACCTAATTTCTCTAATGTATGAGGCATATACAGAATCCACAGTGGGACACGTTCCAGGGATACCCAGGTTTGTGAGCACCTCACCACCACCAGCGCTTAGCGTGAGGAAGCCTCGCCTGTGCCTGCCGGGGTCAGCTCCCGATTCTACCAGCCATGGGCAGCACAAGCACTTCCCTCTCCACCCACTCGCCATCCCTTTGCAGGTTATAGCAATAGATACATTCCTCCCCCATAGTCTCCGAGCATCTCTCTGGCATGTCCAACCCCAGTTCCCCTGGGCACTCACAGTAGCCACAGATCCGCCTCTCCCAGAGGACTAGAACACCCCAGTTTGCCAGTTCACCTCAGACCACAGCTCAACTTAACACACGACACTTAAATTACTTTGATAGTGAAAACAGAAATACGTTTATTTAACAAAGAATAGACATTCAAGAAGTAGCAAGTAGGATCCACAGAAACAAAATGGTCACATATACAACAAAGTCAGAATATGCATCATAGAGCCTAAACTTAACTAACAAGAGTCCCTCTTGTCTAATAAGGTACTGCTTACCTGAAGTCCTTCTTGCAGCATCTTTCAACCTGAAGGACTGAGACCCTCCTTTCATAAAACTAAGCCCGTTGGTATCTTGTCTTCCCAGATGAAGGATGCCCGGGCATCTCCCCTATATATAAGACCAGTCCTTTGTTCTTCCTTTGTAAACAGGGTTCCCACTCCGCTGTTCACCTTTTCCTATAAATGTCTTCTCCTGAAGTCCCTCAAATCACTTTATTAGCATTTGATTCAGTATGCAAATAGCTTTCCATTGTACACAGTGTTCTGCCAGGGAAACAAGTGTTTCCTACCTGCTGTTTGCTGGAACTTGTTTTAAGGCATGTAATCTCTGGGTGACCTGACTTTAACTTCAAAGCTTTAAGAACAGAATTTCCAATATATATATCCTTACATATCATCTGCACATACATGTCACACAAAGTATGATGACCAGCGTGACTCAGGCTTTGAGTAGAGACCTTATGTGACACTCTTTGTTGAACTAGCATGTAAATAGCAGATACAGGGGATCCCTGTAACTTTTGTAAACCCCTGTGCCCTCTGCCAGTTGGCACCAAGAGGTCTTGGGCCGAACACATAGCATCTTATAGAACACTGGCTAACGTAACTCGCAAATGGCTTTGCCATGTATGCGTAATGTCCCAATGTGTTGTATCACAACAAGTACCACAACACATCAATAATTTCACAATATATACCATCTCTGTATGCATGTGTACATTATATATATACACACTCTGTATGGAGCAGGATGATCTAGTGGCTAGGGCAGTGGACTTGGAGCCAGCTCTGTCTCTATTGGTATGTCTATGCTGCATCTAGCATTGAGCTTCCAAGACTGGGTAGACTGGCTCACGCTAGCTCAGCTTGAGCTAGAGCACTAAAAATAATAGTGTGGATGGTCCAGTTCAGGCAGCAGCTTGGGCTGTCAAGCCCATCCAAACCCCTGGGTCTGAGTTTGGACCGCTAGCCTAAGCTGTATCTGCTCTTTTTAGCATGCTCTCTCAACACAGCGTGTCACAGGTCACTTAACCTCTCCGCTCCTATTCCCACCCAATGACTGTCTTGTCTATTTAGAATATAAACTTTCTGGGCTTAGGGACTGTCACTTTCTCTTTGTGCTATAGTTGCTACTATAAGACAAATAATAATTACAATATTATACAGCATGCATAGGATAATATACACAAATGTATACATGTGTGTACATGTATATATATCAAATATCCACATTCCAAACATAATTTAAAAGGGATATCTGACTGCATAGCAGAGATGGCATGTATTAAGATTTATAAAGATAAAGGCCATCATGTGCCAGCAATGCCCCTCTGCTATGTACATTGGCCAAACTGGACAGTCACTACGCAAGAGGATAAATGGACACAAGTCAGATATCAGGAATGGCAATATACAAAAACCTGTAGGAGAACACTTCAACCTCCCTGGACACACAATAGCAGATGTAAAGGTAGCCATCCTGCAGCAAAAAAACGTCAGGACCAGACTCCAAAGAGAAACTGCTGAGCTCCAGTTCATTTGCAAATTTGACACCATCAGATCAGGATTAAACAAAGACTGTGAATGGCTATCCAACTACAGAAGCAGTTTCTCCTCCCTTGGTGTTCACACCTCAACTGCTAGCAGAGCACCTCACCCTCCCTGACTGAACTAACCTCGTTATCTCCATACTGATTTATACCTGCCTCTGGAGATTTCCATTACTTGCATCTGAAGAAGTGAGGTTCTTACCCACGAAAGCTTATGCTCCCAATACTTCTGTTAGTCTTAAAGGTGCCACAGGACCCTCTGTTGCTTTTTACAGATTCAGACGAACACGGCTACCCCTCTGATGAAAGATAAAGTGTATGCTTTTCCCTACCTTGAGTTATATCTGTTAGCCAGTACATATATGTTAGGCATAGGGCACACCATATTAATATTGCATTTGCATTATGTCCAGCCTGTGGGCAGTTATGTTAACACTTTTGCTCATTTATGTCAATATATAAATATATATATATATTTTATATTTGCTAATACCAAAAGCTATGTTTTGCTTTGCAGATTATTGTGGAATATATATATATATATATATATATTCCACAATAATCTGCAAAGCAAAACATAGCTTTTGGTATTAGCAAATATAAAACCTGCCAAAGGCAAGATACATGAATGTTTTGCCTTGGTACCAGCTTGAGGAGGTGCCTTCAGGCCTACTGGTACCTGGGATGTGGTAACAAAGAGATATGGAAAGGTACAGAGCAACAAGTTAAGGAACTGATAGAAAATTAGTGGGTTGGATCTTAGGTATTGTATAAAGTGCTTTTAGCTTGAAAAGGACCCTATTATAAATAGAAGTAATTTAGAGGGTGTATCTTTGAAGCACACCTACTGTGAAAAATGAACATGCTGTGAGATAAAAAATATTTCCCAGAATGTGGGATATGAATGTCTCCTTTTCATATTGTACTGTTTGGTCTTTAGGCAATAAATTGGCTGACCTTGGTTAGTTGGTCTCTTGAACATTTTTTAGCATCAAACCGCAAGTGTAGTCAATTAATCGGCTATACATTTTAATCAATATCGCTGAGAGGTATTTTTCAAATCTGCAGAAGAGCCTTTTTCTCTCATCTCATACTGAGCCTTTAAAATCACACTGATAAGTTCGAGAACTGTTAGCTGAGGGCTTTGCTTTTCTATGATTATTTTTTGGTGTCATTAAAAGCCCAAAAAGATTATTGTTCATTTTTTTCATATTCATTATTTATTGAACTGTGCATGTAATATTTTTCCATTTGGATTTATTTGAGATGGTACAAATCAATTCTCAAAAAAGAAAAAATATGCTGCCTGAGCTGTGGTGTCCACACTGCTATTTTTACTGTGCTAGCTTGAGCTCCACTACACGTCTGTCTACTGGGCTGGGAGGCTTGCCCCCAGCAGCAGTTTAGACATACGCAAAGTTAGTTATTATTCAGAGAGTGAATTGAGTTCTCCCAGTAAGGCAGTTTAAAGCTGGGTGAATGTCCCAGCTTCTTGATTTTTGAGACTAATAAAATTTAGTTTCTCTCGTATTTCATATTTTCACAATAGATGCAATATTGACATCCGTACTCAATCCTTACTAGGGTAAAAGTCCAATAAAGGTAACAGTAATGAAACTTTAAAATTCTATAAGGCTGCACATTAAATTAAAGGATATCAGAGTGCTTTGAAAGCCCATTTAATTAAGTGTCATAGCACACATGTTGTATTATGTTTTTGTGAGGTAGGTATTGTTATATTGTCACCATGCAATGGATGGACAATAACTTAGTAGTTAAGACTTTGAAAAAGTTTTAGCCCTGGTTCTCAAAGCTTAACAAAATGTTACAAGTAAAAAGAATTATACCTTGAAACAGGCAGGTGATGTTTGGTGCCATTCAACACTCAGTTAATAGTTTCTTATTTAGATTTTCATTATCTACGCAAAGGTTTAGTGGAACATTTGCCAACTCTTGTTCAGAAGATGGAATTCATTACCTGCAGTGGCTTACTTGCATTGTTTTAGAGCTTTTGGGCCTGAATTTGCCACAGCCTACAGCTGTACATTGATTCCCACGTTACCCTTTACAAATGTAATTTTAAAGCATTACTTTAAAAGCCTTGGGAAGCCCCTGAGTCATTCTAGCTTGGTTTAATTCTTTCCCTATATAGTGCCTTTTATAAGAGTGTACCCCATAGCAGTAAACAAAATCTAATCAATAAAATCCACTGAAATTTGACCTCTTCCTCACCTTTAGACTTGTTTGATTTAAAAAAAAAATACTAAACAGAAAGGCGAATGCAATTTTGTCTGTTCCTTTGTGGTTGGCTGAGTTTCTTGTGTATGTGTGTAATATGTTAACAGTGTAATAGCTCTGATTGCACACCATATCTAGAAATGGAACAATGTAATCATAAATGTACTTTTGGTTTTCATTTAATACCTGAATGCTCATGAAAGGGGGAGGCTAATACTACTGGATAGAGCCAGGCAACATGCAAGATTTGCCCACAGCAGTTTTACCACTGCACTGCAGTCTAGCCAAGCAGCAGCACCTGCTGTCCCTGCCTTGAATGTGAGCAGAGGCAACCATATGTATGAAAAAAAATGCATGGTGAATTTGTGATGTGAACAAAGATCCACTAGGGAGATGGGACCACAGCAAGATAACTTCATTCATTCATTCATTCATTTTAACTAAGTGATAATGCTTAGGATAAGATTAACAAGGAGGCTTCAGAACGGCAACACTGAACACCTAGGTGGAGTTCACAACCTTCAGTTAGGTGTCCAGGCTCCCAGTAAAATGCATAGAGAGCTGGGCACCTAAGAATGGGATTCACAGAAGCCAGCAAGCTGAGTGGGAAACTGCCTAAGCTAGCCAATAGGAAATGATGAGGAGAGGGGTGTGGAATAAGACCCACCTCTCAAAGTCTGGGTCAGAAGGAGGCACCTAGCTCTGCATGAGACTCTTAGCTATGAACCCTCCCCTCAAGTTGGATGCCTACCCCAGGTCAGTCCTTTTCAAGAAAAAAACAAACAGGAGGCAGAAGTGGTGGTGCTCCCCCTTATAACTTTTGGCCCACTGGTTAGAGCACTCACCCAGAATGTGGGAGACCCCCCCCCATTCAAGTCCCCCCTTCTGCCTGATATAGAGAAGGAATTTGAACTTAGGTCTCTCTCCACCCCCAAGAGCATGTCCTAACCATGGGTGTAATTTGGGGGAACCAGGAGGTGTGTTGCCCCCCCCCAAAGTGCAAGCCTTGGGCAGGCATGGAATTTGCCCCCTCACACGTGACCCCGTTGGCCTCACTGGAGCTGACCCTCCCAATATAGAAGTCAAACTATGCCTATGGGCTATGTGGTATTAGTGGGCATGGCTTTCTCAATCTCTCCTGCTGAAGCTGTTCCACTGTGCATAAATAATTAGTCATTGGGACAGAGAGAGAATTTAGAATGACTCTCTAGCCCAGTGGTTAGGACACTCACTTGGGATGTGAGAGACCCAGCATATAGTCCCCCTGCTCCAATGAATATTTAATTATTTATACACTATATTTACAATATTAGAGTTGGCAAAAAAAAGTTTGCAAAATTTAAGCAAAATTTGTGGTAAAAAAATAAACTCTAACCCTGAACCTTAGCTTATCTTAAACCTAATCTAGATCTGCACCTGATCTTAGGCCTGGTCTACACTTAAAATTTATACTGGCATGGCTATGTCAGTCAAGGGAGTGAAAAATTCCCTAGAAACATACCTGGGCTGAGAAAATGCACAGTGTAAGTGCACCTATGTTGACAGGAAAGTGTTTCTGTCAGCATAGATAACATCATTCATGGAGGTGGTGTCTACTGGCAGCAAAATTCTTTCTGCAGGTGTATGCTGTGTCAACCCCAGGGACTATGCCAGCATAGGGTCTGTAGTGTAGACGTAGCTTAGCTTCCTTGGCCCATATCCAGTTAAAAATCTTCCCTCTGTTGTCTTTAACTTTGTTTTCTGAAAGTATGCAGCATGAGAAACTCTGTTTACATGAAGACACTAAAATGTTCTTTACCATTTCAGATTAGAAGAGGCACTTTTCATCAAATTACTGGTGGGAGTCATCTTGCGGAAAGGAACACCATTTGTGATAGTGGCATCATTAGAGTCCAAAGGAAGCTGTTGCAAATCAGTTTTTTTTCCCCCTTCTGCTTTTGTACTAATTTAAATAATCAAAGGAAGACTTTACTGTTTAACTTTTAAACAAAGTCTTTAATTTTTAAGCATACAAAATTCTATTCCAATAGCTAAACCGGCATAAAAGCTAGATGGAAATTGGTTTTACAGTATCTTTCATATGAAGCCAGAGTTGCAGGCATCTTGCAGGCAAGTGACATAATTTGTAAGTTGACTGCCCCAAACAGTTAGCTCAGAAATGCCAATTGTAAATAAACACTTCATTTTGAAATACAATTCAAAGTCAGTACATGGTAATGTTTTTCTCCATATGAACTTTCAGATTGCGCTGCTGTGAAAAATCGGCCTAGTTTTCTTCAATTCAT
Organism: Emys orbicularis; assembly: GCF_028017835.1. Classification (NCBI taxonomy): domain Eukaryota; kingdom Metazoa; phylum Chordata; order Testudines; family Emydidae; genus Emys; species Emys orbicularis. The sequence goes on from NC_088683.1 coordinate 302,078,863, forward strand.
ATTTTCAGTTCAACACTGCCTTCAAATACATTGGGCCTGCATTTTATTACCGTATCATGCAGCTCTCTGTTTCATATACAGCAGTAGCTGCTTTTAGAGCTGTGCAGTGATGATTCACCCACATTTTTGGGGGCAGGATTGTGCCCTTGAGGTCCAATTCTGAAGGGTCTTAAGTACAAATTGGCTTTATTAAAGAATACGTTATATGAAAAACTCACTTGAAACGCCCCCATAACCTTGCACAGAATTGATTTTAATCAACGTTAATTACTCACCAGTTAATGGGACTCTTAGCTGATACCTTCTGGGGTTGAGTAAGTCCCAAATGGAGTGAAGAAAAGGGGGAGGATCTGGCACAAAATTCAAAGTGTACTTAGTCATCAGTGCAACATTTTAAAAAAATTCAATAGAGACAGACACTAATATGGCAGATAACATATGCAGACACTGATCTTGGCATCGTTACAAGGGTAATTCTTATAACTCTTCTAATTTCTCCAGTCTGCTAGGCACTTGAATACTTTCCTTTTATATTAGGGATACACAGTCTCTTGTATTCTTCAGAGCTAATGGGCTGAATCTTAAAGTCCTTACTCTGTCCTTATTTCTGCTGACTCTTAGGAGAGTTTTGCATGAGAAATGACTCAGTAAAGACATCAAGATTTGAACCTCAATGCTTTATTCTTGTCGATGTCTCACTAGATCAGCACTTGGTTGGTTTAGGAACTGGTCCTAAATATAGTTGTTGGTATCAAAGAAATTTTTTATTATATGAATTTGTGAATTGTGATTATGGCCATCATAATAAATCAAGCAGTTAACTAGTATATATCCCAAATCACAGCCGTTTATACTAATTACAGGATTAATTCTCCAATAAAACTGATATTTATATAAATACTGCTTACAGGCACCTAAGGAAGTGTTCAGCTTTCATCTGGACACCCTTTATACCCAGATCTTGCTTAAGTTCACTACCATTGTTTTTGATATTTCCAGATGCCAGTTTGCTTTGCTCTCAACTTAAATTTTCAGAAGTAACTAGTGATTTTGAGTTTCCAAGCTGGCACACATTTAACAGAACCTGCTTTTCAGCTGTGTTGAGCACCATTAAAAAGCAGGTCCCTTTTAAGTGGTCTACACTACCCCTTTTAAGTTGGGGTCCCAAAATTTGAGACATTCAATATCTGGAAATTGAGGCCCTTGTGTATAGTTAGGGGTCATAGACCAATCACCAATTACACTCATCTCCCTTGCTCTTATAGCACAAACTATTTTGTAGTTCACTCCCTTCTCCTTCTACTTGAAGCATTACCTCAACCAAGTTTTCAAATACACTAACCTGTATTTTCCCCACAAATCACCTGCATGCCTATGCAGCCATTTTTACAAACTTAGTGGTAGAAAGTTTTAATTTCTAGCAAATATCTCCAAACTGTTTAAGATCACAGCATCAAGGGCAACTCTCTCTCTCTCTCTCTCTCTCTCTCTCTCTCTCTCTCTCTCTCTTTAGATTAACAACAAGGAGTCCGGTGGCACCTTAAAGACTAACAGATCTATTTGGGCATCTGAAGAAGTGAGGTTTTTTACCCACGAAAGCTTATGCCCAAATAAATCTGTTAGTCTTTAAGGTGCCACCGGACAGCTTGTTGTTTTTGTGGATACAGACTAACACGGCTACCCCCAAAACTCTCTTCAGATTAAAATTCATATCACTGAACCCACAATAAGCAACTTCTGGCCTTTATGAAGTTGAGCCTCACGCTCTTCCCTCAGCCAGTCATCTACTCTCTAATGCTCTTGTCTAGGTGCTCCACAGGTATGTTAGATACAATTAAGTGTAAAAGGGATATAACTTCTCATGCCTCAAGGCAAAAGTCAACAACTGATTGGTGAGAGTTAGAAAGAAGCTTCGCCTATGGGCCTAATTGTTCGTTATAGGATTTGTTACCTTCCTCTGAAGCACCTGGTACATATCACTGTCTGGGACAGGATATAAGACTAGACCAGGGGTCGGCAACCTCTGGCACGCGGCTCGCCAGGGTAAGTACCCTGGCGGGCCGGGCCAGTTTGTTTACCTGCCACGTCTGCATGTTCGGCCGATCGCGTCTCCCACTGGCCACGGTTCACCGCTCCAGGCCAATGGGGGTGGCAGGAAGCGGCGCGGGCCGAGGGATGTGCTGGCCGCGGCTTCCTGCCACCCCCATTGGCCTGGAGTGACGAACCGCGGCCAGTGGGAGCCACGATCGGCCGAACCTGCGGACACGGCAGGTAAACAAACTGGCCCGGCCCTCCAGGGTGCTTACCCTAGCGAGCCGCGTGCCAGAGGTTGCCGACCGCTGGACTAGATGAAACTTTGCCCTTATCTAACAACCCTACCACCTGCTTGCTACCCACCTGAATCTACTGCATAGCTTCTTTAGAACTTTCTGATTCCTTCAAGCTCAAATCAAGCCTGCTTTCCAATATTCCAATATGTCAAGGTTCTAATTGTATTGCTTAAGTTAAAACAAACAAACAAACAAACAAACATTTCCCTCATTCCAAATACTCACCATCAGCCTTTTTCATTTCAACACCGATGACTCTACATCAAATCATAAACTGCTTGTTTATAAACCCTCTCTGCCACTGCTACTGTGCTAAAATTTACTGGTTTAATAAATACTTGAGTTTCATTAACTGGCTACATCATCTTTAGCCTTTACACACTTTCCTTGTTACTCTCAGTTCATTTTTTTTTTAATTAAAAGATTTCCAGTTTGTTTTACTTGCTTTCTTCTAAAACCTCCTGGTTATTTTAATGCACTTCTTTCTGCCTCCCTCTTTTAAAAATGAAGGATTCTTCCCAGGCTCATATGGGGAAATCCATGCCTTCCAGGATCCAAAAATATTTTTTCACATCAATTAGGCAAGTTTACAGCAGTTTAACACATCCCCAATTATGATTGTTAGGACAAATCCTTAAACCATTTACAGACCATTCAGATCAAATAGTCTTAATCACAGCTTAAAAGGTAAAAAATCTGTAAACAGTGGGAAAGGGAAATCTAGTGTTGGGCAGGGCGGGTGCAAGGATGTTTCGTGCCCTAGGCGAACCTTAGACCTTGCGCCCCACCCTCCCTGAGCCATGTGGCAGCTCTCCGCCCCCCCCCGCCCTAAGATGCCCCCCCGCAGCAGCACCCCCCCTCCGCCCTGAGGTGCCCCTCCCCCCACGGCAGCTCCCCCCGGCCTGGGGAGCCATGCGGCAGCTCCCCGCCCCAGCTCACCTCTGCTCCGCCTCCTCCCCGAGCACGCCGTCGCCACTCCACTTCTCCCACCTCCCAGGCTTGCGGCGCCAATCAGCTGTTTGGCGCCGCAAGCCTGGGAGGGAGAGAAGCAGAGCGGGGCGGCATGCTCAGGGGAGAAGGCGGAGCAGAGGTGAGCTGGGGTGGGGAGTTCCCCTGCGTGCCACCCCCCCCCTTACTTGCTGCAGGCAGCCCTCCCCGCGCCCCCCTGCCCCAGCTCCCTCCGCCTAAATGCCGACAACGACCAGGGCGGCCAAAGATCCGGCCGCCGCAATCACCGCCAAAGGACCCGAAATGCCGCCCCCCAAATGCTAGCGTCCTAGGGCGACCGCCTAGGTCGCCTAATGGGTTGCACCGGCCCTGGTGTTGGGAGACCACTCTGCTTGTCAAACATGTGAAATTCCTCTTTTATTTTCTACTTTAATAATTCCCTTCTGAGCTCATTAGTTTCTCAACTGATGAAAAGTCATAGAAATGTAGCATAATTATTTATTTCCATGACTCTTCATCACTACCTTAGGAAGGAGGGTAAGGCGGGGACTTTATGAGGGTTTTTGTTGCTGCATTTGTGCCACGCATAAGAAAACAGGATCTGTGAAAGTGTGGTGCTTGAAATTAGACATGCAAAAGAGACACCTATTCAATCATCTTGCTTATCCCTTGCCAATTCAGGATTGTTTCCTATACGAGAGGGTCACATGCTTCATTGCTTAGGTAGGTTTAGTGCAGTGCACACACTGGAGGCTTCTTGTATTCCCCAGTCTATTTCAGAGACTCCCTCCAACACTTCCTTCTTTATGCCTGGGTAGGGTTTCCAGGACCAGACCACCCAGTCAAAAGGGACCCTGGTGGCTCCGGTCAGCACTGCTGACCGGGCCATTAAAAGTCTAGTTGGTGCAGGGCTGGCAGGCTCCCTATTGGGCTCCACTTGGCTCCCGGGAAATAGCCAGCATGTCTCTCTGGCTCCTAGGTATAGGGGTGGCCATGGGAGCTCCGCGTGCTGCCCCTGTCCCTAGCGCCAGCTCTGCAGCTCCCATTGGCCAGGAACTCCACAGCCCCTGGTCCCCTGGCCTAGGAGCCAGAGGGACATGTCACCGCTTCCTAGTAGCCACCTGAGGTAAGTGTCGCCCGGAGCCTTCACCCCTCACCCCCTCCCATGCCCCAACCACCTGCCCCAGCCGTGAGCTCCCTCCTGCACTTTGAATCCCTTAACCCCAGCCCGAAGTCCCCTCCTGCACCCCAAACCCTTCATTCGAGTCCCACCCCAGAGTCTGAACCCCCAACCAGAGCCTGCACCCTCAGTCAGAGCCTCTGAACCCCTCAGCCCCAGCCCAGATCCCTCCCGCACCCCAAACCCCTCATCCTCACTCCACCCCAGAACCTCCACCCCCAGCCAGAGCCCTCACCTGCTCCTGCAACCCAACCCCCTATCCCAGTCCAATGAAAATGAATGAGTGAGTGAAGGTGGGGGAGAGCAAGCGACGGAGGGCAGGGGGATAGAGTGAGTGGGGGGTACAGTCTTGGAGAAGAGGCAGGGTGAGGGTGGGGCCTCAGAGAAGGGGCATGGCAGGGGCGGGGCAAAGGTGTTCAGTTTTCTATTATTAGAAAGTTGGCAACCCTATGCCTAGGGGCTCTGTCCTCTCTCCATGACTTGTCAGGGGTTCTGCATCTCTTCCACGTCCCCCTCTTCGCATACCATTTCTCCCCATTCTCCTTATCCCAGGCAACACTTTTGGGGTAATTTCTTTCGGTACTGAACCAGGGCCTGCACTGATTTTCATGCACTTAGTATCAAGTCATAAAGGGCTTACAACTTGTGGGTTCAAGTTGCTTATGTGATAATTTCAACATCCACTCATTACAAATCTCTAAAAAAAACCATATAAATGATATAATGTAGAGATCAGTAACAGAATTTTTTTTAAAAAAACAACAACCAGGGAGAGGTAGATCCACAATTGGAGTCAGGTTGATTTATACCTGTTGAGGACCTAGCTCAATATATGTCTTATAATGTTTTGAAAAGGCAGTTACATAGGATTTCACTTTCTGATTTTCACATTATCCATAAAGGTTAGCCATGGAGTCCTGAAAGTGAAAATCCTTACAAGAGTCAAGAGCTGATCTTTGTGGAAAACAGCTGAATGCTGAAAAGTGCCAGCTGAAAAAATTGGAAAAGCTGCCTCAGTCAGTGCAATAAAACTGAGACGCTTCTGCTTTGCAAAGCAAGTCACCGGGTTATTGAGAACGAGAAGTTAAGGTAGATTGCACATTCTGATTAATGGTGTGCACACTTCACAAGATTGAAAGGTTCACATAAGCATGCAAATTTCTGGACTCTTCTCCAAAGGGTATCTGACTGATTCAAATGCATGAGATTTCTACATCAGCCTTCATAATGCGCCTCACACATATATTGTGCAGCTTTCTCTAGATATGTCTCTATCTAGTTATATGGCCCTCATTATTATAGGATCTGAGCTCCTCCTAGACATTGATGAGCATGTCTTCTCAGCTACCCTGTGGGGCAGTATTATTATCCTCATTTTCAGATGGGGAACTGAGACACAGAGAGGCTAATTTACTTGTCCAAGGTCACATAGGAAGTCTATGGCACAGCCAGGATTTGAATCTAAATCTCATCAGTCCCAGTCCAGTGCCTTTGCCAGAAGATCATCCTTCCTCTGACAGTTTTTCTCACTACTGAGGAGGGGAGACAAGGATGACCATAATGTCTTGCCTATTTCCTTCCCAAGTTCTCTAACAGCTGTCTTCCCCTTCAGATGGAAGCTAAATGGCCTGCTGGTCTTTCTGATGCAACAGGTACGTACTACTGGGACCCAGTAATCCTTCCATTCAGTCTTTCTTAGATGTATTTTATAAGGGAAGGGAGATCCCTTCCCTTGCGATTGATTAGCTGTTCATGGGGAAGGGTGGAAATTATTCTTCACATGCCAGGAATTGAGAATTTTATGGGGCCTTCTGCTGTTTGGGTTGTAGGGAAGCCCCAGAGTTTATCAATGGTCTTGGTGGATTCTCTTTCACTGATAATTTTTAAATCAAGATGGGATTTCTTTTTCTAAAAGATGTGCTCTAGGAATTAATTTGGGGAAGTTCTATGGTGAGCAGTGCCATTGTAAGAAAAGGAGCTTGATTTGAGAGGAAAGAAATCCTCAACCATTTCAAAACTTCAGAAAAGTTTGTTTTTGTTCTTATTTTATTCACTCAGCGTGGGCTTTCCTCTAGATCTCATGCAGTACTGATGCTTTAATTATGTTTCTGGAAAAGCTCCCTGTCTGCCCCTCTCATTCATATTGCCCTACAGGTGCCAATGACAGCTCTAATTTGTGTTGATCATTAGTTCCATTGGATTCTAATGGATACCTCACTGTTGTTTTGGTGCTCTGAATTCCCTGATTCTGCCAACCCTTGCACAGTCCTGCAGAGTTTAGGATTTCTTCTGGGGGTTTCTATTTCTCCCTCACTTTTCCTTACTCTGCAGGGACTTTGTAAAATATTCATTAAGCCACAAAAACTTTACAAAACATGTAATTCTGGTAAATGAGGTTTTTGAATTTTAATGGTATTTATCTACATGCAAAGTTTGAAGTGTATCAATAAGCTGTTTTATAGCTAAAAAAAAATTGCTCCAAGTGACTATTGTTTAAAAGGTGTAATTGTTTAGGTTTAGGTTGGATGTGGGGGAGGTTTAGGTTGGATATTAGGAAAAACTTTTTCACTAGGGGGGTGGTGAAGCACTGGAATGGGTTCCCTAGGTAGGTGGTGGAATCTCCTTCCTTAGAGGTTTTTAAGGTCAGGCTTGACAAAGCCCTGGCTGGGATGATTTAGTTGGGATTAGGTCCTGCTTTGAGCAGGGGGTTGGACTAGATGACGTCCTGAGGCCCCTTCCAACCCTGATATTCTATGATTTTATGATTCTAAAATAGTTTGACCAACTACTTTCTAACTTAGTGGCCTATAACTCAATAACAGTTTGACTAATTTTCTTCCCCCTCTACAGGGGAAGGAAAAAATGTCGTGCATGTTGTGCAAACACAATTATCAGATAAACCACAAAAAAACTGTGAAACTTGGACTTGAACCTAATATAAAAAACAAACAAACCACCTCTTACCCCACAGATCTGTGCCATTTGAGCAGACAAAATATCTCAGTTTCAGTTATGAATTATATGAGGAATGTTGTATTATCTCGAAGGCCCCTTATCCTGAAGTGGGCTTATGTCCACCCATTCAGAAATACTTGCAGGGTCAAGGCCCAACTGCCATTAGCCATCAGAAGGCAAACTGCTCAGACAGACAGTAACCATTAATGTTATAGGTAGGGTTGCCAACTTTCTAATTGCACTAAACCAAACACCCTTGCCCAACCCTTGCCCTGCTCCTTCCCTGAGGCCCCACCCCTCCTCTGAGGCCTCGCCTCCACTCACTCCAGCCTCCCCTCCCTCCATTGCTCACTCTCCACCACCCTCACTTTCTTTCACTGGGCCGGGTCAGCGGGTTGTGATGTGGGAGGGGGTGAGAGCTCTGGCTGGGGGTGCAAGCTCTGTGGAGCTGGATATGAGGGGGTTGGGGTGCACGAGGGGGCTCCAGGCTAGGGCCAAGAGATTTGGAGTGCGGGAGGGGGCTCAGGGCTGGGGAACGGGTTTGGGTGCAGGATGGGGTGTGGGGTGCGGGCTCTGGGAGGGAGTTTGGGTGCAGGAGGAGGTTCTGACCTGGGGCAGGAGGTTAGGGTGGGGGTGAGGGTGTGTGGTCTGGGAGGGGGCTCAGGGCTGGTAGAGGGGGTTGGGGTTCGGGAGGGGGTGTGGGGTGCATGGTCGGGGAGGGAGTTAGGATGCAGGAGGGGGTTCCGGGGCAGGGCACTGGGGTGTGGGTGCGGGGTCTGGAAGGGAGTTCAGGAGGGGGTTCCAATCTGGGCCAGGGGGTTCAGGCTCCAGTCGGGCGGCGCTTCCTCAGGTTGCTTCTGGTTGGCGGTGCAGCGGGGCTAAGGCAAGCTCCCTGCCTGCCCCAGCTCTGTGCTGCTCCTGGAAAAGGCAGGCATGTCCGGCCTGTTGGCCGGAGGCATGGCCAGGCAGCTCTGTGCGGTGCACGCTGCCTGTGCCCCACCCCACAGCTCCCATTGGCCATGGTTCCCAACCAATGGGAGCTGCAGAGCCGGCACCTGCGGCACGGGCAGCACATGAAGCTTCCCTGATCGACCTTGCACCTAGTGGCTGGACATGCCAGCTGCTTCCAGGGAGCTGTGCAGAGCCAGGGCAGGCAGGGAGCCTGCCTTAGCCCCGCTGTGCCACCGACTGGACTTTAAATGTCCCAGTCAGCAGTGCTGAGTGGAGCCGCCAAGCAACTCTAGTTATAGGCAACAATTATTAATAACTTTGCTTAATTATAAGCTCTTTAAAAAAAAAAAACAGCCAGCACTAGCCTATAAAAATGACATTCTTTTTATAATTTGAGATGTACTGATTTTTTTTTATTTCTATTTGAGCATGTGAATAAATGTAAAGAGTTCACTGTGTTAGTTAAAATTTTCCAAATAATTTAATTATGTGGAAAGTTTAATGGGAAAGTAGCAACCTGAAATATAAAGCAGAGACCCCCAAAGGAATATCATGCACAAGTCAAATTGGGAGAAAATTTAATGACCTGCAAATTAAATAATAATAACATTATTATTATTATTATTATTGTTATTATTATTATTATTAATTGCAGGTCATTTATTATTATTTATTAGTAGTATTATTATTAGTATTAATAGTTTCTTTGCAGTGTTGTTGTAGCCATATTGTTCCCTGGATATGAGAGAGATGGGATGGATGAGACAGGATGGGTTAGGTAATATCTTTTATTGGACCATCTTCTGTTGGTGGAAAGGACAAGCTTTCCAGTTTCACAGAGTTCTTCTTCAAGTCTTGGGAAGGTAACCAGATGTGAATAATAACAATAATTCTTTAAATTTGCAGAAAAAAAAATCTTTAACAGTCAGAGTTAGTCTTGCAATTTTCAGGCCAACCCAAACCAATTTATAATGGGATTAAAAATAAGGTCTATAATAGAACCAGGTTTCAACCCCCATACAGGTCATATCTCCATGATAAATCAATGGAAATTTCATGAATGTATCTGTGGCTAGAATTTGTCTTAAATTTTGGACTTAGCCTACATATAAATAAATGCATACCTTAAAAACTAAGTTTCACATTGCATGCATCAAAACAAAGAAAGAATATCTCCTACTAAACTATACAGAATATAGTCTCTACTTAATTTCAACTAACAAGGTGATCTTTCTACATGCTCAGATAGAAATAAAAATAATCAATACATATCAGATGTTAAAAAGAATGTCACTCTTGTTGACTAGCAAAAAAAAAAAAAAGCTAAAAGATAGTTAAATACAGCATAAATATTTTGTACAGAAATGGAATACAGTGTTCCAAAGACTGCAGACTTCAAATACAGCACAAAACCGTACAGGATATCTTTCATTCTACTGTATATACATGTGGCATTGATTTTTCTTTATGTATGGCTGTATTAATTTTTAAAGTCCACACAGACAAATGTGCATCTTTCAGAAACAGAAGCAAGCAAATGAATATGATACTGAGAAGAAATCTCCATTATGTACTTTTCATTAATAGATTTATACATTTTTTAAAATCATCCATTTTTGCAATACACCTCTGTAGTATTTACATATACAACTCATAGATGTTCCCTTCCTGAAATTTTAATTTTAATTCAAGAGAAACTTTATTTCTACAAGTCATATTTTATAAATTAAATAGCTGGAAGCAATCAGCATATTTATGCTGTTTTTCACTGTAGCAAAAAATAAATAAATACACCCAAACCCTGTAGCAGACTTGATTATTTGTAGGTTTAAAGCCAGTGTCTACTTTTTTAATTTTCAATAGCACCAAATATATTGTTGCAAATGATTTAGAACTATTCATTGTGACATAGGAAAGGCAGTAAAGGAATGTTCTCTTGAAAACTTGATATGCATAACAGTCTTCAGCTATCATTTTAGCACCCAAGGCCTGATACGAGTCTTACGTCAAATTCTATAAAAAACACACCCACCCAAAAGTGAGCTATTGCCATTTGGAATTGTTATTGTCTCTGTGTATATTACCACAGAGATAGTATGGTGCACATACGAGATGCTGCGTTGTAGTGTGATTGCAAGATGGCATTCAATTGGTAAAATTACAAGAAACAGAGGAGAATGTAGTATTTTCTGACTGAGTTATGTTGCACTTGCTTTGGATATGCCTATTTATTCTCTGCTAAGGGATGTTGTCTTCAGAATGTACAAGGCCCTTCAAATTCTGTTTATGCAAGAGCAGAGAGATGCTTCAAATATTTCAGGAAGAAAAGCTCCTAGATTGATAGTTGACTGTTTACTTAGATAGAATTATTTTTATCTTTTTGAGGCTAATAATCCTATTAAAGAACTTAAGAGAAAGATTAATGACAGCTACACATAAGAACCTGCATCTCATTAAGGTTTCATTTGCTTTTTTTGGAATTAGAAAATGAAATAATGGTAATGCTAGCTATGGTTTCATTGACATTGATGTTGAGGGGGGTTGTGATAAACAACTTAATTTACTAACAAATACAAATAAATCTAGTAGTAATTAGACCAGTAACCTATTAAGATACAAAAATAAGGCCAAGTATTGACAATATGAGCAAAAAGATAGGTTGTTACATGTTATCTGGGTCTTATTTGATCAGCTGTTGGTTAACTTAATCACTAGTAAAGAAAGCTTTTGAATGCTTCAGATGTTTTATGGGAGACAGTAGAAAATCCTCTTCAGTGATTTGCTGGGACACTTTGGAGTGAATGCCAAAATGCCCTGTGGATGTTCACAGGTAAAATTGAGTTGTCAAACCGAATGGGAAAATGGAGTAACAGTAACAGTAACAGGGCTGTTTATTTCAGTTTCTCAGTGACTGAATGTATAATGGAGGAGTGACAGCTATATCTCTAAATAAGAAACCCTTTCAGCCAGGCTGCGCAGCTAAGAACTTGAATTCAATTTTAAAGAAGCGATTCACTCTTCTTTATAACAAAAGGTTAAGTATTATGACAGTGTGTGACAGAGAGTGGGATTGGGGCAGAAGGGTAAGGAAGGAAGGTTTTCTGTAAATGTACAGTATATAAATTAAGCTGTAAAGCAGAACAAAATTGTCATTTTAGGTTGAACACTTTCTCTCCTAAGGTGGAAGCTATATAATATCTTTTCTACAATTGCGGTGGCTGCTGATGCCACTTTTTGACTAGCTGAGTAGCTGATCTCCTTTCCCTGGAGATTGCCCCTGATTGCTGATCCTGTGAATGAAGCTAGTGTGAGTACAGTATATCTGCACTATTACGGATTACATCAGGCAATGCACAAGGCTACAAGTTGTCAGTGAGACAGTGTCATGGTGATAGCTACAAATTCTCATTCCTTGAAAAAACAGAAGAATGCTTCTTTTGTTCCTCCACATAAATTGCTCTGCTTAAAAAGAAAAAAAAAAAAAAAGGGGGGGGGGAAGTGTGCAGGTACTGAGAACTTGATGTAAGCTTGAAAAACAAAGCAAAAATCACCCTTTTTTCAGAAAAAGTCCACTAAAAACTGTTTCTAAAAATAAAAGATTTAAAAAATTAGAGAGCATAAATCATTCTTGAAGAGGAAATTTTCCTTCCACATTTTATAGCAGTGTTTTATGTTGGATTGTTTCGTAGTGCCTATCTCAGGGGTGGGCAAACTTACTGACCCTCCGAGCTGCATATGACAATCTTCAGAAGTTCAAGAGCCGGGGCGCGCCTGACAGGGCTCGCAGCTTCAGCCCCATGGGATGTGCCTGTTGGGACTCAGGACTTCAACCCTGTGGGGAGAGAGGTCTCGGGGCTTCAACCCCATGGGAGGTGCCTGCCGGGGCTTGGAGCTTCAGCCCTGCTCCTGTTGAAGCCCCAGCCCCAAGACCCCCTCTCCACTGGGCAGAAGCCAGAGATGACACGTGAGAGAGGCATGTGGGGTCATGTGCCCCCCCAGATGTTTGCTGGCCCCACTTGGTCACAGGGTGTCACCAGATTCCCTCCCTGTATAGCAGCTGCTGGAGCTAGCAAGCTGGGAGCTGTGCCTTGGGTAGAGGCAACGGCAAACAGCTGGGAGCTGCAGAATGGGCCGCTGATTTTGCTGCTGCCTCTTTCCAGGAAGCTAAAGAAGTGGCCCCTCCCTGCAGCTCCCAGCTGTTTGCCACTGCCTCTCCATGCAGAGCTAACACCTCGGGGCTGCTGAGGGTAAGAGGGGGTGTGACTCAGGCTGTTGGGTGGATGGGGGGCAAGTTTTAAATTGTGCCCCCCCACTCTCAGTAGGCACCAGTATTCTCTGGCAGAAGCTCCTACCCCACCACAGGGCAGAAGTCCTGAACTCTGCACCCCCAGTCTGGTAGGTGGAGAATAGTGGGGGCGGCCGGGGGGACGACGTCTCCGCGAGCAGCACTTTAACTGTAAAAGAGCTGCATGCGGCTTGCAAGTCGTAGTTTGGCCACCCCTGGCCTATGTCTTACCACTTACTGTGTTGTGGCTGGCAGTTTTAGACCAATACACTAGAATAGTGCAGTGAGACACCTAGATTGTGTCTGTGTGTGTGTGTGCTTAGTATTCCTGACAGAAGAGAGAATATCTACTGATCATGCAAGGAATCTTGCTGATGATGTCCCTGATGATAACATGTAACTTGAAAGAAAAGGTGAGAAACAAAATAATCTGAAAATGCAATGGCCTAACTCATGGACAGGTGTTAGTGCACATTGTGGCTCAACTGTAGAGCCATTGTAACACCTTAATCTGACATGCTCCGTTACAGGAAGAGATGATGCATATTAGTTGACTTAGTGCTCAATTTTAACTTCAGGCACAGCTCTGAGCAAGGAGAACAGTGTAAGCTGAACCACTCCAGCAGTCACCTCTGGAAGATACTGTGACTCAGATGCATCCCTCGGAGGCACAATTCTTTTACCCAGGGTGGGAACTAGTAATTTGTTGTTAGCCAATGTCAGCAGCAATGTAGGACATCCACCATGTCAACTCATCTGTGCTGGCTAGTGAGTGAAGCCAAAACTCTGCCCATCCCCTGCTCCTTCTGCCAACTCCCCATTCTGGGGGGGTCGGTGAACAGGGATGCAGCACTCACCTAATCCTGGGCAGCCAGCCGCAAGGACTACTTCAGGCACATAGGGGCCGAAAGGGAGGTTCTTGCACCCCCTTACTCCTCTGCACAGGTGTGTAATTCAGTCACAGTCTAGCCTTTAGAAAGATACAATGTATATGAAGTTCGGTTCCAATGCTTTTCTCCCCACAGGAAAGTGCCAGCTCACAGCCAACCATGCTTTAAGTCAACAACTGCACAGATTTCCTTTAGAGCATGTCAGTACTGATAAACTGGCCAGAGGAATCATTCTTGAATGACATGAGACATCCTCTGACTGCAGGGGTTGAGTATACTGTCTCCTTAGGTCTTTTAGCCCATGTCATCCCAAAGAACAAGCAATCAGGAGACGAGAGACCATATCACTACCAATAAACTATCAGATTGGCAATGCATGTAAATGGGTACATAGATTTCTTTTTAACTAAAAAAAATGCCTCTTACAGTTTCTGACTACATATTGAAGTAAAGCTGATCCCTATCTAAGGATAGATAGCCAAGATAGATTTCTGTAAAGACTGCCTGTCTAGCAGAATAGATGGGTTTGATGAGTGTGAAGTAAATGAGAATATGTTTCCCTATTAGGCAGATCAGGTAATACTTATCTCTGTGGTACTCTGTATCATAGTAAAGCTAGTAAAGACATGTCATAATGCTGACACACTTAACTTATTACTTACTGCAAGGAACATTTTACAGCCTTTCATTACCACATGTAATAGCTGACTTAGACTGGGAGAAACAGGCTACGAAGAATAATTCAGTATGGTAGTTATAGTCCAAACAGTACCCTTTTCCTCAGAACAACATGGGGAATACAGGAGCAGTTATTACCTGAGCTACATAACTATAAAAAAACCCGACCATATTATGTAGAAGTAGTAGCAACTCCATATGTAAGATTTTAAACCTCTTTTTGTAGGGATGGTATTGATCCTGTCAGTGTGTGTAGCCTCATAGATTCATAATTTTTAAGGCCAGATGGGTCCTTTAAGATCATAAACTCACATAACACAAGCCATAGAATTTCACCCAGTGATTCCTGCATATAGCCCAGTATTTTGTTGTTTGGCTAGTACATATCTTTTAGAAAGACATCCAATATTGATTTAAAGACTCTAACTGCTGAAAAATAAACCACATACCTTTGTAATTCTCAAAGTTAAAATTATCCTCACTATTACAGATATGCATTTCTGTTAAAAATTCTCTCTCTTTTCTGAGAAAATTTTATTGCAAAGTCTGAGTGGATTGGACCAGCTGTTTGATATGTGAACTTCCAAAAATGGCTGGTACTTTACATTTGGAAGAAAACTTTTTTTCCTTCCATTGCTTATCTCAAAAGCAGCTTGGTCCAGGAACTTCACATTTATTGCATTAACTAAGCCTCAAGGTGAACTGTGCTTAGGAGTATATCTTAGGTGGATAATTTAAAAGTTATTTGCTAAGGCAAAAATTAACTTCTGGGTGCTCTGCAAAATCACTACAAAGATAACAGCTTTAATGAGGAGTTCTTTATAGCCTGCAGGATTTGTAAACCCTGTGCTCAGAATCATTTCAGGTCATTAATGCATATATGCCGATTGTCACTATTTAGCAAGGACAAATCCATATTATTCCATTTCTTTCCCCCCACTCTGTCCCTACCAAAAGTTTTCCCCAAACAGTGTATTTCCAAGGATTTAAAAGCTGTGTCACTATTTTCATCCCCAAATTTCCCTATTTATAGCTTTCAAATATTAGCATTTGCAGTGTATGAAAGTCACAAATGCCATGTATTCTAGTTCTGAAACTTAAAAACACTGCCTATTACAAGCCTTGACCCAGCAAAGTTCTTAAACATCTGTAGGGTTGTAGGTGCTTATGTACTTTGCTGGTTAGAGTCCTATAGCTATTATTTTTCTATGGATGCAGGTTCCAAAATAAAAGCCCACAAGATGTACTTTATCTACATAAGAATTATAGGAGATGCCATACTGTAGTTCATCTGAGAGTGGTCAGTATCAGATATTTCAGAGGAAGGTACAAAAAACCCATAATGGAATAATCTGCCCACGTGCAATTTGTTCCTGTACTCAGGCAGCTGAAGTTTGTCATGTGGCCTGAAGCATAAATTTCTATCCTGTTTAATGTTAAATGGTTATCCTGTTAAATGTAGATTTTCTTAGGATTCATATAAAATTATAATCCTTTTTAAAATCCTCCTCAAGGTTAGGTTTCCTAGTCTGTTCTTCCTACCATACACCTGCCAGTATCTAGACTGCCAGAAATTCAGGGCAGGGACTATGTATTTTGTACAGTGCTGAGTACATTGCTGGTTCTTAATAAGACAATAAATAATAACAATAGAATTGGATCAGAACTAGAACAGTAGATCTACCTCCCTTTATAAACGTTGGGGATGTTCAGATTTCAATCCTGATCCCATACAGCACAGCTCAAATCCTCCTCTATAAAGGGCCAAACAGGAACACTGAATCCAAAAACTGTGTGCTTTGGAGAAGTCCTTATGTGATTTTGGTCCATCTCTAAGGTCCTAATACTGAATTAGAGACTACTAGCATGAACCTTTGTGGAGTTCAAGCAAATGGGATTCTGAATGGGTTCAGGGCTCTGTGCTAGTCGATCCCAATGGTGGAGCAGGGTCAAGTAGTTAAAATATGGGGGCTGTATAAAATAAGTACACCAAGATGACTTTTAATCACCTGCATGTAAAATGCAACTTGGCTATGCGCTGAATTGAAGAGAATCCTAGATCTTTATATATGAGGGCATAGTGTATAAATCTGCTGTTCTGAGATGATTTTTTTTCCTTTCCCTTGTGCAGGTGTTAGGCATCCTAAGGAAAAACAAGACAGGTTTTTTAAAGTCTCAGTTTTGCTTAGTATTAAGAACACTCTAATTATGTAGTTCATAAACCATTTGTCTTCTCTGAAATTGATGGCCAATCCATTTCTTTTTGAATCTGATTTTTCCCCCTGAAGACTATCAGATGATTTACAGCACAGCAGTGTGTCTTATGCTCATAAATTAAGGCAGCTTTTGTTGACTTTCATGGGCCTGTTGTTTTTTCTTCTTTTAATTAAAACATTTATACAGGATAATTTACTGATCCATAGACTGTTTTCTGACAGTTACTGTGCAAACCCTTTTAAATTATTTTTATTCCTAATAGGGGGAAAAGTCATAAAAAGTGAATGAAACCCTACTATCCTCATTAATTGTAAACCTTCCTACATACTTTCCTGTTAATTTGGTATTAAGAAAAAGTCAAAATTAGAGAAATTTACATCCAATAGAATAAAAAACTCAGCAAAATGAAAAATATCCAGATTTCCCATTTAAGCACCTAAATGGGAAAATGGTTTCTATGAAAATCCAGCTATTTTTTTAAGTACCTAAATGGGAGCTGTTGGGTGCTGAGCTCTTTGGAGAATCTGCCCCTGAGAGTCCCTGTGAATCCAAGCTTCCTTTCTGTCTATCACACATTCCTTTGGGTTTATCATTACTGCAAAGGTCCCTGAGTAGTAAACAACCTTACTATTATATGCTCCCTAGTACAGATCATAAAGGATCGATATGTAGCCCAGTGTTTAGCCTGAATAGATACATTGCTCACGGTTTTGGCTATGAAGTACCATTAACAGGATGGATAGTATTGAGAGCTTCCCTTTCGTGAATACCCTGGCCTGCTATTTCAACATCCCAATTACGGACATAGGTAACTGATGGAGGAAAGTTATGCTGCTCTTCACTCTTAGCAGCATCCCACAGGAGCAATTCTATGCATGGATACTACCTCCTTACTATTTCTGCTGATTTGGGTTCTTCACCTTTAATTTTACAAATCAAGGGGGTTTTGAGTTAGAACTGAGCCCCAAAAGTGTTTAAAATCGCCATCGATGTTTTACTGATCAAACATCACACATCAGCCAGTTAAAAGAAATCATTTGGAAACTTATTATATCCTTCTTCGGGTTTAAGAACTGACTTTAAACTGCAACAATACTAGCAGGTGCTGCTCTAATGAGAAGATAAAGTATGAAATTTTGGAGATAAGTAGAATCAATTGAGCCTAGAAAGGTTAGTCATATATATGTAATCTTTTTCATTAGGGATAACATCTTGATTGACCTATGTTTGCTGTGACAACTTTCACTGATAGTACTATTCCATACTTGATCTAATGAAAAACATCCTTCATTATGTCTATTAATTATTATTATTATTATTACTATTTATTATTATTTCCATTTATGTTTATCAATTTGTTTGTTCTGGGCTTGGCAACTCAGATTCCAGTTATTTGTAATTTTTTAAAAACATGACAGATTCTTCCCCTCTACCCCCTTGTCTTCTGAATTAACTTTTTAGGCTCGTATCAAATTACTCAACACCATTTCAAGTGTTGTCACAGTATTTCCTATTAAGAGACAACCATTCTCATTACAAGAGTTGAACAATGCCACTGATGGCAACTAATGATGAGCAAACCTCAAAAGGTTGAAGGTTTAATTTTGCATTATCCCAAAGAATGGATGCTTATTTGAACCCTATCTGAATTATGTGTGAATATGCTTAGCGTCCCTTATAAAACATCCCCTTGCCCCACAATCACCAACTCTTCTACTTTGTGAAAGATCTTCAGATAAATAATCTCTCTCAAGGCTTGGCTTGGGAGGATATTCTCTATATCAGTCCGCTCAGGTGGTTATAGAACCTTGTAGTTCCCCTTTCTCTCCTTGGGGATCACACAGTTGCTTCTGAAGAGGATTTTGTTTTGACTTGGGAATGGATCAGATCGTGCCAAATGGCAGGTATTACCAAACATTTTCCTTTGTCAGGATACCCCTCTCTCACCAAGGTCTTTACCCTTACTTACCATTTCAAGTTCGCAAGAGTTGAATGAAATACTATACTGTTAATATTCACAGGAACAAAGTATACACATTGTCATTTAATTAACTACGGGTTTTTTAGCCCAGCTGTGTTGTCCTTTGCTACGATTGTAGTTATGAGGGGAAAAATTGAATAAACAAAGAGAGAAATGAATAGATTCACCTCATAGACTCATAGACTCATAGACTTTAAGGTCAGAAGGGACCAATATGGTCATCTAGTCTGACCTCCCGCATGATGCAGGCCACAAAAGCTGACCCACCCACAACAGAATCTTCCAGCCTGCGACTCCTGCCCTATGCTGCGGAGGAAGGCGAAAAACCTCCAGGGCCTTTGCCAATCAACCCTGGAGGAAAATTCCTTCCCGACCCCAAATATGGCGATCAGCGGAACCCCGAGCATACAGGCAAGATTCTACAGCCGGACCCTCATTTTACCCGCGATGGCACGTTAATGCCTAACTGACTAAAATCTCGTTATCCCATCAAACCATTCCCTCCATAAACTTATCAAGCCTAATCTTGAAGCCAGAGAGGTCTTTCGCCCCCACCGTTTCCCTTGGAAGGCTGTTCCAAAATTTCACCCCTCTGATGGTTAGAAACCTTCGTCTAATTTCAAGCCTAAACTTCCCCACGGCCAGTTTATATCCGTTCGTTCTTGTGTCCACATTACTACTGAGCTTAAATAATTCCTCTCCCTCCTTGGTATTAATCCCTTTGATATATTTAAAGAGAGCAATCATATCCCCCCTCAGCCTTCTTTTGGTTAGGCTAAACAAACCGAGCTCCTCGAGTCTCCTTTCATAGGAAAGGTTTTTCATTCCTCGGATCATCCTAGTGGCCCTTCTCTGTACCCGTTCCAGTTTGAGTTCATCCTTTTTAAACATAGGAGACCAGAACTGCACACAGTACTCCAAATGAGGTCTCACCAGCGCCTTGTATAACGGAAGCAGCACCTCCCTGTCCCTACTAGAAATACCTCGCCTAACGCATCCCAAGATCGCATTAGCTTTTTTCACAGCCACGTCACATTGCCGACTCATAGTCATCCTGCGATCAACCAGGACTCCGAGGTCCTTCTCCTCCGTCACTTCCAACCTGTGCGTCCCTAACTTATAAGTAAAATTCTTATTAGTCATCCCTAAATGCATCACCTTACACTTCTCACTATTAAATCTCATCCTATTATTGTTACTCCAATTTACAAGGTCATCCAAGTCTCCCTGCAGAATATCCCCATCCTTCTCCGAATTGGCAATACCTCCCAACTTTGTGTCATCCGCAAACTTTATCAGCCCACTCCTACATTCGGTTCCGAGGTCAGTAACGAATAGATTAAATAAAATCGGACCCAAAACCGAACCTTGAGGAACCCCACTGGTGACCTCCGTCCAACCCGACAGTTCACCTTTCAGTACCACCCGCTGCAGTCTCCCCTTTAACCAGTTCTTTATCCACCTCTGGATTTTCATATCGATCCCCATCTTTTCTAATTTAACCAATAATTCCACGTGCGGCACAGTATCAAACGCTTTACTAAAATCTAGGTAAATTAGATCCACCGCATTTCCTTTATCTAGAAGGTCTGTTACTTTCTCAAAGAAGGAGATCAAGTTGGTTTGGCACGATCTTCCTTTCGTAAACCCATGTTGCACTTCTCTCCTTTCTATGAGCATCAGCCTATCCTGGTTCACAGGGGTTATTACAGGCTAAGAGTGGGGGTTTGGGGTTTTTTTTTGGGTGAGTGCAAAGGTCACGGTGAGACCTCTAACTCCACATATGCACATAAACGCAGAGTTATTCCTGGGAGGTTTGGGGAACAGTAATCACGTATGAAAAAGATATCTGAGGTATCTGGTTGTTGTATCCACCTTTTTTTGTGCACCAGTGTCTGCTGGGCTCCATATCACCTCTTTCTTGCAGCATTAGGGTGCAGCATTAGAAGCTGATGTTAGCAACCCACCAGTTACATTGCTCAGTGACTCCCTAGGTGCTTTTGATGAGCAGTGAGTGCAATCACGGGTTCTCTGCTCGGTGTCCAATCTGGGTCCCTGATTTTCAACCTTTGACCTCACTTCTGCACCTGTTTTTTTCTTTTGTTGTCCCCAGAAATCAATTGTAGCCTGGACTTAGTGGTTCCTCCCCATTAGTTAAAGGAAGTGGGCCTGTAGTTATGGCTTTTAGTTATGACCCACCTGCCCCAGTATTACAACTAGTACTGCACATGCAGCTCTATATCCTCTCTATGAAACAAGCTGTGGTCTGCATTTTGTCTTTTTCCATGTTAGACTTACAGTGTCCACACTTTTTTTAACCATGCTCAGAAGTTGACATGCAGGGCCACAGTGTTGCCTAACCTGCTCCATATTTGAGGAGAACCATACTAACACCAGATTTTAGTGCACTTTGCTCATAATTTGGTAGAGTACAGCACCTGTACAGTAACTTGCCCTTTACAGCCACATAACATGGTGGATGATTGGACTTCTATTATTCAGCTGTATACTGTAAGAACTCTTGGAGACACAAAGAGGGTGGCAGCGGGAGAAGAGAGAGTGAACAGCTAGGCCCTGCTCCAGCAAATCACTTGAGCATCTGCTTACCTTTAACACTTGAGTACTATCATTGAAGTCAATATGATTGCTCATGTGTGGAGCCTTCAACTTGGATCCACAAAGGGATGTAAGCATTGCAACATCTAACTTCTTGGCCCCTAGCCACCCAGCGGAATCCACAAACTGTGAGTTGGATGCCCTGGCTCACCATCTCTTCAATGAATAGGGAAAGACGGGCACCTGAGAATAAGATCAACAAAAGCCAGCACACTAGGTGGGGAGCTGCCTAAGCTAGCCAACTATGGATGCCAAAAAGAAGGTGTGTCCTAAGCCCTGCCTCTCTCAGGGAGTTGTGTGCCTATCTTTGCTTGGATCTGCAGCTGTCACCCTTCTCCTGGAGTCAGGCACCTTTGTTGCCTAAGCTGTTTCTTTCAAGAATGGCAGAAATACTTGCCAACTCCACACAAAATAGCTTATGGAGATGGAGCGGTGGCAGCAACCTTCCTTATATCTAGGGCCCTACCAAATTCTCGGTCCATTTTGGTTAATTTCATGGTCATAGGATTTTAAAAATAGTAAATTTCATGATTTCAGCTATTTAAATATGAAATTTCATGGTGTTGTAATTGTAGGGGTCCTGACCCAAAAAGAAGTTGTGGGGGGTTGCAAGGTTATTGTAAGGAGGGGTTGCAGTACTGCTACCCTTACTTCTGCACTGCTGCTGGTGGTGGTGCTACCTTCAGAGCTGGGTGACCAGACTGCGGTGGCTGCTGGCTGGAAGCCCAGCTCTGAAGGCAGAGCCAAGGCTAGCAGCTGCACAGAAGTAAGAATGGCATGGTATGGTATTGCCACCTTGTAACGATGCTGGTTCTGGCGGGACCCAACTGAGAGTGCCAATTCAGGACAAATTGCTTAAAACAGGGCAGTTAGAGCCCAAGGCTGGGGTTTTTCCA
Organism: Emys orbicularis; assembly: GCF_028017835.1. Classification (NCBI taxonomy): domain Eukaryota; kingdom Metazoa; phylum Chordata; order Testudines; family Emydidae; genus Emys; species Emys orbicularis. The sequence continues at coordinate 302,100,790 of NC_088683.1, forward strand.
CCTCTAAGGCAAACCAGACCAGCCAGGCAAAGAGGACTTTGGTCTCACCCCATTGGCTAACCACAAGTCACACAAGCAATTCCCTTAGACACTCCAGTTTCCCAGTATCACCATCAGTGCCACTCGTCATGGGGACAAATGGTTATGAAAACCAATACCCCAGTAAAAGAAAAAAAAGTTCTCTTGATCCCAAAGGACCAAGCCCCAGACCCAGGTCAATATACAAATCAGATCTTACCCACAAATCACACTGTTGCCAATACTTTAGAATCTAAAATCTAAAGGTTTATTCATAAAAGGAAAAAGATATAAATGAGAGCTAGAATTGGTTAAATGGAATCAATTACATGCTGTAATGGCAAAGTCTTGGTTCAGGCTTGTAGCAGTGATAGAATAAACTGCAGGTTCAAATCAAGTCTTTGGAATACATCCCCAGCTAGGATGGGTCATCAGCCCTTTGTGTAGAGCTTCAGTTTGTAGCATAGTCCCTCCAGAGGTATGAAGCAGGATTGAAGACAAGATGGAGATGAGGCATCAGCCTTTTATAGTCTTTTCCAGGTGTAAGAACACCCCTTTGTTCTTACTGTGGAAAATTACAGCAAAATGGAGTCTGGAGTCACATGGGCAAGTTCCTGCATACTTTGCTGAGTTACAAGGCATATCTGCCTTCTCTCAATGGGTCAATCGTATAGCTGATGGTCCTTAATAGGCCATCAAGCAGGCTAGGCAGAGCTAACACCAACTTGTCTGGGATGTCTCCCAGAAGCATAGCATAAGTTTGAAATACAGACAATATAGAGCCAATATTCATAACTTCAATTACAAAATTGATACACACATATAGACAGCATAATCATAACCAGCAAACCATAACCTTGTCTTAGACACCTCATTTGACCCCCTTAATACAAGATTTGGTGCCACTACAGGACTTTGGTTGCAACCATGTTCTATATCAGGGATCGGCAACCTTTCAGAGGTGGTGTGCCGAGTCTTCATTTATTCACTCTAATTTAAGGTTTTGCGTGCCAGTAATACATTTTAACGTTTTTAGAAGGTCTCTTTCTATAAGTCTATAATATTTAACTAAACTATTGTTGTATGTAAAGTAAATAAGGTTTTTAAAATGTTTAAGAAGCTTCATTTAAAATTAAATTAAAATGCAGAGCCCCCCAGACTGGTGGCCAGGTCCCGGGGAGTGTGTCCTGAAAATCATAGAGTGCCTACCCCTGTTCTATATGGTCCCAATTCAAATCAATAACGTGACATACCTCTATTTCTGCACTGCTGCTGGCAGAGGCACTGCCTTTAGAGCTGGGTGCCCGGCCAACAGTCGCCACCCTCTGGCTGCCCGGCTCTGAAGGCAGGGCAGAAGTAAGGGAGGCAATACTACGATACCCCTAAAATAACCTTGTGTCCCCCCCACAAGCTCCCTTTGGGTCAGGAGTCCCAGTTTGAGAAATGCTGGTCTCCCCCATGAAATCTGGTCTTTTGTGTGCTTTTACCCTATACTATACAGATTTCACGGTCCATGACATGTTTTTCATGGCCAAGAATTTGGTCAGGCCCTAGATATCACCATTAACCCACTGGTTAGAAAACTCAGCTAGGATGTGGGAGACCTCGGTTCAATTCCCCCCTCTACCTGATGAAGAGAGAGGATTTGAACAGGGGTTTCCCACCTTTGTGGTGAGTTCTCTAACTGCTGGTTCATAAAGTCATTCTCTTTCTGTGGCCGAATGCATGTTTAATACAAAGTGGAATGTTGATCCTTCTCAGAATATCCCTAGTCCAGCAGGTAGGGCACCTAAGCCTCTTTGTGCATACTGAAGTGATAAGTGCTATAGCAAACCCCAAGACAGACAGACAGACAGATGGAGTGAGACAGAAATAATAGAAATAATAAATAGAAATTGGATCTAAACAAGACACTGAATCTAAATATATCCAAGCATGGGGGAAGTTTGGCTCCAGTATCAGATTTGAATCTGGATGTACATGTGGAGCCAAACTTTATTGCTCAAGCCCACATCTAATAATAATAATAATTAATAATTAATAACTAGTAAAAAGTAATCAGTTATGCAATTATGTGCAATAAAACATCCAGTTTTTAATGAAGCATTTGAACACATTCAGTACACAGCTACATTTGAGGATTCATTTCCCAGACATATAAAAAGCATCCCTCACACAGGAAAGATGAGAGAGACAGAAAAATTAAGCTTTTCCCTCTGAAAAAAAAGTAATGAGCATTGGGAGAGCAAAGCTATTTTTTTCCTGCATCCTTAGTATGGTAATTGACAATTTTAGAAAAAAGTTCTAATTTAATCTGAACTTCCTTATGTTCCAAGTCTCTATTAATAACACACAATTCTGATATTTTATTCTTATGAAAATATGTTAAGAAGAAAAGAAAATGCCAAATCATTGTTTTTAGGATGAAATGTATCTATGTGGATGACAACAACTGTAAAGGGAATGGATCCACTTTTGTCAACAATTTTACAATTTCTATTCATGAATAACTTATACTCCATTTATACTCAATTTCTGTGTACATTCCACTGGAAAGTTATACAACACACTTTTTGCATATACATTGCATTAAATAGGAACAGATGGGCCAGGGTTGAAATACCTGATATTTGGGGTTACCAAATTCATACCAAATACCTGGTTCATCTAGCACCTGAAAAATGGAGTCAGGTGTTTGGTACCAGGCTAATGACCCTCAAATGCATTTTGTCGAACTAGCTATCACCTCTTTAGCATTCAGCACCTGTCATAGTTTGAAAGAATGCTAAGCAGAACTAAGAGCAAGGAGAGTTTAAAAAAAAAAGAAATAAAACATGTTATTTCTTAATTGTGCTATTGACTTCTATAGTGGATTAGCCTTCATATAAGCATATGTTGCAGGAGGAATTTAAGAAAGTGAGGGACTTCTGACTAAGAGGTCATTCGCTTGTTCTGCACACCCCTGCAGGCATCAGTCATAGGGCCTGATTCACCAGTCCACTAACCCAGCTTTATCCTGGTGTAATTCCACTGAAGTCAGTAGTGTCACAATGGTGTGAAGCTGGTTGTCACCATTCTAGTTCCCCCCACACACACACTTCTGTGAGGGGAATCCAAACCTCTGGGTTCCTGGATCCTGGGTGTTTTAAGCCCCCCAGAGCCTGAATGGAGTCCAGCTGCTGTCCCAATCTTGGGGTCCCTGGGCATGCTCACAGAGCATGGACCTTTTATCCACCACCACAGTCTGAGAATTGGAACCTGTCCAGCTGTCTTGCCCTTGGGTGCAACGGTGGCCCCTTGGATTCACCTGTTACTTAAGCCCATCCTCTCCCAGAATTCCGTCTTAATGGTACAGACCACCTATTTTTTTATGGTGTCCAAGGTATACTAGGTATTGTACAGAGAAAAAAGAAGATACAGTCCCTGACCCCAAAAGCCTGCAACCTAAACAGACAAAATTAAGTTGGAGAAAGGGAAACCACACACAAAATGGTAAGGGGGAGTATTGGCTCATGTCTTCTTAGTGACGTGGTTATGGAGGGAAAGAGGTGGGATGAGGGGAATGAGCTGAAATTCAAAACTGTGGTTCTCTCCCTTATTTATTACCATATATTATGTTGCTCTCTCCATGCCATTTAATTATATTAACTACATTAAAGTCATCAGCATCCATTAATTAATAGTTTAATTAGAATTTTAGAGAAACTATGTATCTGGCTCCTTCTACATGGTAATAATCAGTGTTTGTTAGTGTAAACCATAGCTACATAATAAAACTAGTCTGTCATTTCATCCTAGTCTTCACTAGTATTACTCACACATGCATCACCTATGATTACTTAAAAAAACCTACAGCTTTAATTAGTTATATTGTAGGTAAAAATAAATATCAGAATCTCACATGCACATCTTGTTCTCCCTCTCACAGCAGCAATATCAGCTTAAAGATGTATGAAAAAAACCCATCACTGACATATAGTGCATATGTCTCTGAAAAGAGAAGCTGCTGTCTTGAGAAGCTGGATTGCAGCCCACATCCATATGGATATTTAACCTTTGATTTAGAATGATTTCACACACAAAAGAGACAATTTCTGGTCATGAAGTCAGTTGAAAAAGTCAGAGTCCTGTGATTTTGAGATGGAAGTCACAATGGGTCCAGACCTCTGCTTACGCAGGAGAGTGGTATGTGTATGTGTGTGCAGGGGGAATGTTAGATTCCAGGTCACTCTTTCTGAGGGACAGGCGAAGCCCAGAGGCCACTTAGAGCTGCAGCTCTAAATTATGCCAGTAGAGGATTGGCGTAGCAGAACAGAGCTCCACCATGAGCATATCCCTGCACCGATTCACCCCTAAAGCTGAGAAATGCGGGGGTCGGGGAGGAGGACTGAGGCCCACAGCTGGATGGTGGCATAGATGTGCCAGCAGGGATTTCCTGTATGCCAGGGGAATTGTCTGCTGACGATTTTCAGATTGATTACATACAGCCCCTTTATGCCACCTGAATTGTGCAAGTGAACATAACCAGATTTCAAAATATTTAATATATTTTTATCATTTTGAAATTTCTGTAACAGCTACTGAGAATTTTTGGTATTCTCATTAAGCCAGTCTTAAAGAGACAATGTCAAGGCTGCTGGTCAAGTCAACTCACTAGATTTCTTTAGGTCTTGTCTACATGCAGAGTTGCACTGGTTTAACTCAAGCCGTGATTTTGAACCTATTTAGTTAAAACTAAGTATATCAGTTTAAACTGACATAAGAGTAGCCACACAGCTTTCTGCCATGGTTTAAATAAATTGGTTTAAAATCACACCACAATTAAACCAGTGCAACTCTGCATGTAGAAAAGGTGGATTTCAGTTTAGTGTAATACGCTTAGGAACTGGTTTAAGATAAACCAAAATAAGCCACACTCACTCCAAAATAAGAGAGTTTACACAAGGTTTTGGACCAGTTTAACTAAACTGATTTAACTAAACCCATCAAAGTTTTTGTGTAAATCAGGTCTTAGTTTCATGAACTTGTGCCCATCACATTGACCCTCTACTCTGTTTTCTACAGAGCAAATGAGTGAGATTTTGATTCAATTTTCATTCACATGAGTTCAGCAGAGACAGGAGCCAGGTCAAAACTGGTTGCAGACCTGGGCAGTAAAATATCTACAACTTGAGCTGGGTCAGATGGGTGCAAACTTTCAATACCACCTGGAGAGAAAAACCTTCTGATTGGCTGCTTTCCTCACTTGCCCACCTACTGGGGTACCGCTGCCAATCAGAGCTGCAGTGGGAAGCAGGCAGAGCTCTCTCCCCATTCCTTCAGAAGCTGAAACCTTTCTCTCAGGAGAGGGAAGGAGGAGGTAGAAGACAGCAGAAAGAGCTCAGCAGCTCTGGACAGCTCTGCTCCCTCCTTCCCACTCCCTCCCTGCGAACAATGGGATGGCTGAACCCCCCACCCCATTTTTTCAGACTACTGTTTAAGTACTGAAGTCGGGCAAAAAGTGAGGTATCATGTCCTATATTCCGTGTCCACATCAGTAGCATATATGACCCTATAGCCATGGAGAACTAAAAAAAAAATGGTGTTTGGACTTGAGTTACTCCAAGGAGATATAGGATATTTAGGAATGTAGCTCTTGTTTAGGAATGGAGGTTGAATTTTCTTAATCAGATAAATGATTGGGGGGGGAAAAGTGGATTTTTTTAAGGCCATATCCTTTCACTTATCTTTAATTAGATTGCATGGATTTAAATTAAGTTTAAGCAGGAAGATAAATTGGCCTTTTGCAGCCAGACACAAAGAATCATCTTTTATTTAAAAATAAGCAACTACAGTAATCTAGAATAATGGTGTAAATCACTGCAGCAGTAAAATTAAGATGTAGTATTTTGGCCCCATTATTGGAGAATTCTATGCCACTGTTAATAAGGACTGTGGACAATTGTCAAGTTATTTTCCATTTCTGCTTCCTTTGGGGCCTTTACTGCTTCTTAATATGTGAGAGAAAACAAATTACATTTGAAAAGCTTTACCTATGGAGGTGTGGAAATAAAGCACTTTAGAACTGCTAGCATGAATGACAAGGTTTTCTTCCAAGAAAAAAAAGAAACACAAGAGTCTTCAAAAGGAATAGATAGATTTCACGGGGCATCTGTTTAGCCATTTCTAGTTAAAAATGGCATTTGGCTGTAAAACATCAATATGTCAAGTACATTACTAATATAATTTTTATGACAGCATAACATATTGTGAAGATACAATCCTTCTCCCTTTCCCTCAGCCCCACTTAACTGCCTTTCTTATTCAAAGCTCCTTTTCTAAGCGACCCCACCATTGCTAAAAAATGAAAATCCCTATGCCAGCACCTAAGGCAACTGGCATCTACAGTCACAACACATGCAGATAATATCTTGATATTGCATACTCTGTGGTGTTTCTCCTATTCCAAGGTGCACCAGACAACATAACCTTCACATTGGTAAGTCTAGGAGCTATATGGTACCGATACCTGAAACAGTGACAGGAATTAAAAAAAAATATTATTTGGCAAAGAGAAGCAAGGAGACTGTCTGAAAATGCTTCGGAATCACATTATTAAACACGTGTTGCATAACCCTGAAAGTTACTTTACTCCCTTCAGTGAAATAGATTACTCCATACTCCATACTGCTTTCCTAATGACTCCTTTCTGTCTTACCAGTGCTCCCTGTAGTAGAAGGAGAGAGCCTGATTATGAGCAAAAGTCAGGCCCCGTCACAAAACATACCTACTTGCAAGTTCACAGAACTTGGCAAGAACAGGGCTGGCACTACAAAAACACAAGCACTCCTAGGCACTAAGTATTCACATAAACACATTCCGGAAGGGTAGTGCCAGAACACCCTGATACCAGGTTATGGTGTAAATGCACTCTCAGAAGATGATACAAGGACACATTGACCCCTCTTAAAGATAAGGTCAGGATCACAAGGTGGTGGATAGAGATGCTTTGATCAAACCTACAGGTACAAGGGAAAGGGTTGTAACTAACCACGTCAGAGGGGCAATACATAACTTCTTTGTATCAGTGTATAAAGAGGTGTCATAGGGTGTGTATCTTTGTCCAGCCCAGGGGGGGAATGGAAAGTCCCTCTATTCACTGAGCTGAGTCCATTGTCACAGGCATACATGTATTAAGTTTACCTGTAGCACTAATACCGTGCTTCATCGACAATAAACGGGGCCAGGTCCTTTTGCTACAAATGGAGTGTTGTGGTCTTACTGGGCAGTTAGATCAAGGTCTGCTGGGCCAGCTATCTGCGCAGAGCCAGCACAGCACACGGGAAGAACACACACGCAGACGAGTAACTACACTTCTTACTATAGAAAGAGGGCTCAGTCCACTCCATTCAGCACAGAGAAGTGCCACTTTACACGAGGGGATGGGCATTCACCCATGGGAAGGCAGGCAGTGTTGCCACTTCTGCCTTCCCTTAGGTTTCCACCAGTGGAGGGCAGGTTTCCTTTATGGTTGAGACACCAGAGAAACCCTACTGGTGAAGGGTGCCCAGTCAATGGGCTCTGTCAAGGCTGTATCCCTACTTTGAACTTTAGGGTACAAATGTAGGGGCCTGCATGAAAACTGCTAAGCTTATCTACCAGCTTAGCTCTGGTCCCGCTGCCACCATTCTCGATGGATTCCCTCCCTGGGAAGCCTTGAGAAACCTTTCACCAATTTCCTGGTGAATACAGATCCAAACTGCTTGGATCTTAAACAAGGAGAGGTTGACCCTTCCCCCCTCCTTCCTTTCACCAACTCCTGGTGAATACAGATCCAAACCCCCTTTGGATCTTAAAAACAAGGAGAAATCAATCAGGTTCTTAAAAAGAAGGCTTTTAATTAAAGCAAAAGGTAAAAATCATCTCTGCAAAATCAGTATGGAAAATAACTTTACAGGGTAATCAAACTTAAAGAGCTCAGAGGAATCCCCTCTGTCTTAGGTTCAAAGTATAGCAAACAAGATAAGCACTCTGGTAAAAGGTACATTTACAAGTTGAGAAAACAAAGTAAATCTAAGACGCCTTGCCTGGCTTTTACTTACAATTTTGAAATAAGAGAGACTTGTTTAGAAAGATGGGGAGAACCTGGATTGATGTCTGGTCCCTCTCAGTCCCAAGAGTGAACAACCCCTTAAACAAAGGACACACACAAAAGCCTTTCCCCCCCCAAGATTTGAAAGTATCTTGTCCCCTTATTGGTCCTCTGGGTCAGGTGTCAGCCAGGTTACCCGAGCTTCTTAACCCTTTACAGGTAAAAGGATTTTAGAGTCTCTGACCAGGAGGGACTTTAGTACTGTACACAGTATGGCTGTCACCCTTCCCTTTATAGTTATGACACGCCCCCCAAATCACAGATAGTGTTGGACGTTCGGTTCCACACTGGCTGTGATTTCTTCCTGGAGTTCTAGGAGAAAACAGAGTTAACAAGACACATGTACCTTTAGACATACTACTGATTATATAAAAACTAACAATATGTTTCATTACAAGAACAATTGTTAACCAGTTAACTCTGGGAAACTTTCCCGGGAGAGTGCATCAGCCACTTTGTTAGAAGCTCCCGAAATGTGTTGTATTTCAAAATCAAAATCTTGGAGAGCTAAACTCCACCGAAGAAGTTTTTTGTTATTCCCCTTGGCGGTATGAAGCCACTGTAGCGCAGCATGGTCTGTTTGTAGTTGGAAGCGCCGTCCCCAAACATATGGGCGTAGCTTTTCCAGCGCGTACACAATGGCGTAGCATTCCTTTTCGCTGATTGACCAGTGGCTTTCCCTCTCAGACAGTTTCTTGCTGAGAAACACGACAGGATGGAATTCTTGATCTGGTCCTTCCTGCATTAAAACTGCTCCCACGCCTCGCTCGGAAGCATCTGTGGTTACTAGGAACGGTTTGTCAAAGTCTGGGGCCCTTAGCACAGGGTCAGACATGAGTGTTGCCTTAAGCTGGTTAAAGGCCTTTTGACACTCATCAGTCCACTGAACTGCATTTGGCTGTTTCTTTCTGGTTAGGTCTGTCAGCGGGGCGGCGATTTGGCTGTAGTGTGGTACAAATCGCCTATAATATCCGGCCAAGCCTAAGAAGGATTGGACCTGTTTCTTTGACTTTGGAACCGGCCACTTTTGGATAGCATCCACTTTGGCCTGTAGGGGATTTATAGTTCCTTGACCCACCTGGTGCCCCAGGTACGTCACTCTGTTTTGGCCTATTTGACACTTTTTAGCCTTAACAGTTAGTCCTGCCTGCCGGATGCGCTCGAAGACTTGTTTCAGGTGCTCCAGGTGTTCTGTCCATGAATCAGAAAAAATGGCCACATCATCGAGGTAGGCAACTGCAGATTCTCCCAATCCTGCTAGGAGACCATCTACAAGTCTTTGGAAGGTGGCGGGTGCATTTCGCAACCCGAAAGGAAGTACATTGAATTCATACACCCCTGCCTGGGTGACGAAGGCTGACCTTTCCTTAGCGGGTTCATCTAGTGGTACTTGCCAGTACCCTTTGGTTAAGTCTAAAGTAGAGATGAATTGGGCATGTCCCAATTTTTCCAATAGCTCATCTGTGCGTGGCATTGGATAGTTGTCAGGACGAGTTACAGCATTTAGCTTACGGTAGTCCACGCAAAAGCGTATTTCCCCATCTGGTTTGGGAACTAGAACCACTGGAGATGCCCATGCACTGGTAGAGGGGCGGATTATACCCATCTGTAGCATGTCCTGGATCTCCCTTTGTATAGCCGCTTGGGCATGAGGTGACTCCCGGTAGGGTGGGGTTCTAATTGGGTGAGCATTACCTGTGTCAATGGAGTGGTATGCCCGTTCGGTCCGCCCTGGAGTGGCTGAGAAAATCGGTGCAAAGCTTGTGCACAGCTCCTTTATCTGCTGTCGCTGCAGACGTCCCAGGGTCGTGGAGAGGTTTACCTCTTCCACGCCACCATTCCTTTTTCCTTCATAGTAGACACCTGCAGGCCACTCCGCGTCATCAGTTTCCTGGGCTGTAAACTGGCAAACGTTTAATTCTCTAGAATAAAAGGGCTTAAGAGAATTAACATGGTATACCTTAGGCTTTATGTTGGAGGTGGGGGAGGCTATGAGATAGTTAACAGCTCCTAGGCGCTCCTGGACCGTAAATGGTCCTTCCCACGACGCTTCCATTTTATGGGCCTGGAGCGCCTTTAAGACCATGACTTGGTCTCCTACTTTGAAGGACCGTTCTCTGGAATGTTTATCATACCAGGCCTTTTGCTCTTCCTGAGCATCCTTTAGGTTTTCTTTAGCAAGGGCTAAAGAGTGTCGGAGGGTGTTTTGTAGGTTGCTTACAAAGTCTAGAATGTTAGTTCCTGGAGAAGGCGTAAACCCCTCCCATTGCTGCTTCACCAACTGTAATGGCCCCTTAACCTCGCGGCCATACACAAGTTCAAATGGTGAAAACCCTAAACTGGGATGTGGTACAGCCCTGTAGGCAAAAAGCAACTGCTGCAACACTAGGTCCCAATCATTGGAGTGTTCATTTACGAATTTACGTATCATGGCCCCCAAAGTTCCATTAAACCTCTCCACCAGACCATTGGTTTGATGGTGATGAGGGGTGGCAACCAAGTGATTCACCCCATGAGCTTTCCACAGGTTTTTCATGTTCCCTGCCAGGAAATTAGTTCCCGAATCTGTAAGTATGTCGGAGGGCCACCCTACCCTGGCAAAAATGTCTGCTAATGCCTGGCACACACTTTTAGTCTTGGTGTTGCTTAAGGGTACAGCTTCCGGCCATCGGGTAGCAAAATCCATGAAAGTCAGTACGTACTGCTTTCCTCTGGGTGTCTTCTTTGGGAAAGGACCCAGAATATCCACAGCTACTCGCTGAAATGGGACCTCAATTATGGGTAGTGGCTGGAGAGGGGCTTTAACCTGGTCTTGGGGCTTTCCCACTCGTTGGCACACCTCACAAGACCGGACATAATTAGCAACGTCCTTGCCCATTCCCTCCCAGTGGAAGGACTTCCCCAACCGGTCTTTGGTTCTGTTCACCCCAGAATGGCCACTGGGATGATCATGGGCTAAGCTCAAGAGTTTTACCCGATACTTAGTGGGAACTACCAGCTGTCTTTGAGGATGCCAGTCTTCCTGGTGCCCACCAGAAAGAGTCTCCTTGTATAAAAGTCCTTTTTCTACAACAAACCGGGATCGGTTAGAAGAGCTGAGAGGCGGTGGGGTGCTCCGTGCCGCTGCCCAAGCTTTTTGAAGGCTGTCATCTGCTTCCTGCTCGGCCTGGAACTGTTCCCTTGATGCTGGAGACATCAGTTCCTCCTTGGACTGTGGACTGGGGCTTGGTCCCTCTGGAAGCGATGCAGGTGCTGGGGCTTTTTCCATTGACTGTGAACCGCTGTCCGCTGGTGCACTATGTGGTATTTCAGGCTCTGGCTGAGCCTCTTGGGTAGGGTTATCTGCTGCTTCCGCCAGTTTAGGCTCGCTGGTGTCCTCTGGCATTGGAGTTGTAGACGGGGTTGCAAGCGCTGGACTCAGTGCTGGCAATGGTTCTGGTGCTGGTTGCGTTGCCAGTTCCGGTTCTGGGACTGGCTTTGGCTGGGTCTCTGGGATTGGATCCACTACGGCTGTTGCAGTCGTTGGCAGGGGATCCGGTTCCACCACCTGGTTTTGGGTCTCCGGTAACACAGACGGGGCCCTGGTGAACGGCTCAGGAACAGGGATGGGGGTGAAAGCTTGCTTAGCCTGGCTGCGGGTGACTATTCCCACCCTCTTGGCTAGCTTCACATGGTTGGCCAAGTCTTCCCCCAGCAGCATTGGAATGGGATAATTGTCATAGACTGCAAAAGTCCACATTCCTGACCAGCCCTTGTACTGGACATGCAACTGGCTGTAGGCAAGGTTACAGACTGTGACACGAAGGGTTGAATTGTCACTGTAGCCTCAGGGTTGATGAGTTTGGGGTCCACTAGGGATTGGTGGATAGTTGACACTTGTGCCCCAGTGTCCCTCCAAGCGATAACCTTCTTTCCGCCCACTCTCAAGGTTTCCCTTCGCTCCGAGGGTATGAGAGAGGCATCTGGGTCTGGGGTTCTTTGGTGTGATTGGGGTGTAATGAACTGTAATCGGTTGGGGTTCTTGGGGCAGTGAGCCTTTATGTGCCCCAGTTCATTACATTTAAAACATCGCCCTGCTAAGGTATCACCGGGGCGATGTTGGTTGCTGGAGACTGGTGTGGTGGGGTGAGAAGGCGTCTGGGGTTTCCCTTGGGATGTGGGTGGGGTCTTGGGTTGTCCCCGGTGATAAGGTTTTGTTTCGGCTTGCCCCTTCTGATATTCGCTCCAACTGCTACTAGCTTTTTTCTTTTCTGTCACCTCCACCCATTTGGCTCCAATCTCCCCCGCCTCGGTTACAGTTTTGGGCTTCCCATCTAGGATGTACCTTTCTATTTCCTCAGGAACACCCTCTAAAAACTGCTCCATTTGCAATAGGAAGGGCAACTCTTCCGTAGATTTAACATTTGCTCCTGATATCCAGGCATCCCAATTTTTCCCAATGTGGTAGGCATGTCGGGTAAATGACACATCAGGTTTCCACCTTAGGGCTCTGAACCGCCGACGGGCATGCTCAGGTGTTAGCCCCATTCTGATTCTGGCCTTGTTTTTAAAAAGTTCATAACTGTTCATGTGTTCCTTAGGCATTTCAGCCGCCACCTCTGCTAAGGGTCCACTGAGCTGCGGCCTCAGCTCTACCATGTACTGGGTTGGAGGGATGTCGTATCCAAGGCAGGCCCTTTCAAAATTTTCTAAGAAGGCCTCAGTATCATCGCCTGCCTTGTAGGTGGGGAATTTCCTGGGATGGGAAGTGGTACCTGGAGAGGAGTTGTTAGGATGGTCTGATGCACCCTACCTAGTCCTTGCTGCTTCCAGTTCCATCTCTCTTTTATGGGCCTCCTGTTTGGCTTTCTCTTCTCTTTCATGGGCCTCCTGTTTGGCTTTCTCTTCTCTTTCATGGGCCTCCTGTTTGGCTTTCTCTTCTCTTTCATGGGCCTCCTGTTTGGCTTTCTCTTCTCTGTCATGGGCCTCCTGTTCAAGTTTTTTAATTTGAAGTAGTCTCTGATGTTTTTTCTCATTTTCTTCTGCTTCTAGTCTGGCCAGTTCTAGTTTGCTAGCTGCTTCACTGGTAGTCATTTTCCTGGTTTTCTGTGCTGGGCCACACCCCTCTGCAGTTGACTGAAACTGGGATGTATTTAGCTCAGGCTCCTGCTGAGTGCTGCTGAGTTAACAGAGACTTTCTAACAAGCTACTCCCGAGGATGTAAAAAGAAAAAAAACACAATTCAGCTTGTAAATTATCTTTACCAGTTGTTTGCTCATTAATTGAACCCTTCTCTTAACAAAGGACCTTGTTAAAAAAACTTAACACCTCTGTCTTCAGGCAAGGAGAGATAAGATATGCATCTACCTTCAGCTCTGCTCTCCAAGCAGCTAGAAGGGAAAAAAAATCTCTTACTGGCTTTTGGGTTTAAAACGATCCCACCGCTGTGCCACCATGTCAAGGCTGTATCCCTACTTTGAACTTTAGGGTACAAATGTAGGGGCCTGCATGAAAACTGCTAAGCTTATCTACCAGCTTAGCTCTGGTCCCGCTGCCACCATTCTCGATGGATTCCCTCCCTGGGAAGCCTTGAGAAACCTTTCACCAATTTCCTGGTGAATACAGATCCAAACTGCTTGGATCTTAAACAAGGAGAGGTTGACCCTTCCCCCCTCCTTCCTTTCACCAACTCCTGGTGAATACAGATCCAAACCCCCTTTGGATCTTAAAAACAAGGAGAAATCAATCAGGTTCTTAAAAAGAAGGCTTTTAATTAAAGCAAAAGGTAAAAATCATCTCTGCAAAATCAGTATGGAAAATAACTTTACAGGGTAATCAAACTTAAAGAGCTCAGAGGAATCCCCTCTGTCTTAGGTTCAAAGTATAGCAAACAAGATAAGCACTCTGGTAAAAGGTACATTTACAAGTTGAGAAAACAAAGTAAATCTAAGACGCCTTGCCTGGCTTTTACTTACAATTTTGAAATAAGAGAGACTTGTTTAGAAAGATGGGGAGAACCTGGATTGATGTCTGGTCCCTCTCAGTCCCAAGAGTGAACAACCCCTTAAACAAAGGACACACACAAAAGCCTTTCCCCCCCCAAGATTTGAAAGTATCTTGTCCCCTTATTGGTCCTCTGGGTCAGGTGTCAGCCAGGTTACCCGAGCTTCTTAACCCTTTACAGGTAAAAGGATTTTAGAGTCTCTGACCAGGAGGGACTTTAGTACTGTACACAGTATGGCTGTCACCCTTCCCTTTATAGTTATGACAGGCTCAATCAATGCATTCTCAAGGCATGGTAGTCACGCTCTCTCCCTGCCTGGTTTGTCCACTTCCTGGGGTGAGCAGGGCAGCTCCAGGCTCCACAGCAGAATGGGAATTACCATTGCAGAATGGTGCAATCACCCTGTGCTCTGATTTCTACTGGCACACTAGAATAGTGTGAATAGACTCAGACCTCATGCATTCAGAGTCAAATATCTCAATTGCTACTATTTCTCTCTCTTCTGTTTCTCTTTCAATTTGTGACACTTTAGGCCATGTGTTCAGAAATGAGCATTACCCTGACTACCTCTGCATAACTAGCACTCAAGGGATTAATATTCCAGGCCAAACTCCCATTGATTTGCTCCCACTGAGAGATTTGCTTTCCAAAGAATTCCGATGCAGGTTTTAGAGCCCAGTTTTGCCACACCTACGTTGAGATGCACTTGACTTCATGAGAAGTCCTATAGAAATCGTTGGGGGCAATTCACTAAGTAAAGGAACTCAATGTGAGTATTACTGGCAGAATTTGGCCTTAAATTTGTGCTACGTACATTAGCATTGCAATATTCATCACAGGAATTGCATCACAAGATACACTCACAAAAGACCGAAATTGGAAACATTAAAAATTTTCTATGACATTTTATTTCTCTTTTACCATTAAAATGCATGTTTCAGAAATAGAATGTTGACACTTCTTGTGATTTTATCACAAGTCTCATATTTGCTGGTTTTCTTGAAGACCAGCTCCTGGAGTCTGGTAATTACATGAGAGCCTTAGCTTTCATTCAAAGAGAGAGTAAGGTTCTAACCCTTATTGTTTCAGAGAAAAACTTTCTAATATGATCCCTAAATGCTCAAAACTCTGAAAGCAAATAAAAACAACTAGACATTTATTTTTAAATTAACACTATTTTTATTTTTAGGGGCCTTACTCCTGATTTCTGAATGCTTGGGATTGACTATATTGGAAATAGACTTATCTTAATTCTCTCATTGACTCTATAAATTGCTTAAGCTTCACTCCTGTGATTTCTGCATTATCCAGTCCTCTTGGTTAGAAATCAGATACTTCCATGGTTAATTCCAGACCATCGATCATGGTTTATATAATTTCCTATCCCAACTTTAACTTTTTTTCTGTGGAAGATTTCCCCTTATATAAATACTAAATCACTAAAATAATATCCTATAGTGGTATAAAAGAGATAAGGTGCTTAATTCAAAATCTAATAATTAAAAGTGACTTGAAATGAATTAAAAATAAAAAGATCATGTAACATCATATCCTGATAATTGTTTACTTGAATTGACTTGGCTTTCAGAAACCTTGTGAAAAAACCCACCTTTATTAGCTGTATCTCATTATCTTTAAAATAATCCTAGAGAAATACTGAATCAATAAAATATTTATATATATAAATATTGATCACATAAATACTGAACCAGTATTTAATGACAGGAGTGTGTTTCTGTGTGAATTGAAACAAAATATGGATTTAACATTAGATCCTATTCACTAAACCAAAGATGCCAAAAACTTTTCATTCCAAAAACTTAAATGCAGAATACCACCAGAGAAAATGCTAGCTGTTTTTTAAGAAGAAGCTTTTATAACTGAATATGGGGGGAAAAAGCATTTAGGATCTGTGACAGTCCCATATATTCATTAGGCAGAGTATGATATAAATGGGTTACATTCAACTCTTTCAATCTGACTTGGAGATCTTGGAGTCATTGTGGATAGTTCTCTGAAAACATCCACTCAATGTGCAGTGGCAGTCAAAAAAGCAAACAGAATCTTGGGAATCAGTAGGAAAGGGATAGATGATAAGATAGAAAATATCATAGTGCCTCTATATAAATCCATAGTAAGCCCATATCTTCAATACTGCATGCAGATCTGATCACCCCATCTCAAAAAAGATATATCAGAACTGGAAAAGATACAGAAAAGTGCAACAAAAATTATTAGGGGTATGGAACAGCTTCCATATGAGGATAGATTAAAAAGACTGGGACTTTTCATCTTGAAAGGAAATGGCTAATAGGGGATATGATAGACTTGTGTGTAAAATCATGGCTGATGTGGGAAAAATAAATAAGAAAGTGTCATTTACTCCTTTTCATAACACAAGAACTAGGGGTCACCAAATGAAATTAATAGGCAGCAGGTTTAAAACAAACAAAAGGAAGTATTTCTTCAAACAATGCACAGTCAACCCGTGGAACTCTTTGCCAGAGGATTTAATTAAGGGCTTGTCTACACTACAAAATTAGGTTGGATTTATAGAAGCCGGTTTTATAGAAACCGGTTTTATGCAGCCGACTGTGTGTGTCCCCACATAAAATGCTCTAAGTGCATGAAGTCGGCGGACCGCGTCCACAGTACCGAGGCTAGCGTCGACTTCCGGCGCATAGCACTATGGGTGCCTATGGTACCTATCCCACAGTTCCCGGAGTCTCCGGCGCCCATTGGAATTATGGGTTGAGATCGCAATGCCCGAATGATGCAAAGCAGTGCCGCGGGGGGTTCTGGGTACATTGCGTCACGCACCTCCCCCGCCGTCACAGCAACGGCAGACAATAGATTCGCGCCTTTTTACCTGGGTTACCTGTGCAGACAACATACCACGCCAAGCATGGAGCCCGCTCAGCTCAGCTCACCGTCACCATATGTCTTCCGGGTGCCGGCAAACGTGGGACTGCATTGCTAAACAGCAGCAGCAGATTACTGCCTTTTGGCGGTAGACGGTGCAGCATGAGTAGTAGCCTTCATCGGCGCTCGGGATGCTGGTAGCTGTGGGGCTGGCAGCCGTAGGGCTGCATTGCACCAGCCCCTTGCCTTTTGGCAGTAGATGGTTTATTACGACTGGTAACCGTCCTGTCAGTATTGTCTGCTGAGCATCCAGAAGAGGCCGAGGGCAATCTGGGTGCTCAGCAGATCTGAAAGAAGAGCTTTCCTCAGGTCTGAAAGCAAGTAAATTTAGAGGTTGCCTGAAATGCTCATAGATTATTGTAGCCTGAGCGCCTTTACCGATCCTTCTGGCTACTGTACAGCAGCAACCCCTTGCCTTTAACCGTCCTCGTTGGACAATGATGGTTACCAGTCGTAGTATACTATTTGCTGCCAAGTATTGTCTGCTAAGCACCCAGAAAAGGCCGAGGGCGATCTGGGTGCTGGCAGACATGTGGCTGGCACACGTGGGGCTACATTGCTACACAGCAGCAACCCCTTGCCTTTAACCGTCCTCGTTGGACAATGATGGTTACCAGTCGTAGTATACTATTTGCTGCCAAGTATTGGCTGCCAAGCACCCAGAAAATGCCGAGGGCTATCAGTCATGCTGCACTGTCGTCTTAAGATGTAAAAAATAGATTTGTGTTTTATTCATTTCCTTCCCCCCTCCCTCCGTCAAATCAACGGCCCGCTAAACCCAGGCTTAGGAGTTCAATCTCTGGGGGGGGGGGGCATTCTGTGTGACAGTTGTTTGTATTTCTCCCTGATGCACAGCCACCTTTCTTGATTTTAATTCCCTGTACCTGTACGCCATGTCGTCAGTCACCCGCCCCTCCCTCCCTCCCTCCCTCCCTTCTTCCCCTGGTCTTTAGATACTAGTTTCGCGCCTTTTTTCAGACCAGACGCCATAGCTAGCACTGGGATCATGGAGCCCGCTCAGATCACCGCGGCAATTATGAGCACTATGAACACCACGCGCATTGTCCTGGAGTATATGCAGAGCCTGGACATGCCAAAGCAAAACCAGGAGGACCAGCTGAGGAGGAGGAGGCGATTGCAGCGCGGCGACGATAGTGATGAGGAAATTGACATGGACCTCTCACAAGGCACAGGCCCCAGCAATGTGGAAATCATGGTGTTACTGGGGCAGGTTCATGCCATGGAACGCCGATTCTGGGCCCGGGAAACAAGCACAGACTGGTGGGACCGCATCGTGTTGCAGGTCTGGGACGATTCCCAGTGGCTGCGAAACTTTCGCATGCGTAAGGGCACTTTCATGGAACTTTGTGACTTGCTTTCCCCTGCCCTGAAGCGCCAGAATACCAAGATGAGAGCAGCCCTCACAGTTGAGAAGCGAGTGGCAATAGCCCTGTGGAAGCTTGCAACGCCAGACAGCTACCGGTCAGTCGGGAATCAATTTGGAGTGGGCAAATCTACTGTGGGGGCTGCTGTGATCCAAGTTGCCAGGGCAATGAGAGGCCTGGTGATATCAAGGGTAGTGACTCTGGGAAACGTGCAGGACATAGTGGATGGCTTTGCTGCAATGGGATTCCCAAACTGTGGTGGGGCGATAGACGGAACCCATATCCCTATCTTGGCACCGGCGCACCAAGCCACCGAGTACATAAACCGCAAGGGGTACTTTTCAATGCTGCTGCAAGCCCTGGTGGATCACAAGGGACGTTTCACCGACATCAACGTGGGCTGGCCGGGAAGGGTACATGATGCTCGCGTCTTCAGGCACTCTCTTCTGTTTCGAAAGCTGGAGGAAGGGACTTTCTTCCCGGACCAGAAAATAACCATTGGGGATGTTGAAATGCCTATCGTGATCCTTGGGGACCCAGCCTACCCCTTAATGCCATGGCTCATGAAGCCATACACAGGCAGCCTGGACAGGAGTCAGGACCTGTTCAACTACAGGCTGAGCAAGTGCCGAATGGTGGTGGAATGTGCATTTGGGCGTTTAAAAGCGCGCTGGCGCAGCTTACTGACTCGCTGTGACCTCAACGAAAAGAATATCCCCATTGTTATTGCTACTTGCTGTGCGCTCCACAATATCTGTGAGAATAAGGGGGAGACATTTATGGCGGGGTGGGAGGTAGAGGCAAATCGCCTGGCCGCTGATTACGCGCAGCCAGACACCAGGTCGGTTAGAGCAGCACAGCAGGGCGCGGTGCGCATCAGAGAGGCTTTGAAAACTAGTTTTGTGACTGGGCAGGATTTGGTGTGAAACTTCTGTTTGTTTCTCCTTGATGAAATCGCAGCCCCCCCCACGCACCCGGTTAACTCTACTACCCTGTAAACCAAGCACCCCAACCTCCCCTACCCTCCCCTCTTCAAGCACCACTTGCAGAGGCAATAAAGTCATTGTTACTTCACATTCATGCATTCTTTATTAATTGAGCACACAACTAGGGGGATAATTGCAAAGGTAGCCCGGGATGGGTGGGGGAGGAGGGAAGGAAAAGGACACACTGCACTTTAAAACTTTAAAACTTATTGCTGTGGAAATCATCTAGGGTGGAGTGATTGGGTGGCCGGAGGCCCCCCCACCGTGTTCTTGGGCGTCTGGGTGAGGAGGCAATGGGACTTGGGGAGGAGGGCTGGTGGTTACAGAGGGGCTGTAGCGGCGGTCTCTGCTCCTGCTGTTGGTTACAGAGGGGCTGTAGCGGCGGTCTCTGCTCCTGCTGACAGAGGGTCTGTAGCGGCGGTCTCTGCTCCTGCTGTTGGTTACAGAGGGGCTGTAGCGGCGGTCTCTGCTCCTGCTGCCTTTCCTGCAGCTCAACCATACGCAGGAGCATATCACTTTGATGCTCCAGCAGCCGGAGCATCGACTCTTGCTTTCTGAGTACAAGCTCACGCCACTTCTCCTCTTCAGCCCGCGTTTCAGCCCGCCACCTCTCCTCTCGCTCATATTGGGCTTTTTTAAAATCAGTCATTGACTGCCTCCATGCATTCTGCTGTGCTCTGTCAGCGTGGGAGGCAGTCTGTAGTTCAGTGAACATTTCGTCACGTGTCCTTCGCTTCCTTCTTCGAATATTCACTAGCCTCTGTGAAGGTGAAACATTTGCAGCTCGTGGAGGAGAAGGGAGAGTTGTTTAAAAAAGATACATTTTTGAGAACAATGGGTACACTCTTTCACGTTAGATTTTGCTGTTCACATCACACAGCACATGTGCTTTCGTTACAAGGTCGCATTTTTCCTCTTATATTGAGGGACTGCCGGTTTGGTGTGAGAGATCACTCACGCAGTGCCAGGCCACAGATTTCAGCTTGCAGGCAGCCATGGTAAGACACAGTCTTTGGGCTTTTTTAACCTTGTTAACAAGTGGGGATGGTTTAAAACAGTACTGCTCTCATTAACCATACCAAGCACCCGTTGGGTTGGCCATTTAAAATGGGTTTGCAATGTAAAAGGAGGGGCTGAGGTTTAAGGTTTAACATGCAGCACAAACCCAACTAACTCCCCTCCCCCACACACCCAATTCTCTGGGTTGGTCACTTCACCCCTCCCCCCCACCGCGTGGTTAACAGCGGGGAATATTTCTGTTCAGCAGAGCAGGAAGGGGCACCTCTGAATGTCCCCTTAATAAAATCGCCCCATTTCAACCAGGTGACCGTGAATGATATCACTCTCCTGAGGATAACAAAGAGCGATAAGGAATGGATGTTGTCTGCATGCCAGCAAACACCGGGACCATACGCTGCCATGCTTTGTTATGCAATGATTCCAGACTACGTGCTACTGGCCTGGCGTGGTAAAGTGTCCTACCATGGCGGACGGGATAAGGCAGCCCTCCCCAGAAACCTTTTGCAAAGGCTTTGGGAGTACATGAAGGAGAGCTTTCTGGAGATGTCCCTGGAGGATTTCCGCTCCATCCCCATACACGTTAACAGACTTTTCCAGTAGCTGGACTGGCCGCGATTGCCAGGGCAAATTAATCATTAATCATTAAACACGCTTGTTTTTAAACCATGTGTAATATTTACAAAGGTACACTCACCAGAGGTCCCCTGTGTGCCCACAGGGTCTTGGGTGAGTTCGGGGGTTACTGGTTCCAGGTCCAGGGTGACAAACATATCCTGGCTGTTGGGGAAACTGGTTTCTCCGCTTCCTTGCTGCTGTGAGCTATCTATGATGTTCTCTCCATCCTCATCTTCCTCGTCCGCCGAACCCGCTTCCCTGTCTCCAGAGAGGGACTGATAGCACACGCTTGGGCTACTGGTGGCGGCACCCCCTAGAATGGCATGCAGCTCCTCGTAGTAGCGGCATGTTTGCGGCTCAGCCCCGGACCTTCCGTTTGCTTCTCTGGCTTTGTGGTAGGCTTGCCTTAGCTCCTTAATTTTCACGCGGCACTGCTGTGCGTCCCTGTTATGGCCTCTGTCCTTCATGGCCTTGGAGATCTTTTCTAATGTTTTGCCATTTCTTTTACTGTTTCGGAGTTCGGCCAGCACTGCTTCATCTCCCCAGATGGCGATCAGATCCCGTACCTCCCGTTTGGTCCAGGCTGGAGCTCTTTTGCGATCCTGAGACTGGGACTGGGACTCCATCACGGTTACCTGTGCTGATGAGCTCTGCATGGTCACCTGTGCTCTCCATGCTGAGCAAACAGGAAATGAAATTCAAACGTTCGCGGGGCTTTTCCTGTCTACCTGGCCAGTGCATCTGAGATGAGAGTGCTGTCCAGAGCGGTCACAATGAAGCACTGTGGGATAGCTCCCGGAGGCCACTAATGTCGAATTCCGTCCTCACTACCCAATTCCGACCCCCATAAGGCCAATTTTATCGCTAATCCCCTCGTCGAGGTGGTGTAAAGAAACCAGTTTAAAGGGCCCTTTAAGTCGAAAGAAAGGGCTTCATCGTGTAAACGTGTCCAGGCTTAAGTCGACTTAACGCAGCTAAAGTCGACCTAAACTCGTAGTGTAGACCAGGCCTAAGGCTATAACATGGTTCAAAAAGAAATTAGATAAGTTCATGGAGCATAGGTCCATCAATGGCTATTAGCCAGGATGGGCAGGGGTGGTGTCCCTAGCCTCTATTTGCCAGAAGCTGGGAATGGGCGACCTGGGATGGATCACTTGATGATTACCTGTTCTGTTCATTCCCTCTGAAGCACTTAGCATTAGCACTGCTGGAAGACAGGTTACTTGGCTAGATGGACCTTTGGTTTGACCCAGTATAGCTGCTCTTATGTTCTTATGACTTTTAGTTCATGAATCAAGGAATCAATATAATGAATTGCACAGATTTGTTGGTGAATCCTTATTTTATCAGAAAGTGAGGATTGCAATAGAAAAATTAAATTTGGGAGTGATATTCATGTAAGCCACAAAGCTGGCTTGATGGAAAATGAAGGAATTGACATGGAGAGCAGAATCACTTGACAAAGGAAAAAGGCAGACAGATATGCTTCAGAGAATATTTGCATATGACTGATACTGAATAGGGGTGAATTAGTCCCAATGTATAGGATATGTCTACACTTCAAGCTGGGGGTCTAAGAGACATTCTTATGTAAGCTCTGATCTAGCTAGTGTGCTAAAAATAGAGTACAGCCATGGAAATGCTAGGGGTGGGAGGACTTAGATCTCCTGAATATATGCCTAGTTGAGGTTTATATTCAGGGCAGCTCCCCTCCACTGCTTGTGCTGCTGCAGCTTTACTCTCTTTTTAGCATGCTAGCTATATCAGAGCTAGAGTGGGTATGGAGTGGACCAGTAACTATGCCATGTCTGTCTCTACATCAAGAAGGGCTGGCCTTTTTTTTTTCCTTGTTGTGTGGAAGTGGTGACACTAGATACAGAAGAATCTTTCTGAACCTCCCAATATTTAGAACAGGTTGAAAAATAGTGAAAATGTCCAGTAAAGTATATTTGTATTGTTCATGTCATTGACAATTCCAATTTTTTGTAAGTTGTCAACCAGTTCTATAATTTGGTTAAATAAATAACTGAAAATGTGTTAAAAAGCGTAATTTTTCATGAAAAAAATGTCCAATTTTATTCAATACCTTGATTCTTTCGATATTTCTTTGAATGAGGATGAGTGTTTCTGACCGTTTACCAGAATATTTCTCCTCTATGCATTTTCTCTCATGACTGGGAACTGACCTACCTGCAGGAGAATGATATGAAAAGTTAACCATTCTTTTAATGAATCAGTTAGTGTTCTACCTTTTAGTCATGCATGTTAGTAAGACTAAAGATATGGGTGGGAATACCTAAACAGAGCTCTCATAGTTTTGAAAAGCAGATGGCATCTATTCCCACCCAAAGGGAAACAGTTTAGCCTTAATAGGATCTATTATTAACCACTGCTAAAGTAAACATGTTTCTGTTAGAAAAAAATGCTAGTATCATCTCAGGCAAGACACTATGGCATCAGAAGGTCTGGAATGTCAAGAGGAAGACAGAAGTAGATTTTAGCCAATCTGACATTTTAAAATATCTTTTATGCATAAATAGCTGTTTGCAGCTCTGTTGAAATGCATTTTGCACTCTTGACCAATTATCAAGTTTTCATTTAGTAAATAAAATGTGAAAGCTGAAAGTGGGGCAACAATTGTATGTGCATATTATATTGAACATTTCATAATGTGCTTCAAAGCTGCAGAAAATGCAGTATTGATTTTGAACATTGTATTTCATTCAGGTTACTTAATGTATTGCAATGTTTGCCAATATAAGATTGTAGCTGGAGATGTGCTGAACTATCCAAAACTAATTTAGGTAGTGACAAAAAAGACTACCTCACATACTGTGTATCACTTATTCAGAGCTTTCTGGTGGTCAATAAAAAAGGTAACCAATTTGATGCCAGTTCTGCGGTTCAGAACTCAGAAGCTCAATTCATTTTCTTCATGCCTTCTTTCTTCTTCTCTCAGTTTCTCTCTGAATGGTATAACAGTACACGCTTCCAGTACCACTTATAAACATGAAGTTTATTAATGGGACCACACTTAAACATACTTACTCTAAGTGCCAATTTTGTCTCATCAGTTATATTGGCTGCTACCCATGGCACAGTTTGACATCTTTATCTTTTCTTTCTTTGTGGCACAATTGTAACTGTAGTACTAAAAATATATTCCAGAGTTTGATAAACAAAGATGCAGACACATACTAATATACTTCCAAGTACCTTACTATGCAATGCAACTATTTAGTTATAAATCTGATAAAGAGAAAATGTTACAATACACCAACGCATTGGCAATACAAAATTATCTTATATTTTACCAATAAGATAATGCGATCACATTATGACCTGGCAGTAGGAGATATGCATTTCATTTGCCATCATTTCCATATCTTTGCCTACAATTACCCAGTTCAATTTGGGGTACAAAACTGCACTCCACATCATAAGTGTTGAAAAACTAAACCTGTACTGGAGACTTAATCTGGCCTAATTCTGCTCTCATTTAGGGGGTGTAAATCTGGAGTAACTCCACTGTAGTCATTGGTGCTTCTTTGGATTTACATCCATGTAAATGAGAGGAGAATTTGGCCCTGTCTGGATGGCTGTTACAGATTTAACTGCTTTAATATAAATCTGTTTGCAGTGAAATTACATTCAGGCCTAGGTAACCATACAAAAGTGGTATATCCTTTTTAGGGCCATACGAGGATGGAGAATCAGTAATGGGAGCTGCAAGTTATAACTATAGCAATTTACTTTACTTTGAGGAAACCATCCTCAAGTGGGAAAAGGTAGAAACAAATTTCCATACGTACATTTTCAGCTCCAGTACAAATCGGTTTATCTTTTTAGAAACCATTCCAAAGAAGACTTCCTTTCGCTAAGTTTGCAGCTACCTGTCAAAGAAGTTGGGATACAAAGTCAGGATTTGTGCATGTATTATAGTAAGGCCGCGTCTATGCTACAAAGTTTGTCAGTGTAGCTATGTCAGTCCAACCAACATAGCCAACCCCTTTGTAGACGCAGCTATTTTGGCAAAAAGTTATTTTGCCTTTATAGCTTATGTCATTCGAGGAGGTGGTTTAACTATACTGGCAAATTAATTTATTTTGCCAGTATACTCAGCATGTCCACTGTGGGGGGCAGGAGGGAGTCTTGCCAGTATAGCTATGCTGGCAAAATCGTTGTAGTATCAACTAGCACTATGAACAAAGTTCACCCCTTCTGTAGAATGAGCACGTGACCTAAGCACAACTTAAATGCCATTTAAGTCCTCAAAATAGGGTTTAATTAGAACTTATGTGGGGTGTGCACCTCGTGCTGGCTCTATTCTAGAACAGGTTGGGAAATGATTCTACCCCTCCTACCCCCTGCACCTGCTCAGTTTGTTTGTCTATATTTTTCAGATGTTTTATGAACACATAAAAATGTCAATGAAAATGGCCCTTTTCAGTGAAAATTTCCATTTAATTGAAAAATCAATTTTCCATTGAAAAAAACACGTTGACAGATTTTTTTCAGTTCTGCTTTCTACACTGAGGTGAATTTCACCCTTTGTGCCTAGAATATGTAATATCTACAAAATATTCATTCATACATTATATTTACCTTATCATGCTCATATTTTATTCTATTGTATTTAAAAAAAACAAATCCAGACAGAAAGAAGAACATAGTTTTAAGCTGTAGACAAGAACAATAACACATTTTGTGACCAGGACTATATTGATTTTTTTTTATTATTATTTTTTATTTACAGTCTTCATGGTAGTGATGTGTTTGTGCAATTACAGTTAGGTCTGTCAATGCTTTCATCATAAACCGTGCTTTTCAGGGATTTATAACTGGGCTACAAAATTGCTGCAGGCTTACACTTGGCAAAGAGTATAGAGTCTCAGCAAGAGAGTGACATTCATTTCTGCTTTTTTTTGGTAAACAATCATTGGAGATATTTTCAACAGCAACATGTATATAATGTCTTCAGCCTAAAAATACCATGGTACTTTACAGTACAATTCTAATGAAACGCTTGACTCATTCTTGGGTATTGCCTACCACCCCATGTCACCATTGTCATTAAAAGAATGAGCTTCTTTAGGTAATCCTGGGGTGGGCAGAGATCCCGATTAACATTCTGTATTGCTCAGAATGACTTGGGAAAGGAAGTGAGGAGCTCGGGTCAGATCGATGAGGCAAAGGAGATGAGAAGATAGAATTCTGGTATATGAGTGCGAGTTGCAGGATGGAGACAGAAACCTGTAAGTTGACAGTGGAACAAGGTCAAGGTAGCAGGCAGCATGACATCTGGGTGAAGGGGGCTGGATGACAAGCAGAGAGGCCGAGCAGGTAAGCAGGCTGTGGTAGCAGCAGGAACAGCCTGCGAGATGGAGGCCTGAAGCAACCTGTATGGCTGCATGACAGAAGATGATATAGATGGGTCCCCACTGAAAACAGGCAATAAAGAGGACAACACCCTTGATGCTACGACTTATGGATCAGTACTTAATTGCCATCCAAGAGAAGGTTGGACTAGAGAGGTTATCCCAGGTATTAGGCTTGAGGAACCTCAGATGACTTATTTTTTCTCCTTTAGGACAAACCTAACATACTACTCCCATGGAGGTCAATGGGAGTTCTTGCAGTATGTGCCCAGAATTTTCTACTTAACCTCTTCATCTCTCTTGGATTTTCATATAGCACTGATTAGCAGAGTAGCAAGTTATTTTCACAGTAGCATCTATCTACAATTTAATTCACTATTTGTTAAGAACTATTCAGTGATTTATTTTGGGGGGGGGGGGTTATTCTTTGTTCTTAACACAGCATTGATTCTGGGTAATAAAAAAGAATAATTTTCACCCAAGGTGTACGCATAAAAAGAAAAAGAAAAAAACACTTCTCGCAACTGGAAAAAAATCCCACATTTGTGTTAATACTCCCTGAACTGCCACTGAAATCCAGGCAGCTTCCTTGTTCATATTAATATTCATTATTCCACAAAAAAATTGTATTTTAACATTATATTTCCTTTCTCCCTAAACTTAGAATAGAGAACTGGACTCTAATGAACCCTTGTTTTCTTTAGTTTTTGAGATAATTTCCTTTCTTCATGTGTTATGAATGTTAACCCCATTCCTCTTTACAACCCTTGTGGGGCACATACCAGATTTGTTTTGTTCTCTTACCCAGCAGCTGTCTTATACACTCTTTTTTTGTGCTTTCAGTAATGTCACCATGACCATCAGCTTCCAAGGGACACAGTTCAAACTGTCAGTAAGCATTAACATTGAACACAATCCTGCAGCTCTTAAAACTTGCAACATTTCAATTGCATTTGGTTACTTTTCCTATAATTCTCTAGCTGTATGTCATAAAAGCAATAAAGTAGATCTCGAGGTTAAGTACAATAACTACAGCAGAGAACTTATCTTCCTAGTAATTGTATGGTGTAGCCTTGACTCATATTGGTGAGCAATGAAATCAATGGCTACTCATTTACTCAGCAGCACCACAAAGGGTTGCAAAATCCAGCCCTATGTTTTTACAGCACCTAGAACAATGGAGCCTTGATTCTGATTGGGGTCTCTTGATGCTACAATAATACAAATAATGATAATCAATAATAGTACAATGATAGAATAAGATAAATATGTGTAATTTTCACATCTTAGTTGCAGCCACATGACCTAATATGGTAGATATTTACATTGTCAGGGAGATTAATTAGATTGACTTTGACTTAATATATCAAGACAATGGACAAGATGACCTAGTAGATATTTGCTTTCTCTAACTTCTTTAGTAACAGTGAAAACTCCAGTCATAATTCCTCATAATGGTATGAAGTGCTAACATCTGCATGCAAAAGGAAAGAAGACCTAAGTCATATCTGGAGGGTACTTCATAGCAGAGGGATTTTTGATCATATATATGTAGCAATAGATGTGCCTGAGTTACAAAGTTCACATTTGTTTTTCAGCCAACCCAAAGTTTGGGGTTATATAGATGTGGGGTTTTAGTTTGGGTCCATCTCTAGCTATAAAACAACTGATGGAGACTGTCAACAGCATACATTTCAACTATGATTGTGTAGCGGGGTGAACACCCGCTCCAGCCCGGAAGGGGTTGGAAAAGCCTTGCAGAGGGCTGGGGCTGTGGAAGGGAGCAAAATCCCAGCTTATTGGCAGAAGTGGCTGCAGCTGGGGCCATGCCCCAAACTGAGCAACTAGGCCTTATAAGAAGGCCAGGGCAGCCAGAAGCTCAGGAGTCTCACTCTGACTGGAGAGAGAGACAGCCCTGGCTGCTGGGGAACTCACCCGGGGACCTAGAGTGAGGCAGGGCTGGGGAAAGGCCTTAGGGGCTGGGAAGCCCTAGGCCAGCAACTCCCCGGGCTCACATAGGTATTGGGGTTGCAGAGGGGCAGAATGAGGGTGAGTAAAGGCAGCCAGTCCAAACCCCTTGTTGCCTGTGATGATTGGCTGATAGACTTCAGTCCACCCCAGAGCGCGGGGGCGAGATGGTGACTGGCAGTAGCCACGACTGAGGCGACGTGGGGATAGGGGATGGGGGTTCCCCTGGGTGGGGAGACCCAGAGAGAGTGGGGTACTACCGGGGGGCAGCACCCAAGCCAAGGGCACCGGGGTCCGGGAGGGACACGGGGGCCAACAACAGGTGGGACACCTGGCCTGCAGAGGGTGCTCCGACGACTGGTGAGCTAATTCCCGAGACGACCAGCAGGAGGCGCCGCAGGGATGAGTCCGCTCCCTTACAGATTGGAACTAGACAAAGGCAGTATCTGAGATCCTAATAATGGATTCTAAACCTGCCAGCAGAATACCATGTTTAGTGGTGTTGAATGCCACAGAGCAATTTAAAGATGTGCAAAGGAACCTGAGTCAGCTTCATTTAGTAGATGATTGTACATTGTCAGTAGAGCCACCTCTGTGCTGTGAGGTATTCTGAAACCCGAATGAATTTGATCAGATAGGTTGAATTGAATTAAATGACTTTATAATTGAGTCTGATTTTTTTTTTTTTTTTTGAAGCACTGCACCTTAGAGAGAGAGCATACTGTACATCTGAGACAGGATGAAATTTAGACATATCCTCAGCTGATGAGGAGGGTTTCTTCAAAACAGGTGTTATTGAATGTTTTTTAAAATTTGCTGAAACATTTCCATGTTGTAATTAGGAGACTAAGTTGATATACAGTCTACTCTCAAAGTTGAGAGCTTATTCATGAAATAATAAAATTGCTAAACTTTTGCATAAATACACTGACAGAATTGGTCTTTTGGATTTAGAAACCTTCTTATAGTCTGAAAAAGAGTTGCAAGACTTAAGCAATTAAGCCCTGATTCAACAAGGTGTGTAAGCACATTCCTAGCTTTAAGCCCATGAACAGTCCCCTTGAAATCTGTGACTGCTCACATGTTTAAAGTTACACACATTCTTATGTAACTTACTGAATCAGAGCCTGACTCTTTAGTAGAAAGCCACTTTTGATTTAATAAGGGCATTGTGGTCTTTTAACATGAGCAGCCCAACACATGAAAAAATATATTGAATGTCATAGTGCCTTTATGAATTGATTCTGCATTTTTAGAGCCCTGGGAGCTGGAGCATACCTAAAACCATAGCAAGAGACTGGCTGAAATATAATTAGCAGATGACCACTGTCATCTGTGATGTTTGGTATTTGTAACATTTTCAATTAGTATCAGAAAAAAAGGCCAGGATCATGCATGCATCATCGTGTAATGGAGGATTCTATGTGCTAATGGCAGAGAAGATATTTTGACTTGTGAGATATCGAGGATAGGTAAATAAATGAAATGGGGAGGGCCTCTAAACGTGGATGCCCAGAATTGCACACCCATTTTCTAAATTTTCCTGAATGGAAAGGCCAGACTGATTCCTCTGTAATTTTGCCTTTAAAATAACAGGGTAGGAAAACAAGCAAGTCTGTACTCTTTTTAAAACTCTGTTATTTGAAATTAAATCAAACAGAATAGAATAATAGGAAAAAGAGTAATGCACTTCTTATAAATCTTCATCTTTTTTTAATACATCCAAACTACTTTAACATTAAAAAAATAAGATAGTCATAATTTGCCACCAGCTGGTTAATTACAGGGAAAAACAAACAAAACTCTATATGTTATTTTCCATCTCTGTATCTAGTTTATAACTATGATTGTTGGTGATTAAACTTTGGCATAGGTTGAATCACTGAACACTAACCAACACCCACTCACAGTGGGGAGCAGTATTCAGCAAGTGTTACTTAGTTATTACCTATTTTAAAATGGAAAATAAGCCCAAGTAATCAAAAAAGAGATGGGAATGACTGATGAGTTATTCCCCCCCCCCCCCCCCCAAGATGCTGATAATTGTTTATGGTGACTGAAATGTACACCTTGAGGCAACTTTCGCCAGCATACAGCTCACATACAGGAATAGACAAATTACGCTTTAAAACTTCTGAAAATTGAGGCAAAATTGTTGAATGATGAGGCTTGCTTACAGCTTTTCCTTTTTATATATATATTTTAAAGCCTGCCCATCATAGCTATTACAAATAGCCAAGTTGTATTGCTGTCTTGTGAGTCATCATTCACTTAATGCAGCTCTGTGTGTGTGTGTGTGTGTGTGTGTGTGTGTGTGTGTGTGTGTAGCATTTGAAACTGTTAATACTCTCTCTTTCCCTTTCAGGGTTAGATTGTCATCTACCAATCATACGTTTTCTCTTTTGGGTGGCTATTGTATATATAATCTCAGTCCCTTACAGTAGTGAGTGGCATATGTCTGTTTTGTCATCTGGCTGGCTATTGAGCATATATTTCCTATTTTTTCCTTTTTGCTGTTGGATAGGGGGACACATAAATAGTGATGGTACAGGTAATGATTACCTGATCTGCGGATACCACTTGGAACTTTTTCTGTGTTATAGTTACCCAACCAGTCTTCATACCAAAAAAAAAAAACCCGGAAACAACCCCCCAGGGCACTTAAATTATGAAAAATCCATGATTTTAAATATCCTTAATTGTGTTTTCTCACGTAGGTACACTCATCCATTCACTGTGTCCTTCCTATGCCTACAAAGATGGTGTACAATCCAATTTAACCCACCCTTGAACAATTTACGGGTTGTGACATTTTGATTGAGAATCTAGATACAGAGTCAACGTGGCAGAGTCAACATTAGATCAAAAACTGGCAAACTGACAGGTCTCAAAATGTAATTGTAAAAGGACAATCATCAAGTGGATATGTTACTAGTGGGGTGTCACAGGGATTGATTCTTTGCCCTATGTTCTTTAATCAATGATCTAGAAGAAAGCAACATAAAATCATTACTGAGAATTTGAAGGATTTGTGGAATCGTTTAAAAAAAAGAACAGATTACTTGTACAGTTTACTGGGCACAAGCAACAGTATGTATTTCAATATGGCCTAATGTAAAGTTGTATATCTGGATACAAAGAATGTAGGCTATTCTTTCAGGATGGGGGACTCTATCCCTGGGAGCAACAATTCTGGAAAAGACTTAGGGGTCATGGTGGATAATCAACTGAACATGAGCTTCTAGTGTGAGGCTGTGGATAAAATGATCCATAGATGAATAACACAATCCATGGATGTATAAATGGGAATATCATGTAAAAGTGGTGAGGTTATTTTACCTGTTTTTGGCACTGGTGTGACTGCTGCTGGAATACTGTGTCCTTTTCCGGCATTCACACTTCAAGGAAGACATTGAAAAATTGGAGAAGGTTCCGAGAAGAGCCACAAGAATGATTAAAGGATTGCAAAATGTGTCTTATAGCAAAAGGCTCACAGAGTTCAATCTATTAAACTTAACAAAAGCAAGGTTATGAGCTGACTTGATCACAGTTTATAAGTGCCTACACGGGGAACAGAAATGTGACAGTTTAGCAGACAAAGATATAAGTACCAATGACTGGAAGTTGAAGTCAAGAAAATTCTGAATAGAAATAAGATGCACATTTTTAAGAGTGAAGGTAATAAATAACCACTGGAACAACTTACCAATGGTTGTGGAATATTCTCCTTTACTGGAAATTTTTAAATCAAGATTAGATCTTTTTTGTAAAAAATATGCTGTACTTCAACCATAGATATTGGACTTGAATCAGGAATTAATTCAGGGAAGTCCTATGGCCTGTTTTATGCAGGAGGTCATACTTCATGATCACAATGGTCCCTTCCTGCCTTAAGCAGTGGTAGAGTTCTTCCAGACAATGCTCCTAACCCCTTCTCAGGCTGCTCCAGCACAGAAGCCTCTTTTCTTGCATTAAAATAGCTTGAACTACCAAATCTGAGTGGCACTGCAACCCTGCGTGTTGGGTTGTAACAGCCATAGGACAGAAGCCACTGCTGCAGAGTGAGTGCAGGGCAGGCTCATCTCCTATTCCCTTAACTGCACGGGCCTGGGATCAGAGTGGTGGTGTCAGAGCAGAGGGTGCTATTACAGGTTATCGGTGGCCCCCTTGACTACAGTTTAGTTGACCTATTGAATCTGGATGCTACCTGTGCTCCAATACAGATCAGATATAGATAAGATATACTTTAATAGAATGGACTCTATGATATAGTAGGCTGACTAGGTCATGGGGAAAATTATGCTCCCATTAAAGTGAATCACAAAACTTCCCATGTGTCCACAGTTCTCCTTTTGAATGGAGTATTAAACATACTCAACACTATAAACCTCAATACCACTATATGTGTGTATATATATATATATATATATATATATATATATATATATATATATTGTGATAGACCCAGATGAGTTGGGAACAGCAGAGTAGCAGAAGGGAGATATACTGGCCACTGGATAAGTAGTTTTCTGTTCCCTGAGTGACCAGAGCAGGGGCTGCTCCAGGCTAATAGACCACTTGACTCCAATTAACCTGCTAAGAGTCAGGTGAGGCAGTTAAGCACCTGACTCTAATTAAGGCCCCTCTGATGCTATAAAAGGGCTCACTCCAGTCAAGCCAGGGGGAGCCAGGGAGAGGAAGTGTGTGTGAGGAACTGGGAGCAAGAGGTGTGCAAGAAGCTGAGAGTGAGTAGGCGTACTGCTGGAGGACGGAGAAGTACAAGCGTTATCAGACATCAGGAGGAAGGTCTGGTGATGAGGACAAAGAAGGTGTTGGGAGGAGGCCATGGGGAAGTAGCCCAGGGAATTGTAGGTGTCGTGCAACTGTACCAGGAGGCACTCTAAACAGCTGCAGTCCACAGGGCCCTGGGCTGGAACCCGGAGTAGAGGGCGGGCCCGGGTTCCCCCCATACCTCCCAACTCCTGATCAAACACAGGAGGAAGTGACCTGGACTATAGCTTCTACCAGAAGGGAAGGTCTCTGAACTGTTTCCTGACCCACAGGGTGAATCTGTGAAGCGAGCAAATCCGCCAATAAGCGCAAGACCCACCAAGGTAGAGGAGGAACTTTGTCACAATATATATAGCGCAGAGATTCTTCTTTAGTTTAAGTGATAAGAGATTCTGGTTATGCAGTCAGTGTGCTGTATACCTGATGACAGTTGTGTGTATGTGGGCAGAGAGTAATAATTATTTTAAAACTTTATTATTTACTATTTGTATGATGGTAGTGCACAGCGGTCCCAACTGGAATTGATATCCATTGTGCTAGGTGCTGTACAAATAAACCAATCCAAACATGTTCAGGTAAGAAATTCACAGTTAAAGCACCCAAAAACCTCAACTCTGCCCTGCCTTGACATTATGAGGGGGGAATATATCAAAACAATTTAATGTGTCTTTAAAATCAGTTTCATCTGGGACTACAAACACTAGAATGCCTTAATCGAAATTGTATACTTACTGGATGACATCAATACAGAACCAGAGTTAGAGTTGTTTGAATTCCTTAACTGTGCATTTCTTACATTAATTCTGAATTTCTTTGGTTTATAACTCTTAGTTTTGGGGTAAATACAGCATCCCTGAAGTATTTTGTTCCATTAAGTTACTGATTCATACTCTGCACCTTAATTTCATTTGAATATAGGTTATTTGTCTGGGAATTAATTTTGTATACAATTAACAACCGTGGATCCCAACTGAGACTGAGGCAACACTGTATTCCATATTGTACAAACACATAGTAAGAGACAGTCCCTGCCCCTAAGAATTTACAGCTCGGGCTGGGGCTCCTCCAGTCACAGGGGGGCGTGTCCTCAGGGCTCCTCCTGGTAAGGGGGGGAGGATTTGAGGGCTCTGGCGTGCAGGGGCAATGCCTCAGGAGGAAGGGGCAGGTCCGGCGGCCTAGCCTCCACAAAGCAAAGATTCACCTGCTGCCCATGTTGCTAACAGGAGCCAAAACTAGCAGGCCTTTTTGTAGGCCTGTGCAGCTTAGCAGGACTAAGCCAGGAGAGGAGGGGGTTTGGGTGATCACAAAGGGAGATGTCAAGACTGAATCCCCACTCTGTCACTCTGAGTGCAGAAGGTGAGGGTCCGCAAGGATTCTAAAAATTAATACTTGCCACTCCAAGCTTGTATTAAACTCCCAGGGTAACAGCTTTTCTCTGACCTTGGCTTGGTAAACGCTGCCACCACCCAAATGCAAAAAAAAACCAAACAAAAACCCTTTGGACCCAGGAAGGAGCACTTGGGAATTCCTCCCTGTAGGATACCCTCAAGCCTTTTCACCCTCCCCCCCACCTCTGGGAAAGAACTGAGAAAGAAAACAAAGGAAATTAGCTGTTGCCACCAGCTAATTCAGTGTGTCTCAAACTGGGGTTGCCGCTTGTGTAGGGAAAGCCCCTGGCGGGCCGGGCCAGTTTGTTTACCTGTCCCGTCTGCAGGTCTGGCCGATCGCGGCACCCACTGGCCGTGGTTTGCCGCTGCAGGCCAATGGGAGCTGCTGGAAGCAGCGCGGGCCGAGGGACGTACTGGCCGCTGCTTCCCGCAGCACCCATTGGCCTGCAGTGGGAGCCACAATCGGCCAGACCTGCGGACGGGGCAGGTAAACAAACCGGCCCGGCCCGCCAGGGGCTTTTCCTACACAAGCGGCGACCCCAGTTTGAGAAACACTGATCTAATCAAACAGCATATGCACAAACCTCTTAGGACACCAAAATCCAATCCTGTTCTTAAAAATGGTAAATTTTATTAAAAAAAAAAAAAGGAAGAAAATACATCTGGAACTTAGGCTTTTGCTAGATTTTAAATATTAAGCGCCCAAAATAGCTTTCTTGGGGGTTAGCTTAAAGCAGGGATTGGCAACCTTTGGCCCGCGGCCCGCCAGGGTTTGTTCACCTGCCGTGTCCGCAGGTTCGGCCAATCGCGGCTCCCACTGGCCGCGGTTCGCTGCTCCAGGCCAATGGGGGCGGTGGGAAGCAGCAGCCAGCACATCCCTCGGCCCGCGCCGCTTCCCACAGCTCCCATTGGCCTGATGCGGCGAACTGCAGCCAGTGGGAGCCGCGATCGGCTGAACCTGCGGACGTGGCTGGTAAACAAACCGGCCCAGCCCGCCAGGGTGCTTACCCTGGTGGGCCACGCAAAGGTTGCCAATCCCTGGCTTAAAGGTTACAAGCAAACAAAATCATCTGGGGTTAGCACAGAGGAATCCACAAGCCTTAAAAAATAAACAGAAATGAACCTAATCGTGTCTTCCTAAACATTCCTAATTTACTTACATATTTGGGTTGTTAAAAGTAGTTCTAGATATGATCTGATGGTTTTCATATCTGGTTCAGACTTTACATAGCATTCCTACTTATAGCATTGCTGCTCCGTGTCTCCTTCTCCAGAGAACAAGAGACAAAGGGAAAGTTTCTTTCCCAATTTTAAAAAGTTCTACCTTCCCATTGGCTCTTTTGGTCAGATACCCACTTCCTTTTCTTTACCTGGATGACTTTTTAACCCTTTACAGGTAAAGCAAGTAGAGAACAGTTACCAAGAGGGATTTTACAACTAACTGGCTGGTTGGGTGTCCATCAAAGGTAGCTACCCCCCACATACACTTCATTTATCACAGAAGCCTCTTGCTTAACCTTGCCTTCCCCTGCATCCCTCCCTAATGAAATCTCTGTTGGATGTGCTGGGGTCTGTTTTTTAGGAGAAAAGCAAGAAGCTTATTTATATTTGCCTTCTGGGATGTGTCTGTCAGCACCTGAAGGCATGCAGACTCTGCAGGAATACATCTGGCTAATTAGCAATCTGAGGAAACCTCTTTTTTAGCTTTTGAAACTGCTTGCCTAATAAGTTTTCTTGATTGACATGTCATTGTTTACCAACAAGGATAAATAAGCGCGGGGGCGGGGGGGGGGGAGTTTAGACTCTTGGGGAATCTCTTCATGGGCATAGTTTGGGTTCCCCAACAGCAGCTGAAAGACGGGCCAATCAGAAGGCTGCTGCAGTACCACTTGAGAGCCACACCCAACTTTGGTGATCATTGAGGGTTGGGGTATTTTACTAATCTGTTGCAGATGTGTGTAAATGCTTAAGACTAAGTACAGTATAGCTTTGAGTGAAAGCACCCTTGTGTTGTACCATTTGTGCCAGCCATCTATTGGTTGAACAGACATGTCTCCATTGATTTATTTCATGACATCACCTTGCACAGAGTAAAGTTACCAAAAGTTTTGGGTTGAATGAGCCATGGCTATCACTCCCACCAACAGAGGTACAGAGTGAGGTAAGGTGAGTTGCCCAAGGTTCCAAAAAAAGTGAGTGGTGGAGCTAAGAACAGAATCCTGGTCATCCTGAATTCTAGTCTACTATTCTACCCACTGGACCTGCTGCCTGTCATGTTTGCATATTAAATTTTGTTTCTTTTTTTCATGTGGTTTCTACTTTCATTTCTGGAAACACACAGTAAGATTTTTTTTTAAATAGGCACAAATACTCAAGTCGTAAGACTGTAATCACACCTGATTAGTTAGCTGAGTGCCAACTACTTTACATGGTAACAACCATATAATGGGAGAGCAATTATGTGATTAGTTTTTCCTTCTAAGCTAAAGAGTTATCAAGAGACCTAAAACTGTGGATTATGTAGTAATTATTACTGGAGTAATTCAGCAAGTTCATATATCCTCACAAAGTTATATTAATTGCATTACCATGTATTTATTTTTGTAGTTATATAATAGTGAGCATTATAATTTTTTTTAGATTCCAAATCTAAAAACTTTGAATGCTTCCGTTTTTACCATTTTCTTTCTGGTATGTGATAGCAATGGTCAAAACCTGAAGTCGTTTCTCAGGCCTAACTCTTTATTTCAGCAAAATGGTCACTGGCTTCTGTGAGAGTTTTGTGGACTGGGGAAAAACTGAGTATGGATTGCAGGATTCAGCCACATGACAATTATTTGCTTTTCTTTTTATTCATTCTGTAAGTTCACTGTGGATCTCTTCAGAAGCTAGATGAAAACAGATGTTTGAACAAGAGACGGGTACAAAAATATAGGGCTGGATTGTTAAAAACAAGCTTAGCTCTAATGTAGGTACCTAAATAAATAGGGTTGTCAGGCGTCTGGTCTTTGACCGGAACGCCCGGTTGAAAAGAGACCCTGGTGACTCCGATCAGCACCACTGACCGGGCCATTAAAAGTCCGGGCGGCGGCGCAGTGGGGCTAAGGCAGGCTTCCTGCCTGCCCTGGCTCCGCGTGGCTCCCAGAAGTGGCCTGCATGTCCCTGCGGCCTCTAGGTGCATGGGCAATCAGGGAACCTCCACATGCAGACCCTGTCCCGAGTGCTGGCTCCACAGCTCCTATTAGCCAGGAACCACAGCAATGAGAGCTGTGGGGGCGGCAGATGCAGGCGCAGAGCTGCCTGGCCATCCCTGCACCTAGGAGCTGGGCCAGACATGCTGGCTGCTTCTGGGAGCCGCATGGAGCCAGGGCAGACAGGGAGCCTGCCTTAGCCCTGCTGCACCACTGACCGGGAGCCGCCTGAGGTAAGCGCTGCCTGGTTGGAGCCCACACCCCAAACCCCCTCCTGCAACCCAACCCCCTGGCCTCACCCTGAGCCCCCTCCCACATTCAAACTCCCTCCTGGAGCCTGCACCCCCCCCCCCCGCATCCCAAACTCAGCTATAAGTCCCCTCCTGCACCCAAACTCCTTCCTGGAGCCCACACCTCACAACCCCAACTGCCTGCCCCATCCCTGAGCTAGCTTCTGTACCCCAAAACCCTCATCCCTTGTCCCACCTCAGAGCCCACACCACCAGAAGGAGCCCACACCCCCTTCTGCATGCCAACCTACTGCCCCAGCCCTGAGCCCACTTCCACACTCCGAACCCCTTCTCTCCAGCCCAGAGCCCCCTCCTGCACCCCAAACCCTTCATCCCAGGCTCCACCCCAGAGCCCACACCCCCAGTGGGAGCCCTTACTCCCTTATGGATCCCAACCCTGTCCCAGCCTGGAGCCCCTTTCCACACCCTGAACCCCTCATTTCTGGTCCCACCCTGGAGCCTGCATCCCCAGTCAGAGCCATCACCCCCTCCTGCACCACAACTCCCTGCCCCAGCCCAGTGAAAGTGAGTGAGGGTGGTGGAGAGTTAGAGACAGAGGGAGGGGAGATGGAGTGAGTGGGGGCGGGGCCTTAGAGAAGGGGTGGGGCAGGGGCGGGGCCTTGGGAAAGGGGCGGGGCAAGGGGGTTTAGTTGTGTGCAGTTAGAAAATTGGCAACCCTATAAATGAAGTGGCCAGACTTTCAAAAGTTGCCACTTCTTTCAGATGCTTAAGTGGGAGCTGAGTTCCTTCGAAAAGCCAGACACTTGTTTAGGTGCCTAAATGGGAGCTGTCGGGTGCTCAGCTTTTTACAAAATCTTGCCCAGAGTGCCCATTTCTTTAAAAATCCTTATTTCTGATCAAAAGTGATCTCAATAAAACCAGTTTTCCCCTTTGTGTTTAGTGCCAAAAGAAAACTCCAACTGGTATTCGCTCAGTGGATGATACATTAGGCTGAAAGTGCCCTGGTGTTCTGAATTCACTAGACTCAAACTTCTTCCTCCTGATTTCATAAATAGCACAAGATTGCTCTTTTGGGTCAATATGGAAATGATTCCAGTACAGTAAATGATTTAAGTCCTAGTCATAATATGCTGTTCTGCTTTCATTCCTGTTCTGTGCCATCAAAGTTGTTGACATTCACAGTTTCATTAGAAAATACTGAGCAAACACTCATTTTATTGACAGAATGGTAAAGCAATTCATGCTTTAGCTATGGAGTACTAGAACACCACAGAAAAGAGCACAATTTCTACCGAAAGTATTCTTTACTCCTATGTAAATACTCTCCACAAAATGTAGAATGCCCATGATATTGTGTAATAACTTTTTTCTTGAACCAGCAAAACAAAATAATATCACAGTTTTTAAACAGCATCTCAGTTTCCTGGCCAAGAGTAACCACAGTCTCATACAAAAATAAATACAATGATAAGATTCATAGATTTTAAGGCCAGAAGGAATCATTATGCTCATCTAGTATGATCTTCTGTATAAAACAAACTGAAGAATTTAACTCAGTAAATAAAATCCTAGGGCAAGATCTTTAGCTGGTGTAAATCAGCATAGCTGAATGACTTCAATGGATTTATTCCAACTTTAGATCTTGTCCATCACCTTGAACAATCAGTCCATTGGCCCTCACAGAAAAAGAACCAATCACAACACATCATTTGTGTTTTTCTAACCAGTTCAGTTCTGGCCAGCCTGTCAGTAGCACCAGACACAGGATCAGCATAGCACACTGCAGCCCAGAACTCCTGAGCTCAAGTGATCTGCCAGCCTCAGCCTCTCAAGTAGCTAAGATTATAGGTGTGCACCACTGCAGCCAGTTAGGTCTGGCCCATTATGTTTTTATTTATTTATTAGGTTGATTTTAATTTTCATCCATCAGAATTTTGTAGTCATAGTACAAGAATTAAAAATATAAGAACATTAAACAAATGTATCACATGTATGCTCAGACTTTGATGACAACATATATAAGCGTTAAGTCTTCTTATCCTACCAGGGCTGGCTCCAGGGTTTTTGGCGCCCCAAGCAGGAGTGAGGGACCGTCCGCCGAATTGCTGCCGAATAGTTGGACGTGGCGCCCCTCTCCAGAGCGGCCGCCCCAAGCACCTGCTTGGCTGGCTGGTGCCTGGAGCCGGCCCTGTATCCTACATCCTTGCAGCATCAGGTCAGAAGTTCCATATGCCTGTAATGCAATGTTACCCTCACAACCATTATTCTGAAGTTTTCTGTCCTTAAAGTGTGATTTAGTGGCTTGAGATTTGATAATGACTTCCGTGCTTGCTTTTTTGGAGATGAATGCTTTAAGGCAGACTGGGGCATATTCTTCTTTTGATCAGAGCATTTAAGATTTTTTTTCCAGAGGAGAAAAGCTTGTTATAAATAAGTTGAAGTTATTAGCCTTATAGAAATGTACTCCACATCTCAGACATATAGTACAGACTCAGGTTCAAGTCTTCTCAGACAGCTACATAGCAATATAATATCAATTTCGGATAGAGAGATAAGGTCACTCTGACAGAGTTTGAATATTGTTTAAAGGGAAAGTAATCAGCTTGTCAGTAAACTGTATTCCAGAAAAGGAGGGAGATAGTGATAGATGCTATTAGGGAGAAGTATCCTGGTGAGGTTGGGTCCCTGTAGTGAAGTGTACTTTAATCTATGTAAGCTTTGGGGAATATCAGAGTGGGATATATTTGTTTTAGGACAATGCCAAGGTACAGAAATATGTGATCTGACTTCCATGCCCCAAACCAATGCCAATGAAATGAGGAAGATGTATTATCTCTGTGGTTGCTTCATTCTCTGTCATTCAGGTGGCAATAGTGGAGCTATGAAGTTACCAAGCATATTGCTGATTTTAACTTGGTAGCCATCCAGACCATAATTCCAGTTCCTGGTTTGCCCTGTTCATGAATGTTCCAGCATGACTCCAGATATAATTAACTGACAGGAAAATTAACTGAGAGGAACAAGCTGAAAGGGGTGCACAACAGAGAACACAATAGAATTTGTAGGAATTCATCTTGCTGTACAGATGGGCGAAAAATGGGGAATTTATTTTGCAAAAATCTTCAACAACACCCCCTCCCCCTTCCCAAATAGCTCAATGTTTGAATCTAAAGTAAAGATTCTGTTTGGGAAATAGAAAGTTTAAGCCTATTCCAGTCCCTATAGATATCAACTAAAAATTCCTTTGGCTGGGTCAGGTCAGTTCCTTAGATTTTAGGTTTTAGTTTCGGCTTATAAAGGAAAAACTACTTCAGTGAGTAATACTTAAAGCTTCAGATTTAATTTTGTATGATTTATTAAATAGCAAGGAGCATATGATAGTGCACAGAACTACACAGAACACTGAGACTAAAATACATGAATGTGTGGAATACCGAAAAGAGACAACGATTATTTTATAGGGGGAGGGGAAATTTTGTTTGCGATCTGATATCCAAATGTCTTTCTTTGTTATTTCCTTGGTATGTTGCTTCAGAGTTTCAGTCCTGGCATTGATTAAAGTTTCAGAACCTTGGTTAGAGGTTAATCCTCGTGGTTTTAAATTTTATGGATGGGAGAGATAAATCCCAGATTTCATATGAATCTTCTCTATTCCTTAGAGAGTTATTCGAAAAGAATAAAACATTTGACGTCTGGGACACACAAGCTTTTTCTTAGTTTGGCTACAGTAAATACTTCTGCATTAAGTCAAAATAAAAGAAAGAAGGATACAATTGATATTCAACTATATGGAGCTTATTCTGTATCAGTATACCTGCTAAAATCAGAGTTGGAGTAGACAATCCAGTAAAGCTGGAAGCAATAAAATGGTTGCAGAATGAGAATATTTATGAAATAATACTGGAGAACTAAGGAAAAGTATGATCTGGCAGTGGAAAATACTGGGTATGACGAAGAGTTATTTCATGTCTATCACTTTTATTCTATTCTAATCCATTAGTAAATTGTCTAAAAACCTAGGTGTGAGAAACAGGATATACATCTAACTATAACAAAGTAAAAATGTTGATGAAAATGGGCAATCGCTTATTTGTAATTAAAATTATAGCTGTTGATATTTTTTTTATTTCTATGGGGTTAAATGGAAAGCATAAATACTTGCAAAGAATATTATTAAGGGACTGTTCTGTGGTATGAGGACAGCATTAAAATAAATAACATCTATAGTCTGGTTCAAACATGTTAAATAATGGATGAATCAGGCAGCAAGGAAAAATTAGGCTGTGCATAGAGAACATGTCCTAACAATAAAGTCCACAAAACTGTGGAACACCATTCTAACAGAAGAGATGAAATCCATTCAAACAAAGGCTAGGCATACACAATGTAGGGAATATTTCTATATTGAATTGGTCTAGATGATGCAACAAGTCTTTTCTATCTAGACATTCTGTACATGTATGAAAAAAATGATGTCTGATCCTAATGCATAGTTGTCACAAAACATTTATTAAAATAACATTCGCGATGAAGTAAGGGTTTGAGAAGTAGTCTATACACATATAACGTCAATAGGACTCCTTAAGGTTTACTTACATGAGAAATTGCTCCGAGGAGTGGTCTCAAATTTCGTACATACATTTATTTAATAGGTATTCATATTCTTCAAGGGTGAAATGGGACCAGGATTCTCATGTTCACCATATCCAAACAATGGATCGTCCCATCCCTGAATCCTACACATACAGTACAAGTCAACAAAAGACAGGGTCTGTGCATATAAGAAATACATATTATTGAAACATTTACTATGAATTTCATTTTTGGTGTAGAAGAGACAAGTGGGGAGCATGAAAAT
This sequence comes from Emys orbicularis, assembly GCF_028017835.1. Lineage (NCBI taxonomy): Eukaryota > Metazoa > Chordata > Testudines > Emydidae > Emys > Emys orbicularis. The sequence continues at coordinate 302,143,675 of NC_088683.1, forward strand.
AATGTACCACAAATAGGTGACCAGCTACTTTTGTGATGAAATAGTGAAGTGCATAACAATAGTTCCTCCTTTTACCTCCACATAGAAACTTTAATGCAAAAATTGATAAATAATACAAGAACTAAAGGACACATACAGTAGTTGATCTTAAAATTAAGAGACATTGCCACCACTATAGAACATTGTCAAAAGATAATGGTCTTCTGCTACCAAGTATTGTAAACACTGAGATGAAGCCAAGACATTTATTTTCAAAGTTATTGATCTTATGACAACATTCTATTACGATGACTTTATTTCTATTATAGAAAATGAGAGATGTAGATTTAATAACTTTATGTGATGGATGTTGATGCAGTAAATTGACAGTGGCTCACTGTATTATCATTAACCTATGGCATTTGGATTGGCTTAGACTCAGAGAACAGACATATTGTGTGTTTCAGACATTCAGAGACCAATTAACCAGTAAAAGAATAGGTTTCCCCTTAAAAATTATCACTTTTTTTTTATTTTTTTTATTTTTTACAACTAATTGGGTTTTTTTTGTCTAGCTGAAATCAGTTTTGTGAATTCTGCAGTCAGATTGGCTGACATAGATTAAGTAGCTATTTTATTTAAAATGCCCTAGGCATTTAAGGGCTCCTTAAATCGCTAGTCACAGTATGTGATGGAGAGCATGCCCTGCCAGGATGCTATCCTCACCTGCACAAGGGAGTGGAGGGCGGTAAGACAGGTGGGAATGTGTGGAAGCCTGATTCCACCTCTGGCCCCTCAGTATGCCAGCCAGCAGAGCTGAACTGGCTGGGAGGAGGAAGTAATATGCTCCTGGCCAAATTACTTCCCACATACCCATTTTCTCCACTTCCCTCCAGGGAATGAATTGTGACTGTCATTCACAATTTGCAGTCTGATCTGCTCCTAGGGCAATGCCACTACTCACTCAGGGCAGATGGTGAGTTTACAATCTAATCCTATTTAATATGCTGTGGGGGAAAAAAATGTCCTCCACATACATAACACTCATTGCCTTCAATGGGAATTGCATTCATGTAATAAGGAGCAGGATTTGCTTTTTGTCAGCCATGTTTTGCACCAGAAACACCTATCCAATCCCCTAGACCAGGGGTAATCAGGGTCCAAATTTCTTGGTCAAGTATAGTCAATGTCCAGAGGAAATAATAAAAATAATAACAATAATGATGATGATAAGTAAATAAAAAGATGTTGGGGTCCATTCTAAAGCATCTGGTGGTCTGGATTTGGCCCGTGGTTCGCCTATTGACTATCCCTGCCCTAGACTGCACAGATATTACTGAGGACAGAATATGGCCCATTTGTTTGGTAATGATGTCATTTATAATCTAAAATATCCATCTAGCAATTTTCTTGATGTGATATATGTATGAACGTTCATGAAGAGTAATAATATCACCTAATATTTGGCATGTAGATACCATCTAAATTTGAATGGGACATGAGTGATATTTAAGCTACACAAGATTGAAGTTATGTAGGTAGTTTGCAGAAGTAGCTGGAATCCTATTTATAGGCTTTTTGCTGGCACTAAGAATAGTGTCTGAGCACCTGACATAGACAAATTTATCATCACATCATTGTAAGGTAAGGCAATATCATTATCCCCATTTTACAATTGGAGAAATAAAGCCCAGAGAAACTGAATGATTTGCCAAGGTCATCCTTGAAATCTGTGGTAGAACCAGCAGTATAACTTGTATCTCCTGAGCCTTAGCCCACTATTGCAAACAAAATGCCATTAAGTCTCTTCAGAAGTATTGGTGGAGAGCACACCAACATCAGTAATTTATATAGTTATGCTTGCCATTTGTTATGTTGCTTTGCAATTTCAGTCTTGTAAATCCCTGGTACCAGCTGTGGCCAAGGGAACACTTTTCATGTGCATATGGCAAGAAGAGGGCACTTCGTGTTTTTTTTTTTTATGCAAACTTCCTTATGATTACCCATGCTCTTGTGACCTCCAAATGATAGTATTGTAATACACTCTATGGGGGCTCTTAAGATCTTGTGGAAGCTTAAGTTAGTGAACTGGGTAGCAGCCCGCTTTTTCGACAGTGCTTACTGCAGAAAGCACAGTGCACCCTACAGGTTTCTGATTACTGACCTTTCATGTAGCTTTCATAAACTCTTTAAAATATTCATTTTGACCTTTAAAGCCCTAAACGGTTTCGTACCTAGTTACATAAGAGACTGCCTCTCCCCATCGGTAGCACTGCTACAGACTAGGGACCGAGTGGCTAGGCAGCAGTTCTGCAGAAAAGGCCCTAGGGATTACAGTGGATGAGAAGCTGGATATGAGTCAACAGTGTGCTCTTGTTGCCAAGAAGGCTAATGGCATTTTGGGCTGTATAAGCAGGATTGCCAGCAGATCAAGGGACGTGATCATTCCCCTCTATTCAGCATTGGTGAAACTTTATCTGGAGTACTGTGTCCAGTTTTGGGCCCCACACTACAAGAAGGATGTGGAAAAATTGGAAAGAGTCCAGCGGAGGGCAACAAAAATGATTAGGGGGCTGGAGCACATGACTTATGAGGAGAGGCTGAGGGAACTGGGATTGTTTAGTCTGCAGAAGAGAAGAATGAGGGAGGATTTTATAGCTGCTTTCAGCTACCTGAAAGGGGGTTCCAAAGAGGATGGATCTAGACTGTTCTCAGTGGTACCAGATGACAGAACAAGGAGTAATGGTCTCAAGTTGCAGTGGGGGAAGTTTAGGTTGGATATTAGGAAAAACTTTTTCACTAGGAGGGTGGTGAAGCACTGGAATGGCTTACCTCGGGAGGTGGTGGAATCTCCATCCTTAGAGGTTTTTAAGGCCCCGCTTGACAAAGCCTTGACTGGGATGATTTAGTTGGTGCTGGTCCTGCTTTGAGCAGGGGGTTGGACTAAATGACCTCCTGAGGTCCCTTCCAAAACTGATATTCTATGATTCTATGATTGTTCCCTCCCACCACCCTCGCCATGTGATATCAATATAGTTGCAATCAGTGGAGGTGTTCTAGTGACCAGTCCCTAGATATGAGAGCTGATAACAATTTTTCGTCAACTGTAGAATTTGCTTCCTCATTCAGACTGACAGAGGTCAGATTTGTTAACCTTTAGGGCTTGTTTATCATATTTTATGGTGTATTGGTTGAAATGACAGCATGAGATATGGTGGAGATTCTAATTGTTCTATGAGAGGTATTATTTTGATGTTGAATTGGTTTTATATGAGCAATTGATAATATATTTAGTGGGGGGTTATTCTCGTGCCTGTAATTTGTAAATTTGTACATTTTATGTGTTGCAAAGGCACCTATAGCCATTGATATAGGCAATTAAAAAGAAACTTAAAGAAAAAAAGAAATTCAATGGGATCAATTTTGCAATCTTTCAGGATGGAAAACTCCAACTGTGATTTCAGTGGGACTTGTCTGCATTGAACAGTTAGATGATCAGGACCATAGATTTTGTTCTGACCTGTAAGCAGTTTTGCGAGCTACAATGGGAGTCATTAACATTTTGATGTTTACCACATTGTAGTATTTCCTGTACTCTTGCATTTGCGATATGATAAAAACTCATGGTGAGGACTCGCACTGTAAATGTCACTATTGTGAGTGGTAGGTGACTCCCTGCAAGTATATTTATTAAGTAATGTGCATGTTCATGTTATTACTTCTATACAGAGAACAAACACTTCAAATGGCTTACTTTTAATCATGCCCGAAGTATTTATTGCATCCATTTGAGTGAGAAAAACCTTCATTTTTACATGCAGACTGGTTAATTGCATGCAAAAGAACTAAACTGCATGTTCACTTCCTTAATTTGCATGAGAATATGTGGATATTTGTATACACAAATATCTGCAATCTAAAATATGGAGGATACAATAACAACACTCTTAAAAAAAACAGTCCATATGCAGAGGAGAGGGGACTAGATGGACATAACTTATGTGGAAAGGGATTTGAGGAGACCTGCCAGGGAGGAAATGCTGCTCTATGAAAAGATTACTTTGGACTATTTAGCCAGTGCCAGAGTTGTGGCCTGCAGGAAATGGGGAAGAGTTGGAGAACATCTACTGAATGTGACCTTGTAATTTAATGATGCTCTGAGTAGAATTAGCATCCACAAGTATGTAATGAGCCTGATCTAAATCTCATTGTAGTCAATGGAAAGACTCCCATTGAATTCAATGGATTTTGGATTGGGCCTCATGTACAAAGGTCACAAAAAGTCAAATGCAAAGTCTTTCCATTGACTTCAAAGGGTTTGATATCCCATAAAGAAGAACTAGGGGCAGTGCACAAAGAGAAGTGCTTTGGTCTGCACAACATTGACAAGCCAAGAATTTGCAAGTACAGATAAGTTCACAGTTAGCTCTGTTACCATGCTGCCATTGACTTTCCATGAATGAACCATGGGCATAGAAAGGGAAAGGGCAGTGGCTGGAGAAAGGTATACTACACATATCCGGACAGCAGGGCCGGTGCAAGGAAGTTTCGTGCCCTAGGCGAAACTTCCACCTTGCGCCACCCCCCCACCCAGCTAACCCCACCCCCGTCCCCCCGCGGCAGCTAATCCCGCCTGCCGTGGCAGCTAACCCTGCCTGCCACCCCCCCACCCGGGGAGCCCGCTGCCCCCCCATCTGTGGAGCCCCCTCCTGCAGCAGCTACCCTCCTCTGCAGCTAACCCCGTCCGGGGAGCCCCCCTCCACGGCAGCTAACCCTGCCCGCCACCCGGGGAGCCCCCTCTGTGGCAGCTAACCCCGCCCGGGGAGCCCCCCTCCCCACGGAAGCTAACCCCGCCTGGGGAGCCCGCCCCAGCTCACCCCCGCTCCGCCTCCTCCGCTGAGCACGCCGACGCTGCTCTAATTCTCCTCCCCTCCCAGGCTTGCGGCACCAATTGGAGGAGAATTAGAGCGGGGGCTGTGTGCTCGGCGGAGGAGGCAGAGTGGAGGTGATCTGGGGTGGGGAGCGGTTCCCCTGTGCGCCCCCCCGTTACTGCGGGTGGCCCTCCCCACGCCCCCCCGCGCCCTCTCCTGCGTCCCCCCCTCCCGCCCCAGCTCACCTCCACTCCACCTCCTCGCCTGAGTGGGCTTTTAGGCGCCCTCAACCACTAGGCGCCCTAGGCCGCCTAGTTCGCCTAGTGGTTGCACCGGCCCTGCCGGACAGGGATTCACAACATTTAGGTCTCCATTGATGCTGCTTTTCAGTCTTATGTCTTTTCTTGACACTGCCACCAATTCTGCTTCACCAAGTGAAGGAATGTAGAAATTCAAAGTCAGAGAAGTGGAGTTTCTATGGAAAGATTGCTTGTGAACCAATTTAAGTGAAGTAGTATCTACAGGATATCTGTGCACATTAGTGATGTGTTTGTTTGTTTTTAAATGTGATTTGGAAATGTATTAAAGTAACCAAGTATTGCCTCTTTTGGAACAAAGGTTTCTTGAGGAACATTAGATATTTTAAAACAAGAATTTTTTTTTTTGTATTCGATGTATGTCCAGCATCACAGACACTCTTGCATCTGCTGGAAAGTACTGACTAAAACAACAGCGCAAAGGTAAAAAACAACTATAAGGAAATCTCATGGTTAGGAGTATTGCAGTCCTTCCTAATGGACACTTAACTTGTCTTTTGTTGTTAGCCCTGAAAATTTTGGGGGGCTGTCAGAAAGTTCTGAGGAAATCGAAAGTTCTTTAGAGCACTGGTTCTCAAGCTTTTGTACTGGTGACCCCTTTCACATAGCAAGCCTCTGAGTGCGATTTCCACACACCCCCCTTATCAATTAAAAACACATTTTATATATTTAACACCATTATAAATGCTGGAGGAAAAGCGGGGTTTGGGGTGGCGGCTGACAGCTCGCAACCCCCTGTGTAATAACCTTGCGACCTCCTGAGAGGTCCCAACCCCCAGTTTGAGAACCCCTGCTTTAAAGTGTATGTGTGTGAGAGAACAGGCACATAAAAATTATTTCCTCAGACTTGCCTCAGAATAGAATTTTACAAACATAGGAAGTTATTGTATAACGCCGTGTGTTGTTACATTCCAGAGTTGGCTGCAATACAATGATGGGTGAAATAATTTCTCTCTCTCGCTCTCTCTCGTAACATCATATATGTTTTCAGAGGGTTTGGAGGTCAGGATAAGTAACACAATAATAATAATAATAATAATAATGCTACCTTACCAGCTAGATACAGCTTTCTACTGAGATTAGCACCACCATTTAAAAAAAAAAAAAGCAACAGATCATTTTCTTTTTCATGGAGGAAACGAAGGAGGCTATTTAAAAACAAAATACAATGCTTCCTTTGGTCTGTGATTCCTGGTCACAGTCATGTAATTCTGTGAATGTCAGAAAAATTAGTATTAGACAAGGAATAAAAGGATGTTCCTGTAAACTCAAACTCCAAATAATACATTATTTGGTTCATAACAATTAGTTTCTAGGAAAATTACCAGATGTTCATAACTTTAAGGTCGATTCACAGTTTGCATTGCATCGGTGAGGCTATACACTACTATATAGGACTATATTCTTGCCCTGTAATATACTTGATAAATCTTTCCTCTGCTCGTCAATATTTTCTTTAATTAAAAAATAAGTTGTCAACATTACACTTCCCCAACAAATAAGTAAAATTACAACCAATAGATAATTCTTGTTTATTTTCTTTGGTTTCGTCCTTTCTCACTCTAGCCCAGGGATTCTCAAACTTTTGTACTGGTGACCCTTTCACATAGCAAGCCTGTCAGTGCAACCTCCCCCTTATAAATTAAAAACACTTTTAATACATATAACACCATTATAGATGCTGGAGGCAAAGCGGGGTTTGGGGTGGAGGCTGACAGCTCGCGACCCCCACCCCCATGTAATAATCTCACGACCCCCTGAGGGGTCCTGACCCCCAGTTTGAGAACCTCTGCGAATCTAGCCCCTCCTGCTGACACTTAGGCGTGATAGGAGCCTGATCAGCAGGGTCAGCTCTATGATTTTTGCCGCCCCAAGCATGGCAGTCAGGCGGCTTTCGGAGGCGCTGCTTTCGGCGGCACGCCTGCGGGCGGTCTGCTGGCCACGCAGGTTCGGCGGCATGCCTGCGGGAGGTCCACCAGTGCCGCGCCTTCAGCGTCCCCGCCGCCGAATTGCCGCCGAAGCTGCGGGATTGGCGGACCTCTCGCAGGCATGCCGCCGAAGGCAGCCTGACGGCCGCCCTCACAGCAACCGGCAAGCCGCCCCCTGCGGCTTGCCACCCCAGGCACGCGCTTGCTGTGCTGGTGCCTGGAGCCGCCCCTGCTGATCAGAATAGATTACCAGCCATCCTTTCATATTCTGCTCTCATTATTATTCAGATACTTGTAATATTTTCCCCCTGTCCACTCCACAGTTGCCCATTCTTGTGTAAAGCTACACTGGTTTTTACAAGTCTAGGGACACACATCATTTGCTTCATTCAGCAGCCCACCTGGGATATTTTGGCCCTCGCAGAAGAAATAATGGCATTGACATTTATGTCCATTTGGTTAAGCCCCTTTCCATTATGTTATGTGGTTTACAAGAGAGATGAAAAGACAAAAGAAAAAACAGTATTAGGATAGCATAGACAAAATGTGTCTAGCATGGTAATGTACTTTCAAAGGAAGACTACAAACTAGAAAGATTATCTGGTTGATTACAATGTACTCTAAGTGCCAGTGCATAACAGCTGAGTCACTAAATACAGTACCTTTTACCCATCAAAGTTACAAAAACATCTTATAATATCAGATTAGATAAAAGCATATAAAGCAAAAATATGATGTATTTTATATAGGTTTATTAAGGCTATCTGTTCTGGAAGCTTTAAAAATTATCTTTTCATAAAAGCTCACTAGCCTTTGGTCCCATTTTTTCATTCAGTAGTAAGAACAATGCTTCTTCATATGAAACAATGAATGTCTCTTGTAGTGCATGCTATCAGAAACATACACCGAGACATCATCTCACAATGTTTGGTCTAGCAGGGTACATTATATTGAGAGTGGAATGAGTAGAATATATGACAGGGGTGTGTGTGTGTGTGTGTGTGTGTGTGTGCGTTTGGATGTGACCACACATGTATTATAGAAACTGAAGGCAACACTCAGTTTTGCTACTAGAGTTTATTCTGTTAGATTCTAGAAGACTTTTCTTTTAAAGAAATCTTACTGTAGGATGTAAATGGGAAAAGTACATTAAATCTGCTCACTATCTGCAGAGACTCACCTAAATTAAAATGACAGGAAATTTCTGCCGTACATAGCTATGATTGTGTGTACTGCACCTTTAAATGCAAGAAGTCTCCCTTCTCTCTGTTAAGCACTCTGCTTTCCCTTTCATAGATCTTGTTCCTGCCACCATTACACTGAGAAGTAATCTCATTCTAGAAGCAACATCATTGAGTTATTCACAGGTACCTCAATGTCAGCATGAGTAGGGGTGGCATAATATGACTCAAGGACTTTTTATGGACTAGAACAGGGTAGTCAATAGGCAGACTCTGGGCCAAATCTGGACCAACAGACACTTTTGAACAGACCCTGAAATATATTTATTTACTTATTATCATTATTGGTATTTTTTATTATTTTTTTCTGAAGTCTGGGCCTTGACCATACCTTGACCAAGAAATGTGGACCTTGACAAAAAAGAATTGACTACCCCTGGCCTAGAATGTAAAAACCTCTCTTACACATCTGCACAGTCTACCTATACTATAAGTCCTTGCCACACACTTCCTAAAGCAAGTGGTCAGGAAGTTGGCAGAGCCTTGACTCTTACCCCTTCAAGATGCAGGCCGGCACAGCTGAGCTGGCACAAGGATGTCATAATTTGTTGTTGATATAGGCCAGCAGAAAATTATGTTTTGTTTGTTTGTTTGTTTTTTCTTCTTGAATCTAAACAAAGTGATCAGGATTGAAATTCCATTTTTCCTTATTGTGAATGGAAAACACAACAATATCATTACTGAGCCATGACAGAAGTTGGGTGTCTTTGATGTTTACAATATTTCTTGAATAAAATTTACAAAAACTGTGGAGAAGTTTGGTTACGGAGAAGAAATCTCTGTAGTTCCTCAATCTCCATTCTATACTCATGTGAAGTCTTAGTTCTCTTCTTCAGAGTGTTAGTAATACTCATTAAAACCCAGACAGTGCCCATCATAAGATAGCTTTCTACATAGGAAAAAATATACCGAATGCTATATGCTTGGTTTTAGAGCTCTGCTTTTTGTCTTTTCTGTGAAAGTGTTTATTACAACTGGAGTTGATTCTGCTTCCATTGGAATAAATAGCAAAATATCTGTTCACTTTAGTAAGAGGAGGCTAAGGCCCCCATCACTATTACAATACACTCTCTTTTAAAAATACACAAAAGCTACCATAGATCACAGATTGTAGTCTCAGAAAAGATCCCTTATTTATTGCACGATTCTAACTCACCCACTGTATTTTGCAGAATGATTCACCTTCATTTCCATTGTTATCTCATCCCATTAACGTCTGATACTTAAATATGTCCAGTAATGGAGCTACAGTCACTTCCCTTGGTAACCTACACCACTGTCTACTTGCTTTTACTGTTCAAAATTTTATTTCCTAATCCCTATCTCAAACTTTTTTGTGATTAGGTTCAGGCAATGGGTCCTTTACCACAGTCACATTATGATTAATTCCCTTCCTTTCTGTATAGAATGAATGACATCTTCCTCTCAGTTTGAGGCAACAGTTGCCCACTCTCTCTATTGATATGGAAGGGTTGATAGGCAGTGAAATCATTAAGGTTCTGCTGTGCAGTGTAGGGGGAGAATATTGGCAAGCCTGTTCTGGAAAACTGCGACTCCTGAGAGCAATTGAACAGAATTCTGTGGGGGCTCCATCTGCCTTTGTAAAGGGAGTGGGAACTGAAGCAGAACAGAATTTTGCTTGAGGAGAAGTGAGGACATGACCGATAGATTTCCTACTATACATATCCACTTACTGAAACCTCCTCAAGAAGGTGCTTCCATTGCCAGTCTACAGACTAGCAGGTAAGATTCCATTCCTCTCATATGTGGAACTATCCTGAGCACAGCCGGATAGCTTAAGGTATGTACAGGGACCAGGGTTTGTCCCTTTATGAATAAACTTTTAAACATTCATTCACTTAAAGACTAACTGAAAATATACCATATTAATTAAAGAGCTTCTTTTATTGATGTAATCCAAGCAGAAGTTTGAAACAGATAAATATTGTTTGTTATCCTTAGTGGGCTGCTAAACAATACAGCTAGTACTGAAAACATCTTGAAAATACTGTAGAAAATTATTGAAAGTGTTATCATAAGAAACAATGTATTTGGATGAATCACCTACATAAATATGAACAAAATAGGAAATTATTCTTAGGTTCTAGCTCTCCACAAAAAATCTCCTCTTACTGTAGATGCTCTTAGAGAGAGTGCATCTGGTCCATTAAGAGTCCACCAAACAATGCTATCAAGGGTTCTTCCAAATCAGCAGTTTTGAAAATATTTCTAATGGATCAAGTTCCATAAGGACTAGGATTCTGCAACAAGAAACTCAATTAAGCCAACATGCATCTCTCATTGATGTATTAAGACATATTTCTTCAATTAAAAGTTGCCAGTACCTGCCCATTTTCTTCATTCTGTGTGAACTAAAATGAAAACACTATTTCTCATGGTGAAATACTACAAGGTGCTGAGTGTTCACAACACCTGCCAGTTAATTCAAAGCCTCTTGAGGTTAATAGAAGGTTTTTTTATTTGCTTCAGTGGGCTTTGTGACAGGTTCAAAGTCAGTGGAAGATGAAGATGCTCACTCTTTACCTCTCTGGTATACTCGGCATCTGCAGGATTGAGCCCTATATTTCTGATTTTTTTAAAAATCAAAATAGTCCCAGTCTGCAGTTGGAGATTGAAATATTTCCCTAGGGAGCTATGCCACGGAAGGTACAGGCTGAAGTTTCAAAGGTGACCTGTGATTTGGGGTATGTTCAGTATTTGGGTACTCAACTTAAGACATGGTAAAGGAGCCTGGTTTTCAGAATGGATTCACAGCACTTCAGAAAATCAGGGCCCAGGTATCTCAAGTTGGGCACCCAAAACAGAGGAATCCAAAATCACTAGTCACTTTTGAAAATTGTGAGATGACAGAATTTTAAGTAGCTGAGTGGCTTTGTGCTATGGCTCTTGCCTACAAACTCAGCGATCGTGAGCTCAAATCCCTGAGGTACCATACCTGGGGTGGGGTGGAGCGGGGCGGGAGGTTGAAATTCCAGGCACCAGTGATGATTTTTTTAAATCATCTAGACTGGAAATAAAGTATATTTTTAACGGTGAAAGTAATTAACCATTGGAACAATTTGCCAAGGGTCATGATGGATTCTCCATCACTGATCGTTTTTAAATCAAGATGGAGAGTTTTTCAGTAAAAAATGGGATCTAGGAATTATTTCAGGGATGTTCTGTGGCGTATGTTATACAGGAGATCAGACTGAATGACCATAATGGGTCCTTTTGGCTTAGAATCTATGAATCTATAAAAATATTTTCATAGGGGATATAGCTGTTGGTGAAAAATCTTTGAAGTGAAACCCCCCCCACAAGTACACCAGCTATGAGATTTTATTCCCTTCAGTGAAAATTCAAATTATAGAGCATTCAATATCTGTATAAGATAGAAAGCCAAGCAATTAATCAATCTATTATTAAGTCTTCAAGCCACTCCAGCTGTACATGAAGGAGGTGTGAAAAAAATGAAAGTTCAATAATCTAAAAAAAAAAACTACAGATCTATTCATTTCTTTGTGTGTTGGTAATGGCTGTGGAGGATGCACAGTAGTATTCACTCAGTGGGTGATTTTTGAGATAGGCATCTCTGATCTAAATCCAAATCCTAATCCAAAATTAAAGCCCAAGATGGATTTGTCCTTTATAGTGCCAACACTTTTCTGAATCAGAAACACTAAGTAAGCTCCAGTAATTCTCTGAGTCACTTATGTTTTTATTACCTTTTATAATTAAAGCTTTTTTTTTTTGAGCAACTCAGTTCTGGAGCAACTGTACTAGACTAACCAGCCAGGTGCTCATGTCTGCTTTTTGAATTATTATTATTATTTGTATTGCTATAGTGCCTTTATGGGTCTCTTTGTACTAGTGTACATGTGAACACATAAGATTCATGGTCCCTCCATCAAAGACCTTCAAAGGAACCTAATTAGAGACAAGACACAAGTGTGTATAGCAAGCAATAGGAAAAAAGAAGAGAAGAAGGATGATAGGAAGAGCAATGTGTTCACGCAGGTTGCCTATATACACTTCTTGATGGTTCTGAATCATTTATGTTTAAATATAGATAGATAACAATAATCTGCAATCCCAACAGGCCCTATATCTAGCCATTACAAGTTGAAAATTTCTGGTAGGTATCAGGTAGAAGTGCATCTTAAGGACATATCTGAAGGAGAAAAAGTGGGGGGAAGACATACCAAGTGTGAAGGACATCTTTGGGGGAAAAAAAAAAAGCACAAAGACTTCAGAAAAGTGGATGAGTTGGTTGAGGGGATGAGGGCAACAAGATGAAATACAAAAGCAGATCAATAGGGATAGGCACTGTAATAAAGGTGAGGACAAAAATCTTAACATGGATGCCAGGTCAGTGTAATGAGAATAGGCAGAGTATAAAACCAGAAAAACACATGATGGGACAAGGAGGAATAGGCCATATAACACAGCAGTGAGAGCAAAAGGGGATGAATACCAAACATGAGCGTGAATATGGGAGACAAAGAATGAGTGGAAAGGAGAATCTGTATTTCAAAGAACGTCAAGACAAAGGTTGGGGAGAGACAATTGAGAACAGGGTTTCAGACATTTTTTTTATTTGGGGGTGGGGGGGTTAGAGTTAAAAAGAACTAAATAAATAGCTGTTGAATATCTAATTATTGTAGCTGGGACACCCCACTGATAATTCACAGTTGACACTCTTCAGGAAAGGTACAGGAAAGGTACAGTCTTCAGCTGCTTGAAGTCCCTCTCTTGTCCTTGAGGTATCAATCAGTTGGCTCTACATAGCTTGTAGTCAAGTTGAAAGTTTCTCCTGAGTAGTTTTGTACCTTGACTTAATTTACCCACTTTTAATAATGTCAGAAAGATGAGCTTCTCTTCCTTTATTTATTAATGCAATCCATATGTTGTGTGTGTGTGTTTGAAACCCTCCCTAAAATTGCAGTAGTCTATTCCTATGAAAGGAGATCATTGGACATAAATGGGGGGGGGGGGGGGAAAGGACTAAAATGACTCAGATGGAAGGAGACAAAAATAAGGGAGTGGAATAAGCAAGAAAATAAAGGAATAGAGTGGAATACGCAAGAAAAGAGTTATTTTAGGATAGTAAATTTAATTTCCTTCTATGCTCATATATTTGATTGCATTTCTCTAGCAGATGTATAAGACATCTACATTGTCTAGCAATTTTTTGCACTTACGATATATTAATAGTGTTGGCTATCTGGATTTTGTAGTCAAATAGCTAGAGTATGCTGGGTTTACCGCCAACTTTTATTTTTAAATTGTGTGTGTGTTTTTTAGACATGGCAATTTTGCTATATTATCTATACAGCATACCTGTGTGGCAGAAATATGGGGCCTCTTCTTCTACACTCAGCGGACACCACCTCTTTCCCTTCTGTCTGCATCAATCTGGGTGTCCACCTAGTTGAGGGTCAGCTCATTTTCTTGAGGCTCAGCCTTATGCTGTGGATCCCTCAAAACCTGTGTATGTGTGTGGGGGGGGAAGGAGGCAAAGAGAGAGAGAGAGCGTGATCGTAATGACAGGAAGAAGTACAAGCTCTAAAAAGTTCTTTTTGAGCCCTATTAATATTCAGATAAATAGGGGAGATTCTCTATCTTGGCTGGAGCTCATGCTTATCTTTGGATCCTGCAAAACTCTCCTCATCTGGTATAATTATCTCTGACTCATCAAAAGAACAAAGATTCCACTGAAGGGGAGATAGCTACAAGGTTCCTCCCCTCCCTGGAAAATAGGGATACCCCTAAATCATCTCTAAAAGGCTTAATCCTCTCTGTAATATTCTCACTCTGAACTGTCTGCTATACTACCCAGTGCAATATACTCAAGTATATGTTTTAAGAGCTAAAGTAAGAGCAAAGTACACTTAACATATATTTGTTTGGCACGTGGTTTTACCCTTTTTTCATGGCGGTGGTTAGAAGAAAGCATTTTGTTCAGGCGGAAAATGAATCTCCTCAGCCTTAGTGTTCTCCATGATTACAGGAAACTGGTGTTTCACTTTGAGCTGGTTTCAGTCAAGCATCACTCTGTCTCCTCATGGAGTTGGTGCACCCATTGTGAAATCCTGGCCCCATTGAAGGAAATGGGAGTTTTGCCATGATTTAAATGGGGTCAGGATTTCACTCAAAGTATCTTCAAGTAAAACTTCTGCTCACTCTCTGTTCTATACCACATCTCTACATCAGTAACTGCCCCCAGCTGAACTCTTGCACTTCTGACCTGCCCTAGCATGGTCTGCAAATTCTGCTACCTGCAGTCTGTTTCAGCTTTCTAGCAGCTTTTGAATATAGCTGGTCAAATAACCTTGGGAGATCAGAAGTGAGAGCCAGTGTAGCATTAATAGGTATATCACATAGCCTTCCGGTGCATACAAATGACAGAGTAGGTTTGCCAGGTACACAATATGGAGATAAGATTTCTGTGAGGGTTTCAAACTAATTTCATGAGGGGTCTCTAAAGTCTGAAACCTGCCCATTCATAGGGAAACAGTGTGGAGACAATGATAAAATCCACATCAACACATTGTTAATGATTGTATGGGGGAAGATAGCATCAGATTAGGAGCTAATATATCAACTTAACAACCATTTGACAAAGTTTCTAGATATCGGGGAATACTTCCTGAAAACTCAAACAATTCAAATGTAGGAGAAAATTAAGTTTGTGACCAAAGTACAAAAGGTGAAGAGCTCGGACATCTCTCCTTTTCCCACTCTCTCTCCTTTTTATTTTTTCCCTTGCCTGCTATTCATCTTCAGTTTCTCATGTGTTGGACTTTTTTTCATTACAAGGTTCAAGGATAGTGTGAAATAAGTACATTAATCTCTGTAGAGTCTCTGGGCCAAATTCTGTCCTCAGTTTCACTAATACAAATCTATTGTACTTCAGTTGAAGCCTGTGGAGTTACTCCAGATTTACACTAGTGTTACTTAGAAAAGAATTTAGTGCAATACAATGTTTTGTATTAGTGCAACTGAGCCTTTGCTGCTTTCTTTTGTAAATATGTCAAATCTTCAATAAGAAGAACATTACAAAAAATGTAGGAAGGGAAAAAAATCTCCTGGGATCAGACATTGATTCTGAATGTACCTTACTTTAAGCATGCCCACACTCCTATTGAAATTAATGCATCACAGTGGGGCCAAGAAGCTGGACCAGAACCTTTTACATATCATGCGGTGTCTTTAAACATCACTGAAGCTATGATTTGGTCAGCAATAGTATTATAAGGCCTTGAATTCAGTGGCTTACAACTCAGATGGTAATATTCATGAATGTTGGCACAATATAGAGGTTCTTGGTCCAAGAGCTACTTTTTATTTATTTATTTATTTTTATGAAATTGGTTTTCAGATTGGTTTGGCCTCTTCTTGGAAAGCAACAAACAGAAATATTTTGGCTCGTTTGGGGTGTTTAAACATGTTTCCTTAATTATAAAATGCTTTATTTGCAGCCTGAAAATTTCCCTGTTGTTACCAGTCTACAGCGTGGACTGATCCTTTTGGTACATTATTGTAACATTTTAACAGTTATTTGTGTTAGCTGAGCAGCTCATGCATTAGTCATGTGGTTAGTCATGCGAATGTGCAGTGTTTACTTCTGTCAGTGCTTTGTAGTGCACATGGAGTACTGTGTTGCCAGTGTAATGATTATTTGTAAATTGTTGTTCTCTTCAGCTGGAATTCTTAGAATGCTAAATGCCCAATGATAACCCAGCCTGCACTCTCTGCCCTGCCTCACCCCATAGTTCCCCGGGGAGAGCAGTGGCTAGGTGGGATACCTTTGCCAGGATCTTCTGAGAGTGACAGCAAGCATTCCTTTCCCCCTCTGGTCAGTCATGGCCTGAGTTTTTCCTCAGACCATGTGACCCCTCTAATTAGCCAGGTGGGTGGATTTGTCCCTGCCTTTTTAGGCAGTTGCTGAGGAAAAGTATGGAGTGGTTTCTTTTTGCCTCTCTGAGCTGTATTGTTTCACTGCTCTGACTCTTACTGGGGAAGGATTTACCCACCCTCTTATGTGACATTTCAGCGGGTGCTATGCCAGGTATAGCCGTCTGCACCGTCCAGCTCATGAATCAGAGCAGCTGCCATAAGGACAGAGAAGGCAGCAAGTGTTGCAGCCAGCAAAAGATGCAGCCAGGCTGCCCTCGCAAGATTGTCCTGGCTGGCTTGCATCCACGGCCATGGCTCTACAGGCTTAGCACTGCAGCAGCATGATTTGCACCTCCTTCTTCCATGCCTTCCTGCAGCAGACTCCCCTGGGGCAAGTCTTTCTTTGAGACAACTGAAAATGAGACATTGGCTTCTAAATCATATAGGCAATTTCCAAAATTTTACCCATGGATTTATATGTAAAAGTTGCTACCTTTGTGCCATAAGATTAATCAGAATCTAAGGTGTATTTCTTGAGCAGAAAATTTAGCCCAGTATGCATTACACACACTGGGATGTAATGTATGTTAATCTTATAATATGTAGTGATATTACTATGCAAGACTAGTTACAGTCTGACATCCTAACAATTCCTCCTTCTCAACAGAGCAGCTGTTGTTAGAATGGGTACACTGGAATAATAACTATCACATTCTCTAAATACACCTCAAGATTTAGAACTAAAACAACTGAAAAGAAATGCAATTAAAATATATTGTAATAATCTTAAGCATTTTACAGGCATTTGAAATAGGCACAGGAATTCCAAGAATGGGCTGCCACTTTACCAATAGCTCATTGTTATGACACTGTAATTGGTACCTAACATACCGTATGATGATATTCTCAAAATATTGCAATATGTGAATGCAAAAGTGTTAGTTTAACTCAGAATTTGGTATTCCTTTAAGTCATTCTGAACACAATTTAACCATTCAACATTTTCTATTTTAATATTAAAGAGTTCTACTCACAGTAGTTATAGCAAATTTCCAATTTGTTTAGCAATATAGTTGTATTTTCTTCCATGAAAGTGCATTAGATAACTGAAACCCTCAGAGGTAGTAACTTTATGCAATTTAAGTTGTGTATAACGTAAAGATGACTGCCAATAACCATTCTCTTCAGCAGGAATTCTTACAATGCTAAATGTCCAATGATAACCCAGCCTGCACTCTCTGCCCTGCCTCACCCCAAAGTTGCCAAGGAGGGCAGTGGCTAGGTGGGATACCTTTGCCAGGGTCTTCTGAGAGAGAAGACCCTGTATCCAGTAGTTACCAAATATATTGAGAGAGTGAGGGATGTTACTCTAGGTTTAAGTTCAAGAAATAAATTAATAATAACCCCCCACAAATTGTTGTATTATTTATAACACAACCAATGTGAATTAGTATCCTGATGTAGAGAACAAAGATAAAGATGCCATAAATTGAACTGAATTCCTTTGGAAATCATAAATACAGCAAAAAAGTGTTTCAAATGCAAGTACTTTGATGTATAAAATAACGATGATGCAAACTATGATTTTACGGTATAGGCAAATGTAGATTTTAATTATATTTACCATTCTATGAGATCATATTTTAATTAAGCATGCAAAAAAGTAATATATCTATCTTATATATAGAAACAAAATGCTCAGTTTACATGAAAGGTTAGCAGCGTCAGTATTATAGTCAGCATATTGACATTTCGTTGCAGTAATATTTAAAGCTCTGTCTGAAGTGAAAATAAATGTCTGATTTTTAGCTCTAAAATCTGTGTAATACTTATCTGTTCCTGTGAAAACAAATCTCGATTCAGGAGCCAAAAGTCTTTAAACTATAACTCCTGCAAGATAGAGATACTAGGCTTCATTCTCACCACAATATTACCTTGGAGCTAGAAACCATGTCTTCCTACTTGCCCACAAATGAAGAGTGGCTCACAAAAAAGATAGACTGGATTTGCTGACCATGCTGAGAGAGAATATTGGCTTTGATACCTGTGGCTCTCAGAGGCTCACTGACAATACCACTACAGTTTACCTTGATCCTTGTCGTGCAGAAATTGAGCTCTTGCCCTGGTGCGGGGAAGGCAAGTTGGTCATCTAAGCAGACGGTGGCGCTACTGCCAACTGCCACAGGTGATCTCGGCCATTTCCACTCTTTGCCTACATGCTCTTCCTTTCCTCTCTATGTAAGGGCAAACAAATAGGATGTGCAGAGGGCAGGTGTGGTCTGGGCATATGTGCTACTACCTTTTACACCGGTATCTCTGTGTAAACTGACTAGGGATGCATATAGAGAGACAAGGTGGGTGAAACTTCTGTTGCTGAGGGAGAGAAGCTTTCGAGCTACACAGAGCTCTTCTTTGGGACTGGGTTCTGTGTAGCTCAAAAGCTTCTCTATCATCAACAGAAGTTGATCTAATAACAAAAAACACCCACCTTGTCTTTTAATATCTTGGGGCCACCATGGCTACAGAAACACTACATAGGATGCATATAGCCCTTTTGCTTTCTCTCTGTTGTCACGTAAAGCAATGCATGGTCAGGGCCCCAGTGAATAAAATCATAGCAAAGTTTAAATGTCTGCAGGTGTAATCTTCTTTGTTTCCTCTCCTCTGTATTTCCCAGCAGGTTGCGTCATGCAGGGGAGAAAGCTTATTAATAGGGGCACACCAGAAAGTAAATTAGACAAGAAAATAAATGAGTATTTACTACTGGGGTGGGAGGAACAGTACAATCCTTATTAATTGGTCATGATTGAAGTTTAATAAGCCATTCAAACCGCTACATACTGTAAATTTGCCTTGTCAGCTGGGCTCTTGGAGTTGACTGGATATTCAATTCCCATATTGGGGTAATACTTCAAAATGCAACAAAATTGTTTGGAAATGTATCTAATTATCATTGGGTTAGAAGTGCAACATGGCAGGTGAATTATTACTAGGTACAATGATTGAATGTACTGATTAGGTATGTTAGCATTTAGAGCACATCATGCAAATACTCAGCTGACTCTTTAACTTGAGTGAAATAAGTATGTACATATACTAAAGATGCTTAACACTGTGGATTCATGTTCTTACTCCATTGCTTAGCATGAGGCTCAGTTAATGAGGACATGTACGCCAGTATTAACAAGTGGAAAAGGATACATTTCATATTAACCAGTCTCCAGAGTTTGAAGACATCTCTGACACTCTTATAATTCCGTTATAATTCAAAGTATTTCTTTTCTCAATGTGTGTATATTGCACTGATCTCATGAGCTACTATGATATCCCATGGGATTTCAAATTAGCCATCTTTACTGGAAGAACTGGCTTGTAGCAATGTTAGTGCAATGTGGTAACAAGCTTCATAATCAGTGATTATGTTGTCCAAGATTTTAAAAAATAGGTTCCTTATTTAGGAGCCTAGAATTTAAGGATTTGCTTTTGCAAAAGTGCTGACCACCCAACAGCTGTCATTGAAGTCTGTGGGAGTTGATGTTACTCACTGCCTTTCAGGAGGTAGTCAGCATATTTCAGGTTAATGTTCTTGCTAGGCCCTATGCTCCTAAGTGACAATTATCCTGTCCTTTAATATTCAATACTGTGCAAATCCTTCATTGCACAGTGGATCAACCAGAGGCTTTTTGTACTAGATTAATATTCCATTCTGCATAACGTTCAAATTCTTCTATGTAGGACCCTGTTTAAATATTTGTCTCCCATTGTTACATGTTTAAGATATGGATTCTGTGATCCAATTAAAGTTGTCCACTGCACTGCTACAGACTAGGGACCGAATGGCTAGGCAGCAGTTCTGTAGAAAAGGACCTAGGGGTTACAGTGGACGAGAAACTTGATATGAGTCAACAGTGTGCCCTTGTTGCCAAAAAGGCTAACGGCATTTTGGGCTGTATAAGTAGGGGCATTGCCAGCAGATCGAGGGACGTGATCATTCCCCTCTATTCGTCCTTGGTGAGGCCTCATCTGGAGTACTGTGTCCAGTTTTGGGCCCCACACTACAAGAAGGATGTGAAAAAATTGGAAAGAGTCCAGCGGAGGGCAACAAAAATGATTAGGGGGCTGGAGCACATGACTTATGAGGAGAGGCTGAGGGAACTGGGATTGTTTAGTCTGCAGAAGAGAAGAATGAGGGGGGATTTGATAGCTGCTTTCAATTACCTGAAAGGGGGTTCCAAAGAGGATGGATCTAGACTGTTCTCAGTGGTACCAGATGACAGAACAAGGAGTAATGGTCTCAAGTTGCAGTGGGGGAGGTTTAGGTTGGATATTAGGAAAACTTTTTCTCTAGGAGGGTGGTGAAGCACTGGAATGGGTTACCTAGGGAGGTGGTGGAATCTCCTTCCTTAGAGGTTTTTAAGGTCAGGCTTGACAAAGCCCTGGCTGGGATGATTTAGTTGGGGATTGATCCTGCTTTGAGCAGGGGGTTGGACTAGATGACCTCGTGGGGTCCCTTCCACTCTGGTAACACCAAGATTTTTATAGAGATTCATTCTGTGTGATTGTTCAAATTGCCTAGGGAGGTTATGTAATCTCCATCACTGGAGATTTTTAAGAACAGGTAAGACAAACACATCAAGAATGGTCTCATTATTTCTTAGTCCTGCCTTAAGTGTCAGAGACTGGCCTAGATGACCTATTGAGGTCCTTTCCAGTCCTACACTTATATGATTTTATAATCTTCCCAGAAGAGTTCCTAAAAATTTTCTGATGGCAGGGTCTGTCCACCACTTAAGTCAACCCTGTGTCTCCCACAGGTCAAACTGGATTTTATAGTGGGTGGTTATATCCTATTATAATGTAGGCCAGTGGTCTCCAACCTTTTTATGCACAAGATCACTTTTGAATTTAAGTGCAACCCAGGATCTACCCCGCCCCTTCCCCGAGGCCCCGAATCGCTCACTCTATCCCCCCCTCCCTCCGTCGCTCGCTCTCCCCCATTCTCACTAACTTTCACCGGCTTGGGGCAGAGGGTTGGGATGTGGGAGGAAGTGCGGGCTCTGGGCTGGGGCTGAGGGGTTTGGAGTATGGGACAGGGTGAAGGGTGAAAGGTTTGGGTGCAGGAGGGAGCTCCGGACTGGGACAGAGTATTGGGGTGCAGGAAGGGGTATGGGGTGTTTACTCTGGGATGGAGCTCAGGGCTGGGGCAGGGGTGTTGGATGCAGGAGGGGGTTCAGGGTGGAGGAGGGGGCATGGGGTGCTGGCTCCAGGAGGGGGCTAAGGGCTGGGTTTGGGATGCAGGCTCCTACCGGGTGGCACTTACCTCAGGCGGCTACCAGTCGGTGGCGCAGCAAGGCTAACAAAGGCTCCCTGAAGTGGTCATCACGCCCCTAATTACATCCTATTAAAATTTGCCAGTTATGCCTGTCTGTGAAATTTCTGTTGTAAATTGTATTCATAATGTATATAACACCATAGGTTTACATCACACTTTACAGAAAAAGGACTAGTCCAGTGGTGGGCAACCTGCAGCCCACGGCCCACAGGCAGCCCATCAGGGTAATCATCTGTCAGGCCACCAGACAGCTGCCCATGGCCCCCAGTGGCCACGGTTTGCCATTCTCGGCCAATGGGAGCTGCAGAAAGTGGCAGCCAGCACATCCCTGTGGCCCATGCTGCTTTCTCCGAACCTTAGAGTTCGGAGAAATGGTCTGAAGTAAATAGGATGAAATTCAATAAGGACAAATGCAAAGTACTCCACTTAGGAAGGAACAGTCAGTTGCACACATACAAAATGGGAAATGATTGCCTAGGAAGGAGTACTGCGGAAAGGACTCTGGGGGTCATAGTGGATCACAAGCTAAATATGAGTCAACAGTGTAACGCTGTTGCAAAAAAAGCAAACATTATTCTGGGATGTATTAGCAGGAGTATTGTAAGCAAGACATGAGAAGTAATTCTTCCGCTCTACTCCACACTGATAAGGTCTCAGCTGGAGGATGGTGTCCAGTTCTGGGCACCGCATTTCAGGAAAGATATGGACAAATTGGAGAAAGTCCAGAGAAGAGCAACAAAAATGATTAAAGGTCTATAAAACATGACCTATGAGGAAAGATTGAAAAAATTGGGTTTGTTTAGTCTGGAGAAGAGAAGACTGAGAGGGGACATGATAACAGTTTTCAAGTACATAAAAGGTTGTTACAAGGAGGAGGGAGAAAAAAATGTTCTTCTTAGCCTCTGAGGATAGGACAAGAAGCAATGATCTTAAATTGCAGCAAGGGTGGTTTAGGTTGGACATTAGGAAAAACTTCCTAACTGTCAGAGTGGTTAAGTACTGGAATAAATTGCCTAGGGAGGTGGTGGAATCTCCATCATTGGGGATTTTTAAGAGCAGGTTAGACAAACACATGTCAGGAATGGTCCAGATAATACATAGTCCTGCCACGAGTGCAGGGGACTGGACTAGATGACCTCTCAAGGTCCCTTCCAGTTTTATGATTCTCTGATTCTAAGTCCTGCATATCTTCTTGAAGCCCTTGAGCAGAGATGGGTCTGGTCTGCTAAATTCTTCTCTGGATCAGAAAACTTACCAAATTGCCCTTGTTTGGCGGCCATAGTGGAGGACTCTCCGTGGTGAAGTAAGCTGGTCTATGTGAAGGATGAAGAAGTAAACACGGTTGTGGGGGCACAAGCAAGGATGGAAGAAGAAGGGATTTTTCCAGGGCAGTCAGTTAACAAAGTCATGTGGGAGGGTTAGAGGGTGAGCACAGGAGTAGAAAGAGGAAGGCCAGGGATGACTAGTGCTTTCTTGACTTCTCTACCCAATTGACCTGCTGTAGCTCATGCCAGAGTGGCATCTCTGTACTCTGAGCCTCAGCAAGAATACTACAATATTTCTCCTCCACAACCTAACTCCTCACCTACAAGACAGAACGGGAATCAGGTTGCAGCTTCCAACTACCAGTCGATCCCTGGCTAGCTTATGGTGACCTGGAAGCAAATGTGAAAAATCGGGCCAGGGCGGGGGTGATAGTAGGTGCCTGTATAAGACAAACCCCCGAATATTGGGACTGTCACTATAAAAACGGGACATCTGGTCACCCTAGGCTAGCTGCTGTGTGAAGCACACACAGTTACTTGAAATATCTTGCAACAGGAGTTCCTGTGGTTAGGCTGATGGGAGCAACTCAAGATGTTGATTGAGTGTCATCATGGTCTCTGGGCTGTAGCAAGCAGAGGTGCCCGTACATTAACAATAGGCAACAATTTTCTTTGTTTACATTTAGCAGTGCATGGGGCACTGAAACATGATGTATATTTTCAATGACTCAAAACTGAATTCTCAAATCCGAATCCCTTTACATTTTGCATCCAAAAGCAGAAGATGCGTATTTTCCAGTCCTGCTTTGGATGCACCAGAGTTTTGGCCCAAGATGGCAGAGATAGCACAAGATAAGATGATTTCTGTAAGATGTCTGGCATATGGCATGGAAATCTCATGAGAGCAGATCAAAACATTTTGGCATTCAATGAACTCCAAATGCTAGCCTAAACCCCATTTGGATTTGAACACTGCCTGCTTACCTCATTACTAATATATAATATAATGTTTTAGCGAGGTCGTTTGACATTTCCTAATGCTACATTCCAAGAAAATCCTTTCATAAGATCATATGGCTACCTCAGCAAGTCATCCTGGATTTGTACGTTGGGACAGACGGCCTTCGAATGAACACACAGCTCTGATCTAGCAGACGTCTCTGGTAAAATGTACAGATGCGATTGGACGGAGCAGAGAATCATTTATGAGCCATGAAAGTTCTGTTAGTCTGTGATTCTAATACATTAATTAGAAACAAATGCAAGATGTGAAAAAATGCCATTTCCAATGATCTGATACAGCTGTCTGCATTTTGGAAAGAGAAAGCTGAGCATGTCTCCCTTTTTAAACAATGGATAGTAAAGCCAATGTTTAAACACACACTTTTGTAATAAGTGCTGACAAATATATTTGTGTCTCTTTAATGTATTGGTATCACTATTTTTAAGTAACGTAAACAACTCATACCCATAGCTAAATTAACTGCTAACGTAACCATTTCTGGGGCTGGTATCCAACTGAACCCTTCCACAATTTAGGGCCAGGGATTATATCTGTCAGTGCATAGATTTTAGTTAAACTAGTTTAATGGTCTTAGCTTTCATGACATAAATCATACAGGTCACCTAACAAGAGATCACGGGTCTGAGTGAAATCACTCCTCATCAGCGGAGACAGAAAGAAAAAGAATAGGCTAAATAAGTTAATGGGCATTGTGTTAGCTAATGTGAGGGACCCTGTAGGCACATTCTGTATAAAGGGAGGACTCACTTTACAATATTGGTGTGGGCTACATAGTTCAAGTGTGGAGTATAGTGTGTGTCATGACAAGGTGATTTAGGAATCATTGCTGAGTAATGTATTAGATGAACTTTGCAATTTTTTAAAAATATATTACTCAACTAATATTTTTTATTTTTGTTTGCTCAACTGATGGAGCATTTTGCAAAGCTTTAAAAATAAAACAATGATTTGTTTTTCTTGTTTTAACCGTCTCTGAAATAAAAGATGAGAAGGCAGTACTTTTATCAAAGAGAGCACTTCGGTACAATGACCAAGTAACTTCTTCCAGATAAGCTCTAAGGGTCCAATCCAGCTGCCATGGAAATTAACAGGAGTCTGCCATTGACTTTAATAGAGATGAATCAGGCCCTCCGAGGGCAGCACCTAGATAGATGCTCAGATGGCTTTTGCACAAGGCCCATCAGTGTTCCTGTGAGTGATGGTGCAGGTGACTTAAGACTTCCTGTATTTCCATTCAGTTCAGAGGATTATACCTAGTGCCTATATCCATGAATACCCTCTACGCACACACGTGCTGGCGCACAACAGTCTCATACACCCCGTTGAGAAATGGAAAAGAATTTGTACCATCAAGCCCTGCATGTGTTTGAGTGGATTGTACAATAGATTTAATTTGTTGCAATTTAAAAGTCAAATCTAGATAAGATATTAAGGAGAATACGTTTGATGGTTTTAGTTCAGGTTTTTATTGGCTGCTGGTCCATGTTTCAGAACTCACATTATTAATTTGATATTGCATCAGCTTCAAGATAGGTTATCAGAAAAATGCAAAATGTCCTATATCAAAACAATGCTGTGATGATGGACCATGGCTTCTATCCAACATAAAGATACTGCACACTATTGCAAGTCAGGCAGTGAAATCAATTAGCAGTTGTGCCACAGATGATTTAGGTTAGGTGATTTTGCAAAGCTTATTTATATAGCCAGTCTAAGTAAAAATCTTCTTTCACTTGCAGTATAGTTAACACTAATGTACAGACATAAAAATTCCAAGACATTCAGAAACTATTGGAGCTAAAGTAGTATTTGAACTTCAAAACAGTTCAGTTCAAATGAGCTCTTATATCTACAAAATATAACATACTAACTATAAGCAAGACTTTTGGATATCATAAAATATTTTTGCTCTTATTTATTCTCCTTTCCTCTGCTGCTATAACTTAGCTAATAGTGAAAAATATATTTTAGCAGGCAACCTGGCAGGGAATCTGCCTGTGCAAATAGGATTTCAAGTTAAGACAGGCATAGGTATGCCTCAGATTTTTTTATCGGATCACATACTTTTATCTCAGCTAAAATGCATGATGGGGAAAACGGTTTAAAATGTTTACATGAATGTTAGGTATAGGGTTATTTTGTTTGTTTTGTTTTTTACCCAAAACATAATTAACCTGCAGAACCCATTGTCACAAGATATCTCCTAGGCCAATAATTTAGTAGGAATCAAAACTGAATTTGGCATTTATATTGATAATGAAAACACCCACAATTATATTAGATAGGCTAAAGCAGTTTTATTTTTTAACATATGCTTCAGGATATAATCCATCCACTAATTGATAGGGGTTAGGATGAAACTTCAGCTATTTATTCTATAACTGTCCATTATGGATTTTCTCATGCTGTTTTTCAAAGCCTTTGGTACAGGCTACTCTCAGAAACAGAATTCTGGACTAGCTGTAGTATTGGTTGAATCCACTGTTAGCATTTGCATCTTGCTGTGCAGTTAAAATACAATTAAAATGTTTATTATTATTTTATTAGGACATCAGGTAACACTTTGGGAAATAAACAGAATAGTGGCAGGGACACTTTGATTAACAAGGATAGGGGACATGGCCAGAAATCTGACAAGCACAAAACAGCCTGCAGGGATCAAACACAATCCACTGGATGCAATGAAGCACTGCAGGCTTCTTCCATAAAGTTAGCTCTAGCCAACAAATTATTGCTGCTGTTCCAAGAGGCAAATCATATGTCCCCAGGTTTTCCTAGGTGTTGCAGCAGCTCCATTTTTATACCCTCCCAGATGGTTAAATGCAGACTCTTAATCAGCAACTAATGTGGGAGGGAAAATTCCACAATCATTAATCACCACAACTCTGCTTTGATGTTTTTTTTTTCTAGAGGGTGGGGGGTGGAGAAAGGCATCAAACAACATTAAATTACACAGAAATAAATTAGCAGGTTGAGATATAACAAAAGAGTAGAGACAATTGCAAAACCTCTTGGTGCACTTGCATCTTATTATACTACCATATGGTGCATCTGTAACATTCCTACTCCCTGAACTATAGGTAGGTTGTAGATGTGATGTACTTTGTATTTGGATCAGCAGAGGGGTTAGGGAGGTTTCAGTTGTACTGTATCCCCTGTTAGCTGTCTCATGGAGTGACAGTACAATAATAGAATGTTTGGCTTAATGATTGTGCATTCCACCTTCCTGATTTATGGCAAAGTTCTGTTGTTGTGGTCAGAGAAGGGGAGATTTGTAGAGGAAATCAGAAGTGCTGGGAATTACAAGCCAATATATTCAGAGAGGCTTGAACTCTGAAATTTGCCACAAAGAATTAAATCTTGGAAGCCAATACAGTATATCCAAGTGCTTAAAATAAATGATAAAACTCTGTTTAGAAGCTTTAAATTAATTAGAAACACAAAACTAAAAGTTGGGATTTTAAATACTATTTTATGGTTGTTTTAGTTAAAAATAACTTTTTCTTTTTCAAAGGAAATTTGACAGGTAAGTATTCCATAAGAATGACTACTACTGTAATTGTTTTTTTGGGGGGGAAATGTTAACATTAATAAGGTATGTCATATTAAAGGAGATACTGGACATGAACTGAGTATCTTTAATCTTTAAAATGTCACATCAAGTTATTTTTACATGGATTTGCTGCATACCGGTATTTGCATTGCCAACACTGAGCATTATGAACTATTGTGTCAATATTCATATTGAAATACATCAGTACTCAAAATTTCCCATCTTTGTCTTAACAGCTCGTGGCTTAGTAGGTCATTATTTCCCATACTAAGGCCTGGTCTACACTAGGAGTTTATGTCGAATTTAGCACCGTTACATCGAATTAACTCTGCACCCGTCCACACCACGAAGCTATTTAGTTCGACATAGAGGTCTCTTTAATTCGACTTCTGTACTCCTCCTCAATGAGGGGAGTAGCGCTAAATTCGACATGGCCATGTCGAATTAGGCTAGGTGTGGATGGAAATCGACGGTAATAGCTCCGGGAGCTATCCCACAGTGCACCACTCTGTTGACGCTCTGGACAGCAGTCCGAGCTCGTATGCTCTGACCAGCCACACAGGAAAAGCCCCGGGAAAATTTGAATTCCTTTTCCTGTCTGGGCAGTTTGAATCTCATTTCCTGTTTGGACATCGTGGCGAGCTCAGCAGCACTGGCAACGATGCAGAGCTCTCCAGCAGAGATGGCCATGCAATCTCAGAATAGAAAGAGGGCCCCAGCATGAATTGATCGGGAAGTCTTGGATCTTATCGCTATGTGGGGCGATGAGTCCGTGCTTTCCGAGCTGCGATCGAAAAGACGGAATGCAAAGATCTACGAGAAGATCTCTAAAGCCATGGCAGAGAGAGGATACAGCCGGGATGCAACGCAGTGCCGCGTGAAAATCAAGGAGCTGAGACAAGGTTACCAGAAGACCAAAGAGGCAAACAGATGCTCCGGATCCCAGCCCCAGACATCCCGTTTCTACGATGCACTGCATTCCATCCTAGGTGCGGCCGCCACCACTGCCCCACCACTGACCGTGGACTCTGAGGATGGGATATTGTCGACGGCCGCTTCCTCGGACATGTTAGCGGATGGGGAAGATGAGGAAGGAGATGAGGAGGATGAGGCAGTCGACAGCGCTTACAACGCTGATTTCCCCGACAGCCAGGATCTCTTCATCACCCTTACAGAGATCCCCTACCAACCGTCCCCAGCCGTTAACCCGGACACAGAATCAGAATTCGATTTTATGCGGCCACACTAAGCACATTAATTCGGCGGTGTGCATCCATGTACCGGGGCTAGCGTCGATTTCTGGAGCGTTGCACTGTGGGTAGCTATCCAATAGCTATCCCATAGTTCCCGCAGTCTCCCCTGCCCATTGGAATTCTGGGTTGAGATCCCAGTGCCTGATGGGACAAAAAACATTGTCGCAGGTGGTTCTGGGTACAGCCTCACCCCTCCCTCCCTCCCTCCCTCCCTGCATGAAAGCAACGGACGGCAGACAACCATTTTGCGCCTTTTTTCCTGGGTGAACACTGCAGACTCCATACCACGGCAAGCATGGAGCCCGCTCAGCTCCAGACAGCAGTCATGAACATTGTAAACACCTCGCGCGTTCTCGTGGAGTTTATGCTGAGCCAGGACCAGAAAAACGAGGCGAGGAGGCGGCGGCAGCGGGAGCGCAGCGACCAGCGTGATGAGGACATGGACATGGACATGGACACGGACACAGAATTCTCTCAAACCGCGGGCCCCGGTGCTTTGGAGATCATGTTGTTAATGGGGCAGGTTCTATCCATGGAACGCCGATTCTGGGCAAGGGAAACAAGCACAGACTGGTGGGACCGCATAGTGGTGCAGGTGTGGGATGATTCCCAGTGGCTGCGGAACTTTCGCATGCGTAAGGGCACTTTCATGGAACTTTGTGACTTGCTGTCCCCTGCCCTGAAATGCCAGAATACCAAGATGAGAGCAGCCCTCACAGTTGAGAAGCGAGTGGCGATAGCCCTGTGGAAGCTTGCAACGCCAGACAGCTACCGGTCAGTCGGGAATCAATTTGGAGTGGGCAAATCTACTGTGGGGGCTGCTGTGATGCAAGTAGACAAAGCAATCATTGAGGTGCTGCTACGAAAGGTAGTGACTCTGGGAAATGTGCAGGTCATAGTGGATGGCTTTGCTGCAATGGGATTCCCTAACTGTGGTGGGGCGATAGATGGAACCCATATCCCTATCTTGGCACCGGAGCACCAGGGTAGCCAGTACATAAACCGCAAGGGGTACTTTTCAATGGTGCTGCAAGCACTTGTGGATCACAAGGGACGTTTCACCAACATCAACACGGGCTGGCCGGGAAGGGTTCATGATGCTCGCGTCTTCAGGAACACTATTCTGTTTAAAGGGCTGCAGCAAGGGACTTACTTCCCGGACCAGAAAATAACCATTGGGGATGTTGAAATGCCAATAGTTATTCTTGGGGACCCAGCCTACCCCTTAATGCCATGGCTCATGAAGCCATACACAGGCAGCCTGGACAGGAGTCAGGAGCTGTTTAACTACAGGCTGAGCAAGTGCAGAATGGTGGTAGAATGTGCATTTGGCTGTTTAAAAGGTCGCTGGCGATCGCTACTGACTCGCTCTGACCTCAGCCAAAGAAATCTCCCCATTGTTATTTCTGCTTGCTGTGTGCTCCACAATCTCTGTGAAAGTAAGGGGGAGACCTTTATGGCAGGGTGGGAGGCTGAGGCAAATCGCCTGGCTGCTGATTACGCGCAGCCAGACTCCAGGGCGATTAGAAGAGCACACCAGGAAGCAGTGTGCATCAGAGAAGCTTTGAAAACCAGTTTCATGACTGGCCAAGCTACAGTGTGAAATTTCTGTTTGTTTCTCCTTCATGAAAACCCGCCCCCTTTATTGACTCATTCTCTGTAAGGAACCCACCCTTCCCCTTCCCCCAGCTTGCTTTCAAACCAAATAAAGTCACTATCGTTTAAAAATCATTTATTCTTTATTCATAGATTATAAAAAGAGGGAGGGAACCCGGGTGGGGTTTGGGAGGAGGGAAGGAAAAGGCCATTAAAAAATGGTTAAAAAAATGACAGCCTTTTGCTTGGGCTGTCCACTGGGGTGGAATGGGAAGGTGTACGGAGCCTCCCCCCTCCCCCCCCGCGTTCTTACACGTCTGGGTGAGGAGGCTATGGAACATGGTGAGGGGGGAGGGGGGTTATACAGGGGCTGTAGCGGCACTCTGTTATCCTGCTGCCGTTCCTGAAGCTCCACCAGACGCCGGAGCATGTCTGTTTGCTCACGCAGCAGCCCCAGCGTTGCATCCTGCCTCCTCTGATCTTCCTGCTGCCACCTCTCATCTCGAGCATCTCTCCTGTCCTCACGTTGGTCCCTCCTGTCCTCACGTTGGTCCCTCATGTCCTCACGTTGGTCCCTCCTGTCCTCACGTTCACTGGCTTCTTTCCTATACTTTGAAACCGTGTCCTTCCACTCATTCAGATGAGCTCTGTCACTGCGGGTGGATTCCATGATTTCTGCGAACATGTCGTCTCGCGTCTTCTTCTTCCAACGCCTTATCTGTGATAGCCTTCGGGATGGAGGAGGGAGGCTTGAAGAATTTGCAGCTGCTGGAGGGAGGGAAAAAAGGAGAGAATTTTTTAAAAAGATACATTTTGCAGAACAATGCTTATACTCTTTCACGGTGACCAACACTATTCACATTACATAGCACATGTGATTTCTGTGCAAGGTCGCATTTTGCCTCTTAATATTGAGTGCCTGTGGCTTTGCTGCTAGAGATCACAGACGCAGGTCCGGGCAACAGAATTCGGCTTGCATGCAGCCATGGTAAGCCATTGTCTTTCGGCTTCTGCACCCTCCTTTCCCACATACCAAGCAAAGCCCGTTGAGTGCTGCGGTTTTCCTGTTAACCTTCAGCAGCAGAAAACAAACTAACCCCCCCCCCCATCCAATTCTCTGGATGATTGCTTTATCCCTCCCCCCACCGCGTGGCTGGTATCAGGGAAGATCCCTGCAGAAAACAAACTAACCCCCCCCCTCATCCAATTCTCTGGGATGATCGCTTTATCCCTCCCCCCACCGCGTGGCTGGTATCAGGGAAGATCCCTGCTAGCCAAACGCGAAAAGCTCTGGGCCAATACCCCCCCGCCCCCCTGCGCTCGCCTAACTGCAGGGAAGGATTTCTTTTCAGCCACAGGCAAACAGCCCAGTAGGAACGGCCACCTCTGTCCCCTTAATTAAATTCCCGTATTTCAACCAGGTTACCATGAGCGATATCACTCAAGATTACGATTACACAGCAAGATAAAGAACGGATGTTGCTTGAATGCCAGCAAACACCGGGACCATACACTGCCAGGCTTTGTCATACAATGATACCAGATTACTTGCTGCAAGCATGGCGTGGTCAAGTGTCCTACCATGGAGGACGGAATAAGGCTGCACTGCCCAGAAACCTTGTGGCAAGGCTTTTGGAGTACCTCCAGGAGCGCTTCATGAAGATGTCCCTGGAGGATTTCCGCTCCATCCCCAGACACGTTAACAGACTTTTCCAGTAGCTGTACTGGCTGCGAATGCATCCCAAGTCCTCAGGGCAAAATCATCATTAAAAAACCTTGCTTTTAAAACAAGTTTTATATTTTAAAAGGTAAACTCACCTGAGGTCCCTTCCATGGGGTCGTGGTCTTGGATACTGGCTTGGGAGGGTACTTCAGTCAGGCTGAGAAAAAGATCCTGGCTGTTGGGGAGAACGGAGTGCTGGGTGCTCTCCGCAAGCTCGTCCTCCTCCTCCTCTTCCCCCTCCGCAGAATCCTCAGGTGTAGCTGATGAGATTATCCCCGCCTCGGAATCCACGGTCACAGGTGGGGTAGTCGTGGCGGCCCCCCCTAGAATTGCATGCAGCTCGGCGTAGAAGCGGCATGTCCGCGGCTCTGACCCGGAGCGACCGTTTGCCTCCTTTGTTTTTTGATAGGCTTGTCTGAGCTCCTTGACTTTCACGCGGCACTGATCTGAGTCCCTATTGTGGCCTCTCTCCATCATGCCCTTGGAGATTTTTTCAAAAGTTCTGGCATTTTGTCTCTTTGAACGAAGTTCTGCTAGCACTGAATCCTCTCCCCATATAGCAATCAGATCCAGTACCTCCCGTACGGACCATGCTGGTGCTCTTTTTCGATTATCGGCCTGCATGGTTACCTGTGCTGATGAGCTATCTGTGGTCACCTGTGCTCTCCACGCTGGGCAAACAGGAAATGAAATTCAAATGTTCGCGGGGCTTTTCCTGTCTACCTGGCCAGTGCATCCAAGGTCAGATTGCTGTCCAGAGCGGTCACAATGGTGCACTGTGGAATAGCTCCCGGAGGCCAATACCATCGAATTGCGGCCACACTACCCCTAATTCGAACTGACAAAATCGATTTTGGCGCTACTCCGCTCGTCGGGGTGGAGTACAGAAATCGATTTTAAGCGCCCTTTATTTCGAACTAAATGGCTCCGTTGTGTGGACGGGTGCAGGGTTAATTCGAATTAACGCTGCTAAATCCGAATTAAAGTCGTAGTGTAGACCAGGCCAATGTCTGGTTTAGCATGATTGTTCTGCTCTGGCCGCTCTACTGTTTAGTCCCTGCCAGTGCAGCTACAGTAAAATCCGGTCTATATGTCCGGGGATAGAGCTGAAATCCTCCAGGGACATCTCCACGAAGCTCTCCTGGAGGTAATTGGAAAGCCTTTGCATCAGGTTCCTGGGGAGAGCGGCCTTATTGGGTCCTCCGTAGTAGGAAACGTTTCCGCGCCAGTAGACAAGCAAGTACTCCGGGATCATTGCCTTGCAGAGCATGGCGGCATACGGCCCTGGTTTTTGCAGGCTTTCCCGAAGCATCCTTTCTTTCTCCGTCTCTGAAATCCTCATCAGAGTGATGTCGCTCATGGTGACCTGCTTTGAATTAGGTAGGGGAATGTTAGTACTGGGACTGCTTACCTGTTCCTTTACAGAACTGTAACCGGCGGTTTACAGCCACGCGATGGAGGCGGGAGAGGGGCAGCATACAGGGATCTTTCCCTGGGACAGCCGCGAGGGGGTGGGACAGGGGCAGAGTTCATGCTTGCTGGATTGCTGGCAGCAGGGACTGGCATTGCTTTCAATGTGAAAGGAGGCCAGTGCTATTAAAGTTTTAAGCAGCCACAAGTCTACGGCTTACCATGTCGGCCTGCTACACAAATTCCGGTGTCCTGCCCCGCTTCTCTGATCTGCACTGCAAGACCCCAGGCACTGAATGCGAAGGCCGAAAATTCAACCTTGTCCTGAGTGCGCATGTGATAGGTGCTGTGCATGGTCTTGTTCACGGAGAAAGACTATGTTCTTTGTTCACAACTAAATTTATCTTTCTGAGGAATTCACTCCCTTTTTCCCATCCCACAGCTGCAACTGTCTCCCGACCTAGCCTGGCATCACACTCCCAGAGGCTAGCGCAGATGAGGCGTAGGAAGAAGAGGACACGGGAGGACATGTTCTCGGAACTTATGGGCTGCTCCCGAGCCCAGGCAGCCCAGCAGACCCAGTGGAGGGAGAACTTGTCCCAAATGCACCAATCACACATGGAACGGGAGGAGAGGTGGCGCCACCAAGTCCCATACCCCCCTCACCCAAAGTCCCAAGAAGGAGGGGCGGCAGAGTCTGTGAAAACTCTCACTCCACCCCTGCAGACTGCTCAAGTACCAGAAGGCTGTCATTCCCCAAAATTTGATAAGTCCTTTTCCTTCCCGCCTCACCCAAGCCCCGGTCCAAGTTTCATCCCCCAGTTTCATGTGTAGTTGCTAATAAAAAAGACGTTTCTGTTAATTACTGTTTTCATCATGTTCTTTTATAGGAGAGTCTGTCTGAAGGGGAGGAAGGGGGTTGGTAATTGGACAGGACAGTCACCTTTACCAGGGTACAGAGGCGGTAAAGGGGCAGGTTCAGCAGCAGGGCACACACACATTGCATTCACTAGTTACCCTGGTCAGTCTGGGAGGTGGTTTTCATGTTATGTGTGTGTGTGGGGGGGCGGGGGGCATGTGACTTTGTGGCGGGGGAGGGCGGTTAGAGATCTTATGCAGCGGTCCTTATCCTGGATCACAGAGCCACACAGCAGGGGATCTGTAACCGTCCTCCCCCTGCCACAAAGTCACATAGCCCCCCCCACACAGAGTCCCGAACAGGAGGGGTGGCAGGCTCCGTTGAAACAACCAGTCCACCACTGCGGAGCCTGTCATTCCTGGAGTTTAGAAGCATCCTTTGCATCACTACACTACACCCGCTCCCCACCACAGTCTGCGTCCCAGGTTCAACACTTTACCGAGAAAACAGTAATAAAGAAAACGGTGTTCATTAACAAAATTCAAGTGATTTTATTTTTAAACGTGTGTTGGAAGGGGGGGAACGGGGTATGTAACTGGAGAGGATAGTGAATATTTACTTGGTAAAGAAACGGGGGCAGGTTCAGCTTCTCTGTACACAAACTTAATAGTCACAGGTTACCCTGCTCACTCAGGAACCTAGCTTTCAAAGCCTCCCGGATGCACAGCGCGTCCCGCTGGGCTCTTCTAATCGCCCGGCTGTCTGGCTGGGTGTAATCAGCAGCCAGGCGATTTGCCTCAACCTCCCACCCCGCCATAAAGGTCTCCCCCTTGCTCTCACAGAGATTGTGGAGCACACAGCAAGCTGCAATAACAATGGGGATATTGGTTTCGCTGAGATCACAGCGAGTCAGTAAGGTTCTCCATCTCCCCTTGAGACGTCCAAAAGCACACTCCACCACCATTCTGCACTTGCTCAGCCGGTAGTTGAAGAGTTCTTTTTCAGTGTTCAGGGCGCCAGTATAGGGCTTCATGAGCCAGGGCATTAGCGGGTAGGCTGGCTCCCCGAGTATGACTATAGGCATCTCCACATCCCCAAGAGTTATTTTGTGGTCCGGGAAGTAGATACCTTCCTGCAGCCGTCTAAACAGACCAGAGTTCCTGAAAACACGAGCGTCATGAACCTTGCCCGGCCATCCGACGTTGATGTTTGTAAAACGTCCCCTATGGTCCACCAGTGCTTGCAGTACCATTGAAAAGTAGCCCTTTCGGTTAATGTACTGGCTGGCCTGGTGGTCCGGTCCCAGGATAGGGATGTGAGTTCCATCTATAGCCCCACCGCAGTTTGGGAATCCCATCGCGGCGAAGCCATCTATGATGACCTGCGCGTTTCCCAGGGTCACTACCTTTGAGAGCAGTAGCTCAACGATTGCGTTGGCTACTTGCATGACAACAACCCCCACGGTAGATTTGCCCACGCCAAAGTGGTTCGCGACTGACCGGTAGCTGTCCGGCGTTGCAAGCTTCCAGAGGGCTATGGCCACTCGCTTCTGGACACTCAGGGCTGCTCGCATCCGGGTGTCATTGCGCTTCAGGGCAGGGGACAGCAACTCACAAAGTTCCATGAAAGTCCCCTTCCGCATGCGAAAGTTTCGCAGCCACTGGGATTCATCCCAGACCTGCAGCACTATGCGGTCCCACCAGTCCGTGCTTGTTTCCCGGGCCCAGAATCGCCGTTCCACAACATCCACATGACCCATTGCCACCATGATGTCCTCGGCGCGGGGTCCCATGCTTTGTGACAGGTCTGTGCCACTCTCAGACTTCAGGTCCTCACCGCTGCCGTAGCCTCCTCGCCCGATTTCTCAGCATCTGCCTCTGGGAAAGGTGGATGATAAGGTGCGAGGTGTTGACAACGGCCATAACTGTAGCCATGGTCGCAGCGGGCTCCATGCTCACAGTGCTGTGGCGTCCGCGCTGTCACTGACCAGAAAAGTGCACGAACTGATTTCCCGCCGGCGCTTTCAGGGAGGGAGGGCGGGAGTGACGGTTGGATGACGACAGTTACCCAAAAGCACCCTCGACACATTTTTTTACCCAGAAGGCATTGGCTGCTCGACCCAGAATTCCAATGGGCAGCGGGGACTGCGGGAACTTTGGGATAGCTGCCCACAGTGCACCGCTTCCAATGTCGATGCTTGCCCCGTTAGTGTGGACTCACAAAGTCGAATTACTGTCCTTGGTGTGGACACACACGTTCGACTTTGTAATATCGATTCCACATATTCGATTTAAGTAAAATCGAACTACTCTCGTAGTGTAGACATACCCTAAGGAATCAAGAATCCACAGATTATATTGTATTCTGAAGAAGTGAGGTTCTTACCCACGAAAGCTTATGCTCCCAATACTTCGGTTAGTCTTAAAGGTGCCACAGGACCCTCTGTTGCATTGTATTCATTGTGACATATAGCTATAACAGCACAGCTTCAATAAACTACTGGAAAAGACCATTGATAGTCTGTTGTGTCAAGAATTCCCATATTAGAGAGTCAAGAATCCACAGGTTATATATTCCGTCCCCTATCATACATTACAAGAGGAAACTGCAACAGTTCTAGGACATGTTTATTGAAGCTATCATTTTACACTACTACGGAGACAGCAATGCACAGAATAAACACTATGTATCAAACAATTGATGTAAACAAGCATAAATGCCACACAGGTCTATTAAATCCTCAGGATGAAAATTATTGGCAGAATACACTATATTGGTTCAAAAAGAGCTTTTACAATCTAGTCAGTAAAAAAAGCCAGATGCAGCAGTTCATATTGAGGTATAACTAGTATTGACCACAAAGACTTCGGTGCTAGTTTTGGCTAAGGGTTTAACAAGATCTTCAGAATTTGTTCAAGTTCATCAAAGGGATCATGGGCCAAACAGAAAACATTTCAAACAGAAAACCTGGTGTTTGACCATTGTTGAAATTTGTGAATATTTACAAATAATTGCAATGAACAGAGGCAATGCTTATTATGGTGGGGTGATCTGCCCCATCGCTTTCTACATAAAATTCTCTCCAGGTCTTAGTCTATCCCATGGCCATGCACCCTCTTTCCCTCTCCACTCCCCGAATTTTGAATCAGGCCTCCTTCTATGCAGAGATCTTCCCCATCCAAAGCATTCCAGGGGCAGCAGCCAGCACAGGTGACCTAGCAGTGCATGTGTTTATGCTTAAATTTGCCTCCCACCAACGTAAGCACCTCATTATACTGACATAGTAACACCACCTCCCCAACAGCATTGAGCCATGGTCGAGATACTGAGGTTGACACAGCATGAGTGTAGACACTTTGTTACTGATGTCAACCATAAGAGTCCTCCATCAGCTGTCCCACAATGCCCGACTATGAGTGTTCTGGTCACAAATGTGAACTCCGCAGCCCAGGGGGTCACCTAAATTGGAAGGCCCCCTATGTTTTAAAGCCATGGATATTTTTGAAATGCCTTTATTTGATTGCCCAGCTTGACAAGGACACATAGCAGCTCTCCATGGTTGTGTGCAACTGCCCAGCTGACCATGCCAGCTATACTCTCCAGACGTGCTCCAGCTTGAAGTAGACACAAGTTATTGGATCTCCTAGTCCTGTGAGGAGAAGAGGCTATGCAAGCACAGGTACAGACCAGCCATAGAAAAATTAACACCTATGAACAGATTTCCTGGGGGATGCAGGAGAAGGGGTATGACCGGGACCAGCACACGTGAAAGTGAAGAAACTGCAGCAGGCATACCAGAAGGCCAGGGATGCCAACAGTCAAGCTGGTGCCAAGGTGCAAACTTACCACTTTTGCAAAGAGCTGCATGCCATACTTAGAGACGCCATCACCACTCCACAGACCACTGTTGATACCATTTAGAAGCCCAAGCCACAAGCCCCTGGCTTGAACAGCAAGGACAAGAAGGAGGTGAAGGAGGAAGAGAAGTATGGGGGACATTTGACAAGTCCAGCTATGCTGCGAACTAGGACCT
This sequence comes from Emys orbicularis, assembly GCF_028017835.1. Lineage (NCBI taxonomy): Eukaryota > Metazoa > Chordata > Testudines > Emydidae > Emys > Emys orbicularis. The sequence goes on from NC_088683.1 coordinate 302,181,961, forward strand.
GCTTGAAACTCCACCACAATCCAGTCATTCCCAGCAGACAAGCATGGATGAGCCTGATGCAGGTGAAGGATCCTTAGATAAGTGTGTACATTTATTTCCCATTACAGTGATGGCACCCCCATCTTAACAGGACACAGCTATCAACTTTTCATTAATTTACTTATACTAGAAGAGGTAGTGGTACAACATAGAGAGGTAGAGTTATCTGCTTTTCATTGCTCTGACGAGTTAAGCAGGCAGGGGGAAGGGGGATGCAGAGCAGTTTTTTTTTTTATCTACACGGGGGTGTCCCTTGAAATCTCCTGAGAGATCTTGATGAAACTTTCCTGGAGATACTTTGTGATCCTCTCCCACAAGCCTTATTTCTTCCTCTGTGGTAGAACATTTTCCCATGTAACTCACCATAACTCGGCATGCACCATTACAATGCAGAGGCTAGCAGCACATGTGCCTAAGTGGCATCTGGATGCCAGCAGCCACTGGATTCTCTCTACCTTTGTTACCATCAAGAGTGAGATATCAGCTAACATCACCACTGCCTGTGGAAAATGATGCCAGTATGCAGTACCAGTGCCCTATACTCATAGTTTCATGCAATTGAGCAATTCCCTCCTCATTTCCCTCACCCCTGTTGTGCCTTATTCACCATGCCTGGTGCTGTGAACAAGGAAGCCCAAGCAGAAGTGTCAATGAGCGTGTATTGTATTGTTTTAAGTTTAGGGGAACATAAGGACATAGGAACGGCCATACTGGGTCAGACCAAAGGTCCATATATCCTTTCTATCCACCTGGCCAATGCCAGGTGCCCCAGAGGGAATGAACAGAACAGATAATCATCAAGTGATCCGTCCATCACCCATTCCCAGGTTCTGGAAAACAGAGGCTAGGGACACCATCCCTGCCCATCCTACCTAATAGCCATTGATGGACCTACCCTCCATGAATTTCTCTAGTTCTTTTTTGAACCCTGTTATCGTCTTGGACTTTACAAAATTGTCTGGCAAGGAGTACCACAGGTTGACTGTGGGTAGTGTGAAAAAATACTTCCTTTTGTTTGTTTTAAACCTTCTGCCTATTAATTTCATTTGGTGGCCTCTAGTTCTTGTGTTATGAGAAGGAGTAAATAACACTTCCTTATTTACTTTCTCCACACCAGTAATGATATTATAGACCTCTATCTTATCCCCCCTTAGTCTTCTCTTTTCCAAGCTGAAAATTCCCAGTCTTATTAATCTCTCCTCATATGGAAGCCATTCCATACCCCTAATCATTTTTTTGGTCCTTTTCTGTATCTTTTCCAATTCCAATATATCTTTTTTGAGATGGGGCGACCACATCTGCACGCAGAATTCAAAATGTGGGCATATCATGGATTTATATAGAGGCAATATATTTTCTGTCTTATTATCTATCCCTTTCTTAATGATTTCCAACATTCTGTTAGCTTTTTTGACTGCTGCTGCACATTGAGCAGATGTTTACGGAGAACTATCCACAATGACTCCAAGATCTCTTTCTTGAGTGGTAACAGCTAATTTAGACCCTATCAAGAACAAGGGAAGGGAGTTCTGAATCTTAAGTTTTGCTTTATGTTGTGACTATATTGACAATGGTACTTCTATGTTTTATCTGCAGCTGCTACCATTGTGGCCTTGAGAGGTCCCCCCTCCACATCTTCAGTACACCTGAGCCAGATAAGAAGGAGAAGAAGAGGACTCAGGATGACATGTTCAGTTAGATCTTACAATCCAGTGCTGCACCAGACCATGGGCACAGTATCTGGAGGGTGAAAACTGCAGACAGCCTGGAAAAGGAAAGGCTCAGGACAGGTGACCTGTGAAAGCCACAGTTGGCGTATGTTTAGCTGAAATGGACGTGAATGTTCTTTCCCCTTCGTAAGTTCAGTTCTATTAATTTATTAAATTTTTGACATATTTTCTTTAAAATTGCATGGATTTTTCTTTTCGCTGATTTTTGATATAATAATTCTATTATTTGGAATACTATTAATCTTTCTTAGTTTCCAACATGTACTGCAGAGTGCCTAGTGGTTCTGAAAGCAACCAATTACTTGTTACTATACAATGTGACACAACTCATAGTATTCATAACACACAAAAATTAATAGGTGCATTGACAGTGTTATATTTATACATGTACACCAAGCACCACACAGTTCCTAACAGGCCCCAAAAGAGCAGGGTGAGGTAGAACACAGTATCCCACAATGCATTACCATAATGTGGTTCACTGTTAAAGTGATTTTACAAAGAATCCCTGAGCCGTATAGCTCTGTGTTGAGCTCTTTTAATATGCCTTGTGTTCAGACTGACTATTCATACCCAGCAGACAGCCACTCCACCTCCTTCCTCCACCCTAGCAAAAACTCCCCACTCCTTGTTTCACAGATATGATGCAGGACACAGTAGACAGCTATAACCATTGGGGTATTTGTCTCACTGAGATCCAATCTTGTGAGTAAACAACACCATCATCCTTTCAATCTACCAAAAGCACATTCAATTGTCATTCTGCACCTACTGAGCCAGTAGTTGAATTTCTCCTTGGGGCTGTCAAGGTGGCCAATGTATGGCTTCATAAGACAGGGGATTAAGGGGTAGGTGGGGTTCCCCCGGGATCACTATTGGCATTTCAACAGTCCCAATGTTAAGCTGTCAGTTGGGAAAGAAAGTACCTACTTGTAGCTTTCTGAACACTTCTGTGTTCTTAAAGTTGTGAAAAGTTGCTCTTTCTGTTGATGTACTCCATGGCAAGGTGATCTGGTGCCAAAATAGGGATATGTGTACCATCTATTGCTCCACTGAAATTTGGGAACCTCTTTGCTGTAAATCAATCCATTGTGCCCTGCACGTTGCTGAAAGTAACAGTCCTGTGTAGCAGGAGGCCATTAATGGCCCTGCACACATGCATGACAATAGCCCCTGCAGTGGATTTTCCAACTCCAAAATGATTTCCCACTGGCCAGCAGCAATCTGGCATTGCAGGTTTCCACAGTTTGATCACCACTTGCTTCTGTCAGTGAAGTTCTCATTTTGGAGTCCCTGCACTGGAGGGTGGGGCTGAGCTCAGCACACGGATCCAGGAATGAATGTAGCCTTGAACTTCCAAAAGCTCTGCAGCCACTGCTCATCATTCCAAAACTGCTCCCCAATGTGATCCCTCCAGTCAGTGCCCGTTTCTCAGGCCCAGAAGCAGCACTCCACCATCAGCAGTTGCTCCATGAATGCCACTAATAACCTTGGATTGGTTCTCACTATGTCCCACAGTGATCTAGCCTCCAGGAACTCATCATGTTCCCCACTTATTCAGTTCTCCTTGTGGTTCTGCAAATAGCAGAAGATTGTGCATCCTGTGCTTGCAATGCTCATGACACGAGCGCAGAGCTGTGCAGGCTCCATGCTTCTGTCAGAGATGGTAGACAGTGAGGAGGGCCACATGGGTTTGTGGGTTTTGAAAAAAGGGACAAAAATGATGGGTTATAGATGACATTATGGGATGAAAACAGTAGCACACTAGGAAGTTGAGTCCTTGCTCCCAGTCACTCTTGTGCAACTCCTTTCTGTCCCACTATGCATTGCCAAAACTTCCAAAAGACAGGCACTGGGGGGTGGTTGGTTGCACAGTGGGATACCTACACCTATGATGCAGCACATTGTCCAAGCATACAAACACTCATGGTGAGTAGACACAGTGCTGACACAAGGAGCCAAATATGCACATGCAATATGCTAACTGTGGCAGTTTTTATGCCTATGTAACTTGTGTCAACCGAAATATGTAGTGTAGACATGACCCTACAAAGCACAGCTCCAAGGAATCAGCTTCTTTTGTTAAAATAATGCCAAAAAACAACCAACCAATGTAAAGCTCCTGCGTTATAGATGTCATGTTAACAATGTTCAACAGGAAACAGTTTTGTTTGACTTTAAATCAGAGGGGGGGGTTCCCCTCTAGATGATGTGTATATTTTGTCTCATTCACAACTGAGGGCTGTTGCCTCTTTTGCTTTATGTCAGAGGTCGGCAACCTTCGGCATGCAGTCCATCAGGGTAATCTGCTGGCAGGCTGCGAGACATTTTGTTTAAGTTGACCATTCACAGGCATGGCCCCCCCGCAGTTCCCAGTGGCCGCGGTTCACCATTCCCAGTCAATTGGAGCTGCGGGAAGCGGCGCGGGCCGCAGCGACATGCTGGCCCCTTACCCGAGTCCCTTACTCAAGAAAAACTCCCTTGAAGCAAGGAAGTCAGGACTGGGACCAAAAAAATTTTGTGAAATGTTTGTTAAACAGAATGTTCATTGCTGCAGAAGAAATGAGATATTGTCCATTCCAGAAATTCCAAACTGAAACCCTGCTCTGAACATCCTATACTTCCATGAGGTTTCAATCTGGAACCAGAACTTCATTGCTCAAGCTCATGTCTACTTTGTACATGTATGTGGAGGTAACACCTGAAAAACCTGGTAGCATTTCATCATATTCCTGTACGGAGCCCTTCTCTTGTATGCTCCCTGTCCTCTATGCCTCTTCTCATGGGCATATTGTTGTTACACATTTAGTATGAAAGTGGGGGCATAAAAAAACCTATCTGAGCACCTGAACCAGTAAAATAGATCTGCATGCCAATGACCCTAATGGATTTCATAGGCAATTCTGCTGTTTGTTCTTCCTAGGTTCTAATCCCCTGTTTTACGAAGCCACACTCTGTCTTGCACGATTCGGGTTTATTGTGTCTTTGTTTAGTTAGTTGCTTTAACCTATCAGTTGTGAAGGGAAAGCTTAAGCAAGCTAAACATGCTTTAAAGTCAGCAAGTCTTGAGGTCAGTGTTGCGTATTCAGGCTCTTGAACGCTGTTCCACAAAGTGTTTAGGAGGTTAGCCGTTCGAACCTCCCACCAGTAACTTGATAAAAGCTGCCAGAATAGAATCTGAACTCTGTCAGAGGACTCTAGTCCTGTGATCTGCCTGGTTGATCATGGGGGGGTCCTGAATGGTTCCCAGCTCTTATTTAAACCAAGTACAGGAACAAGAAGTTGTCCACGCAGCTGGGTTATCCCTGCTTGGGACTGCCTCCCTCACAATACCTGCTCCTACTGCTTGATAGTGACCCTGTCTGCCTCCTAATGCCTATCTCAGACTCTGACCTCCTGGTATCTGACCTGGCCAGACTCCCACCTCCTGCTCTGATCATTAGGTCTATATCCCAATGATGACAGTCAGTCTTTTCTGATAGTCAAGTGGTGTCATCTGTGGACCAACTTAAGAAGGCTTTATCTCTGGCTCCCCTGTGTTTTGTCCTAGGTTAGCTGAAATGGCTCTCTCTCTCTCTCTCTCTCTCTCTCTCTCTCTCTAAATTACATAACAGGACATAATAATTACCTTACCATGTGCAAAATCCCAAACCACCAATTTATGCATACTGTGCAGTTGCAATATGGTTTTTGTTGTGATTTTCATCTGAACACTCTATTCCTTCTAAACAGAAATGCTTTGCAAAATGATGATTTTGCTGAAATTTTGTTAAGGGGAAAAAAATTCAGACAGTGTCAAAACTTTATTAACTTAACGGCAAAAATTAAACGTGATTCTGTTGAAACGGAACATTTCACTCTGAAATTACTTTTTACATTTTATTTCCTGAAAATTTCTAAATTTTAGGATTTTGATCTAACTTGCAATGAAAATAAATTTTAAAATCTTGAAATCCTTTGCAAAACAGGATTTATGTCCTCCACACTTCTCTAGACAATACATTTAGGCCCTGATGTATCATTCATTAAAGGCAATGTGAATCTTTCTATTAACTTTAATGGCTTTGGATCAGGCCCCGGCAAAGGTTGCATCAATCAATTTTTACCTTGAATAGGTTGGGAGTCTGGAAGGGGTCCCTTGAACTCAACATGGCACCTCTGACACCTTATGGTGGTACCTTTTGCAATTAAACAGTAATCAACAACATTAATCGTAGAATGGTCCCATAAATAATGCTTCTGGAGAGCACATACATTCAAGATAGAAAAATGCAAGCATGAAAAATACAAAGTACTTAGCATGCAATGAAAGTTGGAAACAGATAGTCAGACATTCAGTACACAGACAAAAGATAAAATATACACAAACATTAATTTAAGGACCCTGGATAACATTTATTCAAGGTGTAAAAATATTTGTCATTCTGAAGCAATACAAAAATACAGAGGGGGGAAAAAGGTGTTTAAATATTAATTGCAAGCTGAGTGGAATGTTGAGAGATGATTCAAGGAAGCTGGTTGGTTAACATACAGTACATTAATTCTAAAGAAGTGCCCTGTACATATCAATGAAATTGTATTATGCATTACAAAAATGCATACACTCAAGATTTCTTTCCTGTCTTTCAGCTTACAGTGATAACAACCTTATGTCTATCTATTTTATACATTTCCGGGATGTCTATTACCTTGGTATGTATGTACTTGGTAACTGACCTTGTTGCAAAGCATTTGGAAATGTTTGTAATAGAATAAAATAATCATAACTGTTTCCTGGCAATAATGACTTGCTGCAGTTAATTCCTTCCTTGTAATCAAGGAGCCCCAGGAGATATTTTATAATTCAATTACTATTGTTTAATTTGCAAATGAACTTGCCCCATCCTGCCTCCTCCATCAGGCCCTGATATATTAGAGGGCAGTTGTCCTACCTAGTGTATGACCCTGAAGATAGAAGACAGCGGGTGGAGTCATCCCTGAAGAGCACTGTGGTTTATTATTATTTGTATTACAATAGCACCTAAGAGCCCCAGTCATGGGGCTAAGCACTGTATGAACACAGAACAAAAAGACAGTCCTGCCTACAATCCAAGTATAACAGGGATGGGAGGAGGGTCAGGTGACTTGCTCCCCAGAAGGCCAGAGTGATTTGGGAAATAGGTGTGGGGATTCAGGGGTTAGTCCTGAACATACGGCATCAGCCTAGGACCACACTCTCTGAACCTAGGCTGATGTTCATACCTAGCCTGAGAACCCAAATGTATTCTGGTTTGGGGATTCAGGGTTCTAGATTAACATTTCACAAAGCCCCAGTTATTCATCAAGGCAGGAGTCATCCAGAAACATTTAAGTAGACATATGACCCAGAGGCAGGGGGTGCTCCATCCACTGCAGGTATAGAGCCTCCTCCTGGCCATTCTGGGGATTAACACTGCAAGGCTGATGCCCGTTCCTGAAGTTGCACACCATCTCCCTGTCAGCCTGTGGCCCCTCTCCTGCTCCAGGAACCTCAGCGGATCTCTGGCCAGGTCACTCAGCAGCCCCCTCTTCCAGGGTATAGTCTCTGTCAAAGTATCTGTCAGTCTCACAGGGACCCAGGCAGTCTTCCAGGCCACTGCCCCACCAGTGAAACTTCCCTAGTGGCAGGTAGGGAAATCCTGGCCTACCCTTTGTTCTGGGTTCCAGACCAGGGACCCTACAACATACAGCCAAGGTCTGTTCAGTCTGCAATCTTACTGCTTACTCCCGAACTGCTTCCTAGCCCACATCCCACAGATTTTCTTCTCCACCCTGTTCTCTTCAGGATATGCCCTCCCTCTGGGCCTGGCCAGGACCCCAAGGTCCAACTCTTTCCCTGGGTTACCCTCCTTCCCTCTCTACTAAGCAGAGGGTGACCAGAAACTTCCTTCTAGCCACACTTGCTGCTGCCAGCTTCCTAGGCTTATATTAGCCAGCCCACCTCTGCTCAGGCAAACTACTTCCTAATCAAGGCTTTCTTCCCAGCCGGCATCTCCCATGTTTGCTGCTTAATAGGTTAACTGGCCCATCTGGCCTTCATTAACCCCTTCAGTGCACATGTGGGGTGGACACCCCATCACACCCAGACATTCTACAATCGAGTGGATTCAGCATGTATATGTTCTCAAATTTTAGGTCAGTAGTGATAGCTTCAGAATCATTTACTATATGTTTGTTAGCTTTAGCCCTGAAGACAAGTTGAAGTGCAAAATTGAATACTGACATTAAGAGGCATCTTTGGACCTGTGAAAGCAAAAACTAAATGTTGTTTTCACTCCAAATTTCCATTTCTTGTTATTTTTTTAATATTTCAGAGGTGTTGAAAATTTGGCTTTTTCATGCTTTTCCTTTTGCCTTATCATACTCACATGTACCTTGAGAGCTCACACCAGAGGATTGGGACATCATTGTTTATTATTTATTTAATATTATTATTATTTATTATTATTATTTTCAGATTATAACACTGTCTAGGGGTCTCAATCAAGGATCAGGACTCCAGTATGCTTGGTATTGTACAAACTCTCCAAAAATGACAATCCATGACTCAGAAGATCACAGTCTAGGATTATGACAAGATATAAGATATGTAAAAAAATGGACAAATGGGGAAGCATGGCTGGAGTAAGTAATATTTAGGTCTAATAAATAGTATATTTGGGGTGGTATTTTCAAGGGCACTTGATGTTGGCCTAATTGTTCTCCCATTGACGTCAATGCTTTATCATTGACTTCAATAAGAGTAGAGTTAGGCCAGAACTGAGAGCTTTTGAAAATCCCACCACTAGTAGTTTTTGTTTGTTTGTTTTTGTTTTGGTAGAATATATGGGTGTCTTCTGCGATCCCTGACTCTTTCTTCATTTTGGCTGTGTAAGCTCTTGATTCTGCAAACTCTTATACCTGTGTATAACTTAACTCATATGAGTAGCTCCATTGATTTCAATATTACTGCTGACATAAATAAAATAAAGTGCATGCATAAGTACTCACAAAAGTGGGACCTAAAGTTTCATTTACTACTGGGAAGAGTAAAAAAAATCACAACCAAGATGTGCTTATATTGGACTCATTGTGTACACCTTGGAGCACTAGGACCATGATTTAGCAAAACATTTTGCATATGTTTTAGTCCCATTGACTTCACATGCTTAATTGTTTAGTTGAATTGAGGCCTAGTCTGAAGTCATTTTCCAATACCAATGAGTTCGTGTGTGAGCATTTTTGTGCGAAGTTACGTTCACATAAAATAATGCTGAATGTCTAAACTTTTATGAGATAACATGAACATCTGCCTGGACTTTCTCAGCTAAAATGAATTTACACATATTGGCAATCTGTTGCCTAACGGGATTATCTGAAACATATAAAGACTTAATTACATAAAGTCTCAAATTCTATCATTAGTAAAAGCGTCTTCCTGCTCTCTTTTGACAAAAATTGATTAGAAGAGTATAGAATATCACAGACTTCAGATGGTAAGGGAAACAAATATGCTGAATGATTGGCTGTTACTATATAGCTAATATAAAATGTGACCCTGATCATGAAAACACTTACATTCATGAGTTGACCCATGGAGTTGAGCTATGCATCTGAGTAACTGCATAAATGCGTGGCTCAAGTGCTTTCAGGATCAAAAATCAGGATTAGACTGTATACTCATAAGCTCTTTAAGGTAGGACCATGTGGTTCTATGTGTTTGTGTAAAACCTAGCAGAATAGGGCCACAAACCAGACTGAGGCCTTTAGGAGTTACAATAGTATACACAACAACAATATCATAAAGTCTTAGAAGAGCAAGAAACAATGAGCCAAATTCTGTGTGACACCATCCCATTTTCTTCAAATAGGATTGTACAGTGTAAATCAGCAAAGTATTTGGCCCTGTGTATTTTGAAATGGCTGAGCATGAGAAATGTGAGTATGTTAACTGCTCATATAAAACGCTTTTCTATTACAATCAGGTAAAATAAGTGGACTGCATGTCTGATATCTAAATGAATTCAGTTTGGTCTCATCCAATTGCTTATTTAATTCTTAGACATGGCATGCAGTTTAAAAGCAAATTAACGTTGTGTCATTTCTGTTTCACAAAACTTGAGTCAAGCAAATTGCCCTCCAGGTTTGTCCTGAATAGCATGTTAGCTGATCCACTTCCAAAAGAAATTAGTGATCTACATTTGTTTGAGAAAATTATTTCCCAGACCATGAAACCTTTTCAGACAGTTGCTGAGTCAAACACTATAATGGACAAGCTCCTTTCACAAGAGCTAATATAAATACTGCAGAATAAAGTGCCAGATCTTCCCGTACAAATATATTTTTGGCTCTTTAATTAACAACTTGAGTCTGAAAATTAATTAATTAATGATGAAAAAATCAGTCATGTAAACACAATTAGAAATGTGTTAGGATCATGAAAATATAGACTGGCAATGGCTTAATATGAAATTTATGGAGTGCTGGAGAAGGAGGGGAGAGCAACTGGTTTCTACTAATAGCCCTGCAGAGCAGGGGGCCAGTGTCCTATTGTCAGAGAGAGACAACCTTGAAAAGAGTCTAAAAATCAATAGCCAGAATGTACATGCTGGGTGGAGTCATCACAGGAAGAATGTACCCCAGATTAACCACTTCAAAATACATAGGTCACTGGCTAGGATATACAAAAGAGAACCTCTTCTTGGCTTCACTTCCCTGTTGTTCACATGAATGGTTATTCTGAATCAATACATTACATGTGTATTACTCCTCAGAAGGTGAAGGACTCTGTGTACTACACATACTGGGCATGATTCTGATCTATATGAACACCACTCATCTATACTAATGCCTGTGCAAAGGTGTTGTTAGTGGGAATAAATTATTTTTACTTTTAAGTTTATTTGCACTCTCTTTAAAACCCATCTGCACTGCTAGAGTGGCATAAAGGGGCCCTCTTGCAGATGAGTACAGACTACACTTATAAAGTTTGCGGACGATACCACGCTGGGAGGGATTGCAAGTGCTTTGGAGGATAGGATTAAAATTCAAAATGATCTGGATGAACTGGAGAAATGGTATGAAGTAAATAGGATGAAATTTAATAAGGACAAATGCAAAGTGCTCCACTTTGGGAGGGACAAGCAGTTGCACACATACAAAATGGGGAATGACTGTCCAGGAAGGAGTACTGCGGAAAGGGCTCTGGGGGTCATAGTGGACCACAAGCTAAATGTGAGTCAACAGTGTAACGCTGTTGCAAAAAAAGTGAACACCACTCTGGGATGTATTAGCAGGAGTGTTGTAAGCAAGTCACAAGAAGTAATTCTTCTTCTCTACTCCACTCTGATTAGGCCTCAGATGGAGTATTGTGTCCAGTTCTGGGTGCCACATTTCAGGAAGGATGTGAAAAAATTGAAGAGAGTCCAGAGAAGAGCAACAAAAATTATTAAAGGTCTAGAAAACATGACCTATGAAGGAAGATTGAAAAAATTGGGTTTGTTTTGTCTGGAAAAGAGAAGACTGAGAGGGGACATGATAACAGTTTTCAAATATGTAAAAGGTTGTTACAAGGAGGAGGAAGAACAATTGTTTTTCTTAAACTCTGAGGATAGGACAAGAAGCAATGGGCTAAAATTGCAGCAAGGGAGGTTTAGGTTGGACATTAGGAAAAACTTTCTAACTGTCAGGGTGGTTATGCACTGGAATAAGTTGCCTAGAGAGGCTGTGAAATCTCCATCTTTGGAGATTTTTAAGAGCAGGTTAGACAAACACCAGTTAGGAATGGTCTAGATAATTAGTCCTGCCACGAGTGCAGGGGACTGAACTAGATGATCTCTCAAGGTCCCATCCAGTTCTATGATTCTATGAGAATCCGGCTTGCGGTATGAAGATTTATCCTATATTCTGAGGGCCTGATTCTGCAATTTTGGATGGGCAAAACTTCCATTGACATCAATAAGAGATTTGCCTGCATTATGATTGAAGGGCTGAATCAAAAAAAGAATTAAATGAATATTGGCTAGTCACCTTAAATTGCACTTAGTTTGAGCACTGACTGGTGTAATAGAGGGGCAAACAGGTTATTGACGGTACTTTTTATGGCCAGTCTTGTGGTATTAAGTACTTGATTCTTAGTACTAAGGAGAATGATTGTTGAGTTGTAAAGCCCAACAGAGAAATAAAAAAGGTTTGCAGTAGAGAATCCCATTAGTACAGATTTGCTCCAAATTTAATTGACTCTAGTTATCTAAACAGACTAAGGATGTCTGTCTCAGTTTTAGATTGTAGAATGGTAAGAGTATAATTCAGATGAACAGAAAATAACTAAAAAGGAATATTAACACTGAAAAAGGTTAATAGTAGCTTAGCAAAGAGGCAAAAGCCATGACTTACAATCTACGTTGTAACTCTATGGAAGACAGATAACCTTTTGTTTCTTCACATCAAGCTTTAATATAATGAGAATTCCCTACTCAATTCATATGGAGGTCTAAGACAAACTTCTGAGTAATTAAAATGCTTTACAGAATGTCACAAATTTTCAAATCCTTTTTGCAGTGCAAAACTGAGACGTTTTACAAATTGCTCATGATTTTTATGAAACACAGAAATAATTTTGCATATTTAGAGTGTTTGTTTTTCCTACTGTGATGGGATGCTCCACTCACCGCCTCCTCCTGGGCACTTTGGGGATTAGCTCTCAAGGCCCATCTGCGGTTTGCACACCATCACTCTGACTCTGGTCTGCAGCTCCTTTTGCTCCAGGACCAGCAGCGTCATCCTGATGACGTAGCCCTCTGGCTAGGTCATTGAGTGTTCCCCCTTCCGGGGTTCAACCCATCATCAATCCTAGGCAGTCTTCCCATTCACTGCCCTCATACCACTCCCTCAGTGGATGGTGGGGGAACCCAGGGCCTCCCTCTTTTCCAGGTTCTAGTCTAGGGACCCCCTCAGTTCAGCAGTTCTGGGCTTTCCTCTCTCTGCCCTCAGCTCCTTCCCTGGACTGCTTCCTATCACTCTGGTTCCCCTTATCTCTCTGGGTTTACTAGCTTCAAGAACCCTCTTCCCAGGAAGGGAGGGAGTACTGCTTGCCTTCCTGCAGCCTTGCTCCACAGGTCCAGTGTGTACCCCTCTACCTGGCTTTATAGGTCCCACCTGTTCCTGCACAGAGGGCTGCTTGCAATCACTTCATTCTCTGCTTCCTGGCTCCTCCTCCAGGTGCAGCCTGGGAAGTTAATTGGCCTTGCTGGCCACCTTAACCCTGGTCAGTGCTTTGTGTGGCGGACACCCCATCACCTCCATTTTTAACTAAATATTCTAGTAACTGTCGCTCCCCAGAACTTAGAATATTAGGGTTGGAAGAAACCTCAGGAGGTCATCTAGTCCAATCCCCTGCTCAAAGCAGGACCAACATCACTAAATCATCCCAGCCAAGGCTCTGTCAAGTGAGGCCTTAAAAACCTCTAAGGATGGAGATTCCTCCACCTCCCTAGATAACCAATTTCAGTGCTTCACCACCCTCTTAGTGAAATAGTGTTTCCTAATATCCAACCTAGACCTTCCACACTGCAACCTGAGACCATTGCTCCTTGTTCTGTCATCTGCCACCACTGAGAACAGCCGAGCTCCATCCTCTTTGGAACCCCCATTCAGGTAGTTGAAGCCTGCTATCAAATCCCCCCTCACTCTTCTCTTCTGAAAACTAAATAACCCCAGTTCCCTCAGCCTCTCCTCGTAAGTCATGTGCCCCAGCCCCCTAATCATTTTCATTGACCTCTGCTGGACTCTCTCCAATTTGTCCACATCCCTTCTGTAGTGGGGGGACCAAAACTGGACACAATACTCCAGGTGTGGCCTCACCAGTGTCAAATAGAGGGGACTAATCACTTCCCTCGATCTGCTGGCAATGCTCCTACTAATACAGCCCATTATGCCGCTGGCCTTCTTGGCAACGAGGGCACACTGTGGACTCATATCCAGCTTCTTGTCCACTGTAATCCCCAGGTCCTTTTCTGCAGAACTGCACCCTTGGATGCATTAGATCTGGACCCATGGACTTGTGCTCGTCCAGCTTTTCTAAATAGTCCTTAACCTGTTCTTTCACCACTGAGGGCTGCTCACCTCATCCCCATACTGTGATGCCCAGTGCAGCAGTCTGGGAGCTGACCTTGTCTGTGAAGACCGAGGCAAAAAAAGCATTGAGTACTTCAGCTTTTTCCATATCATCAGTCACTATGTTGCCTCCCTCATTCAGTAAGGGTATACATACATTTGGCCAGATTCCTAGCTGGTGTAAATGGACTTCCATTTGAAGTAAGTGGAACTATGCTGAGTTGCACCAGCTGAGGATATGGCCTATAATTCTTTTAAGTAGAAAAGAATAAATTCACATACATCACCTACAGCATAATGATAAGGTTACTTTGGATTTGTCATTGCAAGGGGTAGGGAGGTTGACTTACCAGTTTTGAACATGAGCAGCTTCCATTATAATAACAGCAGTGTAAAATGATGGTGAAATTAAAGTTTTAATTATACTCTGTCAAGTAAACTTTTGAAACATTTTTTTCTGAAGTGTTTTTTATACTAGAAACTAATCATTATCTTTCACTTCTTATTACATGCTACTTCGGACTCCCAATTATAAGTCACTTTTAATAAACTAAGGTCCATGTTCAAAATATGCAGATCCAGTGTCCCATTCTCCCATACGTAACAGCTGTAAAAGAGTGACAACTGCTATTAATGTAATATCACTTGCCACCCATGGGGAAACATAGACTGCAAAGATATTATACCTATACAGGTACACAGGGAAGACTCAGTTGGGTAATCTTAACATCCTTAGCTGCTGGCACCTAAAAATTCTGTGGGCCGCTTGTGTTCTTCTGTCACAGTTGCTGCTCTAAGAGGAGAATCCTACATCAGTGGTCGAAGAATGCTTCATTGGGCATTCTGCATGGCTACCTCTGCACAGTGACTTAATCTGGCTCCATTGCCATATATAGAAATTAGCCTTTCTCAAAAGCCCATCAGGCACTTTACTTATCACATCAAAGGTGATCCTGCATGTTTGAACATAAGGTCATTGGATTGATGTTTTCACTGGTAGAATGAATAGTAGCTGGGATTTTTAAAGGGTCAATGGCCCAAAATTCTTCTTTTTCCTGGCTGACTAGTTTCATTTATGACAAGCATCGCCCTCTATCTCCCCCTATTGATGATGTTCCCCTTCCCTACCCTAGGGTTTTGCGGGTGGTTTTCAGATTTTTGAAGTTTTATTTGTTTTGAAAAACAAGAAAGTAATCACTGCTGAAGAATGAAAGATAAGCTGCTACCATTTAGGAGAGTCACTCCATTCTAGATCCAGATCATCTTCTGTGTGCCAGATGGATGTGGTTTTGACACCGCAAGAATCATTGTGGAGTTTTAATTTGTTTGTATTACCTTCCTTGGCAGATCAAGCAATTATTTGCTTCCAAATAATTCTTCTATTATTGAAGCCTGAGACCAAATTCTGCTGTCCTTTACACTGGAGTAAATTAATAGTAACTTGGTTTAAATTGACTGACTCTATTTTTGCAACAGCTGAGAGCAGAATTTGTCATGGACTCTGTGACCTATCAGGAGCTGTTGGCTCAGAAATTTCTGGATATATCCTGCTGAAAGGATCCTAACTGTCAAAACACTACATTCTGCCTTTAATCTGTAAGGTAGATGGTGTTGACCCTCTGCATACTTTAAAAATATGTGCAGCAAGTCTATAAATTGGCACTCATTTAGTTCTATGGACATTTTATGTAAATCACACACCACTAAGCATTTTAAAATTATAAACGAATATGCATCCATTTTCCCACATGGAACAATCTTCTGACATACCAGAAGGATTTCTGACTGGTTAGTGCACTGTCTTCCTATTTGGTGTGGATGTTGGGCTCTGTATTTGGCCCTGAATTTCCATTTTTAACGGAGGTATCTGACTTTGCAAATGCATCATCAGTCAAGAGCTGAACCCCTCAATACCTGAGAAGTAAAAATTAAGGATACTATAGCATCTTTAATTCTGTTGCTTTCTGTGCACCCATTATAACTAATAAATACTGTGGTTTTCTATTACAGGGACTCACAGCATTGGGAAATTTGACAGACCACAGGGAAACTATTTATTTCACAAATATGAGCTAAGTGCATGGAGGGATATTAATATTTCATACATACATTGTAATGCAATATTAGATTATAGAAGTAAATTCAGATAAATTCTCCATCAGAGGGTCCCAGAACACTAGGCAATGTATCATAATACTGGAAAAACTGATTTCCGGTCTGTTAGCTACGTATTTGGACTGCAATTAAATAAGACAAAGGACCAGCTATAATAAAAATATGTCTATCATAAATATATGTTAATTTTAGATTAATATTCATAAATAAGTATGACATGACAAAGTTACATTTGGTAGTACAGCAAAGCAGGGTATAGCTATACACTGTTATTAGATGATACTATGCTAAAGAAAATACCAGAATCGATGTTATTTATAGCACTGGAACAAATTACACACTTTCAAACATCTTTTATCTTTGAGCAGGCTCAAAATTAACTATTGAAAGGGACTGAAAATAGTTCCATTTAGTATCTTAGATATGCACCTACTTTATTTTTTCTGCTTTGCTAGCAAGCATGAATCTGGGAATTTAATGTGCCTCAGGAAATCATGGCTGGTAGAATACATCATATATGTACACATATTGAGATAGAGTGAGAGTGTCTCTGTGTTTGTGTATATAGATATACAACCCTCAGGAATTATGGATAGTTAGAATATATTTTCTATCATGATTCCCAGGCAGTAACACATACATATGGCATAGAATAACTATGAGCCCCAGAAGCAGTCAAGTGAGTACATTGTGACTCAGAATCAGAGGTCCCTTCCTAGTTCCCCCTTTACTTTAGGGGACAAGGATTTGGGAAGTGGAGGCAGGGATCCTTGGGGACAGTGTCTGAGACACAGATAACTGGAGGGCAAAGAACATATTTGAATCATACAGACACTTCCACAACCCCCTCCAACCCAGTTGCCCTCCTGGCAGCCTACCAAGCCAAGATGATTTTGACATACCACTTAGGGGCCCTGTGACTACTCTTCCCATTTTTCCTGGCAGGGCTGGAATCCATTTTTAACATGTACAGCCTCCCTGAGTACCAGAAGGGATCCCTTTGGGCTGGCTTGGGGGAGCCACTCTAGTGGAAGTGCAGGCCTGGCCATCTGACCAGAAGAGTACCACTGCAAATATTTTTATTCAACTGGATTGGATTTATGGGTCACTGATCCCCCCCCCCATTCCACACAAACAGATCAAACAGATCAAACAGATCAAAAACCTACTGAAACACTCAGGGACTTTGCCAATAGCCTTAAAGTGATCCTTCACTCCATCAGAAAGATGAGAACCTCCCTTGTCTAGGACCTAGAACAGAACCTGGCATGACGATTGTCAGAAAGACCCTGTGTGTGAGGAAGAGGGCAAACTGTGATGCAAGATCCGAGTCCCCAGGATGAATGAAAAAATTATCCAAATGATGCTGCCCCAGATAGCAGTTGTGATGGCGCTACAAGCCTACCATGATGCGTTGGGCCACGTTGGCCCCCAAATATTGAGATGTATGTCCACAGGAGGTTCTACTTGGTTGGATGGCCCAAACCATGCAAGAGTGGTGTGACAACTGCCTAGTCTACATCAGCAGTAGGAACTCTGGGGCAGGGCACAGGCACCCCTCCAGCCAATAGAGACCAATGCACCCTTGGAGTTGGTAGCTTTGGACCACTTGAAGGTGGTGCCAAACCAGAGTGGAGCATTCTACTTGCTGGATCGTTACACCACATTCATGGTCATTATGCCCCCTCAGGGAGATCACAGCCAGGGTAACCACAGAATTCTTCTGGAGCTACTTTATTTAGACCTATGGCTACCCCACCAAGGTGCTCAAGGACTATGGCAGAGTTTGCAGATAGACCAGAGAAGGTGGTCCACCGGAAAATGCTGAGGCCTTGTCTCTTTGATACCAAGCCACCAAACAGGGTGAGGGAAGGAGATCCTAGTCCTAGCAGCTGGGAGGCAGGGCCAAAAGGAGTTACTGGGCTCCCACTAATGGGCTGGCTCACATAGTGAGGGATCCCCACTGGAAGCACCCAACCTTGGTCCTGGGCTGGAGGCAGGGGGAGAAGAGAGTGAGGCAGTCAGGGGGCCCAGGGAGGAAGCACCTAAATCTGTCCCCACAGTGCGGGAGGAGCACCAGAGCCTGACCCTGGGGTGGGGTGGGGGGACAGAGGAACAAGGCAGGAACATCCCATCCTTCTCAAAGGCCAAATGAGGGGTGTGACATTCTATACCTTGGGGGAGTGTACTGTAACTCCCATATTCCTCATTTTCATATAATTGTGATCTTACATATAAAGCATGCCTTGTAAGGTATCAGGGGAAAGGTTATGATCTGCTGAAAGTCATTTATCTATCTATATATGTGTATAATTAATGCATATGAAGTTATGAGAATTATGTTGTATGGACATCACTAAAACATGCTGTAAGTTGGGGAATCAGCCAGATATTAGCTCCCCAGAGGCAACAGCAAGGAAAGTAACCAACACCCGGGCGGTGTGTCAAACAACCCATCAACAGCCATTCTCCAGCAAGGGAGCTACAATGCAATGCCTCACCTGCATGAGGCCACACCGGGGAATTGCTCAACCTTGCTTGGAGAGTCTCAACAATGCCCCCCAGACATGCCTGGACTTGTGCTCCCCAAGCACATGGACTGAGGGCATAAAACGAGTGGACACATACTGAGCCCTTCTCCTGCCCCCACCTTTGCTACAAGCAACTAAGACACTGAGAAGAAGGCAAGACTACAACAGAGGTGATTGGCCCAGGTTTAAGGAACAAACCTGTATATTAAGGACTAAGATATACAGTGGGGTGAGAAAAACTGCTTAATCTAGATGTTGCGCAGTCTAATAGGGTTGAGAGTTTAGACTGTGTGCTTATATTTTATTCTCTTTTGGTAACTGTAGTGAAGCGGCCTGGCTCCCGACGGCCCCTGAGACGGAGGAGCCAGAACAGCCACCCAGGTGGGCGGAGCCAACCCCAGAGGGGGAAGAGCCAGAGCCGCCACTCAAGTGGGCGGAGCTACCACCACCTGTTCCCGCCCCCCGGAAGTCAAGGGGCGGGGCAGGAAGTATAAAAGCCCGGCCCCAACACTCAGTTGGAGCCGAGCGGCCGGAGAGGACAGACGTTCCGGCCCGAGCTCCTGCGAGAGGGAGCCTACCCCGAGCCCGGTACCTGGACGCAGACGGGCCGAGCCTCCCCAGACCCAGGCAATCTAACACCCAGCGCCGCTCAAACCTCCCGCTTGGCAGGTACCCCGAGGTGGACTGGCCGAGCCTGCCCCGAGCACGGTACCCCGAGGCGGACCGACCGAGGCTGCCCCAAGGAAGGTACCCCGAGGTGGACTGGCCGAGCCTGCCCCGAGCGCGGTACCCCGAGGCGGACCGACCGAGACTGCCCCAAGGAAGGTACCCCGAGGTGGACTGGCCGAGCCTACCCCGAGCACGGTACCCCGAGGAGCCACCTGGACCTGAGCCGGACCCGAGACCGGAGGAGCGGCCCGACCTAGACAACACCCAGCAACCCGAGGAGCCCATGGTGTGGGACCCCGCTGCCGAGCCCAGCGAGGAGCAGGTACCCATGGAGGAGGAGGAGATGGGAAGTAGCCCGGGGATAGCAGACCCCGAGCCTATGTCAGTGTGTTGCGGGCAGGATCCCCACTGACCCCGCGGCAGACGGACTGCTGCGGATAGGGCCCCGGGCTGGAACACAGTGGAGTGGGTGGGCCTGTGTTCCCCCCTGCCACCCCCACGCCGGGTGGCAGTCTCTCCTCCTCCCTGCCTGAGGGCCTGAGCCCTGAACTGCGTGTGTGTTTGCTCAGCTCCTCCCTGCCTGAGGGCCTGAGCCCTGAACTGCGTGTGTGTTTGCTCAGCTCCTCCCTGCCTAAGGGCCTGGGCTTAAACCACTGACTTTGTTGCTCAGCCCTACCTGAAGGCCTGAGCCCAGAACTGCTGTTGGGCTGCCCCGCCCTGATTAAGGGCCTGGGCTGAATTACTGACTCTGTTGCTCAGCCCTGACTGTGGGCCTGGGCTGATTGTTTGCTGCCCCGCCCTGACCTAGGGCCTGGGTTGCCATTACTTGCCTGCTCACTCCCTGGCTAAGGGACTGGGCTGATTGACTTTGTTGTGCTCAGCTCCAGCTGCAAGGACCTGAGCTCCCCTGAACTAGTATTTGTCGCCCCGCCCTGACTAAGGGCCTGGGCTTCCTGAGCTTGTTAGCGCTCAGCTCCGGTTGCAAGGACCTGAGCCCCTTTGGACCATTGTTTGTTGCCCGCCCCGACTGAGGGCCTGGGCGTACTGACTTTGTTCGTGCTCAGCTCCTCCTGCACGGACCTGAGCCCCTTTGAACCCCGGGGATTACTCCGCCCTGAGCTAGCATCCGGGCTTTATTGACGTAACAAGTCCCCAGCTCCGGCTACAGGAACCGGAGCCTGGGACTAGTTCGCTGCCCAGCCCAGACTGAGGACCGGGGCTCCTTGCAGCGGCAGGGAGCCGCTTGGTTAGCCCCGCCTAAGGGGCGGAACCCCTAGACCTCCCCAACGCGAGGTCTGACGTGGCCGTGTAGTGAAGCGGCCTGGCGCCCGACGGGCCCTAAGAGGCCACGACCCCCGCACCGGACTATTACACGTGGCGCCCAACGTGGGGCTAGTTGCCTAGCATGTGGGCACGAGCCCTAGACGCCGGTGAGAAGGGGGCGAAGGGAGAGAGGCCTCCCGCTAGAGAGGGAGACCTATCCCAGCTCCTGACCCGCATGACCGAGAGTCAGGAGCAGCAACCGGCGGCCCTGGTGCGGGGCCAACAGGAGCACCAGGCCGCCCAGCAGCAGCAGCAGCAGGTGGTAGAGCAGCTAGGGGTCCAACAACGGCAACTGATCGTCGACCTGGTCGCCCAGCAGCAGGACTTCCAGCAGAAATGCCTCCAGCAGCTTGCAGCGGCCCTAGCCCGACCGGGGGAACCCCTACCTGGGGTCGTCCCGGGGACCCCGCGGCCCAGCCCCCCAATTCGGTTGACGAAGATGGGACCCGAGGATGATCCCGAGGCTTTCCTCGTCACTTTTGAGAGGGTGGCTGTTGTCGCCGGCTGGGTCCCGGAACAGTGGGCCACCATCCTGGCCCCATACTTAACGGGGACTGCCCAGACGGTCTACCGGGGCCTGTCGGCGGAAGCAGCCCAGGACTACAATTTAGTGAAGGGCGCTATTCTGGACGCACTGGATGTGAGTCCAGAGACCTTCCGCCAATGCTTCAGGGACCTGGTCTATCCCCCAGGGGCCCGACCGCGGATGGTGGCGCAGGAACTACGGGAGACTTGCAGAAGGTGGCTGCAACCCGAACGCCGGACAGCAGAAGAGGTAGTGGAACAAGTGATCTTGGAACAATTTACCCAGGTCCTCCCGACGAGGGGAAGATCCCGGGTCCTCCGCCACCGGCCAACGACGGTGTCAGCCGCCGTCACCTTAATGGAAGACTTTCTCGCGGCTGAGGTCCCGTCGGGGTCCGCTGGCCGGGCGGTCCCAGCCCGGACGGAGCGCCCCAACCCGGAAAAGAGGGGGCCGCCCTCCCGGACAGCCACGAGTGTTCCCTCCCGCAGCATGGAAGGCCGGGCCCGGGTGACCGTGCCCTCCGGAAGGCTCCCACGGAACCCGGTAGCCACCGCCGGGGGATATAGCCGGGCCTCCCCCGGGGGTGACCCAGGGGCACGGCCACGGCCGGAGCAAGCCACCCGGGGACCCTGCTACTCCTGCGGCAAGTATGGCCATTTGCTACGGGATTGCCCTGAACAGGGGTGTGCATTTGGCCAAGTATATTCCGGGGAAGGCCGTGCTCGACGTGCACAAAGGACCAAGATCACCGTGCCCGTGGCCATTGAGGGACGCCAAGCGGTAGCCCTCCTCGACTCCGGCTGCGGCCAAACGCTGGTCTGCCAGGCCTTAGGTCCACCGGCCGACGGCCACCTGGAGAAGATTCCCCTGCAATGCATCCACGGAGATGTACGACTCTACCCCAGTGCCCGGACCCAACTGACCATTGACGGGGTCACCCGGCAGATGACGGTGGGGCTGGCGCCCCGGCTGGCGTACCCAGTGATCCTGGGGCGGGACTGGCCCGACTTTACGACCGTCTTGCGTCACCATCTCGGGAGTAGCCCGCAGGCCACACCGGCCTTGGGAGGGGAATCCCCGGAGACCGAGGAAGACGAGACGGAACCCCCCGTCCCCACCAGTTCCCCAAAGGAGCGAGAAAACCCGCCCCGGGGCGGGGGAGAGGATTCCCCGACGCCCACAGATTTCTGCCGGGACCAACGGGCCGACCCCACACTCAGCCGAATCTACGAACAGCTAGCCTCCGTGGACGGGACGATTCTCGACTCCCAGCGAGCGGCGCAATGGCCCCATTTCGAGTTACGACGAGAACGCCTGTACCGCGTAGAGAAGGACCCCCGTACCGGGGACGTCCGGACCCAGCTTCTGGTGCCGAGATGTCACCGCCGGGCGGTCATGAAACTGGCCCACGACGTCCCGGCGGCTGGGCACCTCGGGCACGACAAAACGCTGGCCCGGATCCTGGGGCGTTTCTTTTGGCCCGGGGTCTATCAAGAGGTGAAGGACTATTGCAACTCGTGTCCCGAATGCCAGCTGGCCACCCCCGCCGGGAACCCGAAGGCCCCCTTAGTACCGATGCCTCTAATAGAAACCCCCTTTGAGCGTGTGGCCGTGGACCTGGTGGGGCCCCTCCCGAAGAGCAGCGCAGGCTTCCAGTACATCCTCGTCATGATGGACTATGCCACCAGGTTCCCGGAGGCCATTCCTCTTCGGAACATCTCGGCCCGCACCATCGCCATGGAGCTGGTAAAGGTCTTTGCCCGTGTAGGCCTGCCCCGAGAGCTCCTCACGGATCAAGGGACCAATTTTACATCCCGCCTGCTCAAGCAACTCCGCACCTCCGTCTATCATCCCCAGACCGATGGTTTAGTGGAGAGATTTAACCGGACACTGAAAGGGATGTTGCGTCGGTTCTCCCCGGAGGACCTTCGCCGGTGGGACCAGCTCCTCCCACCTCTGCTGTTGGCCATACGGGAAGTTCCCCAGGCATCGACTAAGTTCTCCCCCTTCGAATTGCTGTATGGGCGGCGACCCCGGGGCCTGCTGGACCTTATGAGAGAGACCTGGGAACAGGCTCCCTCCCCGGCCCGGGGTCTCCTACAGTATGTGCTCCAACTTCAGGAACGCCTAAGGCAGGCGGGGGATCTGGCACGGGAGAACTTAAAAGCCGCCCAAGAGACGCAGGCGGAGACGTATAACCGGGGGGCCCAGACTCGGGAGTTCCAACCCGGGGACCGGGTATTACTCCTTCTTCCGTCTAATGAATCAAAAATCCTGGCTCGATGGCAAGGACCCTATGAGGTGGTCAGGAAAGTGGGCCCGGTCACGTATGAAATTAATCAGCCGGACCGGAGGAAGAGGATCCAGCGCTATCACGTCAACCTCCTTAAACCTTGGAGGGAGCGAGAAGGGCTGTTGATCAACCCCTGCCCACCAGAACCAGAACTGGGACCCCAGGTTCCCCACCCCGGAGACCCCGAGGAACCCCAGCTCGGGGAGACCTTAACGGAGGACCAGCTCCGACAGACTCGGTGCCTCCTCCGAGCTTTCTCCCGCACGTTTACGGACCAGCCGGGATACACCTCCCTGGTATACCACCGGATACAAACCGAACCTGGGGTAGTGATCCGGGGGACGACCCGGCCCCTGCCCTATCATAGAAGACAAATCGTGGAAAAGGAGGTACGGGCGATGTTGGATCTGGGCGTGGTGGAGCCGTCCCAAAGTGAGTGGCGCAGCCCGGTCGTGTTGGTGCCAAAACCCGACGGATCCCAGCGGTTCTGCATTGACTTCCGACGCGTCAACGCCATCTCCAAGTTCGACGCCTATCCCATGCCTCGGATAGATGAGCTGTTGGCCCGCCTGGGGGAGGCCCAATATATCACCACCCTGGACCTGAGTAAGGGGTACTGGCAGATCCCCCTGGATCCCGCCTCCCGTGAGAAAACTGCCTTTGCCACCCCCACAGGTCTCTATCAGTTCACGAGGATGCCCTTCGGCCTCCACGGAGCCCCGGCCACCTTTCAGCGCCTAATGGACCGCCTCCTCCAGCCCCATCAGGACTACGCGGCCGCCTATCTAGACGACGTGGTGATCTACAGTCCGCGATGGGAGAACCACCTGGAGAGAGTCGCAGCCGTCCTGAGGTCCCTGTGGGAGGCCGGGTTGACTGCAAACCCAAAAAAATGTCGCATCGGCTGGCAAGAGACTAAGTACCTGGGCTACGCTATCGGGCATGGACAGGTAAAACCCCTGATCGGGAAGGTCCAGGCCATCGCTAACTGCCCCCCGCTGACCACAAAACGCCAGGTGCGGCAGTTCCTAGGCTTGGCCGGATATTATCGGCGATTCATCCCCCGGTTCGCCGCGATTGCAGCCCCCTTAACAGGGCTCCTAACAAAGGACCGCCCACGACAAGTGAACTGGACTACTGAGTGCGACGAGGCCTTTCGGACTCTTAAGAGGTGCCTCTGCAACGAGCCGGTCTTGTATAGCCCCGACTTTAACCTGCCGTTTGTCTTGCAGACCGACGCCTCGGAAGTGGGACTCGGGGCTGTCTTGTCCCAGGACATAGGGGGTGAGGAACATCCGGTCCTTTATATTAGCCGGAAACTGTTCCCACGAGAAAAGAATTATGCGGTGGTCGAGAAGGAAGCCCTAGCCGTGAAGTGGGCTTGTGAAGCGCTCCGGTATTACATCCTGGGAGTCCCCTTCACCTTGGTCACCGACCATTCCGCCCTTCAATGGTTGACCCGCATGAAGGACCACAACATGCGGGTGCAACGGTGGTATCTGGCCCTCCAGCCGTTCGCCTTCACGGTCCGCCATAGAGCTGGTAAGGAGCACGCGAACGCGGATTTCCTCTCTCGGCTGGGGGGTGAGGAATGGGCTGGCCCCGCTGCACGGGAACCAGCCTTGAGGGGGGGGCCGTGTAGTGAAGCGGCCTGGCTCCCGACGGCCCCTGAGACGGAGGAGCCAGAACAGCCACCCAGGTGGGCGGAGCCAACCCCAGAGGGGGAAGAGCCAGAGCCGCCACTCAAGTGGGCGGAGCTACCACCACCTGTTCCCGCCCCCCGGAAGTCAAGGGGCGGGACAGGAAGTATAAAAGCCCGGCCCCAACACTCAGTTGGAGCCGAGCGGCCGGAGAGGACAGACGTTCCGGCCCGAGCTCCTGCAAGAAGGACCCTACCCCGAGCCCGGTACCTGGACGCAGATGGGCCGAGCCTCCCCAGACCCAGGCAATCTAACACCCAGCGCCGCTCAAACCTCCCGCTTGGCAGGTACCCCGAGGTGGACTGGCCGAGCCTGCCCCGAGCACGGTACCCCGAGGCGGACCGACCGAGGCTGCCCCAAGGAAGGTACCCCGAGGTGGACTGGCCGAGCCTGCCCCGAGCGCGGTACCCCGAGGCGGACCGACCGAGACTGCCCCAAGGAAGGTACCCCGAGGTGGACTGGCCGAGCCTACCCCGAGCACGGTACCCCGAGGAGCCACCCGGACCTGAGCCGGACCCGAGACCGGAGGAGCGGCCCGACCTAGACAACACCCAGCAACCCGAGGAGCCCATGGTGTGGGACCCCGCTGCCGAGCCCAGCGAGGAGCAGGTACCCATGGAGGAGGAGGAGATGGGAAGTAGCCCGGGGATAGCAGACCCCGAGCCTATGTCAGTGTGTTGCGGGCAGGAACCCACTGACCCCGCGGCAGACGGACTGCTGCGGATAGGGCCCCGGGCTGGAACACAGTGGAGTGGGTGGGCCTGTGTTCCCCCCTGCCACCCCCACGCCGGGTGGCAGTCTCTCCTCCTCCCTGCCTGAGGGCCTGAGCCCTGAACTGCGTGTGTGTTTGCTCAGCTCCTCCCTGCCTGAGGGCCTGAGCCCTGAACTGCGTGTGTGTTTGCTCAGCTCCTCCCTGCCTAAGGGCCTGGGCTTAAACCACTGACTTTGTTGCTCAGCCCTACCTGAAGGCCTGAGCCCAGAACTGCTGTTGGGCTGCCCCGCCCTGATTAAGGGCCTGGGCTGAATTACTGACTCTGTTGCTCAGCCCTGACTGTGGGCCTGGGCTGATTGTTTGCTGCCCCGCCCTGACCTAGGGCCTGGGTTACCATTACTTGCCTGCTCACTCCCTGGCTAAGGGACTGGGCTGACTGACTTTGTTGTGCTCCGCTCCGGCTGCAAGGACCTGAGCTCCCCTGAACTAGTATTTGTCGCCCCGCCCTGACTAAGGGCCTGGGCTTCCTGAGCTTGTTAGCGCTCAGCTCCGGTTGCAAGGACCTGAGCCCCTTTGGACCATTGTTTGTTGCCCGCCCCGACTGAGGGCCTGGGCGTACTGACTTTGTTCGTGCTCAGCTCCTCCTGCACGGACCTGAGCCCCTTTGAACCCCGGGGATTACTCCGCCCTGAGCTAGCATCCGGGCTTTATTGACGTAACAAGTCCCCAGCTCCGGCTACAGGAACCGGAGCCTGGGACTAGTTCGCTGCCCAGCCCAGACTGAGGACCGGGGCTCCTTGCAGCGGCAGGGAGCCGCTTGGTTAGCCCCGCCTAAGGGGCGGAACCCCTAGACCTCCCCAACGCGAGGTCTGACGTGGCCGTGTAGTGAAGCGGCCTGGCGCCCGACGGGCCCTAAGAGGCCACGACCCCCGCACCGGACTATTACAGTAACCACTCTGACTTTTTGCCTATCACTTCAAATCTATCTTTGTAGTTAATAAATTTGTTGTTTATTCTACCTGAAGCAGTGTGTTTGGTTTGAAGTGTGTCAGGGACTCCCCTTGGAATAACAAGCCTGGTACATATCAATTTATTTGTTAAATTGATGAACTCATATAAGCTTGCAGCATCCAGCGGTCATAACTGGACACTGCAAGATGGAGGCTCCTTCGGTTGTGTCTGGGACCGGAGATATTCTCTAGTGTCACTCAGATGCACAATCCAAGGAGCAGCTTACATGCTAGAGGCTGTGCGTGAACAGCCTGGGACTGGGGGTTCTCACAGCAGAGCAGGGTAAGGCTGGCTCCCAGAGTCAAGGATTGGAGTGACCTAGCAGATCACCAGTCGAGATAACACCAGGGGAATGTCACAGGGGGCCCCCCATTAAAGTGATACAGTAATACTGAGGGTGTCCAAGCCATGGATTGTGGCTGTTACATGAGTACAGGTGTGTTTACATGGTGATGGTGTGGAACTAGGTAGAACCTCTTCCCCTTCCTTTCTCTACTCTTTCCCCATCCCTAAAACTCTGCACAGAGCTAGTTAGCTGGGGCGAAGTGCCACTCCAAAACAAGGGCACAGCATTCACTACCGACCACCTGGAAGGTTTGAGCCAATGAGCAGATGTGGGGGGCAGACAGGATGGGGATCAAGCCCAGGAAGGTTCAAGGAAAGAACAATCAGAGGAGGATAACAGCACTGAGCTGGGTCAGAGACTGATACACCCCCAGAACACAGAGTCAGAACTAGGAGTGGCATGTAGGGGAGCCAGCTGCTTGGAAAGGGGGCTCTTATAGATACAGAGACTGGAGCCGACAGGATAGATGGGACCACATTGCAAAACCCACCAGTTTGAGCTCACAACACACATGCCACAAACAGGTTGGTCTGACTGGGGAAAACTCCCACCTGACAACTGCTGACCAATGTCCATGGCAGGTTACTTCCTTTCATACACCAGCTCAGTTCTGGCGGCTGGTAAGTTGGGAGGGAGGAGCCAAGACTCTGCTCATTTCCTGCCCAATTCCTGCCCATCCAGGCAAGTAAGAACTGCTCTGTGGCGCTTGCCACCCCACCACGTTCTGCCCAGTGACACAGGGAGGCTGAAGGGTGGAGAAATGGAGCACCTTACTCCCTCTACTCCCCTGCAGGGCCACAGTATGGTTAGTCACAATCTATCTCTAACAGGTTTCACTTTCTTTAACAGGTTCTAAATGATTTTACAAACATTTTTCTTTTAAACAGTCTTTGCCTTGCTGTAAGAACAGGCAGTGTCCATGCTGAGCCACTCTCAGCGTTGGCACACACCAGTCTAGGTTAAAGTTAAAGAAGCACAAATATAAAAGCAACATTAGCTCTTGTTTAGGCTTTCCATAGCAGGGAGCCAATTTTAATCATTTATTCCATCCAGCAGACATCAGAGCCGAGGAAGAATTTATTCTTATGCCTCACAAACAAAAACAACAACCAAATGAGATTTCAGTTAACAACAGGTTTTGAAAGGCAGAATGGGGAAGACTTAACTGGATGACTCTCTGCTGGCCCCAGGTTCACTTTTTCCAATCCAGACAGGTAATTTTTCTTCATTTATTTTCCAATTTGAAGGTTAAAAATAAAGAAACAAAACAAAACAAAAAGAAGATTATCTTCCCTCAGGGGTCTCTTGTAAACTCACCTCTCCCATGATGCTTACAAAATAGTCGACAATGTCAAGGCATTGTTTTGCCTCTATAAAGATTATCTGTTTAATTGCAGTGTAAACTTCCTGGCTCAGACTGGAGCTCTGGCTCAAGAGCCTTGTAAGGTGGGAGGGTCCCAGAGCTCTGGCTGCAGCCTGAGCCCAGAAATCTACACTGCAATGAAACAGCCCCATAGCCCAAGCCCCAGGAGCCCAAGTCAGCTGGTCTGGGCCAGCCATGGCTTTTTATTTCCAGTTAGATATACCCTTTCTGTTCTTCAACTGGCTCCCTCTTCTTTTCCACATCAATAAACTAATTATCTTTCCTTTTAAGGCTCTTTACAGCTTAGCCCTATTATACTTGTTATATGCTGTCAGTTCTTCCACCTCATCTGTACTGGCCATCCGTAAAGCTGGTTGGAAACTGTAATTCCCACATTCTGTGGGGAAAAAAATAAAAACTGTTCTGAAACAGAATGCAAAATGAAATTTTGAAATTTCCCGCAGAACCCAAATTCCAAAATGTTGTTTAGAAAAAGTCACAATAACATTTCAGGTTGGCCTTTTCTAAATATTTCTGAGGATCCCTGAGCTTCTCCGAGCCCTGGCACCCACCAGCTGGGGAATTGTGCAGCTTAGGGACCCTGGGAGTCTGGACTCCAAGGCATCCTACCTGGTAGGCTGTGATGAAACTGGGGATTGGTCCTGCTTTGAGCAGGGGGTTGGACAAGATGACCTCCTGAGGTCCCTTCCAACCCTGATATTCTATGATTCTATGAACCTGGAAGCTCTGGGAATCTAGACTCCATGGCAGCCTGCCAGGCTAACTGCCCCAGAGCTGGGAGCTTGGCTGGCTGAGGAGCTCAGAGCTTGGGAGCTGGGACTTCCAGGGCTTCCAGGCTCCTGGCTCGCTCTCTGCCTGCCAGGTGGTCTGCCAAGGAGCCAGGCCTGTGAGCTGGCAGGAAAACAGGGAGTTTTCTGTCAGAATTTTGTCAAATCATTACATTCCCATGGAACATTTCAATTTCTACAAATTGTCATTTTCCCCTGGAAAAAAAATGCTTCATCAGAAAGTTTCCAAGTAGTTCCACACATTAGTCCAAATTTTCCCTCTCAGACACCTTTGTACTAACAATGACATATTTTAATATGTCCCATTCTCCCAGAAAAACTTTGAGATAAAACAGTTTTTCAAGGTATTTACCTGGTAGTGCCATCTCTGCTATGGAGAAATCATTCACATACACGTAATAAAAGTTAATTCACTGTGTTCATTGAACCTATGGAAAACATGGTATTTGGATGTGTTGTCCTTTTGCTAGCAGATAACTTAAAAGCATACTTTTCACAGAGATAGGCATGTTCACATCACCGTCACTAATGATATTGGTGAATGAACAAAGAAGTAAACAAAATGAAGTCACTTTGAATTTTGATTCCTTAGAGATACAGGAATCAAAAAACCAAGAACTGATGAGTAGGGGAAAAAAGGAAATATTTGTAAGGTTTAGCAGATGATGTTGCAAATAATATACATTGTATAAAACTGAAGATAACACCATTTGTGTGAGTTCAGATAGTATGCACAAGTGATTGTCTACCATATAGGACCAAATTGTGATCTTGTCCCTACATAGTCAAGTCATATGGAGAGTAAGACTTCCACATATACGCCTCTGCTCAGCCTCCCCACATCTCCGCAACAGGCATATGGTTGGGAGGATGGGAGATCAGAGGCTGCCTACCCTTCCCCAGCTGGTGAGTTGGTAGTGGATGGACAGGTATATGGAATGAGTAGAGTATTAGCTCCAGCTTCCAAGACACTGGCCAATGAAGCAGAGCTGGAATGGGAAAAGGGGAGGAAGTAACGTGCTACTGCTAAGGACCAATAGCAGATTATTTTCTTATGGGATCAAGTAGAGAACAAGGAATTGTGACTTTCTGAATCAATGGTCTGCCCTTAAAGAGGCACAAATGAGTCCATTGATTTCACTTTAAAAGAAAGGTGAAAGTTTTCCTTGCTAGCAAAACTGCTTTGCTATTATTACAAATTGAAAACAACCGACCATACAAAAAACCTCTTTGCAATACCTAACAATGGATGTAGGTGCTGAAGTACCACTAAATGGATATATTTTCACATTTTTCAAGGACTGGATATGTCAATATGATCAAGAGTTTTCAGATTCACAAAAGGGAAAAAGTGGATCGGCATCTGGGATATGTATCTCCTGAGAAGAAATATTAGGGACTAAGTGTGAAACAGAAACATAAATTCAAGCCCTGAAATTATCCATATATCTTTAATGATTTAAACAAAGGAAAAGATTTCAGTGTAATCAGGGATCTCATGGTTAACATGGTTATCAATTACCTTATGAACAAAGGACACCCAGTACAAATATGACTGCTAGCTGGTTTAGAATAGTATATTGATCATGTAGAGGAATTGTATCTGCAACACATGCTTTGTTCTAAAACAATTATTTTATCCAAAATATAAAGGAATATTACATTGAAGAAAACATAGGTGAGAGTCTCTGTGGGGTTTCTATCACCCTTCCTGTTGTATTATTGTAAGGTTGCAGAGGGATCAAATGCAAGACCTTTGGCACTATAAACACAAGCCCCCACCACTTAATCTGAGTAATTCCAGCAGCTGTCACTAAGAAGCAAGATTTGTGTCAGCCACTAGATAGTGGCTCACATAGTGTAATCAGGCCTCTTGAAGGTTGCTCAAGTTGGATACACAAAAATGGAGGTTCCCCAAATAACAAGTCACTTACAAAAATCTCAGCCAATGTGAATGGAGGCACACATTGTGCAGGAAACACCTTGCTGTGTGAGGAGTGTCTGCACAGGATCATACAAGGGTAAGAAGGAAGAAGGAAGCCTGTGGGGCTGCAGAATGCTACTTCAGACCTTGGGCTTGTTCCCTTTTGCACCTCACACAGCTATTCAGTTTCAGTGAGTATTTGATAAGCATCTAGTGTGTAGTACATTATCACTACAATATCCCACAGTACCAGATAATTGGACCCAGAAATTCCAATAATTAAATAGTTACCATTTACATCAATAGAGTACTCAATTACCTTGTATAAGTTTGCTAGACTTGTTTTTATTCTGGACAGATCTGTGTGCAAGTAAATGCTAGTTATGTAATGGTGAATTGTTTGGTGTTATACATTTTTGGCAGGAATTTTGCAAACATATTATATTATTCTTATTAATCCCACTATGGATTTATTTGCTCAGGTAATATTTTCTTAGTTGTCTCATACACATTAAAGAAGTTGCTGCATTGTTTTGTTTTGTTTGTTTTGTTTTTCCCTTGTAGAGGAAAACAATTTGAGATAATTGGAAAAGCAATTCTCCTTGTCAGATTACTTTGTGGTGGAAGATGGCCTTGGTCTCAAATAATGCTGAAAAAGTAGCTTTCCCAGAACAACAGATTTTTCCCAGAAAGATCATCAGAAAATATTATATATGTTTTCAGCAATTCTTTACAAATATCTCTTAAATTGCTATTTCTAGCCATGATTCAAAGCCCTCAAAAGTCAGTGTAAAGACTCCTATTACTTCAATGAGCTATGAATCAGACCAGTAGTACTACAGGTATAGGAATTAAGAATTTTCAAAATGTTCTTACATATTTCCTGATCAGTTCTCAGAAACTGCTTACAATCCAAGGATGCCACAGAGTTGGTATGTCATATATATTATTATGTGGTATTTTGAATAGGTAAACAAGCAGCCTTGAAATTCTAGATTGTTGAGAGTAGAAGGCTATGCTATGTTCCTTTGTAAATGACATCCTTGAATCTGATTTTGGTTGCCAAGGTATTAATGATATCCATACAGGTAATATATAGCCAAATATACACATGAGTTTTGGGTTGATTTATTAGCTTTTTATTTATTTATGAGGATAAACTCAATTAGCAGAAATAATTACTTTCTAAAATGTAACACACTGTATTTTCACTGAATATTCAATACTTGTTCCTCCGAGGCGTAAGTCTACTAATGAGAGACATATGCCTACTTTAAACAGCTACCTGCTTCTTGTTTGACTGTGTGTGTGGCATTGATTTATGTTTGTTATCTTAAATTACTTTGTTCTTTTCTTAAGTTTTCAGATAATAGCCATTTAAAAAAATGCACTTGAAATCAGCATCTATGATTAAGATGCTCATTTTCTTTCTTGGTTTTGGAGTTGGAAGAAAAATTAATGAGTTGCAAATTTGTTTCAAGTTTCATTATACTTTTTAGAGAGAGAATCAAAGAAGAATGAGGGCCTTCGGCACTATAAGTATGATTCTAACAACAAAATAAAGCATCAAACAGAAAAAAAATAGTGGGCAGGCACAGGTGGAAGAAAATCCTTAGCTCTACTCCCAGTAATAACAAACTTTGTTAGTCGAGAAAAGGTAAAGCAATGTAGTCTCTGAGGTGCTGCTTGAGTCTTGGTGACAGGAGTAACAACAGTATAAAAAGGGGCAGCAAACAAAACAACAGCTAAAGTAGGCTTCTGCTGATCTCCATAGCCAACAAAGAGTAGCTAATCTTCTAGTCTTGCTTGATCAAGGAGATTCTTCTCATTTCAGTAGCTCACCACTCACATGATAAGTCCCCTCCTTCCTAACTGCATGTCAATGAGCACATGAATCACCCATTTAGCATAGTGATCCTGGTAACTTCTACTCACTTTATATCATCAATCAGCTTTAGTAAGAGTCAGCCAGCCTCAGTGCTTGTGCCACTCCAATCCACAGGATATATTGTTGGTTGTATAGGCTCAGAATAGACTGCATTTGAAAACCACAGGTAAGGCCAAAATCTAACAATGGCCAAGTTATTAGAAAGAATTGAGGGACCTAAGGAAAAAATTGAGATGCAGGATTAAATGAACAGGAGTACTTGTGGCACCTTAGTACTCCTGTTCTTTTTGCGGATACAGACTAACACGGCTGCTACTCTGAAACCAGGATTAAATGAGACACCAATGCTTTCTTTGTTTAGGGCAACATTGCATATTCCAGTTGCAGAATCAAACTGGTGAGTGAGGCGATTTGGAGCCTGATTTTGCAAACCCTTACTCGTCTGAGTCATCCCATGGAAGTCAACTGAATTACTCAGGTGATTAAGGCTTTTTAAGATAATGTTTAATTGAATATGTTAAAATTGTTGTTTCCATATTTAGTGGTTGCTTTAATTTGTTCTAGGCAGTTCCTATGGTAATACTAATAAGTAATTGAATATACAATTACTGTAATCTTGGGTTTTTTAATAAACATTAACATTTTTAAAAATAGGAAAATGTGGCTATCCATTAGGATTAATTAAGTAATGGACATGCTTCAAAATCCCATTTAATGAAGAAACAGAGTAATCCAGTCACACACAGGATTATTCTGGTCTTGTTCTGTTTTATACACATAAACTACGTTAAAAGAATATTAAGGTTTCAAATAAATCCTCCTGTATGTTGGCTCCTACAACTGCAACCCTCCAACCCATTTCTCACTCCTCTACATTCAAATTAGGTGCTTCCTCTTCCCTGCCTGGGTGCTGACTGAGAATCTCCATGCCCTCAGGTTCAGTGCCTCCTGCTACAGCAGCCTGTAACAGCCCAGAGCAGCAACTGCAGGGAAAGTCCTGTTCAGACCCTGCAGCCCTGTGACCTTTTGGAAAATTTAACTGCCAAACTCTATGGGTATGCCTACACAGCAGCTGGGATGGTGCTTCCCAGCATGGGTAAACAAACACACACTAGGCCTGCTCAAGCTAGCATGCTAAAAGTAGCACTGTAGCCAGGGGAAGCACAGGTGCCTGCTCAAACTAGCTGCCCAAGTACATACCCGGGGGGCTGGGAGAACTTGTGCTCAGGCAGCCAGCCTGAGCTGCCACCCATGCTATCCCCAGCTAAACTGCTATTTTAGCACAGTAGCTCAAGAAAGCTAGCGCATATCTACCCGAATTGGGAAGCATGCTCCCAGCAGCAGCGTAGACGAACCTTTTGTCTCAGCTGAGCATGTGTAAACTGTGATTTTCCAAAGGTGTATAGTGTGTTAGCCTGCACCAGTGGGGTGTACATTTTAGTTTGCACCAGCATGGCGTGCACTAACTGGCCTTTGTGGACCCTGCTGGTGCACACTAAAAGTTCCCTAGTGCACATTAAAAGTAGTACTTTGGGACTGTGTCAAGTCCTTGAGCCAAAGCATAGAGGTACTAGAGCTTCTCAACAACATGAATGTATGAATGCTTTCTCCTAACATTACTGTCAGAAATGGCTGAACATTTTAGCTGACAACTTTATCTTCCAAAACAAACAAAGAAACAGACATAGCCAGACACCTAGCATGGAAAATTTCAGCTCATATAATAAAATTTGCAAAAGTCATAAGCAACAGGAAACAAGGTCTTGCGATTGGAGTTTCAGGCAACCTGAACTAGAGGCAGTGTTACCAGCTCCACAGATAATATCAGTAATCTCAGAATAAATACAAATTTTGAGACTCTATAACATAATCTGTTCATGAAAACCATCCGTTACTACTGATAAAGAACTGCTATCCATTTTAATATCATATTCCATTAAGATATTAACAAATTTTATTTAGGATTACCCTCAGCTGTGACTTAGTCTATGTTGATGCCAGTAATGCACATTACATCACTTTGTCAAAAAACACATAGGATCAAATTGTCAGTTTGCATAAATTGACATAGCTCTTATTTGACTCCGCTGATTCACACCAACTAAAGATCTAGCCAATAATGAACACAATTTATAAAATCATCTTCCAAACAACTAGAGTTAGAGAATTTTAGCATACTCTAATAAACATTCTGCACCAAATGCCTTCATGGGGTGACTCCACTGATTTCAGTCAAATCACATCAGAAAGACCAGTTGTGACCTATTCTTATAGGTACCTTTGGTAGAAAGATGCTTTACCCATAATTAAGCATAATAATTCTGTACTATCCTTTATTAACTAAGAAGAAGAAATGGTTTATCCAGCACCTGAATTGTTTTCTCTCTTTAAGTACTAAGTACCTTAAATAATATCTGTATCCCTCTGTGCTAGACTGTACATTACTTTATAACTTCGACTGTTTGATAAATTGGTTGGGGTCTCTCCTCTTTTGTAATGCAGCACCTTAATAAAATCACACATTTCCAATCTTCAAACTAATTAGAGTGGGTTGAGTTTGTACTATTCCTCACCAAACTTTTTTGTTTAGAATCATAGAGTTTGCAATTCTAAGGAAGGGTAGAAGGGAGAACAGCAAAATAGAGACAATGGATTTCAGGAAGGCGGATTTTGGTAAGCTCAGAGAGCTGATAGGTAAGGTCCCATGGGAATCAAGACTGAGGGGAAAAACAACTGAGGAGAGTTGGCAGTTTTTCAAAGGGACACTATTAAGGGCACAAAAGCAAGCTATTCCGCTGGTTAGGAAAGATAGAAAATGTGGCAAAAGACCACCTTGGCTTAACCACGAGATCTTGCATGATCTAAAAAATAAAAAGGAGTCATATAAAAAATGGAAACTAGGACAGATTACAAAGGATGAATATAGGCAAACAACACAGGAATGCAGGGGCAAGATTAGAAAGGCAAAGGCACAAAATGAGCTCAAACTAGCTACGGGAATAAAGGGGAACAAGAAGACTTTTTATCAATACATTAGAAGCAAGAGGAAGACCAAAGACAGGGTAGGCCCACTGCTTAGTGAAGAGGGAGAAACAGTAACAGGAAACTTGGAAATGGCAGAGATGCTTAATGACTTCTTTGTTTCGGTCTTCACCGAGAAGTCTGAAGGAATGCCTAACATAGTGAATGCTAATGGGAAGGGGGGAGGTTTAGCAGATAAAATAAAAAAAGAACAAGTTAAAAATCACTTAGAAAAGTTAGATGCCTGCAAGTCACCAGGGCCTGATGAAATGCATCCTAGAATACTCAAGGAGCTAATAGAGGAGGTATCTGATCCTCTAGCTATTATCTTTGGAAAATCATGGGAGACGGGAGAGATTCCAGAAGACTGGAAAAGGGCAAATATAGTGCCCATCTATAAAAAGGGAAATAAAAACAACCCAGGAAACTACAGACCAGTTAGTTTAACTTCTGTGCCAGGGAAGATAATGGAGCAAGTAATTAAGGAAATCATCTGCAAACACTTGGAAGGTGGTAAGGTGATAGGGAACAGCCAGCATGGATTTGTAAAGAACAAATCATGTCAAACCAATCTGATAGCTTTCTTTGATAGGATAACGAGTCTTGTGGATAAGGGAGAAGCTGTGGATGTGGTATACCTAGACTTTAGTAAGGCATTTGATACGGTCTCGCATGATATTCTTATCGACAAACTAGGCAAATACAATTTAGATGGGGCTACTATAAGGTGGGTGCATAACTGGCTGGATAACCGTACTCAGAGAGTTGTTATTAATGGTTCCCAATCCTGCTGGAAAGGCATAACGAGTGGGGTTCCGCAGGGGTCTGTTTTGGGACCGGTTCTGTTCAATATCTTCATTAACGACTTAGATATTGGCATAGAAAGTACGCTTATTAAGTTTGCGGATGATACCAAACTGGGAGGGATTGCAACTGCTTTGGAGGACAGGGTCATAATTCAAAATGATCTGGACAAATTGGAGAAATGGTCTGAGTTAAACAGGATGAAGTTTAACAAAGACAAATGCAAAGTGCTCCACTTAGGAAGAAAAAATCAGTTTCACACATACAGAATGGGAAGAGACTGTCTAGGAAGGAGTACGGCAGAAAGGGATCTAGGGGTTATAGTGGACCACAAGCTAAATATGAGTCAACAGTGTGATGCTGTTGCAAAAAAAGCAAACATGATTCTGGGATGTATTAACAGGTGTGTTGTGAGCAAGACACGAGAAGTCATTCTTCCGCTCTACTCTGCTCTGGTTAGGCCTCAGCTGGAGTATTGTGTCCAGTTCTGGGCACCGCATTTCAAGAAAGATGTGGAGAAATTGGAAAGGGTCCAGAGAAGAGCAACAAGAATGATTAAAGGTCTTGAGAACATGACCTATGAAGGAAGGCTGAAAGAATTGGGTTTGTTTAGTTTGGAAAAGAGAAGACTGAGAGGGGACATGATAGCAGTTTTCAGGTATCTAAAAGGGTGTCATAAGGAGGAGGGAGAAAACTTGTTCACCTTAGCCTCTGAGGATAGAACAAGAAGCAATGGGCTTAAACTGCAGCAAGGGAGGTCTAGGTTGGACATTAGGAAAAAGTTCCTAACTGTCAGGGTGGTTAAACACTGGAATAAATTGCCTAGGGAGGTTGTGGAATCTCCATCTCTGGAGATATTTAAGAGTAGGTTAGATAAATGTCTATCAGGGATGGTCTAGACAGTATTTGGTCCTGCCATGCGGGCAGGGGACTGGACTCGATGACCTCTCGAGGTCCCTTCCAGTCCTAGAATCCTAGAATCTATGAATCATATGAATTTGTGTCATACTGATTTATGTTGTGCCAGTTTCTGTTCTCATTAACTGTTTTGTCACTAAAATGAGGTATTGGGATTTTAAATGCTTAGTTCATTTTGTGAAATGACGTGTATGTTCATATGTTGTGCTGCTTTGACCTATTTTGAATGTTAATTGGTTAACCAATTTTACTTCCCAATGGGTTACCAAGACTCTAAACAGAAAGTGTCCAACTAATCAAAATGCAGAAGGCTAACAAAGTCAGTGTATAGTCATGGACCACACACTACTTTAATTTACATATTATACAAAAGTGGAAATCATGATATCTGATTCCCATGACAAGCTTCTAATGAGAACAGATAGCAGTACAATGTTATTTTCTTCTTAAGCGAAGAACTGAAGTAATGAAAACTAATTAGAATCTAACAATAATGCTGTGGTCTTTTGTTGATATCATCTTAGTGAGTCATCTAAAATACTAAACATAATTCATTGATTATTGAAATGGGTTAGTGGTCATATGGTTTGTCACAACGGAGAATGCTAATGATTTTTAATAGTACTCTGTCTTCCTGAAACTTGTGTAATGAAATATATTCTGTGCAGGATAAAAACACAGACAATACTGAGAGTTAAGTTACTGTCCATTTCAATGGAGATATAAGATTGAATTTTTTGATGAGACCATAATCTGATATGTTTCCCTGGAGAAATTCTAATAACTACATGACTATCCTATTTGTTATTTATCTACTTTCAATTTGTAAATATATTTTGTATTACTTCTAAAAATATATTTTACAATAAACTTACCTAGCCTCTTTCATACAAAGCTATCATAAAGCGCATGGCAGTATTCCTTATTGAGCCTGATCCAAAACTCACTGAAGTCGGTGGGAAAACTGCCATTAACAGCAATAGGCTTTGGATCAGATCCATTATAAGGCCAAATCATCAGGCTTATATGTAATTATAAGGCCAATTACATATAATTATACAGGGTAGTTGGGCACGGTGCAAAAGCTTAGATGGAAGGACTGCAAATCCACAGGAGTTAAGTGAGGAGTCACTTGTCAAGGGTAGGACTCATACAAACTGGGCCCACACTTCCTGGAATGACCGTCCACAAATCCTTGCCATCACTTTCTCCTCAGGGGGACCTAGTTCAGTATGAACTCTGACTGAGAAGCTACCATGGGGCGGGAGCAGGGGCGAGGCGAAATGTGTACGGTGCTTAGAAAAGGAATTTAAAAAATAAAACTAAAAAAAGGTGACCCTGGGTATAGGACGTGTGATGGATCTTGGGGGTAATATTTGTTATTCCCTGATTCCTTTAATTCATTGATTTAAGACCACTGCTGAGTAAAGTGATTCTTAATCGTGCTCCGCTACTATCATCTTCCTGGCTAACAGAATGGATCTGGAAGCCAGGAGATGTCATAGGTCACTTAGTCCTTTCAATCTCTCCTCAATTGTCAGCAAGTCAAGAAGGACCCTGATCCTCCTATTGAAATGTCATGGAAGCCCTGCATTCAGGAACTGGAACCAAGGGCTCCATACCTATGGCAGGTAAAATGTAGGTGGTTGCACAGTCTCTTATATGGTTCTCCTCCACTCTACACTATGGATATGTACAGGGACTCCAAACATAGAGCTGCCTGGCTGGTCTATGCAACTTTGGCAATGACCCATGCAAGGTATGCGTGAGGGCTAGCATTTGGCCCCATAGTATTTTTTATTGTATGTCATAGCATCATTGTAGCTATGCAATAGTTATGGTTGAGACAGCTCTTTCATTCAATATCTCTGTTTTCAGTTACTTATATCTTACTGGTGAAAAAAGTAGGTCCTTGAGTCTGTAACTCGTTATGTTTGATTTAAGCCCAGAAATCACATTTTGGAAAGTTTCAGAAAAATGCATTCAGCTGTGTTTTCAATTATCCGAATGTGGAAAATCCTGATCCACTTGAAAGACTAAAGCTTGCCAAACTATCAGTGCAAGGAGAAGTTTCTTCCAGCTCATTGGAACTCTATATTCTACTTGCATGAGAAACCATATACTGGTATATAAACTGTCCAAAGCTGGAGGAATATCTGAAAGGGGAGATCATGGATCCAGTTCTTCCTTGATGTATGAGTGCAGTCCAACTGCCACTGAAGTCATTGGGAACTCACCCATGTATGTCTGATGGCAGATCTGTTTGCCATATGCTTGACCCATGTTTGAAAAATAAAATTGACAAATTCCATTGACAAAGACTGCCAGAAGACTATTCTCATAAGCATATTGCAAGTCTCTTTGCAACCTTAATTCCTTATAAATAGATGTATACAAAATAGGGCTTTTTTTAGTTGTCCTATTATTCCCAGTTATACTATGCAGCCCCCATTGAATTCTATGGAGTCATGTAACTGAGGGCAGTTTGTAGCCCTAATGATGTAAAAAGAGACAAGTGGAAAAATAAGAAAACATTGACTGCACCAGGTTCAGTGTAGTAAACTACAACAGTGCTCTCTTTCCTCTTCCATTAGCACAGAATATGATGCAAGACAGTATTCCCCAATTTGATCTATAACAGCCTGAGTCTGTGGTCTTCAGGGCATGCTGCAAGCCCTGTATTTTCTCTTTTGTCTGCAATGAGATGAGTGACGTGTAGCAGTAGTGTAGAATTCTGGTGGGGATTGTGTGGGGAGGTCAATTAATGTTTGTTATACTTGCGTTGCTACAGGGTTATTTGATTTGAACGTGTGGTAACTGAGGGGGGGGGGGGTCTCTTTATTTACATGTGTATTTGTAAAAGATTGCCCAGGGCACCCAGAGTATTGGATGGCTACTCTTTTATTGATAAATAGGAAAAGTTTAAATAAATAAACTAAGTGGGCAAATTTAAGTCTAGTGATATGTTCCAAATCCTGACAGCTGCTGAGCACCCGCAAATACCACTGAAGCCAGCAGAAGTTAATTAGATGTTAGATTTTGGCCTATTTAATGATACATCAGTACAATTATGTTGAAGGGCCTGTAGGGAAAATTCTTAATTGTATTAAGGAACGTAGAAAGTTGACGCTGGGTGCTTCCTACCTTTCATTTCATACAAGTTATTTTCCACCCATTATTTTCACAGAGAACATCTTCATTGCTTTTTCTGCCACACGTGTAGACAGACTATACACAGTGTACCAGGCAATGAGGTCCCTACATATCTGTAAATCAATGTTAAGTAATCCCCAAAACCTTGCCGCTGCATACACTGCATTACAATATCTGTAGAATATATGTCACTGGTTTGGGGTGTGTCATGGGAGTGGTGGCCATTCAGGGAAAATCAAGGCTTAACTGGCTCTGACAACCCTGTAAACTACACCTGGGAGCAGGTAGGTGCTCCAGGTGGTAACTCGTTAGCCAATTGATAATGGAACAGCTGAACGCTATAAGGAGCCTGCCTGAACGGTATAAGTAGGAAGCTACCCAAATAAAAAGGGAGAGCCCAGGTGAGAGGAAGGAGGAGCATTCAGTCCCTGAGGAAAACCTGTGACTACAGGCTAGAGGGAATCCACAGGCAGCAGTAAAGCAGGCTGCTGTAAGGGAGAAGCC
This sequence comes from Emys orbicularis, assembly GCF_028017835.1. Classification (NCBI taxonomy): domain Eukaryota; kingdom Metazoa; phylum Chordata; order Testudines; family Emydidae; genus Emys; species Emys orbicularis. Next base: position 302,223,451 of record NC_088683.1, read on the forward strand.
ATGAGTTAGAGCCTGGTGATAACTGGGGGATGCCCTAAGTAAGAATGAGGAAGGGGGACTGTAGGGACTTCTGGTTATTAGTTCGGGGAAGAGAGCTGGAGAATGTCTTTGGAGAAATCTGAAGTTTGAAGTTGGCTACTGGGGAGGGAACAGAAAAGTGTAAAGTCCTTTGGGAAGGAGTGGGTTTCTGGAGAGAGCAGCACTATTTAAAGGATTAGAGATTGTGGAGACATAGTGGGGCAGGCAGGAAGAGTGTGCTGGATCCAGTTGAGATCCAAGAATATAGTATGCAAGAATATATTTGTGTCTATCATTTGGGGGATTTGTCACTTATTATACCCCATATTTGGCCTTTGGTAGGATGAAAGGTGTATAATTACAGTAGTGCCCAAGGCTGGTTTGTAGGATGGGGCAGTGGTAAGTGGAGCAATGAAACAAAGAAACAATGAGAAAGGAAGATAATCTTAGAGACTACACTTTGTATTGACTAGGGCAGGGGTCGGCAACCTCTGGCATGTGGCTTGCCAGGATAAGCACCCTGGCGGGCCAGGCCAGTTTGTTTACCTGCCACGTCTGCAGGTTCGGCCGATCGCGGCTCCCAGTGGCCGCGGTTCGCCGCTCCAGGCCAATGGGAGCGGCGGGAAGCCGCGGCCGGCGCGGGCTGAGGGATGTATCCCGCGCTGGCCGCAGCTTCCCACTGCCCCCATTGGCCTGGAGCGGCAAACTGCGGCCAGTGGGAGCCGCGATCGGCCGAACCTGCAGACGTGGCAGGTAAATAAACTGGCCCAGCCCGCCAGGATGTTTACCTTGGCGAGCCGCGTGCCAGAGGTTGCCGACCCTGGACTAGGGCAATGTTTCTCATTCAGCAGCTTGTGACCTCTAGGGGCAATATGCAGGGTTGTAAGGCACTGAACATTTTATTGCAATCTAAAGCAAAGAACACATCGGTTCCTCCACTCTCCTTACACACTTACCATTGAAGGTCAAGTATTCTGTGTCAATCTTTTGAAACACACACATACACAAATAAATTATATAGGCTTTATATAGACATTTTTTATTCTTATTTAATAAATATTAGGGTGTTGTGAATGTTTTTGGCTTTGAATACAGAGTCATCAACCTGAAAATGGTGAGTAACACTGGACTGGGGTTATGGTGTCAGAGAAGGCAGGGAAGATGAGTTTATAGATATCAGAGTGGGAGATGAAGTCTTGGAATGAGAGTTTTAATAGTCAGATGCAAGATCTGATTTTGGACATGTTGGATGCATGCTTTCATCTGCATGTTGTTAAGGAAACCATTGTGCAACTCTTCACCATGAAGCACAGGAAGTTTTGGGAAATTTTTCCAGTGCCTGATGGTGTGGAAATGAGTCGTGCCGGGGTGATTGGAAGCATGGGGTCAACTTCCCATAATGTAGTGTTCTCCATCCCATAATCTCGTCTTTATCCCATAATACTTTGTGCCTTCTTTTCAAAATCCCCAGAAACCTGTGCATCCCTCCTTGCTGTCTGCCAGCTCTGACAGAAGCATGGAGCCTACACACTTCTGCACTAATGTCATGAGCATTGCATGCAGAGGGCTCATGATACTGCAGTATTTGCAGATCCACAAGAGAAGCCGTGGGGAACATGACAATTCCTTGAAGGCTAGATTGCTGTGGGACATAGAAAGAAACAATTCAAGGTTGTTGGTAGCATTCACAGAGCAGCTGGAGATGGTGGAGCACCAGTTCTGGGCCAAAGAAACAAGCACTGACTGGTGGGATCACATTGTCATGCAGATTTGGGATAATGAACAGTGGCTGCAGAACTTTCAGTTGTGCAAAGTCTCATTTCTGGATCTGTGCACTGAACTCACACCAGCCTTTCAGCACAGAGACACCAAAATGAGAGCTGCACTGACAGTTGAGAAGCGAGTGGTGATTGCACTGTGAAAACCTGCAACACCGGATTGCTTCCAGTCAGTCAGGAATCAATTTGGAGTCTGGAAATCCACCACAGGGGCTGTTCTCATGCAAGTGTGCAGGACCACTAATGGCCTTCTGCTATGACTGTCACAGGACTGTGACTCTGGATAATATGCATAACCTACTGGATGGTTTTGCAGCAATGGGGTTCCCGAACTGCGCTGGGGCAATAGATGGCACTCATATCCCTATTTTAACACCAGATCACCTTGCCACAGAGTACATCAACAGAAAGGACTACTTTTCTATGGTAATGCAAGTACTGGTGGATCACGGGTTGGAACATCAGTGTTGGCTGGTGAAGGAAGGTGTATAATGCACTATGTAACTTTAAGAACACAGGACTGTTCAGAAAGTTGCAAGCAGGGGCTTTCTTTCCTGACTGGCAGATTACCACTGGGACTGTTGAAATACCATGACTGATCCTGGGAGACCCAGCCTACCCCATCCTTCCATGGCTCATGAAGCAATACACCGGACACCTTTACAGCACCAACTATAGGCTCAGCAGATGCAGAATCACAATTGAATGTGCCTTTGTTCATTTGAAGGGCTGTTGGAGCTCAGTGAGAAAAAATATCCCAATGGTTATAGCTGCCTGCTGTGTACTGCATAATAGTTGTGAAGCAAAGGAGGAAATTTTTCTACAGGTATGGAGGGTGGAGGTGGAACAGCTGTCTGCTGAATTTGAGCAGCCAGATACACAGGCTATTAGAAGACCTCAATGTGGAGCTATACAGCTGAGGGAGGCTTTGAAAGAACATTTTATTAGTGACCCAGAGTAGTGTGTGTTCCTGTGGTGTGCTATACCTGGGCTTGCTCTTTTGCAGCCCGGTATGAATATAACATTGTCAATGGACCTATTAATATTGACTGTGAATGATGTTATGGGTTCTGTGAAAAAGTGAAGTAAAATGAAATTGGAGGGTGTCAGACTTGCTCAACACCAGACAGCATATATTGTGAACTAATACAAATGTTGTTCCAAAAATGTTCACTTTATCCTTCTCCATACTGTCTGCAAGGGTGATCCTCCAGGCCCTGTGTTCATTCTATGATGCAGCTCTGGCTTACAGGATCTCCTGAAACATGTCTTCCTGATTCCTCTTCTTTCTCCTCCTTATCTGGCTAAGATGTTCCATGGGTGTGAAGGGGAGACCCTGAAGGCCACAATGGCAGCAGCTGCAGATACAACACAAAGATAGGGTGACCATATTTTCCAAAGTAAAAACTTGACATCGCCTGGGGCCACCCGCATGAGCCCCGCACCACCCGGGGCCACCTGCCCGAGCCCCATGCTACCAGGTGCCACTCGCCTGAGCCCTGCACTACCTGGTGCCTCGCGGTATCACTCGCTTCCCTGAACATTCCTCCACACGCCCCTAGGGGAGCTCACCCCTCCTTTTTTGACAAAACTGGGCATTTGTTCTGTTTGCTCTTGCCAACTGATGATCAGTTGGCATGAGGAAATGGGACAAATGCCCAGTTTTACCAAAAAAAGAGAGACCTCCGAGACAAGACTTAAAAAAGGGACTGTCCCTGCCAAAACAGGATGCATGGTCACCCTACACAAAGAGATACCATTGTCAGTGTATTCACAACTGAAATCAAAACTTAAGATACTGAGCTCACTCCCTTTGTTTCCCAAACATTGTAAGCAGTACATTCTCACTACTGTTTCCGATTGATAGAGCATGGAACCAATCAGAGCACCAGCCATGGTGTGTATGGACCTCAGGGGGTTGGGGAAATGAGGGGGAATAGCTTGCTGACATGATTCTAGTTGTATAGGGCAATGGGACTGAATACTGACACTGTTTTCCACAGGCAGTGGTGATTTTAGCTGACATTTCACTCCCGCGGGTAATAAAGGCAGAGAAAGAACAGCTGCTGGTGATGTCCCGAAGCTGCCCTGACTCATATTCTGCTAGCTTCTGACTATAATGGTGCCTGCTGAAGTAATCGCAGAGCAGCATGAGGAAGTTTCCTACTGTGGTGGAAGAAATAAAGCATCCCTCTCCAGAAACATTTGGCATAGGATTGCAGAGTCCATGAAAGTTTCATTGAGATCTCTATGGAGAATTCATGGGACATCCCGGTGCACATAAACAAACTGATCTGCATGGCCCCCTCTGCATAACTCTAGAGGGGAATGAACAGCATATAGCAACTCTAACTATTTTGGTTGTTCCACTACCTCTTCTTGCACAAGTAAAGCAACAGATGTGTCCTGCTACTTTAGGGGTTCCATCCTTGTAATTTCAAAGTAACTACATACTTACTGGAGGTTCCTTCCCCTGCATCAGGATCAACTATCAGGACTGGATGGACTGTGGTAGAGTAAAAAACATGTCTTGGCTTGCTGTGCAGTTGGATCCCATACTCCTCCTCCTCTTCCTCATCCACCTGCTCCTCTTTGCTTGTTCATAGCAATGGCCTGTGACTCGGGTTCCTCAGAAGTCTCTGGGTGCGCTTGGAATGTGGGGGGAGATCTCCATTGAGGATGGCTTGCTGCTGTTTGTGAAAGTGTCAGGTCTGCAGCTCAGCACCAGATCAAATGTTGGCCACCTTGGCCTTCTGGTATGCCTGCCGCAGCTCCTAGGCTTTAAGGCGGCACTACTGCTGATCCTTGCTGTAGTTCTTCTCCTGCATTCCCTAAGCAACCTGCTCATAGATGTCCATGTTTCTATGGCTGGCTTGGAGCTGGGCCTGCAAAGCCTCTTTGCCCAGAGACCTGGGGGATCCCAATACCTTCTGTGTACTCCAGGCAGGAGCACATCTGCAGCATGTAGCCAGCATGGTCAGCTGGACAGTTGAACTCAATAATGAAGAGCTGCTAGGTATGCTCGCAATCAGGAAAATGAATTTCAAAAATTTGCAGGGCTTTAAAGGGGAGGGGCAGCTTCCTGTGTTCTTGACCCCTGGATAGCAGAGTTCACAATGGTGACCAGAGTGGACAGTGTGGGGCATTGTGGGACAGCTCCTGGAGGCTAGTAACAGTCAGCATAAGTAACACAGTGTCTACACTATCACCCTAACTACATCAACCGTGACTCTACACCACCAGGGAAGGTGGTGTTATTAAGTCAGCATAGCGGGGCATTATGTCAGTGGGAGCCAAATTTAAGTGATGTCGACATAAGTTGCCTTGCATCAAGCTAACCAAGTAGTGTAGACCAGGGCTAAGAGATGGAAAAAAACACTACTGCAAATTGTGCCCTGGGTTAAACGTATCTATCCCCCAGTCAGATCAATGGAGTTGCATGGTTGTAGCTGAGGGAAGAATCTGTCCACATGACTCCTGATGTTAGCCATGAAGAACTGATGATGAATCATTCACCATTTTTAGATACTCAAAAAAAACCACCAACAACAAAACATAGACCACTAATAATCAGATAATCTGATCGAGCTTGCTACCTGCAAAGCTGATCTGGGTATTCAGTATCCAAATTTACCAATTTTAAAAAAAAAATCCCCCAAAGCTGTTCAGCTAAACCAACAACATTGTCAACATTCTGCTTCATCATCACTAAAAGAGAATGGAGCAACATTTTAAAAACATAAGGAAGCAAAGATAGTAAAAGGGTTGCAGGGAGCAAAAAAAAAGGTCAGCTGTGATGTGAACTTTCTGTACCAGATCCTAAACTGTTGTAACTCCACTGACTTCAGTTGAGCTATACTGATTTCCATTAGCTGAAGACCTGGGCTTGATTTAATATATTCTCTTATAAACATAACCCTTATCAACCATTGGGCAAATACTATGGCATAAGTTCAAAGTCAAGTAAGGGTTTTTGGTGTTGCAGAAAACTTCTCAAGAAGAGAGTATATAGCACTCTAAAGAGTTGGATGTTTTTGCTCAAATTGAAGTATTAACAAGTTGTTTTGTTGTTGGAACTAGTTTGCGACTTTGGCCTTCATAAAGGGTAAATGTTTTCACAGATCGTCTGTGCCTTGGTAACATACTGTCCTTGGTGCAGTAATCATGCTCAAAATAAATAATAGCCAGGCTTAAACATGAGCAAAATGTAACATAGCTATATTGTATATATAGTTTCATTATTGTCTAATATAATGAACCTCTCAGGTACTTGGAGTTATGCCACACTCCAAATTAATGTAGCACTTGCTACAACCTGCCTCATCTTCCACTACACCCTGCATCTTGAAAAGACAACTTCAGACATGTCCAGTTTCAACAATCTCAGATTCCATGTAGGTCAAGGTAATCTCAATTTTGAAAATGAACTTTAAAAGTTGTCTTTTATAGGTACTGAACTGTAAACATAGGGATCAGTATAATTCTGGTACACTTATATCACAGTGATTATTGCCAAATAGGCACAGAGAGAGATTTTGCTAACAGAAGGGAAAAAAACACAACCAATTAATGAACTAGCTAAATTCTCTGTCAATCTCTGGCACTCTGAGTGTTCTCAAATGTATATTACAAGAGGATTCTTTGCTAAAATCAGTCTAAATTGGTTTAATTTAAATGCTAGTTTCATTATATGAATAATCATACGGTGTATTCTAAAGAAGCTGTCTTGGGTATTACTCTGTAAATTTAAAACAGTGTTTTATTCAGTCTGATTGTTAAACTAATATTCTATTGCTTATACTCTTATTGTTGTGTTTACCTCTTTACCAGGGAGTGAGAATTAAATTCAGACACTTAGACTTACTTTGACTGTCAGTAAGAAATAAGAAATGCTGTATTTTGTGTGAACTGTTTATTTTTTTAGGCTAGGATTTTCAAAGGTGTTAGGCTCCCTTGAAATCCATGAAATTCCATGGGATTTAGGTACCTAACTCCTCTGAATATCCTAATCTTAATATTCTTTTCAAAGTTCTTCTTGAAAGACAGTGATCAGAACCAGTCTGGGAATTAGGGCACCTTGGTTCCATTACTATCTTTACTGGTGACTTGTATAATCTTGAGCCAGTGACGTTATCACCACACCAGAGTTACCGTTTCAGTAATGGAGAAAACACTAACCCAGGGGTCAGCAATCTTTGGCACCCGGCCTGTCAGGGTAAAGCCGCTGGCGGGCCGGGCCGGTTTGTCTATCTGGAGCGTCTGCAGGCACGGAGCCTTGCAGCTCCCACTGGTCATGGTTCGCCGCTCCAGGCCAATGGGGGCTGTGGGAAGGAGTGGCTAGCACATCCTTCGGCCCGCGCCGCTTCCCGCAGCTCCCATTGGCCAGGAACAGTGAACCATGGCCAGTGGGAGCTGCAGGCTTCCATGCCTGCGGATGCTCCAGATAAACAAACCATCCTGGCCCGCCAGCGGCTTTACCCTGACGGGCCGGATGCCAAAGGTTGCCGACCCCTGCATTAACCCATCTTTGTTAAATGATTTGAGGACAACAGATGAAACATTCTGCACAGAAGTATTGTTTTATTTGTATTTTATTAACAATAAACCTGATATTTTAGGGAAAAAACACAAGCGTTTGTGTCAGATATTTTGGTGGTTATTAAATAGGAAATAATTGTGGCATCTCACAGCTGGTGAATGTTGACTTTTAATGATGACCAGTTTAGCCACACTCCATAGTCATGTAACAATTTCTTCAGTCAACCTCAACTTATATCCTGAAACTTGGAAGGATAGCTCAAGCTGATTGTCTTGCTAAGTCATATGGAACCAGGTTTCCCATGTGAAAGCTTTTGGAAAGTGATTTTAAAATTCTCTAGCTATGGCTATTCTATGACATTTCCTTAAAATGAATTGTTTCCACAAACTTCTGTCAAGAATTTAATTAATGATGAGTGACTCTTAATAGGTCCAAGTATTCATTTTGGATAAGATTTAAGGGCTCATGTAAATAAAATATTCTCCATTGGTGGGACATTGCAATGACAGGACTACCAAGACCTATCACCCAGTGCTATAAATAACCTGAAGGCTAAGATACATTATAAGTCTCTTCAATCTGCAAAATCATCCTGAAAAAATCTTGAGAAAATAACCTTTCATGTGGCATATTTTAAACCTCAGCTTCTGTTCTCAACTAAATTGAAAATGAAATAAAATATATTTTAAAAATTCCAAACTTTCTTCTAACTTCTAAGGGAATTTGGTTCAGATTCATGCTGAGTTTTGGGCAAAGATATGAGTCTGTTCTTAGTTCGTCTGAACCAATTTGGGGAACTCTGATCATAACATGGTTACTAAGAAGGTTCTAGGCAGACTGTTGAGGGTAAGCTTGTTCTATTGTGGATACCTACCCATCATTGGAATAAAAACAGTGTGTCTCACACTTAACAATTAGATGTTCTAAAACTCTGAAGAAATACTTATAAACAATAAAATTCTCCAGCTTCTGGGTTGGTCCTGGTCACCATCACTGAAGGCCTCTCACTCAATTCATTTACAATTTTGAAAGTCTGTTCCACATTCTCCATGTCTAAGTTTTCCTCCTTTTCATGAAACAGCATCATATATAAAGTTAAATGCTGTTTGATCCAGTCTTGAGGTGCTGAATATGAAAAAAATTTCGTACTCTTCTGAAGAGTTGGCATGGATAATGTTTGCGATTTCCCCTTATAATGTTTTTATAATAATTATCTCTAATTTCCTTGCATTGAATCTCTTATTCACTTTTAATCATCACCTACTGCTAATGGCACTAAGATTTGCTTAAAACAATCCAGGGGTGAAAGTAACATTAAGCACTTACTGGTATGGGGGCCGGCTCTGGCCCCCGGAAGGGGCGGGGCCGCAGGCAGAAGGGGCAGGGCTGGGGGGGGTCAGTGTCCCCCAGCCAGCTCATCCATACTGCCTGGCCCGCACCACCCTGGGCTCCAGCGGCAATTTAAAGGGCCCAGCCCTTTTAAATCACAGCTTTGGGGCAGCTGCTCCTTTTGCCTCCCCACCCCCGTTGGTGGCCCTAGTGGGGGAAGGGTCAATGATGTTAAAGCGCTGCCCCTTTTGCTCCCCCCACCCTGTCAGCGGCCCTGCTGGTAGAGACCCAGCATGGCCACCGAAGGGGGGCGCAAAAGGCAGCAGCACTTTAAGCACGGTCCTTAAACTGCTGCTGCAGCAGCACTTTAACTTCAGCTGAGTACGGGCCGGTACCGGCGGCCATTTTTTACTTACTTTCACCCCTGAAACAATCACACATTATATAGCTTGAAAACAATAAAAGTAATTTGTAGAGTGCTTTGCATGATGTCCCTCTAAAGAAAGCAAAAATCAAAGGACCTTCTCCTATAATCTAGTCATAAATCTGGACAGACTAAAGAATCTAATTCAACATGGCCTGAACTGGCTCAGAAAAATGTCTAACTGCAAGCATTTGATTAGTGGTGATCAGAGGCTCACAGGTAGGTTGGTTATTTTGACTCTGTCTAAACTAGTGGCCAATACTATCTTTAGTTACATCATTCCAAGAAGTACCACATCCCAAAATGGTACTTCTGGGAATAATATCACTATAGTGAATTTTAGTAGTGGGTGGTTTCTGTTACGGACAGACGATGATTCTCCAATAATTTGTCAGCCTTTTTGAGGAAATTAGGAGTCTGAATCTCCTCTCCCTATGCACATTCCTCTAAAAATGATTGATTTAGATTGATGTGGGGAGAAAGATTACTCATTTGAAGAGTTCAAGAGTAAGAAGTAGTTCAGGGAGCAGTCTGCAAAGACCTGGTGTGATGCTAACAGACCAGGTGCCAGGTAATTCCAAGGCTGTTGGGCCTCACTGAACACTGACAAATGTATAGCTGGAAACTAGTCTGGCTCATCTGTGTGTTAGTATTGTTAAAACAGGTATTAGATTTATAGAGATGTGTTTAACGTTTGGACTTTATGAAATGCTTGTGAGTTGCTGCATGCATTAATTTCACTTATAATATCAGTATCCTACATTATAAGGTAGCCTTTATGTGTTTGGGTCTAACTATAAAAATGTTTGCTAAAACTGGAAACCCCCGCAGTCATGAGAGAAACATGTGAAATACTAGTTATCACAAGAGGTATTATTTCCTCCCCAACAAAAGAAGGCTTATAGACACCAGACAAGCCATTTTGGAACATCAGGGGACAAAAGACTTTGTTGATTGCTTCCCCCATACCTGTGCAGGGAGCACATGTGTAAGCGCTCATCCCATCACAGCTTGAACACTGGGGGGGAAGGGAATAAAAATCCCTGTTAAGGAGAATTTGTTATCTCTGTGCTGCTTGAACTCTGAGGGATGAAGATTTCAAAGCATAAGCAAGGGGTCCCCATCTGTTTAGCTTGGGTTAGCCCTAAAGGATATATAAAGTGTGCATATTATAGCAGCAACTATCATCTTTTGGAACCAACGGGTGTATCTTATGTGTGTTTGTATGTTTATCTGCTTTAATCTTGTAAATAACTCTCATTTCTTTTTCCTAGTTAATAAATCATTAGTTTATTATAGGATTGGCTACAAGCATTGTCTTTGTTTTGAGATCTAGGATACAATTGATCTGGGCTAAATGACTGGTGCTTTGGGACTGGGGGTAACCTGAGTATTGTTGTGATTTTTGGAGTAAGGCACCATCTATTACAAAAGTAGTGGGAAGGTAGATTGGAGTGCCGAAAGGGACTGCCTGTGACTCCATGTTAAGGCTGTTATAGTGCTTGAGGAGTTCAGGCTTGATGCTTGGCTAGTGAAATCTATTTATAGAACACACAACCTATTTGTGCCCTGAGGTTGGCACTCACATTCATAAGTATTTCCAAACAGCTTGACACCTGGGATAGGTATTAAAACAAGGAGGAATGTAGGGGAGGCGGCATAGTTCACCATCCTCTGCTAAAAGCAGAAAGAAAGCACCACCTTCTCACCCTAGCTTGGAGTACTGCCTCTTTATTGACTGAAGAAGTCGCACCAGGCAGAGCAACTTTTGTGCCTGCCTAGAGAATTTCTAGGGTTCCAGCTTTCCCACCAATAGCTGAAACAGCAAAAACAGCTAACAAAAAATAAGGGATCCCCTATCTGTTCCTTCTCCTCCTCAGGAAAAAATCTGTTCCCCACCCAAACCCCCTAGCCCAGGGCTTGGCAACCTCTGGCATGTGGCTCGCCAGGGTAAGCACCCTGGCAGGCCAGGCCAGTTTGTTTACCTGCCGCGTTGGCAGGTTCAGCCGATCGCAGCTCTCACTGGCCGCGGTTCGCTGTCCTAGGCCAATGGGGGCAGCGGGAAGCGGCGCGGGCGAGGGATGTGCTGGCCGCAGCTTCCCGCTGCCCCCATTGGCCTGGGACGGCGAACCGCGGCCAGTGGAAGCTGAGATCGGCTGAACCTGCCGACGCAGCAGGTAAACAAACTGGCCCGGCCCGCCAGGGTGTTTACCCTGGCGAGCCGCGTACCAGAGGTTGCCGACCCCTGCCTTAGCCTCTAGGGAAGGAAGAAAATCAGATCCTTCACAAGAAGAAGGGGAGGAAAGAAAGGTAGTTGGAGTATGGAGAAAATGGAGGATTCCGTCATCACAAGCTGGTGCAGTATTGCATTCCCACATACCTTGTTACCCATCATGATGAACACTGAAATTGTTAGGTTTTCTGTCCGATTAATGTCTACTTTAACCACTCTCTGAGACAACATGTTGTATATAAAGATACATATATGCATCCCTACAAGTCTTAAAAAATATTCAAAACATCTTAGAATCATTCTCCTGGCAATCAAGAATCTAAGAACCTGCTGTGCAAATGGGGTTTTATGATTTTTTTTTCATACTGGACAATACTCAGGTGCCTACATTTGGAATCTATTACAGCATTTGAAATGTACTAAAAACAACCTCTGCAAACTAGCTTTCCGGGTATTTATAGGTGGGTAAAAGAGGTTCAAGCAAAGATGGTACCTCTGAACATAAACAGCTGGAATCCATAGGCATGGCGGTTGAGGTTTGGGGGGTATATAATCAAAATATTTAAAAAAAAATAGATTTGTGAATGCTTGCTGGCAGGGGAGTAGCATAGTAGAGCATGGAGTAGTGGGAGGATTGGGGTGACACTGGTTTGGGGATAAATGGAAATGGGTGTAGGGGAGGTGAGAGGGGTTGAGAAGAGCTCCGGGGATAGGGAGGGGACACATAGGGGTCAGTGGGTGGGGGACAATAGGGGTAGGAGTTCCTATCAGCCATGCATTCTCCCCTTCTATCTGTGTGCCAGTCCTATAGGCTAACCCAAGCTAAACAGATGGGGATCCCTTGTCTATGCTTAGAAATCACCCCTCATAACTTTGCCCACTTTGATCTCCTCATCAGATCCTTGGGAAACCCTGATATTTATCTCTCTCAACTGTGAAAACTGACCATTTATTTTCTATGTTTTAACCATGAGAGGACCTTCCCTTTTAGTCCATGACTGCTTAGTTTGCTTTGATGAGGGATCTTCTCAATGGCTTTCTGAAAGTCCAAGTCACTCTACCAACCTTCTCCACCTATTGCCTCCATAATTCAAACCATTCAGTACAGCTATAAACTCTCACTGAATACATCTTCAGTGCATGTAATAAATTGCCAGTATCTATTGTGTAAGAACCTTCAGGGCTGGAACCATGAGAGTCTGGGCCACTGATACTCCACATTGCCATGGGAGGTTTAGGCTGGGCTCCCACAGGAGGACCCTGTGAGATTGGGCTTGGCAGGAAGTGCCGCATAGCAGGCCCTGAGTGGCAGCCCCTCACTGCCCACTGATTGGCCAGTACCAGTACTTAAATCAGGAAGCAATGAAGGGGAGCTGGCTGAGCAACAATGCTGACTGCCTGTCTGTCACTGCTCCAGACCCTGCTTGTGATAGATCTAGACTCTGGCATCCAACCATGGTTTGTCCTCGACTTCACTATTCAATTGTCATCTGTAACTTGGTGCCCGACCTGATCTCCTGGTAACCTGACTCTGCATGTCTCCTGTCACCTGACTCTTTATTTGCCCACTGGCCTGTCTCGCACACTGACCTCCTGGTACTGGACTTGACCTGACACCCAATTCCTGCTCTGACCACTAGGTCTGATCACCCACATCCTGGCTGTGGTATATTGCTAGTTCCAGTGAGATACAATCAAGATTACATAGGTGCGTAGCTGATTTTCTGCTGTTTGAGTTTTGCTGAACTAGGTGTTCTGAAAGCAACACAACGTGACACAGCCCCATGTTCCGAGTGTTCCTAAACCTTTGACTGCTAGAAGCTGAGACAGGATGACAGGGAATGAATCATTCAATGATAGCTACATTCTGTTCACTCCCTCTGAAGCATCTGGCACCAATCATTGTCGGAAGACAGGATACTGGGCTAGATGGACCATTGATCTGACCCAATATGATCATTCTTATCTTCTTATTTGGGGTGCTTTGATTTTTGAGTGACCAGCTTAAGACACTTTGAAGAGGTCTGTGCTCACCAATTTCTGAAAATCAGGACCCTCAGAAATTGAAGCACCCCAAATATCTAATCACTGTTGAAAATCAGGTGAGTGCTTCTGCAAATGAGCTGCAATAGTGAGCATTCAAACAATTGAGATGCTGATTTTTGGTATTATATTTTCATTCAGAAAGGTCCACTGGTGGTTAATGCAGCTGTTTGAGAAGCTATCATCAGGTGGAAGACAACAAAGGTCAATAATGACTCCATTCAAATATAGTACATGTCAGGATAAAGGGATCACCCGTTTAAACAGCGCTTATTCTTTAGATAGCCACTTGCTACTTCAGAGAGCTAAAAAGAGGGCAGAGAAACTCCTGAAAAGTCATTGCAAAGAGACTGGAAAAGCAGATCTTGCTGTCATGAACACAAGTTCCATTGGCAGCATATGCCAAATATTGCTAAACATTAAAATTCACTTGTAACATTAGATACCTAGCATGACTGTAACTTATGCACTTTACATATAAATACCTTAAAGGTCAGGAAATCAATCATCCGTGTTTTACTTGTCATGCCTATTGGTTTAAGCCAATATAAAATAATGTACATGTCTTTGTATTATAGTTCTGTTTTGGCTTGATTGAACCTCTATAAACCTATTATGAAAGTCAGAATACGGTAAGTCTAAGACTACTGGGGGATAAAAAGAGGACACAAGGCAAGATGAACATGTCATCAGTTTGGGCATGGATTTTATCCACTGAATATATTTGGAAGTTTGATTTAGTTAAAAATGAATTTCATTATAGAGTTAAAAGTCTTTCCACATTTTCATTGTAAACCCTTATTTTCAGTGATTTATGTATGAGCATTGCAAAATGAATGCTGAGCTGAGTCTGGTACAAGACCAAATACTTTTTCATATGTTAACTTTTGATATTGCAAAATTATATGCACAAAATGGATGCTTACTGTACACATATTCACTCATTTTGTGTGCATAGTGTGAATTTAAATGCTCAGTGGGTATTTTTGGAGGAGCAAAGTAGTCACCAAATTAACAGGGTTACTCATGAGGGTAAATGATCATCAGTTGAAGTAAGGGGTTCACATGCTGGTCCTTTGAGAATGTAGGGATAGATCCCCTATATTTTAGTCTCAATGGGACTTGGAAGTCATTAGAGGCATAACAATGTGCACCAGTTTAGAATCTGCCACTTGGTCCACAAGGTCTTCATCTAAATGTTAACTTTTTGCTAAGTATTTAGCTGGTAATCAATAATGAGTGTAAAGAAGTGAGGTTTTAAGATGAAGTTTTTTGCCATTTGTAAATAGCAATAAGTTACGTGTTTGCTTTTTATTACATCTATGTTATGGGGGAGGGATAGCTCAGTGGTTTGAGCATTGGCTTGCTAAACCCAGGGTTGTGAGTTCAATCCTTGAGGGGGCCATTTAGGGATCGGGGGCAAAAATCTGTGTGGGGGTTGGTCCTGCTTTGAGCAGGGGGTTGGACTAGATGACCTCCTGAGGTCCCTTCCAACCCAAATAGTCTATGATTCTATGAATTAGTTTACTAACCTATTCATAAGGACATTTCAGTTGTTATAAATGATTAGTGATTATGGATCAACTTCTGTTGGCCTTACAGGAGTAATCCATTTTGACTTTAATGGGGCTATAATGTGATTTAGGTGAGCAGACTTGGATTCGATATTAACTGTTTACAAACACTAATTAAATTTATCTTAATAGTAAATGAGATAAGTGACAGACAACTGTCAATTATAGGCTTATATAAGTTATATAGGGTCAGGTTTCTGGGAAGTCATACATTCTGAGAGAAAAGCTGCTCTCTGGTGGTTTATGTAGTCACTAAAAGCTTAGGCTGGAGTTATAACCTTGTAATGCAAAATGTGCTTTTCAAAATTATATTATACTTTATAATTTGTGGATCTGACAATAAAATCCAGTCTAAAAAATCACAAAAGAAAACATAGCAAATACCTTCACATTTTTTCACCTGATTTTTTTCCTTTCTGTGCAGACACCAAATTACAAACACTCATTTTCACACTCTAGCTGGTGTGTAATCATCCTATGTGCCCACTACCATGACATACAGATACCAAACATGCCATATAAAGAAAAATAATTGCTGTCCTTAAATGGATGCTCTTTTTCTGCTCCTCCATCAGGTAATTCAAATTTCTATTGGTTGTTCCAGAAGAAAATGTCCTGAGTAAAAGAACATCTTTTTGGCCTGTCCTTTATTGCGTAAAGACCTTTGCAAAGAAGGGTGATGCAAACATCTTCGGCTTCCATCTGCGGGGATTCATTCCTCCTGTCTCTCTTGAGCTTTGCTTTGAATGTTGTGTTTAGAGAAACCCCAGTTCTCTCTCTCTCTCTCTCTCTCTCTCTCTCTCTCTCTCTCTCAGAAAAGGGAACTGTTATGGGAATGGGGTAGAGGGTGTATGGCTATGTACATTTGATGTCTGAGTGGCAAAATAGTGTACAAAGAGCATAACAATTGAGCCAGAGAGAATATACATGAGATATTAAAGAACTGTTTAGGGGCCTAATCTTTGTGGATCTGAGCCTATGTGCCTATCTACAAGACAAGGGGGGGAAAAAGAAGAACAGTAAATTCAATAGTTCTTCCACTGATTTGCCATTGTAACCTATAGAAGATTCCAAAATATAAACTAGTCCTGGAGATATTTCTTTGTGTTAGTTCTATGGTAATCACGCTGATATATAGCTTTCCCTCTGATTTGTAGAAAATGATGGAAATAATTAAACAGGTTTAATCTGTGCTTGAGCTAACAATGCTTGAAACGTTGGCTTGTTTATGATTTTGTTTCTCGTGTATAATGTTCTTCCTATGAATTATTGGTGGACTTGTTTATTGTAATCGCAGTCTACAGAGACAACAGTCTCAGGAAGCCACATTTACTGAACATAATGTAACTATTTTGGAAAAATAATAAAAACATGATTAAGATAGGACCCTTAATATTTCCGTTACATTGTTTTATGTACCGTTATTGTCATTTAGTTCAGCATGAACAGATAAATGGAAAGGAATAAAATAGTGAGAGCTAAGCTACCTCATGAAGAAAATTAAAATAGATGCATTCTTATTTCATAAGGGATTCCTCACTCTCTTCCCAGCCAGATCTTCTTAGTATGCATTTGAAAAATTACTTCTTGCTATCAAATGTGAAAAACTTCAGGTGAAAAGTGGAACCCAGTTTTGATTGTATCAATATTATTACTAGGTACTAATGTTGGGTAGCTAGAGAACTGGCTTACATATAGTCACAGACATAAGAATCCTGGTGTGCAGAAATACACCAACCGCACAAAGACTCGTTATATAATTAGTCTCTGTAGGTAACAATTAGAGGATGGTATATTTCAATAAAAGGAGTGGGAGTAGACTCCTCCTCAGCATATGTGTAGAATGGACAGTAGACAGTGCTAACAGGCAAGGGTACTGTGGGATCATATTACTATAGGTTCCTTATTGGGAACTTGACAAATACAGTCGAGGAAACATATTAAAACAATCTATGGGGAAATTGAGATTACAATATGGATTTTCCATGCTCCCTAGGACATATATGCTTTAGGCCCCCTCAATACTAATATTATAAAGATGTAACTATGTTTCCCGACAACAATTCAAATCAGACTAAGGCTTTAGTCTGGTATGGAAATATGGTTAAGGAGAAGTGATGTTATTCACATGCTTAAATGCTTTTCTGGTCCAGCAAACCAAAAATTGGAAATTTGGAATTATAGATTCAAGTATGGAAATCTGGAAATATTATGTTTATAATTTGGACAGGGCCTTAATCCCTCCTTTGTTGGGTGGATGTATGTCAGATGTCCACAAAGATATTCTTGTGATGGTGCTACATGCAGAGGGCACATATTCTAAAAACAACATATTTTTAAAAACAAAATCAATCAAAACAGCATCTGTTTTCCTGTGCTCAGCTCTTATTGAAAGAGTTCCCACTAATGGGATAATAGGAAAAGAAATCTATGTAGAGGTAATAGAACCATCATTTAATGTATACATCCAGTAAGAGTATAGAATTGGCCAGGATTATAGGCCCTGCAAGACAACAAACTTCATGATACATTTCCTACCACAACCTGTGGTTATTAAATAGGTTTAATAGGCACATCAGCACAGATGGGTGAAGCTCAGTATATATTTTGGGTCACAGGCTCAACATTCACACTGTTCCTTCCACCACACTAACTGCTTTACACATTTCCTGTGCTTTCTTCAAAGGACTATCTTCTTCAAAATTAACAACCCATTGAAGTTATATATTGGTAGTCACTCTGAAACAGACTCTTTAGTTTACTAAGGTCACTTTATATCACATCAGGGAACTTAAGAGGAGGTAGAGAAATGTGTTGTACACCCAATCCACTGCTGGCATAACTGAAGATAGAGTAAGCCTTTTGCTGCTCTAATATCCACCTCGGGCCCAAGGCCATGTGTCCATGAATTAGGAAGTCACAGCTGTCTCCATATGGATGCCACTGTGAACGTAGTGGAGAATTCAGGTGCACTTTATTTTAATCCAGTGGTCCCAAACTTTCAGGGGTGTGCCCTCTCTTCCCACAGTCTGCACCCCCCCCCCCCCCCGAGCTGGGGCCAGGAGCAGAGCTGGGTGGCACTCCATCCCTGCCTCCCATGGGGGTTGTCCTCGGCCCCAGCTGCACCACCCAAGAATGGTCCTTTGCTTCCCCCTAGGGGGGTGCGCCCCACTATTTAGGGACCTCTGTTTTAATCACTGTTCTGTAGCCTTTAACTTTATTGACTGTAGATTATACTGAAAATGGCAGTAACTACCCATTATGGGGCAAATTCTCTGGTGGTGCAAATGGCCAAGACATCACTAGAATTAAGCTTACAAACTTGGCACAGGAATTTTTAGTAAATGTCATGGTAGAAGTGTGGGGCGGGGGAAAGATAAATCACGGGAAGGTCACCAAATAGTGTAGTTTTCACTAAATCAGCATTCAAAAGGGGTGGGGCTGATGTTGGAGGAAGCTCACGCCACAACAGCAATTCCTGTCCAGCAGGGCTTGGCCCAGGTCCCAGCTCTGGGCATTGGGACCTGGCACACCGGTTCACAGTGCCACTCAGATCTGGGAGCCTAATCAATTGAGTTTTTACAGACGTTTCCAAGATTTCATGGACTTTATTCAAATTAATTAATTCCATGACTTCCATGATAAAATCATAGTCCTAACTATAGCTGACAAGGCTATACCTATTTACATCAACAGAGAATTTGACCCTTCATTGGGAAGGAAAGTGAAGGGTTCAACTGAATGCACTCATTACTCTTATTGAGGAATATTACTGTGTCAGGGAAGTGTTTTTATCCATTCAGTACCTTAATTAATCCTTAGTCACATTATTAAGTTAAGATCCACCAAATCCAAGGCATCAATCACTAAAATGATTGCATTGTAGTTAAGGACAAAAAGGAGAAAAGAGAAAGATGATAAATGCCTTTTAATTAGAAGCATTTAAACTCTCTTTTCACAAAGAGATAGGTGATTGGAGTTTCACTTCTTTGCAGAGTTATAATCTAGGACTCCATCCAGTAATGTTGCTAATGGGGCTGGATCACAATTAATCACAGTTTTAATCACACTGTTAAACAATAGAATACCATTTATTTAAATATTTTTGAATGTTTTCTACATTTTCAATTATTGATTTTAATTAGAACACAGAATACAAAGTGTACATTGCTCACTTTATATTCTTATTTTTATTACAAATATTTGCACTGTAAAAAGAACAAAAGATATAGTATTTTTCAATTCACCTCATACAAATATTGTAGTGAAATCTCTATCGTAAAAGTGCAACTTACAAATGTAGATTTTTTTTTGTTCTATAACTGCACTCAAAAATAAAACAATTTAAAACTTTAGCGCCTACAAGTCCACTCAGTCCTACTTCTTGTTCAGCCAATTGCTAAGACAGACAAGTTTGTTTACATTTATGGGAGATAATGCTTCTGATTTACAATGTCACGTGAAAGTGAGAACAGGCATTTGCATGGCACTGTTTGTAGTTGGTGTTACAAGATATTTATGAGCCAGATATGCTAAACATTTGTATGCCCCTTCATGCTTTGACCACCATTCCTGGTAAGCATTTAAACCCAAGTAAGCAGTTGGAAACTAAATATGTAGTGTTTTGAGCATGTAAAGTGTTGTTAACATTTAACACTAAATGTTATTATTCATAGTCCCCTCTCTATCCTATGTGGATACTATAATGCCTATATAATTTTGTTATATAATACTTGGAATGATTAGAATACATAGTACATGGCCCTGAATTGCCCCTACTTCAAAACTAATGTGCAGACAGCTAGTTAATAAAGAAGTATGTGTAATGAAAACTTTGGGAAAACATTTTTTTTTTTAATTTTTCATTTTGTTTTGGTTGGAAAAATCTCACTCTTTTTAATCTCTCCCTTTTTTTTCTTTCCCCCCAATGGAAAAAAAAAAGCCTGATTCTCATTAGTCTAATGCCCCCTTACACTGCTCAAGGAGCACATAGAGGAAATAATGGATATAGACATACTGTACTATTATTTTAAGGTCACTTTGCACTACTAGAGAACTGTAGAGTGGCCATAGTGTAAATAAATGAGAAACAAGCCCAAATTGAGATGAAACTCTTTCACTCTCACTTAAAGAAAATCTCTGGGTCTTTTGTTAAAAAAAGTTTTAAGTGAGAAAAAATGGTATTTTCCTCACAACTTAGTAACAAAAACTTTCCAAGATTTAAAAAAAAACTCTGATATTTTGTTAATTTTAAATTTTAAAATGTTGGTGATCAATGAAAATTTGATTAAAATGATTTTTTTCTGCAAAATGTAATTGCCAATTAAATCTTAATTTTCAAATGAATTATGTTATTAGAAAAAATGGAACCCCTTGTAATTCCTTCTCCGAATATTATTTTTGCCCTCTTTCGCCCAAGTGTATGTGCTCACAGAAATGCTTCTTTCAAGACTGCTGGTATGCTGCCAAAAGCCTTCTGATATGCTATGGTGCTCTGAGACTTCTAGATGTGCATTTCCCTTCAGATTTATTAACATAATTGGAACCAGAACTAATATAATGTAGCAAATTATTTTTACAGGAGCAAATTTGATAATGTTCTCTTTGGACCTCTGTTGCTGGGATAACTCATGTGACTAGGGTACAGTTTATTCAGGAAGGATGGACATGGAAAAAAGGGAGGCGGTGTTGCCTTGTATATCAAATATGTGTACACTTGCATTGAGGTTGAGATAGTGGGACACAGACCTGTTAAAAGTCGGTGGGTAAAGATAAAAAGAGTAAGAACAAGGGTGATGTCATGATAGGGGCCTACTATGGACCACCTAACCAGGAAAAAAAAATCATCCAAAACACAGTACTTGGTGGTGATGGGGGACTTCAACTGCCCAGACTCCTGCTGGGAAAATACAGCAGGGTAAAGATTATCCAACAAGTTTTTGGAATGTAGTGGAGAAAACTTTTTATTACAGGAGTGACTAAGGGAGAGTATTCTGGATATGATTCTGACAAACAGGGAGGAACTAATTGAGAATCTGAAGGTGGAAGGCCACTTGGGTGAAAGTGATCATGAAATGATAGCATTCATGATGCTAAGGAATGGTAGGAGGAAAAACAGCAGAATAAAGACAATGGATTCAAGAAGGCAGACTTTAGCAAACACAGAATTGCTAGGTAAAGATCCTGTGGGAAGGAATTCTAAGGGAAAAAAAGAGCTGAGGAGAGTTGTCAGTTTATTAAAGAAACATTAAGGCCACAAGAGCAAATTATCCTACTGCATAGGAAAGATAGGAAGTATGTTAAGTCCACCTTGGCTTAACCAGGAGTTCTTCAATGACCTGAAATTTAAAAAAGAATCATGCAAAAAGTGGAAACTAGGTCAAATTACAGAGGATGAATATATATAAACATGCATGTAGGGACAAAATTAGAAAGGCCAAGGCACAAAACGAGATTAAGCTAGTAGGCACATAAAGGATAATTACAATTACATGAGAAGCAAAAGGAAGACCAAGGACAAGCTAGGCACATTACTCAGTGAAATGTTAAATGCCTTTTTTGTTTCAATTTTCACCACAGAAGTTGGATGGCTAACTTAGTGAACATCAGTATAAGGGGGTAGGATCTGAGGCTAGAATAGGAAAAGAACAAGTTAAAAGTTATTTAGACAAGATAGATTTCTTCAAATTGATAGGGCCTGATGAAACACATCTTAGAATACTTAAATAACTGACTAAAGAGATCTTTGAGCCATTAGCTATTATCTTTGAGAACTTGTGGAATATGGGAGAGATATCCAAGAACTGGAAAAAGGCAAACACAGTACCTATTTATGGAAAGGGGAATAAGGACAACCAAGGGAATTATAGACCACTCAACTTAACTTTGATTATTTGATCCATTATCTTTCTGAGTACCAATCTATAAGCACCTAAAAGAAAATAAGCTAATAACTAACAGCCAATATGGATTTGTCAAAAACAAATCATGTCAAACCAACCCAATATCCTTTACTGATATAGTAACGAGCCTTATGGATGGAGGGAAGCAGCAGATGTGATATATCTCAACTTTAGTAAGACTTTTGACACTGTCTCATATGATCTTTTAATAAACATAATAGAGAAACATAGCCTAGACAAAGTTACTATAAAGTGGGGGCACAACTGGCTGGAAAACGATATTCAAAGAGTAGATATCAATCGTTCACAATTGAGCTAGGAGGGCATATCAAGTAGGGTCAAGCAGGGATCCCTCCTGGATCCGGTTCTGTTCAATATCTTCATCAGGATTTGGATAATGGCATAGAGAGTGCACTTATAAAGTTTGTGGACAATAGCAAGCTGGGAGGGGTTGCAGGTGCTTTGGTAGACAGGATTTGAATTCAAAGTTTTCTTGACAAACTGGAGAAATGGTCTGAAGTAAATACGATGAAATTCGATAAGGAGAAATGCAAAGTACTCCACTTAGGAAGGAATAATCTATTGCACAAATACAAAATGGGAAATGACTGTCTACGAGGGAGTATTGCAGAAAAGGACCTGGGGTTATGGTGGATCACAAAGTAAATATGAGTCAACAATTTAATACCTTTGCAAAGAAAAGCAAATATAATTCTGGGAGGTATTAGCAGAAGTGTTGTAAGCAAGACACAAAAAGTAATTTTTCCTCTCTACTCAGCACTGAAAGCCTCAACTGCAGTATTGTGTCAATTCTGTGGGCCACATTTCAGGAAAGATGTGGACAAAGAGGTCCACAGAAGAGCAACAAAATGATTCAAGATTTAGAAAACACGATTTACGAGGAAAGATTGTGGGGGGGAAAGGGTTTGTTTAGTCTGGAGAAGAGAAGACTGATGGGGGGATATAACAGTTTTCAAGTACATAAGAGGTTGTTATAAAAAGGAGAGTGATAAATTGTTCTCCTTATCCACTGAAGAAAGGATAAGTAGTAATGGGTTTAAATTTCAGCAAAGAAGATTTAAGTTAGACATTAGGAAAAAACTTCCTAACTGTAAGGGTTGTTAAGCACCTAAACAAATTACTTAGGGAGGTTATGGAATCTTGTTAATTGGAGGTTTTTAACAACAGGTTAAACTAGCCTGCCAGAGATGGTCTAGTTAATATCAGTGCAGGGGACTGGATTTTTTTGCAGTCTCTTCCAGTCCTTCATTTATATGTTTCTGTGATTTCAGACAGAGACTTAAATAGCACTTCAGTTATATTACTCATTACTGGACTTCCAGTCCCTCAATATCTTTTCAAAAACCATTAAGCCAAAAACCTGGAAAGCCTTAGTCATGGAATGATTAATCGTAAAGGCAACTCATACAACATATATCTGAACACAGGGCTACCTTTCATCATTTATGCTGAAGCTAATAGCTAGATTACAAAATGCCATATTCTCCACAAGCTTTTCTGCTTTATAGGATTTTTAGAACTCTCCTTTGTTTTGCATGATGTATACCTTGTATCTTCTGTCCAGCACTGACCCATCTGAACACTTCATTTTTTATTTTTTGATACCTCAATATTTTTTCTTGAGTTCATATAATTTTGGTTTTATTGGTTATTTGTGACTATAATAAAATATTATTTTAAAACTAAACTGTGAATTTTTAAAGAAACTATGTATAGGTAGAAGGACAATTGTACAAAACAGTTTTATATATGTATATAGCTATATGTTACCCCAGAGTGACTTTATCAATTTCTATATACATTCTTACATTCACCTATAGCATAAAGTCACTTTTAAAGCTAATGGTACCACTATTTGTCCTTTCAACTGAACTGGAGCTAATTCACACAATTTATATTCCATTCAAAAACCTGAAAATTTAGGAAACGCATTATATTTTAGCTTGGTGTTAGAGATTATATTTTTCTAAGATGATACTCATTTTTTGCCTGAGTGGAAGCCTCCCAACCTGAACTTGCATTCTGTCACCTTTTTCTAACTCTCAGCATTGATCAATATTAACTGTGTTCAGTATATAGTACCAGCCATGGCAGAGTCATAATGAAGATTTGAAAAAAAAAAAGAAAGGTTTAGTGGAATAGATTTGCTCTGGAAGTTAAAAAACAAATCTCTAGTTCATATTGATGTTCTATAGAAGAGTTTTACTTGATTAGCCTGAGGAATGTGGTCTGCAGTTTGTTCTGTATATTCTTGTTTACACGGAATAAATTAATTTTCTATGTAAGAAAGGGTTGGAAAACAGTTCTTTACATTATGGCTGCACAAATGTGATATGGATTCTGTTGCAGTTACAGGGTGAGCTGTACCTCTGACCTCCTTCTCATTCTCTCTATGGGCACCCTTTCTAAGTGACAGGTCCACAACAGGCTTCTCTCAGGTTGGAATTTCACAAGTTACCCCACTCAGACTGAGTCCCCAGGTCACAGCTTGCCTGTTCATCAACTGTCCTCAGCAGGCCCAACTGGGTTTTGGCTCCGACTTAGATGTTCCTCTACGAGTCTCTGACCAGTCTGAAAGTGCAGTGCCAGAGACCAGCCTATTCAAAACAAAGATTTATTTATCCATTGGAATACAGCAAACAGAAGAAAAAGGTTGCAGCAAACTCCTACTGCAAATTGCCTTACCTAAGCTTAGCATTTCCCTCAAGCAGTTAGGCAGGTCCAGTTTAGCCTTGGCTACCCCCTTTCATGTTCTCCTGGAGACCAAGTTACAATCTGCTTCTCTGGAGACCCTCTGTCTCCTCTTCTCAGAGACTCAACTTTTAACCACTTTCAAGTTATTTGTTAAAGATTCCCACCAGGAATCGCACTGAGGACACAATTTGAAATCCCTTTGGGACCAACTAGACTCCTGATTCCAAATTAATGGAATTAACTTCAAAGGAATTGACACTTACTTTGTCAGTCTGCATACTACTAGCAATTGGGACCGCAGCTGAGCAAATAGTGGATTTTTCAGTCTATGTGTATATACAGACATAAAAACTTCATAGAATTAATATAGTTAACTTCCAAATTCTTGACAGAAACTATACACTGAAATCTTATTATCTATCCTTTTCTTAATGATTCCCAACATTCTGTTCACTTTTTTGACTGCCACTGCACATTGAGTGGATATTTTCAGAGAACTATCTACAATAATTCCAAGATCTCTTTCTTGAGTGGGTAACAGCTAATTTAGACTCCATCATTTTATATGTTTAGTTGGGATTATGTTTTCCAATGTGCATTACTTTGCATTTATCACCAATGAATTTCATCTGCCATTTTGTTGCCCAGTCACCCAGTTTTGTGAAATCCTTTTGTAGCTCTTGGCAGTCTGCTTGGGACTTAACTATCTTGAGTAATTTTGTATCATCTGCAAATTTTGCCACCTCACTATTTACCCTTTTTTCCAGATCATTTATGAATATGCTGAATAGGATTGGTCCCAGTACAGACCCCTGGGGGACACCACTATTTACCTCTCTCCATTCTGAAAACTGACCATTTATTCCTACCCTTTGTTTCCTATCTTTAAACCAGTTACCAATCCATAATAGGACCTTCCCTCTTTTCCCGTGACAGCTTACTTTGCGTAAGAGCCTTTGGTGAGGGACCTTGTCAAAGGCTTTCTGAAAATCTAAGTGCGTTATATTCACTATATCCCCCTTGTCCACCTGCTTGTTGACCCCTTCAAAGAATTCTAGAGATTGGTAATGCATGATTTCCCTTTACAAAAACCATATTGACTCTTCCTCAACAAATTATGTTCATTTATGTGTCTGACAATTGTGTTCTTTACTATAATTTCAGCCAATTTGCCTGGTACTGAAGTCAGGCTTACTGGCCTGCAATTGCTGGGATCACCGCTGGAACCTTTCTAAAAATTGGCGTCACATTAACTATCCTCCAGTCATTTGGTACAGTCTTTTTTTCACAAAAGAGTCAAAATTTTCCAAAGGGGGGGATTTTTTTTTTACCATCAATATCAACTATCAAATTAAAAAATGAAATATACCCCTCCTTTAGCTATCCTTCATGATAACCCATTCCCCCTTGTTTGGCTTTAGTTTTCCCAATGATCATTTAAAGGACTCTGAACTTCAGATTTTTAAATGGTAGTTTGTAGGTAAAATTGTGGAATTGTAACATTGAAATCTATTATTTTATCAAAGAAAACACGATTTGGTCATGGTCTTTAAGGAAGAGGACATCTAATATTAGAAGGATCTTTAATCTAGCAGAGAAAGATGTAACAAGATCTAATGCCTGGAAGTTGTAATCAGAAAAAAATATGTTGGAGACAGGTACAGAGTTTTTACATATTTCTCATTAAACAAGAGACTATCATTTATTTGATGGCTTCTGGAAAGCAAGCAGGGGAACAAATGATGAATTCCAGCCTTCTTTTTGATGGCTTGAAATTCTGCATACGGAGGAACTTGACTCCACACCTCAGAAAAATCTGAGCTTGCCGGCTGAGTAAATCACAGACATTACATCAGTATCAGGCTGACCCAGCTTTGAGATGCTGGGAAAACTGCTCCTAGGAACACCCCTTGTACTAAAAATATCTCATTAATAAATCATAAAATAGGTCTGTAGCATTATACTTCCTTAGCAACAAGGTGATTTGGTTTAATGGAAATGAGCAACCACATTTTGGTTATTGCTAAGGTTCATGTAAAATGAATACATGTGTTATTAAGTAAATAAGATACTTAGAAACCTCACACATGCCTGTTGCAGTAACATGAAAGACCCAGTAGGTGTTATTAAGACTTTGTGGATTGAAACAACATATACACAATTAGGCACTGAATGCTAGAATAAAGGGAATGCATTGAAGCACATCTTTAATCATTTTGCTCTCCATCGTTCCTAATATTTGCAGCCACTATGCCTGTGAAATAAATCTTTTGTTGAATACATCAAAACACCTGCAGGCCTTTGATAAAAAGCTAATGGAATTCAGAAAAACGTTAGCTTTATGGAGAACTTGCATGTATAAGAAAAGAACTGACCTTTTAGACTTTGGCATATCAGAGGATGAAGTAACTCGTTTTTTACCACACAGCAACCAACCAAGGTCTGCAAAATATCTTTTTTTTAACCATTGTGCAAGAACTTTTCACCAGCACTTGTCAGGTAAATATTAAAGATGGGCATTTTTGTCTGTACCAAAACCAGAATAAAATAAACATTTCTGCAGACCGTTTGACTGGTGTTGCTACATATGAAATGGAATTTTCCAAAATAAATTTCTGAAGCACACCTGCATTGTTGCAGTGTCCAAACTAAGGTCTGACTACAGAAAAAAATGGGAAAGTATATTGATTTTGTCAAACACCATATTAGTCAATATCTGTGTACTTAGTTGAAACTTTTTTCTGTACATGTGTAACTTTACTATGGAAATATATGTAGAGTGGGTCTCATTAAAATCTACAGACACAATTCCAGCTCAATTGAAGTCAATGATAGTTTTGCCATTGACTTCACTGGGGAAAATATCACCCTAAACATTTTTGGGTCAGATTCCCCCACCCTTACTCACCTACTCTGTGAGTAGCCCCATTGATTTGATTTAAACAGGGATATTCACAGAGGTTTAGATTGTCCTTATTTGACAATACAGAGGAGTGAGGGGGAGTAAGACACCTTATTTCAAACCCCTTTTGTGAGGAAGGGGAAGCAGGATCTTCTTACCTGATTCTCACTGTTGTAAGCAGGAG
Source organism: Emys orbicularis (assembly GCF_028017835.1). Lineage (NCBI taxonomy): Eukaryota > Metazoa > Chordata > Testudines > Emydidae > Emys > Emys orbicularis. Next base: position 302,251,092 of record NC_088683.1, read on the forward strand.
GGGCAGCAAGTGGGAAAAGCCCAAGCTCTGCCATGTCCAATAGCCAGAGTAGCTGATTGGGTACACAGGGTAGAATAAGCTACTCCACAAAATATTTACTTCTTCCCCAGAAGAAAGAGGACTGGGAAAAGGATTGTGACTTCAGTATGTCTACACTGCACAAAAGGTGTATTTTTATATCAGGTTAGCTAACTTGGGTTAAAACAGCAGTGAAGACATGGCAACTTTGTGTTTAACTCAGAGTAACAGCCTGAGTTGAAGTTTCTAGAGTAGTCTGGGGTTGAACTCAAGTTGCTAACCCAAGTTAAGAGCTAAGGTGCTGTGTCTTCACTGCTATTTTAACCCAGCTTAGCTAACCTGAGTCAAGAATACACTTTCTATTTGCAGTGTAGACATAACTTGAGTCACAGTTCATTCCTTAGTCTGCTCTTGGGGCAGTGCAGCCATATGTTAGCCCTTACTCAAGGCAGGGAACATTTATGATCAGATTAAGGTACCACGACTAAAGGTGGCAAAATCTGGTCCTTAGTTTGGTGTAAAAATACCTTACTGCATTACACATTCTAAACACAAGAAATGTCACAGTGAAGTCAATAGTGCAGTGTAATATTTGTTTAATGGTGTCTGTTATAAGTACACTTGCTTGCAGCACTATCTTTACTGAGACTACTTAATACCTATATGGACACTGGTCATCTCTGTGCAATGCGGTGCAGTCCCACAGCAGAGTGGTTTTAAAATCAGATTAATTAAAAACAAAGTGTAAGGTCACAATGCATTCATCTCCCCAGGCTGAATCAGGGTTGCCATGTGTGATCCAATCTTTCTCTATAGTGAAGTGTTTTCCATCAGTGAGCCACAAATTAATAGCTGGTATGATAAATAGCACTATTTTGTCATATTTAATTCAGACATGGATTTGTCTAAATATCAGTATCCAAATCCAAATTAAATCCAATCCCTACCTTCTGGCATGATCGAGAGACTAATTGCAGTTGATTTGAAAGCTTCTCTAAAAATTTGCAGACACCTCTGTATTATGGAATAAATAGCCAGTTTTCATTTGATGCCGGGTTCTCCTGCCTGTTGTTTAAATTCAATTGTTTAAAATTGATACAGATTGTACTCAGAACTAAATTAAAAAGGATCTTTCTCTTCATCTCTTTTCTCAGCTCCCTTTCCCTATTGCAATAATGAGGAACCGACATCCTTTTTGCCTCGGGCATGGTAACTTGTTGCTTTATTTAGAACCATTCCACACAGCGGTACTTCAGCTACATACATGTTTGAATTTATAAGTAAACTTGGGTTATTATTGTCAATGCATCTGCATTTCCACTTTTTCAGAGATTCCCTCTCCCCATCCTCTCCCCTCCCCTCCCCAAACCTTTCACTGAAGTCTGTTGAAATGCATAACATACCAGAACAGGGAGCCAGCCCAAGTTTCCACAAATATTTTCTGCCATCACAATAAAATGAAAGCAGCTCAAAGGTAAAAATAAAATTGAGATTCTAGGCACTGGACTGGAGGCAACTAGCTGCATTCCTGAGGTGACACTAAAGGTCCCCGTGAGAAGGTGCTCACTGAACAGCAATAAAGCAGCCTTTGTTGGCTAATTCCCAGAGCAGCAATAGCTTGACACTAGCCAACAGCAAAGGCAAAGAAGGGGATAAAAATGGGTGGAGGAGACCAGGAATATAATTACAATACTTCTGTATAGGAAAAGGGCATTAGAAAGAGAGCTGTCAATAGCCCCAGACAATTGGAATTGTTATGATTTCTGTTCTTTTATGTAACCCTATTATCAGAGAGGAATTTGAACAGGTTTGAAATATACCTGTACACTTGATGCTAACTGGAGCAATGCTACTTGCCAACACTGTAGCATTTGAAACAGAGTATGTCTGTTTTTGCCATGTCATTCCTGCAGTACTGCCATTTTGTACAGGGAGGTAGGATCTTCAACAGAGAGGATTTACTTCATGTGGGTGGCTACATCCAATTTTCTGTCTTGGACCGTTTCAGCTCTGTGTGCAGAATGTTTTGATCTACATTCGCCTAGTGTGCTCTTTCAGTCAATTACAATTAAATGTTTCTCGCTAGATTTTTTCTCAATAAGACTTAATCATTTTCAAGCAAGGTTTAATTATCCGTCTTCCTTGAAAGAGGATAAATCTATTTTCTCAAAGTTTAGCTAAATTAAAGAATTGTAATTGAAAAGAAAAGCATAGAAAGGTACCAGACACTTTGGGTGCTTCAATTGAGGGGGAATTCTGTGGGGGCACACAGTACTCCATTTAAAAATAGATAAGAGCCAGTGTAATAGGGTGGCATTCACCTCTCATAAGCAGCCTCCTTGGCAGAGTGCATGTGCCTGCACTTTCTCTCTGCCTTGCGGTGAGTCTTCAGCAACTCAGCCCTCTGGCTGAGTCACATGCAATACCCTGGTTCGAACTGTCTCCCAGCCCCTTCTGGGATCTCTCAAATTGTCCATGCTGTGATAGAGAGCGGTGCCCCAGGGTCCCTCCATGGAGGCAATGTCTTCACCCTCTCAGGGCCTTTCTGGCCACAGCTCTCCTGCTGGGCCACTAATAGAGTTCAGTTCCCCCTTCTAGGGTGCATCAATAGTCCAGGCCAATTCCCAAGTGGCTAATGGGGGAGGGGAAGGGGAGGATCCAGGCCCACCCACTACTCTAGATCCCAGCCCAGGGACCCTATAGCTAGCAGCCATCTGCCACATCTCCTTAAATAAATGGTGTCACTTCTACAGTTTCCTGGACCACTTCCCATGGCCCCAGCACATTCTTCACCCTTACCTCAGGGCATTGTCCTGGTTGAGTCCCAGCAGCCAGTCCAGAGCTCCTTCATGCTCCCCACCAATCTCTGCCAGCACTGCTCTGTCTGAGGTCCTATAGCTCCCTCTGCCATCCAGGCACACTATTCGAATTCCTCCAGCTCCAACAAGGACCTGAACTCACTCTGGACCTGTATAGAGCCCTGCATGGATACAAAATTGTGGGTATCCACGGATATAAAGCGGATATCCATGGAGCTGCAGGGTTCTACCAGGAACCACAGTGACGAAAGCAGCAGCAAGTCAGGCCACCGCTCGCAGGAGCCAGCACCTAGCCTGGAAAAAAGCAACACAGGGTCCTGTGGCACCTTTAAGACTAACAGATGTATTGGAGCATAAGCTTTCGTGGGTGAATGCCCACTTCGTCAGATCCAGACTAACACGGCTACCCCTCTGATACTAGACACCTAGCCTGGGCAGCTCCTCCTGCGTGGCTGTACTGCCCCCAGTCTCCTGTCTGGGAGCGTGTGAGCTACTTGCACTAGTGCAACCAGGGACAGCTGCTGGTGTGCCTGGTGCCTGCCCCAGTGGGCAGGAGTGGGATATAAATTTTGTATCTATGCAGGGCTCTTTTTATAGTAGCCAATCAGAAGGGCTGCAAGGAGCAGCCAATCAGGGCCCAGCAGGCTGAGTCCCACACAGCCACTCTAGGCAGCTTGGAGGACCCTCCCCACTGCCCTTTTCTGGGGCAGGATGTGGCAGGGCCGCGAAGCCTCCAGCAGGGGGCCTCTGGGCCTAGTCCACCCCATCACAGCCAGATTTATGGACCTTTTATAGAGAGGAGCAGTTATTCACAGGAGTAGTTAAATAGACTACTTATCTGAATAACTTCACACCAGTGCAATTAACAGGTTCACAATGGAGCCCTGAAAGAGTATAATACATACAGAAAGAGTTAAAAAGAAAGGGAAGGAAATTCCTGTTGTTAATGTTTGCTATTTGAGTCCTGTTGGTGAATATCAGTTTACATTTGTTCTACAATTTATAGGAGATCATTTTTTGGGATAGATCCTTTTAGTAATGTATAATGTAGGGAAAGTGCTGTAGGGGCACTGGTAATTATTATAGCATGGATTTTGTAGGTGTTTATATTGTATGCTTGGGAATATGAGGTTTAAACCAGGTGTGATTCGTTTTATTACTGCAGATTTTAAATCAATAAAATAATCCCAGCCTTTTAAGTTTGAGAGCATACAGATGCATAGATAACAGTGAGTAGACTTAAAACGTTCATTCTGGTTCTAGAAATATTACCCATTCTACTAAAATGTTCCCCATTTTAAGTATGGGGAGTATCCAGTGAACCAATAACAGCTCTAAAACTAAAATGAACTTTTAAGTGTGCCTAATTGTACATCTCTCTATGTTTCTTTATGTATTTATAGTTACTGTACACACATGCATTTTCCCAGATTTTTTTTAAATCTCAATTTAGAGTTAAATTTGCTGCAGTGTCATAAGTTTTTAAAAAAAGAAATATCAAAAATGTTAACATTAACTAAATCTTAATATAGAAATATATAGAAATAATGAGGGATGGGAGATAGAAAAATGGAAACTAGGACAGATTACAAAGGATGAATATAGGCAAACAACACAGGAATGCAGGGGCAAGATTAGAAAGGCAAAGGCACAAAATGAGCTCAAACTAGCTACGGGAATAAAGGGAAACAAGAAGACTTTTTATCAATACATAAGAAGCAAGAGGAAGACCAAAGACAGGGTAGGCCCACTGCTTAGTGAAGAGGGAGAAACAGTAACAGGAAACTTGGAAATGGCAGAGATGCTTAATGACTTCTTTGTTTTGGTCTTCACCGAGAAGTCTGAAGGAATGCCTAACATAGTGAATGCTAATGGGAAGGGGGTAGGTTTAGCAGATAAAATAAAAAAAGAACAAGTTAAAAATCACTTAGAAAAGTTAGATGCCTGCAAGTCACCAGGGCCTGATGAAATGCATCCTAGAATACTCAAGGAGCTAATAGAGGAGGTATCTGAGCCTCTAGCTATTATCTTTGGAAAATCATGGGAGACGGGAGAGATTCCAGAAGACTGGAAAAGGGCAAATATAGTGCCCATCTATAAAAAGGGAAATAAAAACAACCCAGGAAACTACAGACCAGTTAGTTTAACTTCTGTGCCAGGGAAGATAATGGAGCAAGTAATTAAGGAAATCATCTGCAAACACTTGGAAGGTGGTAAGGTGATAGGGAACAGCCAGCATGGATTTGTAAAGAACAAATCATGTCAAACCAATCTGACAGCTTTCTTCGATAGGATAACGAGTCTTGTGGATAAGGGAGAAGCTGTGGATGTGGTATACCTAGACTTTAGTAAGGCATTTGATACTGTCTCGCATGATATTCTTATCGATAAACTAGGCAAATACAATTTAGATGGGGCTACTATAAGGTGGGTGCATAACTGGCTGGATAACCGTACTCAGAGAGTTGTTATTAATGGTTCCCAATCCTGCTGGAAAGGCATAATGAGTGGGGTTCCACAGGGGGCTGTTTTGGGACCGGCTCTATTCAATATCTTCATTAACGACTTAGATATTGGCATAGAAAGTACGCTTATTAAGTTTGCGGATGATACCAAACTGGGAGGGATTGCAACTGCTTTGGAGGACAGGGTCATAATTCAAAATGATCTGGACAAATTGGAGAAATGGTCTGAGTTAACAGGATGAAGTTTAACAAAGACAAATGCAAAGTGCTCCACTTAGGAAGAAAAAATCAGTTTCACACATACAGAATGGGAAGAGACTGTCTAGGAAGGAGTATGGCAGAAAGGGATCTAGGGGTTATAGTGGACCACAAGCTAAATATGAGTCAACAGTGTGATGCTGTTGCAAAAAAAGCAAACATGATTCTGGGATGTATTAACAGGTGTGTTGTGAGCAAGACACGAGAAGTCATTCTTCCGCTCTACTCTGCTCTGGTTAGGCCTCAGCTGGAGTATTGTGTCCAGTTTTGGGCACCGCATTTCAAGAAAGATGTGGAGAAATTGGAAAGGGTCCAGAGAAGAGCAACAAGAATGATTAAAGGTCTTGAGAACATGACCTATGAAGGAAGACTGAAAGAATTGGGTTTGTTTAGTTTGGAAAAGAGAAGACTGAGAGGGGACATGATAGCAGTTTTCAGGTATCTAAAAGGGTGTCATAAGGAGGAGGGAGAAAACTTGTTCACCTTAGCCTCTGAGGATAGAACAAGAAGCAATGGGCTTAAACTGCAGCAAGGGAGTTCTAGGTTGGACATTAGGAAAAAGTTCCTAACTGTCAGGGTGGTTAAACACTGGAATAAATTGCCTAGGGAGGTTGTGGAATCTCCATCTCTGGAGATATTTAAGAGTAGGTTAGATAAATGTCTATCAGGGATGGTCTAGACAGTATTTGGTCCTGCCATGCGGGCAGGGGACTGGACTTGATGACCTCTCAAGGTCCCTTCCAGTCCTAGAATCTATGAATCTATGAATCTATGAACAGATAGATATTCTAATACCCGTAGACAAATATTTAGAAGTGAAAAATTAACATTAAAGCTTCCATTAATAATCTTATTTCTGACCCCAAGATGTAGCTACCAATAAACACGACATTTGCATTTCTGAATTACAAAGAATTTATTTTAAAAGGTTTCAAATATTTGTTTCAAAAAGTTAATCACTGATATAACTGCAGTAACGATAGTTGACTTTTACCAAAGTACTGATACATGAACACATTTTTAAAGATTAGAATTGCCAAATACTAACACTTTAATTATAGAGTTAGGTGGGCTGTACACAGACAACAAAGGGTTTGCTCACTTCTTCCTACAGGAAAACCCACGGGAGGAGTTAATAGAATAGAAAGAAAACCTCTTTGAGATTCCCTTCCACCCCCTGCACAGTAAGGTGTAGGTTTGGTCCACAAATCTTGCAGCTCTTTGTGCTCCCACTCTGTCTTTCTATCTTTGGTATCACCCCTCCTCTGTTGCCTGGCATCACGGCTACAACATGGTGCATGGTTGCAACCCTAACCATACCGTTCTTACCAATGTTAGAAGGTTATATTTCCAAGGTTAGGCATGTAAAATTGCACATATACATTTGCAGGTGCCTAATGTCTTATGTGCACCCAAATCATTCATTTATATGTGCACAGGGCCAGTTAAGCAGGTACTTGGCTACAGGTGTGCAGAAATCTGTACATGCACTATGGGGGTTGCATACAGTATGCAATTACACACCTCTAACTTTGAAAATATGAGCCAACATATTTCAGAAATAGGTGCCTAAAAGTAGGCTTCTAAGTCCATAATTAAGTACCTAAAAAGATGGCCTGATTTTCAAAAGAGATGCTCCAACTGAATTCAAGGTGAGCTACTAGGTGTTCTTTTGAAAACCAGGCCACTTATTTAGGTACTTAAATATAGACTTAGAAGCCTAGACTTAACCACCCATATCTGAAAATCTTGGTCCATAATATAGATATGTAAGCCCCTGAGTAAAACAGTTTAGAGCAGGGATTGGCAACGTTTGGCATACGGCCCGTCAGGGAATCCGCTGGCGGACCGGGACAGTTTGTTTACATGCAGCGTCTGCAGGTTCGGCCGATCATAGCTCCCACTGGCCACAGTTCACCGTTCCAGGCCAATGGGGGCTGCGGGAAGCGGCGCGGGCCAAGGGATGTGCTGGCCGCCGCTTCCCACAGCCTCCATTGGCCTGGAACGGCGAACCGCAGCCTGTGGGAGCCGCGATCGTCCGAACCTGTGGATGCTGCAGGTAAAGAAACTGTCCCAGCCCTCCAGCGGATTTCCCTGATGGGCCGCGTGCCAAAGGTTGCCGATCCCTAGTTTAGAGGATGGAACTCTGCCACCCCCTGTGGAAGAAAAGGAAGAAGCCTACTTGCTGATAGGCTTTATTTATTATTTAAAGTATCACTTTTGGTTACCCAGAGTTTCCTATAATGTGTCTTATTACCTAATTTTATAATTTGTGTTCTGATTTTATGAATTATTATAATTTATTAATGTAACTGCATTTATGAAAGGGCATATGAATTGTACAAGATGTACCCTGGAGAAAATGAGTCACTCTGCCCTGAAAGGTGGTGGATTCTGGGTTCAAAGCCCAACATTCAAGAAGGAAACTTAGAACAGATGGGGTTTGTCTAAGGCACCAGAAGCAAGGAGTCTTCAGGAGTCTGTCTTGGATTTATGCTTTTTAACAAGAGATGCTGAATTCTGTATAGAACTGATTGAACTGGACAAGATTGAAGTAAGTGGAGGGATTCTGCAGGAGGTGGAGTGGAGTGGATTGGACACTCTGGGACTGGACCAGGTAGTTGCATTTTGGAGCAATCACAGATCCCGAGGCCCTGGACTGAAGCAGACAAGTTGAGAAAGCTTCCATCCTAGCACCCACATAACCACCACTGAGCTAGTGGGATTTTGGAAATAAGATCACAGGTGTGTTGCAACTGTGTGTTTTATCTAGAGAATGGGCCCACAAGAACCTGGACAGATTAAAAGGCTGGGAAGAAATCGGTTTGCTGTGTCCCCTTCATTTTCTGGCTGTGATCATTTTGTTTGATTATGTCTCCCCATATGAAAGTTGTCATTTTCCATATTTCCAAAGACACTGGGAGTTTATGAGATTTAGATTTAAAATTCTTAACCAGGGGGTGAATTAAGTGTTAGGTGAAGGATTGAGCCACATGTGATATTTATTTTAGAAGTGGTCACTAGACATATTATTCAACTTGGTCCTTGCAGCTGCCATTGACACCTGGCAGAAGGATTACATATACAATAGCTAAATAGTAAGGTATCCTGTCTACATGTTTTATTATATGCTTGAAAAATTTCATTTTTCTCTAAATGCTAACAGCTTCGGTTACTCTATTGTGAGGCATCTATATTTTAAGCTCACATGTTTATATGACCCTGGGCACTGCAAGAGCTCCAGCAGCATCTCCAGAAGCCATCTTGTATGCATTATTCAAGTTTTAGATTTTGTCCTTCATATCCACTTAAAATAATCATTTTTGCTCAGAATGTTGCTGGGTATACCTGCTGGTGTCACGCAGCGTGTCCGAAAGTGTTTTTATTTCCATGTGATTTTACTACATTTTTTCCAGGATTTTTGGTTCTCACATGTCAGACCAGGCTAAAATGCAGTGGAAGAGGCAAGAAATATGCTCCAACCTTGTATTAAATAAACCATTATGATTACTTATTTTAAAGCCTCATTCTGCATCCCTTGCTTATGCTTAATTGTATTTACTCACATGAACAATCCCTTTCAGGTCAATGGAACTGTTTGCATAAGTACTATTTAGTTTAAATAAAGGTTGAAGAATTGTGCCTTAAGGGCCTGATCCAAAACCCATTAGCCCTTATTAAGGCCTCTGGTAGGTATAGCCAGTGTCTTTGATAGTTTAGATACAAGCTCTAAACCTGATTCTTCTCTGTATTATTACAGCTGTATACTTCTGGAACTCCATTGACTTCATTTCACACAAAAATACATCTGAAGCTTTAGATGGTAGAAAAATCTTGGAAAATATAATGAAATGATACTCAAAGTGTGCTGTATGATCAGAATTATGCTGAGGCTTTTTATACTTTGTCATGTGACTTTATATTAACCTACTGTGATGGCTGCTATCTTGGCTTGCACTCTGGGCCTTAAATCAGGGATCTCAGGCTAAAAGCATGAGCTGCTACAGCTTGAGCTAAAGAACCAAAGCTTTATATTTGAGGGTTGTAACCACTCATTTACTCTGTGAATCAGCATGGAGGGTTAACAAACACTGACTAGTGTGGGTTACACTATTACAATTTTACAATTCCTGAATTCCTACCTGGCCGATAATTACTTGATTCTCTGTGCACTATACTGTAAGTCCTCGAACCTGAAGCTGTAGAGAGCAGAGAGCTTGCTATTGACACATGTTGGTGAACAGCTAGTAAAACTGCTCAGAGCTGCTGGAGAACTCCTTGGACAGAAGCTCCATAGGGAAGGGAGCTCTCTGCCAGCATCAGTTCATCACCAAGGGGAAATGACTGAATGGGCCAGGCCTCGTTTGCATTTCTGTTATGTGACAACCTTGGGCATTTTAGTTAACATTCAGTTAAGTTATAATTTTGAAGCAATAAAACATTATTATCCTCATTGAGTGATGAAAGGGCAAGAGAACTGAACTAAATGTACCAAGAGATGAAGGGTCACTCTGACCATAACTACATTCTGGCGCAGTTGGGTAACAACGTCTGAACAATAACAAAACCTTGCTAGTACATGGGAGTAGCAGAGCACTTCTTGTAATTGTATATCCCATGGTCCGATTCTTCAGAAAAAAATTACTGGTGTTTTTGTGAAAAGATGGCACAGAGGCAGGCTTTGCAAACAAGAGGTAGCTTTGAGGCAGGAGGTGTTTTTGTTGAAATATCAGAGGACACTATCAAGCTGAAGAACTGTGGTGAGGGGTCTTCACCTTGCAATTAATTAAGAGCTGTAATTTTACTCTTGGGATAGGCGGTAGAGTCCCTGGACCAGACCAGGCAGTACCTCCTTTAGGTAATGGACTTTCCTGAACTCTGGACATTGCCATCCCTGAATAACAAACAGTGAATAGGGGCGTGGCGGAGGAGAGAAGTGGATAATCCTTGTTGGATACTCATAGCATGAATGGTGGGGACTGAGTTTAAGAATATTGTCAAGACACCCTGAGCAGTGGGGAAGAGAGTCTGAGTAGATATGTACAGATATGAGTGGCTTTCCTAAATTTATTCTGGGCCTCTAATTCCCCCAGTTTATTCTGGGCCTTTATTTCCCCCAGTTTTATTTGTTTGTTCAATGAACTCAGTTCTTGCAGTGGTGGACTACTGCCTATCAAGAGAAGCAGGGGGTATTTAGTATTCCCGGGTTTCTGAATGGGGGCTTGAGATACAGTTTTTGACAACAGTGAGTGGTCAGGCAAGCTGAAATTCACTGCTACGTACCAGGGAGTCCCTGGTCATCTAGCACTGGGGGTATTCTTAGGGTCAGTGAGGCAGGAAGAGACTTGTCCTGGTGGCAGGGAGACTGAAGAACAGGAAATAAATAAATAATGAAAGTGTAACTGATTGGTGGATGAGTCACAGGTCTTCCTCTTTGCCAAATTCACAGAGGATACAAGTCTGTTCCAGCACCAGCTACAGCGCCGTGGCTCTATAGCTCAAGATTTAGAAACTCAGACTTTAAGCCCAGAAAGACCCATCGTGATCATCTAGTCTGACCTCCTGCACATTGCACCCCACGAAACCTCACCCACCCACTCCTGTCATACACCCATAACTTCTGGCAGAGTTACTGAACTCCTCAAATTATGATTTAAACATTTCAAGTTAAAGAGAATCCACCATTTACTCTAGTTTAAACCAGCAAGTCACCTCTCCCGGTGCTCCAGAGGGAGGTGTTGGGAGGTGTTTAGGTGTTGGGCCATGCCTATACTATCTTTAATCTCCATTCCATACTCAGTGATTAACAGTCCCACTGCTTCTTCTTCTTTCCTTGTTTTCTTTTTATTTATATGGCTATAGAACCTTTTACTATTGGTTTTAATTCCCTTTGCAAGGTCCACCTCTGCTTGGCTTTTGATGGTTCTCACTTTATCCCTGCACTTTCTGACCTCCAAGAAGTTGCTTTCCTTGCTGATTCTCCCATCTTCCATTTCTTGTAGGCTTTCTGCTTCCGTTCAATAATCTGTTTGGATGCTTGTTCATCCAATTTGATCTGCAATGTTTCCTAATGATTTTTTTCCTTGGCTTGGGATACAGGCTTCAGATAGCTTCTGCAACTTTGACTTAAAGTAGTTCCAAGCCTCCTCCACATTCATATCCTTGAGTTCTTCAGTCCAGTCCACTTCCTTAACTACTTCCATAGGTGCGGACTCCTGGAGCACCCACAGAAAAAAAATAGTGGGTGCTTAGCACGCACTGGCAGCCAGCTCCACCCCTCCGCCCCAGCACCTCCCACCCACCGGCAGCTCTGCTGATCAACTTCTTCCCCTCCCTCCCAGTGCCTCCTGCCCATCACGACCAGGTGTTCCATGGCGTGCAGGAAGAGCACGGGGGATGGGAGGAACTGGGCAGGAAGATGCGGGGCGGGGGTTGGGGCTTGGGGAAGGGGTGGAGTGGGGGCGAGGCCTTGGGCAGGGCAGGAACGGGAAGGGGTGGGGCGGGGGTGAGGGCTTGGGAGAAGGGGTGAAGTGGGCGCAGGCCCTGGGACAGAAAGGTGTTTGCACACCCCTGCCTGGGGCAAGGAAGAAGCCAGCACCTATGACTACTTCCCTTAATTTTTTAAAATTCTCTTTTTTGAACTCAAAGACCCTAGTTACAGACCTATTTTTGTTTATCCTTCTGTGTAGTTTAAACTGAATTAGCTCATGATCACTGAATTAGCTCACGATCACATGTTTTCAGCCCAAGAAGACCCCAGTTTAAGCCACAATATGTCAGCCAAGATGGTAGCTATCACAGCAGCAGTGAAAATGTCTATATCTAAATGGCACTTTTCAGACTTGTTTAGGGCCATACTGAATGGCCCTTCTAAGGATATGTGCGAGGGCAATGGGCAAGCAGCCTCCTTTTCCCTTGCATGCCCTATATAAGGCCCACTCACAAAGGCAAATCCTGCACTCACAATATTCTTGAATTATACGTTCAATAATGTACAGGCAGTTGATAATTTTATCCAGTATTCATTCCATGCTGCTGGTCAATAATCTGTCATCTGATGCTCACCCTCTGTGTTCATCCTTTGAGACTTCAGTGATGCATTTGGTTCTATCAACCACTGCAGTCTTCTTGAGCACTTGGAATCTTAGGCACCTTCCTTCCTTCTTCCATTCCTGTTAATCATTATTACCCATTATAAGTAGCTAAGTGACTTCATGACTCTTCCTCTTGAATTCTTTGTTGCCTATTAGTCTTCTTTTTTGGTAAAACAAGAAAATCCTTCTGTTCCTGTAATTTATAACTTGTTTACTGGCCATTTAAATTCTGATTATATTTTATGAAATATATTTGAGAGGTATATCAGGACATGCGAGTACTTGTCACTCTGAGACAAAATTCAGGGTCATCATCTAACTGCATTAGCCTTGATGACACAGACAGGCAAAAATACTCTTACAAACCATTTCTAACTTGCACTAGGACTTACATTTTCTAAAGACTGAAGCAGAATATTGAAACACAAAGGCGGACACACAATGTGCCCACAAACAATAAGAGTCTGAAAATCAGTTTGCCAATTTCACCACTGTCTGCTTAAGATAAGTGCTGTGTAAATTTGTTCATTTCCTGAGAAATGGTTTTCTGATCTATCCAGGTAAATATGCACATAGGGGATGCAGAATTAATCAAGAAAAAGGAAATGAAGTAATTTTATTGTTAGTTTATATCAAAGGAGACACTCCCTGTTATTACAGCAGACTAGAGTGCAGTCATCAACCAGTGACAATGGGCAGGTGAAGGCTAGAGCCCAGTGAACAATTTGCATAGAACCCAGGACTCAGTAGATGTCAGGTGAGCTGGAGACCCAGAGGAGAGCATGACTGGGGGAACTTCCATGGGGAAGGAGAGTGGGCATTCTTTTTGGAAGCTCGCTGTTATGCAAAACCCAAACTGCTATCTGCAGCAGGTCTTCTATGCCTGTTCCTGTGAATGGACTCTGCAAACTGAATCTGGCGATTTTCAAAAGCAGCTAAGGGATTTAGGAGTCTGTGTCCTGTTAACATTAAAAGAGAATTGTGCTCATCATTTCTTTAGGTACTTTGAAAATCTTCCCCCTTAACCACCAGTTATTTAGGAGCCTAGTGTTAGGTGCCTTGGTTTTTGCAGACTGGCTGTTGAGGACCCAGATCATACACTGTTCCTCAGTTCCCCCTAGCCTGCAAGGAGGACAAGAAAACCAGTTAGAATTTAAAGTGATATCTTGTAATTTTAAACACAGTCTTCAATATAATCTACAGAGACTGGACCAGCCTGTAATAGCTTCTATAGATACCTTGCCATAAATTATAGCTATTCTTTCCTGACAGAAATCCTGGTGGAGAAAGATAATTGTACCTTCATCAGCCCTCTCTTGGGCTGAATCACTTCTTCTCTGCAGCTGCTAGATGGTGAAATCTTCACCCCTCTATCCCAGAAGGGGTGAATCAAGCATAATTCTCCAGCATAATACATTGTTTTTCACATCCAAGGGCAAGTCAGACCAACCCGACAAGGAATAAACAACACTATCATCCTTAAGTCTACAAATATCGTAGCTGCTGCTCTGTTTTCTTTGCTATTCGAAGAGTTAGTAAATGGAAGTCATACTGTTGGTTTAAAAAAGCTAGAGAAAATCTAAAGTGAAATTCAATGTGAAAAACACTCAATCAAAAACTAAATTGCACTTTCATTTGTGGACCAATTCCAAGAAAATGCAACTCACTGTGGTAACAAGAATGCAGAGTGATGCAATTCCAACAATTTATTTTTCTTCTGGAAGAATAAATGAAAAATTTGTTTCCTGTGCCAAGTGTATTTTATTATAAACATAACTAAGACCCTGGTCCTGCTTTTGTTGGGAAATGTGAGGTGAAATCAGGAGTGTTGCCATTGAGTTTAGTGGGGCCAGGATTTCACCTCTGAGATGCAGTCCTTACTTTGAATGGGTACTAAAGGCAAACTACAAACTAGGTCTATTCCCAAGCAGTTTACAATACAGGTCCCTAATCCTGCAACTTGCTCAGTACAGACAGACCCTGATGCTCATCTGAAGCCCCACTGTACCTACGTGGAGCCCACTTGATTTAACTGAGGCTCTGTGAGAGCATAGGGGTCTGCCTGCAGTGAAGAGCTTGCAGCATTGGGGACTAAATCCCTTGATCCTGAATTGGGATCTGCCAGCTCAGAACCCTACACTCATGCAGGGTCCCATTCAGGGGCTTTCTACATGAGCACTGGGGACTGAGCTAGTGGATCCCCCTGAGGATCATAGCTTGAAGGATTATTTTCCTTCTGTCATGTGTTTTGTTGTTTACTTTGCATCTTTCCAGTTGGAAAAACCTTTCGGCTTTTTTGGCTGTGTTCCCATCCTCATACTTGCCCCATTTGTTTTCCCTTTTTGATCTTTTTTGTTACCATAATCACAGTCTCTGAGGGCTAGATGTTTAAATATGTCTAGGCACCTAAAGACACAAAGAAATGCCTTTGGGGATTTTCAAAAGTGCCTAGGCACATAACTCAGATTGATTTCCTATACTTTTCCTCTAATTCTCCCTCCCCTACAAAGAGATTCAAAAGAGCAATTATGTGCTCATTTTATGTACAATTAAAGAATACAAAATAAGGCATCTACATACCACAGTATAGACAGTAAAACAGGGTGAATAAAGCAAAAAAATGCCTGCAAATATTTATGTGAATTTTTAACATTTGACTAATAAAGTTTCATTGGCACAAACGCTCACGGAAAGTGAACTTAAGAATCAGTGACTGTGTGTGTATATATATATATATATATATATATATATATATATATATATATATATATATATATATGTGACAAAGTTCCTCCTCTATCTTGGTGGGTCCTGCGCTTATTGGCGGATTTTCTTGCCTCAGAGATTCACCATGTGGGTTGGGGAACAGCCCAGAGACCTTCCCCTCTGGAAGAACCCACAGTCCAGGTCAATTGGACGGTTTGGGGGGAACCCGGGCCCGCCCTCTACTCCGAGTTCTAGCCCAGGGCCCTGTGGACTACAGCTGTCTATAGTGCCTCCTGTAACAGCTGCATGACAGCTACAACTCCCTGGGCTACTTCCCCATGGCCTCCTCCAAACACCTTCCTTAGTCTCACCACAGGACCTTCCTCCTGGTGTCTGATTAACGCTTGTGCTCCTCAGTCCTCCAGCAGCACACCCTCTCACTCTCAGCTCCTTGCGCCTCTTGCTCC
The DNA here is from genome assembly GCF_028017835.1 of Emys orbicularis. Lineage (NCBI taxonomy): Eukaryota > Metazoa > Chordata > Testudines > Emydidae > Emys > Emys orbicularis. Next base: position 302,266,919 of record NC_088683.1, read on the forward strand.
CAGCTCCTCACACTCACATCACAAACTGAAGTGAGCTCCTTTTAAAACCCAGGTGCCCTGATTAGCCTGCCTTAATTGATTCTAGCAGCTTCTTCTTAATTGGCTCCAGGTGTCCTAATTAGCCTGCCTGCCTTAACTGGTTCTAGCAGGTTCCTGATTACTCTAGTGCAGCCCCTGCTCTGGTCACTCAGGGAACAGAAAACTACTCATCCAGTGACCAGTATATTTGCCCTCTACCAGACTCCTGTACCCCACTGGTCTGGATCTGTCACAATATATATATATATAATGTTAAATTCACAGATGAAGGTGATCAAGGCAGAAGTTCTTCCCCACTTATCCTGTGAGAGACGAGGGGGCGAGGAGGGGAACAGTTCTTTTGACTTAGAACTCTGACATCACAACACAGCTCGAATTTCAAATACAACAGAGTAAAAATATGCAAAATAGCATATGGCTAACACTGTCAAGTAAATTGTGATCTGCTCAGCACTACGTGAAAAGAGATGGAGTTCATGAAAAATGTAACCTATTTACAATATTTAGGGTTGGTCGAAAATGTTATGTCAAAACCATTGTTGATGGAAAATTGGGTTTGACAAAACAATTTCTGTGTGTGAAAAGTGCCTGTTTTCTGCTGAAAATGTAATCTTCCATCCAAAAAGAACACTGTAAAACCAAAAAGTTTTCAGATGAAATATTTCAGTTTTCAATATTTTGCTGAAAAATCAATGTTTTCTGTTCTGGAAAACATCCTACTTTCCAGTCAGGTCTAACTAGATCAAATGATAAAATTGCTAAATCTCTCTCTCTCTCTCTCATTTTCTTTATCAATATTTCAGTTTTCTCTGGGCTAGCCAAGATTCCTTCCTTGCCAAGCTCTTCTGTTGAGTGTGAAAGCCGATGAGCATTGATTCAGGCCATAAATGGGGGAGGGGGGGTATGGGGGGGGGGGAAATGTAAGCTGTCTTTCAGTGCCACCGTCTTTAGTGATGTACACACTTTGTGTTTTTCAAAGCAAATGTTTTTTCTCTTAAGCACCCAGGACACTACACCAGCAAAAGCCTGGATATTTCACCTTATCAGACAAACAGCAGAAAAATCAGCATTTTTTCCTGGTTTCCCCTTAAATCTGAAACATTTATTTATTTATTTTGCACAGCTCTTTTCAACACCACTTTAAAAAAAAAAAAACTTCTGCAGATGCTTTTAGTATGTTTTGTTATTGTTGTTGTCATCACCATCTTGCTCTGCCTTCCAAGCCCACTAACAAGAGGCAAATAACTAAAGTTCTCACAAAAAACAGTCACACACACAGCGGATTTTATTTTTGCTGAGGTCTTGACTTTTTTTTCTTTAAATTTAACTGAAAACTATGACCTCCTGGAATGAAAAGGTGACTGGCAGATACATAACATAGAGATGGAACAATAAATAGAATGATAGATAGATGGATAGAACCAATACCTGATTTGAGATTCAGTTCCTCATCTCAGTTTACAGAAGACATGTTTTTATTGGTCTGTGTGTTCTTCTTAACTTCTAACAAATACTCTACCACTCCAGCAAGAAGTTCAGAAATGATATAGTACATAAGAACGGCCATACTCGGTCTGACCAATGATCCATCTAGCACAGTATCCTGTCTTCTGACAGTGGCCAGTGCCTGATGTGTCAGAGGGGATGAACAGAATAGAGCAAGTAGTGAGTGATCTATCCCCTATCATCCAGTCCCAGCTTCTGGCATTCGGTGGTTTACAGACACCCAGAGTGTGGGGTTGCATCCTTGACCACATTGGCTAATAGCAATTGGTGGACGTACCCTCAATGAAGTTATCCAATTCTTTTTTAACTCGGTTATAGTTTTGAACTTCACAACATCACCTGACAATGAGTTCCACAGGTTGACTGTGCATTGTGTGAAGAAGTACTTCCTTATGTTTGTTTTAAACCCACTGCCTACTAATTCCATCAGGTGACCCCTAGTTCTTCTGTTATGTGAAGGGGAAAATAGCCTTCCTTATTCACTTACTCCACACCATTCATGATTTTATAGACCTCTATTATATCTCCCCTCCGTCATCATTTTCTAAGCCTAACAGTCCTAGTCTTTTTAATCTCTCCAGATATTAAAGCTCTTCCATACCCGTAATCATTGTAGTTGCTCTTCTCTGTACCTTTTCCAATTCCAATATATGTTCAGATGGGGCAACCAAAACTGCACGCAGTATTTAAGGTGTGGGCATACCATGCATTTATATTGTGGCACTCTGATATTTTCTGTCTTATTATCTTTCCCTTTCTTAATGATTCCAACATTCTGTTCACTTTTTTGACTGCCGCTGCACATTGAGTCTATGATTTCAGAGAACTATCCACAATGATTCCAAGATCTCTTTCTTAAGTGGTAACAGCTAATTTAGACCCAATGTGCATTACTTTGCATTTATCAATATTGAATTTCATCTGCCATTCTGTTGCCCAGTCACCCAGTTTTGCAAGATCCCTTTGTAATTCTTAACAGTCAGCTTTGGACTTAATTATCTTGAGTAAGTTTGTATTGTAGTATAATAGTGTAGTAAATGTACTCACATGTTAAATCATTGTAAGTAGGAGAAAAATGAAGAAATCACCTTTGAACTTTTCCTTGCCTGACCCAATCAGTGAGTGGCTGAAATGTCTGGGGGGTTTAATTCTTTTTCTTCACCTATCAATCACATTAAACCACTTAAAATATAAGTACAGTTTTGAGATGTGATGCCTTTTCTTTGAACTGCAGTATTTGCTGGCATGACATAGGATTAGTTAGATGTTTCAGTGATTTGAAGTGTTTATTGCTCTCGTCTCTTGTTGAGCACCTGCAGGCAATATGTAATTGGAATACACATTTTGAACATTTGGGACTTTAAATATATCTCAGTGTTGGATTATCTGGTGGTTTTCTATTGATATATTTTTCTATTGATATATTTTTCTTTTGAGGCCTTTATTCTCTTTCAGTTTTGGTCAATTTTTGTTGCCTAGTGAAGCATATGTATGTTCCACCGAAAAGCAGCTCTTCTACAACTCAGACCTTGAACATCTAAAACAGGGATTAGACTCAAAGTAGGATTCCATATATTACCAAAAGTGGTATTCCAGGAGCACCAATTAGCTGTGCATGATTACCTTCTAACCTGCTAAATGGCTGGTTCAGATCTCCTGCTGTCAATAAACAACTGGGGGCTGATTAAAAGTCTTGTTATCACTCTGAAACCCTTTGATGTATGAATGTGCCAGTGTTGACCTTCTTTTTGATTTCATTGTTTCTTAGGGTATGTCTACACTATGAGAGTAGTTCGATTTTACTTAAATCGAATATGTGGAATCGATATTACAAAGTCGAACGTGTATATCCACACTAAGGACAGTAATTCGACTTTGTGAGACCACACTAACGGGGCAAGCGTCGACATTGGAAGCGGTGCACTGTGGGCAGCTATCCCACAGTTCCCGCAGTCCCCGCTGCCCATTGGAATTCTGGGTCGAGCCCACAATGCCTGCTGGGGAAAAAAATGTGTCGAGGGTGATTTTGGGTAACTGTCGTCATCCAACCGTCACTCCCGCCCTCCCTCCCTGAAAGCGCCGGCGGGCAATCATTTCATTTCGCGCGCTTTTCTGGTGAGTGACAGCGCGGACGCCACAGCACTGTGAGCATGGAGCCCACTGCGACCATCACTGCAGTTATGGCCGTTGTCAACACCTCACACCTCATCATCCACCTTTTCCAGAGGCAGATGCTGAGAAATCGGGCGAGGAGGTTACACCATCGCGGTGAGGACATGAAGTCTGAGAGTGGCACAGACTCTCGCAAAGCACGGGACCCGCGCCGTGAACATCATGGTGGCAATGGGTCATGTTGATGCTGTGGAATGGCGATTCTGGGCCCGGGAAACAAGCACGGACTGGTGGGACCGCATAGTGCTGCAGGTCTGGGATGAATCACAGTGGCTGCGAAACTTTCGGATGCGGAAGGGAACTTTCCTGGAACTTTGTGAGCTGCTATCCCTTGCCCTGAAGCGCAAGGACACCCAGATGCGAGCAGCCCTGACTGTCCAGAAGCGAGTGGCCATAGCCCTCTGGAAGCTTGCAACGCCAGACAGCTACCGGTCAGTCGCGAACCACTTTGCCATGGGCAAATCTACCATGGGGGTTGCTGTGATGCAAGTAGCCAACGCAATCGTTGAGCTACTGCTGTCAAAGGTAGTGACCCTTTGAAACGTGCAGGTCATCATAGATGGCTTCACCTCGATGGGATTCCCAAACTGCGGTGGGGCTATAGATGGAACTCACATCCCTGGGACCGGACCACCAGGCCAGCCAGTACATTAACCGAAAGGGCTACTTTTCAATGGTACTGCAAGCACTGGTGGACCATAGGGGACGTTTTACAAACATCAACGTCGGATGGCCGGGCAAGGTTCATGACGCTCGTGTTTTCAGGAACTCTGGTCTGTTTAGACGACTGCAGGCAGGTATTTACTTCCCGGACCACAAAATAACTGTTGGGGATGTGGAGATGCCTATAGTGATCCTCGGGGACCCAGCCTACCCGCTAATGCCCTGGCTCATGAAGCCCTATACAGGCGCCCTGGACACTGAAAAAGAACTCTTCAACTACCGTCTCAGCAAGTGCAGAATGGTGGTGGAGTGTGCTTTTGGACGTCTCAAGGGGAGATGGAGAAGCTTATTGACTCGCTCTGATCTCAGCGAAACCAATATCCCCATTGTTATTGCAGCTTGCTGTGTGCTCCACAATCTCTGTGAGAGCAAGGGGGAGACCTTTATGGCGGGGTGGGAGGTTGAGGCAAATAGCCTGGCTGCTGATTATGCCCAGCCAGACAGCCGTGTGATTAGAAGAGCCCAGCGGGACGCGCTGTGCATCCGGGAGACTTTGAAAGCTAGGTTCCTCAGTGAGCAGGGTAACCTGTGACTATTAACTTTGTTTAAAGAGAAGCTGAACCTGCCCCCGTTTCTTTACCCAGTTTATGTTGACTATCCTCTGCAGCTACATACCCCGTTCACCCCGTCACCCCCCTTCCAACACACGTTTAAAAATAAAATACATGTAACTTTGTTAATGAACACCGTTGTCTTTATTACGGGTTTCGCGGTAAAGGGTTGAAACTGGGACGCAGACTGTGGTGGGGAGTGGGCATAGTGATGGAAAGAACGCTTATAAACTCGAGGAATGACAGGCTCCTGCTCCTAGAGTGGTCCGCAGTGCTGGAATGGTTGTTTCAACGGAGCCTGCCACCCCTCCTTTTCGGGACTCTGTGTGTGGGAGCTATGTCACTTTGTGGCAGGGGAGGACGCTGCTGCATGGCTCTGTGATCCAGGATAAGGACCGCTGCATTAGATCTCTAACTGCCCTCCCCTGCCACAAACTCACATAGCCCCCCCACACAGAGAACATAAAAACCACCTCCCAGACTGACCAGGGTGCCTAGTGACTGCAATGTGTGTGTGACCTGCTGCTGAACATGCCCCCCTGTCTGTACCCTGGTAAAGGTGACTGTCCTGTCCAATTACCAATCCCCTTCCCCCCCCCCTTCAAACACACTGTCCTCTAAAAGAACATGATGGAAACAGTAATTAAAAGAAACGTATTTTTTATTAGCAACTAAACAGTTAGGGGATGAAACTGGGCCAGGGGCTTGGGTGAGGTGGGAAGGAAAGGACTTATCAAATTTTGGGGAATAAGAGCCTTCTGTTACTTGAGCAGTCTGCAGGGGTGGAGTGACAGTGTTCACAGCCCCTGCCGCCCCTCCTTCTTGGGACTTTGGGTGAGGGGGGTATGGGACTTTGTGGCGGGGGAGGGCGGTTAGAGATAGACTGCAGCGGGGCTCTGTCCTCCTGCCTCCGGTCCTGAAGAACATCCACAAGGCGCCGGAGCATGTACGTTTGCTCCCTCATTAGTCCAAGCAGTGTTTGAGTCGCCTGCTGGTCTTCCTGACGCCACCTCTCCTCCCGTTCAATGTGTGATTGATGGATTTGGGACATGTTCTCCCTCCACTGGGTCTGCTGGGCCGCCTCGGCTCGGGAGCACCCCTTAAGTTCTGAGAACATGTCGTCCCGTGTCCTTTACTTTCTCCGCCTAATCTGCGCCAGCCTCTGGGAGGGGGATGCCAAGGTAGGTCGGGAGACAGTCACAGCTGTGGGATGTGAAAAAGGGAGTGAATTCCTCACAAAGATAATTTTTTGTGAACAATGAACATAGTCTTTCTCTGTGAAGAAGACCATGCACAGCACCTATCACATGCGCACTCAGGACAAGGTTGAATTTTCGGCCTTCGCATTCAGTGCCTGGGGTCTTGCACTGGAGATCAGAGAAGCGGGGCAGGACAGCGGAATTCGGGTAGCAGGCTGACATGGTAAGCCATAGACTTTTGGCTGCTTAAAACTTAAATTATAGCAGTGCCCTCCTTTCACGTTCAAAGCAATGCTCCTAGCGTTGGCCAGTTCCTGCTGCCGGCAATCCGGCAAGCATGAACTCTGCCCCTGTTCCACCCCCTCGCGGCTGTCCCCGGGAAAGATCCCTGTATGCTGCCCCTCTCCCGCCTCCACCGCATGGCTGTAAACCGCCGGTTACAGTTCTGTAAAGGAACAGGCAAGCAGTCCCAACAGTAACATTCCCCTAATTCAAAGCAGGTCACCGTGAGCGACATCACTCTGCTGAGGATTTCTGGGACAGAGAAAGACCGCATGCTGCGTGAAAGCCAGCAAAAACCAGGGCCGTATGCCGCCATGCTCTGCAAGGCAATGATCCCGGAGTACTTGATGATAGCCTGGCGTGGAAAAGTTTCCTACCACGGAGGACCCAATAAGGCCGCACTCCCCAGGAACCTCATGCAAAGGCTTTCCAATTACCTCCAGGAGAGCTTCGTGGAGATGTCCCATGAGGATTTTAGCTCTATCCCCGGACATATAGACCTTCTTTTCCAGTAGCTGCACTGGCAAGGCCTAAAAAGTAGAGCGCCTAGGGCAAACTAATCATCATAAACCGGACATTGTTTGATTCTTTTGCAGTAGTTGCACTGCCAAGGACTAAAACGTTAAGCGCCTAGGGCAAACTAATCATGAAAAACCCATTGTTAATATTGTTAATATTCCTGTTCTGTTTAAAATAAATGTTTACATGTTTTAAACACTTACCGACTGATCCTTCCCCTGATTCTGGCTCCGGGTTAACGCCTGGGGACGGTTGGTAGGGGATCTCTGTGAGGGTGATGAACAGATCCTGGCTGTCGGGGAAATCAGCGTTGTAAGCGCTGTCGACTGCCTCGTCCTCCTCATCTCCTTCCTCATCTTCCCCGTCTGCTAACATCTCCGTGGAAGCGTCCCTCGACAATATCCCATCCTCAGAGTCCACGGTCAGTGGTGGGGTAGTGGTGGCGGCCGCACCTAAAATGGAATGCAGTGCCTCGTAGAAACGGCATGTCTGGGGCTGGGATCCGGAGCGTCCGTTTGCCTCTTTGGTCTTCTGGTAGCCTTGTCTCAGCTCCTTGATTTTCACGCGGCACTGCGTTGCATCCCGGCTGTATCCTCTCTCTGTCATGGCTTTTGAGATCTTTTCGTAGATCTTTGCGTTCCGTCTTTTCGAGCGCAGCTCCAAAAGCACAGACTCATCGCCCCACACAGCGATCAGATCCAAGACTTCCCGATCAGTCCATGCTGGGGCCCTCTTTCTATTCTGGGATTGCATGGTCACCTCTGCTGGAGAGCTCTGCATCGTTGCCAGTGCTGCTGAGCTCGCCACGATGTCCAAACAGGAAATGAGATTCAAACTGCCCAGACAGAAAAGGAATTCAAATTTTCCCGGGGCTTTTCCTGTGTGGCTGGTCAGAGCATCCGAGCTCGGACTGCTGTCCAGAGCGTCAACAGAGTGGTGCACTGTGGGATAGCTCCCGGAGCTATTAGCGTCGATTTCCATCCACACCTACCCTAATTCGACATGGCCATGTCGAATTTAGCGCTACTCCCCTCTTTGGGGAGGAGTACAGAAATCAAATTTAAGAGACCTCTATGTCGAACTAAATAGCTTTGTTGTGTGGACGGGTGCAGGGTTAATTCGATTTAACGCTGCTAAATTCGACATAACCTCCTAGTGTAGACCAGGCCTTAGAGTAGGTGACCAACTTCAAGACAGAGAAGGAAAGCAGTAATATTAACTACCTGCCCAAGGTGCTGTAGAATATCCTATCTGAATAGGAGCAGTATCCCTTGGCATCATTACAAAACCCTTTTTCCAAACCCCAGCAGATCTTTTTTTTTTTTTAAACCACGCCTTGCTATGAAGCACGGCAAAGATATTCTCTCTCTCTCTTTAAAGCAAATTTTAGGATTTATAGAAGGTGCTGGATTGACAACATTACAAACAAAAAGCAACTTCAACAAAAGAGCATGAAAAGATATTGGCACTTGCCCACAATGTGGGAGACCTAAGTTTACATTTCTGCTCTATAGCCAGCAGGGAAGGGGGAATTGAACATAAGTTTTTCACATCCCAAGGGAATGCCCTAACTACTGGGCTAAAAGCCACAGTCTGGGCTGGGGTGCTGGAACAGGGGGGGACAGGAGGCACAGGGAGGCGGGACCATGGTTTGGTCCACATGGTGGGGCCATGGTCCACTTTTAGGGAGCTTCGGCCTCTCCTGGCCTAGACATTTTGCACCCTCCCTTCACCAGCCATTTTGTGAATTTAGGCCTTCATTTCCTTTGCTTTTATTGTAAAAAGTGCTTAGATACCAAACATTTCATTTTGAGTTGAACAAAACCTTTCATCTGATTCAAAACAAAAAATTTGTTGACCTTTTCATTTGGCCAATTTATTTTTGGAATTTTCAGTTTCAGTTTTAGTCTAACCCATTTATTAATTTATTATTTTTCAGAACTGGCAGTAAACTAAAAAACAAACAAACAAACAAACAAAAACAGTTATTCAGTGAGCTCTAGTAGATATCTTGTCCTCTAGGAATTAGACTGAGATCATCAATTCAGTTCACATTGTTACTCCTGGGGGAATTCTGCACCACTGCGCATGTACCGAATTAATGACCCCTGCAGATTTCTTTGCTTCCCCTCAGAAAAATGACTTTCTGACGGGGAAGCAAAAGGAAGCCACAAGAGAGGTCATGCAACCCTCCCAAGCCGTATGTTTTGGGTGCCCAGGGCAGCCAGCGGAGAGGTAAATCACTGTGAGGTAGGGGGCTGGACTGGGAAAGACCTGGCTGGTGGCTCCTACCCTGGGCTCCTACCCTGGCTGGTTGGGCTGGGGAGAACAGGACTTCCTCTTCCTCTGCGTGGCATCTGGGGCTGTGTCAGACCCACCCCCAGATTTCTCCCCCAGCTGTAGAAAACTCTGCAAACTGCCCGCTCCCCACACTTCCTGCACCCATCACTCCTCAGCTGCAGGGAGAGGGATCACTGTATGGGGAGTTGCTCCTCCAGCCACCCAATCCCTGTGCATCCAGGCCCCCTCATACCAAGACCCTCCTGCCAAGCATCACCCCTGCACCCAGAACCCCCCTGACAAGCCCCACTCCCCCTGAACCTGGATCCAACGAGCCACCTGCACCGGGATCCCCACCCCACTGAGCCCCACTCCCCCAGCATCTGGACCCCCCACTGAGCTCCCCACACCCAGACCCCCTCTGCCAAGCTCTATCCTTTCCACACCCAGACCCCCCCACTGATCCCCAATCACCTTCACCTGGACCCCCCTGCAGAGTCCCATTACCATTGCACCCAGAACCTCCCCCCCCCAAACAAACCTCTGTGCATCCAGATACCCCTGCACCCAGATCCCACACTGAGTCACCTGCACCCAGATTGCCTCATACAGAACCCTGTCAACCCACACCTGGATCCCCCCACACTAAGCCCCTCCACACTTGGATCCTGCCTTCCTGAACCTGCCTGCCCAGACCTGGTGCACCTGGCATGGAGGGGCAGGGCCCTGGGGTGTTTCTAGGGCAGGCCCGGTCCTTGCACTGTGTAAGGGTTGGATGCAGCCTCATCGCTGAATCCGTGTCCCAGGTTGGAGACCTGCACAATGATCTCTCACCTCTGTGCAGCCAGTGGTCTGTGCTTCCCAATGCATGCTGGACCCTCCACATTTATTTGACAAATAAAATTTGCAGAATTTTGCGGAATTTTAAAATACTGTGTGCAGAATTTTTAATCTTTTGGCACAGAATTTTTTTTTTGGCACAGAATGCCCTCAGGTGTATCACATAGCCCAAAGAGCTGCCAGATGGTACAACTTCTGGTTGTTACTGACCTGGGCCAGATTTAAACTAGTGATCTACAAGTACAGTTCTCCACTATACTACTAATTCTCTGAGTTAGTCATTCTACAAGAAGCACATAGAAATAATTGTTTTGGATGCTATGCTAGCAATTATAAAAGAAGGAGTTGTGGGGGTGGGGAGGAGAGACAGTCCCAGTCAGTTGAGATTTTAAAAATAGAAAATTGCAGAACTCTTTTGACAATCTTGGAGTAAGAAACTCCAGAAATAAACTGCTAAATGGGGGGGGGGGAGGGGGGAGAAAGCTTCCTGTTATTGCATTTTGGTAATGGTCAAACAACAGGTGGGCAGCAGGAGATATTATCACCAGTTGTTTAGAAGTCTCTGTAGTGATCCAATCAAAGAAATAACTGGAACCAATATTCTGAAATTCTTTATATAATTGTCACCAAGCTATTGTATGGTGAGCCAGAACAACCTGACTGTGATACTGAGGCCCATTGGTGGTTCACTACTCTGTGACAGCAACTCATCTCAGTCCTGACATATTCACCACCCCCAACACACTGTTGTCATGATATATACTCAAAAGATGGCGTGTAATAGATCACTGGAAAATGAATAACTTGCTGATCATTAATGTGCTTGCATAAAGTATGTATGGCATGAGTGGAAAAAGTTATGGATATGTACTAGAACAGGGGTTCCCAAACTTGGTTCGCAGCTTGTTCAGGGTAAGCCCCTGGCGGGCCATGAGACGGTTTGTTTATCTGAGCGTCCTCAGGTACGGCCGCTCCCAGCTCCCAGTGGCCACAGTTCGACGTTCCTGGCCAATGGGAGCTGCCGGAAGCGGTGCAGACCGGGCCACCACTTCCCGCAGCTCCCATTGGCCGGGAATGGTGAACCGTGGCCACTGGGAGCTGCAAGCGGCTGCTCAGGTAAACAAAGCATCTCACAGCCCACCAGGGGCTTACCCTGAACAAGCCGTGAACCAAGTTTGGGAACCCCTTGTGATGGGTTGAGTCACAGAAGCCCCTTTAGGACTGCCACCTGATGTGCCTAGACTACTTCTGAGCCCATTTTCCCTGCCAACTTGGGACTCCAGTGCCTTGCCTTGTTTGAGCCAGATGCACTTGCCTGCTGCAAACACAGATCCAAGTCTGAACCATGTCCCCCACAAGTTGCAGGCTTAACTGAAAACAGCTTAAGAAGTGCTCCTGTCTCCAGCATTCAGATGCCCAGGTCCTAATTGGGTCCAAACCCCAAATAAATCTGTTTTACCCTGTATAAAACTGATACAGTGTAAACTCATAAATTGTTTGCCCTCTATAACACTGATAGAGAGATATGCACAGTTGTTTGTCCCCCACCCCCGAGGTATTAATACATACTCTGGGTTAATTAATAAGTAAAAAGTGATTTTATTAAATACAAAAAGTAGGATTTAAATAGTTCCAAGTAATAACAGCTAGAACAAAGTAAATTACCATGCAAAATAAAATAAAACACGCAAGTCTAAGCCTAATACTGTAAAAACTAAATGCAGGTAAATCTCACCCTCAGAGATGTTTCAATAAGCTTCTTTGACAGACTAGCCTCCTTCTAGTCTGGGCCCAATTCCTTCCCCTGCTACAGTCCATTTTCCAGCTCAGCTGGTAGCTAGGGGATTTCTCATGACTGCAGCCCCTTTTGTTCTGTTTCACCCCCTTATATATCTTTTGCACAAGGCGGGAATCCTTTGTCCCTCTCTGGATTCCCACCCTTACTTCTAAATGGAAAAGCACCAGATTAAAGATGGATTCCAGTTCAGGTGACATGATCACATGTCACTGTAAGACTTCATTACCCACTTGCCAGAACACATGTATACAGGAAGACTTACAAGTTAACAGAGCCATCTACAGTCAATTTTCCTGGTTAATGGGAGCCATCAAGATTCCAAACCACCATTAATGGCCCACACTTTGCATAATCACAATAGGACCTCAGAGTTATATTTCGTATTTCTAGTTTCAGATACAAGAATTATACATACATACAAATAGGATGACCACACTCAGGAGATTATAAGCTTTGTAATGATACCTTACAAGAGACCTTTTGCATGAAGCATATTCCAGTTACATTATATTCACACTCATTAGCATATTTTCATAAAATCATATGGAGTGCAACGTCACACACTCTCTCATGTTTTTCATGGTAAAGGTAGCATGCCTTGTCTACACCAGACTTTTCAAATGTATTAGCTAAAACAATCTACTAATACAACTTTAAATCATAGTCTAGCCTGACTATAATCAGGCTACACTATGATTTAAAGTTGTATTAGTAGATTGTTTTAGCTAATACATTTGAAAAGTCTAGTGTAGACAAGGCATGCTACCTTTACCATGTGCTAACTGGTTGAGGTAAAGCTTAGAGGAGATCCTACTCAACTACTCTGAGTGCATGGAGGGAAGTCCTGTACCCTGTTCAGCAGAATAGGAGTGCTTAATCTCTGTTGCCCCTGGAGGGGAATAGTAGCAGTTGATGCACAGTGCAGGGAGCAGGAAATATGCATACAAAGATTTTTATACCAGAGTGCGCAGCGTGTTAAGAAAACTGTTCTAAGCTGAATATTAGACTTAAATGGTTCTTCTTCGCCATTCTCCAGTGTAGACCTACTGTGAGACACTGCCAATTTTAAAGCCCTGGGGGTGCCTACAGCATCCCTGGATAGTCAGTAGGACTATTTAACATGCAAGATACCCTGGTTCAGTTCATTTTAGATATAGCACATATCCAAAGGCTGAACTGCTTACTCAAAGCTCATCCAGAGATGTGCAAGCTTTTTGTGCTCCTCTCTTTCACTTACTCTTTTCTCTGTGCACTTCTCCCTTCCTCCTCCTATGCAAACTCTATCTGAGCCTTCTTCTTTTGCTCACCAGGGAATCTAGGTGCTAAATTGGTTATTATTTATTCATAAATAATATGCTCGTCATCAGTACCTCCAACCTTCCTTCCTCCCTCCAACTATCATGAAGTCTATTGATGATCCTTCTAACCTGGACCTTGCTTTTCCCCATTCTTCTGCTCCTATAAATGCTTCTCTCGCAATTTTCAGAGTAGCAGCCGTGTTAGTCTGTATCCGCAAAAATAACAGGAGTACTTGTGGCACCTTAGAGACTAACAAATTTATTAGAGCATAAGCTTTCGTGGGCTACAACCCACTTCTTCGGATGCATATATCTTCCTTTTAGAAATGTTGCCCTTGAAGTCTGAAGGGGGGGGAGAATAGTTCTTAATGGGCTGAAGTTTGAACTTTGTGTAGCTCAATGCAAAAATCACAAATTAAAGTGAAGTATAGAATGGTGCACCTCCTTCCAACCTCTTCTGACATTTGCAAGGATTTCGCTTTAACAAGAACAATGCTGTTAAAGAAAGGAAAAAAATGATACAAAGATTAACATTGTTTTTATCCCCCTCTTCCCAGCCCAGATCAGTAGCCGATTTAATGCATGATTTTGATGTTTTCTATTTTCACCAGCTAAAAGACTTTCCCTTGATTATGAGACCCTCTGTTCCACTTTTCAAGACAGAGATTAGTTCCATCTCACTCCTATGTCCAGACCAGCTATCACATTTTGCCCTGTTCTGCACTATGTTACCACATGCTGCCATGCCATCATAAATAGCTTGTTAATGAAAGATAAGCAGGGTAAAAAGGGAGGATGTGTTGCAGTATACATTAAGAACATATATACTTGTTCTGAGGTCCAGAAGAGGGTGGGAGGCAGGCCAGTTGAAGGTCTCTGGATAAATATAAGAGGGGTAAAAAATAGAGGTGATGTCAGGGTAGGGTCTACTATAGACTACCAAATCCAGAATAGGAGGTGGACGAGGCATATCTAGAATAAACAACTTAAATATCCAAAATACAAGACCTTGTTGTAATGGGGGACTTAGTTCTGAAGTGTGAAATTGCAGAACTACTAACTGTAGTTTGTAACCTATCATTTAAATCAGTTTCTGTATCAAATGACTGGAGGATAGCTAATTTGATGCCAATTTTTAAACAGATACCGGGCAAACTGGTTGAAAATGTAGTAAAGAACACAATTGTCAGACACATAAATGAACATAATTTGTTGGGGAAGAGTCTTTTGTAAAGGGAAATCATGCATTTCCAGTCAACTAGAATTTTTGAGGGGGGTCAACAAGCATCTGGACAAGGGGGAGCCAGTGGATATAGCATATTTAGATTTTCAGAAAGCCTTTGACAAGGTCCCTCACTAAAGTTTCTTAAGCAAAGTAAACTGTCACAGGAAAAGAGGGAAGGTCCTCTCATGTATTGGTAACATGTTACAAGATAGGAAACAAAGGGTGGGAAAAAATGGTCAGTTTTCAGAATGGAGAGAGGTAAATAGTGGTGTCCCCCAGGTAAGAACATAAGAACATAAGAAAGGCCGTACTGGGTCAGACCAAAGGTCCATCTAGCCCAGTATCTGTCTACCGACAGTGGCCAATGCCAGGTGCCCCAGAGGGAGTGAACCTAACAGGCAATGATCAAGTGATCTCTCTCCTGCCATCCATCTCCATCCTCTGATGAACAGAGGCTAGGGACACCATTCTTACCCATCCTGGCTAATAGCCATTTATGGACTTAGCCACCATGAATTTATCCAGTCCCCTTTTAAACATTGTTATAGTCCTAGCCTTCACAACCTCCTCAGGTAAGGAGTTCCACAAGTTGACTGTGCGCTGCGTGAAGAAGAACTTCCTTTTATTTGTTTTAAACCTGCTGCCTATTAATTTCTTTTGGTGACCCCTAGTTCTTGTATTATGGGAATAAGTAAATAACTTTTCCTTATCCACTTTCTCAACATCACTCATGATTTTATATACCTCTATCATGTCCCCCCTTAGTCTTCTCTTTTCCAAACTGAAGAGTCCTAGCCTCTTTAATCTTTCCTCATATGGGACCCTCTCTAAACCCTTAATCATTTTAGTTGCTCTTTTCTGAACCTTTTCTAGTGCTAGAATATCTTTTTTGAGGTGAGGAGACCACATCTGTACACAGTATTCGAGATGTGGGCGAACCATGGATTTATATAAGGGCAATAATATATTCTCAGTCTTATTCTCTATCCCCTTTTTAATGATTCCTAACATCCTGTTTGCTTTTTTGACCGCCTCTGCACACTGCGTGGACATCTTTAGAGAACTATCCACGATGACGCCAAGATCTTTTTCCTGACTCGTTGTAGCTAAATTAGCCCCCATCATGTTGTATGTATAGTTGGGGTTATTTTTTCCAATGTGCATTACTTTACATTTATCCACATTAAATTTCATTTGCCATTTTGTTGCCCAATCACTTAGTTTTGTGAGATCTTTTTGAAGTTCTTCACAATCTGCTTTGGTCTTAACTATCTTGAGTAGTTTAGTATCATCTGCAAACTTTGCCACCTCACTGTTTACCCCTTTCTCCAGATCATTTATGAATAAATTGAATAGGATAGGTCCTAGGACTGACCCTTGGGGAACACCACTAGTTACCCCTCTCCATTCTGAGAATTTACCATTAATTCCTACCCTTTGTTCCCTGTCCTTTAACCAGTTCTCAATCCATGAAAGGACCTTCCCTTTTATCCCATGACAGCTTAATTTACGTAAGAGCCTTTGGTGAGGGACCTTGTCAAAGGCTTTCTGGAAATCTAAGTACACTATGTCCACCGGATCCCCCTTGTCCACATGTTTGTTGACCCCTTCAAAGAACTCTAATAGATTAGTAAGACACGATTTCCCTTTACAGAAACCATGTTGACTATTGCTCAAGAGTTTATGTTTTTCTATGTGTCTGACAATTTTGTTCTTTACTATTGTTTCAACTAATTTGCCCGGTACCGACGTTAGACTTACCGGTCTGTAATTGCCGGGATCACCCCTAGAGCCCTTTTTAAATATTGGCGTTACATTAGCTAACTTCCAGTCATTGGGTACCGAAGCTGATTTAAAGGACAGGTTACAAACCTTAGTTAATAGTTCCGCAACTTCACATTTGAGTTCTTTCAGAACTCTTGGGTGAATGCCATCTGGTCCCGGTGACTTGTTAATGTTGAGTTTATCAATTAATTCCAAAACCTCCTCTAGTGATACTTCAATCTGTGACAGTTCCTCAGATTTGTCACCTACAAAAGCCAGCTCAGGTTTGGGAATCTCCCTAACATCCTCAGCCGTGAAGACTGAAGCAAAGAATCCATTTAGTTTCTCCGCAATGACTTTATCATCTTTAAGCGCTCCTTTTGTATTTTCATCGTCAAGGGGCCCCACTGGTTGTTTAGCAGGCTTCCTGCTTCTGATGTACTTAAAAAACATTTTGTTATTACCTTTGGAGTTTTTGGCTAGCCGTTCTTCAAACTCCTCTTTGGCTTTTCTTATTACACTCTTGCACTTAAGTTGGCAGTGTTTGTGCTCCTTTCTATTTGCCTCACTAGGATTTGACTTCCACTTTTTAAAGGAAGTCTTTTTATCTCTCACTGCTTCTTTTACATGGTTGTTAAGCCACGGTGGCTCTTTTTTAGTTCTTTTACTGTTTTTCTTAATTTGGGGTATACATTGAAGTTGAGCCTCTATTATGGTGTCTTTAAAAAGGGCCCACGCAACTTGCAGGGATTTCACTTTAGTCACTGAACCTTTTAACTTTTGTCTAACTAACCCCCTCATTTTTGTATAGTTCCCCCTTTTGAAATTAAAGGCCACAGTGTTGGACAGTTGAGGTGTTCTTCCCACCACAGGGATGTTGAATGCTATTGTATTATGGTCACTATTTCCAAGCGGTCCCGCTATAGTTACCTCTTGGACCAGCTCCTGCGCTCCACTCAGGATTAAATCTAGAGTCGCCTCTCCCCTTGTGGGTTCCCGTACTAGCTGTTCCATGAAGCAGTCATTTAAAGTATCGAGAAATTTTATCTCTGCATTTCGTCCTGAAGTGAAATGTTCCCAGTCAATATGGGGATAATTGAAATCCCCCACTATTATTGGGTTCTTAATTTTGATAGCCTCTCTAATTTCCCTTAGCATTTCATCATCACTATTACTGTCCTGGTCAGGTGGTCGATAATAGATCCCTAATGTTATATTTTTACTAGAGCATGAAATTTCTATCCATAGAGACTCTATGGAACCTGTGGATTCGCTTAAGATTTTTACTTCATTTGAATCTACACTTTCTTTAACATATAGTGCCACTCCTCCCCCTGCACAGCCTGTTCTGTCCTTCCGATATATTTTGTACCCCGGAATGATTGTGTCCCATTGATTGCTCTCAGTCCACCAGGTTTCTGTGATGCCTATTATATCTATATCCTCCTTTATCACAAGGCACTCTAGTTCACCCATCTTATTATTTAGACTTCTGGCATTTGTGTACAAGCACTTTAAAAACTTGTCCCTGTTTATTAGCCTGTCTTTTTCTGATGTGCCAGATTCTTTTTTATGTGGCTGTTTATCATCTGATCCGGCCCTTACATTATACTTTTCAGTCCTCTGCTCCTGACTATAACCTGGAGATTCTCTATCATCAGACTCTCCCCTAAGGGAAGTCTGTGTCCGATCCACACGCTCCTCTGCAGCAGTCGGCTTTCCCCCATCTCCTAGTTTAAAAACTGCTCTACAACCTTTTTAATGTTTAGTGCCAGCAGTCTGGTTCCACTTTGGTTTAGGTGGAGCCCATCTCTCCTGTATAGGCTCCTCCCATCCCAGAAGTTTCCCCAGTTCCTAATGAACATGAACCCCTCCTCTCTACACCATCATCTCATCCACGCATTGAGACTCTGAAGCTCTGCCTGCCTACCTGGCCCTGCGCGTGGAACTGGGAGCATTTCTGAAAATGCCACCATAGAGGTCCTGGATTTCAGTCTCTTCCCTAGCAGCCTAAATTTGGCTTCCAGGACATCTCTCCTACCCTTCCCTATGTCATTGGTACCTACATGTACCACGACCACCGGCTCCTCCCCAGCACTACACATAAGTCTATCTAGATGCCTCGAGAGATCCGCAACCTTCGCACCAGGCAGGCAAGTCACCATACGGTTCTCCCGGTCATCACAGACCCAGCTATCTACATTTCTAATAATCGAATCTCCCATTACTAACACCTGCCTTTTCCTAGAAACTGGAGTTCCCTCCCCCGGAGAGGCAACCTCAGTGCGAGAGGCAACCCCAGAACCATCTGGAAGGAGGGTCCCAACTACGGGAAAGTTTCCCTCTGCTCCCATTGACTGCTCTACTTCCCTGGGCCCTTCTTCCTCCTTAACAGCACAGGTGCTGTCTAAGCGGAGGTGGGACAATTCTACAGTGTCCCGGAAAGCCTCATCAACATACCTCTCTGCCTCTCTCAGCTCCTCCAGTTCCGCCACCCTGGCCTCCAAAGTCCGTACATGGTCTCTGAGGGCCAGGAGCTCCTTGCACCGACTGCACACATACGCCACCCGCCCACAGGGCAGGTAATCATACATGCAACAGTCGGTGCAATAAACTGGATAGCCCCCACTCTGCTGCTGGGCTTCTGCCCGCATTGTATCCTAGTTAGTGAAAGGGTGGTTTACAGAAGGAAGTTTTGGAATGTGGTATGGTTTATAGGTTTTAGGGGGGGGCCACGGGGATGGGGTTACGGCTGGCGAGGGACTCCCACTCCCTTCCCACTCCCCTTCTAAACTCCCTTGCGAAACTCCCTGTTAGCAGCCCCTGTTCGCAAAGCTCCCTGGTCGCTTGTGCGCGGCTTTATAAAGCCCTGGCCTGAGTGAATGCCCCGCCCACTGAGTAAGGCTCAGCCAATTACCAGAGGCTTCGAGCTTTCAAACCTGCCTCCAACTGCCAGCCAGAGCACACGGTCCCTCAAACAACCAAACAAACAAACACAAGCTCAGCACACAGCAAGTAACCCCCAAACACAAACAAACACACACTACAGACAGTCACTTACCCCACAGATGCTGTATTAGCTCCTCCTTCACCTGGAGAACTCCCTTGCGAAACTCCCTGTTAGCAGCCCCGGTTCGCAAAGCTCCCTGGTCGCTTGTGTCTGTACTGGGACCAGTCCTATTGAACATATTCATAGATGATCTGGAAAAAGGGGTAAATAGTGAGGTGGCAAAATTTGCAGATGATACAAAATTACTCAAGATAGTTAAGTCCCAAGCAGACTGCCAAGAGCTACAAAAGGATCTCACAAAACTGGGTGACTGGGCAACAAAATGGCAGATGCAATTCAATGTTGATAAATGCAAAGTAATGCACATTGAAAACATAATCCCACCTATACATATAAAATGATGGGATCTAAATTAGCTGTTACCATTCAAGAAAGAGATCTTGGAATCATTGTAGATAGTTCTCTGAAAACATCCACTCAATGTGCAGAGGCAGTCAAAAAAGTGAACAGAATGTTGGGAATCATTAAGAAAGGGGATAGATAATAAGACAGAAAATATCATATTGCTTCTATATAAATCCATAGTACCCCCGTATCTTGAATACTGCATGCAGATGTGGTCATCCCATTTCAAAAAAAGATAAATTGGCATGGAAAAAGTTCAGAAAAGGGCATCAAAAATTATTGGGATATGGAATGCCTTCCATATGAGGAGCGATTAATAATACTGGGACTTTTCAGCTTGGAAAAGAGATGATTAAGGGGGGATATGATAGATGTCTATAAAATCATGACTGGTGTGGAGGAAGTAAATAAGGAAGTGTTATTTACTTCTTCTCATAACACAAGAACTAGGGGTCACCAAATGAAATTAATAGGCAGCAGGTTTAAAACAAACAAAAGGAAGTATTTCTTCACACACAACGCACAGTCAACCTGTGCAACTCTTTGCCAGAGGATGTTGTGAAGGCCAAGACTATAACGGTTCAAAAAAGAACTTGATAAGTTCATGGAGGATAGGTCCATCAATGGCTATTAGCCAGGATGGGCAGGGATGGTATCCCTAGCCTCTGTTTGCAAGACGCTGGGAATGGGCGACAGGGAATGGATCACTTGATGATTACCTGTTCTGTTCATTCCCTCTAGGGCACCTGGCTTTGGCCACTGTTGGAAGACAGGATACTGGACTAGATGGACCTTTGGGCTGACCAGTATAGCCGTTCTTATGTAAGGAATTAAAGTGCCTAACTTAGACACTGCAAGATACAGATAGAAAGATACTGGTACAAAATATTAAACAATCAATTTTTAAGTACTTAGAGGATAGTACAGTTAACAGGAATAGCCAGCACAGCTTTGTCAAGACCAAATCATGCCAAACCAAACTAATTTCCATTTTTGACAGGGTTACTGGCCAAGTGGATAGGGAAGAAGTAGTAGATGTGATACATCATGCAAGCACTTTGGAGAACTCAAAACCACCTTGACAAACTGGAGAATTGTTCTGAAATCAACAAGAGGAAATTCCACAAAGACAAGTGGAATGTACATCAATTAGGAAGGAAAAAAATCAAATGCACAACTACAAAATAGGGAATAACTGGCAAGGTGATAGTACTGCTGAAAAGGATCTTAATGTTATTGTGGATCACAAATTGTATACAAGTCAACATTGTGATGTAGATGCAAAAAAAAAAAGGCTAATATTCTTTGGTTTATTAAAAGAAATGTTTGTAAGACATGGGAGATAATTGTCAACTGGAGTACTGTATTCAGTTCTGGGTGCCACACTTTAGGAAATGTGAAATTGAGAGCAATAAAAATTATAAAAAAAGGTTTTCAAACCCTGACCTATGAGGAAAGGTTAAAAACAGGGTGTGTTTAGTCTTGAGAAAAGAAGACTGGGGGAGGGACCTGTTAACAGTCTTCAGATATATTAAGGGCTGTTATAAAGAGTACTGTGCGCAACTGTTCTCCATGTCCATTGAAGGTAGGACAAGAAGTAATGGGGTTAATCTGCAGTAAGGGAAATTTAGGTTAGATATTGGGAAAATACTTTCTAACTATAAGGGTAGTTAAGATCTGGAATAGACTCCTAAGGGAGGTTGTGGAATCCATAGGCGCCACCTTCCACTGTTCCCGGTAGGTGCTCGACCCCCATCCCCCCCCCGGCCCCGCTCACCCTGCCCCCATTCCACCCTCTTCCCCCATGTCCCTGCCCCTGCCCCGTCTCTTCTCCGCCCCCTCCTCTGTGTGTGTCGTGTCCTTGCTCCTCCCCCCTCCCTCCTGGAAAGTCCTAAGCGCCGCCAAACAGCTGTTTGGCGGCAGGAAGCGCTCAGAGCTAGGCGGAGGAGTGGGGACGGAGCACACTCAGGGGGAGAGGAGGTGAGGTGGGGTGGGGGGTGAGGGGAGCTTGGCTTCCGGTGGGTGCAGAGCACCCACTAATTTTTCCCTGTGGGTGCTCCAGCCCCGGAGCACCCACGGAGTCGGTGCCTATGGTGGAATCCCTATCGCTGGGTTTTTTAAAGAATAAACACTGGACAAACACTTGTCAGGGATGCTCTTAGTATACTGTTCTAGGTATACAGGAGGCTCAACTTGATAACTTCTCAAGATCCCTTCCAGCCCTATATTTCTATTATTCTATTAAATCCTGATCATGCCTGACTGTTAAGCTAATATTTTGTTCAACATTTGAGATCAGAGGTTACTACTGTTAGCCCTTTTTGACATGAGCTGTTAGCCAGTTTTGGGGGGTCCTGTGGGTTCTGATTAGGAGGAAAAATTGATGAATGATCCAGGTTCTTTGATCCAATACTATTTAATTACACAAAATGTACAAAGTCCAGTTTCCCTGAACACAGGAGGAATCAAACTGTAGGAGACTTTTTCTTTGCTCACATCTCTAAGCCCCTTTCTAGCCAGCATTTGGCCCACAAGCTCCTTGTCTTAGTTTTTTCTTAGGGCCATTCTACCAGTACTTTTGTGACTGTATCTGGTGCCTATTTGCTACCTTCTCTCTCTGCTTTCTCTGGTCTTTTTTTCTTCCTTTCTTTCACAGATACGCAAACCTTCACAAAACAATATCCAGTAAAACCCCTCTGCTCACATGTCTTGCAGGTGGCTTTGTTTTGGGCAGAGGCTGCTATTGTCTCAGCTATCTAGTTCCATCAAGGAACTTAACTGCTTCAATTATCCCAATGAAGGGCGGCTGTTACACACATCAGTTTCAATAAGATTTAATACAACCTACAACACTATTTTTCTGCCACTGCTGTGCATCCAATGACCCTGTCTTCTCATAACCATGCCTCTAATCCTGCTTGGTTGCTATGTGAATGTCTTTAATTGGTGCCCATCTGCTCCCTGATCATTCACTTTCAATGCACAGCAGTGTTATAATACATAAATAATACAGCACCACAGTAGGGAAAAAAAACGAATACTGCTAAGTTACCAAGATTCCAAGTACTCTTGTCTTGTTTTTTACATTGAGAAATTCACTTTAACCCAATATTAGTTTTATACTATATCTTTTATAGATACCAAAGCACATAATGCAATATGGAACTGATCCATAGTCCATTGATGTTAATGGGAATCTTTCCATGCACTTCATTGGACTTTCGATCGGGCCTTATCTGAATATTTCCAATCTCTCCCTTCCTCCTCTCCCCTCTATCTCTCTGGGCTTGTCTACACTGCCCCCACAGTTTGGACTATGGGGCGGGGTGTGTGAATGGCAGTGTATACCAAAGTGCTGTGCTGTAACTGCCCGTGTGGCGCAGGAACTAAAAAGTTCCTAGTCTGTGTTAACTTAGTCCTCTTTAAACAGCATGACATTTCATGAAAACTAGCACCTTTTCAGTTCATGCCCACAGCATCCACACGGAGGAGTTATAGCGCAGAACTCTGGTGCGTACTGCTATTCACACCCCCACAGTCCAAACTTCAGGGTAATATAGACATAGCTTTTCACGCTTCATTATTATAATTAACTCAGGAGCAAGCTAGGACCGATATTTGGTTTTAACTCTGCACTGGAGACAGAGGCATTCTCAAGTCTATTAAAATTCAGAATCAAAATATCTCCATAGTAAATCTGCATCTGGGATCTTATGAAGTCCATCAGTTTTGACTGATGTGTTTAGAAAAGCACACTTGTTTTTCACAGAACATGGGCTATTTTGAGGTCCAAAACAAAAAAATATAAAACTGTAATCATTAAGTGAGTCAAAGAGGGTACCTGATAATTTCACACTGGATGAAGAAAGTCAACGACTGATAGTGATTGCTGTAGATGTGATGTAGAAATAAAGTCTCAGAAAGTCTCTACCACCAGTACTACCAACAAGCATAATTTAAGTGAATTTGGATAATTTTTAAAGTAGTTCAACAAGATTCTTGGTCTGAATTTTTAAAAATAAACTTCTGGAGCCTAAACTTTAAGAATACTAAATACTTTTAACTGTATAAAAAAAACTTCAAATTTAAAACTCCAGAGTTATCAAAGTAGAGACCACAGGAGCCCTGAGTCAACAAAAATCAGAGACACCATCACTCCTTATATTCTTATCACACAGGTATATTGATGGGATACTCTACTGAAAAAAGTAATACATCAATAAACAGCTTTAGTTAGAAAATTAAGGTCCAAGGAGAGATATTGACAGTCTGAGAAGGAACACTGGAGATTAGAAAGACAAATTAGTGGCTGACAGAAAAAAATGAGTAGAGATGAGTCTTTGGGAGGACGCTTTGTGTTTTAAACATGAGGACAAGAGAAAGGAAGACACAGTATGGTGGTACTGGTGAGCAAACTTTTGAAATACATTTGTGTGTTAGCAGAACTGCATGACACAATGGATTAATGAATAGTGTATTCTGGAAACATAGCTTCACCTCCTGAAATAAAACTGAAGTAGAAACATATGTGGTAGTTTCATCCATAGCACAAAACCCAGAACTCTAAGCATTTTGCTATTGGCAATTTTTTATCTGCTTTGTTGTAATGCAAGGCTTCATTGCTCTTTGCACCTGCATGCAAGGGAAGCTGGCAAAATCAAGTCAATTTGCTACTGATTCATACAGTATAACATGTGTGACTGGGAAATCATGTAGAAGGGGAAGTTGATGGGAATAGAAGAACTAAAGCGGAGGGAAGAAGAAAGAAAATGGTTACAAAATATGAAGAAAGGCAGAAGAAAAGAGAAGAACTAAAGTGGCAGGCCCTACTTTTCTGGACTCGCGATTAAGGCTTTCTTTCACTGTTGGCTTCTGTGTTCCTGTATTTTTGTTGTGTATTTGGTTGTCGTGGTAATAGAATTTTGTTGTTGCTATGGCAACTGAGTTAGATTATTAGGGGATAGCCCAGCCAGTTTTGGCTGGTTCTTGTTTAGTTCAGTGTGTGGCAATAAATGGCTGGTTGTAAGGTTTATAGCTCTCTGTGTCTCCAGTGATTTCTTCCTAAAATTGCTACCTCCAAGGATACAACAATGTGGCGACAAGGGTGGGACGTCTGTGCTGCCCCAGCAACAGAAGGAAGTAGATGTCAAGGTACGAAAAAAAACCCTTTTTGCTGCTGGAAGTGGGTGAGAATGGCATGTTTGCACTGATTGTGCAAACTGAAACTAAAACCATGGCTACACTTACAGGGCCACTGGAAACTTTTGAGGAAACTATAGTGCAATGGCATGTATATACTGAGCGTTTTGAGGTTTTTTTTAAATGCAAATGACATTACAGAAGAGAAGGAGGTGCCAATATTCTTAAGTGTTGTATGGGCTAAGACCTACTCCCTGTTATTCAGCTTACTACACCCTGTTAAGCCAGAGACCAAATCTTACACTGACATTGTGGAAATCATGGGGTCCCATTTTTCTTCAAAACCATTGGTAATTGCTGAAAGATATAGGTTCCACAAAAGAGACCAGAAAGAAGACAAAACAGTTGTACAATTTGTAGCAACTTTGAGAAAGCTTGCGGAACACTGTGAATTTAAGGAGATACTAAATGACAGCCTACGTGACAGGTTAGTGTGTGGCCTGCACAGTGAAGCTATACGGAAGCACCTATTGACAGAGGCTCAGCTTACCTTACAGAAGGCTGTTGACATTGCGGTCTCTATGGAACTGGCAACAAAGGAGGCGCAATCCATCGGTGCATCCCCTAGGGTGCATAAGGTGTCACAAGAACCTACCCACAAAACTGTGGGGAGTCAGGAATGTTATCGCTGTGATAAGCTGGGTCACCAGGCATCAGAATGCTGGTGTAAGGACCTGGTGTGTCAACACTGTGGCAAAAAGGTACACATTGAGTGTGCCTGTAAACAAAAGAAAAAAAGGCCTGCGGTCTGGCCATCCAAAACGGGAAATCTGCAAAACCTAGAGCAGACCCAGGATGTCCAAGGAGACACCTCATCACAAGAAGAAGAGCCACTTCATGTTTTGTCTTTGGCAGTGGGCTCACATGAATACTGGGTAACCCCATTTTTGGACGGCAAACCTATATGCATGGAACTGAACATGGAGCTGACTCGCTGGTCTCTGAGAATGTGTATAAAGAAAAGCTACAGCATCTTCCGCTTAAAGCAACAAAAACAGTTCTGTAGACATATACGGGAGAAGCTGTGCCCATGTTGAGCACTACTGATGTTAAGGTGGAGCTCAATGGACAGGCTGCTAAATTGCCACTGTTTGTGTGGTGAGAGGTAATTACCCAGCCTTAATGGGTAGGTCTTGGCTTAGGAAGATCTAGCTGAACTGGGCAGAAGTGCACCGAATAACTAAAGAAGAAACCAGTCTGCCCGCTATACTAAGGAAACATGCTTCTGTTTTTGGAGAGGATCTGGGAAGTATGAAGGGAATCACTGTGACATTGAACATTAAACTTGACAGTTTCAGTAAAATATATGAAAGCCAGAACTGTGCCATATGCCATCAGGCCGAAGGTTGAAGTGGATCTGGAGTGCTTGGTCACAAATGGAGTCCTAATACCTGTTACCCATAGTCCATGGGCAACTCCTATCGTTCCAATAGTGAAGAAAGATGGCTCCCTCCGGATTTGCTGTGATTTTAAAGTCACTGTCAACCCAGTGTTGTGTGCAGAGCAATACCTGATTCCCCGCATTGACGACCTCTTCGCAGGCCCGGCTGGGGGACAAAAGTTCAGTAAGTTTGATCTGAGTCAAGCGTATTTACAGATGCGCATCGATGAAAAGTCCCAAGAGCTGTTGACTATTATTGCGCATAAGGGTTTTATCGACACTTTCGCCTTCGGAATAACGTCTGCTCCTGCCCCGTTCCAGAGGGCTATGGACCAGATCTTGTGTGGCTTGCCAGGAGTCCAGTGCTATCTGGATGACATCCTGGTCACTGGAAGGAATGAGGAGCATCACCTAAAGAATTTAGAGGCTACCCTACAAAGACTGGAAGAGAATGGCTTAGGAGTCTGCAAAGACTCGTGTGAATTATTCCAGCCCTCTGTTGAATATTTGGGACACATCATTGATGCTACAGGTCTTCGTAAGGCCCCTGCAAAAGTTAAGGCTATTGTGGAAGCTCCCCCTCCTCGAAATGTTACCCAGCTTCGCTCATTTCTAGGACTATTGAACTATTATGGAAAGTTCATCTCACAGTTAGCCACACTGCTAAAACCACTTCATGAACTCCTTGGGCAGAACAAGGCCTGGAAGTGGACTGAAGCCTGTGATGTTGCATTTAACGAAGCTAAGGATGCATTGCTAAATTCTGAAGTTCTGACGCACTTTGATCCATCCTTACCCCTACAGTTGGCCTGTGATGCATCTCCTTATGGAGTGGGAGCAGTCGTGTCACACATTATGCCTTCAGTAGAAGAGAGACCTATTGCTTTTGCTTCATGCACTCTAAGCAAAGCAGAAACTAACTGTGCCCAAATCGAACGTGAGGCATTGGGAATCGTTTTTGGAATTCGGAAGTTTCAACAGTACCTGTTCGGACGGAAGTTTACTCTTCTCACAGACCATCGACCTCTGACTTCAATTTTTGGATCCCAGACAGGCATTCCCCCGTTAGCTGCTAGTCGTATGCAACATTGGGCATTGTTGCTTTCTGCACATACATATGAAATCAAATTTCGGAAATCCACTCTGCACAGCAATGCAGATGGTCTCTCAAGGCTGCCTTTGCCAGTCAAACATTGAGATATTGCCCCGAAGGAAATCTTTTACTTTGAACAGGTAGAGAATACACCAATCACCGCTACTCAGGTAACCACATTGACCCAGTATTGTCCCAAGTTATGGACCTGGTGATGCATGGAACATCTCCACGAACCTCTCCAGTCTCACCCGATCTTGTTACCTACCTATCCAGGTGGACGGAGTTATCGATCCAATCTGGTTGTTTGTTGTGGGGGAGATGTGTCATTATCCCACCACCACTGAGATCACAGATGTTAGAACAGCTACATTCCGGTCTCTGTGGAATAGTGCGCATGAAGGAAATTGCACAAAGCTACTTTTGGTGGCCTGGATTGGACAGTGCTATTGAAGAGAAGGCAAGAGCTTGTATGTCATGTCAGGGTGTGAGGAATGCACCCCAGTGGGCACCCCTATACCCATGGAACTGGCCTGAAAACCCGTGGCAACGTATTCACATTAACTTCAATGGCCACTTGAAGGAAGCATGTTCTTGATTGTGGTAAATGCCCATTCTAAATGGCCAGAAGTCTCTATAATGCAGTCCACAACTGCAGAGAGCACTATCCAAGAACTACGAGGACGCTAGTCATTTTGGTCTGCCAGAATAACTTGTGTGTGACAACGGATCGCAGTTTGTCTCTCAGGAATTTCAAAATTTTATAAAGACAAATGGGATAAACCACATCACTTCAGCACCATATCATCCATCCACCAATGAATTAGCTGAAAGATTTGTGCAGACAATTAAACAAGCTTTGAAATCAACATGGGGACAATTACACTGGTCTACAATTTTTTAGAAGTGGTCTGCTTCAGAGATAAAATGTGCTATTTATTATGTATTTTGATGTGCTGAATTCAAATATGACAATTAAAACAACTGATTGGCTACTGTTTCTAAGATATTTAAGTTTTTACATTTTATGTCTATGTATATTGTGTAGATAGTAGAGTTTTAATCATAAATTGTAAACCTAGGTCTTTTCATGTGTTTATGGTTGCTTTACATGATAATATTTCACCTGTCCTGTTTATGTAACACTTTAAAAATCAGCAAAAGGGTTATATAAATAAAATTTATTATGAAACAAAAGGCAAAAAACTATTATGTACATAGTTTAGTCCTATTCAGTGTCTATTTGGCGCTTCTTGGCTTGTCTCTTGTATTCATTAAATGGAGCATCTCTTGTCACTGTCCAGCAATAGTCTGCAAGCATTGATGGGCTCCATTTGCCCTGATAGCGTTTCTCCATTGTTGCAATGTCCTGGTGAAATCGCTCGCCGTGCTCGTCGCTCACTGCTCCGCAGTTCGGTGGAAAAAAATCTAGATGAGAGTGCAAAAAATGTATCTTTAGTGACATGTTGCAACCAAGGCTTTTGTATGCCTTGAGGAGGTTTTCCACCAACAACCTGTAGTTGTCTGCCTTGTTGTTTCCGAGAAAATTTATTGCCACTAACTGGAAGGCTTTCCATGCCGTCTTTTCCTTGCCACGCAGTGCATGGTCAAATGCATCATCTCGAAGAAGTTCACGAATCTGAGGACCAACAAAGACACCTTCCTTTATCTTAGCTTCACTTAACCTTGGAAATTTTCCATGGAGGTACTTGAAAGCTGCTTGTGTTTTGTCAATGGCCTTGACAAAGTTCTTCATCAGACCCAGCTTGATGTGTAAGGGTGGTAACAAAATCTTCCTTGATTCAACAAGTGGTGGATGCTGAACACTTTTCCTCCCAGGCTCCAATGACTGTCGGAGTGGCCAATCTTTCTTGATGTAGTGGGAATCTCTTGCACGACTATCCCATTCACAGAGAAAACAGCAGTACTTTGTATATCCAGTCTGCAGACCAAGCAAGAGAGCAACAACCTTCAAATCGCCACAAAGCTGCCACTGATGTTGGTCATAGTTTATGCACCTCAAAAGTTGTTTCATGTTGTCATAGGTTTCCTTCATATGGACTGCATGACCAACTGGAATTGATGGCAGAACATTGCCATTATGCAGTAAAACAGCTTTAAGACTCGTCTTGGATGAATCAATGAACAGTCTCCACTCATGTGGATCGTGAACGATGTTGAGGGCTGCCATCACACCATCGATGTTGTTGCAGGCTACAAGATCACCTTCCATGAAGAAGAATGGGACAAGATCCTTTTGACGGTCACGGAACATGGAAACCCTAACATCACCTGCCAGGAGATTCCACTGCTGTAGTCTGGAGCCCAACAGCTCTGCCTTACTCTTGGGTAGTTCCAAATCCCTGACAAGGTCATTCAGTTCACCTTGTGTTATGAGGTGTGGTTCAGAGGAGGAGGATGGGAGAAAATGTGGGTCCTGTGACATTGATGGTTCAGGACCAGAAGTTTCATCCTCTTCCTCTTCCTCGTCTGACTCAAGTGAGAATGATTCTGGTGCATCAGGAACCGGCAGTCCTTCTCCGTGGGGTACTGGGCGTATAGCTGATGGAATGTTTGGATAATGCACAGTCCACTTTTTCTTCTTTGACACACCTTTCCCAACTGGAGGCACCATGCAGAAGTAACAATTGCTGGTATGATCTGCTGGCTCTCTCCAAATCATTGGCACTGCAAAAGGCATAGATTTCCTTTTCCTGTTCAACCACTGGCGAAGATTTGTTGCACAAGTGATGCAGCATATGTGTGGGGCCCACCTCTTGTCCTGATCTCCAATTTTGCAGCCAAAATAAAGGTGATAGGCTTTCTTAACCATAGTGGTTATACTGTGCTTTTGTGATGCAAAAGTCACTTCACCACAAACATAGCAGAAGTTATCTGCACTGTTCACACAAGTACGAGGCATCTCTGCTCACTTTGGCTAAACAGAAATGTGTCCCTTTGCAAAATCAAACACTGACAAATAAGAGAGCACGACACTGTATGATTTCTAGAGCTGATATAGGGCAATTTGTTCAGCAGAGTGATGTAAGCTTCGTTATGATTGCATCATCCATGACTTCTAGGAATAACAGGATGCAATTCATATCATGTATGACGCAATACCAGCTTTAGATTGCATCATTCATTGTTTTGCCTAAAAAGCAAGTACTGTCCAAACCCAGTCATAGATTTATTCATAGATCCAGTCAAAGATGTATTTTAGTCATTTCTGGTTTAAATTGAGATCCCTTTTCTTTATAACTCACTTATCCTCCACCATTCCCAAGTCAAGGGTCGTATATACTGACCCAATAGCATATCTTGAAAACTAGAGTCAATCAACAATTTTAAGCATCATTTTCATTCTCAGTGACCCAGAATTAGTAAAGTTTGACTACATTTATTTCAGAAGCATTTTGGCTGTAGAGCAGTGTTACCCATTCAAAAGCATCTGGACATTTTCTTAGTATCCTACAGAAATACACCTCATGCTATGACCAAGGCATCCATGGCCTTTCTAATGATGGGACGACAGCTGCACACTTGCTTTGATCTGCTGAAACCTTCTGAACCCCAACAAATTGTGCAACATCATTAGCAAGATCAAGTCATCAGGCATGCACCCAGAGCAAAAGACCAAACCTTTAGCCTGGGACCGTCGGTTTTGGCTCGGAATTATACTTCTGGAGCTAAATGAGTCCCTGCCACTGTCATCACTCAAATGGGACCTGTTTCCTACACAGACCTGACTGCAGAGGCTCTCACCTGGCGGCGACATGTAGATCAGCTGCTGTCAGGTCATACTGGTTCTCAGGACACATCTTCAGTTGAGTTACCTGACTTCACCACTGCCAGCGAGACACAGAATCAAGAGTCACCTGTTCCTAACTTTTCCTCTCCATTACTACCAGTGGCAGAGAAACCCTTCTGCCCGGAACGAGCTGATACCACATACTCACCCATTCGCCCTACGAACCCTGAGCCCATTGTCAGGCCCACGCCCAAGACACTTTCAGGTGCAACAACACCAGAAGTCCACTGTAATCCACCTAGAGATAGAAGGCCTCCTCAATGCCTGGATCTTTAGCTAAGGCGAACCCATGGTTATGGGGCAAAATAATCCCCGGGGTTTAGCCGGGAACGGAGGCAGTCTACCCTCCTTCTCTAATTTAGTGTTTGTTTTATTTAGGGGATGTTCTTATTAAGGGGGCAGAAATGTGTATTTGGTTGTCGTGGTAATAGAATTTTGTTGTTGCTATGGCAACTGAGTTAGATTATTAGGGGATAGCCCAGCCAGTTTTGGCTGGTTCTTGTTTAGTTCAGTGTGTGGCAATAAATGGCTGGTTGTAAGGTTTACAGCTCTCTGTGTCTCCAGTGATTTCTTCCTAAAACTGCTACCCCCAAGGATACAACAATTTTGTCCCCTGATACTGCATGTGTTCAGTTGAACTCATTACCAGGATGACTTTATGAATCTGATGTGTTATCAGAACATGGATTCATGACATTCCCATTCCCATCCCCACCCACCAATAAATCCTGCAGGAGCATGGCTGGACACAGTCCTATGTGAAGGGAGGCCATTATCATAAATGGTAATTGGCAGAATTTTTCCTAATCCCATTTACCCCACGACCTCATTCATATTAAAAGTTTAAATTTCTTTTGGGACATAGGAAATGCTTTACTGAAAAAGATCAATGGTCCATTTAGTCCAGCATTCTGTCTATGACTATGACTAATTCCTGATGTTTCAAGGGAAAGTTTACTAACTCCACAATGAATGTGACTTGAGAAGTACCATACCATGGGGGAAATTTCTTACCAACCACAGCTGGTGATCAGCTCATGCCTTGAAGCAAGAGGCTTTTATTGTTTTATGATAGGCAGTGTAAGCAGACATGCTGCTTTTACAAGACCTTGATAAATGAGTATTGCAAAAAATATCTAACTCTTTCAGTCTGTTTGCTCATTAATTATATTATTGTTAATATTACTCAAATTTAGATATTGTATTAGATATTACTTTGCACAGCTTTTAGGATCTTACCTCCTGCTGACCCCTTGTCTAGACTCAGAGCCCCCAGACCAAGATTTTTAACCGGTGATGAGTGGATTTGGGGTGCCTCAAACTTTTGGGGAAATTTCTGAGACACATTAATGATGCTAGCCTGTCAAACAATGATAGCTCAACATTTTACGAACATCAGGCTCCTCTAAGGTGTCTCAAGTTGGGCACTGAAAATCACCAGACATATTTGGATCTTTAAGTAGATATTCATTCATCTCATTTTACTATTAAGCTTTTGGTCTTTGTGTTCAAAAATTA
Organism: Emys orbicularis; assembly: GCF_028017835.1. Lineage (NCBI taxonomy): Eukaryota > Metazoa > Chordata > Testudines > Emydidae > Emys > Emys orbicularis. The sequence continues at coordinate 302,299,532 of NC_088683.1, forward strand.
AAGTGGGAAAGGCCTGATGCTCATTTATATTAAACCTGGACATAGATGGAGCAGTGTAGCGGGGACTTAGTCTAAATGGGAATGAGGCCGAAAATGTTTAACATTGTTGATTTAATATTATTGGTTTGGGTTTTAATTAAAAGTTAAAAATGAACACCAGAATTTCCACAGGTGGGAAGTGCTACTGAAATCCATCTCCCCATGAAAAACCTGACATACCTGTATTGAAATTGAAACCATTTATGAAATTCAGCCACCTTTCACCTGCCACTCCAACTGCTTTTAATATTTGTCTCCTTTTCTCTTAAAACTAAACTGAGAGGATTTAATATATCCTAATCAAGTTTATTACAAAATACTATGGGAAAGGCTTTTTGGAAGCCACAGCAGGACAAGCAATTCATTTTCACTGGAGGCTGAGAATTGCAAATTATGCTCTGCCATAAAATCTTACTGTGTATGCTCCAGTAAAGAAAAATATGGACTATGCAATGTCACAAAGAAGCCCACCTACTATGTGACCTGGAGAAAGAAATTGAACCTGGGTGCAAGCTAACTCCTGAAGGGGAGCAAGCAGCAAAAAGTGAGGAGTGTAATGAAGGACAGAGCTCCCAGTTCAGGCTTGGCACTGCTACAGTTAAAGGGAATACATGAAGAATGCTTAAACAGAGTTCAGTGGCGTGTTCTGAAAAATTCAGCATGGCTTAATGGCAAAATCTTCACTGTAGTTGTCGCAGTCAATGTAAAACCTTAGGCCTATGTTCCAAAGAAGACTTCTGCCTCAGAAGCTGCTCGGTGCCTGGGGGATGAGCTCAGAAGAGGAACTGTGGCTGAATGTGTGTGCGTGTATGAACTATCAAAAGCTGCCTTGCCTGCAAACAGAAGGCCTGATCCTGAGTAACTGCAAGTCACATTGATTTAGCCAGCTTTGATCATTAGCTCACTTTGGACCAAATTCTGATTTTAGATGCAGTCCTGAGCAGGGAGTTGTGTGTAAACTGCCCCACCCTATGAGTGGCTCCAGGGGACACACCCAGAGGCACAATCCCTCCCCTATTTTCTGCTTGTACCTAGTGAGGGGGTAGTAATTTATTGCAGGTGTATACTAGCAGTAAATTGCTGCTTTCCCCACACTTATTCAGCTGTGCTGGGCAGTGAGTGAAGCAGGAAGAAACAGGTTTGGAGCCAGGCTCCACCCATTCCATACCCCTGCTCCAGGGTGAAGGTAAGCAGACATATAGCAGCTGCCTATTCCTACACACCTGAACCCAGGGCCTGGGTACCCTAGCTTAAGGGGAGTTATATCCCTTCACACCCTTGTGTGGGATGAAATCCTGGTCACGCTCTAGCCCTGCATTGTCATCATTTAGGAAATTTGGCTCAAAGTACATTCTGCAAAATCAAGTTTCAAATGGATGAAAAAGTTGCTTGAGTTTCCCCCTCACCGAGAAAATGCAGCCTTTTAAGCAGATTCACAATAATTTCTTTTTACTTTTGCAAATTCCCGTCCATCTTAGTATTGTTATGTATAAGAAAAAAAGGCCACTTTGCCCTTAAAGTCTTGTATGGCTTTTTTTTTCTGTGCAGCAAAGACATTATAACAGGAAATTTGGGGATGCGGGGTAGGGTGGGGGACAGTACATTTTGGAATGCATTTCAAAAATATGATTAAATGCTACCTGGAAAACTTACCTGCTAACTTGTTTATTTTGTAGAAAATACCAGTTATCCTTCCTGTTTCTTTTTATTTGCAATAAAATTCTCTCTCACAGCTAGAGATATTGAACTCAACCAGTTGGTATTTACAGAAATCATTGAGAGTTAAACCAATTCGTTTTTTCATTGCAATATTAATAGAAATACTTTTCTTCTGAAATTGAACCTGTTGTACTGAAAAAGTTATTTTGTAGTAACTAAAGAGGAGGCATCCCTGCTAGCATAAGACTGTGGACCCAGGGTGGAAGGCTCATTCCCAGATGCAGTGTAGACCAGGGGCGATGGATCTGCATCCGCCAGGATCAACCCGCGATCCAACCCGCGATCAGCTAGCTGTCTTTTACCTGTATCTGCATCCGCAGCAGCAAACCATCTCACAAGGGCTAGCGGGGTGGGGATGGGGCAGAGTCTTGTAGGGAAGAGGCAGTATGAGGGTGGGGACTGGAGGTAAGGGACAGCGCAGGGGTGGGGTCTCAAGGAGAAGAGGCAGTACAGAGGGGAGGGCTGGGGGGAAGGGGCGTCGCATCGCATGCTGCTCCGCCCCTTCCCCCCAGCCCTCCCCTCTGTACTGCCACATACTCAGTGGGCTTGCGAGTGATGGCACGTGGCAGGAGCAGTGAATGTTGCATCACAGTGGAGCGGAGGAGTGGGTGTCAGGGCCAGGCCCGCTCCAATCCCCTTGGCCGGGGGTGGGCCCTGCTGCCCAGGAGCCAGTGGGCTGGGCCCAGGACTGGGAGCATGGCCAGTGCTGTCAGGTCAGGCCATAGTGGGGAAGCTGGTGCTGTCTGAGGGGCCCAAGCTGTCGTGGCAAGTGGGTGCTGGACAACCCTGACTCCGACCTGCGACCCAGCCCCAGCCATTGGCCCTGAGCGCGCTGTACCCCGCCCCCCCCCCCGGGCTGCCCGAGCTGGACACCGTGGGCCAGGCACCACTGCTGAGTAGAGCCCTGCACGGTTGTACCTGCATCCGATCCACTATCCGCAAAAATGGTCAGTGGATATCCACAGATTTGCAGGGCTCTAGCGACGGACTCTTCCTAAAAGTGTGTGTGTGTGTGTGGGGAGCACGAGGCCCCGCCCCCTCCAGAGCCTTACCCCTACCCCTACCCCTACCCCTCCTCTTCCCCTTCAGGCCCTGCTCCCCGTCCAAGCCAGAAGCCATAGCCTGGGCCCCTCCATCTGCCCCAGGTGGGGGGCCCTGAGAGCAGCCCCCAGCTGTGTCCCTGCCCCCGAGCCTCCCACCCAAGGCAAGTGGAGAGTCCGCAGCTCCAGACAGCTGCCTGCACAGCTCTTATCCTGACCTGGCTCTGGCTTCCATCTGGTCCTGGAGGTGGGGCCTTAGGAGCCAAAGAGCCACAGCCGGGCCATGGTAAGAGCTGTGTTGGCAGCCGTGGGGAGCTGCGGAACCTCCACCTGCCCTGGGCGGGGAGGCTGGGGGCTGGAGACATGGGCCAGGGACTGCTCTCAGGCCCCCCCCACATCGGGCAGGTGGAGGGTCTGCAGCTCCGCAGAGCAGCCCGGGCTCCCTGGTTCGCTCTTACCTGGCCCAAGCTCCAGCTTTCATCCTTGCCGGGAGGGGGGGCCTCGTGTGGAGGAGGAGGGGCAGGGGCCAGGCCTGTGACGAAAAGGATTTTATAGACCAAAAGCCATCAGCACCTTGAATTCCATATGATATGTATGAATGGGTTCCACATTTAGACTTGAGGAATAAATTTGGGGTCCATCACTCAGATTTCAAAAGAATTTGATTTTCACCTTTCCCAGATAATATTGCTGGCTTCTTCTCTTCAGCCTTTTCTTCCTGACAGTTGGAAGAGCAGTAGATTAGCTCTTTCCCCCTCATCTTGTCTTATGGGGAGGTTGACTGGAATGACCACTGCTAAAGGGATTGATTCCAATGACTGAAGGATCTTCTTTTCCTATCCCCTCAACAAGTCTGTGGGTGGAACCCAAGGGTAGCCTAAGTAGAATCTCGGGCTAGCCATCTGAATACAAACCTTCCCAGACCTCCTGGCCCAAGCTACCACTTGTGCGACCCTGCCTGTACTGCTCAAGCAGAGCTAGCAGGCCAGCCCCCACAAGGGGTGAGGACAGAGCGCCACCCAGTCCTGCTCTGCCCCTAGCCATGGCCCCGGCCCCAGCTCCCAGCCGTGGCTCCACTCCCTGCCAAGCTGTGTCTCTGCACCTGGCTGTGGTCCAGGCTGCCAGCACAGCCGTCGCTCCACTCCCAGCCATGGCCCTAGCCCCACCCCCAGCCTTGGGCCCTCACCCTTCACCCATCCCTGTCCCTAGCCTCAGCCCCCGGCTGTGAATTCGCTCCCGGCTCTGATGCTGGCCACAGACCTGCCCCCAGCTATGGCCCCAGCCTCAGTCCCTGGCTCCCAGCCCAGTCACAACTCTGGTCCCTGCCTCAGCCCCCAGCCCTGACCACGGCCCTGCTCCCAGCCACGGCCCCAACCATGACCCCCCAGCCAGTCCCAGGTTCCAACCATGACTGTGGTGGGGCACACACAGGGGCAAGGAGGTGTGTAAAGTAAAAAGTTTGAGGACCACTGGTCTAGCCACACTGGGAAACATTCTCCCAGTTGTGGCTGGTAGCAGAGAGAAAAGGCCTAGTGGTTCAAGCATCTCTAGGTACTTTGGCAGAGAGTATAGTGCTCAGCGGTAGACATAGAACCAGAATATTAGTGATACTAGACTTGAATAAAAATAATAGGTGGGACATTTGGAGAAAATAGTCAACATGGTGCCCATTCCCAGAGGCTACTATTAAGAGGTTCCTTTTCAAGACACAGACATAGTCTGGAGGGCATATCTGCATCTAATAAAGATAATTCCATATTAAGGAAAATACAGATTATACATAACATTAATCACTTATTTACCATTCTCTCTCTCTTTATTCCTTCCCTAGCCCCCTCATAGCTTATGAAGTGTTTCTAGTAATAGTTTCCTGTGTAGAAGATCCCCATCACATCAGCCTGCTATCAGTGCTTAAACCCCTGGAGCTCTGAACTGCATGATCTCACTTTGATCAACCAGGTGCTGCCCTAGATAGCAGTCCCTCCCTGAATACAAACCTTCCCAGACCTCCTGGCCCTCATTTGTAATATAGGAATGCAACCTACTTCATCAACACACACACATGTGCACACACACTAACACACAGTTAGTTCTTCCCTTGCTAAAAGCAAGGCCTTCAGGAAATCTTCTCTCTCTCTCTCACTGAAGTATTCAAATTTCTGTTTTGTTTAGCAGCCCTGTAGCAGGACAGCCTGTATTTTGGCTAGTCAGTTAAAGTACCTAGGATGACCTAGCTCTCTCTGTTATATAACCAGTAATGTTTTCTTTACTAAACAGTAACTGTCCTCAGATTTAACTTTAAACCAAACCAAGCAAAACAAAAAATCTTGTGCCTTGTTGAGGACAACATTCTCAGCAGAGATAAATCTCAGCTGATATTAAAACTCTGAGCTATTTATGGTACATTTATAAAAAAATGTTAGAACTAAGAAAACCCAGTTTATATAAATATCATTAGGGCTTGTTTACATTTAAAAGGCTGCAGTGGTGCCACTTACTTCATGAAGCTGCTACCTATGCGATCGAGGGCTTCTCCTGTCAGCATAGGTTCTCCACTTACCCAGGAAGCAGTGGCTAGATTGACAGGAGAATTCTCCTGTCAACCTAGCACTGTCTATACTGGAGGTTAGGTTGGTGTAGGGGTGTGGTTTTCTCACACTTCTGAGCTACGTAGTTATACCGACCTAACTTCCTAGTGTAGGCCAGGCCTTATATAGCAGCACATACAGCACTCTGTTGCAATGAAGCTTCATTCAGAAAGGCAAGTGTGCCAAGACAGCTACAAAAGATTAGTGTGGCTCTTCAGCCAGGTTTGCATAACGTAGATTGACCTGATCTGAGTAGTCTTGAGCACCCACAACTTTTATGGAAGTTAATGGGTATTGTGGAGGCTCAGTCTCCCAGGTTTTGGGTTAAAAGTCAAATTCACAGCTGATCCAACAGTCATAAGAACAACATAAGAACGGCCATACTGGGTCAGACCAAAGGTCCATCCAGCCCAGTATCCTGTCTACCGACAGTGACCAGTGCCAGGTGTACCAGAGGGAGTGAACCTAACAGGTAATGATCAAGTGATCTCTCTCCTGCCATCCATCTCCACCCTCTGACAAACAATGGCTAGGGACACCATTCCTTGCCCATATTGGCTAATAGCCATTAATGGACTTAACTTCCATGCATTTATCTAGTTCTCTTTTAAACCCTGTTATAGTCCTAGCCTTAACAACCTCCTCAGGCAAGGAGTTCCGCCGGTTGACTATGCGCTGTGTGAAGAAGAACTTCCTTTTATTTGTTTTAAACCTGCTGCCCATTATCAACAAAAGGCCTGCAAAAATCCTTGCCTTAAGTAGGACATAGGTGGTGGCTAGGCCTTGTGCTCCTGATCTGCTGGAGATGATCAAATTTTGCCCTACATTCTTAATGTTGTACAATACAAATCTCTGTGACAAAGCCAACTTTTCTTAGAGCTAGTTAACTGTAAACTACTCTGGTTGAGCCACCAAGTGTGAGTATGGTTATGAATTATAAGTTATGTACCAAGATGTGTCAGTCCTGCCTTTCCTTCATTACACAAATAAATCCATTAAATTGAAGATAATATGGGCTTAATCCTGCTTCCTTTGATGTCAGTGAAGAGTAAGGATGCCCTTGTGGTTAATGAACTGCATTTGAACACCAAAGAGCTGGCTTCAGTGTCTGGTGTCTCCCACAGATTTTCTGTTTGATCTATGGAAAGTCTCTTAATTGTCCAATCCCTCATCTATAAAATAAGGATGATAACACATCCTCTCTCTCACTGCCTTAGCTATTTATATGATACAACTTTCAGCACAAGGACTGTCCCTTCCCATGTGTTTTGGTATCTAGTAAAATGGGGTCCCAGTCTCAGCTGCGGACTCCAGGTGGTAGTGCAATACAAATGATAAGTATCTTTATTAACTTCACTGGGAACAGGAGCAGGCCTTCTGTTAGATTATATCTAGAATGATTGCCATTAAAATGTTAATATTTGCCAAGAGATACCACATAATATCAACAGATATTTTAGAGTCAAGGTCTGTGGCAAAACTGATATCTCTGTGTGGCCAATGCTATCTATGTACCACTGAACCTGCCTGACCTGTGTTGTATGCCACCTTTGCATTCCCCCAGCTCCAGGGCTTTGCAGGTCAGTTCATTATATTTTTAACATTGGCTTCTACTGTACATGAAGCTTCTATTATTAGGCACTTTGTACGTATTTCTGGTTTCTAAAAATTACTCACCAGTGCCTAGAAAATGCTATTTATCTCTAGTTTTTGTCCGTCCTTCTAGCTACCATCTGCCTGTGTATTGTTTTGTTTCCAAGACAAAGGATAAACAAATGATATTGTTTCTTCCACAACAGTTGTTTACATGGGTTGATGTTCTAAAGCTGAACGCTGAGGCCCTTGTGATGTGCGCACAGCTTGTCACTTGCTGCCAAATCTAACTGTAACTGTTCCTAAGAAAACTGAAACAAAATGAAATTAAAAAAAAAAAAGATGACATCCACCTTAAAATACATTTTGTGGGTTAGATTTCAAAAAAAGGCTAGAGAGCCCACTGCATGTATTAGTGCCATAAGTGGTCAATGTGCTCCCAATATTCCCCACCCCCTCCCGAGCGGGTTGAATGAGAGTGGGTGGGCAAGTACAGACAATGGGTGGAAGCTCGTGTGGAGGATGTTGGAATTTGCTGTTGGTAACACCAGCCCCACAGTAAATTGCTACTCCCGCTACAGAGCAAGGAGAAAGCTGGGAGGGAATAGTACAGAGATATAATTCATTCTACGTGCTACTCCTAGGGCAATGCAACTGCCCAGTGCCTCATACACAAGATTTTTGGAAATCCCACAGGTTAGCCCTAGATGTTCAAATCAGTATAATGTGTAATCTCTTTGGAGTGGGAAACCCATCTTCATATATTTGTGCAGTAAAGAGGCCCTGATATCAACTAGGACCTCTGAGTGCTATTGTAATATTGATGAATTGTTTATAATTACACACTGAAAAATAATTGCACAATTTCATTATAACTGTGCAATATTGTGCAATGTAAATATGCAATACAAATATATGATGGATTGTACTTATTATTATTATTCCAGTTCTCAAATTTTTAATTGGTTCTCAAATGGAAGCAAGGGTAAAATCATCAGGATCAACATCTGCCCTGTGCTGACAGCCCTTTATTACTCCCTCCCCTCAATTTTAAAGCTACCATGTGTTTTTGAGAAGATGTTTACCTTTCTTTGACTTACAAACAGTTCAAATGTACATTTTGCCCTTTTCTTCAAATAAACACTTCAGGGTTTTTTTCCCTGTTTATTTACAATCTGCCTGCAATGCTGCAAATTATAACTTACAAATTGTTCACATTACCAATGGCAATTTCAGCTCTGTCACTAGATGTACATGTTCAGCCTCAAATTACAAATTCATTACATTCCATTGTCATGAAGGGTCAAAAAATTCAACCCAAACAGCCCCCAAAACAAAACAGCCCATACCCCCTATACTAGTCCCTTTTGGTAAATTGATTTGTGGAGCATAATCAAGAAGACTTGCACAAGACGAGACCTCCCTACTGAGATTATACTACTTAAGATGTAGCTCACCAAACTATGCCAGTCATCTAAATTCACGACACTACACTTTTGATCCTCTTGGGTCAACACTTTAGCCCAGTGCTATTCTCTAGAACCCAGTATAACAGGACTGTAGAAGTAAAGAGTGTGATGTGCATACTTTAGGTCCCCTTTACACTACATCAAACTGGTCAATGATCTACATGGCTATGTAACAACATAGTTAAATCACATTGCCATATTGCAACGTAGATGAGACCTAACTACGGCTCTGATTCTGCACATGCTAATGCATGGACTGACTGCTGCATCACATGGAAGTCCATTGAAAGCAACAGAGTAGGTGCAGCAGCCAGACCATGTGCTATCAGTCACAGGATCAGGGCTCATATACCCTAAACCCATCTGCAGATCTTAGACAAGATTTGCAACAGTTCTTTTCCCGCACTGAGGTTTTAATGAATAATTCATTCTTCACTTCTCGTGAAGCATTATAATACACTGTTAAACAGTTGCTGCTCAATTTCACCCCATAAGAGGTTGCACTTCAGTGTTGGATGAAGTGATCCTTGTTTATAGTCTGTATTAATGCTTCTAGAAAGAGAGAGACTAGGTGAAATCTTGGCCCCATTGAAGTCAATAGCAAAACTTCCATTAACTTTAGTGGGGGCAAGATTCCATCTGCTATGTACAGGTAAAATGGTTATTATGAAAAATATTATGATTATAACAATATTGATGATTACGAATCCTGAATTCCTTATTTATTTGGCTTGAAGCCTAAGTAATGATATAATAAAACCAAGTAGTTCAGAATGTATCCTAAAAATAGTTAGAAAAATATAATAGCTTGCATTTACATATATCCTGTTCGGTCCATAACAGTCACCTACTAGAAGAGGAAAGAGGGGAAAAGTAACAATTTATTTTCTTTCCTCTGCTCTGAGAGTGGAGGAGAATGAAACAGGGAGATTCACATATATGCATGGACACAGACAGCTCATTGGGCTAATTTTCTTACCAGCAGACATTTGTTAACCAGACATTCCCTTTCGGGTTTGCAGTGTCTGAGAGCACACTCCTATAGGACATTTTTAAAAGTCAAATAGGCCTGGTGGAGTTGCTGATAGCACTGAACACAAGCAGGCAGGAGATCTTCATTTTGGAATAACTCCAGAAATTCTTCTCCACTGGACAAAGGAACCTAGGATGGATGAACAACAAATCATTTTTTCTCTTTTTCTTTGGTTGGTGTTTGGAGATAAATACTAATACATAAGCTATTGCCAGTTTTATTAGTTTTGATTTAGCTTTTGTCCCACCAAACTGTGACAAATGTATACACCTTCCTCAGCTGTCCTTCCCAATGCTGGCTGTCACTGCAGAAGTATTTCCTGTTCACTGCAGAGTGCAGAACTAGGTATGCTGCTTATCCAAAGATGTTGATGCTTCTGCCCCGCAACAGCCTGATTCTGCTACCGCTAATCACCTTGTCTATGGCACGAATAAGTGTTTGCTTAAGTGTTACTCATTCTGTCCACAGTTTGCAGGAAGGGGTGTAGAATTTGCTCAGGTAGGGCACTGAAGAGTGAAACAGACATCTTTACCTCTTGACCCTTGTCCTCTACCATCCTGACCTTTGAGTCCCTCCTTAAAACTTACTTCTACTGTAAATTCATACAGAAAACTACCTTCTGAAAATGGCAAAGCAAGCGGTGACTTGAAACTGCTAAAATTACTGCTGCCGACAAGCTATAAATTGTGCACATAGCTAATCTATGCTACAACATTTTATTGTTATCCCTTCCTCCTGGGACCCCACACTTGGATATTTGTCATCCACGTACAATGTCATGTCTTATAGATTGTAAGATCCTTAGAGCAGAGATTGTCATTTGCCTTATGGGCCAGAGCATGATATGCAGAATAACTCCTTACTTCACAAATGTCCCTTGAAATCATGGGATCCTTTGTTGAGTAAAGTATATACAGCAGGAGTCAGGGTATCACAGTCTGGCCTTATATTAACAGTGTCTAGCCTAAACTTGGCTGATGCCTCCAGGTCCTATGCAATATAAGTGGTAAAAAATAAAAAAGTTCTCACAGAAAGTCAATGAGACTTGTGCTCCTGAAATTCCTTAGGCACTTTTGAAAATCTCCACCCAAATGTCAAGGTTATTGTTAATCTGTGTATCATTCCTTGGGCAGAATTGTGGGTTGAAAACTGAATTCAGATAGGGGTCTTGGCAAAACAAAGTCTTACTACTTCTCTAGTAGGCAATGGCCAACGTGACTCCATTGCTCCCATTGGTTAGCAGTTACTCACATGATAGTCATAATGGCTCACCAGCAGGACTAACAAGTCACAATTTGGCCCAAGGTAACACTGCTTTTCTTTAATCTTTTCCCCTTTAAGATCTCCACTCCCTCATGCCTCATCACATGTTTCTGTCCACTTGTAATACACCGTCCCATGAGTTATCCAATCAGTCATGACTTAACACAATCTGTGTTAAAACAACAAAGTAGAGTGCAATACTCCAGGAATGGTTTCATCCCTTAAACTATAGCACTCATTTAACATAGCATAAGGCCAATAGAATTGGAATAAAATGTTTATTTTCTTTTTGTGGAACTTTTGCAGAAAAACGGAAATTGCAGTAATCTGAGAATTCTAGAGAGAGCATTTGGGACCAAATTCTTTGTTGGTGTAACCCCACTGATGTGAGCCTGAATAATTCAATGCTGCTGGTGGTGATGGATAATGGGGAAAAATCCAGGCCTCTTGGCCTCTCAAAATCCAGGCCTCTTGGGCACTCAAGGGTTGTTTTTCAGAATGTAATTCTATTTACCCTTTCCTCTACCTAGCAAGTAAGGTCACTAGAGGTATTTTTCTTTGACTTTAGCTGGCATCTTTAGCCATCAAACTTTGTCTGTAATAGCACATCCTGTAGGAGAACAATAAACATGATGATTTGGGAATTGGTGATGTAAAGCTGGAGCAGAGATGGTGTGAGATTCTGAGTAGCCTATTTCTCTTCCCCCACCCTGGCTATTTCTAATGTAGGGAAGGATATAGCTCATGCAGAAGAAATTTTATAAAAATATGCATGCACCCTCTTTCAGTCCACATATGCTTGAGAGTTATTTTTCTGTTGTAGTTACTGCTACAGTGCACAAGCTCAATAGAATGGTCTGGTAGAGCTGTGGGATGTTTCTGGACAGTCATAAAAGTGGTTGCATGTTCAAATGCTATATAATCTGTAAAAAAGTGGTAAAAAGTGGGGGCTTAACAGTATGGTCTTGTTTATGGTGCAAAAGGTCCCATGTTCAAATACCGGTGCAGCCTTTGCAGTGGAAGTGGAAAATGAAGCATGGCCTGAGTTATGCAGGAGATTAGACTAGGCAAGTAACTGTTCACTTATGGCCTTAAAAATCCATTAATTTTATATTTATGATGTATTACCACTACACTTACCATGACTGGTGCTTGCAGACCTATCTAGGCTGCTGGCCCTCTTTGTCATGTCTACTGCCTACGTTCCATTGTCAGGCCACATTTTTAGCTTCAGTCCACATGGATTTGCCTCTCCCCTCCCAACATATTTCACTTTCAGTTTTGGTGTTTCAGAATGCACAAATTCACAGGGAAAATCAGTTTAATATGCAGATTTTTACCTAGCGTTATGTTGGGCATATACATTTATCTATTTATGTATGTGGAGATGAGTGGTGTAGCTTTTCCATCACTGGGTCAATGACATGTTACTGCTATAAATATTAAATAGTGATGGTGCCAAGGTGGAGCTCTGTGGGAGCCTGTTGCTCAATAGACAAGTTCTGCTGGTCTATTCCATTAGATGTACATGAAACTTGTGGGTGAGCATGACATTCAGTAGGCACAGTGTTGTTCTGAAACACAATATTTTCAACACTTTCAGAAGCAGAACATCCTACCAAGCTGTATCGTATGCCAAGGACAGGTCCACAAAGGCCATTGCTGTTTTGAGACTGCTTTGGTAGCCAACTTTTATGTGGATTGTTAGTGTAATTACCTGATTGGAGGTGCTTTTGCCCCAGTTTGAACACAGAATGCTGTTTAGCGATTTAGCCCTCAAAGATGGCTGTAAGTCTCTAGAGTAGCTCTAGAAGAACTTGTATGTTATGCATAGCAATGATATTATCCAGTATTTTTTCAGATTATCAGCTGCTTTCCCTGGTTTCAGGATGGCAGTGACCTTTGCATGTTGTCATACCTTGGGCATTTGGCCAGAGGTGTGCCCATTGGTAAAGAAGCACATCAGCCAGTCATGGCAATGCTGACCTACATCAGAACACAAATGCCTGGTCTACACTACGAGTTTAGTTCAAATTTATCAGCGTTAAATCGAATTAACCCTGCACCCGTCCACACAACGAAGCCATTTACTTTGACATAAAGGGTGCTTAAAATCGATTCCTGTACTCCTCCCCAATGAGGGGAGTAGCGCCGAAATCGACATTGCCATTTCAAATTAGGGTTAGTGTGGCTGCAATTCGACGGTATTGGCCTCCGGAAGCTATCCCACAGTGCACCATTGTGACCGCTCTGGACAGCAATCTGAACTCGGATGCACTGGCCAGGTAGACAGGAAAAACCCCGCGAACTTTTGAATTTCATTTCATGTTTGCCCAGCGTGGAGCGCTGATCAGCACAGGTGACCATGCAGAGCTCATCAGCACAGCCAGAATCAAAAAAGAGCTCCAGCATGGACCGTACGGGAGATACTGAATCTGATCTCTGTATGGGGAGATGAATCTGTTCTATCAGAACTCTGTTCCAAAAGATGAAATGCCAAAACATTGAAAAAAATCTCCAAGGCCATGATGGACAGAGGCCACGACAGGACTCAACACAGTGCTGCGTGAAACTTAAGGAGCTGAGACAAGCGTACCAGAAAGCCAAAGAATCAAATGGACGCTCATGGAGGGAGGGGCGACTGACGACTGTAGCTATCCCACAGTTCCCGCACTCTCTGAAAACCATTTGAATTCTGGGTTGCGTTCCCAATGCCTGAAGGGTCAAAAACGTTGTCGCGGATGGTTCAGGGTATATGTCATCAGTCCCCCTCCCCCCCCTCCCCCCATGAAAGCAAAGGGGAAAAAATCGTTTCTCGCCTTTTTTCACTGTCACCATATGTCTACTGGATGCTGCTGGCAGACGCGGTGCTGCAGCGCTACACAGCAGCATCCCCTTGCCTTGCCTTGCGGACGGCAGACGGTGCAGTATGACTGGTAACTGTCATCGTCGTCCCGTGGGTGCTCCTGACTGGCCTCAGTGAGGTCGGTCGGGGGCGCCTGGGCAGACATGGGTGCTCCTGGCTGGCCTTGGTGAGGTCGGTTGGGGGCGCCTGGACAAAAAAGGGAATGACTGCAGGTCATTCTCTTCTTTAAGTTTTGTGTAATGGAGATTCAGTCCTGCCTGGAATATCATGCCAGCTGGAGGCTTCTGCCTCAGGCTGCTCTCCCAGTCGGCAGCACCACGCGGTCACACCTACCCCAGCCTACTCCTTGCTCCCAGGGCTCAAAATCAGATACTTAGATCTCTACATTTTGCTGCAAATTAAAAAATAAAGCTGCTGTTTAGAACTGTCCCCCAACATACATATCCTGGGATATTTTGTATTTTACCAGTGTCAACCAAAGGCCCACACACAAATGGAGATTCAGTCCTGCTTGTGCTTCTATCCTAGTGCTTATCACAGATTCCCATTTTCAGCTATAGGCTGAGCAAGTGCAGAATGGTGGTTCACTCGACTTCGCTGTAAGCCAACCACCCTCCCCTCCCCCCTTTGATCTCTGCTTGCAGAGGCAATAAAGTCAGTGTTGTTTCAAATTCATGCATTCTTTATTACTTCATCACACAAATGGGGGGATAACTGCCAAGGTAGCCCGGGAGGGATGGGTGAGGAGGGAAGCAACGGGTGGGGTTGCTGTAGGGGCACCCCCTAGAATGGCATGCAGCTCATCATTTCTGCGGGATGTCTGGGGCTCTGACCCAGAGCGGCTGTTTGCCTCTCTGGTTCTTTAGTAGGCTTGCCTGATATTCTAGGCAGGACTGACTTTCCATTAGACAAAACTTAAAGAAGAGAATGACCTGGTGAGTCATTCCCATTTTTGTCCAGGCGCCCCCGACCGACCTCACCGAGGCCAGCCAGGAGCACCCATGACAGCAGCAGATGGTACAGTATGACTGGTAACAGTCTTTGCCAACTTGCAAAGCAGCAGATGATACAGTATGGCTGGTAGCCGTCTTTGCTAACTTGCCAAGGCAAGGGGATGCTGCTGTGCAGCGCTGCAGTACCGCGTCTGTCAGCAGCATCCAGTAGACATACGGTGACAGTGAAAAAAGGCTGAATGGGCTCCATGGTTGCCATGCTATGGCGTCTGCCCGGGCAATCCAGGGAAAAGGGCGCGACATGATTGTCTGCCGTTGCTTTCACGGAGGGAGGATTGACTGACGACGACATTTACCCATAACCACCCGTGACAAATTTTTGTCCCCATCAGGCATTGGGATCTCAACCCAGAATTCCAATGGGCGGGGGAGACTGCGGGAACTAGGGGATAGCTATGGGATAGCTACCCACAGTGCAATGCTCCGGAAGTCGACGCTAGCCTCGGTACATGGACGCACACCGCCAAATTAATGTGCTTAGTGTGGCCGCATGCACTTGACTTTATACAATTGGTTGGCAAAAATCGAATTCTGTAAATTCGGAGTAATCCCATAGTGTAGACATACCCCAAGGAACAATGAATAAGATGACTCTGTGAATAAAAATCACCATATTTATTCACTAAAAGTATTCACTAATCACACTGAGATAATTAACCCTTTTATTAGGTGGCTAATACCAATACCAATTTGCAAACTTTGTAAACCACATCTTACAGAAGGACTGAGCTCTAAAATAAAAAAACACATTAGAACACCTAGGAATGAAATGAATCTCTCCAATTGTAATTAATGCATTTACTGAAAAGTAAAGCTGAGGTTAACCCACCCCACTATGCTTTTGCCAAATAAAATGGCAAGAAGGCAAGACATAGCTTTGGGTTTTTTTTAAGCTGATTGACCTAATGGTCACTATTTCATTATTATTTCGGCTCAGATGAATGTTCCTTATTTTGAAGCATTTCCCGGTTTAAATCCAGAGGTCTAGAGGTCACTTTTGATAAAAGAATCTTTGAACATCCATTATCAGCAGACCCTGAAAAGATTAAAACTGTCATTTCCAAAAGTACATATTGACAGAAAACTGCTATTTTTGAGTCTAATTTTGTTTTGAGAAAGTATTTAATACCACACTGTCCATCACGTAGATATAGAAGGCCTAAATATGAAAGATAATTTGAAAGCACTCAGTGTCAATGTTATGTCATCTACCAATTACACTATATTGAAGGCATGAGAAATGTCATATGTTCATATGTTGTTGCCATGCAGCATACAAATCTGATGAGCACTTTTTGCAGCATGCATTAATGTTTTCCTGTAGGAAATATTGCATCAGTATATCTGCTGTGATTATGCTGAGTTAAAAATATTTAAGCAAAATTTCCATCAAATATGAAACAACTATAAAATGTAATATTTTCATTAGAACTTACAATTAAAAGAAAAACCATGCTGTGATCCTTTAGCGTTGCTCATGAGTAGGTCTAGATTCTACCCTTATTATTTATGCACATTAATGGAGATAAATTATATATATGTATATAAAATTTAAGAGACTCCCCCTATTATTGATCCAGTCAATTTCTTTCTTTTTTGGCCAGGAAGAGAATTACAAGGTAATGACCTGATTGTAACATCTTCATTCCTTTTGTCTTTTGTGGGCATAAACCAAATATGAAACCACCTGAAAAATAGAATAACAAAAGCATGTCAGTCCTATGTGAAGTGAGAAAACAAAAGAATAGGTCTGAATTAAACAAATTAATCATTTATAACTATTTGAATGGAATCTCCACTTGGCCTTGAAAGGTGGCTCAGCACACGGAAAGGCTAGAGGAGCCTGTTGTGTCAAAGGAATATAATTTGACTCTCTCAATGATGAAAATGGTCTGGAAAATTCTTAATTGAGGTAATAGAAGATTCACTTCACATCATGTCTGGGAAGGTGGCTAAAACTTTCAGATTGTGTATCCCCAGGAAAGAAAAAATCCAAAGGGAGGAATTCCAAGACCCCAAAAAAGTAGAATTCACTGGGCTCCAGTAAATGAATTGCTATTAAATAATATACATAAACTCTCATTATTATAGGGAGGGATTTTCAAAAGCACTCAGCACCTCCCACGGTTTTCTTATGAGCTGCTGGGAATTGATCACTATGTACATCCATTCACTTCGTTTAGGTTCCTAAATGGGAACTGAGCTGTTTTAAAAATCCATACATTTATTTAGGTTTCTGAGGTTATGTCTACACTGCAATATAAACCCAGGCTCCGACTCATGCTTGAGCCCAAACCACCTCCTGTCTGCATACAAATCTCTTGGACTCAGTCTTAGACCCAGAGTCCTTGGAGCCTGCAAGGGTGGAGGGTTTAAACTCGAATCAAGCCAGGACCAATGGTTCAAGCCTATAGCTTTGCAGTGTAGATGCGGCCCCCTGGTCTTGGGTCCTGGGAGTCTGCCAAAAGTATCCCACAAGCCCATGTGCCAACTTCCTTTGTCCTCTCTCTCCCAAGAATTACCAATTGATTCCAGGCAAATGGAGGCAACCTTCCTTGTTGTAGTTTAGTAGCTTGACAAGTGAGCATTAAACCCTTCCATTTTATTCTGATTGCCAAGTTGCAAAGACACCTTCTGAGAACCTTCTGCATTTGCAATGGACCAGAAGAAGTCCTTAGGAAAGCTCACTGCTTCATGGTCACAAAAGCATATCCAGATTTTGGTTAGTCCTTGGTGCAAGGCCAACAAAACAGTGGCTTTTAGTCAGAGAGTCAGGTTTGACCATTCAGACCAGCAAATAGTGAAGAAGCTGGCAGTGTTGGAAATTTACAGGACAGGGAGCAGATTAAGTGGCTCAAGACCAACTACCGGGAAGCCAGAGACCAGAACTGTACCACAGGCAACTCACCATCATCATGCCCATTTTATGATGAGTTTGACTGAGTGCTGGGTACTGAGCTGAGTGTGGTGCACAATGACCTGGGATGACAACCTTCTGGCACCATGATGGGAGCCAGCAGCAGGTGCCAAATGAGGCCAGCTAAAGTAACTCTGCTGCCGATACCGGTTCCAGAGGAGGCTTTGCCACAGAATCAGCTGTAGCACATCACGGGGCTGCACTCAGAGGAGCTCTTTGATACCCATCCTGAGGAATGGCCCACCATGCAACCCACAACAGAAACAGCAGAGGCAGAAGCCACCCTGGAGCCAGGTAAGTTTCTGGCACCATTTTCATGTTTATTAATATGGGAATGGGAGGGATTTCTTTTCTATGAAGCAATGCAAAAGTTATTACAAGCCCCAGCAAGCAGCGTGTATATATTAATGGTGATTGTATCCCAGCACCTTGGGGTCCTCCTGCTGCCACCAACTATTTGGAATTCAAAATGGCGACCGGGAAATGCAAACATTTAAAATAAACCTTAAAAAGTGAATTTTTACTGGAGAAGCACCGATTTTATTAGCGCATTCCTGTTTATTAAAAATAATAAACTTACATTTCCATCCCTGTCGATACGTCCCTCTGAACCACTCAACACTGTAATGGACCTCCTGAAAACAGGGAACTGGGGACTGGGGAGGGGAGTGTGGAAATGTGTTCCATTTACAAATCTAGGCCATTTCAGGTAAATGCAGTCCATGCAGTGCATAAGTGACTAAATCATTTGTTCGAAATACCACTGGGGTTTAAAATTTTGTTCAGAAATGTGCTGGGGTGGGGTATAAAGAAGATGGCAGTGGAGTTCTGTTTGTACACAGTCATAACAAGCTAAACTATTTGGAAGCTAACACAGCATCCAGTGGATTCCCACATGAATTCTAACCCAGTCCTAGGTGCTGACAGCTACAAACTTTTCCTGAAGCAGGAACTCCACATAGGTAGTCATATTTTGAGGAAGGGCATATTTTCCAGGGCCAACTTGATAGCTGACCAGCCCACTCCAGTCACAGATGTGCTGTTCAGTCAATATACATTTGAATACTTTGGTAGCATACACTGCTGGTTTCCCACTGTCAGCTTGGACTAACACCCCTCTTTGTCATTCAGGCACCACAAGAACTGTTATGTCCTCCAAAATGTGGGATACCTGAAATGATAGAAAAAGCTTTCATAGCATGGCCACTGACCACTCTCCCAAAGCCAAATTGTTCTGCAATTTTTTTTAAAAAAAGCTGCTGTGATTTTTAACTTACCCTTGTCTCTGCCCTTCTTTTCCTGTGAATAACCTTGCTGTGTCCAGGGAGTTTCTGTGGTCTGAAACATCCCTCTCATAATATATTGAAGTTCAGTTTTAAAAAGCAACATTTTATGTCCTTGAAATTCCACAAGGATTATTGCTCCAGCACTGTGCTATTTGAGACAATAACCGTCTGTGTCTTGTCCTATTCTAGGCCCCTCAACCTCTACAGGCTGCAGTACCTCCACAGCTTGCACACAGTGCAGCCAAAGCCTGGGTCAATGTACTTTCATGGATTCTTACAAAAGGAAGAATTTCCGTGATTAAATTATGGTTGAAGTTCTGGACAGGGCCAGCAAGCAAATCCCAAACCAAAGACAGAGTTCAGCTAGAGGAAAGGCATGGTGAAAGGCAAGCAGGAAGGCTCAAGCTGGCTGCACAGCCTGGGCTGGGGACAGGTTTAAAGCACGGGAGCAGGCATTTGCTTTGCACAAGAACGGTGGCTGAGGGAGGAGGACAGAGTTCACCAGAAAGAACTGCTAGAGTGGCTGCTACCACTAATGGCCACAAGAGTACTGGCTCCTGCTGCACCCTCCCCTCATAGCCTGAGTCCGCTCCAGGGTACCCTATGCTGCAGCCCAGGAACAGCTTGGACAACTCCCTAGCTGGACAGCCAATACAATTAGGCCTTATGAGTGGCTGGGCAGGGCAACTGTGTCCTATGCAGTCCTCCATATTGAATCCCTCCTCCATGGACACTTCCACCTCTCTCCGCTGGCACCAAGGGTGTAGTAAATGCGGAAGGAAGGGAAAGGAGAATGGGGAGGGGACAGGGAACATGCAACAGTAGGGGGTTTCTGTCTTGTACAGTTTCACTATTTGCACTTTGTCATGCACTTTGTTCCTTTTTCCAAAGGGTTTGTTGTTACTGATGTTTTATTGTGGTAATGGCAGCTGACAATAGGTTAATGTACTTTTCTAGTACATTTTTATAAATAAATCTTTTCATTTGATTAAGAAAATTTACAGAATGTGTATTTCAAATAATAAAGGTGTAAACATAATCAGGGACAATTGGGAATTTATATGCAAACACTATTTCTCAGTACAGTTAGCTCAATCAATCCATACATCAATCACTTCTTTACATCAACCCACTCTGTGAACCAACCCTCCCTCCTCCCCCATTCCATCTGATGAGTGGTCAGGACATTCATAAGTACATTGCATGGCAATCATACCACTCCCACAAGCAATCAATCCCTACCCCCACCCAAGTGCATTTATAAAGGTACTATTATCCCTCTTCCACTGGCCTATGCAAGTCCAGAGTGTTGGAGCACAAGGCATCCCTGACTTCTGTTGCCCAGGTACATCCAGCTCCAGCTGTGGTAGGTGTGCTTTCCAGCTGGTTCAGCAGTCCATCACTGTCACAGTTCCATTGAGGGGGAAATGGCTAAATCTTGGAGTTTGAAGAGCCTAGCAAGCCACATTAATGCAGGCTGCATTCATTATTCTGGAATCCAAATGTGTCTGTAGACATCTCCAGTGGCATTTCAATCTGCCAAACACACATTCAAGAACCACTCTACATCTGCTGAGAGTGCAATTAAACATTCTTTTGCCAGGACCTGTGAGATCAGAGTATGGTTTCATAAGCCAAGGCAAAAGGGTCTACATGGGGTCCCCCAGAATAGTGGTGGAGACAGTAACTCCTTTTATGACAATGCCATTTGGTGAGAATAGTGGCCCAGACTGTCCATCAGTGTAGACACCCAATCAATGAAAAACTATAGCGTCATAAATTTTCCCACAGCAGCCTATATTGCTATTCATAAATCAGCATTGGTGGTCGACAGGGGCCTGCATCTCAATGGAGTAGTATGCTTTTCAGTTTATTTACTCAAGTGATCCTTACCGCAGGCAAACTATGGGCAGATGAGTCCCATCAATGACCATGGGTGGAGTTTGGAAACTCCATTCTCTCAAAGACAGCTATTACCTTAGGAATATACTTTATAGCTGCCACACATCTGATATAAACCACACATCTGATTGCCTCAAAAATCTCGAGCAACCACTTTACCCACAGTCGACTTTCCAACACCAAACTGGTTGGCAACAGACCTATAGAAATCTGGGGTAACCAGTTTCCAGATAGTTATAACAACCTGTTTCTGGAACACCTTGGCCACTGTCATGTGTGTCTCTTTATACTGGTGGCTAGAGACGAGCTGCTCATGGAGCTCCAGAAGTGTAGCTTTCTTTGTGTGAAAGTTCTGGACCCACAGCTTGCCATACCAGGTCTGGAAGACAAGCTGGTCCCACCAGACTGTGCTCGTGATCTTGCTCACGAAGTGCCAGTCTAAGTAGGGGGAATCAGCAGCTATACCAAGTATTATGAACAGCATCAGCCAGTTCAAGTCTGCTGTGTCTGTGTCCTCCTCCTCCTCCTCCTGCTGTGTCATGAGCTCTGTCAGGAACCTTTTGTGCATAAGGAAACACTGCCAAATATCCACCGGTGTCACATGGAAGCTCTGTCCATTTCCTGAAACAGGAGTGAAAGTACAAGTGAGAAAAGTTCTTCATATGGTGCCTCCACCATGTTGCTGACTCTGGTTGCTGGGAGAGTGCAGACCAAAATGACAGCTCAGCAGGATGTGTTGGCAGGCTATTAAAACTTCCTGTAACATACAGGTGGACAGTCAAGTTTTCTCTCATTTCACCATGAGAAAAAGAGCTAAAGTGGCCACATTTCGGGAGAGCTCTAGGAAGGCTGGGATATCACTGATTGGATTCAGGTCTGCATATTGCAGTGTGGATGCCAGATCCCAGGTTCAGGCCCAGATTAAAACATTCTTAATCTAGGGTTGGCAAACAGTGTTGAAACTCAAGGTATGTCTACACTGAAGTTAGACACCTGCAGCTGCCCCACACCAGCTGATTTGGGCTTGCAGGTCTTGGACTAAGACACTGTTTAATTGCAGTGTAAATATCTGGGATCAGGCTGCAGCCCAAGCTCAGGGACTCTCCGCCTCGCAGGGTCCAAGAGCCAAGGCTCTAGCACCAGCCTGAATGTCTACACTGCAATTAAACAGCCCATTACTCAAGCCCAAGGGTTTTTCATTGCAGTGTAGACATACCCTCCAACCCTGGGTTTTCAAACTCAGGGTCTGCTGACTCAAGTCCCACTAACACTGGGTTTACACTGTAGTGTAGACATGCCCTAACCTACTTGTATCTTTAGGCTCCTAAATACCTTTAAAAATCCACCCAATGCCGCTATTACAGCTTAATATATAAATACACACTTACCACAAGATAATTACAATCTAAGGACTCAGTTTTGCAATTAATCCATTGCTCTGCATTGGCTGTGGTGCAGATCACACCATGCCACCAACAGAACTGGGAGGCATTCCACATCAGGAAGGCAGAATGCCTCCTGGAACTACCAGCTACACACCTGCCACAGACCTACTACTAGGCTACTTGACGGAGTATTTCACAGGCAGCCAGCTCCACTGGGGAAGGTGGACCTGTGTGTCTATTCCTTCCCCGCTTCCTTTGGGGCAGCATGCCCCCAGTGCAGTAGAGCAGAACCAGTCTCAGGACTTTAACAGTTACAGGTTATATTTTCAGTGCTCACATAATTACCTAAAATAACATTATATAATAGGTTGTCAAGTATCAGAGTGGTAGCCGTGTTAGTCTGGATCTGTAAAAAAGTGACAAAGAGTCCTGCGGCACCTTATAGCCTAACAGACGTCTGTTAGTCTATAAGGTGCCACAGGACTCTTGGTTGCATTAAACAATAGGTTGTGATTCTTCTCTCACTTTTGCTGATTCCACATTGGGGTAACTCCATTGACTACCTTGGAATTGTTCCAGCAACAAACACCAGTTTAATTAAGAGTGGAATCAGGACCAATAATGTTTAATTTGAAAATAAATTAAAAGAAACAATCTAGTTCTTTCAAGTCTTTCTGACTGGAATTTGAAATTTGGTCCCGGTAATGTAATCATGCTGATGTTTTCAAAGTAGCTTATCTTCAGTTTAGTTGTTAATTAGCAACTGTACTGTGACAATTTCAAGGCAGTCATCATTTCCTTAATCAGCCCACTTTTCACAGTCTTTGCCTTCTGGCACCTTGAACGTGCTCTCGTCTGTGATGTTACTCGAGAGATCGCTAACCCCAGGAAGACTTGGCTTTTCCGAAATGATGGCTTTGCATCTTAATGCAGCCACTGGCAGAAGCGATAGCATCATTTTTCTAATCACATCTCAAAACTTCTCTCATTGCGTCCACTTCCTTCCTTCCCACCACGTGCGCCCCTCCTTAAGTCTTAAATTCTGATGGTTAGACCAACAAAGGGATTTAGGCAAATAGCTGCAATTTTATGAGCATAAATCCAAAATTCAAATCCTAAAAAGCCCTGTTCAGCTGCCTCCCAACCTTGTGGGTGCCTAAGTTTCCATCAGTAAAGTACTTTAAAAGTCTTCCAATGAGCATGTGCAAAACTGCCTATTTCACATCTAAACCCTGTTGGGAACCTTAAATTAGGCATTCCACCTGCCTTGCTCTGCCCTCACACAAGATGCCTCCAGAGGATGAGCAGCCTCTCGTAATCTTTAGCCTTGCGATTAGAGCATTCACCCAGGATGTGGGAGAGCCAGGTTCAAAATTCCCACTTAGCCTGATGCAGAGCAAGGATTTTAATTCCCATCTCCTAAGAGAATCCCCTCATCCCTTGGCCATGGGATTGGGGGCAGCTCACCCAACTCTCTGTGCCTCTGTTTTCCTATCCATAAAGTAGAGATCATAATGCCTATCTTGTAGGGTTAATTCATTAACATGTGTAATGTGCTTTCAACACCTTGAGGGGAAGGCACTGTACACGTTCAAAGCATTATTATTATTATTCTAACTGAGAGAAGAGGATAGGCCCCAGTGTTAAGTGATAAACCTAGCTTGGCAAATTCTGCTGAAAACCATGTTTTGTAAATCAGAATTTTGTAACTTAACTAAGGAATTCAGGTTCAGATCCTAAAAGGTATTTAGGCACCTAGCTCCCACTGAAATCAACCGTAGTTAGGTACCTAAATACCTTTTAGGATCCAGGCATTAGTAACTGGGCATGAGGAAAACAAACAAACAAACAATATACTACCCAGCACTAGGATAATTATTTAAATTGCTCTTGAAGGTTTCTTCACACATGCTATTTAATATCACATATTTCAACCCCATTGAATTAATATGTTCTGCAAATCTAGATGTATTATGCAGTAAATTTGTGATTCATTTTAATGAGCTCCCTTTTCCATTCATCATTGATTTAGCAATGTGCAAGTGTGTGGTGCCTCTGCATAATTACAGGTGTCTGTTTCATTTTTACTAGACAAGTTATAATTAATATGTAAATTCTTTTCTTCTTTGGTGGGAGAGAAAGATGTTGGGATACTAAAGAGAAATGTATGAGCTATGGGACAGTGACAGGATAAGTATAAGGAGAGAGAGTTTGTGTGTGTGCTGAGGAAAGTAAATTATAACCTTCACTGTCCCTTACTACTGACAAAACCATATAAGTTGCACAGCACGAAGCAGATGCACAAATGGCAGCAGTAGAAGCAGGGGCAGATGTAGAAATAGCAGCAGGAGAGACAGGGACAGCTGTACAAATGGCAGCACTGAAGGCAGGAGAAGATGAAATATATGCCCCTCCAAAAAACAACCCACCACAGAAAGACAAGGGCAGGTACAGAAATAACAGAAGCAATAGCGGGCCTGATTTTGAACTCAGTTACATGGCACACAAATCAAGAGTATGTCCACTGAAGTCAGTGTAACTATGCAGAATTTAAACTAGTATAAGTGGGAGTAGAATTTGGCTCATCGTTTGCCAAAGTAGACATTTTCCTATCTCCATTAGTATGGGAATTCGTCAACAACAATCTCTGCCAAACCTTACGGGAAGACCTAATAACTTCACGGTGCCTAGGATCAAGCTCACACTGAGGAGCACCAAAGGCCCTGACTAGGCCATCAGAAGAGGTATTCAGAAACCAGAAAACAGAAGTGTAGTTGCACAGCCCCTGTGGGATTTGCAAGATTGCGATTTATCAGAGTACAAACACAGGAGTCTATTTTATCCTCAGTTTTTGCGCAATCCTCATTAACTATAATGGGAGCGGTGCACATTAATCAAGGGGAAATTAATATTCCCTATTTAGCAGAAAGAAGTTTATGACGTTGTTTCTTTTGTGGACTTTTGGAATCTGTCAACTTTATATTGACCTTGGCAGTGTGGGAAACCTGTAAGAATGTTGCCTCTTGTACTAATCAAGCAAGCAACTTTTGTTCATCTTAGTTTCTTTCTTCCTTTTTCGTTGGCACTGGAAAAAAATATTGAAAAATAAATGCCTCTTTTAATGTTATGGGTGGGGCCGCTCAGCTAATTTTCATGCAATGCCAAACATAACAAATATTAATGTGGACAATACATTTATTCCTGTCACAAACATAACTTTGTTTAAGTTTTCACAATTCCCTTCTTACTGCTGAAAGATCATCCTACCCTCGTTTGTCTTCTCTTTGCCCTTATCCTTCACTCACCCTGCTGTGCCTAGGAATCACAGGTTCTATGATAATTAAGGCCCCGGTTCTACAAATTATTGTGTGTGGATGGATTGCCACACCATACAGAACCCCTCAGACTCCAATAGGGCTCTGCATGGCCACAGAACTCTACTCATGTCCAAGACATTGCAGGATCAGAACCTAAAATTCCTATTTGTTATAATAGTTTGACTCACAGGAGTGCTGGGGCACTTGAACTTTATTTCTGGGCCCCAATCAGCTGATCTGGATCAGGGTTACAAAAGCTAGTATCCCTGTCATATATCCAGAATCAGTAACTTGGCTTACTTGGCTTTTACTGAGACACTTCTCTGCTAGGGTTTCATACTCATTGCCCCTCTGCATTACCTTGCACAAAAGACAAAGTTGGATCCTTGACTCAGAATTTCTTCATTTTTTTGGTGATAATTTTAGCTAAATCCACATAATTATATGAATCTTATTTTCTCTAAAACTTCCTTTGGCCATTGCTATTTTTGTTACTTTTAAAAATATCACAAGAAACTATGAAACATTGCATTGAGTATGTCAGTTGCACCAGTTTTGAAAATACATGCCATGTGAACATCTGAGTTTGCATGTTAATCAGATCTACTGCAGCAGTGCCGAGCACTTGGTTTTACTCTAATACAAAAATACTGATCCTGAGTTTAAGTGAAGATTCAGGCCCCAATCCTGTAAGCTGTTCCACACAGTTTGACCCCTGTCTCCATGGAGTAGCTGGCAGGACCATGGCTTTGGCTGTGAGAATTACCATGGAGCTAGCAAATGAAAAGTGATTGCTCACAGGGAAGAATGTGGTGATGAAACCTTTCTTCAACTCATTTGGGCCTCAAGTCAAGACGCCACCATCTCTGCTGCCTAATAGAGGAGATATCATGGTTTTCATTTGACAGATAAACCCTGTGTAATCCCTTTAGTCTGGAGAATAGAAGACTGAATTGGGGACATATAGTAGTTTTCAAGTACATAAAAGGTTGTTACAGGGAGGAGGGTGAAAAATTGTTCTCCTTAACCTCCGAGTATAGGACAAGAAGCAATGGGCTTAAATTGCAGCAAAGGAGGTTTAGGTTGAACATTAGGAAAACCTTTCTAACTGTCAGGGTGGTTAAGCACTGGAACAAATTGACTAGAGAGGTTGTGGAATCTCCGTCATTGGAGGTTTTTGAGAACAGGTTAGATAAACACCTATCAGGTATGGTCTAGTTATTACTAGACTCCATTTAATGCAGGGGACTGAACCAGGTGACTACTGAGGTCCCTTCCAGGCCTACATTTCTATGATTCTGTGTGCTACTGAAGCTTTCAAAAGCTTTCTATTCATCCAGTAGCCCAACGTGGAGAGGGAGGTCAGCCACTCCACAGAACCATCCCCATCCTTCATGAGCAGAGTATATCTCACTGTTTTCAGGATCCACATGTGAATAAAGGGTTGAGGGTGAAGCTGGCTAAATACAAATTATCCCCTTCCTTACCAACCTCATGAGAAATTTGCAGAAAAGTTAATATGACCTGATTCTGCATTAATTTATGGTGGCGCCACCTCCACACTGTGGGATCCCCTTTGGAGAGAGCTTCCAAGGCACAGAAGGGCTCAGAATCATGTAATAGCACACATTTATTGGACATACTCTGTCAGGAAGCTAAAGTAGGTCCTGGGACCAGTGCAGAGGCACAAGTTCTGCAACCAATCACCCAAATCTGCACAGACTCCAAGGATCTGTGGTTTCCGAGGATTGAATCCCTCTGCTTGTTCCATGTGGAAGTGAGGAAACTCTGTTCCTGGTCATCATGAGACCTTTGTGAGGTGAATCTCACACCTCTCCTCCCCCTTGGCCCTGTTCCTTCAATGTTTCCACAGGAAGATGCAATCTGTCCTGCTTTTAAAAAATTATGTGGAGGGCCTTTAAAAAAAAAAGTTGATAATCCAATAGCAGGCAGTAGTGAAGGAAGTCTTCTAAAGATGTGTAAGGTTGGGAGAATATTTCCAACATTGGGAGGATAAAATGCCCTCATGGGAATTTGAGAAGCACTCTCTCCCTGCCATAGAAATATTGAGTAAACAGATAAATGCTAAACAGACCCTGTAGGAAGGGTGGATATTGGTTCATTTTATGTCTTCTTTTTCATTCCCTCTGAGTATTCCTATACATAGTAAGTTGTTAGTCTTCTCCCACTCACACTCCCTTGTTCAAACAAGAAACACACTCTGAGGAGTTTGCATCTATGCTGACCTGGTTTCAGGGCTCCAGGAACTGTGAGAGTTGAGTACTTCATTATAGATGATTTTATGTACCTGATTTCTGTGCCTCTTGTAACACTAGTGACACACGTGGATATATTTTTCTTACCTAACTAGAAGCATTTGAAATTATAAAGCTACATATAACCAATGACTGTATAACCATTACTTCCTATTGGGTAAATATGAAATACATATGCAGGAAATTTTAAAATGCTTATTAACAGAGAAATCCATATTTGGGATTTTTCAAAGTGCTGAATTATGACTCAAATGACTGGAATACCTCCAGAGGAAAATTACTATACCAATGAACATTTTGAAACTCTTTAATTGCTGTATTATTAAGACATTACATGGATAATGAGAACATCCATAGTTACATTAAGTAGTAGATTCAAAAAATAAATTGTTCTGGAATATAAACCCTCAAACTCCAGGGCATAAGTCAATCATTGATGGTGTTAGGAAGGAATTTCTCCAGTTTATTCCAGAATTGCCCATCTAAGTGGGAGCTGTTGGGTGCTAAGCTCTTTTTAAAATCTGCTTTCATTTTTCTTGCACCTTCCCCTGAAGTGGTCATTCAGTGGGTAACAGACAGGGGCACCCATTCAGAAAAGCATCTCTATTAACTATGATTGAAGTAAATGACACTTGCTTAACATTAAGAACATGTTTAAGTTTAGAGATGGTCAACTGAAAAATATTTTCATTGAAAAAGGGTCTTTATTAAGTCAGAATTTTTTAAAAAAAACCTTTTTTTCAAATGTTTCATTTAAAAAAAAATTAGTATACAAACAAAAATAGCTTCCCCCCCCCGTTCTCAATTTGTTTTTCCCCCTCATTCTCAATTTGTTTTCACCATTTTCAGTGGCAAAGTGGTGAAAGAAAAAAAGGGGGAGAAAATCAGGAAGAAAAGGGAGCATAAAAGGAAATGGACAAATTTTAAAATTTAAAAAAATAAAAATTTCAGAAAAGAAAAATACCATTTTCAATAAATAATTTTACAAACAATTAAAACAGAAGTAATGAAACCCACAGAATTAAACTTCAACATTTCAAAATCTTTTGTGAATTTTTTCTCCCATTTTTCAAATGGCTCTAGTGAACTTCTTTGCCAAACAAGGATGAACTTAGGCATGTGCTTAAGTGTGGTCTTGAATCAGGATCTAGACCAGGGATCGGCAACCTTTGGCATGCGGCTCACCAGGGTAATCACCCTGGCGGGCCAGGCCAGTTTGTATACCTGCCGTGTCCACAGGTTCGGCCGATCGTGGCTCCCACTGGCCGCAGTTTGCAGCTCCAGGGCAATGGGGGCTGCGGGAAGCAGCGCGGGCCGAGGGATGTGCTGGCTGCTGCTTCCCACCACCCCCATTGGCCTGGAGCGGCGGACCACGGCCAGTGGGAGCCGTGATCGGCCAAACCTGTGGACGCGGCAGGTAAACAAACTGGCCCGGCCTGCCAGGGTGCTTACCCTGGCGGGATGCGTGCCAAAGGTTGCCGATCCCTGGTCTAGGTGCACACTGGCCTGCCACTATTGCAATTCCTATTGTAAGCCATCTGCTAGGTGCTGTCAGCAGCAAAAAGGGCCATGCTTTATTATCTAGGGGTTCCTTCTGAAAAGATTAACAAATAACAATGGCTCAAGCGGGACATGAAAAGTATCATATGTGAACTGGTGATACACTGGTGATAATATAATACTGAAATGTATGTATTAACATTATATGAGAAATTATGAATATTCACTGATATTATGATTTAAAATCTGTGACCAACCAAAGGGAGAGAAACAGGTTTTCTCCCAGACAGGATGGAAGGCAGCTATCTACCTGGCCCCAGTGTAAACTAGAATCATAGAATCATAGAATATCAGGGTTGGAAGGGACCTCAGGAGGTCATCTAGTCCAACCCCCTACTCAAAGCAGGACCAATTCCCAACTAAATCATCCCAGCCAGGGCTTTGTCAAGCCGGGCCTTAAAAACCTCCAAAGAAGGAGACTCCACCACCTCCCTAGGTAACGCATTCCAGTGCTTCACCACCCTCCTAGTGAAAAAGTTTTTCCTAATATCCAACCTAGACCTCCCCCACTGCAACTTGAGACCACTGCTCCTTGTTCTGCCATCTGCCACCACTGAGAACAGCCGAGCTCCATCCTCTTTGGAAACCCCCGTCAGGTAGTTGAAAGCAGCTATCAAATCCCCCCTCATTCTTCTCTTCTGGAGACTAAACAATCCCAGTTCCCTCAGCCTCTCCTCATAAGTCATGTGCTCCAGACCCCTAATCATTTTTGTTGCCCTCCTCTGGACTCTTTCCAATTTGTCCACATCCTTCTTGTAGTGTGGGGCCCAAAACTGGACACAGTATTCCAGATGAGGCCTCACCAATGTTGAATAAAGGGGAACGATCACGGCCCTCGATCTGCTGGCAATGCCCCTACTTATACAGCCCAAAATGTCGTTAGCCTTCTTGGCAACAAGAGCACAGTGTTGACTCATATCCAGCTTCTCGTCCACTGTGACCCCTAGGTCCTTTTCTGCAGAACTGCTACCCAGCCATTCGGTCCCTAGTCTGTAGCAGTGCATGGGATTCTTCCGTCCTAAATGCAGGACTCTGCACTTGTCCTTGTTGAACCTCATCAGGTTTTTTTTGGCCCAATCCTCTAATTTGTCTAGGTCCCTCTGTATCCGATCCCTACCCTCTAGTGTATCTACCACGCCTCCCAGTTTAGTGTCATCTGCAAACTTGCTGAGAGTGCAGTCCACACCATCCTCCAGATCATTAATAAAGATATTAAACAAAACCAGCCCCAGGACCGACCCTTGGGGCACTCCGCTTGAAACCAGCTGCCAACTAGACATGGAGCCATTGATCACTACCCGTTGAGCCCAACGATCTAGCCAGCTTTCTATCCACCTTAAAGTCCATTCATCCAGCCCATACTTCTTTAACTTGGCAGCAAGAATACTGTGGGAGACCGTATCAAAAGCTTTGCTAAAGTCAAGGAATAACACATCCACTGCTTTCCCCTCATCCACAGAGCCAGTTATCTCATCATAGAAGGCAATTAGGCTAGTCAGGCACGACTTCCCCTTGGTGAATCCATGCTGACTGTTCCTGATCACTTTCCTCTCCTCTAAGTGTTTCATAATTGATTCCTTGAGGACCTGCTCCATGATTTTTCCAGGGACTGAGGTGAGGCTGACTGGCCTGTAGTTCCCCGGATCCTCCTTCTTCCCTTTTTTAAAGATGGGCACTACATTAGCCTTTTTCCAGTCATCCGGGACCTCCCCCGATCGCCATGAGTTTTCAAAAATAATGGCTAATGGCTCTGCAATCTCATCCGCCAATTCCTTTAGCACCCTCGGATGCAGCGCATCCGGCCCCATGGACTTGTGCACGTCCAGTTTTTCTAAATAGTCCCGAACCACTTCTTTCTCCACAGAGGGCTGGTCACCTTCTCCCCATACTGCGCTGCTCAGTGCAGTAGTCTGGGAGCTGACCTTGTTCGTGAAGACAGAGGCAAAAAAATCATTGAGTACATTAGCTTTTTCCACATCCTCGGTCACTAGGTTGCCTCCCTCATTCAGTAAGGGGCCCACACTTTCCTTGACTTTCTTCTTGTTGCTAACATACCTGAAGAAACCCTTCTTGTTACTCTTAACATCTCTTGCTAGCTGCAACTCCAAGTGTGATTTGGCCTTCCTGATTTCACTCCTGCATGCCTGAGCAATATTTTTATACTCCTCCCTGGTCATTTGTCCAATCTTCCACTTCTTGTAAGCTTCTTTTTTGCGTTTAAGGTCAGCAAGGATTTCACTGTTTAGCCAAGCTGGTCGCCTGCCATATTTACTATTCTTTCTACACATCGGGATGGTTTGTTCCTGCAACCGCAATAAGGATTCTTTAAAATACAGCCAGCTCTCCTGGAACCCTTTGCCCTTCATGTTATTCTCCCAGGGGATCCTGCCCATCTGTTCCCTGAGGGAGTCAAAGTCTGCTTTTCTGAAGTCCAGGGTCCGTATTCTGCTGCTCTCCTTTCTTCCTTGTGTCAGGATCCTGAACTCGACCATCTCATGGTCACTGCCTCCCAGGTTCCCATCCACTTTTGCTTCCCCTACTAATTCTTCCCTGTTTGTGAGCAGCAGGTCAAGAAAAGCTCTGCCCCTAGTTGGTTCCTCCAGCACTTGCACCAGGAAATTGTCCCCTACACTTTCCAAAAACTTCCTGGATTGTCTGTGCACTGCTGTATTGCTCTCCCAGCAGATATCAGGGTGATTAAAGTCTCCCATGAGAACCAGGGCCTGCGATCTAGCAACCTCTACTAGTTGCCAGAAGAAAGCCTCGTCCACCTCATCCCCCTGGTCTGGTGGTCTATAGCAGACTCCGACCACGACATCACCCTTGTTGCTCACACTTCTCAACTTTATCCAGAGACTCTCAGGTTTTTCTGCGGTTTCATACCGGAGCTCTAAGCAGTCATACTCCTCTCTTACATACAACGCAACTCCCCCACCTTTTCTGCCCTGCCTGAACAGTTTATATCCATCCATGACAGTACTCCAGTCATGTGAGTTATCCCACCAAGTCTCTGTTATTCCAATAGCATCATAGTTCCCTGACTGTGCCAGGACTTCCAGTTCTCCCTGCTTGTTTCCCAGGCTTCTTGCATTTGTGTATAGGCACTTAAGATAACTCATCGATCGTCCCTCTTTCTCAGTATGAGACAGGAGTCCTCCCCTCTTGCTCTCTCCTGCTTGTGCTTCCTCCCAGGATCCCATTTCCCCACTTACCTCAGGGCTTTGGTCTCCTTCCCCCGGTGAACCTAGTTTAAAGCTCTCCTCACTAGGTTAGCCAGCCTGCTGGCGAAGATGCTCTTCCCTCTCTTCGTTAGGTGGAGCCCATCTCTGCCTAGCACTCCTCCTCCTTGGAACACCATCCCATGATCGAGGAATCCAAAGCCTTCTCTCTGACACCACCTGCATAGCCATTCATTGACTTCCACGATTCGACGGTCTCTACCCAGGCCTTTTCCTTGCACAGGGAGGATGGACGAGAACACCACTTGCGCCTCAAACTCCTTTATCCTTCTTCCCAGAGCCACGTAGTCTGCAGTGATCCGCTCAAGGTCATTCTTGGCAGTATCATTGGTGCCCACATGGAGAAGCAGGAAGGGGTAGCGATCCGAGGGCTTGATGAGTCTCGGCAGTCTCTCCGTCACATCGTGTATCCTAGCTCCTGGCAAGCAGCAGACCTCTCGGTTTTCCCGGTCGGGGCGGCAGATAGATGATTCAGTCCCCCTGAGGAGGGAGTCCCCGACCACCACCACCCTCCTCCTCCTCTTGGGAATGGTGGTCATGGAACCCCCATCCCTAGGACAGTGCATCTTTTGCCTTCCAATCGGTGGAGTCTCCTTCTGCTCCCTTCCCTCAGATGGGTGATCTAGTCCACTCTCCGCATTAGTACCTGTAGAGAGAACATGGAAACGATTGCTCACCTGTATCTCCATTGCTGGTATATGGACGCTCCTCTTTCTCCTTCTGGAGGTCACATGCTGCCAAACTTCTTCACCATCCTGCTGTCCCTGCTGCGGCTGCTCTGAATCTTCAGAACATTGTGGCCGTAGAAGCATCTCCTGACGTCTGTCCAGGAAATCTTCATTTTTCCTTATGCAACGCAGAGTCAATACTCGTTTCTCCAGACCTCGAACCTTCTCTTCCAATATGGAGACCAGCTTGCACTTTGTACAGACAAAGTCGCTTCTGTCCTGTGGAAGAAAGACAAACATGGCACAACCTGTGCAGGTTACAACAGCTGATCGCTCACCTTCCATATCACCTTCCTCTTAAGAGCTTCCTCAGCTGTTGCAGGAACTACTCAGAGAAACCTGCAGATGAAAGCCTCAGTGAGCTCTCCCCAGGCAAACTCCCTCTGTTAGCCTCTGCTGTTCGCCGCATGGTGGAATCAAAACAATTGAAGCCCTTCATTTACATGTGAATCAGCAAGGGGATAGGAAGTCCACCGGAGAGGAAGAACAGCATGAGGTCATCCTGAGTCTGGGGACAAAATACTGAGTTTGGGAAAACTTGTTTCACTTTTAATCTAAACCAACCCAGTGCTGTGTTTGAATTGATTGTTAACGCCAGTTAAAGTAATGAGCTGTTATGATTGTGTCTCTTTAAAAGAGCAACAAACTTTATTAATTCTGTCAGTTCCAGGAGAGAGCTGGATGCTTCAAAGCAGATGGTTTTGGGGAAATTCAGGACTGGGAGTTTGTTGGGGTCACCCTGCAAGTAGTTCTCAAGGTTGGTGGAGACCAGGATGTGGCTGTTGTGTTTTAGGCAGGCTACTGGGGTCAGAGTGCTGAACCATGGCTGCACACCATGCAGACGCTCAGGGTCTTCTGGCTGTTGGTGTCTGGGCTGTGAGTCACAGCATCAGAGTATTTAAGGCACCCAGGTTTACAGGGCAGTGGCGACATAATCACTCACTGGTCTGAATTACACTGCACAATGTGATCCTCACACTCCAGCCTTTCCAATCTCTCTTTCTTTCTACCCTTTCAAACATTTGAGTTTCTTTTAAGGTTAACCTCAACTGTGGATTTCCTGCCTTTTAATAGTTTTTGTTTTGTTTTTATAAATACAACACTCTCATCAGGATTTTTGCCTTAAATTACTGATACTCCCAGCCTTAATTACACCTCAGTGAAGATTTTGCTCTGTGAATTAGTCCAAACTAGTAAAGTCAGTTAGGCCTAGATGTTAAAAGATATTGAGGCACCCAGCTCTAGTTGAAATCAATGAGAGCTAGGCCCCTAACTCCCTTTGAAGAGCTGGGCCTTAGTGGCAGGGATGGGAAGAAATCAGGAACTTGTCAATTACCAGTTCTATGTGTTTATTTTGTGGGAAGGAAATGTCCTCCTTTTCCCACTGTTGTTGCAGCTTTTTTCAAAATTCACATGGATGAGTTTGTGTTTTTTTTTTTTTTTAAATCTCCAGTCTCACCCAGCTCAGTATCGGAGATGGTGGTGGTGGTGGTGGGAGAACAAAATTATGTGGAAGGAAACGGGAAGGTTATAGGAGGAGGGTGCAATTTTTAAAAATAGTTGAGCAGAGTCAAGCTTTTTAAGATGTGAGTGGCAGAGGGAGGTTTGGGCATGGGATGAACTGGAGACAAATGTTAACTTTTGAGAGACAAGTGGTCACACTGACACTGAGAACTGATGCAGTCTTTTGTTTGTTTCGTGAAACATAATTATGCAATAGCTAAATCAATTCAGATTGCACAATGGTGGATGTGTGTTTCTTTATTAAATTGTTCTGTTTTTCTCAGGTAGTATGTGTGCCAAATGATGTAATAGTTACCATGGGAACTATCCTCGTATAATGCAAAGTAGAATAAAGCTGTGAGAGCTTGCAAATACCCACCTGGCATGCAAGCATGATTTGGGGTTTTTTTTAAGGCATAAATAAATAATAATAATTCTGTCCAGCTTACAGCCAGATTCGGACACCATCGAGTAGTACTTCACTCTATGAAGAGTCCGATCCATATCAATAGGCTACTTGCAGAGTAAGGTAATAGTGTAATTAGTAGCAGCAGAATATTTCTCTTAGTGAAGTGATCATTCATATAAAACAATTAAAAATGGAAAATTATCAAGAATAAGTCTAAATTTGAGAAATCATCTAAAATAGAAAAGAGAGACACCTAATATGTGCTCTTTTGGAGTTAAGAAAAGTTCCTAAAGTATAATATTTTAAAGATTCTGCAGTTTACTGACAAAATAATGTGTTTTATTTGTTTATTAGCATCAGACTTGCATATCTCAGACTCCCCTTCTTTCTAGTCTTGCCATCTGACAATCTTTCTGTCTAATGTTGGAAGAAAAGAAGAAAACATTTTCAGTAAAAGCACTTAAAATACTCTTTTGGGACTCACAATGCTTCTTCAAGACTAATATTTTGCAAATGCTGTGATTTTTGTGACAAAATAATGTGTTTTATTTTTTATCCAGAGGGAGTGCATAAACCATGGCACCTTTCACTTTCTGCTTTTATTCCTGCAGTCTAAAAAATCTCAGCCATATGACTAGGATTGAGAACCAGAAGGTGGAAAGCAGTGGTTCTGAATGATACTCCTACATTTCCCATCCTGAGTTAATATGGCTAAGAGCAATTCTTTAGAAATCAGACAGGAATTATTGATCTTTCTTTTTAATGGTTAATCAGACTTTAACAAATTAGTATTTAGGCCTAAAGGGAGGTTAATTATTATTATATTCTTGGAGAACTTTCCTGAGGTTGTTCACCACTTTCAATGCCTAGTGCAGGGATCGGCAACCTTTGGCACACGTCTCGCCGGGCAAGACCCCTGGTGGGCCGAGCCAATTTGTTTACCTGCCACGTCCGCAGGTTCGGCCGATCGTGGCTCCCATTGGCCGCGGTTCGCCACTCCAGGCCAATGGGGGCTGCGGAAAGCGGTGCGGGCCAAGGGATGTGCTGGCCGCCACTTCCCGCTGCCCCCATTGGCCTGGAGCGGCGAACCGCGGCCAGTGGGAGCCGCAATCGGCCGAACCTGCGGACACAGCAGGTAAACAAACCGGGCCGGCCCACCGAGGGCTTACCCTGGTGAGCCACGTGCCAAAGGTTGCCGATCCCTGGCCTTGTGAGTAGCAAATAATTCGCTGCAGACCTGGTGAATGGTACATTTTGGTATAAAAGTATAGAATGCAAAGTAGATTTCCCTCAGGCATCCTTAAGCTTTCAAAAATGTCAACTGATAACTTGTTTTATCTTTGTTAATATATAGAATACAGCACTTTCATATGAAAAGGCTTTTGTGAGAAGAAATCTCTCTCAAGTTTATCAGGGTCCAGAGCTGTGGTACTTTGATTTTATAAAGGCCAGGCCCAATTTGTAGAAATAAATCGGATGTTTTAATTATAATACTCTGTACTCCCATAACACCTTTTATCCAAGAACCTCATAGTACTTTACTGACATTTGTTAATTAGTGATCTGATCCTGCAACCTTCACTCATATGAGTAAAACATATTCATGTGAATATTCACAATTGCAGGATCAACTCCTTAATCTGTCAGCATCACTGTGAGATAAGTGTCATTGAACTTATTTTGCACTGGAAGACCTTGATCCTGCAAGTTGTTGAGCATCCCCAATTCCAGTACATTTCAATAGGTGGTGAAAATACTCTCTACTTCACAATATCAGAGTATTAAGCAATGGCTGAGCAGACTATAGGAGCCCTGATTCCTGGGTGTGTGCATTACCCATGCACCCACCTGCTGGGCCATATCCATA
Organism: Emys orbicularis; assembly: GCF_028017835.1. NCBI lineage: Eukaryota > Metazoa > Chordata > Testudines > Emydidae > Emys > Emys orbicularis. The sequence continues at coordinate 302,336,544 of NC_088683.1, forward strand.
TATCTCTTTTTTCCACCCGGTATTAAGATTTTCTTTTTGTAGGTTTCATATAAAACTTAAAGTAGTATTCCTATTGCGAATCAACTGAGAGATTCATGGGATTTATTTGTTTGTAAATATCCTTTAAGCTAGTGAGAAGGCACTAGCTTATTGCATATTTGCCTGCTTTCTAGTGTGGCAATTGATCTGTACTTCCCCTCACCAGATCCATTCTATTTTTATTCCCCTTCCCCTCCCATCGGGCAGCCTATTGCATTCGCTTATTCTTCCAGCACCTCTCTTGTTTGTTCTTCTCTCTTCTGCCTTTCTGTGTTCTTTCCCCTCCTGTTTCAATGTGTTTTCTTTTTTCCTCCCTAATTCTTTCAAGCAAGAATGGTCTTAAAGTTAACATTACTTCACACTGCTTTTGTTGGGCTTAGACTTGACAGAAATAGTCAATCACATTTTTATTATGGGTTGAAACCAGGGTCTTATTGTTCATAAACAGATACATATGCTACATTCATTGAATGTATTGTTCACAGTAAACATTTCCATCAGCTATGGCCCTGGGTCTGTTTAAATTTTAAAAAAAATTGTCATTCAAGAGGCCGTATAACATTTCCAGCAGCCCTTGGTGGCTTACAAGTACTAGCTATGAATGATCTATAATCCAGCAGCTTCTTTCTGCCTCAGGTACCACAGCTATGATTTTCATTTAGAAATAGAATTCTCAGCTCTTGGCTCTTGATAAAGTTTGTTTTAGAAAATGCAAAAAGATCCTTTATCATCTTTTTACTGAAAAGTGAAAGTCCCCTGTGATACCCTGGCACCCCAATATTCATCATTGTCATGTAATTAGGATATGTTTATACAAAGTATGCTTTGTGAGGGATCATTCTAGAAGTCTTGATATGCTAGACATTAATATCTCATTGGACTGTATGTGCTATCATCATACATGAAGTTATGAAGTTTGGCTATGTATGTGTTACTGAAACATGTAGTGAGGTTGAAAACACCCACAAGCAGCCTTTCAGGTAGAACAGTAAAAAGGCCAAACAATGTTAATGGCTTATTTAGAAAATGCACAAAAGCATAAGGATAACCCCAGGAACTGTGTACAATAGAAACCTCTCAGAGATAGCACTACACAGTGGGAACTGTTTGACCCAGGTCACAGTGAAAGAGCTTTCCAGAAGTGGGAAGCAGATATACAATGTACAATGACATCATGATGATACCTCACTCTCCCTACAATAACACACCTGAGGGGCAAGGACTGGGAAATGATGGTCCCAGGCTAGAGGGATTTTTAGCCTGTATATGAAAACCTGGAAAAGCCAAGGCAACTTGTGCCTTAAGAATCTGCCAGCCTGTTTATCACTCAGGGATACAGACTAACACGGCTGCTACTCTGAAACCACTCAGGGTGAGAATTTGCTGATTCATAGCCTACCTATCTAGTGTGTTAAGATCAGTTTGCAGATTTTATTATTTACTAAGGTAATCTGCTTTGATCTGTTATCACTTATAATCACTTAAAATCTATCTTTTGTAGTTAAAAAACTTGTCTTTGTTTTGTCTAAAACCAGTGTGTGGAAATTATAACTTGGGGCAGAAAGCTGTTGCATATCATAGAAGATTAGTGTTGGAAGAGACCTCAGGAGGTCATCTAGTCCAACCCCTTGCTCAAAGCAGGACCAACCCCAACTAAATCATCCCAGCCAGGGTTTTGTCAAGCTGGGCCTTAAAAACCTCTAAGGATGGAGATTCCACCACCTCCCTAGGTAACCTATTCCAGTGCTTCACCACCCTCCCAGTGAAATAGTTTTTCATAATATCCAACCTAGACTCCCCCACTTCAACTTGAGACCATTGCTCCTTGTTCTGTCATCTGCCACCACTGAGAACAGCCTGGCTCCATCCTCTTTGGAACCCCCTTCAGGTAGTTGAAGGCTGCTATCAAATCCCCCCTCACTCGTCTCTTCTGCAGACTAAACAAGCCCAGTTCCCTCAGCCTCTCCTCGTAAGTCATGTGCCCCAGCCCCCTAATCATTTTCATTGCCCTCTGCTGAACTCTCTCCAAATTGTCCATAACCCTTCTGTAGTGGGGGGTCCAAAACTGGACACAGTACTCCAGATGTGGCCTCACCAGTGGTGAATAGAGGGGGATAGTCACTTCCCTCAATCTGCTGTTAATGCTCCTACTAATGCAGACCAATATGCCGTTAGACTTCTTGGCAACAAGGGCACACTGTTGACTCTTCTTTCATGACTGAGGGCTGCTCACCTACTCCTCATACTGTGCTGTCCAGTGCAGCAGTCTGGGAGCTGACCTTGTCTGTGAAGACCAAGGCAAACAAAGCATTGAGTACTTTAGCTTTTCCCACATCATCTGTCACTAGGTTGCCTCTCCCATTCAGTAAGGGTCCCACACTTTCCTTTACCTTCTTTTTGTTGCTAACATACCTGTAGAAACCCTTCTTATCCCTTGCTAGCTGCAAATCCAATTGTGCTTTGGCCTTACTGATTACACCCCTTCATGCTCAATCAATATTTTTATACTCCTCCCTAGCCATCTGTCCAAGTTTCCACTTCATGTAAGCTTCCTTTTTGTGTTTAAACTCACTGAAGATTTCTCTGTTAAGCCAAGCTGGTTGCTGGCCATATTTGCTATTGTTTCTGCACATCGGGATGGTTTGTTCCTGCGTCTCAATAAGGCTTCTTTAAAATACAGCCAGCTCTCCGGGACTCCTCCACATATCTCTCTCCACATTGAGGGAGGGGGTGAATTTTATGAGCTTATGCTGTACAGTTCCCTGTGCAGCGCAAGACAGTATAATTTTGGGTTTACACTTCAGAGTGGGGGTGCAGGCCGTAGCAACTGGGAGGTGCTTTAGCTGAGCTGATCTCAGCATCTGTGTGTGAAGCTGCAGCTGGGTGTGTCACTGTCTATGAGTATGCTGGTGACAGAGCAAGCTTGGAGAGCTTGGCAACTTATCACAGCACCACATTGTGAAAGGAAGCCCAGGCTGGTGGGTCAGGCAGGCTCAGCGGTGCCCCAGTTCCAAGTGGCACCCGGGGGGGAACCCGTCACATCCTCAGTTGTAATTGCAGGGAGGAAGCACATCTGAAAGGGAAGACTAGCAAGCAGCTCTGAATTCTGTAAACAATATATTTTGGTAATTTTATCCTATTAAGTTCTTTTTCATTAAAAGTGCAATTGGAAACATAACCTGCATAATGTTCCAGACACTAGTATAACATATAGCCATCGTATCCCTAACATCAATTAACACACTGCCAAATCCTATCTTTTATCACCTATTGTTCTGAGTAGAGCAGGTCAGAACCGGAATCTCTGTTCAACCCCCCTCCCCACCAAAAAAAAAAAAAAAGAAGAAGAAGAAGAAGAAAAAAAGGTTTAAAAAATCTGAATTTTTTAAATTGTTTTTGTTTCAGCACAAATGGCCAATTTTTCAAAATCTCCCAACAAAACAAAAATTCCAAAAAAATTCACTTCAGGATCATCAAAAGTTTTGTATTGTTAAGGTAAAAAATTTTTGTAAAGGCTTTTCTATTATAATTTCTTAATGTATTATAAATAATATAAACATAATATAAAATAGAATAGACACGTTTTTATTAAAATTATTATATAATATAATACAAAAGTCAAAACAAACAGTATAAACATTATAATGTCAATATGATTTTTTTATCACATTTAAACAAACTTGTAGACATTCTCAAAATGAAACAAGAAATTTTAAAATATTTCATCAGGCCTTCTTCCCATAGAAAATGTAATCAACATGATATGAGAGGAGATTCGAAGAGCTGAGGGGAGATATGATTGCTCTCTATAAATACATCAGAGGGATAAAAACCAGGGAAGGAGAGGAGTTATTTAAGTTAAGAGCAAACATGGACACAAGAACAAATGGATATAAACTGGCCATCAACAAGTTTAGGGTTGACATTAGGCAAAGGTTTCTAACCATCAGAGGACTGAAATTCTGGAACAGCCTCCCAATAGGAGCAGTGGGAGCAAAACACCTAACTGGCTTCAAGACTGAGCTTGATAAGTTTATGGAGGGGATGGTATGATGTGACCGCCTACAACTGCATGTAGCTGATCTGCAACTGCTAACAGCAAATATCTCCAAGAGGTAGTAAAGGGACACTAGATGGGGAGAGCTCTCAGTAACTACAGATAATTCTTTCCCAGGTGTGTGTTTGATTGGTTTTGCCCACATGCTTAGGGTCTAACTGAAGGAATTTTCCTCTGGGTCAGATTGGCAGAGACCCTGGGTGTTTTTTACCCTCCTCTACAGCATGGGACAAAGGTCACTTGTGGGATTAAATTATTGTAAATGGTGGATTCTCAATATCTCGGAGTCTTTAAAGCATGATTTGAGGACTTCAGTAACTCAGCCAGAGGTTAGGGGTCTATTATAGGAGTGGGTGGGTGGGTGAGGTTCTGTGGCATACTATGTGCAGGAGGTCAGACTAGATGATCATAGTGGCCCTTTCTGGCCTTAAAGTCTATGAGTCTGTGTAACATTTTGATATTGACAAAACGGCATTTTTAGATGGAAACCTGTTCCATTACATTTTTTTCAACCAGTTCTAGCCAGGAGATACTGCATATGCTTTCCTAGTGATCCTGAGATCCTATTCTTTCCCTAGAGAATACAAATAATTCCCATTGACTTTCCTGGGAGTTACTTTTATGCTGTGAGAGAGAAATCAGTCCCTAATGTTTACTTAGACCAATGTTTTACTAATATGACTAATATTTCTAGAAGTCTAGAATTACTATCTTATTCTTTTATAAGATGTACATCAAGGTGTAAACTTTTGACAGTGAAACTGCATGAACTAATCACATTATTTTTTGTTCTGTTTCTTTTATATGTGATGGAAAGCATATGCTTTTATTAAGAAAAAACATGTATATGATCAGAGAAGTACCTAGAAGCTATTAAGAATGTGCAAGAAACTCCTGTCTGGGATCTGTCAGTAATCCAAGTGTTCACTAATGCCCTGTCCCAAAAGAATGAGCAGAAAAAAGTTTTCCATTTGTCCAAAACTAATGTTATGCTTAGTGAGTGAATACAAAAGAAGAGATGGGCTTGTACAGCCATATTTTGGTTGTGTTAGCCCCAATCATTGTGTTTTGCCTTGCCAGCAACAGAACAAAAGGAATGAGGAGTACTTGTGGCACCTTAGAGACTAACAAATTTATTTGGGCATAAGCTTTCATGGGCTAAAACCCACTTCATTGGATGCATGAAGTGGAAAATACAGTAGGAAGATATATATACACAGAGAACATGAAAAAATGGGTGTTGCCATACCAACTATAACAAGCCAAATCAATTAAGGTGGGCTATTATCAGCGGAGGGAAAAAAAACCTTTGTAGTGATAATCAGGATGGCCCATTTCCAACAGTTGACAAGGTGTGAGTAACAGTAGGGGGAAAATTAGCATGGGGAAATATTTTTTACTTTGTGTAATGACCCATCCACTCCCAGTCTTTATTCAAGCCTAATTTAATGGTGTCCAGTTTGCAAATTAATTCCAATTCTGCAGTTTCTCATGCAGGTCCAGATGATGAAGATGTCATCAACGTAGCTCAAGCCAGAAGAATACCAAGAAGAATACCTTCAGCCCCCAATTAAAACCTCTCCAGCGCATCATCATCAACCTCCCTGGTCACTCAATTACAGACCTAAAAGTTGCAATTCTCCAACCAAAAAACTTCAAAAACAGACTCCAATGAGAAACTGCAGAATTGGAATTAATTTGCAAACTGGACACCATTAAATTAGGCTTGAATAAAGACTGGGAGTGGATGGGTCATTACACAAAGTAAAAACTATTTCCCCTTGCTAATTTTCTTCCCCTACTGTTACTCAGACCTTCTTGTCAACTGTTGGAAATTGGCCATCCTGATTATCACTACAAAAGTTTTTTTTCCTCCTGCTGATAATAGCCCACCTTAATTGATTAGCCTCATTATAGTTCGTATGGCAACACCCATTTTTTCATGTTCTCTGTGTATATATATCTTCCTACTGTATTTTCCACTGCATGCATCCGATGAAGTGGGTTTTAGCCCATGAAAGCTTATGCCCAAATAAATTTGTTAGTCTCTAAGGTGTCACTAGTACTCCTCATTCTTTTTGCTGATACAGACTAACACGGCTACCACTCTGAGAACAAAAAGCATTACTGGTTTTAGTTTTGATTTTAGTTTCACCCCCTGTAGGTACAGAGGAAGATAAAACCTTCATAGGCAGGTATTATAAGGACACGTATTTGATTTTAGAGGGAGAAGTAGACATAGGAATGAAATAAAAGAAAAAATAGGATAAAAATGTGATCAATTTTAGCTAGAGAGGAGAGGGGAAGAAAAGAACAAGACATGATTATTCATCTCTAAATAACTCCGTGGGCACTGGTGAGCAAGGGTGCAGAGTTATATAAAGGCCAGTACCTACAGCCACAGTGGGACCAGCAGAAGTACTTTGGCAGCTTATCTCTGAAATATCTGTTGGATCCAAATAAGAAATTTGCAGCCATGTACCTGACACTGAAGTCTGAATGTCCTGAATGAACTGTAGGCTTCTGGTGTATGACAGCTATTTGGTATGATCACTTTGCAGGACTGGAAGCTTGATCCTCAGCTGGGGTAAGTTAGTGTAGTTCAGGGATCGGCAACCTTTGGCATGCGGCCCGCCAGGGTAAGCTCCCTGGCGGGCTGGGCCGGTTTGTTTACCTGATGAGTTCGCAGGTTCGGCTTATCGCGGCTCCCACTGGCCACGGTTCGCCGCTCCAGGCCAATGGGGGCAGCGGGAAGCGGCGGCCAGCACATCCCTTGGCCCGCGCCGCTTCCCGCAGCCCCTATTGGTCTGGAGCGGTGAACCATGGCCAGTGGGAGCCACGATCGGCCGAAGCTGCAGATGTGGCAGGTAAACAAACCAGCCTGGCCCGCCAGGGTGCTTACCCTGGCGGGCCGCATGCCAAAGGTTGCTGCTCCCTGGTGTAGTTCTACTGAAGTCAACAGAGCTATGCCAATGTGCAGCAGCTGAGGATCTGGCCTTCCATCTTCTGAATGGAGTAGAAATGGACTAACTGACCTAGCTAAACAACTGAGGACACAGAGGGAAAAGCAAGAGAAAGTAAGGTGCATGGAATTCACATCATACACAACAGCAATACAAGCTGAGATAGAACTAATCCAGCTTGTTCCTCACCAGGCTCCTGCATAAACAGTTGCTAAAGTGCATTACATCAACAGAACAATATAAATGGAAGACTAATTAGTTTACTAAACTGATTAATAGGAAATAATGGGGCCACTTGCAACGCATGCACAAATAACTTGTTTGTATTTGAAAAGCAGCCAAATACAAATCAGCATATCCATAAATGAAATATTAGAGAGCAGGAAAGAGAGTCTTGGGCTCAGTTCTTACTCTACAGGATATGAATAACACCCTTTGGCTTCAACAGCAGTTTCATGTATCATGCAGCAGGAGAACAGGTACCCAGGCAAGTAAATGGCATTGTACTGTACCTACCTCTCCTTATATCACCACACACACTAGGGTAAAAAAATATACCTGTACAAAATGGATGGTTTAGATCTTACTCTTGAATGCTTGAATGTGCTTTATAGTTTAACTGGGGCTTTTACCTTCCTATCAGTTGCTTGAGGTAACTGTTGCATGGCATTGGGAAAGCAGACTGGATGCTGTGACAGGTTGCTGACCCATTTGTAGTGCTGGGGTCATTAAGAGTACATCTGCACTGGAATAAAAGACCTGTGGCATGGCAGCAGCTGGCTGGCATCAGCTGACTCAGGCTCGCAGGGCTAAAACTTGCTGTGTAGACGACGTCTGGGCTCAGGCTGGCGCCCGGACTCTGGGACCATCCCCCATCATGGGGTTGCAGAGCTCAGGCACCAGCCCAAGCCCAAACGTTTACAAAGCAATTTTTCAGCTGTACAGCATGAGCCCCGCGAGCCTGTCAGGAGACCTGGGCCAGCTACATTGCGGTGTAGACATACCCTAAGACTGCATCTGATGCAGTGCCATGGAAGATGCTTTGTAAAACTAACAGCAGCATGAGCATTACTATAATCATCCACCAGTAGCCTGCAGTACATATACACAGGGTGAAGAACACTGTTATTTTGTGAATGGTCAGAGGAATCCTCACATGCTCTCCCAATCATAAGAACATAGGACAGGAAGGTGCCCCCGGGTCATCGAGTCAAGTCCCCTGTTATTGCAGGCAACCCTTAATACAATCCTGTTCATAAACTTAGCAAACTCCATCTTAAAAGTGGTTAGGCTGTTCGCCCCCACTATTCATATTGGAGGACTGTTGCATAACATCCCTTTTCTGATGGTTAGAAACCTTCTTCTAATTTCCAGCCTGAATTTATTCATGGCCAATTTATACCTATCCCTATCTTGTCTTCTGCAATGCTATTATTATGACTTCTTGGTTCTTGACCTCTCATCACCGGCATGCACTCACAGTGGATAAAGTAGTAAATCAGAAGTGCCTGCTGCTGATGTCCTCACCCCTGTTTTGAGTTCTTGTATAAACAACATATTGTTTAAATTTGATCCAGTAAATTTAGATAATAACAATTCCAGGATAATGAAGAGGGAGTCTTTCTTTTGAACATCATATATATATATAACACCTTTATTCTCATCAGACCTCCTTCAATGACAAATCCTTTAACTGAATCATCTTTAACTGAGATTGTCTTTAAAAATGTGTCGTTAAAACAGCGCCTTAACAAATGCATTCTGAAATGCAATTCTGCTCTGAAAACATTGAACACAATGGGGTACAATGTTTCTCTTGGCAATTCCAGAGTGAATAAGCTATTTACAAAGAAAAATGTGTCAGTGTTTTTCGTCTAACTGGCAGTGCTGCAAAATGAACTTAGGGTCTGAAACTCAATATGTGTTCTCAGTATGCAGGTATCAACACTAATAATCCTGAGCCCAACCTCATCTGAGTTCTAGGTGGAAATCAGTTGACAGAGCTATGAGAAGAGAGGCAGGATGATCCTGTGGTTAGTACATTAGTTTAGGACTTGCAATACCTGTGTTCAAGTCCCTGCTCTGCTATAATCTTCCTGTGTGACCTTAGGAAAATATCTCTCTGTGGCTCAGGTCCCCTTCTGTTATATGGTGATGATAGTATTTCCCTCCATCACAGGGGTATTGTGAGGATAAATATATTAAAGGTTGTAAGGTACTCAGATACTACAGTGATGGGGACATATAAGCACCTAAGATAGATAGATTGGAGCTGCAATATATTCCTTTATGCACTCTGAAGTAAAATGCCTAAACTAGAATTTAGTTGACAACTCTGTTGGTAGCAGGTGAGCCAGAAAATAATCTGGCTTACTCTTTGAGTTACACTGGCTCTATAAAGAAATAAAAAGTAATAAGAACTTACAGCAAATGTGTTTTTGTATAGGTCTGAACAGACTAGATCTGCTGAGAAAGAAGGTGCCACTCAAAAAAACAAAATTATGCTTTTTTAAAAAAAAACTCATAACTTTCAAAATACTGGACCATTGTGGACTCTACACTCCACACTTACATAATAGTTCTACGAAGGGGCCAGTTCTGCCCTGCAGCCCTGACTTGTTATGAGCCAGCCAGAGGAGAGGAGATGGTCTCTCTTTACCCTCCCTGCACCACCAAGACCCGGTTGGCTAGATAGCTATCAGGAAACCGCAGCTTGAGTTCTTACTCTCAGGCCCCTGTCCCAGTGGAGGATGGAAATGCCCACTCCAGAGCAGGAACTCAGATATGTCTAAGCAGGGATGGGTACCTGATTTACAGGCCGCCTGGCTCTGAGACAGTTGGTTGACCCAGTTACTATTGAAAGAAGGCCTGTGGGTGGGACTGGGAGGAGACAATGTGACAAGGGCTATGGATATGTGCTGCTATAGAGACACACAAGCTCCAACACAGGCTGAGCACAGAGCAGTCGTAGGGGCAGCCTGGATGCCTTACCAAATAGCCCACAGATAGAGGCTACTGGAATCAGCCAAACCAAACCCAGCCAGAAACTAGCTTAAAGCAGTTCTGAATACCCTGAAATTGGCAAAACACTTGCCTCAGTGTAGTTAAGGATAGTGCCCATATATGGCCCAATTTTGAAAGATCCTAGCCAGGAGAAGCATAGTCATCTGGCACCTAATGAAGTTGGGTGGGCAATGCAGGGTAGGCAATACTCATATCCAGCAGGGATTGGGTAATTTTAGGTAAGGTTGTCTGCCGGATGCTGAACTAGACAGCAGCTCTGCATCTTCCATTCCAGGCAGCCTGGCCTAGAACTCCAGCCACAGCAAAAGAAGCCTTGATCAGCATCCCGACTTACAAGGACAAATGACTGGTGATGCAGTGGTTATCTGGATTCAACACTATAAACTTATACTGCACTGATGCGTTGGCCATTAATGAAAGAAGGGCTGGAGGTACCTAATTCTTAATGTGGGGATCATGGAGCAAGATCAGTGGGACAGGTTAGACTATTTGATTTTTGGATATGTAGCAATTTTTTTTTCTATTTATGCATTTGGAATTCAGTGTGTTGTACTTCCATAGTATTGTTGCTAGGATTACTTATACGTGCAGCTCCCTTCAGGTCATTTAATGATTTCTTTTAGCGGTTCTGGCTGTGCTCCTGTCCACTAGGTAACTGATAAATTTATGGGGATACATCTGAGGGTTGTGATGACTTCTAGGAAAATTCCTGCCTCCCTAAAGATTGTGGAGGGGCATCAAGAGGTTCATACCTTAGTAAGGAGGTGAGTAAAGAAAACCAGGATGTATGCAATGTAGTTGTAGACATGATGGTCCCAGGAAATTAGAGGGACAAGGTGAGTGAGGTAATATCTCTAGTTGGTCCAATAAAAGATATAATCTCACCCACTTTGTCTCTCATAAAGAATTTGAGACAGTTCTGAGCAACTGAAGAAAGGAAGTTGGAATGGAATTTGGAGCTCAGACTAATTATAGTGCTGCCAGTGACTGCAATGCTGAGCAAACAGGATACAACCCAAAGGTGGGAGAACAGGGTTGAAAATTATGCAAAAATTATCTGGTTCTTGCTATCATGAAAACATCCAGCAAAAGGCATTGTTTCTGTTGTCACCTCAGTCAGTCACTCAGCAGCCTGAAAGTTTAAACCCCACAGACTATTCCAAGTCTGTTGTTTGGCAACACTGGTTGCCAGGGCAACACACGCCAGTGCCACTTCCTCTACTTGCTGATGGATGCTCTCACTTGAATACAGAAATCAGGGTCCTGAACTGACCTGATGGCCCCACAGAAGACATACATCATGGTATGAAATCTCTGCTTTATAATGAAACACTGATGTGTTTTGAAAGTTGAAATGTGTTTTTATTTTTGCAACGTTCCCTGATGGGCTGCAGTTCATTTCATTTACAGTAATGTGAGTGGGAGAGGTTGTAGAGAGTTTGACATAATGGTCAAGAGACTACTGCATATGCTACTGATGCACTTGCATTTGTCCATTTTCTTTTGACAAGTCCAGGTACCAGATCAAATGCTGAGGGATCAGGATCTCCTTTTGGCTAACAACGGGGTATCTGTCTATTTCACAGATGCAGTATCAGACGGACCCACTGGAGACCAGGGAACTTATTTACATAGTAGGGCTGCTGTGCAATAAGAATAGAGGACCCAGGAGCACCATCATGGACGAAAGACCCTGGCAGGGGAAATACGTCCCGGGAAGAATGAGAAAAAAGAGACAATGCAGCCGTGCAGTAAATCCAGGGAACAAACAACCAACCAACAGGGCAGCATACACAGAAAATCAGCCAGGGTTGAAAAATAAATGAAAGAAAAACGGGTAAGAGTCAAGGCTTATAAAATAATAACAAGGAAGGAAATAGAAGTCTGAGAACTCCTGCCCTGTGATTAAATATACTCTCTACTTTTAAATATTGATGAGATCATCTCAGTGTAAGATCCAAACCCAACTTTGAAAAAGAGATATCTGGTTAGTGATATCGATATAATTTATACTCAACTAAGTGGTTATAATAACTTTTAATAATTACAGCTTTTAAGATACTTTATTGTGAACCTATTAAGGCTTAGTGGCATATAACTGGGACTCAACGCACATGGGTTCTGTTGCTTCTTTTAAAAAGCCTCCATCTGTAAAAGGTTCTCTTCAGCCACTATTTTACTGTACTTCAGCCTTAGATAGCTGTCATAGAATCATAGAATCATAGAATATCAGGGTCGGAAGGGACCTCAGGAGGACATCTAGTCCAACCCCCTGCTCAAAGCAGGACCAATTCCCAACTAAATCATCCCAGCCAGGGCTTTGTCAAGCCGGGCCTTAAAAACCTCCAAGGAAGGAGACTCTACCACCTCCCTAGGTAACGCATTCCAGTGCTTCACCACCCTCCTAGTGAAATAGTGTTTCCTAATATCCAACCTAGACCTCCCCCACTGCAACTTGAGACCATTGCTCCTTGTTCTGTCATCTGCCACCATTGAGAACAGCCGAGTTCCATCCTCTTTGGAACCCCCCTTCAGGTAGTTGAAGGCTGCTATCAAATCCCCCCTCATTCTTCTCTTCTGGAGACTAAACAATCCCAGTTCCCTCAGCCTCTCCTCATAAGTCATGCGCTCCAGACCCCTAATCATTTTTGTTGCCCTCCGCTGGACTCTTTCCAATTTTTCCACATCCTTCTTGTAGTGTGGGGCCCAAAACTGGACACAGTACTCCAGATGAGGCCTCACCAATGTCGAATAAAGGGGAACGATCACGTCCCTCGATCTGCTGGCAATGCTCCTACTTATACAGCCCAAAATGCCATTAGCCTTCTTGGCAACAAGAGCACACTGTTGACTCATATTCAGCTTCTCGTCCACTGTGACCCCTAGGTCCTTTTCTGCAGAACTGCTACCTAGCCATTCGGTCCCTAGTCTGTAGCTGTGCATGGGATTCTTCCATCCTAGGTGCAGGACTCTGCACTTGTCCTTGTTGAACCTCATCAGGTTTCTTTTGGCCCAATCCTCTAATTTGTCTAGGTCCCTCTGTATCCGATCCCTACCCTCTAGTGTATCTACCACACCTCCTAGTTTAGTGTCATCGGCAAACATGCTGAGAGTGCAGTCCACACCATCCTCCAGATCATTAATAAAGATATTAAAAAAAACGGCCCCAGGACCGACCCTTGGGGCACTCCGACCCTTGGGAAACTGGCTGCCAACTAGACATGGAGCCATTGATCACTACCCGTTGAGCCCGACGATCTAGCCAGCTTTCTATCCACCTTACAGTCCATTCATCCAGCCCATACTTCTTTAACTTGGCAGCAAGAATACTGTGGGAGACCGTATCAAAAGCTTTGCTAAAGTCAAGGAATAACACATCCACTGCTTTCCCCTCATCCACAGAGCCAGTTATCTCATCATAGAAGGCAATTAGGTCAAGACAGTATCAGACATGAAGTCCAATTACAGAGTCTGATGGAACATAGCAACTGCGTATGCTCAATCTGTGTGTGTGTCAAAAATCCATCCATAAGATACATTTGTCTGCTTACTCCCAACAGGGCTTTGTAGATTCAGGTTGGGCTCAACCTGCTCTTTGCTTTTAGCTATTTCTGAGTTCCACACAGTTTTTTTTAATAACCTTTTGATATAGTGTGCATGTTCTGTCTTGTTTGCACCCACAAAATAACTGAGCATGAGAGTACCAGTCTCTTCAGGTGCAATTAACTTGGGTCGACTTATATAACAAGACTAGCATTTGACAATGCTATGATGCTGCTCTCTCTTCTGTGAAAACCAGGACTGTAGTGGACTCAGACTAGTATTCTGCATCCACCATCTGTGGTGTGTTGGAAATGATCTTTTGGCTCTCTTACATCCGTCTGCTCCAATAGCATCCTGGAGTCTTATGTGTAACCAATACAAAAAGGGGTAGTCAGAGGAGCTCTCCCTTTTAATAAAATGACACAGCAAAATGGTAAATATATTGTGTCCCCAAAATCTATGTGTAGATGTCCCACTCCCTGGGAAGGAGGCTCAGACAGGTCTGCAGCAGAATCTTCCTTTCGCCGACAGATTCGACCAAAGGTACTCTGCAGACCCTGGGGTAAAGGGTGAGTAGTGTCTGGGCTGGGGAGGGGTGGACAGGCCAAAGTGAATATACCTTGTCTTTCCTTCCATTAGCCTGATGGAGCAGAGTGGAAATATAACACAGCCAGCTCCCTACAGTTCATGCTGCACCTCTTGAGGACCCTCCTTTTAGTGGATCCTTGAGAAAGTTACTGGCTGTGATAACCCTGTCAGTTTAGTTTCAATACGGTCCCAATCCAGGGACTCTGGAAAAAAACCAGGGATACAAAGCTCAAGGCAGGGGGCATCTGTGTGGATGGAACATAGGAAATACCACCAGACCCGTGGTCCATCTAGTCAATTATCCTGTCTTTGATGATGGCCAGTTAACAACTGCTTTAGAGGAAGGTGCAAGAATGTGATAATGGAGTAATCATCCCACAGGGACCATCAGAAGTTGGTTTATGTGGTCTAGCCAACCAGTAAATGTTCAAAATTCATGAGTCAGGCCCCCCCAAGATCACGAGATTGGTTTAAAAATCACAAGTTTAAAATAATAATAATAATTAATAATAATATATTAAATAATAAATTAAGTTTGGGCACTTTTTGTTTATCTTCTGGTTTTTGAGACTTTCAGATACATTCAGGTTGTGTTTTCAAACATTTCTCTGTCATGAGGGCTAGTAGAAACTTTTTTTCTAATGAAAGCTAAGATTCTTATGTAGTCGCTTTTCCCCAGGAGCTAGAGCTTTAAGTAAAACACCAAATATCATGAGACTCATAATAAAATCATGACATTGTTTATAATCTGAACATGAGTATTTATATCCCTTCTAAAACTCTTGGACTCCTCTGAATTTGATCTGTTGTATCTGTGGATGGCCCCGGGCTCCTGATTGTCACTGGATCTGGTGTTTGTGTGCACGGCCCTGCATTTTGTTCAGACTCTGATTGGACCCATAGAAATTGGGAAGGAAAATCCTTTTAGGACAAAATTCTACTGAATGCTCTGTGATTGGATAAAAAACAAGCAAACAAACACTGTGACTGATTATTTAATGAGTTTTTTATATAATTCAATATTTTTCCTGTTATTAATATTTTCATTATGTTTATTGTACCCTTATTTCTCTCAAACATTCCTCAATTTCTTTTTGATTTTGGTTAAGCTTCCCAGACCGGGTAAATTCTTTCTTTCTTTCTTTCTTTCTTTCTTTCTTTCTTTCTTTCTTTCTTTCTTTCTTTTAAAGTGAGTTGGCTCATCAGGTTGATTTTACCAACTCTAATTAAAATGTAAAAGAATGGGAAGCAAAAACCTAGTGTATTTTATTTGTTAATTAGCATAGTGTTAGGGAAATTTCTCTCATTTTATTAAGAAATACTTGAAAGCTCAAGGAAATTATTTTGCAGACATTGACTAAAGCACTGCATCATAAGAATTAAATGCATTTCAAGTACAGTAAATTGGAAAATTATGCACGCATTTTCCAAGATCTAAGCATAAACACTAGCTTTTGTTTAGTTATAGGGGATGGTCTTGTTTAATGTAGGAGCTGGGGGTATAGTGCAGTGGTTACAAGAATAACAGAATCCAGTAGCTCATATTCAAAAGGAGGAAATGCAACATGAATTTCATAGGCTGAAGAGAAGCATTCTGAACTCAGAAACCTTAACTATTCATTGTCTCCTGTCTTTCTGGATGCTATTAATGAGACATTAATTGTTACATAGAAATATAGGCCAAAGTTTTAAAGGGGTTTTAACCCAGCAACTAATTTTGCATCTGCCATTTGCTTCTGCATTCACTTGTAGCCATAATTAAGGTAGTTTATTGGGTAATTTTGCTTTTAGGGGATGGCAATGAAAAACTGACTTTTAACAGTCTAATTTACAGCTGCTTTATCTCTAAATCTTCATTACATAAAGTAAGGATAAAGGCTTCAACACATGGAAACCTTAAGCATGTGCTTAAGACCCATTGTGGTCATAGGATTTTAAGTATATGCTTACAGTTAATCATATCTTTACATGATTTCATTAATTGGGACTAAAATAACTGTATAGTTGCCTTAATATCAATATTGCTGTAGGCAAATTCCACACCAGCTATACAATTAACATACTAACGTCAAAGTCCCCCAAACGTAGTCCCTGATGGTCCCCATGGTTATTACTTGTGACAGAAGAAATGCCGTAAGAGAAATCTTGAACACAAATGGTATATGATATTGGCAGATACAGACAGGCTAGAGTATAAGGCTTACAATCCCAGACTGTGAGGGAATTCTGAGGTTTGCCTACCACTTACACTCATGTAGACCAGTCTAAAACCAGAAGAAAAAAAACCCAGGGAATGATTTTGAAAAAATCTGTAGGTATACATTTGCATATGCATGTAAACATGACAACTTTTCATGCTTCTGACTGTATAACAGTGCAGCAATCATGGGTTAGTATGTTCAAGGAGCTGGATGAGCAATATCTGCATGCACCAACCGTGGATTTTTCTCATGCACATCCAGCAGTGTCATGGATTTGCATGCATATAAATGTGTGCCTACAAACAGAATGACAATGAGGCCTGTGATTTACATTTGCTGTATAGTATATTCCAGGGCTGTCTGAATCTGATCAAGGTGAGAACATACAGCGTATCTAAAACTGAAACATCCTTTGTAATCCTTTCCTTATTACCCTTTGTGCCCTGTGCTATTCAAAGTTGTGCAGCTATTGATGGCCTTTATTCTGATAATGCCTCAGCATTCCAGATAATAGGTTACAAGAAGTACTATTAAAACTTTATAAAGTTAGGTGCTAAGTTTCTAATACTTCCCTCTTTAAAGTAATTTTAATGTTTTGAAGTAGTAAAGAATGATTTTTTTCAGCCACAGTTACTGAATTTGAAATGTTTTGAATGAAAGTTAACAAGTTAATCTTAGTGGTATATTCATGAACTAAAAAGAAAATGGGGGGAGAGAAAGCTCTATGTTGTTGAAGCTATATAGAAATTGCACCATATTTACCCAGATTAAAAGCTGTTGAGAGTGTCTAATAAGGTAGTAAATGAACTTTATAAATTCAGTAGCGATTTTGCTTTAGCATTATTTACCTCCTTGGTAGGACTATGTACATTTTAGTAGAGCTGGACAGTAAACAAGAATTCTGTTTCATGAAAAAAATCAAGGTTTTGAAATTTGTTTTCATTTGGCATCTGATCAGAATAGAGTGTTCTCATTTTTTTCTCAAGAAGCTGGTTGAAGCAGTCACCTGGGATGTGGGAGTCCCAGATTTGGAGCTGGAACTTTAACGTGGGCCTACTACATCCCAGGTGAGTGCCTTAATCACCAGCCTGGACTCACTCTCTTTCTGGCCCAGTGAACATTGAATTCATTTTACAAAGTGGAACAGCTCTAACTGAAGAGAACTGAGCCTCATTCTGTAGCCCAGTGTTTAGGGCAGCAAATCAGAGATTTGAACAGAGTTCTCCCACATCCAAAGTGAGAGCTCTAGCCACTGAGCTAATGGCTATTCTAGGGTGCCATAGAAGATCTCTTTCTCTAGATTTGACCAGAAATTTTGTCCTAGACCTGAGAAACCTTCCTGGTAAAGCTTTGTTGAAACCAGTACATTTCCACAATGTTTGATTTCAATGCATCAGCATTTTCTGATTAATAAAAGTGTTTTGGCAAAATTCCTGACCAGCTGTACATTTTTAGTAGACTTGGTCATTTTATTATTATTTTTAGATGGAGTTATACTGGAACAGTTACTGAGATTTAATAGTAAGAAACCACATATGAACAGACAAGTAATAACTGGTTTTTGTCTGCCTGTGATTTCTAGGATGAAATTTTGTATGCGTGAACGGGACATTAATATTCTCAACACGTTCATTTTGACCTACTGTAAAGAAGATAGCCTCTTAATCACAATTTAACAGTACTGAATGTACCATAAATTAGTGTGCTCTATTTAACAAACAATATTAAAACTAATCAAGAAAAGGCTTTGATGCTGGAAAAATATCTAGATTATTATTTTTAAATCCTCTGAAAATAGCAAGTGGCAATGAATCCATTATGAATGAAATCTTCATCAACTGCAGTTATAACAGAAAGTCACTAGCTGTTCCTAGGACACACACATCAATTTCTGAATTTAAAAAAAAATAGAACTGTGTGTGTATTTGCAAGTTTTTGTTGGTCTTCGTGAAAGATATTTTATTCATACAGTAGGACCTCTATGGAACAAGCATGTATTTTGCAAACATTTAAATATCAGGAGAAATGTTAAATATAGTGGGCCAGAACTGGCATCATGTCTTTCCTCCTTTATGGAGCAGAGTGGTGGAAATCTACAAGAGTAATAGATCAATTCATTCCAAAGTAAATTCCCGTGGAAGATCATCAGATTCTATAGGAAAGAATTTCTTGTGACATCAGAAATTCTAAGTAGAGCAAACCAATCTAAAGCATAAAATATGCTCAGAAGACAATGACGGACAGATTTAGGATACATTTTAAGAATGCCACCAACATTACTTTCACTGCAAGTGATAATATAGTCACCACCTGGAAATAGGAAAAGATGGCAACCTAGATGCAGAACATTAGAGAAAGAAGCCAAATCCATCAACACAACTCTCAGACCAGCACAAGACCAAAATAAATTATGGAAATTGGTGGACATCCTTTGCATTTGAGGGTGTGGGAGGATAAAGACATAGATATAGACATATGAAACATGACTTGAAATATTTTTAAAATATGGGGTTTTCTACTTACATTTGACATGTACTGCCAATATAATATTAGTGTATTTTCAATATATGCTCTAAAATTTATTGAGCAATTTTTGGTATTAAAATGACAAATGATGAACTAATGATGTTTTTGCTAAAACCTTTAAAATGTTATTTAAATGTAACATATGCTAAAAGCAGAATTCCATCAGTCTGAAATCTGTCTTATCTCATTAATTGTCAGTAAGGTCTGATCCTGTAAAGTACTGAGTGCCTCCTGTGCGATGCTAAGTTCCAACACATTGCATGTTTGAGGTCCGAAAGACCAATGACGATTCATACAAAAATTCAGGAATATCACAATTCTGTGTTTCTTGTTCAGATATGAACCGGCAAGTGTTTGTAACTGATAACCCCTATTCATTGACCTGAGAATATAGTATCAGACTGCCCATCATGAGGGCACATTCTTTCAGTGTCCAAAACGTGATGCATCTGTCCCTCTACCACACTGTAGCTTTCCAGAGGATAAGGATGGATATTGGAGGCAACAAATACTAAATAATGAAACTCTTCAATCTTTAAAATATCTAAGTCAAGATAAATTTTTATCTTTTTCCATTTTTTTCCCAGTATTTTCCATTTTTTTCTTTTTAAGGTATGACATACAATTAGTTATGAATTATTAGGGATTATTTTGTGAATCTCCTTGGTTGATGTTCTCAATAAAAGTGGAACAGCCTTCAGTGGAGCTACATTGATTTATATTAGCTGAGGATCTGGCTGTGTGTTTGTGTATGTAGATTCTGTCCAGACCAAGGTGGGTACTGCACTTTCTTATACATAGAATACATTCATTTTTTATACTAGAAAATTGATTCAATAGATGCATAGGAAACATCGTATGGCCCATGGGTCAGCTCTTAGCTTACTCATAGCTTTGCTGCAAGCTGATCTATGGAGCAGCATCTCGTGGAAATACCCTAGCAGCAGACTGGGAAGAAGATAATGACTCAGTGATATTCTCCCTCCTGTTTTTCCCTCTGCTTTGGAAGAGGGAATGGAGAACTTAATCAGCAGTATATCTTGTGCACTATATGTTCCAGTGTACTAGAAGAGCTCTGCTAACTGACGTACTAGAGGGGAAGAGTCAAGACTCTGGCTGTTTCTCCACCTCTTTCTGCTTACTCCCCACTGCATACATTGGGAGAGGGAACATAGTGGCCCTATGGAGGCTGCCTTCTCCACCCTCAAAGCTACATTTAGCATGGGTAGTCAGCTCAGGAGATCAGTGGGGCGTGACTTACATTGCCTTATGCCTCTGCACAGATAAATAAGAAAGGACAAAAAATCTGTCCCTAAATTTCCCCTTGAGATAGAATTATTTTTAATGGCTGCATTTGTATTTTCAGCCATTCCTAGTACAGCCAGTTAGAGTCTGAGGACTGTGCAGAAAGCATTGGAGCAGGCAGCCACTGCCACAGAGAAAAGAAGGAAACATTTTCTTTAAAGGAAATGGATAATTTCCATATGCTTTTGCAAAAACATGTTGTGTTTTTAGTGTGCAAAGTCCTTCTCTTTGCAGTCAGGTCTGAGGTCAGTACAACCGTGTAACAGGTTTGTCTCAGGCAATTAAGAATAATGTTTCTGGTTCAATACTTCACTGTTTGTTAATGCACTTACACCAGCACCTCTAAACCTAATAGTGGCATCCATTAGTTACCTATGTTTCCAGAAAGGGCTTTTTCTGTCCCTTTTCTCTCTGCTGATCTATTCTCAGTTGCTATATACTGAAATGTGGCTGACTACATGATTAGGGTCTAAATGACCCATCCTACTGCTTTTTTAAAAACTAAACTTCACACAAATTAAAAATGGAGTCTGCAGAGGATGATGCCTAAAAGGTGCCTGGAAACAGAGCACTAAGCCTACCAGGCTTCTTTGGAAAAAACAAATCTATATTTTGGGGATAAACCAAATAAAATCGCTATATATCTTATTTGTAAGCAGAAAGTAAATGCTCTCAAACAATGAAATGTGGATTGCCAGAAGCAGGCATCAGGATTTTATTGAAAAATTCCCAACAGAATGAAAGTTACATTCTGAGGCTTACTCCTTAAAGCAGTCTCTGCAATCCCAGCAACAGATCTGCTTGTGGCAAGCTAAAGAATCTTGAACAGTTACTGACGTTTCATTTAAAGTGGAAAAAACACATGAACAAACCCATATAGAATAATAGAAATGTAGGGCTGAAAGGCACCTAGAGAGATTATCAAGTCTAGCCCCTGCACTGGGGCAGGACCAAGTGAACCTAGACCATCCCTGACATATGTTTGTTGAACCTGTTCTTTTAAACCTTCATCAACTTCCCTTGGATGCCTATTCCAGAATGTAACTACCATTATAATTAGAGAGGCTTTCCTAATATCTAACCTAAATCTAGGTGATGCTAGGCTGGGAGCTGCCTAAGCTAGCCAGTAGGAAATGCTGAGGAGCATAGGTGGTGCATGAGTCTTCTGTTTGGGGAGGCTTACACACGAGTGCCAGAAGCCCCCTAGAGGTGTGGGGGGGGGCACCAGCACCCACACCATGGCCCTGCACCCCAATGACCCACCCCTACTCTGCCTCTTCCCCCAAGGCCCTGCCCTCACTCCACCTCTTCACACCGCCACTCCTACCCCTCCCCCGAACCCTCCCCACCCTCTCCTCTCCACTTCCTCTGCCAAGCCCCCCCCCCCCCCTCCTCGGTCACTCACTCCTCTCTGCCTCTTCCACCAAGACCCCCGCAACCAATGTTTGCTCCTCTCCGCCTCCTCCCCCAAGACCCTCCTCCACCAGCCCCGCATTCTGCTCTGCTTCTTCCCCCGAGGCCTGCCCACTGCTCGCTCCTCTAGAGGAGTGAGTGGAGGATTGAGGGTCTGGGGAAGAGGCTGAGTGGGGGTGGGAAGAGGCAGAGCAAGGGCGTGGCCTCAGGGGAAGAGGCTGAGTGGGGGCAGGGGCTTGGGAAGCAGCAGTGGCGGGGCTACAGTTTAGGGGCTGTGGCTCCACCCCGACTTCGCTTCTGGCGCTCCAAAGGTGGTGTGCCGGCACGCCTCCAAAGGGAGGTGACCCATGCCACATTCATGGCATTTGCCTTCCTGCCTGGCCAGGCTTTTGGCGGGAGGCTTAGCCTCCTCCAGCCTGTTATATGCGCTGCCCATGCTGAGGAAAGGGATATGGTTGAAGCCCTGTCACTCAAAGGGAGTTATGTGCTTAACTCTGGTCAGAAGAAAGCACCTCTCTCCTGTCAGGATTCACATCATTAACCCTCGCCGGGAGCTAGTCCTTTTTTCTAGAAGAAATGAGGAGGGGGACATGGTGTCCCTCCCTTACCGATTGTAAACCAGCAATTAGAACACTCATGCAGGATGTGGTTTCAGATCCCCGCTCTGCTAGAAGAGCAGTGGGAATTAGAACTTGGGTCTCCCTATGTACCAGTTGCATGTCCTAATAAGAGTTGGGTATTTTTTTTTTTTTTTGGCAGAGTAAATTAGCAGAAAGATGCATTTTGTGGGGCACCAAAACTATTCGTGAATTTGGGCTGAAGTCAGTGAATGGTGAATAGTTTCGTTCCCCCCCCCCAAAAAAAATTGTAAAAGTTAGAACAGTTCTTTTCAACTATTTCAAATTGAAACCTTTTGGCTTTTTGTTTCAAAATGAAGTTTTGTTTAGAAATTTAACTGGAAACAAAACAAAAAAATACTTTATTTTGGGTCATATGAAACATTAGACGCAAAATGTTTTTATAGTTGAGCAAGAAAAAGTGAAAAATGTCAGTCTGTGTTAAAGCCTAACCTTTTTTGGCAGGGATGGGAGGATTTTTCTGTTCAGATCCTGCACTGAAAAATCAATTTACTGAACTATAATTCACTGAACTGTAACCCTAACCATTGGGCTATAGTCATTCTCATAAGAACATAAGAACTGCCATACTGTGTCAGATCAAAAGGTCCATTTAGCCCACCTCCTTCTTCTCTTGTGCTGGTTTAAGCATGCTCTGAGCATGTCTACCAGTTTGTGCCCCCAGAACAAGATAGGTGGGGAAATACCAAGTTTCTGAATCCTGAGTTAGGTTCTGTGCTACTGGGTGATGTCAGGACTTCGGTGACTATGCAGAGGCCCAGATGCTGTAATTTAGGTATCTTTTCAACTTTAACAAGGAAATTTAGGCACCTAGGGATTTTAAGGTCTACATTCACAAAGAGATATAGGCGTTGTGACACTCAGGGTCAACACCTAACTTTTAGGTACCTCAAAAATAAATGGGATTCACAAAAGCTGAGTTCAGCTCCCTATACAATAAATGGGGAGAGAGAGGTGCCTAAGAATGGGATTCACAAAGGCCAGCATGCTAGTCAGCTCTTCACCTAAGTTAGCTTATGCAAGATGTCAAGAAAGAGGAGTATGTCCTAAATCCTGTCCTTTTCAGGTAGTTTAGCATCAAAGTTTGGGCTGGAAGAAGGCACCTATCTGTTCCTTGGATTCTCAGCTACATAACCATACCTGGAGTTAGGCACCTAAGATGTTTGGCAGCTGACCTCGTCATAACTTTTAGCCCAGTGGTTAGGATATTCAATTGGGATGTAGAAGACCCGTGCTTCAAGTCTTCCCTCTGCCTGATGAGGCAAAGGAACTCAAAGGGATTTATTACCTTTCAGGAGTGTGCCCTAAGCGCCGGGGCTACAGGATATTCCGATATGGGGCTTCCTCAATCTCGCCTGTTGAAGTTTCTCCACTATGGGTTAGCTGATTAAATTGGGCCAGAGATAGAAAGCATGCAAGCCCGAGAATGATTCTCTAGTCTGGTGGTTAAACCCCTTACCCAGCATATGGGAAATGTACCATCCAGTCCCCCTATATCACAGACATTCCCTTAGGCATGTACAGGAGCGTTTCTTGAATTAAGATGTGTAAAATGGCATTTGCATAGTTAAAGTACTAATCTGAACAGAAGGCTTTTGGTTTTGAAGTGAGTGGAATCTTTCAGTCTATTTTCAGGCTTACTCATGCAGAAATTCTTATAAGTACCTTATCAAGAAATTAATAAAAATCTTAAACATACAATTAATAAGATCTGCTTTTGTAGATTTGCTTCAAAATCCTAAGACTAGCTTTGGAGCTGTGAAATTGGGCATGCAAGTCATGTGGGAATTTTCTGTTTCATGACTGTATGACATAAGCTTTAGAAATAGGAGTAGTGCCTCAATATCCCTAAACATCCCATCTTTGACTCTCCCACAGACAGAACCAGATTTTATTAATTTGCCCCACCATCTCCACTCCCCCCCCCGCCCCCAAAAAAGATAAATGTATCTTTCCAGTTAGGATTGTGACATTCAGCAATGTGGTGTTGTTGTTTTGTTTTTGTCCACCCCACCCACCCCCTCCAAAAATCCCTCCAATCTCCATGAAAATAAATATCTTATGTAGCGGTAATCAGGACAGGTGATTGTGCATGGTAACTGAGGAAATAAATGTTCAGTAACCTGATTATTGTGCACAAATACTCCTTTTCATACACAGAAATCCAGTTGCTATGCTCATTGGGTGCAAGTTTAGCCACAAACTTTTAGAAATATGGCCGTTCTACTTAGTTCTATAAAATTAAATTGTAAACTCTTTGGGTCACAGGCTCTGCATTCTCTATATAGATGTACAGCAATTGATACAATGGGCCTTGATTCCAAATTGTGGTTTGCTAGCTGGAAATTTCAAGGGGCAAAGGAAGTCAGGCATCCAATGGGAATTGGGTGCCTAATGGCCTTTGGCTCCTTTGAGCATGCCAGTCCTAGATACTAGTGAAATACAAATAAATAATAATAATAATTTTATACCAGTTAGTTAAATTATTTCGGTATCTGCAAACAGACATTTGTTATTAAGAGAATGTAATGAAATGAACTCTGGGCTCAGTCAGTTCTCCTTAATGATGTCTCTTATTGCTTTATTCGTTTCATTCTCATCTTAATTAAAAAAAAAATCAAGAAAGTCTGGCTTGACTCCTTGCTTTCTTGAGAAGTACTACACAGCTAATAAGAACAGCCTGTTATCTCACTTGTTTGATGTATCCATGGTAACAGAGACTATCCACAAGCCTGGAGTTCACTTAAAAGCAGTCCTGTGATTTTGACCCTAAAAAGGCTCTCCACAGTGTTGGAAGCCTATCACTGCATACCATTTATTTTTTTCAGTTTGTGATTTCAGAGTAAGCTGAAAGGGCAACCTGTTGCTACAGTCTTAACGGGTATAACTGACTGTGGTGGTGCAGGATTCTCCGTTATTTGAAGCTGAATACTTCAGCTACTGTAATTTAATCTTCCTATGCAATTTTTTTCTCTCATGAAAATGCTTTAATGGCTTTCTTTTCTTCTGGATTTTCTGCCTCCTGCATATACATGGCACATTCTTTATGTTCTCTCAGAATCAGCTTCCTCTCATATTTCACCCAAAGTGTTTGGCTACACAAATACTCTGTGGTTTGTGACTAGTCTTTGAAACTCTTTTCTTTTGTCCATGCACCACAGAAGACAAAAAGAACTATAAAGGATCTTTTCTCTCATGAAACAAGTAGTGTCCAATTGTGCGAATTAGCCAAAAAAGGTAGACTCCAAAAGAATAATACTTTTTTTATTCCAATATATTATATCTAGCATCTCCATTGCAATTTCGTTAACTAACACTGTCCATTCTTAGCTTTCTTGACAACTCAGTCACACACTACTTAGTGATCCAGCAAGGGATCACAATGAATTGCCGAGAATAAGGGCTGAGCAAACTTGATGCATTTTCTACTGTATTTTTAGCAAGTTTGATGTGATTTTTGAATTCATCAAAATGTTGTCTCCTGTGAAACTTCAAAGGCTCCAATATTTTACAGCAATCATTTTGTGAAATCTTCAAGCTGTAAATCTCATATTTTCAAAATTTCAGACATTCTAAATGCTGCATGAAATTACTATAGTAGACATCACTAGCAATTATGTCTTGTAGAGAGACGACAAAGAGGAACAGAGAAATACATTGTCATTTTCATGCACATTTATAATATGTTGTAAACACAAACACACGTGCAGGCAGCCAGGGGACAGTTGTGATCTTTCCGTCCCCAGAAGCAGCACAGGTTGTATATTGGGTCCTGCAACCCCTGTCAAAATTCATACCCTGTGGTCCATCCAGGGCAGAGGATGAAGCTAAGACACCAAGGCATCAGCATCTACAAGAGGGTCAGAAGCTGAGAGGAGAACAGTTAACTGCTTCTGGGCTGCTTTCATGCACTATACTTGTGAATAGGACAACCCATTGCAAATGGGACCTGGAGGACCACAAGTGGTCATTAGAGGTCCAGAATCTCTGGCCTCTCCGTGGCAGACACAGACCCATCTCAGTCCAGTGGAGCCAGAGGTTAATGTCCTACAGTCAGTCTGCCTATGCAGGCAGGTTGGGTACTCATGGGGGATATTGGAGGCAACCAATTCTAGCTCCTCCTCTGGCCTTTTTACTGGCCATCGTTGAAGTGCAAAGTAGATAGAAATACTGAGGATGAACATTTTTATGAGAGAACTTGATAACAACATTCCTCTTTTTACTTCTACTTACTGTTGTTATAAAATATCTCTTTCTTTGTAGGGACCATTATCTGCCATTTATCTGTGAAGATGTGGGTCAAGTGTCCGAGGTCCAAAATGAAATCTGCTAAAAGGTTTTATGTAGGGTTACTGAACGAGTGGCATTTTTCTGGATAACTGTCATCCTGTCATGTCAGATTACTTGTGGCAAGTGGGTAATTTGTCGTTACCCATGGTATGTTACTATTCACATAGCTCTAATCAAAATTCTCTCTGTCACTTGCTAGGAAATAGTGGGGGGTTTTAAACCTTTCTATGTGGGAAACACTAGATTTTTACAGTGTCAACTTCTTTTTCTTTCTTGTTTTGAACACTCATTTAGGAAGCCTGAGGATCCAGGTTATAATGCTATCACTATGTTTTCTCTGAAAACCAATTTATCATTTTTTTTCCTATGGTATGTCTCTAAGAAATGAATTCTCACAGCGAACTAGTTGGTGGGATTTTCATCTGGCTTTGTAGGTGAATTGTCTATATTTCTGGTTTAGTGACCTGATGACTTATACCTCTGCCGTCTGTTCTTAGGAAACTTAGTTTTTAATTCCTCAGTTTAAAAAAAAAAAAAAACTTCCTGAATTAAGTTCTATTTTGTGATGCATCATTCAGATTTTTTTTTTGGTGGGGATTGGGGAAGTAGGAGGGGAAGCCATGTAAGAAAGAAAAAAAAAATAGTGAAACAGCACAAAGAAAACAAAAAGGAGTCTGGTGGCACCTTAAAGACTAACGGATTTATTTGGGCATAAGCGTTCGTGGGTAAAAACCTCACTTCTTCAGATGCATAGAGTGAAAGTTACAGATGCAGGCATTATATACTGACACATGGAGAGCAGGGAGTTACTTCGCAAATGGAGAACCAGTGTTGACAGGGCCAATTCAATCAGGGTGGATGTAGTCCACTCCCAATAATAGATGAGGAGGTGTCAATTCCAGGAGAGGAAAAGCTGCTTCTGTAATGAGCCAGCCATTCCCAGTCCCTACTCAAGCCCAGATTAATGGTGTTAAATTTGCAAATGATTTTTAGATCTGCTGTTTCTCTTTGAAGTCTGTTTCTGAAGTTTTTTTATTCAATGATAGTGACTTTTAAATCTGTAATAGAATGACCAGGGAGATTGAAGTGTTCACTTACTGGCTTTTGTATGTTACCGTTCCTGATGTCCGATTTGTGTCCATTTATTCTTTTGCGGAGGGACTGTCCGGTTTGGCCAATGTACATGGCAGAGGGGCATTGCTGGCACACGATGGCATATATAACATTAGTAGATGTGCAGGTGAATGAGCCCTTGATGGTGTGCAGCTTTTCCTCTCCTGGAATTGACACCTCCTCATCTATTATTGGGAGTGGACTACATCCACCCTGATTGAATTGGCCCTGTCAACACTGGTTCTCCACTTGCGAAGTAACTCCCTTCTCTCCATGTGTCAGTATATAATGCCTGCATCTGTAACTTTCACTCTAACTTTCACATCTGAAGAAGTGAGGTTTTTACCCACGAAAGCTTATGCCCAAATAAATCCGTTAGTCTTTAAGGTGCCACCAGACTCCTTGTTGTTTTTGTAGATACAGACTAACACGGCTATCCCCTGATACTTAGCACAAAGAACATGCACTGAGACAAGAGGAGAGCATCTATTGAAACATAATCACCCTTCACTTTATAAATGCTCTGCTAGAAAGAAAATTGATCTAGCTAATTGCAAGTTTAGGACACTACTCATTTGAGACACCTGGAGGACTGAGTTCCAGTATTGCCACTGACTTTTGCTCTGAAAATTAATGTATTGCTAACATAATTATACCTCTTCAGTGCAAAGACTTGGACCACCTAACATTTCCTTGTTCGTGACGAGCTCTAAAATGAAAGTAATGGAAAAATTGTATGGAATACTATTATATTATTGATATTCTAGGTCCTGCTTGTCTTGAAACATAATATAGAAGGAGAGAAAGGGAAGGAAACAAAGAACTATACAGAGAAAGTGAAAGATCAAGATCCTATACAATGTGGAGAGTTAGGCATCTAAGAGTGGGATTAATGTCATCATGCTGAGCAGGAAGCTGGCTACCCAGTAGGAAATGCTGAGGAGAGCAGCTGAGGACCTAACTCCTGCCCCTCAAAGGGACTTATGCTCCTATCTCTGCTTGGGATTCACAGTCATGAACCCTCTCCTGGAGATGGGTGCCTAATCCAGGTCAGTCTTTTCCTGAAAAAAAAAGGTGATGTGGTAGTGCATATGGCCTCATTTGTGGCTAAGTCTACACTTGGAGCTGGTGTGCTAAAAACATCAGTGAAGCAATAGGGTAGCATAGGCAGTGGCTCATGCTAGCTTCCTGAGTATGTACCAAAGAAGTCTGGGGCTTGGTCTACACTTACCCCCCAAGTCGAAGTAAGGTACGCAAATTCAGCTACGTGAATAACGTAGCTGAATTCGACATACCTTACTTCGAACTTACCGCGGTTCAGACGCGGTCCACACACGGCAGGCAGGCTCCCCCGTCGACTCCGCGGTACTCCTCTCGTCTAGCTGGAGTACCGCAGTCGACGGCGAGCGCTTCCTGGTTCGATTTATCGCGTCCACACCAGACGCGATAAATCGAACCCGGAACTTCGATTGCCAGCTGTCGAACTACCGCGGTAGTGTAGACATACCCTGGGTGGGAATGTACTTAGGCAGCTAGCCTGAGCTGCCACCTGTGCTATTGAGGGTACATTGCTCAAGCTAGTGCAGACACTGTCTACGCGAGCTGGGAATCACATCCCCATCTACAAGTGTAGATGTAGCCTGTGAATCATCCTGGCATTTAGAGACCAGACAGCACAGCAGCATCAGGCATATTTGCACATTGCCACTGACAGAAATGTAAGCATCTAAGGGACATTTCCAGTGGAAATTCAGGCCCTACAAGGTTAATTAGCAGCTGAAAAGGGGTTTTGAGGATCTAAACTTTGGACTTAGATGCCTAAATCTCTTGTGGATCTAATCCTTTGAGATGTTAGCTAAAACATCATCTGAGAAAAATGACTCATTCTACAGTCCATCAGTTAAGAAATAATAAGCTAGCATGAGTATTTATTTTGACAGTAACAATGTCCACCCCTCAACCACAAATGCAATAATCACATATATTTCTTAATATTTTCTAAGAACGTTTTTACCTAACAGTGAATGGAGCTACAATATTAAAATATTAAATTAACTTGGTTCGCCAACAAATCTGCTTTTATATGCTCTGTCTTTTGGGGTTTTTTTAATCTGTTTATTTTTTAAAATAAAATTATTATAGATGAAAAACAAATTATATTACTTTGACTATCACATCATAAACTGATCTATGTACTATATTTTAAAAAAGGCTGCAGGGAAAATAGAAATCCTCTAGTCTCACATTACAAGAAACTCAGCTTGATTTTTATTAGATCCTTTCTCTTGCTATGGAAATGATCAGAAATGAAAGTTCAATTTAATTCTTATTACAAATTAAACTTGGGACATTTGTATGAATCGGTAAATCTTTAGCTATCAGATGAAGGAGGTTCTTTCAAAAATGGCAGCTATCTTCTGTCCATCCCCAACCCATCCCATCCCACTCTGCTCAAAATTAATTTCTAAAAAAGAAAATAAGCTGAATAACTTTTCATGGACATTAGTGTGGATTTTACCTCATATTTAATCTGTAGAATCATGAGGAGTGCAATGTCTTGCTTATTTACAAGAAACTAAACTCCAAATCAAATTTAGAGCCATGATCTTGCAATGCTAGTTCTATGCAGGTCCTTAACTTTTAATATTTTTTTTTTTCCTATGAGAGTTATCCTGTTGTCTTCAATGGCTTCACAGTGTATAAAGTGAAGCACATAGGTAAGCCTTTGCAAGATTAGGGCCTTAGTTGTTTGGGAAACCAAATTCTGCTCTCAGTTACATCTGTTATTTCTAGAAGTAGTTATTGTAGAACATTAAGGATTGGTATCAAATTATGGCAGTCAGTTTGCATATGCACACATTAGTACATCTTTTGACACCAATGGAGCATACAGAAAAAAGCTGGTTGCACTGACTTTGCAAAATCAGGAGAGGCATAATATAGGGCATGCTCATAGGGAAAGTAGACATGTTTCGGATGGTGTTTTCCCTAATGGAAAGGGCACTGAACTGAGAGAGAGAAATTCTGGGTCTGTTCCTTGCTGTGCCCCTGACTAGATTTGAGACCTCGAGCGATTCACTTCTCTTCACTTTCAGCTTAGATTATAAACTCTTTGGGACAGAGACCATCTCCTATTGTATGTTGCAATATAGGATCCTGATCTCAGCTGGAGCCTTTAGATGCTACTGGAATATAAATAACTCTGTGCAGCAGCCCTAACAGAGCAATGACTGCTACTTGCATCTCTTTGAGCAAACTATCCCTAATACAATACATTTCTTTTACAAGCGTAGGAGTGAGGAAATGCTGTGGAAGTACTTTTGCAGTATATATAGAAGCAGAATTACAAGTGAGTATGTGGAGTGTCTACACCACTTTTCCTGCATTATCCAGATTTTGGTACATAAGATCACACATTGACTCTTGCAATACTTATAGACATAAAAGAAGATAGAAATGTTTAAGGCCACAATCCAGAAAAGCACTTAAGCGTTTGCCTAACTTCAATCACATGAGTATTCTTCTTGACTTCCATGGGATTACTCAAATCTAGGCACATATTAAAGTGCTTTGTTGGATCAGTGCCTAAAAGAGCACTGTCAAATAGTTTTTAGGCACCAAATCTGACCTATTTTAAAATGATTACGCTAGTAAAAAATCTTATCCAGAATCCCTTTTTATTTATGAAAACAATCATTCTTGATATTACATTTTTTCTTTTAAAAAGACCATTGTTTTTTGGAGGCTCTACTCTACACAAGAGTAACTATTTGTTTACATGCATTCCTTCTTTTGGCTCCACATGAATAGAAAGTTAATATAATGAATGGCTAAGAATTAAATAAATTAACCATGGCATTCCCACTGATATTGCTGATGATACTGGTTGACCACCAGTCAAAGACTATTTTGAGTGAAATTCAGTATTACCATATAACACCTTAATATATGTGAGTTTATGCAGCTGTGTTGGCTGAAGGTATTTTGAGGATGACATTCGACTCCTTAACTCAGGAGTGGGATGTTGCTTCTTTGGGTGCTGTTCCAGACTAGAGGGTAATTTGCAGACCTGTATCTGTGCAGTTTCAGTCCATTGTCTTCTTCTTGGGCCTGCCTTCAAACTCCCATTTCCTTTCAGCCTAGTCAAGCTGGTTTGGAGCCCTTCTCTGAAGCTCCAGGCCCTCACTCCAACCCCAGATATGCTGCAGCACTTGACTGGTACAGGACATCTTGCTCCAGCCTTTCACATCAGTTGAATTTCACCCCAAAGCGACCTGTCTTGGATTGTGCAGCATTTAAAAACCCTGATGAAATGGTTTGCCAAATGGTAAAGGACAAAATGGTTAGGGTAGAAATCAAATGTTCAGAGTCAAAGAGGGATTATAAACAATGGGAGGGCAAAAATGTAAATTTATTGATTTAAAAAGTATTTGACTTGTGTCCTTGTAGGTATGTTACATTACTTACTAGATAAATTTTAATATCACAGAAAGATGTATGTTTTGTGTCTTTATTTCATGTATGTTTAAAGTAGTTATTTCCAAAAACAACCAGGCAAAAAATAATCTTCTAGAACTGCATGAAACATGAGTGGATCTGACAGGACATAATGGCTCCTTTTGAGCAGTTAAAGTCTATCATTTAAAAATGTATTTTTTATGGTATGTTTTAAAACACAGATTACAGTATATATGCTAGGCACTTTAAAAGTCTCTTTAGTACCATTTAAGTGTATCATGGAAATAGATATTTAGATTTTTTTTAATGCGTGTTATTTATTTAATGCAAATAATAGAACGTATTTACTCACTATGACCTACCATTTTACATAGGTGTGAAGAACATTTTAAAAACATGCACTACTATTTAACTAGAGGCTAATAAAAGCTTTGTAGAGAGTTTAATCTTAATACCCTGTTTACACAATTTGGAATATATATTACTATTCCTAGCAAATTTCTTATGAGAAGCCATTTTTCATGCATATGCATCAGTTTTCAAAGTTAAATATTTTGGTCATGTGGGGCTTTTTATGATTTCAAAGTACTAAAAGGGAATCGGCTGGGTTTATAAATTAACAGCTGTGTATAAATTATATAATATTTGTAAGAGTGGGTGGTGGAATGACAGTATTATGCTTACTACGGAGTAACTGCCATTCATTTCAGTGGGAGCAGGCTCAAACCCTAAATGCCTGATTCTGTGAGTTTTGAGTGTAACAGGCCTATAAGGTCAGTAGAATTGAATTTCCTGTATATACTTCAGTTGGCTGTTCTTTGGAGCCTGCAGGTTGTTTATTTCTGAATTACTATTATGGCTTATGTTTGGTCAGATTAATGATATGGCAATCAGGGCTCTTCTGGCTTGAACACATAATAGAAAACACAAGGTGCATGTGTGTGGGGGGGTGGGGATTCAACTCTCAGTTATGTGAGTGCAACAGCCATTGACTTCAATAGGAAGTGTAAGTGAGAACATAATTTGCTGCACAGACTACACAACTGAAGTAAACAAACTGTCCCGGCCCGCCAGCAGATTTCCCTGACAGGCCGCGTGCCAAAGGTGCCGATCCCTGCTAAATAGCACAAAGATAATTGTCTTTTTCTGACTTTGTATCAGGATAACTGAGAGCAGAATTAGGGCTGAACTGTGTTACACTAACTTTATAGTACACAAAATACCTCCTTTATGAATTAATTTTTTCTCATAAAGAAATGATTTTCAGTGATGAGATCTTGTTGGGTTTTGGTTCTGTTCTGTTATTAATAAGAGGTCAAGTATTCAGGCTCAATCAGTAATTTATTAATCAAAGATGATTAGTCAAAGATTAATACAGAAAGAAAGCCTATCGTTACCAAACTGATCTGGAGACTGTTGAAGTGACTGCACCTCAATTCGCTCCTAACTAATACCGCAAATCTCTCATCCCTATATACTTGCTCAAGACAAAAAAAAATAATTCCTTTCCCATAACTGCTCTATATGAGGAGGTCCTTTTATGGCATTGCAGCTTACCTAATCAGTGAGCTAAAGATATCTGCAAATTATCTGTGCTTTTATGGTATCTCAGTTTATCTAATCAATAGATTAAGGATATCAGTAAGTAAGTCCTTATTATAGAAAACACCTGTGGTGACAAGTAATACCTAATAAGCAAACAGCTCTCAATGGGCCATTATCTCATCAATCACTGATGGGGATTCCACACCCTCCCTTGGAAGCCTATTTCAGTCTAATTATCCTTATAGTTAGGAAGGTTTTCCTAATATCTAACTTAAATATCCCTTGATGCACTTTAAGCCCATTCCTTCATCAGTGGTTATGGAGAACAATTGATAACAGTTCTCTGTTTGAAGGTTGTTATAAGATGCCCACTTAGTCTTCTTTTCTCAACACTAAACATGCCCATTTTTGTAACTTTTCCTCATAGGCCAGGTTTTTGAAACCTTTTGTCATTTTTATTGCTCTCCCCTGGACTCTCTCCAAATTGTTCACATCTTTCTTAAAGTGAGATAATCAGAGCTGGACACAGTACTCCAGTGGGGGCCTCACCAGTGCTGAGTAGAGTTGGACAGTTACCTCCCATGTCTTACATACAATGCTGCTGTTTACAGTGATGCCTTCAGCTGTGTGCATGTTACCCATGGCATGTACAATTGCCAGAAGCAGGGCACATACAACTGGTGGGCAGGGCCACTCAGAGAGGGGGACAAAGAGACATTCTGAGGCTCCCCATTTGAGAGGGCCCCCAAACTGAGTGATGTTGCAACCTGGCATGCAGGGTCACCCCACCACTCAGGTTTGGCCCGGCTGTCAGCTGTGTGTATCGTAAAAAATTTCCCTGCCTGTTAATACATCCCAGAATGATATTAGCTTTTTCACAACAGTATCACATTATTGACTCAGATTCATTTTTGTGATGCTCTTATAATTCCCAGATCCTTTTCAGCAGTACTACTGCCTAGCCAGTTATTCCCTATTTTGTAGCTGTGCATTTGATTTTCTATTCCTAAGTGTAATAATTTGCACCTGTCTTTACTGAATGTCATCTTGTTGATTCAGACCAATTCTCCAATTTGTCAAGGTTGTTTTGAATTCTAATCCTGTCCTCCAAAGTGCTTGCAACCCCCTTCCCCCCCAGGTTGGTGTCATCCACAAATTTTATAAGCAGACTCACCACTCCACTATGCAAGCCAAATTAGTGAAAATATTGAATAGTACCAGACCTAGGACAGACCACTGCAGGACTCCAGTAGATAAGTCCTTCCAATTTTACAGTGAACCGTTAGTAACTATGCTTTGAATATGGTCCTTCAACCAATTGTTCATCCACCTTATAGAAATTTCATCTAGACCACGTTTCCCTAGTTTACTTATGAGAATGTTATGTGGGACTATCTCAAATGCCTTACTAAAAGAAGAAAATTACGGTTTTTTTGGCATGATTTGTGCTTGACAATCCATGTTGGCTATTCCTTATAATGCTGTTATCCTCTCGGTGCTTACAAATTAACTGTTTATTAATAACACGTACATAGAAAAAACAGAGTAACATTTGGACATATTTCTTCTCGTTTCTGTTGCCATTGACGTCTATGATTTATTTACACCAAATTCCAATAATGCTTTTTGTGATTCTGATGTCTTCTGGGGTTTGTGCATCTACATTACACTGTGATTTGCTAAATATTTGTTAAAGCATCTAATAAAGTATATAAATAAGCATGGTAAAGAAACAGAAACTGATGCAGTAGGGAAAAAAGAGAGAGAAAGAGAGACTGGCCTTCTCTTGTAGGTGTGAGATATGGAGGAAACTAACTGAAAACAAAAATGGAATTTTAGGTTTTAGGTAAAAAGATCTAAAAATGCCCCACATAATAAACATTAAAAAAGTAACTAAGTCCTAAGGAGTGGATCCATAGTGAACAAATGGTAGATATACAATAGTAGACTTTGAGATACGATATTGCCAAAAAAATGTGTCTGTAGCCCCTAGAACAATGGGGCTCTAATTGTTCCAGGCACTATTGTAATACCAAATAACTACTTAATGATAATATAACTCTACCCTTTAAATGTAAGGGAAGAGAGCAAAACCAGTTACGGATATTAATGCAAACTATGTGTCTGATCTTGCATCAGCCTCTACAAGCCTGGACCACTACACTAGAGCTGGTTGAAATCATTTCCATTGTGCAGGTCAGTTTCACCACTGCTATTCAGTGATGGACATCTATGAAACGTAGAGTATGTCTACACTGCAGTCGGGAGGTGTGATTGCAGCACGTGTCGACATACATGAGCTAACTTTGAACTAGCTAGTTCAAAGCTAGTTTGAGTAAGAATACCAGTGTAGCTGCAGCAGCCGGAGTAGAGATGTGGGTTAGACTCCCGAGTACAACCCCATCCAAGACTCTGGGTACAAACTTGGAAGGTTAGCTCATGCTGACCCCCTGCTGCCATGGCCACACTGATATTTTTACTTGAATTAGGTTTAATCTAGCTACATGAAAGTTAGCTTGGGTATGCACACACATCCTGCCATCACACCTCCTGATTGTAATGTAGACATATGCTTGGAGTTCTGGAGCAGTCCACATAGCAAGGCTAGCCCTGGGTTCTCCGGCCCAATCTGGGACAGTTCACATGGTGGGGCTGTCACAGACCTTAACAAGCTGTTGAGGAGCTGGGTGGGCAAGCTGGGAAGAAACCAGGCAGAAACCTGTCTGGCAGGCAAGTTTCAGAACACTCTCTGTGTTCCATCAGAAGATTTAACAAAAGCAGCATGTTTCCATTAAGTGTTTAGCTTTTGATGTACCAGCAGTTTCTTACCAGTTCTACAGTACCCCTGTCTGTAGCCCTACTGACTTCACTGGTACAATTGTATGTGCTCTAGGGTGTGAACTAGTGAATCCCAGTGCAAGATCTGGTCCTTAGACAGCACAGGAGAACTAACATTCTCAAAAACAGAGAACAGTGGCCATCCATGCTGGGTGGGGTAAGCATTTCTTCAAAACAAATAGATCAAAATAAATCAAGAGACAGGAACAGAAAAGGAAATATATTCACAGTAAATGCAAATATATGAGTTTTTAAATAGCACTTAGAACTGAACGCTTCTTTGAATTCTTGCTGCAGATCAAGGAAATAAGGAATGGATCCAGTAATGCATTGTGCTAAAGCGATAACAACAACAACAAAAAGGCTTAACTTCGTATTAGATTGTGCCCTGGATGCCATCAGTGCATGATAAGGGAAAGCCAAGGCAGTCAGAGTTCCCAGGAGAAATTATTTTTGAATCAGCCAGATTCCCCCCTAAGATCTTCTGAGCAGGGCATACTGGTGGCTATGCTGCTCTATTCTTCAAGAAGCTAGATCTGCTGATTGGCAGGGAGGAAGGGTGGAGCCATAGCTCCTGTACACCCCATTTCAGGTATCTAGCACCCACAGGGATTCTAGGAGGAGCAGGTTACACTGCTCAGTGGGATTCTGAATATTTCTGTACTTGCAGTGCCTCCTCACCCCACTTGCACAGAATCTAGCCAGAGCTGAACTATACTAGTTGTGTTTTATTGTAAACACCTTGGGTCAGGGATTTTATTATATGCTTATATTGGATTTGTAAAGTGCTGGGTGCAGTTACAGTGCTGCCTGAATAATAAATAATAACAAGCAAGCTCTTGTTTTCTGCATTGTGTAAGAAACACACTTTCTAGCTTGATGTTCAATTTCCCCCCCTCCCCTATGTTTGCCATATCTTCTAGAATGCAGGGACTAACTAGACAAGACGCGATAAATCGATCCCAGAAAATCGATTGCTTACCGCCGAACCCAGAGGTAAGTATAGACGTACCCTCAGTGAGTAAGATCTTACTTTTATAATATTTAGGCTACTTGTGGAATAAGATACCACTCAACATGTTTAAATGGTTACACATTATGGACCTTTGTTCTGTAACCATGTTATGGATTCCACCCCTAAAATACTTTGTTAAAAAGATATATAGATATATGATCATACTGAACACATAATTAGTTGGTTAAATATGTTAAAATACATTTGATTCTTGTCTTGCAAATTTACATGAGCATCTCAACTAGATGCACACCAGGAACTTTTATTACCTGAGCACTCTTAAAAAAGCCATTTTTGCATATTATGCCAAATGGAATCTATGCCAGCCATAAAATCACAGAAACATTTGGGTTGGAATGTGCCTCTAATAATCATAATTATATTTAGCACTTACACAGCAGTTTTCGTCAGCAAAGCACTTTACCACCAACATTAGCTACTCAGTTCTCACTAAACCTCATTGTGGTAGGCAGCTATTCCACCTCCCTGCAACATGGTGCATTGTTAGGTGGCAGATGATTAGTCACTGAATAGAACTGAAAAAAATATATAAAAGTTTCAGCTAATCAGAAAGTTTTTAAAGTACAGAAACTTTAAAATAGCTAGTTTTATGGGTAACCAGGTATCTGACAGAGAGACAATCCCAAAGATGTGTTCATTAAACCAGTCAGAAACCAATGGGTTAATAATGGTACAATGGACAGATGCCACTGTAATGTATCACCATCAAACACAGGGCTAATTCATGACCACCCATTTTAAGAGAAGTGGACTGTGAAGGTGGGTGAACAGAGGACAGGCAAACAGAGGGAGTTTGCCAGGGAATTCACCTGTGGGGGAGTTCCTACAGAGTCTTTTGCCTTTCCGGCTTCTGTGAGCAGTAAATCCAACATCTGAAGAGGCTCTTAGAAGGAAGACAATATGGATAGTGAGTGAGCAGCTCTTCTGACCTGCACAGGATGTGCCATGTTTGTCTTTCTCCCAGAGGATAGAAGCAACTTCGTCTGTATGAAGTGCAAGCTGGTCTCCCTATTGGAACAGAAGGTTAAAGGACTAGAGACCCAAGTATCAACCATTCATTGTATCAGAGAAAATGAAGACTTTCTGGATAGAAGTCAGCATTTGATACTGCAAGCACAGCATGCTGAAGAATCAGAGAGGGCAGTGCAGAACGGGGAAGAAAATTGGCAACATGTGACCTCCAGAAGAAGAAAGAGGAGAACTCATGTACCCCCAGTGCAGATAGAGGTAAGAAACTGTTCTCAAGCTCTTTGAACAGGTACTACGGCGGAGAATGGTTTGGAAGAGTTATCTGAGGGAAGGGATCAGAAGGAGACTCCATCGACAGAAAGGCATGGGATGCATTGTCCTAGAGATGGGGGGGTTCCATGAACACCACTCCCAACAGGAGGAGACGAGTGGTGGTGGTCAGAGACTCCATCCTAAGGTGGACAGAGTCATCCATCTGCCGTCCAGACCGGGAAAATCTAGAAGTGTGCTGTTTGCCTGGAGCTAGAATTCAGGATGTGACGGAGTGTCTGCCAAGACTAATCTAGCCCTTGAACCGCTACCCCTTCCTACTTCTCCACGTAAGAACCAATGATACTGCCAAGAATGACCTTGAGCATGTCACTGCAGACTACTTTGCCCTGGGAAGGATAAAGAAGTTTGAGGTGCAAGTTGTGTTCTTGTCCATCCTCCCTGTTGACGGAAAAGGCCCAGGTAGGG
Source organism: Emys orbicularis (assembly GCF_028017835.1). Classification (NCBI taxonomy): domain Eukaryota; kingdom Metazoa; phylum Chordata; order Testudines; family Emydidae; genus Emys; species Emys orbicularis. The sequence continues at coordinate 302,375,828 of NC_088683.1, forward strand.
ACCATCGAATTGTGGAGGTAAATGCGTGGTTGTGCAGGTGACGTCGGAGAGAGGGCTTTGGATTTTTCAACCATGGGATGTTGTTCCAGTAAGAAGGATTGCTAGGAAGAGATGGGATCCACCTAACGAAGAGAGGGAAGAGCATCTTCGCAGGCAGGCTTGCTAACCTAGTGAGGAGGGCTTTAAACTAGGTTTGCCAGGGGATGGTGACCTAACCCCTGAGGTAAGTGGGGAAGTGGGATACTGGGAGGAAACACAAGGAGGAGAGTGCAACAGGGGAGGCCTCCTGAGAAAGTAGGGCAATCAGCTAGTTATCTTAGGTGTCTGTACAAGAACGCAAGAAGCCTGGAAAACAAACATGAAGAATTGTAAGTCCTGGCACAGTCAAGGAACTATGATGTGATTGGAATAATAGAGACTTGGCGGGGTAACTCACATGACTGGAGCACTGTCATGGATGGGTATAAACTGTTCAGGAAGGACAGGTGGTGGAGAAAAGTTGGAGGAGTTGCACTGTATGTAAGAGAGCAGTATGATTGCTCAGAGCTCCAATATGAAACTGGAAAAAAAGCTTGTTGAGAGTCTTTGGGTTAAGTTTAGAGGCGAGAGCAACAAGGGTGATGTCGTGGTGGGCATCTGCTATAGACCACCAGACCAGGAGGATGAGGTAGATCAGGCTTTCTTCGGACAACTAACAGAAGTTTCCAGATCACAGGCTCTGGTTCTCATGGGGGGTCTTCAATCACCCTGACAACTGCTGGGAGAGCAATACAGCAGTGCACAGACAACCCAGGAAGTTTTTGGAGAGTGTTGGGGACAACTTCCTGGTGCACGTGCTGGAGGAACCAACTAGGAGCCATGCTCCTCTTGACCTGCTGCTCACAAACCGGGAAGAATTGGTAGGGGAAGAAGAAGTGGGTGGCAACCTGGACAGCAGTGACCATGAGATGGTTGAGTTCAGGATCCTGTCCTGCAGGAGGCAGAATCCAAACTCATTTATTCCAGCCATGCAGTTTACCACTGTAACATTTGAAGATCCTGCAAGAGAGGATGAATTGCATAAAAAATGCCAGTTAATAATTTGAACACAACCTTCAGTGATATTTAACATGTATTCAGTGTTTCCCAAGTCCAGTTTCCAGGAATGAGACCTGTACCTATTTAACTAACTTTGAGTACAAATGATAACTGTGGTTATTTATACTTACCTGGAACTACCATTTCACCGTTATCAAGAGAGATGTCCTTCTCCACCTTGATCTCTTCTGTAATCAGGCAAAGTGATGATGTCTTCATTATTCAGAAATATGTTCATTGTGTACTGTATGTTATTCTGCATTACAAAACAACTTAACTTTATATAGGGTTTTGCATTTAAAAAGTGTATTCCAATCCCAACAAACTTTTCAGAGTTAAAAATAAAAGATAGTATATGGAATAAATTACTGAATACGGTCGTGTAAAAAAAATGAGGAATATAGTCCAAATTAAAGCAGTTAGTCATAAAGTCAATAATGGAGATCCAGGAAGGAGAATTTAAGAGGCATTTGGAAACAGAGGAATTTTTAAAGTTAGATTTGGCATGAGACGGGAGGTTTTTAAGGCAGAGAAATTTAGGAAAGCAGTGATATCTATTAGGGGCAGTGTGAGAGAGGTCCGACAAGGGCAAGGTTTTGTGTCCAGGCAGTGGAAGTGGGAGAAGAGGAACTGATTTAAACACAGTCTATCAGAAATAGTTTTGATGATAATATCTGCTAAATAGTAGAGCTAGCTGAACTACTCATTGCAATGAACTTACCCAACAAATATAGCCAATTTTTCTGTTTCTTACTCATCCAGGAACATATCCTGATTAATGGAAATGTACTTATTATTAACTGATGGTAAAACCTATGTTGCAGCATATGTGTGGGGCCCACCTCTTGTCCTGATCTCCAATTTTGCAGCCAAAATAAAGGTGATGGGCTTTCTTAACCATAGTGGTTATACTGCGCTTTTGTGATGCAAAAGTCACTTCACCACAAACATAGCAGAAGTTATCTGCATTGTTCACACAAGTACGAGGCATCTCTGCTCACTTTGGCTAAACAGAAATGTGTCCCTTTGCAAAATCAAACACTGACAAATAAGAGAGCACGACACTGTATGATTTCTAGAGCTGATATAGGGCAATTTGTTCAGCAGAGTGATGTAAGCTTCGTTATGATTGCATCATCCATGACTTCTAGGAATAACATGATGCAGTTCATATCATGTATGACGCAATACCAGCTTCAGATTGCATCATTCATTGTTTTGCCTAAAAAGCAAGTACTGTCCAAACCCAGTCATAGATTTATTCATAGATCCAGTCAAAGATGTATTTTAGTCATTTCTGGTTTAAACTGAGATCCCTTCCCTTTATAACTCACTTATCCTCCGCCATTCCCAAGTCAAGGGTCGTATATAGTGACCCAATAGCATATCTTGAAAACTAGAGCCAATCAACAATTTTAAGCGTCATTTTCTTTCTCAGTGACCCAGAATTAGTAAAGTTTGACTACATTTATTTCAGAAGCATTTTGGCTGTAGAGCAGTGTAATCAATAATGTTAGTAACTCTGCAATCCCTAAGCCAGCTCCCAATGAACTGGGAACAAAATTAAGGCAAGAGTTGGATACATACTTACCAGGAGTTAACACAGTGATAGTGAAAGTTATCATGTACAGTATTAGGACTTCCATTGGAGTTACCCTGGAGTTACAACTACTTAACTGTGCGGTTCAATGTGCTAATTTGCAATTCGGGGTCTCACTTTCAAAGGTGCTGAGTCCTCAGGCCCCCTTTTAACCGGGACTTGTGGATGCTCAGCACCTTTGAAAAATCAAGATTACTCACTTTTTTCTCCGCTGTAATTTCCCCATATCATAAAGCAAGAGGGAAAAAATACTGAGAAGGAGGATGAAGATATGAGACTAATGCTAAGGTGGGTGTTGTTGCACCATCTAGTTGTTTCAAGGTCCCATTTTCCCCCTTGGATTTTCTTTCTTCACATTGTTTTATTGTTAAAAACAAATATTTGGATGCCAAATTGTGGTGATCTGCATAGGCATAGAAACTAGAAAGTATTAGAGGAGTCCACATGTGGAACATGATATTTAGGAAAAGAAATTGAGCAGTGAGCAGTGCTCATGAGCACTAGGTAAAAGGTTTTCCCTACAGAAAGCCTAAATTTGTGACTTACCTCCTGAACAGGAAGGACTGAATGTGAGAAAAAAGTTCACATCAATGATAAAAGTGGTGTAAAAAAGTTTTAATTAGATTTGCAAAGAGATGTAAAATTTGTCATTTTTGTCATGTGCTTTTCTTAGTGGAGAATAACAGTTTGCTCATCAATAAATTGTCTATTCATTCCAACCTGAGATATCCCAGTTGTTACGATGACTTTTCAGTCAACGCCATCCTGGGCACACTGCGCAGTATAAGTATATGTCACAAGATCTATAACTAAGGAATCATGGCTTTCAGAAGGGTAAAACTTAATCTTGAGGTGACAGACATTACCATGGAGAAGTTTAGGAGCGGTGCCATGTTTGTTATCATGCCTCTATAAAGATTTTAAGGTCTTGCCTGCCCATAAATTTACTACCACAAAGAAGACAAGTTTTTCAAGTGCAAAATTTAGCTACCTTCCCTGGTAAATTTGAATAGATTTTGTCCTAGAACAAATTAATACGTTTTGATGAAAATCTCAATTCTTACTGCAGAAAAATTGCAAAATGTAAACAAGAAAGTCCATACAACTCTAGTAATGAAAGGATTATGGTGGATAATAAAAGAAGACATGCTTATTATGGTATATCTTGTGCTTCTCGAACTACAGCACTGAGCATGCTATTGGTCCAGATTATATACGGTCCAGATTATATTTTAATAATAAGATAAAAGTTTTAAGATATTCAGTGTAACTATATTTATTCATCATTGTACAGCATGCATGATTAGAGCTTGGAAATTAGAATTTCAACATCTGGCTGACTGCTAGTTGTAAATATAATATCATTTATACCCAAGAAAATGATAAAGAAATTTAGCCCTGATGTTCCAGACATCATGCACCATCAATGTGCAAGTTTCTTCTGTGCAGGTGTTGCCTGTCATATCATCCACACTTGTGTCATGTCCCAACAATACAATGAGAGCAGTCAATCACTCCGTAAAAGATTAGGAAAAGCAAAGGTGTAGAATCCTTCTCTGAGATGTCATTGTTCTTTGTGATAGGTTTGGAAACTATGACCATTGAACTGGGTACAAACGTAGCAATTAGGAATGAAATAAAGCACTGGCATGTTCAGAAAGTTCACCATCCCCACTATGCATTCTTTATAATACTTTGTACCCAGTACCAAATGTGTCCTTCTCTAGTTCTTTGCTCATATTATTCAGAGGTTACTGTTGTAGAACAGGAAGGAAATGAATGCTTTATTCCAATCTCCAGTTGCCTGGAGACTAGGTCCCAGAAGTACAAGATGTCTCTCCTGTTCAAATTGAAACACTAGATGCACTGCTCATCTGTCATTTCCAGTTCATGTATTTGGTGTCTAAATACCATTTCTCTTGTATATCTACTCTTCTTCTCAAGCTTATAACCAGCATGTGATACTGTTGTGTGAAGTACCAGAAGGGTGGTTCCTAAAGGAACTCAGTTTATTATGGCAGAGTCAAAATGCTGAATACAAATTGCAGGTTCATTGTTTTTATTCAACATTAGAAAAAAAATGAACAATAAACTAATGTCTATTTTAAATAAATTTGATAGAATAGTACACAAGCTGCTAGGTGGCTGGCTTTTAGAAAAAGCACACTTTGGCTGGCCTCTATCCAGGTCTCCTTACTGCCTTAAATGTTCCTTTTATCCCATTGTTAAACAAAATTCTGCTTTTTGCATCAGCTCATGCCCTTTATAATCTTCAGTGGGCCCCCATCATCAATCATATCAGTTTAACAGCAGAAATTTTTCTGCCCCACACCTGCCCCTGAATGTGCCACAAGAAACTACGAAAAAGGGAAGGCTGTTTAACTTAGGTTACTGACAGCACCAATATACTGTATGCCTTCCAGTGGTTGGGATGAAAGATGGTTGTTATATCTAGGGCTACATGAACACTGCAGTGCAATAAACAACTAGAAGAAACTAAGGGAAAGAGTCTCAAGGGAAAGGAGAAAAAACAAATCAGTGGGACCGCTTGCATTTAGGTGACATATCTAAGAAGAAGGAATAGAGTCATTTCATTTTGCTCTCAGTAACCCTTTCTACATCTCTAAGGCAGGGTAGCATTATTCCACAATCAACAGTATACATTTTTTGAGGGATTTAGCCCTTAAATATGACTCAATGCCACTTGTCCATTGGCACATAATTTATTGAAATGCTGACACCTATTCAATGTCCTGGCTTGAAATTTGGGAGACATATGGACAAATGGAGTTGGGGAAGACCCTCACTTTCAAATTTTCTACTGCTCAGCTACATTTCCGCTTTCATTTTTTTCCTACTCCCTCTGTTGCCATGGCCATGTTTGCTATCTTGCTGTTACCTTTGTATCTTTCTTCCTCTCCTGCCTCTGTGAATTATTCTGTATTGTTAATTATTTTTGGAGCAATTCCCTGTACTTGTTTACCATTCATAACTCTCTTCAATCAAATTCCACTACTAAACACACTTCTATGAGGTCTTTGAACAATAATCCATCAAAGAATGAAACTATATTAAGAAAAGAAAAGTTAAAAGTTCTCCATTTTAATACTAGGCTTTTTGTGGTTCACCAATGCATTTATGTCCCTGACCTGTATTTCTGTATTTTTTGTCATATCTAACTGTCTATACACAAATATACCTTTGGAGTATGGACTGTTTTCTTCTGTGCTCACTACAGCACTGAGCATGCTATTGGAATTCAACAAAAAATAAATAATAATTTATATGCAAAATTCAGATCTGTGGCTATTTTGTTCCAGATAGATAATCTGAGTGTCAGAGGGGATATCTATCAGCATCAGTTGAACAAAGAAGAGGAGCAATTTAGTTCTACCATTCAACCAACAAATGAAAATGATTAATAGATAGGAGACTGCCATAGGAAAGAGCTTCAGAAGACCAGAGCAGAGAGACAGACACATGGAAGAGAAATGTTAGAGAGAAAAGAGATAGCAAAAGATAGGGAAGGGGGTCTAGAAATCAATGTGAAGAACAAGCAAAGAAGTGCAATAGAAAAACAAACATATATTTAAGTAGTATATATTAAAAGCATTTATTTAAGAAGCTGCCTGAGAGGTTCTAAGCCCCAGCATCTCCTATTGCTGTCAACAAGAGTTACAGATGTTCAGGATCCCTCACAATTAACTCTTAACAAATAAAGTAACACAGTCTTCAACATGCACAATGATAATTTTGAAAATCAGTATCCTCCATTATTCTAACAGCCTCTTCAGCAATTCATGCTTGAACAAATCCTTCATTCAGCTAATCCACATGGACTGTCACCAAAACAGAGTCAAGCCTCCTGTCTTTTTCAGATTTGTCCCATTACTAACTTGAAGGACTAAGATTTCACTTGTTAATTTTTTTGTATGCATTTGCTATGATTTTACATAGCTAGAGGTTTTCTGGCATGAAGAATTAGATTGTGTTTGGCCAGGCCCTGAGCATCTATACAATGTGTATCTGTTCAGACACAGTGCCAAGAGGATCCCCCCGTATCCCCCTAAGAAGGGGATGTGCTTTGAAGGCACAGCTTTAGAATTTCAGCTGTGTACATCAGCTGCGGATCTGGCCCACCATCTAGCCCTTGCAGTTCTTAATCAGGCAACACTTCCATGGAGGTCATTGGAGTAAGTATTGGGTAAGAAGCACTAAAATGGTTTCAAATACAATGTAAATGCCATGAGAATTTATGAATTTGTATTCATTTACATAAATACATGTATATAAATTTATACAAATAGACACATAAATAAGTAAATATTGTTCCCAACATCCAGTGCACACGCGTATGTACTCAAACACACACACAGAGTATATACAAGCATAGATTAAAAAAAAAGAAAAACTTCTGTGAATTCATATTCTTGCCTTGGTTCTCTGAGAAGTTGGCTGTTAGGGGGAGGAATAACATTTCCATAAAATGCAAAATCTTTGTTTAAAAAAAATATTGTGATAATTGACAGACTCTGCCTTCATTAGCTTGCCTCCAGATGTGTTCTATTAAATTAATTAACTTTGCATCTGAAACAGCAGACATTATGCTTTTGTGTAGCCATTATCCCACAGTTGGAATCCTTGTAAAGCCGCCTTTATTTTTGGCTTTCATGGGTTGTCAGTGTAGGTAGAATGAAGAGAGGAATGATAAGTGAATCATGGTGTCATAAATGAGTGAATTTATTTTTTTCTGGTTGTTAACTTTGACAAATAGCATTCAACAAGGTAGAAATTTTAATTCTATTTATTATTGATAGTAGTGCTGGGAGTTCTTTAATGGGTAGAGCATGAGTGATGAGGATAATACTGGTATTATTGCATAGAAAGAAGCTCCATATTTGTTCTAATTAACGTACTTATTAAGGAGCCGGATTGTTGTTGGTTTGTGTGGCTGCAGAGGGGGCATAAGGAGTTCCCTGGCACTGGCTACCTGCTCCAGACCTTGACAGACCTTGGCTACACCCCTGTATGTACCATTTAATATAGCTAGGTCAATGTTCTGAGGGAAGTACATTGCAACAAATAGAGCCCCAATTCAGAGTATTTCCCCCTTAGAACCAGGAGAATTGTGACTCTTAGGGTAAGTCTACACCAGGGGTTGGCAACCTCTGGCATGTGGCTCGCCAGGGTAAGCACCCTGGCGGGCCGGGCCAGTTTGTTTACCTGCCGCGTCGGCAGGTTCGGCCGATCGCGGCTCCCACTGGCCACGGTTCACCGTCCCAGGCCAATGGGGGAGGCGGGAAGCCGCGGCCAGCACATCCCTCGCCCACACCACTTCCCGCAGTCCCCATTGGCCTGGGACAGTGAACCGCGGCCAGTGGGAGCCACGATCGGCTGAACCTGCCGACGTGGTAGGTAAACAAACTGGCCCGGCCTGCCAGGGTGCTTACCCTGGAGAGCCGCATGCCAGAGGTTTCCGACCCCTGGTCTACACTGTAGCTTGAGGTGTAATTTCCAGTTCAGGTAGATATATATGTGCTAGCTTTGATTGAGCTAGTGTGCTAAAAATAGCAGTGTAGGCTTCGTAGTTTGTGCCACAAGATGGGTTAGGTGCCCCAAATATAATCCCGTTTGAAACCCTAGGCATGTACATTCAGTCAATGTGCAGCAGTAGTCAAAAAAAGCTAACGGAATGTTAGGAACCATTAGGAAAGGAATAGATAATTAAACAGAACATATTATAATACCAGTATATAAATCCATGGTACACCCACTTTGAATACTGTGTGCAGTTCTGGTTGCCCCATCTCAAAAAAAGATATATTAGAATTGGGAAAAGGTGCGGAGAAGTACAATAAAAATTATTAGGGGGATGGAATCCATTTAAGGAGAGATTACAAAGACTGGGACTGTTCAACTTAGAAACTAAGTTAAACTATGGAACTCATTGCCAGGGGATGTTTTGAAAGCCAAAAATATAACTCGGTTTAAAAAAATTAGATAAGTTCACGGAGGATATGTCCATCAACGGCTATTAGCCAGATGGTCAGGGATGCAACCCCATGCTCTGGGTGTCCCTAAATCTTTGACTGCCAGAAGCTGGGACTGGATGACGGGATGGATTACACAGAATTGTTCTGTTCTGTTCATTCCCTCTGAAGCATCTGTCACTAGTAACTGGCAGAGGCAGGATGCTGGGCTAGATGGAGCATAGGTCTGACCAGTATGGTGTTCTTATGTACTTGGGGCAGCTAATCTCTTCAGCCTATCATGTCACTTCTAGACATAGAGTAGAACCTCAGAGTTCTGAATACCTCAGGAATGGAGGTTGTTCATAACTCTGAAATGTTTGTAACTCTGAAAAAAACATGATTGTTCTTTCAAGAGTTTACAACTGAACATTGACTTAATACAGCTTTGAAACTTTACTATGCAGAAGAAAAATGCTGCTTTCCCTTTCTTTATTTAGTAGTTTACAATTAACATAATACTGTACTGTTTGCTTTTTTTTCTTTTGTCTCTGCTGCTGCCTGATTGCATACTTCCGGTTCCAAATGAGGTATGTTATTGACTGGTCAGTTTGTAACTCTGGCGTTCATCACTCTGAGATTCTACTGTGCCCTTAGAGAATCTGTTCCAGGAGCAATGGAACAACATGTTGTCCCTTGATCAGGGCACCTGGCAAAGCTATGACTGAGCCTTAAGAGGAATGAATTTATACAACATGTACTTTTTGTCAAGTTATACCAACTTTAAAGGGACATAATCAAGTTAGTAATCACACATGTCTGAATATTGTTTACCAACTGTTGTTACAAACAGCAACTAAGATTGTTTTGGCATTTGGCACGTGTGCATCATTTGTTTCACTTTTTCAGTGTGAAAATGTCACTATAGTTTCCCTTGCCATTTGCAAGTGTATTTTATACACCTCACAGAGAGAAAAACATAGTAAAATGCATTTGTAAAAAAACCCCACAAAAATTGCCAGGGAGACACAGGCAAGGGTGATACCTGAAATGGCTTTGAACTCTTTTTTTTTTTTAATTGACAAAATTTCATGTTAACAGTGTCCCTTAAATGTATAAACATCTCACTTATCTGGCTGGCCACCTGAGATGCAATCTCAAGTGTAAACATAGGAATATGGCCTCTAGAAAATTAATTTAGTTAATAATTATGAAGGGTTTTGAGATCTTCAAATGAAAGGTGCTCAGTAATAACTATTATTATAAGAGACCCTAGATTACAATGTATTGCTGTAACCACTTTGGTGTCTTACAGGATGGTCCTATAGATGAGCATCCAGACACTCTACTCAAGTTTTCCTATGATGAAAGAAGTGATTTAATGGGGCCCCTCACAGACTACATTACAAAGAATTCTAGAACAGGAAGAGGGACATACTGTGCATGAAACCTGCAATAATGCTTTAAATATGGACTTTTGGTTTAATCTATAGTAATTTAACTTGTAAGATTTGGAGATGAATGGTTGAGGTGCTAGCAGAAACCCATTACAAAATCTCTTGCCTTATATTGGATGTTTATATTTAGTACCGACACAAAAGTAATAAAACGCCTCAGTTTCTAATAATAATAAATATATAACAGTGGAGCTGCCGGGGAGTTCAATGAGTTACATTTCCCCATTTCTTCCTTTTAGGTGGTATTGCACTGAAAGGGAGAAAAAAAATCCCTCTTCATTATCAGAGTAATTAGTTCCATAAATTTCTTTATGTCTTCTGTGAAGAAATGGGGTAATTACACTGTGAAATTTCATTTTCCTAAGGGGACACATTAATTTATAGGCACATGTAATATTTGTTTCAGCACCAGGTTTCCACATTCTGTACATGTACTTAATTATGTGAAAAAGAAGTATTTTAAAACACACCAAATTCTACATGTAGTGTAATGTATGTGTTTTTGTTTTGTTTTGTTTTGTTTTTAGTGTAGACAATTTCTTTTAAACAAATCTATTGGATTATAACCTTTATTAAATATGTTATATGGTCTTTAAAGAAACCCAGTGAAATAAATAATTTTATTTGTATTCTTCTAGGGAGGAAAATATTCTACTTCCAGGTAAGCATAAAGTTCATAAAATATTATTTTCAAAAACCTAGCAAGTGTAGTGACAACGTAATTACTACAAAACACTGTGAATAGGTTAGAGATCCATATTTTATTAATTTTTATATCCTGGGAAATATAATATAGTAATTACTAACACAACTGTGTCTACCTTTCTTTTATTCAAGCTGTAATGCTATCTGTGTTAAAGGTTAACAACATTATTATTATTTTCTCCACTAGACTTTATGAATACTTTGATCCTTGTTGTAGAGGATAACACTGGTACTGAGCTGCACAGACTGAATCTGGAGGGTCTGTTCTCTTATATCCTCAGGTAAAAATCACTACGGCTGTAATCCTGCCTTTCCCAGTGTGGTGCACAAGCTTGTTGCACTCCAGGGGCCATATCCAAAGCCCGTTGATGTGAGTGCACAGATTCCCATTGTGTTCAATGGACTTTGGACCACTCAGCAGAGAATATGGATGAGTAGGCTTCCTGTGCAAAAGACGAAACTCTAGGACTGAAATTCTGCTTCTGTTGAAAAACATGACAGCTATGCTACTGAATTAAAAGGGGGTAGAATTTCACCCTAGGTGTGGTCCTTTTTTTTTTTCATAGGAAACTTCCTCAGGCCCAGAATGCAATTTCTGTATATCCAAAATAGCCAATAGTCCAGTGGTTATGTCACTTGGGATGCAAGTGAATGAAAACACATGCTTTGCCTATATTGACAATTTGCCTCAGTTACTTCCATTGGTGGACAGCCCCAGTGTAGCTGCATTGCTATAAACTCATTCTAAGTAGAGAAAGAAGTAAAGAACATAGAGGTAAATGGTAATTGTGATAAAATGCAACATGGTTTTACAAAAGGTAGATCATGCCAGACTAACCTGATCTCTTTCTTTGAGAAGATAACTGAGATTTTTAGACAAAGGGAATGCTGTAAATTTAATCTACCTGGATTTCAATAAGGCATATGATACGTTCCACATGGGAAATTATCAGTTACATTGGAGAAGATGGGGATTAATATGAGAATTGAAAGGTGGATAAGGAACTGGTTAAACGGGAGACTACTACGGGTCAGACTGAAAGGTCAACTGTCAGGCTCGAGGGAGGTCACTGGTGGAGGTCTTCAGGGATTGGTTTGGGCACTAATTTTATTTAACATTTTCATTAATGACCTTGGCATAAAAATGGGTATGTGCTCATAAAATTTGAAGATGATACAAAGTTAGGAAGTATTGCCAGCACAGAGGAGGACTGGAATATCATACAAGAAGATCTCAATGACCTTGTAAACTGAAGTAATGAAAATGTGATAAAATGTAATAGTGCAAAATGAAAGATTATGCATCTAGGGACTAAAAACAATACTTTTTGCTATAAACTGTGGATTTATCAGTTGGAAGCAAGAGAGGAGGAGAAAGTTCTGGGTGTATCGGTTGATCACAAAATGACTATGAATTACCAATCTAATGAGGCTGTGAAAAAGATTTATGTAATCCTAGGATGTGTCAGGCAAGATATTTCCAGTAGAGATAGGGAAGTGTTAGTACCATTATACAAGTCACTGGTGAGACCTCATCTGGAATAGTGTGTGCAATTCTGGTCTCCCATGTTTAAGAAAGATGAATTCAAATTGGAACAGGTGCAGAAAAGGGCTTCTAGGATGATCAGAAGAATGGAAAGTCTACCTTATGAGAGGAGACTCGAAGAGTTTGGCTTGTTTAACCTAACCAAACGAAGTCTGAGGGGAAATATGATTGCTCTCTAAAAATAAATCAGAGGGATAAATACCAGGGAAGGAGAGAAGTTATTAAAATTAAGTGCCAAAGCTGACACGAGAACAAATGGCTATGAGCTGGCCATCAACAAGTTTTGGCTTGAAATTAAATGAAGGTTTCTAACCATCAGAGGAGTGAAGTTCTGCAATAGCCTTCTAAGGGGAGGAGTGAGGGCAAAAAACCTAATTTGCTTCAAGACTGAGCATGATACGTTTATGGAGGGGATTGTATGATGATACTGCCTTCAATGGCATGTGGACCATCTGTGACAGCTAGTAGCAAATATCCCCAACAGCCGGAGATGGGAAACTAGATGGGGAGGACTCAGAGTAATTTCACTGATTTTCCCCCAGATATCTGGGTCTTGCAGACATGCTCAGGGTCCAACTGATAGCCATATTTGGAGTTGGAAAGGAATTTCCCCTCAGGTCAGAATGGCAGAAGCCCTAGTTTTGGGGGTTTTTTTGGGGGGAGGGGTTGTTAGCCTTCCTTGCAAGTTTAAACTAGAATAATTGGTGGAGTCTCTGTAACTTGAAGTCTTTAAATTGTGATTTGAGGACTTCAGTAACTCAGCCAGAGAATAGGAGTCTATTACAGGAGTGGGTGGGTGTGTTTTGTGGCCTGCAATGTGCAGGAGTTCAGACTAGATTATCATGATGGTCCCGTCTAGCCACTATAAACCATGATTTCCCTGGGGCAACATATTCTGGTTCCAAGCAGGGGTAAGATGTACAGGTTTAAGTCACAGTATTGCCTGTCTAAGCTAGGGATTTGCACTGCTGCAACTACACACATGGCTGAAATCCTGAGTGTTGACTATGGTTACAAATTTCAAAAGCACCTAAGGGCCGGATTTTTAGAAGGGGGTAGGCACCTAAGCAGCCAGCTAGGTGCCTAAGTTTCCAACAGTCAGCATTTTCAAAGTAGCGTAAGCACTGTTGCCACCCTACAGCTAAAGAGCGGCTTGGAGCCCTAGCTCAAGGCAAAATCCTAGAGGCCTTCAAGTGTTTGAATTAGATGGATGATGCTTATGTTGCCAGCAGGAATTGGTCCTGTAGATGTATTCTGAGCACACCTAAGACCCGATACCTGTCAGCCCCTGCAGCAGGAAGAATGGATACAGGATACTGATAAGTTGAGGGGCAGCACAACACCTTCACAACTGGCTGCCTGGGGCACAGGAACATGTGGCATGAAATTGAGAGAATGTATTGAGCATGAGCAGGAGACAGAGAGAGAGTTTTGGCTCATAGGACTTGGGTTACTTAAGCAGCTGACTTGGTTTAGGTACCTACCTGCAGGAAAGGGTTTGCAACTTAGGATCCTGAGTAGAGGAAAGTGCCCATTTCTGGCCCATTCGTGAGATGCACCAGGCCAACTGCTTAGGCACCTAAGTCCCTCTCCTCACCCTAGTATTTCACTCTTGACTAGCTTAGGTAGCTCCCTGCTCAGCTGCCTCGCTTCTGAATTTTTTATCTTAAGTGCTTAGCTACCCCCATGCACTCTATAGGGAGCCTTAATGGCATGGAATCACCTAACTCAGGGCTGGAAAATCCACTAGGCGGCAGCCACCAAGGGTTTAGACATTGCTCCACTCAGCCAGGCAATGCCTAAATCCCTTTAACAATGCAGGCCTAAGTCTCATTTTCAAGTGACTCAGGCACTTAGGGACAGATTTACAAATTTATTTAGGTGCCTAAAGATACAGAAAGGTACCCAGTGGGATTTTTCAAGAACATATAGGCAACCTAGCACCAAAGGGAAGTTTTGAAAGTTCCAATAGGTGCCAATCTGCATCTTTACGTACAGAAATATCTTTGAAAATCTGTCCCTCAGTCACTTTTGAAAATGGAATTCAGGCTCCTAAGTTATATAGGCACTTTTACATAATGTACCTGTTTTCTTCCTATGGCTTAAAACCAGCAATGCTAGATGTCTAAGTCTAGGCAGGAAATCCAACTGATTGCTTCAGATGATACTGAGTGGATGGCAGAGATACAACCAGGATATGATCATTTGGGACATTGTCTTATGAGGTGTTCCATAGTTTGAAGTATGTTTCTGCAGTCACAAATAGATTGTGTCTCAGTTTTCATTTATGGAGGTGGTAGGTGCATCTGCCATGTGATGAGTGGATGTGGTACTAAGTGGACCACATTTTCCATGGGAGTGAAAAGCCACTGGGTCCTCGATGAGGTGTTTGTTTGGGATGTTGGCATCCTTCCCCGTTGCTTGCCATTGATCTTTGGGGGAAAACCCCATGTCTTCAAGCTCTTGCACTGCATGCCAGAAAGATTTGCTGGATTTGAGTCAGAATCTCAGTATGTTATTTAGGTCTTCATATGCATTGCAAGATCCTTGTTCCCTTGAATACAACGGGATTCCCGAAGGATTCTCATGTCACAACCAATTTGAGTGGGTGTCAGTATGGGAAGCTCTGGTTGTGGCATTGATTTTACAGTGTCTGTAATGATCTGCATGGAGGTGTTGAGAACTGACAAATAATGTGTGGGAGCTATGTATCTAGACAGGTAAGCAGTATTTTGCAGTAGAGTAGAAAAGGGCCAGTGAAAATGTCCAGAGACTTTTTGCATTGGCTCCACAGGTCATTCCTGACAATTTCTGAATGAGATTTACATGCATCTTTATTTTGTCTTGTTATTTATTTGGGGAGCTGGTGGTGCATGAGGCTTCAGTCTAATGTCATCCCAAGATATTTTGAGGGAAGCTCAGGTCTTATCTGCTGGACACAGAAGTACACATGCAGTTCTGCCCTAGCCTTCATATAATTTAGATAAAATGCTGAGAACACAGTCTTAGTGAGGCTTGGTTTTAGCTCTCAATATAAGAAATATTCTTCCATGGTTTTAAAGTCCTTGGTTAGGATTTGTTCTATGGTAAATAAATACCATACCTGTGTAGCCAGTGTATAATGATGTCTGAGGAAAGTCACTGGTGTAGATCAGGATTGGTGTTAGGACTGATCCCTTTGAGGCCACTGTTGAGAGTGCATGGCCTGCTGATCTGGTTACTAAGGAAAACACAAAACCTACTGTGGTCCCTGTCTTGTTCACTGGCCCAGTATTAATTTGTTCCAGTTAGGGGAAGCCTGCCTTGGGGCATTTTACACAACTTTGGGAAACTATGCCTGAGGCTCCTCTGTGTGCTGTGCTTGTGTGTCAGTGTTTATTCACCTCAGACCAGACCCACTCAGACAAACCACCAGGAACAAGGTTTTATTCTGTAAAGAATCACATAACAAGATTACAGTCCAGCAGCCTCCTCTCTGCTTGCCTGCTACATGCTCCCAGCTTGAGTCAATGCTGAAACTTCCTGCTGGGAGGGGCAGAGGGTACTTCCTGGCAGGAACCAGGAAATTCTCCCAACATGCTGCAGTTTGTAGTCCACAACTTGTAGTTCCCAGGGCTGCTGCTACTGAAGCACACTGGACCTCGGTCTACAGACTGATCAGAACTTCTCAGAGGAATTTTATGATTCCGTTGCATGGGATAATTTTGGTGGCTTTCAGTGTCACAGACAGCAGATACACCTAAAAAAGTTGTCTTGGTGATATGTTTTCACTGGAATCCCACCTCAGTGTGTGTTGGTAAAGCTAATACTTGATCAGTGCAGCTGCAGCCTGGTCAGAAACCCATTGGTTCATTCAGTAACATTGTTTCTACAAGCAGCATGATCCTTGCCGGTAATATTTTCTCCATTAGCTTGTATGATTTGCAGAATAGTAATATGGGTGAGTATGATGAGGAATTACTGATTGAGTTCCTAGGCTTGGCAATGGCAATAACCATAGCCTCACACCAAATCCTTGGAATGAACCCTGAGGAATGGATATCGGAGAACAGTGCTGCCAGCCATTTCCATCCTTTGGGACTGATGTCTTCAGGAAATTTTGGAGAGACACCATCAGGTGCTGCAGGTTTCCCAGCTTTCATGGGTGTGAGGGCCTTATCTACCTCCTCAACAGTGAAGGGCAGTGGTTGAGGGGATGAGGTGGGTAGTGTGCTGACTATTTGTTGGAGCTCTCTGGACACTTTGCTTGTACCCTGGTGCTTTTGAGTTCATAAGAAGCATTCTTGTGACTCCATCAGCTGAGACTTCATGGTTTCAATGTTTCACTCAGTTTGCAGCCTCAAGCAGACATAATAATTACTCACTCCAGATGCAAAGCTTGGTTAAGTCCAAAGCATCAGCCATCTTCATTCATCTTTGATGGAGGACTAATTCAGTAACTCTAGTAGGGATGTTGCTGGGTTTGGTTCATGAGACATTTGATACTCCTTTAATAGTCTTTCTGTCTCTGGTTTTCAGCATCCTGAAAGAGTGTATCATTTTCAATAGGTGCAGGAGATGTTTTTTCTTGCAGCTATTCAGATGAGGTAGGTGAAACAATCAACATTTTTGGGCTTTGGTGGAATTGCATCAATGATGGCCTCCATTTTCACAGTGAATCCTGGCCAGTTTGCCTTTTGAAAGTTCTATCACAGTTTGAGTGATGACATGATTACTAGAGTTCAATCCCAATGTGGATTATTAACTGATCTACACTGACTGGGCAAAAAGTTGCCAAGAATGGTTCTGGAGATGTTCTGAAGGATTCTGGACTGGTCTTTGCTGAGAAAACAGAGATCTGGGTTGTAGTCTCTGTTCCAGCAGGCAGAATGGAAAGTGCCTCTATCTTTTGCATCAAAAGGAAGGTTTGTGTCTTTCTTTGATGACCATTCTGCCAGTGCCTCTCCTGCAGTATTGTTGCTATTATAGCCACCCAACGCATGATGGCTATTGAAATCACTGGATTATATATATAGGCAGGTGATATATTGTGGGTAATAGGTGGGGTGGGCGGGGGGGGGGGGCGGGGAGGGAGACAAGGCCAATCTGTATTCAGTGGTTTATACAAGTTAACTACTGTTATCTTGCAGATTATTATTGTCAGAGTGATCCTGATACCAGCCCAAAGAATGTTCTGGAGCGATGAGGAAACTGAGGCAAAGAATTGTGTGTAGGGTTTATTATTTTGTAGGGAATTGTGTCTGTCTCATGCTATTAAAGAGCAATAATGTGTTAGACTCTGGGCAAAGTGTGTGTTATAAACTACCGCATACCCCCAGAGAGAGTTAAAAGCTCAAACTTTTGGTGGGATTCTGAGAGAGGTTGTGTTTAAGTTATTGGAGTATCTTGGGGAGGTGAGTGCTGGGGTATCCAAGGCTGGTGGGCTGAGGGGCTCCATTTCTGTGGAGGCGTAACAGACTGTGGACCGGTACCCAGATAATGTGCCAGGGAGCCCAAGGGAGCTTAAAACACCTGGGAATCCAGAGGCTGGTATTCCTCTTGCAGCAATCTGGTGGGCTGCCAGCAGGAGGAGACCAACCAGATCGCTGACATTTTCATGTAAATAATTAGATATCTATGTGAGTCTTTGAGGAGTGTTAAAATGCCTGACTGGTTGAATGGCCAGACATTTAATGTTGTATCAAGAGCCAAAATTTGGGTCTGGGGCCATTGCCTATGTGCTTACTCTTATTAAATTCTATGTACACCGTTGCATGCACAAAGAACATGGCATGCTTTATTACAATCATGTAGACCAGGATATTGATAGAAAATAGGAATATATGGGCAGGCAAATTTGTTAAAGATAGGTAACCATGTTTCCCAAGCACATTTTCCAGAAGAAATAGTGTAAAATAGCTGCACACACTATAATCTATACTAGCAGTTCAATAGTTTATAATGTATGCTCTGCCAGATTGGTCAAATGTACTCTACATGTGCTCTCAACAAATTGCTCAATTAGATTCTGAAGAACATTGACACACAGACAAGATATTAATATCAACTTCAGCATTAATTATAGTCTACAAAAGGTCACAGAGAAAGTTTTGGAGCAGAGTTTGACAAGTTTACTCTACAAGTGAAAGGTTAACAGAATTGATTATTAAAAAAAACGAGCCAACTGAATTTAAAACTGCTGAATGTACACATAAGAGCATTAGAAAATATTTCCACCAAAACAATATTTTAAGTTACCTTTTAATGTTCCCTTCCCTTCAACAACTTTGGTGAAGCTCTCTACTGGCCATGGAGTGCCTGGTCCACATGCAAACTTCAGCATATCTTTTACTGGAGATATTAGTAGCCTCTAAGTTCTCCACACCATCGATGGGCCAGGGAACTTTGCTGCAGTAGATCATAAGCTTGATTTTTTGCAAGAGTTTTGTGTTTTTTTCTGTTTAATATTAATATGTATCCCTACATTTGTAATTAATTTATTTAGCTTTCTAACAAAACCTATGAAATAGATACCTAAAACCAGCTGCTAAGACATCAGCAAAGCTGACCCCCCAACACAAAACACTTCATTCAATAAAAACTCTTCTGCCCCAATAAAGATGAATCTTCATTAAGTTCTCAAGACATTCTCACCTCACAGCTCTGGCTGAAAATACAGAATTTGCAGTGTGCTCTGAAGGTCAATATCCCACGTTATTTTGGACAATGGGTGGGAGTTGATTCCATAGCCCAGGGTCCCTCATTTGATCTACCTCCCTCTCTTCTAAAAGGAGAGGACTCCAGTTCACCCAATTAAACTGATTGTGACAGATGTATTGCATGGGAAGAGAAGTGGTTTGTTAACGTAGGGTGTTCTAGGTCTTAAAACATCTTAAATTCCACTCTCAAACCAATAAACAACCATAGAACACTGGTGTCATGTGCTTCTGGTGAGATACAAAATTTAACAAGCAGGCTACTGCCTTCTGTGCCAGCTTCAGTTTGGGGGTTGGCTTATTACTTATCCCCATATTGAGTGCACTGCTGTCATCTTCTCTTAAGAGGACAAAGTGCATGGATCCTACAGCAAGGTTTGCATCTGAAAGAAACAGAAACTGATAGTCATGCACAGATAGAAAAAAACATCCTTGGACACTGCTGCTATATGATCATATACGAGGCTTTCTTCTGGCAACTAGCAGAAGTTGCTAGATCGCAGGCCCTGGTTCTCATGGGAGACTTTAATCACCCTGATATCTGCTGGGAGAGCAATACAGCGGTGCACAGACAATCCAGGAAGTTTTTGGAAAGTGTAGGGGACAATTTCCTGGTGCAAGTGCTGGAGGAAACAACTAGGGGCAGAGCTTTTCTTGACCTGCTGCTCACAAACAGGGAAGAATTAGTAGGGGAAGCAAAAGTGGATGGGAACCTGGGAGGCAGTGACCATGAGATGGTCGAGTTCAGGATCCTGACACAAGGAAGAAAGGAGAGCAGCAGAATACGGACCCTGGACTTCAGAAAAGCAGACTTTGACTCCCTCAGAGAACTGATGGACAGGATCCCCTGGGAGAATAACATGAAGGGCAAAGGGGTCCAGGAGAGCTGGCTGTATTTTAAAGAATCCTTATTGTAGTTGCAGGAACAAACCATCCCGATGTGTAGAAAGAATAGTAAATATGGCAGGCGACCAGCTTGGCTAAACAGTGAAATCCTTGCTGACCTTAAACGCAAAAAAGAAGCTTACAAGAAGTGGAAGATTGGACAAATGACCAGGGAGGAGTATAAAAATATTGCTCAGGCATGCAGGAGTGAAATCAGGAAGGCCAAATCATACTTGGAGTTGCAGCTAGCAAGAGATGTTAAGAGTAATAAGAAGGGTTTCTTCAGGTATGATAGCAACAAGAAGAAAGTCAAGGAAAGTGTGGGCCCCTTACTGAATGAGGGAGGCAACCTACTGACCAAGGATGTGGAAAAAGCTAATGTACTCAATGATTTTTTTGCCTCTGTCTTCACAAACAAGGTCAGCTCCCAGACTGCTGCACTGGGCAGCACAATATGGGGAGAAGGTGACCAGCCCTCTGTGGAGAAAGAAGTGGTTCGGGACTATTTAGAAAAACTGGACGTGCACAAGTCCATGGGGCCGGATGCGCTGCATCCGAGGGTGCTAAAGGAGTTGGCGGATGAGATTGCAGAGCCATTAGCCATTATTTTTGAAAACTCATGGCGATCGGGGGAGGTCCCGGATGACTGGAAAAAGGCTAATGTAGTGCCCATCTTTAAAAAAGGGAAGAAGGAGGATCCGGGGAACTACAGGCCAGTCAGCCTCACCTCAGTCCCTGGAAAAATCATGGAGCAGGTCCTCAAGGAATCAATTATGAAACACTTAGAGGAGAGGAAAGTGATCAGGAACAGTCAGCATGGATTCACCAAGGGCAAGTCGTGCCTGACTAACCTAATTGCCTTCTATGATGAGATAACTGGCTCTGTGGATGAGGGGAAAGCAGTGGATGTGTTATTCCTTGACTTTAGCAAAGCTTTTGATACGGTCTCCCACAGTTTTCTTGCTGCCAAGTTAAAGAAGTATGGGCTGGATGAATGGACTGTACGGTGGATAGAAAGCTGGCTAGATCGTCGGGCTCAACGGGTAGTGATCAATGGCTCCATGTCTAGTTGGCAGCCAGTTTCAAGCGGAGTGACCCAAGGGTCGGTCCTGGGGCCAGTTTTGTTTAATATCTTTATTAATGATCTGGAGGATGGTGTGGACTGCACTCTCAGCAAGTTTGCCGATGACACTAAACTAGGAGGCGTGGTAGATACACTAGAGGGTAGGGATCGGATACAGAGGGACCTAGACAAATTAGAGGATTGGGCCAAAAGAAACCTGATGAGGTTCAACAAGGACAAGTGCAGAATCCTGCACTTAGGACGGAAGAATCCCATGCACAGCTACAGACTAGGGACCGAATGGCTAGGTAGCAGTTCTGCAGAAAAGGACCTAGGGGTCACAGTGGACGAGAAGCTGGATATGAGTCAACAGTGTGCTCTTGTTGCCAAGAAGGCTAATGGCATTTTGGGCTGTATAAGTAGGGGCATTGCCAGCAGATCGAGGGACGTGATCGTTCCCCTTTATTCGACATTGGTGAGGCCTCATCTGGAGTACTGTGTCCAGTTTTGGGCCCCACACTACAAGAAGGATGTGGAAAAATTGGAAAGAGACCAGCGGAGGGCAACAAAAATGATTAGGGGTCTGGAGCGCATGACTTATGAGGAGAGGCTGAGGGAACTGGGATTGTTTAGTCTCCAGAAGAGAAGAATGAGGGGGGATTTGATAGCAGCCTTCAACTACCTGAAGGGGGGTTCCAAAGAGGATGGAACTCGGCTGTTCTCAATGGTGGCAGATGACAGAACAAGGAGCAATGTTCTCAAGTTGCAGTGGGGGAGGTCTAGGTTGGATATTAGGAAACACTATTTCACTAGGAGGGTGGTGAAGCACTGGAATGCGTTACCTAGGGAGGTGGTGGAGTCTCCTTCCTTGGAGGTTTTTAAGGCCCGGCTTGACAAAGCCCTGGCTGGGATGATTTAGTTGGGAATTGGTCCTGCTTTGAGCAGGGGGTTGGACTAGATGACCTCCTGAGGTCCCTTCCAACCCTGATATTCTATGATTCTATGATTCTATGATTTAACAGCGTTTGGGCATCCAACACGATCTCCAGCCTGTGAAGCTGAGTAACAAAGGCTGGGCATAAACTCTCAGTAAGAGATGGAGTATCATCCGCCCTGTATCTTCTGGTTATCCTTAAACTACCAGCATCATCTTAGTATAATTGAGGTTAAGTTTCAGTCAGCTAGCCTTGCTCCTGCAAACATTGAGCCAGGTGTTCAGTGGCAACTGCCAGCATCTGGTAAGATTAAAATATAGAGGTAGGTGCCATCTGCTAACTACAAGTCCCAAAGCCCATCTCTCCTTGTTAACTCACCTAATGGTCCCATATATACACTGAATGGGAGAGGAGACAAACTGGAATTACAGAATAAATTATACCTCCCTGTATCAACCTAAATTTCCTCAACTGCAAGGGAAATTTACCCGAAGGAGGAAGGAGGTGGTGTTTTGCCTGACATCCTCCTTTGGAAGCACAAGGTGTCTTTACTTGTGTCTTGAACTTGTTAGAATGTGCTGGAGGCTGTCTGGGGAATGTATTAAATCACTGCCTTAGTCAGACCCATTTCTCAGCCCACACTTATCAAATTTTGAACGGAAGTTTTATATGGTTTCCCCTCGCTGATTTAACATTTTGCTACAAATGAGGCTCAATCCTGCAGTCTTTATTCCTACTGAACTCCCATTCAAACTACTCTGAGTAACGTCTCCAGCATCCAAGTGCATAGTTTCCAGGAGTCCTCAGAGTTTGGACAAGAAAATAATAGTTGGATCTTCTACTGAGTATTGGTTTATTTGATATTTTTGGCACTTTCCATTTTGCAGATTTTGGGAACCCAACAGTGCAAATTACATATGAAAATGAGAAGTGACCTTTCTGTCTACACCTCCAAAACATCTAGTGCTGGCTAAGTATTCCAGTTACCAGCAGGTTACTTTTATTTTGGCTTTTGCATTGTTTGTTAAAATATCTCAAACTCACCATTTTTTTTTCTTTCTGAGATGCTTTAACGGTAATTAAATCAACTACCATTTCTGAGGGATAGGTCTGTTATCTATCACAGAAATATAAATTTAAGTGCATCAAATTGGATGTCCTATTGATTATGTTGCAATGTGGTTGTCATTTGTTTGTTTGCTTCCCCCATACATTTGTGAGGGGAGGGCTATTTGCAGACTTTTATTTTAAATTACATTACATTTATTAATGTTAAACCAGTCATGAATTAAATACATTATGAGACACTGATACAACATTTTAAAAATGTTTCCAATAAGACTTTTAGGGAATTTCAAAGACCACTGGCCAGTATGGGTTTTAGCTCATTTAAATATTTTTTTCTCAAGATTATTATTAAAATTATTTGTATCTGTCTCTTTGACATTGCTGAAGTAGCTAAGCCTAAGAATTAGTTCTACATCTCTATTGGTGTGCGTAACACTTTATAGATATATAAGAAGACAAGTACACTGACCCAGAGATATGAAGGCCAGGTTCTCATCTTTGTTTCTGCTCCTTTGTGCCATTCTGAAAGACAAATGGGATGGAACACTGCCAGATCTCTCCAGCTGAGGATTCCCTAGGTAGCATGTCAGAGATGTGGAAAGGGCAGGAAGAACATGACTGGAGTGTTACTATGCTCCAAATATTCAGGTGGCATATTGGTCCCTATATTAGGATGTTGAGAACTGGAATAGGCTGCTGCAAATTGTGCCAGAGCTGGCATAGAATTGGCCTTGTAAACAAGGGGCCACAATAGGTCCTTTTCTCTCTGAGTTCCCTTTTTCCTTTTGTGACCAGTGAATACTGGGCTCAGGAGAAAATCTGGTCCAGAGTCTCAGTAGATAAAACACAGACAAGAGAGAAGGGAAATGAAACAACTAAAACAAACAAAACAAAAAAACCCAGGGACACTCCGTTTGATCATATTCTGTTATTTTGGTATTTTTTTTATTAATTATTTGACAATGTACTTACTTTTATTTCACTGGTTATGTTTCAACCTAAATTCAAGATATGGCTGTCGATTAATCACAGTTAACTCACACGATTAACTCAAAAAAATTAATTGTGATTAATCACACTGTTAAACAATAGAATACCAATTGAAATTTAGTAAATATTTTTGGATGTTTTTGTACATTTTCAAATATATTGATTTTTATTGCAACACAAAATACAAAGTGTACAGTGCTCACTTTATATTATTATTTTTATTACAAATATTTCTACTGTAAAAATGATAAACAAAAAAATAGTATTTTTCAATTCACCTCATACAAGTATTGTAGTAGTGTAATCTCTTTATCGTGAAAGTGTAACTTACAAATGTAGATTTTTTTTTGTTACATAACTGAACGCAAAAATAAAACACTGTAAAACTTTAGAGCCTACAGGTCCACTCAGTCCTACTTCTTTTTCATCCAATCGCTAAGACAAACACGTTTGTTTACATTTATAGGAGATACCGCTGCCTGCTTCTTATTTACAACATCACCTGTAAGTGACAACAGACATTTGCATGGCATTTTTGTAGCCGGCGTTGCAAGGTATTTACGTACCAGATATGCTAAACATTTGTATGCCCCTTTATGCTTCAGCCACCATTCCAGAGGACATGCTTCCATGCAGATGATGCTTGTTAAAAAAATAATGCGTTAATTAAATTTGTGACTGAACTCCTGGGGAGATTGTATGTCTCTTGCTCTGTTTTACCTGCATTCTGTCATATATTTCATGTTATAGCAGCAGGGCCGGCCCACAACATTTTGGCACCTGAGGTGGGGAGCTCAAATGACGCCCCATGCTCCCTCGCTTGGGCCAAAACTTTGAAAGGTCTCAATTCTGCCTTCTTCCTGTTCTACTCCTCTCATGGTACTGCTCTGCTACCTACCCCAATAAAGGAGAACTAATAACTTAAAATGCCTTGTTCAAAAATTTTAAGTAACACTTAACTTTCAAACGCCTGAACAGCAAATGTTACTTTTCTTGTCTGCATAGTAAGCACTGGCATTTTTATCTGTTTGAATAATCAAAGTGGTGCTTTCGGTGCCTTCTTGGTTGCAGAGATTTTAACTGCTTCCTGAAGGTCCACAGTCTGGGCCAGCTCATGATCTATTGACATGGTTGAAAGGCCGACCAGCCTCTCCTGTGTCATTGTGGAGTGTAGATGTGTTTTTATTAACTTCAGCTTGGAGAAGATGTGTTCTCCACTGGCAACTGTTACAGGAAGTGTTAGAATTATGCGCAGAACAAAAAAAGCATTTGGAAAGAGTGTGGTCATCTTATTTGTGCACATATATTCCAGAACAGCTTTGGAAGTTGATCCTGCTGAAATGTATCTTGAAAGGGCTTTCAGTTCATCACCTAAATCACTCGCATCAATATTGCACATGTCATCATGTGTCAACACTGTCTCTAGTGCCCTGCATTGCTGGTGAAGGTCTTCTTCAGGTATAGTGAGGAGTTTGGGAATATCATACAACATCCCAAACATACTGCTGTGTTCCTTGAGCTGCATGAAACATTCTTCAATTGACTGTATTGCACAATCTAGCACCCGGTTAAAGAATTCAACTTTGAATTGTTGTTTGGGGTCTCTTATGGGATTATCCCGTGCCTCGTAATCCAAATGTCTTCTTCTTCTGTGACTCTTGTATTCTTGAATGGGTGAGAAAATAGCTTCATTGTGAAGTTCCTCTGCCAACCTCTGTGCATTCTTCAGAACATTTTGAAATCCCTCATCTGACCAGTAAGACTAGGTATGACTTTGCTTTGTCCAGTTGTTCCATTGGTCCAGATATATTAAGGTCAACACCTTGGAGTCTCTTGCTTACAACATTTATTTCAAGCAGTATGTCATGCCACAACACTAAGCCACACAGAAATTTGAAGTTATGTATGTTTCTGGTGATTCCATTTCCCTCTGCCACTGTTCTCCCACGAAAAGTTCCTGTCATAGCATTATCCTCCATAATGGCAACTATGGCATCATCTATCTTCCCAATTTGGTGTTTGATAGGCTTTATCACCTCCACTCAACCTTCCCATCGTGTGGCACTCAGAGGTTTCAGTGTCAGAGAGGATTTTCCCAGATGTTGCTTCAAAATTTGGCTCCGATGAGTTGATGCAGAGAAAAATACACAGATGCTCTGAATTACATTAAAAAATTCAGCACCTCACTAGAAGTTGACGATGCATCACTGACTACCAAGTTCAATGAATGAGAACTTCATGGGACAAAAAAAGCTCAAGGGTTTAACTCTCGGATCCGTGTCTGCACTCCTCTGTTCTTTCCTCTCATGTTGACACCATTATCATATCCCCGACCTCTCATATCAGCTATCGCAATTCCCGCATCTTCCAGCTTTTTAAGAAGCACATTTGTCATACCAGCTCCTGTAATATCATCAATGACAATAAATTCTAGAAAATGTTCTCTGACAGTCACCATTGCAGGGACATTTTCACTAGGTTCTGTTGTTGTTACAAAATGCACCATTAAAGTAATTTGTTGCATATGGCTGATTACAGGTGTGCAGTCCAGAATAAAAGAGTAATATATTGCTGACTTCAGATTTGCCACAATCTTCTGTTTGATTTTTGACTGTATGATCTCTTTTTGAATGGTTTTCCAAGGTAGTGGGGTGTGTACATTTCTTGGGTGGTGACTCTTCTTAGATGCTCCTGGAGTACAGCATCAAACTCAGCCATCAGCTCCACAATTTTAAGGAAGTTTCCATTGTTGATCTGAAGTGCCACGCAGTGCTAGGTTTTGGGTAGCAAGCATTCTCACAATGGCAATGAGCCTTTTCAGAACATTTTGCCAGTAAAGAGACTCTGATGCAATCTTCTCTTGATGCTGATCATCTATGGTGGGCTTTAACCTTAGTCTCATCTCAAGCTCTTTCCACCTATGGAATGCTCTCTGGTGATCTGCTGCCTTCTCATGGCATGCCAGATTTCTAGCCAGATTTTTCCAGTCCTTTGTTCCTGTAGAACCCAATGTGGCTGGAACATTAGACTGGAAGACTTTGCAACAAAAACAGTATGCAGCATTCTGGGTTTTTGAGTACATAAGCCATGGCCTCTCCACTTTGTCACCATTGGGGATTTCACGCCAGTAGTGTTGGATGGAAACTTCTCTTTTCATTGTCTGTGGGGAACATGAAGTTTTTCACTTGCTGTGGCCCATGCAGTACAAGAATGTCCCTCAGGCTACTGCTCAAGTGGGTCCACAGTCCTGGATCATCTAGACTTAAGGAACTAAACTCAGCAGCAGCTGTTTCTTGCACCTCCACCACACTCTTCTCTGATCTACACTTTTCTTCAGGAATGTGCGTGGTTACATCCGTTTGAGATGGAGCTGTGGATGCTGCAGTAGCTGCCAGGTCACCTGCACTCTGACTAACTGGAAGATCAGGCATCTCCTCACCACTCACATCCTCACTGGGGCTGGAAGGCTCACCGTGAACATTTGTGTCTGTGTAGCTCAGGAGATCTCCTTCCTGCTTAGGTAGAAAAGCTTCCTTTGCTTTCTTTCTTTTTCTGAATGCTGCCCCAGAGGGGCGTTTTCTTCTTTCACTCATGACTGCTGTTCTGTGCTAGCTATAGTGGCTCTCAACACTCACTTGAAGGGGACAAATAAGCAGGCTGGTAGCAGGGCCTGAGTGAGGGAAGATATCAGCATCTTAAGGGCCTAACTGGCTCCTACTACTTCAGTTGACTGCCTGTTCTCCTCAAGTGGGTTCAGGGAAGCAGCAGGAAACAGGAAGCTCCCTGAGTAGCTGGTGTTAATCAGTCCAGGCTCCTGGGGGTGCTAGAAAGGTACATAAGAGGCTCCTCCTCCTCTCTCTCCCTGCAGCTCCTGCTGCTTTCTGTTATTTGCTCTCACCTTTCCTCCTGCCTGCTTGTTATGTCTCTTGTGCCCTCCTTCCTCCAGCACAGCACTCCACCATCTCTGTGCATCTAGAGCAGAGAGAATACATATGCACCAGCAGCAGACACAATTTTCTACACTCTGGGTCCTGGTGGCACCCCCCCACAGTCTGGCACCTGAGGCGGCCGCCTCAGTTCACCTCATGGTAAGGCCAGCCCTGTATAGCAGTCTCGGATGATGACCCAATGCATGTTCATTTTAAGAGCACTTTCACAGCAGATTTGACAAAACGCAAAGACGGTACCAATGTGAGATTTCTAAAAATATCTACAGCACCACCTAAGTTTTAAGAATCTGAAGTGCCATCCAAAATCTGAGAGGGACAAGGTGTGGAGCATGCTTTCAGAAGAACTAGAGTGCCTTGTGATAAAGGAGGATATAGATATAATAGGCATCACAGAAACCTGGTGGACTGAGAGCAATCAATGGGACACAATCATTCCGGGGTACAAAATATATCGGAAGGACAGAACAGGCCGTGCAGGGGGAGGAGTGGCACTATATGTTAAAGAAAGTGTAGATTCAAATGAAGTAAAAATCTTAAGCGAATCCACAGGTTCCATAGAGTCTCTATGGATAGAAATTTCATGCTCTAGTAAAAATATAACATTAGGGATCTATTATCGACCACCTGACCAGGACAGTAATAGTGATGATGAAATGCTAAGGGAAATTAGAGAGGCTATCAAAATTAAGAACCCAATAATAGTGGGGGATTTCAATTATCCCCATATTGACTGGGAACATTTCACTTCAGGACGAAATGCAGAGATAAAATTTCTCGATACTTTAAATGACTGCTTCATGGAGCAGCTGGTACGGGAACCCACAAGGGGAGAGGCGACTCTAGATTTAATCCTGAGTGGAGCGCAGGAGCTGGTCCAAGAGGTAACTATAGCGGGACCGCTTGGAAATAGTGACCATAATACAATAGCATTCAACATCCCTGTGGTGGGAAGAACACCTCAACTGCCCAACACTGTGGCCTTTAATTTCAAAAGGGGGAACTATACAAAAATGAGGGGGTTAGTTAGACAAAAGTTAAAAGGTACAGTGACTAAAGTGAAATCCCTGCAAGTTGCGTGGGCCCTTTTTAAAGACACCATAATAGAGGCTCAACTTCAATGTATACCCCAAATTAAGAAAAACAGTAAAAGAACTAAAAAAGAGCCACCATGGCTTAACAACCATGTAAAAGAAGCAGTGAGAGATAAAAAGACTTCCTTTAAAAAGTGGAAGTCAAATCCTAGTGAGGCAAATAGAAAGGAGCACAAACACTGCCAACTTAAGTGCAAGAGTGTAATAAGAAAAGCCAAAGAGGAGTTTGAAGAACGGCTAGCCAAAAACTCCAAAGGTAATAACAAAATGTTTTTTAAGTACATCAGAAGCAGGAAGCCTGCTAAACAACCAGTGGGGCCCCTTGACGATGAAAATACAAAAGGAGCGCTTAAAGATGATAAAGTCATTGCGGAGAAACTAAATGGATTCTTTGCTTCAGTCTTCACGGCTGAGGATGTTAGGGAGATTCCCAAACCTGAGCTGGCTTTTGTAGGTGACAAATCTGAGGAACTGTCACAGATTGAAGTATCACTAGAGGAGGTTTTGGAATTAATTGATAAACTCAACATTAACAAGTCACCGGGACCAGATGGCATTCACCCAAGAGTTCTGAAAGAACTCAAATGTGAAGTTGCGGAACTATTAACTAAGGTTTGTAACCTGTCCTTTAAATCGGCTTCGGTACCCAATGACTGGAAGTTAGCTAATGTAACGCCAATATTTAAAAAGGGCTCTAGGGGTGATCCCGGCAATTACAGACCGGTAAGTCTAACGTCGGTACCGGGCAAATTAGTTGAAACAATAGTAAAGAACAAAATTGTCAGACACCTAGAAAAACATAAACTCTTGAGCAATAGTCAACATGGTTTCTGTAAAGGGAAATCGTGTCTTACTAATCTATTAGAGTTCTTTGAAGGGGTCAACAAACATGTGGACAAGGGGGATCCGGTGGACATAGTGTACTTAGATTTCCAGAAAGCCTTTGACAAGGTCCCTCACCAAAGGCTCTTACGTAAATTAAGCTGTCATGGGATAAAAGGGAAGGTCCTTTCATGGATTGAGAACTGGTTAAAGGACAGGGAACAAAGGGTAGGAATTAATGGTAAATTCTCAGAATGGAGAGGGGTAACTAGTGGTGTTCCCCAAGGGTCAGTCCTAGGACCTATCCTATTCAATTTATTCATAAATGATCTGGAGAAAGGGGTAAACAGTGAGGTGGCAAAGTTTGCAGATGATACTAAACTACTCAAGATAGTTAAGACCAAAGCAGATTGTGAAGAACTTCAAAAAGATCTCACAAAACTAAGTGATTGGGCAACAAAATGGCAAATGAAATTTAATGTGGATAAATGTAAAGTAATGCACATTGGAAAAAATAACCCCAACTATACATACAACATGATGGGGGCTAATTTAGCTACAACGAGTCAGGAAAAAGATCTTGGCGTCATCGTGGATAGTTCTCTAAAGATGTCCACGCAGTGTGCAGAGGCGGTCAAAAAAGCAAACAGGATGTTAGGAATCATTAAAAAGGGGATAGAGAATAAGACTGAGAATATATTATTGCCCTTATATAAATCCATGGTTCGCCCACATCTCGAATACTGTGTACAGATGTGGTCTCCTCACCTCAAAAAAGATATTCTAGCACTAGAAAAGGTTCAGAAAAGAGCAACTAAAATGATTAAGGGTTTAGAGAGGGTCCCATATGAGGAAAGATTAAAGAGGCTAGGACTCTTCAGTTTGGAAAAGAGAAGACTAAGGGGGGACATGATAGAGGTATATAAAATCATGAGTGATGTTGAGAAAGTGGATAAGGAAAAGTTATTTACTTATTCCCATAATACAAGAACTAGGGGTCACCAAATGAAATTAATAGGCAGCAGGTTTAAAACAAATAAAAGGAAGTTCTTCTTCACGCAGCGCACAGTCAACTTGTGGAACTCCTTACCTGAGGAGGTTGTGAAGGCTAGGACTATAACAATGTTTAAAAGGGGACTGGATAAATTCATGGTGGCTAAGTCCATAAATGGCTATTAGCCAGGATGGGTAAGAATGGTGTCCCTAGCCTCTGTTCGTCAGAGGATGGAGATGGATGGCAGGAGAGAGATCACTTGATCATTGCCTGTTAGGTTCACTCCCTCTGGGGCACCTGGCATTGGCCACTGTCGGTAGACAGATACTGGGCTAGATGGACCTTTGGTCTGACCCAGTACGGCCTTTCTTATGTTCTTATGTTCTTATTAAGTATTAAAAGAGCAACACTCAGATGCGGAAACTACAGAACCTGAACCATCAAAAAAGAAAATCAACCTTCTGCTGGTGGCATCTGACTCAGATTATGAAAATGAACATTCGTCAGTCCGCTCTGCTTTGGATCATTATCAAGCAGAACCCGTCATCAGCATGGATGCATGTCCTCTGGAGTGGTGGTCACAGCATGAAGGGACATATGAATCTTTAGCGCATTTAGCACATAAATATCTTGTGACGCCAGCTATAACAGTGCCATGTGAATGCCTGTTCTCACTTTCAGGTGACATTGTAAACAAGAAGCAGGCAGCATTATCTTCTGCAAATTGTAACCAAACTTGTTTGTCTGGGCAATTGGCTGAAGTAGGACGGCGTGGACTTGTGGGTTCTAAAGTTTTACATTGTTTTATTTTTGAATACAGTTATTTTTTGTACATAATTCTACATTTGTAAGTTAAACTTTCATGATAAAGAGATTACACTATGGTACTTGTATTAATAAACACTATTTATTTATTTATTTTTTGCAGTGCAAATATTTGTAATAAAAATCAGTATAAAGTGAGCACTGTACACTTTGTATGTGTTGAAATTGAAATCAATATATTTGAAAATGTAGAAAACATCCAAAAATATTTAAATAAATAGTATTCTAATATTGTTTAACAGCGCGATTAATCGCATGATTAATCACAATTAATTTTTTTAATCGTTTGACAGCCCGAATTCAAGCCATTTTAAAGGGTTAACATAAGCACATGAGAGCTGGGGCTCTGCTAGTGCTGAAATGTGCGGGATATTAGGAGGGTCTTGAAGGAGATACAAACAGACATTAATAGGAGCTGTTCATATGAATAGGTCTGTTGCAGAAAATAGCTTCTTTCATCTTGATTTTCGACAAAGGATATATCCAATGTATATGTCATTACAGATTGATCAAAAATGTTTAGAATTAGAACTTGATGGGCCTGAGCCAGCATGCCATTATTCTACACATGAAACTCACATTGTAGGTAAAGGCGATTGTAAATGCAAATTAAGAAATTTGAGCTTTAAATGACATCATTTTAATTAGAAACACTTGGTCTAGAGTTTGACTGATCACAACATAAGCCCAGAAAAGTCAACAATAATAGGGTCCATACTAGATCTCTGCCAGAATCTATGCTTTTGCTTCACTGCGATTCATGGGAACCTTATTTCAGTTCCAGTTTGTGTGGGCTCACAACACCAGAAGTTTTGCTTTGTGCGTGGTGTGCCAATTAAACCTAAAACTTAAAGGGAAATTCATCCAAAATTGCTTCAAAAACATGAAAAACTGCTAAGCTTCAGATGGCTGGTGCCTAAACATATAAACTCAGCCAAAAGTCGAGGGAAGATTCAAGAACCTCGGCAAACCTGACCTCAGGCTTGTAATGAAACATCAAATCACGTGACTTTTACTGTATGTGAGGTTCCACTGTGGAATGTTGAATAGCTCTTTGGTCAGATTCTGCTCTTCTTGTTCATGCAGATAGTCCCAGTGATTTTCAGTGGAACTAATATACA
The DNA here is from genome assembly GCF_028017835.1 of Emys orbicularis. Classification (NCBI taxonomy): domain Eukaryota; kingdom Metazoa; phylum Chordata; order Testudines; family Emydidae; genus Emys; species Emys orbicularis. The sequence continues at coordinate 302,408,621 of NC_088683.1, forward strand.
AGCAGACCTAGTCCATAATTCTCATATGTATCAGACAGTGATATTAGAATTCCCCAGTTAATTGGTAAAAATGTATTAATATACAACTAACTAATGCAATTAACTAATACTAATGAAAAAAATCAAAGACATTTCCTAAAAAATAAAATACTACTTTTTTCTCAGTGGACTGATGAGTTTCGTTGCTGTCATTCCCATATTATTATGAAGTTAGACACTATAGAAATATATATGAAGAAAGAGTTTATGCCCTGAAAAGATACCTGTGTATGAAGATAAATGTCAGAAGAAGGATGGGAGGAGGAGGCTATGATCAAATGTGTACCATTTTTATTTGCACAGATATATTTACCATGATATTTAATATTACGCATAATGTAAGTGAAAAGTATTCCCATCTTTCCCTCAAAGTAAGATTATTAATTGGCTGGTTTCTTATCGGTGGTCATGGCAGTAATAAATCCTGAGAATTGGATCAGCTTAAGAAGGTGCTCCATGTATTGTGCAGAGTGGAAGGCGGTGGGAAAAAATATCAAGAGGGAATATGAGGCTAGTATAAGCAGAGTGGAGGAGATAAAAAGCATTGCTCTAGGAGACAGGAGTGTAGTAACAAGGAGGGGCAGGTTTATGAAGGGTCTGATGGTGAGGCTAAGAACCTTGAGCTTGATATGATGAAAAATGTTTATTTAATGGAAGGTATAAGTGGGCTTGTTAGCTGCATAATGTGGTTAGTTTACTGTCTGTTCTGCAATGCTCGCTCTCAAAAATGCATTGCCTCAGGGAAGAAGAGCCTCCATGGATGATTTACAAACCTACTAATTTGATGTATCTCTAGAAAGCATTTCTTGTGATGTTTGACCAAGGACAATCTAGGAAAGCAATTAACCAAAGAAATTTAATAGTAAGATTTTTATTTAAAAAAGTAAGTAATAGTCAGGAAATTGAGATTAGGCATAATGTTTATTAATAGCTTGGCAGATATATCATAGAAACCCAACATAAGCATACTTTTTCTGTTTCATTTTAATTATGCAACTCTGCTGTACTTATTGTCCTCACTTTTTCTAAATGATTGTATATCTCACAAGAGTGTGTTCAACGTGCATCAGAAACAGCTTCATACAATGATGAGAAGCATATTTTTCCTGGCATGCATTTGTGGTGTGCAATTTTGCATGACATTGCAGCTGCAGTCTGTATGGAAAAGCCATTGTTTCAATTCCACTGGAAAACGACAACTACCAAAACCATTAAATCCTGCAGTATTCTGAGACTGCAGACACTCTTCATTTCCATTCCTTTGTACTTAAACAAATTGATATGCACATACAGAGATGGGGTTATTTGGTTATAATTCTTTCCATCCAATTGCATTGCTTATTAATTCTGATTTCAGCAGTGCATAAGTTGTTATTGTGAAAGTGCTTCTCCAGGTTAAGAAAAGCCCTCTTTCAAAATAATTGAAATTTCAATTCATCTTGAGCCTGTACTATCAAGGACTTATAAAAAATCACACACAAGAAACTCCAGACTAATTAAACTATTTACCTACCATAGGAACACTGATTTTCAGTCTTATGCACATGCTCATCAGTTTTAAGTTAGGATAGGCAAGCTCTCTTAGGCAGCAACTGCAATTTGCATTGTGAAATCCTGTTGAGAATGCAGATAACTCTAGAGTATTTGAGTAAAATATACAGATAATGGAGAAAATGGTTAGCATTTAGAGATTTGTAATAGGAATAGCACCCAACTGGTTATTTTAAATATAAAAGCACCCTCCTTTATTAAGAAACAAAACTAGTTCTCTTCATTTCATAAAATTCTCTATTTAATAGAAATAAAAATATAGTGCTTGGCATCTGCTCAGACCCACAGCTACTAAAACTAGCCATGTGCACTCATGTTGCCTGGCCTGTCAATTATTTCTGAACAGTTTGCTCCAGTATTTGGAACCTGAATTAATGACCTGACCATGGCTGATAAAGGTTAGAATCAGTATTGTTTCACTGTGAAAGGTGCGCACATTGACAGCACTAAAGAAACTGGCCTCCTCCATCAGCAGAATAAACACAGTAAGAGCCACAGCAGTGCAATTTTCCCCACACCACCAACCTGGAGAGACTGCCCCTGGTATTATCTCTGTCTCCCTCCGACTGCCAACAAGAGTGCCAGCTGGTAAGCTTGTGGGTGTTTTTAGTGATGCTGGTGCCTGTCCATCGGGAACTGCACTACAGCTTCCAGTTTATTTCACCAATAAAGGCCTCACAAAGGCCTCTGGACACTAATCATACTAACAACGGAGATGGCTGGTAGTTTCAGACTGTTTCCCAGTTGAAGGTCAGAGTTGAGGGATATCAGTAGGGAAATATACATACATTTGTTCTGCAATTGGACATGCTGAATCTGCTCTGTGCAGTGCTTCATTTGTAATGAAAGGGGTGCCGGGCTCAAACAATATTTTTACATTCGTAACTGATGCAAGAAGCCCAGAGGTGCTGGGACTAAGAACTGCCAAGCCTAGAGATGCTGAGGTTCAGCCCTGGCACAAATTAAGCACTGGTTCTGTGGCTCAGTAAAGTACTTCTTCCTCCTGGGCTATCACTCTTGTATCTTTCTTGGTGTCATAGGGCGATTCCACCTGGAGTGCTCTCCTGTGGCAGGTCATGTGATGATGCATGCACCTGCCTCAGTTTCCCTCCCTCAGAGCCTCCAGAGATTCTATGCCAGTCTTTCTTGCTTTAGCAATACCCCTCCTTGGGACTAGTTTATTACCAAAGCATTGCATAAATAGTCCAAAACATAAGTCTCAACACAAAGTCCATTTATCACTCCCAGTTCATATAGTCCTTAAAATCCCAGGACATCTAGTCCCTCAATACCCCTCATCCCACACTCTGGTGTCTTCTGCCACACCTAGCTGTTTGGCAGCCCTCTTCTGGCCTTCTTCTAGGATAGCCACACCAGCCCTTCCACATGGAGTGCAACCCCACTCTATTCAATGAGTACTCCCCAGCCTCTGCTGGAAGACTGTCTTCACCAGAGGAGCACCCCTCACTCCCCCATAACCTCACACTGTTCCCCTAGATCCAGCTCTTTGGCTTGGAGATGTCAGTACATCAGCCCCTCCTTTTTTCCCCACCTTCAGGTGTCTCCAGCCCTTGGCTCCAGATCTCTGGCTTAGAGCCTGCAGGTCTGCTGCTCCCCGTGCCTTCAGAATTCTCCAGCCCTGGCTGTCTGGCTTGGGGAGGTCTTACTGTTCTCTTTGCCTTCAGACTACACAAGGAAACACCCTCTACTTCTTTCAGGAACTACTCCATTCCCTTTGTTGCTGGCAGCTCCCACTGCTCCTCCTGACTGACTCACCAGGTTTCTCTCCTCTCAGAGTCTCCCTGCTCCTTTATAACCCCAAGAGCTGCCTTGCCCTCTTAATTGGCCCGAAGTGGGAGCACATGTTCTGGCACAAGGGCACTGGACCTACTTCAGTTACAGGGGCCAGCCACCCTGTGACACCTGGCTTCTCTCTTGACAGTGGCAATTAGAGCTCATTTGTGACTTTGATCCCAGTCTCGTCAGTTGCTGAGCATCTCCTGTGAGGTGCTGAGCACCCTCAGCTCTCTTTATTAACAAAATTGGGCCCTTTATTATTTTTGCATTTCAAAAGTATTCAGCCCCACAGCATCTATGTGCCTTGACTTTTGGTCTATTGATGGAGAAGTGAAAGGTTATGTATCATGTTACCAATCTCCAGAGCCATCCCATGCTGGTACAATATCTTTAATATTAACAATTGTTTTGTTTTAGTTTTCTCCTGTCTAAACATAATACATTCATTCATATAGAGTATGGAGGGGACAATTTTCCCTTTACATCCCTCTAGAACATAGACTAGCTACTCAGAACCAATACTGCTTGTTACAAACTGGTATGACAGGGAAAAAGCAAACGATTGCCAGGTCATACACTTTAACATTGTACTTCATTTAACAGTTACACAGCACTCATACACTGGAGGACATAGATGGAAGTTAAAGAGGGCTAAAAATAAATAAGCTAAGGCATAAAAAATTTACATCACCATGGCAAGAACATAATTAAGGTGACATTACCTTTTCTCGAGCCAGAAGGCATTTTTCTGAAAAGGTAAACAGAAAGTTGGGTGAATTTATCCATCGACTAAGCTAACATGATCACTCATAAATATTTGCAAAAGGGTTCACACAATTGCTTATGCTGCTGTTATGTTGATAGCCCAGTAAGAAAATTGCTAAGAATGTTGCCAAACAATAATTCAGATATGCTGTGGTTTCAGATCACAAGAGCTGCTGGTTAATAAATATTTGGATCATTTTATTTTCCTTTGCATCTTTTTATAGGAAGAGACTGGCTTTCTTCAGCCCATTCTTATGTTTATAGAACTGTGTTCTCTCCAATTAATTAATGCAATAAATCTGTAATTCTCTTTTTTCTATTTCCACTAAACATCCGCCTACCTTGCACTGACCTTGCAATAGCAGGATGGAAGAATGAGAATAAAAGGCCTCTTTTTAATGTAGTGTCCTTCAGCCTGGGAGATGGCACTTCCTTGTCTGTTCAGTGTTTTCTCTTCTTGCTGTTGGACAGTGTGAGCCCCAACTCATGGGGACATCCAAGGATTTGATACTGCATGTATCTCCATACCAGGTGGACTTCTATACTATCCTGGAAGCCCACTGAAGTCAATGCCACTCAGCATGGACACAGAGGTCAGCCCATGCAGTCCTTACAGTGGAGAAGCTAATAGGAGAGACTGTAGGGGAGGTACTTGCCACCCTTGGTGGGCCTTAGGTGTATGTGTGGTATCTTTTAATTTCAAAATGAGCTATGCAACACAAATGTTCACATAGAGGCTGGAGAGCAAGCCCACCCTACACTCATCCGGCAGCAGCGGCTCTGGTCCCATGGGGCTGAGGTTCGCTCCCTGCTCTGCTCATTGTGACATGGCACATGGGGTTATGTGGCACTGCGACCATGCACCACACTGCAATGTCACTCACTCAAATTTGGCCTGGCTACCTCTCCATCATGATGGAGGCCTGGACAAACTTGAATGGTGCCGCTACCCTGTGCACCAGGTCACAGCTCTCAAAATGCCAGGCCCAGCCCCGCAGGACAGGAGTCTCCACAACTGGATGAGTGTGAGACAGGCTAGTTTGCCAAACCTCCCTTCCCCTCTCCCCCCATTGCAAAATCTTGCTCTGCCACTGAACTCTTAGTGTAGCATTAGGGCTCAAGCTGCAAAAGTGAAAGCAGGAAAGAGTCAGGTTGTTATAAAACGAGAAGGGGTACACCAGAGATGAGAAACTGCAAGCTCCTAGTTACAGTGCAAAAATCAATATCTCAGTCAGTATGGTTCAATCCATAACATTCGCTTCAAACTCTTACTTTGCTTTTCAGTTGATTAAAGGGATCTGATCTGAAAAACAGGCTGTTCACTTTTGATACATGACACTGTATATCAGAATTATAAAAACATCTGATTTTCTTTTTTAGATGTTAGTTGTCTGTTAATTCTGTTAGAACTGGAAAAATACCAAGAATCCATATAATTTTCAGAGGATTATATCTCTGCTGAATATGAGCAATTTTATTATACACAGATATTTTATGATGGTGAATATTTCACTAACCACAAGACTCTGGAAGCAGTTAACTGTACCCAGGGATCTAAATAATTCAAAAATCTTGATATCCTTTTGTGAATCTATAGGGGCTTTCACTAAGTGAAGTAGTATATATTAAAGCAATGTTTCACCTAACAACTGTCTACTAGAACTTTAATTTTTTTGAGCTGTGCCTGTTTAAGAACATGTTTCACACATTTTTTTTCCAAAAGTACATTTACATTTCATCCAGGTCTTCTGTTATAGTTGTGGGGTTCAAAACACAACTCAGGAGGAGGAAACACAGAGGTATCTTTAAATCATCTGTGCACCCCCCTACATCTTGGGATATCTTACAACAGCTTGAAGGTTGCTGTCACTTGTGTAAGCTGCCAGTGGCCTCCAAAAAGCAGTGGAAGTCACCAGGTGCAGGAAAGCCCCAGCTACATTCTCTATGGTGGCAGTTGCATGACAGTCATTATGTTAGTTCTGTGCCACTAGAAATTCACCCTATGTGCAACGGATCCCTATATAGTGGCTCTGCTGGCTGTAGGTTTATTATCTGCCAGCAGCTAAGCCACCTTGAATGAGAGAATCTGGGCTATAAAGTCTGCACATTCTGCCTGATTCCTTCTCTCATTTATAGTCCTTTCAAACCATTCCATTCACTTCTACAGCATTACTCCTAAATTATATCCGGGTAAATGAAAGGAGAATCAGGCTCACAACATGTAATCTGAAGATTATTTAGTGAGGAAGGGTCCATTTCCCAACTTGTTGAAATTGGTGTAGCTTTATTGACTTCAGTGGAGCTATGGAAATCTTCACCAGCTGAGAATCTGCCTCTAAAGGTCTTACTGTGACATACATGAAAATTAATATGCAAATAGTTTCTTTATATTTCACAAAATCATTTAAAAATAACTTTCTAGAATATTTGCATAAGCAAATATTTAATGAACTTTGCTTCAGTGAAGCTTTATATATCTATGACTATTTGATTATAGTAAACCGACAGTGTGGAATAGGCCATAGACAATGTCTATATTCCGTTTAAAATTAACAGCGAAAATGTAAATCAAACCTAACCACAATCCAATTAAAGAAACAACAATGCAGTTTTTCTGTGCACAAAATACAAACTTTCCCAATACTTTAAGTTTCCTAATATGTTGAGACAGATTTACATATGTGTATACAGCAGCCTTTGGGAGATACCCAGCCCCATTCAAAGAACAATGTCTCAAGTGTAAGAAATAAAATAATTTTAATTTAAATTAGGAAAGGAGAAAATAAACAAAGGAAACATATGATTAATAGACTCACTGAGGAGCGAACAGTTATGAGAAAGGAAGCTTCCCCAGTTGTTGGCTTCCAGAATCTCTACAAGCCTTCCCAGCTACTGAGTCACAGAAACTGTTCCCTATTCAAAGCAGGAGTGTCTTCTTAAGTAGTGACTGTGTTATGCAGATGCTTCCATCCTAGCCTCCCATTTTTATCCCCACAAACTGCTTGATTTAGATGCTTTAGTAGCTGTTATGTGGCCACAATCACAGGCAAAATTTGATGCTAGGGGGAGGCCTATTCAAAATCAGGCCCTCCACGAGACTGTGGTCTTCCCACGGGAAAGAGTCACAAATGGCCAGTCCAGTTACTATGCATGGCCTCAATTCCCATCTGAATAACAGAAATAATAACAGTAAACTATGCCTGGCTGTTATATAGCATTATAATGTGACTGTCCACTTTATCCCCCAACCCCTTTCCATGTAAGCATGAGTTCATCTCCAACAGATTTAAATTCAGTCACTCAGAAGAGAAATATTACATGTAAGTGCGTAGCCCCAGGTCAATGGATATTCCTGGTTTATAGTTCTCTTCTGGAACAAAGGCCCAGTGCAATAGGGTTGCTTTAAAATGTCTTTTGTCCTTGAACAACAGGCCAGCTGTCTCCTGAATAGTATATGCTGCACTGGGTGGGTCTCAAGGTACCAAACCTGTGGTTCCACTCTGAGAGGTGACTATACAAATGGCATTGCAGTGCTCCATGGGGACTCCTAGGTCATGACTTCTCAGTTTACAAACATGTGTTGTTTTATTTTCCTATCTTCCAGCCTTGCAAAAGTCACCCTGGCGTCTGAAAGTTACAATGGGTTCTTCCACATCCTCACCAAATGAATACGTTCTGTGACCAAATGATGCAGCTGGTCACATCCATATAGCTCTATTTTCTTCAAGTTACGGATTCAATGACAACTTGGTAACCCTGCTGTCTTCAATGGATTTGCACACTTGTAAATGATTGGAACTCAGTAAACCTTCTCTTAATGACAATTGAGAAAGAATTGAGGCAGCTCACTCCCTCAAACATCTTTTGTCTGCATGATTAACACGAACAAAAGCTACAGCTATCTCATGTTTGTGAATTAGGATATACAAAGAGGGAGCAGATCTGTCAAGTGAAAAGGGGTCATTATTACATAGTCACTTTTCAGAAAACAACTGCACTTTAAAAACTAATATTGCAGTTTTAAAAACTATCTTTGCCAAATTAACCTGCTTCTTAAGCAGTAACAAAGGAATACTTTCAATAAGCATTTCCTTCATCTTCCTACACAGATCCAAGCAAGTGACTATTATTCATCTTTCAGATTTGAGTTTAAATGTGTGGTGAGTACTAAATAATTTATTTGATTAATTTCATCTCATTCACTCACTGAAGCCCTCTCCTCAATGTGCAGCTACAGTCAAAAGCACAAAGATATTAGATTGCAGGTGTAATGGGATGGTGAATAATATGGAGACTAACATGTAATGCTTTCATATAAATCAGAGGCTTAACCTCATTTGGAATACTGTATGCAGCAATGGTTATCCCATCTCCAAAAAAGAATACTGGAGAACTAGAGAGTGTTCAGTCAAGTCTGAGACGAGTAATCAAAGGCATCAAATCAAAGGAAAACTTTCTCTTATGAAGAAAGATTGATAAGATTAGGATTATTTACCTTGAGCAGGAGACAAATAAGAGGGGACATTCTAAAAGTATATCAAGTGATGAATGGTTTAGAAGAGGTAGATTGGTAAATTATGTTGTCCATGTCTCATAATCTAAAAACAAAGAACAATCCATGAAAATAAAAGGCGGGAAATTCAAAAGCAGTAAAAGGAAGTACCTATACTCAAAATGTGTAATTAACCTGTGGAAATCATTGCCACAGGAAGTCACTGAGTCCAGGAATTTAATAAGATTTTTTTTAAATTGATATTCATATGGATATCAAGACTATTCTGTAGTATCATAACTAATAATAACAAACTTCTTGTACAAAGGTCATTAATCCTCATGCTTCAGGGTTTAAATCAATCTCAAGTATAGAATGGTCTGAGACCTAATGTGGAGGGCAGATTATCCCACATCTGTCTGTTATAGGGTTCTTACACCTTCCTCTGATGCACCTGGTGCTGGCCACTTTCAGACAGGATACTCAACTGGATGAACCTTGGATTTGATCCAGTATGGCAATTCCTGTGTTCCTTTGGTACTACTGCTGAGCCCAATCCACACCTTCTTGGTAACTGACGAACTGCCTATTTCAAAGCAGCCGGGGCAGCTTTAACATATGTCCCCCTTACACTCTTTATACCACACAATGGTGACTTTTTCCAGTGAGGGAGAAGGGGTGTGTATGTGGAAGGGAGAGAGAAAAATATAAAGAAAATAGATGGAAAGTAACACAGAATGGGGAACATGCTGCATGATGCATGTTAGTTTAAAATAAAATAAAGTGGAAATGTATGAAAAATGGACATCCAGCATCATACTGTGATACATAAAGCTCGTATTTGATAATAAAACCATGCAAACGATTGAAAGCTGAGTTCTGAATGCTGAAGTAGTAGACAGTAGTAGAAGATGTGGTATAATCATTGCCTTATTTGCTTAATCATTGAAAAAGGAAAAGGGCAAAAAATCCAGACTGCTCAATTCACTATTTGGCATGAGTATGAAATGGATACCATTTCCAGTTATTCAGTATTAGACAGAATACTATTAGACATTTACTGCACCACTAATCTGCTATTGCACTCACCTCTACTTCTTGGTTAGTCCATTTTACACTAACTGTATAGCTCCTCTCTGTATTAATGTATCATTCCTTCTCATGTGGAACAATGTAGCAAGCTGTCAAGCCATTTAGCTTGACTATAGAGAGTTAGCAACTAAAGAGGGACTACAGCAAGTGTGGCAAAACACCTACCAAAAATAAAAGTGGTCAGCACGCTGGGAGGCATGTGAATGGAATGGGACTCTCATCACTTTCTCTCGTTTCTATCAATGGTTCCTTTCAATTGGAGTTGTGTGGGAGTTTGAGATCTAGAGCCATGACACCTAGCGGATCGGTTGAAGTTTGATACAAATGGGCTATTTTTATTCTGGCTCATCTCTAACATTTTCAAACCACTTCAGTCTTTGCTATATTTTTATGTCTGATGTCTCTTTCTAGGCCTCTCTGGCTCAGTGGATTTCATAAAAGCCTGAATATATTTCATAGCTAATCTCTCAAATATATCTATTCCTGTTCCTGTAAAACTGAATTATAAAACAAGAGTCAGTTATAAACATGTAATCATTGCCATATATTTTATTTTTTATTGGGGAACAGATTATGCCTTTTCCCAGTGGGAGGGACATTTTCCTGTCAGTACAATTCCATCATCTTTTCTTTTATGTAATCCCAAAGATTTAAAAGCTCAAGGGAAAAGAGTGGAAAAGATAAAAACCACAAGGCCCTTTTCTTAAAAAGCATTACTGAAAATGAATGTTGAAAGTGAATGGAATTTACAAATGCTGTGTCTCTTTGCTAGAGATCCTAGGTTAGAAAGCATCAACTTCAAAAGTAAATGCTTAATACTGATAATTATTAGGAGGTTACTACCTGAAATGTTCACTAAAAATGAGTATAGGCATATAAACACCCTGGACAGTACAATCAATTTTCTGATCTTTCTATTGGAGGGAAGAAATGGTAAACAGACTCATCAGTTCTTTAAGTTGTCTGTTTGTGTACTGAATATAAGGGAAGAATGTCTCTATAGTTCAGTCCCTTATAACAGGAGACTGAAAGACATAGTAATTAATTTTAGGGTATGTTTACACTAGGAACTAGCAGTGTGATTCCCCAGCTCACATAGACATACTTGTAGTACAGTAGTGTAGCCAAGGTAGCATGGGCAGTGGTGAGCGGCAGCGCAGGATAGCCATGCTGGTAAGTATCCATGGAATTTAGGTGGCTTTGTACTTGGCCCAGCTAGCTTGTGCCACCACTGCCCATGCTATTCTAACTCCTACACATTCTGTGCCAGATTTTGAAAAAAATATGTAGATGCCTAAAGAAGCCAATAGCTTGATAGTGGCATTTTCAAAAGGATTTAGGCGCCTAAATCCTGTTGATTTCAATAGGAGTTGGGCACATAGGTACTTTTGAAAATACCACTAGGTACCAATTGGCATCTTTAGGCACCTAAATATGTTTAAAAATCTGCCCTACTGTATGTATAAATATTCAACACCAGTCACTTTGGTGCAGATAGCTTGTGACAAGTGAAACACATGCCACATCACATTCCAAATTAGGTTGGCTGTGGCATGAATAAATTTGAAAGATGTATGCAATTTCAAGTGATGGAGGTGAAGAAAGTTTAATTTTCTTCCACCAAAGTCCCTGCCAGTGGACCTGTTCTGAAAGATGGGTAGCTGGATGAATCTTCACTGACTTCACTCATAAACAGTCAATGCTGAGTATCAGAGGGGTACCCGTGTTTGTCTATATCCACAAAAACAATAAGGAGTCTAGTGGCACCTTAAAGACTAACCGATTTATTTGGGCATAAGCTTTTGTGGGTAAAAAACCCACTTCTTCAGATGCATGGAATGAAAATTACAGATACAGGCATAATTATACTGGCGTATGAAGAGAAGAGAGTTACCTTACAAGTGGAGAACCAGTGTTATATTAGAGGGAGACAGATATATTAGCTCCAGGCTAAACAAATCCCTGTTACCAGGCTAAGTAAAAGGCAGCTGCTCCAGGTCAATTAAGACATCTGGGGCCAATTAAGATCTTTCCAGAAGGCAGGGAAGATAGCTAGGTTGATTGGGACACCTGAAGCCAATTAGGGGCTGGCTGACACTAGTTAAAAGCCTCCCAGTTAGTCAGTTGGGCGTGTGTGTCAGGAGCTGTAGGAGGAAGCCGTGCTGTTGGAGGAACTAAGCAGTACAAAATCCATATCAGGCACAAGGAAGGAGGCCCTGAGGTAATGGTGAAGGAGATATTGAGTGGGGGCTGCTGTGGGGAAGTGGCCCAGGGAATTGAACACGTCGTATTTCCAAAAAGTCAGCTACCATAGATGCCTCTATTAGGGTCCTTGGGCTGGAGCCCGGAGTAGAGGGCGGGCCCGGGCTCCCCCCTCCCCTCCCCGACTAATCATTGAGACTGGGAGACAACAGAGACTCCTCACCTCCCTTGCTGGCTTATGATAAAAATGGCTCAGTAGGCTGTGACCCTTGCCTCTAGAGAGAGAAGGGCTATGTGGAGGGTCAGAGTGAGCCTCTGAGGCTAGCAAAATCCACCAGGAAGCATGGGACCCACTGAGACAAGGTCAGAGCTTTGTCACAGGTGCCACCGGACTTCTCGTTGTTTTAGTCAATGCTGTTTTCACTCTGAGCAGGGTTTTTTTTAACAACTTCAACTGGATAAAATTGATTGGATTTGGATAAAATTAGTTGTCTTTATTATAGCAGATTCATATCAGCAGGTAGATCCATGCAACATCATCTCTCACTGAATTTCAGTCATTTTTGGTTACCAACATTCTGGATTTAGAGGAGAAATTTTGGCTTTCAGCCTTTGAGCTAACCCCCTACTTTTGATGACTTCCTTTCCCATGTAAACAACTGCTGTATTTGGAACAAGGATGATACATGATTATTGTAAATGGAAGGAAAGTGTCCCATGAAATGTGAATAAGATGGGAGGTGTTTCACATAATGATCTCTCCATTAAGATGTGGTCAATCCCATGGAAAAAGTTAGAGAACCATTGGACTAAATAATTGTGACTATTTCTCTCTACCATGGATGCTGCTACAGGTATCTATGGCTTGGTAGCAGCTAGATTGGATTATTGGAATGCACTCTGCCTGAACTATCCTTGAAGACTGTTCAGAAGCTTCAGATAGTTCAAAATGTGATTCCCTACTTACATGGTTTGGATCAGCCTCCAAATAAATAAGCAGGGAATCACATTCTGCATCCAGCCACAGTTGCAGTCCTTGGGTTCACTTATTTCTGTGCCTATTACACCAGAACCATAAAAGCACTTTATGTCTTGAAAACGCTGTATAAAATGGCCTAATTTCATTCATTTTGTTTCCCAATTCACATTATTAAATAAGTCATGTGAGTTGTTTTACATTTTTGTTGACATGTCTAGAGAATAGGTGTATTATTAAAGCTCCAAAATACAGGTAAATGCAATTAACTCTCACACTCAAAGAACACAGTGAAATTCTCTTGATTTCATGTTGCTGTGAAAAGAAGATAAACGTGAAATTAAACTTTAGATGAAAATCAATAAGAGGTTGATATTTCAGTGATTTTGCCACCTTATACATGATGATAACTCTGCTCAATATTGAAGAAAGGGGAAAAAAAGTTGACCTTCAAATGCAGTCATTTAAAACTAAAGGAGGGAAGAAAAATAAGACAGATGAAAGATTTACACAAAAACATACAACAGATGTAAGTGCTATATGCACTTTTAAAGACTCTTTTTAGCTGATGTTATCAGAGCCAAATAAAGAGTTATGCATGTGGAAATAGACGGTTTATTTTTGAAGTTTGGATCCAAAACTATAGATAGGCAACAGGTAAATCATGTGCATCAGAATCAGAAGGGAGAATTGCTATGGATTTGAAAAGTCGGCAAGATGAAATCCTGAAATGTAATAAATACATATTAGGAAAACAGATTTAAAATTCATACTTGCTTTATCCATTTCCCTCTTATATATACAGCAGTTCAAAAGCTACAGTCCTGGAAGGTTTTTCAAAGAGAACTGCTTTTTAATTTGAGTGTTACTAAGGTACCTTTAAAATGTAATATCAGATTTCTCCAGCATTACTGAAAGTGTGTTTTATTCATCTTCCTGGTCCCTGGAACCAACAATTGAACATTTTATTGTACATTTTAATTGTTGTATAATGAGAAACTCAACATAAATAGAATTTTGAAAATCAAAATTTGAAAAGGAAACTCTTAAAAAAGAGATGCTATTAAGTAGCATATCCTTAGAACTTTAGGAATCATTTTTAAACCACACCACGTCTAGTTTGGTAGTGGAAAGAAATATCTACTTAGGAGAATTAGCTACAAGAATACTGCCTAAAGCTTTTAAATTATGAGGAGGACTTTGACAAAATACCAAAGAATTAATCATTAGTCACACTTTTATCTTGGGGTTTATAATATCATTTTGTCTAATTATTCCTGATGTTTCACTATCATGTTAAAAGCCATTTTAGAAAGAAAGAATTTGAGCAGACAAGCTCTTTTCAAATTCGGTCTCCAGTGGACAGCAAGGAAATTAGAACTAGTAAACAAAACTTGGTATGCTTGGCATTTCTACACAAAAGAGACCCAGGACTGAGCTAGCATAGAAAAGCCCTGGAGAAAGTGGTCCTGCCAGTTCAGCATTAAAGACATCGTGAGGAGGCTTGTATTGTCACAGTTGCATGCACCACACCCCATGCATGAATAATGAATAAGTGGAATTATGGCTTTGTTCATCTCAGAGTCTGTATGATACAGTGGTGCATAACTAAAAGCGTCTCAAAGGCAATTTATACAGAAGACAATAGGTTTTGTTCTCTTGTATACCAACCCTTACAAAGTTATAGCTAGACTACAGTTGGTTGGGAATATTTATACAAAAATGCCACCCACCCGCATCAATGGGTGGGGGAAACTGATGGGGCTGGCCGTGAAAGGAGTATAGTCCCAGAAGCAAGGGAGGGAGATACTTGCTAAGGGACAATAAGTAGCTCCTCCCGCAGGGAGTCTCTGCTGTCCATTGGCCAGCTGGGAGAGAGAGGTGCTGATCGGCCAACATTCCCCAGCTCCCAGGATTTAGCCCAGTTCAGGGGCCATGTGGGGCCTCTTTTAGCTGCATTACAGCAGGGAAAGGATTACCCATCAGCTTCCAGCAGCACCAGCAGTCCTCCTCCTCAGGATGCAGAGAAAGATAAGGATTCCAGGACCCGTCTGCCTGGGGCAAAAGGTCTGCCCCAGCTGGGAGGGGGGTACCCTAGGGAAAGGTGTACCCCGTGAGACTGTGGGGTACTGCACGGGGCGGAACCCCGAGGTAAGGGGCACCGGGGTCTGGGAGGGACACGGGGGCCAGTGACAAGAGGGACATCGGCCTGCAGAGGGCGCTTTAAAGGCTGGACAAGCTAATTCCCTGGATGACCAGCAGGAGGCGCTGCACCAGTGAGTCGTCGCCCTGCCACAATCCCACAGAGCAATATGGAACAATTAGGGAGGGACTGCCCCCACCCCAATGCCAGGTGGCATCATTCATAATTAAACACAGGCAGGAGCCACAACAGCTGGTGTCCCTGGAGCTCATGTGGGATCCGTTTGCCTACTCAGCAATCATCTGTCCAAAGTGTTGAAGAAAATATTGGAAAGGGGAACTTGTGGATTCATTTACCTTGCTGTTCAGGGAAGAACAGACAGAGGAAGGGTGCAAAAGTACAAAAATGAGGAGGACAAACCCTGCAGACCTCAGGTGCCTCAAACTCTTGAGAAAAGGTCTGCAGCCTTTTACATTTATGCAAGTATAATTTATGTGAGGAGTCCCGAGCAGTGTATTTCCTTGTTTAAGTCTGAGGACTTAAGAGCAAAGGCTCATGCTACATATGGGGGCGGGGGGTAGCATGATTAAAGTATGACACAGAATG